>NC_064931.1:113444436-115944436 GCF_023897955.1 Schistocerca gregaria | reverse complement strand
TCAGATATGCCAATTTCTCTCCGAAAATAATGGCAATGCGGGTGCGGAATTCCTGAGAGCATGGGCCCCACGGTGTCTGCTGCATGGGCTGTGTCGATAAATCGCATGTGACCTCTGCAAAGAGTATTGGCAAAGAGCGGTGAATGAATGAGAAGTTATGGGAGATTTTCAGAGCATATTCTCTGCTCTGGCTGGGGGTTTTGCGTTTCACTAGGCGCTGCCTTTCGTAGCTGTGAGCGGAGCGTCTGGTCTGGTGTATTAGAGTCGGCTGTCAGCGCGTGTGAGATATTAGACAGCACGGGGGTGCCGAGTTGCCAACGCAGTGCGAAGACTCAGCTCCATTCCAGGCGGTTGGCAGTCAGCGTGGCTTTACTCGTATTACATCACACAACTGCGATCTCTGTTTAGTAAGTGGAGTCGTACCATTCATCATGAACAGCAGTGGAAACACAGTCAAAAGGGAGATATTCATAACCAAACCCACCACCAGTATCGTCTGTCTGTTGGACAGTCGTACCAAACACGGCATCCGTATCCGACTGGTGAACTGTGATTTTAGAGACAATGTGAAAGAACAGCGATTTTAACCGACGCTTTTGACACTGCATCTGGCAATGTGTGACTGCAGGGTGTGCTGCTTCCCCTACTCATCGAGTGAAGAAAAGAGGGTCGTTTGATATTCAGCGTCTAGACGACATCATCGTCTGAAGCTGTGAGATGGAGGGGACAATCGACGCCGATCCGGGAGGAATGGGGTCAAAATCTCTGCCCGATCCTCTTCGTTTCAGTTTTCCGTGGCTCTCTAAATTATTCAGTTTTCCGTGGTTCTCTAAATTACTCTCTCTCATTTCTGGCTTCGCTTGTTCTATTCCTTTCTGCACTAAATTTCCAAAATGAATATTACCGTTTAAAGCAGCTAACGCCAGAAAGTTTATGTGAGGCGGCCAATACGGTTTAGTTAATGAGCATGTTTTTACTGAATCTTTTTGCTATATCTGTATAAAAGTAGGTTGCATCCAACTGATAATGCCAACAGCCGAGTTCTCTCTAAGGAGCCGTATCTTGGCACTCGTAATGTTATTCGGGTCACAGTCTGTGACGGTATCTCAAACAGCAGTATTGTAGGCCTACATAGAATGGGTGACAATTTTTTTTTTTTACTCAGACGAAAGATAACTGAAATATCAGTGAGTAGTCTTCCTTTGCGTGTTCAATTAACAAGTCAAAAATATGGCACGTCAGGTCATGGCAGACTTCATGAACAAAAAACCTCAGTTTTAGTGAACGCTACCACGTAGAAAGAGACATCTTCGGCTGAAGGATGCAAGTGAGTCAGTGTTGTCAGAAATACAGATGATGGTGGTGTGGTGTCACCGCCAGACACCACACTTGCTCGGTGGTAGCCTTTAAATCGTCCGCGGTCCGTTAGTATACGTCGGACCCGCGTGTCGCCACTATCAGTGATTGCAGAGCGCCGACACACGGCAGGTCTAGTCTAGAGACTCCCTAGCACTTCCCCAGTTGTACAGCCGACTTTGCTAGCGATAGTTCACTGACTACATACGTTCTCATTAGCAGAGACGACAGTATAGCATAGCCTTCAGCTACGTCATTTGCTACGACCTAGCAAGGCGCCATATTCAGTTACTGTTGATATTAATATTGTGAATCATGTACCGTCAAGAGCGACGTTCATCATTAACGCATTAAAGTTAAGTATCAACTAATGACGTCCGCTTTCTGAATTCTAATTCCTTGTCATGTTCCAGACCTCACGTCAGTATAGTTCTTCCCTCCTCACGCCAGCCTGCGTTAGCTAAATGGTTCAAATGGCTCTGAGCACTATGAGTCTTAACATCTGAGGTCATCAGTCCCATAGAACTTAGAACTACTTAAGCCTAACTAACCTAAGGACGACACACACATCCATGCCCGTGGCAGGATTCGAACCTGCGACCGTAGCGGTCGCGCGGTTCTGGACTGTAGCGCCTAGAACCGTGCAGCCATTCTGGCCGGCCGCGTGAGCTAAAACGCGTGCATTTCGGCCTCCTTTCGTAACACGGTGTTGGCTCTTCTGCCAACCCAACAGGTAGTATCGCGTACACAAGGTATAAAACTGCATTGCATCGGGGGAGTGTACTCAAGTGATTCATGTGAAAAGGTTTCCAACGTGATTATGGGCGCAGACGGGAATTAACAGACGCCGAATGCGGAATGGTAGTTGGAGCAAAGATACATTGGACATTCCATTTGGGAAACCTTTAGAGAATTCAATATCACGAGATCCACAGTGTCAAGAGTGTGCCGAGAATACCAAATTTCAGGCATTACTTGTCACCAAGAATAACATAGTCGTCGACGGCCTTCACTTAACGACCGCGAGCAGCGGCGTTTGCGTGGAGTTTTCAGTGCTCACAACAAGCAACACTGCATGATATAATCGCAAAAATCATTGTGGGACATACGACGAATGTATTCGTTAGAACAGTGCGGCGAAATTTTGTGTTAATGGACTATGGCAGCAGACGACTGACGCGAGTGCCTTAGCTAGCACATCGCCTGCAGCGCTTCTCCTGGTTTCGTGACCATATTGGTTGGACCTAGACGACTGGAAAACTGTGGCCTGGTCAGATGAGTCACAATTTCAGTTGGTAATAGCTGATGTTTGGATCCGAGTGTGGTGCAGACCCATGAAGCCGTGGACAAAAGTTGTCGACAAGGCACTGTGCAAGCTGGCAGTGGCTCCTTAATGGTGTGGGGTGTGTTTATATTGAACGGACTGCGCCCTCTCGTCCAACTTGTAATGGTACTTGAATTACGTAACCATTACGGCACCTCATCTGAACCTCTCGGTACCAGTAATATTCTACTGTTTTTCTGTTAACTACTTAACATATTTCTGAGACAACATTCAGATTTGATTTCATTTGTGATACATCGATATGTTTATATTGCAATGATATTATACTTATGTGTATTCTTTCTTTTGTCACTATGATGTTTAACGTACTGGTAACTCTGATTTTTGGGCGCGTAAGCGATAGTTAGTAAATTGTTAACTTGTTAGAGAGTCGGACGTTGAGTAAGTCAAGTGTTGGACGTCTTGCTGGAAAGACGCATAACGTAGTCCGCTTATAAAATGTGAACTTTAACAGTGACTGTGAGAGAGATGTTTTCAAGTATGTTTTGTATTGTGAAGTGATGTTTTGTGTTTAAGTGATATTGCAATAAAAGTAATTAAAAGGAAGTGTAACTCAATTTCGGAGTGCTGATTATTTTTTTACATCACCACTGTCCAGCAAAAGTGTAATCTTCAAGGATGGTTTGTGAAGCGCATTTACATAACTTTTGAATATAGCAGAATAAAATCTAGGCCTCTTTGCATCCCAGCTTGGAGTCATAATCACCTAGATTTTCAACGATTGAGACATAATAATACGACACCAGCGTGGGAAACACAAAAAGATGAGTGCCTAGTTTTCTCATTATTACATGAAATGACTATTAACTGTGCTCTAATGACACCTGCCACATAACATGACTGATGTTGCCCGAGAATGCAGTATTTAGCAGCGTGAGCAACACCACAATCGTTATTAAAATTTTGACCTTTGTTGTGGTAGGGTTGTTAGAAACTGAACCGATAATTCACCACAACTGTTCGCAACTGGTTTGAAGAATATTCTGGACAGTTGGAGCGAATGATCTGGCCGCCCCAATCGGCAGACATGAATCCCATCGAACGTTTGTGGGACATAATCGAGAGGTCAGTTCGTGTACAAAATCCTGCACCGCAACGGTTTCGCAAACTATGGGTGGCTATAGATGCATCATGGTTTAGTATTTTTGCAGGGGACTTCCGTCGACTTTTTGAGTCCATGACACGTTGAGTTGCTGCACTACATTGGGCAAAACGGGGTTAGACACTATATTAGGAGATAACCCATGACTTCTGTCACCTCCTTGTATAAACGTCTGGGACAGCTCTGTCTTCATTCAGCACTTCACAAGATGTAATGCATGGACGTTCGCTTATCAAATGGTTCAAATGGCTCTGAACACTATGGCACTTAACTGCTGTGGTCATCAGTCCCCTAGAACTTAGAATTACTTAAACCTAACTAACCTAAGGACACCACACACATCCATGCCCGAGGCAGGATTCTAACCTGCGATCGTAGCGGTCGCGCGGTTCCAAACTGTAGCGCCTAGAACCGCTCGGCTACTCCGGCCGGCCGTTCGCTTATCGACTCTACCCTTGCGGCAGGAAACATTCAGTAATGTCGCGTACCCAATCTGACACAGCTATTATGAGGTAAGCCCACACATGTAGGAGCTGTATACCGATTAACCTTGGAAGAGGACAGGCGGCATGAGGCACTGCAAACAAACCAAATATCGGTACTGGGCAGAAATTGAAGGAGAATGCTTCTCTGCTTCTTTTCTAGACTGATTGACGGTCAGAGATGTGGCAAGTGGAGCTTCCATTGTCTTCGACTATTCGGTAAATGACCACAAACGTTCTAGAGCAGCCAGCACCACTTGACCGTGAACTAGATTTGAAGGAGTATGGCACGCAATACGGCTTTATCACAGCATACATATAGATTTTTTTGTAAACAATTATTTCTCCGCACAAACTTCCCTTTTTTTTGGTCATCAGCGAATCGTATCATTGATATCCTTTCACCTTGTATTTTAATTCCACTCCTGAACCTTTCTTTTATTTCCATCATTGCTTCCTCGATGTACAGCCTTGTCTTACACCCTTCTTAATACGAGCAGTTCGTTCTTGATCGTCCACTCTTGTTATTCGATCTTGGTTGTTGTACATATTGTATATGACCTGTCTCTCCCTAAAGCTTACCCCTACTTTTTTCAGAATCTCGAACAGCTTGCACCATTTTATATTGTCGAACGCTTTTTCCAGGTCGACAAATCCTATGAACGTGTCTTGATTTTTCTTTAGCCTCGCTTCCATTATTAGCCGTAACGTCAGAATTGCCTCTCTCGTGCCTTTACTTTTCCTTAAGCCAAACTGATCGTCACCTAACGCATTCTCAGTTTTCTTTTGCATTCTTCTGTATATTATTCTTGTAAGCAGCTTCGATGCGTGAGCTGTTAAGCTGATTGTGCGATAATTCTCGCACTTGTCAGCTCTTGCCGTCTTTGGAATTGTGTGGATGATGCTTTTCCGAAAGGCAGATGGTATGTCGCCAGACTCATATATTCTACACACCAACGTGAATAGCCGTTTTGTTGCCACTTCCCCTAATGATTTTAGAAATTCTGATGGAATGTTATCTATCCCTTCTGCCTTATTTGACCGTAAGTCCTCCAAAGCTCTTTTAAATTCCGATTCTAATATTGGATCCCCTATCTCTTCTAAATCGACTCCTGTTTCTTCTTCTATCACATCAGACAAATATTCACCCTCATAGAGGCTTTCAATGTATTCTTTCCACCTATCTGCTCTCTCCTCTGCATTTAACAGTGGAATTCCCGTTTCACTCTTAATGTTACCACCGTTGCTTTTAATGTCACCAAAGGTTGTTTTGACTTTCCTGTATGCTGAGTCTGTCCTTCCGACAATCATATCTTTTTCGATTTCTTCACATTTTTCTTGCAGCCATTTCGTCTTAGCTTCCGTGCACTTCCTGTTTATTTCATTCCTCAGCGACTTTTATTTCTGTATTCCTGATTTTCCCGGAACATGTTTGTACTTCCTCCTTTCATCAATCAACTGAAGTATTTCTTCTGTTAGCCATGGTTTCTTCGCAGCTACCTTCTTTGTACCTATGTTTTCCTTCCCAACTTATGTGATGGCCCTTTTTAGAGATGTCCATTCCTCTTCAACTGTGCTGCCTACTGCGCTATTCCTTATTGCTGTATCTATAGCGTTAGAGTACTTCAAACGTATCTCGTCATTCCTTAGAACTTCCGTATCCCACTTTTTTGCGTGTTGATTCTTCCTGACTAATGTCTTGAACTTCAGCCTACTCTTCATCACTACTATATTGTGATCTGAGTCTATATCTGCTCCTGGGTACGCCTTACAATCCAGTATCTGATTTCGGAATCTCTGTCTGACCATGATGTAATCTAATTGAAATCTTCCCGTATCTCCAGGCCTTTTCCAAGTATACCTCCTCCTCTTGTGATTCTTGAACAGGGTATTCGCTATTACTAGCTGAAACTTGTTACAGAACTCAATTAGTCTTTCTCCTCTTTCATTCCTTGTCCCAAGCCCATATTCTCTTGTAACGTTTTCTTCTACTCCTTCCCCTACAACTGCATTCCAGTCGCCCATGACTATTGGATTTTCGACGAACAATTTGTGATGAAGGTAGTTAGAGTGACTAGACACAATTTAAACTTAATCGAACCGTGAATTGGCATAACTGTGTGTACTAGGCAGTGGAAAATCCGCACGTTTATGTGCATAAAGTGGTAAATCTACCAGGGGTTCATGTATGGTGTGGACTATCATCTAGGGGCTTCGTAGGACCCTTTTTCCTTGATGCTACTGCCACTGGAGAAATGTGTCCGGAAATATTATGCACATCAATTTTGCCAGGTATAAGTGCGGTTTATGGAGCTGATGAACAGGTCTTCTAGCAACAGGACGGGGGGCCACCACACTACCATCTAGCTGTATGAGCTGTCTTGGATTACAATGTTCTGGGGCACTGGACTGGACGAAGGGGGGGGGGGGGGGGAGGGGTCATTGACTTCCCTCCACGGTCGCCAGATCTAACGCCTATGCACTTTTACGTGTGGGGAACTGTGGAAGATAACGTCTATCGACGTAAGCCACGCATGCTGGGGAAACTTGGCCAGGAGATTACAGCGACATGTGCAGCGATCTCCACTGTAAAAGTGACTGACGTAGTTGCGACGACCGCTCGTCGTTCTGTTTACGTGTATAGCCGTCAACGGTGAGCATTTTGAACATTTAAAGTAACCACGTGCTGAACTGAAGGTTGTACAACATGTGTGATCAATTATTAAATGTAAAATGAACACATAAGTAATAATTTTCGTTCCTTAAAGTGTGTATGCATTTTTCTGGGCTACTCTGTGCAATGCGGAACGAATGATATGTCTACATGTTCTTCCGTGACACGAAGGAACATCTACGATGGAAATCAGGGTCACATTGACGGTCGCGCACTTACATTGTTCTTCGTGAGTTGTTATGTAGCAAGCGTCTACCGGGAATGTTTCGGGCGTATGTAAGAGGTGCTGTTACTGCTCTACTATGATTAAGATGATGTAAGAAAATTCACAGGAGGGGATGAGTAATATTAGTCGGGAAAGAACACTTCTGGAGTGGGAGAATGAGGTGTTTTGCGTACCACACGGAGATGTGATCCTCCTGGTTTGCTTGTGGCGTACAGAGTGCAGCCCCTGGTGCGTTCCAGGCGGAAGTCCTTGAGATCATTGCGGTTCCTGGCCGGTAGAGGAGGGCCACCTTCGCCATCGAAGTCTGACAGTCGAAACACGTGGATCTTGCATTCACGACCTGCAAATGAAAGGAATTATGGTGATATTTATTGTAGATGGCCCTGTTACTGAAGAAGTACTGTTCATTTTTCTCGTGCTGTAAAGAGGATAATGGATGTAATACGGTTTGGTCCTAAGTCATTCGAGTATGAGGAATGCAGTAGTGTATTCTTTGGTAAAGATCTTTTTTAGCAAAATATGCTGCTTTTTACAAGTTCTGACATATTCAAGAAAAGGTTTTCAGCGGTCCAGGAAAATATTTGCTTTATTATAATTCCAGTCTTTGATCACAATGCTTATTTGTAATCAAGTAATTAATTTTGGTCGGTAATGACCATCTTCAGAGCTGAGTAGAAGCGTGTTTCATTATACAAGTAATTTCTGTTACAAACTTCTAGGACTTGCAGAGGGAAGTGAGTACATAATATTTTGAATAGAAACCCATGTCCGGAAACGTACCGTTTCCATTCTACGACGGTTTCAAATCGAATGTTTAATTCATTCTCTTCTGATCGCGGAATTAAATTAGGCGTGACACAGTACAGTTATTAGGTAACGACTCGAAAGAAAACATAACGAAACATCCATTAATCGTTTAAGCTCACTTGTGTTATTAACACTTAAACTTAACGTTGTGTACGTGCAGTATGCTACGTTTATTTTTTGTTTTGGAATAATGTAAATACGTAATGTTTAAGTGTTAACACAAACAAATGTGCTTAATTAATAAATGGATATTTAGTTATGTTCCCTTTCGAATAATTACTTAATAATTACACTGCGTCACGCCTAATCCAATTCCTCAAGCAGAAGTGGATGAGTTAAACATCTGAAATGAAACCGTCATAGAACGGAAACGGTACGTTACCGGACATGGGCGGCTATTCAAAATATTATGTGCTCACTCCCCTCTACATGTCCTGGAAGTTTGTAACGGTAATTTCAGAACACCCTGTATATATCACGCGATTACATGTCATGGTACAGTCAAACTCATTAGCCATTTCGGCTTCGTCAAACAAAGTAAAGTCCACCATTGAAGCGAACATACTGCATATGAAGCAGCTATCATGTCCTGTGATCATAATACAAGGCCGGAAAAAATGTAACATCCTTAAGAGCTATGTTCAGTGGCATGTCTGTGCACCCTCCGTAGTAACTGTGTCGAGTTTAGAGGTGAAAAGTGTTTACAACATTCATTCTACGGTACAACAATGCCCCACCGACTAGTACGTACTCCCGCTGAACAGCTTCAGTCATTTAAATCGGGTCACACTGGGGGCCTGCGGGAAACTGGATGGATATATCGAAAGATCGCTCCAGAAGCTGTGCTCAGTGCTTCAGTGGTGTTATAATTAGACTTTCCTCGAGACATTTGAGTCTCATATTTATCTACGATAGTGATGGAAGCAGAAGAAGTGAACTAAAATTTTTGCCATACTAAGGACTTGAATCAAGGCCGCTTTGCTTTTGTTTATTCTAATTATACACATATTTGCTGAGATCACATAGGACGCGAAAAACAACTGTGTGTAATTACCATCAATAACAAACAAATTATAAAGGAAATGATAGAAATTGAAGAAAACGCCCCCCTGGCAGAACAGACAAAATGGCATCCATGTCCCACCAACATGTCTGTAGACGCGCTCTGAATCCTAAGGCAGTCAGGAATGTTCCAGGCACGCCTTCACGAAGAATATTGCATTTGCCGGTACGTGGGACTGAGCGCTAGTATTACACACTCTCACTGAAATCCCCTTCTCATATTGTGACACCCCAGCTGAAGGGGGGGGGGGGGGGAGATCGAAGAAGGCACTACCCAAAAAGTTGGCATAGTACTGACGGTATCGCGGATGGTGCATGAGAAACGTAGTGCTATCTTGCAGGAACGTCCAAAAAGCATCTTATCACCTTCATGGAACAAATAAGAGATCGAGAGACCTTTTATCCAAATCACAGCATTGGTTTTCGTACGTGGGAAATATGTCTCATCTGGGAACAGAAGAGATTTCGGTGTAATGGCATGGGGAGCCGTGTGTAGAAGAAAGACAAGCATTTTCTGAATCAGCTGCCACACCTCTGGAGAAGATCCACACATCAATCGATGTTCGTCCGTATCAAGTCTGTGTGCCATTGGCTTTGGCATCGGTAAAATCTGTGCTAAATGGGGTAGTCGCGAGACTAGATGAGTGTTAACAAAATCCACCCTTTGTAACATGTCCAGTGCTCTCAGGAGGTTGCCACAAAAGTTCGTGCGCGTAACTTGAAGCAGGCGTTTGTAGTTAAATGAGATCATGCGCTGTATATCACGCGTGAAAGTGATCCCCAAACATTTGAGCTTGTCCACTAATGGCAATGGAGCCACATTCTCTGCTGGAAGGCCTCTACCGACGGACATAGCTCTAGATTTCGTCAGGTTCACCCGGCTGCCCGTAGCAGTCCCGTACTGGTTGATCCATGCCAGTGCCTCTCGCACTTCATCCTCCGGTAGAACCACGAACACCACGTCATCTGCATAGGCGCGGCACACGAAAGCATCCCCCCCCCTGTGAGTCGGCTTCTCAAATCGTGTAACAGTGGTTCAAGGGCGATAGCGAAAAGCAGCATCGACAGCGGATATCCTCAACGGAGCGACAGCATGACATTAGTATGGCCCGCCACACGGCCATTAACCAGCATTCGCGACGTGGCACCTCGGAGAAGCCGCAAGACGATGTGTCTAAACCTGTGGGGAAAGGCCATCCGTCTGAGTACGTTTTCTAGAAAGTCATGACTCACTCTGTCAAAGGAGTGGTCGAAGTCCACTGTCACTAAGGCACCACGACTGCGGCAGGTCGTGGCCAGGTCAATGACGTCACGGTAATCACTGAGTGCCGTCTGAATGTTACTGTCACTTCCAAAGCACGTTTGATCCAGAGAGATGACTTGAGGGATGACGCGCCAAAGGCGAGCGGCAAGAATCCGGGTAAAAATCTTTAAGTCACAATTTAACATGGTCAACGGCCGATAATGTCCAACTTCCAGACCTGCCGACGGCTTGGGGACCGGGATAAGCAAGCCTTCTACGAATTTGGGTCGGAGGAGAAGGTCAGGGTTCATCAGTTTTTCATACATCGCAGTCAAGCGTGAGCCCATGATGTCATGGAATGTGTGGTAAAACTCCAGCGGGAACCCGCCTGTACCTGGGGCTTTGTTCGCCGCACCCTTATGAAGAGTATCGGTGACGTCATCAGCGGTAATTGTCGCAGTGAGAATCTCCGCAGCAGCCTCGTCCAGGGTACCTGTCAAGGAACGGAGGACATCAGTCGTTACCGCCATCTTCTGGTCCTCTGCTGCATAGAACAGGTTGTAGTGATCCACAAAGGCTTTTACGATGTCATTCTGGGACGTCAATCGACGACCATCTGGCATGTCGAGGGCGTTGACCAGCTTTCTCCGACACCGCTGCTTCTCTCGGATAATACGATGCATGGACGGGGGCCCTCCTAGCACACAATCGTGACATCTTGCGCGTACTATTGTGCGGTGACGCATAACAGAAATTATCTTCGCCTTAATTGGTCGAATTTCAACCTGTCGTTGAACAGAAGGGACACGGTTTGAGAGTTCGCGGAGAATTGTGTAACAGTATTCCATGGTGTGTCGCTGCCACCGCATGTTGTCGCGACCGTATTTCATCATCGAACGACGTAAAGCAGGCTTGGTGCAGTCGATCCACCACCGGAGTGTTGAAGGATACACTGGATGGCGTCTCGCACAGTTGTTCCACGTCGTTTCTACGACCTGCCTGCATTCCGGATCCTTGAGATGGGCGACATTCAGCTTCCACAGGTCTCCACTGCGCCACACCTTCTGACTCTGCAGCGAAACAGTGCAAATGTAGGCGATATGGTCGGAAAAAGCGGTAGGCCATAACTCAGCGTCGAGCGTGGCAGTTACGATTCCTTGGGAAACGTAGACACGGTCAAGACGACTTGCTGAATGGCTGGTGACGTACGTAGTTCCAGGCTGGTCACCATGCACGCGGTTCCAAGTATCGGTGAGGTTCAGTTCATGCACGAGCAGCTTGAGTTCCTGATATGTGGTGAAATGGGGATGTTGGTCGTTCTGGGATAACACACAATTGAAGTGGCCGCCAAGAATAATATGGCCTTAGCGGCCTACATACAAAGGAGCGACCTATTCTGAATAGAATCGCGACCGTTCCCGTCCCTTGGCCGTGCCCGAGGGAGCGTAAACATTGATGACTCGGACACCGTGGAAAGTCAGAGCAAGGACCCTAGCAGATGGTAGGTAAATCACGTCGTCTACCTCAGTGCCTTTCTTTGAAAGAATAGATGTCCCTCGGCCACCGTCAGCACACGGCTTGAGGTAAGAAACATAGCCATAGATATAAGGAAACGTCGCCAGGCGACCTTACTGCAAAAGGGCAACATCAAGATCCGACGCCCTCAACATTTCACGGAGAAATTGTAGTTTGACGGGGGTGCCAATGGTGTTGACATTGATGGAGGCAATCCTGTAAGCTTGTCGTGGAATTGGGACTACTGGGACGCTCATAAAGGCACGAAGGGCAGCAGAGAACAGGAATGTTGTCCCAGTAGGCTGCACATCCCCATCCAGCAACCCTGTCGATTAGCAGTCGTGGGTTGGAGCAGCAGCATTCGCTGTTGTCTCAACGGCGGGTGTTCCGTCGTCGACATCGTCAGACCACGCAAAGGTGCGTTGATGGAGTGCGTTCAGTGGAGTACCTGTGGAGTCCGAAGGCGGTGGAAGAATTGTGCTGGCTCAGCTGCTGTTCAATGTCCATAGGTACAGCGTCTGGTGCATGCAAAGATAGTTGTACCTCAGACGGGGTGTAGACTGGTGCTTCCACCACGGAATCGCCCATCGGGGGAACATCTTGATAGTTGTGATCCTCATCGTCTGCGTCCTGCAGGTGTGAGACTGGGTGATCCACCGTTTCCGACGTCTCTTCGGCGACCGTTGCTTGCGCACGTGATCCTCAGTGTCCGAAGACGCCTGTGGATCCGGATGTTATGGCACGAGAGCATCGGTAGGCGCAACCATGGAGTCAAGGGCCATCCTCTGTCCTTGAGATTGCTCACCACTGCAAATGTCGGGAGGAGGAGGCAAAGGGGCCGGTCCTTCCGCAACAGCTTGAGACAGTACCGGAGACGACGATGTGGCAGTAGTAGGAGCCAGTGGTGATCGCGCTCGGGGGTCGTTATGGAGAACTTCGACAAACGTCAGCATTGGCGTCGTCGGAGCCTTCGTGGCGGGCAGGTCCCCAGGCAGTAGCTGTGTGATTCTGCGTTGCAGACAGCCGGAACGGAAGTGTCCTTCTTTGCCACATTCCGAGCATGTCTGCGGCTGGTCATCATAAATAATAATTGCACGGCAACTACCAATATATAAATAGGGCGGCACATGTTTGGTTAGCTGTATGAGGATCTGTCGAACTTAATTGAGAACTGGGTATGCAGTGAACCGAATCCACTTTTCAGCTGTATTACTAATCACCTTTCCATATGGGCGGAATGCAGAAACCACTACCTCTGATGGCACCTCGAAAGGGAGTTCAAATACACGTATCGTCTGCAGTCCAATCCCACATGTTCCACAGTTAACGTCACCGATGTGTCCATCAGAGTGACGGAACTTAAGACCACTTCGAGTTGCACTTAGAATTTTTTCACACAGGTCTTCGTTAACCAATTTCACGTACACCACACTGCTCACTATAGACAGGTGGATGCCAACAAGATCTTCGCTATCAGTCTTGACTTCATCTCTGATAAACTGTTCGATTTCCAGTGATTTTGGTCGGGAATTCTGTGGGCATAAGCCATTCTCTGTCGAAGGAAATATAGCGCGCTAAGATGGCAGAATCATGTAAACAACTCTGCGAGCGAGCTGCGCGGCGAGGACGTAAACAAGACGTCCGTGCCGCTAGCGTGCCGTAAGGCGACTAACCGCTTAGTAGGCAGGAATGCAAGCCATTGCACCACCACAGCACTTCGGCTAACGTAGAAATGTTAGCCATAGTGCTGCAGTGGGTAATGGTTAAGATTCCTACTTAGTAAGCAAGGAGATCTCGGTTCAAATCGTAGCTGTGGCACAAATTTTAATTTATTTGTTCAGCTTCCATCATTTCGACGTGGGTTGCTGTTTTTCAACAATGGTCTGAGGAACATTCCTACACCTGTTGATCAGGTTCTGCACGTCTGTGTAGGACAGACGTACGTCAAGATCAAAGCGATGTGCGAGCAACGGTGGCTGACCGAACATAATCCAGGGTTGAAATCCAGTCACATGTTGCACTGCTGTGTCATCAGGCACCATTGGGAGCCGTTTGTTTGCAGCAGGATTAAGATCACGTGTGCCTCTGCCCATGCTACTGGAGTGTGGAATGGCTCTATATTGTCTTCAGTGATGAGAGTAGCTTTTGTCTGTATTCGAGTTACGGACGTACGCGTGGGTATGGAGTCGACTTGGTGAGCTGCCTCTTCCAGAGTGCATTCGCCAACGGTACACCGGTCCAGGACCAGGCTGTATGGACATGAGTTTCAACTCGCGGTCAGTGTTTCTGCAGGCTGAAGTAGTCAGCGCCTGCTGCGTTGCACAGGCTTTTTTCCTTGTGCTACTACCATCTGAACACGTATGGGACATGCTGAAGTGGGAACTTGCTCGTTCTCCTGGGGCTGCACGAACTATTGCCGAATCATAACAAAATGCGCAAGGTGCCTGGGATAATCTATCATAGGATGCCATTCAGCTTCTTTATGATCATTTGCATGAGAGAATACACGCCTGCGTTGCTGCCAGAAGGGGCGCAATGTGTACTGATGCGACTCTTTGGACACACTTTATTGTGACGTGTGTTTCATTCGGTCTGAATTTGTTATCATATACTCCTACAATGATGAATTACCTGTCACCTCACATATCAGCAAAATGACCTTGTCCTTGAGGTTGTAACATTTTTTTCTGGCAGCGTACAAACAGAATTTTCTCTAAGATAACACTGAAACTTAAATTTTATAAAATGTGGTGAACCAAAAATACCAACATAAAAGTGACCATACTAAAAAAAAAATCAATTGTATAAATTACATCCTTAGTTTTCCCCCACCACCTCTTCTATATGCCCCATATAAAGAGAAAAAAGGCAATATTTTAATTTCCGTCTCTTTTACCACGTGACGACATAGCAATTTATGAGATTCAGACTGCATAACAAAAAATTTTTAAACATCATGACGAAGCTGTTAGTGGCTTAATTATCATATCTGAAGATGGCAATGAAGTGTCAAAATCGCTAATTTAAATTTTCTAGTAATTTTGTGATCCTGACATTATAAATTATTATAGACAAATTTATAATGTTGCGTGTTTCCGTAGGACAGTGTCCAATTCTTAAAAAATTTAAGCTTGTTCCTAACATAAATATATCTAATTCATACGAAAATATATATAATGTTTCATGAATATTTTTTGCGGATTGGATCTGTTCTTTCTTATTAAACATTTTGTTTTGGTAACTGTGACAAAGTTCTGTCTCTCTCATCTTAGCACTTATAGAGATAACTCCTAGATACCTCTCATATCCATCTCTTGGCAGTTTACATTGTTCTAATGAGAAAGATGGCGTCTGCCTTTGGTATTAAAACATTAGCGAGCCCAAGCTTTTGCCTGCAGAGGAAAAGCGACCGTTAGAAACTAAAATTGTAGAGCTGCCACAAGTCGCATATACCTTTTTCTTTATTTTTATATGTTTCTCTCGACCAGCGCGAGCATGTTCAGAAACTACGCAGCCGGGAACCGCAATATCGGGCCGTGTATAGAGCCACCTTCATACACAAATATATGACGGCGGCGCTATACAGAGCCCGGTATTTGTAAAGTGAGGGCCTCGGCTACGTAATTCCTGAAGATGCTCACGTCGGTTTAGTGAAACATGCCAAAATAAAGAAAAAGTATCACGTGACTTGTGGCGGCTCTACAGGTTTAATGAAAACGTTACATCAACAAAAAAGAAACGGCACACTGCATGATGATTTATTGTTTATTACTTCAGAATATTGTGGTTTCAGTGACAAACAGATTACAAAGATTTTTTACGTAGAACTGAAATAATGTGAAAAATGCTTATGACTAACGATTCTCATAAAAGTAATCTTTCTCGATGGATTTTCAATGGAAAGCCGAGCTGAGAATATAATTACGTTTAGCTTTTTTCATGGTATTCTAAGACAAAACAAACCTTTTTCAGCTCTGAGAAGGAGTATGCCATGTGCTTCGATGACGCTAAGCTGCTTCACGGGAACTGTCTTGTCAAATATTAGTCGATGAGATGTGCTTTCTGCAAAAGAAGAATATAGTAGCATGTGTATAATTCTGCAGGCAATAATAATTGTTCTAATACATTTGTCACATTACTTACGCGTTACGTTTCTATGTAGTAGACAGAAATTTGATAGCATACGAGAAATTATTGGTATATATTGTACATATTCTGTTATACACTAAATTACTCCCGCATGTGCTGCGGAAAATTTACTGTTACATTCAATTATTACCTCGAGGAAGTGTTGAAAATATTTGTACACTGAAGCGCCAAAGAAACTGGTATAGGCATGCGTATTCAAATAGAGAGATATGTAAACAGACAGAATACCGCGCTGCGGTTGGCAACTCCTATATGTGTAAGACAACAAGTATCTGGCGCTCGGTTTCTGCCGCTACAATGGCAGGTTATCAAGATGTAAGTGAGTTTTAACGTGGTGTTATAGTCGGCGCATGAGCAATGGGATACAGAATCTCCGAAGTAGCGATGAAGTGGAGATTTTTCCCGTACTACCATTTCACGAGTGTACCGTTAATATCAGGAATCCGGTAAAACATCCAATCTCCGACATCGCTACGACCGGAAAAGAATCCTGCAAGAACGGAATCAACGACGACTGAAGAAAATCATTCAACGTGACAGAAGTGCAGCCCTTCCGAAAATTGCTGCAGGTTTCAGTGCTGGGCCATCAACAAATATCAAAGTACGAACCATTCAACGAAATATCATCGATATGGGCTTTCGGAGACGAAGGCCCACTCGTGTACCCTTGATGACTGCACGGCACGAAGCAATTCGTAGCACTGGCTCTTAAGAATAATTCCTTTTAAAAAAATCGAAATACATATTTTATCGCTGAATGCTTTCAGTTATAAAGTGGTATTCTGTAAGTCTTAAGGGTACTTTGAAGACAACTCTGAAGTAAAGAACAAGCACATCTTTGCAAGACCAATTGCTCGTACGTGGGGTAGGAATGAAGCTTTGATTATCACATTAAAAAAAATTACGTAATAAGTGTTTTTGTTTATTTGCAGGTATACGTCTGCGATCCTTGTACGAATCGAAAATCTGACAGCAAAGTAGCGTGGTACGCTACTGGAGGAGACAAAGGAAAATAACAACTGTCTCGCCGGCCGGTGTGGCCGTGTGGTCTAGGCGCTTCAGTCTGGAACCGCTTGACCGCTCCGGTCGCAGGTTCGAATCCTGCCTCGGGCATGGATGTTGTGATGTTCTGAGGTTAGTTAGGTTTAAGTAGTTCTAAGTTCTAGGAGACTGATGATCACAGGTGTTAAGTCCCATAGTGCTCAGAGCCATTTTGAACAAATGTGGCGCACCGGGTTCAGCGGGTGCGAGAACTGCAAGTAACCGCTTGTCTACAAACTTGGCGGTCATTCCGCTTGAAGGGCCACATATTCGCACAGCAATAAGCAGTCATGGAGTACAGTTTAAAGTTGTAGACATGTGGCCTGTGGAAGAAGACAGAGACTGAAATACATCGAACAAATAATTGAGGACGTACGTTGCAACTGCTACTCTGGGATGAAGAGGTTAGCTCAGGTGAATAATTCGTGGCGGGCCGCATCAAGCCAGGCAAAAGACTGATGACTCCCAAAAAATGTGGCATACCCCGTGAACAACTTTTAAAAATTATCTGCCAGATGATGACTGACAGGTCGAAACAGTTGAAGAATAAGGAAACAAAGAATTTTGTACGCTTGGTGTGGTTATCTTACAACAAAATATCTTCTACACAAGCTGTGCCCCACTATTTTAAGATGATTTTATAAACGATCAATTAATTACTTAAGAATCTGAATGCAATTCCGCTTTATGCTAGACATCGTTTGATTAGTTTTATTTTACCTAATCATATTCCAGCACTTTCTATACTCTCTTCAGGAAGTTTTTATTTATTTTTATTCTGAAAACTGTTATTACATGTTAATTACTTGTGGAGGTTATATGCGTCTTTGGCTGAAAGTTCCTCACATGTACAAAGATACGATAATAAGGTGCCTAAGTTTACGTTAGTTTACATATACAGTAAGGAACTTTAAGGAACACAGGTCACAGAATATCTCGTACACTTAACGCCATGCTGAATAATTTACGTCTAGGTCACTAACTTGGAAATGATATAAGCGAGGTGATCAAAAGTTTCCGTTCGAGGGCCTTACAGTCTAGAATTGGTATGCCAATTAAGCAAAATTTTCTTGAGCATTGAGGTAATCATCCCATCAATGCAACAGGTCGAAGATACCCGTGCGGTAAAACACAACGTCCTGCTGCGTGAAGAAATCCTTAACTGCCTACTGCACATGCTTTTCTGATGGAACACCATTCCTTAACGGTGGATTTCGACAGACATGCTCCCTCACACACATTCTTCATCCTCCGATGGACGTCTACCGATGTTTGTCCTTCGACAGCCTTCGTATTCGGTAATAACGTCGCCATAGTTCCGTACTTACCGCACGCATGCCGGGAAGACACGAATGCCACGCAAATCCCTTGTCTACATGTCGGTGCATATATACCAGCATCGGGATGGCGCTACGTTGCACAAACGTGCAGCAAGGCCCTCAAACGGAAACTTTTTGATCGCCACTCATAAATTTACTCACATATCTCATATGACATTCTTCGTTATGCGTGTCTGTAGTTTTACATCTACCACGCATTCTATAGCTTGTCACCTGCAAGCAACGAAACTTTCCCTGTTTTTCGTTCATTTCAAACTGTATTCTATCGCGTTATTTAGAGTGTTACTTACGTTTTTTCCAGATTTTCTTCATGCTGTGATCTTTCTTCCCCTTTTGTGACTTGTGCCTTTAACAGTATATGTAAACAAACGTAATATTTGACGTCCAATTATTGCTTCTTTGTAAGTGTAAATAACTTAAAGCCAAAAATTCATATAACATCCGCAAGAAGTTAATATGTAATAATAATTTTCAGAAAAAAATTAAAACCCATTATAGATAGCACAGAAAGCGCTGAAACATGTGAGAGTAAAACAGAACTAATCGAACGACATAATACTGGTTGATTCTTGCAGAGAAGATAATAGCAACCAATCACTTTTTGTAATGCTATTTATTTACATAAATAACACCGTTACCAATTTCGAAGCGATAGGTTCATCATCAGACGGCTTGTTCATACAGTTTGTTGTAGTTTACATCAGTTTTCACTTTTGATTCCCACATGTAGTGAAAATTTCTTGGGATAGTGATCCTGCAACCACCACATGGTCTGAGAAACTGTCTTATTTAACTCTAATTGTGACTCATAACGGTTTAAAACGATATAAATTCGCGTACAAATATCATAATAAGAGGTGGTTGGTTGCTGTTATCTTTTCTGCAAGAATAAACATGTAGTTTGTACATAGCCATGGTCTCAAAATATCAGTTTTCGACAAAATAGCATTAAGATTACTCCGCCAGGTACTGAGAAACGTACATACTTCTAAAAGCTCCAAAAGGAACCTAACGAAGACTAACCTCAACATCAAGCACAGCAAAAAATGCATGTCAGTACAGGTAACACCAATCTACATAAAAGCGACGTACCAGGTGGCGCACACACGATGGCCTCCGTTGTCGTTAGTTAATCCCGGATACCACGGACGCCGAAAGGATTTCCTAAGCAGAACAGTAAAGAGGACTCCACACCAACAGAGAGGGGACCCTCTGAATGTAAGACTAGCGCTTGAAAACAACCACTTTACAGGTATAATTAGTCCTATAGTTCAATGCCAGAAAACTTGCTTACTGTAGGTGGGGTACCGCGTTCGATTCCTGGGCTCGAGAAAGGTGTCTGTGTAGAAGAGTGATTGGCCCTGACCAAAACACTATGCTTAAGGGCCAAAGCCTATTAATTGTCTGTTTCAAGGCATATAAAGATATGATTGCTGATTTGTTAATAACACATAATGCACCAATTCGTGTTTCACAATTAGCAGCATTACATAAATGCTATCATATCTTTCATTAAAATAAAGAAAAATGAATATAATGAATACCATAAATGATGTTCCTTTAAACCTATGTTATAGATTGATAGATCTTTATAACTGCATTATTCGCAATACAAATGATAAAATGCATGTCCGCCTTGTTGGATGCATTGATGTAAGCGCCTATCGGTATTAGCATGGACACCTCTTAACATTTCTGCAGTTACTGCAGCGGGATCATGACGTGTTAGTTCTTTAAACACATCTGGATTTTCCGGTTCCGTTTCGTAAACCATGGATTTGATATAACCCCATAAGAAAAAATCCAAGGATGTTAAATCAGGCGATCTCGATGACCATCGAATGCAACCACCACGACCTATCCACTGTTCTGGGTATACAATGTTGAGATATTCCCTAATCCCTCTACAATAATGGGGTGATGCACCGTCGTGCTGAAACCAGTGTCTCACAGCTAACTGAAGTGGGATGTATTCCAAAAGATGCCCAAGGTTCAGCTCATTATGTAGGAACTGCAAATACAGCCGATCAGTTAGTCTGGAAGCCCAATAAACTGGTCCAATGACGTGTGTCCTAGAATGCCGCACCATACGTTTAACGAACCAGTGCGCTTGCTCAAAATGGTTCTAATGGCTCTGAGCACTATGGGACTTAACTTCTGAGGTCATCAGTCCCCTAGAACTTAGAACTACTTGAACCTAACTAACCTAAGGACATGACACACATCCATGCCCGAGGCAGGATTCGAACTTGCAACCGTAGCGATCACTCGGTTCAAGAGTGTAGCGCCTAGAACCGCTCGGCCACTCCGGTCGGCAGTGCGCTTGGATGTGATGTGGTCGTACCCAGTGAGAACTGGCAGGAGCCCAATAATGTAGATTGTGTCTATTGACAGTGGTGTCATTGGCGATATAGTATTCGTCACCCCACAAAATCTGTACGATGGAATTCGGATTTACCGCTACTTTATTTACGTCTGCAGAACTATGTCCAATTTTGGAAATCGTTTGCATATAGCTGTCAGTGTAGGTGCAGCTTGAAGGGATGCCATTTTCGTTCCTCCAGAATCCTTTGTGCTGGAGGCCTCGATACCCTCAGGCACGCTGCAGCTCTCCTTTGTCCTAATTACGATGAGAAATAGGTATTACTGGAAGAGATTTAATGTCTTTCATAATATTAATAAAAAGGGCGTTCAAAAAGTTTTGCACAGTCGTCTGTAATTTTTTTATTTTTTTGCAGGAGGAGAATGAGATTTTTTAACAAACTTGGAACATTTACCTATATGTTGGTATATAAAAGTATTTTCTTTTATTTATAGCTGAGCCATAATGGTCCGTGAAGTAGATGTCAGGTTGCAACGGTCGGTGATGGAGTTCCTCTTCAAGACCGGCGATGACTCTGCCACATCGATTCACAAGAAGTTGATCCCTGTTTATGGGGAGGACACAGTGGATCGCAGCAGTATCCAGCGGTGGTTGCAGTGGTTTAAAGGATGTGATTTCTCTCTACTGGACAATCCACGATGCGGTAGACCATCGACGGGAGAGAGTGATATGAATAAGGAGACCTTTTATCAAATCATCCAAAATGACAGATGTGTGACGACACGACAGCTTGCTGAAATAACTAGTTTGTCATTGGGTAGTGTGATATCACTGGTACAGTCACTAGGGTACAGAAAAATCTGTGTATGTTGGGTGCCTGGATTATTGACAAGAGAATTGGAAACGACGAGGAAGAATGTGTGCGAGGGTCTCATGATGACTTTTGCTGAAGAGTGGTGGTTCAAATAGCTCTGAGCACTATGGGACTTAACTTCTGAGGTCATCAGTCCCCTAGAACTTAGAACTACTTAAACCTGACTAACCGAAGGACATCACACGCATCCATGCCCAAGGCAGGATTCGAACCTGCGAACGTAGCGGTCACGAGGTTCCAGACTGAAGCGCCTAGAACCGCACGGCCACACCGGCCGGCCTGAAGAGTGGAAACAGTGTTTTAATGGCGTCGTTACCCAGGATGAAACATGGTTGATTTGTCCGAACCTGAGAGCAAAACTCAGTCCAAGGAGCGGCATCATCCGGGTTCCCCTCGGAAGAAGAAACCAAGACTTTCGCGAACAGCAAGCCGAAAGGTGATGGCCTCCTTCTTCTGGGATTAGTGTGGTGTCATTTTCATTGACTTTTTGGAACCTGGCTCCACAATTACCAGGGACCCGGGACAAGCTGCGACGTGCTCAAATGGTTGAAATGGCTCTAAGCACTATGGGAATTAACATCTGATGTCACCAGTTCCCTAGACTTAGAACTACTTAAACCTAACTAATGTAAGGACATCACACACATCCATACCCGCGGCAGGATTCGAACCTGCGACCGTAGCAGCCGCGCGGTTCCGGACTGAAGCGCCTAGAACAGCTCGGCCACAGCGGCCAGACTGCGACGTGCTATCAAGACCCACAGAACACAGCTTCAGGGTCAACTTATCAGACTACACCATGACAATGCCAAACCCATACAGCCCTTATGACGCAGGAGAAAATCAGGAAAATTGGTTGGAAAACTGTTCCTCTTCCTCCCTATAGTCCGGCCTTGCCTCCGTCTGATTTGTACCTCTTTGGTCGTTCTGAAGGCCCACCTGCGCGGTAAAACATTCGATAGTGAGAAAGACCTTGTTTTCTGTGTCAAGCGATGGTATAAAAGTCAATCCCCAGAATTTTACCAAAGTGCATTTACATCATGGAAAGAATGTTAGGCCAGGTGAGTCAGCTGATGGAGGCTACGTTGAATAGACTCAATGTATAGCTAAATGTTCCAAGTATGTTCACAAAAAATTTCATTCTCCTCCTGCAAACAATAAAAAAAATTAGAGACGACTGTCCAAAACTGTTTGAACACCTTTCCTAATAATGATCATATTATTATTATTATAAGAACAAATAATACCGCAACCTAAATACAATGGCACGATAACACTTTCGCTTATACTAAATCGTTCGCACGCGTTATTTTCATTTGAGCTGTGCTTACCTTGAGCGGAATGTGCTCCAAAATACTCAATAACGTTCCGGGCAACATCGGGTACGTCGTGGATTGGTCTTTCCAGGACACGTTGCACCTGTAAAGCTCCTTCGGTTCTTATAAGCATCTCCGTACGTCTAAAAACATGCACATTAGGTAGAAGTCGCGTTGAAAAACGTTGTGAATACAGCCCTGCGGCCGCAGCTGCACTGCAGTCCGCCTCTCCATAGACGAGTATCACATCGGGGTAGTCTTTGCTATAGTAAATTGCAGTTGTTACCTGTCTGACCGTGAGACCTTACTCGAACTACAAACAGACGGCCACGCGATCTTATTAGAGCGGAACCAGTAGGAAAACGCACGCTGATGGCAGCACTTCCCCTTTGGACAGCAGTGATGACGCAACCCTTCTTGCACTAACGTATGCGGGCAACGTAAAACCACAGAGGACGGCTTGCCTGGGCCACCTAGCAAATATCGAAATATCTCTGACGTGAGAGAGAAATTCTTTGGCACTGTTATGGTTGCGATATCGCCATCTTTGTATAAATCCTTCCATGTGGCAAAATTTTTTGATATGTGTATTAGTGGTGCTTTAAACCACAAATAAAAAAGTGCTGAATATTGTCTTCGCTACTCCACGAACACAAGCAGTGAGCATTGCAACGTAATGGCGCGGAGTTTCCGACGTAAGTAACTAAAATATTTTCACGTTAATAATTTGTTTACATCTACGTCCTTTGAAATTGTTATGAGGCAGAATTAAAGTTAAATTAGAGAGTTTCTCACATCATGTTTTGGTTGTCAGGCGCTACCAGCTCAAGGAATTTTCATTACATGGGAAAAAGTGAAAACTAATGTAATACAAGGCCCCGGGAGTAGACAACATTCCATTAGAACTACTGACAGCCGTGGGAAAGCCAGTCCTGACAAAACTCTCCCATCTGGTGAGCAAAATGTATGAGACAGGCAAAATACCCTCAGACTTCAAGAAGAATATAATAATTCCAATCCAAAAGAAAGCAGGTGTTGACAGATGTGAAAATTACCGAACTATCAGTTTAATAAGTCACGGCTGCAAAACACTAACGCGAATTATTTACAGACGAATGGAAAAACTGGTAGAAGCCGACCTCGGGGAAGATCAGTTTGGATTCCGTAGAAATGTTGGATTCCGTGAGGCAATACTGACCCTACGGCTTATTTTAGAAGCTAGATTAAGAAAAGGCAAACCTACGTTTCTGGCATTTGTAGACTTAGAGAAAGCTTTTCAAAGAGTTGACTCGAATACTCTCTTTCAAATCCTGAAGGTGGCAGGGGTAAAATACAGGGAGCGAAAGGCTATTTACAGTTTCTACAGAAATCAGATGGCAGTTATAAGAGTAGAGGGACATGAAAGGGAAGCAGTGGTTGGGAAGGGAGTGAGACAGGGTTGTAGCCTCTCCCGAATGTTATTCAATCCGTATATTGAGCAAGAAGTAAAGGAAACAAAAGAATAATTCGGAGTAGGTATTGAAATCCATGGAGAAGAAATAAAAACTTTGAGGTTATAAGGATATAAGATGAACATCAACAAAAGAAAAACGAGGATAATGTTAACTCGGGTGATGCTGAGGGAATTAGATTAGGACATGAGACACTTAAAGTAGTAAAGGAGTTTTGCTATTTGGGGAGCAAAATAACTGGTGATGGTCGAAGTAGAGAGGATATAAAATGTAGACTGGCAATGGTAAGGAAAGCGTTTCTGAAGAAGAGAAATTTGTTAACATCGAGTATAGATTTAAGTGTCAGGAAGTCGTTTCTGAAAGTATTTGTATGGAGTGTAGCCATGTATGGAAGTGAAACATGGGCGATAAATAGTTTGGACAAGAAGAGAATAGAAGCTTTCGAAATGTGGTGCTACAGAAGAATGCTGAAGATTAGATAGGTAGATCACATGAGTAATGAGGAGGTACTGAATAGAATTGGGGAGAAGAGAAATTTGTGGCACAATTTGAGTAGAAGAAGGGATCGGTTGGTAGGACATGTTCTGAAGCATCAAGGGATCACCAATTTAGTATTGGAGGGCAGCGTGGAGGGTAAAAATCGTAGAGGGAGACCAAGAGATGAATACACTACGCAGATTCAGAAGGATGTAGGTCGCAGTAGTTACTCAGAGATGATGAAGCTTGCACAGGATAGAGTAGCATGGAGAGCTGCATCAAACCAGTCTCAGGACTTAAGACCACAACAACAACAATGTAAATACAGCAAAAATGTATCTTAACGCGAACAAGCCGTCTGATGATGAACCCGTCGGTTCGAATTCGGTAACGGCGCTATTTATCTGAATAAATAACGTTATAAAAAGTGGTTGGTCGCTGTTATCTTCTTTGCAAGAATAAATCTGTATTTTGCATATAACCACGGTCTCAAAATATCAGTTTTACACAAAACAGCATTAATCAAATGGCGTTTAGCATATAGCGGAATTTCTGTCAAATTTTTCTTAGATTGTAAGAGGAGCTATAATATCCAAAAAATGATTAATTACTTAAGTTTTCTTTTTGGAAGTGATAGTTACAACTTTATTACAAGCCTTCGTCTCTATTAGGTTACGGCATTTCTCCCGTTCCTTTCTGGCAGTGATGAAGCGAAATGTCCTTATCTGTAGGCGCCATAGTCGGCAAGAAGTGAGCGTCTCGTACCTTCAATGACGAAGACTCCAGCCTCGGTAGCGGCAATGAGCTTGTTGTCTCCCCAGGAGTCGCCGCAGAAGGTCTCGTGCGGGAAGTCCGGGTAGAAGCAGGCGGGCTCCCATGGCGGGCGTTTGAACATGGAGGATGAGGCGAGGCTGGTCGGAGCGTCGCCACGCATGATGGTGTCCAGCTTGAGCGCCTGCCCTGCGCGCACGAATTCCACCTGGCGCGCCTCCTCCTTGCGCCGTGAACCTCTCTGTGCGTCGGGCAGCACGTCGCTGAAAGCCCTCCTGTTCAGCATTGTCTGCGGCGCACCGACAAACATCACTCCGATTAGTAACTATTGTTTTTAATTCTCGGCAAATCGTACACTACCAGTTAAGGAACCTCAACGGATATGTACGGTGCTGAAGTAATCGATTTTAAGGTCTGTTCTTAATTTTCGTGAGATTTTTGTGGAAATATGGGAACTGAAATAATTTTGTGCTTTCATCTGATGGAACCAAATTTTCTTTGAGACATATGAATCTCAACCTTATTTTCGATAATGACGGGAGCTGAAGAAATGGATTAAAATTTGTGCTATGACCAGGACCTGCACCCAGATCTGGTTACGAGGCAGATGTGGAAGCCATTACACCACACGTAGCTGCGCGGACTGCTCTAGCACAGAGGTGGCGTGCTATTTCAGTATCGGAGAGCCTCGGCATTTCTAAAGATTTAAGAAGGGGAAAATAGGTTGAGCGCGTGAATTTAAGTTTGTATTCGGTAGGGCACTGGACTAGACTAGTAAGTGCAGTTGTGTTAGCCATGCTGGTATAGTGATGTAATGGCTAGCGCATCTGCTTAGTTAGCAGAAGACCCGGGTTGAAGTCCCAGACGTAGCACGAATCTTAATTCATTAAAATTTTATGTATTTTTTGTGAAAAAAAATGGCCACAAGAGAATTTTGAACACTGATCTCCTCGTTCGCACTCCAACCCCGTGACCACATAACCACGACACCGGGCGTAATCAAATTTGCTCGATGTTGCATGTCTTGAGCTTGGACCGTTCACTATTTCTATTTTGCTTCTTTTTTCATAGTTCAGGACAAATTCTTTCTGTTTTCATGCCTGACTGTGTTCAGTTTTTGACGGACTGTCCACTGGGTCATCTTAGGGGGTTGCGATGGGGCGTTTCCCTTGGCAGCCGCTGAGTGGTCAGCGCAGTAAAATGCCATACGAGAGATCCCGGTCGATCCCCGGCCGGGTCGGAGATGTTCTCCGCTCGGGGACTGGATGTTGTGTTGTCTTCATCATCATTTCATCCTCATCAACAAGCAACTAGCCGAAGTGGCGTGAGCTAAAAATACTTCTACCAGGTGAACGGTCTACCTTACGGGAGGCACTTGCCACACTTGGTCTACACGGTAGTATCTCGCTGTCGTCCTCAGACATCAGCTGTATTGCAGAATGATAACATCTCTAGTTTGGAAATATTTTATGATGTGCGGTAGCCACTGAGTACAACGCTCCATTTGCTTTAAAAGATTAAAAATGGAAGGAGTCACAACTAAATAGAGACATCGTGCAAGGAGAAAACGGCCCGTATCTCGTGGTCGTGCGGTAGCGTTCTCGCTTCCCACGCCCGGATTCCCGGGTTCGAATCCCGGCGGGGTCAGGGATTTTCTCTGCCTCGTGATGGCTGGGTGTTGTGTGCTGTCCTTAGGGTAGTTAGGTTTAAGTAGTTCTAAGTTCTAGGGGACTGATGACCATAGATGTTAAGTCCCATAGTGCTCAGAGCCATTTGAACCATTTTTAAGGAGAAAACATCCACAATGTTCGTTGGAAGAGAAGGTAACTTTGGTTGACATAGCTATAATTTTGTAGACGTGCACTATACATGGGACATTAACTGAAGCATTCATTTTTCGGTTGCTTCAGGGTGAAAAATTGATACCATTCAAAAGCAACGATGCACGACAGTCAGCGGCTTGTGACTTTTCGCTCTCGCTGTCGCCGCACCCGTCTCTTTCACCTTCGCCATCTTTGCTGCAGACAAAGACATCGATTTGTGCCACAGCCTCCACCCCATATCGAATGTGGTCTCCTATTCCTTCACATTTATTAGAATTTTTCGATCTTTGTTCGAATTCTACGTTTACTACTGGAGGAAACAGCGATCAAACACCGAAACTCGGTTTTCTCAGAAACCTGCTATTGTGAGCAGTTTTAATAGGTTAAACTGGTGACTGGAAGAAATGGTGTACTGTCGCCACTACTTCCTGCTGGGACGGAATTTGTGTACAACATCCGTCTGTGTCTAGTGCTGTCTCATGTGAAAATTTGGGAACATTTTCGGAATGTTTGCAAATTATGTAACAGAGGCGGGACATGGGTACCAGCCCAGCCGGAACATTTATTTATTTACTTCGTTGCTTCCTTTAGACTTACTCTCTGTGTTTATACAAGGTGTTTCCGTAAGAGCGTGCAAAAATGTAACAGGTCATAGAGAATGGTCCACTGAACAATTTGAGATAGGGAACCTAGGGTCGGAGAAGCCAGCGTAAGCAGATATGGAAATAAACTTGTCTACCGCTTTGTCTAGCATTACTATTTTGTAGCTTATTTACAGCTAACATGTGCTCTTTATTTACATGTACATTCTTCATTTCCTGCAAGAAAACAAGGTGAATGAGTCTGATTACCAGGAAGTTACGATGCACGTTTTGTTTACTTTACTTGTCCATAAGATGGCTTTGGCTCTGAGCACTATGGGATTTAACTGCTGTGGTCATCAGTTCCCTAGAACTTAGAACTACTTAAACCTAACTAACCTAAGGACATCACACACATCCATGCCCGAGGCAGGATTCGAACCTGCGGCCGTAGCGGTCGCGTGGTTCCCGACTGTAGCGCCTAGAACAGCTTGGCCACTCCGCCCGGCTAAGATGGCTTTGTTTTATCGAATTTACATCGTTCCATGACAGAACGTGCTATGAATCAATGACAGACCCGTTCGTTACTCAGCGCTATTCAGAGACGGGGAGTACAATACGATTGAGCAGTACCGGTAAAGTATTTCCTGGTCGCTGGATTGGAAGGGTCCTATTCAATGACCTGCGACTCATCTGACATGAATCCTCTTTATTATTTCCTATGTATATATCGAAAGTCACTTGTGTATGAGACCCCAGTGGATATGGAGATGGAATTAGTTGTCAGAATTTTAGCTGCCTGTGATCTGATTCGAAACACACCAAGGATACTTGTCAGGTGCGTCAGAAACTTGTTCGCCGATGTCATGCTTGCATTGAGGTTAATGGCCGTCAGTTTCAGCACATTTTGTAAGATACAGTACAAATGGTATGCTCATTGTGTCAGTGATGGTATTTGCAGTTAACTGTAACTAATGTAAATAAAAAAGTACACAGTAATGTGATTTTATTCCTATTATCTCCTTAAGCTGGCTTCTCCGACCCCAGGTTGCCTACCTCAAATTGTTCAGTGGAGCATCATCTACGTCCTGTTAAATTTTTGCACGCTCTTACGGACACACCCTGCATAATAGGTCGTACGGCACTAACACTGCCGAAATCGAAATACCACTGCCGACCCCATAGTGAAACGGGAATAAGTAAAGAAAAAGAAAATGCGAAACACGACCTTGTAGTGATACGAATATACTAATTTGTCACCACAAAGCTGTACTTTTAATATTGAGGCAATGTTAGGTGTTTGTTCATATATTTTTCAAAACTGTCAATGACGTGAGCGAGGGAGATAACATTTGACTACCACGTGGCTCTTGGTCTCGCACTGGGAGGAAGTTTGTACAATTTCTGCTTATTGGGAGACGAAGTGAAAGCGAGGCCGTTAATTCAAACCAGGCAGAAAAAACATAGATATTGCCAGTCTCAGGCCTCGTGCTAAATCGACCTTCCCAGGAAATTTAACAGGGACAAATTGTTATGTTTTTCCTGTTGTAGTTTTATCACTATAGCTTGTGCATTGAAAAGCATTAAGAATACATATAGTTTTACCAGAATTCCTGTGTTTATTAATTCGCTTTTGCACCCAGCCAAAATAATAGATTGCCTGTTGCTATACCGATCCATCTTGCAGCCCATGAATCGAGCCCCGGCCACATTGTTTCAGTCCAACCCTGCAAATACACTCCTGGAAATGGAAAAAAGAACACATTGACACCGGTGTGTCAGACCCACCATACTTGCTCCGGACACTGCGAGAGGGCTGTACAAGCAATGATCACACGCACGGCACAGCGGACACACCAGGAACCGCGGTGTTGGCCGTCGAATGGCGCTAGCTGCGCAGCATTTGTGCACCGCCGCCGTCAGTGTCAGCCATTTTGCCGTGGCATACGGAGCTCCATCGCAGTCTTTAACACTGGTAGCATGCCGCGACAGCGTGGACGTGAACCGTATGTGCAGTTGACGGACTTTGAGCGAGGGCGTATAGTGGGCATGCGGGAGGCCGGGTGGACGTACCGCCGAATTGCTCAACACGTGGGGCGTGAGGTCTCCACAGTACATCGATGTTGTCGCCAGTGGTCGGCGGAAGGTGCTCGTGCCCGTCGACCTGGGACCGGACCGCAGCGACGCACGGATGCACGCCAAGACCGTAGGATCCTACGCAGTGCCGTAGGGGACCGCACCGCCACTTCCCAGCAAATTAGGGACACTGTTGCTCCTGGGGTATCGGCGAGGACCATTCGCAACCGTCTCCATGAAGCTGGTCTACGGTCCCGCACACCGTTAGGCCGTCTTCCGCTCACGCCCCAACATCGTGCAGCCCGCCTCCAGTGGTGTCGCGACAGGCGTCAATGGAGGGACGAATGGAGACGTGTCGTCTTCAGCGATGAGAGTCGCTTCTGCCTTGGTGCCAATGATGGTCGTATGCGTGTTTGGCGCCGTGCAGGTGAGCGCCACAATCAGGACTGCATACGACCGAGCCACACAGGGCCAACACCTGGCATCATGGTGTGGGGAGCGATCTCCTACACTTGCCGTACACCTCTGGTGATCGTCGAGGGGACACTGAATAGTGCATGGTACATCCAAACCGTCATCGACCCCATCGTTCTACCATTCCAAGACCGGCAAGGGAACTTGCTGTTCCAACAGGACAATGCACGTCCGCATGTATGCCGTGCCACCCAACGTGCTCTAGAAGGTGTAAGTCAACTACCCTGGCCAGCAAGATCTCCGGATCTGTCCCCCATTGAGCATGTTTGGGACTGGATGAAGCGTCGTCTCACGCGGTCTGCACGTCCAGCACGAACGCTGGTCCAACTGAGGCGCCAGGTGGAAATGGCATGGCAAGCCGTTCCACAGGACTACATCCAGCATCTCTACGATCGTCTCTATGGGAGAATAGCAGCCTGCATTGCTGGTAAGGTGGATATACACTGTACTAGTGCCGACGTTGTGCATGCTCTGTTGCCTGTGTCTATGTGCCTGTGGTTCTGTCAGTGTGATCATGTGATGTATCTGACCCCAGGAATGTGTCAATAAAGTTTCCCCTTCCTGGGACAATGAATTAACGGTGTTCTTATTTCAATTTCCAGGAGTGTAGAATCGAATCGATGCTCATTGATCCACAGCATTTCTCTTGCGATGAATGTTTATGTTTAGTCTTGCAGATGAATCGCACAGTTACATTAATATGGTGAACATATTTTATTCTGTTATTTCAGGTAGCTTTCGGTGCCATGAGTTATTAAGTGAGCTCAGGTGGCGGACGAAAAGCAGTACTTCCTTAGGCTTTTGACGTAAAATTATACGAAATAATATGCTAGCTGTTTATGTAACATCCAGTAATGCTTGCCACTGGGCACCCACAGAAGAATAGAATGAGACTGTAACCGATTACTGTGTGTGGCTTCGGTCGATGCTTGAGCAGGTAAACAGGTAACAGATAAAGAAGTTACATATAGTTACATACATGTGACGAAAAGAGTTAAGGTACACACTAATATTTGACAAATAAATGATATGGATTTTCTGAATCTTTCTCCATCTGAAAATCCCCTGTGACTGCTCTGATTGTGCCCATCGTTGTTAACGTGGTCTATTGCCGAACAAAATTCGTAGTATGCACATTTTCATAATAGCTCACGAAAGTGAAAAGATAAACTTCAGTCGGAGAGTTATCACAAAATGTTTTTAAAACTGATTACTTTGCAACCATATTTATCCGTCAAGGTTCCGTAAAGCCTGCCGTATAGGTCTAAATCACTTAAAATATTAGTACAAAGGAACTATGGTTATAAATTGCTTGCATGGTTCTGTCATGTATAATTAAATAGAATTGGTATTTTTAATAATATTAATTGCTGTTGTTTAATCAGTGATTATTACAGTTATTCAAAAGCAGAGATTTAACCGATAATCGTGCAAGCAAATACAATAAATTTGTCTACAAGAATGTTTAAAGCAAAAACAAAGAATAAATGCAACTACACGAATGAAAGCTTTCATTAATTTAACAATATGAGTGTCATGAGACTACTGAAATGATGAACGTACAAACCGCAATGAATGAAACATCACTCATTAAATAATTTATGATGGTTCACGCCTTACTGAAAATTAGAACAGAAAGGAGACAGATGAGTTTTGATAAGAGTGGGCAGGTTATTGCAAAAGAAATCCATTAAGGCGAGAGTACAGCAAGGTATTAAATTCACATTTATATAGATAACTGATGCAAATGCAAAATATTACACATGATGCGCCATCAAAACTTGGATTTACCGTAGCATGGTTCGAATAATGCTTGCAGCAGTACTGCTATATGCTGTATTTTTGGAAATCTAATTTCATGTATCATTATAATTTTTAGCAGTCTGACATGCTCATAGATAATATAAATTGCGTTTTATGTATCTTTCAGCTCTGTTTTCTAATGCCCACTATCTTTCCTAAAGTGAGTTACATTTTACTGAAAATCGCCGTTCTTCCTCTGGAAGCCTTTTTTGGTAAAAATCTCGAGATTTTATGTTTATGAGTCTCCGTTACGATTGTGGGTAACGTTAAGAAAAAAATTTAAATGGATCATTTTTCAGTCCAACAAGAAAGAGACTGATGTATATTTTTTTCTGTCGGTAGCCTGTTTCAAACTATTTATCTCCCTTCAGGATTCTACTTACGTTGTCCGCTCTCGCTTATCACCAGAAGTAAGATATGTTACCGCACTCACTGATATCTGAAACAGCATTTGATTTACTCCAAACAATTCTTCACAGTTAAAAGTTAAGGCAGACTGTCTTTCAGTCTCCGTTGTCGTACAACTTGCTGCTAATTCAATTTATGTTGCTTAATCTGTGATTATTATAATTCTTTAGTTTACTGTCTTCCATGAATTTTATTCAGTTAGCGTTTGTTAAAATTTCTGTCTTCTGATATTACGCACCATTGTCTTCGACAGAAAAGCGACTGGAAGTAACATAAATAATGGGAATCCACAGACAGTAACGCTGCTGTATTTTGCTTTTTTCAGTATTACTGATTAAGGGAAGGTAAAATTATTTTTGATTTTCCCATCACACGTCTGTGCACACATACAAAGGTAGTTTTCCGTAGGAAATACGGCTATCGGCATAATTAGCAGCTCTAAATATTTGAAGCATTGCATCCCCACGTAGAGCGTACGCACTGGCGTAAGGTTGTCTTCGTCGAACGTACAGTCAATGTATCTGATAATAGTGGGCAGAGAATAACACCAAACAAACTGCAAAAGTTTTCGACAAAAAGCTTTTTCGGTTTACTGTTTTCTATGAATTTATTTTCCATTAGCTTTCGTTAAAGTTCCGATCTTTTGAAATTACGCTCCATTGTTTTTGACAGAGAAGCATCTGACAGTAACATAAATAATGGAAATCCATAGACAGTAAAGCTAACGATTGACCAAAAAATCCGATATTACATCGTCGCTAGTTTTTATTTGAAGACATAGCATCGTTTTTCGCATCACAATGTAAGATAACAGCGCTTGAAGCACGTCGGATGGCCAGCTTGATGTCGAAATGGAGCACGTGACTACTATGTTCAGAACAAAAATGGCTGTCGAGGACCTCCCTTAAATCAGTTTGTGTTATGTGGAGGAATATCCTGTAAAATAAGACGAATCATAAACAGGAGAGTGATTATATCGGTGTCAAACTACTTAAGAGAAAGAAAAAACTGTTGGACTCTGTGATGGATAGTCATGTTCTCAGAGTGTTTATAATAATCCGCTTGCGTGTGGCAGTGATTACGCGATGAAGAAAATCTGCAGTGCCTAAACACAGCCTCATAAGTAAGTTAACGATCTTGATTACGCAGATGCGGAAACTGGTACATACTTTAAATTAACGTGAGTCTGTTAGTAAAGAGACAGTGGAAATTTGATCTTTGCAGACTGTGTGAATTTTCATGCATCCATATTTTTCCATACTATGGAAATTTCTGCTATCAGGTTGACATTCAGAATGCATTAATATGACAGTCCTGTAATCATGCTGCAGATGGCGACACTATTATCAGCCTATTTTGAATAAGTCTTGTCACTCATGTTTCTATTTCTTCGCTTAACATTATTTATCTTCATTTACTATATCGTCTTTTTGAATGTACTCAAAACCCCCATCACCAACTGATACTTCACTTTACTATTATTATAAAAAACATTAACCCTGTGCGTACATTGGGTATACAGGACTAGTTACAAATGCTATCTGTACTGAAACTTTTTATGTGACGTTGTATTAATCCGACCTACTTAATACTCCTTATTAAATAAAAAACTGGATATACAAAATTACCTCTGTCAGGAGCTACGTAATGTTATGGAATAATAAGTTTAACATCTGCTGCTTCCTCACTATAGTTGTGTGGAAATAAGTTTCCATCAGGAATGCTGGTAGTATGGGACGAATAGAAATGGCTACGGTATACTGTCGTTTGTACCAACGACTCTCCTTTGACAATGCGAATAACATTCTGAGCCTGTGCAGTTTCGAAGCTATTCAGACTTCGTATATACAGAAACTTAGCGAATTAATATTTGAAGACGGCTGTTAATCAGTCGTTTCAAATCTAAACTGTCTTAGCGTTGGTATTAAACCTTATCGTTTTACAGTTTTAGACTTTTATCTCAGGGAGATCTTGTATTACTGTTAAAACTTATTTTCAACCTGTCTTCTTGAAGTCCAAATTATATAAATGTGTGCTATTTTAGATAAGTGCTTCGTAATTTGCTAATTCTTCATTCTTTGTCTTCATTGATTTTATAACTGTGTTAACGTTTTTATACGGCAGTTTGTTTCACATATTAATTCCCATTAATATTTTTTTATCATTCAGACAATAGAAGTTTAATGTGTATTTATGCGTATCGCTGTTAATACACACACAGAGGCTCTACTAATCTCGTCTTTTGGAGACCCATGACTCGTTTGTTGAGAAGTTTCTTCTTTCTTTATGGTTTCAGATTTATCTCATATACGTTCCAATTACTTTTATCTATATCATATACATTTCCATTTTCCTGGACGAAGGCGATCTGAACGTTGCTGAAAGTAAGGTTTTTGAACATAATGTTTCGTTGCTTGCTCATTTGAGACATTCAGTTAAGGAAAGCAAATACTACTGTTCTTGGTACTCTCTTTCCACCGTCATTCCTAGTGTTTACTTACAGTCAAATGCCTGGAATTCTTCTTCTATAAATGGAATTGTTGAAGTATTTTCCACAAGAGTCTTTATTTACAAATTATTTATGAAACTGATGAGATATATTTAATGGTTACGTCCACAAGAAAAGTTGTCTGACGTTTTGTGCTGGCTTCTTATTTCTTTCTATCGTCACATTGAAACGTCTGAGAACATTCGATACATCTGAGAACACAAAATTGTAATAAGCGTGTTCCTTGAATCTTATTTAGACGGCACGATGCATGTATGCAAGACATACAATACATTAATATGTTTTCTTTCGTATGTTTTAATAACGTATGTAGTTGATCCTGAAGTAATCCATTTAACTATTTATTATGAATCATTTAGCAAAGACATCTCTTTGTCACACTTGGCCTAACAATAATCTTTATTGTTCGGTCATTCTACAGTGGAAGAGTATTGCATAACCTACTCTATAGCGTGGAAGTTAACAGAGAGATGGGTTTTCAGTGGTATTTTAAATGTCGGGCCTGTCACACTATATATATAATGGCACACGAATAATAATTACTATCACGATTATAACGTCATTAAATGATCATGACAGAACACCTCCCATTACGAATGGTTACAGAAACAGGATAACACAAAATGAAATAAAGGAAGACAGAGCAGTAACTTTCGAATTTCTACCGTGGATGTTACTGCAACACGATTCGCGTTTGAATTTGAAGACATGGAAGCACTGATAATTTATTGTTCATGCCAAAAATATTGTGCCTGCACTTAAAATATTAAGCATATTTGAGATTAAAACTCTGCAATACCATGGGTATAGTGAATGATAGATTATGAATTTTGTGATCTATTGAAAAGCGCATGAATGAAGTAGTAACAGGAATTTTGATTAATGATTATGTGCTGTAGCCTTTCTATGTTCTTTTTTTAGAGACTCGTGAGGCAAATTAACTATATATAGACTGAATTGGAGACCACGAAGAGATCTGCTGCATGTGACAAGAAATGCTACAGGGGTAGACTGGAGCGCTCACCCCTCTTCCTTCGATCATGTGTTCCGAGTAGAGGTCCTTGATGAGCATATCCAGTGTGCGTTCACGTTTCTGTGCAAATGTTGGCGTGTTGAAAGCTGCTTTTTCACCGTTGATCACTGCAACACACATGCAACTCCCCTCAACGACTTCGAAAGACACGGGAACAATGTAGGCTGCAGTTTTGCTGTGGAAAAATAGTGCTGACGAATTTGTACATCATCCAGGAGCATCATAGGTAGTAATTTCCGCTTCAGTTGTCATCGAGTATAGTGTTTAGGTGAAATAGTCATTGCATATTCCAAAACAACTGGAAACGAAATTACAGGAATAATAAATATATCGTGTCTGGTCGAAAATATCAGCTTATTTTTCTGATTATATGTTGTTTTCCTCGAGGAGAAATAATGATCTGCGCTAGCGTCAATCGCCTTCCTGCAGTTTTATGAGAACGTAGCATTGGAGCCAATAACATACTTTAATTTTTAGCTAGTGATGAGAGCTTGCTGTATCAGTATTGCTAATATAGGTAGTCCCGTTGAAAGGATTAGCTTTTCTTCCTTTTTTTCTTACTTCTGATATAATAATCAAATACATCAAAATATAGAGCCTTTCTTGCTAATCTTTGTCATCGACGTTTGATGTTGCACAGTAGACTGTAATTATACTTATTGGTACAAATTATGCGACGCCAAACATGGAAAAGTCACACAAATCAGACGTGCCAGCTTAAAATTATGAGATTTTTAACAACAGCGTAACTGAAACCTTATTGCTTCACAGGTATGACTCCAATGGGCTTATGACGAGAAATAGCTGTTGAAGATACGCAAGACATTATCTTCAAAAAGTCGTACATTTGATGAGTAGCTGTCTAATAAATGACGGCTAAAATCCATAAGATTTCTACGCTCTGCTGAAGGTCTATCGGACTCGCAATAGCTTGTGGAAACAGAGAAGTATCCTCTTTCTCGTTAGTTGCACCCATTCTCATATCTCCTACCAGATGACATGGAGAAATGATGGACGAAAAGGTTTCTTAGAACCATACGAGCCAAAGTTACTTGCTCATGGAACGCGTCAATACGTAGTGCACAGAATGCTGATTAGAAAATTGAAGAATTGAAAGAATTGAAGAACTAATAAAACACAAAAATACGAATCAATAATACATTACAGAGAAAAGTTCTCAGCTACTGCAAGGAACTCCTGTACAGAACAGAACTTTGACTTGAATACTTGGGGTGTATCACTCAATCTTTTTCAGTTCTGCTGGAAGTGTACTGAAAAGGAATCCTGGTGAATAGTGCACACCTTTTTGTACAATGACTAAGGAAGTGTTATCTAAGTGTATGTCGTTTTGCTGTGTCGTATTCACTGAATAAACGGTGCAGCCTCTTCTGAATGAACCAGTGCTGCCAACATCAAACGTCGGGACGAAATATTTGCCCAGGGACGGCAGAATTAGACTTCCGAGACACATGATCAATGGTCTATCTAGTGTTTGCGTCAGTCCGGCCCCCTGTTTCTGGGTGGAGATACTTAGTGAGAGCACAAAGTGGCCCAAAATATTATACACTGAGGTAACAAAAGTCATGGGATAGCTATACGCAAATACACAGAGGGAGACAGCATCGCGTGCACGAGTTATAAAAGGGCAGAGCATTGGAGGAGTTGCCATTTGCACTCATGTGAAAAGGTTTTCCATGTGATTATGACCGCACAACAAGGATCGACAGACTTTGAACGCGGATTTGTAGTAGGAGCTAGATGCATGGGATATTTCATTTCGAAAATTGTTAGGGAATTCAATATTCCGATATTCAAGAGTGTACCGAGAATACCAAATTTCAGGCATTATCTCTCACCACTGGCAACGCAGTGATCCACGGCCTTCACTTAACGGGCGAGAGCAGCGGCGTATGCGTAGAGTTGTCAGCGCTTAAAGACAAGCAACATTGCATGAAATAAATGGTTCAAATGGCTCTGAGCACTATGGGACTTAACTTCTCAGGTCATCAGTCCCCTAGAACTTAGGACTACTTAAACCTAACGAACCTAAGGACATCACACACATCCATGCCCGAGGCAGGATTCGAACCTGCGACCGTAGCGGTCGCGCATGAAATAACCGCAGAAACCAGTGTCACGTACAATGAACGTATCCATTAGGACAGTGCGGCGAAATTTGGCGTTAACGGCCTATGGCAGGTGACGACCGACGCGAGTGCCTTTGCTAACAGCACGACATCGCCTGCAGCGCCTCTTCTGGACTCGTGACCATGTCGGCTAGACCCTAGACGGCTGGAAAACCGTGGCTTGGTTAGATGAGTTCCGGTTTCAGTTGATAAGAGCTAATGGTAGGGTTCGAGTGTAACGCAGACCCCACGAAGCCATGGACCCAAGTTGTCAACAAGGGCTGTGCAAGCTGGCGGTAACTACATAATGGTGTGGGCTGTGTTTACACGGAATGGACTGGGTCCTCTGGTCCAAATGAACCTATAATTCACTGTAAATTGTTATGTTTGGCTACTTTGAGACCTTTAGCAGCTATTCATGGACTTCATGTTCCAACACAACTACGGGATGTTTATGGATGACAGCGCACCATGTCACCGGGCCACAGTTGATCACAATTGATTTGAAGAACATTCTGGACAATTCGAGTGAATGGTTTGGCCACCCAGATCACCCAACATGAATTCCATCTAAGATTTGTGGGACATAATCGAGAGACCAGTTCGTAAACAAAACCATACACCAACGCTTGGGCAATTATGGACGGCTATAGAGGTAGCATGGCTCAATATTTCTGCAGGGGACTTCGAAAGACTTGATGAGTTCGTGCCACGGCGCGTTGCTGCACTACGCCGGGCAATAGGATGTCGGACACGAAGTTAGAAGTATTTCGTGACTATTGACACCTTAGTGTGGACTGGAAGTAGGCAAAGTAAACAAACATTCGTGTTGCAGTGTTACAGATAGTGGAGATTATTTGATAGGGAGGATAGCACTAGCTCTTGAACTGAGTGACTACATTCAGACAAGTTTTAACTTTTACAAGAGTTCCGTTTCAGAAACTGTGGAACATGGGACGTGCTTTTGAAATGTTCTGAATGCCCCTTTCCTTGTATCATGGATGACGTGACACGGGCGTCGCCAATTAATCTCGATATATACAAGTTGTGGTCAGTACATGTACCGAGTGGCTGTAATTAAAGTGCAGCGACTCGCATGGGCCCTGTGTGGGCTGTAGTTATCGTATGAAAGTGAAACTTGGTAGATATTTCAATGCGTTAATGCAGAAACGATTTACGCTGGAAAAAATTAGTTCCAATTTTTCCCACCAGGTGCGAATCTGATGATGTGAATGCAACAAAGACGAATAGAAATGTTTCTATATGTCATAGATTAGGAACTGGAAATGAGCAGAGAAGGTCAAGCAAGTGTGAAAGGCATAACGTTGCTTTTATTATTAACTACTATTTACACAATTTGTTCTGTATGAGCAGCGGAGACGCGGAAGAGAATGTGTACATAGCCAGACTTTCATCTGGTGGCCCTAATGTAGATATAATTATTTTCTAGCGTAAATCGGTATCGCATTAACGCATTAGCATGTGTTTCCAGACAATAATTATAGTCCACACTGGAGTACCTGCACTTAATTATTCCACGAGTATTGCAGGGATGTTTTAAGAAACGTAAATTCGTTAGTAGTGCGTTGAAATGGTATTTTCGGAGGACTTCGAGAACAGATTACTGAGTACTGCGGCGAGATTTAGCCAGTGAATGAAGTTTAGTGACGGAACTTTTAGTGGATGAAGATATTGCGAAAAAAGATTGTGTCAGTCAGAAGGAAATTTAAAAATTGAATTGGCTGCAGTTACCCAGAACTCTAGAAACACTGTAGACGTACTTCACCAAATTTTCTATTTTGATGTTTCGATTTCACAAACATCGTGGAGTAACATTGTACGATAGAGAATAGCTAACAGAACAAAAACAACTCTCATCCACATCTTCAATTAGCTACTTTCAGTTATGAAACTGCATTATTTGTAGCGGAAGCACAAATTCAAACCTTGAATCAGAAATGGTAACTTCTTAATTTACTTCAGTTGTTGACTTCTCACAGTGGAAATACCGATGTCTGCAGTTGATCACGACATTCGAATACATAGAAACTGAAGTACGGCAGACTAAAAATAAAAAAAAAGAGAACTTGTAATGTGACGACTTAGGTGGATAGTTTTGCGAGAGAATTATAGACAAGAAGCTAGGCAGTTTGAAACGTAAGTAGAGGATCATTCAAACTAATGAAACAAATCCATTTCTTGCAGTAAATCACAATACTGCCGGGAGAGTCAGACATCGAGAAGCAGCCAGTCAGCAATGACACAAGGCTTGGAGTGAGAGTTGCCGAGAGGTAACGGACCAGCACGCTGGCCAGCAGAACATAGCTCACTGTCAGGGACTTGAGAAATGACTACGCCGATACGTATGCCCACTCGCCACTGTTTCTCTCGGAAGACTAATATCCTACATTTTTCAAAAAGATCGATTGACTGTTTTCCGTTCCAAATCTTCCGTATACTTCCATTATATAGGAATTCCGTTGCTGCCGGAATGTCCTGCATAACATTAATGCCTTCTTTTAAAAGATTTGCGTTTCTAGTACATCAGTTCAAATAATTTAGTGAGATTCTGGTGCAGAAGTGCAACTGTCATTGTGATCCATTACTGATCGAGTGCACAGACGTATTAGTGGAGGATCACATTTCATCAAGTTCGTGAACGCTTTAGTAACAATTTAATTTCGGTGTGGCCGTGCGGTTCTAGGCGCTTCAGTCTGGAACCGCGTGACCGCTACGGTCGCAGGTTCGAATCCTGCCTCGGGCATGGATGTGTGTGATGTCCTTAGGTTAGTTAGGTTTAAGTAGTTCTAAGTTCTAGGGGACTGATGACCACAGCTGTTAAGTCCCATAGTGCTCAGAGCCATTTTTTGAACAATGTAATTTGGTTTTAATGACAACAATTATTTTGTTTTACTTTTGTAGCTTTCTGTCCACATTGTTTTCAAATGACAACATAGGGTTTAACCTCATAGATCAAAATAATTTTCTACTAAGCAATAACATGAATTAGTGCCAAATATGAAGTTTCTAGTTTCAAAACAATTACGTCCACTTCAGGAAATACTTGTGGAATAAAGGAAAAATACATTTCCAGAAAAGATAATAAACCAATAACGAGCGTAGCAAATGCGAGCAGCAACAGCAGAGAAATGGAGCAGTGATGTATGGTGTGCTGCTAAAACTAGCAGACAGTTGCTTCGTTTCGAGATTCCGTGCCTTTAGACGGCTACTGTTGGGTACTCATGGAGCAAAAACCTCAGGATAGATCCAGTAGCTGAATGTGTATGTAAGGGAAGCATTGGTAACTTTATTAGTAAAGGTGTAGTGAAAAATCCAATGTAAACAGTAGCACACGCAAATATGCTGAATTAAATATAGGTTTAGCTGCAAAACCTTTCAACATTAATTAGTATCAAAGCCAAAATTACGACTGCGAAACAGTTAATTGCATCAACTTTGTAGCCTGCGCTGTTAACTTGTCACTGTTTGTTGAAATGAACTAACTGGCAGTGTCCGTGTTTGCTTCGACAATCAAAGGAAATGCATGTAGTCTTTGTTATTTTATGGCTCTAATGGTACAAGGGCAAGGTGAAAATTCTTGACCTTGTGCAGAGATAGCATTGACAACGATTAAATGATTGTTTTTGTTACGTTGGTAAATGTTGCGTAGTAATATAAACAAAGTCTCAACATGATTTTCGAAATAAGTTAATACGCGTGGCTTTCTGAAATATTTGTAATGATGTGTGTTTCGTTCCAGTGTTATCCACTGTAATACCGTATCGTTATAAAATACTTTATTTCGGACGGTTCATCGCCAAAGGAAATTCACTCAAGGTTTCTAAGAAGTATGCACCTTCATTTTCTACAGTCAATAAATGAATTGTTAAATTCAAATGTAACTGTCCTTCTCTTGAAGGTGTGCCAGGTGAAGGATGACCAGAAACTGCAACAAGCGATGAAAAAATGGAGAAAGTGTACAATGTGGCACTGGAAGATCTCCAGTTAATGGTGTAGGAGTAGCTGATGGCACAAGTATATCAAACTAAAGGGTACGGTACATTTTAACAGAAGAATTAACTATTAGAAAAGTTTTTACGGAATGGATGCCCTATGTCTTGAGTGATAACCATAAGAAAATGCGAAAACGGATGTTTGGGGCGGCATGAAGAGAAACGAGTCGACATGCTGTGCCAATTTATATCAGTGGACATGTCACGATTTAACCATTTCACAAAACAGCAACAGACGATGGATTAAAGAAGGTGCCCGGCAAAAAAAAAAGTGTTAGTTTCATGTATCGCAGGATTATGGCCAGTGTTTTCAAGGACGAAAGGACTCGTTACCATTTACCACCTTGAGAGTACTAAGCAAATGTGCTGGTGCAACTGACTGGAATGAGCGATATAGCCTGGATTGAAAAAAAAAAATCATATTTATTCAAGACCATACACCTGTTCACAAAGGTTTTTTGAAGCGGGAAATTGAGGGTTTCGAAACACGAATGTTTGAAACATTCACTCCGTTTAAAAGATTTGGCGTCCTCTGTCTTCCACCTGTTCCAGCATCTAAAGGGACTGATGCTTCGGAAACTTTTGGAGTCTCATGAAAAAGTTATGACAGTATATTGTGCAGATATTTTAAAATCACACTTCAGAGGTAGAATCTACTCACTTAAGAGGCTGGATAACTAGCACTGACTTAAAAAAAAGAAAAGTAATGGCCAGGTGCGAGTAAAATTCACACTCCGAGGGTTCACGCAAACTTAATTATGTATTCTGACAGTTCCTCCGCTCTGGGAGTCGATAATCTCAATGATTTTTACCTGTTATACGGATTGATACTGGCAAGAAATCGGTCCCAGGAATTCCAAGACTTTGGAAAATGTTTTAATTTTAAGAACCTTTAACATTACAGCGCGCCAGCAATCGTGAATAATTTAATGATTATAAAGAATCGGCGTCGATTGCTAATAGAAACCGGATGTTGACCTAGGTTTCGGCGAGGATAACCACGCCTTCTTCTAAAGAGGCAGTCTTGCCAACTTTCATGATTCTAAGTCAACGGGAAGTACGCTGTAGATTTTAATGAGTGAGTTTGCGAGTGTCAAAATATGCGACACAAAATGTCCAACCTTTTGATTTCATTGACTTAGAAGCTTAACTTTTTTACACCATGGAGGGATCATAGACCTTAGTACCTCGGTGCTACATGAATTTCAAATTGATACGTCTACCCGTGACTAAGAGAAAGGCATCTTAACAGACGGACGGTCGGGTAGGGAGACAGTAGGATAACAAATGACTTTTTTTCGTGTGATGTAACTAGAAATTAACAATTTCATTTTTTCCCTTTGGTTACACTATGAAGACTTCCTTACTGCCAAGCTTCATGATTCTAGGTCCACGGGATATACCCTATAGGTTTTGATGAGTGGGTTTTCGAGTGTCAAAATACGTGACATAAATGGTCGTATCTTTTGACAGCATTGACTTAGAAGATTCAATCCTTTACATCGCTAAGGGACCGTAGACTTTAGTATGTGACATAAATTTCAACTTGATATGTCTAACGATCCTGAGAAAATTGGTTTTTAACAGTCGGACAGACAAACAGACGGACAACTAAGTGATGATCTAAGGGTTTCGTTTTTACCGATTGAGGCACGGAACTCAATGTTTCAATTTTGCCTCGTGTATCTGAAACTACCTCTGATAAACTGGAAAATTTTGAATTGTTTAACCCGCAACAGCAACGTGTGACCGTAAAATGCTGTTCTAAATTGTGTGAAATGGTAAGAGAAAAGTTCTCATAATAACGATAATAATAATATAATGCCAACGATTCAACATGTCTTTCTTGAGGCCTGCTTGGATCTGACATAACAACTGAAATATCATTTGCGGATCGAGACCGGCTGAAAATCGATTAATGATTATAGAAAACTGCAGGAAGAACCAACCCGATCGTGGAGATCAATAAGGGAGCACTCTCGACTATGTGATCTTACCGTTGTTGATTGTAGAACGTTACAATTGTGTCTCTAAGGTTGCATCTCGTTTACCCCTTGACTGTCAGTTTGATGTGACAGGCACATGTGCACACGGCAGTGAAGTACTGACACATGTCGTGCAATATTCAATTTTTAATAATAGTAACATGAAAACGGTTTCAAGGCACCCGTAATATCCGAGAGGACAAAATCCTTTGATGTTGATTACAGAAGATAGTATACACTGTGATGGATCACTAACGATCCATGTGCTCAGATCTATGGACGCAGGGAGGGGTGCAAATGTCGGTTTATTTTGTTGTGTTGATAGGCAGTAAAACACGTAGAGCGTTACATATTAATACTTAAGTGGTTGAGGTAAGAGGCAGATGTTTGGGACAGGACTTAACGTTAAGAAGCATTATTTCCCCAGTGGTTTCGCTGGCCCTTCAGTGTGGAGGATAACGTGCTTGATGGCCGAGAGAGGATGTCTCCTATATTGATGATCACTGCAAAAATGGCGAAAGGCACGCATATGTCCACATAAATACGATAATTACTAAATCCATTACGGACGAGTGCCGATCCAGAGAACGGGAATGTCGCAAGAAAAAGAGACTGTGGGTGTGACTGCACCTAAGCAAGCAAAGGAGGTATATGTAGGGAAGAAAGATGGAAATCACCGAAAGTGGAATATAGTCTGAAGTCTGTTGTGGTTTCCTCTGGAATAACGGTCAGGGTCTTCTGTACGATGATGATTTTTTTTTGTATTGTACACTTATCCGAATAGATTCTTGTGTTTGATAATAGAGGGTATCATTGTTCAGGAGGATTACTTGATCAATAATGAGTCTCATTGGCCAGTTGGTAGTTTATATGCAAATGGAAGGTATAGACGCATTCAGAGCAAAATAAGTGGAATTAGAACTGTAGAAGTTTTTGACATCGTCAGTGGAGAAATGAAATGTGTGTGTAGTCATAAAATCTACCCCAGTGTACGGGTATGAAATTTTCTTAGGCAGAGTGATATGGTTAAGAATCGTATTGGAAAACTTGTTAACCTTGTCTCGTGCGTAATAGGAAGGTTGTTGACTCTACATAATTTTTGAAAGTGACAGTATAGAACAAGGCCACGGATCGAAGTTTGCTGCTGATATATAGTTTCTGCTGGTGTCTCATCACCACGTAGTCACGGCTTTGCATGTTGTGGAAGTAATATCGTAGTTGCGACGTAGTAGGCTGCTCAGCGTTCAGCATCGAAGAAGAAAGAAAATCGCAGTACAAGCATGTTCCACACAAGTTGGTATCGGCTTAACGTGCAGTAAAACCGAATTGTATCTAGTGTACACTAAAGACGTAGTGAACAATTGGTGAATACGAGGACGCTTACAATACCAAAATGCTACTACAGAATAACACCGAGGAGAAGCTCCTGTACCTGGCTGCGGAATACGTGTAAAAATTATAATTGACAGGAGAGTATTTCGTCACTTTGCCGACACCTGGTTGATAAACGAATCACAGTGATTGTTGATGACTCACATTAAGCGAAGAAATACAACCAAGATATGTAATCCATGTGTCCAATTGTCATACACCAAAGAAACGGATTCATTGCAACTGTGATCCTACGAAGTGAAACGAAATTTTTCGAACAGGATGTTACCTCAACATGGTCGTCAATCTTTATACATGAGCTGCCATTACAGGTGGTGGCTGTGGTGTTACGGGCTTGAGATTACTGAATGGAACACACGCAGTTTGCATAGTTACTAATCGGCATTCTATGGTTAGTGGAATAATACCCAGGTTTCCACCGAGATTAAGTCCAACGAGAGAAGAATCACCTCCCAACAAACTCATACTTTTGAGCTTCTGAAACACGACTGCGAAATTTCGATTTAAACAAGAGCACTCCTGCACTAACTTATCACCAGGGACCGTACACAGCATTCTGTCTTGCATTACAGTGTTTATAGTTCTTTCTGTCATCACAATACGAATCGATTAATTCCTCGTCATCAAGGAGGATAAAAAATTTCATAAAATGCTCACTGCGATGTAGTTCTTTCGCCGTGGTTGAGATGAAGATGGCTTACGCCTGTACGTACGAGAATGTGTGAGGGCTGCGGCACAAGAAGGTAGATTTAATATATGAAAACATCTGTGGACTACTTATTAATGAAATTCTGTACTTGGGAAGACATAAATAAAGCATTGAGGTTTACAGCAATATTTGTTGGAGAATAAAAAATGACGAATAGATGTACCTGAGCTATTCTGTTGTTGCGTCATATCATTACAATAGAAAAAACTGCAGGAAGGCGAGCAGACTGCTGCCATATACAATGTAAGTGGCTCAGACCAGCTCACGGCCTATTCATAAATAGACACCGCAGGCGCATGTCTGTTAATGTAGGAACGTTAGTTTTCGTTATGAATCTGTTGCTAACATCTTAGTTCGGACTGCACATCTATTTATTTCCTTAAGCAATAAAATATAATTTACTGTATAATTGATAAAAGCAATCAGTTTTAATAATTCGTCATGAATTCACTATTCAGTTATTAAAGCTGTTACACATTTGATGTTTGTTTTATGTTGCGACGTGCAGTAATGATAATCGCAACATTATCTGCTGGCTATTTCCTGTTCTACTGTAGATTATTTAACGCAAATTATTAACACGAAGGAAACTTAAATAAAAGGAGTCATTCTTACTCTATAGGAGATAATTATTAGTGCACATGCTGTACCACGTGTGAACCGTCCGCCACACGACCTGCGTTTTTCACTCTCATTCCGGCGAATTACTGTGACTTAAGACCTCCTTTACTTTTGATTCCTTCTTTGAGATGGTTTTGTTACTGCTCACTCGGATTGTGCTCGCCAAGTTTCTTACCATCGTTATAAACGTTCACTCATCTTGCTTCTTTATCTTTGTTTGTTCGTTTACTGTGTCTAACAGTGTACTACGGTTGGATAAAAAGTAGTGAAAACACTGTTATAATTCAACCAGACTTCACTGACAGACGTTCTCCGTCTTATATGCCCTCAATATAACAACCCCGCATCTTTATAACCTTCCCCCACACAGGCGGAAGGCGCCGTACGCTGTCAGCGCGTCCATCTATGTCGATGTCTCGCAAGGACCGCCCTCTGGCACGGATGATGTGTCCACGTGTCACGAAGAGGTTCCTCCACTTTGCTGAACAGCTCGTAATCGCACGAACTCATATCGTGTGAATACGGTGGAGGTGCCAGTATTTCCAACTACAAAGGTAAGCAGGAGCTCCTGCACGGGTTCGCAGTGCCCATTCTCATTAAGGGTGATAAGATGCAGTACCAGACGGTGCTGTCGCTTTCCTCTCAGTGGGGGACGATTGTGACGTAATCCTTGTTATATCCACCAATTAACACCCATGTGCGAACAACAAATTTTTATTCGGTGGAGCAAGGCCACCCCTCAATTTTACAAAAAGATAAACTTTCTTCGCAAACAATAGACTTCATCTCCTATCAAAATTTTATAACAAGCCAAAGAATATGCCACCTTATTGAATTGAAATATTAGCAACTGTAATGATTTTACGTTCGTTTGTTGGGTTTTTCTCGACCCTCTCCGGCGGATGCCGAGGAAGTAGACGGGGGCAGAGTCCGGGGTCGATGGCCGGCGTAGCGAATACGTGGCACCTGGACGTTCCGGCTACGTCGAAGTATCTTCCGGGCGGCAGTCCGCGGCGAGTCGAAAGACACCTGTTTCCCTTTCTTCCGGTTATTTAACACGGTGGCTCCAGTCTTCCTCCACTGATTCCGGAGTGATGATTGGCGGCCGTTGGCGATCCCTGACTAGTGGATAGAGATATCATAGTGTGACCATCCGCGCCGGAAAAAGGCTCGTGTGCGTGCGTAGTTCGCGGCTGATTGAATGTTTGGCGGGAACGCCTCTAGCGCCGGCTGGCAGAACGGCCCGGCACTAAGTTCCAGGCGCCGCTTAACTCTGCCACGGTAGCCGACCGTTGCGTTTGTGTGGCTGTACGAGTCACGACAATCCTCACTTTGGTGGGGTGAGTAGACCCAGGGTGTTTCCAATCACTGGATTGTCTTTTTGATCGTGGTTCGTACAAGCGAACGCAGATTTAGTCCATCGTGACGATCCTTCCAAGGGAGACTTCCCTTCCCTGTGGCACCCACTGAGCAATTCCTCTGCAAGTGCATAAAGATACCATTGGTACACCTCTGTCATTGCATGCGGTAGCCGAGTCGACAGAAGATATCCGTGCCAGAGGGCGGTCCTTGCGAGACATCGACAGAGACAGACGCCCTCCATCTGTGTCGAGGAAGGTGACCGAGATGCGGGGCGATTATATTGAGGATATGTAACACTGTTAACGTCTGTCAAAGTCTGGTATGAATTATAACAGCGTTGCCATTACGTTTTATTTAACACATGTTAACGCAGATTATCATGAAAATTTTCTTGGTCATGGAAAGGAAGTAAGAACTGGATCGAAATAATGAGAGAAGGAACTGTGGAAAGGAGGGGTAAATGGAGGGAGGGAAGGAAGAAGATCAGAGTTTAATGTTCAGTCGACGGTATAGTCATTAGAGATGGAGCACTTGCTTCATTGGACAACAATGGCGAAGAAAATCGGCTGTAATCTATTCCAGCATTCACCTTAAGTCCTACAGGGAACCAACAGGAAAACTAAAACTGGACGGACGGGCAGGGATTTGTATCCTGCTCCTGCCGAATACGAGTTCACTGTCTTACTTAATACATCGTCTCGCTCTGTGGTTTGAAACGGAGGATTAAAACATAGGGTTTAATGTCTCTTAGACGCAGAGGAAATTAGGTACTGACAAGGGAACCTCCCCATCGCACCCCCCTCAGATTTAGTTATACGTTGGCACAGTGGATAGGCCTTGAAAAACTGAACACAGATCAATCGAGACAACAGGAAGAAGTTCTGTGGAACTATGAAAAAATAAGCTAAATATACAAACTGAGTAGTCCATGCGCAACATATACAACATCAAGGATAACGTGCTCGGGAGCGCCGTGGTCCTGTGGTTAGCGTGAAAGCTGCGAAACGAGTGGTCCTTGGTTCAAGTCTTCCCTAGAGTCAGACGTTTAATTTTTTATTTTCAGTTTATGTGACAAACTCTTGTGTTTTCTACACTTTTTTGGGAGTGATTATCACATTCACAAGAAAACCTAAACGGGGCAAGGTAGAAGAATCTTTTTACGCATTCGCCATGTGTACAAGTTAGGTGGGTCGACAAGATATTCCTGTCATGTGACGCACATGCTGTCACCAGTGTCGTATATAATATATCAGACGTGTTTTCCTGTGGGGGAATCGGTTGACCTATGACCTTGCGATCAAATATTTTCTGTTCCCTTTGGAGAGGCACGTCCTTTCGTCTACTAATCGCACGGTTTTGCGGTGCGGTCGCAAAACACAAACACTAAACTTATTGCAGTGAACAGAGACGTCAATGAACGAGCGGATAGATCATAACTTTGCGAAAATAAAGAAGGTAAACCTTTTACTCGAGGGAAGACTTGAACCAACGACCTCTCCTTCCGCAACTCCTCTCGCTAACCACGGGACCACGGCGCTCCTGAGCTTTGACGATCCTTGATGTTGCCTATCTTGCGCATGGATTACTCAGTTTGTATATTTTGTTTATTTTTTTCATAGTTCCACACAACTTCTTCCTATTTTCTCGATTGATCTGTGTTCAGTTTTTCAAGGCCTATCCACTGTGCCAACTTATAACTAAATATGAGGGGGGTGCGATGGGAAGGTTCCCTTGTCAGAGCGTGGCGTGAAGAGCGTGAATGAAACCACCCCTTAGTTCCCGGCGTTGATTTCCGAAAATTTTTCACTCGAAAACGACAGTTCGTTGTGAGATGAGCAACAGGACGCCGTTTTGACAGCTGTTTACACTGCTAAAATCCCCCGGACGATTCAATCTTTCTCTGAGAACGTCGTAGGCCTGTAACTCCACTGAGCGTGATCTGACCCCTCTGGAGTGTAGTGGGACCGCAAGTTTTGCCCTTTGGAATCCCCAAGGACTATTAATAATTGCACGAAATATGAACGTGATTCGAAGCAGCAGAAGGTCGATATGCTTTTTCATTGCTTCTTTTTCGCACCCTCGTATGGCGTGATAACGCGGGGTGCACCTTAAGTTGTGCTTGAATGAAACGGCAAAGGGTCTTTCTAAGACTCGCAGTTTGGCAACATCCTCCGTGTCACCCTGGCCCTTGATTGAGCACGTTGCAAATGTACCAGTCAGAAATTTCAACACACATTCTGCCTCGTGGCAGCTCTAACGCCTGAGGGTTAGGCAACCACATCGACACCCCTCAGGTGGTGTTTGCCTGCCTTCAGGCGGTAGAGCAGTAGCAAGGTAGAATGTGTGTCGAAGCTTCTGACAGGTACATATGTAACGTGCTCAACCAAGGTGCCTGGGTGGCACCGAGGGTGTTGCCAACCTGTTGGGGGGGGGGGGGGGGGAAGAGTTTCTTAGAGGGACCCTTTGCCGTTTTATTCATGCACATCTTAATGTTGCATCCTCCGTGATCATGCTATAGTAGGGCGCGATAAAGGAGGAATGAAAAGCGTATGAACTCCTTGCTGCTTCCAATCACGTTGACATTTCTCCCAATGGTTTTTACTAGTCCCTAGTGATTCAAAGCTGTACAGCTGAGCAAAAATTGCGGTCGCACTACACTACAAAGGGGTAAGATCACGTCCAATGGGGTTTCAGCCCAACGATGCCCTAAAAGTAGGGTTGAAACGCCCATGAGGCGGCAGCAACGTGTCAACTCTGAGCAGCGATAAGTCTGAAATGTTTTTCTCGGCCACTCATAGGAAACCGCAAGATTTCAACGAGGCATCAAAAGAAGAGGTGAAATGTGGGTATGAGGAGGTGTGACGACCGTTCCACCGTGTGATACGTGTTTGGTGGGGTTGGGCAGAATTGTGGTGAAATTTGGTGTCAATGTGACATCATTAAGCTCCTCTTGGTTCACATGAACTCCCTAGTGGCCTATTTTCGTTTTTGCACGTTACTGTTTGAAGTGTCGCCGAGACCGATGGCGGCTTCACAGAGCGTCACGAATTTCCATCATTACAGAGGAAGGTAGCTGGCATTTGTGAGCCCAATTTCAAACTTATGCGTCGGAATAGGAGAAAATTACACGTTTTCGAAGAATTGATTATTTAATTTTGTTTTGCAGTGTATATTCATATGTTTAGTACGCAAACCAGCACGTTTATACGGCGTGAAGGACGTTCCATTCTCTGTAGAGCTTCACAACACCAAAATCATTATGTGATATCACCAATACAACAATGATTGCTTTTTTACTATGTTACAAATCCTTCGTCTCACACTTCAGGTTTTGGTATATATTTGACTTTCATTCTGAAGGGCGTTTCTCTTTTTTAATTTGTTTCGGCAAAGAATTTTCATCCATGGCCTGTCTAATTGAACTTGGGTTAACTCAGTTTTGAACGTCAAATTCTTTCACAAATTTTCCTGGCACCATTGTAAAATCTCGCTGGGTATGTACTTTTGAGTAGGAGCTTCGAACGGTTTGCTATTTTGTTTCTGAATAGTTAATGTGGTATCAAATTTTACATACGTTTGATGGACATTATGTACATATTAGTTTATCGAACGCCCTTGAGACTTTCAGCTTACTGTAGTGAGTAATTTTCAAAGATCGCACAATCATCACTTGTATCAAAAGAGTTGTGTTTATTGGGGATTTATTAAAAGGCCACCATTTACGTGTAATGCCATTCAGAATTCATAAAAATTCGATACATTCCCTCTGCTACTTCTGAGACCCCTTTTTGGTACTGTCATAATGGGTGTTGATGCTTATTAGTATAAAGGACGCGCATCGCGTACCTATCATTTTTCCAAGTGATTGCTGAAGTACAATTTTTTCTAAAGAAATCTTATGAGCATCTGTCTCCAGGATCTCTTTATCGGGGAAACATTCATGTGGATACAATCTTCAATGTGTCTTAGTAATCACATTGGTGTTTGATTTGTGTTAATATTCTTCTCGAGTAAAAGGTAACCTTATTCATTTCTGAATTACCTGTATTCCTACATATAATTTCAGACAGTTTTCGTTTCCAAGTATATCATAAATGTGAGTCGTTGATAAGTGCTTCCAGCTGTCTTTGTGCTTCAAATATCGTGAAATTCTTCCTCTTGACAGCTTGGTAACTATAAGGCTCAGACGGAACTGGATGCTATCCAAGACTTTTGTCATAGTGCTTCTCTCTTTTCTCAGACACATCTATTTGGTAATGCTTATACTCTCATAGAGCGAAATCAGATGAGTCGGTGATACTGCTTGAAAGGTAACTAACTGACTTAGAACATTCTGCTTTACTATACATTTAGTTGTTTGGAAGGATTTGTTTTCTCAAGCAAGCGAGATTCATACAGTGACGTCGAACACCTCCCTTCCCATATGCAATATTCGCTGATGGGAGGGTTTTTCTCCTTGCATAGTTCATCTCGAATCTTCCACGATTATTTCATACTCTGCATGTTGCTGAGACATAAAATTTAGTCTTACTGTTTAGGGCTATGGTCTGATTTAGCTCTCAACCTTTATCGCATTTAGTGACGTTTATCTCTTGTAGAGACATTTTGGCAGACAGCAGGCTTGATTTCTTTCAGTCAAATTAACTTCATAGTGGCTAACGTGCCATGCATTTCTCTTAATCTCACTCCCTTTCATTTCTTTTGGATCAAGAAATACACAATGTAACTCATAGGAGGGAGTGTCTTAATTTGAGCGACAAGAACTGGCACAAATCAGTGCTGTAGACCAACGACCATTTGCTTTGTATAGCACCTAGAATGGGGTGATTTCACGCTGTTTAGGTAAGTTCTAGGCTGCTTTTCCATTTATTCTGGCAATATCATGTACTGCTGGAAGATTATGATTCCACGTTTCGTGAACGACGAAGTCATTAGAGACGGAGCCAACGTCTGATTGAAGAAAGATGTCGGTCGTGTCCTCTCGAAGCAACCATGCCGACGTTTACCTTAAATAATTTAGGGAAATCATGGTAAACCTAAACCCGGATATGCCTGTTGTGTGGCGCTTTGAAGCGCAGCTCCCTCGAATACGAGTCCACTGGACCATCTCAGTCAAAATCGTACATTGTTCACTACGTTCAATTAAAATAAGAAAAATCACAAAACATGGATTATATAATTGTCATCAGACGACGCATATACTTCCTGACCCCTAGATGACGATGATGATGTGACGTCAGATTCAACAGATCTGAGAGTGAGGTGGGGGAACCCTTCGTTACCCATAGATGAAGGGTACGGTGTGGCATCCTATCACAGAAACAGCCTGCAAAAGACTCGTGACGTACGTGTACTGTTACGAAAGTAGGATTACCACATAAAGCTGAAGAGAAGAAAAATCTGTGGTTTTCCGTGGTCTGCGCTTCAAGAAACTGATTCAATAACGTTACGGCGTTACAAAAACAGTCCAAAATTTAAATTTCACTATGCATCATTTATGTCCGATAGGAGGGCGTTAGTAGTCAGTCTGTAATATGCCAGAGAGACTAAGTAGCAACAAGATCTCTCACGGTAGTACAAAGAGTGAAGTTACTTGGGACAACGAAAAGAAGCGCCAAAACAAATTGCACCAGCCACCCGCACTGGTGCAATGCCCATCAATAGAACAATTGAATTACATCTTATATGTCGAGAGAATGTCTGCTTTTCCATTGAATAACAATTCTTTCAAACCAGATACTTTTGCACTGATACCAGTATCGGTGTTTGTTCTTCTAGACTGTCCTTGCTATAAGTTCTTGGAGTCAATTAATGGCACTCTTTGCTTGTTACACTTTGGTATTTGCAGCAATCGCATATTGTGTTTGTTTTCCTAAAGTAAAGTTTACTTTACAGTTTGTTTGTTGGTGGGTGCATATTGCACTGCCAGGAAACTGTCAAGCCTAACATCTAGCACATATGCCTGGGACTGTGTATCACGAGGGCGAACAATTTCTGTGGTAGTATAAAAAATCGTTCATGGCAGGGGTCGTAAATATTGCCTTATCTATTGACGGACTGAGAATGGGTGACGACCTCTTTGGGTATACAAGGACGAAACCATCTCTACATGGCAGCCAGCTGACACTTGGCAATGGTTGAGAAGTACTCAGCAAAAACACCGAGAAAAATTAGACAACAGATGATTTTATGAAACAGTACTGATGTAACCATCATCTTGCATTTGTAGACAGTTAGAAAGATCAGTCAGTTTATACTCATGGTTCCTGATGCATGAGACTGAACTGGTTTTGCGTACTGAGGAACTTTGAGTCAGCTTGTCCAGTATTCGCGGACCAATTGTGTATTCTCCATACATGGACTACTCCATCAGCTTATCAACCGGAACTGTGACTTGGTTTGTCAGACGGAGAACACGATTTTTACCATCATGGACAGCATGTTAGCTGGTCTCCTATTCCTGATATGATAAAGTCTTCTTCATACGAGGTTGCTACGTCAGCGCATTAACTGAAACTGGAACGTGACTTGCCTGTCGAGACCGCTTCCTCCGCCAAGTGCCGAGAAGCAACTCTTAGTTTTGTACTAGGCAGATTCAGTGTCGGTGCCCCAAAGCCCATATATCGTATGGTGCGTTTTCAGGCTGAATAAGCTGAGAAAGGAGACCAAACATCTATGGTCATCAGTCTCCTATTCAACCCCCGGAACAAAAGCAATCTACCTAATCTGTCTGTGTATAGAGCAAATTCTGTGTGCAAGTGTGAGAAAGTGTTCTAAATGTTTGCGTAGCGTTTATTTGAGGCGGAACATGTAAACCAGTCCGGTCTCCACCCAGTGGGATGTGGGAAATGCCTAAAAACGACATCCAGGCTAGCTGGCACACCGTCCCCTACTCGTTAATTTGGTGGATGGATTGGATTCAGGGTCGGCACACGTCCCCATTCCGGAATCGGTCGCGTTAAAATGCGCGGCTACCCTGGTGGATGGTGCGTTTTCAAGTTGCCAAGCTAATATCTTACTTCGCTCCAGTACTGAATTTTGGTGTTACCCGCTGAGATATTGCGTTTCAGTCGCTTGTAGTGAATCTTGAATGCGCAAGCCGGTTACGCAAAGGTCACAATTATGATGTATTCATTAAAAATTACTGGACATACCCACGAGAAATTGTATTGCTAAATGCAGTGGCAGACCTCACGTTTTTCCAGGAAAGAAATGTCTAGAAGGTCGCTCTTGTCACGCAGAGTTGCCGTCTTCTTGACGTATCGAGGTTACGTTACACAGATGTTTTTTGTGTTACAGTCTCTGATCGAGAAAGTGGTATCTGACGGGACGCCCAGCGTGTTGCTCACATGTTGAGAATAAGGGCTACCTTATTAAATTTTTCTGATAATTTTGACGCAATGTTAAAACATACACATTATTTAATTTCAAAAGAAGGAATTGATTCTTGTACTAAAAACGAAAATAAAATTTAATATTGTGGAACAAACATAAGCACTAAAAACAGCTACCATTTTTCACTGAGAGTATTTCCTCTGTCTCGAGTGATACTAAAACGTTCCAGACCTATTGAAAATGTATGTCCTTTCCTCGGTTTCATTTTAATGGTGTCAAATGCCACTCGGAAAATGTTCGAGTTTCCCATGTCCTCGCGCTTTACATTGCGCATAATTTTAGTGTCTCACATTCTCATCGTAGTAAACTAAGAATTTTTTCTTCATTTTTCAGTATTATTTTGAAACTTTAATTGTTCGGGAAATTTACTTCTCATACCCGTGAAGAGTTAGTCTTAACAAATTTCTTCATGGAATGTTTCCCATTTAAGCCTCTCTTATGACAGAGTTAGACAGATTTTTCTGAGGGAAGGAGAATTTATAGATATTAAAGTGATCTCTTCCTGACCCTGGATTCACCTGTCAGAGAGAAAACCACCTTGATGGGAGCTAAGTAGAGCAGACTGGACACTTAGCAGCCTTGATGGGATTGAACATCGTGCCATCGTCTAGGAATGTGTGGATCGTATTACCCAAATGATCCACCACTTCACTGAAACATCCATTCTGCAGTTTTCTGGACAAATAAAAAGGCCGCCTGTCCCTCGATGGAGTGACGACTGACGCTCTGCAGTGAGGACCAGGCGGGTGGTTCAAGTTCTGACTAGCTGCAGACAACTTCGATGTCTTTTGTGTGGCATGGCCTAAATTTCACCATATTATAAGGGAGAGCCAGAAGTGATTGTGGGAACAGTTCTTGACCATCATTAACCATTCTACGAAGAGGACCGTTGTGTGCGAGACCATCAGGAGAATTTCTGGGATAGGACGGAGGTGCGCAGTGGCTGCTGTGCTGGGGAATGGCACTCTCCAAACCAGCCTGTGAGACATTGGCCAGACTATGAAGGCCTATTATACCCTTGTTACTGCCACCTGTAGTCGGGATCAAGCTTTCTGGTGGCACAGAGTGGCTGCTGAGATGGTCAGTTGGGACTTCTAGTCCACCATTGCTGAAGAGTACAACTACCCCTTCTCCATGTGGGAGCTGGATTCTATGTTCTCTGCAGCTCATGACACAGCCCCTGGTCACGATAGCATCCATTATACACAGTCCAGTCATATTAATGTGACCTCATGTCAAAAGTCTGAATAAGCACCTTTTGCAATGCGGACGTGCAGGAAGAGAGTCAGTGAGGTTCTGAAAGGTGCCGACAGGGATGTGGAGCTATGTCCACTCCAGTGCAGTGGCCAGTTGCGCTAGGTTTACAGTTGAGGATCCAATGCGCGAACAGTCCAATCGAAGGTGGTCCCACAGATTCTAGGTTGGCTTTAAATCTGGAGGGTTTTCTGGCCAGGGGAGTATAGTCTGTTCATCCTGGTGCTCTTCGAATCACACATGTACACTGCTAGATGCGTGACATGTTGATTCTGCTGGTAGATGCTATATGTTGCAGAGAAACAAGTTGCCTGTAGGGTTGGAAGTGGTCCCCAATGATAAAGGCTACATGCGTTGGTCCATTATGCCTTCCAGAACGACGATATCGCCCAGGGAATGCCACAAAAACATTCCTCATATTATAACGCTTCCTCCTCTGGCCTGAACATTTCCAACAATTGTTGCAGGGCTGTACACGCCAAAGGCCATCTGTCCAATGGAGCATAAATAATGATTCATAAGGAAAAGCCATATGTCGGCATTCAGTGGATAGCCAGTTTCAACTGAGTACATTCTCTATCATGATGAGATGCCAGACGCGAATTTTTGTGGGGATCTGCCCACCATTTTAGCTGATGACTAGGTGAGTGTGGTCAAAGTGTGAAGGTTTTGCGATGAGGCTGGACTATGGTCTGGGCTTTTTAGTATGTTGCAGAGTGGGTGGCTCATTCTTTTTTTCCTGCGGTCACCCAGCCACGGCCGTCTGCTATACTGTTTTAAAGCCTTCTACCATTTTTCCTGGTTTACTCTAACTTTTAATCTAGACATGATATCTTCCCTTCTCGCATCAGTGTGGGTACACACACTGTTTGCCGCAATTTCGTTACTTTTAATTTCCGTTGCTGTTTTCTACAAATGTGTGTTGGAAATGCTTCTTGTACTGCTGAAGTATAAGCATCTGTAGTTTAGATTTTATGTTTGACCTCTGTTTTGGTTGATGATTCTTCACTTACATACACATTAGGATGCAATATTAACGTGTTTGATATGTAACTGCGCTAGAAAACGGGCAAATAACTGGAAATATAGATTGTGTGGGAGTAAAAGTTTTTTAGAACACAAGCTGTAGAAAAGTGAGAGTTTGTGTAATTATTAAACATCCGGTATCTATGACGAAATGATTGTATTAATGCAGCTAACTTTGACGTATTTGGCTCTTCCTGTGCTGTTATGGGGGTTAGGACGTCAAACGGGCCGACTTGGAGCAGGAGAGGCACTACAGGACATTTTAATTTCCACTGTCTACACTTTTACAAGTAAATTCATAAAACATTGTCAGCATGACCAGGAAGGATTCAGGATTCACACTCGTAGCAGCGGAAGTTCAAAAACATAACAAAATATTTTTTTTACATGTGAAATTTCATCATTTTTTCAGTTGCTATTGGCTGCATTTGTTGCTATAGGTACACTTTTCTTCATAAGTAAGAGAGACTGTTCGATGAATTTTGCACAGCATACAAACCATACTTACAGGTGTCTCAAACTCTAGAATCTATTTAATTTATGAGAAAATGAATCAGCCGTTACGTATTATACTTTATGTTTAGAAAAAATCAAATTTTGTAGTTAATTATCTCAATTTTACCACAGTTTTTAATAGATTTGGAAAATTCTAGAGTTTCACACACCTGTAAATATGGTTTGTATGCAAAATTCATCAAAGAATCTCTCTTACTTGTGAAGAAAAATGTACCTATAGCAGCAAATGCACCCAACAGTAAGTGAAAAAATGATGAAATTTCATATCTAAAAAATTTATTTTGTTAAGCTTTTGCACTGCTATGAGTGTGAATCCTGAATCCTTCCTGGTCATGCTGACAAAGTTTTAGGAATTTATTGGTAAAAGTGTAGACAGTAGAAAATAAAATGTCCTGTGGTGCCTCTCCTGCTCCAAGTTGGTCGGTTTGACTTCCTACCCCCCTTAAATCTAAGAAAGAAAGAAACAGTTTCACAATGTCAGTGCTGAGATATCACTATTTCTTGTTCTAATCTTAGCTCAGTACCAGCCTCGTTTGGGGACAAACATTTAACTGCGCCAAAGTTGCAGACAGTTAAGTGAGATGAAATGATATGTTATAGCAATTAATTTTTATGTCTTCGGTATTTTCAGTGCTGATGAATCTAATAAAAAGATATACTCTTGGACTCAGTAGCGTCAATAAAAACAGTGCACTGGAAGCGCGTATATAAGACATTAATGACAAAGCTGCTATTGCCGTAGCTCTTGTACATAATGTGAATGCGAACGAGGGTTTCAGTGGGGGAAAAGGGTTCAAAAGTTGGAAATATATGACGTGGGACGACGATTCTACTAGTAAACTGTCTCTTACCACAGCTGTGTTTACGTAGAGTACATCATGCCAATAGAACAATAAATACTGCCTCCTTCCAACAATGAAACGTGAAGGATGTTCTGAAGTGATTGTGTTTTATTGCAGTTTCTAGCTGGTTTTATTGTCATACTGAAAAGAAGACTACGTGATGAGGTATATGAAACCATTTTAGGCACTCATCTTCATTCAACTGCTTAGGTGTTATTCACAGTAGGGGTTGCATCTTCCAAGATGTTTAAACCTCCAACCATACAGCTTGAAATGTGCAAGATGGATTCGTGTGTAAGGGAAAGAAATGACACCTTTTTTGATCTTTACGAGCATCAGATTTGAATGCCACCGAGACATTTTGGTATTAATTACGGGGGCCATTATCCTCATGTAGCATCTCTAAAAACAAATTGGAGCAGTTTCTTTGTAGCGAATAGCACAATATCCTTTTGGCAGCTATGTGCATCTTTGTCCAGGAGGATTAATGCTATTTCGAGTGCAAAAGGTGGCCATACATTTCAGTAGGTGGGTGGTCACATTATTTTGTTCAACGTCTGAACGTCGCTACCAATATTTACTCCAGTCTCAGGAATAGTTTTTCGCCGATAAAAGCTTGAGATTCGCCACCGAGTTGATGTACACTCATACCCATAAGTGAAACGATTTTCGAGATCCACAAAAAAATGTGTTTCGTCCTGGTGACTCTATACTCACCAAACCTTAGCGGTGCGACACGGGCGTATTTGACACGACAGCAGTAGACCGGTTAGTATGACTGCAGCAATCCATGTGGACAGAGATTTTGAAGACAGTGGTTCTGAGAGCGTGTTGTGAGAGTACTCGAACGGCAGGGAAACTGAATGGCACAGTGACCACACCATCATTTCAAAGCTTTGTATAAGATTTCAGTAGGGAGGAAACATTCAATGATGGTAGGTGCCAGGTCGACCATGTACTGCACCCCATCGGCATCATCCTTATCGTGTGGTAAGTGTCTAAAGAAGACCAATTAACACAGTACCTGCAATGACTAATGATCTTCTGCAGCCTCTGGGCCAATCATCTTTCGCCAAACCTCACAACCTACGATCTGTACAGATGACATACTGAAATGGTATGTGGACGTTTTTGGTGCTACATATGGACTTTGGTTCCATCTAATTAATGACAATGCTATACCACACAGGACCGAGGACTTCGAGGACATGTACCTGCAATATGACCACATTACTTGTATACAGGAGCAGATAGTTTCCTTGACAAATCCGACTGAACATGTATAGAACGCTAAAGACTGAAGGATTAAAGCCCGAATAATGCCATCACGAACCGCTTGTTTAGAAATGTGCAATGTCGCAACGTAAGCTAGATGGCCTTATTCACAGTAAGGGGAGCCGTTTCGAATCTTGTATTGCCAGTTGTGAATAGGAGCCAATTAGTGGGGGGGGGGGGGGGGGGGGAGAGAGAGGAGGGAGTGTGGAAACCTCTAGTACTGACGTTCTATATACCATTAGCCGACAGTCACCACACACGTTAAATGTTATCCACAGCCGCAGCTGATTTTGAGGTGTACTTCGTAGTTACATCAAATGTATTAAGGCGGGGAGAGCACTTGTAGTTCATACTTTATCGTCACACCTTACGTTATTTCGTGGATCTCAAACATACCTAAACCTAAGAATATGAGTGTAAATTAAAGTGTCCTCACTATAATCTCTCACGTTACTATTACCGCCATGACGTTTCTCAAACAATCTTTACATGGAAAAACTCGTAACATGAAAAAAACTGACACTAGTTAGTCATTAAAACTCTACAGAGCTGCAACTTTGATAATGATAAGTTGACGCAAATTTGAAAACGCTCTTCTCCCTGTGTCTGTATTGTAGCTCGTCATCTGGCTGCCTTAATTAGCTTAATGATACGTATCTTAAATTCATTTTTTCATCATTTTCATCTCTGCCTTTTTTTTTTCTTTCTTGATGTGTATCTGTAGATTTTTAACAGATATACAATTACAAGTGAAATTTTTTTAAATGTGTAGTCGTCATTCATTTCAATCATCGATCAACGAAGACTTCTGATATTATAGTGTGTCTGGAGATTTCTCATTTCGAGATGGATTTTAACATGCAACGATGTAGGACTGAATAATCCCTACTGAACTGTAGTTAGAGCCTCCGTTCTGCTTGCATGTAAGAGCAGCATTTCGTTGGTATGAGCACTAGATCTACATGAAAACTTTTAAAGATATTAGAATATGAGGTACTCATCAGAAGGTGAGAAGAACTGTGAAGATACAACCATCTACTTGAAAGTTAAATATGACGTTTATAAGAAAGAGAAAACAAAAAGTTGGAATATGTGTAAAAGCCGTTTCATCAGACACACACTAAGAATAGAAGTGCCCTCTGATTTAGATTTGCTGAAGATTCCCAAACGAATGTGCGGATCGTTCCTTGTAGAGGATGCGCTTTATTATTTTCAGAGTCTTCAGTTATGTGAGTAAATATTGCTATCGTTGTCCATATCACCGAACGACGTGACGCATTGGTCAACATAACGGAGCCGTAAGCTTGAAGCCTCTGGTTGGAGCTTCAGTCCGGCTACTCGGACTTAGGCTGTCCCTGGTGTCTTAAAACCACATTAGGCGAATGCTGGAAAAATTCACTCTCCAAGGCCGCGGCCGATTTCCTGCCCATTTCTCGACCAGGTTGACTAATATTCCGTCTCTAATGACAGTGGTATAGACTATTGACAAAGTGTTAAATCTCTGAAGGTAAATGTATAAAGGAAGTAGCTAACTGCACTTCTCCGGTAGGCGTTTGGAGACAAAGTGAGGTATTTAAAACAGGGAAAAATAGAAGTTACCGAGGAAGTGTTATATAAGTGACAATAATAAGTGACAATAGTAATCCACCACAAAAGAGTATGTAATTTTGTATTTACTGTAAAGGACAACTGTCGTTGACGACAGTCCTTATTTGAAACTATGAGGAAAACAAAACAAAGAAGTAGCAACCGTTTAACAGTATAATTTTGGAACTACTACTGTAACAGGTGACCGAGAGAGAAAGCGTCAAAGCAGAAGTGCATAGGGGAAATTAAGTCCTCAGTAGGTCCAAGAATTTTCTCTCTCACCTACTACTTCTCATCTTCTACAATTATTTATACATGTGTAAAATGTTAAACTGCACCGTGATTTGAAGCCCACGATAATACTGAGTTCCCCCTATAACTGGTTGAATAACTTAATTCCAGGGTCGGAGGTAGGAAAGGGCAAAATATCTTCATCAGGACTGTGTCTATTAAAGTATTTCGGTACTCAGATCAATCTTCACGTTCAGGACAACCTTTATCTTATCCGAACTGAAAATCAGTATGAAAACTAAAAGTATCAGTAGTGGTTTTCAGTACTAAAACGACAGTGTGAAGTGACACTGTTATTACATATAGTCGAGATGAATGGGGTTAAAATCCCTGTTTGATCATCCACATTTAGATTCCCCATGCTTCTCCTTAATCAGTTTTACGGTAGTTTTTTCAGTAGGGTTACTGCTAATTTCCTTATTTCCTTTCCCATTAGAGTCCATTAGTAGTTTGCTTCTGAGGTTGAAACATCGTTTAAACGTCTGGAGTAATACTACGAAGCAACATGAAATGGAACGAAGGCATGAAATCAGTGTTAGGGACGGTGAATGGAGGACTTACATTTTCTTGGGAAAATTCTGGCAAAATGAGAATATCAGTTAAATCACTTGAGGAAACTACACAGAAGACGGTAATGTGACCTATTGTACAGAACTCAAATATTTGAATACCGAGGTGGCGTTGAGGTGAAGATACTGGAATGAGATCGGGAGGAGCGGAGCTCAGATTCATATACGAGGGCGTGCTGAAAAGTAATGCCTCCAATTTTTTTATGTGAAAACTGTTAAAGGTTTTTAAATAAAACAAAACTTATTAATACTCTACGTTTTTATTCTCCATACCTACATATTTATTTCTCAATATAGTCAACTTGGCGACGAACAGACTTCTGCCAATGAGTCAGTAGCTTGTTGATACGGTCACTGTAGAATGTTTGACTTTCTTGACGGAGCCATAACCGCACCTCTGCTTCCACTGCTTCATCACTATCAAACTGAAGTCCTTGAAAGTGTTCTTTGAGTTTTGGAAAAAGATGAAAATCGGATGGGAATGAAGTCGGGACTGTATTGTTGCGGCCACATATAGTAAGCATTGCATCATGCAGTGGAGAATGGCAAAACAGAGACACGCCGGCGACCGAGGCGTTGCGAAGTAGGCAGGCACAGATAGCCTAGCTGACAGCAGCAGTCTACCGACAGGCTGACGCAAGGACGCACACAGACCGAGTGCCGAGTGAAGTCTGGAGAGTGCTGAGTAAGGGGAAGTGAGGCCAGCACGCTAAGTTACGCTGCAATATACTGTGAGAGTAATAACAAAAAGCTACCACCGAGGGTAAAAAAATTGTAAAGGAAGTTCAATAAATAATTGTAAAACTCAACGCCATCTCAGTCTTTGGCGGAGCCACTGTGTCTGCTGCTAACAAGTGGTGCAGAAGTCATAACAGTATGGAGGAATATCGATGAGAGTGAACCCAAGGTGTCGGATTGTTGCAGATGACGCAGCACTTGTGTGTGGTCTGGCACTGTCATACTGACGGAGAGGGGCTCCATGTATGCACGAACTCGGTGATGGGAGCCCTCTAGTGGCAGAGGGCCGCAAATATGTAGACGTCAACAATAAAGATGTAGAATGTTCATAATGTTTTATTTAAAAAGCGCTAAGAGTTTTCTCATAAAAAATTCGGAAGCATTACTTTTCAGCAAGCCCTCGTACTTTCATCCCGAGTTAGATTTTTCGTGGTTTTACGCAATAACTTCACGTGAAGACTGGAGACAGTTTATTCAGTGAGACCACACTGCTGGAAATTTACATAACTGGAGATAAGAGATTATCAGACTTTGTGAAAAAAATGTAAGATATTCAGTTTATCGAACAAAAGCCGAGAAATTACATAACGTAAAATGTACACGCACTAGGAGCTGGCAACTGAAAGTAGTAAATTGAATCATATCTAAAAATCGTTTAAACAAGATGGAAACGTCAAAAAATTTATGAAGTAAGTTTCATAACCCTAGGGAAGTATGTGTTATTCTGCAGAAGACCGGAAAAGAAGGAAATATTACATTTGTGCGAATAAAGCTCGTCACAGAAATATTTTGAGAAGATGTAATAGAGTGGACTGCATAGCTGCCACAAAGTCTTTAGTTGCGTACGGTATACCAGAGGTAATGTACAAATCCGCAGAATTGCAAATCTTGAAATAATAAAGAAAGAATTGGAAGATAGTGAACTATAATGATATGAGAAGATTTATGTTAGTTTAGGTTGGGAAAATCTAGGCAACCTTCAAATGCCGCGTACCAGCGGAAATAAATTACAAAGTGATCACTAATATTTTAATGTATTTTTCAGAAAGTAACACAAATTGATTAACTAACTGGCCTTCAGTGGTCGCATGCTCTGTGACGCTGCTTCGAGACGTAAGCGATGCACCTGAAACATTGTGTAATAAAAATTACGATTTTTTGAAACAGTTGTTAAACCAAATAGGTGACCCGAAGAAATCTTTTCGATGAAAAAGATAAGGGTGTGTGTCACACAGTCTTAGCATTAATAATCTGATATTCACAGCTCCACTTCGATTCAGATGAGTTGTCGTTGAAGTGAGGTAACCATGCATCCAGCTTTTAGCAAACCTGAAAAATAATTTTTAGTGCATTGAGTGCTGATTATTTTCCATGCAATATCTTCAGATTTGCCGATTACTGACCGCTGATCACCTTTGCTCATGTCCGTGACTTGATTCTGCAGCTCAAGACTCAGTTGGAAAATCAGGCCGACGGTTCTGAAGTTTGTCATGTATAATACAATTTAGAACTCATGTCGTAAACTTCTGGAAATCATTGTGCATGGGTTAATACTTGAGATATCAACCTAAGAGCTGGCCATATTACTTTTTTTCTGCAGGGCAGCAGACTTTCAGACATTACTAATGGATTGGTAATTCATATTTTATATTTATTACACTTATTGATACTGTTCCACAACTTAGTGTCCGTAATGACTGACTGTGGAATAACAGTTTATTTGGTATTTTCCATGTTTAGTTATGCGGTCCGTAAACAATAGATGAATAGTCTCCTTACAACGCCTTTCAACAAACTCATATGTGGAACGGGAGAAACAGTACAATTTTTAAATAAATTTTCATAGCCATGTGCTTCTTACATATTAAATTTTATTTGTCGCACACAAATCGGTGATAGAAGGCGATATGATTTTCCGACTCTAGCTTCTTTCCGTTGTCTCGATGTTCTTCCGTTACTGATATCCACGTCGTTATGCTTGCTTACGTCATATCCATTTCCTTCGTTTTCTCAGTCTTTCTTCGTTCACATTACAGTCACAGTCAATAATGAATTAATTTTATGAAGTAATTGCACAAAATCTCTAGTATTTTATCTAAGAAATTGCCACGTATCAGTTATAACGTATATTTCGACCAAGCATGAATACCTTTTGTAGATTTCCACTTGATAGTCCGTTAATTGTTTTGCTTGCGAGATTTTTTAATTAATTTGAGTTTTAGTGTTCAGCCTGTTGACTGTTCCAAAGTGTTTTAACTTCAAAATCCGGTGGACGAGTGCGATATCTTTCCTCTGATGAAAGACGACTGTGTTAGCTACACTGCCTGTCTTGCGCCCAGCACATATTTTGTATCATCGGGCTATTTCCTTCTATATTAAGGCGTCGCTGTTCTTCAGACTATTGCGATAAAATGCTGCAATAGGTATCAGTGTCAGGCCGATACTTTTTGGAGGGGAAAATGATAAAGCCGTTTGAAGTAAGAGACTTTAAGTATACTTAGGGCATAAACATTTCATATTGTTAGGAAACAATGACAATGACTTTTAATTGAAATCTGTATGTTCATAAATTACCATTTCTTTCACCATTTGATGATTTAGTACATAATGCAAAATCTTGTTTGCACATCTAATTTTCTTTTTGTTGGCATTAATGGAAGAGCAAAAATTTTGAACGAACTTCACTGATGATACATATTGCAAAATAACATTGTGTTGCGTTTGTGTCAGATTACATAGTTTTTTGAGCTTCTTCTTGTTGTTCGTTGTTTGAAGCACTCGTAACCTTTTACTATTTACAGTTATTACATTTCAGTCATATCATGTGCTTCCGGGTCCATTTTCATTAGAGTTGAAAAGTTACTCTGCTATAATCTTGCTCTGATATGTCAGTCGCATGCTCCGCACCTCTTCCAGTCTCGCTACAATTTCAACGTAACACAAAAACATGTTGAGATGAATATGTTGTTCGGACTTAACCGAATAGTGTAATATCTCATATCTGCATTTGGAAACACGTTGAAAACTGTTAGACTACAGAGGTAGGGACACTTTCGGAAAGAATGACAGTCGCTATAAACAGCTCATCTTCACCGGTCTCACGCTCAGAATAATTCAAACCAGTCTTTTATGTGTTTGTTTGACAGTGAGGAACAATCGATGAATAGCCTACAGCGGGACGAAAATTAATCTCATCTCGATCCTTAAATAATTAATCAAGCTCGTTTAAATTAATGATGGTGGTTCCTCTATGTGTAGTAATCTTGACATCGCTCCAGGCCTTTCTCGCGAGCATACAATTTCTGTCATTGTAATAACTCACGCTGTTACCGTTTTATTTGATGTGCTCCATACAATTTTGTGAAACTGGAATACAAGCTTTTTGCATTTTGTACTTTTTATCATGTACGTGCTAGAATTGATGATGATTATTAATTAGTTTCTCGTGTAGCCACAAGCAACAGCTCTTCAAATTGACGGAAGAATATTCTTTGCGTGAAGCGTCCATTAGTTTGGTGAAAACACCATCTGGAAGGGTAGCGTATTCGGTAATAACTTTCTGGCTGTGTTAGGTCATCCATACAAGTTGTCCTCCATTTTTTTAGCAGGCAACGTGTATTAAAAATACGTATTTCCTTTTAGTACCTTGGAGCAATAAATAGGGTTATATTTCACATTATCCATATTAAATAATATTCTTGTTGACTTGTATTTCAGTGTTATATACACAAATAACATCAATTTCAGTGATCTCTTTCGTTTTCCATTGAAGGAACTGAAATAATTAATTAATTCTTTACGTTATTCTTCGTAATATCACCACTTTTTCACCAAGGGTCGACCAACGAATAGTGATGCTTGCACATCTACACTATTGAACATTTTTGTTCTAATGCCATCTTCTGAATAACTTTCATCGAACAGACCTAGAATTTCTACGTGAACATAATCGATAATCTTGTAGTACATATACGCTATCTTGAACTTCATTAAATGAAAGCTGCACTGCTGCAATGCTGTCTCAACATGCAAATTGTAGGCGTCTGACTCTCACCTCAAAATTCATTTGTCCATCGTCTCACGGTGAAGATAACAGCTTTGTTTGGAACGCTTTGGTTATATACCTAAAGTAAAGCAGCTGACTGAATGAATATCTGTGGGGAGCGTTACTTCGCTTTAACCTTAAAAGTCGTGTAAGGTACCTGAAATGCAGCAAAATAGTCAAATTTCTTTGAGTTCATTTGCTCAACATGATACCACACTCAAAACTTTCATTTCAGGCTGAAAGATTTAAGTGATACATAAAAAGTCGAAGCAAACATTCGATAGCTGACATTCCTTGCTTCATCAGATGAGTGTTTCCAGACAATGATAAGGTTTATCCAAGGTGTTGACTACGTCCTTATACGTAAATTCCTGTTTAGACTGAGAACTTTTTATAATAATGAGGAACATTATTGTTATGTACGCGACATCCTCGTGTCATCGTGTCACGTCTTTTCTCAGCTTGCAGTAAAGATCAACGATAAAGTTTCTGGGTGTGGAAATAAGTGAATTTGGTCCATGATGCTAATAATGATGTTGGTGATTTGGTCTTAAGTCCGAAGGCTGGTCTGATGCAGCTGTCCACGCTAGTATATCCTGTGGAAGCGTCTTCATCTCCAAACAGCTATTGCGACCTACATCCGTTTGATCTTGCTTACCGGCCCTTTCTTCAAATCAAGTTGTGCCATAAATTTCTTATTTCCCCAATTAGATTCAGTAACTCCTGCCTAGTAAATCTATTTACCCGTCTAATCTTCAGCGTTCTTCTGTAGCACCACATTTTAAAAACGTCTATGCTCTCCTTGTCTGTAGCGCTTATGTTCCACATTTCACTTCCGTAAGTGGTCCATGTCAAGGAACATATCTCTAAAACATCATATATTGTCTTCAGTATCTCCAGCTGGCTGATCGTTTTGATATGAAAAGGCGGTATACAACTTAAGGGCTAATTTGACATTAGCTGGTTGTGATTCATCTCCTATTAGCAGATGTAACTGGAACATAACTTCAGATCTTGCTCTGCCGATAATAAGTCCCAGTAGACGTTGCTTAGATTATCGTGATGCTTACTGTAAACTATATCACACGGAGCCGAATCCACAGGATGGGAAACATATGTTATAAAACTTACTGCGACGTACGCTATTCTTATTTTACATGCAATAATTTTGATTGTTTTTGGGCATGTAGCAAACAAGACTTAAGATTATCTGTCATGTTTAGATGATATTCATTCGACGGTGAAAGAAAATTTCTTTTTAGAAATGCATGTATTAATTTATCGACTGAGTAGCAGAAATAATTCACAAACTGTTCAAGTTTATCAGATCTCTTCGTCCCTGACTATCCTCTTGTTCTAAGACATATTTCATAGCTTACAATTATTTTTCACTTGTTCAATATAGAGAATGCTCATAATTTACAGAGAAATCTCCACAGTTTTGTGTAAGTTATAAAATTCGTCTTCCAGACGTATTGCTATCCTTGTCTTGGGAGACCCTACGGTAGTATGCTATGGTAATATGACATATTTCTACGTACGTCAGAATGACAAGTAATATATATAAAAAATCGCATGAAACAGAGTAGCAGATCGTTGACAACTCAGATCTAGTAAAAGAACATATCTCTCTCATAGTTCAGAAATTTAAAAATTTTTCGTATGACAAATTATTAAACTGACTGCTTTTACAACTCTTAATATAACTAAAAAAATCGGTCTTCTGACATGTGTTATTTGATCAGAAACACTACATGCACCGTCAAAACAAAACAAACTATTAAGCTCTTTATCTGCTGAAATACTTGCTGGTGGTGATCACCCCAGTTTAACCATTCGTTAATCTGCAGGGTTGAAAAGATGGTCCCGGCGCAGACTGCTGGAATATAAGACACTGCAATTGCAAGATTTAGAAAAAGTTCAAAAATCAACGAATCATTAATTTTAATACTGGAGTGAAAAGGGGATTTATTTACATTTGTTATAAATAGTACGGAGCAACAGAAAGAGAAAGTACTCTTTGTTTTTTCCGAAAAACAATGCCAAGAAATTTTTAAAAATGCTGTTGATTTGACTAAACGATAACATGAAGACAGTGGTTAGAACTTGAATATTATGTAGTATTAGCACATATGTGTTGCAAATACTTACATTTGACCAGGAGAAACTCTCTGAATTCCTCATGGTCGTAGAACACCGGCGGGCACGGGAGAGATGGACCGAACAGCGGTACGGATTCTTCAGAATAGATGGCTAGACGGTAACTGTCTTCCAGTGAATTGTATGTCACTAGAGCAAATACGTCTGCAAGTGTTAAGGATGTTAAATAATTACAAAATAAAACACACACTGAAAGACCATCTAATCTCGTAAATTTTTGTGTGTGCTAAATAATTCAAGTATCTGACACAAATACAATGAAAACGAAAATAACAAATCGAAAACGGGAATTAAAGGTCGATCATTGATTCCAAGTCTTCATGCAATGAATGGATCCACATCAGCAATGGCATACTTATTCACCTCGCAGAAACTGCACAGGTGCAACACTGACGCAACACTGACGCATAAATTGTTATTTACGAACTATGCTCTTTCATCTGTTCTTGCGTCGTTGACTGACATCATTCATCAAACAAGTTCAAACATTCTACTTCCAGGACGAGCTTTTCTTGTCGTCTATTAGCAACGTAGACAGAGAAAGTGAGACGTTTGCGAAATATTTTACGAAAACAAAGGCTCGCATTAATTTTACACATACAGTGACCAAAGTATCCCCTGTAGATATGAAGGCAAATATATGTGCGAGAAATTTCATCCATAACTTATTTCGGAAAAAAATGGCCACAAGGGACTCTCTGACGACTACACAGACAAAGATAACCTGTAGCGGACTAGTTTCGTCAAAACTTGTGTGTTGACCATGTGAATAGTGTGTTTGGTTGTGAATTTACTGACGAACTTTGCTATACAGATAAACATCTTCTGTTCCTTTCTTGCAGAATAATAAATAAATGATTAATGACGGGCCAATTTATTACAAAATACAGTTAGTTGTTGCTAATTAACCAAACGTGTTTCGGTATTATTGTACTGTCCTCAGTCTACGTATGCTCGAGGTCCCAAGATTCATTGCAGTGTATTTAAGATTTGATGAAGTATGTTTCTGCAGAAAGTAGAATGCTTCATTCGCACAAGTTATGTTTAGTCCTAAAACGAATACGACTATAACACGATACTGTCACAACACAACAAGGGCATTTAAAAACGACCGTACTCGTTATCTTAAACCAGTTACTTGGACGATACAAAAAGCTGCTAATTACATTACTTATGCCGAAGACCGACATAAATAAACAGACTTTGCATGTTTATGCTCAAGACTAAGGCAAAATATTTCACTTTCCATAGGAACTATGTTCAGAAAGTAATCTGAAAATGTACAGCGTAAAGATTAAGGACCAGGGATTAGTGAAGAAAATAAAAAAAAGGAAAAAGCTGTTATTCCTGTTAATTATTCGTCTACTAGTTATCCTTTTATTCTTTAGTATTTTCACTGTATTTATGCCACTGCACTGATTTGAATACTAGGGGAAGTTGGGCTATTGGGCATACGTATCTTTTCCCTGTCTAGTTTTCTTACGGGATTATGAGGCTGAAGTAACTAAATATATATCCATAAAATCAGTCGAATCAATCCTCTTTGAGAGCCTTCTTTATATAACTTGCAATTCTTATATTTTATTGCCGTAACATTTACTTCTTGATTGTACTTTTGACAAATAATAAAAATAAGTTTCACATTAGTTTCGATCACAAAACCGTGCGACAGAACAGAACAATAATTTAGACGTAGAACTTCCTTTCCTAGTGTTTAGGATGGCGAGGTGTATTCTAATGCCAAGCTTTTTGTGACAGCTATTAGTAGACATGAAGAAATTAAGATCCTAGAAAATCTAAAACAAAATTAACCATTCCTACTAATAATGTGATTATGTCTATTGAAGTACTACAAATATCGTAAGAAACAATATTCGTTGTTAAGTACCCCTTGTATGATATTCCTGGCCACTAGCATTTTCTTTGCCTTGATGCAGCTTGATACCCGTGAAGTAGCATATGGTACAAACGTGGCGTGAGGTACAAGCGGTAGACGGTACAGTATGTACCAGTCCCATAGGAGGGTCCGCCAATTGTACCGAACTTGCTTCTGATTGTTCGGCGCGTTTGGGTGCTGGGCGCCAAAACGCCTAATTTCTCTTATTAATTATTTATATACTTTCCACTGTATTTAACCCTGTTTCTAGTATGACAATCTATCTTGATTACCCTACGAGTCTATCGTTTTTTTTATTAAATTTCACTGGTTTTGAGAAACATAAGAGTAACGATATTGCAACCGAAGTGCTCCGGACACCTGTCTAGTGTGTACCGGAAAGCCGGACATGTGTATCGTATTTCGGAAGTTGCATGGAAAAGTTACCCTACAATTAAGAAAGATATGACGAGTGCTCTAAAAGACAGCGTAAATGTGTGAATATTTGAATAATAATCAAACAGGATACATTAATGAGAAATGTCGCCTACCATCATTGTCAGTACTGAAGGTGTTGCCCTCTGCAGATACAGAGACTAACCTGGGCAAGTGGCATCCCACAGAAACCACAGTCACAGGTTCGAATTGACAGTGAAGCAGCCTGCGCCGAAGAAGTTTCCACTATCGACGAGCTGTCTTCTGCGTTGGGGACACAGCTTTAGAAGACGGCAGGTTGGTGGACAGAACGGTCAGAGACTCTTATTCAACCTCTCCAACTTCCAGATCTGACTTCGAAGGGGACACATAATTTATAGTTGTTCTTACAGTCTTAATTTTCATATTATTATTTTTTTTGACATTTACGATTATACTCATGTAAATTTTAAGCTTTCAATGGTAAATAATCCGCATCCATTTACTTGTAATTTTTTTTTGTAGTAGCAGCTTTCCTACTTATTTCAATGTGTTTCTTGATACCTTTGTATCCACATGTAAAACATAACAGTTTAATGATAGGTAGTGGTCAATAAAATAATCATAATTAGTTTACGACAGCCATTTCTCTCTTTAACGTATACATTGAGTCATTAAACACCTCTGATGTTTTTCCTTTATGATGAAATCTACGAGAAATGGTGGATAAACATATGAATGAATGAAAAACTGAGTGAATCATGCATCCTTATTTCTTTTTACCCTTACCATACGGTGAAACAGTAAACAAACAAAGGCATCTCCTACAAACAGCTTCCATTCTTTATAGTGAACTAGAAGTTGCTATTTAGTAACAATGACAATAATAGTAACAATAAACTGAGATATTGACTAAGATGTCCGGTGTGGCACTTACCTTCTATATTACAGTTTCATCCACTGCTCCACATACCAATGGCAGCGTGGTTTCCACAACTCTACGCGTTGTCGAGTTTTGCTTTCTTGTGATCCATGACTTCTAGGCAGCAGCTGGACCGCGATAACCGAATTGTATTACCGCTGGACAGGTACTTCTCTCTCTGCCATCTCTATCTAAGCACCTACTCCTCTGTGGTTGGCAATGATGTCTGCTGGTTAATCATTACAGTCCCTTGTAGAATGAGGTCTGTTAGAACGATGATTGCAGTTTTTTGCTTCCCTGACATTCTCACTCCACAATAAAATCTTTATCAATGGGTCTTGGTGAACGTAACTCAAGTGAAGTGTCCAACAACAAATCCAAATTCTGGACCTTTACAATTATGCCACTCAATACTCGTCTTTGAATCTCCATTTAAAACCGGTCTCTGATGTTGACAAATTGTGACTGCACTAATATACTCTCGCCTGAATTGTAAGATATCACATAAAGCCCGTTCAGTCAGGTGTTCCGAGTGATTGACCACATATTATACATATCCGCCTGTCAATTTTGTGATCTCGTTCAAAGAAAGAAGGATTTAGCATCGTCTGAGCGAGTGAGGACAATTGGCAGTACTCCGCCAGCGACTCAGAATCTTACAGCATTTTACTTACAACGCAGGCAACGATACAGTTGGATGCTTTAATGTTGAATCATTGTTCTATGGGATGGGTCGCTTTGAATTTAGTTTACGCCAACATTTAAGATCACAGAGGAAGACGAGACAGTTCGTTACTAGCTAGGAGGCGCTCTATTTTGCAGTCACCAAACACTCCCCAACTTGCTTGTCGAAGCTACTTACCATATCCAGCACGAATTCTTGACCATTTCGTCAGATTACTTCCTCTCCTAAATTGACCACATATAAGTTCTGTAACACATACATCTACAACATTATCGATACCCTGCCCCCTTCCCATATTATTCCTGTTTCTATTGAGGTACAACACCTATACCCACAACCTCACACCTACACAATCAATCCATCCTATCTTATCCTAGGTCATAGTTCCTCCTCCTCCCTCCCCTCCCTTTATTTTTCTCTCCAAAACCATAATCTGACCTCTATCCACTTACAACTGACCCCAATTCCAATATCGCCGTAACACGAACCCACTGGAATTTCATCCGACTGCACATCCCAGTTCATCTGCTTTATTGAGATCCCACACCCTGACATTCTCCCTGTCTCAAATTATCTTCCCTTGTGTATGTTCATTACGCTCAGTACAGCACCACGTTTTGCACTCTTCACAGTTCTATCAGCATTGTTTCAAAAATGCTGTTAAGGTTCTTTATGAAAATTTAACTAGTTCAACTGTTATCTCTAATTGCAACACGACGGATGTTGAACTAAGAGGTAGAAGATTCTCCACATTAACTAATTGTAATGAAAAAGAAAAGCAATGCCGTACTCAGCCCCGCAACTTATGCAGTCGTGTGTGATGTGGCCGTGGTAAGCCTGTAGAGGTTTATCTCCCACACCACAGCAGGTTGTGACAGGAAAATAAATAAAGACGTTAATGGCTGATTATTAATTGACAAAAGAGCTACTTCAGTAAAGTGTGCCAGACCGGAATTACAACCTGGTCCCCTACATTCACAGAGCGGGGTGGCGCAGTGGTTAGACACTGGACTCGCATTCGGGAGGACGACGGTTCAATCCCGCGTCCGGCCATCCTGATTTAGGTTTTCCGTGATTTCCCTAAATCACTCCAGGCAAATGCCGGAATGGTTCCTCTGAAAGGGCACGGCCGACTTCCTTCCCCATCCTTCCATAATCCGATGAGACCGATGACCTCGCTGTCTGGTCTCCTTCCCCAAAAAAACAACAAGCCCTACATTCAGCCGGATCCGACTGAAGGCGCAATACTTCTGCCCTATCTTCAAAATTTCTCACAAGCTTGGCATATCTTATTGGATTACTACTCCTGGGATAATTGATAAGGCTGAGAAATGCCATAGCTACAGCCTGAGGGTTGTCTCCAGAACTGATCTTGCACTCTGCAACGGAAAAATTAAAACGGAATCGAGCCTGAAGAGCCCGCAGAGGGAAGCGATTGGAGTCTGGTCCCAGTCTGTTAAAATATCTAGAACTTCTACGACAGCGAACACAGTCAAGTATACTAAAAGTCTCTGTCTTTGGTAGTATACACTGAAGTAGCAATTCACCAGTAAGCGAAAACGAACTGACAGCCTCTAATTAGGGATCGATGAGTGCCCATTGTCATATGTGAGGGTTTGCCTCAATGGCTGCATGCAGGAAAATCGCAGTTCTGACAGTGTTATTGTACCCTGAAGGAAAGTGCGAAATTCGTGCTGTGCGCACATGGATATCGGTCGCTCTCACTGTCTATGTGCAGACTAAATTATTTGCGACCCACGATATTATCACGAATTTCTTAATCACTTGACATGAGCTACACGTGAAGAAACGCTGTGTTCCCGGAAACACGTGTCCCGCAATATGCAGAAAACATTTTCATTGAGGGACTAGAAAGTGTTTAACTTTCTGCATGTATAGGAATCATGAATCTAATAGAATGTTGCCCACAGTCAGTGCCGAATGAAATGGTAAGTTCTTCCTCCCGATTCTCCACCATAAATGAAAATGAAGAAGCTTGCCGTACACCGCTTCAGTAACCCAAAAGTGTCCGTGTTTCTATCCAGCGGACGGGTCAGTGTCAACAGCGTCGGATGGTCTCACGCCGTGACACACTGCGAGGAGTTTTGGATTCAACGCAGCAAAATAAAGTGATTGATAACGAAGCGCTTCCACCTCTTCTGCGTTAGTTGACCAAATGCTAGTCATTGAGATCTTATCCACTACTAGGGTCCTAAATGACTACCACTACAATAATTTTCTCCTCAACGGCAGAGGTTAGTATGCACATTCCTGCAAAGCTTTTCCTAAAAGTTTTTTATTCCTAATTTAATGTTTGGTGCCATTACATGTTTTTAATTGCTGGTGAAACTATATTCTGTGATTTCACCATATTGCCCAAATTTGCCATTATGTATAATTGCTCACAACGAGTATAAAATCATGTCGAAGGGTTATTTCTCTAGAAGCTGCATCAGTTCCTTCACTAGGTGTTAGATAAGTGTTTATACGCGCTATAGAAGGAATTCGCAGATACAACACTGTAACATGATATCCCATTACGTTTAAGTTAGTAGTTTGTATACTGCCAGCAACATGACAGCTCGAAAGTAGGAGATAGCAATAGCAGAGAAACGAATTACATTAAGTTCTTCATTGCCATTGCAGCTTACTGAAACATTTACATCTAACTTTCCTACATGGAAATCCACCTGTATGGGATGAATGAGTAAACAATAAACGCCACCAAACAAAGTTGTTACGGTGACTGACGCATATCCCTGCGTGCATGTCCAGTATTGTCTTTGTCGGCCGTATCAGGTAAACGAAACTATTTTTCGCAGTGGCTATCTCGAGGCTATGACTCGTCTTTAGTGATACAGATTTTGCTTAATCACATGATAATCGTTGGTTTCTTGTTACCTAAAACGGAAGTATCCCAGTTAGAACGGCTAAATCTGAATGAAGATGATTTGAAAATAGGGAGATAGGTTTGGTCTACTAACCCATTAAGGTTATTTATCTGGAAGGCTCTGCATTTATGTACAAAAGATGACTGAAGGGTAACAAATGTGAATACAGTGTTACACAAGCACAAGCCGCAGAACAAACAGCCTTGTAGCACAGAGCTATGATCATCGGATTCACAAACTAATAAAATATTCTCGGCTTTCAACCGCTTCCGGTGGATAAAGTGACGTCACAGCCAGAACGCGGCCATGTAATGGGTGGGCCGCTGCTACGCAACAGTCAATTACCACTTGACAATGGCCGAGGAGAGTTCGGCCGTAAGCTAGGGATTTTAACCACCTGACGTGGCTGGAAGCTCGAGACGATTTTACTCATTCATATCGCCGTGAGACCTTGCATTTATACATAATGCAAAAAAATTGTTTGAAACAGTATGTGTGCAGTACTTACGACGTCATATTACCCAAAACTTACATAATGCTAAAAATTTGGTTGAATCAATGTGTGCAGTACTTATGATGTGATATTACCCAAAACAGAGTATTCTGTGTTGTTGTACGTTCAGCCCTTAATGCAATGATTCAATGAAGTGATTTAAATAGAGGAATGAAACAGTAGGCATACCTGTCATGGCGACAAGTCGACGTGTCACAACGTTTTCAGTGAATCTGCACTACAGAAGATCCATGTCAAATGCCACAGTGAGATCGCACTATACATATATTTGTCACCAACTTTTCCATTCGGCTGTCTTTTAATCGCTTCACTGCAGCTCCACTGCTGGTCGTAATGATTGTGTGTTACACACTACTGTTTCTTCACTAACCTGCGCTTTAGGTTCAATAATCTTCAAACATCCAGTGTACACAAATGCAGAATTTTACAGATGAAGGTTCTCGATGGTCGGTAAGAACAGACTCATCTCCCAACTTTCAAATAATTTTTACTCGCTTTTAGCCGTTCGAGTTCGGGTACCTCTCTTGTTAGTCACAGATACTGTGCACCCAGATTAAATACTTCACTTCCGCCGCCTTTGAAAAAATCACAGAAATCACAGAAATCTTGATTAGGGTACAAATTATATTTTTGTGCAGAAAATGTTAACAAACAGTGATTTTAAAAGGATACGAGTAAATTGTGATTTGATGTAAGAAGGGTTGAAATGACACATATGTCCGCTCCCTCCGTCCAGAAAAACGATGTTAACTATATCATTTCCAATGTGTCTCTTCCTTTCGACCTGTGCACAGAAAAGGAAAAGCCTTATAAGTAAAAGCCACATAAGATATATAAATATATGTCTAGGTATATAATTTTAGACGTAGCATCAGTGGAAATACAGTGACTACTTAACAAAGTAAAAGCCACATACGATATATAAATATATGTCTAGGTATATAATTTTAGACGTAGCATCAGTGGAAATACAGTGACTACTTAACAAAAACTGATTTTAAAAGTTTCCCCAGTTTCACTGTTAACACTAGAACAAGAAAGGAGGAAGAAGCGTTACATTGTTACTAAACTGTCGTAAATTTTACAGCACCGTATTTTATTCAAAGCCGCAATTTACAGTTATGCACTAGATAATTACAATTGAAAAGTTTTCAGTGAAACGTCACATACAAAATAAGTACATAATTTCCTATTTTACACCCTCTACTGACAATACCAAATGGGCGCGAACCGCGAATTGATACCAACAGCAATCGTAAATTTTACGAAGGTTAAGTAATCTAGGTTTAAAAAACCAACATAAAATCATGTCAGAGGCTCATTTCTCCGGATGCTCAATCACATTCGTTATTTTATACTTGGTTACCAGTTTCAATTAAACAACCATCTACAGACCAACTATTGGAGAGAAGAAACAAATGGGTTATAAAAATGTGTATAGTTAAAACATAATTAAGAATGAAAATGTCGATTGTATGATGGTAATGTTGGCAGCATTGACGAAATAATATCTTTTATGAGGCACCAGTAAATTAAGTTAAGTAATAAAATTCAGACTGACAAACAAAACTATGGGGTGTTACGTACGATAAATCTTTGTCCACTTTGCTCCACGTCGAGTATAAATAGATCAAAGAAGACTCTTCCAGTAGAGGAGAAAGACGGGAAACGTTTACAGCTTCAAAATATAAAAAATATTAGTAAATAAATTTTTTATTTAACAATACATCCAGTGAAAAATTAGTATGGAAAGCCGCCATATACAGCGCTTGTTTACGTGGCATAAGCAAGGATGTGTGCCGTATGTTATTTTCCGAATGATATGGCGGAAGGACGGTGGTTCATATACATTGGGCTATGCACAATTAGGTCTCCTGTGGTTTCCCTAAATCTTTTACGGGAAATTCCGGTATGGTTCATTCGAAATCGACGCAGATGATTTCCTTTCCTTCCTTAATCCAGACTTGTTTTCCGTCTCTAATGACCTCATCCTCGATGTGACGCTGAACCCTTATCTTCGTTACTTCACGGTGTAACTGGTGTAAGTGCAGATATTTTTATTGGTGACCGAGGACTGTGCACTCAACAAGATCACATCAGTACTTACGTCATTTACAGACTAATAATTATAACCATTGCAATTCGCATCTTGCAAGAGCAAACCATTAATGCTTATTTTCCCTGGCCAGCAGGTTGGGTGTTGGATACGTGGACACAAAACGGTTAGTATATACTGACAGGCGTAGTCCACTTCGTGGTACAGCACGCCATGTGTTCCGTGACAGCTGCACGTTATCGCAAGCTCCTTGTACAGCATTTGATTACTGCTCTGGAAGCGCGCAACTTCTTAGAAACCACTGTTTTCATGCGAGATGTGGCAACACCTGATGTTGCTCACCCAGTGAAAGATTTGCTTAATACAACCTTTCCGAAAGTGTTATCTTCAGATGTTTTCCAGATACATGGCCTGCTAGATCACTTGATCTCAATCCATGTGACTTTTGGTTGTAGGGAAATCTAAAAGAACTCGTTTATCAGGGACACGTTTGGTCTCTATATGAGCTGAAGGCTAGTGCGCAGGAATACGATACTCAGATTCCACCGGAACTGCTGCGAGCAACTGTTGATTACGTCGTTTTACGGATCAAACATTTCGTCGACGTCTCCGTTTCTCATATTGAACAAAGCGGAGGTTAATAATAAAATCAAAATTATGCCGTTTCCACTTGTCTGACCTTTTCTGCCCATGACCCTTTTCTAATCCGTAACATATGGAAACATTTCTATACGTCTTTCTGGCATTCACAGCACCAGATTTGCAGCTGATGGCCAACATTAGAACAATTTTTTTCTAGAGTAAATCGGTTCCGCATTAACACATTATAATATCTACCAAGTTTCGCTGTAATACGACAATCACAGACCTCATGGGTCCTCTGTAAGTAGTTACATTTTAATTATAGCTAACTGGTGCCATTCAAGCAACGCAGTGCGTAGGTTAGTATTCTGATTTCCTTAGTCACAGCGCCCGTATATAGAATTCCAGTGCCTCCTTCCAGTGTAGTAACGCTAAAAGTGTTAAAGTGTTAAGAGGAATGCTAGAACTCATGTTTTGTGGTCTCTTTCCCGGGCTTGACAAAAAGCTGAACACGGATACGGGGATGGAACCCGTGCGGTGATAAAGCGGTTGTTGCAGGGCACGACAGTAGTTTCGGCCCTAACTTTTGCAGCAGAATGGAAAGCCCGCGGCTCAAGGTGACTCGCTATACAAACTCGAGTTCCGAGTAAACAACTAGCAAACAATGGCTAGTCTGCAGTCCGCGCAGCAGAGCCAAAACACTCTCAAAAAGCGATGTAGTCATCTCAGTGCTTGACATTGATCGCTGTCGCCAAGTCCCTATCCGGAGGACATGTATAGAAACTGCGGTCGACTCACTGTATAGTAGGCGCGAGATGAAATGTTAACCTGTTGCGTAATTAAAACAAATAAAATACCTATAATACTGTTCTGAGAGTAGAAATATACCTCTGAAAGCTCTTCCTATGATTCTTCTCTTTTTCCCTTTCATCACGTTGCATGACCTTGGAGATTTGCTCCTCAATTTTGTCCTACTGAACTGGACGTGTAAATAAATAAATAACCATTTACTGTCATAAATCTTGTTCAGCCACTATAGTCGTAATACATTATCATTTGTGGAAAAATGCAATATCTAAAAGTATATATGAGACTGAATTCATCTTTAAATCACAGAAAAGGCACGAGAAAATACACAGATATTAAATATTACGAAGGGGTAAATTATCTCTGACTCTCACAGTCAACATGATGTGAGGCGCCAGCGTGCTACCATCAGAGTTTCTAAACGACATGGCGTGGCATCAAAGTGGGTGAGGATATGTTGCTGGGGAGTTTCTCTTAAAGCTGTAGAAACAGTGGACTCACATTCGGGAGAGGCGAAGCTCAAATCTTCGTACGGCCATCCGGATAATAGTTCACGATGTTTATCCCACATCTATTATAGTTCCATTGGAAACGGCCAATTTCCTTTCCCAGTCTTGTCCATTTAGAGCTTGTACTCCATTCCTAATGACCTCGGTCTTCGTCATGGACGTGAAATTGAACCCTAATTTTCCTTCGTAAACACTTGCATGCGAATCCTTAGCAGTGCCTTCTGGTGGGCCGTGACGAACAGGAGGCGACCACTGTATCCCTGCTATGTCTAATGCGCGACACGCCAGACAAGCGTGGAGGTCAGGGAAACAGAGGTTCACGTCGTTCTTCGAATAAAGCTTGCAAGTTCCTATCCAGATGTGGATCGGCATTCTGTTGCTGAAATGTGATGTGCACAGTTTCAACTGAAGGAGGTGTATTATGCCCGACTCTGAAAGCTATCTGACATAACTGTAACTGTTCGTTTTGTTCTCTGGTGTAAGAGTCGAGATCGCATGATAATTGCAATAGTATCCTTAACCATCGCCCTTGAAGCACCTACGATGCTCCGCTCAGAATGACTGCTAGACTGAGTCGCTACAGCAGGCCACCAGGAAGCATGGAACGTTGCAATACCACACGAAAGGATTTACGTCTACGTTGTAAAATATGAAGTGTGTGCTCTGATGTAAGACAGGCCTGGAGGCTCTAATCTGGCCAGTACCAGTGGCCGACTAATTAATAAATGAAATAGAGGGTGTCCGGGAAGTAGGGACGAATATTAAAGTGCTATAGAACCTACAAAATTTATTGAAAATGTAATGATTTTTTTACAAACACATTAAGTAACTTTTCCCAATTATGTATGAAAAATTATATTATCCGTACGACCACCCAAAACCGCTCGGCAACGAGCAATGCGTTCACTGAAGTTCTCTATTATGCGTTCACAAACATCTGGTGGGATGCCGTAAATAACCCTTTTAATTTCACCAGTTAGGGTATTGTTTGTGGTTTGTTCATGTACATCTTTGATTTCACAAATCCCCACAAAAAAAGGTCACAAGGCGTAAAAACCATTCCGTTTTTCATAAGGTCGCCGTTCACAGGGACGGCAGCTCCCTCATCATTTTCGAAAAAAGTATGGGCCAATCACTCCTCGTTCCCAGAACCCACACCACACAGTCGTACGTTGCGGACGCGTCTCATCTTCCACAGTCATTCGCGATTTCTCGTTGGCCCAAGTTCTGCAGTTCTGTGTATTGACTACGTACTGTGAAAATTATTCTTTTTGTGTAGTTCTCGTTCTCCGCTTGTGGAGCCAAGACCCAATGAGCAAATCGAGGTCTCTTTCCACGATCTGCAGTATTCGGCTCTTGTGTACGTTGAATCTTGTACGGGTGCATTTTCAGATCTTTTGCAAGAATTTCATGCAGTGAACTTAATGATAATTCAGTTCCTGAACTCGTCGCCGAACCGATTTTGTGAGGCTTGCGGTCACACTGTCACGCACGACAGCAGCATTTTCTTCTGTTCGAACGGAACATAGCCTTCCTACTTTCTTATCGTTTGAAACAGAGCCCGTGGTCTCAAACTTCCGAACTGATGATTCGATTGGAGCGGCATTGCGTCCGAGTATCACACGCAGTTCACGAACGGTTGCCGAGGGACGTTCACTGTTTTTGTAATAACTTTTTATCACTTGGATACGTTGCTCAGTTGTCATCTGCTCAATGACGAAAATAAACCACAATGCTCACCACAAAAAAGTTATCAAGTTGCTAATGGGAAGGGTCGTATATACCCAACATGAAAAAACCACGGCTGCCAGCCGTCATATAACAAAATGGCGCCAAATGCAAATTCGTTCTTACTTCCCGGACACCCGTTACTGTGATTGCTTCTGATCTCTCAACACAAGAGTAAAATATACTGTCTGACAAAGAAAAGGGAACCACCTAGAAGACACGGTCGTACATAAATGTAAGTTTGTTCACGTATTGGCAGGTACATAAATGATTAGATTTGCAATTCTCCGTGACAAGTAGGACGGCCACCAGCGTTTAGTGTTGTTACCAAGCCTGGTAGGTTATACCAGTAAACCTCCATTCCTCAAAGAATCGGACTCCCATGTATACGTCGTCTTCAAACGTCTGATTACAGATGAGTTAATGTGTTAAATATTTGCCTCTAGCAGTTTAGGAAAGGTTTGTAATTAAGCTTAAAGATTTTTGGGAGTCGTTAAGTGCTCTCATTATGAAACAATGGATGAATGTGCGCTGGGTAATTTGAGCTCAATTTTAAGCAAAAGCTAGTTTTTCACGTATCGCAGTGTTTACGACGTCATATCTCCTGAGCTATGAATCGTACAACTATGCGACTTAACTTCTCAGGTCATCAGTCGCCTAGAACTTAGAGAACTAATTAAACCTAACTAATCTAAGGACATCACACACATCCATACCCGAGGCAGGATTCGAACCTGCGACCGTAGCGGTCGCTCGGTTCCAGACTGTAGCGCCTAGAACCGCACAGTTACTCCGGCCGGCGTACAAAGATATAATTTTGCAGAAACCTTAAGTGATATATGTAGATACTGTATGCAAAGTGGGTTGCGAACTGAGTTGTTAGTAAATAAATAATACATTAAAACGTCATGTTCGATGTTGAAGTTTTACTGCGTCCCATTTTCAGCAAAAGCTAGTTTTCCAAACATCTAAATAGATTAAAAGTCATCTCTGACGAACTAAGTATTGCGCAATGATATAAATTTGCGGGTACATTCATAAGATAAATAGATGTTGCGTGAAAAGTGTGTTTCGAATAGAACTAGCAGTAAAGAAGTAATAAATTACAACGTTATGACTGAAGTTAAAGTTTTACTACGTCCCATTTTAAGAAATAGGTAGTTTACCACGTATCTAAATGACAATGTCGTCATATCCCCTCAACTATGTGTCGCACAATGATATAATTTTGCAGATACATTCAGTGACATACGTGGAATTGTCTGCAAACTGTGTTGCACGTAGAGTTACTAGTAAAGCAGTAATAAATTAAAATGTCTTGCCTGAAGGTGACTGCACGAACAGAGAAAATGTAATAAGCGTTAAACTTTTTTCCTATTACCATTTTCTGTGCAGTGCTCGCTAGAAAAGGTTTCGTGGAAATGTTAAATTACGTGTCAACTTCATCGGACGTCACTAAGTGGCCTCATTCTCAACTACACTCCTGGAAATTGAAATAAGAACACCGTGAATTCATTGTCCCAGGAAGGGGAAACTTTACTGACACATTCCTGGGGTCAGATACATCACATGATCACACTGACAGAACCACAGGCACATCAGTTGGACCAGCGTTCGTGCTGGACGTGCAGACCGCGTGAGATGACGCTTCATCCAGTCCCAAACATGCTCAATGGGGGACAGATCTGGAGATTTTGCTGGCCAGGGTAGTTGACTTAAACCTTCTAGAGCACGTTTGGTGGCACGGGATACATGCGGACGTGCATTGTCCTGTTGGAACAGCAAGTTCCCTTGCCGGTCTAGGAATGGTAGAACGATGGGTTCGATGACGGTTTGGATGTACCGTGCACTATTCAGTGTCCCCTCGACGATCACCAGAGGTGTACGGCCAGTGTAGAAGATCGCTCCCCACACCATGATACCGGGTGTTGGCCCTGTGTGCCTCGGTCGTATTCAGTCCTGATTGTGGCGCTCACCTGCACGGCGCCAAACACGCATACGACCATCATTGGCACCAAGGCAGAAGCGACTCTCATCGCTGAAGACGACACGTCTCCATTCGTCCCTCCATTCACGCCTGTCGCGACACCACTGGAGGCGGGCTGCACGATGTTGGGGCGTGAGCGGAAGACGGCCTAACGGTGTGCGGGACCGTTGCCCAGCTTCATGGAGACGGTTGCGAATGGTCCTCGCCGATACCCCAGGAGCAACAGTGTCCCTAATTTGCTGGGAAGTGGCGGTGCGGTCCCCTACGGCACTGTGTAGGATCCTACGGTCTTGGCGTGCATCCGTGCGTCGCTGCGGTCCGGTCCCAGGTCGACGGGCACTTGCACCTTCCGCCGACCAGTGGCGACAACATCGATGTACTGTGGAGACCTCACGCCCCACGTGTTGAGCAATTCGGTGGTACGTCCACCCGGCCTCCCGCATGCCCACTATACGCCCTCGCTCAAAGTCCGTCAACTGCACATACGGTTCACGTCCACGCTGTCGCGGCATGCTACCAGTGTTAAAGACTGCGATGGAGCTCCGTATGCCACGGCAAACTGGCTGACACTGACGGCGGCGGTGCACAAATGCTGCGCAGGTAGCGCCATTCGACGCCCAACACCGCGGTTCCTGGTGTGTCGTGTGTGCCGTGCGTGTGATCATTGCTTGTACAGCCCTCTCGCAGTGTCCGGAGCAAGTATGGTGGGTCTGACACACCGGTGTCAATGTGTTCTTTTTTCCATTTCCAGGAGCGTATTTGCTCGCAATCAGTTACCCTGCCTCGAGACACACGCACAATTTCTAACTGTAGTACTTCTCTTATTGTGTTAAACTTTGAAAGGAGTATACTGGGACACATTTGTATGTGGCACCCGAATGTGATTTTATAAACGACGTTTGGTATTTACAGGCTTTATATCGCAGGCCCAGAGATATTGCTACTGTTGGAGTTCGACAGCGCTCGGCGCACAGTTGTCTGAGGGAAAGACGATCGCTTAGGCAGTTTTTGTGGTGTGTTGTGTGAAGCCACCAAATGTTAGATTAACTTATGTATGTCAATATTGTTGATCTTGGAAGCAGAAGTCTTCATGAAAGCAAGGTAAAGGTGTTAAATAATTATGGTTTCTGTTTTTGCCACCGCGTTAGTATAGATGAATTGGCTGATAATTTGTAATTGTTGAGTAACGCCAGAATGTTTTGATAAAAAGGCTAGTTAGATATTTCGCTTTGTAATGTTACTAAGATTTGTTAACAGAGCTTTGTTTAATTTGATGATTTGCATTTATGATGGATTAATGAAGTTAGATAATACTTGCTGTTTTAATCCCATTGTTTGTAAGTCAATTGTGAGTAACGTAACTTCAATTGTCAGATGTTTTTTGAAAAGCCAAACTTAGCTTGCAATAATTTTGCTGAAAAAAACTCAGAGTTAGTAATTTACAATAACCAGTACCGCCTCCCTGTCTAGGCAGTATATTTTTTTTGAAGAAGTTGAATTTTATTTAATATTCTCGTTTATCAGCTAAATGAATGTCATGTGAATTTCGAGTATTGTGGCCAGCACTACACACTGCTGCACCTGTAGCTAGAATATTTATATTTCTTTTATGAGAGACCAGAATATATCGCGTTACTGCGTTGCTGCTCTAGAGGTAAGACAATTAAAATAATTGTTATGTACACAGGGACCAAAGTTTTTAGTTTTGAACAGGGCCTTAGGGTTCAGTGCTCAATGTATTATGCAATGACTGTATTTCTTTATTGGTGCTGGGAGTTACATTACCCAACCAATTGGTGTAAAGTTTTGCTAACAATACCACGGAGTAAGTACACCACTCGCACTTACAACACGCAACACAATAATTGGAGTTTAATACCCATTTCATAATTTGGACATTCGTTTACGTAATCGTAAAGTTTTTCAAATAAAAAGAACGTTACACTTGAACGTTACGACTTTCAGCGTAAAGTTATACCTCTTAATGAGTATATTATAACAGCATTTTAAATTTTCAAATTCGGTAAATAACTACGTGCGACATTGACAAATAAATTTTTGTTGCCGCTACCATGCAATTGGTACGTGGTCCCGGGATAGCGTTTTAGGGACGTGAAGAGCGCTAGATGTTGAGTGATCGCTGTGAAGGAAACGGGGATGTCAAATACTCGTGTAGGACAGTGTTACGAGCACCTGACAGAGTCTGAAAGGGGCGTCGTGGCTCTGCATTTGGCAGGTTGTTCGAATGCTGCAGTATTCAGGTCTGAGGGCATTCAGATGTGATATGGCACGTTGGACAGTACGGGAACGTCAAGCAGGCACACCCACCACCAAGGTTCCAGTTGACCGCGTCCGGCCACCAGAAGAGAAGATCACCATGTTGAGCACCGAGCAAGTCGTAACCCCGTTCAAATATGCGCCTACCATCCGAGAACAAGTCATGGACTCCCCGCAATATTCTTTGTCATCCCGCGCCGTTGTTAGGAGACTAGGAGCAGTCAGTCTAGGGAACTATTGTTCTATGCGTGGGCTGCCGTTAGCACCACAACACCAGCGGCTACTTTTGGTGTGGTACCGTGACCGGGAAGCATGGACTGTCGGTTAATAACGTCGTATGATGCTCAGCGACGGATCGCCGTTGTCCGGCGACCTTCTTCCAATGTTTAGAGCGGCAATGCGGTGCTACCCGTGGCGTCATGATGTGGTATTTTGTCGGGTACGACTTCGGGTCACGGATGGTAGTGACAGAGGGAACTCTGACAGCACAAAGATATGTTACGGGCGTCCTGGATCCTCATGTGTTACCTCTGGTGCCACGTTATCGTGGTGTGGTTTCTCAACAAGACAATGATCGTCCACATCTGGAACGTGTCTCTATGAACTGTCTGTGTGACGTTGAGATTGTGTTGTATTGTAGGTTAACCGGGGGCCTAGAAACGACGGAGAGGCTCCGTCCCCGCCACAGCCGCAGTGGTCCACAACCCCACGACGGCCACCGCAGTCCACTTCAGCCCTTCGCAACCCCACACCGAACCCAGGGTTATTGTGCGGTTCGGCCCCCTCAGCACGTCGAGAACCCATACATGTCATAAAATGGATGTACACTATGAGATCAAAAGTATCCGGACACCCCCAAAAACATATGTTTTTCATATTTGGTGCATTGTTCTGCCATCTGCTGCCAGGTATTCCATATCAGCGATCTCAGTAGTCATTAGACATCGTGAGAGAGTAGAATGGGGCGTTCCTCGGCACTAACGGACTTCCAACGTGTCAGGTGATTGGGTGCCACTTGTGTCATATGTCTGTACGCGAGACTTCCTCACTCCTAACATCCCTAGATCAACTGTTTCCGATGTGACAATGAAGTAAAAACGTGAAGGGGGACATACCGCACAAAAGCGTACAGGCCGACCTCGTCTGCTGGCTGACAAGAGACCGCAGGTTGTTGAAGAGAGTCGTTATGTGTAATAGGCAGACAAGACATCTATCCAGACCATTACACAGGAATTCCAAACTGCATCAGGATCCACTGCATTTACTATGACAGTTAGGCGGGAAGTGAGAAAACTTGGATTTTATGGTCGAGCGGCTGCTCATAAGCCACACATCACACCGTTGAATGCCAAACGACGCCTCACTTGGTGTAAGGAGCGTAAGAATTGGACGACTGAACAGTGATTCGCCACTTCACACAATGTGGCGATCCGATGCTACGGTAAGGGAATGGCGAATGCTCGGTGAACGTCATCTGCCAGCATGTATAGTGCCAACAGTAAAATTCGGAGGCGGTTGTGATATGGTGTGGTCGTGCTTTCCACGGAGGGAGCTTGCATCCCTTGTTGTTTTGCGTGGCACTATCGCAGCACAGGCCTACATTGATGTTTTAAGCACCTTCTTGCTTTCCACTGTTGAAGAGCAATTCGGGGATGGCGATTGCATCTTTCAGTACGATGGAGCACTTGTTCATAATGCACGGCCTGCATCGGAGTGGTTACACGACAATAACATCACTATAATTGGCTGGCGTGCACAAAGTCCTGACCTGAATCCTATAGAACACCTTTGAGATGTTTTGGAACGCAGACTGCGTGCCAGGCCTCACCGACCGACATCGATGCCTCTCCTCAGTGCACCACTCCGTGAAGAATGGGTTGCCGTTCCTCAAAAATCCTTCCAGCACCTGATTGAATGTTTGCCTGCGAGAATGGTGGCTGTTATCAAGGCTAAGGGTGGGCCAACACCATACTGAATTCCAGCATTATCGATGGAGGGCGCCACGGACTTTTAAGTTATTTTCAGCCAGGTGTCCAGATCCTTTTGGTCATATAATGTACATATATATGTAATTGAGTATGTTCCAATCTTCTCTTGAACCACTTGATGAAACTTGTCACACATATTACTTACGGTCTGGAAATCATAGCTGTGGGGTTAAGGTCGACCTACCTATCAAAGGGGTGCAAGTGAGGGTGCAATAGTGCAAATACCTGCACTTTAGCAATCCAGAAGATGAGAATGAGAGCATTTAGAGACATACAACACACTTTACAGAAAATTTCAAACCTTTACGGAACGTTTTCTTAATGATGACCCCAACAAAGTGATGAAAGGAAAACATTTATTGCTTACTACATTTTCGCTGTTCATGCAGTAGAACTGCTGCATGACGCATGACGTTTTAATTTATTATTTCCTTACTACAACGTCTGTTCACAACAAAATTTGTAGACAGTAGCCACATATACCTCTTAATGTACCTGCAAAATTGTATTATTGTACAACGCATAGTATCGGAGATACGGCGTCATAAACATTGAGCTGTGTGAATATGAAACTACACGGTGAAATTCGCTAGAGATACAGGTGAAATGTATGTACAAATATATGTGAAATACATTAAATTTATGTGAAATATATTTTACATGTGCGCACGTGGGCAAAGCCACGGGTAATCAGCTCATTGTAAACCTTGCAACGATTTGAAGCAAATTTGGTACACATATTAGATACAATTTGGAACGAAATACTGGGGAATACCAACAGCTTCCTGTTGGGGTGAGCGTGATAACGTGCAGAGAGAAGGGGTAGGAGGAGATGGGCGGACAGCGAGGGGAATGAGGAGATTGGCACAGCAGGAATAGACAGATCGAGGGGAGGGGGACATGAGCAGAGAGGAGAGGAAGAGATGGACAGGGAAACGACAGAGGAGAAGATGGACTGAGACAGGGGGAGGAAGAGATAGGCAGAGAGACGAGGGACGAGGAGATGAACAGACAGAGGGCGAGGAGGAAATGGACAGAGAAAGGTGAGAGGAGGAGAGTACGTGGGGGGGGGGGGGGTGAACAGAGAGAGGAGGAGCAAATTGACAGAGAGAGGTGGAGGAGGAGATTGACAGAGAGGGGATGAAGGAGGAGACATACGGAGAGAAGGGGAAGAAGGAGATGTACTAATAGAAGATTAGAGTAAATACATACTTGGCCAACACAAGGTACTCAGCTAGTAAGTTAATACACAGTTATGAATTTAATGTACAGACTCCAAATATTGATGGGACACTAAATAAAGGAAAAGCGGCGTACGTACCTGTTGCCTGTTTTCCTTAGAGTATGGCAGCATTGTTGAAATGTGGAACATTATTTCGTGACCTTCATACATTGTGTAGATTGAGTACTTGCCAGTCATGTCTCCTGTAAAAGTAGAAAAGGAGAGTAAATCATGAAGCCACAACGGAAAGTTTGGGATGAAGAGAGATGGAAGGAAGGGGGGAGGGAGAGAGAGATTGAGAGAGAGAGAGAGAGAGAGAGATTGAGAGAGAGAGAGAGAGAGAGAGAGAGAGAGAGAGAGATTGTCACAGCGAGTGGAATAGTTGGGCGAGTAACGTGACAATATTGTTGACAACTGTTCTCGATGTAGCCAACGTGACAATGGGGAGGAGGGGGGGGGGGGGGCGGGGTGGTCAAGACGCGTGATTTCAGTGGGTTCCATTTCGACTAGATATTGGGTGCCCGACACGTGGCACACTTCATCTCCGAGGTCGTCAAGTCAATTATCTTCCACTTGTCAAGCGTGAACCGTGATGCCTTCTATACAGGGGACACAGCCACCATCCGGAACGTTTACTATGAGGGTTCACGTGTTAATGTCAGGGCTTGCTGCGGAATATCGCTGATTGTAACAGAGGATGCACTAGCTACAGTTCAGCATATCACTCTACAGTCCAGAATTAGATAACAACCACTGAGCAGCCAGCCCATTCAGAAGTACCTTCTTAAGTGTAAGAAATCACTACCCCACACACGTATTTTTGCTCACTGAGGTTTCCGGAGCACTGACAACATGCACCCTGGAACACCTTTATTGATTATTGTATTTATGGGAAAAGGTCGACTAGAATAATGAGTTGTTCTAAATGTTGGTTCACGCCATAGGCGTACGTCAAAACGCACATATGCAAATCAATATAAAGGCATGGACATTTGCACGAAAATTAACACTGTGTGCCGGACCGTAGTGGCCGAGCGGTTCTAGGCGCTACAATCTGGAACTGCGCGACTACTACGGTCGCAGGTTCGAATCCTGCCTCGGGCATGGATGTGTGTGATGTCCTTAGGTTAGTTAGGTTTAAGTAGATCTAAGTTCTAGGGGACTGATGACCTCAGAAGTTAAGTCCCATAGTGCTCAGACCCATTTGAACAGTGTGTATTGGAACAGTTATGCACAGTGTACATGCAACAGCATGAGATTCAGTATGTCGAATAATGCAGTCAAATGGTATCGCATTTGATGTCAGTAGCACAGTATATAACAAGACATCAACGATTTAGGCGGTACAGGGTGGAACTCGGTTAAAGGCAGTCGGCTTTTGCGGTGTTAATGTGTGCTACATGCCTTTACTGCACATAGGAAACGGGCACCATTGGTGCCAGTGCGTGCTGAGTACATAAACCACGGTTGTGACAATGCAGAGCGGAAAAAGAGTTACCAAGTTATAAAAAAGTAAAAATCAGTGTATACAAGAAAATGGATCTCTCTAATAGTCAAATCGCCAAGAAGTTGTTTCGTTCAAGTGCAGTGATTGCTAATTTCGTATGATTGGGTGTACAATGTGTATAGAACGTAAAATATTCGCAAAGTGGTAAATTATCTGAAGCATCGCAACAGTTACTTTTGCACAAAGAAAGGGCCACAGACCGACAGCTTTCTCAACCCGCGGCTAATTTATAGTTGCTAATAACTGCCAAACGTCTAAGACAAATAGTGTCAAATGACAAACATCTTGGATTCAAGAAACCTGCTCTGTCATCCAAACGTACACTGGATAGACTGGAGTTTCCTGGAAAGCATATGTCATGGACTTCGGAATGGGATAAAGTGATCATCAGTGATGAGAAGAAGTTTAATTTAGATGGGCCAAATGTATTTCAATGTTAGTGTCATTATTTGAGTACAGAGCAGCAGGTAAGAATGAGCAGACTGGAGTTTCCTGGACAGCATATGTCATGGACTTCAGAATGGGATAAAGTGATCTCCAGTGATGAGAAGAAGTTTAATTTAGATGGGCCAAATGTATTTCAATGTTAGTGTCATTATCTGAGTACAGAGCAGCAGGTAAGAATGAGCAGAAATTTTGGTGGTGGAAGTGTTATGATTTGGTCAACCTCCTGCTCTAAAGGTAAATTACGCATTCCTTGGCTGAGCACCAAAAAGAACTGTAACATGTACCCTGAGTTCCTAGAGACAGAACTGGTCAAAATTTATGATAACTTAGAGGACGAAAGTCTAATGTTTCAACAAGATAATGCTTCTGTGCATGTTTCTGCTACTACCTTTTGGCTGCACTTAGCCTGGATTTGAACCCCATGGATTATCTTTGTGAAATATTTACAAGGCATGTTTGTTGAAACTGAAGGAAATTTGAAGCCATATGTGAGCTGAAAAGAGCAATATAAGAAGAGTGGGCGACAATTTCATCGCAAGAACTACAAACCTTAACAAAATCAATGCCACAGAGAATTTTTGAGGTAGTGAGAAAGAACGGAGGATGGACAAAGTTCTAACAATGCAATAAAAAAAAGGACAGTCTGTGCCTGTATACAAATTTCCAGACAGGAAATGCAAATGCATTATTTTGTTACTCATTTTGTGAAGGAAACTACGTAATTCTGTGATGACTGTTTTGTCTTATATGGATCTACAACTTTCATAATAAATTCGCTGCAAATATGCTTTGGAAATTTTACTTTTACTTTAGTAGGCACCCTGCCTTTATACTGATTTCCACTACTGTAAATGACATTCGTCAACAGGACGCTGCTCGAGCAGTTACTGGAGGTATTTTCATGTGGGGAATGTTTACATGTGATGGTATGGCGGTCCCTTATATATTTGACATCTTCTCTCACCAGCGAATGGTATTCGAGCAAAGTGCTCGATCATGTGTATCCTCCTTTTGTGCACGACAATTTGCAGGACACCGGTATCTTCAAAAAGAAAGTGCACAAACTATTGCTCTCGAATTTTATCAGAGTGTTTTGAGTTTTACTACACGAAAATGAGGTTTCTTGTGTAGCTTCCAAGGCCATATGGCCTTGGTCATGCTGAACTCATTTGGGGTACGACTGAGTGAGATGTGTACGCATTGGTTAAAGGTATGACTATTTTCCATGAGAAGTCGCTGGTCGTTGAGCGGTCATGCATGGGTCCCCAACGATTTTAGTGTGTCGTGGTGACCATGCCGCCAACATCATCTGAGAGAAAGGGTACTAGGTAGGTCGTATTTCTTCTTTTTCATGGCTTTTACCCTTATCTTCAAGGTGTCGGCATGTTAATTATTAGATATGGCGAGGTTACTGGTGGAGGGTGGATGGAGGCACTCCTTGTCGCGATGCCTTAAGGCCGGTTCCTACTAGGGCTGCCGCGCGTCAAAACGGGGCGGCAGCGGTGTGGTTGTCATGGAAACGCCTTCAGTGGCGCGGCACAGCAGTGTCTGCGTCGCTGTTTGCACATGTCGAACAGCTGCCGCTGCCGCTGCCGCGTGCCGCGCTGCAGGTCCGCGCCGCCAATCACAGAACTCGCTGACCCTGACGTCAGGTATGGAACGCGGGGCCACACGAACTTTCGCCGAACCACTGGCGCGGACGCTGCGGCAGCTATGAAATACCTATCATCCGATTTCAAGGGAACTATTCGGTAGAAAAATTTGATTCTTGTGCATGTTACAGCCTGATATCTTCTCTCGATAAAGGACCGAATTTCTTTTCGTTACTCGTCGTGATTACTTGCTGTACCGCATTTACGTAAACCATTACACGACATTTTCATGAGTGTGCAGAGGTAAAAACGCATTGCGTGGACTTTGCGTACAGTTCATTTTAGTTAATACGTTATTGCGTATGAAATTCAGTCAACATATCGAAATTGTTTTTAAAGCTGAGAGCAGAACGATAGCCATCACCGTTCTCGAGATACTGAATGACATGTCGGCGGACGGGCTATGCGGTGATCGCACGCGGGCCGCTATCGATGCGACCGATACTTCGTCCTGCTCGTCGTAAACCATGTGGTTGTATCAACCGCAAATTTCGCAAACGGTCCAAGAAATCGAAAAGCGTTCTTTTTGCGAACGATAACTTGTAAAAAGTCATGTATTTCGTCCCATGATAAATATCCAAAATCTATTTATCTATCGAGATATGAAAGTAACTACAGTTTTTCAGAATGGATAAATAATTTTTTTAAATGGCATTTAATGGCATGTGGAATGAGAAGTTAAGCCAAAACTAATTTGGTGGTATGTCATAAGATGTAATTTGCTGTATCTACAGCAATTGATTATTTCCTTTGGTAAGTAGCAAACGTTTTTTTCTTGATCCAGTGTACTTTATTTGTTCAAGACACGTTTCGCCTTTTACTTTAAGGCATCTCGGGTGGAATCTAGAATGATTCAGTTTTGTTTCGATATGTGATACTTGCAGATTATAAAACCGTTAACATCTTTCTTTTACGTGAATAACTGATTACTTACAGCTAATCGAGTTTTTAACGGACATCTGCGTTTCTCATCACCTGGTCACATGCTGGAGGTTGAATTAAAAATTAGCTTATGGAACATAAGCACATTTTCATGTTCGCTCTTTTTTCTTCTGTAACTAGCTGTAGACATTTTACCGAAAACTCTGATTTAAAGTCGTAACTACAGCGTGTTCACCTCATGTCCCTTCCTGTTTGGCTGCCAACCTAAAGAATTATATGCTGAAAGCTCGTGTCCCTGTGTTTTATCGATGACATCTCCTGAGCTTCAAAGAATGTTGTAATTAAGATTGTCAAAACCTTTCCCTAAACATGCAAATGCTATAAATACAGTTTTGCAGTTCTTCAGTCTGTCTGCTTAGCTAAGTGGTAGGATCAGTATTGCATTGCGTGTTCAGACATTTCACAGGAATCTGACATTGTGCTTACGATAGTTTGTATAACCCCTTCCCCTCTCCTCTCTACGTATTCCTTCCACTTTATAGCCTTCTCTTATTTGCTTAGTTCTGGCTTGCCAAATGAGTTCTTGACAGTTGCTTCTCCTTCGAGCAAAGTTTTCTCTCTTCTTTCTCATTTTCACTCTCCTGCATTTTCTGTCAACGTCATGTTTAGACATTTCTATTTCCCGTGCCCTACTTTATTTGTTGCATTTTTATATTTTTCCCTCTTGTCAATTACATTTAATATGTCACGTTTTATCTAACGATTTCTACTGTACCTTTTTCCCATTCACATACTCTGCTGCATTCACCACTTCTTCCCTCAAAGGTATCCATTCGTATTCTAGCAGATTCCTTCCTCTGTTTCAGTCAGTCGTTGCATTACTGTAGCTTTAAGATTATCGAAAAACTGTTTGTCTTCACTTATTCAAGTTCTTTCTCTTTTATTTGCTACCGTTTGCTGCCTCTTTAGTTGTAAACTGCAGCTCGTAACCAATAAATTATTGTGGGTTTGCGTCTGCGCCGGGAAATGTCTTACAATTTAAAATCTGGTTTCGAAAACTCTGTTCCAAATATGTATTATTTTTTCATGATTCTTAAGAAAGGTGCTGGCGATGATTACATTATGCTCTGTGGGAAATTCTATCAGGTGGCTTCCATTTTCATCCCTACACCCAAGCCTTGGTGTTCTTACTGTTTCACTGTACTTGCTACCACATCTCATTTTAAGTTTTTGTCACGCTTAACTATCTGAATAATCTCTTTTATCGTACATTGTTTCAGTGTGTTAGGAGATAGTGAACAATCATGAACGGTAGTCATGAAATCTGTTTATGGTGAAATGAGAAAACATGAATAATGAAATATGTGAAAGAGTACATTGTACAGAAAATGAAAAACTGGTTTGTCTTCACCCAACTTCGTCTTTCCTTCATGTAGGTGTAACATATATTTAATCAAATACGCCGGGCGAATCAATGGGTTCCGCCCGCACCTCAGTGGCTGTCCGTCATTGGCTACCGCTAGCGTCTGACGCTTCCAGCTGGGAACGCCAATTCCGCGAGCCGCTGCGTCAAAGCGGAAAACGCTTGCCGCTGCCGTTGCCGCACGCCGCCCTGCTGTGCTATAGTGGGAACCGGCGCTTCCCCGAATTCAGAGAGAGGCCTGCTAACACGCATGGCTATCCGGCTGGTTCACGGTACTAGGTAGGCATCTCTAATTAAATTGCTCGTGGATTTATAAATACTTTGATAAGTATGTTAGTCTTCCTGTGCCACATTATACGTCACTGAAAGCAGTATAACAGTATTGAATTCAGTGAAAAATATTGGGGTGTTGTAACATATCAGATTAACAGCTCTCAAGTCGGCATGTATGTTATGACATACGTGACTGAATATATTCCGAATACGCACCTCATTTGTTTACAACTTGTGAATACAATAATTATCTTATTTTATCCATTTTGGTTAGAGAACACCGCAGCTGTGGCAGTTACACTGCAGGAAACACTGCAACCAGCCCCAAGTTTTTTTGTGGAATGTTTTCATTGTACCATAACGAGTTTCAGGCCTGAGTCCATCGTCAGATGCTAGCATTGACTTCATTGCAAGTTTTATATTTGTATTCTAAAATATAATAAAGTTTTTTGTGATCATACTTTAACAATATGTTTTACATATGCGTTATAAAATATAACAAAGTGTTTTGTCTACGTAATTATAACTTATATATGCTCTTTAAATTATGCTTACTTCATGAAAAGCCCTCCTTTTTCGGATTACGAGACAGAGGTTTGAATTTCTTATACGATCCATGCTCACCATTGAACTGAACTGAATACAAGATGGCGTATACATTTGTTTATATCGGCTGCTGATTTGATGTTATGTGTACAGATATGACACACATCCGGAGTTACTGCAAAAATACTTCTTCGTAGTACATATAATTTTATAAACGTATACATTTCACTATTTATGTTTGAAGATGCTAGTGCCGGCCAATGACGAATTTTCTCTCTGTCAGTTAATTGTTATTTTTATCATTTCAACTTATGAGCACTGCACGAAATTTGGGAGGAACCTTTTTTTTTAGTTCCAGTTGATCACTAAGATTGCAGTCAGACTTTTTGTGAAATGTGGTTGTTTATTTCTAATTCCTCTAACGAATTCATTTCTACTCCTTTTTTGGTAAAATGTAATAACTCGAAGTTTTCTTCGACGCTTATCTCCGTGTTGAGCTAAGTGAGTAGCGAAAGTTGACTTATTTAGGTCTGACATTTATAAACTAAATTGTTCCGTGTGCCCCAAATTTTACACTGGACAAGCTGGCAGAAGCTTCAACGTACAATACCGTGAATCTCGGGCTAAATACCTAAGTAAGTCAACTTTCGCTGCTCTCTTACCCCAGCACGGATACACCTTCAAAATTTCACGCAGTTCTCATAAGTTGAAATGATAGAAATAACAATTAACTGACAGAGAGAAAATTCGCCATTAGCCGTTACCAGCATCTTAAAATCTAAATAGTTAAATGTATAACAATATAAAATTACATGTTTGACGCCAATCGGTATACATCGGTATACATACCACTTTCTTCGATACGTCGAATCAGCAGCCGGTGTAGACAAATGTGTCCCCCATCTTGTGTTTAGTTCTGTTCAATGGTCAGCATGGATCGTAAAAGAAAATCAAACCTCTGTCTTGTAATACGTAAAGGAGGGCTTTTAGTGAAGTAAGCACAATGTATAGAGCACATGTAAGTGTAAAATTACGTAATCACGAAAACTTTGCAAGTTTTACATTTGCGTCCTAAAATATAACAAAGAAATCAACGCTATCATCTGACGATGGGCCCAGGCCCCAAATGCGAATGGTACAATAAAATAATTAAAAGAAATTTTAAACATCTTGTGCCTGGTTGCAGTATTTACCACAGTGCAATAATTATCTTTCAGCTTTCAAAATATTACTTTAAAATTAATTTTATTAGTTTATTGAGATGAACACCAATTGGTATTAATTTCTTCATGTCTGTCATATTCAGCAGCGTTATAAGGTTAGCAGTGTTTAAACTTTGAACGTGTCTTCCTTTAGCGCAAGTGTGTTATTTGTAGCAGAGTGCTTGTCGCGGCTAGATGTATGTGGAAATAACAGCAACGTGTAATGCCTATAGGATTTCAGAAATTGTTTTATGTAACAAGATATTAACAGTGCCGATAGGCTGAAGTGACTGTACACGTAACTCTCTCGTCCATCTACGTCGTAAAGTCTAAAATATGAATTATCATAATGGCAATTGTGTGTTGTAAGGGTCTCTAAGTGAAATGTTCGGAAGAACTTCTTCAATAATGTACAATGCTTACTGAGAAGATATCAGTGTTAAATTCAGACTATGTTACGATTTTAACGCTATCATTTGTTGTGTGACTGATATGGACGTTGTGAACGATTTGACAGTGAACTGCAATAATCACCAGCAACTTTATCAAATGCCAGGGTAGGAAACTTAAGAATAACTCTTCTATACAAATTTTCATATGGTATTAAGTTATATAACGAACGTACTGGAGAATTTATTAACAGGAAGGGTGGTTTCGTCACAGTATAGCGTTATTTATTGAAAGGTCGATAATCCATTTCCGTGGCAACGTTTATCTTTATTTTTGGGTTTTGTATTGTCACTGTTGTAATCCAAAATATTTTACTACTTACGTTTGTCATTTTTGCACATACATGTATGTTGATGAGGAAATTTATATATTCGCTCGTGTGAAAATTCTCAATCTCCTGTTTGATTCAGTTTCACAACTGAACTTTTATGTATAGGTTCTCAAGAAGTATTGCAGTGACAATACGTAACAGGAAGTTCTCTGTCGACGTTCACTTGCTTCTTTTCTCGTCCAGCATCGGCCCTATCGGTATATTTTACTTCGAGCAGTTGCACGGCAAACATGCCTTGTGAATATAGTTGTGTAATTAGACACACTTCATCACAAAGTGGTAGATATTTCACTAGATAATATTTTCAGGCCGTTAAAGGACTGCTGTTTCTCTCAATTTCTACTAATTCTTCGTTGTTTGGATCTCGATGATTATCTATCTATGTCTGCTGTAGAGTGTGTATAAACTCATTGGTATAATATACAACGGGTATTAGAATCAGCCTAATCTCACTGGTACGTGATAATTTCTGTTTTATCTAGAACACATTCTAAATACTGAATTAGAAAATTATACAATTCCTTTACTCTGATGACGAAGCTCCTACTAATGTCTACGAGAATTACTGCGGATTTTTCTGAAGTCTATTCTCTAGTTGTTTGCTTGATTTATTGAGTCACTTCTCACAGCCAGTAGTGTTGTCCTCTTAGATGAACAAGTGCAGAAGTCAAGTGAAAGATCTAAGCTGCCTTACCGGCATAAATGCAGCTTGAAAGTGATTATAGAGTGTACCATTTGAACCAGTGACAACTCAAAAAAAGAATGGTTCAAATGGCTCTGAGCACTATGGGACTTAACATCTGAGGTCATCAGTCCCCTAGAACTTAGAACTACTTAAACCTAACTAACCTAAGGACATCACATACATCCATGCCCGAGGCAGGATTCGAACCTGCGACCGTAGCAGTTGCGCGGTTCCGGACTGAAGTGCACAGAACCGCTCGGTCACCGCGGCCGGCGACAACCAAACATTTATTACTAATTTTCTTGAAAATCACAGCTGTTTGAGTTATTCTACAAAGTAATGTTAATTTTAAAACACACCTTTAACATCCAGGCCACCACGATATTTGTCCCATCCGCGGAGGCGAACCTGGTCTCCGAGAAGATGAATGAATCTGTTGAAATCGTCACTTCCAAATTCTGGAACAGAAGAGAGTCATGAATAAATGAATAAATACATGTTCCCTGCGGGGACTTCGCTTGTATGAAAGGCAGTAAGCAACATAAAACGTGTATAATTTTAGACAATTCTTATTGTGCCAAACACAAAATTTCCTTTTACATAATTCCAAAGTCCTAATTCTCTAGCGAACATTAAACAGATTTAATTACCAATATTTCTCCACCGTGTTAGGTACTTCCGTCAGAAAACTTATTTCCTGAATTCGAGCCCAGCCCCACTTTTAGGCAGTAGTGAACAATTATATCTTAAATTGGACCGTGGAGGAAAGAATAGGCTAATTGAGGCTTGGAGAATACGTAGACTTTATACTTGTTCTAACAAGATTTCCAGCAGAAGCATTTTAAGTTAATCACAAGGTAGTGATTTAAGCTACTCCCATTCTCTTATGAAGCATTTTCAATCAACTTCCGTCGATCTGACAAACCAATTAATTGGACTGAGCAAAAGTGAGATTCAGAATTTGGCTACATGAGGCGGCTGCTTTGGACCTATAACGATGACCGTAAACTAGGAAGGTAGCACATACACTGAAGCACTTGTTTGTATAAATTAATACAAATAAGCTTAAAAACATGTCACCTCGTATGAATATATTTGTGAAGTAAAATACAATAATTTATGTATTTCGGCCCAATCCCTGTATCCACACGTCATAAACTGTCAATAGTATTTTAAATATTGATAAACAACGTATGGACTGCACAAACTGTACATGGGGTAGATTATATTCGTTTTTAAGGAAATTTCGATTTAACGTGAATTGGTTTCATTATGTTGACGAATTACGTTTAGATACATTAATGAAAAGTGATGTGGCCAACTAGCTTACGACTGAGCCAGACCAAGGAAACAATATCTTACAGTAAATGTTATCGTCTTATTTGAGGGAAAAAGCAGGAAACAAAATATACAGCTACAGTAATATTTAAGATTCGAAACGGAGAAATTGAAATCTTAAAATTTAAAGGAATGTGTTTATAAAATTAATGGAATTTTCCATCTGTATTTGGCAGAACACATATAATACTCACGAAGATCATCAGACTTTTCCTTATTTTCTCAGAAAGTCGTTTACATCTTCTCACACCGTCCTCATGTGAGAACAGTCACATTTTCACATAACGAAAGCATACAATTCATGTAAGTGGAAGTTAAATGAAGACGAGACATACGGAAAAATAAGTAAACTGTTTATTATTTTAAAAGTAATTACCGGAACTGTTAATAAATTTATCCCACTGTGAGACAAGACGATCACGTACTGATTTTGCAGTTGACTATGGAAGCACGATCCTACCCAAGTGTGCACCTCTTCGTCCGAAGCAAATCGACGGGTACCAGCGTCTTTCTTCATGGATCCAAAAATATAGAAATCATATGGAGAGAGATCGGGACTCTATGAAGGATGTATAACGGCTTCCAGCCGAAACATCTGCAGCGTATTAAAAACAGCGCTGACAAAATTTGGACAGGCATTATGCCGCAACAGAATTATTTCAGTGACGAAGCGCCACTCAACTCAGAGGTGTCGAAATAACTGCCTGTTACTCCGGCGCCTAGCAGTCAATGACTGGCTGTCTCTCTACAGGTACATTTTTAAAGTGCTCGACGAAGGTGCATGGATGGCACCAAGGGTGTTGTCGAACTGGTGAGTCTTAGAGGGACGCTGAAAAAGCGTAAACACCCTTTACTGCTTCGGGTCACGTTCAGTTGTCAAATGGTTCAAATGGCTCTGAGCACTATGGAACTTCACATCTGAGGTCACCAGTCCCCTAGAACTTAGAACTATTTAAACCTAACTAACCTAAGGACATCACACACATCCATGCACGAGTCAGGATTCAAACCTGCGACCGTAGTAGTCGCGCAGTTCCGGACTGAAGGGATTAGAACCGCTCTGCCACAGCGGACGGCCGTTCAGTTGTCATCGTATGGATTTGAACGGTCCCTCACATAAACTTCTGAGTTCTGGTCGTCTTTTCGCTTGTGTCGACACCTTGCTGTCTGCAGCGCCATCGAGTCTGTGGCTGACATCATTAGACGCATCATTAGAGAGAAAGGTTGTCGACACCTTTGAGTCAAAATTCGAATTTCTGCGTCGCAATGGGAGACTACTGCGGAGTTTTGCAAAAGTGACCCTTTAATTACGTTGCGCTGTGTACATTATTACTCTACGACTCACAGTTAAGTGCTTGGCAGAGAGTTCATGGAATCACTTTCAGATTACTTCTCGACCTTTTTATTCTCGGATAGCAAGTGGGAAAATAAACACCTAAATCTTTCCGTTAGAGTTTTCATTTCTCTTATTTTATTATAATGGCCATTTATCCATACGTAGGTGGAAGTCAACAAAATATTCTCGCATTCTGAGGCGAAAATTGGTGACTGAAATTTCGTGAAAAGGTCTATCCTCAATGAAAAAGTTTTTGTTTTAATGTTTGCAGTCAGACTCACTTTCCACAGGCATTGCATACTCTCCACTACCAACGATAACAGAAAACGAGCAACCCTCCTTTGAAATTTTTCGATTTTCTCAGTCAATTCTATCTCGTAAGGATCCCATACCGTGCAGCAAAGCTCCAGAAGAGGACGGACAAGCGTAGTGAAAGCAATCTCTTTAGTAGATCTGTTGCATCTTCGAAGTGTTTGTCCAATAAAACGCAGTCTTTTTTCGTCTTCCCACATTTTTTAAAGTGTAATGGTTCTAATTTAAGTTGTCCGTAACTATAGTCCTTAGGTATTTAGTTGAAATTCTCCCTTTAATTTTTCCCTGATTTATCGTGTAATCGAAATTTAACGGATTTTTTTTAGTTCTCATATGGATGATCTAACACTGTTTATTGTTAAGGATCAAGTGCCACTTTTTTTCGGGGTGCACTAAGCCTCGTGATGCCAAATTGAGGAGCTACTCGACCGAACAGTAGCGGCTCCGGTCAAAGAAAACCATCGTAACGACCGGGAGAGCGGTGTGCTGACCACACGCCCCTCCTCTCCGCATCCTCAGCTAAGGATGACACGACGGTCGGATGGTCCCGATGGGCCACTTGCGGCCGGAATACGGAGTGTTAAGTGCCACTTTTTACACCAAACGAACTGCAATGGTCGGTAGAGAAACGTGGAACACTAAATTTGATAGGGGGTTACTGAATTAAAAGAAAACTTTCACTGTAATTGGTTTGAAAATATTTGATTGTGCCGTGGCTTCTTCGTAGCAGTTAATTAAGCAAATGAAGATGAAAAGACACATCCTAGTGGTCCCTTTGTAATTAAATGGCTCCTAATATTAATATAAAAGACAAACGGTGATTCAAAAATTACTTTGGCATACAAATATACGAGGGAAGTATAAATTTTAATGCTAATACTATGTACTAAATGCATCAACGTCACTGTATTATTCGAGAACTGAGAACAAAAACGTTGAAAGTTTCCACGTGAACGCATTACGGAAAAGGAGATTGTTTAATACACTGAATAGTTACTAATGTATGCTTTCAATGCAATATTAATGCACCATATGGTGCGATATAGTGGTTGAATGAAGTATTCATAACAACATTTACAGAATCTGGGTTTTTTGTCTGAACGTCATATAGCTAGCCAGCGTCTGGTCTATGAAACCTTAAGTATTGGACTGCGAATAAACTCTGCTGATATTTGCAGCGATTTAGTGATTTTGCTGTTAAAATGTTTTACTAGCCCAACATTTCTGTCTTATCGTATCACACCTATACTTACAATATAAATACAGTTACACTTTGGTCTATGTATGTTGTATGTTAACCGGGGACCTAGAAACGACGTGGAGGCTCCGTCCCTGCCGCAGCCGCAGTGGTTCACAACCCCACGACGACTACTGCAATCCACTTCACCCCTCCGCCGCCACACAGCGAACCCAGGGTTATTGTAAGGTTCGCCCTCGATGGACCCCCCCAGGGAACGTCTCACACCAGACGAGTATAACCCCTATGTTTGCGTGGTAGAGTAAAGGTGGTGTACGCGTGCGTGGAGAACTTGTTTGGGTAGCAATCGCCGACATAGTGTAACTGAGGCGGAATAAGGGGAACCAGCCCGCATTCGCCGAGGCAGATGGAAAACCGCCTAAAAACCATCCACAGACTGGCCGGATCACCGTACCTCGACACAAATCCGCCGGGCGGATTCGTGCCGGGGATCAGGCGCTCCTTCCCGCCCGGAAAGCCGTGCGTTAGACCGCACGGCCAACCGGGCGGGCTACAATTTGATGTAATCATATATACATGGATGTTATTTTGTTTCGCTACATAAAAGAACTTAGCTACTATGAAGAATATGCACGCAACATATGTTTACTAACACTGAACCATAGTGTGCTTTATTTTGAAGTACAGTTCGTAAAGTGTGAGACATTCTCAATGCGCAACAAAACATGTAAAGGAGTTCAATACCAGATGGATTAAAATTCATAAACTATTTGTTGTCTGTCGGTAATGATTTTATGAGAGTAGAATAACGTTAAAGATAGTTATAGGAGGTGGATAAAGGAAACACCAAAAACACATTACCATGGCTAATATGGAGTAGAACAATATTCGACGTTCAAAACAGCTTCCAGTCGTCACAGGTACCGAATGGTTTTCCAGGAGGGAATCTTATACCACTGTTCGTGCAAAATAGTGACAAGTCCATATAACGATGATGGAGGTGGATAGCGATCACGTATCCTACAGTCCAACGTAGGCCACAAACGTTCAATGATGATGAGATGTGGTTACTGGTGGTCAAGGGAGATGAGACATTTCACCTTCGTGCTCACGAAACCAATGCTGGACGATGCGAGGTGTGTGAAAAAGAGGCGCTGTCGTCTTGGTACACAGCATCGCCAGTGGAGAACAAATGTTGTACCACTGGATTGATCTGATGAACCAAAATGGACACACAATCTTCAGCAGTGATGCGGCCTCGCACAGTAACCATGGCGCCCATGGAATACAACGATATGGCTGCCCAAATTATGACCGACCCACCCATGTTTCACTCTTGGGACGTAAAGTCGGCCAGAAGCTGAAAACAGTGTGCAACAAAACTCATTCGACCAACTGGTGTCCTTCCACTGCTGCTTCGGCACCACATTTTCCTGTTACGGTATTTGCATCAATGATGAGTGATTTCAGAATTCCAGCTCGCTATGCAGTTCACACCTTATGGAGCTCAATTCGTGTTGTTTTGGTGCTGACAGCGTTCACGATTGCGATACTCAGTTCTGTAGTGACTTTTGAAGTTGTCGTCCCTTGTTTTTCGCCACTATCCTCTTTAGTGACCGTCCGTCACGACCAATCAACATGCACTTTCGTCCGCGTTGGGACGTAGGGGATGCTGTTTTTCCGCTTGCTCTTCGACATGGTTCCTCTTAAAACATAAAACGCTTCAGCTACCTTGGTAACAGAAGCTCTCACCATAGGAGCACCAACAACGTGGCCACGTTCGAATTGAGAAACCTCCGACACTATGCATTCACAGCTACACAGAACACTGCTATAACCACTACTGAAACTTGAGACATATTGAGGACATTTTACACGTATCGCTTGTGGTCAAATGAAACAGCGCAACATGCAGGCTCGGTTAGGATCTGCATTTATTTTCCAGTCAGCATTTCTCGCAGTCTTTCCATATTTTTGTCCACCCCCTGTATAAGTAAGATTCCCAATATAAACAGTTTCGATAGTAAATAACGGCAACGGCCTTGCCGCAGTGGATATACCGGTTCCCGTGAGATCATCGAAGTTAAGCGCTGTCGGGCGTGGTCGGCACTTGGATGGGTGACCATCTAGGCCGCCCTGCGCTGTTGCCATTTTTAGGGTCCACTCAGCCTCGTGATGCCAATTGAGGAGCTACTCGACTGAATATTAGCGGCTTAGGTCAAGAATACCATCTTACGACCGGGAGAGCGGTGTGCTGACCCCACGCCCCTCCTTTCCGCATCCTCCACCGAGGATGACACGGCGGTCGGATGGTCCCGGTAGCCCACTCGTGGCCTGAAGACAGAGTGCCCTTTTTGGTAGTAAATAACAGATGCATAAGACACAATGTTTTGTGGTACTGAGCACAAGCACCCATTGGTAGTTCACTTTCTCATGAAAGATTTCGTCAGTACTGAATTCATTATGCAAGAAATGGTGAGAAAATTATCACGGGAAAAGAGGCAATCATCGCTGTTTGAAATTAAATGTTACGCCGTTGCGGTGACTGATACTGGTAACAGAAAAAAATTGACATATTCATCCAATATATCGTTTGGAAACCGTACAGTAATTTTCAAGTTACAACTGTACTTTTACCTCTGACATTTCATCTCTTGTGTACTAAATATCTGTTTGTTCTCTTGATTTTCAGTACTCCTGATGGGACTGTGTTAATAGCTATGCCATATAGGTATGACATGACATGATGCGTATTAACTTTTATGCAGAAATTATGGTTGTTAATCGAAACTGGTAGTGGTAATAATGGACATATGTGTAATATCATTGCCACAGATACTACTACAACGCCGCCGCACCAACGCAAGGTTGGCAGCCCGTCGTCTGCTGAACACAGCGCACTCTAGCGGGCTGTGCAGCTCTACGGAACTGGGGTGTGCCTCGTTCACTTCTTAGCTAGATGTCAACCTAGGCAGACGCACTTTCATAATCAGTAATGTTTGCATTGATTCTCTGAGGAGGGCCCATCAGGCTTAGTCCCTCAGAATATGTTGTATTAGTTCATGGTATTCCATGTTTTAGAGATTGTTAGTTCACAGCCGCAGCTGCAGTCCTACAAACTACTGAAGATAAGTAATTTTCATTGTACTATGTTTTCTTGAATAATAATCCTTCTCTCTAACAGTGTGCCGGACCGCATATTATTGCAACCTGGACTCCTTCAGCTCCTATCAATTCGGCCTCCTACTTATTTGCATTTAGTAACCAGCTGAAAACACCCACGCGTTTTGTGCCTCTGAACAGTGAGACACAATAATATGGACAATTTACGTAGAGGTTCACATACTTATGTCAGGGCGCAATTCGCGCTTACTTATGTCTGAAAGGTCGAACACATATTAAATATGGAACTAGGTAACAGTTAGTAAGACAGTTATCTGCTCCAGCTCAGACAATGAGCAGTAGGGTAAAGGAATAAAGGTAAAATCTTGTGTTTAATTCCTAACTGAGAGCAACGCGTTCCAGTACAACTTAAAATTTCTGTTAATGGATATTGATACAAGTGGTCGTACCCAAAACAAAATTACAAATTTAACATCTCGTCTGTTGCGTGGCTAATCTGGAGCCATTTAATGTGAGAAGCTAGTAGTAGCTCGTACCTAACGTGAAGCAGCGTGTCATTGTAGAGCCGGCTTGCGTCGTCAGAGGGCCCCTGGTTACTTCTGCGAAAGGGTAAACAGCCGTAAAGCGTGCACCCACAATGAGCCGTTGCTGGACGGACGCCGGTTGGTCGATACGTGCGTGGGGCTGCATAGCATAACGCCACCGCTGTAGCTCGTTGGCCGAAACTCGTACTCGTGGCTCCGCACGCTGCGTTACCTCTTTGTAGCTGACAGCCGTTCCATTATGTACCGGCTTACCGATCACTACTGCCTTTTGTTCCACAAACTGCATTCAGTAGCTGGGAAGTTCTTTCATTTGCCCACGGCCATTTTGCCTTCAGGCTACTGCCTTAGCAAGTTTTTCATTGATTCGTCTTTGGTGTATTTACCACTGTCGCAATGTTACTTCTACAGGGTGTAAATTTTAGGTTGACAAACCAGAATATCTCGAAAAATAAGCTCCACACGAAAAAATGTGTTGAATCCAAAAATGATTATTTTCGAGGGGGACATCTGCTGTGCTAAAATTAGCCCACAACTTTAAAATTTCAAATGGAAACTCTCATTTATATTCGAGAATCAGATTCTACATAAAAACCTACGTAAATTTTGTCTTAAATATTTGTTTTGATTTCTGGTAGTTGGCGCTGTAATTCAAAAAAATACAGGTTCTCATTTTTGGGTGGAAAATGGTTACCGATAAGTAAAAAATACTTATTTGCTTCGTAAATTTTGATTAGGTAAAACTAAAACTCTCCCTCTCTCCCCATGGGGTGGGGTTTGAGAGAGAGGAATTAGAGTTTTACATATGTTGACCGAAATAGAAATTTTTTCGGCAGATTGGGATAAGTTTTGTTTGGGTCAACATTTGTAAAACTCTAATTCGCCTCTCTAAAACCCCATCCAATGGTGAGAGAGTGAGAGTTTTAGTTTTAGCGAGTCAAAATTTACGAAGTAAATAAGCATTTTTTTATCCGTAACCATTTCCCATGCAAAAATGAGAACATGGATTTTCTTGAATTACAGCGCCAACTACCAGAAATCAAAACAAATGTTCAAGACAAAATGTATGTAGTTTTTTATGTAGAATCTGATTCTGCAATAAAAATGGGGGTTCCCATTTGAAATTTTTAAGTTGCCTCCCGCCCCATCCCCAGGGGGCTGAGGTGACGGGCTAATTTTAGCACCAGCAGATGTCTCCCTCGAAAATAGTCGTCTTTGTATTCAACACATTTTTTCGTGTGAAGCTTATTTATCGAGTTATTCTGGTTTTTCAACTTAAAATTTACACCCTGTAAAATAGGTTAAAAACAATATTTCATATTTTTATCGAGAACTTCAAATACTGTAATTATGGCTATTGAAGTTCCATGTCTGCAGGAATAGTATTTAACGTCAATCAATATGAACCATGACCGTGGAAGTTAGTAACGAACGAGACACGGCTTCTCCAGCGATGAATATTTTAGATAGAAGATGATGTCAAATCGGACTCTTTCGTAGCATCCAGAGAGGATTCAAAACCAAGTATGAGTATGGATTCCTTCTCGCAAACACAACGGGACGGCGGAATATTAGTTAAGAGTCCAGAACAGGGGCAGTGTCATTACTTAGATGTTTTGTGGAGCAATGTTGGTTGCTCTGGCTGGGAAGCGTTGCGGGACCACTAGGCGATGTTTCAACAGCTGGTTGTTTTATCCAATGAGAGAGCAGCAGATAGACGACACGTTTCCTTGCAGTGAGTTGGTGTGAATATAGCATCGAACTGTTGAATGCATTCGGAAAACAGCAGCCGAAATACGAGTTATTCGCCGTTACAATACAAGTAATCCTATGGCACGGTTACCTAAAACTGTCCCGTCATTGGATATTCGAAACACTGAGTGTCATCAAGAGCTGAATTTTCTCGAAGAAGTCTTATTCAAATTTGACTTTACTTCTTAAATTTCCATCGGCAAAAGCATTAAAATTGTCCAAAATTTCCGTAAATACGAGGAGCAGCACATTTCAAATTTTGTGAAACTTTAAGAGAATAAAAAAAAAGCCATACACACAAATTTTAACTCTTTTCTTTAAACTCCTGCTCCATCCGAAAAGGTCTCGGAAGACCCAACGGTACTGGCCGACCACCGTGTCATCCTCAGCCTATAGGCGTCACTGGATCTGTATATGGAGAAGCGTGTGGTCAGCGCATCGCTCTCCCGACCATTGTCAGTTTTCATGATCTGAGCGGCTACTTCTCACTCAAATAGCTCCTCAATTGACCTCACAAGTACTGAGTACACACCGCTTGCCAACGGCGTTCGGCAGACCAGACCGTCACCCATCCAGTTTCTAGCCAAGACCGACAACGTGTAACTTCGGTGACCTGACGGGAGCCGGTGTTACCACTGCGGCAAGGTCGTTGACCTTTTCTCGTAAATAAAGTGAGCAACCTTTTCCTCAATGTGTAGGTTAACAGGCAGAAAAAGCATCCTAAAATGGAAAATGTGTACTAAAAACGTAGGCTAGTAATGGGGTTTGGAGTTTATGACAATTACCAAGACTTCGTCATCCCTCTGCTGCATCGACACACTATTATGCTGCAAAACTTGCGGTTTCAAGTAGATGGTGCCACAGCACTTAGAGCTCCTCAGAATAGGGAAATATTACGCATTTGCTTTCCTGGGCACATAATTCTTTGTTTCTTTGTTAGGACGAGTCGTTCTCCCAACGTCGCGCCTGATTACGTCTTTTGGGTTGCTTGTTCGATGTAACTAGCTGAAGTAAACCTTATCTCAACGTTTGGATGCCTCATCAAGTGGCATGCTCGTATAGCGTGAGCTGGCCCACATCCAGATAGAATCGAGGCGGCGGATTAACGAGCAGGGGCTGTTACACTGGCCAGCCCAGTTTTTAAGCGGTTCCCCATGTTCGTTTATGCAAAGGCTGCGGTGGAATCCATCTTCCACCTCAGAGAATGTGATACAGTCAGTTAAAATGCAATGCCGTAGAGAGCAAAGATTACAAGATTCACAGACAGTCAGTGCAAACGACTTCTCTCCCTTAGGTTACTTTGACGACAATGACGTCACGAACAGCATCTGGTCACAAAGTTAAATTGATGAAATAATATTTTCCAAAACACAAAAAAGCGGACATCGCACTAGACAGGAAACACGTAAGGGAAAAGAAAGAAGTCCTTGAAACTGGCATAGAACGAATTCAGAGGCAGGCTGCTAGGGCCGTAATATGCCTGTATAGTCTATATGAAAATGTAACAGATTCCTTGGAAAACTTAAAATGGGGATCTCCGGACGAAAAGCGACAAAGTTCTCACGAAATCCTGCTAGGTAAACTTTGAGTACCATTTTTCCGCGCCGTATGCACATTCCAGTCCTATGTTCAGTGTCAACGTGCAATAATTACTCACAGATGTCACGTGGCACCACTAGCAGTGTTGGGTGTATAACGCGTGTCGGGGAGACACGGAAAAGAAGAACCTTCAACATCGCAGCGTTTCAGCAATCGTTGGTTAATATATCAAAAAAAACTAAATACCCGCCTCGATTGCGAAAAAAGCACTTGGTGTTAAGTGTTAACCCAGGTTTCGGCGTAGATAATTATACCTTCTTCAGGACAATAATAAAACCTACAAGTACCTAAGAAGACCTTTGTCAATGATTAAAAGAACACCATAGCTAAAAGAAAAGGAAAACACAAACAGTACCTATGTACAAAGTCAAAACCATTACTTAATGGTGTACGTTCCACCTAAGACCGGTCTATGTTCGATGGGCCATGACCCGCCATAAACTGCAGCTACAAACAGTCGCTCACTTACAAGCCTGACCCGCTATCTATGTACATGCGCAAGACAAGGCAAGTTACTTGAATGCGCATGCACATACGAATACGAGAAAGTTTATACATGGGTCGGGGCTAAATAGCCCATATATTCCCAACCATGGATCAAAGTTTATTAAAAAATGAAATGGATAGAACAGGAGACGAGCTAAATAGGAGATGAAACCTAAAAGTAACCGCACACGGTTGCGTATTCTAGTAAAGAAACTTATATATGAAGCTACCTAAGACAACAGGAGGAACTCTTAAAAGCTATACCTAAAGCTAGTAGTTAGCCTGGGGGAGGGGGGGCTGAAGGGACGTAATCTAAAGACGTCGTGGTAATAAAGATATAGGGATAAAACGTGAGGTGTTCAACAGGCATAAATCACCTTCATCGTAAAAGGAAAATGAGTATAAAAAGAAAGAAGAAGAACAGCTTCACCAACCGCGCTCGCCAATCAGCGCGCGCATGTAATAATCCCCAGATCATCAGATTTACAAGTATGAAGATAAAAGTAAAGGCGCGAAACCTTCAAAAAACAATGCCGTCAATGCCGTAACGTGACCCCCGCCTATGTTCTACGTCAAAGAGGAAGAACCACTCCCAGACGGCAAGTGGCAGCATTAGCTGTGATGGATATATAAAGCGTGTCGCGGGGACACGGAAAACAGTGCTGTCGTTATCGTAATGCGGAAACGAAGCGATTTATCTGACTTCCACAAGAGGTATGGTCATTTGTTTTGGGCCAAACGTGGAAGCATTACCGAAACTGCTAAGTTTGTGAAATGTTCGCGTGCTGCTGTGGTTAAAATATACGAGGGTGGCCCAGAAGGTAATGCACCGAATTTTTTTTTGCTTCAACTGTGGTGTCACCGCCAGACACCACACTTGCTAGGTTGTAGCCTTTAAATCGGCCACGGTCCGTTAGTATACGCCGGACCCGCGTGTCGCCACTATCAATGATTGCAGACCGAACGCCGCCACACGGCAGGTCTAGAAAGACTTCCTAGCATTCGCCCGAGTTGTACAGCCGACTTTGCTAGCAATGGTTCACTGACTTCTAAGCTCTCATTTGCCGAGACGATAGTTAGCATAGCCTTCAGCTACGTTATTTGCTACGACCTAGCAAGGCGCCATTATCAGTTTCTATTGATATTATGAATCATGTACCGTCAAGACCGACGTTCGTCATTATTGGATTAAAGTTACGTATTCCACCAGAGACGTCCGTTTTTCTCAATTCTAATTCCCTTGTCATGTTCCAGACCTCACGCCAGCCTGCGTGAGCTAAAACGCGTGCATTACGGCCTCCTCTAGGAACACGGTGTTGGCTCTCCTGCCAACCACAACATTGGCGACGAGAGTAAAAGTGTTCTTATAGATATTGCCCTGATTTCCTTGTGTAATGGCTTCGCCACAATCTCCAGATGTACTGTCCGAATTTTATCGCTTACAGAATCAGCAGACGCAGGTCTTACTGGATGCCCTTGGACAGCTCGTCCAGGGTCAACGTGCGAGCCGGCCGCGGTGGTCTCGCGGTTCTAGGCGCGCAGTCCGAAACCGTGCGACTGCTACGGTCGCAGGTTCGAATCCTGCCTCGGGCATGGATGTGTGTGATGTCCTAAGGGTTAGGTAGGTTTAAGTAGTTCTAAGTTCTAGGGGACTGATGACCACAGCAGTTGAGTCCCATAGTGCTCAGAGCCATTTGAACCATCAACGTGCGATGCAAAACGATGCGGCAGCAGCTGTTTCACCGCTAACACAGCCACAATACGCTGTTGCACCAACTTTTCGACCTTTTGATGCTGCACTGGAAAGTTGGACGGAGTGGTCATGCCAATTTGGATTCCATCTCGATGCCTACAGAATTCAAGGTAACGAGCGGCAGCCTTTTCTCCTTTTATCGGTCGGCGTGAATACGTACCGTGTGATAGTCAAATTATTTCCCCGACGCGACGTAGCATCTCTGTCCTACGACGAAATTTTGTCTGCATTAGACGCATATTTCAAAGAATCAGTCAATGTAGTTGCCAAATGGTATACCTTCTTTCGTACAAAACGCACGGCAGGTCAGACTAATCGGGAGTGGGTTGCAACGCTGCAAGGCCTTACTAGGGATTGTGCTTTTGAGTGTCAATGTGGACTCCCTTATTCAGATACTATGGTACGTGATGCAATTGCACAGAACGTTTCTGATGTACGTATAAGGGAACAGATTTTGAAACTAGCAAATCCCTCCCTTCAACAAGTGATGGACATATTGGATCGGCAGGACACACTTGACTTTGCTCAGGAATCATTTGAAACTTCGCCAGCAGTGTGTCAGGTTAACCGGCCCGCCGGGCGAGCTGCACGGAGCACTAAACAGCCCTCGCGGCCTGCCGCGCCGCTGCTGCCAGGCTCTCAGTCACGTGTGCCATGCAGGCAAGCAAATGCAGTGATCAAATCATGCCCGCGGTGTGCTACTAAACATTCGCGTGAGAATTGCTCGTCACGCCAAGCTATTTGCTTTTATTGTTTTAAAAAAGGACATGTTCAGAGTGTTTGCCAGAAAAAGCTCAGATCGGAAGCTCAAAACCGTTCCAGGCCCTTTGCTTCGCGCCGAAATAGGAATCGAACCAAGGATACTCAGGCTCGCGAAACTTCGCCCATGGAAATTCATGTAGTTCATTCCGCTCCGCCCAGTGCCACTCTCTCTAACAGTGACTGTGTTCATCCCAAAAACAGTGTGCGTCGACGTCGCCGGAACTCCCGTCAAGTCGCAAGTGATTATGTACCAGTGTCCGTTCACGTTGCAAGAGACAGTCGCTCTTGTCGTCAGCAGGACAATAAACTTTTTGTAGACTTGGACATTAACGGCCAAGTGACACCATTCCAGCTCGATACCGGAGCTGCAGTTTCACTGATCAATCGAGACACTTACAAACTGCTGGGCACGCCTCCGTTGCGTGCCGTAAATGTTGCGTTAAATAGCTACTCCGGTCAACGTATCCCTGTGTTAGGACAGTGCAGCCTTCTTGAAACATACAGAAGACAAACAAAACTTGTGTCATTTTACGTCCTCCGTTCTTCTTCTGCAGTGAAGTTGTTTGGTTTCGATTTATTTCAGTTGTTTAACTTGTCTATAGTAAATCAGGTCCTATCAGTGAACCAGAAGGTGCCTTCAGACAGTGTTTCTCGTCTGTGTGAAGAATTTGCAGGCATTTTTGCACCAGGCCTCGGTTGCGCTAAGAACTATAAAGCACATTTGGAACTGACAGTAAACGCGCAACCGAAATTTTTCAGAGCGCGCAATGTTCCCCACGCATTGCGTGATGAGGTCGCAAAAACATTACACGATTTGGAATCACAAGATGTGATTGAACGCGTGCACGCTTCTCTCTGGGCATCACCCTTAGTAATTTTGCCAAAACCTTCCGGAAAGTTGAGACTTTGTGTGGACTTCAAGGCAACAGTGAATCCACAACTAGTGATTGCAACTTTTCCTTTACCCCGCCCGGAAGATCTTTTTGGCAAACTGTGCCTGGGTAAATACACTCCTGGAAATTGAAATAAGAAGACCGTGAATTCATTGTCCCAGGAAGGGGAAACTTTATTGACACATTCCTGGGGTCAGAAACATCACATGATCACACTGACAGAACCACAGGCACATAGACACAGGCAACAGAGCATGCACAAAGTCGGCACTAGTACAGTGTATATCCATCCACCTTTCGCAGCAATGCAGGCTGCTATTCTCCCATGGAGACGATCGTAGAGATGCTGGATGTAGTCCTGTGGAACGGCTTGCCATGCCATTTCCACCTGGCGCCTCAGTTGGACCAGCGTTCGTGCTGGACGTGCAGACAGCGTGAGACGACGCTTCGTCCAGTCCCAAACATGCTCAATGGGGGACAGATCCGGAGATCTTGCTGGCCAGGGTAGTAGACTTACACCTTCTAGACCACGTTGGGTGGCACGGGATACACGCGGACGTGCATTGTCCTGTTGGAACAGCAAGTTCCCTTGCCGGTCTAGGAATGGGTTCGATGAGGGTTTGGATGTACCTCGACGATCACCAGTGGTGTACGGCCAGTGTAGGAGATCGCTCCCCACACCATGATGCCGGGTGTTGGCCCTGTGTGCCTCGGTCGTATGCAGTCCTGATTGTGGCGCTCACCTGCACGGCGCCAAACACGCATACGATCATCATTGGCACCAAGGCAGAAGCGACTCTCATCGCTGAAGACGACACGTCTCCATTCGTCCCTCCATTCACGCCTGTCGCGACACCACTGGAGGCGGGCTGCACGATGTTGGGGCGTGAGCGGAAGACGGCCTAACGGTGTGCGGAACCGTAGCCCAGCTTCATGGAGACGGTTGCGAATGGTCCTCGTTGATACCCCAGGAGCAACAGTGTCCCTAATTTGCTGGGAAGTGGCGGTGCGGTCCCCTACGGCACTGCGTAGGATCCTACGGTCTTGGCGTGCATCCGTGCGTCGCCTCGGTCCGGTCCCAGGTCGACGGGCACGTGCATCTTCCGCCGACCACTGGCAACAACATCGATGTACTGTGGAGACCTCACGCCCCACGTGTTGAGCAATTCGGCGGTACGTCCACCCACCCTCCCGCATGCCCACTATACGCCCTCGCTCAAAGTCCGTCAACTGCACATACGGTTCACGTCCACGCTGTCGGGGCATGCTACCAGTGTTAAAGACTGCGATGGAGCTCCGTATGCCACGGCAAACTGGCTGACACTGACGGCGGTGGTGCACAAATGCTGCGCAGCTAGCGCCATTCGACGGCCAACACCGCAGTTCTTGGTGTGTCCGCTGTGCCGTGCGTGTGATCATTGCTTGTACAGCCCTCTCGCAGTGTCCGGAGCAAGTATGGTGGGTCTGACACACCGGTGTCAATGTGTTCTTTTTTCCATTTCCAGGAGTGTATTTTTCGAAGTTGGACCTAGCAGATGCGTACTTGCAAATACCGGTGGACGAAGAATACCAGCGCGTTTTGGTGGTTAACACGCATCTTGGTTTGTATCGATTCAAACGACTGCCATTTGGGTGTGCATCCGCCCCTGCATTGTTTCAGCAATATCTACAAACTGTTTGTGCGTCGGTCCCTATTGCAGCAAATTATCTGGACGATATTGTGATCTCCGGAAAGACGGAAGAAGAACATTTGGCCAATCTCAGAACATTATTTCAGGTCTTGCGACAAAATGGTCTTTGCTTGCGGAAGGACAAATGTGTGTTTTTTGCTCGTGATTTGCCATACCTGGGACATGTAATCAATGCCCAAGGCATACATCCCGGTTCCACGCACCTTCGTGCCATACAAGACTTGCCTTCTCCGCATAATTTGAAGCAGCTACAGAGTGTGCTGGGAAAAATTAATTATTATCACCGTTATATACAGTACCACACGTCTCTTCCATTTCAGCTCCGCTTCATCGCTTACGCCGTAAAGGTGTTCCGCTCGTCTGGACGAGGGAATGCGCACGCGCCTTTCGCCAGTTGAAATCGGCGTTGCTTTCCAATACTTGCCTTACGCCATTCGATCCCCAGAAGCCCCTTTTGTTGATGGTGAGTGATGTCATCAGGCCCCTAGAACTTAGAACTACTTAAACCTAACTAACCTAAGGACATCACACACATCCGTGCCCGAGGCAGGATTCGAACCTGCGACCGTAGCCATCGCACGATTCCAGATTGTGGCGCCTAGAACCGCTCGGTCACTCCAGCCGGCGGCACAACAGATCAACACAACTATGCACCTACCCTTGGGGAACATGTGCACCCCCACATGGCATCTACCAAGAGGACAATACAATGTGTCGGACAGCTCGCAGTGTCGTGGTTCGACGGGCACCAGGATGACTTTGCCGTACGTACTGGCCACCAAATCCACAAGATTTGAACCCAATCGAGGATTCTTGGGATCGCCTCGTTCGGACTGTTCGCGAGATGGACCCACAACCGAGAAGGCTGGCGAAACTGGCTACGGCACTGGAGTGATGATGGCTCCACGTCTCTGTCGGTACCTTCTAGAACCACACTGACTCTCTTCCTACACGTCTCGCAGCGATCCGCGCTGCAAAAGGTAGTTATTCAGATGGTCACATTCATGTGTCTGCAGAGTGTGTATGAATGGAACAGCTCAGATAATCACTAATATGTAGACCATGTACCATCCCCCATTCACAGTTCAGTGGCTTGCGGAGTGTATGTGCGTTTATACAGGGTGGTCCATTGATAGTGACCGGGCCAAATATCTCACGAAATAAGCATCAAACGAAAAAACTACATAGAACGAAACTTGTCTAGCTTGAGGGGGGAAACCAGATGGGGCTATGGTTGGCCCGATAGATGGCGCTGCCATAGGTCAAACAGATATCAACTGCGTTTTTTTATAATAGGAACCCCCATTTTTTATTACATATTCGTGTAGTGCCAAAATAAATATGAATGTTTTAGTTGGACCACTTTTTTCGCTTTGTGATAGATGGCGCTGTAATAGTCACAAACGTACAAGTACGTGGTATCACGTAACATTCCACCAGTGCGGATGGCATTTGCTTCGTGATACATTACCCGTGTTAAAATGGACCGTTTACCAATTTCGGAAAAGGTTGATATCGTGTTGATGTATAGCTATTGTGATCAAAATGCCCAACAGGCGTGTACTATGTATGCTGCTCGGTATCCTGGACGACATCATCCAAGTGTACGGACCGTTCGCCAGATAGTTACGTTATTTAAGGAAACAGGAAGTGTGCAGCCACATGTGAAACGTCAACCACGACCTGCAACAAATGATGATGCCCGAGTAGGTGTTTTAGGTGCTGTCGCGGCTAATCCGCACATCAGTTGCAGACAAATTGCGCGAGAATCGGGAATCTCAGAAACGTCGGTGTTGAGAATACTACATCAACATCGATTGCACTCGTACCTTATTTCTATGCACCAGGAATTGCATGGTGACGACTTTGAACGCCGTGTACAGTTCTGACAACTGGCAGAAGTGAAATTACGGGACGATGACAGATTTTTTGCACGAGTTCTATTTAGCGACGTAGCGTCATTCAACAACAGCGGTAACATAAAACGGCATAATATGCACTACTGGGCAACGGAAAATCCACGATGGCTGTGACAAGTGGAACATCAGCGACCTTGGCGGGTTAATGTATGGTGCGGCATTATGGGAGGAAGGATAATTGGCCCCCATTTTATCGATGGCAATCTGAATGGTGCAATGTATGCTGATTTCCTACGTAATGTTCTACCGATGTTCGGTTGAAGAGGTATTGAATAGCATATTTCATGACAGGTGGATTGGTCGTCGAAGCACGTTCAGCGGATGTGACGTCCCCGGATTTCTTTCTGTGGGGAAAGTTGAAGGATATTTGCTATCGTGATCCACCGACAACGCCTGACAACATGCGTCAGCGCATTGTCAATGAATGTGCGATCATTACTAAAGGCGAGCTACTCGCTGTTGAGAGGAATGTCGTTACACGTATTGCCAAATGCATTAAGGTTGACGGACATCATTTTGAGCATTTATTACATTTATGTGGTATTTAAAGTTAATCGTGCTGTAACAGCATGCGTTCTCAGGAATGATACATTAACAAAGGTACATGTATCACATTGGAACAACCGAAATAAAATGTTCAAACGTACCTACGTTCTGCATTTTAATTTAAAAAACCTATCTGTTACCAACTGTTCGTCTAAAATTTTGAACCATATGTTTGTGACTATTACAGCGCCATCTATCACAAAGCGAAAAAAGTGATCCAACTAAAACATTCATATTTCTTTACATACTACACGAATATGTTATAAAAATGGGGGTTCCTGTTTAAAAATTCGCAGCTGATATATGTTTGACCTATGGCAGCGCCATCTAGCGGACCAACCATAGTGCCATCTGGTTTCCCCCTTCAAGTTAGACAAGTTTCGTTCTTTGTAGTTTTTTCGTTTGACGCTTATTTCGTGTGATATTTGGCCCGGTCACGATCAATGGACCACCCTGTCTGTAGACATACTTTCTTCAAACAGTACGTACTTTCCACGATGTACATTTATTTTCTGAATTATTCTGAAGAAACTTTGATATAATAGGATGTTAGTATACTGTAGTGTGACTCCATAGCTTACGAGTGAAAATTTCAACTTCTAAAAACTACTTATGGTAATGGAAGTGAAGCTTAAAATGTAACCAGAATACGTTTCAGAAATGCCACGCAGTTACTGATTGTGACATGTTGTGAATGTTTCCTGAGTGAGAGAAGCGACCTCGGAGGCTGCAGCTAAATGTGCAGGCGAGAAGCAACGTCTGTTGCGCCCTTGAATGTCGAGAGAGCAGCCCGCGCGCAGCGTGGCCTGCGGCAACTTGAGTGGCCGTGCGACAACAGGGCTGCGTCTCTCGGGGGAGTGCCAGAGCTCTCGAGGCAGCCAAAGCGGCCGCCTTACATCTCCGGCGACACTACAGATAAATCTCCCAAATGTTTCGGGCAGCCGTCGAGGGTAAAGACAAAATTTCTTGGCTCGCGTAGAGGATGCATTAATGTTGAAGATTTTTTTTGTTTATGTTGGCGTATGTATACACTAACGTAAATTGTCACCTTGCTCTAGGAAATACAGTAGTGGAAGTATTTATTGCATCACCATGAATTACTTCGTCTTTTTGTCTTTAGCAGCAATTTGCTTCAGGTTATACCAGTCCCACTGTTGCTAGAGTTTGTTGACCTATTATTGCCTTAATAATCTGACTTCTTCACGCATGTTTTCCAACAATACACAGCTCTTTGTTGTTGTCGTTTTGTTTTACAATGAAACCGATGTTTATACTACCATTTTGAGTTGAGACTTTGCAGTGAGAAATGGGCAGGTCAGTTGAATTAACGCCAGAAAAGAAAGCTGCTATATTTGCTTAATCATCTGTTGGTCTCAGCACCAGAGAGATAGCCTCTAAGACAGGATTTAATCATTCTACGATATCGAGGTTACTGTAAAAATACAGGGATAAAGGAAATGCTGGTCTTCAGAAAGGAAGAGGTCGGAAAAGGGCGTCTACTGCCAAACAGGGCAGGGTATTGAAAGGGCTTTCGCTCAACGATCGTCGCCTGTCATCAACTGAACCAAAGCGAGACTGGGAAGAAATGTGCAACATCTCAATAACCAGTAGAACTGTAAGAAATAGACTACTGGAGGCTGGACTCTCAGCCCGTCGTCCTAGAAAGAAGCCTTTATTGACCAAGATAATGCGACAACAGTGACTACAATGGGCAAAGGCATGTGCGACATGGACACCAGAGATGTGGAACAAAGTAATCTTTTCAGATGAGTCTAAATTTTATCTGCATGGCTCACATGGAAAGGTGTTCGTGCGTCGAAGAATAGGTGAAGAATTTTTGCCATCATGCATATAGTCAAACACCCACAAGAGCAGATGGTCTGGGGGTGCATTTCCAGTCACGGAGTAGGTTGACTGGACTTCCTTAATGGCACTGTCAACGCAGATGCCTACATTAGCATCCTTGAAAGGAACCTTATGCCAACCATTAGAGACCAGTTTGGAGGTGTTTGCAATTGTATATTTCAGGATGACTCCGCTCGTTTCCATAGAGCTTTGAAGATGAGTCCTATGACTAATATTTGCACCAAACACGAAGCAGATTACTTTCTTGGTTAATTATCAAGTACTTCTACATTTCAGGTAAAATCTTTTCTTCGACAAAATGCGGTTCGAAGAGCAGAGTGGCCTGGAAACAGCCCTGATCTCAATCCTATTGAGAACCGTTGGAAGGTTATGGGAAATGCTATCACCGAAAAGAAGCCACGGAATAAACAGGAGATGTCGGATACCCTTGTGCGTGTGTGATTTCATGAACTGAGTGAGGAGTACATTAAAAAGTTGATTCTTTCAATGCCTTGAAAATGCCAAGCGGTGATTAAGGTGCGTGGTGGAACAACAAAGTATTAAATGCAACAGTGTGTTCATATGAGGCAATACAAACACTAAAATCCATCAGTGTTATGTTACAACATTAATATGCAGTGTTTCTTTCAATACTAGTATTCATATTTCAGAATAGCTGACATATCCACTTACAATCATTTTTCAATAAAGTTTTAAATTATAAAAAGGAACATTTTTATTGATACAAAAATTCAGGATAAAAACAAATTAACAAAAATTGTTGTGTATATTCACAAAAATAGAAATCAAGAGAAATCAGGCAAATTTAGCTCAGTTATTCAATGATTGTAACAAAAATAGCTAATTGTAAGAGGTGATGCAATAAATATTTCCACCACTGTATATTGCGATGACGAACGTCATGGCATACCTTCTAATATCGTGTCGGACCTCTTTTTGCCTTTGCCTCGACGTGGCACCGACTCAACAAGTTGTTGGAAATCCCCTGCAGAAATACTGAACCTAACTGCCTTTATAGTCGTCCATAACTGCGAAAGAGTTGCCGGTGCAAGGTTCTGTGCACCAACTGACCTCTCCATTATTTCCAATAAATGTTGGACGGGATACATGTTGGGCGATTGGGGTAGCCAAATCATTTGCTAGAATTTCCAGAATGTTCTCCAAACCAGCCGCGAATAATTGAGGCGCGGTGACATGTTTGTTAACATTAGGTCCATGAATGGCTGCAAATGGTCTCCAAGCAGCCGAACGTAAATATTTCCTGACAATGACCGGCTCAGATGGACCAGAGGACCCAGTCCATACCATGTAAACACAGCCCACAGCATTATGGAGTCACAACCCGCCTGCACAGTGGCTTATTGGCAACTTGGGTCCGTGGCTTCGTAGAGTCTGCGCCAAACTCTTACCAGAGCCAACTCGGAGGGCGATATTTGAAGTGGTCACTGTAGCAAGTAGACATCTACTAATACCAGTATTGCTGGCCCTGCTCTGATCAAAAGAGAGGTAGATTATTCCTACACGTCGGTCAGGGGCCTAAAGATGGCGTAATATAGAGAAGAAACAGGTTGCCTAATAAAATAAGGTTGAAAACTGACGGCTGAAAGGTGTTTGACATCCTCAAACGTGGACAGGGATGCTCAACGACATCAACCACACATATCCTCGTTTGAGAGGGCATTCATTCTAGCTGCTTCATTTTGCTATATATGTAAGCAGGGTTTCTTATTCTGCTATTGGTTGTCTGAGATGTTTTGTAACCTCCTGTTATCTGCCGACAACTGTTTTAGGATAAAGAGGGTCTGCAGACTGGCATTTAGGCCTTACGGAGCCTGCACGCTTTCTGGCATGATGGAGCTCACACCCTGGAATTGCTTAGAACTTTGTAATTCTGGCCTTGGAGAATATTTACACGAGAAGTTAGTAAGCAGAATGCAAATGAGATGAAGGGGGTCGTCTTCGTAGTAAGCAATAGTCCTCACTTTTAATTCAGAAATTATAGTTTATAGATGATAACCAGATATATGATTATCTGGATATCAGGCACTGCGTAAGGTCTGACTGCTTGCTGTATGAACTGACATGTTCGTTATCTGGTAACAAATTGCTTGTTAAATAGTGGGAGTGTGTGGTGCAAAATTTAGACTAAGACCTGTTTACAATATTAATGTAAATTTTTTTTCATTTTCGAAAGCAACAAATTTATAGCTTCTTCATGTGCTCAAAGTGCGAGCTACTCATCTCAAAACATCCATAAAGACAACGCTGATATGATCAGAGCACATATTTCTCCGTAACAGAATTAGCTCGCATGTTACGGTGAGCATCCTGAATACGTATCGTGATAGATGGGAATGCATACTTACTCGTCGAATTTCATTGATGAAATCTTCTCCGATTATCAGACGAGTTGTTGCAACGTTTCTGTGGGTTTCCTACACGTGTTGTGATGCCGTGGATGGTGGTGGGGGCGAAGGATGGTCCGGGGGTCGAGTCCTGGTGCTGCCTGTCTGTTCTGCCCGCTGTCCCCAACTGATTTCACATCAGAGCGTTCCTGAGGCATTTTTTCTAATGCCGTATCCCATGTGGAGCTCAGTTGGAAGCCGTTGTCCCGGATGACAATATTGTCGTGTATTCTTATTTCCACTACCTCGTCCGCAGCTCTTGGTCGCGGGTTGCGTTCTCGCTTCCCGAGCACAGGGTCCCGGGTTCGATTCCCGGCGGGGTCAGGGATTTTCAGCTGCCTCGAGATGACTCGGTGTTTGTGTTGTCCTCATCATTTCATCATCATTCATGTAAGTGGTGAGTTTGGACTGAGCAAAGGTTGAGAATTTGTACAGGCGCTGATAAACATGCCGTTGAGCGCCCCACAAACCAATCATCATCATCATCATCATCATAATCATCATCCACAACCTTTTTGATGACCAGAGCCCTTTGGCACGGCACAATACCTGTGTACAATCAAACACAAAAGTGTGTCTTTCGTTTATGGTGTGGTCTGCCACTGCAGGCTTGTCCGTTTGGCCGAGAGGAGTGCATCTCACAAGTTCTGAACAGGGCTGCCAGATGCATAATTACGCCAAGTTGACGCCCCGCCTACCACACTCGCAATTGATGCTGTAAATACCAAGTGCCTGTTGGTCTTCAAATGGCCTAAGAATATTTTCGATTTTAACCGATGAGCGGAAAATGGTTCTATTGTCCTGACAATTTTGGTTGTAAGCGGCTCTGCGTACGAAAGCACGCCAGACATTTGGTTTCTTCCTGTGGATTGTCTTCTTCTTTATTTCTTCTTCTTCTTCTTCTTCTTCTTCTTCTTCTTCTTCATGGCTGGACAGTGCGTCTTATTTTTGTGTCTGAGTAGCCATTTTTGTAAAAGGTTTCAAGCAGATACTGAAACTACACTCACGCTCATAAATTAAGGATAATGCTGATACATGATGAAACAAAGCTGTGATGGGCGATTTGCGGGTTTAAATCACCTCGGGGTATGACCATGCGGTGCATCTGACCTGCGGTCGTCGCACGGTGGCGCTGGCAGCACCAGTCCAGATACGCAGAGGTGTGTTGGTGCATGTCAGAGTACTGTGCAGCGAGTATGTGTGAAGACGTTTTCAGACGTGCTAATGGTGACTGTGTGTTGAAAATGGCTCAAAGAACACATATTGATGACGTTATGAGGGGCAGAATACTAAGGCGACTAGAGTACGTTGTAGCACTGACTCTCCGTGTGCCACAAAGTGTGATTTCAAGATTATGGCAACGATTCCAGCAGACAGGAAACGTGTCCAGGCGCTACAGTACGGAACGTCCACAGTGTACAACACCACAAGAAGACCGATGTTTCAACATCAGTGCCCGCAGACGGCCACGGAGTACTGCAGGTAGCCTTGCTCGGGACCTTATCGCAGCCACTGGAACAGTTGTCTTCAGACACACGGTCTACAGACGACTGAACAGACATGGTTTATTCGCCTAGAGACCTGCAAGATGCATTCCACTGACCCCTGGTCACAGGAGAGCCCGTAAAGCCTGGTGTCAAGAAAACAGTACATTGTCATTGGGACAATGGTGCCAGGTTATGTTCACGGACGAGACCAGGTATAGTCTGAACAGTGATTCTCGCCAGGTTTTCACCTGTGGTAAACCAAGAACCAGATACCAACCCCTTAATGTCCCCACCGAGCTCTCATCGTGGAGCAGTACCTTGAAACAGAAGATATCAGGCGGATGGAGTGGCTTGCCTGTTCTCTAGACCTAAACCTCATCGAGCACATCTGGGGTGCTCTCAGTCGACGTATCGCTGCACGTCTTCAAACCCCTTAGACATTTCAGGAGCTACGACAGGCACTGGTGGAAGAATGGGAGGCTATACCCCAGCAGCTGGTCGACCACTTGATCCGGAGTACGCCAACCCGTTGTGCGGCGTTTGTTCGTTGCGTGGTGACCATATCCCGTATTGATGTCGGAGTACATGCGCAGGAAACAGTGGCGTTTTGTAGCAGATATGTTTCGGGACGGTTTTCTCAACTTATCACCAATACCGTGGACTTACACATCTGTGTCGTGTGTGTTTCTTATGTGCCTATGCTGTTAGCGCCAGTTTTGTGTAGGGCCACGTTGTGTGGCATCACATTCTGCAGTTATCCTTAATTTATGAGCATGAGTGTAGATAGACAGACCTTCCTTTTCGTATATGTCTCCGACTCTCTGTAGCGGGATGATGAGTACAGATTTGAGATGCGACGGGTGGTGGCAGCTATTGGCAAATAGGCACAGTTCCGTGTATGTCTGTAGACGAAATATCCCAGGTTGCCATAAAGGTTTTTCTTTATCTTAATCTCTTGAAACTGTAGCGATTCGTTTTGTTCCACCTCCTTGGTGAACTTGACGTTCTCGTGTATGCTGTTAAGGTGGCACAATAATTCTTGCACGTTTTCTTCATTATGCAGTCAGACTACGTACGAGTCGTCCACAAATCTGTAGGATAGGCGAGCTGTCCCGAGATCTGCTGCCTCGAATTGTTCAATATATAGGTTAACGACGCCATGCGCTAAAGGTGATCCAGAATACGCTGAGGTTATGTAGTTGTTGTTTCCAAGCCATTTGTGTGCTCAGATGGAGATATAACGCCGCAGAAGACAACGTTTACAATACGATCAGATTAACACATTGGACTGGTGAGGAATGATGATCAGTTTTGATGTTAGAACAGCCTAAGGAGAAACTAGTTGCGTTGGAGGAAAAACAAAAGCAGTCACGTGGATATGGGATAAGTGGCTCGAGAAACGGTCTGACAGATATTCAGCAAATCAATTACTCACAACTTTTACACTGTAATGACACAAAGTAAATGCACATTTGGATTATCGACTATTCAATCACATTAGACAGCCTTCCTCATGGTATGTTCCGTCATGTGGCACACACAGTTCGTCGATGTTTGCAAAACCACGCACGTCGGGAGGCCTTTTACTGGCTGCTGTCCACAAGCATCTGCGGCTCATGTTGGATTGCAAGATGGACGGTTAGCCACCGTCTCCTCTACGGTTTCTTCCTGCAACGTCGTTCGGCTGTAGTTTGGCGCGTCTCCAACCAACTGCTGCATTACGAACCTATATGCGGACGGGGCCAATCATTCATATGCATTCCAGTGCATTGGAATACTGGTGGTACGTTGACAGCAACTCCTACTCACTCATTCCCAACATGGAGATAATTAGTTCCTCAAAATAACAAAACGAATTTTGTGAGGGGTAAAAACAAAAACGGTTTGCTGATGCTTCAATCACGAAACTAAACTGCTTTAGAAAAATAATTTGTATTGCCGGTAGTTCATAATGTTCTAATAAGTGGTCAAAATAAATGTTGCACATTGCCGTAATATTAATACTGAACGTTTTGCTGCAGAAGTACGTATGATATCAATAGACTGGTTTGTCTGTAATGTAATACTAGCGGAAACAGTCCATGTTTCTGCCTTGAAGGGAGAATATGCACAGTCTATGACAATCGTGTCCACCGGCGAGACTGCAGTACTCGTGGTGCGTGTTAGTACCAGGGTTGTGTTGCTCGAGGATGGTTCGGGCAACAATAACGAATGATCAGAGTCTCTGCATAGTCATTCAAATGGAGCAGGGAACGAGACGAGTGGACGTGTCAGCGGATGTCGCTGTGAGTCAAAGTGGTACAGGGTCAGTTGAGGATCGTCACAGAAATGGCAGCAGAAGAAAAGAAACATGAGATATACATGGTCCATATCCGAATATCACAGCAAGTAGAAACTTTCAGCACAATGCTGTCTACGGCGGGAGTTCCAAACGGCGACAGGAGAGCAGGTGTCAACATAAACGATGCGAAATAGGTTACATGAACAGGGACTACGTGCCAGATCTCTCAAGATTTCTCCTCCAAATGGGCTTCGGAGAGGGGCTCGTGTTGCATGGTCACGAAGCCAGTCTTCGTGGAGTAGCCAACTGTGGAACAAATGCCCTTTTCTGGTGACACGCGTAACGGTGTCCGCACTGAAAATACTCAAATTCATGTGTGCAGGCAACGAGGACAAAATTTACCCCATATCTGTATCGTGGACCGCCATCCTTATCAAGGCGGTTCAGCCAAGTTTTTGCGTGGAATCATGTGTGGCCGCTGGACACGGCTTGTGCCAATACATGGGAAGATGACTGGTGTGAACGATCGGGACGACATCCTTGCACGCATTGTGGCTCCCTTTGGTGAACATGATTCACGCTAATGAGCGACAATATACGCTCCCATCGTTAGAACCTTGTGAACACCTCCCTAGTGGAGCACAGAATCAGTCTGACAGAGCGGCCTTCATGTTATCCAGATCTCATCTGCGTTGATAATGCAAGGGCCAATCTAAAAGGAGTCGTTTGTAATCATTCTGTCTCACCAGAGACCTTACAGAGCATCACAGCGGCCGCTGTGGACGAATGGGATAATATCCGACAGTCAGATCTGGACATTTTGGTAAGGAGATTGCATAACCCCATCCAAAAGTGTCTCCAATTACGAGGAGGGCTAATTGTTTCATTAAAAAAATATGTTATGCAAGGTGACAGTGAGAAGAAACTATAACGTTTCCAGGGGGATCTCTTGTAATATAAGTCTTTTTTTGTTCCTGCTTAGCAAGTGAAATGTGTTTGTCTCCTATATTTTTGTTTTCTTATGATTGTACCTGACAGAACAAAATCAGTTTTGTTTCCTATTATTTCCAGTATTGACATTAAAGCATTATTTTGACCACTGTATTTATTACGTAAGCAACCAATGCGGCTTTGTGGCTCGGTGTGGCAGTGTGTAGAATATGAAACAGAAACAAGAAAAAAGTTACGTTTCGTAAACAAAACCGCGCCACACAGAATCGACATCACTGATATTTTAAAACCAGGTACCTACTACTTGCAACAGTAAACAAAATAGCGACACATGGATTGCTCGATATTTAGTGTATTACACTCTAAAGTAAAAAATAAAGATGCACCACGAAAGATTTGTTCATATTAGTCACAAACTGATATTCATAAAAGTAGCGGCGGGAAGTGCAACAGTGCAAACTTCCGTGGCCGATGGATGAATGTATGACGCTGCAGCACAATTTCATCGCGTAACTGGCGAGGATATTTCGTGTACACAATTGTATGGTAACTATGCCTCGCAGAAAGGCACATGAACGATATACACAGAAGTCAGCATTTGAGAGAGGATGTGTACCTGGGCTCAGAGGAGCCGGTTCCAGTAAGCAGTGACTCGCTCGACATTTGAATAGGTACGATACCACTATCTGACGTTGTTGCCAGGAAATTGTGAACCGTGGCCGAACACAGCGTCGAGAAGGAAGAGGTCGACTTAGAGGGACGACAGAACGTGAACATCGAGCAATAGTCAGGGAGGCACTCACACCACTGTATTCACCAGCACTGATCCGACTTGTAACCTGTGCTTCGCTGACCACAAAGGACAATTAATTGACGACTCACAGAAAGAGGGCTGAGCTCACGGCGCCCCTTGCGCCAACTACCATTGACCTCTGTACACCGACAAACCCGTTTGCAATGGTGTCGAAAACATTCGGCCTGGAATCTCATTAACTGGAGCAGAATTGTCTTCAGTGATGAGTCCCGCTTCGAAGCGAGGCCCAATGGGCACCGAAGACGTGCCTGGAGACACCCCAGTTAGAAGAGGGATATCAACCAGCAGCGATAGACTGGGATGCCATTTCATTTCGACAACTTTGGTTGTCATCCGCAAAATCCCTACACCACAGCGATATTGTACGCCCCGTTTTGTTGTCCTTCGTGGCAAGCCATCCTGGGCTAACATTTCAGCAAGATAATGCCCGCCCGCACACGGCGAGAGTTTCTACTGCTTTTGTTCATGCTTGCCAAACCCTACCTCGGCCAGCGAGGTCGCCTGATCTCTCCCCAGTTGAGAACGTTTGGAGCATTATGGGCAAGGCTTTCCAACCAACTCGGGATTTTGATAAAAATGTTTCTCAAGTGATAGTGTTCTAAAAGTATCCAGAAAAGTCCTGTTGTAATCATTTGAGAAAAGAACTGAAAAAATAATCCAGATTGTAGCTGATAACATAATGACAACATATGCAAAATTTGGTTTAACTTTCTCTCAAACAGTAATAGTTACTTTAGTTTATACACTGAGGTAACGAAAGTCATGGTATAGTGATATGCACGTATGCAGATGGTGATATTATCGAGTAGACAAGGTATAAAATGGCATTGCATTGGCGGAGCTTTCCTTTGTATGCAGTTGATTCGCGTGAAGAGGCTTGCGATGTGATTATGGCCGCACGGCGGGAATTAACAGGCTTTGAACGCGGAATGGTAGTTGGAGCAAGACGAATGGGACATTTCCTTTCGAAAACCGTTAGCGAATTCAATATTCTGAGATCCACAGTGTCAAGAGTGTGCCGCGAATACCAGGTTTCAGGCATTACCTCTCACCACGGGCCGAAGGCGTTTACTTAACGACCGAGAACTGCGACGTTTGCGTGGAGTTGTCAGTGCTAACAGACAAGCAACGTTGCGTGAAATAAGCACAGAAATGTATGTGGCACGTACGATGAACGTATTCATTAGGATAGTGCAGCGAAATTTTGGGTTAATGGGCTATGGCAGCAAACGACCGACGCGAGTGCATTTGGTAATAGCACGACATCGTCTGCAGCGCCTCTCCTGGGCTCGTGACCACATCGGTTGGGCTCTAGAAAACTGGAACACCGTGGCCTGGTCAGGTGGCTCCCTATTTCAGCTGGTAACAGCTGATGGTAGTGTTAGAGTGTGGTGAAGACCCCACGATGCCATGGACCCAAGTTGTTAAAAAGGTACTGTGTAATTTGATGGTGGCTCCATAATTGTGTGGGCTATGTTTACATGGATTAGACTGAGTTCTCTGGTCCAACTGCACCGATAATTGTAAATGATTACGTTCGGCTACTTGGAGACCATTTGCAGCCATTCATGGATTTCATGTTCTCAAACAACGATGGAATTTTTATGGTTGCCAATGCGCCATGTCACCGTGCCACAGTTGTTCACTGTTTGTATGGAGATATTCTGGACAGTTCGAGCAAATGATTTGACCTCCCAGATCGAGCGACAAGAGTCTCGTCGAACATTAATGAGACATAATCGAGAGGATGGGTGGAGTACAAAGTCCTGCACCGGCAACACTTCCGCAGCTACGAACAGCTATAGAGGCAGCATGGTTCAAATGGCTCTGAGCACTATGGGACTTAACATCTATGGTAATCAGTCCGCTACAACAGAACTACTTAAACCTAACTAACCTAAGGACATCACACACATCCATGCCCGAGGCAGGATTCGAACCTGCGACCGTAGGGGTCGCGCGGCTCCGGACTGAGCGCCTAGGACCGCTAGACCACCCCGGGAGGCAGTACGCAGGACAAAGGAAATCTGACACGATATTAGGTGGTGCCTCATAAATTTTGTCATATGCACTCATGTATTTTCTCGTACGTCACCCATTAAACTTTTTTTATAATAAGTTTTGGAATACAAATACGAGGGTAATCCCAAAAGTAAGGTATCCTATTTTTTATAAGTACATAGACCTGTTAATTTCTACAATGGTTTACATCAGTTTACAGTTTGAACATTTAGCTATTTTTCGACACAATCGCAATTTCTGTCGATGCATTTTAGGTAATTTTTCTATGCCCATGTCATACAATCTCTCCGCCATGCTATTCAGAAAGTTACGAACCTCTTCTTTCACCTCGTCGTCGGAGCTGAATCGCTTTCCGGCCAAACGTTCTTTTAACCTAGGGAACAGGTGATAGTCACTGGGCGCCAAGTCAGGACTATAGGGTGGGAGGGTGACTATGTTACATTGAAACTGTTACACGAGAGCAACGGTTTGCCGAGCGATTTGTGGGCGGGCATTGTCATGGAGAATGTGTATGCCCTTGCTCAACATTCCTTTTCTCCGGTTCTGAATTGCCCGTTTGAGTTTTTTCAGAGTCTCACAGTACCTGTCAGCGTTAATTGTGGTCCATGTGATTGAGCTCCGACGACGAGGTGAAAGAAGAGGTTCATAACTTTCTGAACAGCATGGCGGCAAGCTGGTATGACATGGGCATAAAAAACTGCCACAGCGTCTACAGAAATGCATTGGCAGAAATGGTGATTATGTCGAAAAGTAGCTAAATGTTCAATCTGTAAACTGATGTAAACCATTGTAGGTCTATGTACTTATAAAAAAAAATAGGAGACCATACTTTCGATATTACCCTCCTAATAAACGATTTCATCGCGTGTGTGTGTGTTTTTTTTCGGAAGAATATTTTTTATTTACTGTTATTGCTGATCTTTAACGTTTTTAGCCCCACCATTCATCTTTAAGTATTTTAGTATACGTAGCAAATACATCATACTGAACACTCATGATTTTATTATGTTCTCTATCGGCAAATACTTCATTCTTCTTCAAAAGACACGAGGTATACACCAGACATAAAAGCACCATTGACTATAAAAGTATTTTCTACATATATGTCTTAAGGTACAACACAGCGCATTGGTGCTAATTACCTGATATTGAAACGCAACTTACAACCCGCTAATTTTGGGCGGTCACCTGTTACCTCCAAATGTTGGTGAGAAACTCCATTTACTTCATCAGGAGTAGAATGTTATCATTATGGGATGAGCACAAGTAGATCTCACTAATTTGACTGTTCGGTTGAGGTGACGGATTAACTGTTGAACTATATGCAGGTGAGACACAATTCGATTATTCGTACAATACACTGTAAAGTATAATACCAGTTGGTACTTTTTTGTATCACTGTGTCACTAAAATGTGCTATTTTTATGAAATACGACTATGGTTGTTTGAGAATTGTCTTTTCTAGTTATCGTAGACATCGTTGTTAGCAATGAATGGTAGAAGCAAGTTCATCAACATGAAACTGAATACTCACCATTACTGAGCATTTCGTCATCAGTTGACTGGCCAGGCTTAGTGTAAAGGACGCCAAATTTGAAGTTCACTGATCCCTCTTGCTCTTCCAACAGAAGCAGGTCCTGGAATGAAAACAACTGTAATGGAAGCAACGCACACTACAAAGCGTTTCATGACACACACAAACACAGGTGGCAACGATGAATAGTGCTCTGTGCTTACGGAGACATTGATAATAAGTTAAAAGGGACGTGAATTGCAGCAAACGTGTAACACAAACACGAAAAAATAATCTCCCATGGAAAATAAATACAATGGAGTAGAAATTAAAGTTGCAACTGCTGCCTGTTGAGTGTTTCTGTGGTAATTTCTGCACTCTATGCAACAATTGCGTGACTGCATTCCGTCATTCCAGGGAAAAATGTTCGAAATCTGCACTCCTAACGCCAGACAGTCATGATATAAGACCTGAGTTTCTCCCGGGGTGTACAAAGTTCAAATAACTTACGGGAATGCAGCAGGGCGAAGTTGTCGGCAACTGCCGATATTTCGACAGGCGACCGCCCTGTTGTTTTCAAGGTAAAACTGCATCAAGTAAGCGCTGTGCAAGTGAATTTAAAACATTGTTTTGCAAAGCAATTCTGGAAAGATAAGACTGTCTCTCTCTCTCTCTCTCTCTCTCACTCTCTAAACACTAGGGTATCACACAACCAAAAATGAGCGGCGCTACAAGCTATCGATAGTGGAAATTACTGAACAAGGGGCAGGTTAGCTTAACTCTATCGCTCTGTGATAAATCGCATGGATAAAGCTTCTCGTGACGCAGTTTTATTCGTAATAGGGAAAGGTTTTAAGTATGCACTGACGCCCAAGTGTTTGCTGGTGGATGATTTTATTACTTCTGTCGAACAGGCTGTTTTTAAACCTGCTGGCGTTGCAGGGAAGGCTGGGAAGGAGGCATGTCGTGTGCTGACTGGGGGACGTCCACCCAAGAGTAATGTAACAGCAGCAGAGGGGGTCACTTTATGTTCACTTAGAGTTCATCCGGATATTGTTATCTTACACGCGGACAAGAGCAATACGACAGTTATTCTGGACAAGCAGGATTACGTTCAAAAGACGGAGTGTTTAGTATCTGATACAGCGTATCGCAGGATCGGTGCTGATACCACAAAAAGTGTTGAGAGAAAGACTAACAGCCTCCAGAAGAAAAGTTCTTTGTCACAGGAGACTATCAAGAGTCTTAATTCTTATTGTGCTGTTCCTCTTAGATTATATGGCCTTCCTAAGGTCCACAAGGAAGGGATTCCTCTTCTTCCGATCGTAACATCAGTGCTCCGACACGTTGTGTGGCAAAACACCATCCTGTTCTGTTGAGCCCATTAGTTGATTGGGGTGATAATCACATTAATAACTCGGCTGGTTTCTTACGTCGTTAGAGGCAATGCGTTTATTCTAATAAGTTTTGATGTGGTCTCTCTCTTCACTGGTGTGACTCTGTCTGATTCGTTACTGTTCTATGAGAAGAGCGATGGAGTTGCGAGTGGAGACCCGTTGTCATATATCATTGCAAATCTGTTTACGGAAGAACATGCCTTGGAGTAGGCGGCTTTGAAACATGCGTGTTTTTCAGATGTGTTCATGATACTTTTGTTGTTAGGCTTTATGGGAGTGAGAAATTGGACGATTTCTTAGAACACCTGAAATATTCGTTTCACGATAGAGGTGGAAAAGGATGGCTGCCTTCCCTTCCTTGATGTGTTGGTCGGGAGGAAGGTTGGTGATACGTTGAGACATGCTGTTTATAGGAAGCTTACTTACACTGACTTGTATCTACAGGCTGACAGTTGTCTCCATTATGCTCAGTGTGAAGGGGTACCACGTACCTAGGTTCACACGGCCCACGACATTTTAGACCCTGAGTAAACCCATTTTGAGGTCACCTTCCATCAGAATGAATACAGTGAAAGGCAAAACAGACGTCGCCGCGCTATCGATCAACCGTGCCCCGGGTGGATGATGATGACACCAAGTCGGCATCAAGGTCTATGGCCTTCCTGCCTTTAGCAGGGAGCATATCCAACAGGACTGGTATTATTTTGCAGAAGTATGACGTGAATGTATCTTCCAATCTGTATCTAAGATTAGGGCCCTTTCAGGTTCCGATAAGGATGATCCTGGTATTCGTAAGGCGGGTGTCTATCGTAGTCCTAACATTTGTAGCATGTCATATATTGGTCAGACTATCAGGACCGTGGAGGACCGATGTACTAAGTACAAGGGTCACATACGCCCACAATAGCCGAACAAATCGGCTATTGCACAACATCGTCTTGGTGCCGGTAACCCTACGGAATTTAACAACAAGGAGATTTGGACACGCACTTCCAGCTATTGGGATAGTGTTATATAGGAAGTAGTTGAAATTAACTTAGCAAGTTGCCTCGTGAATAGCGGTGGAGGTTTTTGTTTAAATTCTGCGTGGACTCCTGCTCTCTTCCTCGTCACCCGTTGTTTAGTAATTTTCACTATCGATAATTTCTGGCATCGATTATCTTTGGTTGTATGGTGGGGCTAGTGTTTCAGAGCGCACGCGCGCGCGCGCGTGCGTGTGTGTGTGTGTGTGTGTGTGTGTGTGTGTGTGTGTGTGTGTGTGTGTTATCTTATCTTTCCGGAACTGCTCTGAAAACTGAGGTTTCAAATTCACTTGCGCAACGCTTACTTGCTTCAGTTTGGCCTGGAAAATGATACGGTGGTCACCTGTCGAAATATAGGCGGTAGTCGACGAAGCCACCGGGCTACATTCCCAAAAGTTATTTGAACAGTCGTGATATACGCTCTAAACTGGGAATTAAAAATGTTCTTAGACTTCAGAGACCCGAAAATGCTGTGAATTATCCAGACCTTACTGTAAAGTATCACAGCATTCCTTCTTAAGGGATGAAAATGATTCTCTGTCTAATGCAGTTTCTTATTTTCGAGTGTCCAAGAGGTCTTAGGTCGAATATTATCACTTCGCACTAAAGAGAGATTGGTTTCTTTAAAAAAGTACTGCAGTGTGGGAAAATTGTGCATACAGTCGGCGCATCGGATGCAAACAGAATTTCCATACCTCATATGCGTGCCGAGGTTTATGAAACACAGAAACTTAAAAATTTAAAGACATTACGATACATACACAAATTATATTTTATGTGATTTCAGTTACCTTCTGCAAATCAGGTGTAAATATTTCCCTTGGTCCCTTGTCCAGTTTCTCCACACAAGAGAAGTTGCTGCATGCGATATGAAAACAGAAGATTAAACTTTCCACGTTGTTTTTAATATTAAAGCTCGACATATTTTGGACACAGCGTTACAAAATATGAATGACTTCAGTTCTTTCTTGTAAATAAAAATGTTTCCTTTAATTAGCAACAGTTTATATCGTGGAAGAAATGACAGTTCAGGCCAGTGCCTGGAAACTGCAACACATAACTCGTTTATACTGACACTTAGTGCTACGTTGTGAAAGAAAGAAAACGTAGTCGCATTGATCACATAGACACCACTGTTTGTTAAAAGTAAATTTTGCAATTAAAGTCATGTGCAAGAATATAATCAAAAGATATAATCTGAACAGCAGCAAAAGGAATAATAAACAATCTTCATTCACATTTTCGAATCCTTTTAGAACATAAATACCGGACGTAGTGTATTAACGCTAAATTTCGTACAGAATTTACAGTTTAACATCTTACCAGAGAATTTGCTTGACTGTTGTTGGCTTGTTGGGTGAGTAAGCAAGAGAAATTTTCTGCGACCCCTGAAAAAATGAAACAATTTAATTTTGAAAGTTATCAGGAATTAGCATGATGTCTACCCTGTAAAAACCTACTGCGAAATTAAATAATATTTATATTTATATGTTCAAATATCCGGAAGTATAACGTAGCTTCCTATGATTAATATCTGAAGCTCAAGTTTGTAGCTTCACTCATGTCAACTTATTTAGAGGAATATCAGGTTGGTTCCTCATTTACCTATCAGATAAATAGGACACAAGTAGCCAACAATTAGAAAATTTCCAAGTAATGTGTAAATATTAATTACGAGAATAAATATCTAAATTGCAGTCACGGGGTAAAGAGATGTGTCAAGTTCTTCTGCCGTACAGGAACAAAATGAGTGGAGGCTGCGCTCGCTTTTGGAATTCTAAGGACTGGTATATTTGCTTTAACAGCGGATCCATTATTCCAGACTTCAAAATGATTTTCAAAAATGAATATAAAGCAGATAATATTCACACTGAATGGCGGTGTCTTGTTGGAGCTGGATTGTAGACATTGTTTAGTATAAAGTGAATGAGCTAGCAAACACGTGTTTCCTACACGTGTTACCTATGTAATGATTGTGATGTAACCAAGAAAATGTCACGCAGAACGTTTTATGGACACTTCGTGCCTTTGGTTTCTCTTTTCCATTCACCAAAACTGGAAGATATGATTTAAAATTGGGTTACTTAATGTAAATGGCTTTTAAAACGAATAATTCGCATCCCGTGTTTAAATTCAGTTCTTCGATTATATTACAAGCATGTTGCGCGAACATTTAAAGTTCTACGTTCAGAAATATATTCTTTATTGCATGGGTTGTGATGCAACCTCCCGAGTACTTCCGCAGTACAGTAATTCCAATCGCACAGGCCCACGGGCAGCCAAAACTTCAGGAAATGAAAAATTATGAATGTATACAACTTTTTACTGACGAAACGTTGTGTACACCAATTTCCAGGTTTAAATATTACAAACCCGACGTTAAATGTAGATAAAACGGCTTTAGTCAGACACAAATATTTACTCAAATATTTGCAGTTTACCTCATTGAATCTGAAATTCACTGATTTTGCTGTCATAATCATTTGTGACAAGTCAAAAAAGTGTGCCGGACCGGGATTCGAACCTAGGTACTTGTCCATAGCAGTTAGTTATCTTCTGAACCAGTCACGTGGGTATGCATCACGTACCAGCTGAAAGTTTCAACTTGCCTCTGGATCCTCCCCATTTCTTTCTTGTAACAATTTTGTGATTTTTCCCTTTATCAGTAAAGCGTATCAGACCTTTCCAAACAGCAACTAATATTAGTTATATAGTAATACCGATAGGTTTTGTGTTGATTACGTAATGGATTTTCAGTAATCTGGAAAGAAATTGGGTCTCGTGCAACTTTCTGAGTGAATAGTTCCAAATATTAGTTTTTATCAGGACTTACTTGGAATGACATTCTTGTGGTTACAAATTCTTATAATGGATTCAGAAGTTTGCTGCTTACTTGCATTTGTTCCAGTTATGAGCAAATGAATTCAATCAACTGAAAATACATTACAAGTACATCTGATTCTTGATAGTTATTAACAAAAGTACTATTTTAAATACATTAATAGGATACATAGGAGGAAATGCCTTTAATACAGAAAAATTGTCCCTTGCATTTATATTGATATAATTATCCAGATTAAGAAGTTTTATATCCGTTGTGGAAGTAACGTCTTAGCAAATAAATTTCATCTCCGCGTCGACGATTTAATAATGGGTGAAACTGCTTTAATAGAGATGGAAACTGCTTCCCCACTGTTTTCAGCACGGCGTGGGAGGCAATAATAAGCCTGTAATAAAGAAGTGCGGCATGCAAAATTTTTCGGATGACCCAAAACTTTTTGGGGTGAATGCTTGCCACCTACGAATCGACTGCAAAAAAATGGCTCTGAGCACTATGGGATTCAACTGCTGTGGTCATCAGTCCCCTAGAACTTAGAACTACTTAAACCTAACTAACCTAAGGACATCACACACATCCATGCCCGAGGCAGGATTCGAACCTGCGACCGTAGCAGTCCCACAGTTCCGGACTGCGCGCCTAGAACCGCGAGACCACCGTGGCCGGCTCGAATCGACTGCAGTCGTTATCCTCAGAATTCAGCATTAACTTCCATCTACAGTTGTAAATAGTTTTATCACACAGTTATAATGTTTAAGTTCAGCATTGTGCCTGCAACAAGAGATAGGCTAGAACTACGAAGGAATTCCGTTTCGTCATAGCACAGATTTCTCTTGTTTTGTCTCATTATACTCTTAATTTAAACAAATTTTTATTGTAGGGCGTAACATTGTGCACAGACTTGTTTTTAGCGAATTTTAAGACAAGTGTAAATGAAATTTTTGGTACGAGCCCTCGAGACAGCAGCTCTAATCTAGCAGGGTCTGGAGATCTAGTTGCCAACGACACGTTTCAATTAGTGAGAAGTGGTCCTTGGCGTATCCACAACTGTGTTCATAAGGCACAAAAAATGCACGTGGGTTCTATCGGCTTCTGTCGATTTCTCCAAACGGAAGGAGTCAGAGGGCAGAGTTATAAATTCGTGCCTACTCGTACAGTACATGCAAGGTCTGTTACACATTATGAGAGGACGAGTGCACCGCTTTTAAATGTAACGTTAGGACGTCCACGTTAAATAGATTCCTGAAATAATCTCGACCTATTCAGTTTCTCATTCACACCTACGGGAGAGTTGCAGTGAAACGCGCCCTGAACTCAACGCCGTACTATACGTGATGGGGACACTATTATTTGCCCACAGCATTGTTAACAGAAGTAAAAGTACTGTAGTACTGAAGACACTGAGAAGAGCTTCACGAATAAAATTTTCTTATTCCGTTTAGAGAAGTCATTCGTGTCATCTGTCTGCAAATTGTGAAAGTTTCGCGTTCTATCACGTTTTAACACTCTGTATGTTATATTCTCTGAGACGGAATTTGGGGGCAACCCGGCATTTTCCTACACGAGAGTGCGAAATCGCGTAAATACCGCGTTCAAGTTGGCCGGCATATTCGGCGCACGGTCGTTAATGTGCCGCGCGGATTCGAGCCGGGTCTGGCTATAACTTCCCAGTCTTGCAAGCTAACGCGCTACGCTTTACGCTGCACGAGCAGGGGTGGATAATTAATGAAAGAGTTCACTGTATTTCGTTATGTACGCCAATCACACGAAATTCACGGAGTTCTGTTACGTGTAGCTTCAAATTACAGTTTCATTACGCAGTGATTTCCATAGCGCGAGAAAAGATCACAAAATTACCGAGTACTCGAAATGTTGTGGGCCGACAGAGGAGAGCTACACATGCCATGTAGACAGCTTAACATAAAATAACATAAAAAGGCATGAAATCAAAGAGTCAGTTAAAGAATTTGTGTTCGAATTTAGAGAAGGTATCATTGTCGTACCTGTACCACAGAAACGAGATACGGATTCGTTGTGTGGAACCATGGTGACGAACTCCTCGGAGACTTCCTAAGACACCCGAAAAGTCTCCATGCTAACATGTAATTTATCATATTGGTAGAGAAGGACCAACAGTTGCCCTTTCTAGATATGCTGGTTACGTGGGAAAGTGAAAACTTGAGACAAAGCGCGTTTCGAAAACCGACACAAACGGACTAATACCTGCACAAACTGTCGAATCCCAATGCGAGCCAGAAAAGAGATGTGATTAATATGCTGGTAACGAGAGCAAGACGAATATATGAGCCGCAGAACCTCAGACGCGAGATGCGACGCCTCGAAGGAGTTCTGAGGAACTCTTGGTACTCCACCAGTTACATAAGGAGTCACAGAATCAAACACTCGGCGAAGTAACACATCGAAAAAAGAAATGTCGGGTAGGGGCTTTCTGCCATACTGTCACAGAGTGACGGAGGGAGCCTGCCGTATATTGCGCAAACTTGGCATAAGGACTTTTTATAAACCGAAGAAGTTATGGTGTCTCAGATTGGCAGAGGAGAAAAGGGACCAACTTGCAAAGTCGGGAATATACAGCATACCATGTTAATGTGGAAAAGGCTAATTTCATCTTAACTGCAGATCTGATGATGACAATAGTCTAAATGTCATAATAAATGAAAATGTATTAAGCGATCTACACGGCTTTATTGTCAGTACCCCAAAATGATTGCAGACTCTTTTAGGGAATATATTTCCTTAGCTAATGAATCCCACAGTGTGTACTTCCTTTATAATTTCACCTGAGGGAGTAGTTTTGGGTACTCCTCCACGAGCTGCATTTTCAAAGGCAGTGAGGAAACGTTTGGATCCAGACTTCCATCTTTCATCTGTTTAAAATGAAGAAGCAGACCTCTTATAACTCTTCATCAGCTTTGGTTGGAGTTCTGTTGCTAATAAACCATCCAAACCAAGAATTTTGTTTCTACAACGTATTTCAATTTGTACCTTTGAAAGAATTGCATAAAACGCAAGAGTTTAAATTAAAATATTGCACATATCAATTTGATGCTTAACTTCCGTACCATACATGACAAACGCAAAATTTCATGAACGTCGTCTCTGTGCAGGGACCAGAACTTTCCCCCTTGTCGTAAAAATTTGTTTGCTCTCATTTATAGTCACTCCCGAGACTATATCAAATTATCAACTACTGTAGTGACATAACAGCTTTCACATGCCTCAAAGATGTTGTACCCGTGGACATGCCTGGCTTCAGCTCGATGTGGAAACACATGGAATTCTGTGCATCCGCTAATCACACACTTGCTGGTCCTTATGATCCCCATCCTTGGATGTTTGATGGATGATAACGAGCTTCGTGTTGTCTCCAAAGCAATACACGTCTGCACCTTATCAGGTGGGATTGACGGAGGACATCGAAAGGGTGCAAAAAAGGACAGCTCGTTTTATACTATCATGTAACAGGGGAGAGAGTGTGGCAGATATGATACGCGAGTTGGGATGGAAGTCATTAAAGCAAAGACGCTTTTCGTCGCGGCGAGATCTATTTACGAAATTTCAGTCACCAACTTTCTCTTCCGAATGAGAAAATATTTTGTTGAGCCCAACGTACATAGGTAGGAATGATCATCAAAATAAAATAAGAGAAATCAGAGCTCGAACAGAAAGGTTTAGGTGTTCGTTTTTCCCGCGCGCTGTTCGGGAGTGGAATGGTAGAGAGAGAGAGTTCGATAGTGGTTCGATGAACCCTCTGCCAAGCACTTAAATGTGAATTGCAGAGTAATCATGCAGACGTAGATGCAAGTTAAACTGGTATGCAATTAAATGAAACAACTAGTTTACTGCTACCAGTCACCGTTTTATTTTTTCCACGGCGCGTTTCGAAGGTTTAAACCTCCATCATCGGGTAGATTTACATGAGTTAGTATTACATATGTGTGTGTGTTGTCTAATGATTTTGGAGGAACTTGTGGCACTGCTTAGTGGAGAAACAAGACACTATTTCAGAATATGGTTTTGGATTACTTTTGACAATCAGTTTAATTTTTTCTCAAAAGTAATCCAAAACCATATTCTGAAATAGTGTCTTGTTTCTCCACTAGGCAGTGCCACAAGTTCCTCTAACACAACACAACACAACACATAAACACGTATTTAATACTAACTAATGTAAATCCACCCGATGATGGAGGTTTAAACCTTCGAAACGCGTCGTGGAAAAAATAAAACGGTGACTGGTAACAGTAAACTTGTTGTTTCATTTAATGTCAGTAACAGTCACGGTAAAGCCTAACCTAAAAATGGTATTCAATTATTTGTAGACAGACGTGTTGACGTGTACTCCTCTGCAAAGGCTCCCTGATGTGAACGGTAAACGACACGCTGCTCAGTAATTTGTATTTTCCGTCGTTCAAATTTGCGACTACTAGTTTTACAGATATTGTATATTTTCTTCCTGATCCTCAGGTGTTGAATATGTCTTCTTGTTATATTCCTAAGTTACACGTGGTTGATTGTTTTTCTGGACTCTCAACCTCTTTCTGGGTCTATCTCAAGACACTTTCCCTATTAGTCTATAGGTATATCGTTTTTAATTATTTTGGATGTGCTGTTTTCTTTCATCCCTTATTACTTGGACTCTGCATTATTTTTACAACATCAAATCAGTTCGATACTACTTTTAACACTGCGTCATCGCCTGATTACCGTACCCTTTATTCTATGTGTAGCCAATAGTAAGGTACTCGTCTTCATTTCGAGCTGCTATTTTGCTTGCCCCACTGCCATATAATACGTATTTTACTGTCATTGCTTTATAGAACTTTATTTGAATTTGTTTCCTTATCTTTTTATCCAGTATTTTGTATGTGGTGCCAATGATATAACGGAATATTTCTATTTTCTTCATCATATCTAGTTTTGTGAAGACGTTGAACTTATAAACTCTATTTTCTAATCATTTTAGAATTTGACTTGGGACCAGATCTTAGCCTTTGGAAGCCAAACATTTTCTTTTCTCAGTGAATAAATGGCTACACGGCAACCATATGTATAACTGAAATTTTACTGTAATTTTAATCTACAATAAAGTTTAAGAAATATCACCCAAGCACACACAGAAATTATCTATCCTGTTAATCCTCTACGGTGTAGAAAGAGCTGTCAAGGAGAAGTAATGTAAATTCTTGTAAAAACTGTTTTCATTTTGTGCCACGAAATTTCATTAAGAAGATGGGCGTTTAAATATTTTTCTGATTGCATGCTTCGCTAATTTTCATTAGTGTTAAGTTGTAAACAGTGGAAGCCTTTTTTCGTAGTGATATGTTTATCAATACTGATATTATTTTCAAATTGCGACTTGTTCTTGGCAACTTTGTAATACAGTTACTAAGTATTGCAGTTTTGCTGGTGTGCATATGGTAGTTTTGTGCACTACCACATTGATAACAATATATTCAACTTCAGAGTCAGTTGTTTTGCTTTTTCGATAAGTTAGGGTTTTATTAATTTTTGTTCAATTTATACATACCTGAGTGTTTCTTTTTTTACACATTATACCGCATAATAAAAAATCGTTACTTGTTAAGGAAATATCTAATTATCAGCAGCAGTTGTCCTGATATGGACGCCTTCGAAACAAACGCAGTATCTCTTAGTACCATAACTTCAAGTTCTCTCCATAAGGGTAAGTTTTATACCTACCCGTAACGAGGCCAAATTGTAGTGTTAGCTCTGAAGAGTTTCCAGGATCGTTTTCCAATAGTTTCCAAGTATGGAGCATTTTGTACTTATTCTGAGGGAAGAAAGGGAAGGAGAGAAAGAGTATCGATCAGTCAGTAAGCGAACGACACGCGGAATAGAATGTGCAGCAGGATAGTCACACCTGAACCAGTGTTCCTCTTAAAACTTTAAGTCGCAGAATATTCATCGAATGGATAACGAATAACTTGTGTGTTTTGGTGGCTTACCCAATTACTATGTCGCACAGGCTGGAGTTCTACCAGATAATTTTTTAAAAGTATCTCATTGTTCACATTTAACAATGAATGCTATAATATATTTTTTTTCAAACACACATAGCAGATGTGCCGACTGTTCCACAATTAAAACATTTATTACATTCTGACTGCAAATACGGGACAACTCAAATAGTAATCGATTTCCTAGTACCATGTGTGATTCTTTGACCTAATTACTAGGCTGTCGGCAGCGTCATTTTTTGTAGCGAAAAGGTTTTTATGGTAATGTACAACTATCGAAACATTATTAATATCAATATAAGAGAGAGTCTTTTGTGAACTCACCATCCTCGAGTTCAAATGGCTCTGAGCACTATGGGACTTAACATCTATGGTCATCAGTCCCCTAGAACTTAGAACTACTTAAACCTAACTAACCTAAGGACAACACACAACTCCCAGCCATCACGAGGCAGAGAAAATCCCTGAACCACAATCCTCGGGGCGGTAGTACCTTCCTACTGGTGAAAGTTACTGGTCATGCCAATATCAGCAGTCGCTTGCTAAATGCTGCAAATCTCAACACGTGGCATAGATATTCTAGGTACAGATGAAGTAAACGCTTACGTCTGCAATCTCTTTACATGTGCAAACTTTGCTAATATGAAACTACAATTGTGTTCCTCTTCAAATTCAGAAGAAACACATGAATAGCAAGTCAAGTGTATAACCAAATGAAGCTAAAATGGCGAGTATTTAGTACCACAGAAATTATTAGAAATAGTGAAAGAGTAAGGTAACCACATGTTTGATTCACAAAGACAGATACAGATTTTTTTGTTCTTTTGCAGTTAGTAGGAAAACAACGTTTACGTATGATACTTACCGTTTTACGCCACAATATTACTCGATACTGTGGGACGCATTGGTTGTTTGCATCGGTAAGCACCACAGAGAGGAAGAACGGCACCTTCTCGCTGTCAGATCCCACGTAATTCTGATGAACTGCAGAGAAAATAAATACGAGGCACGTTCAGAAAGTAAGTTTACTGTGACCATAACGGGCTGTGGTTTTTTGAGGGTTGGCAACACTGAGTGGAGGAGGGAGGGGGGAATCCCATGACCAGAGTGAGCATCGAATGAATACGGCAGTACGTAACCTTACGTTGTAGTTTCCAGTTACGTGAAAGGTGTCGGTAAGAAATTCCGCCAAGTGCGAACCACGTGATGTGATTCGCTTCGTACTCGCGGAAGGAATAACACCAGCCGAAATTTTTTCGCGAATAAAAACGGTTGTTTGGTTGATTTGCGGGAGGGGACCGAATAGCAAGGTCATCGGTCCCATCGTATTAGGGAAGGAAAGGGAAGGAAGTCGGCCGTGCCCTTTCAAAGGAACCATCCCGACATTTGCTTGAAGCGTTTTACGGAAATCGGGGAAAACCTAAATCAGAATGGCAGGAAGCGGGTTTGAACTGTCATCCTCCCGAATGCGAGTCCAGTGTCCTAAGCACTGAGCCACCCCGCTCGGTCAAAACGGTTTACGGCGAAGGTATTATGAACAGAACGAGGGTGTTTAAGTGACGTAGGGTTTTTAGTGGAGGCAGAACAAATGTTCATGACGAACAGAGCAGTGAGACAAGACCTTCCATTTAGGCTGATGAGTTGGTGCAAAAAATCGAGGAAACTATTCGTCAATACCGCCGATTGACAGTGGATGAAATTTCTGCAATGTTCCCACATCTCTAATGAACTCTCTTACACTATACAGTCACAGAAGCGTTGGGATACCGGAAATTGTGCTCATAATAGGTTCCAAAATGTCTGACGGAGCAGCACAAGAAGAATCGAGCCAATAGCGCCGACGATTTTTTTGAGCGACTTGAATTGGAAGGTGCGGATTTTCTGAGCTCTATTGTGACTGGGGATGAAACATGAGTGGGTCATGACACGCCAGAGACAAAAAGATGGTCGCCACAGTGGCGTCACACCTATTCTCCATCTTCTAAAAAATACAAAACCACACTTTCGAGCAAAAACATCATGGCCCAGTGTTTTGGGACCCCAAAGGCATCACTTTTGTCAAATTTCTACCCCAGGCGAAGACCATCAACGCACAACGACATTACGAGACCCTAAAAATCTCAAATGGAACATTCAAAAAGAAGGACAATGCTGACGAGAGCGGTGTACGTGTTGTACGACAATGGTCATCCACACACAGCCAAAAGGCGGTCTTGGACTGATTTCATTGGGTGTTTTGAACCCGCCCTCCCGTATTTTCTTGACTTGGTGCCTTCAGATTATTTTCTTTTCGCTTTTCTGACTGTACAAATGAGTGGAATTAAATATCAACCGACGGGCAGGTGCAGAAGGGGATTCTGAAGTGGGAGAAGGAGCTGGCGGGAGATTTCTTCGAGGAAGACGTAAAGAAGCTTCTATCACGGCTCACTACATGCATTGAACAGGGTGATAATTATTTGGAAGAATAGTCAACAAGTGGATCAACAATATCCCGTAATATATTTTCACGTACACTTCTTCTAAAAACATATAAAAATCTAGTACTTTTACCTTCTGAACATGCCTCGTAACAGGAGAACATTAAGCAAAACTGTGTGGCGCAGATTTCATGGCCTACTACATACGTAAATAATTATTAGACGAATAAGAAAACCCACAATTATATCAAGTGATCTTTCTTAGTTACTTTTATTATATCTATAGCAAGAGTTCCTTAGGTCTAATTTATATCTTGGAAAGATGAAAAAGGAATCATATTGAATTACACTGACAGTTTCGAAGTAAAGGTACAGAGACAGATGAAGCACAAACGAGAATTAGTATTCTATTACGTGCTGCTTCTATTCGATTGGGCGCAGCGGCAAAGACAGAAAACGCAACAGTTCAGTCGACAGCTTACCGATACACGACGACAAAGCGAGACTGCATGTTGGTGCCCTTAAAAGACGGTAACTGAGGAAATTGCAGTTCGCAACTTTAGATAGTTCCTCTTGTTATTTGTGAGAGTGAGCAGTGAGAATAGATCGTGCGCAGTTGGCTCCATAGGTTTCCTGCAAATCTCTTAATGACGATATTAAAACATTGTCAAAAAGGTGGCAAAAAAATGAACAGTGCCGTGCGTGCAAATAGTTTTTCATATGTTTTGAAAATATAGTGCTTTGAAATATTCCCGGTCACGCTTCATTCATATCGTTACATAACACACGTGCGTTAACGACAGCAAAACTCCAATACTACCCAGGCAACGTTGGTGTCCACAGCAGGGATATGCTGTACGATATCATCCACACATGGACACATTTATTGCTGATACCCAGACCTATTACCCTTGGATGGTCCTACAAGGGTAATTCTCAAAATAGTTTACATTTGCATGCAACACGAGAAAGAAAAGACTTAGCGGCACTTACTGTAGGAATATTGTAGGAGTACAGACCTAGTAATCCGAGAGTCAAGTTCGCTGTGACGTTGTGCCCTGGGAGAGAAAAGGTTTGTAATGGCCGCAGCAATCACAAATAGGCCGACTATGACGTGCGCACAGTTATAAAAGCTATTCACCGTTAAATTTGTGCACTTTATGGAGATAATACCATGAATTATAGTGCTCTGAGACAACTGAAATTTCTAGAGCAAATGAACGACTCATAATTAAAAATCTGGCCAATTTATTTACGTTTTACAACTACGTTTCTTCGAATTAGCGACTGAAAAACTGGGCTAATGGAAGAGATTTACTTGTTGGTTGCCAAGATTTCTTTCTGATGATTATCATGCCCCCCAGAATAGGTTCGGCTCTCACGTTCCTGCTGGGGTGCACAGACGAAGGTTGTCATTCCTTGATCAAATTGTTATGGGCCATGAGACGTGGCGTTCGTATGAGACTTACAAGAAATCAGTTACTCAATGAGCTAAAACCAGTTCATCACAAAAACTTGTAAAATACTGTCCTACATTTTCTTCGTAGAAAGCCTTGGACACTATCTTTTGGATTAGGAATAGTATACTGATGGCTCGGTTATTCGTATGAGACACACGCTCAAATTACCTACTGCCACAGTAGTTTCATTGCAAAACTACTGGTAAAAGCAGTAGTACAAACTCAAATTTACGTTGTAATAACGTTACATATGCTTACTTCCACTGCCAATGATCTCCTCAACTCGGCCACGACAAAAAAAAAAGAAAAGAAAAAAGTCGCATGCCGCAATCTGCTACAGTCACATAGCACAACAACCGCTCTGACTGTTGCTTCGAACGCAATAAGTGACTGACACAGTGCGCTACATTCATACAAGAACTAGTGTACCACTAGATGTCTGTATTGCAAAAGCGTCGGTGGTTTCAAGGAACTGATACTTAAAAAACAACAACAATAATAATAATAAAGTGGTGGATTCAGGCACAAAACCATAGTACTCGAAGGTTTAATACACTGTATATTGCAGTGTTTGCTTTACAGTGTGACGTCATACCTAAAGCGAATGACAGCTAGGGTACAGAGAGTAGTACTGCTGTAGCAACGGAGTTATATGATGATAGACGTGTCGCTGTTACAAGCAGTCAGATAAACTAAATCGCTTTTTAGGGAGTGTAAACATTATTATACACTGCTGCTTTTCACTCATAAAATATGTTTGCATTCAAACACACTGGATCTTTCATCTTATAATACAGTATATTTAGAAGTTATGTCAACCTGCACCTATATTCTGTTACGGAATTGTGCTCATTGGGTCCATTTGAGAAACAGTACTCACACCAATGCCTGCACATGAAACGCTGAAATGATTGTCGTGAATACTGCCTTGGCATTAAATGTAAGCTCAACAACATAACGGAGTTGTGGAAATAAAATTTGGAACACACAATAATATTTTAATTACTAGCTGATATATGATGGCTAGGTTAAATGTTCTCGGTCCGGTACGGACATGGTGTTGATACAAACTACTTTTTCTATATTTTTTCATGCTGGGTAATAAAGTAAATAATGTGGTAACTTGGATTGCGTAATAGTTTTTGCAAAGCTTTGCGTTGGAGCCGTATTGTGTCTGTTTCGCTCAAATTGATACACTGGATGTGGAAGTACTTCTCTTGGAGATGAACTACGTTAAGAATGTCCAAAAGATGCAAGTGCAGGTGGAAACATCGACAGGGCTTACAATAATGTGCTGTTTTATCGCAGAATACAGGTATATGAAATAACCATATTAGAAGAAAGAGTGGAATATATTATGTCTGAAGGATTAACAGTGAGAATGATTTATGTGTGGCAGGTTGCACATTTACTGAATGTAGGCCAAAAAAGAACAAGTATACCAATGCTGGGAAGGATTCAAAAATAATTCACGTGATTTTGTGCGTGGATTTGTTACTGTGGGTGAGAAGTTGGTCTATCTCTTCTTGTCAGTGGACAACAACTGAACCAAGTCCTCTGCCTAGGATAAGACTACGTGCGGTTTGACCTGAAAGTTCACTCATACACTGCCAGGCCGACATCATTTCACCTTGCCTCATAAAATTTGAGTTACATACACAGTATAATTTTAACAATAGGGTATATCATAATGAATAGCGATAACTAGCACGGCTTGGAGTATGCCATTAGTAAAACCAAAAACGTCCCAGTAAACATGAGTACTCAAACGAGATAACTGCTACTGTGTGGTTATGAGTGGCCACTGAGTAGAGTATAAAATATTGTTTTACTTAGTATTTGAAATATAAACTTTTCGGTAACGTCCCCGTGTTACTGAACTCAAATTTCACCCATGGGCCGATGGTTGGGGAGTGTGGTGCATGCTGACGTAAGGCGACATACAACGCGCCAATGTGTTCCAGGATGGATAACCTGTAAAGCATTATTAGGATGATGCACCAGAGTAGCTGCTTAAAATAACTAGTCTTTATTCACGACAGACTGTTTCGGCATTTAGCACCATTGTCAAGTATCTGCGGATACAATTTTGGTGTGAACGTGTATAAATATGAATGTCACTTATATTAAAGTGACTATATTATACTCATGTTTAGACTGATGTCACGTCCATATTACGTCGTTAGTAAGCTGTCTTACATCTGTCCATGTTTTGATAAGATGGTAAATGACACAAATATATTGAAAATATTACGTTAATTACGGTTTGACAGTAGTTTGACAGTTCAAGTATTATGGCGTAATATGTTTACAAAGATTATGCGCATGGTTCAAAATGGTTCAAATGGCTCTGAGCACTATGGGACTCAACTGCTATGGTCATCAGTCCCCTAGAACTTAGAACTACTTAAACCTAACTAACCTAAGGACATCACACACATCCATGCCCGAGGCAGGATTCGAACCTGCGACCGTAGCAGTCGCACGGTTCCGGACTGCGCGCTTAGAACCGCGAGACCACCGCGGCCGGCTTATGCGCATGAACAGGGACATTATTTTACTAACTAAATTTTGTCACGATTATCTTTGGTTGTTGCATTATTTCCAATAATCATGTCATTATCTGACATACGGGATATATTAAGCTGCTGGCCCTAAGGAAGAAAAATATGTTGACGATATAGTCTGCAAAGGGCCTGTAACGTGCTCTCCAAGATTTTTGTCCTAAATCTCTATCTGGGTGAATCTCAAAAAGTCAAATGTACAGCACGCCGTCGGTACAGATGAAGAGCAGGAGAACTGAATTGTAGATTCTTGTCAAGATTACCGATCGAGGTGGCGCAGGGGTTAGCACAGTGGACTCCCATTCGGGAGGACGACGGTTCAAATCCGCGCGCGACCATCCAGATTAAGGTTTTCCGTGATTTCCCTATATCGCTACAGCAAATACCGGGATGGTTCCTTCGAAAGGGCACGGCCGATTTCGTTCCGCATCCCTGAAACAACCCGTGTGCTCCGTCTCTAATAACCTAGTTGTCGACGGAACGTCGAGTCCTAATCTTCTTTCCATCTTTGTCAAGATTTAATATGTGATTCGGGTATGTTTCAAAGAATTCGCAACTCACTGCAAAGACGTGTGTATTAGTACCAAATAGGACAACACAGTACAGTGATGTGGGTGCGGTTAGTTAGCATAGATTAGTAACTATCTCAGAAATTAATTGTCTGCGGACCCATGTTTACTGGCATGTTTTTGTTTCTATTAACGTGTATACCCTCACCCCCCCCCCCCCCCGCCTCTCTCTCTCTCTCTCTCTCTCTCTCTCTCTCTCTCTCTCTCTCTCTCACACACACACACACACACACACACACACACACTCTAAAAAGTAGCAGATGTGACGCTAAAGGGATGGAGAGCAATCATGCATTTTCTTCAACTCAGGTAAGGTGTGCTAGAGAGGGTTGTTAGTATATGAGAAAATATTTAATCATACAGTGCATTTCCACATGACATGAACTGCGTATAATTATTAGCGGGGGACACAAATGAAAAACTAAATACATTGAATGTGTCTTTCGTTGATAAATGATTCATGGGTCATAAATTCCGCAGTTTTCATGCTTCTTTTCGCCGAGTAGTATGAGCACTCTTTTTCTTCAAATTGCTGCAGACTGTAATGATTGATGAAAGTTAGAATATTTACTGGCATGAATCGCCACTAAAACGACAGAGTTCTTTCTGTCCAGAGGTACTGTTAAACGTTCTCTCTTTGATCATATACCAGCAGAGTGCGAGGCGGTGGGAAGGACGGGAACAGATTTGCCTCCCTTTAACGTGACAACCACTGAATTAAACATGCAAGCGCCGCTAGAAATCTCTCCATCTTGGTACTTACGCTTGCCGAGAAAGTACTTGAAGTACCAGCGCGTCTGGTACTCTGGGTTCTCGAGGACCGGCGTGCTCGGTGAACCGAACATCTGTAAACACAAGAGACATGGTCATCAACTATAACGCCCACGCCACACCTCACTGCTGGGAGATACGTGGTCGCTGCAACTTTCCATCCAACAGCTGCGCTGTAGCTACAGGATGAAAACTGTATGTGATTCAGGCCCTGTCGAATATTTGACACATGTTAACAGATTCGTAGTGAATGAAACCGGAAAACAGACAAGTGAAGCTAATCTTCTTTCGTAAAATGACGTAAATGGAAAGTGTTACATCATGAACGTTAGCAAACTGATAATCCTGTGTTTTCAGTATACAGTGTGCTCGAAATTATTCGTTCAGATTAATACAGGATTAAACAACGTCATATATATGTACTCAATGTCAGTTTCGGATGGTAGGGAGGATTTACGCAGAAGGTAGTTTAGCATGCTTATTACAGCAGTAGCATTTACAAAAACTGCTCGAATGCGCGATCATTGGACTGTATGCACGTAGTATATCGTCGACCCTTTGATTGTCGTGTCTGTTTGCAGTTTTCTGGCATGTCCGCAATGGTACCAGCAGCTACGGCATTTCTGGCGAAGAATTCTTCTACAACGGTTTCATACGACAGCTGCTTCATATGCCCCTAGAGGAAGGAACCCAGACACGTGGGGTCAGGTGACCTAGGTGGCCAGCCCACAGGGCCGATCCATAGATTCAGCTCTCAGATGATTCCTCACAGCAATGCTGAAATGGGCTGGCGCACTATCGTGTTTGATGCACATCGTTTGTCTAACATTCAGAGGTACATTCACAACCAGTACAGCCGACCATCAGCACAAAGAGCAGTTTTGTCTGTATACATTTCCAGTCAGCTGCGCGGACACAACAGCACCGCTAACAAAATGTTTAAACCAATCAACAAGTTTACTGTTTACTGTTACCAGTCACTGTTTGTTTATCTTCACGACGCGTGTCAAAGTTTTAAACCTCCATCATTAGTTGGATTTACATTTGTTAGTATGACGTGTGTGTGTGTGTGTGTGTGTGTGTGTGTGTGTGTGTGTGTGTGTGTGTGTTGTGTTAAGATTTTTTGGAGGAACTTTTAACACTGTCTCGTGGGAGAAACAAAACACTATTTCAAAACGTGGTATTGGATTCCTTATGACAAAAAGATTAAACGTATATCTAGTGGTAAAAATAAAATAAGTAAACAGAGTACCTCTAGTTGCGACAGATTCGTTTCACTGCCGTAACACATCACATATATACTGTCATATTTTGTAAGCAAATATGGTGTCGGGAAACTATTAGGTTCAAGGATCACATAGCAGAAGAGAAACATTATCACAAAGTTCAAAGAATATCCATCGTAACAACATTATTACAGAATAAATTTTAAAGGATTTTGGAGATCTTTGTTTTGAGGTGCTGAATACATGCGTTGGAATAAATATTTCAGATGGTATATAAATCCGATTTTGTCAAGTAAATATAGTTTAAACTTCTTACTCGAGTATATAAAAGATAACATGTTGCAACTTTTCAGTACAATAATTATGTTGGCTACAGTGGTAAAATTATACACAAATAACGGTTTTGGTTGGTATTCGCAGATAGAAATGAAAGGCTGGATGCAGAGCGAGAGCAAGAGGAAGAGAAACAGAAAGTGAGACAAGGAGTGAAGGTGGAAGTAGTGACTGGATGAGAGCAAACTTTCCAAAGCAGGAGTTCTTAGGATTATAAACCCCAACGTTCTGGCAGTTATTTCATGTAACAGATGTAATATATAAAGATCCAACAGCCAGAATACAAAAAGAGATTAAACACATCTCAAACAACATCAACTTCCTACTCACCATCCAAGACGCAAGAAACATTGTAACAATGTGCCCACAGGTACCTTGCCTTTGATCACAACCAATGATAAAAAAAAAACCAGCCCAACATTGAAATCCAACAAAATGCTCTTCAAAATTCTCAAAGAAGCATACACATTCAATAATGAGAGAACACTTAAAAACAGAGCAGAATTTACACAACATGTGAAAAATATAGAAGTTCCTGATGCAGGTACACTTACCACATTTGATATAACAAATCTTCATTTCTCTGTGCCAATAGATCCTACGCTATAGATAATTAATGCCAACCAACAGAAGCACAAAAAAATCCCTTCAACTCACATTACTGAACTAATGGACTTGCTCGAATTCACACTTTCACACAACTATCTTAACAATAAAATCTACAAACAGGCAGATGCCTGGTAATGGGGTAAAACATCTCAGGATTGTTAGCTGAAATATTTATAAGTAATTTAGAAGCCAAATCCTGAATTACAATCACCACCTCCTCAAAAATATCATCTACTACTACTACAGATACCATCATTTTAATCAATGGCACAAAAGATGACATCAATGAATTGAACCAGTTATTCAACAAATCCCATGAAAACATGAAATTCACAGTTGAACATCAAGTAGATGACAGTATCAATTTTTTAGACCTTGCCATTAGAATAAAGAATAAGACATCAGTTTTTATATAACATGCTTAATAAAATATACATAGCACCAATAGCAATAATAGCACCAATAATTTCTGTAACAAAGCTAAACGACCCTTGAGATGGTGATATCGATATTTTTTAGGAAGTTTTACATGTTTGACAAACCAGTTTGGAACTGTATTATTACAATTTTGGCATGATCTCTTTTTGTCGACGAGACTGACGTGTACCAAGCGAACTTGGCTTTCAGTATTATAAATTAGAATACAAGAGTATTTTCGTGCACTTGGGGGTAACATTTCGTACTAATGTCGATACGATCAAAAATTCCAAATGAAATAAAATTTTATCATTTAATATCCGTTATATGTTGAACATATGCAACAAGTGTAACAAGTATCAGACTGGTGCTTCACGGTGAATCACTTCCCATTTCCGTTAATATATTAGCCATTTATCACTGCTGTTGGAGGACTGCGAATGGAAAAATTTAGTGTGTGTGTGTGAAATCTTATGGGACTTAGCTGCTAAGGTCATCAGTCCCTAATGTTACACACTACTTAACCTAAATTATCCTAAGGACAAACGCACACACCCATGCCCAAGGGATGACTCGAACCTCCGCCGGGACCAGCCGCACAGTCCATGACTGCAGCGCCTAAGACCGCTCAGCTAATCCCGCGTCGAAAAATTATGGTTTCTGTGTCAACACAAACTTTCATTATGTGATCAAAAGTATCCGAACACGCCTATATAATGCGTAACTTGGCCACGATATGCAACGAGAGGCGGTCCCGGCAGTATGGAATGAGCCGCGGAGTATTGTGTTATCAGTAGAGAAGCAGTAACAGGAGAGCAGGTAGGTCATGAGGGGTAAGTGGTTTCAAACGTGAACTAGTCACTGGATGTTACCTGGGTAACAGATTCATCAGGGACATTTCAACTCTGATTGTGAAGTGAAAACGCGAAGGATCAACAGCAGCTGCACCAAGACCAGGCGCATCTCATGAACTGATGGACGGAGACAGTCTAGTACTGCAGAAGGTAGTTGAATAAAAATTGCATGACATCAGTGCAAAGATTCACTGATGAGTTTCAAAGGACTACCAACCGTCCATCTAGCACAATGACTGCGCGTAGGGAGTTACAAAAGGATGGGCTACAATGGACGAGTAGCTCATCATCAGCCCACATTTGGTTCAAATGGCTCTGAGCACTATGGGACTTAACTTCTGAGGCCATCAGTCCCATATAACTTAGAACTACTTAAACCTAACTAACCTAAGGACATCACACTCATCCATGCCCGAGACAGGATTCGAACCTGCGACCGTAGCGGTTGCGCATTTCCAGACTGTAGCGCCTAGAACTGCAAGGCCACTCCGGCCGGCGTGAGAACAGGAACCTATTGACATAAACGAGTTGAAAATCTATTTATATAGTCCTGAATACCACATACTGGATACAAAGACGTATTGTGTTGCACATCATATAACTGAATTTTTGACAAATGATTTTCAACCCTTGCTTAAGGTACGTAATAGCACAACATGTCCTTTCACTTCTATAGATGTAAACATAGTCGTTAAAAACGCGAAGCAGGCTACTCTCAAAGAGTATACAGAATGAAATTTTCACTCTGCAGAGGAGTGTGCGCCTATATGAAACTTCCTGGCAGATTAAAACTGTGTGCTGGACAGAGACTCGAGCTCGGGACCTTTACCTTTCGCGGGCATCTACCATCTGAGTTACCCAAGCACCACTCACGCCCCGTCCTCACAACTTTACTTCCGACAGTACCTCGTCTCCTACTTTCCACACTTCACAGAAGCTCTCCCATATTACATCCAAGTAATTTGGGCAGCCGGATTTCTTAAAGACAACACCAGAGGGCCGCCACACTAGCCACGGCCACCAGACGGCGATCTAAGAGCCAACAGAGGTCGCTGGTTCTACGGACTTCTTTACTACGTCAGCCATATGACACGAAGTAAGCCCGACTGTGCCATGGCCGAGAGTTGTACTTAGGCCAGTGTATGGGCCCTCAAACTCCAGTCCACTAAACAAAAAAGTTCAAATGTGTGTGAAATCTTATGGGACTTAATTGCTTAGGTCATCAGACCCTAAGCTTACACACTACTTAACCTAAATTATCTTAAGGACAAACACACACACCCATGCCCGAGGGAGGACTCGAACTTCTGCCGGGACCAGCCGCACAGCCAGTTCACTTCAGTTGGGCTTCCTGGGCCAGGCGTCGAATGCATGCGCATTTCTTCAATCATGAGCTCACTCCAGAGCTAGTGCGCATCTGTCACTGCCTTCTGAGCCAGTTCTCGCACCCCAGAACCTGCAAGGATTCTTCCAGACGAGGAAGTGTCGTTGATATAGTGACTGACTACTGGACTTTTAATATTTCGGTGTTTGTGATTATACCAGCTTCACTGGACTTAAATTTGTCATTGTTAACGTTAACTCTTAACTAGTTTTTTCGAGACTTCATTTCAGAACTCTTTCTTTTCTCCGTTACCAGAACTTCTGCCTAAAGCACTGTGTTATGTTCAAGCTAGAAGAATTTATCTTGTTGACGATTGTTTCAAGACCTGTTTGCAAGAAGGAAAATTGTGTTCTCTTAATTAAAATAAATTTGATGTTTATTTTGTACATGGGCCTTTAATTTTTGACCGCCTATTTTGGATACGTTAGTGTGTGTTCATGTTGAACAGTGATTGAATAGGACTGTGACGAAAAATAAATGGACGATAGTTGCAAAAGCCACTGCAGAACAGAATGTCACACTGGTGAATCCTCTGAGCACCAAAACAACAAGAGAGTATCTCCAGACGCAGCGAACTGCAGGGCGAGCTGAAATGCAAACACCACTCTTCAATATATCTCCAGACGCAGCGAACTGGAGGGCTCAAATGGCTCTGAGCACTGTGGTACTCAACTGCTGTGGTCATTAGTTCACTAGTACTTAGAACTACTTAAACCTAACTAACCTAAGGACATCACACACATCCGTGCCCGAGGCAGGATTCGAACCTGCGACCGTAGAAGTCGCACGGTTCCGGACTGCGCGCCTAGAACCGCGAGACCACCGCGGCCGGCAACTGGAGGGCGAGCTGGAATGCAAACACCACTCTTCAGTACTGCAAAAGCCCGTAACACGAAAACGTGATTCCAAAGCCATAAAACCTGGACTACAGCCCAATTGAAGGATGTCATTTGGTCGAGTGGGACTTGTTTCACAGTGCTTCTGACTTCTAGCCGAGTTACATCTCAAGACTGAAACATGGTAGGGGTTCGGTGATGATTTTGGAAGCGATATCGCGGTATTCCATGGGTCCCAATGTTACTTTGCAAAGTCGCATTGCTACCAAGGTATTGTAAGGAGGCTGTATAGGTTTTTGTGTTGGTAACGCCACTTAATGTTCTATATGAAAATCACTGACTGTGCTGTGTGAAGTCTGTGGCGGGTTTGCATTGTTGGAATATTTGCTATTGTAGTGTTGGGCAGTTGGATGTGAGCAGCGCGTAGCGTTGCGCAGTTGGAGGTGAGCCGCCAGCAGTGGTGGATGTGGGGGGAGAGATGGCGGAGTTTTGAGAGCGGATGATCTGGACGTGTGTCCATCAGAAAGAGTAAATATTAAGGTAATTACATTGTTTGTTCTCAATCAAAATCTTTCATTTGCTAACTATGCCTATCAGTAGTTAGTGCCTTCAGTAGTTAGAATCCTTTATTTAGCTGGCAGTATTGGCACTCGCGGTATTGCAGTAGTTCGAGTAATGAATATTTTTGTGGGGTAAGTGATTCATAAAAGGTATAGATTATTGTTAGTCAGGGCCGTTATTTTGTGGGGATTATTGAAAGTCAGATTGCGTTGCGCTAAAAATATTGTGTATCAGTTTAGTGTGTTGATCAGAATAAATAAAGAGCGAAATGTCTGAGTACGTTCAGATTTGCTCAGCTGTTTGAAAATCAAATAACGTTAGGGGTTTATGAGCACAGTCATTCATAAATTTCTCTAAGGGGACGTTTCAGTTTATGAGACCATTTTGGCTGATCAGATCCATCCCATGGTACAATGTTTGCCCCCATACGTCAGGGCCCCTGGTTTCGTGAACACGAGAATGAATTGTCACATCTCTCCCGGCCTCCACACCCACCAAATCTCATTATTAATGATCCTTTGTGGTGTACTTTGGAGAGAAGGGCACATGATCAATATCCATCTACATCATCGTTATATGAATGGTTCAAAAGGCTCTGAGCACTATGGGACTCAACTGCTGTGGTTATCAGTCCCCTAGAACTTAGAACTACTTAAACCTAACTAACCTAAGGACATCACACACATCCATGCCCGAGGCAGGATTCGAACCTGCGACCGTAGAAGTCGCACGGTTCCGGACTGCGCGCCTAGAACCACGAGACCACCGCGGCCGGCAACTGGACGGCGAGCTGGAATGCAAACACCACTCTTCAGTACTGCAAAAGCCCGTAACACGAAAACGTGATTCCAAAGCCATAAAACCTGGACTACAGCCCAATTGAAGGATGTCATTTGGTCGAGTGGGACTTGTTTCACAGTGCTTCTGACTTCTAGCCGAGTTACATCTCAAGACTGAAACATGGTAGGGGTTCGGTGATGATTTTGGAAGCGATATCGCGGTATTCCATGGGTCCCAATGTTACTTTGCAAAGTCGCATTGCTACCAAGGTATTGTAAGGAGGCTGTATAGGTTTTTGTGTTGGTAACGCCACTTAATGTTCTACACTCCTGGAAATGGAAAAAAGAACACATTGACACCGGTGTGTCAGACCCACCATACTTGCTCCGGACACTGCGAGAGGGCTGTACAAGCAATGATCACACGCGCGGCACAGCGGACACACCAGGAACCGCGGTGTTGGCCGTGGAATGGCGCTAGCTGCGCAGCATTTGTGCACCGCCGCCGTCAGTGTCAGCCAGTTTGCCGTGGCATACGGAGCTCCATTGCAGTCTTTAACACTGGTAGCATGCCGCGACAGCGTGGACGTGAACCGTACGTATGTGCAGTTGACGGACTTTGAGCGAGGGCGTATAGTGGGCATGCGGGAGGCCGGGTGGACGTACCGCCGAATTGCTCAACATGCGAGGCGTGAGGTCTCCACAGTACATCGATGTTGTCGCCAGTGGTCGGCGGAAGGTGCACGTGCCCGTCGACCTGGGACCGGACCGCAGCGACGCACGGATGCACGCCAAGACTGTAGGAACCTACACAGTGCCGTAGGGGACCGCACCGCCACTTCCCAGCAAATTAGGGACACTGTTGCTCCTGGGGTATCGGCGAGGACCATTCGCAACCGTCTCCATGAAGCTGGGCTACGGTCCCGCACACCGTTATGCCATCTTCCGCTCACGCCCCAACATCGTGCAGCCCGCCTCCAGTGGTGTCGCGACAGGCGTGAATGGAGGGACGAATGGAGACGTGTCGTCTTCAGCGATGAGAGTCGCTTCTGCCTTGGTGCCAATGATGGTCGTATGCGTGTTTGGCGCCGTGCAGGTGAGCGCCACAATCAGGACTGCATACGACCGAGGCACACACGGCCAACACCCGGCATCATGGTGTGGGGAGCGATTTCCTACACTGGCCGTACACCTCTGGTCATCGTCGAGGGGACACTGAATAGTGCACGGTACATCCAAACCGTCATCGAACCCATCGTTCTACCATTCCTAGACCGGCAAGGGAACTTGCTGTTCCAACAGGACAATGCACGTCCGCATGTATCCCGTGCCACCCAACGTGCTCTAGAAGGTGTAAGTCAAATACCCTGGCCAGGAAGATCTCCGGATCTGTCCCCCATTGAGCATGTTTGGGACTGGATGAAGCGTCGTCTCACGCGGTCTGCACGTCCAGCACGAACGCTGGTCCAACTGAGGCGCCAGGTGGAAATGGCATGGCAAGCCGTTCCACAGGACTACATCCAGCATCTCTACGATCGTCTCCATGGGAAAATAGCAGCCTGCATTGCTGCGAAAGGTGGATATACACTGTACTAGTGCCGACATTGTGCATGCTCTGTTGCCTGTGTCTATGTGTCTGTGATTCTGTAAGTGTGATCATGTGATGTATCTGACCCCAGGAATGTGTCAATAAAGTTTCCCCTTCCTGGTACAATGAATTCACGGTGTTCTTATTTCAGTTTCCAGGAGTGTATATGAAAATCACTGACTGTGCTGTGTGAAGTCTGTGGCGGGTTTGCATTGTTGGAATATGTGCTATTGTAGTGTTGGGCAGTTGGATGTGAGCAGCGCGTAGCGTTGCGCAGTTGGAGGTGAGCCGCCAGCAGTGGTGGATGTGGGGGGAGAGATGGCGGAGTTTTGAGAGCGGATGATCTGGACGTGTGTCCATCAGAAAGAGTAAATATTAAGGTAATTACATTGTTTGTTCTCAATCAAAATCTTTCATTTGCTAACTATGCCTATCAGTAGTTAGTGCCTTCAGTAGTTAGAATCCTTTATTTAGCTGGCAGTATTGGCACTCGCGGTATTGCAGTAGTTCGAGTAATGAATATTTTTGTGGGGTAAGTGATTCATAAAAGGTATAGATTATTGTTAGTCAGGGCCGTTATTTTGTGGGGATTATTGAAAGTCAGATTGCGTTGCGCTAAAAATATTGTGTATCAGTTTAGTGTGTTGATCAGAATAAATAAAGAGCGAAATGTCTGAGTACGTTCAGATTTGCTCAGCTGTTTGAAAATCAAATAACGTTAGGGGTTTATGAGCACAGTCATTCATAAATTTCTCTAAGGGGACGTTTCAGTTTATGAGACCATTTTGGCTGATCAGATCCATCCCATGGTACAATGTTTGCCCCCATACGACAGGGCCCCTGGTTTCGTGAACACGAGAATGAATTGTCACATCTCTCCCGGCCTCCACACCCACCAGATCTCATTATTAATGATCCTTTGTGGTGTACTATGGAGAGAAGGGTACATGATCAATATCCATCTACATCATCGTTATATGAATGGTTCAAAAGGCTCTGAGCACTATGGGACTCAACTGCTGTGGTCATCAGTCCCCTACAACTTAGAACTACTTAAACCTAACTAACCTAAGGACATCACACACATCCATGCCCGAGGCAGGATTCGAACCTGCGACCGTAGCGGTCACACAGTTCCAGACTGAAGCTCCCAGAACCGCACGGCTACACCGGCCGGCTCGTTACCTGAACTTGGCACTATTTTGCAGGAAATGTATTTATCCATCCCGAGACGACTGGAAGTTGTTTTGAAAGCGAACATGTTTCCTTCACCGTATCAGTCACGGTAATGTGGTGTGTTTTTAGTGGTTCCATATTTTTGTCGAACTGTGTAAATTGAGAACAACGTCGTAGCCTTCTGTGGGAAAGTTCGACCTGTGAAAGGAATTACCGGAATGTACACCTGCCTGGGCTTTCTGTGTGCTGTAAAATTCCAGCAAGGGAACCTGTATATAGATGTTAGCCGCTCGGAGTGGCCGCGCGGCTTGAGGAGCCATGTCACGGATCGCGCGGCCCCTCCCGCTGGAGGTTCGAGTCCTTCCTTGGGCATGTGTGTGTGTGTGTGTGTGTGTGTGTGTGTGTGTGTGTGTGTTGTTCTGAGCATAAGTTAGTTTAAGTAGCGTATAAGTCTAGGGACCGATGACCTCAGCAGCTTTGGCCCTTAGTAATTCACACACATTTGAACATACAGATTTTATTCAGCACCACTTATTTGTGAATGTCCATCCCAGCTATAAGGAGTTTTGCGTTATGAGTAAAGTTACGCGCTCGGATTGCCGTGCGGTCTAACACATTGCTTACCGGGTGGGAAAGCGTGCCGGTCCCCGGCACGAATCCGCCCGTCGGATAAGTGTCGAGGTCCGGTGTGCCGGCCACTCTGTGAATATTTTTTAAGGCGGTTTTCTATCTGCCTCGGCGAATACGGGCTGGTTCCCCTTATTCCGCCTCAGTTATACTATGTTGGCGATTGTTGAGCAAACACTTTCTCCACGTATGCGTAGACCATAATTACTCTACCGCGCAAACATTGGGGTTACACTCGTCTGGTGTGAGGCGTTCCCAGAGGTCCACTGGGGGGTGAACCGCACAATAACCCTGGGTTCGGTGTGGGGCGGAGGTGGAATGACTGGGCTGCTGTAGCCTGTTGTAGGGTTGTGTACCACTGAGGGCTACGGCGGGGACGAAGCCTCTCCGTCGTTTCTAGGTCCTCAGTTCAAAACACTACAATGAGCAAAGTGGTTTCCATCTAGAGAAGGCTTAGAAAACATTATCCGCGCATGTGTGACTGGCAATAGGGAAGTACACCCGTGGACGGCTCAGCGCTGCCTACTCGTCATTATTGATTTCGTCCAAATTTATGGTGCATGCAGGGCTTGGCCAGAAATGAACCTGATAGATGTAGGAGCTCCAGGTGCCCAAGCGTTTAGAAAAAATAGCATTTTTGGCGTTGGTCGAGTGAGGCACGGGCCACTTACGCAGCCAGGCAGAGGTTGGTGCACCGGAAGGAGTGCAGGATTGTAATACGAGGATCATGGGATCGAGTCCTTGTGCCGAAACATTTAATGTTAAATTTTCGCGTTACCTTCACTGCAAATAAACCGAAATAATGCTCAGTGTATTGTATTTTTTATTATTTTCATAAAAGGTATAAAAGGAAAAGGAAAATTTGCGATGGACAATTAATTCCCGGGAAGAGGTTTTACATATAGCGTCCACACAGATTCTACAAATAACTCTGCAGGGAGGAATTTTAATTAAAAGTTAGAGGAATTCGTGTTCCATTTGTTTCAGTTTGACCTTCGAGCAGTCCACGGCTTCGAGCAGCACTGCTTTGTCTGTTTTTATCGTCAGGTAAAATATTTATCGAAAAAAAAAATTCGGAGCTGCTCTTATCTCATCGAGAAACAAAAGAGGTGACATCCCGAGAATAGAAGTCACACCCCGAGTAAACTGGCGTCCCATTGTGTATCACCTGCTATCCTTGCCAAAATTTGACGAAATAATGCATTATGAGCGGTTTACTGTCAAACTGTACGACGACAGGGAACCTTTTATGAATAGAAAATGGTTCAAATGGCTCTGAGCACTATGGGACTTAACAGCTGTGGTCATCAGTCCCCTAGAACTTAGAACTACTTAAACCTAACTAACCTAAGGACATCACACACATCCATGCCCGAGGCAGGATTCGAACCTGCGACCGTAGCATTTTATGAATAGAAACCACGTCAGTTTTTCTATAGAAACTCCATAACAGCTACGTATTTGTAAAAAATGCGGCTTTTGCAAAGTGGGGAGAATGCCTAGAAAATTACTGCCTCTCCTGTTTAAACGATGAATATCACCTCAGTACGCGTAAACCACCAACGGTACAATAATAAAACTATCTAATTTTACATACTAAGTATGTATAAGCAACACATTTCAGTAGTCAATGTTATGCCACGCCTGAGGTGGTGTCAAGTACGACGACGCCACTGGACAGTGGATGACTGGAAACGAATGATTTGCAGCGGTGAATCTCACTACAAGCCATGTAAATCTGATGAGAGGATCTGAGCTTGGCGAATACCGGGAGAACGTCACCTGTCAAGTGCCAATAGTGAAGTGTGGAGGAGGTGGTGTTACATTTCGGGGTATTTTTGTTGTTGGGAAATGATTACATTATTGTGGTTAAAAAAGCGCTGTATGTGGAAGTATATTTTATAGCATTGTTTAACGCATACAGTAAAAGAACAGTTCGGAGACGATGACCGACTGTTTGTGTCAGGACGACGAAGAACACTGTCATAAAGCACCACATGTGAGGCAATGACATTCCCGAAATGGAATAGGCTGCCGATAGTCCAGACCTGAACCCAACGTAATACCTTAGGGTTGGGTTAGAACGACTGACGGCTTCGGTGCAGGCTCCAGCGTCCAACATTACCACCTTCTCTGTATTTTGTTCGTGCGGAAGAATGGGCTGACAGTCCTCCACAGACGTTCAGATACCTCACTGAAAGTGTCTCCTGCAGAGTTACATCCGTCATATTAATGTCTGCTAATATGTGTTCTGAAATATTTGGTGAAAAAGCGTACATAAAACAATCTTGAGATTCCAAGCTACTAAGTGCGCGGTGGAAATTCCGCTCACTATAACATATGAAGACTCACCAAGGCGTGAAAAATTGGGAATCTACTTTAGTAGTAATTTATGTCTGTAATTTCTTGTGGTTTAATGCTATTTACGAAGAGACTAACTCAGCGGTGTCGAAAACCATTAGTTTAAAATTACATGCGAAATAACTGACTACTTATAAATTGTATAACATCAAATTAACCTGCATTTTAGAATGCTTTATTTAAGACGTAATTTATTTAAATCGACAAACACGGTGGAAAATGGTAAATTTTATGTTGTGTTAAGATACGTGTCTAGTGACGGCGCAGTTGAAACTGAGGCAGTAAAAGCAACAGCTAATGACAGGATAGATAGCTGTGGCAACGGTGAAACACACGGGGTGGAAGAGTCCGAGAGTAATTGTTTGAGCCGGAAAAAGGACACTTCGTCTTAGGAGGCAGTGAAGTGAACACTTCGGGCTGGGTGACGTTGGAGTGAGGACTTCTTCTGGAGACACAATACAGGCAAGTTGGTCTTCCTTCGTTTCCGGGCGATAGAAAGCCGCATAGTCGAAAGTCAAAAGTTTTGCGAGGGAAGCAGGGTGGAACTTAAATGTTTTGCGAAACATTTAGTGCTGCGAAGTCTACAATTTTTCTTCAGAAGTCGTGAAAAAGGAGTAATAGGTGTGGGAAACAAACTTTGTTCTTCATTTAGTAGGATTTAGTGAAGCACTGCGTGCTCTTTCAGCTGCTACCAGCTTGCGTTGCTATCTCAACGGTTTTTCGGCGCAAAAGGATCCGTGTTTAAACGCTTTTATTTTAAATTATAAACTATAATGTTGCCTAGTTTAATCAAATATAATGACTCCACCTACTTACATTCATTTAATGCTTCAGTTAACAAGTTCTGCAAATAATATTTATAAACTTTAATCTAAAGAAGTGAGTATTTTTACACCGGTTTGCGATCGGTCCCTATGCAGTTATTTTCGAGCCAAAGACATTACTTCAAAGCTGATCGTGAACTCAAGTTCCGTACCCAATATGTTGAATCACAACAAGGGGTGTTTAAAAGGTCGCAAATAAGAAAGAAAATTGATAATACTGGTACAATGTACCTTCCGCCATGAACTGTGCAGTAGTTTGCGGAGTATTTATGTAGATGTAGGCTGTAATACACAGACGTAAACATCTGAGGCTGAACGATCTCTGCCGGCCGCGGTGGCCCTTCGGTTCTAGGCGCTTCAGTCCGGAACCGCGAGACTGCTACGGTCGCAGGTTCGAATCCTGCCTCGGGCATGGATGTGTGATATCCTTAGGTTACTTAAGTTTAAGTAGTTCTAAGTTCTGGCTCAGAGCCATTTGAACCATTTGAACGATCTCTTTCTTAATCCTGTGAAGTGCTTTCAATCGAAAAAGACTTGGCATGCTGTATCGTGGATTTCAATAAATCCATCATTAATAGATTCTTTGCTCTAAGTAGGAAAGGATGGATTTTTCTCACTAGCAGTCAACGTATAGAATAGCATAAAGTGCAATTATTTATTACGTTACTCATTTTTAATGACAGTATGTCAGTGATGTGCATCTCTCAGATGGAATGCTGGATTTTGTATATAGCCCTACATCTATGAAATAACGTTTCACGCATGTTCCTTATTCTGCATAGGAAAAGCTACCGAAATTCCTCATCATGCGCTCCGAACTTTTAAGTGTTTTCATATGAATCAGAGGTACAAGATGAGCAACATTCACACATACGCAACACAGGACACCAATTAGGAAACTATACTATACCGCTTCCCAACCAGGGACGGCACATATTTAGAAAATAACTAAAAAGACATTGTATTTGCCCACCATATCTGACTAGGAGCGACACATCAGTCAAAACATCGTTCCCTAGATCCCTGTAAGAGGTCACGGCGTATCAATGATTCAGAAAATGACTCATGCTATAGAAAAATAACAACAAGTTTGTACATCAGCTGCTCTGCTTAGTACCTATTGATCCTACATTAAATATGTAGAACTTACACAATTATACATTCACAAAGCACAGCTGAAATAATTAACATCACAAAATAAATATTGCGGCAGTAGTAAAAGCAACTAACAGAACCGTGTGTCGTGAAATCAATATACGACACACATTTTTTGCCCCGTAAAATATTTAATCAGACAACTGAACTATGCATTCAGAGGCGTATCTGTAAATTTCTGTGAAATTGTATTGCACTTCACCATATATCAAAAATATTAAATCAGTACAGCTATATGAAGGAATAATATATGTGCAACAATACTAATTCTGAATTGTAATGCATTCACAGCGGCTAAAAAAAGAAAAATTTGCACGAGGAATGTACTTAGATGAAGCTTCCTCCGTTGCTACTACGAAACGGCTGTAACAACTAATTACGATTTAGACACTTTGTGCCTGTCCGTGTTAGGAACTGTGCTTATCATACACAGAACCAAGCTCACTTTCCTCGTATGATAAATCGGACGTTTCAAATAACTTCTCATGTACCTCAGGTAAGCTAAAAACATTTGTTCAGTGTGATGTTATCATAGTTAGGTTAAGTAAACGTCGATGTTCTACAGTCGGTTACTTAAGTATCGTGATCCCTTGTCTTTTTGTTACGCTGAACCGCAAAGCTCTACTGTCTATTATCGTTGCATAACATTGTTTCCAAAATACTGTCGACTTAAAATGTGCCTCTACTGTACAGTACAGGAAACAAAAATAAGATGTCAAGTGGAGCCAAGTTAGGAGTCAACAAAAAAAGAATTTTACACAAAATCCATTTCACAGAAAAGTCCGTTTTATTCAACCATAAAACGTGGTGGGAAAATAGGCCTTTACGAGCATCACAGCCAGTAATATCGGCGTTCTGCGTGATGAGTGATTTTTGTATGACACGATGTGGACGTCATGAACGGACTTATTAACTGATCCACAATCTTATTTCTCCTCACAGCTATACAGCCTCTTCACGACTGCTTTTCTACATCGCATCGTAGAGTCAATGAATAGAGACAATACGACTTGTGGTATTGCAGTTAAGATACATTACTTGACATTTCTTACAAGATGGAGCTCTGTGAATTATGTGACGGGCAGCCAATTACTTCAAGGTTCTGTCACCTTGATCACACCCCAATGAGAAGACGGGCTTTCGGTGGATCCCAAACGTGCTGACAATGAGAATTCTACAGAAGAAAGAGACAAAAGCCGTTAGCCTCCTTCTTTATCGGTATTAACATGATTTTATGACTATATGCGAACAATTTTGTGTCTAAAGATAGTCCTTATAGTTATACTAAGAGTCAGGTACAGACATTTCCCCGAGAAAGGGCACGCCGTTATCTGTGTGAAATAAGACACTATCATAAATATGTGTTTACATGAAAATATATGTTATTACTAATTGCACAATTACCTAATAGTTGATGCAATCGTCACCATTATCGATTATAGCTTGGCACCTTAGGTCTCTCTCCGGTAAATCACCTACGTTTCCTACCTCTAAATATCGTCTGACCCACTTCGCAACGAATGTCTTTGACTTTCTAAGAATTTTAGCAGCAGCTCCATATGAAAGCTTTGGTCGCTTCGGACGATTTACAAGGAACACTGCAAAATATCTGAAGCATCACGAGGCACTCATTTTAAACTGCGACCTACAAACAAAACATTAAACTCTCACACTGTTGATCTATACACTGTGCAACAGCGCAGTGATTACAGATTCGAGACCACTACTGGAGATGTCGCTGCGGACGTTACTTCTAAAATTATGGCGTACACTTTTTTGTGTAACTGACTGTAAATTTTCCCTGTTGTTCTTTGTGGTGTCACCGCCAGACACCACACTTGCTAGGTGGTAGCCTTTAAAATCGGCCGCGGTCCGGTAGTATACGTGGGACCCGCGTGTCGCCACTATCAGTGATTGCAGACCGAGCGCCACAACACGGCAGGTCTAGAGAGACTTCCTGGCACTCGCCCCAGTTGTACAACCGACTTTGCTAGCGATGGTTCACTGACTTCTACGCTCTCATTTGCCGAGACGATAGTTAGCATAGCCTTCAGCTACGTTATTTGCTACGACCTAGAAAGGCGCCATTACCTGTTGCTATTGATACTGTGAATCATGTAATGTCAAGAGCGACGTTCGTCTTTAATGGATTAAAGTTAAGTATTCCACCAGCTACGTCTGTTGTTTCTAAATTTCCTGGTCATGTTCCAGACCTCACGCCAGCCTGCGTGAGCTAAATCGCGTGCCTTCCGGCCTCCTCCAGGAACACGGTGTTGGCTCTCCTGCCAACCACAACATTCTTAATAGTCAAACATCAAACTAAACGAAAGCTTCTAATGGGGCGTACGAGAGTGATCTCGCTTTGCACCCTGTGTTACAAATCAGTAGAGGCCATAGATTCCAACCAAGCCGGACAGAGTGGCCGAGCTGTTCTGGCCCTACAGCCTGGAACCGCGCGACCGCTACGGTCGCAGGTTCGAATCCTGCCTCGGGCATGTATGTGTGTGATGTCTTTAGGTTGGTCATGTTTAAATGGTTCTAAGTTCTAGGGTCCTGATGACCCCAGAAGTTAAGTCCCATAGTGCTCAGAGCCATTTGAACCATTCCAACCTAATTTCGGACCGTCTGGAGGACACTTTTTTTCCCATCGCCTTTATCATCAGGCGCTAGGTCTATAAGAATTGTTTTATAGTAATTCTGATCTCAACTAGGCTTTAACACTTACAGTGACGAATAACTAAAATGTAAGAAAAATACGAGATAGCTGTGATATGATGTGACTGATGACAAATTGTTGTAGATATGCTACTAACACAATAACATACCGGGCATCGTAGATCAATGTGGAAACATTAGATCTAAAGGAACCCAAATAAAAGTAAACCTCTGGGTCGCAGGTTACGATGGTTATCAGTTTTATCAATAGTGCGTCTAGAAAGCACAGGAAACGAAGTTTCTAATTCCTTAAGTCAGAGTGGTAAACTACAGTCCACTAATTGTTATTAATTCCCACAACTGGAAATGTTCACAATCGATTGTGGACCTTAACATATCACTGAATCAAGATAGGCATTTTTTAAAAATAATTTATGATAATCATACTATAGCATATTGGGACCAAACGCTAACAGGTACGATTATTTGTGTGGTGTTGTCCACCACAGACGCCACGCCGGCGCGTCAGTTCATAATTCATAGAATGCCACCAGACATTCACAGCTCCGCCGCCAGAGGCTGCTACACAGCAACTGCGGCCGCCAACCTACAACCGCCCCACTGACTCGCACCTCTCAGCTGGCACAGGCAGTGCTGCTATGGAAATCGGTAATACGTCACTGCAGGCTACCTTCCCCCTCTTAGATATCGTGAATGACGCCTGAGAGTACACAGTCTCTATAAGTGACTACAGTACACTGAGGTGACAAGTCACGGAAATTGGAAATTTGTGGTAACTTCCTAAGGGACCAAACTCCTGAGGTCATCGGTCCCCAGGCTTACACACTACTTAATCTAACTTAAACTAAGTTACGCTGAGAACAACACACACACCCACGCCCGAGGGAGGACTCGAACCTCCGACGGCGCATCTGACGACGTGGCTAACCCTTGCGGGGACAAGTCATGGGATAGCGACATGCACATATGATGGCGGTAGTATCGCGTACATAAGGCATAAAAGGGCGTATCATGTCGTTTCTGGAAACCCAGAATCTACTCTGTAGGAATCAACGTGGATTCCGGAAACAGCGATCGTGTGAGACCCAACTCGCTTTATTTGTTCATGAGATCCAGAAAATATTAGATACAGGCCCTCAGGTAGATCCCATTTTCCTTGACTTTCGGAAGGCGTTCGGTACAGTTCCGCACTGTCGCCTGGTAAACAGAGTAAGAGCCTACGGAATATCAGACCAGCTGTGTGGCTGGATTGAAGAGTTTTTAGCAAACAGTACACAGCATGTTGTTCTCAATGGAGAGACGTCTACAGACGTTAAAGTAACCTCTGGCGTGCCACAGGGGAGTGTTATGGGACCATTGCTTTTCACAATATACAGGGCTATTACAAATGATTGAAGCGATTTCATAAATTCACTGTAGCTCCATTCATTGACATATGGTCACGACACACCACAGATACGTAGAAAAACTCATAAAGTTTTGTTCGGCTGAAGCCGCACTTCAGGTTTCTGCCGCCAGAGCGTTCGAGAGCGCAGTGAGACAAAATGGCGACAGGAGCAGAGAAAGCGTATGTCGTGCTTTAAAAGCACTCGCATCAGTCAGTGATAACAGTGCAACGACACTTCAGGACGAAGTTCAACAAAGATCCACCAACTGCTAACTCCATTCGGCGACGGTATGCGCAGTTTAAAGCTTCTGGATGCCTCTGTAAGGGGAAATCAACGGGTCGGCCTGCAGTGAGCGAAGAAACGGTTGAACGCGTGCGGGCAAGTTTCACGCGTAGCCCGCGGAAGTCGACGAATACAGCAAGCAGGGAGCTAAACGTACCACAGCTGACGGTTTGGAAAATCTTACGGAAAAGGCTGAAGCAGAAGCCTTACCGTTTACAATTGCTACAAGCCCTGACACCCGATGACAAAGTCAAACGCTTTGAATTTTCGGCGCGGTTGCAACAGCTCATGGAAGAGGATGCGTTCAGTGCGAAACTTGTATTCACTGATGAAGCAACATTTTTCTTAATGGTGAAGTGAACAGACAAAATGTGCGAGTCTGGGCGGTAGAGAATCCTCACGCAATCGTGGAGCAAATTCGCAATTCACCAAAAGTTAACCTGTTTTGTGCAATCTCACAGTTTAAAGTTTACGGCCCCTTTTTCTTCTGCGAAAAAAACGTTACAGGACACGTGTATCTGGACATGCTGGAAAATTGGCTCATGCCACATCTGAAGACCGACAGCGCCGATTCATCTCTCAACAGGATGGTGCTCCACCGCACTTCCATCATGATGTTCGGCATTTCTTAAACAGGAGATTGGAAAACCGATGGATCGGTCGTGGTGGAGATCTTGATCAACAATTCATGTCATGGCCTCCACGCTCTCCCGACGTAACCCCATGCGATTTCTTTCTGTGGGGTTGTATGAAAGATTCAGTGTTTAAACCTCCTCTACCAAGAAACGTGCCAGAACTGCGAGCTCGCATCAACGATGCTTTCGGACTCATTGATGGGGACATGCTGCGCCGAGTGTGGGAGGAACTTGATTATCGGCTTGATGTCTGCCAAATCACTAAAGGGGCACATATCGAACATTTGTGGATGCCTAAAAAAACTTTTTGAGTTTTTGTATGTGTGTGCAAAGCATTGTGAAAATATCTCAAATAATAAAGTTATCGTAGAGCTGTAAAATCGCTTCAATCATTTGTAATAACCCTATATATAAATGACGTAGTAGATAGTGTCGGAAGTTCCATGCCGCTTTTCGCGGATGATGCTGTAGTATGCAGAGAAGTTGCAGCATTAGAAAATTGCAGCGAAATGCAGAAAGATCTGCAGCTGTTAGGAACTTGGTGCAGTGAGTGCCAACTGACCCTTAACATAGACAAATGTAATGTATTGCGAATACATAGAAAGAAGGATCCTTTATTGTATGATTTTATGATAGTGGAACAAATACTGGTAGCAGTTAATTCTGTAAAATATCTGGGAGTATGCGTGCGGAACGATTTGGAATGGAATGATCATATACAATTAATTGTTGGTAAGGCAGGTGCCAGGTTGAGATTCATTGGGAGAGTCCTCAGAAAATGTAGTCCATCAACAAAGGAGGTGGCTTCCAAAACACTCGTCGACCTACACTTGAGTATTGCTCATCAGTGTGGGATCCGTACCAGGTTGGGTTGATGGGGGCGATAGAGATGATCCAAAGAAGAGCGGTGCGTTTCGTCACAGGGTTATTTGGTAAGCGTGATAGCGTTAAGGAGATGTTTAGCAAACTCAAGTGGCAGACTCTGCAAGAGAGGCGCTCTACATCGCGGTGTAGCTTGGTGTCCAGGTTTCGAGAGGGTGCGTTTCTGGATGAGGTATCGAATATATTGCTTCCCCTACTTATACCTCCCGAGGAGATCACGAATGTAAAATTAGAGAGATTCGAGCGCGCACGGAGTCTTTCCGGCAGTCGTTCTTCCCGTGAACCATACGCGACTGGAACAGGAAAGGGAGGTAATGACAGTGGCACTTAAAGTACCGTCCGCCACACACCGTTGGGTGTCTTGCGGAGTATAAATGTAGATGTAGATATTGACGGAGCTGTCATTTGTATTCAGGTGATTCATGTGAAAAGGTTTCCGACGTGATTATGGCCGCACGATCGGAATTAATAGGCTTTGAACGCGGCGTGGTAGTTGGAGCTAGACGCATGGGACATTTCCTTTCGGAAATGCTAAGGGATTCTATAGTCCCCGAGTTCCATATTGTCAAGAGTGTGCCGTGAATACCTCTTCTCTGGCATTACGTCTCACTACGGACAATGCAATGGCGGACGACATTCAGTTAACAACCGAGAGCAGCGACGTCTGCGTAGAACTGTCAGTGCTAACATATAAGCAGCACTGCGCGAAATAAACGCAGAAATCAATGTGGGACGTACGACGAACGTATCCGTTACGACAGCTCGGCGCAACTTGCCGCTAATGGGCTATCGCAGCAGACTACCGATGCGAGTGCCGTTGCTAACGGCACGACATCGCCTGTAGCGCCTCTGCTGGGCGACCATATCAACTAGACCCTAGATGACTGGAACACCATGACCTGGTAGGTTAATCCAGATTTCAGTCTGTAAGGGTTGGTGGTAAGGTTTGACCCCACGAAGCCATGGACCCATATTGCCATCAAGGCACTGTGCAAACTGGTGGTGGCTAAAAATGGTTCAAATGGCTCTGAGCACTATGGGATTTTACATCTATGGTCATGAGTCCCCTAGAACTTAGAACTACTTAAACCTAACTAACCTAAGGACATCACACAACACCCAGTCATCACGAGGCAGCTGGTGGTGGCTCCACGAAGATGTGCGCTGTGCTTACATGGAGTGGACAGGGTCCTCTGGTCCTGCTGAACCGAGTATTTACTGGAAGTGGTTATGTTCTGCTATTTGGAGACCATTTTCAGCTATTCATAGGTTTCATGTCACCAGGCCACAATCGTTCACGACTGGTTTGCAGAACATTCTGGACAATTTGAGCGAATGATTTGGCCACCCGGATCGTCCGACATGAATCCCAAGAACGTTTATGGGACATAATCCAGAGGTCATTCCGTACACAAGAGTCTGCACCGGCAGTTATGGACGGCTATTGAGGCAGCATGGCTCCTTCTGCAGTGTGCTTCCAACGAGTCCATTCTACGTCTAGTTGCTGCACCTTGCCGGGAAATGAAAGTCTGGCGCAACATTAGGAGGTGCCCCACGACTTTTGTCACCTAAATGTATAATGGACTCGATTACGGAACAGGACGCGCTGAACTGCACTTTAGACCCGACAGCATTTGTTCTCATGATCTCCTTGAGTTCGGTAAACTCAGTTCGCATAACTATTGTTGTGTCTCTCATTATCTGCTTTTAGCTTTTAGAACCCAAGCGTCGCTACAGGATACAACATAGACGCCGAGGCTGATCCTTCGTTTGCTGCTTTCTTGTTGATTCGTAACTTGCTGGGACAGCAACAAAACGCCAACGAAGATAGTGTGTGCTTGTTGCAGATTCTTGGACATACTCCGTGCTTGCCCACCACATTGCTCGTAAATTGACTTTCTGTGTTTCAGAACAATTTAGATCTGCTGCTTTTACATATTCTCGTCTGTGACTTCTAACTGAGACATTTTTTTACAGCTCCAGTGTTTATATTGTATCTCTATTACTGTCATTTGTGTATTGAATCACAGCCATTGTACCGCAGGGACCGTCCAGTAGTCAAGGAATTCAGTTTCAGGCCCTGCAAATCCAACAACTCGTAACAGGAATGACGCAATTACTGCAGTTCCAAACTACTCTCTCGGCGTCACTTGAGGCACCCCAAACAGCCGACGCAACAAGCCCTCCTGTCTGCGCACCACAGCTCCTGTCATTCGACAAAGCAGAAAGACTATTTTGAATCAGCCCACTTCCATGAACATCACATTCAAGGTATGGACAGAAAATTGCATTGTTTACGAACAGCAGACATCTCAATTTACAGGCTGACATGTAAATATTTTTCCACCACCAGCCCTGACTACGAGATCTTGATCGAAGTATTAGTGAAATACTTTGATCAACAAATGGACGTGGCTGCTGCTCCTTACAAGTTTCTCCAATTACGTAGACAACCACATCAAACTTACAAAGGGTGGGTAGGTGATTTATAAGGCTTGACCAGGCATTCCAAGTTTAAGTGTGAATGTGGTCGATATTTCAGTAACGTCATGATGCGATACGCCATCATCCAGAATGTGTCTGACTCTAGAATAAAGGAACAAATATTTAATTATTCGGATCCAAGTTTGAAGCGACTGTTAGAAGTAATCGAGTCACAGGATTCGTGTGACAGTGCTGCGGTAGACTTTGGCTCTCCTCACATTTCTGCGCTGCAACGTTGGACTGATAGCAAACAGTTCGCGCGCCTAGCTCACGCACCGCGTCATTCCAAATCACGGCCAGGACAGTGCCACAAACAACAGGAGCGTGCAAGGCAGACGGCACGTGGTGTTAAATGTTGCCCTGAGTGCTTCATGTCAGAAAAGCGGCTGACGTGCTCCTGCCATGACGCAAAGTGTTTCCATTGCGGAAAGCAGGGCGTTTGCAAAAGCGAAAGTCCCACACGAAATCCAGATGACAGTCTATGAATGTCAGTGTCGTACTTTCAGTGCCATCTCCTGCTAATCATGTGGCCAAGTCAATGTCAAAAACGGTATCAAGGACAGTATTGAATAAGTTTCAGAATTCTTTCCTAGACAGCGACAAGCAAAGAAACTTTTTGTCACTTTGTAGATTGGTAACCGCAACGTACCAATATATTTATGTACGGGAGCTTCAATGACAATTTTGAACAGATGTTCTTATGAAACGTTCGGACAGCCTAATTGTAAAAGTCATTCGCAATTGTCTCAGATTATGACCATAATATCCCAGTTCTTGGTGTTAGTAGCCTGCCTGAGACTTTTTTAAATGTTTCAAAGACAGTTTCATGGCGGCTGCAGTGTAACACGTGTTAAGTTGTCTAGTACAAGTGGAAATCCTGTAAACAACAGTGTTCTGTGCAGTAGTGCTATTTTTCTTTCTGTGCTCCGCCAATTCCTACGATAATCTATTAAATATTAAGCTTACTTCCCTCTGCTGGCAGCATCGGTCTCTTAAATCACTCCCCTGTCCCTTATTTCCACCCTAAGCTGTTTCAAATACGCTAATTACATTTCTCCTCTTACGACATAGGATACTCAGTGACACACAGCCGTCGCCATTTTGGTCATATTCTCCTTGCACCGAATACCACTAATCCATTTTCTATACTCCCGCAACCTCAGGAAATCTCTTGCACTCGCCTTTCTTTCGGCACTCGCGGAGTCACAAACAGGGCGCGCAAAATCTCGGACACCTCTGTATTATGTCTCTTGGCGGAAATACCGGCCAGTGCCCTCGAGGCAGGTAGTGCCTAACAAAGGGACAAACCAGTCTGCCACCCTGCTCAGCGGAACTCGTCAGAGCTTTTAGCAGCTCACTGCAACATTCAGTCTTTACCTGCGCATTACGAAGAACTTAGCCTCCTCTTCAACCAACTAAACTACCACGTAATCCTCTTATCCGAAACGTGGTTGAAACCACACATATCCTCTGCATCTATTCATCTCCCAGGGTACACATTTCTTAGGGCAGACAGATCAAAAAAGCGATGTGGCGGGGTCGGCGCGTATATACGAACAGATCTCAAAGCGAAAGTCTTATGTACGTCAAATCCTGCTGAAGAAAAATATGTTGAATTCATGTTCATTGAAATAAATATACAAAGTCGGAAATTCTTGACTGGCGTCGTGTACAAGCCGCCAAAAATAAGCTGAATGAGTTCCTTCCAGTCGGAATTACATTCACTTCAGTGTCAATACGAACATGTCATCGTAATGGGTGACTTGAACATAGACCTGCTAAGAGACACTCCCTCCGCGCCGGCCGCGGTGGTCTCGCGGTTCTAGGCGCGCAGTCCGGAACCGTGCAACTGCTACGGTCGCAGGTTCGAATCCTGCCTCGGGCATTGATGTGTGTGATGTCCTTAGGTTAGTTAGGTTTAAGTAGTTCTAAGTTCTAGGGGACTGATAACCACAGCAGTTGAGTCCCATAGTGCTCAGAGCCATTTGAACCATTTTTGAACTCCCTCCGCGATAAACCTAAGAAGATTGTTTAGTTGCAATAGCATGAACATTCTTCCATTATAACCTACACACCATACGGCGCACAGTCATACTCCTATAGACGTGATCGCAACGAAACAGACTGACAAAGTAAGAGATGTTGGTCAATCATCGGCCCCTGGCCTCTCAGCACATGATGTAATATTCCTGTCCTACTCTGTGCAGCCCCCAAGGATCAAATCGCGTTACATAACTTGTAGGAACATGAAACGTACTGACCTTGACGCTCTAACAGCCGATTGCTCAGAAATCTCATGGCATCAATTAATCAGAGAACCTACAATCGACGGCAAAATTAATGAACTTGGTGATAAACTCACTGCCCTCTATGACAAACATGCACCTGTGCGCACAGTCCGTGTAAGAAAATCTCCTGCTCCATGGCTGACAGCTGAATTACGTCAAATGATGACTAATAGGGATGCTGCCCACAGGCGTTTCAAGGCAGATCCGCAACCTGAGCGTTTCGAAGAATATAGAAAGATACGGAACAGAGTGAAACAGTGCATTCGCAATGCTAAAATCAGGCACGCTCGCACCCTTGTATGCAGCGATCTGACGCCCACGACTCTGTGGAAGAATCTCCGTAGCTTGGGGGTCGGAAAGGCAAAATCGGAAACTACTTTTCATGTGTCAGTTAACGAATTAAATGAATTCTTCTCTGCACCTCTGAATACCCGCACGGCTGATAATTACCGTCCACAAGAATCCCCAAACAGGATAACTAACAACGATACCTTCCATCTAAAACATGTAACAATAAATACGGCAAGAAAAGCAATAATGAGAATCTCTTCTGATGCAATAGGCAACGACAGTATCGGTATAACCATGATTAAGAATGTTGCCGATATCTTAGTACCTGTCTTAACTGACATATTTAATTTTTCCCTCGTGAACGGAATATACCTCACTGCATGGAAAAGAAGCATAATTCGACCAATCCCTAAGATCGAAAACCCGCAACTGCCTAGTGATTACCGACCAATTAGCATACTGCCTGCTGTTTCCAAAGCACTTGAATATATTGTTCATGACCAAATCACTGAACACTTGCATGAATTCAGTCTATATGACAAATTTCAATCCGGTTTCCGTAAACATCACTCCACAAACACTGCTCTAATTAAAGTAACTGATGACCTGAAATATGCCATCGACAATCGAAAGGCAACAATATTGACGCTACTGGACTTCAGCAAAGCTTTTGACACTGTTAACTTTGACATATTGCTCAGAAAAATGCAACAGCTTAATTTCTCTGATAGTGTAGTGAGATGGTTTGAAAGCTACTTAAAAGACAGACAGCAATTTGTTGTCTGTGTAAATGAAAAATCTTCCTGGAAACATGTTTCTTCGGGAGTGCCACAAGGATCAGTCTTAGGACCACTTTTGTTTTCTTCATATGTCAACGATATTTCGTCGGTTTTATCCTCCTGTAAACATCATTTCTATGCCGACGACCTCCAGCTCTACCTAAGCGTCAGACCTGAAGATGTAAACACTGCAATCGCTCTGATGAATGATGATCTGTCCTCAGTAGTGACATGGGCGAAAAACCTGGGGCTTAAATTAAATGCAAAAAAGACGCAAGTAATCTTAACAGCCCATCAGAAATTAATAAGTTCAGATTTCCGCGAACGGCTACCTCCTATTCTGCTCGACGGTACTCCAATACCATATCAGAAAACAAGCACTCGTTCTACCGAACCTCCACTATTGTGATGTGATTCAACAAGGCATGAGTAGTGAAAACAAAAGACTGCTAGAGCTAACCATGAATGCCTGTGTTCGTTACACCTGCAACATTCGCCGATATGATCATGTTAGTGCTTCATACTCCGAGCTAGGGTGGCTGCGGCCGGACAAACTGCGTGACTACCACACTCTATGTCTACTTCACCGACTCCTCGTTGCGCAAGCACCCCAGTACCTAGCTTCAGAGATTAAAAACCTGTCATGCCATCATAATCGAAACACGAGGTCACTCTTATCTGGTATCCTAACTGTGCCCACTCACAAAACAAAAATTTTTGCAAACTCCTTCTCAGTTGCCGCTGTCCGCCTCTAGAACAAACTGCTCTTTACCATGAGGAAAATTCAATCTCCTGTTGCTTTTAAGAAGAAGTTGAAGCATTTCCTACTATCATCCTCATAAAATTCTCCACAAAAATAATGTGCAAGACTAATCCTCTCATCTGTCAAATAGCAAAGCTAGCGTCTCCTATCTTCCTCCTGAGATGCCTTCCTCTTCATCTATCTCTATTAGCCACGCAGTCTTCTTTTCCTTTATATTTCCTTAATTATGTTTCATTATGTCTCTCTATTCTTCTCCTCCCTTCACCATGAGTCTCCCTCATACTCCCTGCTGCCAGCACTCCTATCTAAAATCTTTCTCTTCAATAATGTATTTTTCCAGGTGTACCTTTCTAATTGTTTATCTCACTTTTTGTATTAGATGTAGTTTAACATGCCTACTAAAACATATGAACGTAAAATAAGTAGAATGCCTGGTTAGATGTAAGAGAGGGCCTGATGGCCCTAATCTTGCCAGGTTAAATAAATAAAATAAATAAATAAATAAATAAGTTTCATTCACAGCGTTGTGTTCGAAGAACGGTCCAAACATTTTTTGGTATTGATTCATTCTGTTTTTTTGGGCAACAAGTTCATGAGATAGTGCTCTCTATTATCTATGTCTCAGGACAATGTTTATAAACTCTGTGCAGACTTTAGTGAACTCTTGAGTCGGCCTAGGCAAAGCAACCAATTCTGAGGCTCATATTACAATGAAGGAAACTGAGCAACGTTGGTTTTTTAGGGCACGGACCGTCCCAAATGCAATTGGGGATAAGTGACACAACAACTGTGGAAATGGCAGGACGAAGATGTAATCACTCCAATGCAGCTAGTGAGTGGGCATCTCCTCTTGGCATCAGGGAACCGTCTGGCGAATTAAGATTGTTGCTTATTTTATGTTAACGGTGAATCCTCGAACAGTAATTGATTAATTTCCATTACCATGGCGTGATAAACTGATGGATAAGCTAGGAGCAGGTCGCTTCTTCTGTAAAATACTTACGGGATGCGTATTTGCATTGGATAAGAAATCTCATAATTTTTTTGTTATCAGTACCCACATAGGGTTATTCAAGGTTTTACGTCTGCCTTTCGGCAGTGCTTCAGCGTCTGCAGTTTTCCAGCACTATCTTGAATAGCTGACTGCTACAGTGCCTTCGTGCACGATTTATTTGGATAATATTTTGCTTATGGGTCGTATTCCCGAAGACCATCTCTCTAGTCTGGGAAGATTATTTCAAGTTCACTTTGCCACTGGTCTTAAGTGGAACAAAGACAAGTGTAATACTTAGGCTATGTAATCAACGCTCACTGCATCCACCCTTGGCAGTCCCATTTAACTGCAGTTCGTGACCTCCCAGCATCTCGCAACGTAAGTGATCTTTAAGCAGTACTAGGAAAACTCACGACATTCGTTTCATTCCGAATGCAGCGCAAATTGTGGCTAAATTGCACAGATTACGCAAGAACAATTTTCCTATTGTATTGTCTTGAGAGTGTCAAACTGCTTTTCAGCAACTGAAATGGTTGAAATGGCTCTGAGCACTATGGGACTTAACTTCTGAGGTCATCAGTCCCCTACAACTTAGAACTACTTACTACTACTACTACTACTACTACTACTACTACTAACCTAAGGATATCACACACATCCATGCCTGAGGCAGGATTCGAACCTGCGACCGTAGCGGTCGAGCGGTTCCAGACTGTAGCGCCTAGAACCGCTCGGCCACTACGGCCGGCTCAGCAACTGAAGACAGCTTTATTGAGTGATAGTTGTTTCACACATTTTGATCCCGCTAAGCCAATAGTGCTAGCTGTCAACGTTTCCTCAAACAGGACTGGTGCAGTGCTTTAGCAGGGAATTGAATCCATGGAGAGACCGACTGCTTTTGCATCCAAGCACATGACTAAGGCTCGGTATAATTATTCTCAATCTGAAAATAACGGCAAGAAGTCCTTTTCAGATTGAGAATAATTATACTGAGCCTTGGTCATCAGCTTGGATGCAAAAGCAGTCGGTCTCTCCATGGATTCAATTCTTTGCTAAAGCACTGCACCAGTCCTGTTTGGGGAAGCGTTGACAGCTAGCACTATTGGCTTAGCGGGATCAAAATCATTCGCTCAAATTGTCCAGAATGTTCTGCAAACCAGTCGTGAACGGTTGAGGCCTGGTGACATAATATCGTTTGTTGGGAACATGAAACCCATGATTGGCTGAAAATGGTCTCCAAATAGCAGAACATAACCAATTCCAGTAAATAATCGGTTCAGCAGGACCAGAGGACCCTGTCCACTCCATGTAAGCACAGCGCACATCTTCGTGGAGCCACCACCAGCTGCCTCGTGATGACTGGGTGTTGTGTGATGTCCTTAGGTTAGTTAGGTTTAAGTAGTTCTAAGTTCTAGGGGACTCATGATCATAGATGTAAAATCCCATAGTGCTCAGAGCCATTTGAACCATTTTTAGCCACCACCAGTTTGCACAGTGCCTTGATGGCAATATGGGTCCATGGCTTCGTGGGGTCGAACCTTACCACCAGCCCTTACCGATTGAAATCTGGATTAACCTACCAGGTCATGGTGTTCCAGTCATCTAGGGTCTAGTCGATATGGTCGCCCAGAAGAGGCGCTACAGGCGATGTCGTGCCGTTAGCAACGGCACTCGCATCGGTAGTCAGCTGCGACAGCCCATTAGCGGCAAGTTGCGCCGCGCTGTCGTAACGGATACCTTCGTCGTACGTCCCACATTGATTTCTGCGTTTATTTCGCATAGTGCTGCTTGTCTGTTAGCACTGACAGCTCTACGCAGACGTCGCTGCTCTCGGTTGTTAACTGAATGTCGCCCGCCATTGCATTGTCCGTAGTCAGACGTAATGCCAGAGAAGAGGTATTCACGGCACACTCTTGACAATATGGAACTCGAGGACTATAGAATCCCCTAGCATTTCCGAAAGGAAATGTCCCATGCGTCTAGCTCCAACTACCACGCCGCGTTCAAAGCCTATTAATTTCGATCGTGCGGCCATAATCACGTCGGAAACCTTTTCACATGAATCACCTGAATACAAATGACAGCTCCGTCAATATCTACATCTACATTTATACTCCGCAAGACACCCAACGGTGTGTGACGGAGGGTACTTTAAGTGCCATTGTCATTACCTCCCTTTCCTGTTCCAGTCTCGTATGGTTCACGGGAAGAACGACTGCCGGAAAGCCTCCGTGCGCGCGCGAATCTCTCTAATTTTACATTCGTGATCTCCTCGGGATGTATAAGTAGGGGAAGCAATATATTCGATACCTCATCCAGAAACGCACCCTCTCGAAACCTGGACACCAATCTACACCGCGATGTAGAGCGCCTCTCTTGCAGAGTCTGCCACTTGAGTTCACTAAACATCTCCGTAACGCTGTCACGCTTACCAAATAACCCTGTGACGAAACGCACCGCTCTTCTTTGGATCTTCTCTATCTCCTCCGTCAACCCAACCTGGTACGGATCCCACACTGATGAGCAATACTCAAGTATAGGTCGAACGAGTGTTTTGGAAGCCACCTCCTTTGTTGATGGACTACATTTTCTGAGGACTCTCCCAATGAATCTCAACCTAGCACCCGCCTTACCAACAATTAATTGTATATGATCATTCCACTTCAAATCGTTCCGCACGCATACTCCCAGATATTTTACAGAATTAACTGCTATCAGTGTTTGTTCCACTATCATAAAATCGTACAATAAAGGATCCTTCTTTCTATGTATTCGCAATACATTACATTTGTCTATGTTAAGGGTCAGTTGCCACTCACTGCACCAAGTTCCTAACAGCTGTAGATCTTCCTGCATTTCGCTGCAATTTTCTAATGCTGCAACTTCTCTGTATACTACAGCATCATCCCCGAAAACGGAATGGAACTTCCGACACTATCTACTACGTCATTTATATATAGGGTTATTACAAATGATTGAAGCGATTTTACAGCTCTACAATAACTTTATTATTTGAGATATTTTCACAATGCTTTGCACACACATACAAAAACTCAAAAAGTTTTTTTAGGCATTCACAAATGTTCGATATGTGCCCCTTTAGTGATTCGGCAGACATCAAGCCGATAATCAAGTTCCTCCCACACTCGGCGCAGCATGTCCCCATCAATGAGTTCGAAAGCATCGTTGATGCGAGCTCGCAGTTCTGGCACGTTTCTTGGTAGAGGAGGTTTAAACACTGAATCTTTCATATAACCCCACAGAAAGAAATCGCATGGGGTTAAGTCGGGAGAGCGTGGAGGCCATGACATGAATAGCTGATCATGATCTCCACCACGACCGATCCATCGGTTTTCCAATCTCCTGCTTAAGAAATGCCAAACGTCATGATGGAAGTGCGGTGGAGCACCATCCTGTTGAAAGATGAAGTCGGCGCTGTCGGTCTTCAGTTGTGGCATGAGCCAATTTACCAGCATGTCCAGATACACATGTCCTGTAACGTTTTTTTCGCAGAAGAAAAAGGGGACGTAAACTTTAAACTGTGAGATTGCACAAAACAGGTTAACTTTTGGTGAATCGCGAATTTGCTCCACGAATGCGTGAGGATTCTCTACCGCCCAGATTCGCACATTTTGTCTGTTCACTTCAAAATTAAGAAAAATGTTGCTTCATCAGTGAATACAAGTTTCGCACTGAACGCATTCTCTTCCATGAGCTGTTGCAACCGCGCCGAAAATTCAAAGCGTTTGACTTTGTCATCGGGTGTCAGGGCTTGTAGCAATTGTACCCGGTAAGGCTTCTGCTTCAGCCTTTTCCGTAAGATTTTCCAAACCGTCGGCTGTGGCACGTTTAACTCCCTGCTTGCTGTATTCGTCGACTTCCGCGGGCTACGCGTGAAACTTGCCCGCACGCGTTCAACCGTTTCTTCGCTCACTGCAGGCCGACCCGTTGATTTCCCCTTACAGAGGCATCCAGAAGCTTTAAACTGCCCATACCGTCGCCGAATGGAGTTAGCAGTTGGTGGATCTTTGTTGAACTTCATCCTGAAGTGTCGTTGCACTGTTATCACTGACTGATGTGAGTGCTTTTAAAGCACGACATACGCTTTCTCTGCTCCTGTCGCCATTTTGTCTCACTGCGCTCTCGAGCGCTCTGGCGGCAGAAACCTGAAGTGCGGCTTCAGCCGAACAAAACTTTATGAGTTTTTCTACGTATCTGTGGTGTGTCGTGACCATATGTCAATGAATGGAGCTACAGTGAATTTATGAAATCGCTTCAATCATTTGTAATAGCCCTGTGTATTGTGAAAAGCAATGGTCCCATAACACTCCCCTGTGGTCCGCCAGAGGTTACTTTAACGTCTGTAGACGTCTCTCCATTGAGAACAACATGCTGTGTACTGTTTGCTAAAAACTCTTCAATCCAGCCACACAGCTGGTCTGATATTCCGTAGGCTCTTACTCTGTTTACCAGGCGACAGTGCGGAACTGTACCGAACGCCTTCCGAAAGTCAAGGAAAATGGGATCTACCTGAGAGCCTGTATCTAATATTTTCTGGGTCTCAAGAACAAATAAAGCGAGTTGGGTCTCACACGATCGCTGTTTCCGGAATCCACGTTGATTCCTACAGAGTAGATTCTGGGTTTCCAGAAACGACATGATACGCCCTTTTATGCCTTATGTACGCGATACTACCGCCATCCGTATATGTGCATGTCGCTATCCCATGACTTGTCCCCGCAAGGGTTAGCCACGTCGTCAGATGCGCCTTGTCACGGTTCGCGCGACTCCCCCCGTCGGAGGTTCGAGTCCTCCCTCGGGCGTGGGTGTGTGTGTTGTTCTCAGCGTAACTTAGTTTAAGTTAGATTAAGTAGTGTGTAAGCCTGGGGACAATCGTACCTGTTAGCGTTTGGTCCCAATATGTTATCGTATGATTATCATAAATTATTTTAAAAAAATGCCTATCTTGCATCAGTGATATGTTAAGGTCCACAATCGATTGTGAACATTTCCAGTTGTGGGAGTTAATAACAATTAGTGGACTGTAGTTTACCACTCTGACTTAAGAAATTAGAAACTTCGTTTCCTGTCCTTTCTAGACGCACTATTGATAAAACTGATAACCATCGTAACCTGCGACCCAAAGGTTTACTTTTATTTGGGTTCCGTTAGATCTAATGTTTCCACATTGATCTACGATGCCTGGTATGTTATTGTGTTAGTAGCATATCTACAACAATTTGTCATCAGTCACATCATATCACAGCTATCTCGTATTTTTCTTACATTTTAGTTATTCGTCACTGAAGTGTTAAAGCCTAGTTACTATAAAACAATTCTTATAGACCTAGCACCTGATGATAAAGCCGATGGGAAAAAAAGTGTCCTCCAGACGGACCGAAATTAGGTTGGAATGGTTCAAATGGCTCTGAGCACTATGGGACTTAACTTCTGAGGTCATCAGGCCCCTAGAACTTAGAACAATTTAAACCTGACCAACCTAAAGACATCACACACATACATGCACGAGGCAGGATTCGAACCTGCGACCGTAGCGGTCGCGCGGTTCCAGACTGTAGGGCCAGAACAGCTCGGCCACTCTGGCCGGCTTGGTTGGAATCTATGGCGTCTACTGATTTGCAACACAGGGTGTAAAGCGAGATCACTCTCGTGCGCCCCATTAGAAGCTTTCGTTTAGATTTATGTTTGACTATTAAGAATGTTGTGGTTGGCAGGAGAGCCAACACCGTGTTCCTGGAGGAGGCCGAAAGGCACGCGATTTAGCTCACGCAGGCTGGCGTGAGGTCTGGAACATGACGAGGAAATTAGAATTTAGAAACAACGGATGTAGCTGGTGGAATACTTAACTTTAATCCATTAAAGACGAATGTCGCTCTTGACATTACATGATTCACAGTATCAATAGCAACAGATAATGGCGCCTTGCTAGGTCGTAGCAAATAACGTAGCTGAAGGCTATGCTAACTATCGTCTCGGCAAATGAGAGCGTAGAAGTCAGTGAACCATCGCTAGCAAAGTCGGTTGTACAACTGGGGCGAGTGCTAGGAAGTCTCTCTAGACCTGCCGTGTTGCGGCGCTCGGTCTGCAATCACTGATAGTGGCGACGCGCGGGTCCGACGTATACTACCGGACCGCGGCCGATTTAAAGGCTAGCAACTAGCAAGTGTGGTGTCTGGCGGTGACACCACAAAGAACAACAGGGAAAATTTACAGTCGTTTCAATAATGTCTCAAAAACTAGATTTCATGTGTAATTTTCATTTTCTGTGACATCAGTCTCTGTAAAGGTCTAACCTAAACCGACATCAACCCAGTTATTACCGGTAGACATATTTAAATGTGATTCAGAACAACGATCGAACCCGGTGTTCTTCACTTGGCTTGTATTGTATTGTATCGTATTAAACTGGGGACCTAGAAACGACGAAGAGACATCGTCCCGCCTTAGCCCCCAGTGTTTCACAACCCCACAACAGGCCACAGCAGTCCACCCTCCCCACAGCCGCTCCATACCGGCTATTAGACGGAAGGGGTCCGACAGCCGACGAGTTCCAGTCATCCCACCAGGAAGGAGGTACACGGCTCGTGTTGTCTGTAATCCTACCGTGAATAGTCGGTCAATACCGCGGTCCGTTACTTTGTGCCAGGAAGTGCTCTCAACAAGTGGAGTCTCCAGACGTCTCGGATGTTGTTCGGTCATGGAGGAGATACAGAGAGACAGAAACTGTAGATGACATGCATCGCTCACGCCGCCCAAGGGCTACTACTACAGTGGATGACCGCTTCCTACGGATTATGCCTCGGAGGAACCCAGACAGCAACGCCACAATGTTGAACAATGCTTTTCGTGCGGCCACAGGACGACGTGTTACGACTCAAACTGTGCGCAATAGGCTGCATCATGGGGAACTTCATTCCCGACGCTCATGGCGTGGTCAATCTTTGCAACCACGACACTGTGTAGCGTGGAACAGATTTGCGCAACAACATGCCGAATGGACCGCTCAGGATTGGCATCACGTTCTTTCACCGATGAGTGTCGCAAATGCCACCACCAGGCAATCATCGGAGACGTGTTTAGATTCAAACCGATCATGCTGAACGCCTTAGACACACTGTCCAGCGAGTGCAGCAAGGACGAGGTTCCCTGCTGTTTTGGGGTGGCATTATGTGGAGCCGACGTACGCCGCTGGTGGTCATGGAAGGCGTCGTAACGGCTGTGCAATACGTGAATGCTGTCCTACGACCGATGGTGCAACCGTATCGGCAGCATATTGGCGAGTTTTTTGTCTGCATGCACGCCAATTGGCGCCCCGCCGTGCACATTTTGTGAATGACTTCCTTCAGGATAACGACATCGCTCAACTAGAGTGGCCAGCATGTACTCCAGACATGAACTCTATCGAACATGCCTGGGATAGATTTAAAAGTACTGTTTACGGAGGAAGTGACCCACCAACCACTGTGAGGGATTTACGCTGAATCACCGTTTGGGAGAGGGACAATCTGGACCAACATTGCCTTGATGAATTTGTGGATAGTATGCCACGACGAATACTAGCATGCATTAATGCAAGATGAAGTGCTACTAGGTATTAGAGGTACTTGTGTGTACAGCAATCTGGGCCACAACCTCTGGAGGTCTCGGTGTATTGTGGTACAACATGCAATGTGTGGTTTTCATCGGCAATACAAAGGGCGGATATGATGTTTATGTTGATCTCTATTCCAATTTTCTGCACAGGTTCCGGAACTGTCGGAACCGACGTGATGCAAAACTTTTTTGATGTGTGTATTTAGCGCAGAAAGTCAACCGCCACAATAAATAATTTTATGCTTGCTAAGCAGAATGCTACAACGTGCGCTGCACATCAAAGGCGCAACCATAACCTGGACGGATGCTGGCTGGTGTCAGGAAACTGTTGGCTGGTGGATGTCGTCTGCTGCATCGATAGGAGACCCTTGATCCAAAGTCTTACGTGGAACTATTTTCGGAATGTTGTTTTCTATTAAGGTTAGCTTAGAAAAGAACGTAAATTATCTTCTTGTTTTCATCAGCCTGATACTTTTAGCAGTCCATTGCTTTTGGCAAAGCCAAGAGAAGAATACCAGATTCGAGCGTTGTTCCGAGACCTATTTAAAAACAATGTTCCCCGCTCATAACTGGGCTGAAGACGGTTTAGGGTGGACCATGACGGAGGCCTATGTCGTAGCCAATGAAAACTCCTACACGTCTTTGTGACCTTATTGAAACATAGGATATTTTAAAAATCATTGCCGGCCGAGCGGTTCTAGGCGCTACAGTCGGGAACCGCTTGACTGCTACGGTCGCAGGTTCGAATCCTGCCTCTGGCATGGATGTGTTTGATGTCCTTAGATTAGTTACGTTTAAGTAGTTCTGAGTTCTATGGGACTGATGACCTCAGAAGTTAAGTCCCATAATGCTCAGAGCCATTTAAAAATCGTTGTGCCTTCGCGAATTCTTTAGGTGCTAAGCGATTCAGTGTTTCTTTCCTCAATATCCATATTCTTTCAAGATTACAGAACAGTACCGTGAAAGATCACAACAGTATGTCGGATCTGATGGCCTAGAGGTGTAGCGCGTGCCTGGAAAGCCAGAGATCGTGGGAGGCGGCAAGTCGCTGTTGCCGTGTCCAATAGAAAGACTTGCACGAGGGCAGCGACATATACGAAATCATTACTATGATTCCCTAGTAGACATTGTGATCCATCAGCGTTATTAAAATTACGTATGCCTTTTTCTCTGTGACGGTAAAACAATAGTGGGCAGCATATGGAAATGCAACGGAAACGTGATAAGGACGCCACACGAATCTTAGGTATTTGTGTCTGTTGTCCAATGTTGCGTCAGATGGACAGGCTTAATATGTAATTTTATCTTTGTAATGAAACATTGTGTTTTCAATTGTCGCTTCAAATAATCGTGTGAGTTTGTGTTAGTTCATAATATGCTATCAGATTTGTATATTAATAGCCGCGCGGGATTAGCCGAGCGGTCTCAGGCGCTGCAGTCATGGACTGTGCGGCTGGTCCCGGCAGAGGTTCGAGTCCTCCCTCGGGCATGGGTGTGTGTGTTCGTCCTTAGGATAATTTAGGTTAAGTAGTGTGTAAGCTTGGGGGCTGATGACCTTAGCAGTTAAGTCCCATAGGATTTCGCACACATTTGAACATTTTTTTATATTAATTATTTTAATAAAAAGTCTCATCTGGATCGATTAACTGCCTCTGTAAAGGTCCACAATCGATTATCAACTTTTTAGTTGTGGTGAATTAATAAAAATTTGCGGGCTGTAGTTTGAAACCCTGATTTCAATAATTAGATAATTCGTTTCTCAGCTGCCTGTGCTTTCTGGAATCTCGCAAAACGAAATATGGTGAGCATTGAAACATACTCTCAAGAAATAATAGAAAAATTTCAGGGCTAAATTAAAATAACAATTAGCTAGCATTAGAATTTTATAAAATCAGCAATCAACGCTGTGGCAAAGAAAACGATTGTGTCAGACAAGACTAAGAAAACGACATAGCAGAACGAAGTCCCCGAACAATCATTAACAGCATAAGTATCTCAACAACAAATAGGAGCAGCGGCAAAAACGCTAAGTAGAGTTCAAAGATTACAAAAACATTCCAAGTAACGCAATCGGTTTCAGCCATCCGGTGGTCATCAGACATTGACAAATCGATAATGCAATCCACATATAAAAAGCGAAAAACATCATTAGGTAAATTAAAAATGTATTTCACAATGGGAATTATTGCCCGGTATGCGTCGTGTGGGAAATAATATTAAAGTTATCAAAATAGTGATTGGCACCAGGAAACATTTTGATGTTGAAAACGAAACTACTGTAGATGGTCCATTTATTAGTAATATTACCGTGCAATGAATGTCATCCACCGTGTTGTCGGGGTTATAGTTGCTGATTAGCGAGTTACGGGTTATAGGTTTGATTTCTGCCTCCTGGTATTATTTAACAGTCGTGATTTCTGGAAGGTTCTGGACTTAGGTATTGACGCAATACTGGAATTTGCTAGAACATTCTTTGCATGTGTAAAGAAGAACACTCTCTGGTGTTGCAGGCAGTTCAGCTCATGCAGTTTCATATGTGTTCCACAAATGATCAGTGTGAAGTGTTAGTTCTTGCTGATGACCCTCTTCTTGTACGTAGTACTTATTCTGGAATCTACGTGAGACAGTTCGATGGCGATGCTGGATTCCTATTACACAGACGTTGCCGTGGCTCCAGTAAGGTGTAATACTTCGCTACCGCAGGCTCAGAACTATAGGGCTCCACTTACGCCACGCTTTGACGTGGTGAGACTTCCGCAAAAGCCACAGAAGACGGACAGTTACGGTTTACCTGAAATGTTTCCTCCTACCTTAAAGGGGTAATCCGGTTGAAGGCTGACACGCAGCTGAGGGCGCTGCCGAGCATCCAGTATCGAAGATATTTGAGCGAATGAATAAAGGCTTTCCCGTGGTAGGTGGACTTATTGTTGTGTTGCAGCCTTCCCGACACATAAGGAATGCAGAGATGCACCTGTAGGAATTCTCAGCGTTTTTCACAACAAAACTCTGCATGGTAAGCAGGTAGGGAAGTAGCACTAGTTGCGTGGAGTGCCGGGACTCGTAACATCGCGAGGACAATGCGGGAGTTCCCATGTTGTATTCTAGCCGTCTCCCACTGCGCTTTCGAAACAGGATCAGCCTGTACGAAGATGGGAGCGCCCTGAAGGATAGAACGGGAGAAAATGAACAAAACTGTTGGGCAGGGGCAGCCTGGGGATTCAATCAGATCAATCAGCTGGAGGGTAGTTAAATTATTCAGTTGAAGTTGGATCTTTCAGTCGATCAGTATGGGAGTATGATGAGATCAGAGAAGATTCTGTCTTAAGGAAGACTATCAGAGATCACTCGCAGCTGACACTGAGAGACTATGATTCGGAGATGATTGGGAGTTCATTTTGAGACGACTAAAGCGTTCAACAGAAGATCTTTTCAAAAGATTAGCACGTGATATGGTAAGTGAATTGCATGCTGTTTCGCATACAGCATTCTGCTTTCGCCTTACGGAAACTTGTGAGCCTACTGTCGATTCAAAATGAGAATTATATTAAAACCTACAGCTGCTAACGGGCGTTGATATTTATCAACGGAGACAGGTGAAAATGTGTGCCCCGACCGGGACTCGAACCCAGGATCTCCTGCTTACATGGCAGACGCTTTATCCATCTTTGTTCGATACAGTTTGTTGCGTTTGGTCTGTGTGGACGTCACAAGACATCCGTTCAAGTTCATCGTTGATTCCTTGACTCAGTTTTTTTATCACAGAGAGCACACAGCCCTCTGACCGAACACTCTGAGCTACCGTGCCGGCGTCCATCTGAGCCACCGAGGGCACAGAGGATAGCGCGACTGCAGGGACTGTCTTGCGCATGCCGGCCGGAGTGGCCGTGCGGTTCTAGGCGCTACAGTCTGGAACCGCGAGACCGCTACGGTCGCAGGTTCGAATCCTGCCTCGGGCATGGATGTGTGTGATGTCCTTAGGTTAGTTAGGTTTAAGTAGTTCTAAGTTCTAGGGGACTGATGACCTCAGAAGTTAAGTCCCGTAGTACTCAGAGCCATTTGAACCATTTTTTGTCTTGCGCACGCCTCCCGCAAGACCCATATTCTCACCATATATGTCACTACATTCGTAGTGTCCCTACCCAACACACTCATTACTCGTGGAAGACATTCTTACCAAGTCCCGTAAGAGTTCGGGGAATATGTGTGCATCCGCACAGAAGAAGGAGGTCATGGCCAGTGTTTCGAGAACTATATTCTTATATGGCTATGGTGTCTATTGTCGATTCAGTTTTCAGACTGAGTTGGATCACTGTATGTGTTCCTAAGTCTATTGTCACTTTCTGACATCCTCATTTTTCATTCCGTGTCCCACGGTCTTCCTTGCGGTCCGATGCTTGAATCTTTATACTTCTGACTGTATTTTCCACGTCTCTTAGCTTCCAAATAATGTAACATTGACACTGCCTCTACTGCCTAATCACTGCAGACAACAGATGGCGTGTGTGGGAAGTCAGCGAGTATCCGCGTACGGCGAAGTACAACACTGCGTCGGCCACTGGTCGGCGTTTTTACCTTCCGAGCGCTTGGGCAGGATGCACGGGACGAGAAAAAAGTTAAGCTGCTCTGAACGCCGCATCAAAACCCTGGGTACACAATGATGAGCGCTGTTGCCTGCCAGGCAACACCAAAAGAGGTCTGGTGTGAGATAGACACGGCACGCCGACATCACATCAGTTGCTCCTCACATGCACGTACTGCTGACCCCGAGAAGAGGTGAGACAGCGGTTCATGCCCCCACCACAACCCAAATAACTGAGTCGCATTTAGGTCCAGTGACATCGGCGCTAATTCTATTTCGTATTTATGTACTTTATATAAGTACTTTATTTTGTATTGATGTTTTGTGAAAGAAAGTAAATAACATACATGGGAATTGTGAGTCCGCATTGTTGCCAAACACTTTTTGTTATTTATTTACTTATTTATTCCCCAAACTAGTTTCAGCGACAAATATCGCCATTATCAGTGGGTTCTTTAAAACATTCAGAAAACTGCATGGTTATAAAACACTGTAACACATTACTACATTTGCACTGTTTGTTTTTTAAATATGGTTTCTGTGGATAATTCTATACTACCTTATTTATTGTACTTTACAGCATGGTTTTAAGAACTGTTGTCGCTGTTTCCGGCATATTTTCTGTGATTTTTCTGTTGCCGTTTTTCTTGGCATACGTCATGTCATCTACAATGCAGAAAACCATGCTGTAACGTAAAATAAATAAAGTAGTATGGCAGTCTCGACAGAAAACAATATTTAAAAAACAAACAGTACAAATTTAATAATGTGTCACAGTGTTTTATAGCTATGCTATTTTCTGCATGCTTTTTGAAGAACCCACTGATGACGGCGACGTTTGTGGCTGAAACTAATTTGAGGAGTAAATAAGTAAATAAATAACAATAAGTGTTTTGCTTCAAGGCGGATTCTCAATTCTCATATTTCTGTTTTTTCTGTGAAAACACGGACAAAATGGAAGAGTTCCAAGATAAAGTTATAATAAAATATGTAGATGTTCCATTTCTTTATTACGTTACTACAGATTTTGCATCCAGCGTGGGGCCATGTCATTATCAATACAAGCAGTAAATCAAGCCGGGAAAAACTGTCAACAAACCGACTCACAGAAAGACATCGACAGTGAGTCAGATATCGACAGTGAGTCAGATATCGACAGTGAGTCAGAAGAAGCTTGCATCCAGCAGTGTTTTCTGAATATACTGGCCGGTCTAAAAGGATTTAACAAATTTCAAATTGAAATTAACAAAATATTTTATAATTCTGCATATCCGAAGAAAAAGTGAAGAACATTGCTCATAGCCAAGCAGAAACGACACAGTCGTATACAAAGATTGTTTTGGCACTGTAGCATGCAGTGAATCCGAGTATGACGAATGCCTACAAAATTTAACACCTAATGAAAGACGTTGCAGTGGACGTCGATCAAGCGCTCCTTTTGAAGGCTAGAACCAATACCCCAGCGTGGGGCCATGTCATTATCAATACAAGCAGTAAATCAAGCCGGGGAAAACTGTCAACAAACCGACTCACAGAAAGACATCGATAGTGAGTCAGATATCGACAGTGAGTCAGATATCGACAGTGAGTCAGAAGAAGCTTGCATCCAGCAGTGTTTTCTGAATATACTGGCCGGTCTAAAAGGATTTGACAAATTTCAAATTGAAATTAACAAAATATTTTATAATTCTGCATATCCGAAGAAAAAGTGAAGAACATTGCTCATAGCCAAGCAGAAACGACACAGTCGTATACAAAGTTTGTTTTGGCACTGTAGCATGCAGTGAATCCGAGTATGACGAATGCCTACAAAATTTAACACCTAATGAAAGACGTTGCAGTGGACGTCGATCAAGCGCTCCTTTTGAAGGCTAGAACCAATACCCCAGCGTGGGGCCATGTCATTATCAATACAAGCAGTAAATCAAGCCGGGGAAAACTGTCAACAAACCGACTCACAGAAAGACATCGATAGTGAGTCAGATATCGACAGTGAGTCAGATATCGACAGTGAGTCGGAAGAAGCTTGCATCCAGCAGTGTTTTCTGAATATACTGGCCGGTCTACAAGGATTTGACAAATTTCAAATTGAAATTAACAAAATATTTTATAATTCTGCATATCCGAAGAAAAAGTGAAGAACATTGCTCATAGCCAAGCAGAAACGACACAGTCGTATACAAAGATTGTTTTGGCACTGTAGCATGCAGTGAATCCGAGTATGACGAATGCCTACAAAATTTAACACCTAATGAAAGATGTTTCAGTGGACGTCGATCAAGCGCTCCTTTTGAAGGCTAGAACCAATACAGAGGAGTTCATCAAGCGCTGCCTACAAAGCAATGGAAGATCAAGTTGAAAGACGTTTGACAGTATTCCGAATGTCATAACAATGACAGTCGCAGAAGACCATCAGGACCTCTAATTGCTAGCATGGCAGGTAGGGCTAGTAAGAGAAGACATAGAAGGGCATGTCGTGTCTATTAATTATGAACTCACACAGCTGGAAGCAGCGGCATTGAATGTTGATCTCAGAAACGCTGAGACAGCATAGTAAATTCCAAAAGAGGTTCATCGATAGTTAGTATCAGTTTCAACAAAGCTGTCTGAAACTCCAGACTTACGCCGGAACGGTGAGACAACATCCAAGGTTCTAGGTGATATCGATATATTATTTAACAGTCTGCAGCTTCCTCTTAAGGGTTTTGCAGAACTGTTTTACTTTTAAAACAATCCCATTTACTTGAAGCTCAATTGTATCAATGTGATTCAACTGTTCGCTAGATAGTCTACATATTGCGCAGTAAGTTACCTACCAATAAGTGAAACGCTGCTAAATACTGGTTGCGTAGTCATAATGTCGGCTTTTATGTTGTTCACAAATTCAAAGACCACTAATTCTGATCTCTTTTGTAAGTGAGGTCTCACTACTGTGTGATGACACGATTGCGGAACAATCACTAGAAGCACTTACTTCCATAAAATATCTAGGAATATGTGTACGGATTGGTTTACAGTGGAACATAAAACTAATCGCAGGAAAGGCAGATGCCAGACTGAGATTCACTGGAAGAATCCTCAGAAAATGTAGTCCGTCAAGAAAGGAGTGAGCTTACAAAAATCCTCACTCGACTAATATTTGAATATTGCTCGTCAGTATGGTATCCGTGCCAGACAGCACTGACAGAGAAGTTCCAAAGAAGAACATCACTGCGTATATCTCGCGAAAGGCTCATGAAGATAGCGTTAGAGATTCGAGCCCACACGGAGGCTTATTGGCAATCGTTTCCGCGAACCATCCGCAACTGGAACAGGAAAAGGGGAGAGCGACAGTGGTACACGAAGTACCCTCCGCCACGCACCGCAAGGTGGCCTGCGGAGTGTGGATGTAGTGCAGCTACAAAACGAAAACAGGGCAAAGGAATTACGTTGATATCTACTTAGATCACAATACTTGCACATTAAACCAAACGTAAATACAGCTAAAGCATAAAATATTTATCTGATGTTAACTAGAACACTAGAACAAATATTTTTTTAAACATATATATAAACTGATTGCTTACAAGGAGTACTGAGTACTCATCATAGATCCAGAGAACAAGAATCACAAATTTACGAAACAGGTTTAGGGTATGTGTCACCCGAAGAAAAAAAAAAAACTGTTCGGAAGCCTTATCGTAGCAGATTGACTTAATGGAAGTAAAAATGTAGGAAACGGTTCTCGCAGATAACGATTAAAAGCAATCGTTCCAGCACATAATTAATTTTAGTCACAGTTGTGGTCAACAAAGGACTATGCAGAATCATAGCGTTGCGAAAAGCCTCATTTGTAACGTGGTGGTGGTTAGACGAAAGTGCGGTAATAGGAAATATGTTGTATTATCAGAACTGTATGCATTTAAATTTAATTTTGTTCGATAAAGCTACGGATATTAGCGAAAAGCAGGGCTAGCAGACGAATGACATGACGAATAGAACAGTGTCAGTGATTTTAATTTCCGTTTGAGAACGTGCTGGCTCCTCAGTTATTGTACAAACACCCATGAAAAGGAGAAAACTGAATCTGTGAAGGAGTAAAAAGTATTTTAGAAACAGTGGCATACGTAATTTATCACAACAGCTGCATGTCTCACGGATGGATGCCTGAGTCTCATGCATTCACGCCGCTCTTCGTTTCACTTCCACGACGTAGTTCGTTCTATGAATCCTTGCTTGTCCGCCCACAGACTTTGATCCGATGTTTTGTTTGCCACGCTGTTATCTTCTAACTTACAGCTTTGTGTCATCAAATGTAGGAGCTTATCCCTTAACCTACACCTATACCTTGGCTCATATTACTGTGGCTTGCTTTTTTTGTGTTGTATGTATTTTCTGTGATTTCAAAATTAACCTGTCTGATAATCTGTTGAAAGCGTTCTCACACGATGGTATTGTAGACTGAAATTTGTTCATCTATTTTATATTATCCTCGAGCTGCGTAGGAGCTGCGTTTAAGACACGAAACTAACATTCTGGAGGTGTTTTCCGAAATTTGCATAAATCGTGTAAGGCGAATGCTGGGATAACTCTTCTGCAAATGACACGGCCAGTTTCCATCACTATCCGTATTCAATCTGAGGTTGTTCTCACTATCTAATGTCAAGGATGGGAACTCAAACCCTGATCTCGGAAATGTCTGGAACAAAACAAAAGCAAATTGTCTGTGAACTATTGTTTTCTATACCATTATTAAAACTTCAACACTTTCACGCTGGCTGGGGCTGAGAACTGTGTTTCTCCCTGTGAGTCGCCCCGAGTATTTATGATTTCTTCCGTCCGGCGGTGCTGGTTTTCCTCTTTCTCTCCGTAAGGTGGTGGTCGTATTCAACCCCGCCTCCCCTATGCTACTGTTTCCACACTTTGACTTTTTATTTTGATAGTGGCATAAGTGTATTCTTTTAAAACAACGAGAGGTGACATAAAATAATTTTACACCTAATGAATCGCAAATTATGTAATACCTCATCTGTTAAGACAGCTATCTTTCCGGGTGGATTTGCCGCGCGATTTGAGGCGTCATGTCACGGACTGAGCGGCTTCTCCCGCCGGAGGTTCGAGTCCTCCCTGGAGCATGGGTGTGTGTATTGTTCTTACAAGGGAACCTCCCCATCGCACCCCTCTAGATTTAGTTATAAATTGGCACAGTGGATAGGCATTGAAAAACTGAACACAGATCAATCGAGAAAACAGGAAGAAGTTGTGTGGAAATATGAAAAAAATAAGCAAAATACACTCCTGGAAATTGAAATAAGAACACCGTGAATTCATTGTCCCAGGAAGGGGAAACTTTATTGACACATTCCTGGGGTCAGATACATCACATGATCACACTGACAGAACCACAGGCACACAGACACAGGCAACAGAGCATGCACAATGTCGGCACTAGTACAGTGTATATCCACCTTTCGCAGCAATGCAGGCTGCTATTCTCCCATGGAGACGATCGTAGAGATGCTGGATGTAGTCCTGTGGAACGGCTTGCCATGCCATTTCCACCTGGCGCCTCAGTTGGACCAGCGTTCGTGCTGGACGTGCAGACCGCGTGAGACGACGCTTCATCCAGTCCCAAACATGCTCAATGGGGGACAGATCCGGAGATCTTGCTGGCCAGGGTAGTTGACTTACACCTTCTAGAGCACGTTGGGTGGCACGGGATACATGCGGACGTGCATTGTCCTGTTGGAACAGCAAGTTCCCTTGCCGGTCTAGGAATGGTAGAACGATGGGTTCGATGACGGTTTGGATGTACCGTGTACTATTCAGTGTCCCCTCGACGATCACCAGAGGTGTACGGCCAGTGTAGGAGATCGCTCCCCACACCATGATGCCGGGTGTTGGCCCTGTGTGCCTCGGTCGTATGCAGTCCTGATTGTGGCGCTCACCTGCACGGCGCCAAACACGCATACGACCATCATTGGCACCAAGGCAGAAGCGACTCTCATCGCTGAAGACGACACGTCTCCATTCGTCCCTCCATTCACGCCTGTCGCGACACCACTGTAGGCGGGCTGCACGATGTTGGGGCGTGAGCGGAAGACGGCCTAACGGTGTGCGGGACCGTAGCCCAGCTTCATGGAGACGGTTGCGAATGGTCCTCGCCGATACCCCAGGAGCAACAGTGTCCCTGATTTGCTGGGAAATGGCGGTGCGGTCCCCTACGGCACTGCATAGGATCCTACGGTCTTGGCGTGCATCCGTGCGTCGCTGCGGTCCGGTCCCAGGTCGACGGGCACGTGCACCTTCCGCCGACCACTGGCGACAACATCGATGTACTGTGGAGACCTCACGCCCCACGTGTTGAGCAATTCGGCGTTACGTCCACCCGGCCTCCCGCATGCCCACTATATGCCCTCGCTCAAAGTCCGTCAACTGCACATACGGTTCACATCCACGCTGTCGCGGCATGCCACCAGTGTTAAAGACTGCGATGGAGCTCCGTATGCCACGGTAAACTGGCTGACACTGACGGCGGCGGTGCACAAATGCTGCGCAGCTAGCGCCATTCGACGGCCAACACCGCGGTTCCTGGTGTGTCCGCTGTGCCGTGCGTGTGATCATTGCTTGTACAGCCCTCTCGCAGTGTCCGGAGCAAGTATGGTGGGTCTGACACACCGGTGTCAATGTGTTCTTTTTTCCATTTCCAGGAGCGTATATAAACTGAGTAGTCCATGCGGAACGAGAGGTCCTTGGTTCAAGTCTTCCCTCGAGTGAAAAGTTTACTTTATTTATTTTCGCAAAGTTATGATCTGTCCGTTCGTTAATTGACGTCTCTGTTCACTGTAATAAGCTTAGTTTCTGTGTTTTGCGACCGCACCACAAAACCGTGCGATTAGTTAGACGAAAGGACTTGCCTCTCCAATGGGAACCGAAAACATTTGATCGCAAGGTCATAGGTCAACCGATTCCTCCACAGGAAAACACGTCTGATATATTCTATACGACATTGGTGACGGCATGTGCGTCACATGAGAGGAATATGTTGTCGACCCACCTAACTTGTACACTTGGCGAATGGGTAAAAAGTTTCTTCTACCTTGCCCGATTTAGGTTTTCTTGAGGATGTGACAATCACTCGCAAGAAAGTGATGAAAACATAAGAGTTTGTCACGTAAACTGCAACAAATGAATGCAACAGTTTCACATTCGCACAGTTTTCCCTGTGCTCTGTCAAAACGTATGTATTTAACATTTTCAAATTTTTCCGTGCGTAGACCGTCGAATCCTGCATATGTCCAAGCAAATCTGAACATGTCCTGGAATTATGGAGAGCGAAGTTGATTATGTGTGAGTGCCTAAACTTTGATAATTGACACACGATCACGTAAACAATACTGCTCTGTGTACCTGTGCAGCTTCGCAAAATCATAGAATCTTTTCACAAAGTTTTTCACTTGCCGAAAACCAAACACGTCTAACGGTTGCACAAGAGGTGTACAACCTGCAGGAATGGTAATCACGTCTACTCCAACATTAAAATTGTCTGAAAATAAAAAATTAAACTTTTCACTCGAGGAAAGCCTTGAACTAAGGACCTCTCGTACCGCAGCAGCTCACTCTAACCACGAGACCACGGCGCTCCTGCGCTCACATAATCCTTGATGTTGCTTATCTTGCACATTGACTACTGAGTTTGTATATTTTGCTTATTTTACATAGTTCCACACAACTTCTTCTTGTTTTCTCGATTGATCTGTGTTCAGTTTTTCAAGGCCTATCCACTATGCCAACTTATAACTAAATCTGAGAGGGCTGCGATGGGGAGGTTCCCTTGTTAGCATAAGTTAGTTTAAGAAGTGTGTAAGTCTAGGAACCGATGACCTCAGCAGTTTGGTCCCTTAGGAATTCACACATATTTTTTGAAAGGTCTCTCGTTGTAGGATGACACAGAAGCGTATTCACAACTGTTCGTTGCATCTGGATGTTGGTCTATACAACACAGACGAGTGTACTGTTTGTAGCATAATTGGTAGAGTCTAGGGCGAGGCATTGGTGGCACACACCTGCGAGAACATGTTAATCATCTCAGACTGAGCAGAGGGAATGTAGTACAATTATAACCAAAATACTTTATTTTAATTCACGGGAGTCAAAAGTAACCAACTTAATGTGTTTATACACACAGTTCAGCAAACACGCACGTGAAAGTTCTTGATTACTCTTAACTTGGAGTCCAAACACATCCCAACACCCGCAATATTTAAAATATTCATTCGAAACTTTAGAAGAATTTCTAATGAATAAATTGGCCAGAACTTTTGTGAAGGATTCTATATGATGAGCGACTCGTGAGTCAGCAACATTCGAGACCTTCATGTTACAGCCAAAAACAAGTGTATAATTAGCTGGAGAAGTTTACTGTTCGTCCCTTACTCGGACTGTGCCAGTTAAATAACTGAAACTAACCACGAAAAAAAATAATTAAAAAAAATCAGTCAAGTGCTGGAAAACATTCCTGGGGTAAAAAGATTAACATGAAAAGGAAACTTGATTTTATGTTCTTATTGACCAAGTAGGTCACTCAACAACATAAATGCCTATCCTTTCTTAGCTGATTCCTATTTTTTACAGACTTCCTTACTTTTCTTCATCTGTTAATGTCTTCTTTCACTTTATCTTTCTTTCTTTCTCCCTTCCATATTGTTCTTGATTTCTTATTTTTAGTTGTTCTCTAGACTTTCTATTTTGCCCTTAAGGGATATTAAATTAGTTTCAATCTTTGGTACAGTTTATTTCTAGTTCTGTCCTTATTTCTGTGATACACTTCACTGCTCATTTCTTACGGATATAGGGTCATTTTTTTGTTTGCTTTGTTAGTCTGCTCTCGTTCACTTGTAAAAGGTGTCCAAAAAGTGATACCGTGTGCTGTGTCATTACCTCCGAATTATTAAGTATTTTGTTTTATTTTACATTTCGCCCATTATTTTTCTCCAAATGTCCTTTTAAAGTATATATTTTCTATCCAGTTTACCCAATTTCCTTTCATTTTTTCCCTTAGAACAGATTCCTCCAGCTTAAAATTAACGCTTACATCATATGTTAGATGTCAACGGGAACATATCAGCTATGGAATTTTTTAGGTAAGTAGCTGTCAAGATAGCATCCAGGTATAGAAGCCCTAGAACGTATATTCTATCTAAATTTTCCTGCACCAAGACCAGTTTCTGCTATATCTATTTCTCTGTCTGCTAGTAAAAACTTTAGAACAATTTAAATGCTGTCGACCACTATATGGAGAGCTCTGTCGCTTACAAATGTCCATATCCATGCAAGCGGCGTGGGTGTGAATGTTTCGTAGCGCTGTGTTACAGATTACGGCAGTGTCGGAGTGGACAGCGACACAGTGCCGGCTCGCAACTGCAGGCGACATATTCCCCAGCTACACAGTGGTGAAGTCTCATCACTGAAATTTCGGAGATAGCGCTCAGAATGTTTCATTACATTTCATTTGTGTGGAATAGTACTGGAGGTAAACACGTTAGGTCTCCAACAGACAATGGAAATACACTAAATGGCCAAAGATCTCTGGACGCGCCACGGAGTGCTACCTGTATGGAATGAGGTCAAACGGAACACGACATAGGAAAAACATGTTCATACAAAGTGATAACCAACGTGGTCGAACAGTCATGAGTGTACTGAAAGAGAATCAAATTTAAAGGCAGCAGCATAATTATAACCTTGTACTTCATGTAAGAACTACTAACAGCGTGAGTATAGTCTTATGTACATGTCAATATTCTCTAAATGATTTCAAGTATACAATTAAAGTTATATTATTTACTCACTTCTTCACGTTCACCCAGTGATTCTCCATTCTCAACTCGAAAGCGTCTTCCTTGTAGTTCATGGCCGTTGGCTTCAATCTGTGGTAGCTGAAAAAAAAATTAAAAAGTGTAAGATAACGACATTTTTCGCTATCTGTTTAGCACAATAAGTTTCTTAAATATTTACCCACCACAAGCTTGAAATTTTACAACAAATACACAGTTGAATGTTTTTTCAAGAACATCCGTTGGAAGTTTACACTTTAAGGACTTATATAATAATGAGCGTTCAGGCGCACACACACACACACACACACACACACACACACACACACACACAAAAGGTACTGCACGTAATAGAATGTCTCGTACTATGATATTGAACGGCAGTGTTGTATTATGCTGACTGATCTTGGCAAGGAGCGACATTGACAGTGCAAGAAGTAGCAACTAATTAGTGTGAATACTAAACTGTTTGGCGCCTGGCTCAACTGGTGCGGACGGCTCCTCTCATTGGCGAGTTGGACATATCGGGACATATCGTCCGAAGGTCTGAATCTGAGGTGCTAAATGTTTGACTGTGCTGTCCGGTAGAGGATCGTATGTATCCTGTGAAACACTGTTCCTACGAACGTTTTTCTCCATAGACCACGGTGGTGACGAAGAATTAAGCCCTATTTTATTTTTATGCACTAAACACTTACCACAATCAACCTTTTAGGCTACGGATTACAAGAAACTGCGGAGTTGAACGATTCGAATGCATTCATAGATAACCAAAATTATCTCAGTCCTTAATGTCCGCTCATATACTCGAACAACTCCGTTATTATCTTGTCATTTAGTCCTTGGACCACAGTAAAACTTTCCAGAGCCCATTTAGTACTCATTGTTGTATGTCATACGTTGTGGTGGTCTTTAGCCTGAATAATGTTAGATGCAGAATCCTATGCTAATCTGTCCTGTACACGTCTCTTTATCTGTGGTAACTACAGCGTCCTACATGCATTTGACGCTGCTTACTGTATTCAAGCTTCGGTCTCTCGCCAAACTTCCCTCCATTAACAAACTGACGAATCGTTGATGCCTCAGGATGTATCTATCAATGGACACCTTTCTCAGTCAGTTTTTACCATAAATTTCTTTTTTCCCCGATTTCGATTCGCTACCTCCTCGTTTGTGATTGGATCTACCCAACTAATCTTCAGAATTATCTGTAGCACTACATTTCTAAATATTGTATTCTCTTCTTGTCTAGCCTGTTTATTGTCCATATTTTACTTCCATACACGGCTTTTCAGAAAAAGACTTCCCAACGTTTAAACCTATATGCGATATTAAGAAATTTCTCTTCTTCAGAAACGGTTTTCTTGCTATAGCCATAAATCCTTCGCATCGCCTAATTTAATACGAATACATTCCAGTATAGCTATTTTAGTTTTATTGATTTATATTATAACCTTTTTTCAAGACACCATAAATTCCGTTCAACTGGTCTTCTAAGTGCTTTGCTGTCTCTGACAGAATTACAATGTGAACAGCAGCTCTCAAAGATTTTGCTTCTCCTGCATGAACATTAGTTCCCCTTCCACATTTCTCTTTCATTTATTTTAAAGCCGACTTGCTCAGCATACACACTGAATAACATGGGAGGTAGGCTACAACCCTAATTTATCTGGAACCTTCCAGTGTATCTTTCCCATAGTCATGCATGCTTTTTCAACCTTGCATATGTCCTTCAGCCATTCCTGCTGAGCTATTTTGTAATTTATGTCAATATCATTACTTAGACAAACGTATTCCAATTTGTCCACTTAATTTCCTGTATTTTTATATTTTCCCCTATTTTTGCTTTAGTTGCACATGCTTCTACGTTCTTGCGTTTTTCTGATTTACCATTTTGCATTCACTGTCAGTCTACGTTTTTAGACGTCCATATTTCTGTTGCCTGCTTAATTTGCTATGTTTTTATACTTTCTCCTTTTGTCAATTAGCTTAAATATCTTGTATATTTGTGAAGAGTTTCCGTCTTGTCTTTTTGCCTTATTGATTCACTTTTGCCTTCAATATTTCATCCCTCAAAGTTACCTATTTGTCTTCTATCGTATTCCATTCACCTGTTTCAGTCAAGCTTTGCCTAATGCTGCCTTTGAAACTCTCAGCCCAACCTCACGTTGTTTCAGTTCATCCAGATTCCACATCTTTAATTTAATACCTTCCTACAATATCCTCTGTGTTAATCTTCAGTTAATAACCAATAAATTATGGTCAGAGTTCACACATTTCTCAAAAAATATTTTGTGGTTAAAAATCTGGTTTAGGAATCTCTGTCTTACGTGTTCATAAATTATCTGGAACCTTTCGGCGTCTCTGCGTCTCTTCCACGTATACAAACTTCTTTCATGATTCCAAATTCAAGCATTATCTAATACTAAATTACGCCCTGTACAAAGTTCTGCCAGGTGGTTTCCCCTTTCATTCCTTTTCTGCAGTCCATGTTCTATTATTTTTCCATCTCTTCCTTTTCCTACTATCAAATTTCAGTCCTTCGCCGTAACTAAATATTCTTCAACCTTAAGTATCTGAATAATTTCTTTTAGTTTCTTCGTACGTTGTGTCAATATCTTCGTTTGCGGAGCTACTAAGCATATAAACTTAAACCATTGTGGTGATTTTTGGCTTTGTGCATGTCTGGGCTACGATAATGCGTTCACCGTGCTGTTCACAGTAGCTTATCCACATCCCTGTTTTGTTATTCACTATTAGATCTCCTCCTGCAGTACCCGAATTTGATTTTGTGTTGATGGTCCTGTAGTCACCTGACCAGAAATCCTGTTCTTCCTGCCACCGCACTCCACTTATCCCCAGTACAATTTTAACCTATCTATTGTCCTTTTTCAATTCTGTAAAATGCCAACCCGATAAAGAGATCTAACATTCCGGTAGGAAAGCAGTTTCTTTCCTTATGACGGTACTCTTCTGAACAGTCCCCATACGGAAATCCAAATGGAAAACTACCCAAGGGGACGCCATCATTACTAGGCCAACAGTAGGGGTGCACGCCTCTGGGAAACATAACGAATATAATTTCATCTTACTTGGAGCAGTTCGCAGTATCGACATGGCAAGACCGTGTTGCCTGACATTACAAGGCCAGATCAGTCAACCACTCAGACTGTCGCACCTGCAACTTCTGAAAAGTCTGCTGTATGTCGTAACCAGTGTAAATCCTACTTCGACATACATTTCTCCAAGAAATCTGTAATTCTTTTCCAGTCGACAACTAATTGGTCCTCCCTGTCGGTACTAGAATGTGGAATATTTGAAACCTGTGCTGTACAGTGCTAATAAAGCGGATTTCAGAGTCTTCAGTGTCATCGTGCGGTAAAAATGTTGCTAATCTTGACAGAGTCATTAATTATAAAACGTCGATTCCTTTTCACAGATGGTGAGATGAATATAAGTGTCGTAGCGGCCCCTTATCAGTACAGGGCCTGCACGACAAGGAAAGTGGGCCGCCAACCTCCCTTCAAGAGCTTAGATCGAAATATCGTCAGTGGATGTAAACAACAACAGACTTTCCGCATAAACACGCAACTACCGTACTTCGTAAAAAGCCATGTGACAGAGAGCCTACAGCTAGGCCAGCTTCGCCGAATACCTACGCCGGCTCTAGCATAGTAGACACTCGCCGTAGCATGCAGTATAAAGTTGTATCTTTGTAATTGTGTAAAGTAGTATTTTGGTTATTATTTTCTTTTCATTTTCTTGTACTCTTATCTGGTTTTTGCCCCCACAAGAATTGTTGTACTTCTTGTTGTTCTTGCGTTTGGAAATTAGCACTTGCTAAGAAGGCGTTTTAGTCATAATAAAGTGTGCTCAAATTGGATCGTTCGTTCTTTCCTGCCGACTGCAGAACTCTACAGTAAGAGTTGTAAATAAGATACTGTGTAGTATGTCCTTTTTTTCTTTAAAGATTCTAAATGGTTTGTGAATGACGTCATAGAATTCCTGTGTGTTACTAAGTGACACAGTCAGAAATCACATGATGAACATCGGTTGGAGTCAGGTCTTTCCACCCATCCTCGCTTAGTTTTCTTCTCTAATTTAAATCTCAGTTGTTTCTAATATCAGAGGTAAACAACGCCGTCTAATTCTATCGTTCATGCTTTTATTGCTCGACCAGCCTTTTAAGTGCTGTTCAGAGGACAGCGGCACAAGCGCTTAACGTCCAATATTCCCCGGTGCGTCCTTGTTCCCTATCCTTTTGCACGCCTTCGCCTTGGAGTAGACTTATACTAAGTGTTAAAGTTAGTCCTTGCGTTTCAGCTTGCATTTGGCCTAACTGTACGAACTGGTCCACCTGTTTCCCCCAGGAACACACCACAACACAGTGCTGAGCACATTGCTACGGATTTGCTTGGTTGGAGTAGAGATTCGTTGTTCTGATTCTTTCGAATATCCTATATCAGACCAAATTTTGAATGACTATTGGGACATCGCCACTGTTTACGAATGCGGCGGTTGCACATTTGAGTCTGCCATGGGTACAGATTTCATATGTACACCTTATGTTTAATAAGTACAGGGAGCGGCGCTGAAAGCCGGACAAATGAAACGTTTTCCTTAAAGCAAATTTATTAAAACAAAATACAAATGAAAATGAAAATCCTCTTACATATAAGTAGTGGTATCTTTCAAAAGGAACATTATTCGATGTAACCCCTTCAGCCGCAGTGACTGCTTTCAAGCTTGTGCTGATGCGATAGCACGCACTCTTTAAAACAGCGCTGCCCATATTCGCGAATGCTTCTTCGATAGCTGTGTGTAGAGATGCGACATTAGGGTGCCCTGTCTTATTGGTAACTCTTTCAACTACGCTCCAAACATAGTAGTTGAGGGGGTTCAAATCCAGGGTATTCGGGGGCCAGAACTCCTTCTACCAGAAAATGTCAACGTTATCTGAGAGCCAGTTTTGGACTAAATGGCTTGGAAGAGGTCCTCTACTGCCATCCGACGCATTGTTCGCTCTCTGGCATTCAATAATGACGCCAATTTCCTTAGCAATTGCCCCGGATCCTCCGATATCAGCGCCTCAGTCTTTTCGATGATTGCCGCAGTTCGTGACACATGTTTCCTCGAATGTAGTTTCCTCGCCGGACTAGCGGAACCATCCCCAGACTTCTCCAAAGCATTATACTTCGCCACAATATCGTAAACATTTCATCTCGGATACCCGAAGACTCAAAACTATTTCAGTGGGCGAATGCCCCGTGCGAAGACTTTCGATAATCGCGGCTTTTCCGTTGCTCTCCGCACTTGTCAATAACATAACGGCCATTTTGAGGCTCTGACTGTTTACTAGATGCCTATGGCTTTCAAGAACGCCAACTTGAACTATGGCGTAACTATGATATGGCAGGAAATTCAAACTGAAATTCGTCCGCATTTAAGCGAAAGATCTTACGGAGCAATTTATTGGCCTGATAACGACGTATTTTTTTATTTTTTATTCTGAGTTCTGGAAGCCCATTAGTTGCGACAGCAGTAGAACACGCAAGGTCAGAACTTTTTTTTCAGAAGTCGCAAAAATGTGGATATGAATGCACATTCGAATGTGACTGTAGCCACTATTTCCTTCAGAAAATTCGTTCACAGCTCTTCTCATTCAAATATGTGCTAAATCCGGCGTCCAATAGGTTAACGTTGTCTCCCGGATGTAGACATAGCGAATGCTGACCCCTGTTACAGACACTTTTTAATTACTTTTTTATATTTTTATGAGCTATGTAGCTCTAAGGCAAGGAGCACTAGTTTAGCAGGCCGCAACTGTACGATGATTCGGCTGAGCCTTTGATAAGGAAACACCAGCAGCGATTCACAGAAACCACGATAATTTGAATTATGATTGTCGGACTGAGAGGAAAATCTACGTTCTCCAGTGTTATATTCAATTGACATAATGTTTGCCTGACTCTGTTTCTGCAGCCGCCAACAACCACGAACACGAAGTTGAATGTATCTAGATTTCGCTCTGCTTAGAAACAGTATTCTGTAAAATATTTCTTTTTCTGTATTTCAGTATCATTCCAATCATTCCGAAAGAGAGTGTGAGCGTTGGCTTAGTTTAAGTAAGAGGTGAGTCATTGTTGAAGAAACTATCTAGGATATTTAATTGAAGTGATATAGGGTCTGCCAATTGTTCTGAGTGAGTTAGAGAAATCTGGAAGAATCTAATCGGCTTCCAACACCGAAGTCGCCGAAGCATGCTAGCACTGTGTCTCTCGTTACAGAAGGAGCCGATTCTAGTATTAGCGGCGAAATAAATTTTTGTTACCTTTATTTGACTGGAAAGGGTATCAGAAGTGGTTTCGTAACGTTTCTGATCACCAGACCTCGAGAATAAATCTCAAAACTGTTCACAATGTCTCGTTCAACGAGGGTATGTAATTCTCGGTGATCCGTCCGACTGAAAGGGACGTTAAAGTCGAGGCTTCGTTTGGTTCTCACTGAAAGGGGTGGACAGTGCCCCTACTGAATTACACTAATCCCAATTCTTCCAGTCCACACCGGTCTAAAAACAAAAAACAAAACAAAAAAAAACACAAACAAACACACACACACACACACACACACACACACACACACACACACACACATACGCTAAAAATGCACGCGTCACAACTATTCATGCGATACAGAAACACAGTTAACTACCTCCACAACTTTGATTCTACGCGCCTTTCGGCTAAATTGAGAGTAACTTACTGGAAGACGAAAACTGTGTGCCTGACCGAGACTCCAACTCGGGACCTTTGCCTTTCGCGGGCAGTTGCTCTACCATCTTTGCCACCCAAGCACGACTCACGCCCCGTCCTCACAGCTTCACTTCCGCCAGAACCTCGTCAGTAAAGCCTTTGCCCGCGAAAGGCAAGGGTCCAGAGTTCGAGTCTCGGTCCGGCATACAGTTTTGATCTGCCAGGAAGTCTCATATTAGCGCACACTCCGCTGCAGAGTGAAAATCTCATTCTAAATTGAAAGTAATCTGTAGCAGACGGATGGGCTGCGATATGAAACCTTTCCCTTGAATGCAAAGCGAGTGTTTGACGTTTGACGCTTTCCTGTGTAATTTATCTGTGGCACTCTTAAGACCAGAGTCAGAGCTTTGTAGTTATCGGGGATAGGGACACCAGAGCAGTAGTCAATCGGCATTCTGTGATTTCGAAGCCTTCCCCAGAGTACTGAAACAGGTGAGCGCACAGGGGGAGCAGCGCTGCTGCCGGACGACCGTCGTTCGCTAAGTGAGCACCAATCTACCCTATCCCTTTGAGGAATTTAAGAATTTCCCTGGAGCCTACAAATGGCCGTTGCTACTCTAATGGAACCTGACTGTTGCCAAGGCCAGAGGAGCGGAAGAATCAGTGGTGGCTTTGCCGCTTTTCGCCGGACTACAGAAGATTTCATACAACGTTTGATTGTTTATTAGGCTATATACAATATTTGCCGTTTAGAGACACGTTAATTTTAAGCGAGTTATCAGGCTTAATTACCGCTAATAATCCCTATCAAATATACGAATACTGATTACAATGGTAAAAAGATCTTTTTTTCAATAACACAAGCAGTATGTACCTTTTCTGGATGATGTAATTCTGTACTGGTCTTAGTTTTATGTAATAATGTTTTTGTAAATGTTTGCGGTAGCCTATGTATTGTGTGTATATGACAAAATGATACGCTTCCGCGACAAGGCTTCCACATGCAAAGAGCAAACTAATCTGCCAGTACACAGAGGAATCAAAGAAATGAGTGACGTAAGAGTAATGAAATATAAAGAAAAAGGCCTAAAAGATTTACTTCCAGATTTCCTGCTATAATTTTCTAAAGGAAAGTCTTTTCGTAAATGCAGGCAATAGTAGCCTTAATAACGCTTTTCCAATTGAGAAATGTCCTAGTGGAACTGTTCTCCACGTTAATCTCTAACGGCGCTAAATTCGTCCGGGAAAGCGTCCGAATGATCAGTCAAGAAATCTGAGATGTTACATCCCGTGCGGTGGTGGAATCTCATAAGGATTCCCTTGAGTACGGGGTCGCAAAAGGACTATGATGTTAACAGCATTCGACGCCCCAAATATTGTCTACCATTGCAACCAAAGTATTAGCCGCTAATGACAACAGGGGGGGGGGGGGGGGCGAGACTGGGAGTATCCAATGGTGAGCATATCATGAAGCAACGGACCACAGTTGAACTGCTTAGTCGACGAGTAACTTACCACAGTGCTACAGTGCTAGTGGTGTTGATGCAAAGCAGAGCAATGACAACGATAAACGAAGCAAATATTGCATAATATCTACAGCAGTTGCCGAAGTTGACATATCGTCAGTAAGGAGACCAAGAAATTTCACAGAATGAAAAAGAAGTGGCAGATGAAATATTACCGTTTCCGTAAGATGAGTCAGTGGAATGTGTGCTGTCATGTACGCTCGACTGTCCGGACAATGTACACTCCTGGAAATGGAAAAAAGAACACATTGACCCCGGTGTGTCAGACCCACCATACTTGCTCCGGACACTGCGAGAGGGCTGTACAAGCAATGATCACACGCACGGCACAGCGGACACACCAGGAACCGCGGTGTTGGCCGTCGAATGGCGCTAGCTGCGCAGAATTTGTGCACCGCCGCCGTCAGTGTCAGCCAGTTTGCCGTGGCATACGGAGCTCCATCGCAGTCTTTAACACTGGTAGCATGCCGCGACAGCGTGGACGTGAACCGTATGTGCAGTTGACGGACTTTCAGCGAGGGCGTATAGTGGGCATGCGGGAGGCCGGGTGGACGTAACGCCGAATTGCTCAACACGTGGGGCGTGAGGTCTCCACAGTACATCGATGTTTTCGCCAGTGGTCGGCGGAAGGTGCACGTGCCCGTCGACCTGGGACCGGACCGCAGCGACGCACAGATGCACGCCAAGACCGTAGGATCCTACGCAGTGCCGTAGGGGACCGCACCGCCACTTCCCAGCAAATTAGGGACACTGTTGCTCCTGGGGTATCGGCGAGGACCATTCGCAACCGTCTCCATGAAGCTGGGCTACGGTCCCGCACACCGTTTGGCCGTCTTCCGCTCACGCCCCAATATCGTGCAGCCCGCCTACAGTGGTGTCGCGACAGGCGTGAATGGAGGGACGAATGGAGACGTGTCGTCTTCAGCGATGAGAGTCGCTTCTGCCTTGGTGCCAATGATGGTCGTATGCGTGTTTGGCGCCGTGCAGGTGAGCGCCACAATCAGGACTGCATACGACCGAGGCACACAGGGCCAACACCCAGCATCATGGTGTGGGGAGCGATCTCCTACACTGGCCGTACACCTCTGGTGATCGTCGAGGGGACACTGAATAGTGCACGGTACATCCAAACCGTCATCGAACCATCGTTCTACCATTCCTAGACCGGCAAGGCAACTTGCTGTTCCAACAGGACCATGCACGTCCGCATGTATCCCGTGCCACCCAACGTGCTCTAGAAGGTGTAAGTCAACTACCCTGGCCAGCAAGATCTCCGGATCTGTCCCCCATTGAGCATGTTTGGGACTGGATGAAGCGTCGTCTCACGCGGTCTGCACGTCCAGCACGAACACTGGTCCAACTGAGGCGCCAGGTGGAAATGGCATGGCAAGCCGTTCCACAGGACTAAATTCAGCATCTCTACGATCGTCTCCATGGGAAAATAGCAGCCTGCATTGCTGCGAAAGGTAGATATACACTGTACTAGTGCCGACATTGTGCATGCTCTGTTGCCTGTGTCTATGTGCCTGTGGTTCTGTCAGTGTGATCATGTGATGTATCTGACCCCAGCAATGTGTCAATAAAGTTTCCCCTTCCTGGGACAATGAATTCACGGTGTTCTTATTTAAATTTCCAGGAGTGTATGTACATTCGATAGCACAAGAAACGGGCCCCCCTGAATTCCAATGTGTAGGCCGCACCTGACTGTATGCAACCAGCAGAGCATAGCTGTGTCGCAGGTCCTCGAAACCCTCTGCAGTACAGTCGTTTGACTATCACAATGGGTACCACAAGACTACAGAGAACACCGCTCTTCATGGCAGTCACTCAAGATGTAAAATCAATACCATCATACGACAAATATTAGAAAACACGTTACTGGAGATAAGACAACGCTTGTAAATTAAACTTCACTAAAATAAGTAACACCGCAGAAGTATTACCATACATATTAAATGACGTGACGAGTTGTTCGTGATCCGAATTTGAACCCACTGTTAACCAAACAGGGCTTTCGTGCTGACTGAGACTCGACTAGGCATAAAGAGACGTAAAATATCTAAGTGTTCACCAGCATAAGTGTACTGGAAATAAATGACGATACGTTTAGCACTGCACCAGGAAGTCCATGAATCTTGTATTGCCCCCTGAGAAGTAACCACAAAACATATGTAATAAAGTGCAACGCGCAAGTGTGAAATGCCATCAAATAAAGTTTGTGGTGATGGATAGAGAGTAGAACCCAGTGCCTATATGAATTGTTAACTAAGCAAACTTAGATATCAGGTATTAAATACGTTCACCAATAGCGTGATACTCGTACCTGAAACGACGAAAAAATTATGTTTGCCCGGCAAGGATTCGAACCCGGTACCTTTGGCTAATTTTTTTTTATAGCTACGAATAGAGATGAAATATTTACTGTGTCTTCATCGCTAGCGAGATGTGCACATGTTCGGCTAGAGGTAACTCGGGGAATAGTTCTGTGCTTCTGTGCTGCCTGTGACTTCAACCCTATGCATATTGTCGTTGTTGACCCCACATGAAGAAGTGTAAACTATCAAATTCCCTTTCACTAGTAGTTACTAACGCGACGATCGTAGCGACCTGAAGGAGTCTGGCACCGTGAGGAAACAACGAAATGATGGGACACTATCATCTTGAAGAGTTCAAATCAAGAGAAAAATTGGAAACGGAGCTCAAATCCCAGTCCATTTTTCAAAATCTCAAGGTCACTTAGAATAATTAATGAAGATCCTATAATCTTACATGACAACTGGTTCGTGAACTAAAATAACATTACTTGTTTAAGAAAGCTTACTAGCGACAGAGTTTCTGCAAGCAGCGATTTCCGCCTCTGGCAGCCAAAACTAATCCTACTTTGTTCCAGTCAGCAGCGAAAGGACATGTTTAATGTTGACTTGGTGCCAGGGCACAGTCCTGCATTTTTTACTTGGCATTATTGGAGGTGAAGACAGTGTGTTTGTGGTTGTTAAGAAATGGAGCCCCCACCGGGAATCGAACCCACTCCCTACCCATTACATGCTAGCCGCAGTCCAACCAACCACCGATTTTAACATGTGTTAGCATCGTGTTTTTGTCATAATGGGATATGCAGCACAGGGTACAAGAAGTGTTGACTTCCACTTAAGCTGCTGTTGTGAATAACCTATTCGTGGTCTAGTAGTCAACGTCATGCAGTGCGAATGCAAAGCCGTGCATCAAACCCATCCTTTCCCTTTTTTAAATTCATATTTCGTCTGTCTGCCAAGAGCATCAGTATGAGAGAAGGTCAGAGACAGTTTCATTCATTTTCTAATCAGCCAGTACTAAAAAACAAATCTTGTGGAAACATGTTTGTGAAAGGGCGCATGGGTGCCTGTCATGGTAAGACCAATTTCAGCCCCATCAGCCAGCGGCCGCTTGTACACAGACCGGCGTCCACCCAAGTGATCGCGACGCATCGTGCATAGAGCCTATGATCTCCAGCGCACTTTACTGCGCTCGAATTAAAGAGTATAGTATTATGTGGCGTTGCTTATGATATAGTACTATATTTGAGCGTACTCTGTGGCGATTTTGTATAGCATGTTGCTATGGGTATTTCACTATGGTCTTATTCTGCTCAAGGTTGTGGCCAAGCGGTTCTAGGCGCTTCAGTCTGGAACTGCGCGACCGCTACGGTCGCAGGTTCGAATCCTGGCTCGGGCATGGATGTGTGTGATGTCCTTAGGTTAGTTAGGTTTAAGTAGTTCTAAGTTCTAGGGAACTGATGACCTCAGATGTTAAGTCCCATAGTGCTCAGAGCCATTTGAACCATTTTGTTCAAGTTTGTAGTTAGTTCGTGCCATAACAACTTCAATATTTTCCACTTTTGACGTTATGAGAAGCATCGTTTGTGCATTAGAAAACGGAGTCTAAAACGGACATTTGACATTGTGTTCTGTTTGTGTTTAATAAAAGGGTGTAGGCAGTTCGAACCACTTGTGCCCTGTTTGGAGTGAGTGCTATCGAGAAAGTTAGGTTGTATTGTTTCAAGTTCTGTCGTTTCGAAGTAAGTTAATCACACATTCAGGAAGAGACACAGGCGTTGATGAAGGACATTTATGCGATTTACAACTATGGTCGATGACAGAGTATCCGATAACTAGCAAATGTGATGACCAATTGCGACACTTGCCTTCTGAGGTCATACTGAGGTTAAAAGAAAGAGAGGAGGATTACGGTACAATGTCTCGTCGAAAACGAGATTAGATAAGAAGCAGAACCTCAAACTGGGAAGGACGGGGAAGGAAGTTGTCTGTGCCCTTTCAAAGGAATAATCCTGCCATTTGCCGTAACAGATTTAGGATCACCGTAAACCTAAATCAGTGCGGCCTGATGGCGATTTGATGTACCGTATCGTAACTTCATGAGCAGAAAAAATAGTGGGTAAGCCATAGCAAATATTATCTCAAACGATGGGCTGTATACGTCCATAAAATGTATTGTTATTGATATACATCTGGTGATACAAAGAAGGTGTTTTGTGTTAATAACTGTTTCAGAGGTACGTGTCTTCCGCAGTTGACATTTGTTGCCAACAAATGAAATCCCTTGCAGTCGCAGAGTAACAAATCCGACCTGGAAGACAACAGCCGGCCGTTGTGACCGAGCGGTTCCACGCGCTACAGTCCGGAACCGCACCACTCCTACGGTCGCAGGTTCGATTCCTGCCTCGGGCATGGATGTGTGTAATTTCCTTAGGTGGACGTGTGTAATGTGCTTAGGTTAGTTGGGTTTAAGTAGTTCTAAGTTGTAGGGGACTGATGACCGCAGATGTTAAGTCCCATAGTGCTCAGCTCCTTTTGAACCACTTTTTGAAGACAGCACAAAGGGGCTTGGTTGGCAAACACACCTACCGCTCGTCTTCTAATCTGTCACCCGCAAATGTTTACCTTTCTCGCCCCTTATCGATCATCCACCAAGAAAGTTTGTTCGTTTCTGTTTGTCTAGTTTTGGCGACTGCGTTTTAAACGTGGCTTTACTCAGAATCAGCAAGTCGCTAAATGCGCATCATCAGGCGGTTTTCCATAACGAGACAGAGTATGTTGTTGACAATTTCTCTGATATTTGTGTCTATTTTGTTCAATAACCTAACGGGATACTCTATTAATATGCCCTAAACTAATACAACTAATGTCTCATCATAATACCATGCAAAGAATGGCTATCTTAAATTCATGTGAAGTCTTTTGTCATACTCAAGGAGTATAGATTTAAGTGTCAGGAAGTCTTTTCTCAAAGTATTTGTATGGAGTGTAGCCATGTATGGATGTCAAACTTGGACGATAAATAGTTTAGACAGGAAGAGAATAGAAGCTTTCGACATGTGGTGCTACAGAAGAATGTTGAAGATTAGATGGGTAGATCATGTAAGTAATGACGAGGTGCTGAATGGAATTGGAGAGAAGAGAAATTTGTGGCACAACTTGTCGAGAAGAAGACATCTGTTGGTAGGACATGTTCTGAGGCATCAAGGGATCACCAGTTTAGTATTGGAGGGCAGTGTGGAGGGTAAAAATCGTAGAGGGAGGCCAAAAGATGAATACACCCAGCAGATTCAGAAGGATGTAGGGTGCAGTAGATACTTGAAAACGAAGAAGCTTGCAAAGGATAGAGTGGCATGGAAAGCCGCATCAAACCAGTCTCTGGACTGAAGACCACAACAACAACAACAACACCTCTAGATCTACTGGTTACTGGACATAGCGAGACATCTTATGATGACAATGTTTCTAAAGATGTCGTTGTGAGTTCGATATAGCTGTTTGTAGCTCTGTCACAGAGGAGGTAAAATGTTGCTCTCGGGCCTGTTTGTAACTGACAGCTACTACCTCTTACTCTTTACAGTGCATCGACATTTTAATGGAGCAAGCGACGAACTGGAACGTTCATCGCCGCCTCATTGATCTTGTGATGGCAGACACAGATAATTCGCAATGTAGACAACGAGATTAGTTGTAGTTGCTGCGTGAAAGCACTCTCCCCTCTCTGTAAACATATATTTGATTAGTCGATGACACACCAAAGTGGAATTCCCGCAGGATCTATGATTGGTATACCAGGAATATATCAAGTGAAACTTGCAAGACAATGTTTTGTCAGTCTAGGTAATAACAAAGGTATCACAGCGTCACTAGACATGTTTCATTATGTTATCATGACACAATCATAGTCGTAGCAGTACCAATATATCTATGCAGGCAAAATCTTGCTTGAGTGGGCTAACAATGTAGGAGTGTATCTTGTCCGTCAACGATACAGTGCCTTAATTACTTTTCCTACGACGTCATGAGGAGTATTCTAGTATTTATGGTAAGGAAGAAGAATGGAAAGTTGCACAAACCACTGCCATGCCGGCCTTGTGGCCGAGCGGTTATAGGCGCTTCAGTCTGGAACCGCGCTGCTGCTACGGTCGCAGGTCCGAGTCCTGCCTCGGGCATGTATATGTGTGTAATGTCTTTAGGGTAGTTAGGTTTAAGTAGTTATAAGTCTAGGGGACTGATGACCTCAGGTGTTAAATCCCATAGTACTCAGAGCCGTTTGAACCATTTTTGAACCACTGCCATGCATACGAAAGAAAATAAGCGTAAACCACTGAGTTACAATTCCATTTCATTGATCGACCTGTAGCAGGACGTGAGAACAAATACTTTGTTCCAAAATTGTGGAGTACCCCGAAATACATTACCTATCGACATCACACCAGCTTCAATTTGGAAAGCATCACTCTTGTGAGACACGGCTGGCACTTTATTCGCACAATGTACAAGTGAGATACACCTTCTGCTATTTCTAATATGTATAAACTATTTAGCAGACAACCAGAACATGTGCAAAGGAATTTTGCATGATATTCAGAATAGCAAAGGCACTGCAATATCGTATTTATCCGCTGATACCGGGCTAGCGAGTTTCAAGCAAAATGTTTTAAAAATGGCTCTGAGCACTATGGGACTCAACTGCTGTGGTCATCAGTCCCCTAGAACCTAGAACTACTTAAACCTAACTAACCTAAGGACATCAGACACATCCATGCCCGAGGCAGGATTCGAACCTGCGACCGTAGCAGTCGCACCGTTCCGGACTGCGCGCCTAGAACCGCGAGACTACTTCGGCCGGCTAAAATGTTTTACCTGCACGGGAAATATACATAGTGGATGTAGGAGTACTGGTTGGAGACGCGTGGTTAACGACATAGGGAAGTTTGGGTCTCGCCGTGTTCTTGCACGGACAGTCAGATGGTAAAATAAAATGGTTCAAAAAATGGTTCAAATGGCTCTGAGGACTATGGGACTTAACATCTTAGGTCATCTGTCCCCTAGAACTTAGAAGTACTTAAACCGAACTAACCTAAGAACAGCATACACATCCATGCCCGAGGTAAGATTCGAACCTGCGACCGTAGCAGTAGCGCGGTTCCGGACTGAAGTGCCTAGAACCGCTCGGCCACTGCGGCCGGCGTCAGATGGTAAGGCCACCGCCCTCAATAAGCGGCATAACTTTTCACTGTCGTCATTCCATTCTATAGCTCATGGTTGTCCATAGTCGGAATTGCGAATACATTTAATGCATTTAATAACGGCTGTCATCGTCATGGTGCAAATATCGCGAGCGTTAATAAATCACTTATACTATGATGTCTTTTATTAAAGTTTACTGTCACCCTTCCTCACATGGAGAATGGGTTTCGTTGAATCGGAGAACAACTTCGGATCAAAAGTAGTTGCGGATCAGCCATTGATGTGGCTTAAGAACGATGTGTACAGAACCTTAAACTGACTTGCAGATGTTCTCCAAATGAAGGAAACCGGTTATCACCGTAGAAAAGTGCGATGGTACACTGCAATAAAAGGCATTATAATAACTCAGTTGTGCAGAGTTTTCTCGACTTGACAATATACCAAGGCTTCATAAATAACTGATCTATTGCTCCAACACTTTATAAAGGATTCCTCGGCCAATATTATTCACCTCCATCATGGAAAAGTTAGTTTTGTGTTTCGGTGACTTTTGCATAAACCACAGATTCATACAGTCTTAAAACATTTATGTCATAATGTTACCAAATGCACAGTATTTTGACAGAAATCTTTCTCGATTCGGCAGGTGCTATATAACGGTTTTGAAAAGAAAATTATTCATCTGTTCAATCTATCGCTTCAAGTCAGATGTAATTCATAAGAATTAGGGATTGTTTATCTGCACGGTGCGCGCTGCGACGTTGTTCCAATAACTCTTCGATACCAAATTCTGGTAAACATTCCATAAACTACGTAAGTTAAATGTTTTTGAACACAGAATTTAAAATATGAACCATGGACCTTGCCGTTGGTGGGGAGGCTTGCGTGACTCAGCGATACAGATGGCCGTACCGTAGGTGCAACCACAACGGAGGGGTATCTGTTGAGAGACCAGACAAACGTGTGGTTCCTGAAGAGGGGCAGCAGCCTTTTCAGTAGTTGCAGGGGCAACAGTCTGGATGATTGACTGATCTGGCCTTGCAACATTAACCAAAACGGCCTTGCTGTGCTGGTACTGCGAACGGCTGAAAGCAAGGGGAAACTACAGCCGTAATTTTTCCCGAGGGCATGCAGCTTTACTGTATGATTAAATGATGATGGCATCCTCTTGGGTAAAATATTCCGGAGGTAAAATAGTCCCCCATTCGGATCTCCGGGCGGGGACTACTCAGGAGGATGTCGTTATCAGGAGAAAGAAAACTGGCGTTCTACGGATCGGAGCGTGGAATGTCAGATCCCTTAATCGGGCAGGTAGGTTAGAGAATTTAAAAAAGGGAAATGGATAGGTTAAAGTTAGATATAGTGGGAATTAGTGAAGTTCGGTGGCAGGAGGAACAAGACTTCTGGTCAGGTGATCACAGGGTTATAAACACAAAATCAAATAGGGGTAATGCAGGAGTAGGTTTAATAATGAATAGGAAAATAGGAATGCGGGTAAGCTACTACAAACAGCATAGTGAACGCAGTATTGTGGCCAAGATAGATACGAAGCCCACACCTACTACAGTAGTACAAGTTTATATGCCAACTAGCTCTGCAGATGACGAAGAAATTGAAGAAATGTACGATGAAATAAAAGAAATTATTCAGATAGTGAAGGGAGACGAAAATTTAATAGTAATGGGTGACTGGAATTCGAGTGTAGGAAAAGGGAGAGAAGGAAACATAGTAGGTGAATATGGATTGGGGCTAAGAAATGAAAGAGGAAGCCGCCTAGTAGAATTTTGTACAGAGCACAACTTAGTCATAGGTAACACTTGGTTTAAGAATCATGAAAGAAGGTTGTATACGTGGAAGAACCCTGGAGATACTAAAAGGTATCAGATAGATTATATAATGGTAAGACAGAGATTTAGGAACCAGGTTTTAAGTTGTAAGACATTTCCAGGGGCAGATGTGGACTCTGACCACAATCTATTGGTTATGACCTGTAGATTAAAACTGAAGAAACTGCAAAAATGTGGGAAATTAAGGAGATGGGACCTGGATAAACTGAAAGAACCAGAGGTTGTACAGAGTTTCAGGGAGAGCATAAGGGAACAATTGACAGGAATAGGGGAAAGAAATACAGTAGAAGAAGAATGGGTAGCTCTGAGGGATGAAGTAGTGAAGGCAGCAGAGGATAAAGTAGGTAAAAAGACGAGGGCTGCTAGAAATCCTTGGGTAACAGAAGAAATATTGAATTTAATTGATGAAAGGAGAAATTATAAAAATGCAGTAAATGAAGCAGGCAAAAAGGAATACAAACGTCTCAAAAATGAGATCGACAGGAAGTGCAAAATGGCTAAACAGGGATGGCTAGAGGACAAATGTAAGGATGTAGAGGCTTATCTCACTAGGGGTAAGATAGATACTGCCTACAGGAAAATTAAAGAGACCTTTGGAGAGAAGAGAACCACGTGTATGAATATCAAGAGCTCAGATGACAACCCAGTTCTAAGCAAAGAAGGGAAGGCAGAAAGGTGGAAGGAGTATATAGAAGGTTTATACAAGGGTGATGTACTTGAGGACAATATTATGGAAATGGAAGAGGATGTAGATGAAGACGAAATGGGTGATACGATACTGCGTGAAGAGTTTGACAGAGCACTGAAAGACCTGAGTCGAAACAAGGCCCCCGGAGTAGACAACATTCCATTAGAACTACTGACGGCCTTGGGAGAGCCAGTCATGACAAAACTCTACCAGCTGGTGAGCAAGATGTATGAGACAGGCGAAATACCCTCAGACTTCAAGAAGAATATAATAATTCCAATCCCAAAGAAAGCAGGTGCTGACAGATGTGAAAATTACCGAACTATCAGTTTAATAAGTCACAGCTGCAAAATACTAACGCGAATTCTTTACAGACGAATGGAAAAACTGGTAGATGCGCACCTCGGGGAGGATCAGTTTGGATTCCGTCGAAATGTTGGAACACGTGAGGCAATACTGACCTTACGACTTATCTTAGAAGAAAGATTAAGAAAAGGCAAACCTACGTTTCTAGCATTTGTAGACTTAGAGAAAGCTTTTGACAATGTTGACTGGAATACTCTTTTTCAAATTCTAAAGGTGGCAGGGGTAAAATACAGGGAGCGAAAGGCTATTTATAATTTGTACAGAAACCAGATGGCAGTAATAAGAGTCGAGGGGCATGAAAGGGAAGCAGTGGTTGGGAAAGGAGTGAGACAGGGTTGTAGCCTCTCCCCGATGTTATTCAATCTGTATATTGAGCAAGCAGTAAAGGAAACAAAAGAAAAATTTGGAGTAGGTATTAAAATTCATGGAGACGAAGTAAAAACTTTGAGGTTCGCCGATGACATTGTAATTCTGTCAGAGACGGCAAAGGACTTGGAAGAGCAGTTGAACGGAATGGACAGTGTCTTGAAAGGAGGATATAAGATCAACATCAACAAAAGCAAAACGAGGATAATGGAATGTAGTCGAATTAAGTCGGGTGATGCTGAGGGAATTAGATTAGGAAATGAGACACTTAAAGTAGTAAAGGAGTTTTGCTATTTAGGAAGTAAAATAACTGATGATGGTCGAAGTAGAGAGGATATAAAATGTAGACTGGCAATGGCAAGGAAAGCGTTTCTGAAGAAGAGAAATTTGTTAACATCGAATATAGATTTAAGTGTCAGGAAGTCATTTCTGAAAATATTTGTTTGGAGTGTAGCCATGTATGGAAGTGAAACATGGACGATAACTAGTTTGGACAAGAAGAGAATAGAAGCTTTCGAAATGTGGTGCTACAGAAGAATACTGAAGATAAGGTGGATAGATCACGTAACTAATGAGGAGGTATTGAATTGGATTGGGGAGAAGAGAAGTTTGTGGCACAACTTGACTAGAAGAAGGGATCGGTTGGTAGGACATGTTTTGAGGCATCAAGGGATCACAAATTTAGCATTGGAGGGCAGTGTGGAGGGTAAAAATCGTAGAGGGAGACCGATAGATGAGTACACTAAGCAGATTCAGAAGGATGTAGGTTGCAGTAGGTACTGGGAGATGAAGAAGCTTGCACAGGATAGAGTAGCATGGAGAGCTGCATCAAACCGGTCTCAGGACTGAAGACCACAACAACAACAACAATTTAAAATACTTTATAAATCCTTACGTAATATCTGATGAAGTCAGAGAGGCTGTCTGTCCCAATATTCTGCATATTTAATAAAATTATGTGGCTCTAAATCCCGGAAAAGACAATTCGGCTCTATAGTGCAATCAGCACCAACGAAAGAACAATATACGACTTGCAGATGAACGAAATACGATTAACAACGCAAAATCAGCGCACCTCTTCACGCGAAACGTTAATAAGCATTTGAATTCATGGAACTAAGTAACGAAGTTTGCGCTAATTACGATGCTGATCAAGCATTCAATTACAGAGGTTTGCTACGTCAGAGGTGTGATAATACTATTCTCTCTCGCTTCATAAACGAACTGTCTTACCATACGAAATTTGCCTGCCTTTGTTTGTCAATATCAAGGCTTCAACGACTGTGTTAGGTAAAAATAGGATATGACAACACATTTAATATCTTCACACTGTTCTATTATTTATTCTAGCATAAAATGTTTTGTGTTATTAGATGAAAGGTATTAAGTTTGTTCATTTATTTGTTCTGAAAGTTTTAACGAAGGTAATGGCTACAATTTCGCGTGTCAACATAGGCATATATCTTAACAAAGCATAAACCATAAAAATTAAATGAGACTTATGTACCTTTGTTCAACTTTTTTGTCAGAGTACGCGAAAGAACATGCCCCCCTTCTAACAGCCGTGTACCGAAGTCTCTAGAGGAACGGAAGGTTCCAAATGATTGGAAAAGAGCACAGGTAGTTCCAGTTTTCAAGAAGGGTCGTCGAGCAGATGCGCAAAACTATAGGCCTATATCTCTGATATCGATCTGTTGTAGAATTTTAGAACATCTTTTTTGCACGCGTATCGGAGCATGGAATATCAGATCCCTTAATCGGGCAGGTAGGTTAGAAAATTGAAAGAGGGAAATGGATAGGTTGAAGTTAGATATAGTGGGAATTAGTGAGGTTCGGTGGCAGGAGGAACAAGACTTCTGCTCAGGTGACTGCAGGGTTATAAACATAAAATCAAGTAGGGGTAATGCAGGAGTAGGTTTAATAATGAATAGGAAAATAGGACTGCGGGTAAGTTACTACAAACAGCATAGTGACCGCATTATTGTGGCCAAGATAGATACGAAGCCCACACCTACTACAGTAGTACAAGTTTATATGCCAACTAGCTCTGCAGATGACGAAGAAATTGAAGAAATGTATGATGAAATAAAAGAAATTATTCAGATAGTGAAGGGGGACGAAAATTTAAAGGTCATGGGTGACTGGAATTCGAGTGTAGGAAAAGGGAGGGAAGGAAACATAGTAGGTGAATATGGATTGGGGCTAAGAAATGAAAGAGGAAGCCGCCTGGTAGAATTTTGCACAGAGCATAACTTAATCATAGCTAACACTTGGTTCAAGAATCATAAAAGAAGATTGTATACATGGAAGAACACTGGAGATACTAAAAGGTATCAGATAGATTATATAATGGTAAGACAGAGATTTAGGAACCAGGTTTTAAATTGTAAGACATTTCCAGGGGTAGATGTGGACTATGACCACAATCTATTGGTTATGACCTGTAGATTGAAACTGAAGAAACTGCAAAAAGGTGGAAATTTAAGGAGATGAGACTTGGATAAAATGAAAGAACCAGAGGTTGTACAGAGTTTCAGGGAGAGCATAAGGGAACAATTGATAGGAATGGGGGAAAGAAATACAGTAGAAGAAGAATGGGTAGCTTTGAGGGATGAAGTAGTGAAGGCAGCAGAGGATCAAGTAGGTAAAAAGACGAGGGCTAGTAGAAATCCTTGGGTAACAGAAGAAATACTGAATTTAATTGATAAAAGGAGAAAATATAAAAATGCAGTAAATGAAGAAGGCAAAAAGGAATACAAATGTCTCAAAAATGAGATTGACAGGAAGTGCAAAATGTCTAAGCAGGGATGGCTAGAGGACAAATGTAAGGATGTAGAGGTTTATCTCACTAGGAGTAAGATAGATACTGCCTACAGGAAAATTAAAGAGACTTTTGGAGAAAGGAGAACCACTTGCATGAATATCAAGAGCTTTCATGGAAACCCAGTTCTAAGCAAAGAAGGGAAAGCAGAAAGGTGGAAGGAGGATATAGAGGGTCTATACAAGGGCGATGTACTTGAGGACAATATTATGGAAATGGATGTAGATTAAGATGAAGTGGGAGGTACGATACTGCGTGAAGAGTTTGACAGAGCACTAAAAGACCTGAGTCGAAAGAAGGCCCCCGGAGTAGACAACATTCCATTGGAAATACTGACGGCCTTGGGAGAGTCAGTCCTGACAAAACTCTACCATCTGGTGAGGAATATGTATGAAACATGCGAAATACCCTCAGACTTCAAGAAGAATATAATAATTCCAATCCCAAAGAAAGTAGGTGTTGACAGATGTGAAAATTACCGAACAATCAGTTTAATAAGCCACAGCTGCAAAATACTAATGCGAATTCTTTACAGACGAATGGAAAAACTAGTAGAATCCGACCTCGGGGAAGATCAGTTTGGATTCCGTAGAAATACTGGAACACGTGAGGCAATACTGACCCTACGAATTATCTTAGAAGAAAGATTAAGGAAAGGCAAACCTACGTTTCTAGCATTTGTAGGCTTACAGAAACCTTTTGACAATGTTGACTGGAATATTCTCTTTCAAATTCTAAAGGTGGCAGGGGTAAAATACAGGGAGCGTAAGGCTATTTACAATTTGTAGAGAAACCAGATGGCAGTTATAAGAGTCGAGGGGCATCAAAGGGAAGCAGTGGTTGGGAAGGGAGTGAGACAGGGTTGTAGCCTCTCCCCGATGTTATTGAATCTGTATATTGAGCAAGCAGTAAAGGAAACAAAAGAAAAATTTGGAGTAGGTATCAAAATTCATGGAGAAGAAATAAAAACTTTGAGGTTCGCCGATGACATTGTAATTCTGTCAGAGACAGCAAAGGACTTGGAAGAGCAGTTGAATGGAATGGACAGTGTCTTGAAATGAAGCTATATGATGAACATCAACAAAAGCAAAACGAGGATAATGGAATGTAGTCGAATTAAATCGGGTAATGCTGAGGGAATTAGATTAGGAAACGAGACACTTAAAGTAGTAAATGAGGTTTGCTATTTAGGGAGCAAAATAACTGCTGATGGTCGAAGTAGAGAGGATATAAAATGTAGACTGGCAATGGCAAGGAAAGCGTTTCTGAAGAAGAGAAATTTGTTAACATCAAGTATAGATTTAAGTGTCAGGAAGTCATTTCTGAAAGTATTTGTATGGAGTGCAGCCATGTATGGAAGTGAAACATGGAGGATAAATAGTTTGGAAAAGAAGAGAATAGACGCTTTAGAAAGGTGGTGCTACAGAAGAATGCTGAAGATTAGAATGGTAGATCACATAACTAATGAGGAAGTACTGAATAGGATTGGGGAGAAGAAAAATTTGTGGCACAACTTGAGCAGAAGAAGGAATCGGTTGGTAGGACATGTTCTGAGGCATCAAGGGATCACCAATTTAGTATTGGAGGGCAGCGTGGAGGGTAAAAATCTTAGAGGGAGACCAAGAGATGAATACACTAAGCAGATTCAGAAGGATGTAGGTTGCAGTAGGTACTGGGAGATGAAGCAGCTTGCACAGGATAGAGTAGCATGGAGAGCTGCATCAAACCAGTCTCAGGACTGAAGACCTCAACAAGAATATCATGTCATTTCTTGAAACCCAGAATCAACTCTGTAGGAATCAACATGGATTTCGGAAACAGCGATCTTGTGAGACCCAACTCGCTTTATTGGTTCATGAGACCCAGAAAATATTAGATACTGACTCCCAGGTAGATGCCATTTTCCTTGACTTCCGGAAGTCGTTCGGTACAGTTCCGCACTGTCGCCTGATAAACAAAGTAAGAACCTACGGAGTATTAGAGCAGCTGTGTAGCTGGATTGAAAAGTTTTTAGCAAACAGATCTCAGCATGTTGTTCTCAATGGAGAGACGTCTACAGACGTTAAAGTAACTTCTGGCGTGCCACAGGGGAGTGTTATGGGACCATTGCTTTTCATAATATATGTAAATGACCTAGTAGATAGTGTCGGAAGTTGCATGCGGCTTCTCGCGGATGATGCTGTAGTATACAGAGAAGTTGCAGCATTAGAAAATTGTAGCGAAATGCAGGAAGATCTGCAGCGGATAAGCACTTGGAGCAGGGAGTGGCAAGTGACTCTTAACATAGACAAATGTAATGTATTGCGAATACATAGAAAGAAGGATCATTTATTGTATGATTATATGATAGCGGAACAAACACTGGTAGCAATTACTTCTGTAAAATATCTGGGAGTATGCGGTATGGAACGATTTGAAGTGGAATGATCATATAAAATTAATTGCTTGTAAGGCGGGTGCCAGGCTGAGTTTCATTGGGAGAGTTCTTAGAAAATGTAGTTCATCAACAAAGGAGGTGGCTTACAAAACACTCGTTCGACCTATACTTGAGTGTTGCTCATTACTGTGGGATCCGTCCCAGGTCGGGTTGACAGAGGAGATAGAGAAGATCCAAAGAAGAGCGGCGCGTTTCGTTACAGGATTATTTGGTAAGCGTGATAGCGTTACGGAGATGTTTAGCAAACTCGAGTGGCAGACTCCGTAGGAGAGGCGCTCTGCATCCCGGTGTAGCTTGCTGTCCAGGTTTCGAGAGGGTGAGTTTCTGGATGAGGTATCGAATATATTTCTTCCCCTTACTTATACCTCCCGAGGAGATAACGAATGTAAAATTAGAGATTCGAGCGCGGACGGAGGCTTTCCAGCAGTCGTTCTTCCCGCAAACCATACGCGACTGGAAAAGGAAAGGGAGATAATGACAGTGGCACGTAAAGTGCCCTTCGCCACACACCGTTGTGTGGCTTGCGGAGTACAAATGTGGATGTAGATGTAGATAACGTTTCTCAACTTTTTAGCCTCTGCTCTAGTGGAAAGTAAGAAGAGAAAATACTTCAACAATGACAGAGGAGGAAAAAAACGACTACAAATTTAAATTTGAGGTGAAAACTATTAACAGACAGAGGAGGATGAATTACGCAGGACTAGGTATGAATCGGGAAGGAACAAATTAATGATTTTATCAGTAATAAAGAGCCAATGGCCTTGCCGCCGTGGTAACACTAGGTCCCGTCACATCACCAACGTTAATCTCTGTAGGGCTTGCCATGCACTTGGATGGGTCACCATCCGGGTCTGCCGAGTGTTGTTGGCAAGCAGGGTGGACTCAGCCCTTGCGAGGCCAATTGAGGAGGTACTAGATTGAGAAGTAGTGGCAGTGGTTACCAAAACTGACAACGGCTGGGGCAGAAGTATGCCCCTCCGTATCCACATCCGGTGACACCTGAGGGCTGAGGATGACACGGCGACCGGTCGGTAATTTGAGCCTTCACGTTCTGTTCGGACGGCGTTTGTTTTATTTTCTCAGTACTGAAACACAAATTGAATATTTAGTAATTTGTTTTGTCTTAACGAGTACTAATTCAATATGCATGTACAATATGTTTAGTCATCAAGTCTTGAAAGTTGATTCAACAGATTAAAGAAACTGCTTCCCAGCATTCTATACTGTGCTCCCCGAGAAATTACTGGAATCGCGTTAGCTGTCGAAAAAAGAAATAGTTGAATTCTAACTGTACTCTCTCAATTCTACTGTGTAATTTCTCCCATACGAGGGGCGTCCAGAAAGTAAGTTACGAACGGTCGTGAAGTGGAAACGACTATGAAAATCCGATAAAGCTTTGCACAGATATGTTGCCTAGTGTCTCTAGTATGACGCCAGATAGCATCACGTCGCTCTTCTCATTTATGATCTCACGGTGAGCGCATAAAGATGCCTAGAAAATGGTATCTCCCGTCAAGTACGAGGGCCAGGTGAGAAATTTCGCCTGAAGCTATGCAGCCAACATTACATAACTGTCGTGCTATTTCTTCTTCAAGAGAATTCTCAGCCGCATTCTGCAGGGGCAATGAAGATGCTCCTGCATCGTTTTCAATTGGAAATGTTTGATTACCCACAATACATCCCGTAATTGTCTGCCTCTGAGTTTCATCTCTGGTCACATGAACCGCTGTCTATGAAGACAACATTTTGGCACAGACAACGAGCTGTAGGCCAGCGTGGAGAATTGGCGGAAAGCACTGGCGGCTGCCTTCTATTATGAGGGTTTTGAAAAGTTGGTACAATGCTATAACAAATGTCTAAGTCAGAACGGTGACTACGTAGAGAAGTAGCTGGAAGGTGTAGCTAACTGTTACAGATAGAAGATTTCTGATAATCACTGCGGTCTCCATTTCGCGATCAATCGGAACTAACTTTCTGGACAGGCCTCGTATAGTGATTTAACACTTCAACCTCAGTTTCAATCAGACATTTTTTAATACTGAAAAGAATGAAGATGACTATTTTTTCCCGTTCAACCTTTCTATACGCCAGGAGAATTCCAGCAACACAATGTGAATTAAAAAAGTAACTGGTGTACCGTTTGACAGGCATTCAACTATGGTATGACCCTGTCCGACGTAACAGGCGTAATGAAAATGACTACTTATAGGACAGTGTCCTCTCGTACCCATCGGTTAGGAGAGAGTGTCCAATGCGGACGCATGTCAATTGGAGTTCATTCCGCCTCAGTCGCTGGAAGTTCACTTTCAATCATTTTTCCAAGCAACATCACATGATAATGTGTCTCAAATGCTACGTTTAATCATAAGGGAGCAGTATATATTGTGATACAGTACGTGCTGTTTCAGCCCCCGTGTCTGCGGCGACACTCACATTATTTCACCGAATTTGTACATGCTGTCGTGCTCCTTCCTTAAACGTTGTAGCTGAAGATTTTTTTTGCCAAGTAAATGGAATGGGTTACTCACAACGCTCGAATAGATCCGTAGGAAAATGCGTGATAAAAGCGACATACGAGACTCAGATTGAAGAATCTATGCATATTTGATAAATGCGAAATGAACTTCTCAGTTTGGTATTGCTCAAATACCATCAATGTGAAGTGTGATTACCCTGAATAGCAATACATATCGCACATCGAATGCTACTAACATTGTCTGGAATACGTAATGCACCGAGATATGAAACATTTCCACTTACATTATACTGCAAATGCGTGCCACCGTTAGCTTCAACTTGTTTCGAGAATTTGGAGCATAATGATCGTTTCACGTGAGTGGATTACAGTGTGAATCACTCCCGTCCATGAAGGAGGGCTACAACTTGATTTGTTCCTGGACGATTCAGATGCACCTAGATATGAATTTTATGCAATCCACGACGCCTTCAAAAACCACGCGCGAGAATTTCATATTCTCTTGCTCACTACGCACGAACTATTAGTCCAACAGACAAAAATGAACAGGACATTTTTATAAGAAATTTAATGTAGTTAGATTTTGTACCGTTTACGTTTTCGCTGTAGGCCATGGTTTCCGAATTATTCAAGAAGCACGAGTTTGCCGGTCAATTTTGTACGTTTTCGTTGAACAATCAAGAGAAAACGTATCCCAGTACAAAAATTAACCAAATTAAATTTCCTACAAATAGGTCGCGTTCATTCCTTCACTAGGGCTAATATTATGGATGTCCAGAAAGTAAGTTCCGATCGGTCGTGAAATGGAAACCCCTGGGAAAATCCGGTAAAGCTTTGCACAGGTGTGTTGGGCAGTGTCTCTAGTATGCCCGTCGATCGTGTCGCGTCGTTCTTCTCAGTTTTGAGTGAAAAATGAGCACGTGAAGATGTGTAGGGAATAGCGTCTCCCGCCTGGTTAGAGATTTCGCCTGTATCGCGCAGCCCACATAACACAACTGTCGAACAGTTCCTTATTCATGCCAGTTCTCGGCCGCACACTGCAGGTTCAATGAAGATGCTCCTGCAGCGTTTCCGATGTGAAGTGTTTGATCACCCACAATACAGTCCGTAATTGGCTCCCCCTGAGTCTCATCTCTGCTCACAAGAACCGCTGCAAGACAAAAATTTTCCACAGTCAACGAGTTGCAGACCACTGCAGATAATTGGCCGAAAGCACAGGCGTCTGCTTTCTATGACGAGGATCTTGGAAAGTTGATACAACACTATGACAAAACTCGAAGTTGGAACGGCGACTATGTAGAGACGTAGGTGGAAGGTGTACTTAACTGTTGCAGATTAAACGTTTCTTGTTTTCACTGTGGTTTCCATTTCACGATCGATCGGAAGTTACTTTCTGGGCAAGACCCGTAGTGTGCGCGAGGCAAGCGAAAGAATATGAAAATTTGCGCGTGATATTTGAAGACGTTGCAAGTTGCATAAAACGAATTGGTAGGGGCAGCTGAACTAACCAGTAAAACTGAAGTAGTTATTTGCAGTTGTTTCATTTTTGCAATGTATAGGTGGATTCAGCGAGATAAATCCTGCTTATTAAGTGTTTCATGCGACGCCCATGTCGACAGAAAGCGTCGGTTTGTTTCCCAGTAAAAAAAATTGAAGTGGAATTATATGTGCTAATTCTACAGCTACATGGATACTCTGTAAATCACATTTAAGTGCCTGGCAGAGGATTCAGTGAACTACCTTCACAATTCTCTATTATTCCAACTCATAGCGCGTGGGAAGAACGAACACCTATATCTTTCCGTACGAGCTCTGATTTCCCGTATTTCATCGTAGTGATCGTTCCTTCCTATGTAGGTCGGTGTCAACAAAATATTTTCGCATTCTGAGGAGAAAGTTGGTGATTAGAATTTCGTGAGAAGATCCCGTTGCAACGAAAAACGCCCTTCTTTTAATGATGTTCAGCCCAAATCCTGTATCATTTCAGTGACACTCTCTCCCATATTTCGCCATAATACAAAGTGTGCTGCCCTTCTTTGAACTTTTTCGATGTACTCCGTCAGTCCTGTCTGGTAAGGATCCCACACCGCCGCAGCAATATTCTAAAAGACGACGGACAAGCGTAGTGTAGGCAGTCTTCTTAGTAGATCTGTTACATTTTCTAAGTGTCCTCCCAATACAACGCAGTCTTTGGTTAGTCTTCCCCACAACATTTTCTATGTGTTCCTTCCAATTTCAGTTGTTCGTAACTGTAATACCCAGGTATTTAGTTGAATTTACGGCTTTTAGATTAGACTGATTTATCGTGTAACCGAAGTTTAACGAATTTCTTTTAGCTTTCATGTGAATGGCTTCACACCTTTCGTTATTTAGGGTCAACTGCCACTTTTCGCACCATTCAGATATCTTTTCGAAATCCCTTTTGCAATTTGTTTTGATCTTCTGATGACTTTATTAGTCGATAAACGACAGCGTCATCTGCAAACAACATAAGACGGCTGCTCAGATTGTCTCCCAACTCGTTTATATAGATAAGGAACTGCAAAGGGCCTATGACATTACCTTGATGAACGCCAGAAATCACATCTGTTTTACTCGATGACTTTCCGTCAATTACTACGAACTGTAACCTCTCTGACAGGAAATCACAAATCCAGTCACATAGCTGAGACGATATTCCACAAGTACGCAATTTCACTACAAGCCGCTTGTGTGGTACAGTGTCAAAAGCCTTCCGGAAATCCAGAAATACGGAATCGATCTGAAATCCCTTGTCAGTTGCACTCAACACTTCATGTGAATAAAGAGCTAGTTGTGTTTCACAGGAACGGTGTTTTATAAACCCATGTTGACTGTGAGTCAATTGATAGTTTTATTCGAGGTAATTCATAATGTTTGAACACAATATATGTTCTAAAATCCTGCTGCATGTCGATGTTGACGATATGGGCCTGTAATTTAGTGGATTACTCCTACTACTTTTCTGGAATATTGATGTGGCCTGTGCAACAGATCGGTCCTAATCTAGGCTAGTGTGATATTCTTTTTATCGATTTGTATTAACGGGGGCAGTAAAACACGAAAAATAACAAATAAGTCTTCAGCGACAGCGCCGCTATGGCCGATACTGACTGTAACCAACGTGGAGAAGTGTTGCACAGCCGGTGATCGAGAACTGATTATTCTTCGTGTTTTTCTGTTCTTGTTGAAAAAAATCGATAAAACTAACTTAAGACAGCTCTTCTGAATGGGCTCGTAACATTCCGATTTAAAAATAATTTCGTTTATAATGGGAAACAAATCTTCGTTTTCCGTCGTTCAAAAATGGCTCTGAGCACTATGGGACTTAACATCTATGGTCATCAGTCCCCTAGAACTACTTAAACCTAACTAACCTAAGGACATCACACAACACCCAGCTTTCCGTCGTCGCTTGGTGGCGTATGAAAGATGTAATAAGCAAGATTTGTTGGGGCTGGCTCCAGTTACATGCTGCAAAAACTAAATTGCAAATATCTGCTGAAACTCCAGAGATAATTCGCATGACGACATATAGGAGAGACACGCGGCATATGACTACTACTAAGAGAAATAGACTATACAGTTCTCATACAAATAGTAACAAGTACTGGTATTCATATATGAAGGAGAAATCCCAAAAATAAAGGTATTAAAACATGAAAGTGTCAAATGTGGCGAAACTATTCTAAAATTTAGATCGTACGACACCACATAAATAAGACATGAAAACACAGCTGCAGGCTTGGAATTTAACATTCAGCGTAGAACATTTTTAAAACATGTTAAATGATCATGTCTGTGATCGCCCAGTGCTATATTACATTAGCTAACGCGATATATGATACTATTATTAATGATGGTGTATATGAGCACCATATGGCACGAATCTTACTATTCTTGAATAGCTACCGCCCGAGCAGGAAGGATTTACGGAAGAGAACTGCGAGTAGCAACATACGTTCCGAGAGCACCAAAGAGAGGCTCAGTTTGGTCTGTGTCAGAAAATCGAGTTGGCCCCTCCAGGTTCTGAATTGCTTGGGGGAAAAATGTTTGTCCATGAGATGAACCGTGTGACGCGGCTCTTCGCTTCGCACACATATCACCTACAAGGAGCCTTCTGTGCACAGCACCAGCCGACATCACGTTTCCGGTGGCTTAAGAAAGGACATGCCTTATTTGGAACTTGGTCCCGATGGCTTTCCTTTGTGTACACAAAAGCAAACTTTGGTCACCTGCGTGTTATATAACCTCTGTCGATAGTGTCTGAATTTTTTAGATGTCGAAATCGTGATTCGATGTTGTTTGCTCAATTAGTGAACGACTGCCTCACATTTTCAAATGGAACAACATGCTGTTATCTGTCATATACAGGTCACGTTAGCAGAGTGAAATGTTGCTGGTTTGCATGAAATAGTTAAAAATAATACTGCTGTGGTTAGAGCATGTTCAACTTTGTCGTCAGTTGCTTTGCTTTTTATCCAGTTACTATTGTTTGTGTGATTTATTCCTTAGTGGCTAAAAACTAGTGTACAGGGTGTTTCACAATTTCTATAATAGGGCAGTGAGATTATAGCGTGGACATAGCAGCTAGCACAGGAATCTAAGTCCTGAAACAGATTCCATGTTTGACGGAAAACCGAGTTATCTCGTATTTTTAACTGTCTCTTTCGTATTGACTCTGGCCTAGTTTTCCTCTACGGCAGGTTGGCAGCGTGTAATTTTAGTGCTTTCCATGATGTACCACCGGTAGTAATTTCATTGGGTTCCATGTTTTCCTATTTATCTACAGAATCAGAGGTAGTTGATTTTACTGCAAAGTTACTCTCTGAGTGGTAGGGAAACATGCCCCAGAGTCTGCATGAATAAATGTGGTTTCAACACAACGGAACTCCGGATAATTTCCCTTCTGAGACCATCACGAAGCAACACTCAGGGATCGTGTCTACACTCTTGGCCGCTAAGGTGTTCAGACGTGATTCATTTAAACTTTTTCTATCGCTGCATGAGGAATCTTGTTTACAGGATCCCTGTACTGCTCGAGGAAGATCTTGTAGGGAAGCTAGAAATGAGTTACTATTCAACGGATATGTTTGACAGAGTATATAAGAGCTCAATGCGCAGGAACAGTTTGTATAACAAATATGGTGGTCGCCCCAACGAACATTTTTTGTGCCTTCATAAGCAATATAAATGTTAGAGCAAAATAGAAGCACTTGAGTCGCTTTTGTTTTTGCTGTAGCGTGAATAAGTACTGTTTACAGGGCCATATCCGTGTGCCATATTTTATTTTCTGTGTGTTCCAAGTTGTGGAACACTTTCAATAGTAAAAGACCCCAAAAGAAGGGCATTCTGTATCACCGGGAGGTACAATGTTAAAATTCCGAAAATGCACATTCCACGAAGAGTCAAGCACCATATCACACCAGCCCAAATACACTCCTGGAAATGGAAAAAAGAACACATTGACACCGGTGTGTCAGACCCACCATACTTGCTCCGGACACTGCGAGAGGGCTGTACAAGCAATGATCACACGTACGGCACAGCGGACACACCAGGAACCGCGGTGTTGGCCGTCGAATGGCGCTAGCTGCGCAGCATTTGTGCACCGCCGCCGTCAGTGTAAGCCAGTTTGCCGTGGCATACGGAGCTCCATCGCAGTCTTTAACACTGGTAGCATGCCGCGACAGCGTGGACGTGAACCGTATGTGAAGTTGACGGACTTTGAGCGAGGGCGTATAGTGGGCATGCGGGAGGCCGGGTGGACGTACCGCCGAATTGTTCAACACGTGGGGTGTGAGGTCTCCACAGTACATCGATGTTGTCGCCAGTGGTCGGCGGAAGGTGCACGTGCCCGTCGACCTGGGACCGGACCGCAGCGACGCACGGATGCACGCCAAGACCGTAGGATCCTACGCAGTGCCGTAGGGGACCGCACCGCCACTTCCCAGCAAATTAGGGACACTGTTGCTTCTGGGGTATCGGCGAGGACCATTCGCAACCGTCTCCATGAAGCTGGGCTACGGTCCCGCACACCGTTAGGCCGTCTTCCGCTCACGCCCCAACATCGTGCAGCCCGCCTCCAGTGGTGTCGCGACAGGCGTGAATGGAGGGACGAATGGAGACGTGTCGTCTTTAGCGATGAGAGTCGCTTCTGCCTTGGTGCCAATGATGGTCGTATGCGTGTTTGGCGCCGTGCAGGTGAGCGCCACAATCAGGACTGCATACGACCGAGGCACACAGGGCCAACACCCGGCACCATGGTGTGGGGAGCGATCTCCTACACTGGCCGTACACCTCTGGTGATCGTCGAGGGGACACTGAATAGTGCACGGTACATCCAAACCGTCATCGAACCCATCGTTCTACCATTCCTAGACCGGCAAGGGAACTTGCTGTACCAACAGGACAATGCACGTCCGCATGTATCCCGTGCCACCCAACGTGCTCTAGAAGGTGTAAGTCAACTACCCTGGCCAGCAAGATCTCCGGATCTGTCCCCCATTGAGCATGTTTGGGACTGGATGAAGCGTCGTCTCACGCGGTCTGCACGTCCAGCACGAACGCTGGTCCAACTGAGGCGCCAGGTGGAAATGGCATGGCAAGCCGTTCCACAGGACTACATCCAGCATCTCTACGATCGTCTCCGTGGGAGAATAGCAGCCTGCATTGTTGCGAAAGGTGGATATACACTGTACTAGTGCCGACATTGTGCATGCTCTGTTGCTTGTGTCTATGTGCCTGTGGTTCTGTCAGTGTGATCATGTGATGTATCTGACCCCAGGAATGTGTCAATAAAGTTTCCCCTTCCTGGGACAATGAATTCACGGTGTTCTTATTTCAATTTCCAGGAGTGTATTATATGTAACGCATAATTTTCTAATAATAAATCACTGCAGCTGTTTTTTTATATTTTTCTGCCTACATGGAATTACGCTATAATTAGCATATACAGTTTAGTCAGAAAATGTCTGAAACACTTGTAGGGATGTTGCAGGGCAGGTTGTATTGAGATTTGAATGTTAAAAAAAAAATTCGATACGTTGCGCCGTTTCCGAGTTATTTAGCATTGAAGTTAGCCAATCAGATCGCCGCGCACTTAAATTCAAGTTTCAGCTAACGAGACAAAGCACTCGTTGGGCAACACGGTCCCTGGCAGGCCGCTTGAGTGTGAGCGCGCGATGCCCCGATTGGCTAAATTCTATGCTAAATAACTCGGAAACGGAGTAACGTATCGAATTTCTTTCTTAACATTTATGTCTCAGTACAACCTACCCTGTAACATCCCTACAAGCATTTGACACATTTTCTGACCACCCTGCATACATCGTATCGAAGATATGCTAAAAGCCTGTCTTTAAAGTAAATCTAGTTTGAAGATGTCCAAACGGAAGCTTGTGATTGGAAAGAAACAGCTAATAGCGATTGATGCAGACCAATGCCGAATTGCGGATAAGAAATAAATACTTGAATATATTTCGAACTTTCACAGTGAGCCCTACAGCAAAGCACATACCTTAATCCTAGACGAATTATATGATTCTGTCTTCGCAATCACAGATATACTTTCCCCAGAAATAAAACATAGACATGATGAAAAGAGGAACTGCTCCAGGTGGTAATAATCTCTCAGTCGATATCTTAAAGCTCGTGGATGACGAATCTATAAAACATTTAGCTAAAGTATTTTTAAGTTCTTTGCACAGCGGAATATTATCAAGAGACTGGAATAAAGCCAAAGTAATCCTAATACACAAGAAAGGCAGTACTGATCAGTCAGAACATTATAAGCATAGACCTACTATCGATATAAACCCGTCCGGGCGATAGCAGCGTCACCTGGCGAGGAATGACTGCAAGGCAGACACAGGCACAGTCCACGGAGTAACAGTGAGCGTGCAGTCCGTGTGTAGAACAGAGGAAGTGCGCGATATATCTGAGTCTGACTGAAGGCAGATTGTGATGGTCACGAGGCTCGGCACGAGCATTTTGGAAACTGCATAACTTTTTGGGTGTTCGGGGTGTGCTGTGGTGAGTGTCTTCAACAAGTGGCGAAACTAAGGTGAAACCACGTCCAGAAGTCGTGGGGTTGGGCTAGCCCTCGTTACAGATGTTGGACGTTGTAGGCTGGGCAAACTGGTCAAACAGGACAGGCGGCGAACTGTGGCGAAACTAATGTTGGGCAGAATACAACTGTGTCTGAACACACAGTGCACCGAACAGTCCTAGCGATGGACCTCCGCAGCCGATGACTTATCCACGTGCCATAGTCAACAACGCGACATTAGCAACGACGACTAAAATGGGTACGTGACCATCAGCACTGGACGTTGGCGCAGTGGCAGAGCATTGCATGGCATGATGAACCCCTATACCTTCTTCATCAAACCGATGGGATGGCGCGAATCCGACTCCTTCCAGGGGAAATCTCGTAGGTACCTGTACTACGGGAGGGCCACAAGCTGGCGGCGGCTCCATTATGTTCTGGGTAACATTCACGTTGACATCCACGGATCCAGTACAGCTCTTGCAAAGCACCATGACGCCTAAAAAGTATCGTACACTGGTTGCAAACCACGTACACCCCTTCATGAAGATCATTTTTCTCGAATTTAGTGACATTTTTCAACAAGATAATGCACCTTGTCACAAGGCCAGGTGTACTATGGAGAGGTTCTAGAAACATAGTAGCGAGTGATGTGATAGTCTCCTAACTTGCCATATCTGAACACAATGGAAAAATCTGGGATGTGATTGAAAATGGCGTGAGAGCTCATGGCTATCCTGCCCAGAATTTACAGCAATTATGTGCCAACTCCCTCCAGGGATCTACCAAAGCCTCATTGCCTCTATGGCATGACGCGTAGTTGCTGTTATCCGTGCCAAAGGTGAACTTGCTGTCTATTAGGTAGGTGGTCATAATGTTCTGGCTGACCAGCGAACAAAGATCTATCGGCCTATCAGCCTTCTGTCCATATTGTACACTTTTTACTTAAATTTTGACTACCAGGTTGAGCACTACACTTAACATGGCTCAGTCGAATGTGCAAGCTGTGTTCTGCACAGGATTTAGTACAAATGACCATACCCTAACTCTACGTGAAACAATTAGTAGAAGAAATGAGTACCATCTGTCGCTTTACCTAGCATTTATAGATTTTGAAAAGACATTCTGTTGGTTCAGTCATCCAGCTGTGTTTGAGGTTGTAACAGAACAAGGAATAAAACTGGGCTGCATTAAAGTGTTATATAAGATATACAACGCCTCCACAGCGTTTGTGAGAGTTGTTGAAGGAATCAATGAATTTTCAATTGAAAAGTGTGCAAAACAAGGTCACTCTATACCTCCACAAATAGTTTCAGCAGTCCTAGAAAAAGCAATGTCTAATCTGATTTGGAAAACAGGGGGAATCAGAGTTCTGGGAAAGAAATTAAATAACCTGAGGTTTGCTGATGATACTGTTCTATTTGTACATAAAATAGAAGAATTTGAATTATTGGTTACCGAACTTGTGTTAGTTTGCTCTGAAGTTGGTCAAAAAATGTACTATGATAAACTCAATACTAAGACGTGGGCTGAGCCGAAGATTTATGACCAATGTATACGGCCAGCAATAACTGATGACTGAGAGACATGGACATTAAATTGGTTACCGTTAGAAAACTAATAGTAACCCAAACAGAAATGGAAACGTCATGGTTGGGCTATACAAAGAAATACGGAAAGAAAGCAGTTGGTATCAGAGTACAACAAAGGTCTGTGACATAATGGAAAGAGTGAATGTACTGACATGACAGTGCTCTGGTCATGTCGATCGAAGAAAATATACCGGGTGATCCAAATAAGTTCTAGATTGGAACCCGATTTATCAAAAAGGAACAACGGGAAGACCACAGGACAGATGGGACAGAGATTTAAGACAGACAGCTGGAATGAACTGGCAACGGAAAGCTCCAGATCGACAGAAGTGGAAGGACCTTCTGAGATCCTATATTGCACGGCACCTCAAAGACGCCACATCACCAAGTGATCGAATTGGCTGATAACGATTTATAATTTTAGGATGTAAGTTTTTATTTTTACTTGCGTTAGCATAACTTAAATGATATTTTTCAATAATAATGTATCTTTGTTTTGTCATGTTAGTGCATGACCGCTACGCTGTTTCGATTTATATGGTGTGTAAAAAATTATATATACCGCTTGAGAGTTGGTCATCGCTATAAACCAATAGCGGTAAATAATTAGTGGATTATTGCTACAAAAATATACGTGTTACACAACTTATTGAGACTGCAGTACAGCATACACAAGAAATATTCCACCCAACTATATTTTGCGAAATGACCATGGAGGAAATATCACAATAATTGGAGTTTGTTTGAGGCAGCATGTGAGAAACGGAACCGAAAATGTACACAAAGTATCGCCCAGAAGACACTGTAAGGTGTTTTGCGGAGTACAAAAAAATTAAAAAAATGGCTCTGAGCACTATGGGACTTAACATCTGAGGTCATCAGTTTCCTAGAACTTATCCTAAGGACATCACACACATCCATGCCCGAGGCAGGATTCGATCCTGCGACCGCAGCTTCCCGGGTTCGATTCCCGGCGGGGTCAGGGATTTTCTCTGCCTCGTGATGTCTGGGTGTTGTGTGCTGTAATTAGGTTAGTTAGTTTGAAGTAGTTCTAAGTTCTAGGGGACTGATGACCATAGATGTTAAGTCCAATAGTGCTCAGAGCCATTTGTACCATTTTTTGCGACCATAGCGGTCGCGCGGTTCCAGACTGAAGCGCCTAGAACCGCTCGGCCACACCGGCTGGCTTGCGGAGTACAGATTAAGGTGTATGTGTGGGAAATGACGAACGGATGTAACTCTGTTGAAGGATCTTCACTTTTAAGTATCAGGGAACTGTTTGTAGCTACTGAAACAATACGAATCATAGATTTTCGGAAGGTGTTCTAGCTACTTATGTGGTCGATATCATGTTAAATTGACGCGTTTCTGGAAGACAGAGAATGTTCTGCAAGAAATTAGGAATGTGATTGTATCCTATAACTTTATCCATTATGGGTATACACGTCCTCCGCCAACAGAGAGTTCGTTTTACGAAACTAAATAATCCTAATTTGGAGTGACGCAGGGATAAGAGTGCCTACAACAATTCTCATGTCATGTCGTGCAGAAGAAATCCTGTTTCGCATGTTTTATAGAGCTTTGCTACTTGCAAAAAAAGTAGACAGATTTATTGGCATGCTTACTATATATTTGTAATCGAATCGTTCCAACGGCCTGGCGCCACATTCAGTGAATCATGTGAGGTGTTATATTACATTAAAGTAACTACATTACTCGAGCAAAATTTACCTAAATGAGAGTATCTCTCTCTGAGCGTGAGCGCAGCAGTAAGTTAATATCAGACGGTAACTGAATTTCTAAAATCAAATTAGGAACTCAGACGGGCGAAACAGCCAGAGACTAATATTATGGAAAATGACGATTAATTACTGTCGTTTTATAGCACTGCCGACTCTACACAACAAAAGCGTTTCTTCCATGTAGAGAGTGGATAAAATAATAGAACACCGTGCAATAGAACGAATATTTGATTGCGGAAAATTTGTTGCCAATATGTATCCATATACATACACTATTGGCCATTACAACTGCTATACCAAGAATAAATGCAGATGATAAACGGGTATTCATTGGACAAATATATTATACTAGAACTGACATGTGATTACATTTTCACGCAGTTTGGGTGCATAGATCCTGAGAAGTCAGTACATCGAACAACCACCTCTGGCCATAATAACGGCCTTCATACGCCTGGGCATTCAGTCAAACAGAGCTTGGATGGCGTGTACAGGTACAGCTGCCCATGCAGCTTCAACACGATACCACAGTTCATCAAGAGTAGTGGCTGGCGTATTCTGACGAGCCATTTGCTCAGCCACCATTGACCAGACGTTTCAATTGGTGAGAGATCTGAAGAATGTGCTGTCCAGGGCAGCAGTCGAACATTTTCTGTGTCCAGAAAGGCCCGTATGGGACCTGCAACATGCGGTCGTGCATTATTCTGCTGAAATGTAGGGTTTCGCAGGGATCGAATGAAGGGCAGAGCCACGGGTCGTAACACATCTGAAATGTAACGTCCACTGTTCAAAGTGCCGTCAATGCGAACAAGAGGTGACCGAGACGTGTAACCAATGGCACCCCATACCATTACGCCGGGTGATATGTCAGTATGGCGATGACGAATACACGCTTCCAATGTGCGTTCACCGCGATGTCGCCAAACACGGTTGCGACCATCATGATGCTGGAAACAAAACCTGGAGTCTTCCGAAAAAATGACCTTTTGCCATTCGTGCACCCAGGTTCGTCGTTGAGTACACCATCACAAGCGATCCTGTCTGTGATGCAGCGTCAACGGTAGCCGCAGCCATAGTCTCCGAGCTGATAGTATATGCTGCTGCGAACGTCGTCAAACTGTTCGTGCAGATGGTTGTTGTCTTGCAAACGTCCCCATCTGTTGACTCATGGATCGAGACGTGGCTGCACGATCCGTTACAGCCATGCGGATAAGATGCCTGTCATCTCGACTGCTAGTGATACGATGCCGCTGGGATCCAGCACGGCGTTCCGTATTGCCCTCCTGAGCCCATCGGTTCCATATTCTGCTAACAGTCATTGGATCTCGACCAACGCGAGCAGAAATGTCGCGATACGATAAACCGCAATCGCGATAGGCTACAACCCAACCTATATCAAAGTCGGAAACGTCATGGTACGCATTTCTCCTCCTTACACGAGGCATCACAACAACGTTTGACCAGGCAACGCCGGTCAACTGCTGTTTGTGTATGAGACATCGGTTGGAAACTTTCCTCATGTCAGCACGTTGTAGGTGTCGCTCCCGGCACCAATCTTGTGTGGAAAGCTAATCATTTGCATATCACAGCATCTTCATTCTGTCGATTAAATTTCACGTCTGTAGCACGTCATCTTCGTGGTGTAGCAATTTTAATGGCCAGTAGTGTACATGTACTCAACTTGCCCTTTTCTCGCATACTATCCTGCGAACGATGGAAAAATTCCTATCTTTTCGGAAAGCGTTTGACACAGTGCTCCACTGTAGACCGTTAGCAAACGTCCGAGCATACGGAATAGGTTCCCAGATAAGTGAGTGATTCGAAGACTTCTTAAGTAATAGAACCCAACACGTTCTCCTTCATTAGAGAAAAGGGTACCATCAGGAATGCCTCAGGGAACTGCGACAGGACTGCTCTTGTCCTATATATATATATATATATATATATATATACTCCTGGAAATTGAAATAAGAACACCGTGAATTCATTGTCCCAGGAAGGGGAAACTTTATTGACACATTCCTGGGGTCAGACACATCACATGATCACACTGACAGAACCACAGGCACATAGACACAGGCAACAGAGCATTCACAATGTCGGCACTAGTACAGTGTATATCCACCTTTCGCAGCAATGCAGGCTGCTATTCTCCCATGGAGACGATCGTAGAGATGCTGCATGTAGTCCTGTGGAACAGCTTGCCATGCCATTTCCACCTGGCGCCTCAGTTGGACCAGCGTTAGTGCTGGACATGCAGACCGCGTGACACGACGCTTCATCCAGTCCCAAACATGCTCAATGGGGGACAGATCCGGAAATCTTGCTGGCCAGGGTAGTTGACTTACACCTTCTAGAGCACGTTCGGTGGCACGGGATACATTCGGACGTGCATTGTCGTGTTGGAACAGCAAGTTCCCTTGCCGGTCTAGGAATGGTAGAACGATGGGTTCGATGACGGTTTGGATGTACCGTGCACTATTCAGTGTCCCCTCGACGATCACCAGAGGTGTACGGCCAGTGTAGGAGATCGCTCCCCACACCATGATGCCGGGTGTTGGCCCTGTGTGCCTTGGTCGTATGCAGTCCTGATTGTGGCGCTCACCTGCACGGCGCCAAACACGCATACGACCATCATCGGCACCAAGGCAGAAGCGACTCTCATCGCTGAAGACGACACGTCTCCATTCGTCCCTCCATTCACGCCTGTCGCGACACCACTGTAGGCGGGCTGCACGATGTTGGGGCGTGAGCGGAAGACGTCCTAACGGTGTGCGGGACCGTAGCCCAGCTTCATGGAGACGGTTGCGAATGGTCCTCGCCGATACCCCAGGAGCAGCAGTGTCCCTAATTTTCTGGGAAGTGGCGGTGCGGTCCCCTACGGCACTACGTAGGATCCTACGGTCTTGGCGTGCATCCGTGCGTCGCTGCGGTCCGGTCCCAGGTCGACGGGCACGTGCACCTTCCGCCGACCACTGGCGACAACATCGATGTACTGTGGAGACCTCACGCCCCATGTGTTGAGCAATTCGGCGGTACGTCCACCCGGCCTCCCACATGCCCACTATACGCCCTCGCTCAAAGTCCGTCAACTGCGCATACGGTTCACGTCCACGCTGTCGCGGCATGCTACCAGTGTTAAAGACTGCGATGGAGCTCCGTATGCCACGGCAAACTGGCTGACACTGACGGCGGCGGTGCACAAATGCTGCGCAGGTAGTGCCATTCGACGGCCAACACCGCGGTTCCTGGTGTGTTCGCTGTGGCGTGCGTGTGATCATTGCTTGTACAGCCCTCTCGCAGTGTCCGGAGCAAGTATGGTGGGTCTGACACACCGGTGTCAATGTGTTCTTTTTTCCATTTCCAGGAGTATATATATATATATATATATATATATATATATATATATATATATATATATATATATATATAAAGATCTGAGGAATACGGTAATCAACAGACTGAGACTGTTTGCTGATGACGCCGTAATGTAAGCGAAGGTGTAGTCGTTGAGTGACTGTAAAAGGATAAATAGTGAATTAGACAGTAGTTTTGTTTGGTGTGATGATTGGCAGAGTTCTCAATGTGTATAAAAATGTAAGTAATGCGGATAAGTAGGAAAAACAATACCGTAATTTCCGAATGAAGTATTAGTGGTGTGCTGCTTGACAGTCACGTTGATTGGAGATCTCGGCGTAACGTTGCAAGGTGATATGAGATGGAACAAGCACGTTAGCTCGGTAGTGGGGGAGGCTAATAGTCTACTTCTGTTTTTTGGGAGAATTGTAGGAAAGTGTAGCTCATCTAGAAAGGAGACCACGAATAGAACACTACAGCAATCCATTCTCCAGTACTGCTCAAGTGCTGAGGTCCCCACCAGGTCGGGTTAAAGGGAGACATCGAAGCAATTCTAAGGCGCTGCTAGGTTCAAATGGATCCGAGCACTATGGGACTTAACATCTGAGGTCATCAGACCCCTATAACTTAGAACTACTTAAACCTAACTAACCTAAGGACATCACACACATCCATGCCCAAGGCAGGATTCGAACCTGCGACCGTAGCGGCCGCGCGGTTCCAGACTGAAGCGCCTAGAACCGCTCGGTCACAACGGCCGGCCGCGCTGCTAGGTTTGTTACCTATAGGCTCGATCAACACGCGAGTATTACAGAGATATTTCATGGACTCAAACGGGAATCCCTGGAGGGAAGACGACGTTCTTTTCGTGAAACACCATTGAGAAACTTTAGGGAACCAACATTTGCGACTGACTACAGAACGATTCTACTGCAGCCAACGTACATTTTGCGTAAAGATCGTGAAGACAAGAGAAGAGACATTAGGGGGCATTGGAAGTGTATAGATAGTCGCTTTTCTGTCCCTCCATTTTCAAGTGGAATAAGAAAAGGAATCTGCATCATGTAGATGTAGAGTAGAAAAACGAATGACTAGCGGTGATACAAGGTACACCACGCCATGCTCCGTATGGTGGCTTGCGTAGCACGTATGTAAATTTAGGTGTAAATGTATCATGAGTAGCGTACATAGTGAATTTAGAACTCTAGTTTAATTCTAAAGATTGGTAACGAAAGATTGCAAAAATGGTTCAAATGGCTCTGAGCACTATGGGACTTAACTTCTAAGGTCATCAGTCCGCTAGCACTTAGAACTTCTTAAACCTAACTAGCCTAAAGACATCACACACATCCATACCCAAGGCAGGATTCGAACCTGCGACTGTAGCGGTCGCGCGGGAAAGATTGCATCATTAAGAGAAACACTTTTCAAAACTCTTCTCATATTAAGAGACAACTGAATGTGGAAGGACTTTATTGCAAGGAATAGTCGGACCGCTACAGTGAAAATAGTATTGGAGTTAAATGAAGAGTCCGAAGGAAGTTACATAAAATCAACATGTGGGATAGGGATGCACTGTACAAACCTCAGATCGCATTATAGCCAAAAATAGGCTGCTGATGACAACGAAAAAGCACAACAACTCCAAGGGCCATCTTTAACGTTTCTTTTTACAACAGGTCGGGTTAATGTACTGAGAATGACGAAGTAAACGTTTTCTAAGGACTAAGATTGAAAAGACATCCCCAATTATTTTATACTATTAAAGGAAGAATATTCGTCAATGAATGTGTAAAAATATTGTGGATAAGAGATACTACTTGTTGCCTAACATGCTTACCTTTTCAAGGTGATAGCACGTGAGGACACAGGACCAAACATGTTAATATTTCATATTTCATCTTTCCGGACCACGCGAAGAACTCGACAACCTCTGAATGACTGTTCAGCTGCGACGGGCTACGGTGATAGGCAGCTCTCTACCTCTCTCCTGCCTCCATCACTTCTGAAGATGTCAGCTATAGACGGTATGCACTTCCAAGTGATGATATCCAGAATTTGAAATGAGGGCAAGTTGTAGTAAAGATCAGGGGACATCCAATATCTTGTGGGATACAGAAATGTTTATCAAATCCAGATTATCTCAATATTTTTCCTATCCCACTTCCAAACATCTTTCTTCCATTTCATTAGAACAGCACGGCAACTGAACGAATATCGAAGAAATATAGTGGTTTATTGAAACTTATTTTCGACTCATAATCTGAATGTGGCAATATAAACTTCGTACAATGATAAGAAATAGTACAGATGGTAACTCTGTGACCGTGCATAGCTGGTATGAAACATGTCTATTGCAGACATTACCTTTCTTATGGTAAATGGACATCAAATTTATGTGTCGTTCTTTGTTCTAACTGTTGTGTTGTCTTTTGTATTTCTTTCATTGCTGAAGATAGATTTCACCAGATAACCAGAAAGCCAAAATGTGGCTAACATCTGGCAGCTAACCAGGATGGGCCACAGTGTGCGAAACCGCACTGAGCCCAGTGTACGAGCCGAAGCTCGGCCTGTCTCTCCTTTGCTCCCTCCTCTCCGGATTACCTAGCGAAGCACGACGTTTCGTTTAGTACTGCGGTGCGTCTTTTTTTGGCGGCACGATTCTCTTCAGTTCGGCAGAATAGTATTGTCAGCGCTGTTTACCCTTTGCTATTTGTTCGTGGTGTGAAGGGGGTTCAAAGGGCTCTAAGCACTATGGGACATAATATCTGAGTCCATCAGTCCCCTAGACTTAGAACTGCTTACACCTAACTAACCTCAGGACATCACACACATCCATGCCCGGGGCAGGATTCGAACCTGCGACCGTAGCAGGCGCGCGGTTCCGGACTGAAGCGCCTAGAACCACTCGGCCACAACGGCCGGCTGGTATGATTGACGTTCACAGGTCCAGTGGCTGTTTGCACAAAAACAGGCAGTCCAGCGATCTATCTTCATAGACCTTTAAAATGAATGGAAATGACAGAAGACTAATTAATGATCAGAATTCTCAATATCTACTTAACTGACGGATACCACCAATTTGTTATGAAGCGACATTACAACGCCATGCTGAAGTAATTTAAAAAAAGTATTTGAGAATGAAAGAGCAAAAAATTAGAATGATCGACAGAAGGGATTCATTGGTCTATGCATCAAGAAGCACTTGGTCCTAAATTTGCAGCCATGGAGTACGTGAAGGAAATGGGGGTACTAACAGTGAAATTTCTTAAGTCGCAGACATTATTCCACTGTCAGCTGCAACCAAGGCAGCTGAGAGCAAGTACTCGGACCTTCGCAGGATGTGTGATTGTGTCCCATCTCCGATTTTATCACTATTTTAAAGAATAGTTGGCGTGATTTAAAGATAATATAATTGGATGAGCATTGGAACTACAAAAAATACCCAATAGGATTAAAAGCAGAATCACTGTAATTTCTTATTAAACAGCATTTCGTATGTTCACAAATGCAATTTACACCATTGTACTATACGTTGCATAGGTAATTCCGGAATTCGAGCGAATTAATAGTTAGTTTTTGTGGTGTAAGAGGCTGGATCAGAGCTTGCAGTAGTATACACATGTGTATCGTCGAGCTACTATTTAGATCAAAGTTCGGTTTCAAGTATTACAGAACCTACAAACATTCGAGGAAATTATCAGACTGTAACATGTCATTGTTTGTATCTAGTAAGTAGACGCCCCATGAAAAAATCTTGCGAAGTGTTTCGACACGGAACAGAAAGTACATATACAGGTGTACCAGAATAACTGCTCCTGATTTTCTGACGTCGTAGAGAATGTGTATGCAAATGTGTCGTTCTTTGTACAAAAGCCATTGCTCATCACTCAAAATGCAGATGGTCTTGTTTCAGCTATTGTTCTTACCATGAAAGCAATGAGCTACTGAAGTTAGTTTGTTATTATAAGCCACAGAATATTTTCCGTGAAATTTGTTTACCTAGTATCGGTATAAAATTGTTTTTCTACGACAGTGTGGAAAGACATGCTTCATAATTACATGACTGACACTAAAAGTTAAATGTCATGCCTCCAGTATGTAATTTTTTCCTAGCACACTTTCTGCATTCGAATTTCCGATTTCTACACAAATTTGACTCAGAATTAGAGTGGACAGTGGTCACTACAGATTTAAATAACATTTATCAACATATCTGTAATTTTCATTATATTTAATTATGGCTATTTTGTAGAAAGAAAACAGTTTGTAGCACATTTGTATGAGGTGCCATCGCAAAGATCGTGCTATATATTTCACACTCGTTTCACAACGATGACCTTCCAGAAGTTTTATTTCAATGTACAGTTTCCTTCATCCCAGAATAAGTTCAAAACGACACGTTTCTTGACATGGGTTTCTTAAGGAAAATTTTTGATTTCACGCTCTATATTATTTCTGAAAACCAGAAATAGTCGTTATGATACACGTGCTATAACGTTCTATTACAATCCAAAGCATTTGGAAAGTAGTAAAGCAAAACAATGGTCATAAGCCAGTCTGAGCATGCAGGTGAGCCCGCTGGCAATTGCTTAAACAAACCTCGTGACGTTCCCATTTTACGACTTGAAAGAATTAAATACGAGTCACATGAATCATGAATGAATGTGTAAAGGTCGAATGTACTGAGAAAAATACCAGCGCTATGACGCTTTCATTTAATAGGAAACCGAAAAAATAGTAATAATATTGATTTGGAAAGTAGTGATGAATATAGTTATCAGGAACCCAAGACCACCACAGGTAGGAAACTGGATGATGCTCGACACAGCAAGAGAGAAAAATGATATGACTTCAAATGCTACTTAGTAATGAAATTTTGTAAAATATATGAGCACTCCATCTACTTTTATTTCGTATAATAGTTCAATTTATTTTCACTTCACTTTAAAACTACGGCTAAGTATTATATCGCTTTTTACGTTGACAAATGTACGAATATATATAAATGACCTAGTACATAGTGTTGGAAGTTCCATGCGGCTTTTCGCGGATGATGCTGTAGTATACAGAGAAGTTGCAGCATTAGAAAATTGCAGCGAAATGCAGAAAGATATGCAGCGGATAGGCACTTGGTGCAGGGAGTGGCAACTGACCCTTAACATAGATAAATGTAATGTATTGCAAATACACAGAAAGAAGGATCCTTTATTGTATGATTATATGATAGGGGAACAAACATTGGTAGCAGTTACTTCTGTAAAATATCTGTGTGTATGCGTACGGAACGATTAGAAGTGGAATGATCATCTAAAATTAATTGTCGGTAAGACGGGTGCCAGGTTGAGATTCATTGGGAGAGTCCTTAGAAAATGTAGTCCATCAACAAAGGTGGTGATTTAAAAAACACTCGTTCAACCTATACTTGAGTGTTGCTCATCAGTGTGGGATCCGTACCAGGTCGGGTTGACAGAGGAGATGGAGAAGATTCAAATAAGAGCGGCGCGTTTCGTCGCAGGGGTATTTGGTAAGCGTGATAGCGTTACGGAGATGTTTAGCAAACTCTAGTGGCAGGCTCTGCAGAAGAGGCTTTCTGCATCGAAGTGTAGCTTGCTGTCCAGGTTTCGAGAGAGTACGTTTCTGGATGAGGTATCGAATATATTGCTTCCACCTACTTATACCTCCCGAGGAGGTCACGAATGTAAAATTAGAGAGATTCGAGCGCGCCCGGGGGCTCTCCGGCAGTCGTTCTTCCTTCGAACCATACGCGACTGGAAAAGGAAAGTGAGGTAATGACAGTGGCACGTTAAGTGCCCTCCGCCACACACTGTTGGGTGGCTTGCGGAGCATAAATGTAGATGTAGATGTAGATGTAGATGTCTGGTGTCGGTAACGCTGCAATATGGAGTGTTACCCCTCACGTTCCCTGATGTGCCCACACAAAGTCTAGTTGTCTTGCCAAATTAAATACAGCTGCCAAGGTCCCCAAATTTGAGACACGTTGTTGATACGTAGTTGATACGGTTAATACAGACAGTTCTTAACACAAGCCAGAGTGCTGAAAGATCTTTCTCCTCCACCTACAGTCATTGTGAGTGTGTAAAAGAAGCACAGAACTACAGAAATAAGCTTGAAATCGCATCTTATTCGAGAGGTCTGATGGTTCCAATTTACTGTCTCCGAAGTTTGAAGTATGAATTGTTTTCAGATATGTAATTTCTTCTTCTAAATCTGTTGTGGCATCATTACGGTATTCGTTGATAAATACCTTGAATGCCTGAGCGACCTGATTGTCAGTCATTTTCAACTGTTTCCATACAAGCCCAAATGTGTCATCTAAAATCTTCATTGCTTCGTATTTGGTTTTCTAGGCAGACACTAAACTGTCAAAAATGATGTAAAATACTTATCTTGAGAACTTCTTCGGAGCTCACATCTGTCAGTTCGTTCCTGGTTTCATCGCAGAAGTATTTCCTTTTCTTAGTGTGCCCATCCGGAAATTCAGGGTCGAAATTAATTGCACTGGCAACAGCTTTGGACTGAGAGAGAAAGGTGTCCCGATTTTCGCGAAGATATTTCAAGTCATTTAAAAAGCTCGCAATGTTTCTTATCACAACTATAAATGATAGTATTTTGAACTTGTAGCAATTTGCTTCTGTAGTCACTTGGTACCAACAACTTCAGCCAACTTGATGGCATGATTAAACACTTGAAAGATCTCACATAATCTGAAACGCCCTAACCACATTTTCAGATGACAAATTTAGCTTACTGAGTGTTTCAAAAGCAATGACAGTTTTATCCAAGTGGGCTGCAGCATGAACCCAAGCACTTCAGTGGGTGTCAGATATGGAATATAAAGACTTACCAACGCACTGTCTCAGAATTTGCCATTGTTGTTGACTGCAACTGAACAGTTGTTGTATCACTCGGAAAAAACGTCAGCTTCATGGCTGTCAGCTGCCAGGTTCTTCTCATAATTTAGGGCTACGACAAGCACACGGAGAAAACTTTGCAAGAGGACTTCTCGGAAGAAAATTTGTCGGAGCTCCTTTTTGGGCCCCACTCACATTTCTTTCGCTGTCGTTACCTCGTCCGCGGCACTTACTGACAGGAATTGAGTGTTTCGCAAATGTTGATAGCATTATATGTGCAGTAGTAACTCCTGTTTTCTGATAACAATCTAAGAATTTCAAAAACCGTTCATTTATTTCATATTTATCAATTACCTTATTAAAGTAAATATAACGCAGAATGAATGTTATCTTTTCAACACGATTTTAGTCAGGATTTGTGTCAACAATAATTGAATAATAATTCAAATTTTCTCTCTGTTCCGAGATGGCACTCCAGACAGGATAAGCACGACTAGAAATAAATTCATTCAGGATATCACTATACAGCCCGCCATGAACCATGGACCTTGCCGTTGGTGGGGAGGCTTGCGTGCCTCATCGATACAGATGGCCGTACCGTAGGTGCAACCACAACGGAGGGGTATCTGTTGAGAGGCCAGACAAACATGTGGTTCCTGAAGAGGGGCAGCAGCCTTTTCAGTAGTTGCAGGGGAAACAGTCTGGATGATTGACTGATCTGGCCTTGCAACATTAACCAAAACGGCCTTGCTGTGCTGGTACTGCGAACGGCTGAAAGCAAGGGGAAACTACAGCCGTAATTTTTCCCGAGGACATGCAGCTTTACTGTATGATTAAATGATGATGGTGTCCTCTTGAGTAAAATATTCCGGAGGTAAAATAGTCCCCCATTCGGATCTCCTGGCGGGGACTACTCAATAGGATGTCGTTATCAGGAGAAAAAAAAACTGGCGTTCTACGGATCGGAGCGTGGAATGTCTGATCCCTTAATCGGGCAGGTAGGTTAGAAAATTTAAAAAGGGAAATGGATAGGTTAAAGTTAGATATAGTGGGAATCAGTGAAGTTCGGTGGCAGTAGGAACAAGACTTCTGGTCAGGTGACTACAGGGTTATAAACACAAAATCAAATAGGGGTAATGCAGGAGTAGGTTTAATAATGAATAGGAAAATAGGAATGCGGGTAAGCTACTACAAACAGCATAGTGAACGCATTATTGTGACCAAGATAGATACGAAGCCCACACCTACTACAGTAGTACAAGTTTATATGCCAACTAGCTCTGCAGATGACGAAGAAATTGAAGAAATGTACGATGAAATAAAAGAAATTATTCAGATAGTGAAGGGAGACGAAAATTTAATAGTCATGGGTGACTGGAATTCGAGTGTAGGAAAAGGGAGAGAAGGAAACATAGTAGGTGAATATGGATTGGGGCTAAGAAATGAAAGAGGAAGCCGCCTGGTAGAATTTTGCACAGAGCACAACTTAATCATAGGTAACACTTGGTTTAAGAATCATGAAAGATGGTTGTATACATGGAAGAACCCTGGAGATACTAAAAGGTATCAGATAGATTATATAATGGTAAGACAGAGATTTAGGAACCCGGTTTTAAGTTGTAAGACATTTCCAGGGGCAGATGTGGACTCTGACCACAATCTATTGGTTATGACCTGTAGATTAAAACTGAAGAAACTGCAAAAATGTGGGAAATTAAGGAGATGGGACCTGGATAAACTGAAAGAACCAGAGGTTGTACAGAGTGTCAGGGAGAGCGTAAAGGAACAATTGACAGGAATGGGGGAAAGAAATACTGTAGAAGAAGAATGGGTAGCTCTGAGGGATGAAGTAGTGAAGGCAGCAGAGGATAAAGTAGGTAAAAAGACGAGGGCTGCTAGAAATCCTTGGGTAACAGAAGAAATATTGAATTTAATTGATGAAAGGAGAAAATATAAAAATGCAGTAAATGAAGCAGGCAAAAAGGAATACAGACATCTCAAAAATGAGATCGACAGGAAGTGCAAAATGGCTAAACAGGGTTGGATAGAGGACAAATGTAAGGATGTAGAAGCTTATCTCACTAGGGGTAAGATAGATACTGCCTACAGGAAAATTAAAGAGACCTTTGGAGAGAAGAAAACCACGTGTATGAATATCAAGAGCTCAGATGGCAACCCAGTTCTAAGCAAAGAAGGGAAGGCAGAATGGTGGAAGGAGTATATAGAAGGTTTATACAAGGGCGATGTACTTGAGGACAATATTATGGAAATGGAAGAGGATGTAGATGAAGACGAAATGGGAGATACGATACTGCGTGAAGAGTTTGACAGAGCACTGAAAGACCTGAGTCGAAACAAGGCCCCCGGAGTAGACAACATTGCATTAGAACTACTGACGGCCTTGGGAGAGCCAGTCATGACAAAACTCTACCAGCTGGTGAGCAAGATGTATGAGACAGGCGAAATACCCTCAGACTTCAAGAAGAATATAATAATTCCAATCCCAAAGAAAGCAGGTGCTGACAGATGTGAAAATTACCGAACTATCAGTTCAATACGTCACAGCTGCAAAATACTAACGCGAATTCTTTACAGACGAATGGAAAAACTGGTAGATGCGGACCTTGGGGAGGATCAGTTTGGATTTCGTAGAAATATTGGAACACGTGAGGCAATACTTACCCTACGACTTATCTTAGAAGAAAGATTATGAAAAGGCAAACCTACGTTTCTAGCATTTGTAGACTTAGAGAAAGCTTTTGACAATGTTGACTGGAATACTCTTTTTCAGATTCTAAAGGTGGCAGGGGTAAAATACAGGGAGCGACAGACTATTTACAATTTGTACAGAAACCAGATGGCAGTCATAAGAGTCGAGGGGCATGAAAGGGAAGCAGTGGTTGGGAAAGGAGTGAGACAGGGTTGTAGCCTCTCCCCGATGTTATTCAATCTGTATATTGAGCAAGCTGTAAAGGAAATAAAAGAAAAATTTGGAGTAGGTATTAAAATTCATGGAGAAGAGGTAAAAACATTGAGGTTCGCCGATGACATTGTAATTCTGCCAGAGACGGCAAAGGACTTGGAAGAGCAGTTGAACGGAATGGACAGTGTCTTGAAAGGAGGATATAAGATGAACATCAACAAAAGCAAAACGAGGATAATGGAATGTAGTCAAATTAAATCGGGTGATGCTGAGGGAATTAGATTAGGAAATGAGACACTTAAAGTAGTAAAGGAGTTTTGCTATTTAGGAAGTAAAATAACTGATGATGGTCGAAGTAGAGAGGATATAAAACGTAGACTGGCAATGGCAAGGAAAGCGTTTCTGAAGAAGAGAAATTTGTTAACATCGAATATAGATTTATGTATCAGGAAGTCGTTTCTGAAAGTATTTGTTTGGAGTGTAGCCATGTATGGAAGTGAAACATGGACGATAACTAGTTTGGACAAGAAGAGAATAGAAGCTTTCGAAATGTGGTGCTACAGAAGAATACTGAAGATAAGGTGGATAGATCACGTAACTAATGAGGAAGTATTGAATAGGATTGGGGAGAAGAGAAGTTTGTGGCACAACTTGACTAGAAGAAGGGATCGGTTGGTAGGACATGTTTTGAGGCATCAAGGGATCACAAATTTAGCATTGGAGGGCAGCGTGGAGGGTAAAAATCGTAGAGGGAGACCGAGAGATGAGTACACTAAGCAGATTCAGAAGGATGTAGGTTGCAGTAGGTACTGGGAGATGAAGCAGCTTGCAGAGGATAGAGTAGCATGGAGAGCTGCATCAAACCAGTCTCAGGACTGAAGAAAACAACAACAACAACATCACTATACAGATAATGCACTTGTAAACGCTTTCCAGCTTCCTGACAGTTTGTGACCTTGCTAGTGTGTTTTGTAAGACCTGGATCGTAGTGATTAAGGGCTCTAATATTATGAGGAAATTTCCATTACTTGGCTCTCCAATTATCTGAGACGAATCTTTGAAAGGCAAGTTTATTTGACTTAGAAGTAATGCCATATCAAGTGATCGTTTTAGTACCTGTTTCCAAATATAGGCTTCATTTTAAATCTGTTTCTCGATCAGTTTTGACTGAATCTCAAAACTTCGCCACTTGAAGTAACGTTTTTTTATGAAGAGTGCTACATTGATGTTATGGGGTCCTGTCGTATAATTTTCTCGACTTGAATTAATATGAATTTCCTGATTTTGAAGAGAACTATGAACGAACTTTCTCAGTCTAACGAGAAAGAAGATGGCAAGGAAAACAAAATAATGCTTGTTGAGTTCGAAAGGAACCAGGCGTGGGGCACACATTCATTGTTCGGAAGTTTAAACAGAAGTAGAGATGTGGGAAACGCACGGGGATGGACATCTACTGGGAAAATGTTTTGGATGGTTAGGTGACCCACATTTTACTGACCTTCTATATTCACTTAGTTGTAGAGTTCAAAGCGCTTAAACTTCCGACATCAAAACCGTTGGGAACAGATATAACTAGAGCCCCAATGTTGGCGTTCTAAAAAGTGTTAAAATACACTTAAAACGCTAGAAACTGGAATCTTAAGAAAATACAGTATAAAACGAAGAAAATTATCTTATATTGAAACGTTTGAAAATTTCATCATGAATTAATACCTTAAGCATAAATTTAAAATGGAAACAAGAGGTTTCAATACTATAAGTAACCAGTTTAATTCACCTTAGTCCGAGTTCAAAAATGGCTCTGAGCACTACGGGACTTAACTGCTGTGGTCATCAGTCCCCTAGAACTTAGAACTACTTAAACCTAACTAACCTAAGGACATTACACACATCGATGCCCGAGGCAGGATTCGAACCTGCGACCGTAGCAGTCGCACGGTTCCGGAATGCGCGCCTAGAACCGTAGTCCGAGTTGAATTACAATGTCATTCTCGCGTTGTCGAATGTGAAAGACCGTCGGTTATTAGCCAACGAGATTACATTCATCGAAAAGCTGCGTTCAGCATCGGATGGCCAGATCATAGAGCACTTGGAGTGTGGAACATCGTTTGAATGCTAAAACCTACTAATTCCTGTACATGGATAGTTTTTACCTCAGAGAGTGAGATCAGACACAAAATGTTGTATCTGGTATTTTTGTCCGCCCTTGGTTGCAGTATTTTTTGAAAACTTTTTTTCAGTTTAGATACAATAACTGTAGCAGTTTCACCACAGCTGCCTGTCGGTACAATCTAACACTGTGTGGCACTGCAGTGAGCCGCTTATTGCTTGTCTTGAGCTGCGGCTTCAATTTCATTTCATTTCACCACTACAACCAAGATTAACATGTGAACGATGGGGAAATCTGCGGGCAGACGGTGCTGTGCATTTCGGAACAAATAACGCATGGAAGTAACAATGTTTCGTGAAAGCGCATTTTAGCTGTTCACTCATGGTCACTCACCGCCAATCACAGGACATTGAACCAATGCACTCGTTTCGTGAAAGCGCATTTTAGCTTTTCACTCATGGTCAATCTCCGCCAATCACAGGACATTGAACCAACGCACCCGTTTCGTGAAAGCGCATTTTAGCTCTTCACTTATGGTCACTCACCGCCAATCACAGGACATTGAACCAATGCACTCGTGGTAACACAGCGCCGCCCATTGATATTCTGCATACGTTGGCAGTTGTTTCAACGACGACGGCTTCTGATATCTAGCGATAAATACTTGATCAGAGACAGCGGTCAAATTGCAGCTCCCAGACAGTAAAAAGTGATTTATATATACCGTTTTTCAGTTGTCCCGCTTTAAGCTTCCTTTGAATTTAATGAGAAATGTGCTGAGCTTTAGTCGAATGACTTCTCCTTCTCAGCTGAATGATTCTCTTTCCTGCATTGCCATTGGACACTGCAAAACTATCATACTGTTTACATTTCTGGCCATAAATGGAAGTTATACATAACGGCGCACTCGAGGAGATAAATTTATACGAACTGACAAATTAATAAATACCAACTATTTCGAAGTCACGTAAGAGATTTGTCTTTGTCATTTTCCTTTGCTGCGGCGTGAGCGCCAGATGACTGGATTATTCATATTGTTTATCTTTGCACATTGAAGCTGAAACAAATCCGAGGATGAATAAACATGTCTGACCTTTTTCCCTTTCTCTTTTTCCTTTCTCTTCGTTGCCCCAGACTTGTGTTTGGATTCCATAATGTTTATATCATTTAAATAAAGTTTGCACTCTTGCACACCACACCCAAAGCTGTCAAAAGTTTGTAAAAGAAATCATTGTCAGTGTTGCAAACTCAAAGGTCTCGAGACGAAGTGGAGGTGTACTGCGGTAAGCTATGGTATCGCTACGTATGAAACCGTGGGCTTTACTATGTAACTACTCTCCGGTTCTGCCGCAGTTCTGGGTGCAGCTGACGGGTAACAGGTGTACACGATGACGGTGATCTTCAGGAATAGCAAAAGGAATCTGAGAGACGGCATAATTACAGTAATTCTTTATTTCCGCATTGATGCATGGTATCTGCCATTGACGCGAAGACAACCGGGGAGTAGTGAACGAGAAGGTTCAACTGGTTTTTTAATCTTATTAATCACATTTTAGGTTGCTTGTTGGTGTAGTTGTAATCGCTTGTTTAAAAAGAACAGATGACCAATAAACAGGTAATGAAAACGGGCAGAAATTCAACTCGCCGTATCAGTGGTGCTAAAAATTACAGTTTGCAATTATGAAGTTTTAATTGGTACAATTTTCATTGGTTTCAAGTACTGGATTACTAAAAACAAAGGAAGGCAAGCATTACTCGTTCAGTAACAATCACGAGCGAAAGTCATGTGGTACTAGAAGCGATACTATAGCATTTTGAGCTAATAACGTTGTCGCCATGTGTCGTCCATGTACTTTACTAGCTATTAGACGGCGCTCGGTGAACGCATTATTTTATTCGTTGGTAGAATAGCCCATTTAAAAGTGTGCTACGATGTACAATCTTATGTTGGTGGAAGTGTAACTATGAAATTGCCGACTTTTCAACACTGACCTATATTATGAGCCGTCTACTGATGAATGTTGCCGTCTTTGTAGATGTCCTGAAACCGAATATGATACAAAATCTATTTATTTTACAACAGCCGTCTGAGCACCCAGGGAGATCCTAATCCTTGGGAGACTGCCCCACCCCCTCCTCAACAAGAGGCTTACGTCCCTGGGTTTTACCCCCAATCCCCCTTCCCCCCCCCCCCCCCCCCTATCGACGGGGCAACAGTTTTTGATGGAACTGAATGAGTATGGAGTCCTTACATGCAGGTTGGCGCGGAGCCAACTGACACATTTCAGATGTGAGTAGTGTGCCACCGCTATAGCTTGTCGAGGTGGGCGGAAGGGGGTATGGAAGAGACGAGGAGGGGGTGGGGTTATTTGTGTGGGATGGACGCCATTTCATGAAGTGTGCCACCGTGATGTCAGTCATAGTTGGATTGGATTGGATTGGATTGTTTGGGGGAAGAGACCAAACACCAAGTTCATAGGTCTCATCGGATTAGGGAATGACGGGGAAGGAAGTCGGCCGTGCCCTTTCAAAGGAACCATCCCAGCATCAGTCATAGTTGCCAACTGTAGAGGCATGTAGGGACTTATTCCGATCCTACTATAAAACGTAGGGACTTCCTGTCCAAGACAGAAAAAATACAAAATAAGAAATTAAAAAAGATAAAGTTGCCAAACTGTATAAATTTTACACCCTGTATACGTCTCTCACCACTGCATATAAGATCCAGTCTCACGGACGAAACGAGATGCAGAAGGAAAGTATTTTAGTCACTGTCTGGAGAGGGTACGTGACAGGAAACGCTGACGTGTTTGCTGCTTAGCGCTCCGCGTGCCGATGACCTGCTGCCCCCGGAGGTAGAAATTTCGCAAGGAAAGAACATAGATTTGGCAATGCGTACTACAAGACTATCATTTTCAAATGCTGCACTTATTTGCAGCAAAGAACATAAATTAAACTGAAGTTGTTGCAATACAACGCAATGATTAGAAGAGAAATGTCCAGTGTTGAGGTAACACTGACGCTAGCAACAATCGCTAATAGAAGACAGTCTGCCGGCCGGTGTGGCCGACCGGTTCTAGGCGCTTCAGTCTGGAAGTGCGCGACCGCTACGGTCGCAGGTTCGAATTCTGCCTTGGGCATGGGTGTGTGTGATGTCCTTAGGTTAGTTAGGTTTAAGTAGTTGTAAGTTCTAGCGGACTGATGACCTCAGATGTTAAGTCCCATGGTACTCAAGGCCATTTGAACCATTTGAAGGCAGTCAACCGTAAGTGTTCCGATTGGGGCCGACATACGACGACCGAAACCAGGGGCCTGTCAGGCAACTTTCGACGCGTCTACTGTAATCACTGCACCACTGTTACTCTCACAGTTACAGTCTTAACTTCTGCGGCGCCAATAATGTTTCTGTATTTGTTGTGTGGTAACAAACTGGAAATAAAGGATAAACAGATCGCGTAGATCAGTTCAGCTTCGTTAACCTTAACCTAAACTTCCAAAGGTCTTTTCTTAGGGAGTGTAACTGTAGTGTTAGTGATTTCTTTTTTACTATGGCTTCAGCCCTGAAAAAGAAGAGAGTGTTACAAAGCAGGGACAGTCAAAGTCGAAAGCAGAAATTTAGGGACGTATGGCAAGAGGAAGAACAGTCTAACTGCAGATCCTAAGGATAGTTATTGTGCTCGTTGCAGGACCTGTGATGTTAGGTTGTGTGCTGGAAGAAGCGGAAGTTTTGAAACACGCAAATCGCGATTCACACAAAAGTCAAATATCACAATTTAATAAACAGTCAGTGCTTTCATCATGGGTGCATCAAACTACTACTACAACACTGCAAGTCTTAAGCTTGAAGAGGACACCAAGCTGCTGAAATAAGATCGGCGGCAGCTTTTGCTCACCACTCAGTATCCTTCTCAACAACAGATCATATAGGTGAGTTCATAAAAGCCATTTTCATTGATTCTAAAATTTCCCAAGCACCAAAATTCACAGAAAAAAGCACAATATTTAAAAAAATGTTGTGGCTAAAGCAGAGTCCAATAAACTGAACGGCATCCTGCAAACTCTCAAGTTTTCATTATTTGTAACCGATGGCACCGACATTTTCAGTAAAAAATTATTGTGTTTAGTTATTAGAAATTTTTTGGAAGAAAGAAAGTGCACTGTTACACCGTTGTTGGAAATCAACTTCACATGCCATAAATTGAAGCGCACAAGCTCTGTCTGATGCAGGCATCACATGCTCCAGCGAGAAAAATATCTCAGCTAGAAGTATTATTGCCATGCCTGCAGATAAAGCACAGGAAAACTGCTCGTTGTTGACGGAACTGAAAGCTGAGCAGATGAGTCATCCTTTGTTACTAAATGTATACATGCTGTTCGAAAATTCCCGTTACAAACTTCTAAGACTTGTAGAGGGGAGTGAGTACATAATATTTTGAGTAGGACCCCATGTCCGGAAACGTACCGTTTCCGTTCTACTTTTCGTGCAGGTCCTTGGGATTCAATAATGGCCAGTATCGCGTGTTCTGTCTGTTTACCCAGCCAGAAACATGAACATGTGCATCGTCGGTCATTAGCAAATTACACAGAACGTGTGGGTAGTCCGTATCAAACTATTCGTAGTGGTGCAGAAAGCAAGTCTTACTTGGTTGTCTGTTCCATTAATTTGTCGCGCAACTTCAGTTTGTAAAGGTGAAGTTTTATCAATTTTAGCATTGTAGTTAAACTTATTCTACTGATTCCCAAAATGCGAGACTGCTGCGGTGCCGAACGGCGGGGACTGTGTTCAAAAGCTTCCCTCACTGTCTGCACATTCTTTGGCGTCCGCACAGTTCATGAAACTCTACGCTTCACGTCTAAAGCGTTACCAGTTTCTTCAAATTCTTTCACGCAAGCCAGTATGGTATTGCGAGACGGTGCATGACCGTGTCGATCAATACAGAACTGTCTTCCCTGGACACGATGCTCTTCCGTGACAGAATTTGTTTCCTAATAACTGCGAACACAGGTAACTCAGTGTTGTACGATCCAAAACATCATTGCAACTGACATCTGTGTTTCCAACTCATTTTAGACCATGTCCCGACACTAAACGTGATAAGTCCCGGCGTTCAACTTGAAAGTCGCTACAGACGTAAAAAATTATAGACTGATGACAAAAATAAAGATAATCATGTTCAAATGTGTGTGAAATCTTGTGGGACTTAACTGCTAAGGTCATCAGTCCCTAAGCTTACACACTACTTAACCTAAATTATCCTAAGGACAAACACACACACCCATGCCCGAGGGAGGACTCGCTGGGACCAGTCGCACAGTCCATGACTGCAGCGCCTGAGACATCTCGGCTAATCCCGTGCGGCGAAAGGTATTCATGTATTGTGGCTTTGGGTAGTAACATCTCCCCTTTATTAACGAATTTTTGCACTGATCAGTCACTGTTTTTTTCAAATTTAATGTCAAAATGTTATTTGGGAAACTTAGTCTCTATGCCATGGGCGGCAGTACATCAGTTTGAGCTTCATGCTGAAGTCGCCAACAGGCGCAGCGAAATGGAGTCTTTCTTTTGTAAATGACACACTATTTCCAGTCATTCTCCACCGGAGCTGTCTGAAAAGAAAATATTCTCTTTTAGTTTTTGTTTTCTCTGTTCCTTTAATCCAACACTGTCAGTCACCGGGTACTTGGGAAATGCAACGGCGGGTACGGCTGCGGCGAGAACAGATGTTTCGCAGAATACAAGAAAAAAAATAGCTTCCAGATTAAAATTTTTTTCTTCAAATGACTGGTTTCGGAGTTTCACAAAGTCCCAGTTTTTAGTGTAATACTGTGAAACCTCGAAACGCACATTCGAAGAACTAAAAATTTGCGTCTGAAAGCTGAGCTTTTCTATTCAGTGATAAAACAACAGGTGCAGGATAAGCACTGAAACCAGTACCACTGCTAAGATTCTGAAGATGTGCCGCACTTCTAATAACTTACGCAGCTCGCGATTCTTATCAAACGATTGCTGTGATTGGAATGACGCAGAGACGTATCAGTGTTTCATAAAAGCGTCTTACGTACCAGGTTGAGCAATTTATTTCGCATTTCAAAACAAAACATGTAAGTGATTGTTCCTGAAACTGAGAAATACAGTACCATACCTACTTAAGGTAGGCTCTCAGTCGTTCTGCAAAAGTTAATTAACTATCAATACATCTTTTTGATTTTATAAAAAGTTGTTTACACAACTTCATTCAAGAGAGAAGAGAGGTTATATACATACTAACATCCTCGTACACGACATATTCGGTGTTTTAAGACAGAATGGAGGCTGTGTTTTCCAATTTTGGATTTTTTGCATCATCAGTGCCCTTCATTTCTGTCTCTAGTAATGGTACAGTAGCTCGTTGAGGAGCCCCACCTGTGCTATATTTTCTTCTTTTCAGATGTTAGTCTCTTCGGGTGTTCCGCTATTAAGTCGCCATAACATTAGTATTCGTCCAAAGTATTCGTTACCACCTTTCATAGATTGATCGGCTATTTCTTCACTGATTTCCTACTTCGATTCCAAAATTGCCCAAAATATGAAAATTAATTGAACAAATTCTACAATATTTTTTAAAAATGTTGTGCTGTGTACACACCACAGGGCCGCATTCCCTGTTGGCTATTGCGTATAGACCAGATAGGAAGACCAATCCATCATACTGGATTCGAATCCGGCTTTTTGATTCCATGACATACCGTCTTGAACCGTGTTTTGTTCTGATGGTCAACGAATGTTGGGTACGAAGTTCCGAACTTTTTTACTCTAATGTTTTAGTTACATGCACGCCCGAAGACGTGGCTTTTAGTGCCACGAACCAATAGTTATCTAAAATATAATGGACAGATTAAACGGTTTTATAATATCCAAGATGATTACTCACAGTTGTGGTTTGCCTACTTGCAAGGTAGTCTGCAGCTTTTCGTGTTTTCCGTTCAGGTCTAATACCTACGTCATTTAAATATAAGAGTCATTGAATACATTGAAGCACCAAAGACACTGGTATAGGCATGCGTATTCAAATACAGAGATATGTAAACAGGCAGAATACGGGGTTGCGGTCGTCAACGCCTATATAAGACAAGTGTCTGGCGCAGTTGTTAGATCGGTTACTGCTGCTACAATGGCAGGTTATCAAGATTTAAGTGAGTTTGAACGTGGTGTTATAGTCGGCGCACGAGGTATGCGACACAGTATCTCCGAGGTAGCAATGGGGATTTTCCCGTATGATCATTTCACGAGTGTACTGTGCATATCAGGAATCCGTTAACACATCAAATCTCCGACATCTCTATGGCCGAAAAAAGATCCTGCAAGAACGGGACTGAAGAGAATCGCTCAACGTGACAGAAGTACAACCCATTCGCAAATTTCTGCAGATTTCAATGCTGGGGCATCAAAAAATGTCAGCTTGCGAACCATTCAACGAAACATCATCGATATGGGCTTTCGGAACCGAAGGCCCATTCACGTACCCTTGATGACTGCACGACACAAAGCTTTACGCCTCGCCTGGGCCCGTCAACACCGACATTGGACTGTGAGCCGTATCGATTGATCGATTGGGTCGATGTGGTGTGATCTTTGGGCTCGGGTGTTTGACGTGGCTTTCGGCCGCGACGGGCGTGTTGCGCTAGAGAGGGACAGCCGTGAAGCCGCGCGGCGCTGCGGAATGAGGGGGAGCGTGGTTGAGCAGGCCGGGGCACGACGCAGAGGTTGTGCTGTGTTTGGCACGTTTGCAAGACCGAACCTGGCTTGTAGTGTGGGAAGTGGAGTCTGCCACATTACCCGAATCGACTCGTGCAGCCCTAATGTGGATCTGTAAAGGATTTCATATAGGATTTGGTGAGAATTGCTTGTCATGCTTTTGGTGCGCATATTATACTGATCCTTGCCTTCCTAGTATCGGCACCATGACTGGATACTGTTGTCTTGCCAACCAAAAGCCCCCCTCTATTTAGTGCTGTTTAAGTAAACACGTGTTATTGTGTTTGGTTAAAGGTTTATCTGGATTTTGTGATGTGATACGGTCCGAGTACGGGAGGTGTATTAATTGGTACTATTGCTGTTCGGAGTGACGGACGGTATAAGCCAGTATGGTGAAACTGTAATACTTTTCCTGGTACACTGAGCTGTGTGGACGTTGTTATAGTCGGTTCAAAGCACAGGCTTAACATTGAATCTGTACGTTCTGTGTTATCTAATTGCATTACTTGTTCACTCGTAAACAGTGAAATGGTAGTCTTACTTGACTGTTTAAGTTTATAAAAAAAAAAAAAAAAAAAATGGCTCTGAGCACTATGGGACTCAACTGCTGTGGTCATCAGTCCCCTAGAACTTAGAACTATTTAAATCTAACTAACCTAAGGACATCACACACATCCATGCCCGAGGCAGGATTCGAACCTGCGACCGTAGCAGTCACACGGTTCCGGACTGCGCGCCTAGAACCGCGAGACCACCGCGGCCGGCTAAGTTTATCAGTTTCCTGTTAAAGGGTAATTTAAATGAGCTCCTGTGCGGCTGCTCCTGGTGGAGGTTAGAGTTCTCCCTCGGGCATGGGTGTGTGTGTTTGTCCTTAGGATAACTTAGGTTAAGTAGTGTGTAAGCTTAGGGACTGATGACCTTAGCAGTTAAGTCCCATAAGATTTCACACACATTTTTTTAAATGAGCTCCGCAGTTTCAGTGAGCATATATTAACCTACTAGTGTAATTCAAATTTCTAACCTGACTTGGTATTATGCTATTCACCCTCGTGACCGGCCGGAGTGGCCGTGCGGTTCTAGGCGCTACAGTTTGGAGCCGAGCGACCGCTCCGGTCGCAGGTTCGAATCCTGCCTTGGGCATGGATGTGTGTGATGTCCTTAGGTTAGTTAGGTTTCATTAGTTCTAAGTCCTAGGCGACTGATGACCTCAGAAGTTAAGTCGCATAGTGCTCAGAGCCATTTGAACCATTTCACCCTCGTCCTTGAAGGTTACGTCAAGGGCATTAGTTATTGATTCACCCTTGACTGTTTTATTTCAATGTTCGTGAATTAGGCTATTATTTTATACATCGTAGTTATTTTACGTTTGAGGAATTAATGTTCGTCGTTTCCTCCCCCCCCCCCCCCCCTCCTCCCACCTTTGTCTGAAACTGTGTCGTAGCACGGGCTCTGAGACATTTTTTTCAGTGTGTTATAGTGTACTGTGTGCGGCACCCTATCCAGCTCGCCCGCTTGCTGTGGGTTCTGGGTCTAGCCGCCTCTGGTCTGGGTCCAGTGCGGACCCCCTTCAGCTACTTGAATTGGCCTGTGCCTATGTGACGTAACCTGTTTTAAAAATCTGTCAGAAAGGGGTGTATCTGTTTGTATTTTATTTTTGTAAAAAAATTGTGATATCCATGATTTGTTAAACTTTCTCATTATTGTAGTCTCCTTTTGCGAGTTTTACTGTGTACAGAATTTAATTAACTTGCGAATCACTTAATGTCCGTTTAAAGGTTTATGTTGTTTGAATAGGGCGCTAGCCCGTGCTTGTAAGCATTCCTTGCTAACTTACCTTATCACAAAAATTTAAAAAAAATGGTTCAAATGGCTCTGAGCACTATGGGACTTAACATCTGAGGTCATCAGTCGCCTAGAACTTAGAACTACTTAAACCTAGCTAACCTAGGGACATCACACACATCCATGCCCGAGGCAGGATTCGAACCTGCGACCGTAGCGGTCGCGCGGTTCCAGACTAAAGCGCCTAGAACCGCTGGGCCACAACGGTCGGCTACAAAAATTTTAAAGATAAAATTTTATTTCGTAAAGAAAAGTTTAATAAAAGTGTTGTTGTTATGAACTGTGAATGTTGCTTATGTGGCCCAGCCCTCCCTCACAATATAAATTGCCTGATTAGGGTGGATTGACCACCACAGACTGTTGATGACTGGAAGCATGTTGCCTAGTCGGACGAGTCTCATTTCAAATTGTATCGAGCGAATAGACGTGTACTGGTACGGAGACAACCTTATGAATCCATAGACCCTGCATGTCAGCAGAGAATTGTTCAAGTTAATGGACGCTCGTTAATGGTGGGGTCGTGTGCAATTCGAGTGACATTGGATCCGTGATACGCCTAGATACCACTCTGACAGGTGAGACGTACGTAAGCATCCTGTCCGATCACCTGCATCTTTCCATGTCCACTGTGGATTCGGACGGACTTGGGCAATTCCAGCAGGACAATACCACACCCCACACGTCCAGTGGCTCCAGGAATACTCTTCCGAGCTTAAACACTTCCGCTGGCTGCCAAACTCCCCAGACATGAACATTATGAAGCATATCTGGGATGCCTTGCAACGTGTTGTTCAGAAGAGATCTCCACCCCCTCGTACCCTTACGGATTTATGTACAGTCCTGCAGGATTCATGGTGTCAGTTTCCTCCAGTATTACTTCAGACATTAGCCGAGTCCGCGCCACGTCGTGTTATTGCACCTCTGTGTACTCATAAGGGCCCTATACGATATCAGGTAGATGTACCAGTTTCTTTGGCTCTTCAGTGTACATGCTAGTTAATAATCTCTCATTTTTATGAAATTTTTCACGTCTTCCTGTTTCTAATTACATACCGCAAACAGAATATAAGGTATTAAGTGCCGATCACTTATGAAAGATTGTTAAAAAAGATCGTTTAAATCAAAGAAAAACATTACAATTGATTTTTCATCTTTATATATTTTAAGTTTCATGGAAACCCACATAGAACATGCACCATTGTTTAAAATCTTGCATCAGCCACGACTCGAACCCGGGTCGCCGACATTGCAGACGAGCATTGCGCCACATAGCCACACGGAACGTCGGCAAAATCTTTCGTATATCGCTGAATTAAAGACACTCGAAAAATTTCAAATATTGATATTGATTTTTGAGTTCTGAACTTCACATACCATAGGTTCACATGTGGTCTACTTATGGGACGTAGTCTCACCCGTAGACACTAAAGGCTAAAAAAGGTTTTGTCCTCCATCTCCACTCCTAGACTCAACTAACAAAACTATAATCGTTGTTATTTATCGCTATCATAAAGGGATTATAGCAATTGCATCCCGCATGGTTGGAAACACAGATACCGCCGCAGAAAACAACAGACAGAAACATGAGGAATAACTAACTCTAGGCTAACACGACGAATAGATTTCTGTGGACCATGTGCAAAACTTTGTTGAATGTGCTTTACATCGCGAACGAACAGACGGGGTCGATAGGTGGATTTCACCTCACACAAACAGCCAGTCTACATATGCATCTACATTTACATAGACACCTCGTAAGCCACTGTACGGTGCGTAGCGGAGGGTACCCTGCACCGCTCATTACTTGTCATTTCCTCTCGTGTTCCACTCGCAAATAGGGCGAGGGAAAAACGACTGTCTGCTTCAGTATGAGCCCTAATTTCTCGTATCTTACCTTCATGGTCCTTACGCGCAATGTGTGTTGGCGGCATTAGAATCGTTCGGCAATCATATTCAAATGCCGGTTCTCTAAATTTTCTCAATAGTATTTATCGCCTTCCCTCCAGGGGTTCCCATTTGACTTCTTCGAACCTAACGGTAACAAATCTAGCAGCCCGTCTCTGAATCGCATCGATATCTTCCATCAATCCGACCTGGTAAGGGCCGGCCCGAGTGGCCGAGCGGTTCAAGGCGCTACAGTCTGGAACCGCGTGACCACTACGGTCGCAGGTTCGAATCCTGCCTCGGGCATGAATGTGTGTGATGTCCTTAGATTAGTTAGGTTTAAGTATTTCTAAGTTCTAGGGGACTGATGACCTCAGAAGTTAAGTCCCATAGTGCTCAGAGCCATTTGAGCCGTCCTGGTAAGGATCCCAAGTACTCGAGCAGTACTCAAGACTAGGTCGCACCAGCGTCCTACATGCGGTCTCCTTTACAGGTGAACCACTCTTTCCTAACATTCTCCCCATAAACCGAAGTCGACCATTCGTCCTCCCTACCACACTTCTGACATGCTCGTTCCACCTAACATCGCTTTGCAACGTTATGCCAAGATATTTAATCGACTTCACTGTGGAAATCAGGATACAAGTAATACTGTATCCGAACATTACAGGTTTGATCTTTCTACTCATCCGCATTAACTTATATTTTTCCACATTCATCACACTAACCGGAAATTTTTTCTAAGTAGTCTTTTACCTGCCTACAGTCACTCAACTTCGACACCTTACCGTATACCACGGCATAGTCAGCAAACAACCGCAGATTTCTGCATTCCGCATTAACTTATATTTTTCCACATTCATCACACTAACCGGAAATTTTTTCTAAGTAGTCTTTCACCTGCCTACAGTCACTCAACTTCGACACCTTACCGTACACCACGGCATCGTCAGCAAACAACCGCAGATTTCTGCCCATTCTGTCAGCAAAATCAGTCTCCAGAAACCGACGGTGCCATCGTCGAATCCTTTGCAGGATATTCTCTCAGGAATATCACCCCGGGCTGTTGTAACTGAATTCCACCTGTTGAAACGGACAACCCAAAATGCCTTTTGTTGGTGTGATGTTGTCATGTCTTCTCTATGGAGATCAGGTAATATATGAGCAAGCGAGTCGGCTATGTCAGGAAGGCCCCTATCGACAACCACATGGAAAACTTAATTTCATAAAAATTATCTCCAGGATTTTATCTTCATACCTGTAGAAGATGCATTCTTGAGAAATCGGATGAATGTTCTTGAAAAACTGTGCAAAGGACGCTTTTAACGTACCTGGTACCGCGACCAGCTTGTTAAATGGGGCTATGCGTCGTATGTCAGACCTGTCTCTTATCGGGAGGTCTACACAGCGAACGTGTTGTAGCCCAGGTTATACCACCTGACGTATGTAGGCGATAGCATAACCAACTCTGTTGTAACGCAAGTCGGAACACAACGTCCAGAATATGTTCCTGACTGAAAGTAAATTAAATAAAGTAAATCTTAACGGCGACAGCACCTGTCAAACTGTAAGAAGGTCGGTTGGTTGATTTGGGGGAGGGGGCCATACAGTGAGGTAATCGGTACCGTCGGATTATGTGGATGGGGAAGAAATTATGCCGTCCCCTTTCAAATGAACCATCTCGGGATGTACCCGAAGTGATTTAGGGAAATCACGGAAAACGCAATTCAGGATGGTCGGACGAGCGCAATGGGAGTTAACTTCTGAGGTCATCAGTCCCCTAGAACTTAGAACTAATTAAACCTAACCAACCTAAGGACATCACACACATCCATGGCCGAGGGAGGATTCGAAGCTGCGACCGTAGCGGTCGCTCGGCTCCAGACTGTAGCACCTACAACCGCACGGCCACTCTGGCCGGTCATGCATTCGACAAGACCTTCGTAGGTACGTGAAAATTTAATTTCACAATCTTAGGGTTTACAGGGAAAAACTCAAGATGAAAGCAGTCGTGTGACTATTTAGTTGAGGAAGAGAAAATTGCGTAACCATCAAATCTGACAGAGAAATTTGCGGAAATCTTCAGTGAGGTGATAAGGTAACTGAAGTTTCATGATTGCGACTCCTACCCTGCGATAATGATGTGACAAATATAAATTGTCATTGTTTGTTATCACCATAATTAACAAACTGCCGTGGCAAGTGAATGTACAGCGTAATTCAACAGCCCCTAACGCTGTCGTTTTATGCAGTCCGCAATGTTGGCCTTCATAAACCACGCGCAAGATTTTCAAACTCTCTCGCTTGCTACGCGAAAACTATTATCCCAACAGAAAAAATGAACAGGTCCTTTCTGTAGGAAATTTGATGTAGTTAAATTTTGTACATGGATACGGTTTCGCTGGAGGCTGTAGTTTTGGAGTTATTGAAGAAAAACGTACAAAAGTGACCTTGAAACGCACCCCCATTCCCACACTCAGTCCCCATCGCTTAGGATTTCATGTATATTGTTTTGACACTTCCTCCAACAACTGTACAAATATTTGCCACTGCACGAATTGTTTCTTTCAGTTGACCTTTCTCTTAGTCCTCCTTGACTGGCCTTATTACGCTACTGGCTTCGGCGAGGACTTATAAATTGTAAAACTGAGGTTTGTGTAATTTTACCGAACAGTTTTGTGAATTGTAACAGCATAAAATGAACAATTGCATCGATGTATTCGCCAGGTCTTCTGATTACGGATCTACTGCGCTTGTTAGGGTTATGTTTGGCTCGTACTGTCAACGTAGTTTGTTTTAGGGTAACGTTTACAAAGGTCCTTCATTAACCTCACAAGCACGTTTATATTAAAAATGTTAACGAAGTAGCCGACTATGCTGGTGGTATATCAGCCCAATCAATAAAGACGAAAAGAAATCGAACATAGGGAATAGTTCGTATAATCAAAACTTTTTGTGCAGTGGTTTGGTTGCTTGATTAGGGGGAAGGAACCAAACAGCAAGGTCATCGGTCCCATCGGATTATGGAACGATAGGGAAGGAAGTCGACCATGACCTTTCAAAGAACCCACCCGCCATTTGCCTCAAGCGCATTAGGGAAATCAGGGAAAATCTAAATCAGGATGGCCGGACGAGGGTTTGAACCGCCTTCCTCTCGAATGAGAGTCCATTTTGTACAGTGGTATGAGAGAGTGCCGTGAACAACATACTATAAATCCTGATTGCTATGGGATGAGCGTAGGGTGGTGATCCATTTGAAGGTCACTTCAAACTCGGTTTTTTCTCGAATAACTCTAACACCATGGCGTCTAGCGAAGACATATCCCAGAATAAAATTTAAATACAATAAAGTTCCTGCAAAAAGGTCCTGCTCATTTTTTCTGTAGGACTAACAGTTTGCATGCAGAGAGCGAGAGAATGTGAAAATCTCTCGTGTTGTTTATGAAGGCCAGCTTCAACATTGCGAGTTGCATAAAACAAGAGCGGTACGGGCAACTGAATCATCGTGTGTAGTCTCGACAGCAGAAACAGTCATATATTAGGGGCAGTCAAATCAAAACGGAACTCCCGCCACGACGGGACCGTGGAGTAGTTTCTTTCAAAAGTAGTCATCACATGCGTTAAGAAATTTATCCCACTGGGAGACGAGACGATCAATGCCTATTTCGTAGAATGCGGTCAACCAATGACGGATCCACAACCGCACCCACTCTAGCACCTCTTTGCCCAACCGAAACCTACATCCATGCCAAAGGTGTGAAAATCACACGATGAAAGACTCGCGCTGTACGGAGGATGTTGCAGGGTCTCCCAACCAAATCGCTGAAGGGTATCCTTAGTACGATTGGCAGTGTGGGGGCGAGCGTTATGCAACAAGATGACTTCGTTTGATAGCATTCCGACAGGCCGAGGGCAAACGGGAAAGCTTCAGTAGAAACAATCCACATTCCTCCCACCAAATAAATCACAAATTCTTCTTTTTCTTCGACTGCAGGGGTCCTCGGCTCGTTCGGTTCCTCGAGCATGGAACCACAATCAATGCGCAGTGCTATGGAGAAACTTTGCAGAAACTGCGATGCACCATGAAGTCAAAACACCCAGGATTAGATTCACCAGTTTAAGAAGAATCCAACCGATGTGCGCTGATTACTTACTGTGGATGACATGTGGGCCCACTTTCTCAAGACACATCAATCAAAGCATTAGTTGCAAGTGTATGGCCTCCATCAAAAAAGGCGAAATCTGTTTCATCAGATGGTGAAATTATGCCTAGTGTTTTCTGGCGAACAAAAGAAATTGTCATCATAAATTACTTTGCGAAACGTAAAATCTGGAGAAATTAGCTGTGAAGATGCGTGATAAGATGTCTGCATCTCAAAAGAAAAAAAATCTTCTTTTTTTAAGAGTGTATACCAGCGTTCGAAGGTGTACTGGGAATGGGTGATACGAATTTGAGGTACGCATATTTTGATCATTCGTCCTATTCACCACATTCGTCACCATACTGCTTCTATCTTTTACGACATCTAAAGAAATTTATAGGTGGAAAACGCTGTGAATCCGTTGAAGATGTTATGCGAGCCGTAGATGAGTACTCTGTAGACTGTTCAGAACAGCAACAACAGGGATGGAACTACTCACTCGAGTATAGTTGAACAGCGTGTATGAACCCTGACGTGGGTTATGTAGAAAAATACATTGAGGTGACAAAAATCATGGGGCATTGATATGTACACAGATGGCGGCAGTGTCGTGTACGTAAGGTATTACAGAGCAGTGCATTGGCGAAGCTGTCATTTGTACTCGCGTGATTATGTGAAAAGATATCCGACATGATTATGGCCACACGACGGGAATTAACAGTCCCTGAACACGGAATGGCAGTTGGAACTAGACGCATGGGACATTTCTCTCTGTGGCCGACAGTCTTCAGTTAACGACCGAGAACAGCGGCGTTTGCGTAGAGTTAGGACAGTGAGGTGAAATTTGGCGTTAATGGGCTATGGCAGCAAATGATCCACGCCTTTGCGAACACCAAGACATCGCCGGCAGCGCCTCTCCTGGCCTCGTGACCAGATCGGTTGAGCCCTAGAAGACTGGAAAACTGTGACCTGGTCAGATGAGTCCCGCTTTCAGTTGATAAGACTGATAGTAGGGTTCGAGTGAGGCGTAGACCCCACCAAGCCTTGCACTCAAGTCGACAACAAGGCACTGTGCCAGATGGTGGTACTCCATAACTGTGTGGGCTGTGTTTACATGGCACATTGATTGGAAATGGTTCAAATGGCTCTGAGCACTATGGGACTTAACTTCTGAGGTCATCAGTCCGCTAGAACTTAGAACTACTTAAACCTAACTAACCTAAGGACATCACACACATCCATGCCCGAGGCAGGAATCGAACCTGCGACCGGAGCGGTGGCGCGGTTCCAGACTGTAGCACCTAGAACCACTCGGCCACCACAGCCGGCTTGGAAATGGTTATGTTTGGCTATCTCGTGACCACCTGCAGTCATTCACGGACTTCATGTTCCCAAATAACGATGGAATTTTTATGGATGGTAATGCGTCACGTAACTGGATCATAACAATTTGCAATTGATTTGAAGAACATTGTGGACAATTCGAGCGAATGACTTGGGATCCCAGATCGCCCGAATTGAATCCCATCGAACATTTATGAGACATAATTGACAAAGATGTTCGAGCACAAAATCCTTGTCAACAAGGTACTGTGCCAAATGGTGGTGACTCCATAACTGTGTGGGCTGTGTTTACATGGCACATTGATTGGAAATGGTTATGGTTGCCTATCTGGAGACTATCTGCAATCATTCACGGACTTCATGTTCCCAAATAACGATGGAATTTCTATGGATGACAATGTGTCACGTAACTGGGCCACAACTGATTGTGATTGGTTTGAAGAACATTCTGAACAGTTCGAGCGAATTATTTGGCAACCCAGATCGCCCGAATTGAATCCCATCGAACATTTATGGGACATAATCGACAGAGCTGTTAGAGCACAAAATCCTGCACCGGCAACACTTTCACAATTATAGCCGGCTATAGAGGCACCATTGCTCAATATTTCTGCAGGGGATTTCCAAGGACTTTTTGTGTTCATACCATGTCTAGAAGATGCACTACGCAAGGAAAACGGTGATCCGAGACGATATTAGGAAATATTCCATGACTTTCGTCACCTCAGTGAAGAGCATACATGTCCGAAGAGACACAGCCAAGACACATTTTCTTTGCGCTCGTATCTCATGTTGTATGAAATTTCCTTAAGTTGATAATAACCTCATTCGAAAGAAGGAAAGTAAAATCATGGTTAAAAGCAACTGATTTTTGTCAGATACTACATCAACTATAGATATCAAGTATTACATGCATGATGAGTGTACAGTAACACACATTTGTCACGTGAATTTTGTTGGACGCTTTTCTGTTCTAATGAAGTCACACCTAGCTTTAAAATTAAGCGTGGAACAAAAGCACAATAAAATATTTGGTTTCAGTATTAATTTGTTGAGTTATTACTTACCAATTCTACTGATCCATAATGGCGACGGCTGAAAACGCCACGACGTGAGATCAAATCATTGGTTGAAGAGCTGAAAGACAAAGAACAGCCAGTAAGTGTAAACGAAATGGTAAGTTATTTGATAGAAACAATTAACCTTAACACAAATTTAATAGGAATATTGTAAATAAATTCGAAAGATTGAATACTAATAAACCACAATAGAAGTCCTTAAGAATGAGAGTAATAGTTCTGACATCCTGTACAAGCTCTGTGTATTTCGTCGGTTCCTTAGTCGCTACTGAGTTCAACATCTACAACCACATACCAAATGTCCATCACTAATCTCTAACTGCAAGGTCAGTCACTCCCAGTGACGTAGCTGCACCAACGCCTAACATTAAATCTCTGGGACAATTTACCAGTCACCTGCATCTTATCCAAATCCTCTCTGTATTCAGAAGGCTGTAAAGCTTTATCTGATTTCATCGGGATACCCTTCCTGTCGGCATATCTCAGCTGTTTTTGTTCTCCCGACAGCAATCCAGTATTTCTACCACGTTGTCAACCCTATCAATAGTTTCATGATCCCGTTTTTTTCTGTTTTCTTTTCTACATTTCATCTACTAACCTTACCCTATTATTTATCGTCTCCGGACCAAACAACTTCTTCAGATTTGATTTCTTCTGGATTGTTACCATACATTTGTGTTGGACGTCATTATTTACATTACACAAAATCCTGATGATGAAATTGCTTAACGTGAACTTAATTTGACTGACCTTAATGAAATACTGAATAATAATAATAATAATAATAATAATAATATTTGCTGTTCATGCACATGCATATTGTAATAATTACTATACATATTATCATTATTATTACTATTGCAATGCTCGTGCAGTACATAAATTTTAATGTTAACTTACAAAAAGTGTCTTTTAAAATATAAGAAGGGACCTGCACGTCCTTATTTTGTCAGGGGAAATAAATGTGTAAATAAGAAAATGTTATAATTCTGTAATTCTTAAGTTGTATGCAAAAAGCTTAATCCATATCATGTATGAAATTAATTCAGAACAATTCAATGTACTCATAACGTATTACTAATACTACCTCTGAACGTTGTCCAGAATCTGCAAAACAAAACAGAACTTAATAATGAAGTCATTTCAAAACTTTTACATAATGTTCATAACCGACATTTAACAAGATTAAGAAGTATTATGGCGATTTCAGTTATCATTTCCTTACCCAGGATGACTATTTCCCACATTAACGTAAGCCCATCTGCCAAGAAGTAATAGTTGTAAATAAATCTTTTTATTGCTTTCCGTTGTGTATGCTTGTAACTTATATCTTAAAATAAGTTATATGTAATTCAAGTATGTATCGATAATTCATCCAGTAACAGCCAGTGTATTAGGACAGATGAAAATATGAGAACGGTACCAGTTTGAAATTTATTTCCTAACTTTAGCTATCTATCATCGTACATTAATGCAAAGGGAACATGGAACATTATATATTATATCGGACACAAACCGTTCAGAATGATTCTTGTTTCACATGTATGAAACGAATACTCAGAGCTGTGAGTGTGCTCTCTTCTCAGATGGAAGACGACGAGTAGAACATAGTATAAACCTAACCGTGGTCGACATCTGATAGAGTGTATCTTCGATTATAAATGTTAAATTTATTACATCAGGAAGTGTCGTCTTCAATTTCGTGTCGAACTAAAGCGACCGAAAGTATTTAAAATTAAGGAATCCATAATATGATGGGATCAAGTTGACCACTTTCCCCCCATAATATGACGTTGCCCTACATGAATTCTAACACAGAACACTCCACGTAAAGGTAGATATTAAATTTACTCACTATAAACAAATTTTGGTTCTATTCCTAATCCACGCCTCAGAAAAAAATTTGGGCTAGTGTAGTGAGTCGCCAAAGTCTAACTTGATAGCGTTAGCAGTCATTGAGCACCTTCGAGAGCACAGATTTTTGTTCGTAAATCTTAACTACTTTAAGCAGCTCTAAATATTATGATGTGGTCTGTGAGCGCTCTAAGGCTACAAAAAAACTGATTTCTTACGATACTTGCAAAGTTATTTCCTTTTATTGCCACACACAGGCAAACAACTTACCTCAGTGCCAATGTCAACGCGCGTTCCAATTAGCTGATTACTCATCACGTCGATAGATACCTACGTTCTGGTCTTCAGCGACCTGTTTGTTAGTACTCTATGAAATGGAATATCCGGGACACAAGAGAGAAATTAGTCCGTTATGCCGAAGACAGGAGGACCTCGTTCAATTTTCATCGAACAAAGAGCCATGTTACTCCCGACGGGGAACTATCATTTTTTTACTCTAATTGTTCTTTCTCGTTCAATATATATGAAAATTTATTACTTGTGGTAAGAGTAGCCGTGGTATGTCGGTTATAGACAGCTGCAACTAACCCGGAAGTCGCTGGAGGTCTCCTTAGTTTAATTTTTAAATTTGTTCTAACTGAAGTGAAAAATAACTGTACTGAAGTTTACTGTCAACTTGATATGCTGTGTAAGATACGAACTGAGAACAATTTCTAACAAGTGTGTTGCAAAATAGCATAATGTAATTGAGTAATTGCAAGAGTATAATTCTTAAAAGAAGATCCTCAGCGACAAATTGTCACGAAAGAAAGGAAATAAGAAAGTTCACATAAATGTTATGTCTGATAGCATCTTTTGATCATACTACATGGGTAATACTGACAATAAAATTTGCTTTCAGAAGGATATTTACATAAATACTGAATAAATAATAGTAAGGAATTTATTCAGTGATGTAACAATGGTTAGGAAAATAAGAATTTTAAATAATTTTGAGTATTAATAAAAAAATCAGTTTCGAGGTTATAAATTTTAAGTTATTCCTGTGTGCGGGAACTGTCTTGTACCGGCTGCAATGGGAAGTTTATCGTATATTTGTGTGCAGCTCCAGAGGACTAGATCTGAGCAGCTGATAATGTCACTGCAAATGTCTCAAACTTTCTTTTTTTAGTTAGGTGTTAAGTCATTGTTAACACTGCTGTGGTCATCACCATTGTTCCGATTTGATAGTGGGCTGGGAGGAATTGAGGGAGAGAAGGGAGATTTGGAGTCAACAAAAACTGTTGTCGTGGCTTAACCACTGAGCCACAATGCTTGGTGTGAGCCGTGTTATGCAGCAGTGAACGACACAGAAAAGCTTTTTCGCCCTGAACGTCCAATATCTCTGGGTGACATTTCCCGTTTCGAAAATTATGCAACATGGAATGAGGCCAGATTTTTATCGATAGTTAACTGTCAACGCGTTTCTGTTATTTGAAATTTCGCTACTGAAACCGGTGTAAGGTGGCACCTAGTAATTGGCTTGAACCCTTGAAGCCAAAATTACCAACAGACTACGTAGCCTAAGATTAATTATTAATGAATAGTGTCTTTCATCTTTGTTGTTTTAAGTGAATCAAGCAAATAGCGAAATGACTTTTGCTTTAATCTTATTGTCTTCTTATTTTCGGCAGTTTCATCAAAATCGTAGGAAACTTCTGTGCGGCAAATTAAGGAAAGCTGCAACATGGAACAGAAGGCGTGTGCATATCAGTATTGGAAAATTTAGCAGCAGTAGGGACACGTTCATAAACAAACATAAGTGAGTGAAGCTGTTAATTCTCGACACATATTTGTGGGAGCCATAGTGGACAGGGTAATAACATCAACCTCAGATTGGCAAACATTTTTATGTTGGGCGCAGCGAAGCGATTACTGCTGAATAATAAGTTATTTTTGATTCGTACAGAGTGTTCGTTACGGAAAAGGGAGCCCTTTTTACGATACGAGGGATTTTGGTTTTAAGAGTTACTTGATAATATGATTCGATTGATGTTCTCCTTCCCAATTTTCGGGAGTCATTGGAAAAAAAATTGCGCAGAGCTAAATTTTCATCTCCTCCGGCAAAATTTAATACTGCTGGAATTCTAATGAGGTAATTTTTAGAGGAGTAATATGTTCAATCGATTCCCTTTCTTTAACTAACTTCAATTTGGATATTGCCCTTTAGAGGGAATGCACATTGATTTTTAAGGAAATGAAAGATACTGCATTGCATCTAAGTGCCTTTCGCCAAATTCCATGAAATTGGCTCTTTCGCAGATCAAGCGATAGCTGGACTACCGGGTCCGGCTACGGATAAAGCAACATCAAACGCTTATTCAGTAAGAGTCTAGAGCACTGTATTCGCCGTATCTCCCAGGAAACTGGGGTCAGCTGTACATCAATAATCAGAACTGTGGCCACACACAAATCACATCCTTACAAAGTGCAAATGTTACAAATCTCACTGAGGACGATCCAGATAGTCGGGTTCAGTTTATAGAATGGGTGGCGCGCAAGCTGGATGAAATCCGTCGTTCCACCTGTAACGTACCGTTTACTTTGTAAAATAACAAAATTACAGACATGGTCAGATGTCAACCATCTATGAGTAGATACATTAAAGATAATTTGAGCATCGGAGGTGATGATTTGATGTACAGCGTGGGTTTTCGTGTTGTGGGGCCCTTATTCATTCAGGGTACACCAACAGCTGCCCGTTATCTGCAGTTGTTAGACGAAGACGGGGCATTTACATCTTTCAGCAAGACGATGCATCGGCACACTACAAGGTCTTAAATGTACGGCGTAGTGACCGCCATGTTACATTGATTTACGTCCATTAGATTTATATCTAAAAGCAGTTTTGTATGTTGAGAAGATCACAAACTGTGCACAACTCAGTGAGCGGATTTCTGATGCCTGTGCTCGCATTCCGGTACATGTGTTGGTTAAGGTTCATTGAAGAATGGGTGGAGTGTATAACTAGAACTTTACGGTCTATTGGACAACAAGCCGAGCAGATCGTGTAGCCAGTGTCACCAGCATTTGCATTGTTCAGCATAAAATGCAACAAAACTCGAGAATGAATAAACCTACGCTCAAATGAAAGGCACCATTGTTTCTGTCTTGTAATTTTCTATTGTCTGAGATGTAACATAACTCTACTTCTATTTGAAAAGTTGTATCCAAGGTGACTGATTTCGAAATGGCCGCCCTGTTGGTAACACAGCCTTACACGTTTCCCCTCCTCTGTCAGCTCCTTCTAACTGACTTTAAATTTCATTGTATCCACCTGCTATTTAGAAGGATAGTTCCACATCTATATATAGTCCAGAACTACTCCACGAAACGGATAGCCTGACAAGTGAACGAATATTCATTTCTCACCTATAGCAGGTCCACTGTCTTCGATGTGATACTGAAGTGGAAACGTGAAGGGACACGTACAGCACAAAAGCGTACAGGCCGAGCTCGTCTGTTGACTGACAGTGACCCCCGACAGTTGATGAGGGGCGTAATGTGTAATAGGCAGACATCTATCCAGACCATCACACAGGAATTCCAAACTGCATCAGGGTCCACTGCAAGTACTATTACAGTTAGGCGGGAAAGGAGAAAACTTGAATTTCATGGTCGAGAGGCTGCACATAAGCCACACACCACGCCGATAAATGCAAACAACGCACCGCTTCGTGTACGGAGCGTAAACATTGTACGATTGAACAGTGGAAAAACGTTGTGTGGAGTGACGAATCACGTTACAAAATGTGACGATCCGATGGCAGGGTGTGGGTATGGCGAATGCCCGGTGAAAGGCATCTTCCATCGTGTGTAGCGCCAACAGTAAAATTCGGAGGCTGTGGTGTTACGGTGTGCTCGTGTGTTTCATGGCGGGGGCTTGTAACCCCTTGTTGTTTTTCGAGGCACTATCACAGCATAGGCCTACAATGATGTTTTAAGCACCTTCTTGCTTCCCACTGAAGAGCAATTTGGGGATGGCGAATGCATCTTTCAACACGCTCATACTGCACGGCCTGTGGCGGAGTGCTTTCAAGACAATAACATCCCTGTAACGGACTGGCCTACACAGAGTCCTGACCTGAATCCCATAACCTCTGGCGTGCCACAGGGGAGTGTTATGGGACCATTGCTTTTCACAATATATATATAAATGACGTAGTAGATAGTGTCGGAAGTTCCATGCGGCTTTTCGCGGATGATGACAAATGTAATGTATTGCAAATACACAGAAAGAAGGATCCTTTATTGTATGATTATATCATAGCGGAACAAACATTGGTAGCAGTTACTTCTGTAAAATATCTATGTGTATGCGTACGGAACGATTTGAAGTGGAATGATCATATAAAATTAATTGTTGGTAAGGCTGGTGCCAGGTTGAGATTCATTGAGAGAGTCCTTAGAAAATGTAGTCCATCAACAAAGGAGGTTGCTTACAAAACACTCGTTCGACCTATACTTGACTATTGCTCATCAGTGTGGGATCCGTACCAGATCGGGTTGACGGAGGAAATAGAGAAGATCCAAAGAAGAGCGGCGCGTTTCGTCACAGGGTTATTTGATAACCGTGATAGCGTTACGGAGATGTTTAGCAAACTCAAGTGGCAGACTCTGCAAGAGAGGCGCTCTGCATCGCGGTGTATCTTGCTCGCCAGGTTTCGAGAGGGTGCGTTTCTTGATGAGGTATTGAATATATTGCTTCCCCCTACTTATACCTCCCGAGGAGATCACGAATGTAAAATTAGAGAGATTCGAGCGCGCACGGAGGCTTTCCGGCAGTCGTTCTTCCCGCGAACCATACGCGACTGAACAGAAAAGGGAGGTAGTGACAGTGGCACGTAAAGTGCCCTTCGCCACACACCGTTGGACCGACATCAATACCTCTCCTCAGTGCAGCACTCCGTGTAGAATGGGGTGCCATTCTCCAAGAATCCTTCCAGCAACTGATTGAACGTATGCCTGCGAGAGTGGAAGCTGTCATCAAGGCTAAGGATGGGCCAACACCATATTGAATTCCAACATTATCGATGGAGGGCGCCACGAACTTGTAAGTCATTTTCAGCCTGCTGTCCGGATACTTTTTATCACATAGTATATGTACAAACGTTACTGTAAGTAAGAATTATAAAATAAAAAGAGTAGAGAAAGAAAGAAAGTGGTAATTTAGAGTTCACAGTCACGTCGACGTCGAAGTAATAATAGACGAAGTACTAGCACAGTTGTAGTATGTGTGCCTTGTTTCGTGGACCGATCACGCCGTTCGCCGTCAGTAATTAAGAGAAACCATAAAAATTCTAAATGTGGTTGGGTTGGTATGAATTTAAAACTCACTTGTATACGACTCCAGTCTCTTTAGAACTGCGACATCTCGCTTTATATGAATGTTGACAGGTTGATTTCTAATATAACTGAACCATTTTCTGAATAATAAAATAATTTCCACTGATGTTGAAATTTGTAAGTAGTGCGTGAGTTACGTTTATTGAGAAGCAATGAGCATCTTCATATAGGGTGTTACAAAAAGGTACGGCCAAACTTTCAGGAAACATTTCTCACACACAAAGAAAGAAAATATGTTACGTGGACATGTGTCCGGAAAAGCTTACTTTCCATGTTAGAGCTCATTTTATTACGTCTCTTCAAATCACATTAATCATGGAATGGAAACACACAGCAACAGAACGTACCAGCGTGACTTCAATCACTTTGTTACAGGAAATGTTCAAAATGTCAACCGTTAACGAGGATACATGCATCCACCCTCCGTCGCATGGAATCCCTGATGCGCTGATGCAGCTCTGGAGAATGGCGTATTGAATCACAGCCGTCCACAATACGAGCGCGAAGAGTCTCTACATTAGGTACCGGGGTTGCGTAGACAAGAGATTTCAAATGCCCCCATAAATGAAAGACAAGAGGGTTGAGGTCAGGAGAGCGTGGAGGCCATGGAATTGGTCCGCCTCTACCAATCCATCGGTCACCGAATTTGTTGTTGAGAAGCGTACGAGCACTTCAACTGAATGTGCAGGAGCTCCATCGTGTATGAACCACATGTTGTGTCGTACTTGTAAAGGCACATGTTCTAGCAGCACAGGTAGAGTATCCCGTATGAAATCATTGCGGTGAATCGAGGAAGTACAGTACATACTGACGAAACTAAAATGAACTCTAAAATGGAAATTAAGGTTTTCCGGACACATGTCCATATATAACAACTTAAGGTTATGGAAACTGATTCAAATGCTATGTTAATTGAAAAGTCTTTGATTTAAAGTGAATATAATTTATGCTGAATAGCTGTCATTTTGCATGTTTACCTTCTGTTATGGCATGTACAGATTTTTAGACAATTTACACGCGTGTATTACTTTATTTTAATCTTAATATACGTACTCAGACACTGGAAGCGAAAATTAAAAACGAGACCGCACTGATCGGACAGTTCAGGCGATGGAGGTAGTGATATGTGGCTACTGCCAACGTATGCTTTTTCACATATTTTATTTAATGACCTCACATAATTAGAAAGTGTAACTTATGCAGAAATTTATTATCAAAGAGCTTCCGAGAAACAAAATGTGATAATACATGTAGCTGTCGAGCTTCCACTGTTTGCTGCATGGACAAGGGGATCTAAAATCTCACAAAATAAAAGAAATGATAGTATCGCGTTGTATGAGACGCGACTGATACGTCCGAACACTGTTTGGAGGTGGAGAGTTTGGATTCATTATGCAGCTGCTTTTTGCCGTGTGAGAAGTGAGCCGAATATACCATGTATTTTTCCACATAACATCGATACTCGAAGCAAACCTGTGGCGAAAAAGTAATTTGTATCCTGTCAGCTGCACGCCAGGAAGTGGTAGCGGAGTAACAAGGTAAGCGGGCAATCGACCGATGAGCAGCCAAGCGGCATGGCGATCTTACACTCGGTTGCTCGGCAGTAGTCCATTAATCGCACTGGCCTAGTGCGGCGTGCAGCATGTGTAATCTGTCACACTTTTTAACTTCCCAACTCTCTAGAAATTCTAATCTCCTGGATAAACTTGTGAAGCCAGCGAAATGGACTATGGTCTCAATCTCGTGCTGGCAGTTACTGAGGTATTTTATGCCATACTGATATTAACATTAATAATCAATCGTCTGTTGTTCATCAGCCAGTGATAATTAGTTTTATGCTGTGCCAACAGGTTAATGCCTACTACCGTCGACAAGTGACATTGTGAATTGCTCCTGAAATTAGCAATACAGCGCTGAAGAAGTTATCAGCGAGTGACCTGTTGCAGGAAATCAATTATTAAACTACACATTTTGATCTACTCAAGATGTGGGCAAAAGCAGTACAATAGACGTCAATAAATTTTATTGTGATGTAAAATATACACTCCTGGAAATGGAAAAAAGAACACATTGACACCGGTGTGTCAGACCCACCATACTTGCTCCGGACACTGCGAGAGGGCTGTACAAGCAATGATCACACGCACGGCACAGCGGACACACCAGGAACCGTGGTGTTGGCCGTCGAATGGCGCTAGCTGCGCAGCATTTGTGCACCGCCGCCGTCTGTGTCAGCCAGTTTGCCGTGGCATACGGAGCTCCATCGCAGTCTTTAACACTGGTAGCATGCCGCGACAGCGTGGACGTGAACCGTATGTGCAGTTGACGGACTTTGAGCGAGGGCGTATAGTGGGCATGTGGGAGGCCGGGTGGACGTACCGCCGAATTGCTCAACACGTGGGGCGTGAGGTCTCCACAGTACATCGATGTTGTCGCCAGTGGTCGGCGGAAGGTGCACGTGCCCGTCGACCTGGGACCGGACCGCAGCGACGCACGGATGCACGCCAAGACCGTAGGATCCTACGCATTGCCGTAGGAGACCGCACCGCCACTTCCCAGCAAATTAGGGACACTGTTGCTCCTGGGGTATCGGCGAGGACCATTCGCAACCGTCTCCATGAAGCTGGGCTACGGTCCCGCACACCGTTAGGCCGTCTTCCGCTCACGCCCTAACATAGTGCAGCCCGCCTCCAGTGGTGTCGCGACAGGCGTGAATGGAGGGACGAATAGAGACGTGTCGTCTTCAGCGATGAGAGTCGCTTCTGCCTTGGTGCCAATGATGGTCGTATGCGTGTTTGGCGCCGTGCAGGTGAGCGCCACAATCAGGACTGCATACGACCGAGGTACACAGGGCCAACACCCAGCATCATGGTGTGGGGAGCGATCTCCTACACTGGCCGTACACCTCTGGTGATCGTCGAGGGGACACTGAATAGTGCACGGTACATCCAAACCGCATCGAACCCATCGTTCTACCATTCCTAGACCGGCAAGGGAACTTGCTGTTCCAACAGGACAATGCACGTCCGCATGTATCCCGTGCCACCCAATGTGCTCTAGAAGGTGTAAGTCAACTACCCTGGCCAGCAAGATCTCCGGATCTGTCCCCCATTGAGCATGTTTGGGACTGGATGAAACGTCGTCTCACGCGGTCTGCACGTCCAGCACGAACGCTGGTCCAACTGAGGCGCCAGGTGGAAATGGCATGGCAAGCCGTTCCACAGGACTACATCCAGCATCTCTACAATCGTCTCCATGGGAGAATAGCAGCCTGCATTGCTGCGAAAGTTGGATATACACTGTACTAGTGCCGACATTGTGCATGCTCTGTTGCCTGTGTCTATGTGCCTGTGGTTCTGTCAGTGTGATCATGTGATGTATCTGACCCCAGGAATGTGTCAATAAAGTTTCCCCTTCCTGGGACAATCAATTCACGGTGTTCTTATTTCAATTTCCAGGAGTGTATGTTAATGATTGCGCAGATAGTATTAGCTGTGCTTCTTTTCGTGAAAATATGTCTCGTGTAACGGTTAGCCACAGGCTGCTATTGTCGAGATATGTTAAGATCTGTGTGGTGTCACCGCCAGACAACACACTTGCTAGGTGGTTGCCTTTAAATCGGCCGCGGTCCGGTAGTATACGTCGGACCCGCGTGTCGCCACTATCAGTTATTGCAGAGCGAGCGCCGCCACACGGCAGGTCTAGAGAGACTTCCTAGCACTCGCCCCAGTTGTACAGCCGACTTTGCTAGCGATGGTTCACTGATAAAATACGCTCTCATTTGCCGAGACGATTGTTAGCATAGCCTTCAGCTACGTTATTTGCTACGACCTAGCAAGGCGCTATTATCAGTTACTATTGATATTGTGAATCATGTACCGTCCAGACCGACGTTCGTCATTAATGGATTAAAGTTAAGTATTACACCAGCTACGTCCGTTTTTCTAAAGTCTAATTTCCTTGCCCTGTTGCAGACCTCAGGCCTGCCCGCGTGAGCTACAACGCGTGTCTTTCGGCCTCCTCTAGTAACACGGTGTTGGCTCTCCTGCCAACCACAACAATCTATACTCCACGAAAAGTATACATGTAGTAGTCTTTGAATACACGGTTAATGACAGCTGGAATCAATTATGTAACGCAGATACCTGGGGAAAACAATGAAAAGCGTATAGAGTAGAATGGACACACCGGCTTTGATTACAGAGTTCCTCTACGAGTACATTCGTGGGTAAATGAATGTGTTTGAGAAAAAACGCTGCGGTCACCACAGCAAATGAAGCATTTCGGTGTGCCACCTGACTGAGATTTTTATTTTATTTATCAGATTCCACGAGACCATGCGAGTCATTGCTCCTTGGTCATGGAACGAGTCAGTACATAGTTTACGTAATGCTAATTAGAAAATTTACGAGCAAACGAACTAAAATTAACGAAACGCGAAAATAAATTTTTGAGAGAGTATAAGAATAAGTAACACATTACAGAGAAATTTTTTCAATTCTACTGGAAACCTATTGAAAATGAAACCTTCTGCACACTACTCACGGAAGAGTTATCCAAGTGAAAATCGTTTTTCCGTCTAGCGTTCACTGAACGAATGCTGTTGTTTCTTCTGAATGGCGCAATATTGTTAACAACAAATTCCATGTTCGAGTGTATATGTAGGGATGGCAGAACTATGTTTTTGAAACAAATGAACAACGAGATTCACGAACTGACAGTGCATATCAGTCTGACCACACTATTCTTGGCATAGAATAATTTTGGCGAGTTCACGTATTTGCCCCAAGATATAGTACTACAGGAGTCAATAAGGTTTCGAGTTTCGGTGTCAGAGACAGTGAAGATCATTTTCTTAGTGGAGGCAGCACGCAGCAGTCATTTCTTGCTCAACGTCTTAAAAAGCATACTCCTGAAAAAGCTCTTAATCTGCTCTCGGTCATAATAAATTAAATCTGTCGACTTTACTGACTTTTGTGGAATGTGAACAGAATTTGGCTATTGATTACCTTAAAAAGCGTAAAACAACAACTAGGTAGTAATAAGCAATTTTCCTGGACCAATTTCACGCATAAATGTGATAGAAGACGTCTAGGACGCAAATCAGAACAGAAATCTTTCCTCTGAATTCCACATGTGTTTCAATCTAAAGAAATTTTTATTCAGAATAAGTCCAGAGAAGATGTTATGACAGACATAGGTAGATGCTTTGCAGATATTCCTAAATCGCTCTCGAGTGCTAGTGTACTCATTGCAGAAATACTACCTATAAGAAATCAGTGTGGACAAACGCATTTTAAACTAAAAAAATTGTGTTTCTACTCGAGGTGAAGGAACATTTAACTTCATGAATCGTTGAAAAGAACCCACAAGATCACCCATAATCTTAAAAATCCCGAGCGTAGAGCACTGTTGAATATTGTTAATATGTAAATAGTGATATTTTACACTATCCAACTAAAAAAAACCACTGTAACCCACATTTAAGAATTAGTTATTAATGCACTACAGGTTAAAGTTTCCGATGTCTGGTATTACGAAAATATTTTGCAATTACAACGTTACGAGTGGAACTTCTTCGTCGACTACTTATGAATTAGCTATGGGACGTGTCGTGGGTATCCACTGATTTTACGCAGTAGCAAGAAATTGTTTGTGGCCTTCCGAAAGACACAGCATTCCTCCTTGAAGAAACATATTAGTTTTAATTCTAATTGCCCAACAAACAGTGAAACTCCATCTACAGTTTCAAAACAAAGTACGTAGTTGTTAACTGTATTAAGATACAAATTACATGTCTGCTTTGATGGAATCATATCATGGCGTTCTCATATTGTTCTCATCCCATCAGCATCTTAGCGAAGAGTGGATTTCAGTCTAAGCGCTATTAATCAGTCTTTTTGTATTTACAACAGTTACATTAAAAATGGAACCTGCGTATATGATTTACCATAATTACAAAGCAGGCAGGTCGATTTTCTCTCAGAACTGGATAAACTGGATAGCACTGATAGGATGCAAATGGATACACATCTCAATGAGCACACGTTGCTCTGATGGCGCTCCTGGAGACAGCTGCAGTATAATCGATGGCCCACGGCATCTGGCACGCCGGATGCGTGGCAGTCGTAAAGCGGAGCTTTTGTTTCTGTTTCCTGATTTAAACGGGTGTGTTGAAATGTTTCCTCAACAAGGCCAGCGGTTCCACATTCTCCATTATTTATTTCTCGGAGCACCTGAAACGCATCTTCCAGTATTTCTGCAGACCGAATGTCGTACCCTAATGCTTTTTCTGTATTTCAGTGCTGCTACCGGAGAGATGCCAACAACGCACACGAATGCTATTAGACTTTCCCTTGTTTATGATCTTCCCCGACTGTCACTAAATTCATCTTAAGGATCTCTCTGACGTACAAGATTCCATTAATTTTCAAGAAAGTGTTTGTCATAAATTATAATCAGAGTACAGTTCAACTAGTTTACCAGGTAGTCACTGATAGACTGCTACGACCATCCTGGTTTGTGGTTGTCCAGCGACTCCAGGACGCCCCCCACTGTATTCAAAACTGGAGAATATAAGTCACATTTTACCTCTGAAACATGTTTCGTTTCTGTGTACTGACGTGGACAAAAATATGGAAAAACAGCGAGAAATGCATCACTAAACATAAGTTGAAATGCTAACCAAGCCTGCGGAAATTTGGCACGTACTTCGATGCGAGATGCCTTTAATAGGTTCCACAACGAAACATTGTCTCGAAATTTGGTAGAAAATCCGAAGAAATTCTGGCCGTATGTAAAGTACACAAGCGGCAAGACGCAGTCAATACCTTCGCTGCGCAGTGCCGATGGTACTGTTATCGACGACTGTGCCGCTAAAGCGGAGTTATTGAACGCAGTTTTCCGAAATTCCTTCACCAGGGAAGACGAATGGAATATTCCAGAATTTGAAACACGAACATCTGCTAGCATGAGTTTCTTAGAAGTAGATACCTTAGGGGTTGCGAAGCAACTCAAATCGCTTGATACGGGCAAGTCTTCAGGTCCAGATTGTATACCGATTAGGTTCCTTTCATATTACGCTGATACTATAGCTCCCTACTTAGCACTCATATACAACCGCTCGCTCACCGATAGATCTCTACCTACAGATTGGAAAATTGCGCAGGTCGCACCAGTTTTCAAGAAGGGTAGTAGGAGTAATCCATTTAACTACAGACCTATATCATTGACGTCGGTTTGCAGTAGGGTTTTGGAGCATATACTGTATTCAAACATTATGACTCACCTCGAAGGGAACGATCTATTGACACGTAATCAGCATGGCTTCAGAAAACATCGCTCTTGTGCAACGCAGCTAGCTCTTTATTCGCACGAAGTAATGGCCGCTATCGACAGGGGATCTCAAGTTGATTCCGTATTTCTAGATTTCCGGAAAGCTTTTGACACCGTTCCTCACAAGCGATTTCTAATCAAGCTGTGGAGCTATGGGGTATCGTCTCAGTTGTGCTACTGGATTCGTGATTTCCTGTCAGGAAGGTCGCAGTTCGTAGCAATAGACGGAAAATCATCGAGTAAAACTGAAGTGATATCAGGTGTTCCCCAGGGAAGCGTCCTGGGACCTCTACTGTTCCTGATCTATATAAATGACCTGGGTGACAATCTGAGCAGTTCTCTTAGACTGTTCGCAGATGATGCTGTAACTTACCGTCTAGTAAGGTCATCCGAAGACCAGTATCAGCTGCAAAGCGATTTAGAAAAGATTGCTGTATGGTGTGTCAGGTGGCAGTTGACGCTAAATAACGAAAAGTGTGAGATGATCCACATGAGTTCCAAAAGAAATCCGTTGGAATTCGATTACTCGATAAATAGTACAATTCTCAAGGCTGTCAATTCAACTAAGTACCTGGGTGTTAAAATTACGAACTCCTTCAGTTGGAAAGACCACATAGATAATATTGTCGGGAAGGCTAGCCAAAGGTTGCGTTTCATTGGCAGGTCACTTAGAAGATGCACAAAGTCCACTAAAGAGACAGCTTACACTACACTCGTTCGTCCTGTGTTAGAATATTGCTGCGCGGTGTGGGATCCTTACCAGGTGGGATTGACGGAGGACATCGAGAGGGTGCAAAGAAGGGCAGCTCGTTTTGTATTATCGCGTTATAGGGGAGAGAGTGTGGCAGATATGATACACGAGTTGGGATGGAAGTCATTACAGCATAGACGTTTTTCGTCGCGGCGAGACCTTTTTACGAAATTTCAGTCACCAACTTTCTCTTCCGAATGCGAAAATATTTTGTTGAGCCCAACCTACATAGGTAGGAATGATGATCAAAATAAAATAAGAGAAATCAGAGCTCGAACAGAAAGGTTTAGGTGTTCGTTTTTCCCGCTCGCTGTTCGGGAGTGGAATAGTAGAGAGATAGTATGATTGTGGTTCGATGAACCCTCTGCCAATCACTTAAATGTGAATTGCAGAGTAGTCATGTAGATGTAGATTTTGCTGTTGTATTTGACCACTAACTGTACCTGTGAAACGCCCTCAATACATTGAAAGTGTTAGCCGTGGCCAGGACAGTGTTCTGTATAGCTGTGAGGGCTTTATGTCGGAGCTGAGTGAATTCGAGCGTGGGAATATGTTGGCTCTTGTACGGTGGGTGCTTCCGTAACCAAGGGAGCCGAACTGTTTGGTGTTTCTAAAATGGTTCAACTGGCTCTGAGCACTATGGGACTTAACATCTGAGGTCATCAGTCCGCTAGAACTTAGAACTACTTAAACTAAACTAACCTAAGGGCACCACACATATCCATGCCCGAGGTAGGATTCGTACCTGCGACCGTAGCAGTCGCGCAGTTCCGGACTGTAGCGCCTAGAACCGCTGGGCCACCGAAGTCGGCGTCTGGTGTTTCAAGAGGTATCTTATCGAAGATGTCTACCTCATGCGGGGCGGGGAAAGCGAAAACAACATCGTCCGTTAAGCCACGACGTGGACGAAAGTGGGTACTGAGTGAACGTGACAGACGGGCACTGAAGAGGAATGTGACGAAAAATAATAGACGGCAGCTGCAGAAGTAACCGCAGGACTGAATGTCGCACTCGCGAACCCTATCGACACCAAAACAACAAGAGGGGAGCTCGATAAGCAGAGACTTGCAGATCGAGCTAGAATTCTAAAACCAGTCGTCAGTAATGCAAACGCCCGTAACAGGAAAATGTGGGGCCTAAGCAATAACACCTGGACTATGGAGCAATGGAAGATGTCGTTTGGTCGGATGAATCATTTTCATATTTTTTTCCGATTTCTGGCCGTGTTTACGTTCCAAGCGTGAAACGTGGCGGGATATTGGTGATCATTCGCGCAACCATGTCATGGTATTCTGTGGGATCCATGGCTGCGCTGTAAGTCGCATTACTGCCACTGATTGCGTGATTATTCTTGCTGATCATCTCAATATATATTGAGGGCCTCCCGTCGGGTAGACGATTTGACGCCACTTCGGTGACTTGCGCGTCGATGGGGATGAAATGATGATGATTAGGTCAACACAACACCCAGTACCTAAGCGGAGAATAACTCAGACCCAGCCGGGATTCGAACCCGGGCCCTTAGGATTTACAGCTTGTCGCGCTGACTACTCAGCTATCGGGGGCGGACATCATCTCAATCCCATGGTACAATGTTTGTTCTCCAACTATGGTGCTATGTTTCACGGAGACGGGGCCACTATTTAGACAGCTCGCATCGTCGACTGTTTTTGTGAGCACGAAGATAAATTGTCTTATCTCCTCTATCTGCCACAGCCACCAGTTCGCAATATTATTGAGCATTTGCGGTATACTTTGGAGGAAAGGGTGCGTGTTCGCTATCCAGCTCTATCATCTATTTTGCGGGAAGAATGGCATATTATGTCCTTGAAAACTATACAGACCCTTATTTAGCGATTCCGAGAAGACGGGAAGTGGATCTGAATGGTAACGTCTTTCCTACAACGTATAGGCACAGTGATGCGTTGGTTTTTGGTGTTTCCAACGCTCCCACTTGCTCTGTAACCGGCATAGCACAAAGACACAGTGAGCTATGCGCGAATAACCATAAGCAAAATTAATGTATACGACGGAAGACGAACGTTGTCTTTAAAAACAAAACAACAATAATTACTTGAAGAAATATAACAAATCACTTTTTATACCAGCTTGTATAGGCAAGGATGGTGTTTCAGGTCACCAGCAGTCTTCAGTTGGCATAATACAATTATACATTATGTTATCAAAAGTATCCGGACACCTGGCCGAGCCGACCGGAGTGGCCGAGCGTTTCTAAGCGCTAGTCTGGAACCGCGCGACCGCTACTGTTGCAGGTTCGAATCCTGCCTCGAGCATGGATGTGTGTGATGTCCTTAGGTTAGTTAGGTTGAAGTAGTTCTAAGTTCTAGGGGACTGATGACCTCAGAAGTTAACTCCCATTGCGCTCAAAGCCATCTGAACCATTTAAAAACCTGGTTGAAAATGACTTACAAGTTCATGGCACCCTCCATTGATAATGCTGGAAATGAATATTGTGTTGGGCGACATTAGCCTTCATGACAGCATTCACTCTCTCAGGGATATGTCAATCAGGTGCTGGAAGTTTTCTTGAGGGGCGGCAGTCCATTCTTGATGGAGTGCTTTACGGACGAGAGGTATTGATGTCGGTCGGTGAGATCTGGCACAAAGTCGGCATTCCAAAACATCCCAAAAGTGTTCTATAGGATTCAGGTCAGGACTCTGTGCAGGCCAGTCCATTACAGGGATGTGTAACTACTCCGCCATAGGCCGAGCGTTATGAACAGGTGCTCGATCGTGTTGAAAAATGCTATTACTCTTCAACAGTGGGCAGCAAGTAGGTCCTTAAAACATCAATGTAGGCCTGTGCTGAGATAGTGCTACGCAAAACAACAAGGGGGGAAGCCCCCTCCACGAAAAACAAGACCACACCATAACACCACCGCCTGCTAATTTTACTGTTGGCGCTACGCACGAGGGCAGATGACGTTTACCGTGCATTCGCCATACCCACTCTGTGCCATCGGATCGCCACATTGTGTACCATGCATGATTCGTCACTCCGCACAACGTCTTTCCACCGTTTAATTGTCCAATGTTTTCGCTCCTTACACCAAGCGAGGCGTCGTTTGACATTTACGAGTGTGATGCGTAGCTTATGAGCAGCCGCTCGACCAAGAAATCCAACTGTTCTCACCTCCCACCTAACTGTCATAGTACTTGCGGTGGACCCTGATGCAGTTTGGAATTCCTGTGTGATTGTTTGGTTAGACGTCTGCTTATTACACATTACGACCCTCTTCAGCTCTAGACGGTCTCCATCAGTAAACAGACGGGGACGGCCTGTACGCTTTTGTGCTGTACGTGTCCCTTCACATTTGAACTTCACTATCACATCGGAAAAAGTGGTCCTAGGGATGTTTGTGAGTGTGGAAATCTTGCGTACAGATGTATGACACAAGTGACACCCAGTCACCTGACCACGTTCGAAGTCCGTGAGTTCCGCGGAGCTCCCATTCTGCTCTCTCACGAAGGCTAATGGCTACTGAGGTCGCTGATACGCAGTTCCTGTCAGTAGGTGGCAGCACAATGGACCTAATATGAAAAACGTATGTTTCTGGGGGTGTCCGGATACTTTTGATCACATAGTGTATCCTCGTCGACAAAACATTTTTGTCAGCTGCCTTTTAAACACTGCATCTGTTCTGTTCGAAGTAATAATTTGTTCAGCTACCCGATCTTCCAAGTTGTATGTTTAAGGTAGTTGGTTTCGTGTACTTACTTTTATTCTGTAACTTGCAGCTCCTTTTGCCACATTTATATGCATAGCGCACACACTTTGTGGCGTGTCGCAAAAGCGATCAGGCGCCGACGCCACACGGCAACACACCACCGTCGGGTTGGTTGCCAGGTCTGGCCCTGCCACTACCCTACGGTCCGGCTCCGCCATTTTCTGTGTGACAAGCAGAGGGCCTTCGTCTAGACGGAACCAAAGCACAGACGGAGTGTGAATGAGCAATAGGGGTCGCTCCTGTCATGACCCTTTCCCTGCATCCGGCTATGTCACGTACAGCCAATAAGGAGGAAATGCAAGTTCGCCGTGCAAGTATTTACGACAGCGTCCGCGCTAAACGCAATTTACGACGCAGCCAGGCAAGAAAAGATGTGTGCTCCGGATCCAGCCCGCCTCGACCACACGAGGCCAAGGTACCTCGGCAGTGCGCTCAGGGGCCTGTCAGACTCATTTGCCAAGATTGTAGAAACTATGAACTCGTACAGATCGTAACTTACGTGTTAGTCTGTTCCAATGTGCTCCCCTGCAGGAGAGCGAGGACTTAAACATCGTTAACCATACTTGTTGAGAACGAGCTCTGTCTGTAGAAGCGTTCATTGTGTTGTTTACTCAGTTAAGGCTTCTATTCCAAGTTCCAGCGTTTAGTCGTGAACTTATTTTCCTGTTCGGAATCAGTTACAAAGTTTGCTACTTGTTTGTGAAGGTGAACGAAAACCATTTGTGTTGAATTCATTGTGTCCTTAAATATAGATCATGAATTACATTCTTGTGTGCTTCTTGCGAAAGTTTTCCAAGTTCATGGTGCTTCACTTTTAGCTTCAGTGATGCTCTAATCCATCAGTGAAGGCAAGAACTTGTGTGGTATGCATATAAATGTGAGAGAACGAGCTACAAGTCGACAGTACGTTGTTATGGCATTAGAAAGCTATACTAAAACGATATTGATTCAAGTAATTTTAACCACAGGTCCTGTTACCATTGTTAAATTAACAGTAGGAGAACACTATTACTTACAAATATTTCAAAAATCATCTTTAAATTAATAATAGGAAATAGTATTAAGACTTTTATCCATTGTGGATGTGGAACACTGCGACTGTGGTGTGAAAAGGTTTTCAGAAATTACTGCAACCAGTCGCCTTTACCTACAAAGACTTCAGAAATCTGGCGATATTGTGATCGCATTTATCGACACCATTATTGAATACATTGAATACATTGTAACGACAAAGGAATCGTCTGGTGCGATGGTCTACAAACGAATCTACACCAATAGCTCAAAACATTACGACCACTGCCCACCGAGAGATTGAATACCGCATGGTGCCGTTGCGGGCACTCAACGCTGTAAGGAAAGTGTATAAGCTGAGCAGAGACGCCTGAGGAATCGTCCTAGCGACGATACGGGCCGCAAAAGCGGAAACCTACTGATATAAGCGACTTTGACAAGAAGCAGATTATTATAGACCGACGGATGGGAATGAGAATGTCTGAAAGGTTCGTGCTGTTCGTGTGCTGCTGCCGTGAGCATCTATGGCACGTGGTTGAAGGACGCTGAAGCCACGGGCAGGCTACAAAGTGGTGGACGTCTACACCTCATGACAGAATGAGGATATCGGAGCCTTCCGCCCCGGTAAATGAGGATAAGCCACCTGTGGCAGATCTGATTACATGGCTTATGTAGTACATGCTATACGATCACATGCTTTGGTTACAACCAATGAATAGCGGTGTACCAGAAATAAAGTTTGATCTTTCGAGGTGCCCGATATAAAAATTAGGAATGCCACCTGGCCATACATATAAAATTACCAAGAATATACGCTCCATAGAAAATCTATAGTGATTACATATTGTGTGCTTACCGACAGTGACAAAAAGTAGTAATAAAAAAATTTCGCACTGGCAGTAAGCACACAGTATGTAAATAATCTAGATTTTATATGGATCACAAGCCGATGATAACGTTATACTTATGAACAGGTAGAATTTCTGATTGTTATATCGGGCAGTTTTAAAAAACCACCTTTCTTTCTGGTACACCGCTATTCATTGGTTGTAACGATAGCGTGTGATGGTTTAGCATGTACTACACTCTCCAACCAGCGGCGAGGTAGATAACTTCGCAGAGGGTCTGCCGCCTCTATGTTAACACACCACTGGCAGCGTAGACATGTGCGGCAAGTTTTGAGTCATGGGTCATCTTTGGAATCAACATGCATTGATTTTATAACCTATGTGCATTTTATAAACCAAATTTTTATCAGGACATTCATTAGCTGGGAGTAAGTGAAACTTCGCATATTTTATGTAATCCGTGATATGAATCTCCCTTCCCCCTTCCTCTCCCCCACACGCAAGCTTATTACCTTCATACTTTCCCATAGGAACAGATGGTGGCAGCATGAGACTGTTGAAACGGGTCAGCGTCCAAAGTCACGGCACTTTGTGGAGTTACTCGTAGACAGGAACAAGCATCTGCGCCGTCGGTTGCGAATGAATCAGTGTCGTGGAATAAATTCCGGGCACTCAGGCGTCGGAAATTACGTTTCCCATAGCACGCCTAGCTCAGGAGTTGTCGGGGCGCCTGACGGAGCGTGACATATCGATCCGCACCGAGTTAATTTTTGTGTAGCCGCGAGTACGATCACGCGAACGATGAGCCAGGGATCCATCTGCATTGGCGAGCGGCGGCAGCCGCAAATAACCGCGACGCGTTATTGGCAATCGAACGGCTTCTAGCTTTTAGCCTCTATCCTTACTCACCTGCCCGTAACTGTCACAGCCCTACTTTCACCGCACTTGCCTATTTGTGAGAAATAAACGACTGTTTCTGTGAGTGCGACACAGATCAGTTCACGGCAATAATCATGAAGATGAAGAATTTTTCCTTACAGCGCTCAAGATGAGGCTTTATCGGTGACCACCCATAATAATACACTGACGGAAACAGTCGCAACACCAAGATGGAGTTGTGCGACATAAAAGAAATATGGTAGCCGTATTTCTACATCTGACCAAAATGTTCAATGCTAGCAGTGCTACCACGAGAACGCAAATCAGGTTTGCACTAAGCGTTAGTTACCTTTGAGCTTGGACGTGCTAAGTTGATGTTAGTCAAGAATGCTCTTAAGGCGACAAAGACGCCAATATCAATACATCACAGAGTTTGAACGAGGTCTTGTAACAGTGCTACGAGAAACTGGATGTTCCCTCATCGATACGGCAGAAAGAGTTGGCAGAAACGTAGCCACTATACATGACTGATGGAGGAAGACAGAGTCCGACCGCCCAGGTAGCACTACCGAGAGGAAAGACCATAGTGTTCGGCTTATGGCTCTGGCGCATCGTACTACATCTGCAGCAGTAATTTAAGCAGCAGCTGGCACCACAGTTACGCAACGAATTGTTACAAATCGGTTACTTCATACCGCCATTTGCGGCTTCAGTGGTGTCAAGCGAGAGCTCACTGGAGGGTAGGGTAGATGTCTTTTGTGTTTGCTGATGAAAGCTGGTTCTGCCTCGGTGCCAGTGATGCCGAGAGTCGGTTAGGAGGAGGCCTGCAATCAACCTATCTGCATGCTTGACACTCTGAATCTACACCTGGAGTTATGGCCCGGGGAGCGATTTCGTATGACAGCGGGAGAACTCTCGCGGCTATAACCTGATTGCAAATTTTATCATCAGTCTGTTGAATCAGTCTGTTGTGCTGCCATTTATGAACAGCATTCCAGGGGGTGTTTTCCAACAGGATAACGCTCGCCCACATACTGCTGCTGTAACCCAACATGCTCTACAGACCGTCGTGATGTTGCCTTGGCCTGTCTCCAATCGACGTCATCGAACGACAACTCCAGCGTCACTCACAACCACCATTAACCATCCCTGTATTGACTAAGCAAGTGCAGCACGTCTGTAACTCAAACTCACAAACTTGACACCTGTACAACACAATGCATGCACTTTTGCATGGTTGGATTCAACATTCTGGCGCTTACATCGGTTACTAATGTACCATAATTTCACATTTGCAATGGCCTGTCTCATGATTACATTGATCTGTGATCTTGCAATGCTAATCACTTAAATACACTACTGGCCATTAAAATTGCTACATCACGAAGATGACGTGCTACAGACGCGAAATTTAACCGACAGGAAGAAGATGCTGTGATATGCAAATGATTAGCTTTTCAGAGCATGCACACAAGGTTGACACCTACAACGTGCTGACATGAGGAAAGTTTCCAACCGATTTCTCATACACAAACAGCAGTTGACCGGCGTTGCCTGGCGAAACGTTGTTGTGATGCCTCGTGTTAGGAGGAGAAATGCGTACCATCACGTTTCCGACTTTGATAAAGGTCGGATTGTAGCCTATCGCGATTGCGGTTTATCGTATAGCGACATTGCTGCTCGGGTTGGTCGAGATCCAATGACTGTAAGCAGAATATGGAACTGGTAGGTTCAGGAGGGTAGTACGGAACGCCGTGCTGGATCCCAACGGCCTCGTATCAGTAACAGTCGAGATGACAGGCATTTATCCGCATGGCTGTAACGGATCGTGCAGCCGCGTCTCGATCCCTGAGTCAAGAGATGGGGACGTTTGCAAGACAACAACCATCTGCACGAACACTTCGACGACGTCTGCAGCAGCATGGAATATCAGCTCGGAGACCACGATTGCGTTTACCCTTGACGCTGCATCACAGACAGGAGCGCCTGCGATGGTGTACTCAAGGACGAACCTGGGTGCACGAATGGTAAAACGCCTTTTTTTTCGGATGAATCCAGGCTCTGTTTACAGAATCATGATGGTCACATCTGTGTTTGTCGACATCGGGGTGAACGCTCATTGGTAGCGTGTATTCGTCATCGCCATAGTGGCGTGTCACGCGGCGTGATGGCATGGGATGCCATTGGTTACACATCTCGGTCACCTCTTGTTCGCATTCACGGCACTTTGAACAGTGGACGTTACATTTCAGATGTGTTACGACCCGTGGCTCTACTCTTCATTCGATCCCTGCGAAACCCTACATTTCAGCAGGATAATGCACGACCGCATGTTGCGGGTCCTGAACGGGCCTTTCTGCATACAGAAAATGTTCGACTGCTGCCCTGGCCAGCACGTTCTCCAGCTCTCTCACCAATTGCAAACGTCTGGTCAATGGTGGCCGAGCAACTGGCTCGTCACAATACGCCAGTCACTACTTTCGATGAACTGTGGTATCGCGTTGAAGTTGCATGGGCAGCTGTACCTGTACACGCTATCCAATCTCCGTTTGACTCAATGCCCCGTCGTATTAAGGACGTTACTACGGCCAGAGGTGGTTGTTCTGGGTACTGATTTCTCAGGATGTATGCACCCAATTTCGTGAAAATGAATCACATGTCAGTTCTAGTATAATATATTTGACCAATGAATACTCGTTATCATCTGCATTTCTTCTTGGTGTAGCAATTTTAATGGCTAGTAGTGTATGTTACCTAGATAAATGTACTCCCGAAATTCCATTATTCTACAATAACTACTTTTTGTGCGATATTTTCGGTTTGTGCACGTATTAGTTTTGCAACAAAAAACTATTATTTTTTGACGAGGCGGTGTCCGTCTTTAGAGCTATTTACGAGATCTTGAAGATATAAGCTTATTTTATATTCGCTGTCCAAGCCAAGCAGGCGCAACAAGCGCGGCCCACGCACCATCTGCTGCCTTGCCAGGACCCACGAGAAATGCGGATCCTGCAAGGAACTTGTGACGTCATACCATTCACTCTGTCCACCATACGTAGCGAACGCTCGGCTTCGCGCCGGGCCCACGAAAAATCGATATGTCAATGAAAATGTCGTTTGCCATTAAGAGCTTGCATGCATTCAGACGACGAGTTAAGAATTATTAAACACATCTGAAACAGTTACTCGATCCCCGCAGAGATAGCTACTGGCACTTGGAAGACCTGCAGTGTCATGTGCTGTAACGTGCGCGCCGCAGTCTCCCTGCCTTCCAGAGTATAGCACTTCTGATGTGCCACACTGCCTGGTTGCATGTGGCGCTCTCTGTGTGTTGGGAGCGGAACAACTACTTATATAAAACATACCAGGAATTACCACGGAGCCACTACAAGAAACACTCATGGACGCATACAAATGGAACTACTACACAATCACACATGTCAATTCTTCAGAACTGAACGCTATATATATAAAGAAATGAGATCATGTACATCGAATTCAGAAGTGTACAAATTCCCCTTCCAGGCTGCGTGACCTGTCTCCACGGCAACCATTACAGCAGCTCAGAATGAGGCAACGGAGAGACAGGAGTACAAGTGTACTGAAGCACAGCGGTTAAAGCAGGCGAACCTTGGTGTTGGTAGGCCTGGAAAGCTTCACGGAACTCGCTCAGCCTGCTGCACCTGCCAGTAGGTTGCGCTGTTAGTCCGACGTGACAACAGAACCTCCAAGTACATGTTTGCGACGGTAGTTTCACTGCAGCCCAGTTATCATAACGATGGCAGCAGCAAAATGAACAAACCAAAATTAAGGCGATTGTGGAGAAATTAAGACTTGGGGAATGTATAACAGTCACGAAACAGAACCCAAATCCAGCACGGAAAAAGTCCTCGTGTGTTTAAGCGGCAGCTTGAAGAAATTGTTGGTCGTCTCGCTATGCAAATTGTGTAAAAAGTTACTAAACACTCATTTGAGAACCTCGAGTGTGCTATGACGTGTTTTTAAATCTGACGAGCACTTTCCAAACTCCATAAATATTTTGAAAGAGTACAAAGACTCAGTGGGTGGCAACCGTTGCAAAGGTGTGCTAAGGACTTGACGCCATTCATCAGTATATAGGCTTTGTAAATTTAGGGCAAACATTATTTGAAATAGGAAAAAAATATAGTTCAATGGGTATTAAAAACCACACCCTGGTCGTACGCAACGTAGTGCGAAGAAAGTTTAGTATGAAAGAAAAACTACTTCTTTCAGATATGTACTTTTTAGTTTAACATAGCACGAAAAACAGGCGCGCGGAGTGCCCGCGCGGTTTGAAGCGCATTGTCACGGATTGCGCGGTATCTCCCGTCGGACGTTCTATTCCCCCCCTCGGGCAATGGTGTGTGTGTCGTTCTTAGCGTAAGTTAAAGTAGTCTGTAAGTCTAGGGACCGATGACTTCAGCAGTTTGGTCCCTTAGAAATTCACACACATTTGAACATTTTAACATGAAAAACGAACTTCGTGTCTGCTAAAATGCATGTGGGGAATTTAGAACGAACTACTTTGGTCACCTAGAATGAATTCAGCGAACCCGCAATCACACCGTGGAAAAAGGAATTAAAATTGGTATAACTGGTGTCATATTTGGTTGAAATATACTAAGGTCACTGAACCTTTCTTTAGTTTGCGTTGCAGCATAATAGACATCTTCAGGTTCTTAAATGCAGAAGATTTCGACTTTCAGAGATAGTTCTGCTTACTACAGGAAACATGTATTTGAGGTGACCTGGCAGTGGTTCGCTTTGAGAACAGACAGAACTAGTCCAAAGATGGTGATGTTGCAAAACTGTTCATACTGAAATAAATAAATAAGATCACAATACGACGAAAAGTAAAAAGAGGACAAAAAATCCACCATTTTCCAGGTCACAGTGACCCAGTGTGTACGTAAAGTCCGGGAACACTTTCAATTATTTATTACACAAGGACCAAACATAGTACCGATATTATACATATGTCATTTTGAAGAGAAACCATAAATGTTGTTTTTTTTTTTCATGTATACCACCACAGTGTAGTTTGGTAATTTGCCGACAGCCTGCGCTAGTCGCAAACATGGCGAGTTCAGGTGCGGTATGAGCTTTCTGTGTGTTGGAGTTCATGAAATGGCCTCCCCGATCACACATCTCACTCCGTGTGACTTTTTTCTGTAGGGATACATTAAAGATCTGGTATATGTACCGCCTGTACCACGTGATGTAGCAGAGCTCCGGGAGAAAATACGGGAAGCAACTGTCACAGTCGACGATGCCGTGCTGGGACGGGTGTGGCAAGTATTCGATAACCGTATTGACGTCTGCCGGGTCACTCATGGTTCGCATATCAAATGTTTGTAAGAAAAACATTCAGAGTTTCTCTTCAAAATGCAGTATGTACGACATCTGTATAATGTTTAGTTCTTGTGCAATAAATAATTGGAAATGTTCCCGGGCTTTATGTACACCCTATATATTTCAGTGGGCCTCGTATTTTGATAATCTGGTACCAAAGACTTTCGTCGGTTCGTAAGTTGCTGAACTTACGAACCATTCTCACAACACTACAAGGAAAGCATACGGAATAAACTGCTCCGCAAAACAGCACAGCAGGAAGACGACTGGCAACAGACTCCTTTTGCCTGCTTGGGTTATGCATAGCTTGGCTTGAATGGAAGTCAAGCAGCCTATCCATTCTGCTCATACCGGGTGGCAGCTTGCCTGCCTGGCTAACAGACAAGAATAGGCAGGTTAAAAGTGGAATGTGTACAAGCCTGATCGAATTAGACGACAGTGAGCCGAATGGGATAGAAGAGATGAAGACCCTAGCACAACGGATTCCTCTGCCATTACATCAGCGACGAGATGAATGAACAATAACATGTACATAACACATACACGACACTAATTGATGAAATAGTAATACACAGACAAATTAGAATGGAAACCTGTTAATCTATTAAGCCGATTACTGTACCGGATGTCACGTAAAACATGTAATTCACTACATTAACATAGAAAAACTGTGACAAGTAATCTAGCTACTTAACACACATGTAATGGCAAGACAAAAATACCACTCAACACATACACAACAAAGGACACTAACTGTAGTGATAGTAACATTCAGATATAGCAGAACAGAAACCTATCAATAGATTAGGTAGGATAGATCGTGGCAGATTATTGTACCAGGTGCAATGTTAAACTTTTAATTAGACTACATTAACATACACTACTGGCCATTAAAATTGCTACACCAAGAAGAAATCCAGATGATAAACTGGTATTCATTGGATAAATATATTATACTATAACTGACATGTGATTACATTTTCACGCAATATGGGTGCATAGATCCTGAGAAATCAGTACCCAGAACAACCGCCTCTGGCCATCATAACGGTCTTGATACGTCTGGGCATTGAGTCAAACAGAGCTTGGATGGCGTGTACAGGTATACCTGCCCATGCAGCTTCAACACGATACCACAGTTCATCAAGAGTAGTGACTGGCGTATTGTGACAAGCCAGTTGCTCGGCCACGACTGACCAGACATTTTCAATTGGTGAGAGATCTGGAGAATGAGCTGGCCAGGGCAGCAGTCGAACATTTTCTGTATCCAGAAAGGCCCGTTCAGGACCCGCAACATGCGGTCGTGCATTATCCTGCTGAAATGTAGGGTTTCGCAGGGATCGAATGAAGGGTAGAGCCACGGGTCGTAACACATCTGAAATGTAACGTCCACTGTTCAAAGTGCCGTGAATGCGATCGAGAGGTGACCGAGACATGTAACCAACGGCACCCCATACCATCACACCGGGTGATACGCCATTATGGCGATGACGAATACACGCTTCCAATGTGTGTTCACCGCGATGTCGTCAAACACGGATGCGACCATCATGACGCTGTAAACAGAACCTGGATTCATCCTAAAAAATGACGTTTTGCCATTCGTGCACCCAGTTTCGTCGTTGAGTACACAATCGCCGGCGTTCCTGTCTGTGTTGCACCGTCAAGGGTAACCGCAGCCATAGTCTCCGAGCTGATAGTGTATGCTGCTGCAAACGTCGTCGAACTGTTCGTGCAGATGGTTGTCGTCTTGCAAACGTCACCATCTGTTGACTCAGGGATCGAGAGGTGGCTGCACGATCCGTTACAGTCATGGGGATAAGATGCTAGTGATAAGAGGCCGTTGGGATCCAGCACGGTGTTCCGCATTACCCTCTCGAACCTACCGATTCCATATTTTGCTAACAGTCATTGGATCTCGACCAACGCGAGCAGCAATGTCACGATACGATAAACCTCTATCGCGATAGGCTACAATCCGATCTTGATCAAAGTCGGAAACGTGATGGTACGTATTTCTTCTCCTTACACGAGGCATCACCACAACGTTTTACCAGGTAACTCCGGTCAACTGCTGTTTGTGTATGAGAAAACGGTTAGAAACGTTCCTCACTTCAGCACGTTGTAGGTGTCGTCACCGGCACCACCCTTGTGTGGATGCTCTGAAAAGCTAATCATTTGCATATCACAGCATCTTCTTCCTGTCGGTTAAATTTCGCGTCTGTAGCACGTCATCTTCGTGGTGTAGCAATTTTAATGGCCAGTCGTGTAGCTAATCAACATATATAAAATACAAAACACTAACAAAACTTAGTTATTACAACAGTTATGCGAGAAATTAATCTACTCGTTGCATCCGAGAAGCGAATTATCTCGTGTAATAAACTAGCAACGGAACGCATTGCCCAGGGATGTCGACTCGAGGACACATTCCGAGACCGCTTCCCTGAGGGTGAGGGGACAACTGTTTTCAACACTGATCATTCCCATCTTTTTTTTCTCTTCTTAAAAATTAAAATTTTTTAATTTTCCGTTTGGGAATTCCGTGTGTTATAATTTCAAGAAGTATTCACAGCTGTATCTTTGAGGGGAAAAAAAGACATAAGACCTCCACGCAGCCCCATCTCCACGTGATGCTCCATGAGGAACACTGCCCGCGACCTCAGCTGCATAATCAAATTTCGTTGAGGGATAGAGGTCGTGGGTACCGGCTAAGTGGACTCAATGGAACGGAGAGCACAAATTTTATCAGATGACGGACTCTAGTTGTCTAAATGCAGCCTTGAAGGGAAAAAAATGCAGCCTTGTCTCTGGTGGGGCAGCGCATGGGATGTTTCGTGTAGCTTAGAGCTTCGGGCTGTGAGGCCAATCGAACAGTGCGCTGTGAAAATTTCAGTTTGAGACAAAAGCTGTTCCCAACAGGATCGGCTTTTGGATACTAGTGATACAGATCTGTGGTTTCAGCATGCTGGTTCCTAAATTTGGATGAGATAGCTGCACACTCTTGGCTTAATCTGTGCATTTCAAGCTGAATATTTTCGTTTCTTGCACGTCGTGTTGCTTTTGAGTCATGTTTATACTGAGTAAATTCTCACGTTGCATATTGGTTCAAATTGTAACGCAAATGAGCACTTCTTTCTGAACAGTTCGGATGCATGTGCCAAGCAGATGGCTATATCCACTTGTAATGGCCGAGCGGTTCTAGGGGCTTCAGTCTGGAACCGCGAGACCGCTGCGATCACAGATTCGAATCCTGGCTCGGACATAGATATGTGTGACGTTCTTAGGTTAGTTAGGCTTAAGTAGTTCTAGGGGTCTGATGACCTCAGATATTAAGTCCCATAATGCTCAGAGCCATTTGAACCACTTGTAAGGGACACAGTCGAGAACACCAGTGGCATTCAGTCTCTCTCTCTCTCTCTCTCTCTCTCTCTCTCTGTCTCTCTCTCTCTCAACTAAAATTAGGAAAAACGCTTTCATTGTATAATTTTTTGTCCTGTTAAAGAACAGCACTAGCGATTATTTTGCGGTATTTAAAACGAATTGTAATCGCCCGCATGCGGTTGTCTATCCTCTAAATATTTTTTTTACATTAAAATATATTTCTACTACCATTTGTGTTCGTCTTTTCATTACATTAAAATGTTTCCTTTGTTTGGACTTACAAAATGGTGGTTCCATATGTCTGCACTAGTAGCGGATTTCCTCTCGGTACCTGGTCCTTTTAACGGTTTTGCTCCAGTACCAAATGTCCTTGCTTCACTTCACCACGCACTCTTCTGCCGTCTTCCGCAACATTTACAGCTATCTGTTTAAGTCGACGTGATGCAGTTTACTGATGTACGCAGTTCAGAACAAAAACGTTTTGTCATTGTTTACTAGGATTTGAAAGTTATTGCCTTGGGCGCTTAGTTTCAGACCGTGCAGAAGGCTATTACATTTGTACGATATTGCAGTGACTGTGTTGTTAATAAGTACATGCATGTCCGAAAGAACATTGCATCTTACTTCCTAAGAACACAGGCACGCTTTTATCCGCCGATACCACAGAGCACTTTTCCGTACGAGAGTTAATTAATGAGTACGAATGCAGTATGTGACGCATGACTTGACATGTGGTAGTTAGTTCTGGCCGTGAGTCATAAGCGGATTTCAAAAGCGGTTAAGCCGACCGCTCGCGTGAGGCGGAAAATCTGGGTTCGAGTCCCGGTCTGGCAAAAATTTCCATAGTCATTCCATTACGCAGCTGATGGTTGCCCGTATTCACAACTGCGAATCCATTTCGTCTATTTGATATATTACATTTTTCTTGGACAAGCTTCGTCGAAAAGACGACGCTCATTACACGTCTATTCGTTAATGCACCCTATTCCTGGATAAAACTTATTAATCTCTTTCCTTCATAAACTTTTCAATAACATTTCCATTGTGCTTGCGAAAGAACTACCGTTGTCATTAAAATTTCCGCGTGAGATTGCGTTATCAGGGAATCGTGTGTGTAAACTAGTTGACAATCGGGGTAAAATTTGATTGAAAATTTTATTGGAACGTTTATCATAATTTTTTGTGACGTTACGCTTACAATACTTCCGTATTAGAAATAAGGTAACAATAAATTTAAAATCTGTACTACGTGTATCTAGAATCTCTTGCAGTCATTCGAGCATTATTAGTGGAATCAGATCCAGTCCATCTATAAAGACTACAGGCAGACGAGTAACAGACCTGCCACTCATGCTGCTCCATCGCCTAAAGTGCGAGAGATGACATAGAGCTTGTGGATAAGCTCACTGCAGAAAATATTAGTCACCCCCTCAAAAGAGAACACTTTAAATTTTGAAGCGTGTTAAGAACCTATTTCTTTACATGTCCAGTTATTCACTATTATTTATAACTTTTGAGAATCAATTTCTCGAACTGCTTAATAGCAGTGACTATGTTGCAGCTACCTCTGGTTTCGCCCAGATAAAATTTTAAAGTAATCGCTGCTCATTGGCGATGTTTTGAATAAAGTTTGATTGTTGTTGCTGAGCGCCAGTGCACGGTGGCAATTAACAGTCTGCAGACGGCAGGGATAACTGTATCGCGTGAGATGCGCAGTCGGGTTGAGAATACGTACGATCTGGCAATGTTCGGTAAAAGTTGCTAATCTGTTATGGTCTATAATTACTCGCGCCGCGTTATTTCATTTGAGAGTTTAAGTGTCGGATGTTAGGAATCGTGTAGTGGCACGCAGAATATTAACTGATTGTGAATGTTTCAAGGTATTTGCTGTGTTGTGTCTTCGATAGTAAATAGTACCTTTACTGACCTCATAAAGATAACTGTTCACCATAATACCCGTCATTACCCACTTGCTGAAAGCAGCAATCACTGGATTATATCTGTCTCTTATTGAACGGAGTTGAGAGAGGCAGCAGTGTCGACGTAATTATAGCACCCACTTGAGTGTCGTGTTATAACCGGTACAAGACGGTCATGCGACTTTGCACTAGAGGTGGGCAAACTCGTTCATCCTTTGGAAATAGTTCACTGGTGATCACTCTTTTTTAGGAACAGTTCATTTTTACTCGTTCACCTTTCATTTGTGTTTGGTATATGGTTCTTATCAAAAATTGAAAATTAGACGCATAGGTGACTGAAGATGGAAGGCGCCAAGAGGGGGCACTTGCCCCCCCCCCCCCCCCCCTGGAGTACAGAGTTTTTATTCATAACAGAATTCTCACACACTTCTAATTTTCGTAATTCTGCAAAACCTCTCGTTTAGCCAACTGTAGAGTTATGTGACTGACTGCAGTGAAATAATATAAGGTGGCATGCGAATAACCGGCCCCGAGTACAGGCTGCTCGCCAATTACGTACGATTTGTTGACCGCTACGAGCAGAATAGATAAACATATAATACTTAGGCAGTAAAGAAATAACAAATAAGCTCATAAAAACGACAACTTCGAAACAATAGATGAGGATTGGTGGGCGACAATGAGCAGTCTAGTACTCGGGGCCGACTTTTCGTGCGCCACCCTGTACCATTGAAATAATATTGTAGAAGTTATCATATTCCCTCGACAAAATGTGACATCAGACACCCGATTATGGAGCGCGGGCTTCGTTCAGTTGTAAGTCGGTCTGCCTTCCATAACAATGAACATGGTCTTTTACCTTGTATTAAAACAGAAGGAAAATGGCCACTCGTGTGTGCCATGCCGACTTCCTTTGCATGTGTAATAACAAAAAAATCTTGCCTTTTTACAAGTATTTCTTCTGCTGTTTATCGAAATAGTGAAGTAAGCTGATATGCCGTTTTGTTACGTGAAAAGACGTATGTATTACATACCACGTAATTTTATGTAATTTACGTAATTATACCTCCCCCCATGAACCATGGACCTTGCCGTTGGTGGGGAGGCTTGCGTGCCTCAGCGATATAGATGGCCGTGCCGTAGGTGCAACCACAACGGAGGGGTATCTGTTGAGAGGCCAGACAAACGTGTGGTTCCTGAAGAGGGGCAGCAGCCTTTTCAGTAGTTGCAGGGGCAACAGTCTGGATGATTGACTGATCTGGCCTTGCAACATTAACCAAAACGGCCTTGCTGTGCTGGTACTGCGAACGGCTGAAAGCAAGGGGAAACTACAGCCGTAATTTTTCCCGAGGACATGCAGCTTTACTGTATGATTAAATGATGATGGCATCCTCTTGGGTAAAATATTCCGGAGGTAAAATAGTCCCCCATTCGGATCTCCGGGCGGGGACTACTCAGGAGGATGTCGTTATCAGGAGAAAGAAAACTGGCGTTCTACGGATCAGAGCGTGGAATGTCAGATCCCTTAATCGGGCAGGTAGGTTAGAAAATTTAAAAAGGGAAATGGATAGGTTGAAGTTAGATATAGTGGGAATTAGTGAAGTTCGGTGGCAGGAGGAACAGGACTTCTGGTCAGGTGACTGCAGGGTTATAAACACAAGATCAAATAGGGGTAATGCAGGAGTAGGTATAATAATGAATAGGAAAATAGGAATGCGGGTAAGCTACTACAAACAGCACAGTGAACGCATTGTTGTGGCCAAGATAGATACGAAGCCCACACCTACTACAGTAGTACAAGTTTATATGCCAACTAGCTCTGCAGATGATGAAGAAATTGAAGACTTCGAATATAGATTTATGTATCAGGAAGTCGTTTCTGAAAGTATTTGTTTGGAGTGTAGCCATGTATGGAAGTGAAACATGGACGATAACAAGTTTGGACAAGAAGAGAATAGAAGCTTTCGAAATGTGGTGCTACAGAAGAATGCTGAAGATTAGATGGGTAGATCACATAACTAATGAGGAGGTATTGAATAGGATTGGAGAGAAGAGAAGTTTGTGGCACAACTTGAGTAGAAGAAGGGATCGGTTGGTAGGACATGCTTTGAGGCATCAAGGGATCACAAATTTAGCATTGGAGGGCAGCGTGGAGGGTAAAAATCGTAGAGGGAGGCCGAGAGATGAGTACACTAAGCAGATTCAGAAGGATGTGGGTTGCAGTAGGTACTGGGAGATGAAGCAGCTTGCACAGGATAGAGTAGCATGGAGAGCTGCATCAAACCAGTCTCAGGACTGAAGACAACAACAACAACAACGTAATTATAAAATACATTTTAATTACCGATTGTGGACGATGAATAGAATACGAAAAGAACCAGAAGTTCAGAGTTCAAAAAAGGTTTGAAACAGATCTAGAACTGGCGTGCGCAGCGAACGAAACGAACAACAACTCGATACTGAACTAACTATGAGCAGTCGGCAGTGGAACTGCGACGAGTGGCCACGCGAGGAAGGATGAGTCCGGCCGAGCGAGACCGGACAGACGGGAACTGGGCCGAGGCTGGAACGAGACAGGCCGACGTGCCGTTGCGGGAACGAGACCTAACGTTTCCCGTTGCCGGGAACTATAAGCAGAAAGCCGCGAACATAGTGAACTATGAAAGACCGTTCCTTACAATTCGTTCCTCACTCGTTCCGTTCATCTGGATGAACCGTTCCTTTGGACTCGTTAGTTTAGTTCGCGAACGACCCATCTCTACTTTCCACCGCTGATGCGAGCCACGTCAGTGAAGAGATGTGTACGTGCCAGGCTGTTGTACAGAAATAATACAGTAACACTGGTCGAAGTAAGGACGTGCCAGAGTTTCACAAAGGAGCTGTCGTGCTTGAGGATTCCCACCGTTAATGAAGATCCCCGGTTTGTTGTCGTGTCAACGTGGACTGTCTCACGTGTCTACAAGGAATGGTGTATCACTCGTGACGATGTAACGCAGCTTAAGAAAGGTGCTCGTAAAAAGATCCTAAACGGAAGGGATTGGATATGAGCGTCATGCCTTATCATTTACAATCAGGTTCAAAATTAACTGGTATTGCTGCTATCGGTGAATACAGGTAATCCCAACCACGTTCCGAGCGAACATGCCGAAGGGATTTGCATGCAACGGACATTTGGAGTCTGGGAAGTTGCGTATGGCCATTGCACACAGACGCATGTAAGGATACACGTCTTCATTGGGTTAAAGAAGATGATAACCAGGCAGTAAGTGACCTGAGGTGTGTAGTGTTGTCTGTTTAACAGTTTTGATTCTCTTCAAATAACGCAACTATGTGTAGGGTGTAGCACAGGCAATAGGCGGATATACAGCGGCATCGACATCCATTCACTGTAAATTACTATGAAATTCATGGCAAATGGTACTTTCCATTGTACCAGTTATAGGGTTTTTTACCGTTTCAGTGTGGAACACGGGAAGAATGAGTGTTTAAAGTCTCTGTGCGCGCCTGTAATTAATCTATCTTATCCTCACAATCCCTAAGGGAGCGATACGTAGTGGGATGGAAAATATTCATGGATTCGTGCTTTGAGGCCAGTTCTTGAAACTTTGTAAGTAGGCATTCTCGGGATAGTCTGTCTTCAAGCGTCTGCCAGATTAGTGTCTAGTGTCTTCAGCATCTCCGTCACACTCCTACACGGATCAAATCAACTTGTGACCGTTCGTGTACTCTTCTCTGTATACGTTGAATTTCCTCTGTTAGTCCTATTTGGTACGGGCCCGACACAAATGAGTAATATTAAAGGATGGATTGCACGAGTGATTTTTAAGCAGTCTCCTTTGTGAACGTTGCATTTGCCAAGTTCTCTACCAATGAACCGAAGTTAGCCACCTGCTGTACCTGTGACAGAGCTTAGGTAATCATTCCATTTCACATCCCTACAAAGTTGTACAACCATGTATACGTGTCTGTTGACCTATTTAAATTGTGACTGTTTGCTACTGAGATCATAGGATACTACATTTTAGATTTGTTTTCTGATGTGCACAATTTTGCATTCATGAACATTTACAGCGAGCTGCCAGTTTTGCACCACTTTGAAATTTTGTGATGATCTGACAGAAAATCTGTGCAACTTTTACTAAGACAGTACTTAATTTTATATAATGGCATTATCTGCCAAAAGTCTGAGGTTACTATTAATATTGTTCGCAAGGTCATTCATTTACAACAAACAACAAAGGCACGAACACATTTCCCTCGGATGTGTCTAAAGGTACTTCTAGATCCGTCGATGACTCTGCAACCAAGATAACATCCTACATCCTCCCTACCAAGAAATTTTGCTTGATATCCCTTATGACCGTACTTTCAATAGTAAGTGTAGGTGCGGTACAAAGTCAAATGCTTTAGTCAAATCAAGAAATACTGCATATACATATACATCTACATCTACATGGATACTCTGCAAATCACATGTAAGTGCCTGGCAGAGCGTTCATCGAACCACCTTCACAATTCTGTTATTCCAATCTCGTATAGCGCGGGAGAAGGAACATCTATATGTTCCCGTACGAACTCTGATTTACCTTATTTTATGGTGGTGATCGTTTCTCCCTATGTAGGTCGGTGTCAACAAAATATTTTCGCATTCGGAGGAGAAAGTTGGTGATTGGAATTTAGTGAGAAGATTCCATCGCAACGAAAAACCCCTTTCTTTTAATGATGTCCACCCCAATTCATGCATCATTTCTGTGACACTCTCTCCCATATTTCGCGATAATACAGAACGTGCTGCCTTTCTTTGAACTTCTTCGATGTACTCCGTTAGTCATATCTGGTAAGGCTCCCATACCGCGCAGAAGTATTATAAAAGAGCACGGACAATCGTGCTGTGGGCAGTCTCCTTAGTAGATCTGTTACATTTTCTAAGTGTCCTGCCAATAAAATGCAGTCTTTGGTTAGCCTTCCCCACAACATTTTCTGTGTGTTCCTTCCAATTTCAGTTGTTCGTAATTGTAATTCCTGGGCATTTAGTTGAATTTACGACCTTTAGATCCGACTGACTTATCGTGTAAACGAAGTTTAACGAATTCCTTTTCCCACTCATGTGGATGACCTCTCTCTTTTCGCTTTTTAGGGTCAACCGCCAATTTTCGCACCATTCAGATATCTTTTCTAAATCGTTTCCCAATTTGTTTTGATCTTCTGATGACTTTATTAGTCGATAAACGACAGCGTCATCTGCAAGCAACCTAAGACGGCTGCTCAGATTGTCTCCCAAATCGTTTATATAGATAAGGAACAGCAAAGGGCCTATAGCACTACCTTGGGGAACCCAAGAAATCACTTCTGTTTTACTTTATGACTTTCCGTCAGTTACTACGAACTTTGACTTCTCTGACAGGAAATCACAAATCCAGTCACATAGTTGAGACGATATTCCATAGGTACGCAATTTCACTACGAGCCGCTTATGTGGTACAGTGTCAAAAGCTTTTCGGAAATCCAGAAATACGGAATCGATCTGAAATCCCTTGTCAATAGCACTCAACATTTCATGTGAATAAAGAGCTAGTTGTGTTTCACAAGAACGATGTTTTCTAAACCCATGTTGACTCTGTCAATAGACCGTTTCCTTCGAGGTAATTCGTAATGTTCGAACACAATATATGTTCCAGAATCCTACTGCATATCGACGTTAATGATATTGGACTGTAATTAAGTGGATTACTCCTACTACCTTTCTTGAATATTAGTGTGACCCGTGCAACTTTCCAGTCTTTGAGTACAGATCTTTCGTCGAGCGAACGGTTGTATATAATTGTTAAGTATGGAGCTAACTGCTTCGACCCATATCATGTAAGGAAAGTGTGAACTGGGTTTCACATAATCGATGCCCGATGAATCCATGCATGTTAACATGGAAGACGCCAGTACGTTCCAGATACTTCGTTACGTTTGAGCTAAGAGTAATTGTAATCAAACAAGATTAAACTTGAAGATGATCCACCTAAAAAATGTTCGAAAACTGTATCCGGAGATAAAAAAAATGAAATGCGAAATATGATATAGTAGATCCTTCTACTGAAGGTGTGTGAAATAGCTGGTGGTGGTGGTGGTTAGTGTTTAACGTCCCGTCGACAACGGGGTCATTAGAGACGGAGCGCAAGCTCGGGTTAGGGATGGATTGGGAAGGAAATCGGCCGTGCCCTTTCAAAGGAACCATCCCGGCATTTGCCTGAAACGATTTAGGGAAATCACGGGAAACCTAAATCAGGATGGCTGGAGACGGGATTGAATCGTCGTCCTCCCGAATGCGAGTCCAGTGTGCTAACCACTGCGCCACCTCGCTCGGTGAAATAGCTGGTACTATAGTTACATGAGAAAGAGTACGGTATACATGTATAACTGAATATGAGAAAGCTCTGTGCAAAATCGGCAGGTTAATTGACAGTAAGTACGAAACCTGATATCTCATCGACATTTGGACAATTTAAAAAGTAGCCAACTGATTTGCCCACTGTTACTACAGATAAGTTGAGGGTGCTGTATGGCACACCAGGATTTAAACAGGAGTCATAGCAGTGGTTGGGTACTGAGCGCCCAGCACGCAGCAAAACTTTATCTGCCGGTGAGTTTATAGTTTTTCTGGGATACAAACTAGTGACTGCCTCACAAAACGTAAAACCGTTACTAGTGTATGCTACTATATTCTGGACTGAAAATGTCAGTAAACGCACATTTCATCAGAAGGACTTAAATTGCTTTGATGTTGGAAAAACTAACAGATTTAAGTACGAATTGTTGGAAGATTTATTCAAGTCACAATATTTGGAACTCTAACTTTAATCGATTATCATGGAAACTTTTTCTGTCTAAGAAATAAGTTATGGTATACGTAGGTAGACATTTGGAAGCTCTTCCTGAAACACGCTTCAGCGGTGGAATCTACTCCCTGGAGAAACTTTGAACAAACTGTGCTAACGTTACAGCTATGTACTTCGATAAAAAAAATACGGTTGTGACTGAAAACATTATTTCACCGCCAGGAACTCTGCACCACCGTTCCATTTCATTGATCTGTTATCTGTTGCCTGCACACAGTCAAATTAATGAATAGTCTAGTTATGTCCTGCAGCTGCTGGGATGTATGGTCAGTGATATTAAGCATCGGAGTAGAAATATTACTCGTATTGAACAGTAATTATTACTTTGCAGTAGGGATGGCGGTTATCAGTGAAACACACTGTTTTTAGTTATATCGTTTTTTCCACGGCAGTTTACCCTGACTGTTAAACCCACTCAAAATAACTGTTTTCTGAAATAACCGATTTTCTGTTGTTTTATTCTTATTATTTCCTGTAAGAAAGCTAGATACCGATCAAAGACTGAACAATTTTAACTCTCTCAGTTTCAAGATACGTACATAGATTCAAAATATTAAATTAAGTGGGCAAATAAAAGAAACCTTACTCCGTCCACCATTCACTGCTTTTCTTGAAAAGTGATGAATGGTTGAATACTTCAAAAAGTCATCAATATTGTCCTATTGATTGTATTTTTTTAAAACTCTGCTTAAAAATCATGTTACAGTTGGAGATCATACCAGTATTTTGACATTACGAATAGTAGGTGCTAAAAGCTGCAAACTGATGTTGAACTCTGTTTTTCGTATCAATTTGTCCGTTTTCATGGTCTGCAAACATGTAAAAGCTTATTATTTAGCCATATGCAGCAAATTCTCTAATTTCAGTTTTTCCTGTTGCTGGGTTTGTTTCACGGATATGGCAGAAAAACCTTTAATCTTTTATAGCAAATGAAACATTGTACTTCACTCCTACGTAACTTCGGAAAACATTTGCAGACTGGGGTTGATGCATTCTGTAATACATCGGCTGACCGGCGACGGACAGCAAGAAACTACTATATAGACCACTTGGGGCCAAGTGTAGCACACTGTATGTAACGCGTACCTTAAGCCGCGACATACGGAAGCAGGGACATTATCATCCCAGCAAAGCTGTACCAATTCTTATGCCAAGTATTTGTTGCTCGTTTCTGTCAGCATTGTCACTAAAAAGGAAATGATCTTTTCCCCATTTTCTATAATAACGCAATTGTTCAAAGCAATGCAGTTTTATGAATAAGAATTACTACTTTTAAGAAAACCAAAAATTTTAGCACCTGCTGTAGCTGACATTTAGGTTTTCTACTCTGTTCTTAGTAAAAAATAAAAACTTGTTATAGCCGAGACCAAACAAACGCCGGGTACTCATAACTAAAATACCGGTATAGGTTTTAATCTGTAGGTTCCCCCCTCCCCTCCCTCTATTCTCCAGAGCAAACTGAAGGCCTATCCGCCGCAAAATAACTTGGTCACGTGACTCTGTGCTGTTGTGATCCAGTTCCAACCAGTTCGAGCTGTGGCATAGCGGTGGAAATGTGGAAATGTCATTTCAGACACGCGTGACGGCTTCCTAGTAACGTCATTCGATTTATTAAAGATGACAAGGAGGAAAGGTCGATAGTTCGACGGATAAGGTGACGGACCGTGCTCGACAACGTTTCAGTCAAGTACGTTGATGATGTGAATAAATCATGGAATGAGCGATTCCAGGCCACGTGGAGTGTTGTTAAATTATCTGCACCAAATACGAAGACAACGTCATGGCAATAAGAGCTTGACTGGCAGTATGCGTAAATTTGTCATTACACAGAAAGTTCTGCGATGCCTTGAAGTATATGAAATACGCTAGCTCTGGGAATACCTTTATAGATTTTGCTGTATAGAACTAGGCTTAAGAGTTACGTAATTAATTCTCTGAAATATTTTTCTACATAAAATGTTCGGGTTTTAAAATGTGCAAAGTAAAGCGACGAAATAAAGATTTTACCTGATCCACAATGGTTTCCCGAAGCATGCTGAGGCAGTAGAAGATACGGGGTGTCCAGAAAAGGACTCCCTGATTTCAAAATTAAATATCTCGAAAACAAAGATCGATAGAGGAATGCAGTAAACGGTATGTTCATTGTGAAAGCTGTAAGAAGTTTATACAGCAGTTTGAAATAATAGTTACAAAAGCTGCTAACAGATGGTGCTGTAATCGCCATACGTAATGCCTAGTATAAATAGTGATCCGAAGCCCAGAGCGATTAGTTCCACAATTGAAATGTGAGCCGACCACGGTGGTCTAGCGGTTCAGGCGCTCAGTCCAGAACCGCGCGACTGCTACGGTCGCAGGTTCGAATCCTGCTTCGGGAATGGATGTGTGTGGTGTGCTTAGGTTAGTTAGGTTTAAGTAGTTCTAAGTTCTAGGGGACTGACGACCACAGATGTTAAGTCCCATTTGAACCGTTTTTTTTTTTTTTTTTTTTTTTTGAAATGTGAAAGGAGTTTAGCGTACCGAAGGAAGAGATTAAATCCATGTACTCCATTGAGCAACGCGTTTTTCTGGTGCTAGAGTACCACAGGTTAGAAGAGAGTCCTACGGCAACAAGGTGAAGTTTTCAGCACAATTCAATGTTCCAAAAGGACCCGATGGGAAACTATTCGTACGCTCTTCGCAAAATTTCAACGAACAGGCAGCGTAACTGATGATCTAGTGGGGCATGTTGGCCGCAAGCAAACCGCAGTTACGCCTGAAAATATCGCCACAGTTTCTGGAATTATTCAGCGAAATCCAATGTCATCCGTCCGTAGAATTGCATCTGAGACTGGTTTGAAGCGTTCCAGCACGCAGAAAATACTGAGAAAGAGCCTACACATGTTTCCATTCAAAATTCAAACGCACCAAGCCATTCCCGTACGAGCTGTGCAACAAAGGGTTGCCTTTGCTAATCAGATGCTCACAATGATTGATAGTGAAGGATTTGATGTTGGCTGCATCTGGTTTACAGATGAAGCACACTTCCACCTGAATGGATACGTGAATAAGCAGAATTGGCGATTTTGGGGTTCCGAAAAGCCATATTGGTGTGAAGCGAAACCCCTGTATTCTCCTAAAGTTAATGTGTGGGCTGCAGTATGCAGCAGAGGCATTATTGGCCCTTTTTTCATTCGAGAAACGATCACTGGTGCACGTTACGTTGCAATTTTGGAACAATTTGTCGCCACACAGCAAGCGTTAGAGGATCGACCAGGTACTGAACGGTTTATGCAAGATGGAGCCCGACCACATCGGACCGAACAAGTGTTTCGCTTTCTTGAGGAATACTTCGGGAATCGAGTCATTGTTTGGAATATCCCAAATTTACTGGTGCAGGCATGGATTGGCCGCCATATTCGCCGGATTTGACTCCCTGTGACTTTTTTTTTGTGGGGCACAGTGAAAGACATGGTCTACCCGAAGCATCCCGCCACGCTGGACGAGCTTGAATCGGCGATCTCTGTTGCATGTGAATCCATTTCGGTTGAGACACTACGAAATGTGATGGCGAATTTCATTCTGCGTTTGCGCCACCTCTGTAGTGAACATGGTGAACATTTTGAAAACATTGTGATGTGATTGGAAAGATTGTTTTCATACGATTATTTCACTTATGTATGCTGATATGAGCTGTACAGCGTACAGCGCCATCTGTTAGCAGCTTTTGTAACTATTATTTCAAACTGCTTTTAAAACTTCTTACAGCTTTCACAATAAACATACCGTTTACTGCATTCCTCTATCGATCTTTGTTTTCGAGGTATTTAATTTTGTAATCAGAGAGCCCTTTTCTGGACACCCTGTACACGCGTAAGTGTATTTTCTATATTAGAGGGATCGGTAAGTAATGTCGTTTCTGCACCTGTCAATATTCGTTTGTTATTTACCCAGCCCACTGTGTACTTGAAAGTTGTGCCTAATACATTTCAAGGTTAGAGTGACTTGTTTACTCGTAAATTACTATTTTTTTCAGTTTAGTTTGAAATACCCACCAAAATAGCAAGAGATGTATGTTTCCGATATTGTCTGCTTTCTGAGTTTCACAAGGGTAATAACTTAGCAGTCGCATTTGCGATGTTTATCCAAGTACATTAGACGTTCGTAAATGACAAAGATGGTTTTCTAAGTTCAAACTGGGTAGTTCTGATCTGTCCGACTTGTATCGACCGAGACGACCACCTTCTTTAGACAACCACATATTAAGGGCGGCAGTGGAAAAAAAATCCGTGTCAGACAGCCGAGGATATGTCAAACATACTTTACCAACTTCTTAAGCCCATCCAAGAACATTTGCAGCAGATTTGTAACGACAAACAAAGCCAAATGATCCATAACATTCATTTTATTACTGCAGCGGCACAATACAGAAGCGTTTTTTGATCGCTTGTTCATTGGACATGATACTAAATAAATGATTCTGATGAAAAGACAGGAGCTTAATCTCTGATACGAGGTACTGGTGTGCATGCATACTCAGGAGTAAGTGAAGTAGCCGCAGCGTATGGTCACTTTAACGTGCCTGGACTCAACCAACTTAACTGGGCGTATCAGCCAGTGACATGGTCAAAGGGATATAAAGTACACAAACATTCATGAAATGTAAAAAAATAAAGAACTGAAATTGATATGTGCTCTGGTTAATTTGAAGAGACGCGGATTCACACACACTACGCTGCGAATAAATGCTGGTGTAAGGTACACAAGGGGAAACGTCAAAAAATGATCAACGTTTAATTTTTATCATAACTATTTTTACCACCCAAATAACTTTTCATACAGAAGCAAAGTAAAAAATGTATCAACCAAATGCTTAGTTGTGAGGGAGACATTCAAATGGTTCTAAGCACGATGGGACTTAACATCTGAGTCCTCTAGACTTAGACCTACTTAAACCTAACTAACCTAATGACATCACTCACATCCATGCCCGAGGCAGGATGCGAACCTGCGTCCGTGGCAGCCGCGCGGTTCCGGACCGAAGCGCCTACAACCGCTCGGCCACAGCGCCCGGCGTGGGGGACATTAACCAGCATGATTACCTTTCTTGTATTTTCGTTCATCGCCAAGACATGAACAGAAGTGCGGCAATTTTAAACAGCGCCGATTAGTTTATATGCTGTAATCCCTGTTTAAAAACATCACAGTGTGCCAGCCACGAAAACAGGACGACCTTAAAAACGTAACAAAATTGACGGTGACTCTTCTATACTAACTATAGCTGTACATCTACCGTAGGCTACCGTAGCGTAGGCTTCGGTACTTTTCCTAGTAGCTTGGGTCAGTTAAGGTCGTATCCATGTTACCTGTACGTTAGGTGTGCTGCATGCCTATCGGGCATTACTTCATAACGATCGCTTTGTTTACGTAAGCGATCAGTTTTTAGTTAGATTCCCCTAAAAACCGGAAGCGGTAAACTGTCTAGGATATGTAAAGGGCCGCGTAACCTACGCAAAATTTTTGTTCTACGTGGTTATCCTTCTGCCCATTACTTAAAAATAACCAACATTTACAGCAAGACAGAACTTGTGAATGTTGAATTCTGCTTTTATTCGAAGTTTGTTTATTCGTAACGTGAAACAGGGAGATGTGGCGTAAAAAATAAAGAAAACAATACAGATTTATCATGTAGCGATAGAAAACGCAATTTATTTGACAGAGAGATAAAATAAAAAACGAGAAACAAAAAACATATCAAACATTGCTTCAGTACTTCGTGAACTTAATAAAACATGTTTCTCTTGTTCATTAATTAAATTCTGCATTTATCAATAATAACAGGAAACTCTTTCTTTAAACATGATGGCCGGCCGCGGTGGTCTCGCGGTTAAGGCGCTCAGTCCGGTACCGCGTGACTGCTACGGTCGCAGGTTCGAATCCTGCCTCGGGCATGGATGTGTGTGATGTCGTTAGGTTAGTTAGGTTGAAGTAGTTCTAAGTTCTAGGGGACTCATGACCACAGATGTTAAGTCCCATAGTGCTCAGAGCCATTTGAACCATCTTTTTTAAAATCATGATGAAGAAATCTCTATTGAGTAAAGACTAACAACAATAATTGTATATATTCGTGCATTTAAACTGCACTTACCTCAAAAGTACTTGCTTCGGTTACATAAAAGCAGAGACGTCACGCGATGAACTAATTTTCATTATTTATAAATGCAGTTTATATTCTGTGAGGATATAAAGTAAACAATGGACTGAGAGTTAATGATGTGCGATTCTAAATATGTTCAAAACAAACAACCAAACAAAAGAAACAAAGAGAAATCGTCGGCTCCAAGTTTCTATCTTACACATTCATTTATATTTCTTTCCCTACGAATACTACTGGTACCAGTTACAATGTCATTTATGTAGTGTACGAAAACTACCGAACCGGAGTTTTGGCAGAGCGCAATTCTAGTAGTAGCACACAGTGCTGGCACCCTGGCCAACGTAACTCGTCCACTTGCTAGAGCCGACAGTAAACAAATGGAAACACCAGGAAAATGCAAACTTACGTTTTCCTCAGGTAAGTAGTCTTTCTACTTCCTCTTCATTGGTGTATACTGTTCAACGGAAGAGCGATGACTGAATGAGCTGCGTACATTTCCTTGTGTTTCCACTGGTGTACTGACAACTTCAGGAGGTGGACGAGTTGTCACCTTGCGCACCTACACTGTTTGCTGGTACAGAAGAATGAAAGTGAGTTTGGTGTTACGTTTCTAATAACTTCATCTTTACGTGAATGGTACTCTGTGACACGTCTTTGATCAGGTATCGAGAAGAGTAAGTGTACTGCCGAAGACAAAGTGTTGTTTTGCGTGGCCATCCTCAGCAGTAAGCACATAAATATTTGTTTTGTAAATAAAAAACGCCCCTTCTTGCTGGAATGTATTTTATTCTCTCTCTCTCACACACATACACTCGAACACACACACACACACACACATACATATACATAACAGTAGTGGATAGACGTTAGTTTTCCGCATATACTTCGTTAGGTTGGCAACAAACCAAACAGGATGAGGTACACAGTGAACTGAAAGAAGTTACGGCTATATTAGTGTTTTGTCTGTATTCGTGACAGAAGACTGACAACGCATTACAATGATAAGGGCAAACAAAATGAAAAAAAGGGGGGGGGGGGGAGAAAAATGATCGAAACACGAAAACATGGTTGTGTTAGAGCGTTAGTGCGATCTCCACGTGACCTGATGAGAGGAAACGCCGATGACAACTAAAAACGCGAAGAACGGTAAGTAATCACTTATTTACATAAAAAGCGAGAAGTGGACTGTTTTATAATATACGAACAATACATATCAAAGCAAAAGTGTATTGTAGCTGTATAATTATCGATCCCGTTGATGATGCTTTAAAGTGAAAAAAGCCAAAGGCGTCTGGGAGTATAAAATACAGTGCAGCAAGAGAAGGCGTTTGTTATTTACAAAACATAAAATTGGGTGCTATTTAAGAAAGACGCGTTACTGTTCATGTATCTGCACGAACAAAGTTACAAGAAAAGTAATCATGCTAGTTATTGTCCCTCTGGCAGATAAATAACATTTTCTAGATTTATTTTGGTTCTGGACGAAGTTATTTGGGGTGGTCAAGATGAATGGCACATCCTGTATAAAAGCTGAGCGTGTAACAGCGGTTCGCTTGTAAGAATATCGGAGCGCACGCTATTGCTATCTCCGCCTGACTCTTTATCGGGCGTAAATATGCCGCTGGCGACAGTCAGACTGGGACTCAGTTGTTCGGACGTGACTGAGCGGAGGTCCCGCAGCAGAAGGGCCGGTGGATGACGGCCTGAGGAACACAAAGGCCGTAGCAGATAGCCGGCACGCTGCACGCTGCACACCGCCCCCGCACGATCCTCCGGCGCTCTGAGAATGGCCACTACATCTCACGGCGGCCAATGTCAACAGCGAGCTACACACCCGCATAATTACATAAACAGCTCCTCTGCGCCCGCAGCCATGTCCCCAACCGCCCGCACCACACACACGCTCTGTGCACCGGCGTGGCGATTCTGACTGCAGCGATCAAATTTGTGCACGTAGGCTGTAAACTATGAACTGTGGGACATCAAAGGAATGAAATTTGGCTGCGAGAGTGAAAGCTAGCGTGTCACGGCACAAAGTCGCAGCATTCAAGACAGCGGACCTTTAATTAGCTGTCAGCAGTATTTCACGGTCTGCCAGCAAAGGGTTTATCGCCTATAATGCGAAAGCAAAGTGTTAATTACCTTTCGGTGGTTCGGCGTATGTACTGTGCAGAAGTAATTTACTGAAACTGAAACGAGTCGGAAATTTTCCCAGAATAGTGTGTCGATGTGTTTTGTCTATTGTACTGGAATCACAGAAAACCAGTCATACGTACTGGAAGATACTTTTTTACCATGACTAATTTCGAACATTTCCTTCTTATCTTCTGGTGTTTCACATTCAATGTGGAAGTTTCATGCGGTCTAGTCACATTTGGTATACAGTACATTCTATGGCTAACGATCACAAATAACGTTAAAGTTGAATCTTTCTGGCGATTAAAACTGTCCGCCAGACCAGGTCTCGAACTATAAACTTTGCCTTTCATGGGCAATGCTCAGATTGACTGAGCAAGTCAGGCCCGACTCACAACATACCCTCATAGCTTTCCTTCCGCCAGCAACTCTCTCCCATTTTAACAATTCACAGAAGCTCTCCGCCATACATTGCTGTACTAGCACTCATGGAGAAAAGGACATCGCAGGGAAATTGCTCAGCCACGGCCTAGGGGATTGTTTCCAGAATGAATATTACGCTCTGTAGCAGAGCAGACGTTACTTTGAAACTTCCTGGCAGATTACAACTATGCACTGCACCGGGACTCGAACATAAAAACTTGACTTTCGCAGAAAAGGTATCCCGGTTTGGGTTGCTGTCACGCACGCCGTTTTAGTCTGCCAAGAAGTTTCAAAAGAGCGCACACTTCACTGCAGAATGAAAGTTACTAAGTGAGCCGCGTCTCATTGACAAATGTAAACAGACACGGTTTACTGCCTACCTGAAGAGTTTCATGATGCGTAGCCACAACGAATGTAAACCATCAGAATATCAGCAACGAAATTGCTTTTAGTTTAAGGAAATAAAGTTCTTCAAAGACATATGATTAGTTGCAATAATTGAAACAGTTCGTGTGAAAGTGTGGGTGTCTAATTTCCCAACAGCATAAAAAAAGAGAGAATGTGTGTACGGCATCTTTGGCCAGGACACCTCATCTACACTGAAACGCCAAAGAAGCTGGTATAGACATGGGTATTCAAATACAGAGACATGCAAATAGGCAGAATACGGCTGTGCTGTCGGCAACGCCTATATAAGACAAGTGTCTGGCGCAGTTGTTAGAGCGGTTACAGCGGCAGGTTACCAACATTTAAGCGAGTTTCAACGTAGTATTATAGTCGGCACACGAGACATAGGACACAGCATCTCCGTGGTAGCGATGAAGTGGGGATTATGCCGTACGACCACTTCATAAGTGTACCGCAAATATCAGGAATCCGGTAAAACATCAAATCTCCGACATCGCTGCGGCCGGAAAAAGGTTATAGGCGCTTCAGTCTGCAACCGCGTGACCGCTACGGTCGCAGGTTCGAATCCTGCCTCGGGCATTGATGTGTGTGATGTCATTAGGTTAGTTAGGTTTAAGTAGTTCTAAGTTCTAGGGGACTGATGACCACAGATGTTAAGTCTCACAGTGTTAAAAAAAATGCGACGCCTCACACGTCCAGAATTGCTAGAGAGTGGCTCCAGGAACACTCTTCTGAGTTTAAACACTTCCGCTGGCCTCCAAACTCCCCTGACATGAGCATCATTGAGCATGGGATGCCTTACAACGTGCTGTTCAGAAGAAATCTCCACCCCCTCGTACTCTTACGGACAGCCCTTTAGGATTCATGGTGTCAGTTAGCTCCAGCACTACTTCAGACATTAGTCGAGTCCATGCCACGTCGTGTTGCGGTACTTCTGCGTGCTCGCGGGAGCCCTACACGATATTACGCAGGTGTACCAGTTTCTTTGACTCTTCAGTGTAGGTTGTTCGGCCGCTAGGTGCAAGTCTTTATTTGACGCCACTTCGACGACTTGCGCGTCGATGATGATGAAATGATGATGAGCGCACACACACTTCGTCACTAGCGGAGAAAATCCTCGTCCCGGTCAGGTATCGAATCCACGACCCTAGACTGGAGACTGAAGAATGCTAGTCAGAAGACCACGTTTAAAGGTTATGTTAAAACTGGAAGAGAATAATTTCCAGCGTTGGAGTGTAGCTTGAAGATACCAACACCAGAAATATGAATGTACGTCCGCTTGGTAGCAGCTGTAGCTGAAATTTCTCTTGGTCTTAGGACACGTGGGAGCCTTTCCAGTTGTGGTCACATTGCAATATAAGCGTCTGAAGTATAGCTACCTGAAAGAAGTGACTCTCGCGGAGGAATGTAGAGTGTGTTCTAGTGTTTGTGTTGTTGTTATTGTTGTCGGCGGCGATGGCTGTAAGAGGGAAGGGAGAGTTTGAAGCCCAGTGTCGCCACATGCAGCATCTTACGTTAATATTCAGTCTCTGTATAACACCAATGCGAAGAAAGTATGGGGAGGCTAAATTTACGTTAATTAATTGAGCTATTTTTATGTGTTGAAAAATTTTTAAAGTGTTGAAAAACAGGGCGCAAGGTCGACGTTCTGAATCTACCAACATACCGACACGAACACAAAGAAAACGTCTAGCTAACATTTCGTTGAAAGCTCAACTGCGATGAGTGCTCAGCTCCAGCAATGAAGTCTTCTACGTTATCGTCATAATACCTTTTTCAGCTCTTTCAAATATCGATGTCCTCGTGAGTCTAGTGACTGCGTTCTTTACGACGGATACCCCTAGTGAAGCTGCTGTTGTGAGAGAACTGCGCAAGAAACAATGAAGATCAAAATATATGCTAAATCCTCGTTTACGGTATTTTGTTGTAATGGGACAACGCAGTCTGCCTATTTCTAGTTTATATTCTGCGCACAGCTTTATGAATAAACGCATATATAGTGTGTCTGAGAAGTCCACTTACCCCTAGGTCAAAACAGTTTATTGTGCGCTGTAATACGGACATACAAAACACATGTATCCAGCGGATCTGTGAATGCAGCATCGTCCCTTATGTAAAGATTAATGCGTCTCCATATTTCCCTTGACATCTTGCTTAGTATCTCAGGAGTTGTGCTTCGAAACGTTTCCTCAACACCTTTACACAAGTCTTCATTAGTCTTGTACCTAGGTTGAGCAACATGGCGCTTTACGATTCCCCATAATGAGCTCTCGGTAAGTGGGTGTTATCTTGTCCTTATCGGCATGACGTCACAACTGACTCGAACATCGCCTGCATGATGTCCCATGACAAGTCTAGGCCTACGTAACTTCGCACCGGGGTATGACTTGGTCTTAAAACATGCTCTGAATTGCTGACACACCCTGTTGTATCTTCCACAGTTGAGGTAGCTGTATGGGCACGATAGGGCTGTAACTGTGAAATACTGAAGGAACAAATGATAAAAAAACTTATTCGATCTTAAAGAACACATTAGTCAATCTCCCGTCCTTTCTTTCTCAAAATCTGAAACAAAATAAGGGAGAAAAGAGTAATTAGAAAAGTTATTCACAGTTATAACAGTTTCGTGACTTTTGGCCCACCCTCTATAAGGTGAATCAGTACCACATTTTACCCTCTAATAACAGTTAATAAATGATTTGCAGTATTGTGGATGTGCTGCACAGTAATTTCTTTGATAATAGTAGTATATACTCGATTGGCAATAATGGTTACTCATTGCATCTCAGAGTATCATTTGATCAATCCTTTTATGTTATATCGTACGACTCCTGAAAGAAAGGAGTGCTAGTTCTGCATGGTTCGCAGGAGAGCCTCTGTAAATTTTGGAAGATAGGAGACGAAGTACTGGCAGAAGTAAAGCTGTGAAGACGGGGTATGAGTCGTGCTTGGGTAGCTCAGATGGTAGAGCACTTGTCCACGAAAGGCAAAGGTCCCGAGCTCGAGTCTCTGTCCGGCACACAGTTTTAATCTGCCAGGACGTTTCATATCAGCGCACATTCCGCTGCAGAGTGAAAATCTCATTCTGGAGTACATCGTTTCATCGAAAGCTCCATAATAGTTTCAATGGCTCGGTGGATAAAAAATTACAAATATTGACCATAAATCAATAGACTAACCCCTTTGCGCACAATCATTTACGTAAAGACCGCGTTTCAGTCTCTTGAATGGATTGCGAAAAGTAGTGTTATATCTCACTTGACTGCAGCTGTATAGCCAACCGTGACAACGCGGTGACATGACCGTATCAGAAATTCAGAAAATGAAATAGTTGCACTCAGTGATAAGCATTTTCGGTGATACTAGAGAAATTACTGGCAAAGGAGCTCAAGAAGGGACTGTACTCGAAGGCTGGTTCTGAAGGTCGTTGACTCTTTTCCAGCCAAACCGGCAACACCCACTCAAACGCGCCGTGCATACGGACGCGTCATTCGCGCTGAGGGCCAATCCCACGTCAAAGGTCGCCGGGCCAGAAGGCAATATTGATGCAGCGGCGGCGGAGGTGGCTGCTCTTTGTCCGCGTGTCGCTGTTTACCTGCGTGGGAGGGTTGATGTTGCACCGCATCGCGTTGAACACGCGAACGAACCAATTGCACTGCCCCAGTACAATCAGAGCATTAAATGTATGTCCCTTCCTTTACAAAGTAAAAATTTCACGGTCTGGCAGTTAAGAACTGCAGTTTTTTACGTCAAAAACGTATTTATTTAGTTACGCTGACGCCTTTCAGATTCATTTCAACACGGTTTGTCCGACGTATCTTCAGGGAGTACAGAGAGTGCGTTTGGCGAAGGTGTCCGAAATATAAACTTACTGCCTGTCATAGCCAACGCAAACGTTGGCCCGCAAATGTTTCCCAGTCACATATGACAATCGAAGGGAGAAAAATCTGAGGAAAAAGACACTTTGTGGGCAGCTTCATCGTTCAAATAATTATTATTTTTGTGTTTTTCGTGATCTAGGCTTCACCCAATTCGACAGTTATTGCTAAGCCAATCAATGAGATGAATGTTTTTTGCTCCTTAGAAAGCAATGAGCATCAGCTTTCAGCCACATAAAGTGGACCTTGTCTATTGTCGTATTTGCTCTTGATAGTGGTTTAATTTTAACTGAGAAGGGGTGGACCTGCATCTCATCAACATTAGGAACACTGTGCATAGAATCAGATAGATCCATATTTTAAAAGACTAAATTCCTTTTCTCAGTGGTTCAAAAACGCTTCATCCATCTTTTACAAAGCTTTCTCATCCCAAATTCTTCTTGCAAATTGTAGAGCACTTTTTATTCTGAAATGCCTGTGGTATCAGCTACTTTATAACCTTTAACTGACTATCGTTCAGTGCCGCATTTGTGCTGTCTGGATGTTTTCATTCGTGGTCGTAGTTTTGAGATGTTTTTCTCACAAATAAGCTCCAAAAGAAGTGTGGCACGTTTAAATTCCGCCACCCAATTCCTAACATTTTAAAATGAAATATGAGACTCCTTGTGAGCTTGAAGGAATTTTGACGTCTAGGTGTTCCAGTACACTCATTTCACCACAAGACAAACAACATCGCTGCTTTAAACTAACAGAGCAAAATAAACTGTTACGCAGATCCAGTCTATTTAACCTTCTTTAGTGGGCAAAATGTATCACTACAACGAAAACTAAACGTCACTCGTGTCAATGAACCCTCTCTACGTAGTCAACATTTCAGCTGTCCATCGTATAAAGTGTACGGAAACTAGGACGACTTTCGCCGGCCGCGGTGGTCTCACGGTTCTAGGCGCGCAGTCCGGAACCGTGCGACTGCTACGGTCGCAGGTTCGAATCCTGCCTCGGGCATGGATGTGTGTGATGTCCTTAGGTTAGTTAGGTTTAAGTAGTTCTAAGTTCTAGGGGACTGATGACCTCAGCTGTTAAGTCCCATAGTGCTCAGAGCCATTTGAACCATTTGAACTAGGACGATAACCTGTTACCAGGAAGTCACTTTTGTAGCAAAATGGCTCTGAGCACTATGGGACTTAACTTCTGAGGCCATCAGCCCTCTACAACTTAGAACTACTTGAACCTAACTAACCTAAGGACATCTCACACATCCATGCCCGAGGCAGGATTCGAACCTGCGACCGTAGCGGTCGCGCGGTTGCCGACTGTAGCGCCTAGAACCACTCGGCCACTCCGGACGGCTATTTTGTAGGAACTGCAGGTCTTGAATAACCATGTTTCACAAAAATTCTTCTTCTATTGCCAGAAAATGTTTGCTCTCATCACCGTGTTCTTTACAGTGTACTTTAAACTCTTGAACCCAATCACGTTCCGAGAGATTGAGTGAAACTTTATTTGTCAATTGAATCGTTTACCTCAATCTTCTTCACTGTACTAGGAACTATATATATAAAACGTTTCTAAAACACTGTTTCTCGACCTTCAGAAGGTTCATGCATCGTTTCAATTCAGTTAAACGAAGTTTACTAATAACGACAATTACAATACCACAAATAATAATAATAAATGTTTAGGTTTTGCAAACGATCTTGCCGTTTAGCTGAATCTATACAACATGGAACAATTCATATAAATCTCCTACAAGAGACAGCTTTAAAATCGAACCAATGTACATCTTTTGAAAAGGTGTGTGTGTGTGTGTGTGTGTGTGTGTGTGTGTGTGTGTGTGTGTGTGAATTCCTAAGGGATCAAACTGCTGAGGTCATCGGTCCCTAGACTTACACATTACTTCAACTAACTTAAGCTAAGAACAACACACACACGCCCATGCCCGAGTGAGAACTCGAACCTCCGGCGTGGGCGGCAGCGCAATCTGTCATATGGCGCCTCAAACCGAGCGGCCACTCTGCGAGGCCATTTTTGAAAAGGCTGACTTTATGGCAGATGGGTAGGAGGCACCGAAATACGTGAAAAATGATCATGAAGGAATAAAAAAGGCTACAAAATTTAAGTACCTAGGTGAAGTGACCGGGATATCCCCTTCGGGGTTCGGCCGTCGTATTGCATGTCTTTTTTGTCGACGCCACTTCAGCGACTTGCGTGTCAATGATGATAAAGGGTGATGAAGAACGAACAACACCCAGTCCCCTGCCGGGAATCGAACCCGGGCACCCTTGTGTGGTAAGCAGTAACGCTGCCGCTGCGCTACGGAGGCGGACAGTACCTGGGTGAAGTAGCACAACAAAATCCTTTGGACAAAGAATCTAACCTAGCAAGCCAAAGAAAATCGAAGTGGATTTTCAATCAACTAAAAACCTGCACAAAGAGGAATTTATTTCCATAAACTCCGGCATTACAACACCTGCATTACGCCAGAATGCCTTTATGCTTCAGAAAGTTCTTCGTTAAATACTGCGAAAACAAACAGGTGAAAGAGGAAAGAACCAAAGGAAAATTACCAGGAAAAACTAGAGACCAGAATATGACAATGGGAAATGGCAATTAAGGAGTAATAGACACGTTTATGAAAGGAAATAGAATGAATATAAGGCACAACGAGGAATTCACGTTAAGAGAAAAAATTGTGAGTGGTGCAGTGGAACAACGCACTAGCTGATGAGCGCGGCGTGTTGACATTTGGGTTAAGACGACAAGCGTGTGAAACTGTTCCGAGAGGGGATACCCTCACTCAGCGTAACATGCCAGTGCAGCAGTAATGTGTGGCGCAGGTAAGGCGATGTCTTCGTCGTCGGGGTCAGTGGTGTTGCTCAGTACGTGGGTAGGAGTGGCGCAGTGGCCCAAGTGTGCTGGTGTGTGGTATAAATAACCGTCAGTCTGTAGCAGACTTATCCACAGTCCAGCAGTGCCACCACAATACAAGAGCAACTCCAGGCGGGGAGACAACACGACAAATCTGTCACATCGAAAGGCCGTAAATTCAACTAAATACCTAGGAATTACAATTACAAACAACATATATTGAAAGAAACACATAGGAAATGTTGTGGGGAAGGCTAACCAAAGACTGCATTTTATTGGCAGAACACTTAGAAAATGTACAGATCTAGTTAAGAGTCTGCCTACGCTAGGCTTGTCCGTTTTCTTTTAGAATACTGCTGCGCGGTGTGGGATCCTTACCAGATAATACTGACGGATTACATCGAGAAAGTTCAATGAAGGGCGAAATAGGGGAGAGAGTGTCATGGACATGATACAGTATTTGGGATGGACGCCATTAAAAGAAAGGCGTTTTTCGTTGCGGTGGAATCTTCAGTCACCAATTTTCTCCTCCTAATGCGAAAATATTTTGCTGACGCCGACCTACATAGGGAGAAACGATCATCATAGTACAATAAGGGAAATCAGCTCGCACGGAAAGATATAGGTATTCGCTTTTTCCGCGCGCTATACGAGATTGGAATAATGAAGGATTATTGTGAATGTGGTTCGATGAACCCTCTGCCAGGCGTGAGTCTTGCTTGGGTAGCTCAATTGGTAGAGCACTTGCCCGCGAAAGGCAAAGGTCCCGAGTTCGAGTCTTGGTTCGGCACACAGTTTTAATCTGCCAGGAAGTTTCATATCAGCGCACACTCCGCTGCAGAGTGAAAATCTCATTCTGGAAACATCCACAAGGCTGTGGCTAAGCCATTTCTCCGCAATCTCCATTCTTTCAGGAGTGCTAGTTCTGCAAGGTTCGCAGGACAGTTTCTGTAAAGTTTGGGAGGTAGGAGACGAGGTACTGGCAGACGTAAAGTTGTGAGGACGCGGCGTGAGTCGTACTTGGGTGACTCAGTAGGAAGAGCATTTGCCCGCGAAAGGCAAAGGTCCCGAGTTCGAGTCTCGCTCCGGCACAAAGTTTTAATCTGCCAGGAATTTTCACTTAAATATTATTTGCAGAGTGTCCATGTAGATATAGTGTCGCCAGACATAGCCGTGGGTTCGAGTCGCCGGACTAATTCTCCTCCCTGGACTTGGTTCCAGAGCGCAGCGATCTTGCCAGTCCACTCCAGCAGCAGCCAGACTCCTCCCAGGAGGCAGCTAATCGCACCCCAGACGCAGAATTCGCCTTCCGACAATGTGGTGGGCGCGCCTCTTGCCGCTTGCATTGGCCGCCTGGGTGCGGCGATTCATCGAAGAGATGCTTCTGCAAGGTTCCAGTACGTGCCGCTGACGTGGGCGCTGGCTGGCTCGAGCAACACTGCCGTGTGCCTGGCCCGGAGTACAGATGTCAGCAAAGCGTGTTGCAGCCAGCTGGACGGACGCTAGCGGTAGGGTGACCGAGTACAGGCCCACTACTGCGAGGCAGGGGCGTGGTCGCCTCCACACCACGCTGCAGAACCAATGTATAAGTTGAAAATGAAGTGTTAATTTTGACAGCCGCTTCTTTTCTGGGTCTCATCGGCCTATCATTCCACCTCTTGACAATGCAGCCACCCACACCACCCCTGGGGTCGGCCATAGACCTCTTATGGTTCAAATGGCTCTGAGCACTATGGGACTTAACATCTGTGGCCATCAGTCCCCTAGAACTTAGAACCACTTAAACCTAACTAACCTAAGGACATCACACACATCCATGCCCGAGGCAGGATTCGAACCTGCGACCGTAGCGTTCACGCGATTCCCGACTGAAGCGCCTAGAATCGCACGGCCAGACCGGCCGGCTAAATCTCTTAACCACTTGCAACATCTGGTCACGGGTTGCCGAGAGTATGGCACACCGACACTCGCCAGCCAATGTAGTTGATGAACTCTATCTGAAGTAGCATGAAATGACTTTCTCATAGTTGCCATCAAAAGTTAGTTCCACTCGAAGCTCAGTTTGGCTAAAAAATGGCTCTAAGCATTACGGGACTTAACATCTGAGGTCATCAGTCCCGTAGACTTAGAACTACTTAAACATAACTAACCTAAGGACATCACATACGTCCATGCCCGAGGCAAGATTCGAACCTGCAACCGTAGCGGCCACGTGGTTCCGGAATGAAGCGCCTCGAACTGCTCGCCCACAGCGGCCGGTCGCTGAGTTGTGTTAGAGGCATTATTGCTGGCAGGTATGTGTACTAAATTTCGCGCTCTTAATACACTACAGATCACCTAAAAATTTAATCTTGTGTTCTTTCTACTATAGGGTATATATACAATAAGTAAAATTTCGTTACTTGCTGCCTAAGATTGCAGATAGCCTCAGGCGGTTTGAACCCCAGCTTCTTGGCTTTCGGAAAGCCTCTCATATTATTCCAAATTGTCTCTTTACATACTAAATACATATTTACGGAATAACCAGTACGCAGTCTTCCATACCGGGACGTCGACAGAAGCGAAAGTAGTGACCGTCGCTCATGAAACGTGTGTAACATGGTCATTTATGTTTGTTCTACTGAGGACGTTAACCGAAACTAAGTAACGAAGTTCGGAAAATCATATTTTACAGTGCAGCATAAACGACACACTTCGTAAGCCTGATAGCTATCTTCTTTCATATCTGTACGGTTTGCAGATGTGTCAGTACAAATTTCACCAAGTTCTGGCAGACTGAAAACCACAACACGATGAAAAGATAATTGAGTTAACTGTGCAGCCTGCATTAGAGTCGAATCAGGGACGCCCAAGCTACACGAGTTTACGCAAAGTAAGAAATGACATTTGCACAATGCATTGGACTATATACAGTACTGATTAGTTCATATTTCGAACGGACTGCAGTAATGGTCTGAGAAGACAAGTTTTATTTACGTGCCGCACAGGTTGGATACAATGTATTATTATAAGATATCGTAAGAACTTGCTGGCGAGGGGAGGGAACGTGGTAGCGGACAACTTTGAGAGCGCGTTAAATAAACCACAGATTGTACTGGACGATGATCGAGATGTATCCTGCACTGTTTAGCTTCCGAAACAGCAGAGTTATAGAGCCACTGCTGGCTGTGGTTCCCACATTTTGATGCAAGGAATTGATTTTTTATGTCTGCACGTAACATACACTGGTAGCTACCCAGAGGTGCTAATTCAGAATTTTTTCTCATCCTGCAGATTCACCATCCTCTGCACCGCTGAATGTGGGATGTACGATTAAGTGTGAGGCGGGGCCTGGTGTGGTGACCGGTTCCCTTACTTACGGCAGCTTCCAACGAAAGATTCGTGATAGTCTTATTGACACTCTGGCTGCCATACTACTACTAATTTGCGCTGAGAAATTTCGATCGGCAATGGGTGCGATACAAGCATCAATCTGCACACAGATGCCGTCCGAAACCAGGACGACTAACAGGAATACCTTCCTAGGCGCCGGCCGGAGTGGCCGTGCGGTTCTAGGCGCTACAGTCTGGAGCATAGCGACTGCTACGGTCGCAGGTTCGAATCCTGCCTCGGGCATGGATGTGTGTGATGTCCTTAGGTTAGTTAGGTTTAATTAGTCCTAAGTTCTAGGCGACTCATGACCTCAGAAGTTAAGTCGCATAGTGCTCAGAGCCATTTAAACCTTTCTATGCTCAACAACATCACCGCTAATACACTGCTGCCATAAAATGTGCAACATGTTGAACGATTCTTCGGAAGGCCCATCCAGCTTCTCCCGAGACAACAATATGACCTCGATGAAATTAACTCAAATTATGGTCCTGTTCACCGCAATGGCTGCATTAATAGATTTAATGTTCCACTGATACTATCATTTAAACAGCGAGCCACTCTTTCAGAAAGTCAGATACACTGTTTATTGGCACAGCTTTCATGAACAGGACCACAGCAGTACTCTCGGAATATTTTCTTTACTTCTCTCCCTCACTGCTCCATACAAATACGATGTTTCTGACAAGGGAATCTCCCCATCGCACCCCCCTCAGATTTTGTTATAAGTTGGCACAGTGGATAGGCCTTGAAAAACTGAACACAAATCAATCGAGACAACAGGAAGAAGTTGTGTGGAACTATGAAAAAATAAGCAAAATATACATACTGAGTAGTCCATCCGCAAGATATGCAACATCAAGGATAACGTGCTCAGGAGCGCCGTGGTCCTGTGGTTGCCGTGAACAGCTGCGAAACGAGAGGTGCTCGGTTCAGGTCTTCCCACGAGTTAAAAGTTTAACTTTTTATTTTCAGCTTATGTGACAAACTCTTATGTTTTCTACTCTTTTTTGGGAGTGATTATCACATCCACAAGGAGGTCCTTAGGTTAGTTAGGTTTAAGTAGTTCTAAGTTCTAGGGGACTGATGACCTCAGAAGTTAAGTCCCATAGTGCTCAGAGCCATTTGAACTGTTCTTGCACAGCCTCATCACTATCAAAGTGACGTGCTCGAATGTGTTAACTGAGTTTTGGAAATAGAAGAAAATCGGAAGGGGCCAAGTTGGTACAGTATGGTGGATGATCGTTGGCAGTGAACTTATCGGATTGTTGTAGATGTCGCAGCGCTCATGTGTTGTCTGACATTGTCGTGATGAAGAAGAGGATGCTCCATGTGTGGACGAAATCTTCGAATTATTGCATTGAGTTTTCTGAAGGTCTCTCACGCATCGACATCGTTACGTTACACACCGCCATGTTACATGCAACAATTCGGAGGCCTATAGAGGCGGGGGGGAAGTCGGCCGAGTAATATGCATGACATGTAATATCTCAACCGATTATGAGAACACAATAAAAAATTCGTGGACATTACTTTTCAGCACGCCCTCTTACATCTGGTGTAACGACCACACAGGTTAACTAGAGGAAGCTGGGTATCATCAGTAAATGCAGTAGACAGGGAACTTAACTATGCTGGTACAGAATACGCTCTGCGCAACAGGTCGAAGAATGTCTGGCCATGTACAAGAATAAATGTAGGTGTGGGTTGTCAGCTGCTTGAATGGAAGTATACCTGAATTGTCTTGTTCATCATAGAGTGTTAGGCTCATAAACATGTTCCAGAAATAAAGCTAATCACAATTACGATCGGTTATGCAACGAATTGTTCTGGTTTATAAGAAGACGATCGAGCCAGTAAGCATTTGTTTATCTGCTTATTTACATTGGCATCATTTATTTGTCAACACACCTCCAAAATAATAACAAATCAGTAGATAATCAGGTTCACAGCAATTTGGAACCGTCATTACGGTTAATAGTATTAACTTAATTTGTTTGTCAACTAATTTCTTTTGTTTTTCTATGGAATGGTGGCATTGGCTTTTCGAGAACAGAGAGGTTTCTAAAATGTACTCTCTGTCCATGGGGAGAGTGCTTTCAGATACATTTCCAATACATTATAAAGAAAGCTATATAAAACAATTTCTCAATCTAAATATACTTTCTCTCTTAAAAGCATGAAGTATTGTAAACGTTATGCTTGGTGGATCAGGAATATCTTTACACACTTGATAAAGGATTCACCTACCAAGAAAGGGAACAAAACATTTTACCAAGTTATCAAGCCAGAAATTATTACAAATTTTAAGGATATGTTCTGCTAACTCCTGCACACGCTTGCAGTGCTCGGATCACCGGCTACCACATACTTTCAAGCACCTTCGGTCCGTGTCGATTGGTTTCACATGTTTGCGTGAGGTTTTGTTGAAGCGTCCCTGTGTTAGGAACGTCTGCTGCATAAACTACTACCGAGCGAGGTGGCGCAGTGGTTAGCACACTGCACTCGCATTCGGGAGGACGACGGTTCTATCCCGTCTCCGGCCATCCTGATTTAGGTTTTCCGGGATTTCCCTAAATCGTTTCAGGCAAATGCCGGGATGGTTCCTTTGAAAGGGCACGGCCGATTTCCTTCCCAATCCTTCCCTAACCCGAGCTTGCGCTCTGTCTCTAATGACCTCGTTGTCGACGGGACCTTAAACACTAACCACCACCACCATAAACTACTTGCTTTTCGTGGCCCCACAGTTAGCATAACAAAGGAATAACGTCGGGGGAACATGCAGACTCTGGAACTGCTTTTCTCCTACATATCCATACACTGAGGTTACAAAAGTAACGTCGGAGATCCTGTTGTTTGGTATAGTGTACCACCTCGACGTGGAATGGACTCAACAAGTCGTTGGAAGTCCCTTGCATAAATGTTGAGCCATGCTACCACTATAGTCGTCAACGATAGCGAAAGTGTTACCAATACAGGATTTTGTTATGAACTGATCTCACGATTGAGTCTTTTAATTGCGCGATGGGATTTACGCCGGGCAATTTGGGTGGTCAGATCATTCCCTCGAATTGTCCAGAATGTTCTTCAAACCAATCGTGAATGATTATGGGCGGGGAATACTGCGTACTGTCATGAATCGCTGCAAATGGTCGCCAAGAAGCCGAACATAACCATTTCCAGTCAATAATAGATTCAGTTGGACATGAGGACCCAGTCCATTTCATGTGAACACAGCAAACACCATTATGGACCCACCATCAGGTTGCATAGTGTGTCGTTGAAACTTGGGTCCATGGCTTCGTGGAGCTTGCGCCATAGTCGAACCCTGCCACCACCTCTTACCAACCGAAATCGGCACTCGTCTGACTAGGACACTGTTTTGCAATATTAGAAAAGACAATCGCGTGCGTCGTCTGCTGTCATAGCTCGTTAATGCCTAGCTTCGTTGACATCGACGGTTAAGTGAAGGCCATTGACCACTGCGTTGTCCGTGGAGAGAGGTAACGTCTGAAATTGGATATTATCGACACACTCTTGACACTGTGGATCTCGGAATATTGAATTCCGTAACGATTTCCGAAATGAAATATCCCAGCTCCCACTAGCATTCTGCGTTCAAAGCCTGTTAATTCCCGCCCTGTGGCCACATAACGCGGAAACCTTTTCACACGAATCAATTGAGTACAAATGACAGCTCCGCCAATGTACTGCTCTTTTATACATTGTCTACGTGATACTACCGCCATCTATAAGCGTGCATATCCCTATCACATGACTTCTGTAACATCAGAGTACGTTGCAGTAGATTTAAAGCTGTGCATTTCGAACAATGAGACTGAATTTTGGTAAATATTTATAACGCATAAGCCAAAGTTGCTTCTTATTTGCAACAACGTACCCTGTAGCATTTCCAGAAGTTTTTTTTTCTGGATAAAGTCCCTGTAGACTGCAACTGTAAAACATTCCGATAGGACATATGTCCCTACCATATTATCATCTTCAGTTCCAGTCTACACGTTAAGCATACTCAGACGTTGGCACGGCGACCCACCGCTGTTAAACACGACTGTAATTAGTATACACATCCGTCGCTCCTGTGTATGACGTAAGTCATTAATCAGGGCGAGTGAGGCTGCGGTCTCCTTCTGTGTTACCACAGACGGCACGTAACTGTCTCCAACTGCGCTGGAGTAACAGGACGTGTAAGGGGGAGGGGGGGGGGGGGGGGGGGCGAGCTAATGCGTATTGCCGCATCAAAGCAAAACACTTAAATTCTGAAAATGTCTACCAGTCTGCCGTCATTAATTGATGTTTTCGTCCCAGGACAAAGCAGCACGTATAGATCGTGAGTCCGCTTCCCTTACTGTGAGGATCTAAAGGACCTATTAATCAAATGGCTAAGGCTCATTACTACTAAAATCATTACTCCAGAAGATTATTGAGAATACATCGGCTTTTTGTCCCACATACTGCAGCAGCTACAGCCGAATACTGCTCACAGAAATTCCGTGGTAAAACGTACGCCTGCAAAATTCACACGTGAAGTAACTAATCATCTATATTATTTACAAATCTAAGCCTTACAAATCGTTAAACATATTAAAAATATGGCAATTATTTCATAAACCAAATTACTCTTCGGAGGCACAATTTCATTCTGCCTTGCTCGCAGAGTCTCAGTTTTGGCAACTGTACGGTTCGGCCCCTCGACTAACAAGTAGAACACTGAAAGTGCAATAACCTGATCTCCCAGAAACTTCGCTCTGTGGAAGAGGGGTCAAATTAAACGGTCACGTGTCTCGGCTTATACGTAGACACTCGACTGTTTTTGAGAAAATGACAGAGGAAGTGTTCTAGGTGTTTCATGTGCTTTTCAGCACATAATTAGGTCAGCCGAAGTAATGACACAGTGGCTAGAATCGCCTCTTTGCAGTTTTGGACCCAGTGTTCGAAGCCCGATTTTGTTTTCATTTCATTTTTTTTATTTTTATTTTTTATGTATCTACGCATGTACGTAGTAAATACGACACGAATATGTAAAACAATGAATGTATGAAAAGCATTTGACATTGTTTTCAGTGAAATTCCTGTTTTGGGTCTTGTCAATAATATTGATGGTGTTGCGTACTTGTTCCCGAAAAGTGTGTTTCGGTAGGCCATCAATCACACCTGTTTATTCTTGCAGCCTGTACGGAGGGTCTTGTATTTAATCGATTCTAATCTGCCCAGCTGCTTTGGCCCTCTTAAGGGAATAAGTAAGGGAAACACATCATTCTCGAATTAGGTCTCAAAGCCAACAGACAAAAATGGTTCAAATGGCTCTGAGCACTATGGGACTTAACATCTGTGGTCATCAGTCCCCTAGAACTTAGAACTACTTAAACCTAACTAACCTAAGGAAATCACACACATCCATGCTCGAGGCAGGATTCGAACCTGCGACCGTAGCAGTCACGCGGTTCCGGACTGAGCACCTTAACCGCGAGACCACCGCGGCCGGTGCCAACAGACAGCAATTGATCATACACACTTATATTGTGTAATAAATGTATGAAACTTATTGCGAAACACAGTTGTAATTTTACTGTTTATGCAACGCACAAGTATCACCTAGCTTGATAAGAAGCACTCTTGTAGTAACCTTTTACGGACATTGGTAGGTAAATGAAAAGGGGAAAAAATAAAAACAATAATTCGGTTTAGAACACGTGTTGCAAAACTGTGGAGCCTTGACGCTAGACACTGTGTCACACCTTGGACTGAACTCTGTACATGCTAGAAGGCATATAAAGTTCATCGAAAACGTTTTTTCTTCCTCAGAGCGATTGATTATCTACGGATAAGCCGAGACTCGTGCTCGCTTATTTTCGCTTCCACTGAGAGAAGTTGCTCGGAAATCTGGTTACGGAACTTGCCGTGTTCTGCACGTACGACTGGCCGGTGCGTAACTTAAGAATGAATTTGGTAGCACGAACCTCTTTGCTCGGCTGTCGTTCGGCGCGATGCCGATGACACACGAAGTGATTCGGCTCTATCTCGTTTCTCAGTTAGGCTCCAAAAATTGGTGCTAAAATGGAGTTTTTGAGTATGTCATGATAGCTAAACATAGAGAGGTTCTCACCTGTAACATGAGCTGAATTACACTTCAGTAGCAATTAATGAATGAAAATGTGAGCTTTGACGATATGGCTCGTGGGTAAGCCCTTCATCTTCGACGACAGCAGTCAGTTACGAGGGAAGTTCAGTAAGTAATGCAACACATTTTTTTCTGAAACCAGTTTGGTTTAATTCAGGATCCCAATACACCATATTATTCCCCACACTTTTGAATATAAAACTATATTTTTCAACATAATCTTCGTTCAATACGACGGCCATACGCCAGCTTACTAGGAGAGCATGTATTACAGCATGGTCCATGCCGCATCCATAAACTCCTAATCATCCAAGTACTGTTTCCCGCAGACTGCACCCTTCATTGAACCAAACAGATGGAGGTCGGAAGGTGAGAAATCTGGGCTGTAATGTGGATGAGGAAGAACAGTCCAATGAAGTTAAATGAGCTGCTTTCGGGTGCCGAGACTTGTGTGAGGCCTTGCGTTCTCAAAGAGATGGAAAAGTTAGTTTGCATTTTTGTAGCGACGAACACGATGAAGTCGTTTCTTCAGTTTCCTGAAGGTAGCACAATATACTTCGGAGTTGGTCGTCGCAGCATAAGGGAGGATATCAAACATAATAATCCATTCAGATTCCCAAAAGACTGTCGCCATGGCTTTACCTTCCAAGGGTGCAGCTTTGAACTTTTTATTCGGGGGAGAGCCGGCCGCTGTGGTCGAGCGGTTCTAGGCGCTTCAGTCCGGAACTGATACGGTCGTAGGTTCGAATCCTGCCTCGGTCATGGATGTGTGTGATGTCCTTAGGTTAGTCAGGTTTAAGTAGTTCTAAGTTCTAGGGGACTGGTGACCTCAGATGTTAAGTCCCATAGTGCTCAGAGCCATTTGAAACAACTTCGGAGGAGAGGTGGTGTGGCGCCATTCCATGGACTGTTGTTTTGTTTGCGGTTCGAAGTGATGAACCCATGTTTCACCGCCTGTGACGAAGTTCGATAAAAGTTGTCACAATCAGCCTCGTAACGCGCAAGGAATTTCTCACAGATGGTCCTCTTTGCTGTCTTCTGTTAGGCGGCGAGGAATCCAGCTGGCATACACCTTTAAGTACTCCACCTGGTGGACGAATGTGGCAGCACTACCAACAGACACATCCACTTGAGCAGCGAATTGTCTGTGATCCGTGGATCACCGCAAATGAATGTGTCCACACGTTTCAATACTGCAGGATTCGCAGCTGTGCGCGGCCGGCCGGCACGCTGGAGATCGACCAGGTTTTAGCGACCTTACTGTTGTGATGAAAGATGTTTCGCCCACCGATTCACTAAGCTTTTGTTCACTGCCAGGTCTCAGTGGACATACTGCGATGCCCCGGTTTTCCGCCATAAGAGATTCAGTGACAGCTCTCTACTTGGAACGTACCTCCGCTACAGACGCCATTTTAAACTTCGTAAAACTATGGGGGTTCAAGCGGGACTATTCTACGATATACCACAGCAAAATCCGCATTTTTCCAACGAAAATCGGACGAGAAAAAGTCTGCTGCATTACTTGTTGATCGCCCGTCCTAGACTACAAGACCTTTTAGCTGGTGCGATTTCTACATTTACATCTACATTCATACTCCGCAAGCCACCTGACGGTGTGTGGCGGAGGGTACCTTGAGTACCTATATCGGTTCTCCCTTCCATTCAAGTCTCGTATTGTTCGTGGAAAGAAAGACTGCCGGTATACCTCTGTGTGGGCTCTAATCTCCCTGATTTTATCCTCATGGTCTCTTCGCGAGATATACGTAGGAGGGAGCAATATACTGCTTGACTCCTCGGTGAAGGTATGTTCTCGAAACTTCAACAAAAGCCTGTACCGAGCCACTGAGCGTGTCTCTTGCAGAGACTTCCACTGGAGTTTATCTATCATCTCCGTAACACATCATTACTAAATGATCCTGTAACGAAGCACGCTGCTCTCCGTTGGATCTTCTCTATCTCTTCCATCAACCCTATCTGGTACGGATCCCACACGGGTGAGCAGTATTCAAGCAGTGGGCGAACAAGTGTACTGTAACCCACTTCCTTTGTTTTCGGACTGCATTTCCTTAGGTTTCTTCGAATGAATCTCAGTCTGGCATGTGCTCTACCTACGATTAATTTTATATGGCCATTCCATTTTAAATCACACCTAATGCCTACTCCCAGATAATTTATGGAATCAACTGCGCACAACACCTTAGTGTATATTGCTGAATGAAGTTACTTGTCGTACGTGCTATTACAGTACTGACAAATTGCCTTTCTTGACGTCGACTTTCTACCGATAATTTGCAGCCAATGAGTGAGAATTTTGGTTCTCCCTATGTATCAAGAGCGATCTTCCTTTCGATAACCACCAACTCCTCCGTCATACAATACACGTGATCCACGTCTCCCTGCATTGCGTGGTGAACACATAACCTAACGGTGGAAGGCCAACATACTGCATACGACATTTCCTCCTTAATCATATTTATCCCGAGAGATAGCAAGATTAATTTGCGTATAGCGGGCGCGCAGTTGTACTTGCAGTACGATGTATTGTTCGTACGTGACTACATTTTATGACATAATGCGTCAGCAAATGCATCTTCGCTCAACTGATATGTGAGGGGTGGGGATAAATTTTATGGCTCTCAGAAGCCAAATGTGAATAATAATACACCACTGGCCATTAAAATTGCTACACCACGAAGATGACGTGCTACAGACGCGAAATTTAACCGACAGGTAGAAGATGCTGTGATATGCAAATGATTAGCTTTTCAGAGCATTCACACGAGGAACTCCAGCTGGCATGAAGAAAGTTTCCAACCTATTTCTCATACACAAACAGCAGTTGACCGGTGTTGCCTGGTGAAACATTGTTGTGATGCCTCGTGTAAGGAGGACAAATGCGTACCATCACGTTTCCGACTTTGATAAATGTCGGATTGTAGCCTATCGCGATTGCGGTTTATCTTATCGCCACATTGCTGCTCGCGTTGGTCGAGATCCAATGACTGTAAGCAGAATATGGAATCGGTGGGTTCATGAGGGTAATACGGAACGCCGTGCTGGATCCCAACGGCCTCGTATCAATAGCAGTCGAGATGACAGGCATCTTATCCGGATGGCTGTAACGGATCGTGTAGCCAAGTCTCGTTCCCTGAGTGATCAGATGGGGACGTTTGCAAGACAACAACCATCTGCACGAACAGTTCGACGATGTTTGCAGCAGCATGGACTATCAGCTCGGAGACCACGGCTGCGGTTACCCTTGACGCTGCATCACAGACTGCGATGGTGAACTCAACGACGAACCTGGGTGCAGGAATGGCAAAACGTCATTTTTTCGGATGAATCCATGTTCTGTTTACGGCATCATGATGGTCTCACCCGTGTATGGCGACACCGAGGTGAACGCACATTGGAAGCGTGTATTCGTCATCGCCATACTGGCGTATCACCCGGCGTGATGGTACGGGGTGCCATTGGTTACACGTCTCGGTCACCTCTTGTTCGATTTGACGGCACATTGAACAGTGGACATTACATTTCAGATGTGTTACGACCCGTGACTCTACTCTTCATTCTATCCCTGAGAAACCCTACATTCCAGCAGGATAATGCACGACCGCGTGTTGCAGGTCCTGTACGGGCCTTTCTGGATAATGAAAATGTTCGACTGCTGCCCTGGCCAGCACATTCTCCAGATCTCTCACCAACTGAAAACGTCTCGTCAATGGTGGCCGAGCAACTGGCTTGTCACAATACGCCAGTCACTACTCTTGATGAACTGTGGTGTCGTGTTGAAGCTGCATGGGCAGCTGTACCTGTACACGCCATCCAAGCTCTGTTTGACTCAATGCTCAGGCGTATCAAGGCTGTTATTACAGCCAGAGGTGGTTGTTCTGGGTTCTGATTTCTCAGTATCTATACACTCAAATTGCGTGGAAATGTAATCACATGTCACTTCTAGTATAATATATTTGTCCATGAATAGCCGTTTGTCATCTGCATTTCTTCTCGGTGTAGCAATCTTAATGGCCAGTAGTGTGCATGCTACAGAAAGATAGTAAACATTGTCAGGGCTTTAGGTTTATTGCGAAGCTACCCGAATATTTGTCACGGTTTCGCTGCTTACGATGCTTAGCTGTTTCACAATGTCAGTGAGTTCAATTCGCCCGCAGTTCGCAAATCTTACGGCTCCTGCAAATTGCGAATAATTGTGGAGTGTTGGCGGCTGCAGGGGACAGTCACCTGGATCAAAATAACGACGCTGTTTGCAGGGTATGCGGCTGTAAAGCGGTATTGATTCGGAAACAGGTAGGGGGAGGCAAGGAGAGGCCGTGGGGTGAGTCACGGCGAGGAAAGGCGACGCAAGAGTGTGAAGAGAAGCAGCCTAGGGCGGCTTGTAATGAGGCCTATTCAGCGGCCGCCGGCAGCCGCTACCCCAGACAGCTCCAGCGCCCCGGCGCCGCTCCAAGTAGATTGTCCTGCACCAAAAGTCCGCTTTTTTAATGTATCACCAACTGCGCAAATTAATCTGGCTGTTTCTGGGGATCAATATGATTAAGGAGGAAATGTCGTAAGCAGTATGTTGGCCTTACACCGTTAGGTTATGAGTTCATCACGCAAAGCAGGGCGTCGTGAATCTCGTGTATTGTATGACGGAGGAGTGGGCGGTTATCGAAAGGAAGAGCGCACTTCGATATACAGGGAGAACCAAAATTCGCCCGCATCGACTGAAAATTATCTGTAGAAAGTAGACATCAAGAAAGGCAATTTGGCAGCACTAATACCACGTACGATAAGCAACTTCATTCAACAGTATACATTGAGGTTACATAAGCGTGGAACAGCTGCACGCAGATTTACAGAACGCGGAATGGTACTTGGTGTTAGACATGTGGGACACTCCATTACCGAAATCGTTCAGCGAGAAACTCTTATTACAGAAAATTTAGACTAAACGAAGGTTCCACCGAGATTCGAACTCAGGGAATTCAAAAGTCCGAGGTCCACAGTGTCAAGAGTGTGCGAGAATACTAAATTTCAGGCATTAACTCTCGCTGCGGAAAACGCAGTGGCTGACGCCTTTACTTGACGAACGACAGCAACGGCGTTTGCGTAGAGTTTGTCAGTACTAACAGACAAGCAACGATCGTGAAACAGCGGCAGAAATCAAAGTGAGAAGTACAACGAAAGTATCCGTTAGGACAGTGCTGCGAAATCTGGTGTTAACTGGCTATGGCAGCAGATGACTGACCCAAGTGCCTTTGCTAACACCACGACATCGCCTTCAGCGCCTCTCCTGGGCTCGTGGCCACATCCGTTTCGAGTGTGGCGTAGACCCCACGAAACCTTGGACCCAAGTTGTCAACAAGGCACTGTGCAAGCTGGGTGCTCTGGTCCAACTGAACCGACAACTGACTGAAAATGATTATGTTCGGCTACTTTAAGAGCTTTTGCAGCCACTGATGGACTTCATGACAATGCACCATATCAGTAGGTCAGAATTGATCACGGTTGGCTTGAAGAAGATTTTGGACAATTAGAGTGAATGATTTGGTCACCCAAATCGGCCAAAGTGAATCTCATCGAACATTTATGGGACATAATCGAGAAGACAGTTCGTCCAGAAATCCAGCACTGGCAACCCTTTCGCATTTATGGGTGGCTGTAGAGGCAGCACGGCGCAGGTTTTATGCACGATCTTCCCACGACTTGTTGCGCCCATTTTAGGTGGAGTTGGTGTACTATGCCGAGAAAAAGGAGGTCCGATACGATATTAGAAGGTATCCCATGATTTTTGTTATCTCAGTGTAAGAACATACATGTCGTAAGAGACACAGCTGAGACACACACTACCGGACATTAAAATTGCTGCACCACGAAGATGACGTGCTACAGACGCGAAATTTAACCGACAGGAAGAAGATACTGTGATGTGAAAATGATTAGCTTTTCACAGCATTCACACAAGGTTGGCGCCGGTGGTGACACCTACAACGTGCTGAGAAGGGGACAGTTTCCAATCGAATTCTCAATCACAAACAGCAGTTGACCGGCGTTGTCTGGTGAAACGTTGTTGTGATGCCTCGTGTAAGGAGGAGAAATGCGTACCATCAAGTTTCCGACTTTGATAACGGTCAGATTGTAGCCTATCGCGATTGCGGTTTATCGTATCGCGACATTGCTGCTCGCGTTGGTCGACATTCAATGACTCTTAGCAGAATATGGAATCGGTGGGTTCAGGAGGTTAGTACGGAACGTCGTGCTGGATCCCAACGGCCTCGTATGACTAGCAGTCGAGATCACAGGCATCTTATCCGCATGGTTGTAACGGATCGTGCATCCACGTCTCGATCCCTGAATCAACAGATGGGAACGTTTGCAAGACAACAACCACCTGCACGAACAGTTCGACGACGTTTGCAGCAGCATACACTATCAGCTCGGAGACTATGGCTGCGGTTACCCTTGACGCTGCATCACAGACAGGAACGCCGGCGATTGTGTACTCAACGACGAAACTGGGTGCACGAATGGCAAAACGTCATTTTTTCGGATGAATCCAGGTTCTGTTTACAGCGTCATGATGGTCGCATCCGTGTTTGGCGACATCGCGGTGAACGCACATTGGAAGCGTGTATTCGTCATCGCTGTACTATCGTATCATCCGGCATGATGGTACGGGATACCGTTGGTTACAAGTCTCGGTCAACTCTTGTTCGCATAGACGGCACATTGAACAGTGGACGTGACATTTCAGACGTGTTACGACCCGTGGTTCTACCCTTCATTCGCTATCTGCGAAACCCTACATTTCAGCAGGATAATACACGACCGCATGTTGCAGGTCCTGTACGGGCCTTTCTGGATACAGAAAAGGTTTGACTGCTGCCCTGGACAGTACATTGTCCAGATCTCCCACCAATTGAAAACGCGTGGCCAATGGTGGCCAAGCAACTGGCTCGTTACAATACGCACTCACTACTCTTGATGAACTGTGGTACCGTGGTGAATGTGCATGGGCAGCTGTACTTGCACACGCCATCCAAGCTCTGTTTGATTCAATGCCCAGGCGTATCAAGGCCGTTATTACGGCCAGAGGTGGTTGTTCTGGGTACTGATTTCTCAGGATCTATGCACACAAAGTGCGTGAAAATGTAATCACATGTCAGTTTTAGTATAATACACTCCTGGAAATGGAAAAAACAACACATTGACACCGGTGTGTCAGACTCACCATACTTGCTCCGGACACTGCGAGAGGGCTGTACAAGCAATGATCACACGCACGGCACAGCGGACATACCAGGAACCGCGGTGTTGGCCTTCGAATGGCGCTAGCTGCGCAGCATTTGTGCACCGCCGTCGTCAGTGTCAGCCAGTTTGCCGTGGCATACGGAGCTCCATCGCAGTCTTTAACACTGGTAGCATGCCGCGACAGCGTGGACGTGAACCGTATGTGCAGTTGACGGACTTTGAGCGAGGGCGTATAGTGGGCATGCGGGAGGCCGGGTGGACGTGCCGCCGAATTGCTCAACACGTGGGGCGTGAGGTCTCCACAGTACAGCGGTGTTGTCGCCAGTGGTCGGCGGAAGGTGCACGTGCCCGTCGACCTGGGACCGGACCGCAGCGACGCACGGATGCACGCCAAGACCGTAGGATCCTACGCAGTGCCGTAGGGGACCGCACCGCCACTTCCCAGCAAATTAGGGACATTGTTGCTCCTGGGGTATCGGCGAGGACCATTCGCAACCGTCTCCATGAAGCTGGGCTACGGTCCCGCACACCGTTAGGCCGTCTTCCGCTCACGCCCCAACATCGTGCAGCCCGCCTCCAGTGGTGTCGCGACAGGCGTGAATGGAGGACGAATGGAGACGTGTCGTCTTCAGCGATGAGAGTCGCTTCTGCCTTGGTGCCAATGATGGTCGTATGCGTGTTTGGCGCCGTGCAGGTGAGCGCCACAATCAGGACTGCATACGACCGGGGCACACAGGGCCAACACCCGGCATTATGGTGTGGGGAGCGATCTCCTACACTGGCCGTACACCTCTGGTGATCGTCGAGGGGACACTGAATAGTGCACGGTACATCCAAACCGTCATCGAACCCATCGTTCTACCATTCCTAGACCGGCAAGGGAACTTGCTGTTCCAACAGGACAATGCACGTCCGCATGTATCCCGTGCCACCCAACGTGCTCTAGAAGGTGTAAGTCAACTACCCTAGCCAGCAAGATCTCCGGATCTGTCCCCCATTGAGCATGTTTGGGACTGGATGAAGCGTCGTCTCACGCGGTCTGCACGTCCAGCACGAACGCTGGTCCAACTGAGGCGCCAGGTGGAAGTGGCATGGCAAGCCGTTCCACAGGACTACATCCAGCATCTCTACGATCGTCTCCATGGGAGAATAGCAGCCTGCATTGCTGCGAAAGGTGGATATACACAGTACTAGTGCCGATGTTGTGCATGTTCTGTTGCCTGTGTCTATGTGCCTGTGGTTCTGTCAGTGTGATCATGAGATGCATCTGACCCCAGGAATGTGTCAATAAAGTTTCCCCTTCCTGGGACAATGAATTCACGGTGTTCTTATTTCAATTTCCAGGAGTGTATTTTTGTCCAACGAATACCCGTTTATCATCTGCATTTCTTCTTGGTGTAGCAATTTTAATGGCCAGTAGTGCATTTTCCTTGCGCTCTTATATTGTCGTATAAAATTTCCTTCAGTTGATAATAAACTCATTCCAAAGAAAGAAAGTAAAATAATGGATAAAAGCAACTGATTTTTATGCCATACTGTATCAACTATGGATACTAGACATTATAAGGGGCGTTAAAAAAAGGAACGAGTCGGAGGCATAATTACAGAAACCAGCAGCTGTATGTTAGAAGTATTGACCCCGGCTGTTGAGAAACTTGCCCCACTCTGACATAAGGTGGTGAATGGCTGTCTCATAAAATTAACCAGTTCCGCATGTACAGCTTGACGTCTTCGTCCGAGGTGAATAGTTTGCCCCTCAGAGCCTTTTTAAGGGGACTAAAAATGGCGTAAACACAGGGAGAGAGGTCTTGACTGTATGGAGGGTGGCCGAGATACTGCCATTTGAATTTATGGATGAGTGCCGCGACTTGCTTGGCCGTATGAGGCTTCGCAATCTCGTGGAGCAGAATGACCCTACCGGTGAGATTGCCTGGTGGTTTTGATTTGATCGCTTGGCGACGAGACAATTGGAAAAAAAAACTATAACCGTTCATACATTGATCCCACAGTTAAACAAGACGGTGAATGCGTGCATCGAAAAATGTTTGCGGTTGTCTACGGAAACATGATTGTTTCCAGCCGTGCACCTCTTCACCCGAAGAAAATCTGCGTGTACCAGTGTCTTTCTTCAAGGCCCCAAAAATACAGAAATCACACGAGAAGAGATCGGGACCGAATGGAGGATGTGTAACGGCTTCCCAACGAAACTTCTCAAGCGTAATCGAAACAACCTGTGAACAAAAAATGCGCTCCATAAGTTTCCCTGGAGAGTCCTCACACATCCTCCATACATTCCAGATCTCTACCCGTGTGATTTCTGTATTTTTGGAGCCCTGAAGGAAGATATTCGTGGCCGTCGGTTTGCTTAGGAAAGAAGAGTTGCCTCCCTGGGTACAATCATCGTTCCGTAGGCAACCGGAAACATCTTTCCATGAAGGCACTGTGCTTCTTGTCTCACACTGGGATAAATGTATTAACGATTTTGGGGGTTACTTTTGAAATAATAAACAGTTTATTTACGCTTTCTGCATCTGTCTAGTTTTAATGTCACCGCCCCTTAAACATTTTGTATTATTTCATTTTCTACCATTTACATTTGGCCTACTACGTAGCGATTAAGACAGGTCGTGTTTTCACAATATTAAATTATACATGTACATAAAACGAAGCTTATTTGATTTCTTAGTTTTAAAAAAGTTTCTGATCTATATACTCGGGATCTTAAAACTAATTAGGAGACAGAAATGCTTGGAATTGACAATTTATGTGATAAACGATAGACAAATAGGAAGTTGCAAAAGAGTTTAGGTTAAGAGACAGTCACCATCGATGTTGTGGAGGAGGGATTGCCTCAAACGTCCCTGACCCTCTCGCTCCTGGGCAGCAACATCCCGATCTACTACTATTTGCCATTCGATGGCAAAGAACACAGAGTATTTTGAGACTCTCGCCCCCAGATGGCGTGATTCTACATCTAGATTAGGTTCCATTTTTAATCATACTTAATAATGAAAACTGAAGCGGGTGAAAGCAGTAATAATAGAAGCGAGAATATACAAATAAAAACGGGTACGCAAGCGAGTCGTTTGCGAGATAGCTCCTATGGGTGGTCAGGACTCAGCACTGACTTCAGTATGATGTACTGTCCTATTTAGTACAAATTTATTTGAACTGTAAACTTTTATTATGTCCCTATCTGACTGGGCTCGAATTTCATCCTCAATCTACTGTTGGGGTCTGTGGTAGTGCGTCATGGAGTACCATCACATTTTTGCTGCCGGTTTAACACATCTACCGCGCCAATACGGTGCAAGATCGATCGATCGTGCGGGCCCGTACCTTGTCGTGCAAGATTTCTTTTCACTAATCCTCTAGACTTTTCTGTCTGGGGTCATCTCAAAAGTAAAATTTACAACAGTCCCGTTGATATGGTTGGAGAACTGGAGCAGCGAACTGAAAAAACTTGTCAAAATTTACGAGATGACGCGCGGGTGTTTCAAATAATTCGTAAATTACTGAATAGACAATAGCTTTGTGCTTCTAAATGGGCCGAGGAACACCTAGTTTAGCAGTTTCGAGTGCGCAATGAATTGTAACATGTAGCGTGCTGAAGCAATATTTTACACTACTGGCCATTAAAATTTCTACACCAAGAAGAAAAGCAGATGAAAAACGAGTATTCATAGGACAAACATATTATACTAGAACTGAAATGTGATTACATTTTCACGCAGTTTGGGTGCATAGATCCTGAGAAATCGGTACCCAGAACAACCACCTCTGGCCGTAATAACGGCTCTGATGCGCCTGGGCATTCAGTCCAACAGAGCTTGGATGGCGTGTGCAAGTACAGCTGCCCATGCAGCTTCAACACGTTACCACAGTTCATCAAGAGTGGTGACTGCGTATTGTGACGAGCCAGTTGCTCGGCCACCATTGACCAGACGTTTTCAATCGGTGAGAGATCTGGAGAATGTGCTGGCCGGGGATGCAGTCGAATATTTTCTGTATCCAGAAAGGCCCGTACAGGACCTGAAACATGCGGTCGTGCATTATCCTGCTGAAATGTAGGGTTTCTCAGGGATAGAATGAAGGGTAGAGCCACGGGTCGTAACACGTCTGAAATGTAACGTCCACTGTTCAATGTGCCGTCAATGCGAACAAGAGGTGACCGAGACTTGTAACCAACGGTATCCCGTACCATCATGCCGGGTGATACGATAGTACAGCGATGACGAATACACGCTTCCAATGTGCGTTCACCGCGATGTCGCCAAACACGGGTGCAACCATCTTGATGCTGTAAACAGAAGCTGGATTCATCCGAAAAAATGTTTTGCCATTCGTGCACCCATGTTCGTCGTTGAGTACACCATCGCAGGCTCTCCAGTCTGTGATGCAACGTCAAGGGTAACCACAGCCGTGATCTCTGAGCTGATAGTCCATGCTGCTGCAAACGTCGTCGAACTGTTCGTGCAGATGGTTGTTGTCTTTCAAACGTCCCCCATCTGTTGACTCAGGGATCGAGACGTGGCTGCACGATCCGTTACAGCCATGCAGATACGATGCCTGTCATCTCGACTGCTAGTGATACGAGGCCGTTGGGATCCAGCACGGCGTTCCGTATTACCCTCATGAACCCACCGATTCCATATTCTGCTTACAGTCATTGGATCTCGACCAACGCGAGCAGCAATGTCGCGATACGATAAACCGCAATCGCGATAGGCTACAATCCGACCTTTATCAAAGTCGGAAACGTGATGGGAAGCATTTCTCCTCCTTACATGAGGCATCACAACAACGTTTCACCAGGCAACGCCGGTCAACTACTGTTTGTGTATGAGAAATCGGTTGGAAACTTTCCTCATGTCAGCACGTTGTAGGTGTCGCCACCGGCGCCAACCTTGTGTGAATGCTGTGGAAAGCTAATCATTTGCATATCACAGCATCTTCTTCCTGTCGGTTAAATTTTGCTTCTGTAGCACGTCATCTTCGTGGTGTAGCAATTTTAATGGCCAGTAGTGTATATCTTGCTAAGATTAAATTTGAATACACGTAGGTGGAGACTTAATCGAAAATTGAAACACACTCGTACCAACTATAATGTTTCATATGGATTCAATGATGGATCATAGCCACGCATTTCGAATTATCTCGGACATGGTTTGTTTGCTGAATCATTTTTACGTTTATGCTTCTGTTATCATGTTGTTTCACCGCCTCTGTTCTCGCTGTTAATATCATGGTTTTTTTTAACAGTACTTAATCGAACAAGTTTAGACAAATATGTACACAAAAAACCGACAAGGGCGAGTAGGAGTTTCAGCTCAAAACACCTTAGAATTTCACGTACAAAATTTTCATTTTCTCTCGCTCTCTATACACAAATTATTAGTACCACAGAAAAAATGAACACATCCTTTTCGTAGGAAATTTAATGTGGTTAAATTTTGTTCTTATATATGATTTTCACTAATTGCAAATAGTCCATTTTAATAAATGTGTGATAAACGAAAGCGTGGGATAGAATTAAGAATGTGAACCTGTATTTTTGTTTGTTTCAGTTTCTGTACTGCCAACTGGCGACCAAATAGGCCATCTTAATCTGGTGAATGACTTTAGATATGATAATAACTTTACATGAGAGCTAAAGATCTCCGCATCAAAATATCTTAGTTCCAAAGTTACCTCAAGGTTTGTTGTAAATGTATTTATGTTCGATATCCTCTAATTCGACATTTGTTTATCAGAAAGATCACAGAAATAGTTGAAGGAAGGTTGAAATGGATAGAGGAGGAGATGGAGAGAGGGATGGATAAGAGTAGATGGAGAGAGGGGGAGGCAGACGCAGAGGAGGTGGGCAGAGAGAATGGAAAGGAGGGGGAGATGCAGGAGGCAGGTAGTGCACGAGGTGGTTTTGGACTGAGGAAAAGGGTAGGAAAATAGGGTTGGAGAGTGGGGACGGCGAAGATGGATGAAGAGAGAGGGGTGGAGAAGATGGAGAGAGGGGGAGGCAGACGCAGAGGAGGTGGGCAGAGAGAATGGAAAGGAGGGGGAGATGCAGGAGGCAGGTAGTGCACGAGGTGGTTTTGGACTGAGGAAAAGGGTAGGAAAATAGGGTTGGAGAGTGGGGACGGCGAAGATGGATGAAGAGAGAGGGGTGGAGAAGATGGAGAGAGGGGGAGGCAGACGCAGAGGAGGTGGGCAGAGAGAATGGAAAGGAGGGGGAGATGCAGGAGGCAGGTAGTGCACGAGTTGGTTTTGGACTGAGGAAAAGGGTAGGAAAATATGGTTGGAGAGTGGGGACGGCGAAGATGGATGAAAATAGAGGGGTGGAGAAGATGGAAAGTCAGAGAATGTTGGGAGGTGGAAATGGACAGCTAGAGGTGGGAGGATGAGGTGGTGCGAGCGACCGGGGGGAGGAGGAGGCAGATGTGATGGACACGGAGAGTGGGAGGAGATAATGTGTGCAATATACATGCCCAGCGCGTGATGCCGCGAGGAGAAGGCTAACATACACGAGGGCGCCCTGACAGTAATTCCTCCGACTTTTTTATTCTGTTCTCAATAACGGCTGAGGTATTTTATGTCGTTCATGTTACTCTGCCGAATTATCCGCTTCGCTGGCCCACGTTGCAACCCTCTACCGCTAGTGGACTCTGAATTGTAGGTTGTAACATGGCAGTGTGTAACTATGTATTGGAGCGTGAGATACAGTCTGCTCAAGGCATGGTATCGAACTTCTTTGGCGTCAGTGATCCTATATGGCGGAACTCCATTAATTGTCTCCTGTTTTCAGGGTCAAAATAGTGAACCCAGCTTTCGTCACCTGTCAAAATGTTGTGAAGGAACCTACCAGCCTTACGCTCAAAATGCAAAAAAAGTTGTTGACAGACGTTGAGTCTCCTCCGTTTCATGTCAGGAGTCTGCATTCGAGGTACCCACGGTACACACAGTTTTCTTCTGCTTCGCAGTTCTGCAATGATGGCCTGTACACGCTCTCGTGATATGCCACGCTTATCGGAGAGCTGTGTCTGTACTATCCAACGACTTTCTCTGGTGAGTTCATCAGCCTGGTTCCGATGTGTCTCTTCAGTTGCAGTACGCGGTCGTGCATTCCGATTTCTGTCACGAATGTTGAGGTTAGCCCCACAGTTTCCTTCACTACGAGTACAAAAAACCTAACGGCGCACATTGCTGATGACGATACAATCATCACCATATACAGCGTTCATTTTCATATGTATTTCAATACGTTAGAAACTGGACTACGGCACGCCTTTTCTCACGAACCGATACAGTTACTTTACACACCGCCATTTTACATACTACAAATTCAAATGGGTCCGAGCACTATGGGACTTAACATCTGAGGTCATCAGTCGACTAGAACTTAGAACTACTTAAACCTAACTAAACTAAGGACATCACACACATCCATGTCCGACGGAGGATTCGAACCTGCGACCATAGCGGTCGCGCAGTTCCAGACTGTAGCGCCTAGAACCGCTCGGCCACTTCGGCCGGCCTTACATACTACAAATCGGAGCTCTCTGGCAGCAGAGGGTTGCAATTTGCGTCACCGAAACAGGCAAGTCGAGAGAATAATATACATGACATCAACCGATATTGAGAACAGAATAAAAATTTCGGAGGCATTACTTCTCAACACGCCCTCATACAGAGGCCGGAGACAGACCAAGTTCTATAATACCCCGTTTTGGGTTCTGTCCAGTGGTGACCGTGTTCTTAGTTTTAATGGGTAACGTTTTTTCAATTAGCTAGGATGATTCTGCTGTCTATAGTTACCATAAAGGTATCGTAATACTAATGTATTACTCGAGCCTGAGGGCAAATACAGCGCGCCGGTACACATTGTCCAGCATGATACACAACTATGCTTCTTCAGGAGCTCTGTACCTGACTTGCTAAACTTATACAGATTCCTCCCGTCTCTTACTACTTCGCTCAGTACTTAAGTGCCGGCCGGCCGAGTGGCCGAGCGGTTCTAGGCACTACAGTCTGGAACCGCGCGACCGCTACTGTCGCTGGTTCGAATCCTGCCTCGGGCATGGATGTGTGTGATGTCCTTAGGTTAGTTAGGTTTAAGTAGTTCCAAGTTCTAGGGGACTGATGACCTCAGAAGTTGTCCCATAGTGCTCAGAGCCATTTGAACCATTTTTGAACTTAAGTGCCTAAAACTAATCGCACAGTAATTACATTTTGACTCACAAACCTTTCTCAGTGTCTCTGTGCGGAAGACTGTTTTACACATTACTCTGAAATAAATTCTATTTAGTTCGCGCTTCGTTATATCCTCCATATATTAGTTTACATAGTTTAAGCCAGCATAATCTATCTCTGGACTTTGTTCAAACAATGTCGAAGAAAGATAAAGGGTGTCTGACATAATTTTCATTTTTGCAGTATTCCTACATTTATTGAGAAGTGGTATAATGAAATGCTAAACATTTCTATAAAAATAACAGTAGAGACTAGAGAGGTGGTGTTGTCGAAATGATCGTCTGGAGGAAAAACTATGGACGGTACACGACCATCTGCTGTTGGATAGACGATTCAAAATACAAACGACTTTAAAATAAATTTTTGTTAATAAGGATGTGTGTAAACATATGTCGAAATAAAGATCTTATAGCGACGTTTTGTGTATACGGCTTATTACATACTGATAAGGAATTACAAGGCATATTTCACTGATGAGCTGTTTGTAACAGCAAGACAACTGCCCTGTCGCATTAGTACATTGTATCGGAGCATGTATGTATTTAGGTCCTGTTGCTATCCGATGCTTACGTAACGTTGCTGTATTGTATACCTGACGAGCCCATAGATCGTCACTTGGCGAAGACAGCTCCTGCAGTGATGTAACTGCTAGGGCACACCTAACAATATGGAAATCAATTGTAGCGCAATATACCATTTCCCTTCCACTTCACGTCAATAACAGAACGCCCGCAGCTGCACTGATTTGTTAAAGGAGCCTTCCGAATCGCCTTTCAGATCTGCGTACATTCACAGAAAGTGTAAATATACGTGCAATTGCAAAGCAGTACAAAAGCTTGAAACTTACTGTTTCCAGCATAAAAGGTCTTTGTAAGTTCGATGAGAAAAGCAGACAAACATATATTTGGGTTTTGTAACAGCCATTATTCTCTTCAGATTACTGCAATGAGAGGTCCAAGAGGGAACACACTCTGCCGTTTATGGCTTAAAAGACAAACTGTTATGATACACAAGGCAAAGGCAAAAGAAATCAATCAGTTTGGAAGCTATCGAACCCACGTGCTTCGACGGAGAGAGAGAATGACAGTAAAGAAACGGCTTCCTCCTCTAAGGGCTGAAGAAGGAAGTGAGTGCAACCTTCAGCATCCCGTCAACATAGACATCCGTACTTTTAAATCCGCAAGCGATGTTACGATGTTTAACAGAGTGTAGACGACAGAAGTGTATCAGTTTTATTCCTCCCTACTCCATCCTACCTCGCCTCACTCAACCCATTCTGTTAGCGAATGGTGTGGGGAAACACTCACGGTTGGATGAACTTCATTTAAGCCCTAAAACTTTTAATTTTACCGCCACTTTCATCACGCGACATGTATGGGGCTCAAGCATCTTGACAGCCCGCTTTCGGAATTTTAAGGACAAGAATTTTCGTGATTGGTAACGTCTTGGCAGTAGAACCTGTCTCTGAAATTTGGCTAAAGAAACTCGAGACGAATATTACAACTTTTCCATGAACCTTCTCCCTTTTGGTAAGAGACTCCTATTAACGAATAAAACTGGAGATTTAATTTGCCGAGACTTTCATATGTGACGTTCTAAGTGAACGATTATAACAACTCAAGATTGCTAAAACAAATGTCATTTCACCTATGACTCTTCTACAAGTACGTTTATGTAGTGGCTCCGTCATAAATTTCTGCGAATGGGAACCCTTACATATTGAGGAGGCTGACCAATTTACATGTTTAGTCTCGTTAAACATACATTATAATCAGCAGCAACGTTAGATATTTGACTACTAAGAAGCACAGCAATTCACCGGCAACATTGTACTTAAGTGATATACACTCCTGGAAATTGAAATCAGAACACTGTGAATTCATTGTCCCAGGAAGGGGAAACTTTATTGACACATTCCTGGGGTCAGATACATCACATGATCACACTGACAGAACCACAGGCACATAGACACAGGCAACAGAGCATGCACAATGTCGGCACTAGTACAGTGTATATCCACCTTTCGCAGCAATGCAGGCTGCTATTCTCCCATGGAGACGATCGTGGAGATGCTGGATGTAGTCCTGTGGAACGGCTTGCCATACCATTTCCACCTGGCGCCTCAGTTGGACCAGCGTTCGTGCTGGACGTGCAGACCGCGTGAGACGACGCTTCATCCAGTCCCAAACGTGCTCAATGGGGGACTGATGCGGACATCTTGCTGGCCAGGGTAGTTGACTTACACCTTCTAGAGCATGTTGGGTGGCACGGGATACATGCGGACGTGCATTGTCCTGTTGGAACAGCAAGTTCCCTTGCCGGTGTCCCCTCGACGATCACCAGAGGTGTACGGTCAGTGTAGGAGATCGCTCCCCACACCATGATGCCGGGTGTTGGCCCTGTGTGCCTAGGTCGTATGCAGTCCTGATTGTGGCGCTCACCTGCACGGCGCCAAACAAGCATACGACCATCATTGGCACCAAGGCAGAAGCGACTCTCATCGCTGAAGACGACACGTCTCCATTCGTCCCTCCATTCACGCCTGTCGCGACACCACTGGAGGCGGGCTGCACGATGTTGGGGCGTGAGCGGAAGACGGCCTAACGGTGTGCGGGACCGTAGCCCAGCTTCATGGAGACGGTTGCGAATGGTCCTCGCCGATACCCCAGGAGCAACAGTGTCCCTAATTTGGTGGGAAGTGGCGGTGCGGTCCCCTACGGCACTGCGTAGGATCTTACGGTCTTGGCGTGCATCCGTGCGTCGCTGCGGTCCGGTCCCAGGTCGACGGGCACGTGCACCTTCCGCCGACCACTGGCGACAACATCGATGCACTGTGGAGACCTCACGCCCCACGTGTTGAGCAATTCGGCGGTACGTCCACCCGGCCTCCCGCATGCCCACTATACGCCCTCGCTCAAAGTCCGTCAACTGCACATACGGTTCACGTCCACGCTGTCGCGGCATGCTACCAGTGTTAAAGACTGCGATGGAGCTCCGTATGCCACGGCAAACTGGCTGACACTGACGGCGGCGGTGCACAAATGCTGCGCAGCTAGCGCCATTCGACGGCCAACACCGCGGTTCCTGGTGTGTCCGCTGTGCCGTGCGTGTGATCATTGCTTGTACAGCCCTGTCGCAGTGTCCGGAGCAAGTATGGTGGGTCTGACACACCGGTGTCAATGTGTTCTTTTTTCCATTTCCAGGAGTGTATCTTTTAGCTTATTCCAGGACAATGCGTAATGTTTCGTTATGTTAAAGTAAGCTGACAGTTTTTACACTAGGCATTTTTGCATTCCGCAACGAAACTGCGCAACTGTTTACAATCGCCCCGTCCATGAGCTTCATAGAACTACCTGTGGCATCTACCATATATTTTATACCGATCGTGAATAGTAACGATCCTGTCGCACTTTCTTAAGATATGTCCTACGGTGCGTTTTGCTTCTAACGATAAATCCCCATTCAGAACATCATATAGAGCTCCGTTTGCTACAAAGTCTGCAATGCAAATTGACGTCGGGGTTTATAGAGGCGAAATACGAACAGAGACATCAGCTCTTTGGGAAGGCAGTTCGAATGAACAACGCAAGCACTCATCCAAAGTGATTTAGGAAAACCGTTGACAATTCAGGATAACCAGACGAAAATTTGATTTTCATTCTTCTCCAGTTTGATACCAATTTCTTATCTGTTACGTCAGCTCCATCGACAATGGGCTGAGAAAAATTGGACAGAGAAGTAATGTCAATACCGAGCGTCACCAACTTGTAGTCCAGAACGGATCGGCAGAGACTGTTAAGGCAAGTGTTAGTATGGCTACATGACGGCCATTTCTGTTGTGGTTGGCAGGAGAGCCAACACCGTGTTACTAGCGGAGGCCGAAAGGCACGCGATTTAGCTCACGCAGGCTGGCGTGAGGCCTGGAACAAGACAAAGAAATTAGAATTTAGAAACAACGGACGTAGCTGGTGGAATACTTAACTTTAATCCATTTATGACGAACGTCGCTCTTGACGGTACATGATTGACAATATCAATTGAAACTGATAATGGCGCCTTGCTAGGTCGTACTAAATAACGTAGCTGAAGGCTATGCTAACTATCGTCTCGGCAAATGAGAGCGTATTTTGTCAGTGAACCATCGCTAGCAAAGTCAGCTGTACAACTGGGGCGAGTGCTAGGAAGTCTCTCTAGACCTGCCGTGTGGCGGCGCTCGGTCTGCAATCACTGATAGTGGCGACACGCGGGTCCGACGTATACTACCGGACCACGGCCGATTTAAAGGCTACCGTTGCTGTTGACGGTACATGATTGACAATATCAATAGAAACTGATAATGGCGCCTTTCTAGGTCGTAGCAAATAACGTAGCTGAAAGCTATGCTAACTATCGTCTCGGCAAATGAGAGCGTATTTTGTCAGTGAACCATCGCTAGCAAAGTCAGCTGTACAACTGGGGCGAGTGCTAGGAAGTCTCTCTAGACCTGCCGTGTGGCGGCGCTCGGTCTGCAATCACTGATAGTGGCGACACGCGGGTCCGACGTACACTACCGGACCACGGTCGATTTAAAGGCTACCGTCGTCTTGACGGTACATGATTGACAATATCAATAGAAACTGATAATGGCGCCTTGCTAGGTCGTAGCAAATAACGTAGCTGAAGGCTATGCTAACTATCGTCTCGGCAAATGAGAGCGTATTTCGTCAGTGAACCATCGCTAGCAAAGTCAGCTGTACAACTGGGGCGAGTGCTAGGAAGTCTCTCTAGACCTGCCGTGTGGCGGCGCTCGGTCTGCAATCACTGATAGTGGCGACACGCGGGTCCGACGTATACTACCGGACCACGGCCGATTTAAAGGCTACCGTCGCTGTTGACGGTACATGATTGACAATATCAATAGAAACTGATAATGGCGCCTTGCTAGGTCGTAGCAAATAACGTAGCTGAAAGCTATGCTAACCATCGTCTCGGCAAATGAGAGCGTATTTTGTCAGTGAACCATCGCTAGCAAAGTCAGCTGTACAACTGGGGCGAGTGCTAGGAAGTCTCTCTAGACCTGCCGTATGGCGGCGCTCGGTCTGCAATCACTGATAGTGGCGACACGCGGGTCCGACGTATACTACCGGACCACGGCCGATTTAAATGCTACCGTCGCTGTTGACGGTACATGATTGACAATATCAATAGAAACTGATAATGGCGCCTTGCTAGGTCGTAGCAAATAACGTAGCTGAAAGCTATGCTAACTATCGTCTCGGCAAATGAGAGCGTATTTTGTCAGTGAACCATCGCTAGCAAAGTCAGCTGTACAACTGGGGCGAGTGCTAGGAAGTCTCTCTAGACCTGCCGTGTGGCGGCGCTCGGTCTGCAATCACTGATAGTGGCGACACGCGGGTCCGACGTATACTACCGGACCACGGCCGATTTAAATGCTACCGTCGTCTTGACGGTACATGATTAACAATATCAATAGAAACTGATAATGGCGCCTTGCTAGGTCGTAGCAAATAACGTAGCTGAAGGCTATGATAACTATAGTCTCGGAAAATGAGAGCGTATTTTATCAGTGAACCTTCGCTAGCAAAGTCGGCTGTACAACTGGGGCGAGTGCTAGGAAGTCTCTCTAGACCTGCCGTATGGCGGCGCTCGGTCTGCAATCGCTGATGGTGGCGACACGCGGGTCCGACGTATACTAACGGACCGCGGCCGATTTAAAGGCTACCACCTAGCAAGTGTGGTGTCTGGCGGCGACACCACAATTTCCTTGAGGACTTGTAGATAGGTTTAAAATAGAATTTACTGGCACACACACACACACACACACACACACACACACACACACACACACACACACACACACAGTTTTTGGTAGTTGCATTACGATGGGGTTAACCTAGCGAAATTCAGTGAGGCCTGCAGTCGCACAGCCGATAAGGGGACTTTTTAGTCTCACAAGTGCTCTATAGCAGTGAAGTAATATGAGACTGGCTTTCATTCGGAATGACAAATGTGCGCCATGTGTTGTTGAATTTTGATAGGCAGGTGAGTGGTAGTGTAGAAAGAGAGCACTGCTCGTTGGTAATTAGTGCTACAAATCCATGTAATTTATAAGCACCATATACGTCGCAAGAGCTAATTTTATCATCAAGCTCAGAGTATTAACTCCGCATATAACATGTAGAGTACGAGTACCTTTTACAGAAATGAATCTTACTGTCTCACAAGCTGCGACATCAGTCTAACAAGCCGCTCTTTTAAATTAGGGTTTAAGGAACACTCAAAGCCACGAAACAAAACGGCTTTGGGACAGCACGTATCTGATACTGGTCATTCCATAGAGAGCATTGAGAGTTGTATGCGTATTCTTCACAGAGTCGAAAAAGGCTGTCCTCTTACTTTGTTACAGGAGCTTGAAATTTATAAAGCAAAACATAGAAAACCAAATAAAATGCTTAACTGGTGGAATGACATTGTGCCCAATGCCTACTTTGCTTTATTTGACAATATTTTGTCTAATCACTTTTTTTTCCTTTATTGTTATTTTAAACCTGTTTACTGGCAGGCCTGCAGCAGCATACTACGCCGCTCTTCGGCCGCAGAGAAACATACAAGACAGAAATGATGACAGTGTGAGATGAATAGATGGTGGACATATAAACGGATACAAACACTTTTTAAAATACACGGAGCCGTTCACGGGCGTAGAGTCCAAGATAAAAATTGTTCAGGCACCGGGACACATACATAGACGAAAGTTGTCACACGTGAACGTAGGTGCACAAAACGAATAACACTGAACCACTTAAGCACAAACGATGGCACACACAGAAACACGAGGCGGTGATCTCCAGTGCGCGAATGTTCACTAACCGTGTACGAGTCTGGGGACCTGCCAAGAGAGGAGGAGGGGGTGGACGGGTGGGAGAGGGAGAGGGAGAAGGAGAGGGGAGAAACGATGCCATGGGTAGGGGAGGCAGGGGGAGGGGAGAAGGGGTGGAGCCCCGGGGAAGAGGTGTGGAGGAAGGGGACGGGGGAAAAGGAAAGAGGAGTGAGGGAGGGTGCTAAGAGGAGAGGCCACAGGAAGTGGGGGCGGGTAGGATCAGAGTTGATAGGAGGGGTAGATGGAAGGAGGAGGACATCATCAGGGAGGGGGAGCTGCCGGAAGCCACCTTGGGAGAGGGTAAGGAGGGTGGAGAGATGGAGACTGGGTGGGATGTGGGAATACAGGCGCAGCAGCGGGCGTGGTTGGGAAAGGATGGGCGAGACAAGCTGGTGAGGAGGGTCGAGTTTGCGGGAAGTATACAGGATCTGTATCCTTTCAAGGAAAAGGAGGAGGTGGGGGAAAGGAATGAGATCGTACAGGATCGGGAGTGTGCCTTGGCTTGGATTGTCCAGAGATGGGAGTCCAGGAGAGGTGACAGTCGAGGGTGACGCCAAGGTACTTGAGGGTGGGAGTGAGGGCGATAGGACGGGCATAGATGGTGAGATAGAAATCAAGGAGGCGGAAGGAAGGGGGTGGTTTTGTCTACAATGATCGCCTGGGTTTTGGAGGGATACTCTAATCACTGCACGCGTCTGTTATATATAGTGTGTTGATAAGTTCACCTAGTCTTGAGTGCACCACATATTTACTTCGTTATCATACGTTTTACGCATGACTCTAGTATGTTACTTTTCCTTCTCTATTCATTTCATACACTGTATTAATCAGATAATTTGGATATCCACTGTTACGGAATTTTATCATTCTTTTCTTGCAACGGAGTACCGCAGTGTACGAGGGGCCCTCTGCCGGTGGCATTTCTCCAACCAATTCCCGCCTGTGCGGAATCCTGGCGTTAGCGGTAACAGAGGACGCTTATTATGTGCAGCACTATGTTTCATTTCATTTGTGGCTCCTTTAGCGATTTGTTTTTTGGTTGTTTAATATTACCCGGTGCACTACCAACGGTTTTTAATATTAACGTCATTATCTAGAATATTGACAGTAGAGCACATGTCAACCACTGTTTTTTTTAACTGTTCCTCTTTTTAACAATATTACTTATGTCGTGTTATTTTTATTGCTTTTTATTACCGTAATGCCTTTTATACGTTATAAGCTTATTACAGACTTCAATTATTGTATCCCCCTTTATTTTCGCTTTTCAATTAATCATTGAAAACTAGTGTATGCCGACATTAGCGACATCTTGTGAACTTACAACACAAACATCTTGTGGTGCCGGCCGGAGTGGCCGTGCGGTTCTAGGCGCTACAGTATGGAACCGCGTGACCGCTACTGTCGCAGGTTCGAGTCCTGCTTCGGGCATGGATGTGTGTGATGTCCTTAGGTTAGTTAGGTTTAAGTAGTTCTAAGTTCTAGGGGACTGATGACCTTAGAAGTTAACTCCCATTGCGCTCAAAGCCATTTGAACCATCTTGTGGCTACTGTACGGCAGCTTGTTTTAAACAGTGGTTCTACTGACAACATGACTCGTGCATGCGATGTTATTTATATGTATTTGACGATGCTGGTGCTGATTCCGCATTTAACATTTGACGATGCCACTGTGGGTGCAGTAGATTAGGACTTTCTTTTCATGAAACAGGTATGCCTCTTCATATTTAAAGTGCACAAATGTAAATTTTGTCAGTACTACTGTTCATTATGATCTATGGATTGTTCTTAAGGTGTATACAGTTTGCGAGTGTATTTATGTATTTCCCATTTTTGCTGCAGATCTGATGATGGTCATTAAAGACCGAAACCGGTAATCTGTTAACAAAATTTCGTTACCATAGACGTAAATTAAAGGAAACTTATGGATCTTCCTGTACAATGAATCGTATTGTGATATGGAACTTTCTAAAATATTAAGAATGTACAAGTATTTTGGACAGAGATTCTAACGTGGATCCTTTCCTTTCATCACAATGTCCTTGTGTCCTTTCTGCCAGAACTGTATCTCAAGCGAGGTTTGCGGGAAAGATACTGTGCGGCTCGGAAAAGTAGAGATGACGAACTGGAGTAGATGTACTGCAGGTCGAGATTCGTGCCCTGGCAGCTCAGTCGGTAAGCGCATTACCTGCCAATACTGGTGGCCGGGTTTTAATTTCTGAGCAGTGCGCTGTGTCTGGAAGTTTCAGTATTAGACATGCAGCGTGGCTTGATGACCGAACTTTGTCGTAGTTTATGTTAAAAATACTCCATCTACACTAAGTGATCAAACATATCCGGACGCCCTATGTAATTCGGAACTGACCTCTAGATATCAGGAGAGGTAGACCTGTCAGTATAAAAGAAATCGAGAAATATTGTGTTGTCAGAAGCAGTGACAGCAGAATGGGTCGGTCAGAGGAGCTCATTGGCTTCGAACGTCGCCATGCAGAGCAGTCATTGGCTGTTACCTGCGTAACAATTCCGTTGTGGACATTTCAACCCTCCTGAGGCTGCCCAAGTCGACTATTCGTAACGTGATTGTGAACTGGAAACGCGAAGCAACAAATAGAGCTAATCCAAGACCTGACAGACCTCATGTAGTGATTTCCAAAATGCTACCTGCAGTACATCTACTACAATGCCTGTGTACAGGGCATTAAAAAGAATTGGGTACGATGGTCGAGCAGCTCCTTATAAGCCACACTTTTCCATAGTCAGCCCTATGTGATGCTTGAAGTCGTGTAAAGAATGACGGGACTGGACAGTCAATGACTGGAAACGAGTGTTTTGGAGCGATGAATCATGCTATACTCCTTGCTAATCGGATGGTAGGTTTTACGTTTGGCGAATGCCTAGAGAACTGTAGTTGCCATCATTTGTAGTGCCAACAGTGAAGTACAAAGGAGATGGTGTTAGGTTATACGGCTATTTTTCGTGGTTAGGGATTAATCCCTATATTTCTCTCTAGAAAGCAGTAAATCAAAAGCATAAAAACATATTTTACAACACTGTATACTGCGTACAGCAGTGAAACAATTCGGAGACGATGATTGATTGGATCATCTCGACAATGCACCCCGTTAGAAATCAGCCTCTGTGAAGTGAAGTTTTATGGACATTAACATTACTGAAAAGGACTTGGCTGCACGGAGTCTCGACTTGAACCCAAAGGAACACCTTTTGGACGAGTTGGCATGTCTGTTATTCTCCAAACCCCAGCGTCCAATATCACTACCTTCCCCGATTTCCGTCCCTGAAAAAGAATAGGCTGTAACAGCTCCACAGACATCTAGACATCTCAGTGAAAGTATGTCAGCCCCCGGTAGCTGAGTGGTCAGCGCGACACAATGTCAATCCTAAGAACCCGGGTTCGATTCCCGGCTGGGTGCGAGTTTTTATCATCTCAGGAACTGGGTGTTGTGTTGTACTAATCACCATCATTTCATCTCCATCGACGAACAAGTCGCCGAAGTGGCGTCAAATCGAAAGACTTGCAGCTGGCGAACGGTCTACCCGACGGGAGGCCCTAGTCACACGACATTTGTTTACTGAAAGTATCCACAACAGAATTTAAGCCATCATAACAGCGAATGGTGGAAAAATCTCTAATTAATATCCATTGGTAGTTATCCAGACACTATTGATCACATAATTTATAGCTGCCGTTATGTATTATGCCACCTTTACTTGGTGTCGTTACAAACATTCTTCATGAAATATATAAAATTCAGCACGTTGACATTAAATCAGTGGACAGAAGATCTCAATGACAATTTTCAGCCTTCTGCCACCAATATCAAGGCTTGTAACGTTTAAACGGGGCAACATTTACGGACTCAAGTCCGTTATCTCATTTTGCTACTCTCCTGGATCTCCATAACCCTTGTATTCACGGAAAGTCACATGCAAGCATCGTGTATACCTGTTTCCACATATAAAAATATTAGTATTGCTCCACAGCATCTGTTTTTGTAAATGTCTGTGGAAGACGATGTACGAGTATCTTATGCACCCAAGTACTGGGACATAAGTCGGTTTCACCGCATGCATAAGCAAACACCTGTAGCGGGCGTAGCCAAACAGCGCGAGCTCAACGGCCGCAATCGTGCCTAGCGCCACGAGGGCAGTGGCGAGTGGAGCTGAGGGCTGACGAGGGAGAGGAAAATGAAGGCTTCATCCAGACGCCCCTAGAGCGAGGCGGTGGGATTGTCAGACGCCAAGCAGTTTTCTGAGAATACTACTCGCGTTATATTACTAGGCCTATTCCGAAAGTAAGGTACGATCGGTCGCAAAATGGAAACCGCCGTGAAAATGAAAAATGTTTTTTTTTTGCAATAGTTAGCTACACCTTCCAGCTGCTTCTCTACATAGTCACCGCTCCGGTTTAGGCATTTGTTGTAGCGTTGTGCCAACTTTCCAACACCCACGCCATAGAAGGAAACCGCCTGTGCTTCCTGCCAATTCCTCAACGCTGGCCTACAGCTCGTCGTCTGTGCCATAACGTTGTCTTCATAGCTAGCGGTTCATGTGAGAGGAGATAAAACTAAGGAAGAGTAAATTACGGGCTCTATTATGGGTGATCTAACAAGTCACGTCGAAAACGCTGCAGGAGCATCTTCAAAGTGTGGCCGAGAAATGTCATGCGGAAGGAAGCGTATGACAGTTATGTTACGTGCGCTGCATGACATCAGGCGAAATCTCACACCAGGCTCTCATACTTGGCGGGAGAAACTGTTGTTCTAAGCGTCTTTACGTGCTCACTGTGAGCTCGTAACTGAAGAGAGTGACGTGACGCAATCGACGGGCATACTAGAGACACTGCCCAACACATCTGTGCAAAGCTGCGTCGCGTTTACACTGTGGTTTCCATTTCGCACCGCATCGGACCTTACTTTACGAATATCCCTCGTAGACTTACATCCTGCAGTAGGAACACTATAGCGTCTGCGTACTTGTCCAAAGAGATAAAACGTTTGATGCCGAATGGGAATTCCCTTGCTTTTCGTATTGTTTAAAGGCGATGAAAAATGCTTAATATGCCACAGCATTATTATGAGCTGGAAAAACCCTTATTGGAACGTCACAGAAAAGCAAGCCACAAAAGCGTTATGATGAACTTTTATTTCCGACAAACTACAGTAAATGTTGGCTGACCTGAAGGAGGCCATTAGGGAACAAGCTGAATTAAGGGTAAGTAGAGGAGCGACAAAATCTTTTGTGGTCGACATAACCAATTATTTTAATTCATTAAGTGTCTTAATACCAGGGGAAAAATATTTAATAACATATATGGCGGACAAGATTGATACTACCAAAAAAACAATACGACAAGTTGAAAAAGAGTGAGTGATATATATTACAGGGTGGTCCATTGATCGTGACCGGGCCAAATATCTCACGAAATAAGCGTCAAACCAAAAAACTACGAAGAACGAAACTTGTCTAGCTTGAAGGGGGAAAGCAGATGGCGCTATGGTTGGCCGGCTAGATGTTGCTACCATAGGTCAAACGGATATCAACTGCATTTTTTATTACATATTCGTGTAGTACGTAAAGGAAAATGAATGTTTTAGTTGGGCCACTTTTTTCGCTTTGTGATAGATGGCGCTGTAATAGTCACAAACATCCATGCCCGAGGCTGGATTCGAACCTGCGACCATAGCAGCAGCACGGTTCCGGACTAAAGCGCCTAGAACCGCTCGGCCACACCGCGTAGTTCCTTGTGTTTGACTGAATCAGGAGCCACAGTACCAGATATGTTACATGTCTGCAAATTTACAAACATCACAACGTAATTTTCATTGCCTGTGTGTAAAGTTTTTGTAGTTCTGCTCAACTAATTAGCACTATCTGTTGTAGTTATTTAATCAAGTGACAAAATTTGTCGCTTTGGCAGAAAAGTAAAGTTGGAAATAAACACACGTGATAAACTCGCGCTTATAAAAGTATGCTGCCATATTCGCCCCTTGTAAGTAAGTACAACTACTTAACCAGCTCACTCACAAACCTGCTGGGAATAGCATAGTGGAGGCGAGAGCAGGAGAGCTGAGCGGAGCCGGCTGCGCTCGAGAAGCGCAATTCTTCTTCACGATCCCACATGAATGACGTTGTGCTGCTATAGTCTATGGGGGCGTGCCGAAAAGTATAGCTTCCGAATATTTTATGCGAAAAATTCTTAAAGCTTTTTAAATAAAACACACGTTATCAATATCCAACATCTTCATTCTTCAGTATAATCGTCTACAGCAAAGCTCAGCGTCCTGGCCCTGATGGTGCGCCAATCGGGCCCGACCGACCGACCACCGTGTCATCCCTTGCCACGGCATCATTCGGATGCGGTATTGAGGGACGTGGGGACAGCATAGCGCTCTCCCGACCGTTGTCGGCTTTCTTGACCTTGGAGCCGCTACTTCTCACTCAAGTAGCTCCTCAATTGGCGCCACGAGGCTGAGTGCGCCCCGATCTCCCACCGAGGGGAAAATCCCTGGCTGTAGCGGGGATCCTCCACGCAGCAGCTAGCCGCGCTCACTACTGAGCCACGGAGGCGGACCGGACACAAACATCTGTACATATTACTAAATAAAAGTCCCCCACTGTGTTGTGCTATATGCATGTGCAGGTTGATCTCAGGAACTACAGCAGCGTTTTTGATAGGGTGAACGCGGGAGGATGGCGCACATTTTCAGAATCGCGTATGTTAAGTGCCATGGTGCTCTTTTAGTAAAACTTTTCTTTTGTACAACTAAACGCACCAGTTGTCTATGACATACTATTTTTTTGTCTTTTTTTTTCAATATAATATTTGACCATGAAAACGTCTTTACATGCGGGGCGTCTATCAAACATGGCTCTGAGCACTATGGGACTCAACTGCTGTGGTCATCAGTCCCCTAGAACTTAGAACTACTTAAACCTAACTAATCTAAAAGGACATCACACACATACATACATGCCCGAGGCAGGATTCGAACCTGCGACCGAAGCACTGGCACGATTCCGGACTGCGCGCCTAGAACCGCGAGACCACCGCGGCCGGCGGGGGTGTCTACCACTTATGATTATATATATATATCACGGGGTGGAGAAGAAACTACCAAACTTTATCAGTAGTTTTATTAATATCTTAATTATATATACTTAGGTAGTTCACTGGTTTAGATAATTGCGTTACTTACTGGCAGCTTACGAGGGGGAATCAGAAGAAACCAGACTAAAGGGCGCTGCCACTCGTAGACGTAGTGCAGGGTTCTCACGCTAGATAGTGTTACTAGAGACCTTCATGAAACAGCTGTGCAGATGGCGTCAGTGTAGAGCTGAAAGTGCAAGTGTGGTATTGTGTTTCTCTGACTGTTGGCGGTTTACCTCTGTGAAGTCGTTATGGCAACTTTAAAAGAACAAAGAGTGTGTGTGGAATTTTGTTTCCTGATTAAAAAAAAAACTGCAACGGAGACACACAAAATGATTCAGGAATCTTTCCAGGAGGGCGCTATGAGCCGCACACAGGTTTTAGAGTGGTTTGGGCGCTTTAAACGTGAGATGTGTGTTGAAGACCAAGCTCGTTCTGGACGCCCTTCAACATCGCGAAATGAGGAGAACATTGAAAAGGTCCTCCAAAAGATCAACGAGGATCGTCGCCAAACGATCGACCAAGTTTCAGCAGAGACAGGAATCAGTTGGAGCTCGTGGCAGCAGATTTTGAGTGAGGATTTGCACATGAGATGTGTTGCTACTAAATTTGTTCCGCGCCTTCTCACACAGGAGCAAAAAAATATCCGCATGAATGTGTGTCAGGACTTTAAAACAGAGATTGCACGTGATCCAAACTTCTTGAACAAAGTCATTACAGGGGATGAGAGTTGGTGTTACGGGTATGACCCAGAAACCAAGCAAGCGTCAAGCCAGTGGAGGACTCCCAACTCTCGCAGACCAAAAAAAAGCAAGGCATGTGAGGTCAAATGTGAAGATGATGATCATTGTCTTTTTTGATGTTCGTGGAATTGTGCATCGGGAATTCGTACCCCCTGACCAGAGTGTTAACCAGCACTTTTACTTGGATGTTTTAAGGCGTCTGCGAGAGGATGTGAGGAGGAAACGCCCGGAACTGTGGCGATCAGGTGACTGGTTTCTGCATCACGACAACGCTCCAGCACACACGGCCTTACGAGTGACCCACTATTTGCCATCTCAGAGGTGATCTGTCTTCCCCCACGCTCCATATTCGCCGGACATAGCCCGGTGCGACTTTTTCCTATGTCGACGAATGAGAAAAATGCTAAAAGGGGAGTGCTATAACGATGTGGAGGCGGTAAAAACAGCTTCGCAAAGGGCACTGGACAATATCAAACTTGAAGAGTTCCAAACATGCCTCCAACAGTGGGAAAAAGAGACTTGACAAGAGCATCGCATGTAATGGAGAGCATTTTGAAGGTGACCGAAGTAATTCTGTTAAAAGGTTGATCAATAAATGTTTTATGACAACAATCCGGTTTCTTTTGGGTCCCTCCTCGTAAAACATTAAAACTGACAAGCAGAGGCCACAATGTTGGGATCACATATTTACGTCAAACTTTACACACTTTCAGTAGTCCATTAAAACAACAATGTGCAAGTAGTAATGTGCACTACTCTGGCAATTCCGAGAAAATCACAAGGGAAGTCTATTATGTAAGTGATGTATCTATGCGTAGGTGGCAGAAGCTAAAGTTCATGATGGTCTATTGGTGCCAGTTTGATAGCTCAGCGTGTTTAGTCAGAAGGTTACCTGCCAACTGTAATAAAAGAAACCGATGGAATTGATCAAAGATGGACTTGAACAGATGTTATTGGACTTCCACTCTGAAGACATATAACGAAGAAAGAAAAAAAAAGTGATTAGCGTCAGATATTCGTAAGTCGAAGGTATAAGAAGCGACAGTTCGACTGTCGCTCAAGCTTAATTTTTAATCTGTATTTTTTTCACTGGTCATATTATTAAAATTTATACGACATTTAAGAGATAACATAACTAAAAAAACCACATGTATTTATATGAAGTTTTAGTGCATTTCATGTTATTTGACTACTTACTATTTTCAGAATGAGATTTTCACTCTGCAGCGGAGTGTGCGCTGATATGAAACTTCCTGACAGATTAAAACTGTGTGCCGGACCGAGACTTGAACTCGGGACCTTTGGCTTACGCGGGCAAGTGCTCTACCAACTTAGCTACCCAAGCACGACTCACTCCGCGTGCTCACAGCTTTACTTCTGCCAATATCTCGTCTCCTACCTTCCAAACTTTACAGAAGCCGCGAAAGGCAAAGGTCCCCAGTTCGAGTCTCGGTCCGGCACACAGTTTTAATCTGCCAGGAAGTTACTTACTATTTTAATTAAATTTAATTATTAGAATAAACATATTTGTAGCTATCGACAAGTAAACGAAGAAACGCATAGAGTTTTCCTGAAAATGTGTGCCTGTCGTGATTTGTGGAATCCCTTGTACATGCAATCCGGTAAGGTACACGGAACTACTTTGCACCTCGGCGCTACGAGCTGCAGACACAGAGGCAAGCCTAATTTGGCAGTTAACCTGTGCAGCATTGATACGAGGCTTGTCCAGAAAAAAAGGTCCGATTAGTCGCGTAATGGAAACTACATTGAAAATCAGAAACGTTTTATTTGGGACAATTGGCTCCACCTTCCAGCTACATAGTCGTCTCTCCAGCTACGACATCTGTCGCATCGTTATACCAGCTTTCAGATACCCTCGTCATAGAAGGCAGCCGCCTGTAGTTCCCGCCATTTCTCTACGCTCACCTATAGCTTGTTGACTGTGCGAAAATGTTGTCTTCATAGCCAGTACGTAATGCGAGCAGAGATGAGACAGAGAGGGAGCTAATTATCGGCTGTAGTGCGGGTGATCAAACACTTCCCATCGAAAACGCTGCAGGAGCATTTTCATTGCCCCTGCAGATTACGACCAAGAATGGTCACGACCTAGGAGCCGTATGACAGTTCTGTAATGTGGGTTGCATAACATCAGGCGAAATCTCTCACCAGGACCTCATATTTGGCGGGAGACACTATTTTATACGCATCTTTATGTGCTCACCATGCGCTCAGAACTGAAAAGAGCGAAGTGGTGCAACCGACAGGGATACTAGAGACACTGTCTAACACATATGTGCTGAGCTTTATTAGATTTTCACAGTGGTTTCCATTTCTTGACCGATCGGAACTTACTTTCCGAATGTCCCTCGTACGTTACTTGCTAATCACGCAAGAACGAATAGTGTAGTGTCAATTTTTTTGAATAGCACAGAATTAACACTTGTACTACAAAATTGATGGTTGGAATGAGAGTCGAACTGTCGCTTCATACAGGTTCGTCTTACGCTAACCACATGACCATCATAAACTCTAACGTTCGGCATCTATGCACAAATACATCAGTTACATAACAGACGCGTAAAACTTCTCTTGAGATTTTCTAGAGTAGTGAACCTTACTACTTGTTTCAATGGTCTACTAAAGGTGTACAAAGTTTGAAGTTAATCGGTCATTCCAATGTTGTGGCCTCCCTTGCAAGAGCCGGCCGCTGGGGTCTAGCGGTTCTAGGCGCTCAGTCCGGAACCGCGCGACTGCTACGGTCGCAGGTTCGAATCCTGCCTCCGGCATGGATGTGTGTGATGTCCTTAGGTTAGTTAGGTTTAAGTAGTTCTAAGTTCTAGGGGACTGATGACCACAGATGTTAAGTTCCATAGTGCTCAGAGCCATTTGAACCATTTTGAACCATCCCTTGCAAGACATTTAAGCCGTTTATCTTTAGTTAATGCACTCAATAAATCCTGGTGAAATATAAAATCGAAAGCAAAAGTGAGACTTAAAGAATTAGCTCATTTAGTTTTATTTCTATTCTCTCGGCCACAGTCGACACAAAGCACATCAAAAATTGTGCACTCTTCGTGTAACCAAAACTTAAAAGTTCCGCAACATAACCAATAGTTCTTTTTTGCTGTTTTCAAGTGTAATTCTCCATACTCCTTACACATATCTAGGGATACTTTTTCTGATTTTTTTGTTTGGTCGTCCGCCTCGTTCGGTTTCTGAAGCGTTGTGCATGCTAAGACATTTGAACAAAAATACAAACAAAACAGAAATATTTCCACTCATTTAAAACTGTTATCTGATTTGTGCGGGAGTATCTATAACGAAAATATGTGCGGCACATGTACCCGATTTTATGACAGCATGTATAACGATTCGTATAAATTCATGGCCTATATAGTCAACATGGCCGCATTAGAATCAAAACACGCCCAACGGAACTGTTAATAAAACCGCTCACACGTTTGGAAATATTTGATTGTTTGGAATACACTAAGAACTAATCGTGACGCTGAAAAAGGTTTTGAAGAGATGCACTTATCTCAGTTATTCCCCAGAGCTTATGTAAAACTTAATCGATCGAAACGTAAACACTTTTATCATAGCCTGGCATCCACTGAGCAGCTGCAGTACCGATAGGCACACTCTCAGTCGGTCTTGCCGAAACTAAGAGGTGATCGCAGGTTATACAGCATGTGGCGCCTCTCCCGGGTTTACTCTACGGTTTACACCGATATAAAGACTGTTTGAAGGGGAAGATTTGTTATATAATTTATTACCGCTACGCCAGACAATTCGTTCAGCTGTCGTGATGCAAAATAGCCAATATTGTATAGCCTCCTAATTTGTACCACTAGTGTAAAATTCGTAGCTTTTGTACTACACGGCATTTAGTGACTTCAGGGTGAACTGCGTGCTTCTTTGGGCTAAATTTTCAGCTTTGAGTTCTGCTTATTGAGGAACAGGTCGTCTGAAAACAACGTTGATTTTATAGCAGTTTTCATCTAAATCTTTGGTACGTAGCGAAGACAATTGCTGTTATAAGATATGTTGAACACAGTGCTTTATTTGTGGATAAATATATATGGAATAATCTTAGTTTTTAGACAGTAATCAGTCTGTAGTCTTGTAGTTCGTTCGTAGGAAACTGACAAAGGGAAAATGACGGTGTTACCCATAACGTACCGCTGTAAGTTTACGGCATTTTACCGGTACAATTTAAGAAACTTGCACGCACAGTAAGCTTTGAAAACTGCGTTTAGCATTATTAGTGCATCATAATATTTGAATACCACCACCACCACCACCACCACCACCACCATCATCATCAGTGTTCTGCCTAAAGGCAGGTTTTCACATGGTAGTTCTCCAGGTTGTCCGGTCTTCTGCCATCCTCTTCAGATCTGCATAATTTCCGCTTCCCTTTATGTCATCTATCATCTTGTATCTCCTCCTTCCTCTCAGTCTTCTCCCACAAACCAATCCTTCCAAAGAATCTACTAGCAAGCACTCCCAACTCAATGAATGTCCCAACCAGTTCTTTTTCCTTTCTCTTACAACCTTTAGCAGATATCTTCTCTCACCAACCCTTTCCAATACTCTTTCAATACTCACTCTTTCCATCCAGCTTATTCTCTCCATCCTCTTCCACATCCACATCTCAAATCCTTCTAACCTTTTTTCATCCTCTCGTCTCAGCGTCCATGTTTCTGCCCCATATAGTGCCACACTCCAGACAAAACATTTGCCTAGTCTTTTCCTTAGTCCTTTATCTAATTTGCCACATAAGAGTCTCCTCTTTCTGTTGAATGCCTCCTTCGCTATGGCAAGTTGAGTTTTCACCTCCTGGTGACATCTCAAGTCTTCAGTTATTGTGCTTCCGAGCTATTTAAATTCACTTACTTGACTAATGGTAGATTGTCCTATTTTAATGGTTCAAATGTCTCCGAGCACTATGCGACTTAACTTCTGAGGTCATCAGTCGCCTAGAACTTAGAACTACTTAAACATGACTAACCTAAGGACATCACACACATCCATGCCCGAGGCAGGATTCGAACCTGCGACCGAAGCGGTAGCTCGGCTCCAGACTGTAGCGCCTATTTTAATATTGGAAAGTCTGCGTTTTGTACTGATGACCATTTATTTTTGCTGTGTTTATTTTCATCCCATATTCCACACAAGCCTCATTCAGATCTTTGAGCATCTTATTCACTGTCCGCTCACTTTCTGCCTCTAATACCATGTCACCAGCAAATCTTATACATTCTATGCTCTTTCCACCAATACATATTCCTCTTTTCCCATCTAAGCTTTTCGCAATAATCTCTTCAAGGTATACGTTAAACAACAGTGAGGAAAGGCAATAACCTTGTCTAACACCTCGTCCTATGCTGCTTCCTTCTGACATTTCATTTCTAATCCTTATCCTTACTTTCTGGTGTAAATATAGACTCTGCATCAGTCGTCTCTCTTTCCAATCTACTCCTTTGAATACGATGTGGTACAATTTATAATGTGTGTTTTATTGTAAGTTATTAATTAAATATGTTTTTTGTATTGCAGTACGGCAACGGAAAGGCCTTATAGGAAGTACAGCACAGATGTGTAACGGTATATCTAAATGGGGACCACGCACACTTTCCATAACGTGACTGCTAATCTGAGGAGTCCTGCTGAGCACCGCCACCTCACAGCAGCACAGATGTTAATTTGCTCTTCAATTTGCCTTCGCTCCCCGTACACCAGATATTAATCTCCAATAATAGCTACTCCCTTCTCTTCCTACCTCGAGGCTAATATTCCACTAATAGCAAAGCGATGCACTACCTTGTTTATTACCTAGCGTGCACAATGGCCAGCTTCATGTATTTGTAAATGCTTGCGCACGCCAACACAAAAGGCTGTCTTTTACAGATACACTCAGAAAAATCTTTACACCAATACATTACAATTAAAGTGGTGGGAAATGAAAATCAATACTGTGAAACAATGCTTCCACATTAATGTAACAGTGATTTGTAACAGAGATTTGTAACAGTTCGGTGTGTCACTGAGTTGCCAACTGCTGCTGCAGATGCAGTACAATATGCTAGACATCTACATCTACATCTACATGACTACTCTGCAATTCACATTTAAGTGCTTGGCAGAGGGTTCATCGAACCACAATCATACTATCTCTCTACTATTCCACTCCCGAACAGCGAGCGGGAAAAACGAACACCTAAACCTTTCTGTTCGAGCTCTGATTTCTCTTATTTTATTTTGATCATCATTCCTACCTATGTAGGTTGGGCTCAACAAAATATTTTCGCATTCGGAAGAGAAAGTTGGTGACTGAAATTTCGTAAGAAGGTCTCGCCGCGACGAAAAACGTCTATGCTGTAATGACTTCCATCCCAACTCGTGTATCATATCTGCCACACTCTCTCCCCTATTACGTGATAATACAAAACGAGCTGCAAAAAGCACCCTTTCGATGTCCTCCGTCAATCCCACCTGGTAAGGATCCCACACCGCGCAGCAATATTCTAACAGAGGACGAACGAGTGTAGTGTAAGCTGTCTCTTTAGTGGACTTGTTGCATCTTCTAAGTGTCCTGCCAATGAAACGCAACCTTTGGCTCGCCTTCCCGACAATATTATCTATGTGGTCCTTCCAACTGAAGTTGTTCGTAATTTTAACACCCAGGTACTTAGTTGAATTGACAGCCTTGAGAATTGTACTATTTATCGAGTAATCGAATTCCAACGGATTTCTTTTGGAATTCATGTGGATCATCTCACACTTTTAGTTATTTAGCGTCAACTGCCACCTGACACACCATACAGCAATCTTTTCTAAATCGCTTTGCAACTGATACTGGTCTTCGGATGACCTTACTAGACGGTAAATTACAGCATCATCTGCGAACAGTCTAAGAGAACTGCTCAGATTGTCACCCAGGTCATTTATATAGATCAGGAACAGTAGAGGTCCCAGGACGCTTCCCTGGGGAACACCTGATATCACTTCAGTTTTACTCGATGATTTGCCGTCTATTACTACGAACTGCGACCTTCCTGACAGGAAATCACGAATCCAGTCGCACAACTGAGACGATACCCCATAGCTAATATCGAACACGATGGTCCTCCCTCTCGCTAGTACCACGTGGCCGTCTTTTGCCCGGTCTTCTTGAGACCGTACATTCTCGTGACCACCGCTGCAAGCAGTCACATACAGTGGCTACATTCCTGCCAAGTCTTTCTGCAATATCGCAGAAGGAACATCCAGCTTCTCATAGCACTGTTGCACAACCTCATTCAAACTCAGTGAGGTATTGATAATAGCATTTGTCCCCTTAAAGACATTCTTTACCGACATCAACTCATCATGCCCAATCTCAAAGGTTACCAAAGCTCACGACCGTTACAGCGTGTGTTTAAATCAAACAGACCTAATTTGCATCCTCATAGTGGTGCTAAACAAGCGCACTCTTATGCAACTGGCGCCAAATCTGAATGGACGTCATCTTCCAAATGTAGAAACACGCCTGCCGAGTTTTGTTCATGTCGCACAACTCCTTGGTGTTGGTGGTGTGTATGTTAATACGCTACATAACAAATTCACCGACCGGCGTGGCCGAGCGGTTCTAGGCGCTACAGTCCGGAGCCGCGCGAGCGCTACGGTTGCAGGTTCGAATCCTGCCTCGGGCGTGGATGTGTGTGATGTCCTTAGGTTAGTTAGGTTTAAGTAGTTCTAAGTTCTAGGGGACTGATGACCTCAGTAGTTGTGTTCTGTAGTGCTCAGAGCCATTTGAACCATAACAAATTCATAAAATTTACTGAGAGGTGCTACAACATGTCCCTAGTTACCACCATTGATGCTGACTCGTCACTAACATTTCTTCCCCTAAAATGCAAAGCTTCAGCGCCGGAGATGTTAGACGTGTGAAACACTTTCGGGCAATTAGGCCATAATCCCGTTGCTCCGCTTGAAAATGTCAACATTTCGTCCATGTATGTGGAGGATACTTTCAGTGTAATACTTGAGTAGTCACAAAAACGAATTTTTATACCAATTGAAACTCACGCAGTGGAATTGAAGTCACCTGTTTTTTAAAACCCGACCGTCATTTCCAGCACCATTATTTTTCCAAAAAAAAATGTTCAAATGAATGTGAAATCTTATGGGACTTAACTGCTAAGGTCATCAGTCCCTAAGCTTACACACTACTTAACCTAAATTATCCTAAGGACAAACAGACACACACACGCCCGAGGGAGGACTCGAACCTCCGCCGGGACCATCCGCACAGTCTATGACTGCATTATTTTTCCACAGGGGAAATACTGTAAATCTTATTCACCGTTTTCCACTTTCCAATTTCGCCTGGAATTATTATCGCATTTAGCAATTTCTATCACCTCTGTATCGTACTGTCTACTGATTGTTCACAAAACATGAATTTTCACTAATATAGCATTCGAATGTCTGTAATGGGCAGCGAGTTCCGCCACAACTGATTTATGCTTTTCCTTTTTGAACGATTGTTTTTGTCTTGCATTATTAGTTTCTCTGCTGTTATATTCGTTGTTCCTACGTGCATCTGTTATCATATTCACTGTATTATAAACACTTCTGCTTTTTACAAATGTTGGTGAGCACCCTCTACTACTTGTTGATGACGAAAATTTCTCGCACTCGGTACATTGATCCACAACAAGTAATCTCAGTTCATATCTACAAACTTGTTGTTCCATCTAAAGGTGGAGGAGGCGGTGTCTACACGTATACGTCCGAAGCTCTGGTCGACGGAAAGTATCGACCATACAGCTAAAAGTAGTTACGTCAGGGCTTGGCGTGGACACTGAAGCACCTTATTAATAATTAAAGCTCTTCGTAACGCGCCCAGACTGTAATTCCAGCGACACTCACAGAAAAATTTTATAGATCGATTAATAGCACATGCTGTAAGGGAAAAGTCGTTTACTTACATTCAAGAATGAAAAGCACGTCAGAGTTGTCGCGTTTCAGGCATTCACGGCACGTCACAGAAAATGACACGTCAGCGGGCAATGGTTTGGTAATGGCTAGATATGTATCTACATTGAAACGTTGCTTGCACCACGCTCTCGCGTTTCTCAATAGCTACTCGATAACATCTTCGTTAGTACTCCTCGGATTCTATTTCACCACCTAAAAAGAAACAGTACTTAAGATAGGGTTTCAATTCCGACGAACGAAATAAAGCTCTATGTCTTAACTGATTTATCGATTTTTCCGGTACCTGAGGGTATGAAATGTTATCATCAAATGATTTTTCGACTTTCGCGATATGGATCGAGCTCTGTGACGAGGTTTTGATAACTGCTGTCGCAATAAGAAACGGTTGTCAATTTAAAATAAAGCGTACAGAGTCAACTGAAACAGATGATAATTCAAAAAGCCCAGGATGCAAAGCTACGGCATTGCAATTCTATGATTAAGTCTGAAGCATTGTATATATCGGTATATTTGATTATTAGAGTCACATCACTAAATAAGTACGATCTATAGAAATCAGTGAAGATAAATCCCAGGATAGAGATGGGCCGCTCAGCAGAACAGGTCTCTGGATTGAAAGAAAATCCCACGAATCCTACCCGCCTTATGAAAATAATATCCAAAAATTTTAGGATGAGGTGCCGGCCGCGGTGGTCTTTCGGTTCTAGGCGCTGCAGTCCGGAACCGCGGGACTGCTACGGTCGCAGGTTCGAATCCTTCCACGGGCATGGATGTGTGTGATGTCCTTGGGTTAGTTAGGTTTAAGTAGTTCTAAGTTCTAGGGGACTGATGACCTAAGATGTTAAGTCCCATAGTGCTCAGAGCCATTTGAACCTTTTTTTTTTTTTTTAGGATGAGGTGACTGAAATTTCCCGCGCACATAATTCCCTCGCAATAAAGTTAAGTATAATTGAGTACTTCAATTTGTACGAATCATTAGGAGGGGACATTGTACGGGACATAAACAAATTCAGAATTCTGATACCAGTTTATGGAAAATCCAAGCATCGTAAAATACACGTCAGATGTTGTCAGTTGTTTTTGATCTTGGATAATGCAACACAGATAATCAATTCTGGGCATTATGGTGTTGGGAGGCGCAATCCACTACGACGGCGCACCACTGGTGCTTGTTGAGGGAAAATTGCACAGTGAAGGATACATTCAGAAAATAAACCATCCTAGTCTGCTACCGTGCTCGCAAAATCAGAGGGATGGACTGTTGTAGTAGAATGATACCGGTGGAAACACTTACAGCGTAACGCGCTTTCCAAGATGTTAAGATGTTCAAATGGTTCAAATGGCTCTGAGCGCTATGGGACTTAACATCTATGGTCATCAGTCCCCTTGAACTTAGAACTACTTAAACCTAAATAACCTAAGGACATCACGCAACACCCAGCCACCACGAGGAAGAGAAAATCCCTGACCCCGCCGGGAATCGAACCTGGGAACCCGGGCGTGGGAAGCGAGAACGCTACCGCACGACCACGAGAAGCGGGCGTTAAGATGTTCGTCCATTTCCCTAGCCACCACAATCACGAGAACTTACACTGAACGTACTCCTATGAAGAACATGTGACGAAGTCTGTTCAGCAATGCACTACTGGGATAATCCCTTGTTAACATCACCAGTCGGTGGAATTAGCACCGAACGTTATCTCCCAAGATAACACCTGGTATCTGTATGACCATCTATAGACAAGACCTATACCAGATACATGACTCGTCCAAGTCATTCTGTCCGTAAGTGTACCACATTTGTGAATTAGTTCATACACAATATACATATTCTTTAACATGTGAATAATTTCTTTCCGATTACGACCATAGTTCCATTTATTTTAATATCTAAATAAGTGTTCATAACAACACGACAATCTAGTAAAGCGTTAAAGATATATAAATCGATAATGATATCTTTTCGTCTTTTCGTCGTGTTCAGCAGACCATCCTTTTTTACCGGGAGCAAGACCATTTCAATGAAGCGGAAAGATTAATCATTTTACAATCGTTCTGATGTCTTATGGCTGATTCGAACAAAATCATTCGTTTCTTTTTGTCTTGCTTATTTTACTGAGTAATATTTCGAAGGAGTGTGTACGAGAGCAAGCTAAAGATTTCTCGGCCTGTTGGAGAAAGAATTACAACAAAAATTCTTTTCTAGCGTATTCCCCTTATCGGTTGATACTCTTCGCGCAGCGTTTTTTTCAATTAATAGAATGCATCTCAGAAGTGCGATATTCGAGCATGTTCAAAATATTAATCAATAGACATGATAATGTAACGGTTTTACAACCAGCATATTATGTATATGTAGCAATTAGTGAAAGATAGAAGGTATAAAAACTGGTAAATAGGATTGTCTTTAGAACAATTTGTACTTCAAAAGCATGTTGCGTAACAAGTCCAAATTCTGTCAGACAGGCGTATTTTTCTCAGCGTCAGTAAATGTCACTAATGTCTTCTTGATTCGCTTGCTTCTAAAGTTGGCTTGCACAGTGGTTCCCAAGATTTCTGAGAACATTACCTCTGATGAATTAAGTTTTTGCTGGTCGTCTTCACAAACGCCGTCATGCAGATGAAAAGCTGCTGGAAACGTATACCAAGCCACAGACGCAGTCTGCTGCGTGCAGTATTTTGCTACAATATACATACTCCTGCGCTCGCATGGGACCTGTGGTAGTAATCGAAGACACCAGATCAGCTACGGACCACCTGCATCCCTTCATGTTTGATGTCTTCCCCGACGACGATGTCATCTATCAGCAGTATAATTGTCCGTGTCTCGAAGCCACCACCGTGCTATAGTGGTTTGAGGAACATGATAGTGAAATCACGTTAATGTGTTGGCCACCAAATTCCCCTGATGTGAATCCGATGCTTCCCGTCTGGATCTCTGTCGAGCGCCATCACCGCATCCACAAATCAGTGGCGAATTATTTAGGGGGCGTACATGACTTGTTTGTAGACACCTGGTGCCACATGGCTCCACAGATCTACCAAACAACTGTAGAATCGAAAATACGAAGAATCGGTGATAACTGCGTTACAAAGATGGCCTAGCGAGCTGTCAAGCAGGGGTCATAATGTTTTCGCTCGTCAGTGTATTTATCTGATGACATATGGAATTATAGTACTTACCAAAATTAAAGCAGTAACACTAGCAATACTATTCATCTAAATATGCATGATTACTACGCAGTTCACAGTTACGTGCCTGGCAGAGCGTTCATCGAACCACTTTCAAGCTACACTCCTGGAAATGGAAAAAAGAACACATTGACACCGGTGTGTCAGACCCACCATACTTGCTCCGGACACTGCGAGAGGGCTGTACAAGCAATGATCACACGCACGGCACAGCGGACACACCAGGAACCGCGGTGTTGGCCGTCGAGTGGCGCTAGCTGCGCAGCATTTGTGCACCGCCGCCGTCAGTGTCAGCCAGTTTGCCGTGGCATACGGAGCTCCATCGCAGTCTTTAACACTGGTAGCATGCCGCGACAGTGTGGACGTGAACCGTATGTGCAGTTGACGGACTTTGAGCGAGGGCGTATAGTGGGCATGCGGGAGGCCGGGTGGACGTACCGCCGAATTGCTCAACACGTGGTGCGTGAGGTCTCCACAGTACATCGATGTTGTCGCCAGTGGTCGGCGGAAGGTGCACGTGCCCGTCGACCTGGGACCGGACCGCAGCGACGCACGGATGCACGCCAAGACCGTAGGATCCTACGCAGTGCCGTAGGGGACCGCACCGCCACTTCCAAGCAAATTAGGGACACTGTTGCTCCTGGGGTATCGGCGAGGACCATTCGCAACCGTCTCCATGAAGCTGTGCTACGGTCCCGCACACCGTTAGGCCGTCTTCCGCTCACGCCCCAACATCGTGCAGCCCGCCTCCAGTGGTGTCGCGACAGGCGTGAATGGAGCGACGAATGGAGACGTGTCGTCTTCAGCGATGAGAGTCGCTTCTGCCTTGGTGCCAATGATGGTCGTATGCGTGTTTGGCGCCGTGCAGGTGAGCGCCACAATCAGGACTGCATACGACCGAGACACACAGGGCCAACACCCGGCATCATGGTGTGGGGAGCGATCTCCTACACTGGCCGTACACCTCTGGTGATCGTCGAGGGGACACTGAATAGTGCACGGTACATCCAAACCGTCATCGAACCCATCGTTCTACCATTCCTAGACCGGCAAGGGAACTTGCTGTTCCAACAGGACAATGCACGTCCGCATGTATCCCGTGCCACCCAACGTGCTCTAGAAGGTGTAAGTCAACTGCCCTGGCCAGCAAGATGTCCGGATCTGTCCCCCATTGAGCATGTTTGGGACTGGATGAAGCGTCGTCTCACGCGGTCTGCACGTCCAGCACGAACGCTGGTCCAACTGAGGCGCCAGGTGGAAATGGCATGGCAAGCCGTTCCACAGGACTACATCCAGCATCTCTACGATCGTCTCCATGGGAAAATAGCAGCGTGCATTGCTGCGAAAGGTGGATATACACTGTACTAGTGCCGACATTGTGCATGCTCTGTTGCCTGTGTCTATGTGCCTGTGGTTCTGTCAGTGTGATCATGTGATGTATCTGACCCCAGGAATGTGTCAATAAAGTTTCCCCTTCCTGGGACAATGAATTCACGGTGTTCTTATTTCAATTTCCAGGAGTGTAGCTATGAAGATTGTAACGATTCACGAAATTTTTGGCTAATGAGGCTGGAATGACCAACCAGTACCGCTTGGGTTTTGTGTGGATTGTGTATTGTGTTTTGAACCCTAAATCCCGTGTCTGTTTTGATAACGCACAGGGGTCAGCATTTTCACTATCGACAGTCACCAGCTTACATGTAGTGTTTAAAGGGAGACGCAGCTCATGACATTTCACTGTCGCACAATGAGAGTATCGGATCTAATACCGAACCATCTGGAAACGTATTGCTCCATGTGTCCATTGCGACCTTTCCGTCCCTGACACGATGCATTCTTGGTGAGACGTAGGGTACGAGCGAAACCATTCGTTTTAACCTGGAGAGAAATTTAAGCTGTTAAGTCTGGCAAGTAAAATATCGAATCAGATAGTACAGAGGCCTTGCTAAAGTCTAAAAAGCAAACTGACCATGACTAGCTTCTGGTTGTCTGTTGCCAGTCTTATGAGATTACAAGAGTCAATACAGAGTGGAATCTCATGGACTTGTACTATGGACTTTTATACGCAGCAGTCAGCATGGTTTGCGCAGAAGACTCGTAGTTCTCGTATTTGTGGTTCTAGCTCGGCAACTTGGGCATGGGTTTATGTTAGCGACACCAGCACCGAGTTAAAAGATTTAGCGCGAATGTAAACAGAAATGTGCTGGACTGGAAATATTTTCCTTCGCAAAGTAAACCAGTGGATTTTTGTTTACGAGAAAGGAGCTGTGGTTCATACCGAAAAGTTAGCCTTCTTGGGTTTTTGGCAGCTTAAGGGAGAGTGAAGCCTCCGCGTTTGCACAGCGCTCACCTCTGCAGCGCCAACACGGCCGCAGGGGCGTAAAAGAACACACTTACCCAGAAGACAGGTAGCTACTTCTCGCATCGGCTGCTGACGTCCACCACTTTCATGATGGATATACAAGAGGACACCTATGTTGTGGCGCAATGCCAATATCCTTCAATAACAATAGTAGGAACAATAATAATAATAATTTGGAGTAGTGAAATGGAGTAACACAGACCTAGAAGCACTCAATACACTTACACGGGCACAATGCCACAAATAGAGAATACATCACATTCATTCAGCAACACAAAGATTCACATGAAACAGGAAGGAAGGAGGAAGGGGATTTATCGACATAAAAAACATACATTATGGACAGGTAGACAATTTAAGAAAATTCTTTCTAGAACGAGAAGAAACTAGCAAAATACACAAAGCAATCACTCATATAAATACATCGGCTACACCACTGCAATTTCATAACCACTTCTACAACCCTTTAGATCACATAACATCATCAGATACGAAGAAAGTAAATTTGAAAAACAAAGCACTGCATGGCAAGCACCCGTATCATCTAACACAGCCACACATCGATCAAGACGCATCCAACACATGGCTAAGAAAAGGCAATATATACAGTGAGACGGAAACATTCATTATTGCAATACAGGATCAAAAAATAAACACCAGATATTACAGCAGGCATATTATTAAAGGTCCCAATACCACAACAGATAAATGCAGGCTTTGCAAACAACAAATAGAAAAAGTAGACCACATCACAAGCGGATGTACAATACTAGCAAATACAGAATACCCCAGAAGACATGACAATGTAGCAAAAATAATACATCAACAGCTTGCCATGCAACATAAACTTATAAAACAACACGTTCCCACATACAAGTATGCACTACAAAATGTACTGGAGAATGATGAATACAAATTATACTGGAACAGAACCATTATAACAGATAAAACAACACCACATAACAAACCTGAGATCATTCTCACCAATAAAAAGAAGAAATTATCACAACTAATCGAAATATCCATACCCAATACAACAAATATACAGAAGAAAACAGGAGACAAAATTGAAAAATACATCCAACTGGCTGCGGAAGTCAAGGACAAGTGGCATCAGGATAAAGTTGACATTATACCAATTACACTATCTACTACAGGAGTCATACCACACAATAACCACCAGTACATCAACGCAATACAGCTACAGCCAAACGTATATATATAACTACAGAAATCTGTAATTATTGATACATGTTCAATTACCCGAAAGTTCCTAAATGCAATGTAACATATACCGTACAGTTAAAAGGAAGTCATGCTTGATCAAGGTACGCGTCACTTTCCATTTTTAACCAGACATAACGTCTGAGAAAGGAAAGAAATAATAATAATAATAATGGTGATGAAAATAATAAGCATTGCTGGTATGGTAAAATCACGAAATATTCAAATCTTTATTGGTGTAAAAGATAAACAAACCTGTATTCTCTTTACTAGACCAGCTTTCGTATTTCCTCAAGCATTTTAGTGACACAACACAAGGAAGTAGAACAAAATATTTATCAAGGTTCCAGTTTCGAGTCATAGTCCAGCTAACATTTCTGATGTGACAGGACGTTTTAAAGCACTTATATATGAACAGCGCTGTTTACTAATGTATTTATTTCAGAGAATTACACACCTATAACACAACAGAAAACGTTTCCCGTGGAAAACTTCAGGTTGAGATACATGATTTGTGGATATTCTTCAACTCCTCTGGAAGCCTTTTGAAAGTGTATGTTGCAAAATACCGCACAAATTTTTGTACAGAAGTTAAGAACATGTAAGCAAGACGAATATCGTCCTCCAACCTCGTGTTCACCGAATACATGCTGTTTTTTTTCCGTTAGCAAAATCATGCTGCAAACCACAGGTTTTGGCAGCGAGCTGACTTAATACGTTGTGCATGTAAGAGTCATCTGTTCGTTAAATAGAGGCATCCATGATCACCGTCAATGAATGTGACATTTGGCATGCCTCACGCTTAAACTAAAAATTATCTTTCTGTTCGAACTGAATCGCTCCAAGACAACATTCCTTACAACAGCAAGAAATGAATGTACACAAGGAAAACGAGTTTCAGTGTATGTGTAACTGTGCTTTCTTTCATCTATAACGAGTGTCTGTGAACTGCAATATTTACTTATTGTTGTTGAAGATTAAGACAGAATTCAAGACGTCGGGGTCACGTATGTAACATTTCCTTACGAGCAGCAAAGTGAGCTCCGTGTTTCATGTGTTCATGCGACTAGCGGATCAGTCAGCAGTGTTTTATACTGTCACTCTACGTTACGTTGAAATTACCTAATTTATCAGTCTAAATATGTGCCCCGAGTTGTGGTATGTTCTCGATTTCGTAGCAGGATGTCTATTCTAGTTCCTGGTCCCCTTGTCAGTAAAAAATAGCCACCTGTCAGTGTTAGTTCGTCCCAGGATTTACTTGGAAATAAATTCAGTTCAATGCTCAAAACTAGACGAAGAAAACTGAAATCATTTTAGTAAACGATACATGATCATTCGCTGGAATAAGGCACAACCCATTATGTGCACTGTCTGGCAAGAAAAGCGATGTACGTAGAATGGGAAGACGAAACAAAATGAAACTTCATTGGTTGAGAGGGTCTGTTATGTTATTTCAGAGTTTGCAATGTAGACTCAAATTTACAGAGATCCTTGAGTCCATTTATCAGTATGACGTTGTACTCCCACTGTCCTGAAAGCATGCACTGGTTCGGTTGGGAAAAATTCCATGAAGCCGTTTATCCTCTCCTGAGGCAAGCTGGACCACAACTGTTGTAACGAGCCCTTAGTATCCCGGATGCTGGCACTGGGACTGAATTGACGCCAGAACTGATCCTACATATGTTCTATCAGGGACAGATCTGGGAATCACGCTGGCCTGGGAAGTACCTCATCATGCAGACAGTTAATAGAGACGCGTGACATTTGTTGACGAGCACTGTGTTGTTGAAGAGCACACCAACATACGGAGGTTCCAGAGTGTCCTTGATGTACCGTTGTTCCTGCAGAGTTCCCTCAGTCACTACCAGTCAAGTCATTCCCCACGGTCCCCCACACAGTGACACAAAGAGTAACACCGTTTTGCCTCTCCAAAACAATGTAAGAATGGCAGATCTCTCCAAGTCGCCACCATACTCGCCGACGATGGTCATGCAGGGTAGTACAGATTCGTAACTCGGCGCTGTATACAATGCGACGCCATTGGTCAGTAAGTGATGGTTCCCGGTCAAGGCACCACTCTAAACGCAGCCTTTCGTGTTGTGGTGTTAACGGCAGCCTACGCATGGGAAGTTAATTTCCTAGTCCGGCTTCTGCTGGCCTCAGACCAATGCTGCAGCATGACACAGAATGTTGCAAGAGTCCATTACTCGTTCTCGGGCGGTGGGTGCAGCTGTGAGGGGCTTACGATGTGCTTGTTCGACAATACCGCGATCCTCCCATGTGGTGGTGAGATGTCGTCAAGAGCAATGAAGACGAGTATGCCTGCTTTCACGTCCCCATGCAATCCAACATTGGGTGACACACCCACATGCTCCACAAATCTGGATATTGCACGATTCGACCAGCCGATCAAATGGAGTCCCACAGTGAGGCGTCTTTCAAACTCTGTCAGGTGCTCATAAAGCTGTTTCACACGGGCACGTGGCATCTCGTGTGCTTCACCATGGTTGCTTAACGTCTGATGCTGTTCACACCCATTATATACCCTACCAAGCCGGCAACGGCACTAAACATGAAAAGCAATAATGCACCCCGGATGCTGTTCCACCTGTCAGAGAGTTTTCGTCGATAGTGTGTGCCGCGCGGTCTAGGGCGCCTGGTTACGGTTCGCGTTCGAGTACTGCCTCGCATGGGTTTGTGTGTTGTTCTTAGCGTAAGTTAGTGTGTAAGCCTAGGGACCGATGACGTCAGCAGTTTGGTCCCATAGTCCTTACCACAAATTTCCAATTTCCGATAGTGTGAACGTGTACGATGTTGCAGTGACATCCGATCATCTCTTCCAGGAGCTTGACATTTCTCTGTCAGGCATTGTGTTTAGGAACATATCTGGATGGAGCGATTACCCACATGACTCTTATCGTCGACGGGAGATTTCAGTGTAACATTCATCAGAAGAAACGTAAATAAACGTAATTATTCAACAAGGATAGTCTATTACAAACTCCTCGTTCTCGTATTTCTTTAATCTTGTTTGGGATTTATAACAAGTTGGACTAACTGAGAGAAGATTAGACTTAGTCAGTACTTGAGTGGCCCTACAAACTGCTGTGGGATGCGACAGACAAGTGTGCATTGTGGAGAGCCTTAACTCGGGAGATTCGAAATACCCACGTTCAGATATTAGATGAGAAACCATTACATTTTCCGAAAGACAAATTTTAGACATTTCCCCCCTGATATTTACTGATGTGGAAACAGACACCATAAAGCGCGCAGATGAAAAGTATAAGACTTTAGGGATATGTGAACTGTATCAGAGATATTAGAGCTGTAACCATAAAAAGTAATCTCTAAATGTACAAAGTTTATGACACAAGTGATGATATACGAGGTCTGTTCAAAAAATTTCGGAACATAATTTCGCGTCAGTGCTGTGTTGGAGTGAAGCGCGTTTGGCACCCCTGCACAGGTTTGTGTTTAGTGTGTAACTGCCGGAAGTTTCATTGTTGTATATCTGTTAGTTATTGTTCAGTGCTGTATTGAGTAGAACGTTGTGTCGCACAGTTTGCGAATTTCGAGATGGCAGTGCTGGAGGAGCAACGTGTCTGCATTAAATTTTGCGTGAAACTCAAGAAAATCTTCAGAGAGACACACCAAATGAAGTAGGAAACTTACGGTGATGAGTGCTTAAGCCGTACTCGGTATTAACAATGATCAGGATGGAAGTCAAAGATGATCCTCATTCAGGACGCCCTTCAACGTCTACGAGCGACGCTCATGTCAGGAGCGTCAACGAAACTATGCATGCCAATTGAAGACTGATTGTCCGAGAGATTTCAGAAGAACGTAACATTTCTGTTGGATCAAGTCATGAAGTCCTGACACAGTATCTTGGAATGCATCTTGTTGCCGCCAATTTCGTCCCACGACTCATGAGTCAAGACCAGAAAGATCTCGGCCTCACAATCTGCGAAGAGCTGTTGGTTCGTGCAAATGAGAACAAGATATTCCTTAAGAGAATCATAACTGGTTATGAGACGTAGGTCTACGTTTATGATTTTGAGCCAGGGGGACAATCTTCACAATGGATCGGGAAAGGTTCTCTAAGACTAAAACAAGCTTGTCAAGTCAGGTCAAATGTCAGTGCCACTCGGACAGTTTCCTTTGACTTTCAAGGATTAATTCATCATGAATTCATGCCACAGGGACAAACTGTTAATCGATGGTTCTATCGGGACGTTTTGCAACGCCTGCGAGAGATTGTTGTAATGTGGCGAGACAATTCATGGCGAGACTATTCGTGTCTCTTGCATCAAGATAAAGCACCCGCACATTCATCCCTGTTGGCGCGTGACTATTGCACAAAAAACGAAGCCAGTGTGCCGCTTCATCCCCCGTACTCTCTGGCCCCTGCGGACTTTTTTATTTACAAAGCTCAAAACCCCGTGGAAAGGAAGAAGATTTACAACGATAGACGGGCTAAAAGAAAATCCGCAGACGGCGCATCGCTCGATCCAGCAAGAGGCGTACCAAGACTGCTTTCGGAAGTGGAAACGGCATCGGTAGCAGTGTATCAGTTGTGGAGGAGAGTGTTTCGAAGGAGATCATGAACAATAAATAAAAGATAAGCGTAGAAAATTTTTGTGGACAAAGCTCTGGAGTTTTTTCGACAGATGTTTTACAAGGGTCCTCGTTGTCAATTTTTGATCTCATTGTTTGCTTCTTGTGCTTGCTCGCTTTGTTAGCAAGCTCGTTTCTGGATTGCACTAGCTTCAATCTGATGTTAATTTAGCTGGTCGTTCAGCGTTTATTCCTATCTGGAGAATAAACGTTTAATCAGGTTTCAGGAATGATTAAGTGTATATGAATCACAAAACAGTATTCTGTTCACAGAAAACATTTTTTATTTTTCTGTCATAACTATCGATTAGTTGCTGTGATGACCAAATGTAGGTTTATGTGTCTTAAAAATATATTGTTAACTTCATTTTTTATTTCATTTAAAATATCAATCATTTCCTTACAAGATTAGTAATTGGTTCAAATGGCTCTGAGCGCTATGGGACTTAACTTCTGAGGTCATCAGTCCCCTAGAACTTAGAACTACTTAAACCTAACTAACCTAAGGACATCACACACATCCATGCCCGTGGCAGGATTCGAACGTGCAACCGTAGCGGTCGCGCGGTTCCAGACTGTAGCGCCTAGAACCGCTCGGCCACTCCGGCGGCGATTAGTAATTGTTGAATAATTATATATGGAAGCTTTCTTTATGTCCCCGTAATTTTCAGGCGCCATTTAAAGAGCAGCTACCTATAGTCTTTAACTTCCGATGGAAACTGCAGTCATTTTTACGTTACGAAGTCCGATTGTAAATTACATATTATTTTATGAAAGTAAACAACATTAAATTTCACGGTAAATTTATAGATTACCAAAAGAACTGCCTTCCAAGCTACTTCTGGGCCGTAGCTATTTTAAAGTTGCTACTGAAATCGTTTAACAATTTACGTAAAAGCTTTAACAATGGAAGAAAAGAAACTATATTTCATGAACAGAGGCCCAACGTTTCTTTAACGTAGCCGTCATAGCTAATTATTGCAAGTCAGAATTTACGGAAAGTTAATATTTGCATTTCTCAGTTATTTTACGTAACTTCAGTTCACTAAAGACAGGCGGTGACGTTAAAACATCTCATGTCATATAATGATAACGAGAAGAAAATTAGAGAAATTCCGACTGGCACAGACGGTTACTGGCTCAGGGAATGGGACAAAATAAAATTTATTGGAGGGGGAGGGGGTGGGAGGGTACGAAAGAGACAGTACCTGAGACATTGTTTCCTCCGCTACACACCGTACAGTGATTTTCGGACTGCAGAAGTATATACAGAAAGCAAGCTATTCCAAGTTACAATCATACTTGCTACGTGTATCGGAACGAGTATCACATAAAGCTTCTGTCCCCGTGGGCTGTTCTTGTAACTGCGTCAATAAAGGCCGGTGGGCTCGCGGCTACTGGATTTCCTCCAGGGACCGAGCCACCCTTCGCTGCCTGCCCCCTATAAATTACGGCCTCATTAAGTGTAGTGCGCACCGCGAGGCAGATACAAAGAAGAACTGTGTGCCTCTCCCGCCTTTAAAACAGCCACTTGATAATTAATTCGCGGCGCGTGAGACGGCGTACAAATGCTGAGCTGTACGCATGTATCCTTCTGTGCGTACCAGAGAAAGTACGAGCATGCAAACAGAAAACGCGTAGCGAAAAAAAAAAAAAAAAAAAAAAACTGTACGATAAGAAAAGTGAACAAAATTTATTGCTCTTCTAGACGTTCAATCTATCTCGTTAACAGCTGCAAGTTGGTAAATTTGTGCAGCATCAGCTTAATAATCGTACTTTTTTCTGTGCCGTGCCTTGCGAGAAGGTATAATGTCAGTCATTTCTCACTGGAGCAACTGAGACCAATGCCTCACTCCTGGACACTATGAAACATAATTTGGCGATAATGACAGAACTGCAAAACTGGAAATGAGCATTGTCACAGAGTTTAAGACATTGGACTTCCTTTCTGTGACATCGTCAGTTCAGTTCCCCTTCCGACCTGCCATGTTTAGCTTACACTATGTGATCAAAAGTATTCGGACTTCCAACTTCGTGGCGCCCTCCATCGGTAATGCTGGAATTCAATATGGTGTTGGCCCACCCTTAGCCTTGATGACAGCTTCCATTCTCGCAGGCATACGTTCAGTCAGGTGCTGGAAGGTTTCTTGGGGATAGTAGCCCATTTCTCTCGGAGTGCTGCACTGAGGACAGTTATCGACGTCGGTCGGTGAGGCCTGGCACGAAGTCGGTGTTCCAAAACATTCCAAAGGTTTTCTATAAGATTCACGTCAGGCCTCTGTCCAGGCTAGGTCATTTCATTCCAAGGATGTTACTGTCATGTAACCATCCCGTCACAGGCCGTGCATTACGAACAGGTGCTCGATCGTGTTGAAGAGAAATTCGAGAATAGCGATTGAATCTTTCAACAGTGGGAAGCAAGAAGGTGCTTAAAACATCAGTGTAAGCCTGTGCTGTGATAGTGCCACGCAAAACAAAATGGGTGCAAGCCTCCTCCATGAAAAACACTACCACACCATAACACCACCACCTCCGAATTTTACTGTTGGCACTACACACGATGGTAGATGGCGTTCACCGACCATTCGCCATACTAACACCCTGCCATCGGATCGCCACATTGTGTACGGTGATTAGTCAGTCCACACAACGTTTTTGCACTGTTCAGTCGTCCAATATTTTCGCTCCTTACACCAAGCGAGGAGTCGTATGGCAATTACCGGCGTGATGTGTGGCATAAGCAGCCGCTCGATCATGAAATCCGTTTTCTCACCTCCCGGCTAACTGTCGTAGAACTTGCAGTGGATCCTGATGCAGTTTGGAATTCCTGTGTGATGGTCTCGATAGATGTCTATCTATTACACACTATGACCATCTTCTAACTGTCGGCGGTCTCTGTCAGTCAACAGACGAGCTCGGCCTGTACGCTTTTGTGCTGTACGTGTCCCTTCACGTTTCCACTTCACTATCAACATCGGAAACAGTGGACCTAGAGATGTTTAGGAGTGTGGAAATCTCGCGTACAGACGTAAGACACAAGAGACACCCAATCATCTGACCACGTTCGAAGTACGTCAGTTCTACGGAGTGCCCCATTCCGCTCTCTAACGATGTCTAATGACTAATGAGGTCGCTGATTTGGAGTACCTGGCATTAGCTGGCAGCACAAATCACCTAATAAGAAAAAGTTGGTTTTTGGGGGTGTCCGGATACTTTTGATCACAGAATGTGCTTTTGTCTTCGTAAAGCACATAAGATGAATGCTCGGACAGCCAACTTTCTTCATCATCTTTGTTCAGGCCCGACATTACGAGATGTCGTCGTCGTCGTCGTCGTCGTCGTCGTCGAAGGAGGGTTAAACCCTTATGTTCCTTTTTATTACAACTTTCACAAGAATCTACAAATGAAACTTAAGTGTATTTTCGTACTGTGCTAAATATGTCTGCTGATAACTACAACCACCTCTACTACTGCTGCAACGTTATTTGCACCTTACTCTATCCGGTATATTTCTTTGCGTGGCTGAGAAAGACAGACCTTATGTGAGAATATTCAATGACCAGCGTACCACTAAGGTGAGAAAAGTTTCTTTTTACTATAATGATGTGTATCGCATGGCCATTTATGTCTACCTTTTTAAGCGTATTGGGTAAAGCGCTAGGTGTTTGCTGCTACTATGTCTTAGCTTTTGGCTGTGACATGTGAAAATAAACAATGGAGATGGTACTAGGTATGAGAGACAAGTGCGCAGGTTTTTAAGATGAGTAGAGACGAATGTGGAATCATTCTAGCGGCTATACGCGTCGTAATATGTTAAATTAAAGTTAAAACAAATAAAACTTACTGTTAGAACAAAACACGATTAAACGATTACATAGAACAACATCCTAAACTTGTGGATGCCATTGTTTAAATAATTTTGTAACTTATTATTTAGGCTATAATAAATAAAATCTGCAGTGTGGTACAGTTTAGCAACACACCCCTAGTACCATTTCGGATCGGGTAAGGAAAGAGTACTCGACTACCGCAGGAGCTGAAAGACCGAACGGGATGCGGAGGCGCGGGCTCGATACATTCTTGGCCTCTGCTGGGAGCCCGGCAGACAAAGGCGGCTTCGAGGGTCAGGAACCGGAAGCAGTTTGCCGCTTTGCTCTCTGCAGGGGGTGGAGCGGGCCGCTTGCCAATTGTTCGCGACTTCAGTGAGACGGCTCGAGCTAAAATTGCCTAGTTGCATGGCTTAGCATCGTCTTCCCGGCTCGCCCGCCGTCGATCCTCGGCGTGCGCCTTGCCACTTTGTCGTTCCCCTCGCACTGCGGTTGGGAGTCGCCGCCTTAGCACACAGTTTCCAGCCCTGTCTCCGATTTGAAACAAAATCGAACATTATGATCACCCACATTCACGTCTCAGAGAAATGATGTCGTCTCAATCTGATCTGTAATATCAACGAAACCTTTGGGAAGACAGCACAGAGATGGTCAGCACTATGTGGAGGACCTGGGCTCGATTCTGGGAACTGCCAGAGATTTTTCCTTGGTGGGAGGGCTGGATCAGAGTGCATTCAGCTTCGTGATACCTACTGAGGAACTATTTGAGTGAGAGGTAGTGGCTCCAAGGTCAACGACCGGGAGAGCGGTGTGCTGACACCGTGCCCCTCCGTATCTGATACAGTGACACCATTGGCAGAGGATGACACGGCGATCGGTCGGTCCGCATTGGCCAATGATGGCCAGATCGTGGAGCTTTGCTTCGCTTTCTTGCTGTACAGTGATCAAAGCTGTCCTTACAATCTACGAGAAGCTATTTCAATTCCCTGTTCTGTATTCTAATTTGGAGCAGATGTGGATTTTCCTAATTTGCTTACTTAAAACACGTCTAGTAAAATAATTTTACCAATTCAAGGTGATTCGTTATTTTATCTACATCTAATCTACATGACTACTCTGCAATTCACATTTAAGTGCTTGGCAGAGGGTTCATCGAACCACAATTATACTAGCTCTCTACCATTCCACTCCCGAAAAGCGCGCGGGAAAAACAAACACCTAAACCTTTCTGTTCGAGCTCTGATTTCTCTTATTTTATTTTGATCATCATTCCTACCTATGTAGGTTGGGCTCAACAAAATATTTTCGCATTCGGAAGAGAAAGTTGGTGACTGAAATTTCGTAAAAAGATCCCGCCGCGACGAAAACGTCTTTGCTGTAATGACTTCCATCCCAATTCGCGTATCATATCTGCCACACTCTCTCCCCTATTACGTGATAATACAAAACGAGCTGCCTTTTTTTGCACCCTTTCGATGTCCTCCGTCAATCCCACCTGGTAAGGATCCCACACCGCGCAGCAACATTCTAACAGAGGACGAACGAGTGTAGTGTAAGGTGTCTCTTTAGTGGACTTGTTGCATCTTCTAAGTGTCCTGCCAATGAAACGCAACCTTTGGCTCGCCTTCCCGACAATATTATCTATGTGGTCTTTCCAACTGAAGTTGTTCGCAATTTTAACAGCCAGGTACTTAGTTGAATTGACAGCCTTCAGAATTGTACTATTTATCGAGTAATCGAATTCCAACGGATTTCTTTTGGAACTCATGTGGATCACCTCACACTTTTCATTATTTGGTGTCAACTGCCAACTTCCACACCATACAGCAATATTTTCTAAATCGCTTTGCAACTGATACTGGTTTTCGGATGACCTTATTAGACGGTAAATTACAGTATCATGTGCGAACAACCTGAGAGAACTGCTCAGATTGTCACCCAGGTCATTTATATAGATCAGGAACAGCAGAGGTCCCAGGACGCTTCCCTGGGGAACACCTGATATCACTTCAGTTTTACTAGATGATTTGCCGTCTGTTACTACGAACTGTGACCTTCCTGACAGGAAATCACGAATCCAGTCGCACAACTGAGACGATACCCCGTAGGCCCGCAGCTTGATTAGAAGTCGCTTGTGAGGAACGGTGTAAAAGCTTTCCGGAAATCTAGAAATACGGAATCAACTTGAGATCCCCTGTCGATAGCAGCTGTTACTTCGTGCGAATAAAGAGCTAGCTGCGTTGCACAAGAACGATGTTTTCTGAAACCATGCTAATTACGTATCAATAGATCGTTCCCTTCGAAGTGATTCATAATGTTTGAATACCGTATATGCTCCAAAACCCTACTGCAAACCGACGTCAATTATATAGGTCTGTAGTTAGATGGATTACTCCTACTACCCTTCTTAAACACTGGTGCGACCTGCGCAATTTTCCAATCTGTAGGTAGTGATCTATCGGTGAACGAGCAGTTGTATATGAGTGCTAAGTAGGGAGCTATTGTATCAGCGTAATCTGAAAGGAACCTAATCGGTATACAATCTGGACCTGAAGACTTGCCTGTATCAAGCGATTTGAGCTGCTTCGCAACCCCTAAGGTATCTACATCTAAGAAACTCATGCTAGCAGCTGTACGTGTTTTAAATTCTGGAATATTCCATTCATCTTCCCTGGTGAAGGAATTTCGGAAAACTGCGTTCAATAACTCCGCTTTAGCGGCACAGTCGTCAATAACAGTACCATCGGCAGTGGGCAGCGAAGATATTGACTGCGTCTTGCCGCTTGTGTACTTTACATACGACCAGAATTTCTTCGGATTTTCTACCAAATTTCGAGACAATGTTTCGTTGTGGAACCTATTAAAGGCATCTCGCATTGAAGTCATTGCCAAATTTAGCGCGTCTGTAAATTGTAGCCAATCTTCGGGATTTCGCGTTCTTCTGAACTTCGCAAGCTTTTTCCGTTGCCTCTGTAACAGCGTTCGGACCTGTTTTCTGTACCACGGGGGATCCGTTCCATCTCTTACCAATTTATGAGGTATGAATCTCTCAATTGCTGTTGCTACTATATCTTTGAATTTGAGCCACATCTCGTCTACATTTGCATAGTCAGTTCGGAAGGCAAGGAGATTGTCTCTTAGGAAGGCTTATAGTGACACTTTATCCGCTTTTTTAAATAACCTTATTTTGCGTTTCTTTCTGGTGGATTTGGAAGAAACGGTACTGAGCTTAGCTACAACGACCTTGTGATCACTAATCCCTGTATCAGTCATGATGCTCCCTATCAGCTCTGGATTGTTTGTGGCTAAGAGGTCAAGTGTGTTTTCGCAACCATTTACAATTCGCGTGGGTTCGTGGACTAATAATTTTCGGAGAAAGCATTTAGGACAATCTCGGAAGATGTTTTCTGCCTACCACCGGTTTTGAACAAGTATTTTTACCAACATATCGAGGGAAGGTTGAAGTGGCTCTGAGCACTATGGGACTTAACATCTTAGGTCATTAGTCCCCTAGAACTTAGAACTACTTAAACCTAACTAACCTAAGGACATCACACACATCCATGCCCGAGGCAGGATTCGAACCTGCGACCGTAGCAGTCCCGCGATTCCGGACTGCAGCGCCTAGATCCGCACGACCACCGTGGCCGGCGAAGGTTGAAGTCCCCACCAGCTATAACCATATGAGTGGGGTATTTATTTGTTACGAGACTCAAATTTTCTCTGAACTGTTCCGCAACTATATCATCGGAGTCTGGGGGTCGGTGGAAGGAGCCAATTATTAACTTAGTTCGGCTGTTAAGTATAACCTCCACCCATACCAATTCGCACGGAGTATCTACTTCGACTTCACTACAAGATAAACCACTACTGACAGACACAAACACTCCACCACCAATTCTGCCTAATCTATCTTTCCTGAACACCGTCTGAGACATCGTAAAAATTTCTGCAGAACTTATTTCAGGCTTTAGCCAGATTCCTGTACCTATAACGATTTCAGCTTCTGTGCTTTCTATTAGCGCTTGAAGCTATTAGTTCACAATTTTGCTTCAGCCGTTTTTTCTCGAAGTTACAGGGTTTATTGCGAAAAGTTATAAGAAATTTACGATCCGGAGTACTAGACATTGCTGGCCACTACTTTCTCCCATCTTTCAGACAGCATACGAATGCAGCAGAGGAAGAACTGGGTGTCTTTTGAGGAGATGCATTAATCGATCAAATTTTTCACTCGTTCACGTGACCGGAGGTGCTGGTCGGCCAGGCCGTGTGCCATAGATCGAAAAAGGAGGTAGTCAGAGGGAGGTTCGCCTGGACGATACAGCGGGTTAGGACTTCACGTTTCAAAATTCCCAAGCATATTCTGACGGGTTTTGTGACGTGGGGTCGAGAATTATCATCCTGCAAAATCACCTTTTCGTATGTATACCTGTATTTTGGCCGTTTGTGTTTCAGCGCTCGGCTCAAACGTGTAAATTGGTTTCGATAACGATCTCCTGTGACTGTTTCCGTAGGTTTCAGTAGTTCCGAAAAGCTTCTCTTCCATCGCCATGCCGGTCTGCTAGGTCAAAATTGCCGTTCTTGAAGTGCTGAAACCATTCTATGGACGTTGTTTCAGTAATAGGGCCCTAACCGTAGGGATTACCCAGCCTTTTATGAGTCTCAGCCGTAGATTTCTTCATGTTCAAGGAAAAAATTAAAACTCCCGCGAATGACAAGAAATGGGCTCGTAAGTTGAGATATTCAGTCGAGAATAACTTTATGATGCAATCACAAATCGACTAATATTTTAATGGCGTTACATTTACAAATGCCCAAGTTTATTGTATGGCACGTAATGACCTGAACCACCACTTGCCCCTGTTGCCATCAAATGGAAAACAGCGGAAGGAAAGTTGTGGACCAAATATTTATTGATCTATTGCATTCTGGAAACCTGCTATGCCTCCTTTTTATCAAGAGCAGATCGTACAATGCAGTCACAGCATTGAACATTCTTCGTATAATAGTACTTTTTAAACTGTTAGTTCTAATATGGTGCCATTCGGTTTGTGGCTACCTCTTTGTGTATTGGAGAGTAGCCCCCACCCCAAAATCCCTGTTAGTATGTGGCTCGGCAACGCTCCGTCATCGCAACTCCGCACGTGTTTCATACAAAACGTATTTGTTTCTATTTATCTAACATTAAACATCCAATACTGTAATTATAATTAAATGTTCCGTGACAATCCCTTTTAGGTGAATACACTGTTCTGTTACTAGTTACTAATATATTTATATTAAAGTAGATGACAGTTTCAGATAAAATTACTTGGGACACACTCAGAAATTCACTGACCAACAGTGTCTTTACGGCACTTGTGAACTTATATTAATGCACTGTCAATTGCGTGTCACATAACGACACTCTTTCCCACACCATCGGAATTACTGACGTATAGTCACACTTCCCCGTCATTGGCATCTTTTCCCGCATTCATCCCCTTTCCACTGTGAATATCTCACCGACCTGTGTCTCGGTCTCTAATATCTACTCCGAACTTATTTAGTTCATTCATACTTACGTTGCTTGTTACAATGTCTAATAACTTAAACTAACCTTTCGTTTCTAATTTTAATATCAAATTTAAATTCAGTAATGATACATCAACCGTTGTATGAGAACATCTCGAAGGTGTCTAAGATTACTATGGTTAGCGCTAGAAGGGGCAGCCATTTTATGTAAACAACACACTTTTTTCCTAAAACACAACACGAAAGTTTGATTAACTTTTCTGAGTTAATTTTGGGAGTCATGATTAAAAAAGTTTCATGATACCAGGCTACGAAAAAGGGTAGCCTCTGGAAAGGCTTATATATATATAAACCTCGTAGAATATGTGAATCACGTTTTCTTGATTTCTGTTGTTCTATGAGAAAAAAAAGGAAATAAATCGATGTTGATGAGGCTGCGTTCACACTGCCGGCCGGGCGGGCCGGGATGACTCCTGCTGGGTCGGCTCGTGCCTAGCCAGCTCAGGCCGACGTGTAGTGCATTCACATTGCGCGCCGCGCCGAGCCGGGACGCCGAAATGGGGGCAAATCCACTTCTCCGATTTTCTTGTCTTAAAATTTCTTAGCCGTATGTGAGACTTCGCCACATCGTTTTATGAACTTATTTTTTCCTTAAAAGCGTTACTTACGTCATGAAAAACGAAAAAGTCTACTTTTCGTTTCGCGCGATTTCTTAGTTTCGTAACGCTTCCCAAACCGATTATGAAGAAAGTATGCGGCTAAAAAATCAGATTTCTGTACACGTGATAGTGTAACATCTTAGATTAGTATTGAATCATTTATCTTTCCATATTCCTTAGCAGTCATTGTGAAATGATGCTACACTCCTGGAAATGGAAAAAAGAACACATTGACACCGGTGTGTCAGACCCACCATACTTGCTCCGGACGCTGCGAGAGGGCTGTACAATCAATGATCACACGCACGGCACAGCGGACACACCAGGAAACGCGGTGTTGGCCGTCGAATGGCGCTAGCTGCGCAGCATTTGTGCACCGCCGCCGTCAGTGTCAGCCAGTTTGCCGTGGCATACGGAGCTCCATCGCAGTCTTTAACACTGGTAGCATGCCGCGACAGCGTGGACGTGAACCGTATGTGCAGTTGACGGACTTTGAGCGAGGGCGTATAGTGGGCATGCGGGAGGCCGGGTGGACGTACCGCCGAATTGCTCAACACGTGGGGCGTGAGGTCTCCACAGTACATTGATGTTGTCGCCAGTGGTCGGCGGAAGGTGCACGTGCCCGTCGACCTGGGACCGGACCGCAGCGACGCACGGATGCACGCCAAGACCGTAGGATCCTACGTAGTGCCGTAGGGGACCGCACCGCCACTTCCCAGCAAATTAGGGACACTGCTGCTCCTGGGGTATCGGCGAGGACCATTCGCAACCGTCTCCATGAAGCTGGGCTACGGTCCCGCACACCGTTAGGCCGTCTTCCGCTCACGCCCCAACATCGTGTAGCCCGCCTCCAGTGGTGTCGCGACAGGCGTGAATGGAGGGACGAATGGAGACGTGTCGTCTTCAGCGATGAGAGTCGCTTCTGCCTTGGTGCCAATGATGGTCGTATGCGTGTTTGGCGCCGTGCAGGTAAGCGCCACAATCAGGACTGCATACGACCGAGGCACACAGGGCCAACACCCGGCATCATGGTGTGGGGAGCGATCTCCTACACTGGCCGTACACCTCTGGTGATCGTCGAGGGGACACTGAATAGTGCACGGTACATCCAAACCGTCATCGAACTCATCGTTCTACCATTCCTAGACCGGCAAGGGAACTTGCTGTTCCAACAGGACAATGCACGTCCGGATGTATCCCGTGCCACCCAACGTGCTCTAGAAGGTGTAAGTCAACTACCCTGGCCAGCAAGATCTCCTGATCTGTCCCCCATTGAGCATGTTTGGGACTGGATGTAACGTCGTCTCACGCGGTCTGCACGTCCAGCACGAACGCTGGTCCAACTGAGGCGCCAGGTGGAAATGGCATGGCAATCCGTTCCACAGGACGACATCCAGCATCTCTACGATCGTCTCCATGGGAGAATAGCAGCCTGCATTGCTGCGAAAGGTGGATATACACTGTACTAGTGCCGACATTGTACATGCTCTGTTGCCTGTGTCTATGTGCCTGTGGTTCTGTCAGTGTGATCATGTGATGTATCTGACCCCAGGAATGTGTCAATAAAGTTTCCCCTTCCTGGGACAATGAATTCACGGTGTTCTTATTTCAATTTCCAGGAGTGTATTTGTCAACGTTGTGCACTTGACTTAGAAATCTTGTAGTGAAAAAGTTATGTAACGGGTAGCTTACTGTTAGATCCGTTTTAGACCATGCATTGTTGGGAATGAAATGTAGCTAAAAGTACCAAAAAGTTTTTGAAATGATAATGAGACTGATATCTGTCTCTGGTCACAAGTAATGCGAGCTATTCAGTGGCGTCAGTGTCGCGTCCGCTAATTCGCGCGATTACAGCTTGGTTTAGTGTAGTCATATAATGCAGGACAGAAAAAAAACTAATTACTAGTGATCAGCGCAGACCTAGTGTCGGTCCCTAGTATTATTTTAATGGTCTCATTGTCTAGATAAACTGTCTAGATAGAAGTGTCAATGACATAGGTTTGATAAAATATGATGTAAAACTAATCACAAAAACAAACTGGAGATTTGTGATACGTTTACTACAGAAACTGAAGCGCTATTCTGTAGTCTCGTTGTATGCTTTGACAGAAAAAATAATGGAGAGTTAATGAAACTACTGTAGATCGACACAGATGTGCGTTTCATTGTTCTTCATTTTTTTTTCTTCCATGTCGGGCTGCGCTGCACTGTCAAGGTAATCCCCACTCTTTGGCTAAATGGCTGTTAGCTGTTTAAAAAAAATCCCTATCCTTCGACAGCTGACAAGCAAGTCAGTAGAAAACGCAGCTGCAGTCAACAGTTTCTCGCCTTTAGCTAGTCTGTGCTGTCTTGTAGAACAATGTCTTTACTCTTTTATTGGTATTGTGTTGACTCTGCAGTAACTCGTCGAGTTTTTAAGTACAGATGAACTAGGAGGTTATGGATTCATCCCATAAATAGCGACAGACGTTTAGGAGAGTTTTTTTCTTTACATGAAGAACTTAAAAACTATTCTGAAAATTTTTATTCATATTACAGAATGAATCATAGTACATTTCAGTATGTGCTGCAGAACATTCAATACAAAATTTCGAAACAGAACACAATTTTTCGCAGAAGTATAACAGCAGAAGAAAAATTGTGTATAACTATAAGGTAGTTAGTACACACTTTTTGGTTTGCAGTAGAACTTTGTACAGCATTCACTACGGCAATTAATTGTAGCCATGTTTTTGTATTTTAAATTTCACAAACGCTACCTCTGAGGGGAAGAGAGTTTATGGGACTCCTGTGCCTTCAACGAAGAATCGCAGAAATACTCCTTCAGAATTTGCCAGCTTGTTTCTTCTTTTTTCTTCATGATGCAGCGCTTGACAGTGGTGATGGTTAATCACGTGGAGCCACGGATGACTTCACAAAATTCTTTTCATTACCTTGTAAGATAGACAGATTGATAGGCGAAGAGTTTTGAGATAATGCCCTGTGACTCAGTGGTTCTATTTCCACTGATAAGGAACTGTGCATAGCTCTTGGAACTTAGGAAAATCATATGACAGAACAAAGTCCGAGTGGAATTGCATTTTAATATACTATTCCCTGGATCACATGACCTTATTTTGCCAAGTTACACAAGTTATTCTCTGTAACTGTTTCTCAGGTCTTTGCATTTCGATTTCATTATTTTAATTGAAAGAATATAGAAGGGTGCAAGAAAATATCTCTTTAATTATTTATTATTGTATAACTGTGAATTTACATGGACTAAGTAAATATCTACTGTTGCAATAAAACTGTACAAACTTCGCCCAACACCACACCTGAGGAACACATTTAACGATTTTTTTTCTCGGGCCTCTGTCCACTGGTATCTCCTTTCATGCACTGTCATCGTCATTCCGATTAGGAGTGTCCACCGTATCAGTGGTGGTGAAAGACGTTTGTATGGCCATATGGGAGTCACTTGCTCCCATTGATTTACCAACGACAACTGTTTCTCGATTTAAAGAAATTGCCAGTGAAATGCATACGAGATGGGGATTTCCAAACTGTGTTGGATGTATAGACGGGAAGCACATGCGTGTCCATTGTCCTAAACTTTCTGGCAGCATGTTTTACAATTACAAACAGTATTATTCGATTGTACTCCAAGCAGTTGCTGATGCAAATTACAAATTTATAGCTCTAGATATTGGTGCCTACGGTAAACAGTCTGATGCAGGCGTGTTTAAAGAAAGTATGTTATATAAGAAACTTACAAATGGGGACCTGTTATTACCGCCACCAACAAGACTTGGAGGAATGTGTCACTAACTACCGTGCGTCATTTTGGGAGATGAAGCTTACCCCTTATTAGATAATTTGATGAGACCTTTTTCTCGCACAAATTTGGACAACGAGAAGATTCTATACAATGATATGCATTCCAGAGCAAGAAAAGTTGTTGAATGTGCATCTGGTATAATGACCAATAAATGGAGACTACTGAGAAAGCAAACTGAAACATCCATTTACGTAGCTGATCACGTAGTCTGCTTCATAATATTGTCATTGACAGAGAAAGATGCAATGATGAAGCTGAAAAGTTTTGTAATAATGCTGATATGCAGACAGCTGGTGCCACATTCAACAGAAATTCCACATTACGTTCGAAAATTGTCAGGAACACTTTTGTTGAATATTTCGTTAAAAATTCAACATAAAAGACTTAAAAAACCTTTCAAAAATAAATTTTGGAATTGAAAGTACTTAGCTATTTACTGTATTTTTGTGTATCTCATTTCACTGTAAATAAAACAAATAAAATTATAAAGGAAAATAATTTATATTTGTGTGTACTACCTGAAACACACTCCTCGGTTATTTCGTTCCATAATCTGGAAACTGCATCATTACTGTCATACTAGCCGAATTTCTGATACCAAATTGATGGCCACAAGTTACTGTCATATATATGTTATTCTGCATTCATCGCAAAAAAAGATGTCACAGACAACAGCTTATAATAACGTGCCAAAGCATGACTTTACAATGCATTGACATCTGGCAGGGACACGTTTCCGTCCCTCAGTGACACTCGTATCTGTCTCCGTTTACAAGTAAATGCGAACTATTCAGTGGCGGCAATGCCGCGATCGCTGGCAAGCTATTGTTGTAAATGCATGTAAATACGGTAGATTAAATAAATGAAATAAAAGTAATTTCGCATATATCATTATAATAAATTTAATTTTTCCTCACCGATTGTGAAATGTGAGGTAACATCTTAAAATAAAAGACGTCTGCAGTCACACACAAGGGAGACGTGTGGTGCGTGTACTGCAGAAGCTGTTAGCGCTGCTCCACAGGCTCGCGCCGGCAATATTAAACACTCGAGATGTCGCCGGCTCGGCTCCGAGAGGCTCACGCCGTCTCGGCGCGGCCCGGCCGCCAGTGTGAACACCGCAATTCAAAACCACGTGGGTTTACCTAACTGTTTCGACATTTGTTATTAGCGTTAAATGTTTTAGTAGCGGAAGCAACATTTTATGCGTGTAACTGTATGTGATGGTGGACGCTTCCGTCAAACGAGTAATACAGCATTTACAGCAGTTATCGTCAAGCGACTAGTAGCAGACAGTTTTTTTGCTAACACCTCCATGGGTCGATGATATGATCGTATGGCATTAAAAGCCGGAAGACCCCGTCGGGGGACGGTGCGGCCGCCTGCTATTAAACTTTCACTCTGACGCCATTCGGTGTCTTACGCGCATTAAGAAATCGCTGAAACGTAATGGTGAGACTCTAGCTAATGCTGTATGGGCATTTCATAAGCATATCAATCTGTACATTTAATTTCACATATAAAACTCGAAAATATCTTCAGAATGTTTATTTATTTATGGCACTTAAATGACGAATGGTATTACGTTTTTGTAGAAGCTGACATTTCTGTCCAGAGATCAATGGTAAGCGAAGAAACGTGCTCCCTCGACTCACAAGGAAAAGGCAAATGAGTTAGATTTGAGCAGTATATGTGATTTTGTGAACTGGCAAATTTTCTCTCTCCACTGGCAGGGGGAGGCAGCGACGTTGGGATCACGGATTTATTTTAAACTTTGTACACTTTTAGTAGGCCATTAAAACAACATACTGCGAAAGTAGTAAGGTGCACTACTCTGGTAATTCCGAGAAAATCACAAGAGAAGTTTTACGCGTCTATCACGTGCCGTATCTATCTGTGAGAATGCGTCGGTCGCAAGAAGCCCTTGTGGTCAAGTGGTTCAGTTGGCCTGCAGCGACGGAGCGGCGAGGACGTGTGCTCGCCGTGCTACCGGTCCAGTGGGGTGCGCGAGTTTGTTTACTTTCCGCGAGCACGAGTCGCTTACTACAAGCTCACTGCAGCAACTCCTTTAGGTAGAACACTATCAAGATTACGTTCCAAGACCGCAAGCATGTTGTTGTTGTGGTCTTCAGTACTGAGACTGGTTTGATGCAGCCCTCCATGCTACTCTATCCTGTACAAGCTTCTTCATCTGCCAGTACCTACTGCAGCCTACATCCTTGGTTCAAATGGTTCAAATGGCTCTGAGCACTATGGGACTTAACATCTGTGGTCATCAGTCCCGTAGAACTTAGAACTACTTAAACCTAACTAACCTAAGGACATCACACACATCCATGCCCGAGGCAGGATTCGAACCTGCGACCGTCGCGCGGTTCCGGACTGAGCGCCTAGAACAGCTAGACCACTGCGGACGGCTCCTACATCCTTCTGAATCTGCATAGTGAACTCATCTCTGGGTCTCCCTCTACGATTTTTACCCTCCACGCTGCCCCCCAGTGCTAAATTGGTGATCCCTTGATGCCTCAGAACATGTCCTACCAACCGATCCCTTCTGCTTGTCAAATTGTGCCACAAACTCCTCTTCTCCCCAATTCTATTGAAAACCTCCTCATTAGTTATGTGATCTACCCATTTAATCTTCAGCATTCTTCTGTAGCACCATATTTCGAAAGCTTCTATTCTCTTCTTGTCTAAACTGTTTATCGTCCATGATTCACTTCCATACATGGCTACACCCAATACAAAAACTTTCAGAAACGACTTCCTGACATTTAGATCAATACTCGATGTTAACAAATTTCTCTTCTTCAGAAATGCTTTCTTTGCCATTGCCAGTCTCCATTTTATATCCTCACTACATCTGTTATTTTGCTCCCCAAACAGCAAAACTCCTTTACTACTTTAAGTGTCTCATTTCCTAATCTAATTCCCTCAGCATCACCCGAATTAATTCGACTACATTCCATTATCCTCGTTTTGCTTTTGTTGGTGTTCATCTTATATCCTCCTTTCAAGACACTGTCCATTCCGTTCAACTGCTCTTCCAAGTCCTTTGCTGTCTCTGATTGAATTACAGTGTCATCGGCGAACCTCAAAGCTTTTATTTCTTCTCGATGGATTTTAATACCTACTCCGAACTTTTCTTTTGTTTTCTTTACTGCTTGCTCTATATACAGATTGAATAACGATGGGGATAGGCTACAACCCTGCCTCACTCCCTTCCCAACCAGTGCTTCCCTTTCATGTCCCTCGACTCTAATAACTGCCATCTGGTTTCTGTACAAACTGTAAATAGCCTTTCGCTCCCTGTATTTTACCCCTGCCATCAGAATTTGAAAGAGAGTATACCAGTTAACTCTGTCAAAAGCTTTCTCTGAGTCTACAAATGCTAGAAATGTAGTAGAAGTAGAAAATTTCTTGCGTGATGAACTACGTCTAGATGCACAGGGCATCAATGGTATTCGCTTTTCGATCACGGATGTTAAGATGATTAACGAAGAAGAGTGCACGAAGGTGGTTGTCGGCGCTAACAGCGAACCACAAAAAATGGTTCAAATGGCTCTGAGCACCATGCGACTAAACTTCTGAGGTCATCGGTCGCCTAGAACTTAGAACTGCTTAAACCTAACTAACCTAAGGACATCATAAACATCCATGCCCGAGGCAGGAGTCGAACCTGCGACCGTAGCGGTCGCTCGGTTCCAGACTCTAGCGCCTAGAACCCCACGGCCACTCTGGCCGGCAGCGAACCACAGTTTAGGCACTCAGATGGACATATCGGCGCTGTTACCGTTAAACACGCAGGCCTAGCATGAGGACCCTTCAAGTATTCGAGCTACCTTTCGAAGTACCCGCCGAGTACGTTATCTCCGCTCTTGAGCCGTACGGATCTGTCATTAGCCACGTGGCTGAGAAGTGGCAGACTATACAATTGACGAAGCATGTTCTTTCATACTTAAATATTGCCGGTTGTCGTGCAATTATCATGCACGATGGACAACCGCGCACATGCTAAGGATGCGGACATGAGGTTCACGGTCGCTGTGACTGTTTGCAGTGGCGGATCACCCAGATTGCTTCAGGAGAAGCGGTACAGCATTTCCTCCATCGATTCTACCAATTACTTATACACGAGTGGCGACACCTGCGACGTCGGGCGGTGGGGATCGAAATAGGTTAGTACCGCAGACAGATGGACACATCACTGATGAGGCAGGTAGCGTCCGCTCTATGCAGACGGACTCGCCAGGTAAACCTGAACAGCAACTGTCACCGCAAAACGAGCGGATGGATGTTGATCAACGAGTCGTGCCAGCCCAAGCCTCCCTCTTTGAAGGCGCCGAGTAGTCGGATCTACAATACTGGCCATTAAAATTGCCACACCTCGAAGATGACGTGCTACAGACGCGAAATTTAGCCGTCACGAAGAAGATGCTGTGATATGCAAATGATTAGCTTTTCAGAGCATTCACACAAAGTTGGCGCCGGTGGCGACACCTGCAACGTGCTGACATGAGAAAAGTTTCCACCCGATTTCTCATATACAAACAGCAGTTGACTAGCGTTGCCTGGTGAAACGTTGTTGTGATGCTCGGTGTAAGCAGGAGAAATGCGTACCATCACTTTTTCTACTTTGATAAAGTTCGGATTGTAGCCTATCGCGATTGCGGTTCATCGTACTGAGATATTGCTGCTCGCATGGTCGCGATCCAATGACTGTTAGCAGAATATGGAATCTGTGGGTTCTGGAGGGTAAAACGGAACGCCGTGCTGGATCCCAACGGCCTCGTTTCACTAGCCGTCGCGATGGCAGACATCTTATCTGCATGGCTGTAACGGATCGTACAGCCACGTCTCGATCCATGAGTCAACAGACGAGGACGTTTGCAAGTCGACAACCATATGCACGAACAGTTCGACGACGTTTGCAACAGCATGGACTATCAGCTCAGAGACCATGGCTCGGTTACCCTTGACGCTGCATCACAGATAGGAGCGCCTGCGATGGCGTACTCAACGACGAACCTGGGTGCACGAATGCAAAACGTCATTTTTTCGGATGTATCCAGGTTCTGTTTACAGCATCATGATGGTCACATCCGTGTTTGACGACACCGAGGTGAACGCACATTGGAAGCGTGTATTCGTCATCGCCATACTGGCGTATCACCCGGCGTGATGGTACGGGGTGCCATTGGTTACACGTCTCGGGCACCTCTTGTTCGATTTGACGGCACATTGAACAGTGGACATTACATTTCAGATGTGTTACGACCCGTGACTCTACCCTTCATTCTATCCCTGAGAAACCCTACATTTCAGCAGGATAATGCACGACCGCATGTTGCATGTCCTGTACGGGTCTTTCTGGATACAGAGAATGTTCTACTGCTGTCCTGGCCAGAACATTCTCCAGATCTCTCACCAATTGAAAACGCGTGGTCTATGGTGGCCGAGCATCTGTCTCTTCACAATACACCAGTCACTACTCTTAATGAACTATGGTATCATGTTGAAGCTGCATGGGCAGCTGTACCTGTACACCCCATCCACGCTCTGTTTGACTCAATGCCCAGGCGTATCAAGGCCGTTATTACGGCCAGAGGTGGTTGTTCTGGGTACTGATTTCTCAGGATTTAGGCACCCAAATTGCGTGAAAATGTAACGACGTGTCAGTTCTAGTATAATATATTTGTGCAGTGAATACCCGTGTATCATCTGCATTTCTTCCTGGTGTAGCAGTTTTAATGGCCAGTAATGTACATTCACATTCTGATACGGAGACGCACGTCCGGAAGAAGCGTTCGCACAGCAAGCACAAGAAACACCGACGGACGGCGTCTGACGACTGATCGTTCTGATTTAGACAGTGTTGCGGAGTCCCGTGCTCCGGAGGCGTCGACCGACCCTGCTCACTCTTTATGAACTGAGCCGATGGACTTTTCTTCTCCTGGACACCCGTGCGAAGATGGAGGGGCCGATGGAACACCGTCGCTGCCGCGAGGAATAACATCGGCCTCTTTGGTAGCCGATGAACCACACCGACAGCCTCTCTCCAGTAGCTCGCGGGAGGACGACGTGGAAGACGACTCTTTGTTGGGCACGTCACATACAGAAGAGGGGCAGTTACATAATCCTCCCCATCTCCTGCGGACAGAATGATAATAGAAACGTCAGTGTGGCGTGGAGGTGACCATCCGTCGCCACTGAGTACACCGATAACTGCCGCTGCCTTCGAGGCGGAAACGATTAACATCAATACCATCCTGTCGCGCGAGAAGCTGTGATTTCTACGCGATACGTTTTATGCGACCGATACTGACGTGGCCTCATTGCAGGAGGTATACGTTCTTGGCTTCCAGAACATTACCGGATACACGACATGAATACCACCTGCGTCGGACACTGGCAGTGGCGTCGCAATACTTCTCAAAGAATGGTTAATAGCCACCGATATACGTTACCTACCGAATGCCAAGGGCATGGCGCTTACGGTCCAAGGGATACACCGTGTCAGTGTTTCGCACCGTCCTATACCAGCAAGAGGCGTGAATGTTCGTTGTTCTTTACTGTGGAATTAACACAATTATGCCAAGGCAGACCTGATGATATGGTGATCGGGGGTGATTTTTAACTCTACAAAATCTCTCAAAGACCAAATTCCTCACCATTCACCATGCCCAGCACTCGGCGCTGTCATTCGTGAGCACTGTTTGGTAGACGCTTGGAACATCATCTGCGATGATAGACAGGGTTTCACGCAATTTGCGGAACATTTGTCTAGCACAATTGATAGGATATATACCTCCCGCTCTATCAGGGATGTGGTCACGGCAGCAGAGCTGTTGTCAGTAGCATTTACCGACCACAATGCATAGATCTGTAACTTCAAGAGGCGACACCAACAAGTGTGGCGCTGCCGCAGCCCGTGGAAATTTAATACCACTCACCTTCAGTATTGGATTTATGCATCGCTTGCTCCAAACTGTTACGGCACAGATGGTGATATAGCTGCTTTCGATAGCATCGGTTTTTTCTATCACTCTCCCTTTCATGTGGTGACTAACCGCCGGGTGCAAATCTTTTCAGTTGACGCCATTTAGTCGACTTATGTGTTGGTGACGATGATGAGAACAACACACACCCAGACCCCGACTGGAGAAAACCTCAGACCTGGCAGGGGATCGAACCCGGGCCCCTTCGGTTGGCATCTAGCCACGCTGACCCAACAGCTAGCGAGACGGACTTTCGTATGACTGTGGTTTTTGATATGTGATATAGCAAAATTAACTAGCTGGAGCACACATACCCGGCCGGGGTGGCAGAGCGGTTCTAGGCGCTACAGTCTGGAACCGCGCGACCGCTACGGTCGCAGGTTCGAATCCTGCCTCGGGCATGGATGTGTGTGATGTCCTTAGGTTAGTTAGGCTTAAGTAGTTCTAAGTTCTTGGGGACTGATGACCTGAGAAGTTAAGTCCCATAGGGCTCAGAGCCATTTGAACCATTTGAGCACACATATACTGTCCTATCACGTGTTGCACGTCGGCATATTGCCATCATAAATTTACCAAAGTATAAAGCATAAGCAAAAAGCGTTTGAAGGATTCACAGGAAATGAAAACAATAACAATAGGCGTTGAGCTTCCAATTGAAATCTTAATACTATGACCTTGATCCACACTTGATTTCGCCGAACACACGGGCGTGCGTAACAGTAAGTAGTGGCCCAGCCTTAAGTTTGATTTGTTTACAAAATGTGATTAGAGCGCGCTTTCTTACAGGCCAGGCAGAGATCGGGTCTGCCCGCCGACTCTTCTCTACGCAAACGTCTGGCACGGTTCCAACGCCCGTTGCAGGAACACAACAAAGTAACGGTTAAAACACAGACCCACACATTCTGAAGAAAGCTGAGACTATTGAGAAACAGACAGCGCGGACGCATTTCCTCCTGTAATGTAACTGACTTTTGTGGCGATAGATCGGGTTTCGGACACGGAGTACAAATAAAAATATTTGCCGGATCGCGGATAGTCGATTGCCCACCATTGGCGGACCCGCTGCAGCTGCGAAACATCCCGAAGAAAAAGTTTGTCGTTGCGTGTGACGAGCGTGGTTGATTGTGTAGGCCCTGCAGGGAGGGACGCACCTTCTCGCATTATTGATACGGCACGCAGAGATCAACTTGGCAGACGGCGGCTCCCCACGTCACGTTATTAGAAGTCCTTTGGAAACCAATAGCGAGAGGCCTCGCCTCGGTCTCGTAAGCCCCTTCATCTCTTTCTAAGGAGTTTTCTTTATTTCCTTTGTGAGAGATCCCATTTCCAACTTACTGGCACGTTCTATCGCACAATATGTTTTGTTTCTCCGAAACTCCAGGCAGCACTCCGAGAACTGCCTATTCTCTCTGACTACAGCTCGATTACTGCGTGGAACTTCAGTTCGAAAAATACGTACGATATGGTATAGAAAACACAGGATCAGAAGCATGAAACTAAGACAGTGTGGAAGAGACGCAGAACACATTATGTTTAGATTATGAAGCACAAAAGGACTTAGAAACTGTAATCTCTGTAATGCACTACTGCTTGTGAAATCAATAAATCCCTGAAAGAAGTATGAAACTTTTATGAAACTCTCACGACTTCCAAAGCAAGTCATGGTGTTGAAATTATTAAAATTATGGAGTATTTGTCTTTAAGGCGGTCGTGTTTAGTGTTAGTGCCAAAGGTTGTGGTAGATGACAAACAACTAATATGGCCGTTAGTGATGCAGTGTGTAGCAGTGACATTTACAGGTGTAATGGTTTTCGAACTTTGTAGCATGGCTGTGCGGAAAGATGACAAACTTTATTAAAAGTAATACTTACGACAACGCATAAGACGTGGTATCAGACAGATATCAGTGCTCCGAAAGATGAGAAACTTTATTATAAGTAATAGTTACGACAACGCATAAGGCGTGGTGTCAGGCAGATATCCGCATGAAGTCAGACTCGTTAAAAAACTGCTGAGGAAACGGTGGTGCTTAACGGCAGGTGAGGACAACACCCTCGCGTACCAAGAAAACAATTAGACTCTGGAATACAGCCAGAATGTTCGTGAAGGTTCTGGAACAGTCTTTAGGAAGACCTTCGGAAGAGTCAGGGAAAACATTCCTATGGGAGAAACTCACACAAAAGTCCCTGACGAACTTGTGTATAAACGGGTAGTGTAGGGGGCCAAAACAGATACCAGGCAGCAGCTGGGAGCAGTACCATACTCGAGTCGTCGGGAGCAGTCACTACAGAGCGACACTTTGATGCTGATGCAATTAAAGCCACGATACGTCTGTACACAGTTGAGGGAGCACAACTGTGTTTCCGATAAGTATACAGCGACAGTTATTTTGAATTTTCTGCCCGTTGGTAAAGTACAAGCTGTGTTAAGTTTGTCTCTAGTAATAGCAACAGCAACAGTCGCTATTTTGTGTGTGTGTCAGAGTATAAATAGAAACAAGTGCTCTCTCGCACTTCTCTCCCGTTGTGGGCAAAGTATCTGATTGTGTATTTTCGGAACGAGTTGCAAGCAGACCACTCGTTTCTGACAGTGAAAACTAGAATTCAGGAAATGGGAGTTGCTGGAAAAGATTAACATACAAAGTGGTAGGGTGTACTCACTGGTTTGCTAAGATATATAGCCGCTATAAGACAACTATATGAGTAAGGTCGAACTATTGGGAAGTAAATTGTTCTTCAACTGAATCTTTAAGTGTTTCCATCCTTATTCACTTCGTACAAAGCCTTGAAGTTTTCTTCTCCGTACCAAAATCATCTGTGCTAAGCATCCTATGGGACTTTCAGCCTCTCATTCCGTTAAAGCTAACTTACTAGACTTCAGCCCACATTTTCCTCTACGTCCTGATTGCACCATGCAGACCACACCTTTGTCCAGAGCTGGTGATAGGACCAAGATGGGACTCAACACTTGGAAATAAAAGATGACCAATGGACATAACCGCCTGACTAACTATTACGCCATAACGCAATCATAAAACACTGGATAACTGCGTTTTTGCGCACGATGAAGAAGTCGTAAGACAAAAACATGAATTTCTGCAGAGACATTCACGAGATAAAAAATGAAAATAATGAAAAAGACCACTAAAAATAGCGAGATTCCCCAAAAAATAGTTTGGAAATAACAAATATATTATTTGAATAAAAAAATGGTTCAAATGGCTCTGAGCACTATGGGACTTGACTGCTGCGGTCATCAGTCCACTACAGAGAACTACTTAAACCTAACTAAGCTAAGGACGTCACACGCATCCATGCCCCAGGCAGGATTCGAACCTGCGACCGTAGCGGTCGCCCGGCTCCAGACTGTAGCGCCTAGAACTGCTCGTCTCGCGGTTAAGGGGCTCAGTCCGGAACCGCGTGACTGCTACGGTCGCAGGTTCGAATCCTGCCTCGGGCATTGATGTGTGTGATGTCCGTAGGTTAGTTAGGCTTAATAGTTCTAAGTTCTAGGGGACTGATGACCACAGATGTTAAGTCCCATAGTGCTCAGAGCCATTTGAATCATTTGAACCTAGAACCGCTCGGCCACCCCGGCCGGCTATTTGAATCAAAGCGGACCCACAACATTCATTTTGTTTCTCAGCAGACACGGACGAGTCATGAGGAGAGTTGAAATGTACAGTGAACATGTACACAGTAAAAATATATAAATAAACTGCGCCCCCAAGAGTCATCACGCTAGAAACGAGACAACCTCTAGTGCTATTAATGAACCCAATTCTACGAAGAGGGAAGTCTACAGGTTTCTTCATATCTGCCACACGCAGCTAAAACCACCCATTTTTGATTTGATACCACAGATCTAAGAAGCTGTGGCAGTGTTGATTGCTATGTTTCACCCGCTGTTCCAAATAGTAGCAGACGTTTTCATGGGAATAATATCAGCTTATTCAGCTGGCTAGACGAGATGTGATGGGATGCTTAGGTGTTCCTCAAACCAGGAACGTGTGCTTGCCGTCCTGCGTGTACGACGGTTGTCATCTTGGAAGACGGAGTGTCCATAGCTTACTCATTTTGTAGATGTAGAACAAAGCGGAGTACTCGTCGATTATGCCACTGCATAATATATGTTAAGAATTCTCATGCCTCTGTCCTCTCGTTTTCATTAATTTGTAAATGCTTGTGACGATAGATGCCACATTATCTCTTTTTGTGCAAACAGCCACTGGACCTGTGAACGTCATTCGCACCACGAACAAACAGCGAAGTGTAAGCAATACTGACAACACGACTCTGCCGAACTGAAGAGAGTCGTGCCTACCGAAAAATGCCACACCGCAGCACTAGATGAAATGTCGCAATGTACCGGGTTCTGCCGAGGCGGACCGAGACGATCCGTGCCTCGGCTGCACACGTGGCGCACGTCCTGCATGCGTGTGGTTTGGCTCGCTGTGGCCGCCCCTGCTGTAAGCCGTCACAAATCGGCCAGACTTTGTGAGCGAAAGATCACTAAGCGTGTTTTACGCAATACTGGCCATTAAAATTGCCAAACCAAGAAGAAATGCAGCTGATAAACGGGTATTCATTGTTCAAATATATTGTACTAGAACTGACATGTCATTACATTTTCAAGCAATTTGGGTGCATAGATCCTGAGAAATCAGTATCCACAACAACCACCTCTGGCCGTAATAACGGCCTTGATACGCCTGGGCAATGAGTCAAACAGAGCTTGGATAGCGTGTACAGGTAAAGCTGCCCGTGCAGCTTCAACACGATACCACAGTTCATCAAGAGTAGTGACTGGCGTATTGTGACGAGCCAGTTGCTAGGCCACCATTGACCACACGTTTTCATTTGGTGAGAGATCTGGATAATGTGCTGGACAGGGCAGCAGTCGAACATTTTCTGTATCCAGAAAGGCCCGTGCATGACCTGCAACATGCGGTCGTGCATTATCCTGCTGAAATGTAGGGTTTCGCAGGGATCGAATGAAGGGTAAAGCCACGGGTAGTAACACATCTGAAATGTAACGTCTACTGTTCAAAGTGCCGTCAATGCGAACAAGAGGTGACCGAGACGTGTAACCAATGGCACCCCATACTATCACGACGGGTGATACGCCAGTATGGCGATGACGAATACACGCTTCCAATATGCGTTTACCGCGATGTCGCCAAACACGGATGCGACCATCATGATGCTCTAAACAGAACTTGGATTCATCCGAAAAAATGACGTTTTGCCATTCGTGCACCCAGGTTCGTCGTTGAGTACACCATCGCAGGCGCTCCTGTCTGTGATGCAGCGTCAATGGTAACCGCAGCCACGGTCTCCGAGCTGATAGTCCATGCTGCTGCAAACGTCCTCGAACTGTTCGTGCAGATGGTTGTTGTCTTGCAAACGTCCCCATCTGTTGACTCAGGGATCGGGACGTAGCTGCACGATCCGTTACAGCCATGCGGATAAGATGCCTGTCATCTCGACTGCTAGTGATACGATGCCGTTGGGATCCAGACGCCGTTCCGTATTACCCTCCTGAACCCACCGATTCCATATTCTGATAACAGTCATTGGATCTCGACCAACGCGAGTACCAACGTCGCGACACGAAAAACCGCAATCGCGCTAGGCTACAATCCGACCTTTATCAAAGTGTGAAACGTGAAGTACGTATTTCTTCTCCTTACACGAGGCACCACAACAACTTTTCACCAGGCAACGCCGGTGAACTGCTGTTTGTGTATGAGAAATCGGTTGGAAACTTTCCTCATGTCAGCACCGGCGCCAACCTTGTGTGAATGCGCTGAAAAGCTAATCATTTGCATACCACAGCATCTTCTTCCTGTCGGTTAAATTTCGCGTCTGTAGCGCTAACTTCGTGGTGTAGCAATTTTAAAGGCCAGTAGTGTACATTGAAGAGCCAAAGAAACTGGTACACGTCCCTAATATCGTGTAGGGACCTCACGAGCACGCAGAAGTGCCACTACACGACGTGGCATGGACTTGACTAATGTCTGAAGTAGTACTGGAGTGAACTGACAACATGAATTCTGCGCGGCAGTCCATAAATCCGTAAGAGTACGAGAGGGTGCATATCTCTTCTGAATAGCACATTGCAAGATATCCCAGATTTGCTCAATAATGTTCATGTTTGGGGAATTTGGTAGCCATCGGAAGTGTTTAAACTCAGAAAAGTGTTCCTGAAGCCACTCTGTAGCAATTCTGGATGTGTGGGGTGTCGCATTGTCCTGCTGGAATTTCCCTAGTCCGTCGGAATGCTCAATGGACATGAATGGATGCAGGTGATCAGACGTGCTTTCGAACGTATCACCAGTCAGAGTCGTATCAGGGGTCCAATATCACTCCGACTACACACGCCCCACACCATTACTCAGCCTCCACCAGCTTGAACAGTACCCTGCTGAGAAGCAGGGTCCATGGATTCAGTAGGTTGTCTCCATACTCGTACACGTCCACCCTCTCGATACGATTTGAAACGAGACTCGTCCAACCGGGCAACGTGTTTCCAGTCATCAGCAGTCCAATGTCGGTGTTGACGGGCCTAGGCGAGCCATAAAGCTTTGTGTCGTGCAGTCATCAAGGGTACAAGAGTGGGCCTTCGGCTCGGATAGCCCATATCGATGACATTTCGTTGAATGGTTCGCAAGCTGACACTTGTTGATGTCCCAACATTGGAATCTGCAGCTCGAAAGGGCTGTACTCCTATCACGTGAACGATTCTCTTCAGTCCTCTTTGTCCCCGTTCTTGTAGAATTTTTCTCAGGCCGCAGCGATGTCGGAGATTTGATGTTTTACCGGATTCCTGAATTCCACAGTACACTCGTGAAATGGTCGTACGGGAAAACCCGCACTTCATCGCTACCTAGGAGATGCTGTGTCCCATCGCTAGTGCGCCGACTATGACACCATGTTTAAATTCACTTGAGTCTTGAGAACCTGCCATTTTAGCAGCGGTAACCGATCTAACAACTGCGCCACAAACTTGATCTCTTATATATGCGTTGCTAACCGCAGCACCGTATTCTGCCTGTAATTTCAAACTGAGCCTAAACTTCCACGTGCTTAAACTCAAACACTTAACACATTAACTCATTTGTAATCAAACGTTTGAAGCTGCTTTGTACATGGAAATTCGATTTAAAAAAAATGGGGTGATTACTGGTAACTAAACTGAAATAATGTCCGACTTGGAAGATACGTGGATAACCATATCACTAGGACGTCAGCTTTAAACTTTAGGTTCTACCTCCGGCGGAACTTGCCTCCTTGAGGAGGATCACGTGGCCTAGTCCACACAAAGCCGCCAGCGGGCAATATGGCTCTGACAAGCTCCGTATTCATGTTCCTTGTGCTGTATGACGACTTGCCTGATCCCTGTTGTATGATCTGGTCGTCGTTTTTGAGACTGCCACTTTATTGTGAAATACGGTATATAAGTTTTGATTATTTCCCTAGGACACTACTTTGTGAAAACTTCTTCATCTGTACCCCTTCCCACAACCTTTTACGGCAGTAAATTCTCATTAATTAATTATACTTCCTTAACGCTGGTGAACAACTGAGTTTTTAAATGCCACACTATAGAATTAATGTTGTTTAGGATAACAAATTGGGGGGTTGTCGCGATCCAATTTCATACACTGGTGGAAGACGCTGACAGCTCACATGGTGAATGATGGTACACCAGCCGGCCGGTGTGGCCGAGCGGTTCTAGGCGCTTCAGTCTGCAACCGCGCGACCGCTACGGTCGCAGGTTCGAATCCTGCCTCGGGCATGGATGTGTGTCATGTCCTTAGGTTCGTTATGTATAAGTAGTTCTAAGTTCTAGGGGACTGATGACCTCAGCAGTTAAGTCCCATAATGCTCAGAGCCATTTGAACCATTTGATGGTATACCAAGCAAATTTGGTGATCTGTCAAAACCTTGTGGGCTAGACGTTGCCTGTCGTTCTCCTGATATAATATACTGGCAAGTAGGCAGAAGCTATCGTTACCGATACTCACAAATCGAAGCAGCCGAGGTCGTGTCATGATACCTAGGAATGCGCTAACGCAGAAATACATACCTTCAAATAAGGCGCTCTAAAACGCACTACAGAAATTGTAAGAGATTTTTAGCGTTGATGGATAGAATAGGCGTACCGTAATAGGTGATGGAGTATCGATTCAAAATGCTGTCCATTATTTGGACTAGTTTAGGTTGAACCTGTGTCATAGTAATAGTCATCTCTTCATAAGATTATGTGATAATGGGTATTATGTTCCAGGACATATTTTGAAGTGTCGTACTAGATGAAAGGTTCGATGGTGGTGTGCACTAATCGCTGCTTTGCATTAGTAGTGAAAGAAGATTTGGACATTAAATTCAATGATGTGATCTGGAAACGTGCTGAATAGCTTGCCACGTGGAAATACGAGTGCAAGCTGAAAAGTATGCCTCCAAATTTCATGGTTCAAAAATGGTTCAAATGGTTCTGAGCACCATGGGACTTAACATCGGAGGTCAACAGTCCCCTAGAACTTAAAACTACTTAAACCTAAGGACATCACACACATCCATGCCCGAGGCAGGATTCGAACCTGCGACCGTAGAAGTCGCGCGGTTCCCGACTGATCCAAATTTCATGCGAAAACTCAAAGCTTCTTAAATAAAACAAACGTTATTAACATTGTACACCTTCATTCTTCGTGTCAACATATTTGAAGCCACACATGGAGCACCCTCCGTTCCAGCATGACAACGTCGGACCACACACGTTCGCTGCAACATCTGCAACAATCCATCGCCTTGGGTTCACCATCACCGGTCATCCTCCATACACTCCCGAGTTCACCCAAGCGACTTTTATCTGTTTCTAAAACTTAAAGAACACCTTCAGCGACTTCACTTTGATAGTGATTAAGCGGTGTAAGCAGAGGTGATGTTGTGGCTACATCAACAGTGTCCCACATTGTACAGTGACGGTATCAACAAGCTAGTCTCATGTTGGGAGAAATGTGTTCGTCGCAAGGATGACTATGTTGAGAAATAAATACGTAGACATCAAGAATAAAGATGTAGATTGTTAATAACGTTTATTTTATTTAAAAAAGCTTTAAGAATTTTTACATAAATATTCGTAAGCATTACTTTCCTGCACGCCCTCGTACGTATGGGGTTATCTACTCGAAGTTAATGTTGCGATTGTTTCGAGACGTTGACATAAGCCGGCCGGTGTGGCCGAGCGTTTCTAGGCACTTCAGTCTGGAACCGCGCGACCGCTACGGTCGCAGGTTCGAATCCTGCCCCGGGCATGGATATGTGTGATGTCCTTAGGTTAGTCAGGTTTAAGTAGTTCTAAGTTCTAGGTGACTGATGACCTCCGATGTTAAGTCCCATAGTGCTCAGAGCCATCTGAACCATTTGAACCGTGGACATAAAAGGGACGAGAAACAACGGATCACTTCGGTCTTGCAAATGAGGTTAGTGAGAATATCCTTTCTAAGGCGTTGCTCGAGTAATCCAGTATGCAATGGATGCAAAGTAGAGCTGTTACGTTACCACGAGAGTTCACAGAGTCCGACAGCATTAGTTGACCAGAAAAAAATTAATTCGGGAATAGTTTGAACAGTCGACAACTATCTTCTATGAAAATCGATTTCTCAATCGCACGCAAGCAAAACATTCAGGGGGTGCGACGGTGGGTTCTCGAGTGATTTACGGAAACACGAGATACCTAAAACTGGATGAAATACTCCCAAACACGTGTGGAGTTTCTTAAACTACGTCACGCTTCTCGCTATGACTCTGAGTAACACGCTAAATTCCACGAAAAATGCTAATCAATGTTTCTTATTCGCACATATACGATCAACAACTGAAGTAAAAACCAAACAATGAGGCCGACAGTCTGAAGTTGGTAGGATCAGTAGACGGGCCTCTACGAAACGGGATCGGAATAGCGATAGATGCGGCACAATGATTAACACACTAGACTCTCAAACACTCATCTGGCTATCCTGATTGTGTGATTTCCTCGGGTGAGTATCGGAATGGTTCCTCCAAAAGGAAACAGCCGCTTTCTTGACTACATCTTTTCACATGCAAGCAAATGCTACGTCTGTTATGACCTACCTGTCGATGAGACGTTGAAAGCAAAAATGGCTTTCTGTATGAGTAAGAAGGTAGATTTCCCTCAGCAGGATCCAGAATCATACCTGTATCTCTGTTATTTGTTTCCATAAAATTCCTGGAGGCGCAGTGTGTAACATTACAGGACATATTGGGACATATTGAAGTATTCGATACTGTAGACTTTTAGGGGATGTCGATACAGATATGCAAAATGTAAAGGGAAACTTTGGTGATGTTTAAATATTGTACTGTATCAATATTAGGACATTTTGCACAGAAAGATCAAAAATAGAATTAATGTAAATATATATTAGTGTTAGTAACCTATTTTCATTCAATTTTCTAATTATATTTCATTTTATAAAAGAAAGACTCACTGTTCGCTGTAGCTCTGATTAATTGTATAAATTATCAGTTTTGAGCTAAATTATTTCGTATAATATGGACAAGATACTTTTAAAAACTCACCAGCTAAAGAGAAAGTCTGTAAATGAACGTTTAATGCACACTTCTGGAACTTTCTATGGAGAAATTCTATATTATGATCGCAAAAATACGAAAACTTGTGAAAACTGTTTCATAACCTAATTTCGAAAGACGATTTGTATCAAGAAATATTGCTAAAAAGATTTATTTACGTTTTGAAACACGATTTAAATCATTTTACATATAAATAGTTGTTCTGAATCACTCAAGAAATATCCGGAATCGGGTGTCAGGATGTTTCTGGAGACATCGGTACAAATCTGGTGAAGGTTGTCCGGAAGCTGGTAGAAAAATGTTATAAAATCTATTTGGAAATTATGCTTGTAGGAATTTATATGTACTGATCCTTTTACTTACTTTGGTCTGTACTAAAATTCTGTAATGTCTAATTTAGTTTTAAGTCGTGAATTGCTATCGTATTGTCAACAAAACATTGTCGGGGACTCTCATTGTTTGGAAAGATATTAATACACCTAGGAGTTATCAGTTGCCAGTTCGGATAGGCAGTGCGGTTAGCTCTGAGAGTCAGTTGTTGAGTCTGTGAAGTCTGTCAGTTCTGTTTGTAAATAAACGTCTGTAATGAAGAATTACTTGTTGTCGTCAATATGAACTCAAGACCTTTTGCACGAAGCAGACACCTCCTAATGCAACGTTTTAATTTGGTTGAGGAAGCTGGGATCGCTATAAGTGCAAACAAATCGAAGTGGAACGTTTTAATTTGGTGTTGAGGAGCTGAAATGTTATAAGTGTTATAGTGTCATCTGTGTCTAAGCACACATTCTTAGCTCTAAGAACAGGAATATCAAAGGTTCGCAAAATCTTAGTAAAAACTATAGTTTCACGTGCAAATGAGATCGACAACGATGAGAACTTTAAATAACTTGATAGCTTTTAGGTTGGCTATCACTTTTACGTGTAGGGCTATAGAAAGTAAGAAAAGCTGGATGAAAATTGTCTAATTTAGAGGGAGAAAATATTATAAAAATTTATATATATTCAAGCCGTTTCATAATTATGCCATAAAACAGAACAGCCGGTACAGTAACAATATTAGCATGCTCCTTATTGAGAGTTTGATAATAAAGGTGCCGTATTAGTACTAAGAGACTTTAGGATAGATTCAGAGTTGTATAAATACATAATCGGTGTCTTGCCCTCCTTATTTTTCACAGATATGGAAGTACAATAAGAAATAAAATTCTGATGTATTTCTCTTGGTTTAGAACTCTTAGGTGATGATCAGTCTCCATCATACAGTGCCGCCTTTGACCATTACACTACATAAACATACAATTCACCAAAGACACACAAGTGACACGGTAGATGTACTGATATACACTCTTTCACAGACTTTAAAACGATTCTTTGACTATAAATGTAGGTAAATCGAGTAGGAGTCTGACTGTATTTTGCGTCGAGCTTGCAGAAATTTCCACTTAAAATTTTTCACTTGAACATCTGAAATAAGACTGATCGTTGAGCAGTGAGTGAAACGGTAACTTAGTTTAGTGCATGTCGAAAACAGGAACATGTAGCCACTTTGGCTGCTAGAACGGAAATCGATTACAGGTCCAATCAGGAGTACATCAGGAGGAGTGTGTGACGCCGGGAACACGACGCTGTTGCCTAATCGACCTGCTCAGCCTCTCATTACTGTGGCGATGTCGGCGTAGGCGGCCTTGCTGCCATCACCTGTCGGGACTTCCATTTCGGATAGTTAACGACCTGCCACGACGAAGGGAAACTAGTCTTGGTGGAATCGCTTTTTTTCTAGCGGAGACCTGCACCGTGCCAAAGCTAAACTGGGATACGTGCACTTCATTTCTGGTACATTACCGGAAGTACAGGAGCTCCTCATACGAAACTGGTTTGCAGCAGCTGTATGTTTCATAGTCTTGATTGAAAGGTGGCTCCACTTCGCAAGATGTAAAATGCTGAATTGCAAAAGTCTGCAGTGAGACTTCTAGCGTGTTCGGAACAATTGATCCACATTGCCAACTGGAAAATTAGTCTGTGTATAACTTGTGGATCGTAAACAAGGGAAAGGAGTTGTGGGTTAATTTCATCAGAGATACTATCGAAATCTTTCCTACACGAGAAACATCTGTATATATGAATGTTTGGCTCCACAAGGTTCCCTTTTTGTGCAGCGACCGTGGAATATAAAATTATAAGGAATGTAACAACCAGTCGCTGAAACATAATTTATTTATCTTGTTGCAAATCGATTTCGACTGATATGTCATCATCGGTGAATTTTTCTCACCGATACATGCCACAAGTAGAAGTACTGTTCTTGGCGGATTTCTCTCATGAAGTCTTGATAGAAATGCGACTGGTTGCTACATACTTTATATATTATTATTATTTCTTTCTTATCTCAGACGTTATGTCTGGTCAAAAGTAGAAAGTGACGCGGACCTTGATCAAGCGTGACTTCCTTTTAACTGTACGGTATATGTTATATTGCATTTAGGAACTTTCGGGTAATTGAACATGTATCAATAATTACAGATTTCTGTTTACAGATTTACGTTTGGATGTAGCTGTATTGCGTTGATGTACTGGTGGTTATTGTGTGGTATGACTCCTGTAGTTGATAGTGTAATTGGTATAATGTCAACTTTATCCTGATGCCACATGTCCTTGACTTCCGCAGCCAGTTGGATGTATTTTTCAATTTTGTCTCCTGTTTTCTTCTGTATATTTGTTGTATTGGGTATGGATATTTCGATTAGTTGTGTTAATTTCTTCCTTTTATTGGTGAGTATGATGTCAGGTTTGTTATGTGGTGTTGTTTTATCTGTCATAATGGTTCTGTTCCAGTATAATTTGTATTCATCAATCTCCAGTACATTTTGTAGTGCATACTTGTATGTGGGAACGTGTTATTTTATAAGTTTATGTTGTATGGCAGGCTGTTGATGTATTATTTTTGCTACATTGTCATGTCTTCTGGAGTATTCTGTATTTGCTAGTATTGTACACCCGCTTGTGATGTGATCTACTGTTTCTATTTGTTGTTTGCAAAGTCTGCATTTATCTGTTGTGGTATTGGGATCTTTAATAATATGCTTGCTGTAATATCTGGTGTTTATTGTTTGACACTGTATTGCAATCATGAATCCTTCCGTCTCACTGTATATATTGCCTTTTCTTAGCCATGTGTTGGATGCGTCTTGATCGATGTGTGGCTTTGTTGGATGATACGGGTGCTTGCCATGTAGTGTTTTCTTTCTCCAATTTACTTTCTTCGTATCTGTTGATGTTATGTGATCTAAAGGGTTGTAGAAGTGGTTATGAAATTGCAGTGGTGTAGCCGATCTATTTATATGAGTGATTGTTTTGTGTATTTTGTTAGTTTCTGCTCGTTCTAGAAAGAATTTTCTTACATTGTCTACCTGTCCATAATGTAGGTTTTTTATGTCGATAAATCCCCTTCCCCCTTCCTTTCTGCTTAATGTAAATCTTTCTGTTGCTGAATGTATGTGATGTATTCTATATTTGTGGCATTGTGATCGTATAAGTGTATTGAGTGCTTCTAGGTCTGTGTTACTCCATTTCACTGCTCCAAATGAGTAGGTTAGTATTAATATAGCACAAGTATTAATAGCTTTTGTTTTGTTTCTTGCTGTCAATTCTGTTTTCAGTATTTTTGTTAGTCTTTGTCTATACTTTTCTTTTAGTTCTTCTTTAATATTTGTATTATCTATTCCTATTTTTTTGTCTGTATCCTAGATATTTATAGGCATCTGTTTTTTACATCGCTTCTATGCAGTCGCTGTGGTTATCCAATATGTAATCTTCTTGTTTAGTGTGTTTTCCCTTGACTATGCTATTTTTCTTACATTTGTCTGTTCCAAAAGCAATATTTATATCATTGCTGAATACTTCTGTTATCTTTAGTAATTGGTTGAGTTGTTGATTTGTTGCTGCCAGTAGTTTTAGATCATCCATGTATAGCAAATGTGTGATTTTGTGTGGGTATGTTCCAGTAATATTGTATCCATAATTTGTATTATTTAGCATGTTGGATAGTGGGTTCAGAGCAAGGCAGAACCAGAAAGGACTTAATGAGTCTCCTTGGTATATTCCACGCTTAATCTGTATTGGCTGTGATGTGATATTATTTGAATGTGTTTGGCTATTAAGTGTGGTTTTCCAATTTTTCATTACTATGTTTAGGAACTGTATCAATTTAGGATCTACTTTGTATATTTCCATTATTTGTAGTAACCATGAGTAGGGTAGACTATCAAAAGCTTTTCGGTAGTCAATGTATGCGTAGTGTAGCGACCTTTGTTTAGTTTTAGCTTCATATGTCCCCTCTGCATCTATTGTCAGTTGCTCTTTACATCCTCGTGCTCCTTTGCAACAGCCTTTTTGTTCTTCATTTATAATTTTGTTCTGTGTTGTATGTGTCATTAATTTCTGTGTAATAACTGAAGTTAATATTTTGTATATTGTCGGTAGACATGTTATGGGGCGTTATTTAGCTGGGTTTGCTGTGTCTGCTTGATATTTAGGTTTCATATAAGTTATTCCATATGTAAGTGTATAAGGGAATGTGTATGCGTCTGAAATGTAACTGTTAAATAATTTAGTTAGATGTGAATGTGTTGAGGTGAACTTCTTTAGCCAGAAATGTGCTATTTTATGTTTTCCAGGGGCTTTCCAATTGTGAGTAGAATTAATTGCTTTGGTGACTTCATGTTGCAAAATTATCACTTCAGGCATTTGTGGTATCATCTTGTATGTGTCTGTTTCTGCTTCTATCCACCGTGCATGCCTGTTATGTTGTTCCGGGTTTGACCATATGTTGCTCCAGAAGTGTTACATGTCTGTTATGTTTGGTGGATTGTCTATTTTAATGTGTGTGTTATATATTGTCTGGTAAAATTTCTTTTGGTTTGTGTTAAATGTTTGGTTTTGTTTCCTTCTATTTTCACTTTTTTTGTATCTTCTAAGTCGTTTGGCCAATGCTTGTAATTTTTGCTTCTTTTCATCTAATTGCTCTATCGCTTCTTGTTGTGAGATTTTACCTAACCTTTTTCGTTTTTTTCTGACATTTGATGTCTTATAAATTGTGTTAGCTGTCCAATGTCTTTTCTCAGTTTTTCTATTCTGGTCTGTAGCCAGTGTTGCCATGCTGGTTTTGTGTGTTTCTTCTGTGTGTTGGTTAGTTATGATATTATTATTATTATTATTATTATTATTATTATTATTATTATTAGTGTTTTGTCCTAAAGAGAGCAGTTGGACTAAACTACATGGCCAGTTCCTTTTGCTGCCTTGCTTGCTGCCCAAACTTCCCTCATTCGCTCGCTGTGTTTCTGTTTCCGGTCCGTTCTCCTTCTCGGCTTTGTGTCTTCGGCTTCATCTTGATTGCCTTTTTGGTTACCCATATTTCTTTCATCTTCCGGCTGTGATCTTGCTGGCGTTCTTCGGTCCATTTTAAGCCTGATAGTTTGTCACAGTGTATCTCCTGTAGTTTATTTTTCTTAATGATGTTTCTGAATTTTATTCTGTCGTTTATTGTGTCTGCTGTTATGTTGACTTGGTTCAGGTCGTTCTTTTACCTCTGCCACCCATTTGTTGTTTCTAGTGGTTACCCAGTCAAAGATCTGTTTGGTCAGTCTGTGTGATGGCATTCTATATAGGTGTCCATAGAATTGTCGTCTGCGTTTTCTAATCTTTTCTGTGATTGTCTCCGTATGTTTGTATATATAGTTTTTCTAAATCAGAATATAATTTAAAAAAACATTACCCAATCAGATAACTAAAATGAAATGATAGCATTGCTTTAATGGCAGGGAGACCCCCCCCCCCCACCCCGTATTGGCTTGTTTGGTTCAAATGGCACTGAGCACTATGGGACTCAACTGCTGTGGTCATCAGTCCCCTAGAACTTAGAACTACTTAAACCTAACTAACCTAAGGACATCACACACATCCATGCCCGAGGCAGGATTCGAACCTGAGACCGTAGCAGTCGCACGGTTCCGGACTGCGCGCTTAGAACCGCGAGATCACCGGGGCAGGCATTGGCTTGTTTGACCGCCTAGTCTTTCTATTTCACACCACTTCGGCAACTTGAGCGTCTTTGTGGTTAAGATGAGAAGAGATATTTAGGACAACATAAAAACCCAGTCGCCGATTAAAGAAATCCTCCGACCTGGTCGAGAATTGAGCCCGGGACCTTTCAGTTTAGAGGCCGCGACGCTACCCACTGTTTTTCTTTTATTTTGTTTGTCATTGTTCCCGTCATATGGCTCGGATAACGTCAGAGGGCAGCCAGCCCTCTGACCGAATACGCTGAGCTACCGCGCCGGCACCACTAGACTACGAATTGCGAACGTGAAATAATTGCAAAAGTTGCTTGGAAAGTGAACTTAATGAATACAAGGTAAATCATACGAGAAATACGATGATTATTGTTTAGACAGAAGGTAAATATACCTAAAGGATGTTAAACCGATACAACAACCTAAACTTCCATTTCGTGCTGCTGAGTGCTGTTGGGAATAGCTCTTCGGTGCTCTCTGGGCAGACGGCTCGACATCCTTGGTTTTATCTGTCGTCCTGCAAGTAGACACATCTACCAGCTCGCTCTCTCCACACACACACACACACACACACACACACACACACACACACACACACACACACACAACGTCTCAGCTTTGAGGCGTCCCTTAACTTACTTATTTATTCCACAAACTTTTTTAAACTCTTGTTAGATTATCTACATTCTGTTCACTTCTCTCAACGGTTTTCGTGTTGCTTTTGAGGCATCTTACTCTTGTATTTGGACTTTACTGATCAATTTGCATTTTTTTAAAGAAATAATCATATGGCATTGTTGGCCGGGAGCCCCATCCGGGGAAATTCCGCCACCGAGTGCATGTCTTATTTCAATCGATGCCACATTAGGCTGAGGATGAAATACCGGCCGAGGTGGCCGAGTGGTTCTACACGCTACAGTCTGGACCCGCGCGACCGCTACGGTCGCAGGTTCGAATCCTGCCTCGGGCATGGATGTGTGGATGTCTAGGTTAGTTAGGTTTAAGTAGTTCTAAGTTCTAGGGGACTGATGACCTTAGAAGTTAAGTCCCATAGTACTCAGAGCCATTTTTTTGAGGATGAAATGACGATGAGGACAACACGGCACTCAGTCCACGAGCGGAGAAAACCTCTAACCTGGCCGGGAAATGAGCCCGGGCCCCCTGAATGGAGGGCAAGCACGTTACCACTCAGCTAAGCAGGCGAACACTTTTTTATAATTTTTCAGCCTTTGTTGCGTATAACTTTGGTGTAACAAAGTATTCTTTATTTATGATCAAGCCATTTTACTAAAATCTGCAAATAACACTCACGTGCCTATGTTGTTCTGTTACAGTTAACCCTTAATTACTTGTTCGGTTGGAGCGGCAAACGGGAGATGACGTATCATCCCTCCCTCCCTCTCCCCACTTCCCACACACATGCACACACATGACACCTGAGGAAGCAAAAAGCATGAGCCGTACGGAGAGAAGCAAGCAGACTATGGTCTACAATAAAAATATGAACGACAAATTGCGTCGTCGCCTACAATACAAAACGTATCGAAAACAACAGTGATGAAAGTTGGCCAAGTAGTCAACATCGTCGACAACTGTTCTGGAACAATTTTAAAGACATTCCCACATAAAAATAGAAAAAAAGCTATGATACATTACATGCTGTTTCAGTATTATAGCTGGCAGGTATAGGTATGCACTCCGTCTTCAGACCACAAGTGGCCCATCGGGACCATCCGACCGCCGTGTCGTCCTCAACTGAGGATGTGGATATGAAGGGCATGTGGACAGCACACCGCAGTCCGGATCGTTATGATGGTTTTCTTTGACCGAAGCCGCTACTATTCGGTCAAGTAGCTTCTCAGTTGACATCACGAGACTGAGTGCACCCCGAAAACTGGCAACAGCGAATGGTCACCCATCCAAGTGCCGGTCACTCCCGACAGCGCTTAACTTCGGTGATCTGACGGGAACCGGTGTATCCACTGCGGCAAGGCCGTATAGGTATGTCTAACTGATTATAATTTGGAAGCTCCGCTTCTGAACATAGATCAAATTTAAAGTAACTACCCTTATATGAGCCATAAACAGAGGATATTTCCTCTTATTTTCCATTCCTTTGAATTTTCAGATTTCTTTTCTCCCATTTATGTATTATGTTTACTTCAATAAATCTGAGTCCGCCTCCGCAGCCAAGTGGTCAACACGACAGTTCCTCACATGAGGGACCTGGGCTGGCAGGTGTGACGTTAATGATCCGGGCCTTAGTTTAGTGAGCCGGCCGCTGTGGTCGAGCGGTTCTAGGCGCTTCTGTCCGGAACTACGGGGCTGCTACGGTCGCAGGTTCGAATCCTGCCTCGAGGATGGATGTGTGTGATGTCCTTAAGTTACTTAGGTTTAAGTTATTCTAAGTTACAGGGGACTGATGATCTCAGCAGTTAAGTCCCATAGTGCTCGGAACCATGTTTGAGGGACCCGGTATCATTTCCTGGCACTGCCAGGTATTTTTTCTTGGTGGTAGGACTGGACTGGCTGCACTTCGTGATGCCAATTTAGGAGCTACCTGGTTCCAAGATCGAAACGCCAACTACCGGTAGTGAAGTGCGCCGATCCCAAGCCCTGCTGAGGATGACGCGGCGGTCGGCCGACCATCGCATGGTCTACAGGGCCTCATCGCTTGGTTTCCTTTCAGTTAACATGGAAGATGAAATTCTTTGCAAATTAAGGGATTATAGCATTAGAAAGTATTAAAATAATTATGGAAAATCGTTTCATCTGATCATACACTGCATTTGACTAGACGTTAGCAGAATGAAACTATAGCTCTACTGAAACTTGGAGTCAAATAGAAACTGTTGGACCTGAACGCGAACTTGAATGATGTCTTCCACCGGCAGCGACCCACCTATTGCACAAACTAAGCTTGCCTCACCACACAACGTAAATTGTCAATATCCCAGAATCCCTCTTTTTCTCTTCTAAATGTGACATGCGCTTTCCTGCGTACCTTTTTGAACTATAATACAAGTGAGTGTTGGTATGGCACGAAGATGGCTTAGCCAGAACCTCTGAGTTGTTCGTATAATGAGACGGCAATGAGTAGCATGTACCAGCAAAGGCAAAGACTGGCTGGTCCGTTATGCTTCGAAAAGCAGCTTTAGTGTATAAGGAAATCTGCTGTTGGATAAAGTATTACTATGGATAAAGTCTTGCTATGAGAACGCGGCACGTGGCATGACCCGATTTCCCAGAAACTTAGCTCACTGGAAGAGGAGCCAAAGTAAGCGAACCTCGGCTTATATGTAGATACTGGACCGTTTCTGAGAAAACGATCTCAAAGTTTTCCGTGTAATTTAGATGCCTCTTTATGTGCGATAAGCTCAGCCCAACTGGTGGCAGAACGGCTAGCGTCGCAGCTTCTCACTTTTATATACCACGTTCGAAACCCGGTGCCTGTTTTTATTTATTTTATTTCATGTTTTTGATTTACCTACCGATGTTCGTAGAAGGTTACTACACCAATGTTTCTTATGAAGTTAAGGGAAACAAGGGCGTCATATTAAATGTAGAATTAAAAGTGAGTTTCACAGTAAGTGTCCTACATTTGTTTACGTGTCAACGGTACTGTTATGGGTTACAATCTTTTTTTAAATTCTCATATTCTTATATTTCATTCTTATATTCTTAATTATTATATTTCATTATTACGTTTATTCTTCAGGAACATCTGGGTCTTTCCGCTGGATGATATGCCCGTAGAAACATTCGAAAAATAAAAGTTCCGAACACCATAAGTACCGTGCAAAAGCAGGTTTCCGCAACCATATTTCTTCCTATGAATCTCGTTCGGGGAAGAGACATCGTTAAAGTTGCAGAAGTTTTCACGTGTTGGCAATAATTTCGAGGTAAACCAAGCATAACGGATAATTTTTCGAGGTCAACCAAGCATAACGGATAATTTTTCCGAAAACTGGCTCTTGCATTTGATTATGAATCGAGACACACTAGACGAATTTCCCAGAAAGCTATTTCAGATAATTTTTCTACTCATTTATTAGTTTAATTGATTCACCAGACGAACACTTAGTAGTTGAATAAGGACGTTATTTCAGTATGCATTGGAAAACAGTGCCAAGATGCGACGCGAAACTGTACCACTGCTTCGGTTGAACTCTTTACTCGCTAAATGGCACATGAAATACCTCGAAAACTTAGACCGTCGTTTTCTCATAAATAGTCGAATATCTACGAATAAGCCGAGACAAGTATTCGATTATTTTGACCAAACTTTCACGGAGCGAACCTTCAGGGAAATCGCTTAATGGTACTTGCCGTGCGCGGAATTAGCCGAGCGGTCTACGGCGCTGCAGTCATAGACTGTTGCTGGTCCCGGCGGAGGTTCGAGTCCTCCCTCGGGCATGGGTGTGTGTGTTTGTTCTTAGGATAATTTAGGCTAAGTAGTGTGTAAGCTTAGGGACTGATGACCTTAGCAGTTAAGTCCCATAAGATTTCACACACATTTGAACATTGTTTGGCACTTGCCGTGTTTTCCTAGTTACCTTAATATTTCTTAATACACAGTGGCCAACGGGAAGTAGTACTTTTCCATACCGCAACCAACATGGCATTATGCCATGAAAAGGCAAGCTGTGACATGTATCTGTCTTTTTCGTGCCGTTTGTACTCCAAGTTGTCAATGTAATGCTTCTACATTTTTTATGCCTATTGGCTAGTCCTCATGTGACAGCGTGGTGTAAGCATTGTACGATGTAACTACCACTGCCCGGTTTTATGGATCTAAGGATGACAATACATATTGTCGAAATTAGTAATCCAATAATTGTCTTTACAAAGTGATTTTGGCAGATAAATTGGCTTTCAAGAGAAAACTACAATACAAAATTTATTTTTCATCTTCAGAAGCTTAGTATTAGTTTAGGAATATCTTCTTTTTGTACATATTGTGTGCGAGTGCTGTAATCACTTATTGCTAGGTTGATAAGTTACAGTATATTATCAGTCTGTGAATTGTGTTTACAACAGTCGCATACAATATGTACAGCTTTGGAGAATTCATGGCATTATGCTTCTGTTAAGAAGATATTGACATCTGCTAAATCAATACTAAGCTTCGGAAGATGACTGATTTATTGGAACCAGTAAAATGAAATCAAAGTATCTGTGCGACTCACGACTGAATTGTACCTTGAGATATACAGTTGCCGGAAAAATAAATAAAAGGAGCTAATAAGCATACATAATAAAACTGAAAATATATATCATCCCTTGGGCCACGCTGTTGATGTAAGAAACAATACTTACTGTTTGTTCCTCTTCACAATACGTATTTTTATAATTTTCATGTAACTAAGAAATGAATGTTTAGTTATGAGTAACTGCCAATTTTAACAGATTTGGTTACACGGAAAAAGCTAACTTCGTAGTTTTCGTTAGCATATAATCGAACAACGTGGGAAAATGTAATTCATAAGCTGCGACATTTTGCTGCGGATCTGATGATGGTCATTATAGACCGAAACCGGTAATCTGTTAACAAAAGGTTTGTGATCATAGACGTAAATTAAAGGAAATGTAATTCGTGTTCGAAGCCGTGGAGGGCGGTGTGCTCTCCTTTCTGCACGTGTGGTTTCTATATTTCTGCCATCCGACCTCAAGGGCGATAGCCTGCGTCGTCCGCTATTAGCGACTCCGATAGCGGCCTGTAAGAGGCACCCACAGGCCTATAGGATATGTGGCGGGATACTCGAGCACAGCGTGATCAGGCAGCCACGAACAATAGCTGGAAGCGATATCTCATCACTGCCCGACATAAAGTGAAACTGATTCATTTATTAACGACGAGAACAACCAGAATCAGCGACGCTGATAGCCTGGAGGATGAACTTAGTAAGCTGCAGATCACTTTCATTGCAAACGGCTGTAGTGAGAGAACCATAAAAAAACTATAGCAACAAGAAACAAGATGGGAGAACCGCCACGGCACACCGCCTGTGTAACATGCGTTCGAGGCATTGGTGATAGAATGGGCGTGATTATACTACAAACGACAAAATAAGAGATTCTCTGACTTACTTGACTTAATTCCTTTGAGGCCTATGGAGGCATAGTGCGTGCAGGATAACTTACCATCCATTTCAGTCTTTGGCCATATCCCTCAGTTTCGCCCTGGTCTTACCATTTCTCCTTGCTTCCCCTTCCACAGTCTTGTTCCGTATATCTCTAGGCCTGTTTCTCTTGCTTGTTCCTTGGGGATTTCATTCCAATGCCCTCATTTCGAATGCTCCATCTGGATTTCTCAATGTGTGCCCCGACCATCTCCACTTTCTCCACATAACTGTTCCTCCATAGGTGTCTGGTTTGTTTTTCTCCAGAGATTCTCATAACTTATTTTTCCTGGCCACCAGATATTCATTATGCCCCGGAGACAACTGTTTATGAAGCTCTGTACCTGTGATGTTATCTATTTTATCTACTCTCCAACTTCCACTGCCATGCATAAGAACAGAATACATATTTGTATTAAAAATACGAATTTTAATCTTGGATGTGATGTTATTGTTTCTCCATAATGCATATAGTTGTGTGAAGGCAGCACGAGCGATACGTACGGTTTGGTCAGCATACCAAATAGGTGGTGGCAGAATATGCACTCAAGCGTGTTTGGTCTATTAATTTTAAACAAGCTCATGTTGTAACTGGCCAAGCATTTACCACTAAGCGAAAAAGTGGGGAAGCTGTCGAGATAGCAAATGGGCCAATCTACATGCATAACGAGGAGGGCTAGTGATTGCAAGCCAGAGGCCATAACGCAATAGAGGAGTTGCCCCACCATGCGACAGTAGGTCACTGTGGTAGCATTCACGGGATTCACCGATGACACTCAATAAAAATTAGTATAAAATTTCCCACCAATTAGCGTCGCTCCCCCCTACCAAACAAAACAAAACACAGTATCCCAAAACGCCCAGTAACAGAAACAGTAAACGAGAAGCAGTAGTCACAAGTCACTTGTCAACCTCATGAACACTGCAATAACGGCCCAAACATTCTTAGTTTCATCACACAGAATGAGTTTATATAGCCAGAAAAACTTTATTGAAATGTTTACACACGCTTCATCGAAAAGCCTGAAACGTGCAGAACTGAATTTTCTCGCATGTACGATAAATGGCAAAAATTCTTCAAAAAACATTTTGAACCGTGAAATCGATCACTGAAAGTATCACCATCTTTGACTAACTTAGAAGCGATATCACAGGTGAAAACACATTGGCGAGCGCTAGCGCTATCCAATGAGAAGTGAGCACGCTGTGTGTTGCACTGGGAACTAGCCATTTAAACGGGACAAAACTTGTGAAGTTGCTCTGGGGCATCCTGTCGCTCGTTTCGAGGTGCAGATACAGTGCTATAGTTGAGTCATGTATTAGGTCGAACTGTGGTTAGTTTATGTTGAATATTCTCAAATTTAGTGTTATAGATGTTTGTTGAGTTTCTGGCTTGCATCGCCCACCTTGGTGTGATAGTATTTGCAGAATTCTGGAATCTTTAACATGCAGTTATCTATGTTTAAACTTAACACTGTATTGTATTGTATGGAACTTGGGACCCAGAAACGACGGAGAGGCTTCGTCCTCGCCGTAGCCCTCAGTGGTACACAACCCCACAACATAAGTTACTAAATAGTCAGTTACATCGCCCAAAAGTAGTTCTATATCCCAAATTAATCTTTTTTGAGAAACACCTTATTCCTTGTACTTTTTGACTGTTGTTATGAATAAATCTTATACGTATTCTTTGTTGCATACATTTACATTCTGTGGTCCTTGTTACCCTGCTGCAATGAATAGCAGTATTGAGCCAGTATCCGTGGAAACATTATTCACATGATAACTTGCATAGACTAAACGCTCCGCCACTCCGTTCCCCGATTGCAATACAGATAAATTGTGAGAAGATGAATTTCGAAGATCGTCTAGTCTGTTATAGAATAAAATTCTATATCTGTAGTTACTTTTCCACATAATATACAGCGATTTTCACAGTGGAGAGCTGCCTAAACTGTCCCACTTCTGAGATTTCAGTTATTATAGCCTACACATCAAGTTACAAAATTATTTAAACAGTGCCATCCTCAGCTGTGGGATGTTGTTCATGCAACTTCATTTGATGACTGGAAATTCTGACAAAAATAAACACACGCACTTAATTTTCTAAACATCTGCAAGTAGTAAAAATTAGGCATCTGGCTTCCTAATTTGTACAAGTGGCTGCATGGACTGTACCATCCTTATAAACTATGTCCTTCAGCTTAAATATATGTACTAGTCTACTTTGAAGGAAATGTTCCTGATTTCAGTTCTTACATCAATATTTGCAGGCATTCCAACAGAACTTAGTTTCTCCTTTCTCTAGTCCTGCACAATTTGCATGAATCTTCATTTTACATTTCGTGGATGTTACTATTTCTTTCATTTCGTCGCACAACTCTCTATACCGTTCCTCCGTTTTACGAACGAATTTCTATAGTGACTTCCACGCAGAATCTCCAAAACACTTCCTTTTCACAGGTGGAGCAGTAGTTCTAGACTTCTTCTCTTTTGCTTCGATTAATTTTGTTCTTTGCATGGAATGCTCCTTAGCTCACAAGCTCCTTGGCTACGCCTTGGAACCTGTGTCTGGATCTTTCATAATTTCCCTCGATTCGGCGATATTTCTTGGATGGACCCATTTCTTACCTGCCATGGCTTCTTCTGCATTGAAATTATGGGGCAATTTGTTTCCTTCCGCGATGTATTGTGCACGTTTCCTTACGTTCGACTTGTTTAAGCCGAATATCATCCCTTCAAATATAAGAATATGCTCTTGCAATTCATTTTCAACTTCGCTACTAGGGCCAAAAATTTTTATATCCCAATTTGAAATTAGTTTTTATTTTCAGCATTCCTTGTAATTGTTGGCTTCGGCACATTTTATATGCGCGCACGTCTACGATCTCCGTTTATTCATATCCTGCGTCAGATAAATGCAATTGTTCTGTGCCCAGCTTTCCATAACGCCTCTCTGTTTCCCTACCGTAATACAAAATAATTATTAAATGAATAAATTAAGACTAAGAACACATTAGAAAAGTTACTACATCATTTCTAAACATCATGTTCCACTAATAATGTTGTACACATTTTTCAAAGTTTACTATACGAGCAGCGGTACATCATGGGAACGTCGCCATTTTCTCTTTGTCAGTTTCCTACAGGGGAACCACAAGGAATACAGGTTCATGACTATTTGAAAACTAAGATTATTCCATGTATTTTTACCCACAAATAAAACATTATTCTGCCGCTTAAACCATAGAAGTAATTCTGTTCGTCACATACACAAATGTTAACTGAAAACCGCAACAAAATCAGAGTAGTCTTCATAATTGACAATATGGCTCTAATAAACACGTACTTCACTAAACTCACTAAATGCCTGTTAATACAAGAGACACGAATTTTATGGCAATGGTATAAATTAGGAGCCGGTCCAGTATAGGCAACTCTCCACTACTTATAACGAATAGGGTATGAGAAGTGTTCCGTATGCTACCTATAACACTGTGGCAGTTTCCTCAGGGCAACAGACATCTGAAAAGTATTTCAACCAGGCATTACTTCAATCTGAGAAATCGTTAAGTCTAAGAAACTGAGTGATGGGTGTGGAAAAACTTTCTATAAGCAGGAATGAAAGCTCCATTACGTCGTGTGAGGTTAACAGAAGGGCGTTATCCTGTTAAAGAAATGTAGACTTTCGCGCTGATGGTCCTCAATGACCTGATACGGTTTTGTAATTTCTCATTGTAGAGCCCGGTATTAGTAGTCACACTTCGAGGCAAAAATTTGATGATGTTTCTTTTACATCGCCAGAACGGTTGTCATGATTCTTTGGTGGAAAACTGCAGCCCTGAAGCCGGCCGGAGTGGCTGTGCGGTTCTAGGCGCTTCAGTCTGTAACCGCGCGACCGCTACGGTCGCGGGTTCGAATCCTGCCTGGGGCATGGCTGTGTGTGGTGTCCTTAAGTTAGTTAGGTTTAAGTAGTTCTTAGTTCTAGGGGACTGATGACCTCAATGTTAAGTCCCATAGTGCTCAGAGTCTCCCCCCCCCCCCCCCCTTTTCAGCCCTGAAAAATAAGTTATGAGGGAGTTTGGGGTTACAACAGAACATTATTTTATCCCGGATAGGTGCTGAGATTTCCACATTTCATCATCGGTCATAATGCAGTCCAGAAAATCATCTGAATGTTCCATCAAATAAAGAATTTCAAGCGGAACAGTGCTGTAATTAAGAACTGGACAGTTATCAAATATCAAGCAGACAAAATAGTAATCAGCAATTTAGTAAACTAAAAAAATGCAAATTTTCAGATAATTCGAGCAAAATATACAAACCTGTAAAAAAGCTGGCGTTGGCAGTCCTCCACTCCTAATGCTAAGGCAACAATGATTCAACCATTTTGCTGTAGTATAGCACTTTGTGCTTGGGAATGTATATATTCGGGTGGACATCGGTTCAGACCCACGCGCAGTCATCCTCATTTAGGGTTTCCTTGATTTCCCTAATTGGCTTAAGGCAAATTCCGGGTTGGTTCCTTTGAAAAGGCACGGCCGTTATCCTCCTCCATCCTTCCATAATCCGAGCTTGTGCTCCGCCTCTGATGACCTAGCTGTCGACGAGACGTTAAACACTAATCTCCTCCTCCTCCTCTTCCGGCAATGCCAAAAAAGGAGGTGTGTTTGGTAAGATTGGTGGCTAGTGTTCATTTCCTTGACGCGCTGCAGTCATGGACTGTGCGTCTGGTACCGTTGCAGGTTCGGGTCCTCCCTCCGGCATGAGTGTGTGTGTTTGTCCTTAGGATAATTTAGGTTAAGTAATGTGTAAGCTTAGGGACTGATGACCATAGCAGTTAAGCCCCATAAGATTTCACACACATTTTTTGTTCATTTCCTTGGTGACTACCCAGATGACGCGACTGTGATGCAGTGTTGCGGGAGGACGGGGGCCACCGTCCAGAGCTGGAGCTGGTCAAGGTGACGGCGCCCAGGAAAGGGCGGCGAGTTAATGCACGCAGAACGCTGTGCGTAATTAATACGTGCGTGCGCCGTGTGTGGGCGTGGTCGCGAGTCTGTGTAAAGGTGAGGGGTCGGTTACCTGGTCACCTATGTACCGCAACGCAGAACATCAGCGAAAGCATTTATATCTGACACTTTCACTAGCTGTGGGTGTTTCATGCCTCCAAGCTTCCACTGGGCGACAAAGTGGCCACAATTTTTTATGTGGCGATAATCTAGATTTAGGAACAAAAATTTGTTACTGATGATTTCATATGTAAACTGTAAGATACATGAAGCGCCAGTATTTAAGGTAACTGTGGGTATAATGAAGATAATGCTCATAACCATACACAAACAACAGCGATAGTATCCGATCATATGATTAACAGCATACATATGAAGCATCTAACGTCGTTCTTACAGGATGTAAAAAAGCTGCACCTACAAAATTTTAAATTTTTCAGTGAAGATAAAATGGAACACTTTTTTCGTATGAGAAAAATGTCGTAAGTGTACAGCTTATCCGCTACGAGTCCATGAAGTTTTTGATTCTAATGATGTTCACGACTTTCAAAGTGATTAATATTGACTTTTGTTCTTTGGGGCCCGCATTGCAAAATATGTATTCTAATGAAATGCTCTTAAAGAGCAGTGTGGCTGTCTGATACTCATAATGATTGTTTCAGAGATGTTGCCTCGCTCCTATGGATTTCTTTTTGTGAAGAGAGATGAAGCATTTGGTGTACTAAACACAAACAGACACTCCAGAAGAGCTGGTTTCCCTTTTGTCAGAAGATGCAGCCATTATTGTGAATCACCTGGTGGTTTATAGATGTTAGACAATTATTAGCGCGCATGTAGCAGTTGCTCACTAATATAAACGGAGGACATTTTGAGCAGCATCTTTAAAATAATAGTTACCACACGGTGATATGAACACCGTTTCTGAACATCACCAGATAGCGTCAAAAATTCCATAGACAGCAATCAGAGAAACTGTCCATCTGTGACATTTTTGCCACATAACGAAAGTGTTCTTTTTACCTCCTCTAAACACTTTAAAATTTTGTATATGTGGTTTTTTCCACCTTATGTAAGTACACAGGTTTAAAATATTAGTTACACTCTTTAAAGAAAACATTGGCAGATTTGTAGCGTTGTATATGGTGTAACGCTGGTGCCAGGGAGTTGTGTGATCTTACAACGCTGACGTATGTGGGCGATGTATATGTGCCAATTTGTTGCAAGAAGTCTACGCAGTAATAATGGGTTGGATGAAAAGTAGTGGCAACTCTGTTATACACTGATCCGCCAAATCATTATGACCGCCTGCTTAATGGCTTGTTTGTCCGTCTTTAGCACGAAATATATCACTGATTTTGCGTATCAAAGATCCGACAGTTTGTTGGCAGGTTTGTAGAGGTATGTGGCATTACATGTCTACGCACATGTCATGTAATTCACCTTAATGACGGGCAACAGATCTGCGTATTCGCTTATTGCACCGGTAATGACCTAGGTGGGTTCTACAGGATTTACACCAGGCGATTTTGGTCGCCTAGGCGTGAATGTGATTTCACTATAACTTTGCTCAAAGGCACGGTTCTGGCTTCTAGACACGGATAACTATACGGCTGAAAGATGACATCGCCGTCGGAGAAGCCATCAAGCATGAAGAGATGCAGGTGCCATGCAAGCACAGGAGAATGTCTCCTGTAGCATTATACAACTCCCATCTTTGCGCCCGTGCGGCGCTGCACTTTTCGAGCCGCCGCTCACCTCGATTACGGAGTTTGTGCAGACGACCAGCGATGAAGTTTAGCAAAAATGTGATTCACCCGAAGAGACGACACGTCTCCACTGATCGACGGTCGAATACCGATGGTCCCGTGCCCATTGAAAACGTATTGATGATGTTGTCGAGTCAACATATCGACGCGTAATGGTGGTTTACTGGGGAGCTTCATGTTCAACAAAGTGCGATGAACGTTGTGCGTGCGCCACCATTGTGCTCTTTCGGCAGAGGTGCCACAGATCGCCAACTATCCTACATTACAGAGCAGACAAGCCTGCAAACCCCACGTTCTGTGAAGAGTCGTGACTTCCAATCATTTAGCGCCTAGTGGTAGTTTCACTGTCCTTTTACCTCTTTCCGTAGATGGTCACGACAGTAGCACGTGAACATTCGACCAAGTTTACCGTTTTCGAGATACTCGTTCACAGGCTCTGCTTAATAATAATGTCCCCTTTGTCAGAGTCGCTTATCCCAATGGATTTTCCAATTTGGAGGCCATATCTTCGCTAGTGTGATATCCGTCCGTGTCTGCTCCGCTTACGTACTTCTGTTACCGCATCACGTGCCTGCAAGGCCACCAGGCGGCATCAAAATGGTTCAAATGGCTCTGAGTACTATGGGACTCAACATCTGAGGTCATCAGTCTCTTAGAACTTAGAACTACTGAAACCTGACTAACCTAGGGACATCACACACACATCCATGCCAGAGGCAGCATTTGGTTCCAGACTGTAGCGCCTTGAAACCGCCCGGCCGACCAAGGCGGCGTCCATGGGTCCAGTGGTGCTCGTGCAAGGCAACATGACGGCAAAGGAGTATCGTACACTGGTTGCAGACCACGTAGACCGTTTCATGACGATCATGCTTCCCGAAACAGTCGCATTTTTCAACAGGATAATGCGCCATATCACAAGGCCAGGAGTGTGATGGAGTGGTTCGAGGAACACAGTGGCGGGATCCAGTTGATGTGCTGTCCCTCCCCCATCCCTGCCCGCGAACTCGGCAAATCTGAACCGGTTCAAGCACATCTGGGAAGAGACTGAACGCGCCGTTAGAGCTCACCGTCCTCCTCCACGGAATTTACGGGAATTATGTGACTTGTATGTGCAAATGTTGCCCTAACACCCTCCAGTGACCTACCAAAGCCTCACTGCTTCCATGTCATGACGCGTCGCCGCTGTTATCCGTGTCAAATGTGTACATACCGGCTATTCGGTAAGTGGTCATAATTTTCTGGCTGATTAGTGTAAATGCTTTAGGTTTAATTAATTAATCGAAGTCGGTTCCTTCGTGATATACGTTGCAAACGTGAGCAACAGATCAAAGTGCTCTCAAGAATACTAGAGATTATCTCAATGGGGAACAATATCAACGCAATCTGGCAGTTGGAACGTCACTGCGTCAAACTGTTACTCTTGGTACATTGATTGATATACAACGCAAGTTGGCACTTGTCTTTACGGTACGTTCTATAACAGGTTACACACATGGTAGTTTTGTTTCTCGTTAAATTCGAAGTAATAAAATTGGTATGAAACTATAAGATGTCAAAATATTTCGGTATTACGTTGTAACAAAACTAGAGCGGCTACACCTAAAATTAATAATCTCACGCAACAGCCTGACGCGGGAGAGCAATTAAATTTATAAATGAACTGCTAGTTCATTTATGCGATGGAACAAACTGCTTCGCTCAATTCTCGTTCGTTAGTAGCCAATTACTTTTCCGAGTATTATATGCCCCCACGGACGTGAACTCTTCTTCAAATAATAAATTAAAAGCACCAGTTTGCTTTTGTTCTACAATATTACTTTTATTGTTAACCAGTTTTCGGCTTACAAGGCCATCTTCAGACATTTACTGAGTATTATCACCAAAGAAGTTAAATGTCTTCTTCAAATCTTTACTATCGCTTATATAACTATTTTTCCATGTACATCCTAACTTTACCAAATAGTAACAGGAAGAGCTGATTTTTGTGTGGGTAAACACGTGAACGGCGTCTTCTTCTCAAACTCTTATCGTTTCTGAATCGGATTAAAGAACTAATTTTGAAGGACGAACGTCGGGATGAAGACCATCCTGAATGATACCTGAAATATCTAAGTAATGAATCATTACGAACAGGAACTTTTTTTACATGACTTTACACTTGCAAGAATATGGCATATTTTCCTAATACATATTCTATACCAGTCGACCAATAAAAGAGTTGTCAAACTAGACACCAGTCTGGTGAAGTGTAAACCATCGCCATTAACTTGGGAATTACAATAAAACATTGAGTGAGAAAGTATCATAGACGGAGGTGCATTGCACGTGTAGTAATAAAAGCATCAGTCCATTAAAAAAATATACACAACATATTAGCTGCTTGCTTTATTATTAGCACTACCCAAAAGAGAAGCGTATACTGTGTAACAGCTTATGAGTGTATACATCTCAGTTGGTTGGACAACACCAGCGATATGTTAAAATATCTTTAATTTACATGCAGGACGACGTTGTGTGTTAACAATGTCATGAAAACAAAATGGTAGTGTGAAGAACAACATGGTATTAAAACATCAATTTCATCAATCAAGTACTACTGAAAATGTTTTTTTCGTCCCTCAGTCGGCATTTAAATATCTGCTTTTCGGATATATATTAATACAATACATGGACGCAAGAAACGCATTCTCCCTTAACTCCACAAGGCTGTTCCTGTTTTTATATTGGCTCATAACAGCGAAACTATTGTCTTGGAAGAAGAGTGGTCGAGATTTATCGGTTTGAATTTCGGAACCTTATTTTGGAAAAAGAACTGTATATTTTTACATACGATATCTGTGTGGTACTTAAGTTCCGTGTACACAACTGGTAAATACTTTTCGGTGCTTGTCTTGTAAGGATTTATAAAAATTTAAACTAGAGTTTTGCGGTGACTGTGTGTTTGTGACACACTGTGATAGTTCAGCATTGATCACGGTAAATACAGACGCTCCTCTAACATTTTTAACGCAGTCATGGTGGATGTCAAGAATGATTCGAAGTACGAAAACAAGAAACAAATGAGCATTTATTGTGCATGCTTCTGCACACGTTCTTTTGGAGCTGAGTACTTTTCCACATGAGATACTCTACATTGTGACCTAGTTTTTATTACTTACTGTTTTACATATGGCCTGCGCCCTAGAAGCAAATGCGGAGCGTGTTTAATAGTTATTGCCGTTGTTATCATCATTACAATCCAAAGTATAATAATAAAATTGTGTCGTTCTTTTACATACAGTTAACTGTGCTGAAATTCTTTAATAGGGAACAACGAAGACTGTTGCCGAAAACCACATCTTACGTTCATGTTCACAGTAACACAATGTCAACGTGTCATTGTACCTTACATTTACACCATTCACTCCTTATTGTACTCTGCCGGGGTGTGGCCCACATCATCATGCGGACATCCTGATTTACGTTTTATCGGAAAACAATGTACTCACGTTAATTTAAAATGTACTTGGTTGTGTCTATGTTAATATAACAATAATTGTCTAATAAACGAGGTAACTTCAAAAAGTAAGTCAGACCTGTCGTCCCAGGATACGACCACTGCGCAACATTGACACACTGACAGAAGAAAGTACATGTGCTGGGTTTCCTGTAGACGCAGTTCAGCTATAATACGCACAAGAGGTGCACCACCGTGAGGAAATAATGTGGTATGCCAGGTGGAAAAGTACTCCCAAGTTGAAGTATGCGGGTCAGTACGATTATTGCGTACGAAACGTCTAAATTCACACAGATCCAAATTGAAATTCTGATCATACCCGGATCTTGTACAACGCAATTTCCAGCTTTGCTGTAAGCTGATTAAACATCTTGGGGAAAAGAGATTTTCCAACGATAAGGACGATCACAGAGCGGTTCTCGAATGGCTCCGTGACCAAGGAACGGATTTCTACTGTTGACGAATTGAACGATTAGTACACTACTGGCCATTAAAATTGCTACACCAAGAAGAAGTGCAGATAATAAACGGGTATTCATTGGACAAATATATTATACTAGAACTGACATGTGATTACATTTTCAAGCAATTTGGGTGCATAGATCCTAAAAAATCAGTACCCAGAACAACCACCTCTGGCCGTAATAACAGCATTGATACGCCTGGGCATTGAGTCAAACGGAGCTTGGATGGCGTGTACAGGTACAGCTGCACATGCAGCTTCAACACGATCCCACAGATCATCAAGAATAGTGACTGGCGCATTGTGACGAGCCACTGTTCTAAGTGCCGTCAATGCGAACAAGAGGTGACCGAGACGTGCAACTATTTGCACCCCAATACCATGACGCCTTCACGGCGATGTCGCCAAACACGGATGCGACCATCATGATGCTGTAAACAGAACCTGGATTCATCCGAAAAAATGACGTGCCATTCGTGCACCCAGGATCGTCGTTGAGTACAGCATCGCAGGCGCTCCTGTCTGTGATGCAGCGTCAAGGGTAACCGCAGCCGTGGTCTCCGAGCTGATAGTCCATGCCGCCGCAAACGTCGTCGAACTTTTCGTGCAAATGGTTGTCTTGCAAACGTCCCCGTCTGTTGACTCAGGGATATAGACGTGGCTGCACGATCCGTTACAGCCATACGTATAAGATGCCTGTCATCTCGACTGCTAGTGATAGGAGGCCGTTGTGATCCAGCACGGCGTTCCGTATTACCCGCCTGAACCCACCGATTTCATATTCTGCTAACAGTCATTGGATCTCGACCAGCGCGAACAGCAATGTCACGATACCATAAACCGCAATCGCGATAGGCTACAATCCGACCCTTATCAAAGTCGGAAACGTGATGGTACGCATTTCTCCTCCTTACACGAGGCATCACAACAACGTTTTACCAGGTAAAGCCGGTCAACTGCTGTTTGTGTATGAGAAATCGGTTGGAAGCTTTCCTCATGTGAGAGCGTTGTAGGAGTCGCCACCGGCGCCAACCTTGTGTGAATGCTCTGAAAAGCTAATCATTTGCATATCACAGCATCTCCTTCCTGTCGGTTAAATTTGGCGTCTGTAGCACGTTATCCACGTGGTGTAGCAATTTTAATGGACAGTAGTGTAATTTACAGACTTGGTGTCTATATTAAAAATATTGTCATGCGTCTGTGTCACTTTGGTTGTGTACTACAGAATTCAACAGAAATTACTCGGCCTAACATAATAATGTGTAACTTACTTTTTGAACTGCCCTCCTTTTTTCTTTTTTTTTTTTTTTTTTTTTAGCACTGAGGTGCCAAGAGGTATGGGATACCTCCTAATACCATGTCGGATCACCTCCTGTCCTGTGTAGTGCAGCAACTGGACGTGGCATGGACTCAACAAGTCGGTTGAAGTTTCCTGCAGAAATATTGAGCCACGCTGACTCTATAACCGTCCACAATTGCGAAAGTGTAGTCGGTGAAAAGCGTTGTGCACGAACTGACCTCTCGATTGTCTCGTAAATGTTCGATGGGATTCATGTCGGGCGATCTGGTTGGCCAAATCATTCGCACGCACTGTCCAGAATGTTTTTCAAACCAATTGTGGCCCGGTAACGGCTTATCGTCGTTTGGGAACAGTAAGTGCATGGGCAGCGGCAAATTGTCTCCAAGCAGCGGGTTGGGCCAGAGGACCCAGTCCATTCCAAGCAAACGCAGCGCAAGCCATTACGGAGCCACCATCAGTCTGCACAGTGCCTTGTTGACAACCTGGCTCCAGGTCTTCGTGAGATGTGCCCCCCACTCGAACCCTGTAATCAGCTCTTACAGGTTAAAACAATACTCATCCGGTAAGGTCACGGTTTTCTAGTCATCTGGGGTACAACCGATATGGTCACGAGCCCAGGAGAGGCGTTGCAGACGATATCGTGCTATTAGCATAGGCACTCGCGTCGGTCGTCTACTCTCATAGTACATTAATGTGAAATTTCGCCGCACCATCCTAACGGATATATTCGTCGTACGTCACACACTGATTTCTGCGGCTATTTCAAGCAGTGTTGTTTGCTGTTAGCACTGACAGCTCTACGCAATCGCCGCTGCTCTCAGTCGTTAAGTGAAGGTCGTCTGCCACTGCGTGGTCCGTGGTGTGAGATAATGCCTGAAATTTGGTATTCTCGGCACATTCTTGACACTGTGGACCTCGGAATGTCTTATGAGCCTAGCTCCAACTACCATTCCGCGTTCGAAGTCTGTTAATTCCCGTCGCGCGGCTTCTCTTTAAATCACATTAATCATGGAATGGAAACACACAGCAACAGAACGTACCAGCGTGACTTCAAACACATTGTTACAGGAAATGTTCAAAATGTCCTCCGTTAGCGAGGATACATGCATCCACCCTCCGTCGCATGGAATCCCTGATGCGCTGTTGCAGCCCTGGAGAATGGTGTATTGTATCACAGCCGTCCACAATACGAGCACGAAGAGTCTCTACATTTGGTACCGGGGTTATATAGACAAGAGCTTCCAAAAGCCCCCGTAAATGAAAGTCAAGAGGCTTGAAGTCAGGAGAGCGTGGAGGCCACGGAATTGGTCCGCCTCAACCAATCCATCGGTCACCGAATCTGTTGTTGAGAAGCGTACGAACACTTCGACTGAAATGTGCAGGAGCTCCATCGTGCATGAACCACATGTTGTGTCGTACTTGTAAAGGCACATGTTCCAGCAGCACAGGTAGAGTATCCCGTATGATATCATGAGAACGTGCTCCATTGAGCGTAGGTGGAAGAACATGGGGCCCAATCAAGACATCACCAACAATTCCTGCCCAAACGTTCACAGAAAATCTGTGTTGATGACGTGATTGCACAATTGCGTGCGGATTCTCGTCAGCCACACATGTTGATTGTGAAAATTCACAATTTGATCACGTTGGAATGAAGCCTCATCCGTAAAGAGAACATTTGCACTGAAATGAGGATTGACACATTGATGGATGAACCATTCGCAGAAGTGTACCCGTGGACGCAAATCAGCTGATGATAGTGCGTGCACACGCTGTACATGGTACGGAAACAACTGGTTCTCCCGTAGCAGTCTCCATACAGTGACGTGGTCAACGTTACCTTGTACAGCAGCAACTTCTTTGACGCTGAGATTAGGGTTATCGTCAACTGCACGAAGAATTGCCTCGTCCATTGCAGGTGTCCTCGTCGTTCTAGATCTTCCCCAGTCGCGAGTCATAGGCTGGAATGTTCCGTTGCTTCGAACGTCTTCCTGTAGGGACACCTTCGTTCTGTCTCGATAAAAACGTACCGCACCATGGCTACGCCCCGTGCTTATCCATACATCAAATGGGCATCTGCCAACTCCGCATTTGTAAACATTTCACTGACTGCAAAACCAAGTTCGTGATGAACACTAACCTGTTGATGCTACGTACTGATGTGCTTGATGCTAGTACTGTAGAGCAATGCGTCGCATGTCAACACAAGCACCGAAGGCAACATTACCCTTCTTCATTTGGGCCAACTGGCGGTGAATCGAGGAAGTACAGTACATACTGACGAAACTAAAATGAGCTCTAACATGGAAATTAAGCGTTTGCGGACACATGCACACATAACATCTTTTCATTGTGTGTGAGGAATGTTTCCATAAAGTTTGGCCGTATCTTTTTGTAACACCCTGTATGCGTATCACAATCCACCACAGTGTAATATTCGAGAATCCGATATCGCATTGAATATATGTTACACACAAGTTCTAGTAGCTCGGAAAGTAAGTTGAGTTGTACATACACTGAAAAAAAATAACACACATTTATTTACTGTTTAGGTGCGTGTTTCTATCTCTCTAAATGCTGCACGGTAAGAGTATTTCGGAACGTCCGTTGCTGCGTCTGAACTCAGTGGGGCTGTTATAAACGTCAACTTTGTACTGACCACAGTTTTCAGAGCGTAGTTAGCAACGAGATAGGAGGAGTGGAGTTTTGTAATTTGTGGGGTGGAAAGGTAAACGGCGGGCAGGGGCGGACGGCTGCGGTCGGCAGCGCAGCCGCGGCGTGTCCTATCTCTCTGTCCGTGCTCCGCGCACTCAGTCCGACGCCCGCCGCTTTCCTAAAGCCTCGCTTAACTCGTTACCCTTTATGCCATTCCTTGCTTCTTCACATAATCGACCCTATTTGTCCTCTATACAACTGGTCCGTTATTTTAGATGAGCACATTGCAGTAGAATTAGGACAGAGATTTCGTACTTGTGTATAATTGCTGTTTTCGAGACCGAACATCAGTTCTGTTGGAATGCACACAAAATCTGCGAACACTGGTGATACGCTAACAAGCTTCTCAAAATTGAGAAGTCTATAAACAGGGGAGCTTAAACTGATCGCGCATCTCCTGACCCCCGAAAACGCTGATTACGGATAACCACAGCCGCCTCTACATCTAAATCTACATGCATACTCCGCAATCCACCATACGGAGCGTGGCGGAGCATACCTCGTACCACAACTAGCATCTTCTCTCCATGTTCCACTCTCAAACAGAACGAGGGTAAAATGACTGTCTATATGCCTCTGTACGAGCCCTAATCTCTCTTATCATATCTTTGTTGTCTTTCCGCGAAATATAAGTTGGCGGCAGTAAAATTGTACTACAGTCAGCCTCAAATGCTGGTTCTCTAAATTTCCTCAGTAGCGATTCACGAAAATAACGCCTCCTTTCCTCCAGGGACTCCCACCCGAGTTCCTAACGCATTTCCGAAACACTCGCGTGATGATCAAACCTACCAGTAACAAATCTAGCAGCCCGCCTCTGAATTGCTTCTATGTTCTCCCTCAATCCGACTTGATAGGGATCCCAAACGCTCGAGCAGTACTCAAGAATAGGTCGTATTAGTGTTTTATAAGCGGTCTCCTTTACCACATCTTCCCAAAATTCTACCAATGAACCGAAGACGACTATCCGCCTTCCCCACAACTGCCATTACATGCTTGTCCCACTTCATGTCGCTCTGCAATGTTACGCCCAAATATTTAATCGACGTGACCGTGTCAAGCGCTACACTACTAAGGGAGTATTCAAACATTACAGGATTCTTTTTCCTATTCATCTGCATTAATTTACATTTATCTATATTTAGAGTTAGCTGCCATTCTTTACACCAATCACAAATCCTGTCCAAGTCATCTTGTATCCTCCTACGGTCACTCAACGACGATACGTTCCCGTACACCACAGTATCATCAGCAAACAGTCGCACATTGCTATCCACCCTATCCAAAAGATTATTTATGTAGATAGAAAACAGTCAGTATAGCCCTCTTAACTGAGAGAAATCGTCGGGTGCCACAAGAAAGTACGGGAGTGATCAGGCCGTCGTTGTTCACTAAATAATGAGTAATTAATGTTTGTAGCTGTCTAGAGATATTGGCACGTTGTTATACATACATCGATGCCACGAAGGTAGAGAATTATTGCCAAATGCGGGAAGATTTGCAGATAATCAGTTTTTGACACAAATACAGGCACCTGGGCCGGCCGGAGTGGCCGAGCGGTTCTAGGCGTTACAGTCTGGAACCGCGCGATCGCTCCGGTCGCAGGTTCGAGTCCTGCCTCGGGCATGGATGTGTGTGATGTCCTTAGGTTAGTTAGGTTTAAGTAGTTCTAAGTTCTAGGGGACTGATGACCTTAGAAGTTAAGTCCCATAGTGCTCAGAGCCATTTTTTGAACAGGCACCTGGCCCTTCGAATAAATAAATTTAAGGTGTTGCAGAGCAGATCTGCCATTCTCACCTCTATATTCAGAATATATGCCTGGTAAAATTTATCTGCAAACACTCTTTTTGTACAAATTTTGGTGTTAATGAAAGTGGGAAGGCACAACACTTCCATGATTTACTTTTATGATAATGCTAGGTACTATGCTAAAAACTGCGTAGAAGGGTTGTAGCCGGCCGCGGTGGTCTCGCGGTTCTAGGCGCTCAGTCCGTAACCGCGCGACTGCTACGGTCGCAGGTTCGAATCCTGCCTCGGGCATGGATGTGTGTGATGTCCTTAGGTTAGTTAGGTTTAATTAGTTTTAAGTTCTAGGCGACTGATGACCACAGATGTTAAGTCGCATAGTGCTCAGGGGCATTTCAACCAGAACAGTTGTATTTCAGATGGTGGCCAGCGGAATATATTACCCATTTATGCGTTACGCCTTTCCAAGCGAACCCACACGATCGTTAGACTGTTCGGTGGTAATGTGGCTTAGATTGCTATTTTTTTTCTCAAGTACCGAGTCATGTGCCCTGCAGCTAACCGACCTGCAAAAATCGTGAAGGTTTTGCTCTACTTACTCGTCTTGTTTATGCTGACACTCGGCGCCAATAGATCGTGGCACATGTAATTGAGTTCTGTCAAGACGAAAGTACCATGCCGTCGCCAGGTCAATAGTTCGTAATTACCTTAAATCGAGTTGCTTCGGCGATCAGTTGGGCATGCTTGTTTGGAAAGGAATATGTAATGTGCTATCGACAATTATTAGTAATTTCATGATTATGGATAATAATGTTGCGTTCCATCTTGTACTCCAACGACTGTGCGAGTTGGTTGTTTACTGTATAACTTCAGCATTGAATTGGCACGGTTGTGTCATTGCTTTTTGTACTTGTGATGAATATTAGTTTCGCTATAAGCAGGTCGAAGAGAACATCAAATTCGTACTTTGTTAACAAGAGTCTGATTAGAATGGTGTTTTGTCTCTGTTAACTGGAGTTCGTGTCCGCCCCCAGTAGCTGAATGGTCAGCCTGACGGATTGTCAATCCTCTGGGCCCGGTTTCGATTCCTGGCCCAGGGACTGGGGGTTGTGATGTTCTAATCATCATTCCATCATCCTCATCGACGGGGTATCAATTGTTTGATTTAGTACAGGGAACACTACCGTGAAAACAGATTGTGAAAAACAGCATTACACAGCTTCTGAAATTTAGAATGTCTATGTAAGAGGCTCTGTCGTCAACCGACCGAAGTGGTGTAGTGGTTAGCACACTTGCATCGCATTCGGGAGGACGACGGTTCAAGCTCGCGTCCGGCCATCCTCATTTAGGTTTTCCTTGATTTCCCTAAATCGCTTCAGGTAAATGCCGGGAAGGTTCCTATGAAAGGATATGTCCCACTTCCTTCCCCATCCTTTCGTAATCCGATGAGACCGATGATCTCACTGTTAGTCCCCTCCCCCGAGTCAACCAACCAAACTGTCGTCCAGACATAAAGAGGAGGCCATTAAAATGTGTAACAATATCAGAACGGGAGTTAAGCATCTCAAGTAAAATGCAAGAATATACAGACCTAATCCAAAATCAAGACCGGAAAAGTGATACGATAGATATGATCACTGTCCCACAGTGGCTGTGATTTAGTCCCCACGAACTTGTCAAAATGAGCATCGCATTAGCAGAACTAAAACAAAAGACATAAAATGTAACCAATATCCGTGTCTTGCAAATGGAAAAAACTGTTTCAAACTCTTTCACAAAAAGTGAAGCACTTTGCAATGTCTCTTTTTATTGCAAAAGTCGTAAATTTGTTGTGAGTTTTGCATTTTTATGCCATGAAATGTGAGTTGTAAGCTTTCTAACATTTTGCCAGCATTTGTATCAAATAAAACCAAGGTAAGAAAAGAATTTTACTTATTACTATTCCTCATAGTATCAGGTATGTTACAGCAAGTCAAGGTCTAGTTACGCTGAACTAAAACCTGACTCGCACGATGTTGCTAGTACTTTTTACCTTAAAGTAGAAGTGAAAGAACGTTTTATTATATTTTTCGTCTAATATGCTGGAATAATCAGAACATTCAACTTAATTCACCATTTTCTTTAAAAAGAGTTTTCACTATAGGAAAGAATGTTGTTAAGGTTGCTTTTATTAGTATACTTTTAAATTTTAATCATCTGTGTTTTGTGTAATAAATAAATGCATGTTATGTTTCTTCAAACGCACACCGTTTTATTGCAAAATCGTGGGCTGTGGAATAACTTTTTTTTTTGCGCAGCACTCGTCTAAATTAGAAACATCTTGAATGGTGGGAGAAGAATCTTTGCTAATTCAAGGCAGTGTGGTAAGCAGCATTAAGTTTACTTACTTGTAGCGGAAAAATCTCGGCTCTGGCCCATACTCCGTAGCCATTTATTACAGCATGAGTTATGTGCCCCTCGTCTATTACTCCACCTACTTTTGACGAATGTGCAGAAACAGGCTAGACGGTAATGGTGTACGGAACAAGGTCACTGGGGACGGGAATGGCATCAGATAGTGTTTTCGGATGAATCCAGTTTCTGTTTATTTGAAAATGATGGCAGCACTTTGGTTCGCCGCAGATAGGGGGAGCTGCATCTCGAGGCCTTACGGTGGTGGGGTGCCATTGGGTACAACCACAAATCACAGTTGGCGCGTGTCCAGGGCACAGTGACCAGTACAGCCTACGTGAATGACATGCTGCAACACGTAGCCATACCCTTTCTGCACAACACGCCAGACGTTATTTGCAGCAAGACAATTCACGACAGCATCTTGCTGCACGAACACCTGCCTTCTTGGTGTCACAGGATGTCAGCCTTTTGGCCTGGCCCATCAGATCACGACACTTGTCGCCAGTCGAATGGGATATGGTGAAAGGACAGGTGCAGCACTGTGACCCAATGCCAAACGCCATTGATGAGCTTTGGAACCAGGTGAATGCAGTACGGACGGCTATACCACGGGACGCCACTCACGAGTTATACGTGTCGGTGCCATCACGCATGGAACAAGTTATCAGGACACATTGCGCTCCCTGTGCCTAATGGGCAACGGGACACATTCTTAACCGAGATGACTGAAATTCTAATCATATCTGCAGGACATACAAATGAACATGTCCTCTGAATATGAACATCCTATCTCTTGTCGTTCAAGGTGTTCTGTTTTCTTCTGAACTTGAGTGTATTATTTCAGCTCAAAGTTTCACAGCAGCAGAAAACTCCTGAAGTTCACAGAAGATAGCCATTTTACACTTGATACTTCACACTTGTTTGACAGGACACTTTTACAGAAATGTGGCATCATAATAAGAAATAACAAACAACGTTTATTAACAGCGTGGTACAATTTGCTGTGTGGCACTTGACGTCCTAAACCTAATGTGATACAATATAAATAACACTTCTGTGTCTTGGCAGTCTATTATTTTGCCACTATAAGTGAATTGAATGTTTCAGACACACTGTTTATGGCCCCAGTTCTCCGTAAATAGCGATTGCTAAGTCGGAAGGGGGTCTTCAGAATACTGTACTGAACTGACTCCAGGCAACAAACTGAATTAATTGCTGGCGTGGAACTATCTGAACGTCCAGACTGTGTTGTGTAGTGTTGCCTGTCGGCGGAAGAATATCTATGTCTGCCAGTACAAAGCAGTAGCAGTGTTATCCGTGGTTGACAGCGCTCCATACGGCGGGTGTACTTACCGTCTACATCTAAATACTGTACTACCACTACTTGTCATTTCCTTTCCCGTTCCACTTGCAAAATACAGCGAGGAGAAAAACGATTGTTTATATGCCTCCGTATGAGCCTTAATTTCTCATATCTTATCTTTGTGGTCGATGCAATTTATGTCGGCTGCCGTAGAATTCTTCGGCAGCCAGCTTCAAATGCCGGTTCTCTAAATTTTCTCAATAGCGTTTGTCGAAAAGAACGTCGCCTTTCCTGCGGTGATTCCCATTCGAGTTCTCTAAGCATATCCGTAACACTTACGTGTTGTTCGAACCTACCAGTAACAAACGTAGCAGCCCACCTCTGAATTGGTTCGATGTCTTCCTTCAGTCCGATCTGGCACTGATCCCACACACTCAAGCAGTACTCAAGAAAAGGTCTCACCAGCGTCCTATATGCGGTCTTCTATACACGTGGATCACTGTTTCCGAAAATTCTGCCAATAATCCGAAGTCGACTATTCGACTTCCGTACCATAGTTCTCAAATGCTAGTTCCATTTCATATAGCATTGCAGCGCTACGCTTAGATATTTAAACGAGTTGACTGTGTCAAGTAAGACACAGTAATACTGTAACCGAACGTTACAGGTTTGTTGTTACTACTCATACACATTAAATTACATTTTTCCACATTTAGAGCTAGCTACCAGTCATCGCAACAACTAGAAGTTTTGAAACTTCCTGGCAGATTAAAACTGTGTGCCGGACCGAGACTCGAACTCGGGACCTTTGCCTTTCGCGGGCAAGTGCTCTGGAACTAGAAATTTTGTCTAAGTCATCTTGTGTCTTCCTACACTCACTCACATTCAACACCTTACGCTACACCACAGCATCATCAGCAAACAATCGCAGGTTACTGCCCGTCCTGTCCACCAAATCATTTATGTATATAGAGAATAATAGCGGTCCTATAACACTTCCCTGGGGGCACTCCTGACGATACCCTTGTTCTGATGAACACTCGCCGTCGAGGACAACATACTGGGTTCTACAACTAAAGCAGTCTTCGAGCCACTCACATGCCTGTGAACTTATTCCATATGCTCGCACCATCGTTAACAGCCTGCAGTTGGGCACCGTGTCAAATGCTTTACGGAAATCTAGAAATATGGTATCTGCATATTGCCCTTCATCCATAGTTCGCAGTATATCATGTGTGGAAACGGCAAGCTGAGTTGCGTTTGAATGATACTGTCTAAAACCATGCTTATTCGTGGACATGAGCTTCTCAATCTCAAGAAAGTCTATTATATTCAAACTGAGAATATTTTCAAGGATTCTGCAGCAAACCGAAGTTAGGGATATTGGTCTGTAATTCTGCGCGTCCGTTCTTTTAACCTTCTTATGTGTTGGAGTCACCCACACTTTTTCCAGTCACTTGGGACTTTGTGCTGGGTGAGAGATTTACGATAAATGCAAGCTAGGTAAGGGGCCAATGCAGCAAAGCACTCTTTGTAAAACCGAAATGGGATTCTATGCAGACCTGATGATTCATTTGCTTTCAAATCTTTCAGTTGTTTCTCTATGCCAGGGATGCTTGTTACTATGTCGTCCATGGAGGAGTCTGTCCCGTAGTCAAATGAGGATATATTTGTAGGGTTCTCCTGTGTGAACGATTTCTTGAAAGCGAAATCTGAGACTTCTGCTTTCGTTTTGCTGTCTTCAACAGCCACACCAGACTGGTCAACAAGGGACTGAATAGAAGCCTTAGACCATCGGCGGGCATATAGCATGCGCTGGAGGAAATGGCACGGAAGCAGGAAGAGGTCTGGGTTTGCGAGTACCATATGTAGGCCATTACATGTCACAGAGAGAGGCCAGGTGTGTGATTGTACATGTGTGGCGGCGACCTCTCGCGGTATTTGTCACGTACCTCTTGCTTGGTATACAACAGTTCCATATCTAGTACTCCGTCTTCAAGCCACGAGTAGCCTACCGGCACCATCCGACCGCCGTGTCATCCTCAAGGGAAGGAGGGGCGTGGGGTCAGCACACCGCTCTCCCGGTCGTTATGATGGTATTCTTGACCGAAGCCGCTACTATTCGGTCGAGTAGTTCCTTAATTTGCATCACGAGGCTGAGTGCACCCCGAAAAATGGAAACAGCGCACGGCGCCCTGGATGGTCACCCATCCAAGTGCCGACCACGCCCGACAGCGCTTAACTTCGGTGATCTCACGGGAACCGGTGTAGCCACTGCGGCAAGACTGTTGCCTCCAGTATGTAGTGGAGCGAGAAAATCGGTTATCTGTTAGTGTGAAATAAAGTTTCACCTTGCCAAAACTACAACTCAGTAATTTTGGCATAATACATAAATGACATCGTTAATGGTAGGATTACCGGTATTGTTGGTAGCATTGGAAGGGAAATGAATGTGTTTGAGAGAAACTGGGAGCCAAAGATTTCCCTTTAATTTTTTGGTTGTTTGTTTTGCAGGTAACTGGAACCGTACCTAATTCAGTGTTAGTCCATTGTGTATTTTATTTCCTTACAGAATGTAAATTGCACTTTACAAGCAATGAAAATTAGTTAATAGCGTAAATTATACTCTTTTACGTAACCAAGGTAATTATTTTTGATGCAAGTACAGTTTGTATTGTATTGTATTGTAACCGGGGACCTAGAAACGAACGAGAGGCTACGTCCCCACCGCAGCCGCAGTGGTCCATAACCCCACGACGATTACCGCAGTCCGCCGGCCGGGGTGGCCGAGCGGTTCTAGGCGCTACAGTCTGGAGCCTTGCGACCGCTACGGTCGCAGGTTCGAATCCTGCCTCGGGCATGGATGTGTGTGATGTCCTTAGGTTAGTTAGGTTTAAGTAGTTCTAAGTTATAGGGGACTGATGACCTCAGAAGTTAAGTCCCATAGTGCTCAGAGCCATTTGAACCATTTGAACTACCGCAGTCCACTTCACTCCTCCGGCGCCCCACACCGAACCCAGGGTTATTGTGCGGTTCGGCCCCCGGTGGACCCCCCAGGGAACGTCTCACACCAGACGAGTGTAACCCCTATGTTTGCGTGGTCGAGTAATGGTGGTGTAAGCGTACGTGGAGAACTTGTTTGTGCAGCAATCGCCGACATAGTGTAACTGAGGCGGAATAAGGGGAACCAGCCCGCATTCGCCGAGGCAGATGGAAAACCGCCTAAAAACCTTCCACAGACTGGCCGGTTCACCGGACCTCGACACAAATCCGCCGGGCGGATTCTTGCCGGGGACCAGGCGCTCCTTCCCGCCCGGAAAAGTGCAATTTACATCCACTAAAATTATGTTATTTTGTACTCAATAGACGTCCCTTCATCATGTTCAAAGGCAAGAATTTCCTGACATTATCGATAAATGTGAATGTTGTTTATGAGTGACAGAAACATGTTTACGTAAGTTCGACGAAGTACTGAAGCAATGTTTGATATATTTTTGTTGCCTTTTTTTGAAGAAAATTGCGTTTTCTAGCGCTACATGATAAATCTGTATTCTCTTCAACATCACTCTGCTTCACGCCACAAATCAACAATTTTCGAATAAAGCCTGATATAAACATTGACAATTTCAATTTTACTATAAATTCTGTTTATTTATACATAACAGGAAGGAGGATAACTATGTAGAAGAAAAATGTTCCGTAGGTTTTGCGGTCCTTTATATACCCTCCCTCAGTTTCTAGACGATTCACCCCTTCCGCTATATAGGGGAATCTTGTAAGACACTTATCGTATACGTGAAGAAAGCGGTTATGAGGTATGCCTGATAGGTATGCAACACCCTTAACGTACAGACATCGCGGGTACGACATTAGATTTCAGTTAGTATCATACATTGCTTTCGGTTCTTATATGTTCGAAACTAACTGAACAAATGCTGTCCAGGCACGAAAAATAGAGGAAAACGTAGGTTTCAAGTGTGTGAGCAAATAATACTTTTCGAAAGGACACAAGAGCATTCTGCAAGGGGCGCAGCCCCGAATCATACCTCGGTCAGAAAAGTGGTACCGAATCCTCCCAGGCCCGCAAGGGTCTGAAAAACGATGGGAACGCATCCTCCCGTTTGAAGTAGATAGCAGTTCTAAACGCTATGAATACTCAAAGCAAGCAAAGGGAAGCATATGAACGTACAGCAGAAGATGTAAAAATTTTTCGTGTGTATTGTATGTTTTATCTTTTATCTTATTGAAGTAAAGTCCAGCCGGCACAGCGCAAGTGACTAAGTCCCGCTCAAGGTCACGCGCAAAGCTTGCATAAGTGAATCAATATTTTTTGTTTAAAACGAGATAAGGAACATGGCAGAGATAATTATATTGTTTGTTATTGTGGTCTTCAGCCCTGGGACTGGTTTGATGCAGCGCTCCACGCTACCCTATCCTGTGCAAGCTTCTTCATCTCCCAGTACCTACTGCATCCTACATCCTTCTGAAACTGCTTAGTGTATTCATCTCTTGGTCTCCCTCTACGATTTTTACCCTCCACGCTGCCATCCAATGCTAAATTTGTGATCCCTTAATGCCTCAGAACATGTCCTACTTACCGGTCCCTTCTTTTTGTCAAGTTGTGCCACAAACTCCTCTTCTCCCCAATTCTATTTAATACTTCATCATTAGTTATGTGATCTACCCATCTAATCTTCAGCATTCTTCTGTAGCACCACATTTCGAAAGCTTCTATTGTCTTCTTGTCCAAACTATTTATCGTCCACGTTTCACTTCCATACATGGCTACACTCCATACAAATACTTTCAGAAACGACTTCCTGACACTTAAATCTATACTCGATGTTAACAAATTTCTCTTCTTCAGAAACGGTTTCCTTGCCATTGCCAGTCTACATTTTATATCCCCTCTACTTCGACCATCATCAGTTATTTTGCTCCCCAAATAGCAAAACTCCTTTATTACTTTAAGTGTCTAATTTCCTAATCTAATTCCCTCAGCATCACCCGACTTAATTCGACTATATTCCATTATCCTCGTTTTGTTTTTGTTGATGTTCATCTTATACCCTCCTTTCAAGATACTGTATATTCCGTTCAACTGCTGTTCCAAGTCCTTTGCTGTCTCTGACAGAATTACAATGTCGTCGGCGAACCTCAAAGTTTTTATTTCTTCTCCGTGGATTTTAATATCTACTCCTAACTTTTCTTTTGTTTCCTTTACTGCTTGCTCAATATACAGATTGAATAACATCGAGGAGAGGCTACAACCCTGTCTCACTCCATTCCCAACCACTGCTTCCCTTTCATGCCCCTCGACTCTTATAACTGCCATCTGGTTTCTGTACAAATTGTAAATGGCCATTCGCTCCCTGTATTTTAATTATATTATTGCCTATAATACAACATACAATGTGTCAGTTTGGGAGGATTCGGTCCTGTTACCTGCTTACCTACCTGATTCGGGAGGGTTCGGTGCTGCGCCCTCTGCAGGAACAGAAACTGGTGTTGTCCAGTATGAATAAAACGAGTCATATACTTGATCGTAAGTGGCGACTATTGAACAGGATGTAGCTCGGGTATTACTGAATACAGAGACCTTTGTTTCAGGAAGCCGTTTTACGTCAGTAGAAGTTTTGTCGGAGAAGACTTGTTACACGACGGGAGCGGTCAGATCTAACTTGTGCGTATCGTGGTTGGGTGGCGTGGGGAACGGCAAGCGCTGCCGGCAGGATGGCTTTCCAGATTACAAAGCGGCTGTACAAATGAACGCAGCGCTAGGTAGCGGCCGGAGCAATAAAGCGACATATTACCGGCCACAGAGTCCTTTGCAAACAGCTACCGCACTAGTCACTTTATTGCGCTATTATTGTTTTCCCGTGTGGAAATATTGCGTGCAAAATTAATCAGCTCCACTGGACACGCGTTTTACTGAAGCTTAGTCCTTCCTCCTCATTCTTTATTAATTTCGCGCAGGTCTTTAAATATGCACTTCAGTGAAAGACAAAAGACGTTCTCAGTTCAGTGTACCTCCTCTGCTAGACTACATCACAAAGTTGGCTTTTACTTCCGGAGCGCATAACATCTTTAATATGTAATTTCGGACCCTTTTCTGGCAGGTTTATGGTGAAGAGTTCGTGGGACAAGTGTTATTTCGCCCTTACTTATCCCACACACTAAATATGAATGTATACCTCCGAATGTGTTTTGATTTCTTGTACATGTTGTTCTACGAACTGCCTTGTTAAAAGTTGTCTTCTCAACACAAATATATTATGAATGTGGTTAAAATACAATGATATTTAAAAATATGACGTTTGTGATAGTCCGCTGTACAGATTAAGAAGTGTACGTTACTATTATAACATTGTATCTTTGAGCTTTTCTCACGGCGTTTCGTGAAAATGCATGATTCTCTTCCAAAGATTTGCAATTAATCCACAATGGCTGTCTGGTAATGACTGAAGTGATAATTTACAAATTTAACAAGATGTGTCGGGATTCCTTCAGCCACCATCTTCAGCTTGAGCTAGCTAGGATCCCAGATACGCGTCCCCACAAGAAGTGTATGGAAGGGGATCCGGGCACTCTCTACCACTAGTACTACCAAATCCAGATAAACATGCCGATTCCGCGGAGATAGTTGATAAAGGCCAGGAAAAGTAAGAAGAGGAAGAAGAAGGAAAACTGTCATGTAAGTCGTTATTGAACTTCCATCTGTAGGGTTATTAAATATATTTATCCACTTGTGCAACTCTTGGCATGTTGGATTAACGGATGAAATTGGCAATATTCGAAGAATAGTTGCGTGATTGGTTGAAGAGTGTGTCTAGAAAGCGTGAGAGAGCTGAAGAAGTGATGATGATGACGATGATGTTCGGTTTGTGGGCCGCTCAACTGCGCGATTATTAGCGCCCGTACAAATTCCCAACCTTTGCTAAGTCCAAAATCGCCACTTTCAGGAATGGTGATGAAATGGTGAATACAACACAAACACCCAGTCATCTCGATGCAAGTGTAAATCCCTGACCCCGCCGCGAATCGAACCCGGGAAGATGAAGAAGTGGTCAACAGTCTCCAATGGTGGCACTTTAAGAACCGTGAGGATAGTTCCTCTTAAAATACCGAGTGTCGACCTTCAACAGGAGTCAAGAAATAGAGTCCCTCCTTCCACAACTATTTCAAGTAATAATTGTGGTAGTAACTTTACAAGGAAGTCTAGTTGCAGTAATTTCTTCTGCGGATGGAATAAAGTCAAACTTTCTAGCAGACTAACCACCGCCATACACAGTATGGAGGTTTGCGGAGTAGGGGTGTATATGTGGAATCACGTTATTCTGATATCAGTTATTTGATATCTTTGGGAATTATCCTAGACAGATGGACAATATTCGAGAATTGATCGCTGTTCAGGTAGCTACATTATTCAAATACAATTATAGTCTCTTTCGAGTATTTCTTAGATAAAATAGTTGGCAGTAGATTATATATTCTGGTTGGCTGGTTGATTTGGGGGAGGGGACCAAACAGCGAGGTCATCGGTCCGATCGGATTAGGGAAGGATGGGGAAGGAGGTCGGCCGTGCCCTTTCAAATGTACCACACTGGCATTTGCCTGAAGCGATTTACGGAAATCACGGAAAGCACAAACCAGGATGGCCGGACGCGGGTTTGAACCATCGTCCTTCCGCACCCGAGTCCAGTTAACTAGCCACTGCGTCACCCCGCTTGGTATATATTCTGAAAATGGCTAATTATAATATAAACTATTTGAGATAAGCATTTTTTGCGCGGAAGTGGTGTCATCTATTTCTGTACTATAAATGGGAAATTTTGTAAGTGAAATTTTGTAGCGTAATGACCGAGATAGCCAATGTCTCGTGAATACGACGCAGATATATGTTCTGCAGATTTTTCGAACTTGCTTTGTGGTTTAGTGATGACATAGGCATCTGAAAGCCAACTTTTCCAAATGCATCATGACTTCCAAACATATGTTTTAATAACTAGCTACCCAGTATTTTAGTTACCTTATTAGTTTATCGTACATATGAACAAAATGGTTGAAATGGCTCTGAGCACTATGGGGCTTAACATCTGAGGTCATCAGTCCCCAAGAACTTAGAACTACTTAAACCTAACTAACCTAAGGACATCACACATATCCATGACCGAGGCAGGATTCGAACCTGCGACCGTAGACGTCGCGCGGTTCCAGACTGAAGCGCCTAGAACCGCTCGGCCACACCGGCCGGCTGTACATATGGACACCCAAATCACAAAAAAAAATGATAGTGTGTAACATTACAGACGAAGTGAATGGTGAACTTCACATTTCCTAGAATACTTTGGAAACTAGAGGAAACAATGGAGTTACCAATGGGGAGAAAATATAAAATCAATACCGTTAACAACAGAGATATTGAACATAGTTTGATTAAAACTATTTCGGTATGTTGAGCCGATTTTCTGATAACATCAGGATAGTATTTCTGGCAGAAAAGAAATATTAATATTTTAGAATTTTGGATTTGTTTGTAGCGCCTATTTAAAATATGAGTATAAAAATATGTTATTAATAATTCTTGGTTCATATAATCTTGCTTTTTATATCCAAACAGTAAAATTGGAAATAATTCATTAGAAAGTTTTTATGGATCACTACACAAATTCTCGTTTCATGGTTTTCCTAAAATCATACATACATCGAATGCGAACATGGCGTCGATCGACTACTAGAATTGTGTAGTACGGGAGCAAGTGCAGGTTTCAGTCCGTTGATTAGACTCCGATAGATTGGAGTTTGTTTACGAAATAAATTGTTATAAAATATTCTGTTCGAACTGTAATTAATCACTGAGAAAATTTATGGATTCACGAAAAGCTGGAATGCCACGGTTCATATAACGCGTATACAAATACCTCAAAATATGAAGCGGCAGCTTCTTCAAATGAGATTCCTAATTCCGTCCGAACAGCACTCGGAAGGATCAATGGTACCGATCGACCCCTCTGTCATCCTCAACCGATAGGTGTCACGGGTACGGTTGTGGAGGGGCATGCGGGCAGCACACCGCTCTCCCAGTTGTTGTCAGGTTTCGTGACCGGAGCTGCCACTTCTCTGTCAAGTAGCTCCTAGATTGGCCTCACAAGGGCTTGGTGCACTCAGCTTGCCAGCAGAGCTCCGCATAGCCGGACGGCCACCCATCCAAGTGCTAGCCAAGCCCGACAGCGCTTAACTTCGGTGATCTGACGGGTACCTGTGTTACCACTACGGCAAGGCCGTTGGCAAGACGGCTGATATCTAGCGATATTCAGTGAAGTGTGTGGCAAGTGGTAATTATTTTTTTTCTCTTTTTTTTCTGCTTCACCGTAAGATTTCTCCTGTTCCATACAATGCTGGATAGTGTATTTAATCGGTGCTTATGAATTTCTTTTAGACCGGGAACTAGACTTACATGATGCCCACGGTGTCTACAGTTTTCAAGAGGTATTTTATTGTATTGAATGTTAACCGGGGGCCTAGAAACGACGGAGAGGCTCCGTTCCCGCCGCAGCAGCAGTGGTTCAAAAATGTTCAAATGTGTGTGAAATCTTATGGGACTTAACTGCTAAGGTCATCAGTCCCTAAGCTTACACACCGAGCGAGGTGGCGCAGTGGTTAGCACACTGGACTCGCATTCGGGAGGACGACGGTTCAATCCCGTCTCCAGCCATCCTGATTTAGGTTTTCCGTGATTTCCCTAAATCGTTTCAGGCAAATGCCGGGATGGTTCCTTTGAAAGGGCACGGCCGATTTCCTTCCCAATCCTTCCCTAACCCGAGCTTGCGCTCCGTCTCTAATGACCTCGTTGTCGACGGGACGTTAAACACTAACCACCACCACCACCACCACCACCTCCTAAGCTTACACACTACTTAAGCTAAATAATTCTAAGGACAAACACACACGCCCATGCCCGAGGGAGGACTCGAATCTCCGCCGGGACGAGGCGCACAGTCCATGACTGTAGCGCCTTAGCCCGCATCTCGTGGTTGTGCGGTAGCGTTCTCGCTGCCCACGCCCGGGTTCCCGGGTTCGATTCCCGGCGGGGTCAGGGATTTTCTCTGCCTCCTGATGGATGGGTGTTGCAGCGCCTTAGACCGCTCGGGTAATCCCGCATGGCCGCAGTGGTTCAAATGTCTCTGATCACTATGGGACTTAACATCTGAGTTTATCAGTCCCCTAGAACAGAACTACTTAAACCTAACTAACCTAAGGACACCACACACATCCATGCCCGAGACTGGATTCGAACCTGCGACCGAATCGGTTGCGCAGTTCCAGACTGAAGCACCTAGAACCACTCGGCCACACCGGCCGGCTCAATCCGCAGTGGTCCACAAGCCCCCGACGACTACCGCAGTCCACTTCACCCCTCCGCCACCCCACACCGAACCCAGGGTTATTGTGCGTTTCGGCCCCCGGTGGACCCCCCCCCCCCCCATCCCAGGGAACGTCGCACACTAGACCAGTGTAACCCCTACTTGTTTTAGCAGCAATCGCCGACATCGTGTAGCTGAGGTGGAATAAGGGAAACCAGCCTGCACTCGCGCGGCAGATGTAAAGCCGCCTAAAAGTCACCCACAGATTGGCCAGCTCACCGGACCTCGACACAAGTCCGCCGGGCGGATTCGTACTGGGGACCAGGCACTTTCAAGGGGTAATCTAAGAATAGTCCTCAGCTTCTATACATCGGTACATTAGGTTATGAAGATGAAATGCAAGTAACAACGATGAGCGTACAACTAATGACTCTTCCGGGATTTCATTCGTGAGTGAACAGAAGAGAATCATTAATATTAGGAAAACAAATGCCCTCATTGTCCCACTTCAGACTGCTCAGCAAGTCTATATAGACATAATTGTGGAGAATCACGAACATAGTAATTGTGTAGCTTATAGCTTACAACATGGCTAAAACGGAATCCTCACAGTGAGAAACAAAATGATTGAGAGGACTAGATGTAAACAACGATAATGTACGCCTAAGTCTATATCTATCTGCCTACTCTACAAATCACACTTAAGTACCTGGCAGGGGTTCATCCAGTCACCTTCACAATAATTCTCTGTTATTCCACTCTCGAAAAAACTCTGGAAAAAACGAACACTCAAATCTTTCAGTGCAAGCTCTGATTTCTCTTCTTTAATTAAGATGACCGTTGCTCGCTATGTAGGTTGGGGTCAACAGAATATTTTAGCATTCGGAGGAGAAAGTTAGGGATTGAAACTTTTTGAGAAGATCCTGTCGCAACGAAAAACGCCTTTGTTTCAATGATTTCCACCCCAAATCTTGTGTTACGTCTGTGACACTCTCTCCCCTATTTCGCAACAATACCAAACGTGCTGCCCTTCATTGAAGTTTCTCGATGTAATCCGTCAATACTATCTGGTAAGGATCCCACACCGTGAAGCACTATTATAAAAGAGAACAGACAAGAGTAGTGTAGGCAGTCTCTTTAGTAGATCTGTACATATTCTAAGTGTTATGCCAATAAAACGTAGTCTTTGTTTTACCTTCCCCAACAACATTTTCCAGTTTAAGTTGTTCGCATTGTAATTCCTAGGAATTTAGTTGAATTTACGGTCCTTAGATTTGACTGATTTATCGTGTAACCGAAGTTTAGGGATTCCTTCTAGCACTCATGTGGATGACATCATACTTTCAATTATTTATTATCAATTGCGAATTTTCGCATACAGATATCTACATCGTTTGTCAAGTGTTATTGATCTTCTGGTAACTTTACTAGACGATAAACGACAACATCATCCGCAAAAAATCTAAGACGGCTGGTCAGATTGTTTCCTAAATCGTTTATGTAGATAAGAAACAGCAGAGGGCCTGTAACACTACCTTGGGGAACGCCATAAATCACTTCTGTTTTACTCCATGATTTCCGACAACTGCTACGAACTGTGATGTCTCTGACAGGAAATCACGAATCCAGTCGTGCAAGTGCCACGATATTCCATAAGCACGCAATTTGATTACAAGCCTTTTGTGGAGTACGGTGTCAAAAGCCTGCTGGAAATCTTAAAATTCGGAATCAGTTTGAAATCCTTTGTCGATAGCACTCAACACTTCGCATGAGCAAAAAACTATCAGTGTCTCATAAGAATGATGTTTTCAAAATCCGTGTTGAGTATGTGTCATTAGACCGTTCTCTTTGAGATAATTCATAATGTTCGAACACGATATACGTTCCAAAATCCTGCTGCATTACGACGATAATGATACGGGCCTGTAATTTAGTGGATTACTCCTAATATGATGTTGCTGATGCTCCGTTGTGTCATGACAATTTCCTCGAATATTTAAATCTGCTCGGAAGACGTCTTTTCGTCCTTACTCTGGTGCTGGGTTTGCTATAACCTAACAGACGACAGAATTAGCACCACGGCTTCGCACACTCTCTGCAGATGCTTTATACCCTCTGCTGCAGCACTTACAACACACGCAGACTAGGAATCTGTAAACACAGGAACGTTTAACACTGACCTACAGGAAACGGTCTATTCCTGGCACACTTTACAATGGCTCTCAGGCAAGATTAAGTCGCCGGCCACACAGGTTCGTGCAGACACGGTCGGTCTTGTACATCACAGATGAACATAATGCGTAGATATAGAGAAACAGAGAAGCGTAATTATTTCTCATGTACAATGTTTCTCTTTAGCATTTTCCCTTCCCTAAAAACACGATGATTTTGTAACAGTCGTTGCATGCATATGGATAAAACAAAACAGTCGTATTTTTTGCGGTATTTCGTTAATGTTTCCCACACACAGAGAGGATATAGATCTCCACCACTTTAATATGGTTCAAATGACTATGAGCACTATGGGACTCAACTTCTGAGGTCATCAGTCCCCTAGAACTTAGAACTACTTAAACCTAACTAACCTAAGTACATCACACACATCCATGTCCGAGGCAGGATTCGAACCTGCGACCGTAGCGACACTTTAATAACTGGTTCTCTTTCAATGAACCGTCTGCTTAGGGAGCCATTTTTTTTTAAATCGAAGGAAGTGGCCAATGTCGCTGACTGACATTTGGAGGACTCGGCTTTGCTGCCAGGGATTTTTCCTTCATTGGAGAAATAGAAAGGGATCCATTCAGCATCGTGACTTCGACTGAGGAGGTATTTGAGTGAGAATTAGCGGCTCCAAGGGCTGCAAAGCAGACATTGGTTGGGAGCTCTGACCCCATGACCACGAATATCTCATCGAAATGACGCCAGTGACCAAGGAGGTGATACGATGATCGATCAGTACCGATTGTCTCGTCTGAAGCCATGAAACCAGAACGGCTGAGCTTCGAATGAAGTAATAAATTGCCTCTGAGTACCTTGACTGGTACTGTTCTCCGTTTATTTTTTTTCCTGCACATTTCCGTAACTGTTCTGGAACATTCATATTAAGCACTGATCCTTCCTTCAGGTATTCTTTAGATGACATCTTAACGAATTTGGGCTTCATATTCAAAGTTTCCTACACAGTCTTGACATAAATGACATCTGTCGAGTTTGGCGACCAGTCAGCAACTTGAGGATAGCCAAACGTGTCTCACGGCGTGGATTAAGATTATGACAAGCGTAGAGTATGAATGTTGACCAGACACTCAGTCTTACACACTTCTATGTAAATGTTCTTTAAATACAGTCAAGTTATTGTTTTGATAGATTCTATGCTCAAGAAATGTATGTTTACTCTCTACAGTCGAAAGACGCCACAAATAATTCTAGTACGCTGATCGCGTGGAGATTTCAAATGTCTGAAAATATTTATTTCGCTGTCTTCCGTTGGTCTTGCATTTCACGTGAATTTTACCATGTTATCAATAAGCATTAATTTAATTTTTTGCACAGTTATACCTCTTCACGAAGCAGAATTCACACTAACTACTACACTACTGACCATCAAAATTGCTACACCACGAAGATGACGTGCAGCAGACGCGAAATTAAACCGACAGGAAGAAGATGCTGTGATATGCAAATGATTAGCTTTCCAGAGCATTCACACAAGGTTGGCGCCGGTGGTGACACCTACAACGTGCTGACATTAGGAATGTTTCCAACCGATTTCTCATACACAAACAGCAGTTGACCGGCGTTGCCTGGTGAGACGTTGTTGTGATGCCTCGTGTAAGGAGGAGAAATGCGTAGCATCACGTTTCCGACTTTGATAAAGGTCAGATCGTAGCCTATCGCGATTGCGGTTTATCGTATCGCGACATTGCTGATCGCGTTGATCGAGATCCAATGACTTAGCAAAATATGGAATCGGTGGGTTCCGGGGGGTAATACGAAACACCGTCCAACGGCCTCGTTTCACTAGCAGTCGAGATGACAGGCATCTTATCCGCATGGCTGTAACGGATCGTGCAGCCACGTCTCGATCCCTGAGTCAACAGATGGGGACGTTTGCAAAACAACAACCATCTGCTAGAACAGTTCGACGTCGTTTGCAGCAGTATGGACTATCAGCTCGGAACCATGGCTGCGGTTACCCTTGACGCTGCATCACAGCCAGGAGCGCTTGCGATGGTGTACTCAACGACGAACCTGGGTGCACCAATGACAAAACGACATTTTTTCGGATGAATCTAGGTTCTGTTTACAGCATCATGATTGTCGCATCCGGCGGTGAACGCGCACTGGAAGCTTGTATTCGTCATCGTCATACTGGTGTATCACCCGGCTTGATGGTATGGGGTGCCATTGGTTACATGTCTCCGTCACTGACGCCAACGTCATATTTCAGAGGTGTTACGACCTGTGGCTCTACCCTTCATTCGATTCCTGCGAAACCCTACATTTCAGCAGGATAATACACGACCGCATGTTGCAGGCCCTGTACGGGCCTTTATGGATACAGAAAAAATGCTCGACTGCTGCCCTGGCCAGGACATTCTTCAGATCTCTCACCAATTGAAAACGTCTTGTCAGTGGTGGCCGAGCATCTGGCTCGTCACAATACGCTAGTCACTACTCTTGATGAACTGTGGTATCGTGTTGAGCCGGCCGTAGCCGCCGAGCGGTTGTAGGCGCTACAGTCTGGAACCGCGTAACCGCTACGATCGCAGGTTCGAATCCAGCCTCGGGCACGGATGTGATTAATGTCCTTAGTTAGTTAGGTTTAAGTAGTTCTAAATTCTAGGGGACTGATAACCTTAGAAGTTAAAACCCATAGTGCTCAGAGCCATTTGAACCATTTTATCGTATTGAAGCTGCATGGGCAGCTGTATCTGTACACGCCACGTTCCCGGGTACTGATTTCTCAGGATCTATGCGCCCAAATCGCGTGAAAATATACTCAAATGTTAGTTCTAGTATAATATATTTGTCCAATGAATACCCGTTTATCATCTGCATGTCTTCTTGGTGTAGCAATTTTAATGGCCAGTAGAGTACTTCACAAACACATCATCAACAAATGACTTAGACAGCTCCTGAAGGGTGAAATGTCCGTCATACACTTGTTATTCAGGTGACATCCCATGTGTAGCCCACATTCGAAGTTACTAAATTCTCCAGCTGTTACTGCTCTCTACTGAAAACATGACACCCGCCACCACCTTTGATACTGGCGGGTCCTCCTTTCATGACAACTAGTGGTCAATTCCGCTTTAGCTAGGGATGTCCGGATACTTCTGATTAGACAGTGTATTACTCGTAGTTTTAAGTAGGAAATTTTGCGCCGTCTGATATAATACTCCACTTTTTTTGAAAAATACTCTTGATGAACTGTGAGGCATCATATTTTAAAATAAGAACCAACGAATTTATGCAGTTTACTTACAGCACATCTACATCGCATTATCTGCGCGAGCTCACTACCTGCATCAGCTTTTTATTATAAACTGTCTACTACGTTACTAATTACTCCTTTGAAATCACTAGTTAATGGATGTTCCAGTCAGTTTTAATACTTTCACAAATGCCGTGGCATATCTAACCCCATACATTTCCAGTCTGTGCTTGTCATCTGCTTCGATTGGCCCCGATGACAATGACACACTATAACATATACTTCACTCACGCATTACTGACCTTAATATCCTACAGCATGATCTAACGTAGCATATTAAAACATGTGCAAAAGGCGTTGTGTCCACGGCTTGACACTGAGATAACGTTGATGTGAATGAGTTTTCTTAAGTGTGAAACTTCCTGGCAGATTAAAACTGTGCGCCGGGCCTAGACTCGAACTTGGGACCTTTGCCTTTCGCGGGCAAGGTCCCAAGTTCGAGTCTCGGTCCGGCACACAGTTTTAATTTGCCAGGGAGTTTCATATCAGCGCACACTCCGCTGCAGAGTGAAAAACGCATTCTGGTTTCTTAAGTCTGTTGGTACAGCCTCAAGATGTGTGATTGTTTGGTTCAAACTGATAAAATGAAATACCGTGTCGCCAATGAATTCTTTCTATGTGTTGGTTTCAACGAACAGTGAAATTGGTGAAGCTTTTTATGGACTCTATTCCTTTGATTTCAACAGTTAATGGGGCGTTGAATTCAATGTGTGTGTTTTTCGAAATGACCTTCGTGATGGGCAGTCAAGTGAAAACATCGACCACGTGCACACGTATTATTAGATCATTCTCTTAAAAATGTCGGATTTTTTGACGTGGCCGTGGCGTGATTGTTTATACATTCGTGGTCGTTATTAACAGTTATACAAAAAGCTGAAATTAACGATAACATAAATTTCATGAAAACGTATTTTTGTCTATACACACGAAGCACTCTTCTTAATGACAACCTATTTTTACTGTTGTACTGTGCTGTCATAAGACCACGACTGAGTTCTGTATCTTATCTTTGAATAAGGTCTGAATACACAGAATTTTTACGAGGTAAACTTTATATATCATTTTACGAGGGCATGCTGAAAACTAAAGATTGCGAATTTTCACATAAAAATTCGTAAAGTGGTAAAAAAAATAAACGTTATTAGTATTCTACATCTTTACTCTTCATGTATACATATTCGCAGTCCTCTGCCATCAGAGGGCTCCGAATTGTAGCGTGTAACATGGCGGTGAGTAACGCTAGTATGTCTGCGCCTGAGAAATAGCTGTTGTCCACACATGGAGCACCCTCTCCTTCACTATGACAGTGCCAGACCACACACGACCGCTGTGACATCTGCAACAATCCGACGTCTTGAACTGAATGTCATTGATTATCCTCCATATTATCCCGCCTTAGCCACATCTGATTTTCATCTGTTCCAAGAACTTAAAGAACACCTTCACGGACTTCAGTTCAATAGTGATGAAGTGGTGGAAATGGAGGTGCGGCTATGCCTCCGTCAAACAAGTCAAACATTCTAGAGTGACTGTATAAACAAACTGGTGTCTCGTTGGTACTAATGTGTCAGTCGCCAGGTCGATTGTGTTTAGAAATAAATATGTAGCCTGGATAATATAAATATAGAATGTTAACAACATTTATTTTACTTAAAAAGATTTAAGAGGTTTCACATTAAAAATTCGGAGGTATTACTTTTCCTCACGTCGTAGTGTATTTATATATGTTCTACTAAGAATAATGCATAAATTTTTTATAAGTGACACATGCCTCTGGATCAGAGCACACATCATCACGCTGTAAAATCTCTATAGGAATGTTATCTACATCACGTAAGGCTACAAAGAAAGGAATGGGGATGAGGGCTTAAAGATCCACTGACAATGATGACGTTTTAAACTAAAAGTATAGATGAACTTGGATTAGGCAAGTATGTTCTTTAAAGGATGAAATACATCAAACACGGCTTTCAGCTTAACCAGTTTATTGAAACATCAGAAAGACCAAATCCGAACATCTCTACAGAAATTTGAACCCTCACACATCGCATATGAGTCCAGTGCCTTAACTACTGAGCTACGGGAGTTAACCAATTCAATGCCAAAGAAATAACTTACTTCAGAGAGCTTTAAACAGCTGATACTTTTGGAGGAACTTTACAAGAAAGTTGACACAGATACAGTTAAGAGTATGCTACATAACCAATCCTATAAAAGGCAAGTATTAAGAAACAGTTTCTATATTACATAGCTCAACAGTAAAATGTTAGACTCGGACAAAAAAAAAAAGGTTCAAATGGCTCTAAGCACTATGAGACTTAACATCTGAGGTCATCAGTCCCGTACACTTAGAACTACTTAAACCTAACTAACCTAAGGACATCACACACATCCATGCCTGAGGCAGGATTCGAACCTGCGACCGCAGCAGCTGCGTGGTTGCGGACTGAGACTAAGACAAACAGAACGTTAGTTGTAAAGTTAAGTAATATTTACAAAGGAAGTAAACCTGATGTGCCTGCCGGGTGGCCAAGCGGTTCTAGGAGCTACAGTCTGGAACTGCGCGACCACTACGGTCGCAGGTTCGAATCCTGTCTCGGGCATGGATGTGTGTGATGTCCTTAGGTTAGTTAGGTGTAAGTAGTTCTAAGTTCTAGGGGACTGATGACCTCAGAAGTTAAGTCCCATAGTGCTCAGAGCCATTTCAACCATTTTTTTTAAACCTGATGCCTGTAAAACATATGGTTGGATGTATGTGTGATAGGTTAACATAGAATTGCTAAATAAATGTCTTCAGGCCATAGTAAAGCTTGGCAGACGGAGTGTAACTGTAAGGGAATGTGAATCTTTGAGTTGGAGGAGTGGACTTACATTTATTGACGGTACTATAACTAAATAAGGTTGCCGACAATTTTTGAAATGCTTCTACAAAAATAATGAAATACTGGAAGACAGAGCGACATCCAAATATCACCACGCAAAGAACCCAAATTTGTTATGCATACAGTGTTTTCGCCCCTTTATACCACCCTACAGTTATTATAACACCTTCACAGTCTCTGTATCCAATTTTCTAGAGAATTCATTCGAAAATCTGAAAAGAAGATTTTAGTCAAGAGAGGAACTGAAGAATAGATCGAAGCAGGACTGGCTGAATGTTCATCCCAAATACACCACAACTGAAGGAAACATGCAAGACATTTTAAAAGAAGCAGTAAGAATTAAAAGATACCAAACAAGGCAAGAAGAGACAACTCTACAGTTAGAAGCTGACATTTTTGTTATCTCATAACAAGGTGGTTGAGTATTGCACGAGTTGTCTTAGTCTTATTCTCATTCTCCTTCTCCTTCTCGAACTTCATAGAGTAGGCTAACAGCCTGTTCCGTTTTCACTGCAGCAATGTAATCCTTGGTCATCCTACATCTCTCTTCGCTGTAAGGTAACAAAAAATTACTTGTTTAAATAACCTGTCATTCTCATATTCTGTTTTGTTGTTTCCATTCTATTCTTCCTTGGCCTATTTAATTTATAAGTTTTTCGTTGATAAATTATTATTATAATACTGTATTGTATTCACCTATGGGGGTACATCTTTTAAACTTCCTTAAAAACGAAATTTCAGTAGACTGTTCCTTTTTTGTCATTCTTAGTTAATGCCCAACATTCTCTTCAATATGTTAGAATAGGAATATCCATTCCTTTCTAGAATTTTAACTAACCTTGTCGTATATCAATTATTCTGTATGTTGTTCCCCATATCATTTGAAATTTACTTAATTTATTAGTGACATCGTTTTGATATTCATAGTTAATTTCGAAGCCTAACAGCTGAAAATGTGACACCTATTCTATTGCTTGTTCTTCTTTTACTACTTTGGAGCGCAATGGAAATTTCCCTCTGAGGTCCAATTCCTTAGTTATTTTTCACGAATTTTTGAGGTGGCAATTCTTACATTTTTGACGTAGGCGATGTTTTCGAAACTGGAGGACGTTTTTTGTCTTCTGAATGATTAACTGGTAATCGGAAAAGAGCAGAGTTTTTATGAGACACTTTGTTTAACTTTCGTTTCCTCTGTCTAACTCTATCATCTCAGTATATTATTGGACTATAGATTTGAATTCCTGTCGATGTGCTGAGGCTATTTTGCATATTTCATAGTATTTAAATTATCATTTTTGAACTAAGTATGAGAAAGAGGTACAGAAATATTCCGAAATCATAAAAAAAGTTTAATTTTAGGCTCGAGTATGCTCTAAATACACTACTGGCCATTAAAAGTGCTACACCAAGAAGAAATGCAGATGATAAACTGGTATTCATTGGACAAATATATTATACTAGAACTGACATTTTGGGTGCATAGATCCTGAGAAATCAGTACCCAGAACAACCACCTCTGGCCGTAATAACAGACTTGATACACCTGGGCATTGAGTAAAACAGAGCATGGATGGCGTGTACAGGTACAGCTCCCCATGTATCTTTAACACGATACCATAGTTGATCAAGAGTAGTGACTAGCGTATTGTGACGAGTCAGTTGCTCGGCCAAAATTGACCAGACATTTTCAGTTGTTGAGAGATCTGGAGAATGTGCTGGCCACGGCAGCAGTCGAACATTTTCTGTATCCAGAAAGGCCCGTACAGGACCTGCAGCATGCGGTCGTGCATTATCCTGGTGAGATGTAGGGTTTCGCAGGGATCGAATGAAGAGTAGAGCCACAGGTCGTTACACATCTGAAATGTAACGTACACTGTTCAAAGTGCCGTCAATGCGAACAAGAGGTGACCGAGACGTCTAACCAATGGCACCCCGTACAATCACGCCAGGTGATACGCCAGTATGGCGATGACGAATAAACTCTTCCGTTGTGCGTTCACCGCGATGTCGCCAAACACGGATGCGACCATCACGATGTTGTAAACAGAGCCTGGATTCATCCGAAAAAATGACGTTTTGCCGTTTGTGCACTCAGGTTCGTTGTTGAGTACACCATCGCAGGCGCTCCTGGCTGTGATGCAGCGTCAAGGGTGACCGCAGCCACGGTCTCCGAGCTGATAGTCCATGCTGCTGCAAACATCGTCGAACTGTTCGTGTAGATGGTTGGTGTCTTGCAAACGTCCCCATCTGTTGCCTCAGGGATCGAGATGCGGATGCACGACCCGTTACAGCCATACGTATAACATGCCTGTCATCTCGACTGCTAGTGAAACGAGGCAGTTGGGATCCAGCACGGTGTTTCGTATTACCCCCCGGAACCCACCGATTCCATATTCTGCTAAGTCATTGGATCTCGACCAACGCGATCAGCAATGTCGCGATACGATAAATCGCAATCGCGATAGGCTACAGTCCGACCATTATCAAAGTCGGAAACGTGATGGTATGCATTTCTCCTCCTTACACCAGGCATCACAACAACGTTTCACCAGGCAACGCCGGTCAATTGCTGTTTGTGTATGAGAAATCGCTTGGAATAGTTCCTCATGTCAGCACGTTGTAGGTGTCGCGACCGGCTCCAACCTTGTGTGAATGCTCTGAAAAGCTAATCATTGGCATATCACAGCATCGTCTTCCTGTCGGTTAAATTTCGCGTCTGTAGCACGTCATCTTCGTGGTGTAGCAATTTTAATGGATGGTAGTGTATTAGAAAAAACTTGGAGCGCCCGAACGTGAAAGTTAAGATAGTGTAGGTGAAAGGGGAGAGAGAGAAGCGTACTGGCGGTGCTTCCGGGCAGCGCGGTCGGCCGCAGACAATGCCACCTAATTTGTTTACCGCGGCGTCGCACGTGGGGAGCTGGGGCGCAGCACACCGTGCCGTGGCGTGGGGAAATGAACTGCGTGGGCCATTATCTGCCGGCATCGCCACGCATGCCGCCCGCCGCTCCGACAAACTCCGAGCGCGAAATACGCACAACACCGGCAGCAGCGGCACAGCTGCAAATAACCTAAAGTTCAGAACTCATTCTGTTTCTCCGTATGCGTGGCGAGTTACAATCTACGCGCAAAACTCGAGGGACATTTATATGGACGCAGTGGTGGCCAGTTCGAGAACAGAGAACTGTGATGTTTCCATTTCGGCGTGTCCTCGGGAGCTGAGGTCAAGTATTGGAGTACCACATCCGAGAACATTTCTCGTTTCACGTTACGGACGAGTTCGTGCCGGCAGCACACGGGATCAGAACGACAACAGTTCTTGCTGATTCTCGCACAGCTTCTCGGTCCTCGGAGAAACGTTCATTTCCGTTTGTATTCAGGAGTTTCTTGCTAGGGGAATTCGAACAACAGCTTTTACTTTTTAAATTGTTGTACCAGAAGAAGCACTGCATTTAAAGATGTGTTAAAATATAACAGCATTGGGTCACCAGCCGGGCGCGGTGGTCTCGCGGTTCTAGGCGCTCAGTCCGGAACCGCGCGACTGCTACGGTCGCAGGTTCGAATCCTGCCTCGGGCATGGATGTGTGTGATGTCCTTAGGTTAGTTAGGTTTAAGTAGTTCTAAGTTCCAGGCGACTGATGGCCACAGATGTTAAGTCGCATAGTGCTCAGAACCATTTGAACCATTGGGTAACCCAAAATTATATTTACATTAACATGCACCTCTAGAGTTTGTCTAAAATTGTCGGTTAATTATGAAACGTCGATGTGGGACTCTAATAAGAGAAAAAAACACCGATTTTTCCCGAATAATTTCCTTACAAATGCACAAGGAAGAATACATAACAAAGAAATCACGCCAACCTAAAAACAGGGATCTTTAGTTCTTTTGAAAAAAGTAGTATGCTAATCGAAAACTAACTTCAGGAATGTATTTTGGCTTTTCCTCTTTACATAAAATTATTTGTTTCGGACAGTAAATCACATGAATTCCTACTTCATGGAAACAGATACTCATCATACACATCGGAGAACCGAAAAGTTTAGTACAGTCGGTTATGTGACTGAGTCGTTCGAAACCCCTAGTAGCCGGCCGGAGTGGCCGTGCGCTTCTGGGCGCTACAGTCTGGAGCCGTGCGACCGCTACGGTCGCAGGTTCGAATTCTGCCTCGGGCATGGATGTGCGTGATGTCCTTAGGTTAGTTAGATTTAATTAGTTCTAAGTTCTACGTGACTGATGACCTCAGAAGTTAAGTCGCATAGTACTCAGAGCCATTTTTGATACCCCTAGTATCCATGCTGTACTTTTAACACAGGCTGTTAATAAATGAATATCGGGGTTTAACTCTTTATAATATTTATTACATTATCCGGCCGCGGTGGTCTCGCGGTTCTAGGCGCTCAGTCCGGAACCGTGGGACTGCTACGGTCGCAGGTTCGAATCCTGCCTCGGGCTTGGATGTGTGTGATGTCCTTAGGTTAGTTAGGTTTAAGTAGTTCTAAGTTCTAGGGGACTGATGACCACAGCAGTTGAGTCCCATAGTGCTCAGAGCCATTTGAACCAATTTATTACATTAAACGTACAGTTATATATGCTATGTCAAATGAAACAGCAACTCAAATAGTTGTGTTTGGCACCAGTGCGCATGCGCAGCGCGCAATGTTTCCGCCGCAATCCGCTAGACAGCGGTAGAAGCGAAGACGGTGACTAGTGAACAGAAAGCGTTTTGTGTTTTGTAGTTTGCAAAGACCGAATCTGTAGTTGCTATGCAACGTGCGTTCCAGCTGAAGTTCGGTTGTGATCCTCCAAGTGATAATAGCATTCGTAGTTAGTATCATCAATTTGAAGATTCCAGCTGCCTTTGTGAAGGGAAGAGCACACGATGACCAAGAGTTAGTGAAGAGACTGTTGAGCGAGTGAGATAGTCGTTCACTCGTAGCTCAAAGAAATCAATCCTGAAGGCTAGCCGTGAATTAAAAGTTCCTGCGCCGACTGTTTGGGAAGTTTCAAGAAAACGCGTACAACCACGTCCTTACCGTTTATAGTTATTACAGGCTCTAAAGCCGGCAGACCATGGATTACGTGCCAACTTCGGAAACGAAATGTTGTTTCATGACGATGAAGGTTTTCTGGATCATGTTGTTCTCAGTGATGACTCGGTCTTTCACCATAGTGGACATGTTAACACTCACAATGTGCCTATATGGGGCTCAGAAAATCCACATGAGGTGGTACAAATGCAACGAGATTCCCCTAAAGTGACTATTTTTGGTGCCATATCCTTGCGGAAAGTTTATGAGCCTTTCTTTTTTCGCGAATCTACTGTAACTAGCTCTTCTTACCTTGAGACACTAGGGCAACGCCTCTTCCCTCAGTTGGAAGAAGATGAGTCATAGAACTTCATTTTCCAGCAAGATGGTGGGCCACCTCACTGGCATAGCGAAGTATGTGATTGGTTGAACTTCACTGAACCCAAGCAGTGGATAGGCCTCAAGGGGCCCAATGGCAGGACTTGCTTTGCATGGCCTCCACGTTCACCCGACCTAACGCCATGAGGTTTTTTCGTTTGGGGCTTCATCAAGGATCGTCTGTACGTGCCTCCGCTACCAGCAGACCTCCCTTAATTAAGAAACTGGATTGAAGCAGCTGTTGATACAATCACTGAAGACACACTTATCGACGTTTGTGAAGAACTCTGCTATAGACTTGATGTGTGCCGTGTGGCAAATGGTGCCCACATTGAACATGTATAAGGTTCTCGGTAAAACTGTTTGAGTTGCTGTTTCATTTGACATATCATTTATAACTGCAAATTTAATGTAATAAATATCATAAAGCGTTAAAAACCCCGATATTCATTTCTAAACACCCTTTGGTTCTCTCATGTCTATCCTATTCCTTTGGGATTCGCGAGAACTGATTTCCAGATTCCTTGACGTTCGCTATTGTTACCCGCCACAATATCTACGTACATTGATGTCCGGAAGTGAAGAGATTTTCAATATCAAGCGGAAAAAATTACGTCAGTGCGCAAACTAAGTTGCAGTGCGACAACAAGAAAAAATCCTTGTTGTACACGGCAACCCAGTACGAAATCGTGTGTGCAAAGATCTTGGATAGAGTAGAGCTGAATGCGTGAGGTGTGAGTTTTGCACACAACATTCGAGTCGTAGGGAACAGAGAACACTTCTTACCGACACTGAGCACGGCCAGTTCAGTAGCAAGTTGTAGAGCAGCTACAGCCAAGGCGAGATGGGTTGGGAACTGACATCGCTTGCAGCGTCTTTCAACGGCTGTTGAGAGAATTCTAGGATGAGGAAACAGTCAACGACGTTGCACTGCCCGTGCTTCAACACAGCAACCGAATCGCTACCTTCTCTTCATTGCCCAAAGCTACACAACCGGCACAAACCTATAAACAGATTCCTATCACACAGAAGTTTCGGGTAGTTGGGAGAATGTGGTGTCTTGTCCACCGTAATTGCAGCTCGGTACAGAAGGGTATCATGTCATTCATGGACTACCGTTTCTTAGCCTGGAGAGTGACTGTTGCTGTACGTTTTCTGACAGGCTCCTGGGACTAGTAATACACTGCCAGTAAAGGAGCGCATACGGCGACGACCTAATTCTTGTCTAGGGAATATTGTCAGTAGAATATACGCTTCTGTTTATGTTTACTAGGGGTATTGAGTGGGCTGGGGCCTGTTTGCGTGGTATCCTGCAACAGTATCTCAAACTTTTTAGTGGGCTCATATGGATCTGGGTTCCGTATGATTGATGATAATATGCGAGCACACATTCTGGACGAGCACGTTACACATTTATAATGGAGACGAGGCAGAATGCAGGAAGGTGGTGTGTTCGGAGACAGCCATGACCACAGCGTGAATGAAGTTGCCCAATTTCTTCGTATATCAACACGGACTGTCCATTTTTTTTATAAGTGTCTACAGAGAATGGCGTAACACTAGAAACCATTTAACACAGCGAAAGAACTGGTCGCAAAAGGATACTAACCAACAGCCACCGGAGACTAAAATCAAGAGGAATGAAGCCCTAGAATTGCTAATGTCGCTAATGCTTATCCATCTCAACGATTTTACGAGAGCACACTGCAAAGGTAACTACAAAAATTGGACATCTGGAGTAAGGTAGGCCTACTTCATAAAAGCCATTTCTCATAAGCTCGTGTAAAATTGCTCGTCAGTAACTACTCAAGAAAGAAAGCAGGTGCTGACAGATGTGAAAATTACCGAACTATCAGTTTAATAAGCCACGGCTGCAAAATACTAACGCGAATTCTTTACAGACGAATGGAAAAACTGGTAGATGCAGACCTCGGGGAGGATCAGTTTGGATTCCGTCGAAATGTTGGAACACGTGAGGCAATACTGACCTTACGACTTATCTTAGAAGAAAGATTAAGAAAAGGCAAACCTACGTTTCTAGCATTTGTAGACTTAGAGAAAGCTTTTGACAATGTTGACTGGAATACTCTTTTTCAAATTCTAAAGGTGGCAGGGGTAAAATACAGGGAGCGAAAGGCTATTTATAATTTGTACAGAAACCAGATGGCAGTAATAAGAGTCGAGGGGCATGAAAGGGAAGCAGTGGTTGGGAAAGGAGTGAGACAGGGTTGTAGCCTCTCCCCAATGTTATTCAATCTGTATATTGAGCAAGCAGTAAAGGAAACAAAAGAAAAATTTGGAGTAGGTATTAAAATTCATGGAGACGAAGTAAAAACTTTGAGGTTTGCCGATGACATTGTAATTCTGTCAGAGACGGCAAAGGACTTGGAAGAGCAGTTGAACGGAATGGATAGTGTCTTGAAAGGAGGATATAAGATGAACATTAACAAAAGCAAAACGAGGATAATGGAATGTAGTCAAATTAAATCGGGTGATGCTGAGGGAATTAGATTAGGAAATGAGACACTTAAAGTAGTAAAGGAGTTTTGCTATTTAGGAAGTAAAATATCTGATGATGGTCGAAGTAGAGAGGATATAAAATGTAGACTGGCAATGGCAAGGAAAGCGTTTCTGAAGAAGAGAAATTTGTTAACATCAAATATAGATTTATGTATCAGGAAGTCGTTTCTGAAAGTATTTGTTTGGAGTGTAGCCATGTATGGAAGTGAAACATGGACGATAACTAGTTTGGACAAGAAGAGAATAGAAGCTTTCGAAATGTGGTGCTACAGAAGAATACTGAAGATAGGGTGGATAGATCACGTAACTAATGAGGAGGTATTGAATAGGATTGGGGAGAAGAGAAGTTTGTGGCACAACTTGACTAGAAGAAGGGATCGGTTGGTAGGACATGTTTTGAGGCATCAAGGGATCACAAATTTAGCATTGGAGGGCAGCGTGGAGGGTAAAAATCGTAGAGGGAGACCGAGAGATCAGTACACTAAGCAGATTCAGAAGGATGTAGGTTGCAGTAGGTACTGGGAGATGAAGCAGCTTGCACAGGATAGAGTAGCATGGAGAGCTGCATCAAACCAGTCTCAGGACTGAAGACAACAACAACAACAACAACTACTCAAACAACACACCAGCAAGACAGTAACTTAGTGGATGCGTATAGCGTGGTCCGACCTCTCTTCGAATGATGCATGACGTCGACTGGGCTCGCTCATTCATATCGGTGACCAAGTGCTGCTCTTACGTCTATATCTTCATGGTGAATATGCTGAGGACACTCCCGTCTTGCAGAATGATTACATCCGTGCTCGTAGAGCTGCACGCATACGTCCCTGGCTTGAGAAACACTCATGTATCGGATTGTACAAGGACTAGCCAGCTCAATCACCCAATATATCAGTCCCACGAAAAATATTTGGGAGTCTTTGGAACAATGGGTGAAACGTAGCAATCAACATCCCCGAAATGTAGTAGCCCTGCGGGATCTTATCGTCAATGAATGACTTTAACTGGACATAATATATCTGAAGACCTGTGGACTCGTTTTCCCTGCGAAAGGGTGCCATTATCAATGTTAAAGGCGGAGTTCCACGGTATTCGAGTGGTTTCTCCAGTGGGTGACAATTTATTTATTTATTTACTTTGCTAGTATTCTGGTATTCTTATGAGCTAGGAGAGGGGCTCCTTTTGTCGTGAGTTAAATGGAAAGTCTAATAGAAAGCTTTGTCCGTGTCTAACACCTTCTGTGCTTTGAATAATTTCACTTACTTTCCAACGCTGGAAGTATTCTTTCAGTATTTTCGATTTGTAAGTTTTTGTGGCGTCTAAACGGGCGGTACCGCCGTAAAGACTGACTCCATTTGTAGTCTTTGAGCCAGTAAACTGCCAATGGGTAAGTGGTGTATCAGTATTATTTTGTACCTTCGTATTGCATTGGATGGTACACGCGAACAACACAATTCGTCACTCTAAAGATCTGGATTCCACTCTTTCTCCCGATATCGTCATTACAGGATATGTACATTAATTTCTTGACTCGTCCCAGGAATGACTTTTGGAGTTTGAACTATCATCAGTATCGGCATTGTTAGAGCAGGGCACTGATTCAGTGGGAAAGGATTGACGAAATAAACTGGCGTGAAATTCCTGAATAAATCAACGGAGCAATCGTATAAATGGATTGACAGGAATCACAAGAACCTGAAGACGAATAGCCAAACGGGAATTTGAACCCGAGTCCTTGACAGTGCGACTCCAGTACCTTAATCACTTCGCGAAAACTGGTCAGTATCTGAACCATGGTGCAATGTCGCTTGGTAAGATTAAATCAGAAGAGAAGACATTAAAGAAGGTGTTTTGTTACGAGTCTCATCCATGCAGAGAGAGGATAGCAATTACCACTGTGCCTTTGCATGAGAATATAATTTTAAGAAATAAGGTCACAAAACGTTTATGAATTGATGTCTACGGAGTGAAGAAGAAAACGAGCTAGCTAAACAAAATATTCTTTAGATGGTGAATAGACATACAGAAAATCATGGAACGCTGAATGTGTCAAATGGCTGATACGCTGTGAAGACGAAATATGTTCAAAAACAGACAGACTTTTGCTTTTAACATATTTATTCCCACCCCCTCCACCCTCAGAGTTGAACCATTCACTGGCAGTGTACTGGTTCCAACATTTCTTCCACTTTTGGAATTATTCCTGGAATGCAATTCCTGGTATGTTACGCAGGGCATTGTCGCATTGTCTTGAACGTCCACTAGGGTATGGAACCAACGTCCTTTCGACGTGGTTTTAAGAGTGGGAAACCGAGAAAAGTCTACTAGAGCCATGTCCGAAGAATGGGTGGATGGGGCAAACGGGAGTCTGATGTTTTCCCAAATAGCTTCTTAGTAGGAGCGATGTATGAGCCTGCGCATTGTCATGATGGAACATCCAAGGCTGGCTTTTTCCACAGTTGAGGCTTCTTCTGGGGCACAGCATCCCTCAAAGACGCTAAAATTCCCTGGTAGGATTCGTTGTGTACCATCTGACAATGTGGTGCAGGTTGATGGTGTACAATGCCTTAAAAAACACAACCAAAGTAGCGCTTATCTTTGAGTGATTAATGCGTACAAAGAAACCGTTTACCCATCCACTGCAACCACTGCACCTCCATTTCAATATTTATAGCCATAAAATTTATGTCAGTTTGTAGCAAAATTGACACACACTCCTTGTTGTTCAAGCCCTTTAAATGTCACTGATACGTAGAACAGTTTGCTCATGCGCTCCCTTCAGTGGTTGCAACTCGGCATAAATAGCCACAGTGAAACAATGCTAAGCTCAGTGTGTTTTCTAGCCGGCCGGAGTGGCCGAGCGGTTCTAGGGGCTACAGTTTGGAGCCGCGCGACCGTTACGGTCGCAGGTTTGAATCCTGCCTCGGGCATTGATGTGTGTGATGTCCTTAGGTTAGTTAAGTTTACGTAGTTCTAAGTCTAGGTGACTGATGACCTCAGAAGTTAAGTCCCATAGTGCTCAGAGCCATTTGAACCATTTTTTTGTTTTCTAGATCTGCCGCTATGTATTCTCAGTGGCCGCAGTGCACTCTGTGCCGGCTATTTCAGAAGTCCGGTCTTTATTCGATCATACCTCGTATATCGTCCAGTCTACGAGAGAACGAAATTCATCAATGGGAAAAGAGAGTATCGTGCATTGACTCACGAGCTTTTGAAGTTACTGTAATTATTGGCTCATAAATGTGGAATCGAGTTACGATGATGGTTAAATTAGTCACTCAGCAAAGGACGCATGAAATTGCGTGCCAACGATTTAGCAAACGTTTTGCGCGTTAATGACTTTTAAAGCGAATGACGAAACGAAATTACTGTCAATCATTTGGCGGTGGAACGGAATCAAATCTGATCCAGCTACTCATGCGATTTCCTAAACCTGACACAACACAGAACATTAATTAATGCTACATTTTTGTTACGTTTGCCACGTTCTACTTCCTCACCACCCTGTCATTTGCCGTGACGGATAAAATGCAAATTATATCATGCTTTGCCCACAAATTACAGTATTTACCTAATCATGTTAAAGTTTTCATAGTTTTTAGCCGCTCGGGATTGGCCGAGCGGTCTCAGGCGCTGCAGTCATAGACTGTGTTGCTGGTCCCGGCGGAGGTTCGAGTCCTCCCTCGGGCATGGGTGTGTGTGTTTGTCCTTAGGATAATTTAGGTTAAGTAGTGTGTAAGCTTAGGGACTGATGACCTTAGCAGTAAGTCCCATAAGATTTCACACACATTTGAACATTTTCATAGTTTTTAATATTACGAGAAAATTAGTATACGACCATTGGTTTCCTATTTAAGCTTTCGGGTCTTGCGTGGACCCACCAACTTTAGTTTAGCAGGGCTAGCAGAAGTCACGAAACAACATCTACAAGCTTAATCAAATTATTTCACTGTGGTAAGGAAGCAAAAACTTCACACTGAATTAGTGGAGACAAAACGAAATGCATAATTATGTAAATATTAACTGAGCTTGACTAAAAACGATTTACAGAGATGTAAGGGATTTAATACACTTTTATTTAGCCAAAGTCGATAGTTATGATCACCCAGGATGAGGCTGGTGATGTATCGGATGTTTCGTTTCTTGAATCGAGTTTCTAGATATTGCTACAGACACCCGCGGCTCATATTCGGGTCTGCCAACATAGTCGTGAAAGTGGAACACAATGCCAATAAACAGGTGTGTTGTATTGTTTTGCAAATTTATATCAATTTCACATACGTCTACTGTAATCCGAATGTGGCCTACAAAAGTACTAGTGTCTATGTAGTGGAAATATGGAAAGCACATGCAGAAAAAGAAAATTATAGAGGCGATAAAAAAAAGCTACCGTTCGTAGTCCGTACAGTTCAGTACTGATATGCCGATCAGATATTGAGATAGAATGAGAAATTTTTCACTCTGCAGCGGAGTGTGCGCTGATATGAAAGATCCTGGCAGATTAAAACTGTGGGCCCGACCGAGACTCGAACTCGGGACCTTTGTCTTTTTTTTATTTTTTATTTTTTTAGATCATTTTGTTCGCTTTTATTCGTTGAATCAGCTCGGGGCGGACGTCGTAAGACATCCGTTTAAGTTCGTTGTTGATCGATTAACTCAGTTTTTTATTACAGAGGGCAGCTAACCCTCTGACCGAACACGCTGAGCTACCGTGCCGGCCTTCACATACGTCTATTGTAATCCGAACCATCTGAGCTACCCAAGCACGACTCACGCCCCGTCCTTACAGCTTTACCTCCGCCAGTACCTCGTCTCCTACTTTCAAAACTTTACAGAAGCTCTCCTGCGAACCTAGCAGAACTAGCACTCCTGAAAGAAAGGATATTGCGGAGACATGGCTTAGCCACAGCCTGGGGGGTGTTTCCAGAATGAGAATTTCACTCTGCATCGGAGTGTGCGCTGATATGAAACCTCAGGTTCGCATGAGAGCTTCTGTAATGTTTGGAAAGTAGGAGACGAGTTACTGGCGGAAGTAAAGCTGTGAGGACGGGGCGTGAGTCGTGCTTGGGTAGATCAGATGGCGTCGGCACGGTAGCTCAACGTGTTCGGTCAGAGAGCTGTGTGCTCTTTGTAATAAAAAAAACTGAATCAAGGGATCAACTCGAACGAATGTTTTGTGACGTCCGCCCAGACCAAACGCAACGAACTATATCAAAATAAAAATTATGGTAGAGCACTTGCCCTCGAAGGCACAGGTCCCGAGCTTGAGTCTCGGTCCGGCATACAGTTTTAATCTGCCAGGAAGTTTCAGATGTGGAGATAATCATCTTACCGACGCTTCTGGCTGAAGGTACTCGTTTCGTGGAACACCGTGTCCTCCTGCGTGAAGTAGTGCGTAACTGCCTGCTGCACATACTCGCCCGACAGGAATCTTCGAACCTTCAAGGCTTTTTTTAAAAAAAAAAAAAAAAAAAAGAGACTGAAGCCGTAATATCGAATCAAGGCTATAGCGCGGGAGCTCGAGTATCTCCCACCAGAGTTGGCGTAACTTCTGCGAACGACATTTGTGATGTGGTGACGAGCTTTATTATTCCTTGTTGTGCACCATTCCACAGCGGTGGTCTTCGTCAGAACTACTTCCTCCAACACATTCTCCTTTCGCCGATGGATATCCACCCGTGTTTGTCCTTCGGCAGCACGATTGTCCTATTTGGAAGCATTTGGTAATAACGTCGGCATAGTTCACGCATTTGCCGCACGCACGTCGGAAAGATACGAACGACACACTAATCCCTTGTCTAAACATCGACGCTTACATACCCCCATATATGCTGCGGCAACATCCTCAAAAGGAAACTTTTTGATCGCCCCTCCTATAAAGTGAAGTTAAAGGCACAAGGCAGTCATAAAAGTCTTCTTTCAGTACTGTGACTAGATTGTATGATGAATATCTACCAAAGAGACCACTACACTATCTTTAGAGCGTGTGACAATTGATATCTGTAGCTTACTTTGAAATCAAATCCATGCAACCTAATCTATGTCATACCATTCTCTCAGTTAAAATAATGACTCTTTGCATAGTATTTTGGTACCAGAAAAAAATGGTCTCTAGTATTTCGTTGCTGGATAACCTCTTGGGTTTGGTATTTACTTATATTTGTGACTGTACTACTCTGCGTATACTGCCTCACTAGTGCAAATGTACATAGTATTGATTGTGAGTCGTATTTGCGAAGTAACGGAAGAAAAGAGACTGGGGTTTAAAATTCCATCGATGAAGAGGTCATCAGAGGCGTATACAAGTTCAGAGTGGGGAAGGAAATCAGCTAATCTCTTTTCAAGAAACCATCTCGGCAGTTGTCTTTGACTATTCTCGGAGACCAATGAGAATCTGGATTGCTGGACGGGGATTTGCAGTGCCGCCAAGCTGAATGCGAGCCCATGCCTTAACACTGCTCCACCTTGCTCGGCAATGGTAAAGAAAATAATTCCTTTCGTTCATGGCATGCTCAATTGTATATGAACTCGAATTGTTTTCCTTCGCTATTAATTGTACGTACATAGAGATACGGTATGGGATTGTTTATGTATGAACCTAGTGTACGGTGCCAAGGGATATAATGGAAAAGAGGGCAAGGACTCTTATAAAGAGCAATTGCTGAATCAATGGTGACCTCATTACAATTTAGTTTTACGAGGGTGGTCTGAAAAGTAATGCCTCTGCGTTATTATGAGAAAACTCTTAGAGCTTTTTTAAATAAAACAAATTTTATTAATATTTTACGTCTTTATTCTTCATGCTTACATATTTATTTTTTGGACTGGTGAGGAACACATTTCACTCAATTAGAGACCAGTTTGCTGATACCGTCACTGTGGAACGTTTAGACTTCGTTGCGGAGACACAACCTCACCTATGCTTGCACAGTTCAATCACTATCAAATTGAAGACCTCGAAGCGGTTTTTTAAGTTTTGGAAACAGATGAAAATAGGAAGGGACCAAGTGGGAATTGTACGGAAAATGATCGATGACAGTGAACCCCAAAGGCATCGGATAGTTGTAGATGTCGCAAGCGCTCGTGTGTGGTCTGGCATTGTCATGCTGAAGCACGGGGTGCTCCATGTGTGGACGAATTCTTCAGATTCGTGCTTTCAGTTTTTTGAGACTGTCTCACACCCTGGCATAGCTACATTACACACCGCATTATTACTCAAATGGCTCTGAGCACTATGGGACTTAACATCTATGGACATCAGTCCCCTAAAACTTAGAACTACTTAAACCTAACTAACCTAAGGACATCACACATATCCATGCCTGAGGCAGGACTCGAACGTGCAACCGTAGCAGCAATGCGGTTCCTGACTGAAGCACCTAGAACCGCTCGGTCACAGCGGCCGACTCTACCCAGTATCAAACTGGGGGAATACGTGGACAACGACCCTACTTGCAGGGAACCATTGATTTGAATGAATACCGGGGGAAAGTGGTAGAAATCGCAACACAAATAAAAGATTTAGAAAGTAGGACAAGGAGATACACTCCTGGAAATGGAAAAAAGAACACATTGACACCGGTGTGTCAGACCCACCATACTTGCTCCGGACACTGCGAGAGGGCTGTACAAGCAATGATCACACGCACGGCACAGTGGACACACAAGGAACCGCGGTGTTGGCCGTCGAATGGCGCTAGCTGCGCAGCATTTGTGCACCGCCGCCGTCAGTGTCAACTAGTCTGCCGTGGCATACGGAGCTCCATCGCAGTCTTTAACACTGGTAGCGTGGACGTGAACCGTATGTGCAGTTGACGGACTTTGAGCGAGGGCGTATAGTGGGTATGCGGGAGGCCGGTTGGACGTACCGCCGAATTGCTCAACACGTGGGGCGTGAGGTCTCCACAGTACATCGATGTTGTCGCCAGTGGTCAGCGGAAGGTGCACGTGCCCGTCGACCTGGGACCGCACCGCAGCGACGCACGGATGCACGCCAAGACCGTAGGATCCTACGCAGTGCCGTAGGGGACCGCACCGCCACTTCCCAGCAAATTAGGGACACTGTTGCTCCTGGGGTATCGTGCAGGTGAGCGCCACAATCAGGACTGCATACGACCGAGGCACACAGGGCCAACACCCGGCATCATGGTGTGGGGAGCGATCTCCTACACTGGCCGTACACCTCTGGTGATCGTCGAGGGGACACTGAATAGTGCACGGTACATCCAAACCGTCATCGAACCCATCGTTCTACCATTCCTAGACCGGCAAGGGAACTTGCTGTTCCAACAGGACAATGCACGTCCGCATGTATCCCGTGCCACCCAACGTGCTCTAGAAGGTGTAAGTCAACTACCCTGGCCAGCAAGATCTCCGGATCTGTCCCCCATTGAGCATGATTGGGACTGGATGAAGCGTCGTCTCACGCGGTCTGCACGTCCAGCACGAACGCTGGCGCCAGGTGGAAATGGCATGGCAAGCCGTTCTACAGGACTACATCCAGCATCTCTACGATCGTCTCCATGGGAGAATAGCAGCGTGCATTGCTGCGAAAGGTGGATATACACTGTACTAGTGCCGACATTGTGCATGCTCTGTTGCCTGTGTCTATGTGCCTGTGGTTCTGTCAGTGTGATCATGTGATGTATCTGACCCCAGGAATGTGTCAATAAAGTTTCCCCTTCCTGGGACAATGAATTCACGGTGTTCTTATTTCAATTTCCAGGAGTGTATATTCTGGAATTAGTACACTACAACGCACGCTTAACTGAGGGCAGACTCCACTGACATAAACAGATTCACAGAATGACATAGAAATAGCTTTCCTGTAGTATCAAACGACCGAAACGGCGATCGAATCCGGGCATCATTGTTAGACTGTACGCAAGGTCACGAACCGTCACATGGCGGAGCGTACCTATGGACAATGGGAGGTCTTGGGTGAGACGGGAGCTGCTGGAACTGGAAAGACTTTCCATCTACATCTGCATCTACATACATACTCCGCAATCCACCATACGGTGCGTGGCGGAGGGTACCTCGTACCACAACTAGCATCTTCTCTCCCTGTTCCACTCCCAAACAGAACGAGAGATAAATGACTGCCGATATGCCACTGTACGAGACGTAATCTCTCTTATCTTATCTTTGTGGCCTTTCCGCGAAATGTAAGTTGGCGGCAGTAAAATTGTACTGCAGTCAGCCTCAAATACTAGTTCTCTAAATTTCCTCAGTAGCGATTCACGAAAAGAACGTCTCCTTTCCTCTAGAGACTCCCACCCGAGTTCCTGAAGCATTTCCGTAACACTCGCGTGATGACCAAACCTACCAGTAACAAATCTAGCAGCCCGCCTCTGAATTGCATCATGTCCTCCCTCAATCCGACCTGATAGAGATCCCAAACGCTCGAACAGTACTCAAGAATAGGTCGTATTAGTGTTTTATAAGCGGTCTCCGGTACAGATGAACCACATCTTCCCAAAATTCTACCAATGAACCGAAGACGGCTATCCGCCTTCCCCACAACTGCCATTACATGCTTGTCCCACTTCATGTCGCTCTGCAATGTTACGCCCAAATATTTAATCGACGTGACTGTGTCAAGCGCTACACTGCTATTGGAGTATTCAGACATTACAGGATACCAGAATGGGCCTCAGAAGCGATGCTTAGGGGTTTTGTTAGCCGATCGGCTCCTCACACTAGTGTGCCTACGGCTGAAAAGACTACTTTCCGTGCCAACTTGCTGCCGTATAACTGGTCACTTCCTTTCTGCGCCAGAGGCAGCAGCCTCAGCTGTTGGCCGGCCGCGGTGGTCTCGCGGTTCTAGGGGCGCAGTCCGGAACCGTGCGACTGCTACGGTCGCAGGTTCGAATCCTGCTTCGGGCATGGATGTGTGTGATGTCCTTAGGTTAGTTAGGTTTACGTAGTTCTAAGTTCTAGGGGACTAATGACCACAGCATTTGAGTCCCATAGTGCTCAGAGCCATTTGAACCTCAGCTGTTGGGATGGCGGGCTCCTCTTCTGTGTTCGTCCGCGTCTTAAGATGAAGAACCTGCTCAGATTGAGCTTGAATCATTTTAACAGCTGCCGCCATACTGAACGAATTATTAATTTCTCTTAAATTGTTTACAGATTTCGGTTCGAAAACAGGCTCTGGGCACTATGGGACTTACTTTCTGAGGTCATCAGTCCCCTAGAACTTAGAACTACTTAAACGTAACTAACACACATCCATGCCCGAGACAGGAATCGAACCTGCGACCGTAGTGGTCGCGCGGTTCCAGACTGTAGCGCCTAGAACCGCTCGGCTACTCCGGCCGGCACAGATTTCGGTTCTTCTATTTGTAAGGAATTGTTATTTCAAGGTTCCTTTCGTTTCTGTCTCAACTCGCGGTTAAGTCTTTCGATACTTCGATATAAAATTAATTCGCAAATTATGGGCGGAGAAACGGTTTGTTCGTTATCAAAAGGTCTCAAATTCGTCACACTATTTCTTACTCATTAATTACTTCTCGACCTATCCTTTGTTTCCGGCCTTCCTCCGGCTACGCTCTCGTCACTGTACATGGCCGTCTTGGGAGGGTTAGTAACAGGATGTGCTATAACAGGAACAGTTCGGAGATTGTCATTGATTGTATCAGCATAACTCACCCTGTCATAAAGCAGCCTCTGCTAGACAATGGTTTGTGGACAACAACATTCCTAAAATGTACTGGCATGCCTCAAATTATCTTCTGCGTCCCTAGTTACGCAACCAAATGCAGACCTCATATGTGACTGAATTCGGCAGGTGCTAAGTAGTAATCCTGCATATTTCCGCAAGCAACAAAATCCGCAATAGGGTGAGGTTCGCAAACAACTGGCGGTCTATGCGCAGCGCTACAAAAAAGCCCCGGCGGACTGCTTTATTCGCGAGCGGCGCGTCGGTTGACCACAATGGCCACAGCAACTCCAGCCTCATCCGAGGCGCAGTTGCTGCTATTTCCGAATGAAAGAGCGCGCTCCGCAATCACAGAAGAAAATGAAAAGTGCTTGCACGAGCTATTGAACAAGCAAAGACAACGTTGTTTCCCGTGTCTCCGCTGCTATTCAGGGCCCCTAAGAGGGACCTTTTGTTTGGTGTGGTGTACTTTCCCGTAAGAGGTAGAGAGAGAGACAGAAGCACTGAAGTAGGTCGCCGCTGGGAAGTATATACCTCATGGCGATCTGACCACAAGGGAAGATCTTACTGAAACGGATAATTAACAATAAAAGTCGGAGGTGACTTCACCAGTGTTATAATTACTTTGACTGAATGTCGTTCATAGTATCGTAAAGAATGTTCATGGCATGATCCTAAGGAATCATTAGCATCTGTTCAATAAAAAATATATTTGGATAACGTGGTTGTGGTACAGGTATAAGGATTATAGCTCCATGAATCAGTTATCAGCCGAAAGTAAGGTTTGAATTTATTTTTCACAGTAACTGGTTTTGAAATCGAAATATCGTATGTATGGTACTATCTAATCAGTCTCAGATTCAGTCAACTAAATGCAGACTCATTTCAGTTTTTAATCTGTGAAATAAATCTACGAGGTCACGCTAAAAACAATAAACAAACACAACTGCAAATCCTTCACGAGAGTTATGGATTGCATCACGAAGTGAATGGGAACCTGATAAGATTATTTCTCTACGAATTTAGCTAGAATAAAGTTCTATTGTTTCCAGCCGAATCTCCGAAAAGAAGTTTGTTTCGATAAAATCCTACATATCATTTTGTTCCAGAATCTCATTGTAACAGAGCTTGGATGGCGTGTACAGGTACAGCTGCCCATGCAGCTTCAACACGATACCACAGTTCATCAAGAGTAGTGACTGGCGTATTGTGACGAGCCAGATGATCGGCCACCATTGACCAGACGTTTTCAATTGGTGAGAGATCTGGAGAATGTGCTGGCCACGGCAGCAGTCGAACACTTTCTGTATCCAGAGAGGCCCGTACAGGACCTTCAACATGCGGTCGTGCATTATCCTGCTGAAATGTGAAGTTTCGCAAGGATCGAATGAAGGGTAGAGCCACGGGTCGTAACACATCTGAAATGTAACGTCCACTGAGGTGACAGAGACGTGTAACCAATGGCACCCCATACCATCACGCCGGGTGATACGCTAGTATGGCGATGACGAATACACGATCCAGTTTGAGTTCACCGCGATGTCGCCAAACACGGATGCGACCATCATCATGCTGTAAACAGAACCTGGATTCATCCGAAAAAATGACGTTTTGCCATTCGTGCACCTAGGTTCGGCGTTGAGTACACCATCGCACGCGCTCCTGTCTGTGATGCAGCGTCAATGGTAACCGCAGCCACGGTCTCCGAGCTGATAGTCCATGCTGCTGCAAACGTCCTCGAACTGTTCGTGCAGATGGTTGTTGTCTTGCAAACGTCCCCATCTGTTGACTCAGGGATCGGGACGTGGCTGCACGATCCGTTACAGCCATGCAGAAATGATGCCTGTCATCTCGACTGCTAGTGATACGAGGCCGTTGGGATCCAGCACGGAGTTCCGTATTACCCTCTTGAACCCACCGATTCCATATTCTGCTAACAGTCATTGGATCTCGACGGATGCGAGCAACAATGTCGCCATACGATAAACCGCAATCGCGATAGGCTACAATCCGACCTTTATCAAAGTCGGAAACGTGATGGTTCGCATTTTTACTCCTTACACGAGGCATTACAGCAACGTTTCACCAAGAAACGCCAGTCAACTGCTGTTTGTGTATGAGAAATCGGCTGGAAACTTTCCTAATGTCTGCACTTTGTAGGTGTCGCCACCGGCGCCAACCTTGTGTAAATGCTCTGAAAAGCTAATCATTTGCATGTCACAGCATCTTCTTCCTGGCGGTTAAATTTCGCGTCTGTAGCACGTCATCTTCGTGGTGTAGCAATTTTAATGGCCAGTAGTGTAGATATTTGTACTCGTATTTTAAACAAGTGATAATAATGCAGTAACACATTACATGTGAATTCGAAACGATAAATGATACCCTGAAAGAATACCCTCATGTTTGTTTTGCGAATTCGATGTGAAGCTATCAGAAATATTACCCAGAAAGAATATCGCTATGATACTTCTTGTTTTCGAATTATTCATCTAATTTCACGACGCGTGATAAGAAGCTTCAGGTATTATAAACGCATTTGGAATTGCCAGTCGGCAGAAGCTATGATTAGAGACTGAAATAGTTTATCTCTAAATATTTAGGACTTCTGACTGTTGCTGTATTTTCTCAGTAATATTTTTATCAGTCTTCTGCGAGCCTTTATCGTACAGGAATGAAATTTAGCCCACGCGATGGGTGTTCGGCCTCACAGAAGGCAAACAGAAGGATTTCTCAAAGGCGACTGTTACCAGCCGTCGCGAGCTGCTTCGATCGGTCAGCGTAGGCTGACTCACAAAAATTCCAAGACGGTGGACGTGCTCTGGCTCTTAAGAGGTTTGCCGGCCGTGCGTCCTGAGTGGGGAATCGTAAGACGCTTCCATGCATTTCTAACTCACTCCGCTCCAGCGCCTTGTCACGGGTGTCGAAGGTTGGTTACCTCTTTCAGAGTCATACGCATGCACGACGGGTCGCTGCTCGCCCCCGACAGTGAGAGTTAATCTCGGACCGATACACACGGGGAACCACCTGGAGGGGTAATATTGGCGCGGCTGGAGCTGATCACAGGGCGTCGCAGACCTGTGCCGGTAGCAGTTAAGAGACCTGCATGACCGAGTACGCGAGCACGAAATACACGAGATGGGGCGCGCACACCTTAACTGGATAGACTGCCCGCACTAGTTCTTGTGACCGAACACTGAAGCCGTGACCGAATACGTAGCACGTAACTTCAAACACATTACACTTGTCAATATCCGTGTGAGACTGCAGCCAGTACAGGCTTCTCATTTGTGGTATGTGTCTCTCTGTGTAATCATGCAGCGCGAGGAAGCCAGTGCAGCAAGACCTAAGACTGAAACCAATATTTACATATTGAAGGAACGGGAAGGTCTAAAAAGCCAAGTATGGAGTACATTTCTGTTGGTTGTAGACGAAAACAGTGCGTCTACTGGGTTCGTATCGTGCATAAACTGCTCCACATTTTTGTGTTTCCAGTCGGGAACCCCTCATTTAAAGAAATACAGTTGCAGGAAACCTCAGTCACAATGATACAGCTCCCTCAGGAATACCGGCAGTAATAACAAATAGTATTACAGCAAAATGTGTTGCAATCTGTGCTAAAGATAGGAGACATGTTAATGCTGTTTCCGGTAAAGGTTTCAGAGAATTAGGCCAAGAATTACTACATCTAGGTGCGCATAATGGAGAAGTTAACGTAGCAGATATCATGCCACATCCATCTACTATAAGCAGACATGTCAAAGAACAAGCTGATGCAATGCGAAGCAGCATAATGCCTTCTGTTATTGCGGAAGTTATTAATAAAACAAGTGCTGCGACAGTTGATATGTGGACTGATTCGCATAATCAGGTGCACTGTTTGGCACTTACAACACATTACATTAACACAGATTGGTCTCCTGTGAACAATGTTTTATTTACAACAAAATTCCCTGACGTTAAGAAGAGGGAGTAAATATTATGAAAGCAATTGAAGAGAGGATGGCTCATTAGGACATTTCACCGCGCATGTTGCACAGTTTTGTTTTTGTCTCCGACCAGGTTTCTAATGTAATAAAGGCTTTGGAAAATCAAGAAAGGATTCCTTGCGCTTCTCATTGTATAAACACGGCACTTAGCCATACTTTCGATGAAGATAACTTCTTGTTAAATCATGCCCCGAACATCGAATCAACAATATATACTGCAAAATGCATTGTAAGGCTCATTAAGAAAAATGGCCTCTGCTCGTCTTTGAAATAATAGTTGAAACAAGAGGTCTGCACACGCTGGAACAGCTTGTACACTATGCTGGAATCCTTACACACTCAGTATAACGAAGGTGCTGCTTTGCTGACGGAAAAGGACTCCGCTTACAGATTGCAAGGTTATGATAGTGAGCTTGCAGGAAAAATTGCGCATTTTCTGAGACCATTTAAAGAGGCCACAGATGAATTAGAAGGCGAAAAAGAACCGACAATCCAGTTAGTTCTTCTTTGGTATCACAAACTGCAACAAATTTGCAGTGTCAATGACACTGTCAGGTGAGTTACTGCAGTTAAAATCAATGTTTCATTATGATGCGCGATAGATTTATAATTAACTAGCGTAATTGATGTGTACTAACAGATATGTATTTTTAAGAAGAGGTGCAAAGGATTAAAAATCGAGCCTTGACTTTCGTTTGTGAGAAGACTGTGATCACTTTCAGACATAAAATTACTACATCTCCCATCCGCGATTGTGTTGAAATATCATATCACTTTCCAAACACGAATTTAGCTGTGTCACATACCCGTTCTTGGAAACGTTACGTTTGTATTAAAAGAGAGAGAGACAGAGATAAACACGTTGTGTGTGTGTGTGTGTGTGTGTGTGTGTGTGTGTGTGTGTGTGTGTGTGTGTAGAGAGAGAGAGAGAGAGAGTCGTTGGATTTGTACAGTACAGTGCAGCGAGCCGGGGCGAGGCGAGGTGAGACGTCAGCGGTGACCGGTCATGCTCGGTTATCCGCGTGTCCTGAATCCGGACTACAGACATGGGGCGAATACGTGACCGAGCCGAGTCGTATGGGGCCGGACACGAGCGACTCGTTCCCCCCGTCAACAGGCGAGCCGTGACCAGCCAAACATTGAGCGTTGCAGAACTCTAGTAGCAGTAACAGCAACCCTCCGCCACACACCGTTGGGTGGCTTGCGGAGTGTAAGTGTAGATGTACATGAACAGCGTGCCATACAGCCACATTGTGGACTTCCCACGCGTGTTGTAGGCTGGACATACTAACACAAACGAATGTAGGTGGCTAATAGTTAAGACATTCGACTCGTCCGATTATCTGGATTTAAATCATCTTAATTTGCTCAAACCAGCCACGACCCGCCTCTCTACGTCTCTAATGGCCGCTACGCCGATACGAGACACTTTTATACTACTTACAGGCGTATACAGTATACTAGTAGAAGCCGACCTCGGGGAAGATCAGTTTGGATTCCGTAGAAATGTTGGAACACGTGAGGCAATACTGACCGTACGTCTTACCTTAGAAGCTAGATTAAGGAAAGGCAAACCTACATTTCTATCATTTGTAGACTTAAAGAAAGCTTTTGACAATGGTGACTGGAATACTCTCTTTCAAATTCTGAAGGTGGCAGGGGTAAAATATAGGGAGCGAAAGGCTATTTACAATTTGTATAGAAACCAAATGGGAGTTATAAGAGTTGGGGGGCATGAAAGGGAAGCAGTGGTTGGGAAGAGAGTGAGACAGGGTTGTAGCCTATCCCCAATGTTATTAAATCTGTATATTGAGCAAGCAGTGAATGAAACAAAAGAAAAATTCGGAGTAGGTATTAAAATCCATGAAGAAGAAATAAAAACTTTGAGGTTCGCCGATGACAATGTAATTCTGTCAGAGACAGCAAAGGACTTGGAAGAGCAGTTGAACGGAATGGGTAGTGTCTTGAAAGGAGGATATAAGATGAACATCAACAAAAGCAAAACGAGGATAATGGAACGTAGTCGAATTAAGTCGGGTGATGCTGATGGAATTAGATTAGGAAATGAGACACTTAAAGTAGTAAAGGGATTTTGCTATTTGGGGAGCAAAATAACTGATGATGGTCGAAGTAGAGAGGATATAAAATGTAGACTGGCAAGGGGAAGGAAAGCGTTTCTGAAGAAGAGAAATTTGTTAACATCGAGTATAGATTTAAGTGTGAGGAAGTCGTTTCTGAAAGTATTTTTATGGAGTGTAGCCATGTGTGGAAGTGAATCATGGACGATGAATAGTTTAGACAAGAAGAGAATAGAAGCTTTCGAAATGTGGTGCTACAGAAGAATGCTGAAGAGTAGATGGGTAGATCACATAACTAATGAGGAAGTATTGAATAGGATTGGGGAGAAGAGAGGTTTGTGGCACAACTTGACCAGAAGAAGGGATCGGTTGGTAGGACATGTTCTGAAGCATCAAGGGATCACCAATTTAGTATTGGAGGGCAGAGTGGAGGGTAAAAAACGTAGAGGAAGACCAAGAGATGAATACACCAAGCAGATTCATAAGGATGTAGGTTGTAGTAGGTACTGGGAGATGAAGAAGCTTGTACAGGATAGAGTAGCATGGATAGCTGCATCAAACCAGTCCCAGGACTGAAGACCACAACAACAACAAAAAGTACAACAACAACAGTATCGTACACCAGTTTCCCGACGTACTTAACTAATACGACAGCATGGGAGCGGTAGTAGTGGCTGAAGCTGCACCTCAAGCCTGAAACAACACTTCTCTATCTCCCATCGTAATCTTTCAAAATGTTAAAATGTGTGAGAAATCTAATGGGACTTAACTGCTAAAGTCATCAGTTCCCAAGCTTACACACTACTTAACCTAAATTATCCTAAGGACAAACACACACACAGACCCATGCCCGAGGGAGGACTCGAACCTCCGCCGGGACCAGCCGCACAGTCCATGACTGCTGCGCCCCAGACCGCTCGGCTAATCCCGCGCGGCGTAATCTTTATTCTGTATACATAATTATTTACCTTAAGGAATATACTCGTTGAAATTCTAAAGGTAGCAGATATAAAGTTCATGGACAGAACTGCGAGCCTATGGGGTATCGTTTCAGTTGTGCGACTGGATTCGTGATTTCCTGTCAGGAAGGTCGCAGTTCGTAGTAATAGACGGCAAATCATCGAGTAAAACTGAAGTGATATCAGGTGTTCCCCAAGGAAGCGTCCTGGGACCTCTACTGTTCCTAATCTATATAAATGACCTGGGTGACAATCTGAGCAGTTCTCTTAGGTTGTTCGCAGATGATGCTGTAATTTACCGTCTAGTAAGGTCATCCGAAGGCCAGTATCAGTTGCAAAGCGATTTAGAGAAGATTGCTGTATGGTGTGGCAGGTGGAAGTTGACAGTAAATAACGAAAAGTGTGAGGTGATCCACATGAGTTCCAAAAGAAATCCGTTGGAATTCGATTACTCGATAAATAGTACAATTCTCATGGCTGTCAATTCAACTAAGTACCTGGGTGTTAAAATTACAAACAACTTCAGTTGGAAAGACCACATAGACAATATTGTGGAGAAGGCGAGCCAAAGGTTGCGTTCCATTACACTATACTCGTTCGTCCTCTGTTAGAATATTGCTGCGCGGTGTGGGATCCTTACCAGGTTGGATTGACGGAGGACATCGAAAGGGTGCATAAAAGGGCAGCTCGGTTTGTATTATCACGTAATAGGGGAGAGAGTGTGACAGATATGATACGCGAGTTCGGATGGAAGTCATTAAAACAAAGACGTTTTTCGTCGCGGCGAGATCTTTTTACAAAATTTCAGTCATCTACTTTCTTTTCCGAATGCGAAAATATTTTTTTGAGCCCAACCTACATAGGGAGGAATGATCATCAAAATAAAATAAGAGAAATCAGAGCTCGAAGAGAAAGGTTTAGGTGTTCGTTTTCCCGCGCGCTGTTCGGGAGTGGAATGGTAGAGAGATAGTATGATTGTGGTTCGATGAACCCTCTGCCAAGCACTTAAATGTGAATTGCAGAGTATTCATGTAGATGTAGATGTAGATGTATCTACAATTTGTACGGAAGTCAGAGTACAGCTCCAAGAGCCGAAGAATATGAAAGAGAGGCAGTAGTTGAGAAAAAAGTGAGCTGAAAGTGTTTGTCTGGAATGCAGCGTTATACGGAAGTGAAACGTTGACTATAAGCAGTACACAAAAGAAAAGAATAGCATAAAAAATGCTGCGCTACGGACGAATACTGGAGATCAGATAGGTACGATGCTTGAGCATTGTCCTGCAAAATGATGGGCAGGTCCTGCAGAATGTGGCATCACTTCTGTCTCTAAGCTGGTCGTAGGTTGTGTTCCAAAAACGAACAGCATAGAGACAAATGATTCAAATGGCTCTGAGCACTATAGGATGTGACATCTATGGTCATCAGTCCCCTAGAACTTAGAACTACTTAAACCTAACTAACCTAAGGACAACACACAACACACAGTCATCACGAGGCAGAGAAAATCTCCGATCCCGCCGGGAATCGAACCCGGGAACCAGTGCGCGGGAAGCGAGAACGCTACCACACGACCACGAGCTGCGGACTGCATAGAGACAGAAGTGATGACACTTTCTGCAGGACCTGACCATCATTTTGCAGGTCAATGCTCAAGTACGTACAGTGCAAGCTGTTACTGATTTATTTGACTGATGGGGCTGCGAAGTGCTATACCACCTACTGCACTCCCCTGACTTACTCCCTCGTGAGCTCAACTCGATTTCTAAACTCAAGCAAACACTTCACGGCATTCGCTTCTACAAATTTGTCGGGCAATAGCCCGCTCCGCTCGAACTGTCGACATAACTGGCACTGCTAAGAGTATCCCGCGACTTCCATATCGCTGGCAACGGGTTAAACACAATGCTGGTGACAACATTGAAGGTCAGTAAAACGTTGAAAAACGTATCTATTTTGTACGAGCTGCAAATAAATAGTTGCCACTATTAAAGTTCCAACCCTCGTATAACGCGAAAACGTACTTACAAAGTTTCAAGAAGCAGCATTAAATGAGGAATCTAGGTATATGCCGCAACCACCTACTTATTGCTTCGTTATGTCCTGTGAAGGCATGATCGGACTATCTACAGAACGTACTGAGACACTTTGGCGATAATTCTTCCGCGCGCCATACATGACAGACCCGGGAAGAAGCTATAATAACTGGTACAAGGCGAAGTACCCTCTGCCATTCATTGGTTTACAGAACAAAGTTATACATTAATGTACTTTTTCGTATATCTTCTTGATAAATGTGTTTGACTTTAGCAATCAATAACTGAACCACTATACGCGGATTCGGAGAGGTTTTTGGGAAACACAAAATACCGGTACGCCTCTCGTACCGGTTAATCATCTCTAGTCGCACTGCTTGTGAAGTGGCAACACTGTCTTGAAAGATAGATACACTGCATTTTATCGAAAGCTGAATGCAACTGTGTGGTCGTGCGACAGCTTTTGTGAAAAGCTCGTATTGTTGAATCGTTACAGAAATGGGTTAGTTTACGTTAGAGCAGCGCATTGATATTGTAGTGTCATGACATAAAGACAGGTTCCATCTAATAATATTAAGAAATGTTCAAGCGAAGTACGCTGGTAGGAAACTCCCCACGACCAGTACTGTTCAAGATCTGTGCAAGAAATGGAGGGCTGTAGGGTGTGTTGAGGATGTGCAGAGGAATAGGAGACCGACTGTGAAGACCCCTATACTATAGACAGAATTCAAATGGACTGTACGAGAAGCCTCCGGAAGTCGGTAAGGAGGTTACCGCAGGAGGTTGGTGTATCTTGTACATCGTGCCATCGTGTACTAAAGTACATGAAATTAAAACCCTATCGTGTGAGTGTGCTGCAAGAGACGAAATTTAGGAATGAGGAAAAAAGTGCTCATTATTGTAACTGGCTGTTAACATCAGTTGCTAACGGTTACTTGGACCCCTTAGTTTACTTCATGTCAGATGAAGCCTGGTTTCATTTGTCAGGTTATGTAAATTCTCAGAATTGTGGATACTGATCGGAGAACAACCCACACATTCTCCATAAAGAATCTCTCCACTCAGAGTGGACAGGTATTAGGTGTGCGTTGTACGACATGCGCATTGTTGACCTCATATTTTTCAATTACAGCTAAAACAGTGTCAGATATCTAGAGATCTTTGACTCTTTTTTGTGCATAATTAACAGATGCAGAGAATCTCTATGCAGTATTCCAACAAGATGGAACAACTGCCCACATATTCAACCGAAGTATGGCCCGTGACACTAATGTATTCCCTGAAGATAGACTTGTCAGTGGAGACCTCTGGCCTCCAAGGTCCGTGTAAGCAAAGTGTATGCTGACTGCCCTTGGACAATAGACAATCATAAGCCGGACATTACTTGAGAAATTAACAACACCTCGACTGTATAATTACAGCGTTTTTCTGGTAACGACATCACACGAAGTCAGCGATGCCTGGATGCACATGGCCACCACTTCCAGCATCTGTTATAAACAGGTAACTAAGTGTCTTTTAACGTTACAAGAATCTATTCGTTTTTAGTTAGTTCATTGTTACTTGAACCTTGGGCGTGAGGGGTACCCGTTTTACATGGGACATCCTGTAGTATAAACGTACTCTACGGAACCTTTTGTATTCCTTAGCATAAGAAAAGGCCTCCCTGTGAATCTTACTACCGGAAAGCCACCGTGTATACGAGGCAGACAGGCCCACGTGTTACCACATTTGTTTGTTGTTGTGGTCTTCCTTCCTGAGACTGGTTTGATGCAGCTCTCCATGCTACTCTATCCTGTGCAACCTTCTTCATCTCCTAGTACTTAACTGCAACCTACATCCTTCTGAATCTGCTTAGTGTATTCATCTCTTCGTCTCCCTCTACGATTTTTATCCTCGAATGCTAAATTCGTGATCCCTTTATGCCTCAGAACATGTCCTACCAACCGGTCCCGTCTTCTTGTCAAGCTTTGCCACAAACTCCTCTTCTCCCCAATTCTGTTCAACACCTCCTCATTAGTTATGTGATTTACCCATCTAATCTTCGGCATTTTTCTGTAGCACCACATTTCGAAAGCTTCTATTCTCTTCTTGTCCAAACTATTTATCGTCCATGTTTCACTTCCATACATCGCTACACTCCATACAAATACTTTCAGAAACGACTTCCTGAAACTTAAATCTATACTCGATGTTAACAAATTTCTCTTCTTCAGAAACGCTTTCCTTGCCATTGCCAGTCTACATTTTATATCTTCACTGCTTCGACCATGATCACTTATTTTGCTCCCCAAATAGCAAAACTCCTTTACTACTTTAAGTATCTCATTTCCTAATCTAATTCCCTCAGCATCACCCGACTTAATTCGACTACATTTCATTATCCTAGTTTTGTTTTTGCTGATTTTCATCTTATATCCTCCTTTCAAGACACTGTCCATTCCGTTGAACTGCTCTTCTACGTCCTTTGCTGTCTCTGACAGAATTACAATGTCATCGGCGAACCTCAAAGTTTTTATTTCTTCTCCATGGATTTTAATACCAACTCCGAACTTTTCTTTTGTTTCCTTTATTGCTTGCTCAATATACAGATTGAATAACACCGAGGAAAGGCTACAACCCTGTCTCACTCCTTTCCCAACCACTGCTTCCCTTTCATACCCCTCGACTCGTGTAACTACCATATGCTCTCTGTACAAATTGTAAATAGCCTTTCGCTCCCTGTATTTTACCCCTGCCACCTTCATAATTTGAAAGAGAGTATTCCACTCAACATTGTCAAAAGCTTTCTCCAAGTCTTTAATTGCTAAAAACGTAGGTTTGCGTTTCCTTAATCTTTCTTCTAAGATAAGTCGTAGGGTCAGTATTGCCTCACGTGTTCCATCATTTCTACGGAATCCAAACTGCTCTTCCCCGAGGTCAGCTTCTACCAGTTTTTACATTCGTCTGTAAAGAATTCGCGCTAGTATTTTGCAGCTGTGACTTATTAAACTGATAGTTCGGTAATTTTCACATCAGTCAACACCTGCTTTCTTTGGGATTGGAATTATTATATTCTTCTTGAAGTCTGAGGTGCCCGCATCTTGTGGTCGTGCGGTAGCGTTCTCGCTTCCCAAGCCCGGGTTTCCGGGTTCGATTCCCGGCGGGGTCAGGGATTTTCTCTGCCTCGTGATGACTGGGTATTGTGTGATGTCCCTAGGTTAGTTAGGCTTAAGTAGTTCTAAGTTCTAGGGGACTGACGCCCATCGATGTTAAGTCCCATAGTGCTCAGAGCCGTCTGAGGGAATTTCGCCTGTCTCATACATCCTGCTCACCAGATGGTGAATTTTTGTTTTGTTTCCTTTACTGTTTGCTCAGTGTTACCACATAATAGCTTTAAAATCCTCAAGTACAGCGTGTTTCGCATGTCATGAACTCAAATACGATGGACGAAAGCCCTGTTTACATAGCCTACTTTCCGGACTCGCACACATTTGCCAAATGCCGCACTTCCAGTTGCTTTGTTTCCTTCTTCGTTAAGCCATACAGTTTCGTGCTGGTAGAAATCAGAAAGTTCGCGAGCTTCCCTTCTGAGTTCTGATTTGGATGTTATTTCGGTCCGATCCGCTATCGACGTATGTTTCGAAGAATCGTGTTTCAAATGAAGGACAGTGAATACGAAGGATCAAATCGAGTGAGAGTTATCTCTAAGTTCGTATCGCCACTTTGTCAGATGCCTTGCCTTTCATTCCCCCCATCCCCCACCCCCACTCCTCCACTCCCACATCCCACCCTCCCAGACTCCTCTTTTGTACTAGGTCGAAAGGGAGAGGAAGCGAAACATCGAGTTCTTTAACTTCCAGATGGTATCAGCAAACTTTTTTGTGGGGAGAAGCCTCCATCAGTTGGCCGTTACGCAAGAAACACGGAAACGGGACGCCGCAGGCAGCTGGGAAAGCACGGCCGCCACTTGCGTGACGCACGCGCGTGTGTGCCACGCGGCATGCGGGCGCCGGCGCTACGCCCACCACGACTGCCTCTCGCGTCGCTACGCACTTCCAATATTTATTCAAGACTCAGGTAAAATACACTCGCGAATGACGTATGAAATGGCCACAATGATGTTCTCAGGACGCCCGGGGCATGTGGTTATCCAGTGATTAAATCAGTTGTTGAAAAGCAGGTTCCGGGAACAGCGATCGTGTGAGACCCAGCTCACTTTATTTGTTCAGGGGACCCAGAAAATATTAAATACAGGTCCCCAGGTATTAGATACAGTTTCCTTGACTTCCGGAAGGCGTTCGATACAGTTCCGCATTGTAGCCTGATAAACAAAGTAAAAGCCTACGGAATATCAGACCAGCTGTGTGGCTGGATTGAAGAGTTTTTAGCAAACAGAACACAGCATGTTGTTCTCAATGGAGAGATGTCTACAGACGTTAGAGTAACCTCTGGCTTGCCACAGGGGAGTGTTATGGGACCATTGCTTTTCACAATATATATAAATGACCTAGTAGATAGTGTCGGAAGTTCCACGCGGCTTTTCGCGGATGATGCTGTAGTGTGCAGAGAAGTTACAGCATTAGAAAACTGTAGCGAAATGCAGGAAGATCTGCAGCGGATAGGCACTTGGTGCAGGGAGTGGTAACTGACCCTTAACGTAGACAAATGTAATGTATGGCGAATACATAGAAAAAAGGATCCTTTATTGTATGATTATATGATAGCGGAACAAACACTGGTAGCTGTTACTTCTGTAAAATATCTGGGAGTATGCGTGCGGAACGATTTGAAGTGGAATGATCATATAAAATTAATTGTTGGTACCAGGTTGAGATTCATTGGGAGAGTCCTTAGAAAATGTAGTCCATCAACAAAGGAGGTGGCTTACAAAACACTCGTTCGACCTATACGTGAGTATTGCTCATCAGTGTGGGATCCGTACCAGATCGGGTTGACGGAGAAGATAAGGAAGATCCAAAGAAGAGCGGCGCGTTTCGTCACAGGGTTATTTGGTAACCGTGATAGGGTTACGGAGATGTTTAGCAAACTCAAGTGGCAGACTGTGAAAGAGAGGCGCTCTGCATCGCGGTGTAGCTTGCTGTCCAGGTTTCGAGAGGGTGCGTTTCTGGATGAGGTATCGAATATATTGCTTCCCCCTACTTATACCTCCCGAAGAGATCACGAATGTAAAATTAGAGAGATTCAATCTCGCACGGAGGCTTTCCGGCAGTCGTTCTTCCCGCGAACCATACGCGACTGGAACAGAAAAGGGAGGTAATGACAGTGGCACGTAAAGTGCCCTCCGCCACACACCGTTGGGTGGCTTGCGGAGTACAAATGTAGATGTAGATAGGCGAGTAACCAGCAGATCCTCGAAAAGCAACTTTGGAATCTGAATCACTATTTTTACAATGGCAACTCATTAACCCATAAAGCAATAGTAACCGCAGACCTTCAAATATCTGGAATTGTCTCAAGGCCGAAGACAGCAGTTATTGTCACCACGGCAACAGGTTGGCTTAGAAAAGAACTGCATGGGCAACGTGACAACGACCTCAGTCAGGATACGCTCAGGTGACAAAAGTCATGGGAAAGCGATATGAACACATACAGGTGGGGTAGTATCGGGTACACAATGTATAAAAGGGCAGTTCATTGGTGGAGCTGTTATTTGTACTCAGGTGATTCGTGTGAAAAAGTTTTACGACGTTATTCTACACTACTGGCCATTAAAATTAATACACCACGAAGATGACGTGCTACAGACGCGACATTTAACCGACAGGAAGAAGATGCTGTGATATGCAAATGATTAGCTATTCAGAGCAATCACACAAGGTTTCCGCCGGTGGCGACACCTACAAGGTGCTGACATGAGGAAAGTTTCCAACCGACTTCTTATACACAAACAGCATCATGATGGTCGCATAGGTGGTTGGCGACATCGCGGTGAACGCACATTGGAAGCGTGTGTTCGTCATCGCCATAATGGCGTATCACCCGGCGTGATGGTATGGGGTGCCATTGGTTACACGTCTCGGCCATCTCTTGTTCGCATTTACGGCACTTTGAACAGTGGACGTTACATTTAAGATGTTACAGACCCGTGGCTCTACCCTTCATTGGATCCCTGCGAAACACTAGATTTCAGCAGGATAATGCACGACCGCATGTTGCAGGTCCTGTACGGTATTTGAAAATTGGTGGCACGTCAAATCAAACAGTGGGGACCATGTATTTATCTGCCAAAAAATTGGAAACTGAAGGATTGAATTTTGCTGTACAGGAACAAGCCATCAGAAGTAACGCCTCTTGTATAATAATTTATTACGTCTCGAGCTGTCTCAAAACGATCGCTCAGATTGATTACAAGCAGAGGCAGAATGCTGAGGCACAAATGATCGACTGGAACGTATGCCAAAACTGCCATCTGACAACAGCAAAAAACGGGTGGGGCCACAAGCCAGAAAAAAAATGTCGAAAACGGACATGCCAAATTACTGTGGGACTTCAGATTTCTGACAAATCGAACGCTGAAACACAATGCATCACAACTGTGTAGACAAAGAAAGTTTGGATGATCGATATTGTCATACCAGGTGACAGCAGAATCGGCAATAAGCAACTGAAAAAACTTACAAGATATAATTACTTGAAAATCGAACTACAGGGTGTTACAAAAAGGTACGGCCAAACTTTCAGGAAACATTCCTCACACACAAAGAAAGAAAATATGTTATGTGGACATGTGTCCGGAAACGCTTACTTTCCATGTTAGAGCTCATTTTATTACTTCTCTTCAAAACACATTAATCATGGAATGGAAACACACATCAACAGAACGTACCAGCGTGACTTCAAACACATTGTCACAGGAAATGTTCAAAATTCCTCCGTAAGCGAGGATACATACAATACGAGCACGAAGAGTCTTTACATTTGGTATCGGGGTTGCGTAGACAAGAGCTTTCAAATGCCCCCATAAATGAAAGTCAATAGGGTTGAGGTCAGGAGAGCGTGGAGGCCTCTACCCACCCATCGGTCACCGAATCTGTTGTTGAGAAGCGTACGAACACTTCGACTGAAATGTGCAGGAGCTCCATCGCGCATGAACCACATGTTCTGTCGTACTTGTAAAGGCACATGTTCTAGCAGCACAGGTAGAGTATCCGGTAAGAAATCATGATAACGTGCTCCATTCAGCGTAGGTGGAAGAACATGGGGCCCAATCAAGACATCACCAACAATTCCTGCCCAAACGTTCACAGAAAATCTGTGTTGATGACGTGATTGCACAATTGCGTGCGGATTCTCGTCAGCCCACACATGTTGATTGTGAAAATTCACAATTTGATCACGTTGGAATGAAGCCTCATCCGTAAAGAGAACATTTGCACTGAAATGAGGATTGACACATTGTTGGATGAACCATTCGCAGAAGTGTACCCGTGGAGGCCAATCAGCTGCTGATAGTGTGTGCACACGCTGTACATGGTACGGAAACAACTGGTTCTCCCATAGCAGTTTCCATACAGTGACGTGGTCAACGCTGCCTTGTTCAGCAGCAACTTCTCTGACGCTGACATTAGGGTTATCGTCAACTGCACGAAGAATTGCCTCGTACATTGCAGGTGTCCTCGTCGTTCTAGGCCTGCCCCAGTCTCGAGTCATAGGCTGGAATGTTTCGTGCTCCCTAAGATGCCGATCAATTGCTTCGAACGTCTTCTGTCGGGACACCTTCGTTCTGGAAATCTTTCTCGATACAAACGTACCGCTCCACGGCTATTGCCCCGTTCTAATTCATACATCAAATGGGCATCTGCCAACTCCGCATTTGTAAACATTGCACTAACTGCAGAACCACGTTCGTGATGAACACTAACCTGTTGATGCTACGTACTGATGTGCTTGTCGCTAGTACTGTAGAGCAATGCGTCGCATGTCAACACATACACCGAAGTCAACATTACCTTCCTTCAGTTGGGCCAACTGGCGGTGAATCGAGGAAGTACAGTACATACTGACGAAACTAAATGAGCTCTAAGATGGAAATTAAGCGTTTCCGGACACATGTCCACATAACATCTTTTCTTTATTTGCGTGTGAGGAATGTTTCCTGAAATTTTGGCCGTACCTTTTTGTAACACCCTGTTTAACTACTCTGGCGTAAACGAGTTAAAGCGGTCCCGGTCGTTGCCGGTACGCTAGGAGCACTGCCAAAAGGCCTTGGTGGGTACTGAAGAACAATTGGCACTGACAAAATATGTACCTACCAACTATAAAAAGCCACTTTACTAGCATCTGCATGAATATCCGCCGACATATCACGCAGTATTAAACCCTTAGCAAGTGTTCGATTAACGATAAAATACGAAATGCAGCGCAGTGGACTCGTTTGCTGTGTTTACTGTTTTAGTAATAATAATAATGAGCACTGACGGATGATACAGCAATTCTCTCCCGTAACAGACTGAAAAGCAACCCAGTCTGTAGATAAACTTTTTAAAATTGCGGTGAAAAATGAAAGCTGTCCATGTAAATAGGATATATATAACTTTGTTTACCTGATTATGAGTTTACCCTTAAACTTCCTGGCAGATTAAAACTGTGTGCCCGACCGAGACTCGAACTCGGGACCTTTACCTTTCGCGGGCAAGTGCTCTACCAACTGAGCTACCGAAGCACGACTCACGCCCGCTACTCACAGCTTTACTTCTGCCAGTTTACCCTATTTGTTCTGAATCATTCCAGGTGAGTACTGAGATGGTTGCTACCAACAGACCATGCACAAAACTTTCACTTTCCCTTGCCCATTATTAAGATGTGTAAAGTGAGATGCTGATAATAATAATAATAATAATAATAATAATAATAATAATAATAATACTTTAATTTTCATTCTGTAATATCACAGGTCCATGGTTTTATATTCTGTTTTATTCTGTTGCACTAATGATATGACATGCCATATAACATTGCGCTGTTGACGCAATTCGTACTAATTAAAAATTAAATAAGTAAGGAAATAAAGAAAACTAATTTTGTATCCACAAAGTGTGTTTTCAGTTCATCATCTAATGTGTTGGTGCAATGAGAAAAGAAGCTTACCAACCAAATTAATTAATTAGTAACATTATCTCAGGAAAATAATGGTTGAACAGTACCCATTTTTCCTACATATCGTTTCGAATGAGAAGAAGAGCTAATTCGACATATATTTCACTGGAAACAGACTTGCGTGGCTATAATTACGCCGGCGTTAAAACAGCAAGTCGTTATTACTCATTAGGAAACGTTGCCATGACGACGTACTCCGCCGCCTTCATTTACAAGGATGTAATTTTAGTCCTGTCTGCGCATCTAACGTTCCGCGAAGTTTAATGGCGAGCCTCCCCCCAGTAAAATCCGTCGCATTTCAAGAAGGTTACTACAGTCTTCTGCATGCTACACACTCGTGTAATGGGGGATCTTTCAGCAACAAACATAAATAGGCGTAATTCTAATAAGTCTAGACACGAGTAAAACATTCTGAACTTCAGTAAGGTACAAATATGGGACCTGTTCCATCAAACGCATAACAATCGTATTCTGGACCTGATAACATCGCGTTGGAACTTATTCAGGGTGGCGGCTTGCCTCTAAAAACTCGGCTCTTCTCACGCATACTATTAATATGGAAAACCCGCTACGTACCAGAAGACCTTCACAACTGCCACCATCTTCAAGAAAGGCGACAGAAGCGTCTGTGGTAACTACCATGGAATATCCTTGCTCTCTGTCGCTGGTAAAAATTTTGCAAGAATCCTTTTAAATCGCCTTCAGACACTTTCACAGATTGTGCTTTCTGAATCTCAATACGGGTTTCGCCCATCAAGAGGGACGATTGCCATGATTTTCTGTGCATGACAACTGCAGAAGTGCCGAGAACAACAAAATCCTTTACTATTAGTTCTGTACGACTTAGAAAATGCCTTTGATACAGTTCCCAGAGAACCCATATCTGACGTTTTCGTGGGTCGAAAGATATCGTGTGACGAAAGGGCAATCTGTGTTTCGCAAGAGCGATGTTCCCCAAATTCGTTCCGATTTGTGAACAAAAGCTTTTCTGTCTTAAGGATATTTATTATATTCGAACTTAAATACCCTGGAATTGTGCAGAAAACCGCAACAATGGCTCTGAGCACTATGGGACTCAACTGCTGTGGTCATCAGTCCCCTAGAACTTAGAACTACTTAAACCTAACTAGCCTAAGGACACCACATACATCCATGCCCGAGGCAGGATTCGAACCTGCGACCGGAGCAGTCGCACGGTTCCGGACTGCGCACCTAGAACCGCGAGACCACCGCGGCCGGCGCAGCAATGTGGTGGTTCTCCGTGTTGTTGGAAAATTTAAGTTTAGGCATGTTCAACCCCAATAAAACGAACTTGTTGGAATGCAGTGTTACTGGGTGTTTCAAAAAGATTCATCCGATTTTACAAGACTATATCTTATACACGAATGAAGGTATGAATTTGAACTTACGCATAGGACTACGAGAGTCTTGTTTTGGAAAAAACCATATGATTTCAAAAGTTTATATCTTTTATATGCATGTACATACAACCACCGGGTGCTGTTTAAAACTACTTTTAGGATTCATAACTTTCTTTAACTTTCACAAGCGTTCTCTGTGCCCTTCAGCAGGTGAACCACAAACAAACAGTCGATATTCAAACTCATCCCATACTTTTGTGATATGTCAGAAGTTTCCTGCAACCCTGCTATTCTCATGCGGCGTCGCACATCACTGAAATTCGTAGGCAGCGGAGGCGCACTACAAATTTCCCTCGCGTATTCGAACCTCCATACAAGTTCCTCAGTTCAATTACGATCTCGTAGAAAGTGGTGTATGTGACGTACAATATACTGGGAAAAAATGGAAATGAGCGTTTGGAGTCATTGGCCGGGAGACCCCTTACGGGGCAGGTACGGCCGCCTTGGTGCAGGCCTTATTACATTCGACGCCACATTGGGCGACCTGCGCGCCAGATGGGGATGAAATGATGATGAAGAAAACACAACACCCAGTCCCTGAGCGGAGAAAATCCCCACCCCAACCGGGAATCGAACGTGGGCTCCTTAGGACGGCAGACCGTCACGCTGACATTTTTTTTACCTCATTTTGTTCTATATTGCTCATTGAATTTGTTCGGGGTGGACGTCCGATTACACCCAGTCAGGTTCTTCGTTGATCTGTTAACTCAGTTTTTTTATTTATTTTTTATTTTTTTATTTTTATTTATTTATTTATTTATTTTTTACTGCAGAGGGTAGGTAATCGTCTGACCGGGCACGTTGAGCTACCATGCAGGCACCAATGAAGCTATCGGGGAGGGCAGTATACTGGACAAGCCTTCCCACCAGAGAATGCGCTAGTTAAGACGATACTTTCTTGGTTACGTTAATAAATCGCCTACCTGTATTCTGTGAAGCTCTTGTCACCAAAAGCAGATTTGGTAGAGCACTGAATCCTTCAGAAGACGCAAGCAGGTCATCTGTGATTGTAATTAAAGGTGTGGGTAGCTAGTTTCTAGGAAATATGTTCCGAGATACCAATACAACGCGTTTATTTACAAACATCGTAAAACAGCGATAGACTGATAGTATTAAACGATTCATTTCACTAAGTTAAGAAGTTCTGAGAGCACGGTAAAGCCGAATATTATGTACGAACAGTATATGAATACATTTTACCGCCGACTCTCACATATGGACGGTGTCAGAGTATATCCTATCGCCGACTGGGGAGATATCCCATCACCGACTGGCGAGCTTTGGGACGCAGCCGAAATCTCTTGCTTACATCTAAACATTTTGTACTCCTTCATACATCTTTGGTAACTTAAGGAGGCTAGGACGTCAAACGGGCCGACCTGGAGCAGGAGAGGCACCACAGGACATTTTAATTTCCACTGTCTATACTTTTACAAGTAAATTCATAAAACTTTGTTAGCATGACCAGTCTGTCTGCTTGCCGGGGGGTCTCATCCGAGATGTGGAGGAGGCCCTACCGGCGGCGACAGAGAGCACTGGGTGCACCCGACTGCAAATTGTTGCTCGTGTCGGTACCAATGACTCCTGCCGTCTGGGTTCAGAGGTCATCCTCAGTTCGTGCAGGCGGTTGGCGGAATTGGTGAAGGCGGAAAGCCTCGCTCGCGGGGTGGAATCAGAGCTAACTATTTGTAGTATCGTTCCCAGAACCGATCGCGGTCCTCTGGTTTGGAGCCGAGTGGAAGGCTTAAACCAGAGGAGAGGCTCAGACGATTCTGCGGAGAGCTGGGGTGCAAATTACTCGACCTCCGCTATCTGGTGGAGAAATGTAGGGTCCCGCTGAATAGGTCAGGCGTGCACTACACGCCGGAAGCGGCTACAAGGGTAGCGGAGTACGTGTGGAGTGCACAGGGGGGTTTTTTAGGTTAGAGAATTCCCTCCCTAGGCCCGACAAGACGCCTCCTGAGACGCGGAAAGGTAGGAGTAGGCAAAATTTAACAGGTAATAACAATATTAATGTGCTAATAGTAAACTGCAGGAGCGTCTATAGAAAGGTCCCAGAACTGCTCTCATTAATAAACGGTCACAACGCCCATATAGTACTACGGACAGAAAGTTGGCTGAAACCAGACGTAAACAGTAATGAAATCCTAAACTCAGATTGGAATGTATACCGCAGAGACAGGCTGGACAGTGAAGGGGGAGGAACGTTTATAGCGATAAGAAGTGCAATAGCATCGAAGGAAATTGACGGAGATCCGAAATGTGAAATGATTTGGGTGAAGGTCACGGTTAAAGCAGGCTCAGACATGGTAATTGGATGTCTCTATAGGCCCCCGGGCTCAGCAGCTGTTGTCGCTGAGCACCTGAATAACAATTTGGAAAATATTTCGAGTAGATTTCCCCACCATGTTATAGTTCTGGGTGGAGATTTTAATTTGCCGGATATAGACTGGGAGACTCAAACGTTCATAACGGGTGGCAGGGACAGAGAATCCAGTGAAATTTTTTTAAGTGCTTTATCTGAAAACTACCTTGAGCAGTTAAACAGAGGACCGACTCGTGGCAATAACATATTAGACCTTCTGGTGACAAACAGACCCGAACTATTTGAAACAGTTAATGCAGAACAGGGAATCAGCGATCATAAAGCGGTTACTGCATCGATGATTTCAGCTGTAAATAGAAATAATTAAAAAGGTAGGAAGATTTTTCTGTTTAGCAAAAGTGACAAAAAGCAGATTACAAAGTACCTGACGGCTCAACACAAAAGTTTTGTCTCAAGTACAGATAGTGTTGAGGATCAGTGTGTAAGTAGGCTGTTAAGTTTCTTATATTGGTAACGCCACGTAGCGCTCTGAAAATCACTGGCTGTGCTGTGTGCTCTCTGTGGCTACTTTGCATTGTTGTCTGCCATTGTAGTGTTGGGCAGCTGGATATTAACAGCGCGTAGCGTTGCGCAGTTGGAGGTGAGCCTCCAGAAGTGGTGGATGGAGGAGAGAGATGGCGGAGTTTTGAAGTTTGTAGTACTGGATGTCATGAACTGCTATATACATTATGACTTTTGAACACTAGTAGGATAATACATTGTTTGTTCTCTATAAAAATCTTTCATTTGCTAACTATGCCTATCAGTAGTTAGTGCCTTCAGTAGTTCGAATCTTTTATTTAGCTGGCAGTAGTGGCGCTCGCTGTATTGCAGTAGTTCGAGTAACCAAGATTTTTGTGAGGTAAGTGATATGTGAAACGTATACGTTAATGTTAGTCAGAGCGATTTTTGTAGGGATTTTTGAAAGTCAGATTGAAAGGTATCTGTTGGATTCCTTTCATGTTAATTTCTGAAATCTGTTGTCATTTGCGGCGTAAATTCCTCTTCTAAATTTACTGTGGTGTTTCTGACTATCTGGGAGGAGACGGAGTAGTGAAAGGTGTTACTTTTACACATAAACAAGAACGATCTGTCACACTACTACACTTTAAAACACAGTTTATATGTAATTCATGTCACACAGTCTCATACGGAACCTACATCCGCTTTCTTTTATATACTGTATATGATAAGATACTGTCATCCCACTTCCCTTCTGTGTGAGAGGATGAATGAGCAAATGTATTTCTAGTTGCATGCTTGAGGGTAGTAGACAAGCCTGTCTACTAGAGAACAGTAGGACCAACGTCGGAACATGTAGCTACGCTTTCTAAAAGCAAAGAGGTTTCTATCCTTAGTATTGTCCTGTCCGTCCCTTGTCATGTTGGTATAGGAAGCTGCCTCTCTGGTCACTTCCGTTTTGCATACGGATGCACCCTTGGTAGAAACCCAGGTCAGTCTGTCCTCGGCGAGCATCTGAAGTGGTAAGATCTCCGGCTAAGCGCGTGTCTGCTAAGTCCGCAGGACAATGGATTTCTTAAGTTCAGCCTAACTGAAAATTTAATCACCTATATTTCAGGTTTTAGCTCTAAAATATCTAATGTTATCTTAAATTGCAACGCAGTGTATTTCGAGTGTCAACTTCAGAATATCTTCCAGTAGTTGCTTTGTCACTACTTTGTGAGTAAAGTGGAACCACGTGTTGATCAGAAACTCTAACTAAGATCATCAATCTTAAATGCGAATGTGCGTGAGATTATAACGTCTCGTCTTAACAATATTTTTCAATATAGCAACTTTTCTTTATGTTCAACCCACGTGGGGTGTATTTTGTGAGACCAGTACCACGTGCTTATACAATTGTTTGACCCATCAGGTTAATAGTAAGACGATAGTAACCAGTTCGAGGTTTTTATTTTGTAAATTGCTTTTCGATCTAATTTATTTTAATTATAAAAATTATTGTGGAGTTACACTCTTTGTGTAAACCAAGTTGACCACGTGAAGCATGTGGTGTAATCATCAAAGTAGCCCTCAGCTAATCTTTTCGGGAAGATTTCACAGAGAGTTAGTATGAATTTAGTATACCAGTGTTTGGTAATTACATGACGGACAGGATTGCGCTACGAACGTTACTTCTTTGGGTGAAAATTGAATCGGTTGGTTGTGTTTAATTTCCTCTTCCATATGTTTCAACGTTCTTCGTGTGTTATTTTATGAATGTAGTGTTGTATGCAGTCTCCCAATCTTGGCTCCATATTTGATGTGTTCTGTAAGATTACAAACTCACATTTTCACAATCCTAAATAAGTCACCAGCTTAGTTATGACTCAAGTTTAACAAGCTGAAATTTCAATGATCAATGTTAAAATAAATTTCCAAATATAAACTGATTTATTTCTTTTTATTTAAATTCTCTTTTTTACATATGTATCACCGGTTTTCGTATGACTATTAAAAGATTATAGTTAATGTTAGTCGCGGTTGGAAATTTGGTAAGCTAGACTGGATACCTGGTGAGACAGTTTCTCAGTAATGCAAGGTTAACTTCCTCAGATAGCTCACAGCTTTTAACCCGCTTTCATTGTCTATCAGCACCGCTTTCACATCAAATTAATGCAACAACATTACAAGATTGCGTTGCGCTAAAAATATTGTGTGTCAGTTTAAGCACAGTCTTGTATAAATTTTTCTAAGGGGCGTTTCGTAAGTGGACAAAGTTCAAAACCATCGTACAATATGCGTTAGATGAGTATGTGCCAAGCAAGATCGTAAGAGATGGAAAAAAGCCACCGTGGTACAACAACCGAGTTAGAAAACTGCTGCGGAAGCAAAGGGAACTTCATAGCAAACATAAATATAGCCAAAGCCTTGCAGAAAAACAAAAATTACGTGAAGCGAAATTTAGTGTGAGGAGGGCTATGCGAGAGGCGTTCAATGAATTCGAAAGTAAAGTTCTATGCACTGACTTGGCAGAAAATCCTAAGAAATTTTGGTCTTATGTCAACGCGGTAGACGGATCAAAACAAAATGTCCAGACATTCTGTGACCAAAATGGTACTGAAACAGAGGATGACAGAATAGAGGCCGAAATACTAATTGTCATCTTCGAAAGCTGTTTCACAGAGGAAGAGTGCACTTTAGTTCCATCTCTAGAATGTCGCACAGATGACATTATCGTAGATATCGAAATAGACGACAGAGGGATAGAGAAACAATTACAATCGCTCAAAAGAGGAAAGACCGCTGGACGTGATGGGATACCAGTTCGATTTTACACAGAGTACGCGAAGGAACTTGCCCCTCTTCTTGCAGCGGTGTACGGTAGGTCTCTAGAAGAGCGAAGCGTTCCAAAGGATTGGAAAAGCTCACAGGTTCCGTTTTCAAGAAGGGACGTCGAACAGATGTGCAGAACTATAGACCTATATCTCTAACGTCGATCAGTTGAAGAATTTTGGATCACGTATTATATTCGAGTATAATGACTTTTCTGGAGACTAGAAATCTACTCTGTAGGATTCAGCATGGGTTTCGAAAAAGACGGTCGCGCTATTCGTCCACGAGACTCAGAGGGCCATAGACACGGGTTCACAGATAGATGCCGTGTTTCTCGACTTCCGCAAGGCGTTCGATACAGTTCCCCACAGTCGTTTAATTAACAAAGTAAGAGCATATGGACTATCAGATCACTTGTGTGATTGGATTGAGGAGTTCCTAGATAACAGAACGCAGCATGTCCTTCCGAAGTAAGAGTGATTTCAGGTGTGCCGCAGGGGAGTGTCATAGGACCGTTGCTATTCACAATATACATAAATGACCTGGTGGATAACATCGGAAGTTCACTGAGGCTTTTTGCAGATGATGCTGTGGTGTATCGAAAGGTTGTAACAATGGAAAATTGTACTGAAGTGCAGGAGGATCTGCAGCGAATTGACGCATGGTGCAGGGAATGGCAATTGAATCTCAATGTAGACAGTGCAATGTGCTGCGAATACATAGAAAGATAGATCCCTTATCATTTAGCTACAAAACAGCAGGTCAGCAACTGGAAGCAGTTAATTCCATAAATTATCTGGGAGTACGCATTAGGAGTGATTTAAAATGGAATGACCATATAAAGTTGATCGTCGGTAAAGCAGATGCCAGACTGAGATTCATTGGAAGAATACTAAGGAAATGCAATCCGAAAACAAAGGAAGTAGGTTACAGAACGCTTGAACGCCCACTGCTTGAATACTGCTCAGCAGTGTGGGATCCGTACCAGATAGGGTTGATAGAAGAGATAGAGAAGATCCAACGGAGGGCAGCGCGCTTCGTTACAGGATCATTTAGTAATCGCTAAAGCATTACGGAGATGATAGATAAACTCCAGTGGAAGACTCCTCAGGAGAGACGCTCAGTAGCTCGGTACGGATTTTGTTAAAGTTTCGAGAACATACCTTCACCGACGAGTCAAGCAGTATATTGCTCCCACGTATATCTCGCGAAGAGACCATGAGGATAAAATCAGAGCCCACACTGAAGCATATCGACAATCCTTCTTTCCACGAACAATACGAGACTGGAATAGAAGGGAGAACCGATAGAGGTACTCAGGGTACTCTCCGCCACACACCGTCAGGTGACTTGCGGGGTATGGATGTAGTTGTAGATGTAGAAGGATTCAGGATTCACACTTGTAGCAGCGGAAGTTCAAAAACGCAAGAAAATAATTTTTTTTTACATGTGAAATTCCGTCATTTTTTCACTTACTATTGACTGCATTTGCTCCTATAAGTACACTTTTCTTCATAAGGAATAGAGACTGTTCGACGAATTTTGCACAGCATACAAACCATACGTACGGGTGTCTGAAAATCTAGAATCTATTTAATTTATGAAAAAAATGAGCTGTTACGTTTTAAACTTTATGTTTAGAAAAAAATCTGATTTTGTAGTTAACTATCTCAATTTTTACCACAGTTTTTAATAGATTTGGAAAATTCTAGAGTTTCATACACCTGTGAGTATGGTTTGTATGCTGTGCAAAATTCATCGAAGAATCTCTCCTACTTGTGAAGAAAAATGTACCTATAGCAACAAATGCAGCCAATAGAAACGAAAAAATGATGAAATTTCATATGTAAAAAAATTATTTTGGTATGTTTTTGAACTTCCGCTGCTATGAGTGTGAATTCCGAATCCTTCCTGATCATGCTGACAAAGTTTCATGAATTTATTTGTAAAAGTATAGACAGTGGAAATAAAAATGTCCTGTGGTTCCTGTCTTGCTGCATGTCGGCCCGTTTGACGTCCTACCCCCCTTAACGACATTCATTTGGTTACTGAATTTGCTAGTTTACTGCATAGTTTATTATTGTGATGAAGCCTGATGGCCCGTAGGCTTCTCCTAGTAACTGTTACGTCAAAAGAGGACTTTAATCATGAATATTTAATAAAGTAAAATCAGCGCTTCGTGCCAGACCACTAGTGATCATCTACAATTTACTGTCGAGTAAGATCCGGTCTCAAGGGTAGCGTCCCCTCTCCGCTTTCGTGATACACCATCGCGCCATGTGGTCCGGTCGCTACCTCTGCCACTGTGGAAACCAGAGAGTTCCTGCTCATCGCCACACTGCTAAATGCAGTGAATTGACTTCGGCTGTTTGCTAAGTTACAGTAAAAGTTAAATTTGAAAAATAAATATCTCTCAAAACAAAGGACTCGTCAAAACACAGACTGAGTTTTTCACAAATCCCACAAAAGTATGACATACCGTGAGATCAGGCAACCTTGGAGGCCTATGGTGCAACGTAAGATCCATACACCCTTACGACCAATCGATCTTGGAGGCAGCTCATTATGAAAAATGTTCTTACAAGTAAGCGCCTCTGTGGTGGTCCTCCGTTGTGTTGGAAAATTAAAGTTACGGATTGTTCTCGCAGTTGTTGAAAAACCTAAATCTCCACCATTCTCGGGTACGTGATTGCTGTAATCGTCTTTTTTGGCACAATAAAACGGGCCGTAAATCTTTTCTCGGTAAACGACACGAAACATACACGGTTGAGCCGAAACATTATGACCACTTGTAATTCTTCATGCTTTCCCGGGGATCTGTTGAAATCTTGGATGTTCGGGAATCCAGCCGGATGTTCGCGTCGTTCTCGCACGATATTGCAACAGCGTGCCTCGCTGTCTTCTTCAGGTGCTACCTGAGACTGGTCCTTGGGTCGATCGAGTCCAGTATTTATGTCTGGAAGGGGCTCGGCGTTCAGTAATCGGTCCGCGCCTAGTCGAGTGATCCCTCTGTGGTCCGCGCTTCAATGGACCCCTCCAGTCGCGGATGTTCGAACTGCCGTCCGCGCCCGTATTGGTGGTCCCCAACGGTTGTGGTCGTCATCTGAGGTGTGTCAGACCCGATCTGAGATGTTGGGTACTCTGTCTCATGACTGTTACTATGATTTCCACTTCTGTTTCGTGCAGATGATAAACGGGTATTCAGCGGACAAATATATTATACTAGAACTGACATATGATTACATTTTACGTAATTTCGGTGCATAGATTCTGAGAAATCAGTACCAACTACAACCATCTCTGGCCATAATAATGGCCTTGATACGCTTGGGCATTGAGCCAAACAGGGCTTGGATGACGTGTACAGGTACAGCTGCCCATGCAGCTTCAACACGATACCGCAGTTCATGATTTCCACTTTTGTTTCGTGCAGATGATAAACGGGTATTCAGCGGACAAATATATTATACTAGAACTGACATATGATTACATTTTACGTAATTTCGGTGCATAGATCCTGAGAAATCAGTACCCACTACAACCATCTCTGGCCATAATAATGGCCTTGATACGCCTGGGCATTGAGCCAAACAGGGCTTGGATGACGTGTACAGGTACAGCTGCCCATGCAGCTTCAACACGATACCGCAGTTCATGATTTCCACTTTTGTTTCGTGCAGATGATAAACGGGTATTCAGCGGACAAATATATTATACTAGAACTGACATATGATTACATTTTACGTAATTTCGGTGCATAGATCCTGAGAAATCAGTACTAACTACAACCATCTCTGGCCATAATAATGGCCTTGATACGCCTGGGCATTGAGCCAAACAGGGCTTGGATGACGTGTACAGGTACAGCTGCCCATGCAGCTTCAACACGATACCACAGTTCATCAAGTGTAGTGACTGGCGTATTGTGACGAGCCAGTTGCTCGGCCACCATTGACCAGACGTTTCCAATTTGTGAGAGATCTGGAGAATGTGCTGACCAGGGCAGCAGTCGAACATTTTCTGTACCCAGAAAGGCCCCTACAGGACCTGCAACATGCGGTCGTGCATTATCCTGCTGAAGTGTAGGGTTTCGCAGGGATCGAATGAAGAGCCACAGATCGTAACATATCTGAAATGTAACGTCCACTGTTCAAAGTACCGTCAAAGCGAACAAGAGGTGACCGAGACGTGTAACCAATGGCACCCCATACTATCACGCCGGGTGATACGCCAGTATGGCGATGACGAATACACGCTTCCAATGTGCTTTCACCGCGATGTCGCCAAACACGGATGCGACCATCATGATGCTGTAAACAGAACCTGGATTCATCCGAAAAAAATGACGTTGTGCCATTCGTGTACCCAGGTTCGTCGTTGAGTACACCATCGCAGGCTCTCCTGTCTGTGATTCAGCGTCAAGGGTAAACGCAGCCATGGTCTCCGAGCTGATAGTCCATGCTGCTGCAAACGTGCAGATGGTGGTTGTCTTGCAAACGTCCCAGTCTGTTGTCTTAGGGATCGAGAAGTGGCTGCACGATCCGTTACAGCAATGCGGATAAGATGCCTGTCATCTCGACTGCTAGTGAAACGAGGCCGTTGGGATCCAGCACGGTGTTCCGTGTTACCCTCCTGAACCCACCGATTCCATATTCTGCTAACAGTCATTGGATCTCGACCAAAGCGAGCAGCAATGTAGCGATACGATATAGCACAATCGCGATAGGCTACAATCCGTCCTTTATCAAAGTCTGAAACGCGATGGTACCCATTTCTCCTCCTTACACGAGGCATCACAACAACATTTCACCAGGCAACGCCGATCAACTGCTGTTTGTATATGAGAAATAGGTTGGAAACTTTCCTCATGTCAGCTCGTTGTAGGTGTCGCCACCGGCGCCAACCTAGTGTAAATGCTCTGAAAAGCTAATCACTTGCATATCACAGCGTCTTCTTGCTGTCGATTAAATTTCGCGTCTGTAGCACGTCATCTTCGTGGTGGAGAATGTTTAATGGCCAGTAGTGTATATTTCATCCCCGCACCCTGAATGAATTCACAAAGGTGTATGTTGTAGTTTGAACTATTATGAAGTGTTTGTAGCAATCTAATAATGGATGGTTGAAAGTACAAACGCTGCCGCAAAACACCTCAATCAAATTCATAGACATGGCAATCTCTCGATCGCCTCCTCTATGGATTACATGCAAAAAACTGTTGAATGCACTCTCCATCAGGAACGAGCACTCTGGAGCGAAATGTGGATTTCCTCTTACATAAACAAGCTGTATCTTGAAACTATACTTGTAATGTCCAGTACCGTGAGATGAAGTTGCATTGCCGTACTCTAGACGCAAATCCCCCAGAGCTCTAATTGTATTGTAGCTGTTGAAACGGAGCACACAAAACGCCTTTGTTGCTTTATAGCCAGCAGGATTCGATGCACATTGTGTAATTAACGAGTTAGCTACACCAGGGAAACAACACAAACAGCAACTTACAGCTGGTGCCAAGGTAAACTCGTAGCTTCTACACTTCAGAAAAATTTTATATTTTCATTCATGTAGAAGATATAGTTATACGAAACTGCATTAATCTTTTTGAGAGACTATGAATATTACTACTTTCAATCGAGAAGTTAAAATTCTGTTGAAACCCGATACTTCTATGTCGGGAAAGTGTGTTAACCTCTCTCTAACAGAGACATGGCATCACCTATATTATTGGACGAAAATATTACAATATTTTATGTAGTTTTATTGAATAACAAAATGTTTCTGACATTCAAGCTTTGCGTACAATATCAAATAAGAAAATGGGTTAGATAGTCAGCACCATATTATAGTTTCAGCGTTTGCATGGTGGTGAAATTAACATTAAATTCCTAATTATATTCTGAACAGATAAATATTTAAATTTCATTAACTTACACAATAATCTATTTTGCAAAATTTTTCAAGTGTTATCTTCATTAAAAATCGCCTCCATGAAGCTGCATTTGCAACTGTGGCCGTAAATTGCACTTTGAGGTACAGAGTGGAGGAGTACGGTTTTAAATCCACAGACTATTTAATTAATATCCCACCCAGGAAAAGCAATATAAGTTACTTTAAAATCGTTTTAATGGACGAGATAATGGAATTACGATAATAACGGAACAAGATGACGGGCGTCACGAGAGAGCGCCCTCTGAGGCAGCCTCGGGCAAACTATATAGCTTCTGCCAACCATATTGCGAGCCTGCAGCGATCCAAGGGAAATATGAGCGCAAGCTGACTTGTAAGAGCCTATTCTGCGCGCTATTCCGACTCGAAGATCCATCGCCGAAGTTACGTCACCAATATTCCGTGAGATAGCGTTCCCTCGACATTCAGCGAGAAGTGAATATACGGTCTGTGGCGTACTTATGGCCTGTGCAAGACGTTGTCATTGGGAATCAATGGAGGGAACCGCGTGGAAACTGTGGCTTTATGTGATGGACAAAGAAATGGAAAGAAACTGTAAGTCTCACCCATCACTTGATAAATACACTTTGTTATTATCTAGAATGCAGAAATATACCTATGACAATTTCAGATTTAAATAAGGTCATAGTTCAACCGCCAAGAGTTGCTAATAAATACTTCTTTATTGAAACCGGCCTCAATCTTCAGATCATGATAAGGTGCCTTAAAGCCATTAAAACAGCTTACATGGAAGTATTAAAATTAGTAGCTCTTAGAGTTTGAATACGAAGGTTTCTACGTACTTACGACCTGTGGCGCACTAACTTCAAAAAATAATGTTAGATGGTGTAGATGAGACTTAAGAAACGCAGGGTTTATGCCGGAATATATGCTCGGAATCGCTAGAAGCAGTTAGTTTATATGTGACAACGAAAATAAACTCGATTCGTTTATTTAACCCTCGCGCAAATATTGGTGTTCCTTACGCAGTTACTACAAAAACGGATTGTTGGACGACATCAATCATCGTTGCACAATTTTTTCTACGGTTTACATTTTGGTACACATTGTCAAAACTACCAGCGCCACCAGGTATTTTCCGATTGTCACATAATCAACTGTAAGCAGTCAAATCGAAGAGGCTTTTTTCCAAGGTTGTCGTTCGTATCGGCCTGTCCACATTTGAAACAATATTGAGCCGAGATTGTGTCAGACGAGAACTGAAAGATTTGCTGGTGAGCCATCGTAATGAAACAACATTTATTCACGAATTATCAGTGTCCAGTAACTTCACTAGCAAAATAGTGAACTCTCTAATCAAAACAAAAGGTGAGGCAGCCTGTTAATGGAGGACGTCAAGTGATCGTACCATGTAAGCATTCAATACTGGTAGCGTACAGCAAATACACAAAGAAACATCAATATTGGAGCGAAAGTGAGAAATCAATTTTGCTTCCCTTGCAACACAAACGGATCGTTCCTGGGAGTTTATTCTTATGTACTACTTTATCTGCTGAGTCCCGTGTACAAATTTCAGAAGTGTTAAATAGAAACTACGAAACAAAGTGTGAAAATAAGAGAAATTCTAAAAATAGCGGCAGGTATCTATTCTCATACCCAAGAGCAGTGTTTATTGGTGCCCGCTGATTGTGGTCATTTGAGATTAATAGACATTTAAACTGGAGTGATGAGGACTCAAAGAGAAAAGTTAGTCTGTTTTACATTGGAAACCCTTGATAGTTTGGCCTCGGAAGGCTAGAAACGTTCTGTAGATCTGCCTTGCGCCAGTTACAATTTGACACTGGATAATAACCTTTTATTTTAGACGTGGTAGTCGATTATCTAAACCAGAAATGGGCGACCTTTGGTGACCCACGAAGCGGATTCACGTACCTCACGGGCTGCCCCGCGCGTACCTGTGCGTAACACAGAAATAGGCAGTAAGCAGAAACGCCGAAGTGGCCGAGTGGTTCTAGGCGCTACAGTCTGGAACCGCGCGACCGCTACGGTCGCAGGTTCGAATCCTGCGTCGGGCATGGCTGTGTGCGATGTCCTTAGGTTAGTTACGTTTGAGGAGTTCTAAGTCTAGGGGACTGATGACCTCAGATGTTAAGTCCCATAGTGCTTAGAGCCATTTGAACCATTTGAACTTTTCTATCTTGTTTCTTGATCACATGCTTTTTATATTCCTTGCTTCCTTATTCACTACCCTCACGATGACTTGTCTGTCCCTTCCTGTGATCTGAAAACATTGTGGAAGCTATAACCGCAGTGGCTAATCGCATACCGGTTGCTGAACTGTGTATTGTTCTTGACAAAAGAAAACACAAAACAAAAGAAACTATACAGATAGAAATAACTGAAAAATATGGAGTATTAACGAGAAAAGATGGACCGCTTAAATGGTGAAAAAACAAAACACTACTCAATGACAAAATTCAGTACACAGTAAGGCTATATTTTTCGGATGGCCATTGCTACCGCTACTCATTGCGCGGTGGCGAAAACAAGATATTGGAGGACTGCTTCCCGCTCCCCGGTTCGGGTCTCCAGTAATACTAACGTGGCGCGCGGGGGCGAGAAACTATTCCACAACAAAAACGCCTGGCGACTCCCTTGTGCAGGCGTTCGTAGCGTCCCAATTAATGCGGTCTCATTTGCACTTCTGAAGTTACAAAAATGCGGGCTGTCCACATGTGCTATACGCGTGTCTATTTGCACCTAGAGTAAGGCGATCTGAGCCGGCGACGGAAATATCCGAAAATGCACCCGGGTGGAGTACAATGCGAACGCATCGCTCTTTCCGACGAATTTATTCAGCGCCGGATCCGGCCCGCGGGCCGCTGGTTTGCCCACCCGTGACTTAAACCATGAATTACAGTAGTTATATCACCCATGTTGATTGCGTATGATGGCAACTCTGCACCTTTAAATACAAGCTCCATGTCGTGAGAACTATCTGCATGATCTTACTTTCTTTGATTATTCATAATCTATAACATTTTTAAATTAAAATGTTGGAGTCCGCACGTAATTTATTCATCTGTTTATTTCTGTATATTTAACTAGGAAAAAGAAATTTGTGCTAAGTTCTCTAGCTCGATGACGACTTTTGGGGATAATTTTGCTTATGATAAAACATTTTGGTGAAATCCTTCTCATTTGTCTACATGCATGGACTAATTTAAATTCATTCACCAGACGTACTATTAGTAGACGGATAAGGACACGTTATTTCAGAATACATTCGAAAACATTTGTGTAGTAATCTTCAATAGACATGAGAAGGTAAACAAACGACAAAAATAAAAATCGGGTTTCGAACATGGGACGCAAAAGTGTGAAGACGCGACGCTAGCCACCATACCGCAGCTTCGGTTGATCTCGTTATGTGCTCAAAGGCACCTACAGAACCTCGAAAACTCTGCCCGTCGTTTGCTCAGAAACTGTTGAGTATCTACAGATAAGCAGAGACAAGTGATCGCTCTTCTTCCACTGAGCAAAGTTTTTGGGAAATTGGATTGCGGCACCTGCCTTGTTCTAGTCGTAAGATGTAGCGAGTTCAGAACCAAAACAAAAACGTGGAGATAGATAGAGAGAGAGAGAGAGAGAGAGAGAGAGAGAGAGAGAGAGAGTGTATGTGTGAGTGTGTGTGTGTGTGTGTGTGTGTGTGTGTGTGTGTGTGTGTGTGTGTGTGTGTGCAACACCATAGCGCAGAGAAATCGCGAATGACTGAAGAGTGGGTTCGACGAACCAGATACTGAAACCTTTGCCTAATTTTTGGTTTCTGTGTTTGTTGAAGTTTTAGTAATTTGAAAATTATTCTTGCTGCAGTAAATGTTCTGTTTGATGACTGTTAGGTAAATTCCTTTAGTTGTCTCATTCTTGCGTGCTTGGGCGATGTTGCTCATACAGAATCTGCTACGTTTAAGTTCTTTGACCACAGCCCACATGTTTGTATGTAAACATAGTGCATTTCACGAGTGCACATCATGTAATATGAAGATATACTTGGTAAAACTGAAATATGGACGTGAAAATGACCGTAAGTGTGTAACTAAGTGGCGAAACGATCACCACAGCATAATTGTAATATGGTGCTTCATCTTTAAGTACAGATATATTTTCGTCAAATGCTGCCTTACCACTTACAATTGTCCTACTTGTATCTGTGTAGTCACCAGCAAATAATTTTTTTTGTATTTATACAGTGATCTCCAACAGTACAAACATGTTGGTTCAAATGGCTCTGAGCACTATGGGACAGAAAATCCTAGGAAGTTCTGGTCTTACGTTAAATCAGTAAGTGGCTCAAAACAGCATATCCAGACACTCCGGGATGATGATGGCATTGAAACAGAGGATGCCACGCGTAAAGCTGAAATACTAAACACCTTTTTCCAAAGCTGTTTCACAGAGGAAGACCGCACTGCAGTTCCTTCTCTAAATCCTCGCACAAACGAAAAAATGTCTGACATCGAAATAAGTGTCCAAGGAATAGAAAAGCAACTGAAATCACTCAACAGAGGAAAGTCCACTGGACCTGACGGAATACCAATTCGATTCTACACAGAGTACGCTAAAGAACTTGCCCCCCTTCTAAAAGCCGTGTACCGCAAGTCTCTAGAGGAACGGAAGGTTCCAAATGATTGGAAAAGAGCACAGGTAGTCCCAGTCTTCAAGAAGGGTTGTCGAGCAGATGCGCAAAACTATAGACCTATATCTCTGACGTCGATCTGTTGTAGAATTTTAGAACATGTTTTTGCTATCGTATCATGTCGTTTTTGGAAACCCAGAATCTACTCTGTAGGAATCAACATGGATTCCGGAAACAGGGATCGTGTGAGACCCAACTCGCTTTATTTGTTCATGAAACCCAGAAAATATTAGATACAGGCTCCCAGGTAGATGCTGTTTTCCTTGACTTCCGGAAGGCGTTCGATACAGTTCCGCACTGTCGCCTGATAAACAAAGTAAGAGCCTACGGAATATCAGACCAGCTGTGTGGCTGGATTGAAGAGTTTTTAGCAAACAGAACACAGCATATTGTTATCAATGGAGAGACGTTTACAGACGTTAAAGAAACCTCTGGCGTGCCACAGAGGAGTGTTATGGAACCACTGCTTTTCACAATATATATATAAATGACCCAGTAGATAGTGTCGGAAGTTCCATGCGGCTTTTTGCGGATGATGCTGTAGTATGTAGAGAAGTTGCAGCATTAGAAAATTGTAGCGAAATGCAGGAAGATCTGCAGCGGATAGGAACTTGGTGCAGGGAGTGGCAACTGACCGTTAACGTAGACAAATGTAATGTATTGCGAATACATAGAAAGAAGGATCCTTTATTGTATGATTACATGATAGCGGAACAAACACTGGTAGCAGTTACTTCTGTAAAATATCTGGGAGTATGCGTGCGGAACGATTTGAAGTAGAATGATCATATAAAATTAATTGTTGGTAAGGCGGGTACCAAGTTGAGATTCATTGGGTGAGTCCTTAGAAAATCTAGTCCATCAACAAAGGAGGTGTCTTCCAAAACACTCGTTCGACCTATACTTGAGTATTGCTCATCAGTGTGGGATCCGTACCAGATCGGGTTGACGAAGGAAATAGAGATGATCCAAAGAAGAGCGGCGCGTTTCGTCACAGGGTTATTTGATAACCGTGATAGAATTACTGAGATGTTTAGCAAACTCAAGTGGCAGACTGTGCAAGAGAGGCGCTCTGCATCGAAGTGTAGCTTGCTGTCCAGGTTTCGATAGGGTGCGTTTCTGGATGAGATATCGAATATATTGCTTCCCCCTACTTATACGTCCCGAGGAGATCACGAATGTAAAATTAGAGAGATTCGAGCGCGTACGGAGGCTTTCAGACATTCGTTCTTCCCGCGAACCATACGCGACTGGAACAGGAAAGGGAGGTAATGACAGTGGCACGTAAAGTGCCCTCCGCCACAAACCGTTGGGTGGCTTGCGGAATATAAATGTAGATGTAGACTCAACTTCTGAGGTCATCAGTCCCCTACAACTTAGAACTACTTCAACCTAACAAACCTAAGTACATCACACAAATCCATGCCCGAGGCAGGATTCGAACCTGCGACCGTAGCGGTCGCGCGGTTCCACGGTTACAGACTGTAGCGCCTCGAACCGCTCGGTCACCCCGGCCGGCCCAAACTAAATAGATCACACATTTGGACAACCGGTACTCCACGATCTCCGTACTGATATATTAAAGTCACCAGCTGACGATCGGAGTCTTGTGTACTTTTACTTCGCAGTGAAAATTATCACGGTTTAACCACAAACGTTTATTCTATTGCTAATGGTAACGAATTTACACACTTGTCGGCTAAATACTGATATTCTTCGGCACCAATATTCGAACTCACTAATTCCTGCCGCAAAAGGATTTGTAGAAGTGAAATACACTTGGGGTTATTGGCACCGCCACTAACAATTCTATTTACCATATAGTGCGAAATCAACGCATAACAATATTTTATTTAAATCGCTAACTCTGAATATGTAAGCACTTGTTAGTTTGATACTAAGGCCTGTAGGACGTAGACTGGAGAAACTCACTTTCGTAAGTTTAGCTAGAGTGAAGCCATTGGCGCGATGGTTCGCCTGACGGTAGACGCGCTGGCCATCAGTCAGGAAATGGCTGTTGTGCCGGTTGACCGGTTGCGGCGAGTCGCAGCATTTGACGAGCACAGCGGCCGCCGAGCGCAGATTGAAAACCCAGATGGAGTGAGTTAATTAAGTTGGTGACTGGCTGCGTCCCGCTGCGATCGCTGAAACGGCGCTAAGTGAAGTGCCCTGTAGCGCCGGGCTCCCGCCTCGCTGCCTGCTCGTCATCGCATCGCTGCGGCCGCTCCAAAAAAGGCGAAAAAAATATTCCGCGTCGCCACCACTCACAGCTCTGCGACTCTTCCGGCAGCGCAGTCCAAGCACAAACCGGAACTGTTGTCATAGACAGCAAAAGTTGCCGCACCCGTTATTTTCAAATATCTACCGTGAAGTTAAAGATTATTTGTATCGAACTGTAAATAATATTGATGTTCCTCTTCAAAGGGAAGTCGTGCCGTAAATAGCTGGCGATAGGAACCAGATCACTCGTGTAAGAACAAGAAGAGGTGTTTACATTAACTTGGCTGAAGTTTCCGAATTATCAATCATGTGCTATGACCGTTGAAATAATTTAACATTACCTTGTAATATGCTACAATTTACGTGTGGTTCACAGCGTCAAACACCTAACGCCTCGACAAACACTTTAGCTCGTTTCCGTAGTAAATTTATTACTACGTTTTTTTGGCTACAGAAATGTAGTAACTGATCTAAATAGTTTTATCCGCAAAAATTAATAATGATCTCTGGCTTATGTAGGAAATTTATGTCACTTGTTAAGAAACTTCCGTAGTTAGTACTGTAAAAAATGTTTAGCAGCCTAGACTGCATAAAATATTTGTTATTTAAGACAGCCAGTTTCCTCAGGATTTGCTGTCATTTTCAGTCCTTTTTATCTTTTTGTTGTCAAACGTGTTCATTTTACGTTGGGCTTCACGCCTAATTGTGAAGTGAATAATGATCAGCACATCATAAAATGTTTGACGTAACTAAAATATTTAAAAACAAAGAACCTTGAGCCTTTTGCGCATGGTGCTTCATGTTTTTAAATGTCTTAATTATGAAAAACATTTTATAACGTGCAGATTTTTATCCACTTGACAACCTGGCGTAAAGTTCAACGTAAAATGATCACCTTTCACAACAAAAAGATTTTTAAAACCTGAAGACAGCAGCAAGGTACGTCGAAATAGCTTGTCTTAAAGAAATATTTTTATGCTATTTAGGTTGTTGAACGTTTTTTTAGCCAGTAAAGCAGATCGCTACTTCAGTACTATCAAAATGAGAAAATTCAACCAGTTAGTACTTTTGTGACACATATAATAAAAGTTCCATAACTTTTCTTCAGTATGTTCTATTTAATATTATTATTTGACTCCAGTCTATGTGAAATTAATAATGGAAAATCCTTGGTGTAAACGTTATGCTCAATGACATCTTCTGTAAGGCGGTAACTAGAAATATGTGGAAATTTGTAGGTTCAATGCTAAGACAGATACTACCTATTACGGAGAAATCGTTTTCTTACTAATACAGGAGATGTAAGTTGAATCATGTGTGTGATTATCTGCCTAACGTCAGACGTCAATCCAATAAGAGTAGTTTTGCTAATGTTGTTGATCTTTCAGTCCTCAGTTAAAAGCAGTATTATGCCATATTGATGGTTATAAGACGATATCTGTGTGCAACTGAATGTATGCAATTTATGGTTTTCTATTCACGAGTTGCCTCACATGATTGAAGCGTCTCCAGCTATTAATAATCTACAAAACACTGCCATTCAATCGAAAATTTCACTAAGAACAGCTGTCATGTCTGAATGTGAGATAATTTCGCTGAAAGTATTAAGCTACTGAAATTGTACTACCATCTTAAGTCGTGCATTTAATTCCGCCGTTATTACACTATGTGATAAAAAATATCCGGACACCTGGCTGAAAATGAATTCGTGGCGCCTTCCTTCGGTTAGATTGGAGTTCAGTACGGTGTTGGCCCAACCTTAGCCTTGTTTGACAGCTTTCACTCTCGCAGGCACACGTTCAATCAGGTGTTGAAAGTTTTCTTGAAGAATGGCAGCCCATACTTCACGAAGTGCTGCCCTGAGGAGAGGTATCGATGTCGGTCGGTGAGGCCTGGCAAGAAAGCCGGCGTTTCAAAATATCTCAGAGGTGTTCTATTGGATTCAGGTCAGGACTCTGTGCAGACCAGTCCAATACATTGTCGTGTAACCACTCCGCCATAGGCCGTGCATTATAAACAGGTGCTCAATCGTGTTGAAAGATGCAATCGACATTCCCTAATTGTTCTTCAACAGTGGGAAGCAAGAAGGTGCTTAAAACTTCAATGTAGGCCTGTGCAGTGATTGTGCAACGCAAAACAATAAGGGTGCAAACCCCCTGTATGAAAAGCACGACCACACCATATCACTACCGCCTCCGAATTTTACTGTTGGCACTACACACGCTGGCAGATGACGTACACCGGGCATTCGCCATACCCACACCCTGCCATCGGATCGCCCCACTGTGTACCGTGATTCGTCACTCCACACAACGGTTTTGCACTGTTCAGTCGTCCAATGTTTACGCCTCTTACACCAAGCGAGGCGTCGTTTGGCATTTATCGGCGTGATGTGTGGCTTATGAGCAGTCGCTCGACCATAAAATCCTAGTTCTCTAACCTCCCGCCTCAATGTCATAGTACTTGCACCGGTTCCTGATGGAGTTTGGAATTCCTGTGTGATGGTCTGGATAGATGTCTGCCTATTACACATTACGACCCTCTTCTATTTCTCTGTCAGTCAACAGACGAGGTCGGCCTGTACTTTTTTGTACTATAAATGTCCATTCATGTTTCCACTTCAGTATCACATCGGAAACAGTGGATCTAGGGATGTTTAGGAGTGTGGAAATCTCGCGTATAGACGTAAGACACAACTGACACCCAATCACCTGACCACGTTAGAAGTCAGTGAGCGCCCCATCCTCTTCTCTCGAGATGTCTAATGAATACTGATGTCGCTGATATGGAGTACCTGGCAGTAGGTGGCAGCACAATGCACGTAATATGAGAAAGTAGTTTTTTGGGGGAGTTCGGTTACTTTCGATCACATAGTGTGGCTGCGAGTTGGATACGTCGCTTTGCATACCATGGCAAATATGCTCCACTTGTGCGAGAATCTTAGAAAAAAACGTGTTAAAAAGAATGTCTCGCTCCAAGACAACTGTCCTCTCTGTTTGACATATAATACTCCAATGTTTGTCTTTAAGGTATTGAAACGTCTCATGTAACAGATTCAGTTGTTACACTGATTAAATTTAAGTCGCTCAACCCGGTCCTGTAGGTAGCGTGAAATGGAGTGGCCAGAAACAATGGGGCGAACAGAAACGAAACTTCCAGAAAAGTTCTGTGTTGTCAAGTCGGACGATAAATGGGAGCACCATTTAAAGACCAGTTTTTCTAGGTTTATAGTGAACCAGGCTAATAGGGAAACTATGAATTTCAAAGTTTGCGGCGCTGTCTGTTGATGTTTTACTTACTCTATATCAAACATCGGATGTCGTGCTGAATTTACTTGATTTTAGTTTCATTAGAAAGTAACAAACTTGGGTGTTTTGTTTTAATTTATGTATATGATAAGCAAATTTCCAATTATATTTCGTTAATCAAAATTTCTACTGTAAATTATATTTTAATATGACTTGTGTTTCGGATAACTGAAAACGCAGATTATGGTTCAGGAAATGGAGGGAGAGTTGAAAGAATAATCAGTAGTATTCAGAAGAAGACAAAGGATTTGATGGAAATCAAGAACCACCTTTCATTGCTCTCAACCCAGGCAATTATACTGTGATTAACACAAGCGGCAAAAGTAAGCAGTCAATTAGATGGGATGCATGTACAATCTGTTGCTTGGATGGCAAAGGCTATGTTAGTCTTTTTTGAGAAAATCAAGGCAGATTAAACAGGTTGTTTTTAACAGATCTGCAGTTATTTTTTCCCAAGGAAGTTTGTTCGGAAGCTCTATGTTACTACTGAGGCTATCTGCGACTTGTACACTCAAAGACACGGTCATTTTTAAAGATGATGTCAGTATGAATTAACAAACCAACCAATTTCATCAATTTAATGTTACAATGACGCAGCTGGAAATTTTACAATGTTTATGTGGGAAACAGAATAAAAAATATTCATAATATTTGTGTGATAATGGGCCCTTTCAGACAAACTAATGTGCAGGTAGGCGGCAGACTGCCAGTACACCAGATTTTTTGGAGGGCCGCGTTCTACAGGATACTGTAGCCGTGCTGCCTCTCGACCGTTTCCAACTGCTTGGCCGTACACAAACACCTCTCAGCTTGTTCCCGAATTGAATATCGGACCATTCTTTTGCTTACAGTACGCTGCATGCCACACAGTCTACAATGCGCAAAGAACATGCGGCACCTGGTCAGGGGAACTTTCATTCGTCAGCGCCATCTACCGTGGTAACGACGCATTTTCGGGCACATGTTCGTACGATCTTTCTTCCCCCATTTTCAGTCAGGAATCGGTCCCTGCGGTTTGTCGGTTTTATTAATGTTCACCCTGTACAGTTAAAATTTATCTTAAATTGAAAGTTCATTTTTTTGGCTAATTAAAGGCATCACAAACTTTTGCATTATAACAGTCTTAATTGACTTCTGAAACTCATATTGAACCTCGAAAAAGATAGTGAATTTTAACTTTTATTCAACTATGCTAATTAGTTTTATATGTTTTAGTAAATTTATGTATAGATGTTTTGGTTACCATATTTCAGCGTTGCCTTGCTATTCTGTTGTTATTTTGAAGTCATTCGTATTTAATTGTTATATTCTTGACAGTGAATTATAGTCATCTGCTAAGGCTGGAGGATGAAAATTAATACCAGTATCAGTTATGATTGCCGTGAGGTTACACTTCATAATCATTGAAACTTTCGTGGCAGATTAAAACTTTGTGCCGGTCAGCGACTCGAACTCGGGACCTTTGCCTCTCGCCGGCAAGTGCTCTACCAAGTGAGCTATCCAAGCCCGACTCACGCCCCGTCCTCACAGCTTTACTTCCGCCAGTACCTCGCCTCCTAGGTTCCAAACTTTACAGAAGCTCTCCTGCGAATTAATAATTACTGCCGCGTCATGGAACGCGTTTTGATTCCCTTATGAAAAAGTCGTATAAGGCAGTCTACGGTTTTAAATATGTGCTTAGTTGTGACTCGTGGCAGTTCAGGAGCGGAAACCATCTTATTTTATTGCACCATTAATATTTCATTAATTTGCATTTTCTCGCCAATGACAAATTCGTCTAACTGTTCAAGATTAATCTTTATGGTTACGTACATTTGAGTTAAGTCGTTATTACGGCAGTGTACACACTTGTCATATGAACGATTAGTTGAACGCCGGCCGCGATGGTCTCGCGGTTCTAGGCGCGCAGTCCGGAACTGTGCGACTGCTACGGTCGCAGGTTCGAATCCTGCCTCGGGCATGGATGTGTGTGATGTCCTTAGGTTAGTTAGGTTTAAGTAGTTCTAAGTGCTAGGGGACTAATGACCACAGCAGTTGAGTCCCATAGTGCTCAGAGCCATTTGAACTATTTTTTTTTATTAGTTGAATGTTTTACAGCATCATTTGTTTGTTCGGAATCGATGCCTTTCCGATAACTTTGGTACACACTATCACGGTTGATTGCACCGTATTATTGAGATTTTTGGAATGTTACAAACTGTAATGTGGGCATAGTCTGCTATTGTACAAGCAAACTAATCACATCAAGGCATACTGAAGACATGTAACTATTAGTCCTCTCATGGTTCATGATGGTGAGCAGATGACTCCTATATGAAGTAAGAAACATTTTGGCTTATGGCAAAAGGGTACGGGATCGCTACAAATGAAGATGGTGGAGTGATTGCATGATGCAAAAACGATACAGACATCACTATAATTGAGAAAGGAAGCATATAATAAATAAAGATGCCAAGAGAAGGGGAGCTTCAACGTCCGTATCAATTCACCGCGAAAGAGAAAATACTGGCACTAGACAAGGAATATAGTTACTGGAAATGTACGTCGAACATACAGATGTGGCGATTAGTTGAAATTCAAATGCGACCACATCATCTATACGTATTATAAAGCCCCAGCCGCGTTTTCTGTCTGCATGTTACGTCTCATCCCAGGAACTGCTGTAAGGACTTCGATACGACTTTCACTAACGGACAGACAGATTCACAAAGGAGGTTTGTGTACGTAATTTACGGCCGCTATGTCAGGCAAGGGGTCAGGCCGTCAATAATCAGTGCATTCTGTGTGAAACCGAGACGGGTCGCTAGTCTGTTTGAAATTGGCGTACCTGAAAAGGAAGAGAACCTCGTCACTTCTTCGAACACGATGCATATCAGGGACGATATGCCGTTAGTTTCAATATTTCGTGATCGTAAATAGCAACTTCAAGAATGTCATGAAATGATGCCACCCACGGACAGAATCGTTTAGTTTACCGCTTACTGGAAAAATAGCTGCGTTGTACGTATACAAGACCCAGCATTGCATTGCCCTCTGCAATATAAAGTTATATTCATCTAGTCGCCAGAACCAAGCCGCTACGTTTACATGAGAGCCATTCCCGAATAAGAAAACCGAATTTCAGAAACCGTTTTTCGCTGCGGTATTTACATTTTAAGCCCTAAAGCGGTTTCGCTACGTCGGTGAAATATCTGTTTTCCGATCATCAGTTGTTTTGCACAACATATCACCTGTAGAAGTTTCTGTTTTAGTCAGCACAGTGGCTGTTTCTCTTCAATTAACTATCGGAGATAGACAACTTCATGCTCAGTCTAATATTTCTATTTCTCCGTCACTGCACAAGAAGGCACACCGTTCAGATTACCCGAAAATTCATAAAAGCAAGCTGTAACTATCAACCGAAGCTCGCTTCAAAAACAATTGTGCCTTGGCATAGGAGCGAAAATCGACTGGGGAAGAGGAAAACCGCAAGCTAGAGCCGCATTTCCAGAATCGATATTGGAGTGTTCACACGACCAACTGGAAGCGGTATTGGGAAATCGGTTTACGATATCCAGTTTTGGGGGCTTCCAGTAGATACAGTGGGCGTGTTGCCGATCTCGCGTTAAGAGCCCGCGTTTTCTCAGTTAACTGCGCTGAATAACAAACTAAACGGCTCAATTCCAAATCTGATTGGGCAGTCCCAGTCACACAATGCCACGGTTCATGGAGAAATTCTTTCTAAAAAAAATGGTTCAAATGGCTCTCAGCACTATGGGACTCAACTGCTGAGGTCATAAGTCCCCTAGAACTTACAACTACTTAAACCTAACTAACCTAAGGACATCACACACATCCATGCCCGAGGCAGGATTCGAACCTGCGACCGTAGCAGTCTCGCGGCTCCGGACTGAGCGCCTAGAACCGCTAGACCACCGCGGCCGGCAAATTCTTTCTGTGCAAACCTAACGAAAAGACAGAGTGTTAAGGTACTCGTATGTTACACAGGGAAGGCATGGACACCATCTGAATGGATAAAGTGAGAAACCCCTCGTGTCCACATTTTCTGCAAAATGAGATAATGGCGGATTATGTATCTTTGAAGGTAGCGACATTGACTGCAATAGAAATATCTCATGTCGACTTAGTGATTTTCATGTTTGAGATGGTAAAATTTATTGTTTGTTCAGAAATTTCTGCTCTTTATGGGTGGAAATATTCTCTTTGATTTCTCGTTGGCTTCCTTGGTAGTTTACTTTGTTTTCTTAAATTGTTGTACCTGGTGCTAAGCAGTTGACAGTCAATAATATACATAAACGTTATACGACTGGAGCGCAAGTAACATTATCCTCAGTCTTCATTGCGTTATTACATTGTTTATCGATTACTTCTGCACTGTTAAAGTATTTCTGATATGAGTGATAAAGAACCACCAAGAAAGAGAAGGAAGGCGTTAGCAGTTTACGTAAATGTGATATTATAAAAGACGTGAGATTGCAACACAGAAAACACACAAACTAGAGGACATTTTGGCCAATTAGCCGGCACGGTAGCTCCGCGTGCTCGGTGAGAGGGTTAGCCGCCCTCTGTAACAAAAAAACTGAGTTACTAGATCAACAATGAACTTAAAAGTGTGTCTTACGACGTCCACCCCAATCAGATGAAACGCACGGAAAAAAGCTCATGGTTTACAATGTAGCACATATTGTGCGCTATTTTCTTATTGAAACATTAATAAATCGCATTAAAATGCGGGAAGAAACCTCTTATGTCCAATAGTTATATTTATTAATATTTCGGTTTTTGTAATAGTTATGTACAACCTTTTGGGTCTAGAATAACAAATATTTGTGGTACTGGTCTTAAGAGGTTTCTGATTTTATCAGTTCATATAGGCAATCGAAACTAATAAGAATATATCTCTACACAAGTTAACGCTACAAATGCAGTTTTACGTTCGAAGGTGTTACTGGACCGGAAGAAAAAGTGACTGGGTATAAATGGTTAAAATGTACACCTTTCGCCTGTTTCAGCATAGGAATCACACACTCAACTGGTTGCAAATAACTCTTTGGTACATTGACCTATGTTTCGACACCTCTAAGTATGTCTTCATCAGAATGAAATTTTAAGAAACCCTATAAAATAATACATAACAAATTTAGTTTAACCATGATGACAATTGTCACAGCATACAAAGGCTACTTATGTAAAATTACACTGCGAGAAAGTAATGGTCGAAGTTTCGAGCACATATTCTCAAGTCAAAAATTAAAATTTAACTGGGTCAAGCCTTTGGTACGTATGCCTTGCTAGGAACATCATCAGGCTGATCGGTCCACTGGCTTACATTGCTACCACGAAAAAAGAAACAAAATACAAGTTGCGTCGCCTTTAGGGTACGGACAGTGACATGCGCCCATTTGTGACATTATAACAGAAACAATTGAATTGAACAACAGTTAATTATAAAAACAAGATACAAAGGAAGAGAGTATAATGTACTTCTGAAAATACAAAAAGTCACCTGTGTCGAATGTATTATGATTACAAGGAAGAAAAAGGACAAAGAATCAGTTTAAAGTTTTTGATGTGGCAGAATATTGCTAAAATCGGACTCTGTTCCTGTTCACATCTTTCACATCTTCAGAGGAACGAACGGCAGTACTTCATGCGACAGGTAGTAATAAATACGCCGGGTATCAGAACGGGTGAAAGAAAAGGTACTTGACCCGAGGCATGAGGACGGGAGTTTAATTGAGGCAGTGGCGGTATTTCCGCCACCTGCGAGGAGTTCTCTGCTGTCGCTTGTTGGGGTAGATGGGTCTAGAAATAGAAGCGCCATTCGTTCCAGATTAAATCGGTCACGAACGCGCTGCCAGTCGGCGTAAACAGACAAAACAAAGAAGGCACGCTCACAGCTCCCGCCATTCAGTAAACACAGATTCCCTTGCGTGCGCGCTGACGCGCTCTTCAGTGCAAAAGTAATGACCTCTTAAAGAATAGTTCATAGATATGTGGCGCAGATTACTCTGTATTGTGAGTCAGTAGTGCTAGAAGTCTTTTCTTACTTCGCAAGGTCGCGTACGCCGAATAGCTTTTGTTGCTGCGCTGTTGTTAAAAGTGAATGTTACTAGCCGATTCGCCAGAGTGGGTACAGTGTCCGTGTGTTTGCCGTTGCATACGATCTGGACACTTTTAGCACAATAAGCTCAAACTTATACAAACTGGGTGAATTGGTTTCATTATGAAGTAGCTTCTTGTTCTGGCTTTACGTTTTCCGGTAAGGACCAATCTTTAGGATACGATTTTTATTATTGTTTATTATTATTATTATTATTATTATTATTATTATTATTATTATTATTATTATTATGGCTGAAGCATATTTCTACATTACTCTGTATTATGCTCTACATTAACTGATCTGAACTGATAATCCGAACATTTTCTGCATTTAATGGGAGGTGAGCAATTCATACTAATATTAACAATGCGATAATAACTCTGTTACGTTTCCACGAATAAACTGCTGAACACATTGCTATTTAATTTGTAATTGACGCCTGAGAAAGGACATAGGCTACTCCAGTAAAAAAAAAAAAAATAAAAAATAAAAAAAATAAAAAATAAAAAAAATGGAACCCTAAGAGTGTGAAATGGCACTGGGACATTTTTTTTTAAATAAGTGATCATGTATCATGTAATTCTTAAAATTTTCCTAGCTATAAGAGTAGTCGATGAAGTTTTGGGATTGCAGCCGGATAACGTCGATTTCTTGCCGCGATATTTCGGATGATAAGCATTCAGTGATCTTCAGGTGAGAGGGTTGCACTGCTTGTTCACATCGCTAACTTTAAACAAAAAAATTGACGCTGACATGTATCCGCAAAGGCAACCGTTACATGCACGCTCTGTCAGAAAGTGGGCTCTCGGAGTTAAAACTCAGTTATCAAACTGATAAAATTAAACGTCGTTGAAAGTGTCATTAGTCATAAAATGTTTTTATTTCCGAAGATATTAAAGGAATCACCGTGCCCCACGCCTTATCTAACTGAAAGCAGCCATCACGTTTAACAAGATCTTCCGCCTAATGTATTTCCACCCACTTCTTAATAGTTGAATCCCAGAACTATCTCGGTGAGGCCAAGATTTCCGTGGCAGAATAATCCATGTTCAACGCACCTTTCACGCGCTATGGGTGTTGTCTGACCAATGTACACTTTGCCACAATGACAAGGTTCAAAAATGGTTCAAATGGCTCTCAGCACTATGTGACTTAACTGCTGAGATTATCAGTCCCCTTTACTTAGAACTACTTAAACCTAACTAACCTAAGGACATCACACACATTTATGCCCTAGGCAGGATTAGAACCTGCGACCGTAGCAGCAGCGCGGTTCCAGACCGAAGCGCCTAGAACCGCTGGGCCACACGGCCGGCCTTTGAGGTCTCCGTGACGTTATTTTCCAATAAGGTAAACCAAGGCCACAAGCTGCCCGTGCTATCCTGACGTACCTCCATACGTAGAAAGTACAACTGTTTCATAGCCAGCGCTTTCTCGTTATCTCTCACCCTTTAACATCTGGACACGGGACATCGAGAGACAAGCACGCCGCCATTCGCTAGCTTCTACGATTCATGAACCGTGGCGTGGAGATGAAGCTTGAATGACAGCCGTAACTATCATCCATTCTCAGTTCAACTCGATTACCGGTCGGATCAGGGCCGTTATAGTTGTCAGACGTCGCAGCTCTTTGTATTAAATTTGGCTTTCTGTCTTCCCCTAATTTGCTTAAAAATTAAATAATGTATTCTTCCTACTACACTGTGTAATAATAACAAGTAAAATTTCGTTATTTTCTATTCTTCCTGGTGTTGTGGTTTTAATGGACAGTTGTGTACTAGTCGTGTAACCTTTATTCCGTGTGTTTCGTAGCGTGCATCCGTGGTGAAAACAAGAAATTAGTTCGAACATATTGTGAACGAGATTGTGCATCTGTTAAGGTATTCTCGAGTATCTGGATACAAATTCCTGTCCGGTCACTTATACTTTGGTTTTTTTGGGTTTACATAATTCTATTAAGGTGAATGTTGGGACAACTTCTTTGTAAATGATTTCAGTCTCCAGCTTCCTATTCGGGCTAGTGCACAAGTTTTAACGACCTGGCCGACGAGAGGTCGTAAAACTATAGTTTTTTTTTTCTTTCAACACTAAATTCTGACAATGACCAAACAGCCACGTGAGAGCTGGAGCTGACAAATGGTAAGTAATCCTTCCGGATTGGATCATGTTCTTGGCGAATTTTTTGTTTCAAAAATAGGCATTCTACAAATCATGCAATATGATCAAATTAGGATGCACAATGAGCAAACATTCCAGTAGAAAAGATAATTAGGCACGAATACCTGACTATCTGAAAATGATGTTCATTGAGTTGCACACAGATCCAGGGTGGACAATAGTCTTCGCATCGATCATAACAACAGGATTACAGTTCTATGTACAGTCAGGAAGCATTCTCAGAGATGAACAAATGGTAAGAAAAGAATTCGATTCATGTCTCAACTCTTAACTTCGTAGTGAACAAACGCGATAAGTCCGCATATTAGCTCCAATAATTTCAATACTGACAGTGTACATAAATGTGGGCTCAGAGCACAATAATTCCAATATAGTGTACTAGCAGATATAGAATACTGCCACTTTTAATCAAGCAAAGTAGTATGGACTGTATAAGGATGTTAAAGAGAAGACATCTGTGAGACAGGTAGTCTTTTGACAAATAAAAAAATTATGAAGAGAGACGAATACATTTTACAGGATATAGGAGCCATAACAGTAGCTGTGCAGGTTGCTACGAGTAATGCAAATACTGGGAAGGGAAAAGGATGAGAAAAATCTCACGTAAGCCAGAAGACGGAGAATACGAGTGGCAGTAATGAAGAAAGGCTACAACGTTATGACGCCAGCGGCAATCACGGACGCAAATCTTCCCACTATTTTTCAGAAATGAAATTACACCACTTCATCAGACGTAGTGTATCCCACGCAGACGCGAATTTTAAGCTGCTCTAAAGCCTCTTCCTCCGGCAGTCCTTGGGATGACTATTAACAGCGGCGACTGCTACATGCTATTATCCACTACTTCATTAACAAAGTTAATATTTTCTTGTGACTGTTGAACGGCGAGCCAGTGGTGTTGTTATCAGAGATCTGGTCACTTGCTACGAAAGCATAAAATTCAAGATTACTCGTTAGATAGGGCTAAAATGAACAGAAAACTCAGTCTTAGCCTGCATAGTGTGTGCACAGAAAGAAGCAATGCGTATTTGAAATATTTGGGCGTGCAGTATTCATACACAGTCCTTCTAAAATCTTCGAACCGTGGATTTGCTCAATTTTAAACGTTTGTTTGCACATTTCGTCGTCTTCTGCTTCAGAACTATAGTTCTTTTGTCTTTTGCAGCGTCAAAATATTTAATTATGTTTATGACGAGCCACCATACCTGTCTGCGAAGTCATTTTCTGTGAACGATTCGATGTTTGTACTGTGAAATAGGAACACTCACTATTTTAAATTGAAACGTAGCTACGGAGGTAAGTCAATAAATATCTGCAATGTTGCTCTAATTGTTTTAGTTTCGTTCTACGGCTTTGAGTGCTCACCAGGCGCTAGACGGCACCGTTATCTTTGCCTGTGGGAGGTTGCATCGTTATCACATCAGTCCTCTTTGCGTTGTTGCCACGTAAAGATGGCCTCACTACGTTTTTCGTGGTCTGCACGTGTGACAGGAGGGAAAACCATAGAGTACTTTCACCACAATACAGAGACAATGTCTTGTCACAGCTACGTGTTTACCAGTGAACTGGAAAGTGGCCGAACGAGTGTGAAGGTTGAGGGAAGAGTAGGGCATCCAACTACAGCGACACCTAATACCGGAATTGAAGACGTCCGTGTCTCGATTCTGAATAACAGACGAGTTGACGACGTAAAACAAGCTGAAACCTGGAATTAACGATAAATTCAGAAGACGTTCTTTTGTTGCATGCCAACGCGCGTCCTCATACCGCCGTGCACACCGCTTGGAATTTTCGGACACTGCATTTCGAGGTGTTGGAGAATCCTGCATACAGTTGCGATCTCGCCCCGTCGGATTACCACTTAACGATGGTTTAAGGGACCGTCGACTCCTTTCCGATCAATAGGTGAAGGAAGAGGTGCATACACGGCTTGCTGCGCAACCAGAAACCTTTCTTTCAGAAGGTATCAGAAAGCTCGTGCAACCGTGGGCAAAGTGCTTTGAAAAGCATGTTAACTATGTTGAAAAATGATATCAATAATATGGTGTATTCTTGTTATTATAAATTATAAAAACTGATTGCAGAGACTTATTGACTTACCATGATGTATGTGATTGCAGGCTTTCTCGGCGTATACAAATAATTAAAGTTCCTTGAGTAATCAGCTGAGTGATAGTGTCGCCTTGCCCTAACGTTTCAATGAGTTTTGTACCCATTAAATTCAGGCGAAGTGTCGGAATGCCATGTTTTGCGTATTTATATAGTGCGTCGAAATACGCCGAAAATCTGTAGTCGGTATTGGTAGAGTAAGGCACTTACATTTATTTTCTGCGTTATAGTTGGTCTCTTCGTTAATCAATAGCAGATGATGGTGACGTAAAAATGCCACAAGAGACTGCAATCAGCGCTGTGGTAGATTTGCGTATGCGGTCACTAGCAGTATAATATAACCTACGTTTGAAATTCACATTCACCTTCTAATGTGTGTAATTTTGTCGTTTATCTTCATTGAAGTATTACTTTTGGTTCCTATTTCATACTCGAAAGTGGCACTGTCATTTTCTTTTCATATCTGTAAGACCTAGCAATCGTCTTCAAAAGCTGAATTATCGCCAATTTCGTAGCTTATATGGAACCTGGTGTTGTCCTTGGGGCGAAATTAAAAAAAAGTGTGAAAAACACAAAGAAAATAGGAATATTTAGACATCGAGAACTGGTGGGTATTGGACATTCATAAAAAATTTAAAAGTCTCAGCCTGAAAGGACAGTCATGGAAAGCCTATTAAAGCAGCTTTCTAAAGGAAAACAATACCCTCTTGGTTCATAACAATAATGTAAGTGCGAAGATCTTCCTGGTGTGTTTAGACACTTAATGACTTGAACTGTCGCCCGCATCTCGTAGTCGTGCGGTGGCGTTCTCGCTTCCCACGCCCGGGTTCCCGGGTTCGATTCCCGGCGGGGTCAGGGATTTTCTCTGCCTCGTGATGGCTGGGTGTTGTGTAATGTCCTTAGGTTAATTAGGTTTAAGTAGTTCTAAGTTCTAGGGGACTGATGACCGTAGCTGTTAAGTCCCATAGTGCTCAGAGCCATTTGAACCATTTTTGAACTTGAACTGTCATTTGTTTGCTCAGGGGTTCTCAGACAGATACTAAGGAGGAGAATGGGTTAAACTTATTGGTTGTTTCAGTTGGTCTGTTGAGATCTGTTCGTCCTCACTTCAGAAAAGACAATTCCTTTATGATTTATGTACGTGTACGTAACATATGGTTATATGCATGTGCATAAAAATGCTTTCCAAGCGCCTTGAAGTTGAATTAACATTACACATTACTTTTTACTTTTAGACAACTTGGAAGATGATGAAAGGACACAAAAAAGAAATAGAAGGAAGGAAGGTTTGTCGGCCGGTGTGGCCGAGCGGGTCTAGGCGCTTCATTCTGGAACCGCGCGACCGCTACGGTCGCAGGCTCGAATGCTGCCTCGGGCATGGATGTGTGTGATGTCTTTACGTTAGACAGGTTAAAGTAGTTCTAAGTTCTAGGGGGACTGATGCTCAGAGCCTTTTTTTTTTTTTTTTTTTTGAATGAATGTTGAGGTTAAGGCTTAACGTTACGTATTTACAGATGGAGTACAGTTTTGGGTTGAAGGAAGGACTTTGTTTCAAAGGAACTGTCTACGTATTAGTGTTAAGAGATTTAGGAGAACTAAGGAAAACCTATATCAAAATGGTCAGAAGGCAATCGGAACTAGCATCCTGAAAAGTGCGAACCCAGTGTACTAACGACTGCACTACCTCGTTCGGGTAACAAGGACAAATTAACAAAAGAAATATTTATCTGAGTTTAAGCTGTTACAACCAAACGGTAACTACGTAATCTATTTGGTGACATTTAAAAGTCAATCAATTTTCCCTGATTGCAGCTGCTAAAAAATTCTCGTGAAGAGGTATAAATCATAAAAGGGGTGACATTCGGATTCTTTACCTTACTGAGGTACAACTACGGTCTTTACTCCAGAGAGCATAAACGTTTTCCATGTCTCACAAGCCATCGCTCCATACGTATCACCGTATTGGTTCGCGCTTATCACCTCTTACACCGCACCCTTCGTATACGGCGGCAGTTCATATCTAGATGATGGTAAGTGAAATTTACCTAAATCAAATAAGTCAAATACAGGGATGGTTTCTTGCAAAGAATACCGCCAATTTCTACATCTACGCAAGCCACGATGGCGGAGGGTACCCTATAACACTGTCATTCCCTTTCCTGTTCCACTCACGAACAGAGCGAGGGAAAAGTGACTGTCTGTATGCCTCCGTCCGAGTCCTGATTACTCGTAACGTGCCTTCACCGTCCTTACGCAGAATGGACAGTGGTTACAGTGGGAACATTCTGCAGTCGGTTCTCTAAACTTTCTCAGTAATGTTTCGCGATAAGAAGGTCTCTTTCCTCCAGGAAATCCCATTTGAGGTCATGGAGATCTCCATAACATTCGAATCTACCGCTAACAAATCCAGTAGCACTCCTCTGAATTGCTTCGATGTCTTCCTTTAATCAGACCTGATGTGGATCCCAAACACTCGAACAGTACCCAAGAGCGTGTCACACAAATATTCTCTACGCTGTCTTCTTTACGTATGAGCTACACTTTCCTAGAATTCTCCGATTAAACTGAAGCCTCGCCTCCCCTACAACGGACCTTAAGTGCTCGTTTCATTTCATGGTTAAGCCTAGGTATTTAATCGACGTGACTGTGTTAACCAGTGCTCCTCCAATTCTGCACTCCAATATTACAGGATTATTTTTGCCATTCATCAACGTTAACTTAAATTTTCCCACATATACAACCCACTAAAATACAAATTCTATCCACGTCATTCTATATCCTCTTATAGTCACTCAAAGACGACACTTTCCCGTACGCTAGTGCGTCATCAGTCACCAACCGCAGATGCTATTGACCCAGTCCGTCAGATCGTTTATGTACAGAGGGGGTCCAGAAAAATGGAGGCACTCTTTGTTAGTCAATATTAACAGAACAAAATGACATACCACTACAGTTTTCGTACGGAGGGAAGGTTATTTTATATGATCAAAGTGAACCTCATTAGCAGGCCGAACAACGTCGACCGAACTACGGCCGGTAGTGGTGCCGGTATAGTAACAGCACAGGACGCATCGGTGGTTTCTCGTAGCTCTTTCGGCGTACCTGACTTCTGTTGATAAATTTCATTTTTCAAGGCCCCCGTAGATATAATTCAAGAGGTATAAGGTCTGGATGCCGTGGTGGGTCCTCAGCAACTCCTCTTCTACCTGTCCATCATCCTGGCAGATTTTCATCCAAGTAGGTTTGGCACCTCTGTACTAGTGACGCGGAGCGCCATCTTGTTGTACGTAAAATCTTTCATTTCCAAACATCTCTCGGGTGGCAGGTAAAATCGATATTTGCAGCGTATGAAGATACACACCTCACCGGTTACAGCATCTTCAAAGGAGAATAGACCAATCAAAACGCACAGTGACAGACCACACCACACATTAACACCAGGTAGATTAACACGTTTGTCCACGTGAACGTGAGGATTTTCAGGAGCCAGGTACACGCAGTTGTGACGGTTTGCACTACCATCTTTCGATCCGGGTCGTCCTCGTGCAAACGTGCAGCGATCTTGGAATGTACACTTTCACTTTGCAGCCGTCAGAATTTGTCGTACGCTTGGCCGGCTTACCCCACTTTCACGTGCACCCTACTTCTCAGACTTTGGGGGTGACCTAGAAAAATTTTGCAACACAGCAGCGATGTTGCTATTTTCGGTCAGACCTTCCCTTATGCACGTCCTAGACAGTACCGTCAGATTCAAAATTATCCCGAATACGATAATTTGTTGTACGTGTTGGTAGCTAAGTTCCGTACACATTACGCCGTTGCTGTTGCGCCTCCATCACGTCTTCCTACTTCCAGTACCAGTTCAATACGGCCTTGCGTTGCTCAAACGACAGTATTACTTCACTCTTTGCTGCACTGTCATCTGCGGGAAAACGCGCGCCAAGATCACTTGAGAAAACAATTGACTACGCTACCGCGCAAAATTGCAACGATGTGTCATTTTGTTCCAAAGATGCTAACTATCAAAAAGTGTCGACATTTTTCTGGACCCGTCTGTATACACTACTGGCCATTAAAACTGCTACACCAAGAAAAAATGCAGATGATAAACGGGTATTCATTGGACAAATATGTTATACTTGATCTGACATGTGATTACATTTTCACGCAATTTGGGTGCATAGATCCAGAGGAATCAGTACCCACAACAACCACCTCTAGCCGTAATAACGGACTTGATACGCCTGGGCATTGAGTCAGACAGGGCTTGGATGGCGTGTACAGGTACAGCTGCACATGCAGCTTCAACACGATACCACAGTTCATCAAGAGTAGTGACTGGCGTAATGTGACAAGCCAGTTGCTCGGCCACCACTGACCAGACGTTTTTAATTGGTGAGAGATCTGGAGAATGTGCTGGCCGGGGCAGCAGTCGAACATTTTGGGTATCCAGAAAGGCCAGTACAGGAACTGCAACATGCGGTCGTGCATTATCCTGCTGAAATGTGGGGTTTCACAGGGATCGAATGGAGGGTAGAGCCACGGGTCGCAACACATCTGAAATGTAACGTCCACTGTTCAAAGTGCCGTCAGATCGAACAAGAGGTGACCGAGACGTGTAACCAATGGCACCCCATACCATCACGCCGGGTGATACGCCAGTATGGCGATGAGGAACACACGCTTCCAATGAGCGTTCACCGCGATGTCGCCAAACACGGATGCGACAATCATGATGCTGTAAACAGAACCTGGATTCATCCGAAAAAATGACGTTTTGCCATTCGTGCACCCAGGTTCGTCGTTGAATACACCATTGCAGGCGCTCCTGTCTGTGATGCAGCGTCAAGGGTAACCGCAGACATGGTCTCCGAGCTGGTAGTCCATGCTGCGGCAAACGTCGTCGAACTGTTTGTGCAGATGGTTGTTGTCTAGCAAACGTCCCCAAGCTGTTGACTCAGGGATCGAGACGTGACTGCACGATCCGTTACAGCCATGCGGATAAGATGCCTGTCATCTCGTCTGCTACTGATACGAGACCGTTGGGATACAGCACGGCGTTTCGTATTACCGTCCTGAATCCAACGATTCCATATTCTGCTAACAGTCATTGGATCTCGACCAACGTGAGCAGCAATGCCACGATACGATAAACCGCAATTGCGATAGGCTACAATCCGAACTTTATCGAAGTCGGAAACGTGATGGTAAGCATTTCTCCTCCTTACACGAGGCACCACAACGACGTTTAACCAGGCAACGCCGATCAACTGCTGTTTTTGTATGAGAAATCGGTTGGAAACTTTCCTTAAGTCAGCACGTTGTATGTGTCGCCACCGGTGTCCACGTTGTGTGAATTCTCTGAGAAGCTAATCATTTGCATATCACAGCATCTTCTTTTCTTCCTGTCGGTTAAATTTCGCGTCTGTAGGACGTCATCTTCGTGGTGTAGCAATTTGAATGAAGAAAGAGCGGTAGTATCACATTTCCTGGGGCACAATTGGCCATATCTTTGTCTCCGGTAAACACTCACCGTCCAGGACAAGGTATTCCATCCCCCATCCTTGCCCACTCCGAGATTTCGCTCCGTCTCTAATGACATATTCGTTGACGGGACGTTAAACCCTGATCTTTCTTATCTTCTTTTCGCAGTGAACAGGTTCACCGATTTAAATGACTGGTCATTCATTGGCAGTGAACGTATTTGCAGCCTGTCAAAAAATGCGCTCGTTCGGCGAGAGATAAAAATAGTCGTGCAGCCGTGAGCCCTTCAGGCTGGAGAGGCCCTCGCGCCGCGGGGTGCGCTGCCCGCCGTACAAAGCGGGTCAGGCGCCAAACAAGACGCCTTATCTCGGCGCTGGCCGAACCACGGCCCGCCTACTTCGCTCCCGCCCGTGTTTACCCCAGCACGTGCCGGCCTGCAATTCGCCCGGAGGCTGCTGCGTGTGCACGCCCGTACGTGCCACAGGTACCCAATACGGCCCAGCAAATTGATTATGATAGGAAACCTCCCACATCGGAAGGGGGAGTAATGTACATATATATATCGAGGAAAGTATAGTGGAAATGGCTGACTTTGCGAAGTTTGTGCATGGACTGAACACTGAAATGTGGCCATATACTACACAACAATGCACTCATCCTCTTAGCTCTGGAGGAGACGATTATTTTCCGTCTGTTGCATATATACGAGGGGCATTTCACAAGTAACGCAACCTTTTTTTTCTCGGCCAATTTCGGTCGGAAAAGTACAGAATTTGTTGTGGGACATATGGGAATATTCCCATCTTCAGTACCTATAGCTTCATGAAGTTCCGATAGGTGACCGCACTCAACGTAGCCTTCAAAATGGCGTCTGTAAAGAAGGTACTTTCCATGCATAGAGTTTCTTTTGGCAAAAGATCAGAGCATCGCATACGGAGACCTGGCAGTGAACAAAAGCATGGTGAGTCGTTGTGCGAGGCGTCTGTCATCATTGCAACAGGGTCGCGCAAACCTGTCACATCTCCCACAGCTGCACATTGTTGTGACTCCTGGAATGTTGCAGCGTGCGGACACTCTCATTCGAGGTGATCGAAGCGTCACAGTCAAACACCTGGCTGCTCAACTGGATCAGTCTGTTGGTTGTGCTGACAACACTCGTTGACCTATCAGGTGTGCCCCGCTGGTTTCCTCGCTGCCTAATAGAGGGCCACGAAGGACAACAAAAGACCATCTGTACTGAATTGCTTGCTCGTTACGATGTTGATCGTGACAATTTTTTGTCGAATATGTGATGAAACATGGGATTATCACTTCGAAACGGAAACAAAACGGCAATCCATGGAGTAGCGCCACACCAGCTCTCCTCCGAAGACAAAGTTTGATATCTCTCCTTCAGCCGGTAAAGTCTTAGTGACGGTCTTCTGGGACTGTGAAGGTGTTTTCTGTGTGCAACGATCAACTATGAAGTGTATTGTGCTGCCCTCAGGGGAAACAAATGGTTCAAATGGCTCTGAGCACTATGGGACTAAACTGCTGAGGTCATCAGTCCCCTAGAACTTAGAACTACTTAAACCTAACTAACCTAAGGACATCACACACATCCATGCCCGAGGCAGGATTGAAACCTGCGACCGTAGCGGTCTCGCGGTTCCTGACTGTAGCACCTAGAACCGCTCGGCCACCCTGGCCGACACTGAAGAAACAGCTTCAGCGTGTTCGTCGCCACAAGAAGGCAAACTAAATTTTCCTTCTACGTGTCAACATAAGGCCTCACCCAAGTCTGCGTAACTGAGAGGAGCTCACGAAACTTCACAGGACTGCCACCCCAATGAAGGATGCGCTCCACGGGAAGCAGTACGTGGATGATGTGGAGGTTATTGATGCAGCAAACCGTTGACTCTGACGTCTACCACTGGAGTGGTACCATGCGAGCATAGAGGCCGTCTTAGTAAGGTAGCATAAGGCCGTCGCATTGAACGGAGATTATTTAGAAAAACAGGGTTTTGTAGCCAAAAGAGTGGAGAATAACTTGATGTAATGGAAACCTCAGTAAAACCAACCTGCTTTCAGAAAAAAAGTGTCGCATTAGTTATTGAACGCTTCTCGTAACTCTTGACATGTTGTTATTACTCCTGTGTCTTCTCAGATGGTGGCCGTGCGGTTCTAGGCGCTACAGTCTGGAGCCGAGCGACCGCTACGGTCGCAGGTTCGAATCCTGCCTCGGGCATGGATGTGTGTAATGTCCTTAGGTTAGTTAGGTTTAATTAGTTCTAAGTTCTAGGCGACTGATGACCTCAGAAGTTAAGTCCCATAGTGCTCAGAGCCATTTGAACCATCTGCTCAGATGCACTGTCGCGGCATGTGTCAATATCTTTGGATATATCATAGTGTACGTCAAGCATAGAACATGGATAATATAGACCACATATGGCGTCATTGTCTTCTAACCAGCATCTCGATCGGCTGAATAGTGGCGGCATCCATTTGCAGGCGATTTCTAGAATAATACTTAATTTTTTTTCTCTCTCTCTTCTCCTCCTCCTCCTTCTTCTTCTTATTCTGCGGATGCTGCTGCTGAATTCCACGGCTGGAAAGTGTTGCCTGTTCCTGTTTCAAAACATATCCGACCATCGTTTCCTTGGACTTTCTCAATTTCTCCTCCACTTAGGCCTTAGCACACTCTTGTAATAAATAAAAATAAATTAAGACACAGAGTAATTACGAACATTGACTGCGAGTAGGCATGGATTTAAATCAATGGGGAAAGTTGAAAATTTGTGCCGGATCGAGGTTAGAACGCGTGTCTCTTACTTACGAGGTAGATGCTGTGACCACTGTGTGGTCTGGACACAGAGGTGAGAACTGCACTGACTGCCCCAGCACTCCTCTCATCAGACCCAACTTCTCAACTTATCCACATACTACTACCGTACTGCCCGTTCCCCATTATCTTAATTACTCTCGGCAGTTCGCCGATTCCCGTAAGAATTTGAGCCTGGTGTACATTCGCAATGAAGAGATCATGGGCCGTCCCGTCCTCAGTCATGAGTATGAAACAGCTGGTGCCATAACCACATCATTTCAAAAGAATGAGTACCGTAACTTTTATACGAGTATTTGAGAATGAGTGAAATGTTTCAAACTTGGCTGTCGTATTTGTTGATTCCTAGCCAAACCAATATTGAAAATGAAAGTCACAGAAACGTTTGGACCGTATTAAAAAAGTTTCCAACTCGTTTCGCTTAGCAGCCAACAGTGGTTCGGATTCCCCGCCCAGACTGATACTCAAGCTACATAATCGAGCCGTCGCAAGGCGCATACGCGGCAAAGCCTCTCACGTGGAGACGTCCCCCGACGTGAAGCACGTCACGTGGAGGTGTTCCCCAACGTAAAGCATGTCACGTGGAGACGTCCCCCGACGTGAAGCACGTCACGTGGAGCTGTCTCCTTACATGAAGCTGCCAGTTGCCATTGAACCGTAGAGCTGTGACCTTGCCTGTATTACGTTTGTGATTCGGATTGTTCTCTGAACTGTTGTATAAGCTTAAGTCGAGTTTGCTCATATGTGGAATTCGTGGACTCTGCCATCATCGACCTCAGGAACCGCCTGTTTTTTCTGGCGGCGACTATATTACCGGTAGTGCGAGTGAAGGAAGGTAGGGACGAAGATAGGGTTTAACGTTCCGTCGACATCGAGGTCATTACAGTCGGAGCACAACCTGGGATTAAGTCAAGTATGGGGAAGGAAATCGGCCGTGTCCTTTCAAATGAACCATTCCGGTATTTGCCTGGAGCGATTTAGGGAAATCACGGAAAACCTAGATCTAGATGGGCGGAAGCGGTTTTGAACCGTCGTCCTCCCGAATGCAAGTCAAATGTGCTAACCACTGCGTTATCTCGCGGCAATGCCAGTGATTATAAAGTGTGTTCAACCCACGTCGAGTAGGATAGAAAATTTTCCACACTTTCAACAGAACTTAGATAGAATAGGTTGCAACGTGTGATTCCTCGCCTTAAAGAAAAATATTGTAAATGATTAGCTTAAGTGATGTAAAACAATAACTAGACGATACTATGCAAGTGTTGTGTGCCAATCGATTAAAATTCTGAGAACAGAAAGCTCGCCTATTGAAGAAAAGAATCATCTTTCATGACAATGCACTTGGTCACAAAGGTGCTTTGGTAATGGAGAAACTTAAGAATTTGAAATCTAAAAGAGTTAAAGCGTTAAACCTATTAATTAGATTTACCACCCCTATTCCCAGCCGGCCGCGGTGGCCAAGCGGTTCTAGGCGTTTCAGTCCGGAACCGCGCAACCGCTACGGTCGCAGGTTCGAATCCTGCCTCGGGCATGGACGTGTGTGATGTCCTTAGGTTAGTTAGGTTTAAGTAGTTCTAAGTTCTAGGGGACTGATGACCTCAGATGTTAAGTCGCATAGTGCTCAGAGCCATTCGAACCATTTTGAACTCTATTCCCACATTTAAAGGAAATTCGTGGTTCGAAAACATTTTGAATCGAGTGGAGAGGGTATTGCAGCTGTAAACGCGGAATTTGTAGATATTCCATGATCGTACTCTAAAATCGTAAGCGCATTTTTGTAACTAAAGAATATAGTCATTTAGTCCCAGGCAGATGACTTTTCAGCTTGTTGTCGAAAATGTTGCTAAATCGTGCCGCGAAGCCAGTACAGTCAATTCCACTGAAAAATTAGAACCGTGTATAAGCAGCAGACAAGGGGAATGGAAAAAATAGTATTGACAAGGGGGCAATCCTCGGACTGCCAAAGCACACTGCTAACATTATGATAAACTTGTGTTACAAGTACGTTACAAGTTCATAAGTACGAGGGCTTTTGGAAAGTAAAGTCCGATCAATCGTGGAATAAAAACCACAGAGAAAATTAAAAAATGTTTTGTCTGCAACAGTTTACCACACCTTGAAGCTTCGCCTCTAGGTAGTCGCCGTTCCGACTTGGACATCTGTCGTGCGTTGTACGAACATTCTAACATCCTCGTCATACACTACTGGCCATTAAAATTGCTACACCAACAGGAAATGAAGATATTAAACGGGTATTCATTGGACAAATATATTATACTACAACTGACATGTGATTACATTTTCACGCAATTTGGGCGCATAGATCCTGGGAAATCAGTAGCCAGAGCAACCACCTATGGCCGTAATAACAACCTTGATAGGCCTGGGAATTAAATCAAACAGAGCTTGGATGGCGTGTACAGGTACAGCTGCCCATGCAGTTTCAGCACGATACCACAGTTCATCAAGAGTAGTGACTGGCGTATTGTGACGAGCCAGTTGCTCGGTCGCCATTGACCATATGTTTTCAATTGGTGAGAGATCTGTAAAGCGTGCTGGCCAGGGCAGCAGTCGAACATTTTCTGTATCCAGAAAGGCTCGTACAGGAACTGCAACATGCGGTCGTGCATTATCCTGCTGAAATGTAGGGTTTATCAGGGATCGAATGAAGGGTAGAGCCACGGGTCCTAACACATCTCAAATGAATGTCCACTGTTCAAAGTCTCGTCAGTGTGAACAAGAGGTGACCGAGACGTGTAACCAATGGCACTCCTCACCATCACGCCGGGTGATACGCCAGTATGGCGATGATGAATACACGCTTCCAATGTGCGTTCACCGCGATGTCGCCAAACACGGATGCGACCATCATGCTGCTGTAAACAGAACCTTGTTTCATCCAAAAAAATTACGTTTTGTCATTCGTGCACCCAGGTTCGAGGTCGAGAACACCATCGCAGGCGCTCCAGTCTGTGGTAACCAGTCAAGGGTAACCGCAGCCACGGTCTCCGAGTTGATAGTTCATGCTGCTGCAAACGTCGTCGAACAGTTCGTGCAGATAGTTGTTGTCTTGCAAAAGTCCCATCTGTTGACTCAGGGATCGAGGCGTGGCTGCACGATCCGTTACAGCCATGCGGATAAGATGCGTGTCATCTCGACTGCTAGTGATAAGAGGCCGTTGGGATCCAGCACGGCGTTCTGTATTACCCTCCTGAACCCACCGATTCCATATTCTGCTAACAGTCATTGGATCTCGACCAACGCGAGAAGCTACAGGTATGTCGCGATAGGCTACAATCCGACCTTTATTAAATTCGGAAACGTGAAGGTACGCATTTCTCCTCCTTATACGAGGCATCACAACAACGTTTCACCAGGCAACGCCGGTGAACTGCTGTTTGTGTATGAGAAATCTGTTGGAAACTTTCCTCATGTCCCACGTTGTATGTGTCGCCACCGGCGCCAACCTTGTGTGAATGCTCTGAAAAGCTAGTCATTTGCATATCACAGCATCTTCTTCCTGTCGGTTAAATTTTGCGTCTGTAGAAAATCATCTCCGTGGTGTAGCAATTTTAATGGCCAGTAGTGTAGAAGGCAGCCGCTTGTCCTTTCCGCCATTTCTGTACGCTGGTCTGTAGTTTGTTGTCTGTGCAAAAATGTTGTCATCGTAGTTATCGGTTAACGCGAGCAGAGATGAACATCAGAGGAAGCCACGTCCGGGCTGTATGGTGAGCGATCAAACACTTCCTATCGAACACCCGGTAGGGGTGTCCTAATTGCCCATGCAGTGTGCGGCCGAGAATTGTCGTGAAGACTGAACTGCATGACAGTTACTTTATGTGGAGGTGCATGAAATCAGGCGAAGCCTCACAGCGGGCACCCCTGCTTGGCGGTAAACACTACTGTTCTAGGCATCTTTAGTTGTTCAGTTCATGTTCACAACTGAAAAGAGTGACTTAGCCAAATAGACAGGCATACTAGAGATATATTGTCCAACCCATGTGTGCAAAGCTTCATCGGATTTTCACTGTCGTTTTCATTTCGCGACCGATCGAACCTTACTTTCCTAATAGCCCTCGTAATTGTGGGGTTTCAGAAGTCGCCCCTCCAAGAACTGCAACATCTACGGAAAATATACACGTAACAGCATCTCTCCAAGTTTTTAACTCACATTACAAATACTCTGTAAAGGCCCCGCTTGTGATGCGGCAATTGCCCATACGTCACTGAAGTCACTAACGCGAATTTCCCGGGAAATCGTAACAGAGTGCCGCTTTGGAAATCTGTGCATTGAGTAACCTACCTGCAAGCGTCAACTAATTGAATGCAACAGTGCGGAGTAGACGGTTTGGCGACATGTTCTGACACATCTGTCCCGTAGTGCAACTACGCCACGACGCTATCTATGAAGCGAGTGTTGTAGAGATGCTCTATTCACTGATATGTGCAATTTTTCTGTATGTCTTGCGGTTTCTATGTCGCCGTCTTCTGAAACACTGCTGGTGGTCGCAACAACCTTGTTTACCCATCTCATTGTCTATGAGTTTTACATATTTGTATTCCTTCCCTCTGAAGGATAAAAGTATAGACTGTGATAAACTGTTAAAACTGACCCATTTTCCATATGCGCTCATACCAAATTAGTTCCCACTCTCCCTCCAACCGAGCGGGGTGGCGCAGTGGTTAGACACTGGACTCGCATTCGGGAGGACGAAGGTTCAATCCCGCGTCCGGCCATCCTGATTTAGGTTTTCCGTGATTTCCCTAAATCGCTCTAGGCAAATGCGGGGATGGTTCCTTTGGAAGGGCACGGCCGACTTCCTTCCCTGTCCTTCCCTAATCCGATGAGACCGATGACCTCGCTGTCTGGTCTCCTTCCCCAAAGCAACCCAACTCTTCCTCCGAAACACAACATGGAACTTCACCAAACACATTGATAGGTACAGGTTTTCCTTAGTCGGCTTGTACAGGTTATAGTAACACCTTTAAATTTTGAGTGACTGTGGAGGGTGTCTTCAGGAATAAACTTAGGATAGAAACTTTTGTGCTGAAACGTCATGCAAATAATAGGGTTCAACATCTCGAATGCGACCCCGTCTTTCACAACAACATGTAGAACGTAGAAACAAAACGCATCAGGCCTTTCCTCCTATAATTTCGGCTCTCTTAGCGTCGTTTTATGACCTTTATGGACAGTGATTTCTCCTCCTCAGTTTTTTTCCACAAGACACCCTCTTCACACCCTCGGGGTTGGTCAGTTTTATGTTGTTACACCCTGTATGTACTGACAGGGCCTCACGAGATCGACACCCAAAGGCAAACGAAGCACACTGTAACATACAGACAAGTTCAAATGGCTCTAAGCACTATGGGACTTAACATCTGAGTTCATCAGTCCCCTAGACTTAGAACTACTTAAACCTAACTAACCTAAGGACAGCATACACATCCATATCCGAGGCAGGATTCGAATCCTGCCTCGGGCATGGATGTGTGTGATGTCCTTAGGTTAGTTAGGTTTAAGTAGTTCTAAGTTCTAGGGGATTGATGACCACTGCTGTTAAGTCCCATAGTGCTCAGAGCCATTTTTTTGAACCAAAAGCGCAAAAATCCAAACAGACATGAAACTGGGAATTTTGGTATAGTTTAAGGCATTTAGAATCATAAAACTATTATTGAAATTTTGAAAATTTGTTAATCCAGTCCGAGTAGGTGCTGCACAATTTTTATCTGCGAAGATGTTCTGAATTTAGGCAATGCACAGTAACATTTAAGAATATAATTACATTAGAATATGGAATGGAACTATCAAGTGAAGCCAGATGTGTTTGTGACACTAATAGACTCCAATATTCACTGAGAAACTAGAGTTCGTTCACAAAAAGGACATTTTAAAATCGCTTACACGACATATTCTCCAATTTTTTTTCGAAGTTAGTTGGATTATCTGAATTAACGAATGGTTCCGTGCTTGAGAGAATGATTTACGGAGTTCACATAAGAACGCCACCCTCATACTGAAGAATGTGATGTGGATAACGCTGAAGAAATCCACGGCGTTCAAGAATCGAGGAACATCCTTCAGTCTCCGAGGTACCACTACCTGGATACACAAGAAGACTTAAGCTGCAGTACGTTTGTTATTTACATGATATAAATACAGTAAGTGTGCAGTCGCACTGGACTGGCTGTGACATATCACGTAGTCAACGGCCAGCTTCTCCGTGCTCTGCCGTCGTTCTTTGCCACAGCAGTTTGTTCTGTCGTAAGGAAGAATGCATTTAAATACGAAATGAGATTTATCTCACCACACAAAGTAAATTTAGTGCGGAACTGCTGTCGTTTCCTATGTGTGCAATAAAAGATCTTGTTGATAAACGTTCCTGGCCAGATGAATAAGTATCCGTATTACAAGTGGGAACAATCGACCACCTCGTAACGACCAAAGAGCTAGCTGGCGCGGCGGGGAGATGAACAAGTTCCGGATCGAATCCACGTGCAGCATGAACGACCGTTAGTCGGGTACATTAGTTACTCTGACAGTGGTTCTTAGGTATTTATCACACACATTTAGACGAATGCTGAGGTATTTCCCCATTTCCGCAGCATAAATACAGCTTTTGGTTTCACCGTTAGGGCCACCGTAGCGGTGTTCACTAATGATGGGCAATCAACATCCAAAATCTGACAGTTATTTTTATTTAACTGTCCGGTCGAATGCCCTTCGTGCTACAAAATTCGTCTGTTACATTGAGGGAGGAAAATCGAGTGCAACGAGCGTTTGTGACTCATGTAGAACTGTAACTTCGTATTCCTTTAACAGTTTGTGTGGTGCATTTTTTAGGCTGGTGTGAGAGACCAAACCAGGCGATTTACCTACACCAGCGCGGGGAGATGTCTGAAAATCATACGGTGCACGACACCAATGCTCATTAATTCAACACGGGTCTGGCTTACCACCCAGTCTTGTAAGCTAGCGCTTTCAGCTATACGAATAGCAGTCGTAGAAGAAGCAACGTACTCAGTATTACACACACTGGACTCGCATTCTGGAGGACGACGGTTCAATTCCGTCTCCGGCCATCCTGATTTAGGTTTTCCGTGATTTCCCTAAATAGCTTCAGGCAAATGCCGGGATGGTTCCTTTGAAAGGGCACGGCCGATTTCCTTCCCCGTACTTCCCTCACCCGAGCTTGCGCTCCGTCTCTAATGACCTCGTTGTCGACGGGACGTTTAACACTAATCTCCTCCTCCCTCCTTCTCAGAATTACAATTCAGAAACATACAGACTGGAAGTCACACGATTCAGAGGCGCATGGCATACCTAAATTCCTTGGGGTAGAGCAAGGTGTTGTCAAAGTTATTTCGATTACGCTGCGGAAGTTTCTCTGGGAAGCCCTTACACAGCTCCAAATACAATCCCCATATCTCCCCATGAGATTCCCACATTTTTGGAGCCCTTAAGAAAGACATGCGTGACCGTCGATTTACATCGAACGAAGTGCAGCACGCCTGGGTACTATCGTGACTCCGTAAGTAACCCCAATCATTTTTCCACGAAGACAATGACCGTCTTGTCTCCAGTGCAGCAAATGTATTAACAGTTATGGACACTACTTTTGAAATAATAAACAGTTACCTTACTTTCTTCCATCTGTACTGTCTTCGTGTGGCTGACCCTTATATGAGACACACACACCCAGGACTTTTTTCAAGTTGTAGCAACATTCTTTCAATGGGCCTTGAGGACATAAGTGGATTAATTCGCTAAATTTGATGATGATTTATTAGTAGCAAAGAATATCATCCAATTAGGAATGTGATCCTTGATTCAAATGTTATTTGCCAAAAGGTTGAAGTATTCAATTTAGGCTCTTTCCGGTTCCAAAGACCACATTTGCGGTATCTCACAGTGATATGGAACGTATAAAAAATTTACAAAAATAAAATAAATTTCGTGAGATAAAATTTCACTACATTCTGACATTTTACATAATTGTACATTGCATTTATCTTAATTTACTTTTAAATATAGTATTTGTATTGTAGGTTCCGTCCCCTACACAGCCGCAGTGGTCCACAACAACGCGACGACTACCGCAGTCAACTTCACCCCTCCGCCGCCCCACACCGAACCCAGGGTTATTGTGCGGTTCGGCCCCCGGTGGACCCCTCCAGGGAACATCTGGTAGAGTAATGGTGGTGTACGCGTACGTGGAGAACTTGTTTGTGCAGCAATCGCCGACACAGTGTAGCTGAGGCGGAATGAGGGGAACCAGCCCGCATTCGCCGAGTCAGATGAAAAACCGCCTAAAAACCATCCACAGACCGGCCGGCTCACAGGACCTCGACACAAGTCCGACGGGCAGATTCATGCCGGGGACCAGGCGCTCCTTCCCACTCTGGAAATCCGTGCGTTAGACCGCACGGCCAACCGGGCGGGTTTTGAATATAGTGACTTTCTATATTATTACTTTCTATGGGTTAGAACTAATTATCAAAAAAATTAACTTGTTTTAAAACTGATTTCATTATCTATCAGTAGTTCATTTACAAGCCAGACAGTCATATCGTTTTGTGCTGTACACTTTGCCCCTTTCTTTACAAAAGTAAAACAAAGTTGTTACCAGAGAAATTCATTTTTGTTCCTAGTATTACATTTACGATGGTCTTATCACTTTTAAATTGACTAATAGCACCAAACTTCAGACGCTGGTAAACGTATTGTGACATGCGTATTGGTATGCCCAGGTTATCTTAAAAATGTCTACATGAGAGGGTACAAGTATTTAGGAAGTACGGAACCATTAGTTTTAGACTTACTCATGGGTTTTCTTTGTTTAACGAAACAGACAATTGTCGTGTTTTGCTAAATCACTTGTGGCGTCATTAGCAGCAGTCGATCTTGTTGAAAATAAAAACTGTATCGGCGATAATGGACATTACTTTTATTTCTTAAAGCACGTTTATAGCTTTGTGGCTTTAATGTTTTGGCGCGTCGAAAAGTGGACAATCCGTGGCGCTGCGCGAAACTTTGAGGGGGTGGAGCGTCACGTTCTGGCGTTCTCCAGCGATATTCTGGGCGCAGGTTCATTAGTCGTGGAGCAGAGCGGTCGAGTGTCGTTAGCGGACACTGCTCTTTGGCTCTCATGACGCTACAGCAAGCAAAAATCGCCCGCGTTTTTGCTCATAGCGTGATAACGCAGACCGCCCGTTCCTTTTGGAGTGTGCGTGACGAACTGTAGATGGAGAGGAAGTTAACCTCCGGAATTTGCACCTAATTTTACAGGGGAATAAGCACGCCAGTAAAATAGTCCACGGCTTGGGAGAACAGTTGCATTCCAAACTAATGGCCCTAATGGATAGTAAATTCTAACGATGCGCACAGTATCGAAACAGCAGAGAGTTGATGTGTACGTGGACCCAGCATCGCCCTCTCTCAGTTGATCGATAGGCCAGTGTAACTTCAATCTCATTTAACGAAACCGGCGACCGAAGTGGAGACGTGGAAGCAAGAGCCGATATGTGCCTCCGACGAAAAATCAGCACGTCAGTTCAATCTAATACAACACAGAATGACTATTCTAGAAATTTGTTTGTTATACGTATAGATATTCGGTTTGTTCTCGGCCTTACGCTATGACGTGGATGTATATCGTTTAATGAACAAAGTAAGAGCGCTTGAATCTGCTGACTTGAAACCCACGGAATTCTGGACGTATGTTGATGACACCTTTGTAGTTTGGCCCCATGGTGAAGACAACCTGCAATACTTCTTAAGACGTCTGAACCCTCTCCACGATCAAATAAAGTTCACAATGGAAATTGAAAAGGAGGGATGCCTTCTATTCTTGGATGTTTTGGTTCGGCGCAGAGAGGATGGCACTTTGGGACATGAAGTGTATTTACGTGCAAATAGCTGCCACCATCCTGCCCAGACAATGAGTGTTCTCTGAACTTTGACCCACAGAGCGCATGTTATTTCTGACGAAAGCAGTCTGCAAGATGAACTTTCCCGCTTACAAAGAGTGTTTGAAGATAATGGGTAATCTCCATAGCAAATACAGAGGGCACTGACAATGAAACCGAAAGAGGCCACAAAGAAAGCAGAAGAAGATGAAGAAACCTTTAAATCGATCGCCTTCCTGACATATGTGGGTAGTCTCTCATCAAAAATAGGACGGATTCACGGCAGACACAAAGTAAATGTGATTTTTCGTCCTCCACCCAAGACAGCTGCACTCGTGGGCTCCGCCAAAGATGATTTGCTGCTCCGAAAAATCAGGAGTTTACAAAATTCCGCCGGCCGCGGTGGTCTCGCGGTTCTAGGCGCGCAGTCCGGAACCGTGAAACTGCTACGGTCGCAGGTTCGAATCCTGCCTCGGGCATGGATGTGTGTGATGTCCTTAGGTTAGTTAGGTTTAAGTAGTTCTAAGTTCTAGGGGACTGATGACCACAGCAGTTGAGTCCCATAGTGCTCAGAGCCATTTGAACCATTTTTACAAAATTCCATGTGAATGTGGCCTTTCTTAGATCGGACAAAGGTCCCGGCGGAGGTTCGAGAAACAAAGATCCGTTATCATTTAGTTATAATATAGTAGGTCAGCAACTGGAAGCAGTTAATTCCATAAATTATCTGGGAGTAGGCATTAGGAGTGATTTAAAATGGAATGACCATATAAAGTTGATCGTGGGTAAAGCAGATGCCAGACTGAGATTCATTGGAAGAATTCTAAGGAAATGCAATCAGAAAACAAAGGAAGTAGGTTACAGTACACTTGTTCGCCCACTGCTTGAATGCTGCTCACCGGTGTGGGATCAGTACCAGATGGGGTTGATAGAAGAGACAGAGAAGATCCAATGGAGAGCAGCGCGCTTCGTCACAGCCTTATTTAGTAATCGCGAAAGCGATGCGGAGATGATAGATAAACTCCAGTGAAAGACTTTGCAGGAGAGACGCTCAGTAGCTCGGTACGGGCTTTTGTTGAAGTTTCGAGAACATAGCTTCACCGAGGAGTCAAGCAGTATATTACTCCCTCCTACGTATATTTCGCGAAGAGACCATGAGGATAAAATCAGAGAGATTAGAGCCCACACAGAAGCATACGAACAATACGAGACTGGAATAGAAGGGAGAACCGATAGAGGTACTCAGGGTACCCTGCGCCACACACCGTCAGGTGGCTTGCGGAGTATGGATGTAGATGTAGACAAATGGCCATCAGCAGGTGGGTACTAAACCCAGTATTGTTGACTACACCAAGGGATCACAGCTGTATTGTCTACATAGCCATATACATCGCTCTTCAGACGACACCACACATCTTCCCAGTCACTTTACCAGTATCTAGATTCACATGCCCAATAGGATCTCAGGAATCTATGATGTTTGTCGAATGGGAGGCAACGTAGACGTAGTAATTCGCTGCAGTGATACAGTATCAACTCAACAGAAACGGTGTAAAAGAGATCTCTAGGTAACGGGTATCATCCTTAATATGTGGGAACTGGTTGGCGACAACAGAATTACATAGTGGCTGCTGTATGCAATGAAATGGAGGTACCAGGGTATAAATGAAATTTCGGTCTCACAGCATAAAGAGACAGAGAGCACCGTTATTAGGGTGTATTCAGAGATTGCACCTTTATTGTCAAAAGGATAGGCACTCAAACCATAGGCATCATCACTCACCCACAAAAATGTAAAAATTCGATGAGAACTACAGCACCGTCCTCTGAAGACGGGCAGAGGCGAAATGCTGCTGTTACTGTTCCTATGCTATAATTCTGATTATTGGTCCATGTGGTCAAAAGGGCTTCGAAACCAGTGAAAACATTTATAGGCTATAACGTTCACAGTATTATAAGTAAGAAAAACAATTTTAATGCAAACGGATTGCGATACTGGTAGAGCGCATGACTTCATAGTGGCGGCGCCTCAGTACGTCCATACACTTGCGTGAGACGACTTGAAGCGCTTTGGCATTGCGATGGAGGTCGTGTAGACATCCGGCCAGCGGTGGCAGTCTTTTGTTTCTATAATGCCGGAACGCAAAAGGTCATATCTATTCCCTCATGATGTCTGTTGGGTAGCTCCTTTCCGAGCTACGCCGTACGTCCTGTGCTTTTAACACTGCTACGAATCGCAGTGCGTCGGCAACAGACGAAAAAAGCCTCGATTTCATGGGCTAGACCGTAACCCTTCAAAAACAAAAGCTGTGTCTTAATCTAGGGTGCTCCCTCGTACAATAAGTTCGGGCATTACGCTTTCGCGCTTAAATGGAACATGCACTACACTACTTTCTCTTCAGAATAAAAATGAGGACAGTTTGAGTAATATTTTGGCTTCTGTTGCCATTTTGAAGGTACACAGAGCACATCGTTCTGCTCATCCCGACTGCATGTGAGTAATGGTTTCGATCATCTCTGCCTCTAGCTGCTCGAGCTTGACTGTGGTACGATCTCATTTCACTTACTCTTGCTGTTTGGAAGCAAGTGTTCAGTTCTAATTTACGTCATAGGCTGCTCCAAATGCATCGTTAACTTACGCTGTGAAAGGGTACTGTATACTTACGTACTAATTGGTCTGTCAACGGTTTCTACTCGTTGTTCAGTACTGCTTCGAGCTACAGTTGATCCCACTTTGAAAGAGATACAACTTTACGAATGATTCAGTTGTACGTATTCACAAGCTGGACACACGTATATAGTTTTTGATTAATTGTTTGTCGTGTCCACTAGACGAATCCGATGTTAATCTACTAACTTAAGTTTTTTATTATAAAATTTCTTCGAATAATCAGTAAATCATCTCTAAACTGCAAGGTTTTTGATAATTTTTAAGCTCTAAAGCCTGATTATTATGTAGCAAGCGATTATAGTGCTATTAAAATGTCAGCCGCCACAATGGACATGTGGCAATAAAGTACCTTACTGGTTTATAACGAGGAAGAAGTAACACACACTTGTCAGTAATTGAGATATTATAGAGGCTGATTATGAAAACTGAAATATTCTAATAATGTCCCTTACATTTTTCTAATGATCTGAATATCAGCAAATCAGAAAACCACTATGCTTCATGTGTGTGGTAGTAGTTTTGACTCATGAAAATACATCCACTTGATGAATCTCAAAACATTGTTCAGCACCATGATAGGGAAATTTTTTCTTCCTCAGCGTATAGTGACTCCTCTCCTCGCGATATGTGAGAGGTAAGTATGTAAGTATCGTGTGGCTTGGGCCTCCCGTCGGGTACACCGTTCGCCGGGCGCAAGTCTTTCGATTTGACGCCACTTCGACGACTTGCACGTCAATGGGGATGAAATGATGATGATTATGACAACACAACACAGAGTCCCTGAGCGGAGAAAATATCCGACCTAGCCGGGAATCGAGCCCGGGTCCTTAGGCTTGACATTCTGACCACTGTTTTTCTTTTTCTTCTTCTTTTTTTTAAAAAAAATCTCTATTTGTCCGTTTTCGTTCGTTGTATTTGATCGGGGCGGACGTCGCAAGACACCCGTTTCAGTTCGTTGTTGATCGATTAACTCAGTTGTTTTTATTACAGAGGGCAGCTAACCCTCTGACGGATACGCTGAGCTACCGTGCCGTCACCACTCGGCTACCGGGGCCGGACATGTGAGAGGTGAGTACTAAGTATGTCTATTGAGAGAAAGTCATTGTAATTGATGTGTGTACGCAGGGTTATTCGTAAGTACCTCCGAGGTCTAAAATGACGACTGCGAAGTAGTTACAAGTCATACAGAAAAGATGACGCATATCCCAGTCAGAGCACCCCTCTAAATTTAGATTTGTAATACGTACTGTGGCGTAGTTGCAGAGTTTATCACTAGGGGGCAGGCCAGTCGGTACATGTAGACAAATCATCCAGTCCGTATTGTCACATCGAATTAGCGCCAGCAGATATGCCACCCAATTAACAGATTTCCAAAGAGGGCTGCTATTGTTGCACTTTCGCGCGCAGCAGCAGCAGCAGCAGTGACTTCAATGAACTGCACATACAAATTGACGCTTGCTGCATCCCAAAAAATGCACGTATTCAGAACCTTTAACGGGAGTAAAATGCTCCTCGTATATTGACTGATGTGTGTCTTACATGAATGCGTGGTGTCTGTTCTTTCGGAATGGCCGAAAGAACAGACACCACGCGGAATCCACAGCTGCGGTACATTATGCGTAAACTGAAGCTGGATGGAGGGAGAAAGCAAAGAAATTACTGATGTCAGGTGCATGGGAATTTTACGTGGAATCAGCGGTGTCAAGTGAAAACGTGTACCGGACCTGCTTACTAGACAGGTGCGTTAATCATTGCGCCATTTGGGACAGAGTGTTATCGCAACAGCGCAGACTATCCCGGCACACCTGATGGCCGACTCACATTCCCACAGAACGTCACCTATCTTCAGTCCCTCTCCGTTTCCTCCATGCTCGCTACTCTGAGAGTCCCACAGGATGTCGGACGTACTTGTGCACACGCACTGAAGAAGGTGGACCCATTGCCCATCTAGGAGAGCCATTTATATGGTTGTCCGAAAGAACAGACACCACGCATTCATATAACTGATTCGCCTAGATTGGCAATTGATCGACCTTCTTCAGTGCCGATGCACAAGTACGTCCGACCTCTTGCGGGAGTCTCAGAGTAGTTAGTATGCAGGAAATGGAGAGGGACTTCAATAGGTGACGGTCTGTGAGAATGTGGGCCGACCGTAAGGAGTGCCGAGATAGTCCGTGCAGCTAAGATAACGCATGTCCCGGATGGCCAGTGGTTAAAGAACCTATCTAGTAAGCAGGAGATCCCGGGTTTGAAGCCCACTTCGGTACACGTTTACACTCGTCGCCGCTGGTTCCACGTAATGTTCAGACGCAGCTGACATCAGTAACTCCTTTACTTTCTCCATCACTCCCTCCCTCTAAGTTCAATTTACATATGAAATGTTGCATTTTCTGCATATCTTGTAGTTTTTGCGTAGTCCTCTTTGGAAAACCTGGAGATACTTACGAATAACCTTGAATTATAGTGTCCAGTTTCAGTTGTTTGATTATGAGAGAAGGAAGAGGGAGATATTCTGTTTTGACACCCTGGAACTTCCTCTCGAACAACAGCAACGCAGCGGCCGAGCTAAAGACTCCCATCCGATGGCCGGATGACCATCAAGAGTGTCACATATCCTCACACCATGAGACTCTGTAGAGATTAATGGCATTAAATCCAGAACGTTGAAGTAAAGTGTGATAATCGGAAACTACATTGGAGGAAAAAAAAATCGTAGCTCCAAGAAGGACTAGTGCAACATAAAGAAATTTAGTAGCGGTGTTTATACACTACTGGCCATTAAAATAGCTACACCAAGAAGAAATGCAGATGATGAGCGGGTATTCATTGGACAAATATATTATACTACATTTTCACGCCCGCATCTCGTGGTCGTGCGGTAGCGTTCTCGCTTCCCACGCCCGGGTTCCCTGGTTCGATTCTCGGCGGTGTCAGGGATTTTCTCTGCCCCTTGATGGCTGGGTGTTGTGTGATGTCCTTAGGTTAGTTAGGTTTAAGTAGTTCTAAGTTCTAGGGGACTGATGACCTAAGATGTTAAGTCCCATAGTGCTCAGAGCCATTTCAACCATTTTTGAACATTTTCACGCAATTTGGGTGCATATATCCTGAGAAATCCGTACCCAGAACAACCACCTCTGGCCGTAATAACGGCCTTGATACGCCTGGGCATTGAGTCAAACAATGCTTGGATGGCGTGTACAGGTACAACTGCCCATGCAGCTTCAACCCGATAGCACAGTTCATCAAGAGTAGTGACTGGCGTATTGTGACGAGCCAGCTGCTCGACCACCATTTACCAGACGTTTTAAATTGGTGAGAGATCTGGAGAATGTGCTGGCCAGGGCAGAAGTCGAACAGTTTCTGTATCCAGAAAGGCCAGTACAGGAACTGCAACATGCGGTCGTGCATTATCCTGCTGAAATGTAGGGTTTCGCAGGGATCGAATGAAGGGTAGAGCCACGGGTCGTAACACATCTCAAATGAACGTCTACTGTTCAAAGTTCTGTCAGTGTGAACAAGAGGTGACCGAGACGTGTAACCAATGGCACCCCATACCATTACGCCTGGTGATACGCCAGTATGGCCATGATGAATACACGCTTCCAATGTGCGTTCACCGCGATGTCGCTAAACACTGATGCGACCATCATGCTGCTGTAAACAGAACCTTGTTTCATCCTAAAAAATGACGTTTTGTCTTTCGTGCACCCAGGTTCGAGGTCTCCGAGCTGATAGTCAATGCTGCTGCAAACGTCGTCGAACTGTTCGTGCAGATGGTTGTTGTCTTGCAAAAGTCCCAACTGTTGACTCAGGGATCGAGACGTGGCTGCACGGTCCGTTACAGCCATGCGGATAAAACGCCTGTCAACTTGGCTGCTAGTGATACGAGGCCGTTGGGATCCAGCACGGCTTTCCGTATTACCCTCCTGAACACACCTATTCCATATTCTGTTAACAGTCATTGGATCTCGACCGACGCGAGCAGCTATGTCGCGATACGATAAACCGCAATCGCGATAGTCTACAATCCGACCTTTATCAAATTCGGAAACGTGAAGGTACGCATTTCTCCCCCTTACACGAGGCATCACAACAACGTTTCACCAGGCAACGCCGGTGTACTGCTGTTTGTGTATGATAAATCGGTTGGAAACTTTCCTCATGGCAGCACGATGTAGGTGTCGCTACTGGTGCCAACCTTGTGTAAATGCTCTGAAAAGCTTTTCATTTGTATCTCACAGCATTTTCTTCCTGTCGGTTAAATTTCGCGTCTGTAGCACGTCATCTTCGTGGTTAACAATTTCAATGGCCAGTAGTGTACATGTGGAAGTTGGTGTCTCTTCCAGTTTCACGCGAGTCGCATAAGAGTGGCGGTAGTAACGCCATTATGAGGATGCAAATCGGATCTCCTTTAACCCTGCGCTGTAGCGGTAGTCAGCATTAGTTACCCTTGAGATTGGAAGTGATGAGCAGAAGTGTGAAGAATGCCCTTAGGTGTCAAAGATGCCACATAAACACTTCACAGAGTTTGAACGAGGTCGTACAATAGGGCTACCACGAGCCAGATATTCCTTCTGCGATATTGCAGAATGACTTGGGAGAAGTGCAGCCAGTACCTGATTGCTGGCAGCGGTGGTCATGGGAATGAACGGTCGGACGGAGACGGAGCTCCGGACGGCCTCGTGGCAGTACCGAGAGGGATGAACGTCGTGTTGTTTCGAGAGGCTATCAGAAGAGGTAAAGGCTGCTTGCGAGATAGAAGAGCTCACCATCTGCAACATTGTGGACAGGACCGATGCTGAACTCTGGTACAGAGCCGAGTGGAGGGTCTGAATCAGAGGCTCAGACTGTTACGCGACCGTTTAGGTTGCATTCCTCGACTTGCGCCATAGGGTGGTGGGTTTTCCTGTTTCGTTACATAGGTCAGGAGTCCATTACATACAGGAGGCGGCTATACGGGTAGCTTGGGTTGTGTAGCATGGACTAGGCGGTTTTTTAGGTTAGAGTGTTTCGAGGAAACACAAAAAGGGCTTCAGTGTCAAAGGGTGCAGGTTGAACACAGGAAGAGCGTAGATCTTGGAACCATCGGTATAACAGTTGTAGATGTTCGCAGCTGTGTTGGGAAAGTACCAGAGCTCCAAGCACTAAAAGCTGGCTAAAGCCGGAGATAAGTTCAGCCAATATTTTTATGAAGGACCAAACAGTGTTCAGAAAGGATAGGCTAAATACAGTTGGCGGTGGCATGTTTTATTCCCGAAGAAGTAGTTTATCTCGTAGCGAAACTGGAGAAGATAGTTCCTGTGAGTTAGGATGACTAGAGGTCATGTGAGTTAGGATGAGTAGAGGTCATTCTTCGCAACCGGAATAAAATAATAATTGGATCCTTTTACCGAGCTCCCAACTTATATGATATAATTTCTGATAGGTTCAAAGAAAACCAGAGACTAATTTCAAACATGTACCCGACTCCTACAGTTATAGTTGAAGGTGACTTCCATTTACTCTCGAAATACTGACGAAAATAAATTTTTAAAACCGGAGGTACGCATAAAAAGTCATCCTAAATTTTGCTAAACGCATCATCCGAAAATTATTTCGAGCAATTAGTTCATGACAAATTGTATATGGTAATTGCACCAAAATTTTTTTTCATATGTTGCGTCGTTTTTGAGATACTTAGTTGTCTCAAGTTGAAACAAACCGATTTTGTGACATGTTACAAATTCCTAACCAGGAGCAACTGTAATAAAGACTTATTAAGATGAGACGCGTTTCGCTTTATTTTAAAGCGTCTTCTGTAGTCACAGTAACAATGTTTTTTTTTTTTACAGTTTTGTTTGTTTTGATCATTAACAGCTCGCATGCTTTATTTATTTTTTGAACAGTTTTAATTCTCTTCTCTGCTCCCGACCTTTATGTTGTTTATTCTATTTCTCATCGTCTTCCACGTCTGTGTGTTGAGTGTTTGCGTTTGCACACAGAACTCTCACTGCACTTAACACATTTACACTTCTGTGTTGGGAAGTATCACTGTCCTCTCGTCATTTTGCGTGTTTTGTTTTCCTATTCTTCATAAGCCCATTCGAATAGTAAGCTCTTGTGAAAACGCGCTTAATATCTTAGCAAACAATAAATCTGAGCTAATAACGACCGTCAAAATGGATGCAGGGATTAGTGAATACAGTGTTGTCGTAGCGAGACTGAATACCGTAACTCCCAAAACCTCAAAAATAAATTAAAAATATACCTATTCAAGAAAAGCAGATAAAAATTCACTTGGCGCCATCCTGAGTGACTACCTCCACTCCTTACAAATTTACAATGTAAGTATAGACCATATGTTACTTCAATTCAAAGAGATTGTACCGCCAATAATTGATATATTTATACCAAATGAATTAACAAACGACCTAGCTGATGCCCCACGGTACACAGAAATGTCAGAAAACTGTTGCAGAAACAACGAAAAAAGCATTCCAAATTTAAACAAACGTAAAATCCCTAGGGCTGGCGATCTTGAACTTTGCTTGAACTTTGCTCAGACTTCAATGCGAGGTGCTTGTAATAGTTTCCAATACGAAAACTTGTCTCGAAACCTGGCAGAGAATTCAAAAGAGATTCTGTTGAAATTATGCTAGCGGCAAGACACATCAATGCCTTCTCTGCGCGACAGCAATGGAGATACTATGGATGACAGAGTTTCTGAACACAGCCTTCCGAATTTCTTTCACGAAGGAAGACGAAGTAAATATACTAGAACTCGAATCAAGAACAGCTGCCAACATGAGTAACTTAGAAGTAGATATCCTTGGAGTAGTGAAGAAACTTCAGTCACTTAACGAAAGCAAGTCTTCCTGTCCGGACTCTATACCAATTAGGTATGCTGATGCAGTAGCTCCATACTTAACAATCACATACGACCGCTCCCTCGACGAAAGATGCGTACCCAGAGACTGGAAAGTTGCACAGGTCACACCAGTATTCAAGAAAGGCAATAGGATTAATCCACTGAATTACAGGCTCATACCATTAACGAAGATATGCAGAAGGACTCTGGAACATGTATTATGTTTGAACATTATGAGTTACCTCGAAGAGAACGCTCTATTGACACACAGTCAACACGGATTTAGAAAACATCTTTCTTGTTAAACAAAACTAACTCTTTACTCACACGTTGTGTTGAGTGCTATCGACAAGGGATTGCAAGTTGATTCCACGTTTCTAGATTTCCAGAAGGCTTTCGACACCGTGACAAAGGCCTTGCCGCAGTGGATACACATTTTCCAGTCAGATCACCGAAGGTAAGCGCTGTTGGGCGTGGCCGGCACTTTGATGGGTGGCCGTCCGGGCTGCCATGCGCGGTTGCCATTTTTCGGGGTGCATTCAGCCTCGTGATGCCAATTGCGGAGCCATTCGACCGAATAGTAGCGGCTCCGGTCACAGAAAACCACCATAACGACCGGGAGAGTGGAGTGCTGACCACACGCCCGTCCTATCTGCATTCTCAGCTGAGGATGATACGGCGGTCGGATGGTCCCGATGGGCCATTTGTGGCCTGAAGACGGAGTGCTTTCTTCGATACCGTATATTACAAGTGGCTTGTAACCAAATCAGGTGCTTATGGAATATCGCCTCAGTTGCGCGTCTGGATTCGTGATTTCATGACAGAGAAGTCACAGTTCGTAGTAATTGATGGACAGTCATCGAGTAACGTGGTAGTGATTTCTGGCGTTCCCCGAGGTAGTGTTATAGGCCCTCTGATTTAGGAGGCAATCTGAGCAGGAGTCTTAGGTTGTTTGCAGATGACGCTGTCGTTCATCGCATAATAAAGCCATCAGAAGATCAAAACAAATTGCAAAAAAAGATATCTGTGTGGCGCGAAAATTGGCAGTTGACCCTAATAACGAAAAGTATGAGACAATCCACACGATAAATCAATCAAATCTGAAGACCGTGAATTCAACTGAATACATACGTATTACAATTACGAACACCTTAAATTGGAACGAACATCCAGAAAATGTTGTGGGGAAGGAGAATAAAAATTGTGTTTTATTGGCAGAACACTTAGAAGATGCAACAGGTCTAATAAGGAGAATGCCTACACTACACTTGCCCGTCCTCTTCTGGAATACAGCTGCGCGATTTGGTTTCCTTGCGAGACAGGATTAACGGACTACATCGAGAAAGTTAAAAAAAGAGCAGCAAGTTTAGTATTGTCGAGAAATAGGGGAGAGAGTGTCACGGACATGATACAGGATTTGGAGGTGGACGTCATTAAAACAAAGGCGTTTCTCGTTGCGGTGGGATCATCTCACGAAATTTCAATCACCAACTTTCTCCTCCGAATTCGAAAATATTTTGTTGCAGCCGACCTACATAGGGGGTAATGGAAAGATTTAAATGTTCGCTTTTTCCGCGCGTTATTCGAGTGTGGAATAATAGAGTATTGTTGAATTATTTAGAAGGTGTTCGGTGAACCCTCTGCCAGGCACTCAAGTGTGATTTGCAGAGAGGGAGAATGAGAATGAGAAGGAGAGGGAGTGAGGGAGGGAGGGAGGGAGGGAGGGAGAAAGAGAGAGAGAGAGAGAGAGAGAGAGAGAGAGAGAGAGAGAGACTTGGCTAATCAAGAAGATTATGCAGTTGAAATATGCTGAAAGTGCAAAAGCTACTGCGAAATATTCCCCCATTTTATAGATACTAAATTTTCAGAAATTAAGATGTACATACGTACACTATAGTTTCATTAATACCGGTAGTCAAACTATTTCTGAAATAAATCTTATGACAGTAAAAAAGGTTAAGGCGACAGCTTACAGTCAAGAGGTACTGAAGCTTCGTATCCTGCTGCAAATATTATGACATATTCGTAACTCGATGGTCCCATGCGGGGCGAGACTGTTTAAGTTCTAGGAATAGGAGCCATTGTCTTTTAATAACAAATTTATCGCTTTTGTTAAAAAAGCGAGAGTTTAATAATATGAATGGTTGGTTGATAACAGTTCACTTTAATTTACAGAGCAGTCACAACTGTTCTAATTTTCAATAAATGTGTCACAAATGGTTCATAATGGAGTTAAGAAGTTGGCAGATTAATGAAGCTATACTGGAAGTAGTTAATTTACTGTCAAATAATACTGTCAACGATCGTGAGGGGAAGTCAATTTGCTAGTGAAGTGTTGAGACTAAGCGACAAAAAAATCATCGAAGTGAGGGGAAGCTGACCTCAGGCGCGGAAGCCCAACTCCGGAATTCGCGTCAGACTTGTCACCCGCGACATTCCGCAGGACGACTGCCGCCGACACCGCGCTGGAAAATTCTGAATTCCGCCCGTGGCATCAGTTAAGAGTTTTTCCCCCTTCTTTAATTTTCCACCTCGTTTCAGCTCGTCGTCCAAATGAAGCCGAGGGGAGTGGTTTCCCCTGAGAGGTTCAATTCTTTGTGCCGACTATATCTCTCAGCGTGCACAGGAACGCGGAAGGTAGCGACCTGCTTCATCCTGCTGCAGGATTTCATGAAGCTCAGAAACGTGTTTTGTTTTTTCCTTTAAAACATGACACATATTCCGAAAGAATAACACGGTGACAGAATTAAGAGGTTACTGAAGGTCGAATACTCATTAAGTCCGCCTAAATTACTTCTCTGTAACTACAGGTATAATGTGCAATTTTACTCCGCCGCAGGGAAGAACTATGGACGTATATCGAAACTAACAACAATTTTAAACACTTGATGTTAAAACAAAACAGATTTTTCATTTTTAATTTAGTAACATTCTTAGTTTCCCTAATTTTCTGACAACGAGAATTATTTTCAAACTAAATTCATCTATCATTCACCATCAGGATGTTAGACCGTCAGTGACAAAGCACCTCGATTTCCAGCTACTAATAAGGCGAGTACACTGTTTGTTTGTTATATTTTTTTAAGAGCTTCCAACGGGAGCGATTTATTTACAGATACCTGTGTAGCTTCTAGTTTATTTTTGTAATTTCTTGCGTGTTCCAGCGCCTACTAGGCACAACCTTTTATTTTAATAACAGTGCAGTGTAAACTACCGCCGCTTTTATCGATCCTTATATCGACCCTCGGACCGTACAGGCTTTGGTTTGTTTTGGTTAGTGTAGCTCAGTATTGGTTACACCGTCAGTGAGAGAGCACTTCGAATTCCTGCTCCTAATAAGCCGAGAACACCGTTCGTCTGTTACATAAACTACTGGCAATTAAAATTGCTACACCACGAAGATGACGTCCTACAGACGCGAAATTGAACCGACAGGAAGAAGATGCTGTGATATGCAAATGATTAGCTTTTCAGAGCATTCACACAACGTTGGCACCGGTGGCGACACCTACAACGTGCTGACACGAGGAAAGTTTCCAACCGCTTTCTAATACACAAACAGCAGTTGACCGGCGTTGCCTGGTGAAACATTGTTGTGATGCCTCGTGTGAGGAGGAGAAATGCGTACCATCACGTTTCCGACTTTGATAAAGGTCAGATTGCAGCCTATCGCGATTGCTGTTTATCGTATCGCGACTTTGCTGTTCGCGTTGGTCGAGATCCAATGACTGTTAGCACAATATGGAATCAGTGGGTTCAGGGGGTAATACGAAACGTCGTGCTGGATCCCAGAGGCCTCGTATCACTAGTAGTCGAGATAACAGGCATCTTATCTGCATGGCTGTAACGGGTCGTGCATCCACGTCTCGATCCCTGAATCAACAGATGGAGACGTTTGCAAGACAACAACCGTCTGCACGAACAGTTCGACGACGTTTGCAGCAGCATGGACTATCAGCTCGGAGACCATGGCTGCGGTTACGGTTGACGCTACATCACATACAGGAGCGCCTGCGATGGTGTACGAAACGACGAACCTGGGTGCACTAATGGCAAAACGTCAATTTTTCGGATGAATCCAGGTTGTGTTTACAGCATCATGATAGTCGCATCCGTGTTTGATGACATCGCGGTGAACGCTCATTGGAAGCGGGCATTCGTCATCGCCATACTGGCGTATCACCCGGCGTGATGATATGGGGTACCGTTGGTTAAACGTCCCGGTCACCTATTGTTCGCATTGACGGCCCTTTGAACAGTGGACGTTACATTTCAGATGTGCAACGACCCGTGGCTCTACCCTTCATTCGATCTCTGCGAAAACCTACATTTCAGTAGAATAATGCCCGACCGCATGTTGCAGGTCCTGTACGGGCGTTTCTGGATACAGAAACTGTTCGACTTCTGCCCTGGCCAGCACATTCTCCAGATCTCTCACCAATTGAAAATGTCTGGTCAATGGGGGCCGAGCAACTGGCTCGTCACAATACGCCAGTCACTACTCTTGATGAACTGTGGTATCGTGTTGAAGGTGCATGGGCAGCTGTACCTGTACACGCCATCCAAGCTCTGATTGACTCAATGCCTAGGCGTATCAAGGCCGTTATTACGGCCAGAGGTGGTTGTTCTGGGTACTGATTTCTCAGAGTCTGTGCACCCAAAAAGTGTGAAAATGTAATCACATGTCAGTTCTAGTGTAATATATTTGTCCAATGAATACCCATTCATCATCTGCATTTCTTCTTGGTGTAGCTATTTTAATGGCCAATAGTGTACTTTTTACGAGCTTCGAACACGAGCGACTTCAGTAATTCATGGAAACTGTGATTGCTACGTACAGATGCGAGCTGAATTGGTGACCCGTCGCTCACAGCTCCAGGCTGCGTTGGCTTCTGTCACACAGCTTGAGGCTGCAGCCAAGGGGCATTACTGTGCGGGTTTCGGACGCGGGGATGCGAGGGTCTTCCAGCACGTCCCACGTGTCCTCCGATCGGTCCTCTGCTGTGGCCGCCTCGGGTACTGCCTGCACTGAGGTTGACCCCTCACCCGAGGTCGAGTGGGAGATCACTCCAAAGTCTGGCACGCAGCGAAAGACTTTCCGAGGGGGCCATCGTAGGGCCCCGCCTGCTATCTAATCTCCGATTTCCAGAAATAGTGTTTTTTAAAAAAGCTATCTACGACTCTTAAGTTGTTGCAGGTGAAACACGGTTGTTTGTAATTCTGTGTTTTTGCTATGAAGCGACGAAAAAACGTAATTTAATTTTTATTGTTTCTTCCTCAGTTTGTGTCAGGACAATAATAATAGAAATAGTGTTTCTTTTTTTAATATGCAGTATAGTCTGTTATAGGAAACGAGTAGGTCCGTTCAGAACAGTTACCCAAGATAATGAGGAGTAGGTGCGAAGTGCGAAGACAGACAGTTGACCGTCAACACATATAAATGTAATTTAATGTGCATAAATTGCTGAATTGACAGGCTGCATGTTATCACTAGCATCATAACCGTTAAGTACCTAGGAATAACAGACCGCGGCGATGTACGATGGAATTACCAAGTAAATCCAGCAGTCGGGATGGCAACTGATATATATTGGAAGAATCCTGTCGATGTCTTATTCTGGAACTTGGATGTCGTTTACAAATCCCTCGTTTTGACCATATTTTCAATGTGCTATGTTTGGTCGAGCCGGTAATCTCACGAAGTTGGATACAGTTGTATTATGGCTTCACAACAGATTCAAAGAAGAGTTGTGCCCTTCGTCACGGAATGATACTATGCATCACCTTGAGTCTGGTTCTCGAGTTTCCAAAGCCCATGATACTGTATTACAGTATGAGAAAAAAAAAGTTTTTCAGCTTATATTTTGCGTAGTGAACAAAAGTAGATGTATACAGCCGACAGTGGTACGTTGGCTTTCACTACAGAAAGAAACTAGTCCAAACATATTAAGTGAAAGAGCGACGTTAATTCACTGTGAAGTTGGTGACAGCTACATTTGTAGCTACGTAGGTGATGTGGTAGTCGTACTGCACTATCAGCTATTCATGTGAAACGTGATGCAGTCCGTCAATGGGAGAAGAAACACCGATTCTACAATATGAAACGTAAATACTTTTCGTCTGTCACGTGAAAATGAGCATAGTTCACGTATTAAATCGTAGGTTACTAATATATTAATTAATAGATTCATATGATTCCTCGCACTGTGTACGTACCCAGTGAACAACCAAGTTTAAGCGATATATACATTGTTGCAAACTCAAACTCGAAATAAGGTTAGAATAGTGGCAAAACTCGTAACTTTCCACGCTCTGTGTTGAATAGCAAACAGTACATCATTGCCGATACTAAATAGTAACACCCGTTCCTATTAACACAATACTTAAGCTTGACATGACAACATCAGCTTTTCATATAATGTTAGATCGAATGTATCTAGATTAATTGCTGAATTGCTTAGATGGACACTACAGTAAACTACGTCCGACCAGGACTCTGAAGGCGCAATGCTACCGACCGACCGCCGTGTCTTCCTCAGTCGTGAGGCTTCACGGTATGCGGATATGGAGGGTCATGTAGTCACCACACCGCTCTCCCGGTCGTTGTCAGTTTTCGTGACCGGAGCCGCTACTTCTCGATCAGAGTATCTCCTCAGTTAGCCTCACAAGAGCAGAGTGCCTCCCGCTTGCCAATAGCGCTCGGCAGACTCGGACGGCCACGCATTAGTAACACACTGGAAGGTATTGACTTTCTTACAATATCGTAACACAGAAAATTAGGCTTACAACAACAGAGCAAGGTGTCGCAGTGGTAAGACACTGGACTCGTGCTTGGGAAGGATATCTAAATGTGAATGTTCAAACAACTTACGGGGGGTAGGACGTCAAACGGGCCGACTTGGAGCAGGAGAGGCACCACAGGACATTTTAATTTCCACTGTCTATACTTTTACAAGTGAACTCATAAAACTTTGTCAGAATGACCAGGAAGGATTCAGGATTCACACTCGTAGCAGCGGAAGTTCAAAAACATAGCAAAATACTTTTTTTTACATGTGGAATTTCATCATTTTTTCTCTTACTATTGGCTGCATTTGCTGCTATAGGTACACTTTTCTTCATAAGTAAGAGAGACTGTTCGATGAATTTTGCACAGCATGCAAACCATACTTACAGGAGTCTGAAACTCTAGAATCTATTTAATTTATGAAAAACTGAAAGAGCTGTTACGTGTTAAACTTTGTTTCGAAAAAAATCAAATTTTGTAGTTAATTATCTCAATTTTTACCACAGTTTTTAATAGATTTGGAAAATTCTAGAGTTTCATACACCTGTGAGTATGGTTTGTATCCTGTGCAAAATTCATCAAAGAATCTCTCTTTCTTGCGAAGAAAAATGTACCTATAGCAACAAATGAGGCCAATAGTGAGCGAAAAAATGATGAAATTTCACATGTAAAAAAAGTATTTTGCTATGTTTTTGAACTTCCGCTGCTACGAGTGTGAATCCTGAATCCTTCCTGGTCATTCAGACTAATATTATCATTTTTACATTTTTCGACAGCATCAATAAACTAGATAGTGCCTACCGGCTGGGCTTGGTTCAAATGGCTCTGCGCACTATGCGACTTAACTTCTGAGGTCAGTCGGCCAGAGTGGTCGTGCAGTTCTAGGCGCTACAGTCTGGAACCGCGCGACCGCACCGGTCGCAGGTTCGAATCTTGCCTCGGGCATGGATGTGTGTCCTGTCCTTAGGTTAGTTAGGTTTAAGTAGTTCTAAGTTCTAGGGGACTGATGACCTCAGAAGTTAAGTCCCATAGTGCTCAGAGGCATTTGAACCATTTTTGTGCCCGTCGAAACACTGCCGTTTGTCGTGGCCGTCACATTGCTGCATTCACACACATTGTTCGAACATCTTTTATGCTGTGATATTTTTCTAAATCTGGACGATTTAGGTTTTCCATATTTTTTCGCAATAGCTTAAGGCAAATATCGGGATTGTTCGTCTCAAAGGTCACAGTCGATTGCGTTCTCCGTCGTTTCCCAGCCCGAAACCGTCTTCAACTCAAGCGAACTCATCAACGGGACGTAAAACCGTAAGGTTCCTCTTCTTCTTGTTTTTCTTTTTCTTCAATTTCGAGAACAATAACAACTTGTGGAACACAGAGAAGTGTGGATTGTCTCGCATAACAAATAATTATTTGCATGTATATGGCTGTAAAAAGTTTTCACGCGAAAGTTGTGAGTCGACAGCGTCGAATATGGCATTTCCTTTCTTTCTTACAAAAAGCTGGGACAAACTTCGGGAAAGCGTGGAAGCTGATTCAAATTTCAGTAAGATATTTCCACATACACGATTTTTTTTCGGGGTAGGGAAGAATCCTCGGTGGCGCAGCTCGTGAATTAAGCATGAGCGGCTAGCGGAGCACAAAGCGCGCCGGGCCAATCGTGTAATTTGAGCGCAGCCGCGGTGGGCGTCTCCTTTTTTTATCTTGCAAAGCTTCCCGGCCTCTGGCGTCCGGCGGCCGGTTGACAGTGGTGCAGCGGGCCCACCGCTACCGGATAAATGAATTCGTCGCACACGATCAATCTTGCGCAATCTGACGCTCTCCTCAGCTTTTGCATTCGGTTTTGCACAAGTTACCACACTCTCGTTTCTGTTACAATAATACCTGAAATAATGGGAGCGGAAACAGCTAAATCACTGTGTGCGTCAACATACGGTGACCGGAGCTACGATCAACAACTTTTTTGTATCCGCAGTAACACAAAATGCTGCTTCTACTTCAGAGCCTCGAAAGTGAGGCACGGCGCTAACTATCAGATGTAAAGCACACAAGCGGCAAGACGCAGTCAATACCTTCGCTGCGCAGTGCCGATGGTACTGTTACTGACGACTGTGCCGCTAAAGCGGAGTTATTGAACGCAGTTTTCCGAAATTCCTTCACCAGGGAAGACGAATGGAATATTCCAGAATTTGAAACACGAACAGCTGCTAGCATGAGTTTCTTAGTAGATTCCTTAGGGGCTCCGAAGCAGCTCATACGGCAAGTCTTCAGGTCCAGATTGTATACCGATTAGGTTCCTTTCAGATTACGCTGACACAATAGATCCCTACTTAGCAATCATATACAACCGCTCGCTCACCGATAGATCTTGTAACATTACAGGACATATTGGGACATATTGAAGTATTCGATACTGTAGACATTTAGGGGATATCGATACAGATATGCCAAATGTAAAGGGAAACTTTGGTGATGTTTAAATATTGTACTGTGTCAATATTAGGACATTTTGCACAGAAAGAACAAAAATAGAATTAATGTAAATATATATTAGTGTTAGTAACCTATTTTCATTCAATTTCGTAATTATATTTCATTTTGTAAAAGAAAGACTCACTGTTTGCTGTAGCTCTGATTAATTGTATAAATTATCAGTTTTGAGCTAAATTATTTCGTATAATGTGGACAAGATACTTTTAAAAAAACTCACCAGCTAAAGAGAAAGTCTGTAAATGAACGTTTAATGCACACTTCTGGAACTTTCTATGGAGAAATTCTATATTATGATCGCAAAAATACGAAAACTTGTGAAAACTGTTTCATAACCTAATTTCGAAAGACGATTTGTAGCAAGAAATATTGCTAAAAAGATTTATTTACGTTTTGAAACACGATTTAAATCATTTTACATATAAATAGTTGTTCTAAATCACTCAAGAAATATCCAGAATCAAATGTCAAGATATTTCTGGAAACATCGGTACAAATCTGGTGAAGGTTATCCAGAAGCTGGTAGAAAAATGTTATAAAATCTATTTGGAAATTATGCTTGTAAGAATTTATATGTACTGATCCTTTTACTCACTTTAATCTGTACTAACATTCTGTAATGTCTAATTTTGTTTTAAGTCGTGAATTGCTATCGTATTGTAAACAAAACATTGTCAAAGACTCTCATTGTTTGGACAGATATTAATACACCTTGGAGTTGTCAGTTGCCAGTTCGGATAGGCAGGGCGGTTAGCTCTGAGTGTCAGTTGTTGAGTCTGTGAAGTCTGTCAGTTCTGATTGTAAATAAACGTCTGTAATGAAGAATTACTTGTTGTCGTCAATATGAGCTCAAGACCTTTTGCACGAAGCAGACACCTCCTAATGCAACGTTTTAATTTGGTTGAGGAAGCTGGGATCGCTATAAGTGCAAACAAATTGAAGTGGAACGTTTTAATTTGGTGTTGAGGAGCTGAAATGTTATAATCTGTACCTACAAATTGGAAAATTGCGCAGGCCGCACCAGTGTTTAAGAAGGGTAGTAGGAGTAATCCATAGAACTACAGACCTATATCATTGACGTCGGTTTGCAGTAGGATTTTGGAGCATATACTGTATTCAAACATTATGAATCACCTCGAAGGGAACGATCTATTGATACATAATCAGCATGGTTTTCGAAAACATCGTTCTTGTGCAACGCAGCTAGCTCTTTATTCGCACGAAGTAATGGCCGGTATCGACAGGGGATCTCAAGTTGATTCCGTATTTCTAGATTTCCGGAAAGCTTTTGACACCGTTCCTCACAAGCGACTTCTAATCAAACTGCGGCCCTATGGGGTATAGTCTCTGTTGTGCGACTGGAGTCATGATTTCCTGTACGGAAGGTCGTAGTTCGTAGTAACAGACGGCAAATCATCAAGTAAAACTGAAGTGATATCAGGTGTTCCCCAGGGAAGCATCCTGGGACCTCTGCTGATCCTGGTCTATATAAATGACCTGGGTGACAATCTGAGCAGTTCTCTTAGGTTGTTCGCAGATGATGTTGTAATTTACCGTCTAGTAAGGTCATCCGAAGACCAGTATCAGTTGCAAAGCGATTTAGAAAAGATTGCTGTATTGTGTGGCAGTTGGCAGTTGACGCTAAATAACGATAAGTGTGAGGTGATCCACATTCCAAAAGAAATCCGCTGGAATTCAATTACTCGATAAATATTACAATTCTCAAGGCTGTCAATTCAATTAAGTACCTGGGTGTTAAAATTACGAACAACTTTAGTTGGAAAGACCACATAGATAATATTGTCGGGAAGGCGAGCCAAAGGTTGCGTTTCATTGGCAGGACACTTAGAAGATGCAACAAGTCCACTAAAAAGACAGCTTACACTACACTCGTTCGTCCTCTGTTAGAATATTGCTGCGCGGTGTGGAATCCTTACCAGGTGGGATTGACGGAGGACATCGAAAGGGTGCAAAATAGGGCAGCTCTTTTTGTATTATCAAGTAATAGGGGGGGAGAGTGTGGCAGATATGATACGCGAATTGGGATGGAAGTCATTAAAGCAAAGACTTTTCTCGTCGCGGCGAGATCTGTTTACGAAATTTCAGTCACTAACTTTCTCCTCCGAATGCGAAAATATTTTGTTGAGCCCAACCTACATAGGTAGGAATGATCATCAAAAAAAAATAAGAGAAATCAGAGCTCGAACAGAAAGATTTAGGTGTTCGTTTTTCCCGCGCGCTGTTCGGGAGTGGAGTGGTAGAGAGATAGTATGATTGTGGTTCGATGAACCCACTGCCAAGCACTTAAATGTGAATTGCAGAGTAATCATGTAGATGTAGATATAGTGGTTTACTTTAACAAGTGAGTACTTGTATGACGGTGACGTTTTAAAATATTAATCATGCAAGGAAATCATGAAGGAAAAACAGAAGTATTTTCTTCAAACGGTGCTGCACAGCTTCAATCTAATTAAAGAAAAGTGTCGTTGAATCACAAAAATCCGTGTCAACGTATGTTTCTTATTCTCAGACAACCGGCGGACACCTTTAAGTCACGGTTAACACTACATCGAATTATACGCGTCAAATGCAGAAATGGTTTTATTTGCAGCATCTATCACAGATATACAAAACAGTTATGAATTTGACGACAAGAAATAACTTTGGTGGTTCTATGGAGCAATTTGTGAAACAAAAAAAGATGCATTTCTTGCGGTATTAGAAACGAAATCCGCAAATAATTATTATAAAACAGAAGAAGTAACGGAAAACTTAGCATAACGAGGAGTATGTAAATGGCCATAACTTCATTGTTTGTTCACTTCGCAATAAATAAATAAATACGATAACTAACAACAATTAAAATGCTTTTTAACAGCTTAATCAGTGTCATATCCCACATATTACGTCTTTTAAAAAGCTTTGCCCATTGTCTGCAATAATTTCGGCATGCGCAGACTAAATATTTAACCACTCTTCCTTCAAACTCTACTTTAGCATTGTAAAAAAATAAAACACCTGCAGCCGTCTTTGTAATGTCATTTATTGGGTAGCTACCAATTTCGTTTATCAACCATGCAATACAAAGACAGATTAAAAACGTAATAAGAATGGACAACACTCGACAAGTGAATTTAAGTAATCATTTGATAGAATGAACAGATATAGCCATTGTTACATACCTAAAGTACACCATAACGAATTTCCACTCAATACATTGTACAAATATATTATTTATTAGTAACTTTATTGAATGATTTTTATTAGCTAGTCGGGTGATACATTATCTGAACAACCCTGAAATAACCTACTAAACGATAAAATAACTCTAGAAAAGGTTCTACCACCAAGCACTGTGTATGTTAGCCCTAGAATTATAACTAAATATCTTTCAATGTCCCTTCTTCGACATGCAATTATTTTAGTCATACGTGAGACATTAGTGGTTACGTACTCGTCTTCGGTGTTACACGGATTTGCATTGAAATGAAATGTCGTGTGGCTAGGGCCTCCATTCGGGTAGATCGGTCGCCTGCTGTAAGTCTTTTGAGTTGACGTCACTTCGGCGACTTGCGCGTCGATGGGGATGAGATGATGATAAAGACAACACGACACCCAGTCCCTGAGAGGAGGAACTCACCGAGCCAACCGGGAATCGAAACCGGGCCTCTTAGCATGGCATTCCGTCGCGCTGACCACTTTTTTTTAAATGCCATTTTGTTCGTCATTGTTCGCTGCAGTTGTCCGGTGCGGACGTCTCATGATACCCATCCAAGTTCGTCGTTGATCCAGTCATTCACTTTTCTTATCACGGAGGGCAGTTAACCCTCTGACCGAGCACACTGAGCTACCGCGCTGGCCCTACTCAGCTATCGAGGCGGACATGGGTTTCGATTAACGTCACTTTCGTTCCACTGGACACGACTTCTTTCACTGCCAGTGATTTTGTTGTAACAGTGCATGTATTTCCAACTGCTAGGTTGCAGTCACGTGTTCTTAGTGTTACATTTAACAGACGTATTAGGTTTACTTATGATTTAAATACTGGCATATTGTGTGGCCTCCTCAATGATCAATTAATAATGTGGTTTGTCTTTTAGACAATGTATGCTCGATATGTTTCTTTTTTCTGAAATTTTGATTCGTGGATGCAATGGCTTTTTGTTTTAGTGTGATGGAAACACCAAGGTGTGTGTACTGGTTATAGTACATTTATTCGTAAGTATATTTAATTTTAGATTTCATTTTATTTGTGTGTTCACTTGTGTTTAATACATATGAGAACTTTTTGAGAGGTTTGCTGGTCGGAAAGCTTTTCTGATACTTCGTGAATAGATACTGTTGAGTTGTCCTTTGTGGTGCACTGCGACCTCGCAGGGTAGTTTGTGTTCTTGTGTGTTACTGTTTCATGGAAGTACATGAAATATGGATGCATTTGCACATGAACGTTGATCTCCATGAACAGTGTCTTTTCTGTTGGGGAGGGGGGGGGGATTTCCATATGTTTTACATATGCAATGATCGTAGGTGGTGTATTATATTTGGTCCTCAGACACATCTTGGACACTCATTTTATGTATATGACACGTAGACCATGTTTCTTCGCTTTACAAATTTCTGAGGTTGTAGTCTCTTTAATACATTTATCATTTTCTACAGTTTTTTACCGTTCGGTAGGTTATTTCAGGGTTGTGCAGATAATGTATTGTCCGACTCGGCAATAAAAACTATGGAATACTTATTTAATGAAGTTATTAATAAATAGTATATTTGTACAAGTTATTGAGTGGAAATTTGTTATGGTATACTTTAGGTATGTGACACTGTATATGTCTGTTCGTTATATCAAATGATTATTGTAAATTCACCTGCAGAGTCTTGTCCTTCATTCTCATTCTGTTGTTAACCTGTCTTCGTATTGTATGGTTGATAAGTTGATAATGCTATCATTACTGTTTATAAATACAGGCCTGAAGATGGTTCATTGAGGCGCCGAAACTGGTTGCTACACAATAAATGACATCATAAGGGTCGGACAGGGTGGCCAAGCGGTTCTAGGCGCTACAATCTGGAACCGTGCGTTCGCTACGGTCGCAGGTTCGAATCCTGCCTCGGGCATGGATGTGTATGATGTCCTTAGGTTAGTTACATTTAAGTAGTTCTAAGTTCTAGGGCACTGATGACCTCAGAAGTTAAGTCCCATAGTGCTCAGAGCCATTTTTTTTTTGCATTTAATGGGAGGTGAGCAATTCCTACTAAATTAAGGATAGACATACAAAACAATTTTTAGTAGGCCTCTTGATGATGTTTCCTTATTCATATGTCCAGAATTTCCCACACATTCTCAAAAGAGTGAGTTGTGGGGATTGTGGAACTAGTCCAGTGTTTAGAGAACATTTATGAGATAGCCACACGTGCAGTCAGGTTATTACCTTGATACAATTCAGGCGTAGGCCTATCGCTCACATTGTCAGCATTTTTGTATAAACATTCTTTTCAGCGAACTAGGTAACTGTCATTAACATCAAAGTTATCAAAAAATTTGAGTTCGTCAACTAAGAAAGAAGAACAACACTTCCATCCCATTACAATGCCCTCGCTATGCTTTATACTGATCCGAAGATATTTTCAAGCAGTTCTTCACTGGTCTAACACCACACACTCATCCTCCTGTCTGATGGGTAAAAGTTTTTTATTTCATTTAAAAATGCTATATCTTTTAATCACTCAGCGTAACCAAGAACGTCACTTCTTGTGAAGTCCAATCTTTTGTTACGTTTGACCGCCTAATGGGAGACTTTAGTACTCTGCTACTTGATCGTTGTAGCTTTGCTGAGCCTTTGTTGCTGTTCACAACTATTAAAGTCGATTTATTGGTTTGAGGCAGCAAGCTTTAAACATAAATCTCCGCTTTAGCTATTTATTTAGCGTGTGTAACATCACTAAAAATTAATATTATCTGTGAATTTCATTCTGATCTTGACTTTTATTGTTAGCTTGTTATGACGAAGTTATAATGCAATGTCATCTCTTAGAAAAGTGCGGAAGAAACAAAATGAGATCATATTATATTCTAAAGATAAAGAACATGGGACGTGGCATAACATGTCCATTTTTATCTCTATAAGTAAGTGAAAAAAACTGGTGAAGAGCACATTTTTTGCTGTCGTGCATCTTGTTACTCCTAAGATTCAAACAGAAGCACACCGCTATTCCTTGAGGCGATCCTTAATATTAGACACCACGATCGGGTAAACAACGAGGAGTTGATTTTTTTTTGCCCAAACATATTTCGCCGGTCTGGGTGGGCGAGCGGTTCTAGGGGCTTCAGTCTGGAACCGCGCGACCGCTACGGTCGCAAGTTCGAATCCTGCCTCGGGGATGGATGTGTGTGATGTCCTTAGGTTAGTTAGGTTTAAGTAGTTCTAAGTTCTAGGGGACTGATGACCTCAGAAGTTAAGTCCCATAGTGCTCAGAGCCATTTGAACCCAAACATATTTCGGCTCCTCTGCGCCATCTACAGTAGATTTTGTTTATTGAAAACTGTAAAAAGTGAACATATTTTAGGTTGTAACTAATCTAACAAAGTGAGGCCTAAATGAATTTTTTTTAAATCGCGGTAATATAAAAACGAACAAAAATCTTCCGTAGACCTCACTTTGTTAGATTAGTTGCAACCTAAAATACTTCCACTTTTACAGTTTCCAATAAAAAAAACAACCACTGCAGATGGCACAGGTGTGCCGAAAAATGTTTGTATAAAAAGAAAAAAAAGACGTTCTTGCATAAAGGCGGAACCTATAACCTATAATTTAACTGAAAACACGGAAAGAAAGACAAGAGTTACAGATCCAAAAGACGAGATGAAATCTTTGAATAAAAATAAGTAAACGCCACATATCAAGCAAGTAATCCTTACCTTCCAACTGAGGTATCCAATCTGCGCTTGGATATTACAAGCCTAATGGCATTTGTCAATGTCACTTAGCCTTGGCATAAACAACGGAAAGAAAACTCGTTAAATGCGGTAATTTTACTGCATTATCTTGAGCCACTTGCTAACAGAGACTCGGTCACGGTCATTACAAACGTGAATTTTTAAGATAGCGTGTTGCGTCACAGGAGCGGCAGAAAGAACGAGAACTAGATACGTGTGTGGCCCCCACAAAACCGATTGTCAATTGGTAAAGCAAACGCTTATGGTAAATAACGTTTTGAGCATTATGTAATGATTGTAGTCGCGCGATAACGTGCAATGAACACGGATTTGCCAGTCACATCAAAAAATACAGAATAGCCGCGAAGTTCCGCTACCATTTCGAAAAACAACCACTTGAAAACTATTAGATATAAAGAACCGGGATTTGATGTAAAACGTTTAGCCGCTCTCATAGTTTTGTCTGTCTTTTGCTGCCGGTTTGTCTCGGTGACAAACCAAATTTAATAAATCAGTTTTTCCTAGCAAAGGATATAAACAAAAACTATCGAAAGAAGCAAGGCAGCGTCGTTAAGTTTTTAATACACAAAGCAGAATCAGTAAATCCGTATAGCGTAGATAAGAAAATTCGTTTTTTGTATTTGTAAAGATACGACTGCAGCCCTTAATTCTGTCATTGACGTAGCCTTACATCATTGAGATAAAAAGCTAACAGCGCTATCCGTTAGTTCTTTGGTGTATTACGAAACTAACAGCGCTACGAATGTGTCAACAAAGAATATTCATCAGAAACGATGCACTGGTGAAAATTTACCAGTAGCATAATTACATGGTTCTATGCGCTTCAGTCTGGAACCGTGCGACCGCTACGGTCGCAGGTTCGAATCCTGCCTCGGGCATGGATGTGTGTGATGTCCTTAGGTTAGTTAGGTTTAAGTAGTTCCATGTTCTAGGGGACTGATGACCACAGATGTTAAGCGAGTGCAAAATGTGGTGATAAAGCTATAAAGGCTACAAGTAATTCCATATATTCATTACGTTTTAATGAATTCACTTATATTCATTTTGTTCTTACGCATAGGTACTCACCAAGGCTAATCTCAATTAACACACAAAGAGGACCAGTCTTCCTGAGAAATTGCACCCGGGATTCAATCACAGGAGAAACTAAATGGGATCAGAAAAGCTTTCTGTTTGGATTATCAGTGAGTATTCTTTTTCAAGAGTGACGGATAAACATACCATACTTCGCACATGAAAATTTATCACATGGATCGAAGGCGATCAAATCCATTAAAAATCAAAAAGTTGGAGATTATGTTGAGTAAACTTAAATGACATCATCGTTATAAAATAAACCACAGCATGGTGAATTTAATTCTGGAAACTGGTCTGGAAGTTTTATTTCGCAGAATAATTTACGAAGAACTGAAGGAAATCCAACGTTGTACGGTACGCAAGACGTGAGTAAGAATAGCGCCATACGTTTTCTAGTGTACTGTCCACTGCAGTTAAATTTACGCTGACAGATCTATCGCTCATTATCGACTCATATCCGCGACCTACTGCCTCGCTGTTAAAAATCTGGCTACAAGTTCTTTAATATAATGGAATGGTGGGAACAATGCGTCACATAGAAAAATTGAGTGTTGCTTGGGCCTACTGTGCCGTCATGATTTAGGGTTTCCTTAGAGCCTTTAAATCACTATGAGAATAATAGGGGACGGAAAGGCTACTTAATCATGGCGATGGCTGATTTCTCGTCAGAACCGATTAAGCTATAAACAAAAGAGCTCCATCTGTAATGGCACCTTTATCAAAATTATGCTAGACACTAAAAGACAATAGATATAAAAGTTCCCGTGTTTTATATCTTAGAGGATTGAGTAACAAGAGATTCGTATTCTAAATAGTGTGTCAGAATCGGAAGTGTGGTTACAAAGCGAAAACGAAGCCTCTATTACGCGATTATTGATAGTACTGGTACAATTTCCTGAAAGAAAACCTACGCAGCTTCAGTATGGAACGAAATAGTTATTTTTCATTCATCCAGACAGAAATGAAGATAAAGATCTTCATACGAATTATTTTATGAATAAATATATATGGAAAGAGTTTGTAATTTTTTTAATGCAACAGTTTTTAAAAGACACTGTTTCTCAAAAGTAACAGTCTATACTACAGACTAAGATTTCATATCAAAAAGTAAAATTGAATATACAGTAATTGCCGTTAAAACTTGCAGCATTCAAGAAACGTCAAATTGACGTGAAGTGTTCTACACGCTTGGTTATGCAAATGATTAGCAGTTCGGCGTAAGCGAAAAAAGAAGTAGTAAGGCCACCTACACTTCGCATATAAGGAAGATTACGCAGCACATTTCTCATTCAGAATTCGGGTTTGAATGTTGTTTGTTCGTAAGAAGGTCGTATTATACATGGTTTAAGATCTCACGATTCGTTTAGTTACGTCAGAGGGCCAGTAAGTCACAGAGATCACATACTACATTGTACTTCGTTAAGTTAAAAAAAAAGTTAAATTTATTTATCCAGTACGCAATTATAGTACAGCGTAAAACGCGTGAAAGTTGATCACAAACTCACACAGGTACACGAAAAAGTATAAAATGATGGAGGATAACGTTAGGAGCGTTGCTTCTGCCCACTGCTTTCAAAGTCAACGTGCGGAAATGTATGTATCTCACGAAGAAAGTCGGCGTAACTAAGACAAGGAAGAGTCGTCTAGTATTTAACCGCAGCTATACACTATCTGACCAAAAGTATCCACACTCGTACTAGTGGTTGTGTCCGACCTACACCGTTATGACGGCTTCAACCCTTCTTATGACGCTTTCAGTGAGATGTCTGTAGAGGAACAGAAGCAGAAAAGGTAGAGACGTTTGACGCTGGGGTCTCAAGCGAAATCGACGTCGTAACTCATCGCAATGGTGTTCCATCGCGTTGCGGTCATGAATGTGAATAGCCGCCCTTTGTGGCCGAGCGGTTCTAGGCGCTTCAGTCCGGAATCGCGTTGCTGCTACGGTCGCATATTCGAATCCTGCCTCGGGCATGGATGTGTGTTATGTCCTTAGGTTAGTTAGGTTTAAGTAGTTCTAAGTCTAGAGGACTGATGACCTCAAATGTTAAGTCCCATAGTGCTCAGAGTCATTTTTGGGAATGTGAGTAGGTCAGACCTCCTCAGGAATGTTATTGTAGACAAAACATTGCCTCACAGATGTTCATTGTCACTCACATATGAACAACCACTGTTTCCGAACTGTTATTCCACTACACGCAGTACATAGAGCTGTACAAAGCGTTCATATCCTTCTCCATTTAGTGTTTTCTTAAGCGCAATAAGTACACCACACACTAATGGCGAAAGACACCTCTTATTATACCACAATCTCCTCGTACTTCGCTATTTTGGCCCTACACAGCGAGGTGTGTATCGCTCTCTACGCGCTCTCCAAACCAGAGCCCTTAAGTCAGATTGCGACAAGGTATTGCGAGATTCCTCACTAGAAACCAATCGACTCCAGCCATCTACTACCCAGTGCCGTCGATCTGTATGCAACCTCAACCTGAAGCGCCGGTTAGTACTGTCAACAGGAATGGCTTGTAAGGAGCTGTATGACCGCTACACCCCATTCTTTTATATTACCACATCCATCGTGCTAGCAGGTCTGCTGGTAGCACTTTGGAACTCACCGGTGATTCCTTCCGCTGATTTCATGCGAGTCTGACAGTCACCATCCGCAATTCTCGATGGTTCCTTTCCGTCAGTTCGTGAGGTGTGCTTAGTCTCGGTTTAGCCGTGGCAGTTCCTTCGCTTTTTCTCTTTATAGTGACAACATTAACGGTCGACTTCGGCATCTTTAGAAGGGTTGAAATGTCCCTGATGGATCAATCACACAAGTGACAACCAGTGACTAGTCAGCATCAGAAGTCACTGAGTTCTCCTGATTGAGCCACTCTGCTGTTATTACTTCTCTACTGACAACGCAATACTCCCCGCCTTCTTTTATTCTGGCGACTCCGCCTCTGGTGACATCTAGTGGTCAATTTCACATTACATAGGAGTTTCTGGATGCTACCGATCGAAGAGCGTATACAAAGGAGGTGAAAAGTCGGAACTGAATACCCGCAGATGAACGAAGCTTGGAGCAAGGACTGGCACTTGGCCCGCTACACAAACAAATATGTCCATTACTGTTTCGTTCAAAGGGTTCAAATGGCTCTGAGCACTATGGGACTTAACACCTGAGGTCATCAGTCCCATAGAACTGAGAACTACTTAGCCCTAACTAACCGAAGGACATCACACACATCCATGCCCGAGGCAGGATTTGAACCTGCGACCGTAGCAGCAGCGCGGTTCCGGACTGAAGCGCCTAGAACCGCTCGATCACAGCGCCTGGCGTCGCCGGTCTCCGTCAGTCAACAGACGGAGTCGCCCTGTTCGCTTTCACTATCACATCGGAAACAGTGGATCTAGGGATGTTTAGGAGTGTGGAAATCTCGCGTACAGACGTATGGCACAAGTGACACCCGATCACCTGACCACGTTCGAAGTCCGTGAGTTTCGCGGATCGCACCATTCTGCCCTCTCATGGTGTCTAATCAGTACTGAGGTCGCTGATGTGGAGTACCTGGCATTACTTGTCATAGCAACGAACCTAATATGAAAAAAATGTATTTTTTGTGGGGTGTCCGGATATTTTTCATCACATAGTATACTAAGGAATTTGGCCGTTGTGAGATCCTTACTTGTAGTTGTTTACCATTCATCTTCTTTTCTTCAGTTTTTTTTCTGTTTGAAGTCGTATACGACGAGGATAGGTGATTAAGCGCTGCTATAGGTGGACATGGATGGGAACTGGAGGAGACCATGACTGTTGAAATCTACAGGAATATTTTTGTAGAAATTTAGGGAACAAAGATGGCGGCATTATCATTTCAGTACTAGATCAAATAACAGCCATTATTTTCTGCGTAAAATAGTTATGTGCTATCCCGCAATAATATGGAAACGTATAGTTATCATTTGTAGACTATCTGCGACGTACACCTCAGAAGTGCTCCGTTATTTCCTGATGGAGTATACTCGATGTTGCTGATTCTTTTTGGAACACAACTGCTTGTTCGGTTGCTGTTGTATGTTGTGATGCGGTGCCAGAAGTACCCTTCATTGACGAAACTCACTTGTGAGCAACATGAATGACAGTTGCGGGTAGATAATGAATTCTTCATCAGGTTGCCCTCCATGGGGTAATGTTTGAACTCTGTAAGCATTCACTTGAGCACGAACAACTGCAACAATTCCGCACTGCATTGATAATGACCTGACACAGGTCGAAATCTGATCTACGTTGTGACTATAAATGTCATATTAAAGCAACTTAATTCTACGACTGTTTGCTGCTCTATCTAATCCAAGATAATGAATTATTTAGTCGATTGCAAGTTACTATCAACGTAACTTTATTTTTATTTCTTTATTTGTATACTCAACTCTTGGACACAGGAATGAAACAAACCAGTCTTTTATTTCAATAAACGTCGTGCAGGGTCTCACTTCCTGATGCTTTCCATGATCCTCCAACTACACTCCTGGAAATGGAAAAAAGAACACATTGACACCGGTGTGTCAGACCCACCATACTTGCTCCGGACACTGCGAGCGGGGTGTACAAGCAATGATCACACGCACGGCAAAGCGGACACACCAGGAACCGCGGTGTTGGCCGTCGAATGGCGCTAGCTGCGCAGCATTTGTGCACCGCCGCCGTCAGTGTCAGCCAGTTTGCCGCGGCATACGGAGCTCCATCGCAGTCTTTAACACTGGTAGCATGCCGTGACAGCGTGGACGTGAACCGTATGTGCAGTTGACGGACTTTGAGCGAGGGCGTATAGTAGGCATGCGGGAGGCCGGGTGGACGTACCGCCGAATTGCTCAACACGTGGGGCATGAGGTCTCCACAGTGCATCGATGTTGTCGCCAGTGGTTGGCGGAAGGTGCACGTGCCCGTCGACCTGGGACCGCACCGCAGCGACGCACGGATGCACGCCAAGGCCGTAGGATCCTACGCAGTGCCGTACGGGACCGCACCGCCACTTCCCAGCAAATTAGGGACACTGTTGCTCCTGGGGTATCGGCGAGGACCATTCGCAACCGTCTCCATGAAGTTGGGCTACGGTCCCGCACACCGTTAGGCCGTCTTCCGCTCACGCCCCAACATCGTGCAGCCCGCCTCCAGTGGTGTCGCGACAGGCGTGAATGGAGGGACGAATGGAGACGTGTCGTCTTCAGCGATGAGAGTCGCTTCTGCCTTGGTGCCAATGATGGTCGTATGCGTGTTTGGCGCCGTGCAGGTGAGCGCCACAATCAGGACTGCATACGATCGAGGCACACAGGGCCAACACCCAGCATCATGGTGTGGGGAGCGATCTCCTACACTGGCCGTACTCCTCTGGTGATCGTCGAGTGGACACTGAATAGTGCACGGTACATCCAAACCGTCATCATACCCATCGTTCTACCATTCCTAGAACGGCAAGGGAACTTGCTGTTCCAACAGGACAATGCACGTCCGCATGTATCCCGTGCCACCCAACGTGCTCTGGAATGTGTAAGTCAACTACCCTGGCCAGCAAGATCTTCGGATCTGTCCCCCATTGAGCATGTTTGGGACTGGATGAAGCGTCGTCTCACGCGGTCTGTACGTCCAGCACGAACGCTGGTCCAACTGAGGGGCCAGGTGGAAATGACATGGCAAGCCGTTCCACAGGACTGCATCCAGCATCTCTACGATCGTCTCCATGGGAGATTAGCAGCCTGCATTGCTACGAAAGGTGGATATACACTGTACTAGTGCCGACATTGTGCATGCTCTGTTGCCTGTGTCTATGTGCCTGTGGTTCTGTCAGTGTGATCATGTGCTGTATCTGACCCCAGGAATGCGTCAATAAAGTTTCCCCTTCCTGGGACAATGAATTCACGGTGTTCTTATTTCAATTTCCAGGAGTGTATGTTAAGAGGGTAACGATGTGTGAAAGAAATGTAAACGAGAAGGGTGTATGCAGCTCTGAAGATAGGTAGTAGGGCAGCAAGCTTCTCAATGCAGAAAGTAAAAAGGCTGAAAGCTGGAATGGCCTGCGTCGCGCGGAATGACCGCCCGGTTTGAGGCGCCATGTCACGGATTGCGCGGGCCCAACCGTCAGAGGTTTGAGTGCTCCCTCGAGCATGGGTGTGTGTGTGTTGTTTTTAGCCTAAGTTAGTTTAAGTAGTGTGTGAGTCTATGGACAGATGACCTCAGCAGTTGCCCCTTAGGAATTCACACACATTTGAATTTGAACAGGAATGACCTGCGATGCTTGAGACAGATCAGTTTGGTTAGAGTAGCAAAGGCACCGGTCTGCTCTTAGCCAATGAGAGCGAGAGATTCGAACAAGGAACGTAGGGTCCGACCAGGAGCCCTCTGGGCAGACTGTTCGCTGGAGCGCTCTGGGAAAAGCAAAAACCGCGGAAGCACTGTGGCTGCGGTATGGGAAGATGTGGTAGAAATGCGATATTCTACTTGATACGTTTCTTAGCGTTGCACTTAGTTTCAGTTCAGGTGTAGAAGTACTCAGCGGGACAGTAATGGTTCTAATTTTGGCAGACCGAGTGCTTTTCTAGGTCATAGTCATAATGGCTCTGTACTAGTATGAGCAAGTAGCTTTTGGGGCTTTAAGACGAACAGCAGATACCAGTATGACTGTTTTTCTTTATAGTATAAATGATTTCAATTCGTGGTATAAATTTGGTGGCGAGAAATTAATATTTTATGGTATTTTCCTTGTGATGTGCTGGCCGGAGTGGCCGAGCGGTTCTAGGCGCTACAGTCTGGAACCGCGCGACCTCTACGGTCGCAGGTTCGAATCCTTCCTCGGGCATGGATGTGTGTGATGTCCTTAGGTTAGTTAGGTTTAAGTAGTTCTAAGTTCTAGGGGACTGATGACCTTAGCAGTTGAGTGCCATAGTGCTGAGAGCCATTTGAACCTAGTGATGTGTATCGGGGCGCATGTTGGCCCACTTTTCCACGTGGCACCTTCAGTGTCCAGAGGAATGCATTCTGTGAGCAAATAAGGATAGGAAGTGTTGTAGATTAAGTCTTATGTAATTATTTTGTGAATTTTGATGAGTTTCTTTATGGGTTCTGTTGCTCCACGTGTCGTGTACACAGATAATGAGCGCGGCAGTAGTAACAGTATTTCGCTTTTGTAATGTTTTTTCGTGCTAAAACACTAAGATAAATTTTCTGAAATGAGAGGGGCGCTTTTTCTATAAGTTTTGTAAACTTCCAGGTGGTTTTCTTTGTACGAACATTGACGATTGTTGCTCACACCACGTGGCATGTGAGGGTGGCTCCTGGCGTAGTAGAGACATGAGGACTAGACTTAACCACTCCGAAAACTCATTAGTACAATTCTTCGTGTAACCATTTTATCGTCTCTCGTAATTTTTCGAAATTTTATGGTAGTTTTGTGTCCCAGCCCGCCACGTTTACGATACTGGACGGTCTGACCACGTGTTCAAAAAAATGTTCAAATGTGTGTGAAATCTTATTGGACTTAGCTGCTAAGGTCATCAGTACCTAAGCTTACACACTATTTAACCTCCTAAATTATCCCAAGGACAAACACACACACCCATGCCCGAGGGAGGACTCGAACCTCCGCCGGATCCAGCCGGACACCAAGTGTTCAGTTCGTGCTTTGTTTGGATAAATAGTCAGTACTTAATAATTTCGAATGACCATGGCCTTCAACCATTCCCATCGTGGTAAAACCAGATCTTTTGCCGTATTATTTCCGATGAGAAGCGTCTTTGCTTGCTTTTGCCAACTTGCAGGTACAAGCTTTTGCTGCATGTCTGGCAAACTAAAATTTTAGAAGCACGCAGTTGAAACTAAATCCTGACATCCGTACGAGGAATATCAGCCGTCTAGCTGTAAGAAATATGACTCTCTAGCCACTGCAAACACGAAAGACCAAAAAGCCTACGAACAATTCTGTTATCTTTGCGAGCCGTTTCATGCATTACGTTTAGAATTATTACTAATAAATTATTCCGGACGATTTTATAAGAACCATTCGATATTACTCAAGCACGATATTACTGCACTTGGATGTTGTCGGGAACAGTCGGTGACGTACAGTAAACAAGTACAATCGTGGCTAAGGAAAACACAATCCAGTATCAATTTAAGTCATTGTGCATATACTATCTACCCCATTTACGCACTAACCACGGCAAGCCGACTAAAGCGCAATAATATTGTGGTCGATTATGCTTTTGCACATTATATGCAAACAGCACCGTTTTTACTAATATATGTAGGTAGATGACCTTCAAATTTAACAAATCATAAAGTTTATGCAACCCTTCAGAAGGAGCTACACACTTCATCCGAAGCACGTCGATTCTTACTATGTGAAATATACCTTAGATCCGGATGACTTATAACGTAGATTAAACTTTTCTGTTCTGGCACCTTCCTTTCTGCTATATTTGTATTTGGGTAAAGGACTACATAGTTTCGCTGAAGGAACGTTGTTCCTAGCCAGTGTAGTTGCGTCGTAAAAAGCGACCTAGTTTTAGTCAGTGGGGCAATCATAACATACTAAACTCATATTCAGGAAGAACAAAACACCTTGAACGATTAGAGATAGGACGTTCATACTCACAGGACATGTATATTAGTATGTTCTGCAGAAACTATTAGCGTTTGGACCATGTCGGCCAGCGGGTTCAAGATCAACATCGATATTGCGGCGTAATACCACCTACCGGTAAAATACGCCTATGGCTCTCGTTGGCGCTGTAAACCGAAGGTAATGGATCAGTGCAGCTTGAGCAGATGTGCAGGATGCGTCGCGGACATATGCGCGAACTATACCGTCAAAACCGAGCGAGGTGGCGCTGTGGTTAGCACACTGGACTCGCATACGGGAGGACGACGGTTCAATCCCGCGTCCGGCCATCCTGATTTAGGTTTTCCGTGATTTCCCTAAATCGCTTCAGGCAAATGCCAGGATGGTTCCTTAGAAAGGACACGGCATATTTCCTTCCCCATCCTTCCCTAATCCGAGCTTGTGCTCCGTCTCTAATGACCTCGTTGTCGACGGGACGTTGAACAGTAATCTCCTCCTCCTCCTGTACCGTCAAATCAGTGACTTTGAAAGGGGGGGGGGTGACATTATTGGCGTGAGAGAATGTGATGCATCCATACGGGAAATTGCTACTCGCCTCAGCCGAATTGTTTCGGAAGAGCAAAGCGAGGCTGCAGAATGGTTCACAGAAGACTCTAAAACACGACTAGATGGGTCTGGTCGCATCACCCAGGCCACACCCCCCCCCCCTCCCTCGCCCTACTAGATCGACACCTCGTCAAAATGGCACAGCAGGACATATCTGCGTACTCTTCGGCTTTGGCGCGAAAGAGGAACAGTGCTACACATCGTGCACTGTCAGAGATGACAGTCCGTCGCCGTTTGGGTTACGTGCGCGTCGTCTACTTCTCCGCTTACTTTGAGGAACGCTCAGAAACATGCTGGACGGAGATAGCGTAAGGAACGACGTCACTGGGGACAGGAATTCCATCAGATAGTGTTTCCTGACGAAACCAGTTTCTGTTTGTTTGGAAATGATGGCGGCATTTTGGTTCGCCGCAGACAGGGGGAGCGTCATCACAGTCACTGCATTCGCACAAGACATACAGCGCCAAATAAAGGCGTTAAGGTGTAGTTTGCTATTGCGTACAACCACAAATTGCAGTTGGTGCGTGTCCAGTGTGACCTACGTGAATGACATCCTGCGACCCGTAGCCATACCCTTTCTGCACAACACCCCAGATGCCATTTTCAGTAAGACAACGCACAACCACAAGTTGCTGCACAAACACATGCCTTTATCGTGTCACAAGATGTCAGCCTTTTGCTCTGGTCCTCCACGTCACCAAACTTGTTGTATATCGAATATATGTGCGGTATGGCTAAACGACGGGTGCAGCGCTGTGACCCAACGCCAAACACCACAGATGAACTTTGGAACCAGGTGAATGCAGCGTGGATGGCTATACCAATGGTCACCATTCGCGCCTTATACGCGTCGATGCCATCACAAATGGAACAAATTATCAGGACCCATAACGGACCCTATGCCAGGTAGGCAGCAAGACACATGCTGAACCGAGGTGACCGTAATGCTTATCATTTCTGGAGAACATACTAATGTACATGTCTTGTGAATGTGAACTTCCTATCTCTAGTCGTTTAAAGCGTTCTGTGTTTTTTCCTGAACATGAATGTATTTTAGGTCGCCTTCAGTTCAATGTAACAAGAGAGACGAACGCTTGAATGGTTCCTTTCGTAAAACCAACGGTAGTTTAATCCCGTATCTTTACTATGTGTAACCAAATATTCCATCTCTATAAGAGCTCACTGGTACGACTTTGGATCCTACCAAAGTATCTCCTCTTACGATAAGGAACTGTCACTTTAGGGAGCACCTTATATGAGGACAATCCTTTGAATATTAGTGATGCGTTTGAGTAGAAAAACTGTTCTTCCAGAGTCGAGTAGGTCATTGCAAACGAATCGCATAATACAAAACGCGACTACGGAGATGATTTTAGTTACTGTAGCTAAGGTTTACTAGTTGAATACCATGACTCCAGGATATTTTGCTGACCCTCGCTTATGAGCAATTTGCATTTTTTACGTATGCACGAAAAAATTAATTTCCCAAACTGTATTGTAACTGATTTATATCTCTCCGAAATTAACAGTTATAATTACAGTAGAACAACATGGACTTAAGTGTTTATGAAATTTTGAAATTATTTTGCAGTTTGAATACCAAAGGCAGCGTTCTTCAGTATTGGCGTTCTTCATTATACTTTTTATGGTATGTAGCTGAATACGCTGTTCCAATACGAACAAACAGCTGAAAGGCATTAAATATAACGCAGCTGCAGCATTAACGTTGACTATGGTTCACGCATCAGCGGTTTCTCATTTCCTGTAAATCACGCAGTATTCATTGACGATTTATTCATTTGATTGCGCTTGGATGCAACTACATAATGACCTACACAGCTCTGGACACGTAATTCAGATTCAATCATGCTGTTAAGCTGATTTTGTGTCTGTAGAAAAGTCAAGCGATATGAAATATATTTATTTATCCATATATTCCGTGTAAGTTCAGAAACTTTACTTCATAATTAGCATTATCTCAGTTGGAATAAGTCTCGATCTTAAAAACCCATACAAAGGGATGTGACTGTGCTGATGTTCGCTATGAAGGTGCTCTATTTTGTCACATATCTCCTGTATGCCACTAAATACACACTGTGTGACGTCAGAATATGAATCCGAGGATATGGAGCTGCAGATGTAATGAGATAATATCGAAAACGTTTTATCAAGCACAAAAAGTCAACAAAGAGAAATAAATGATTTCGTAAGGTCAAAGTAGCTACGTAATTCAATTACTGGTACATACCTGAATTTATAGTTGCCCCACGTACACTGATAATTAACTGTTAAGGACTGCTCGCCCCCCCCCCCCCCCCCCTAACGCATACGGCACAAACCAACCATCAGGCTTTGCTGTCAGTTATCGTAGAAAACTTTCGTTGAAGGGTCAGGTAAAGAGAATATACTTCCACGCGACGATAAGACTTTACGTGGACGTATTGTTGCCCAGAAATCGCTGATCACAAATATGGAACTGCGACGTCATTTCGACGGGTTTAGACAACTCTGTCATTAGACGCTGTAGCAATGGAGGGAAGGAAGGTTTGTGTTTAACGTCCCTTCGACGACCAACCAGTAAATAGTAATTCGTAGTACATTTTTTTTTTTTTTTTATTGGATTGACTTGCTCTGGCCCACGATATGTATCCAGTCGAACATTTTTAGGATGGATTACAACGTCAGTTTTATTTCAGACCAATTCATCCAACCGACTATACTCTATGCCAGCATTCAAAGTATTAGAATTTAGTGAAAAACGTTTCCGTGCACTGAGGGAGATAATATTGGCAAAATGAGGAGTTGCAAGTTATTACTCATTCCTTACAAAGGCAGCAGATACATAATAGGCAGTGTTCACAGTTCACGAAGGATGGGTGAAAATACGCGAACACCAAAATCGTAACACGTCACCATGCCTACTATGGTGAAGAAAAACCGTTAGCATCAAAACAGCTCATGGAGGCATCTCATGGAGATGGATAGCGATCACACATCCCTCTCTCCAAACTAGAAAACAGAAGTTGAATAATATTGAGATCTGGTGACTATGATGGCCAGGGAAGGTACGAGAATTCATCCTTGTCCTCACGGTGCACGTTGCATGAACAGTGGCCTTGGCATTTTGGAACACAACATCACCATTGAGCAACAAACATTGTACCATGGGATTGACATGATCAGCCAAAATGGCCACATAACCCATGGCACAGTAATGCGACTTTGATGGGTAACCAGAGGTCCCACAGAATACCATGACATGGCTACCCATATCATCACCCAAACCCAGACATGTTTCACTGTTATGACGAAAGCTCGGCCAGAAGTTAGAAACAGCGAGAAAAAAGACTCATCACGGTTTCCTGTTACAGCCATTTACATCACTGATGACTTGAATATCAAGAGCTCAGATGGAAACCCACTTCTAAGCCAAGAAGGGAAAGTAGAAAGGTGGAAAGAGTATATAGAGGGTTTATACAGGGGCGATGTTCATGAGGACAATATTATGGAAATGAAAGAGGAGGTAGATGAAGATGATATGGGAGATATGATACTCCGTGAAGAGTTTGCCAGAGCACTGAAAGACCTAAGTCGAAACAAGACCCCGGGAGTAAACAACATTCCATTAGAACTACTGACAGCCTTGGGAGAGCCAGTCCCAACAAAACTCTACCATCTGGTGAGCAAGATGTGTGAGACAGGCGAAATTCCCTCAGACTTCAAGAAGAATATAATAATTCCAATCCCAAAGAAATCAGGTGTTGACAGATGTGAAAATTACTGAGCTATTAGTTTAATAAGTCACGGCTGCAAAATACTAACGCGAATTCTTTGCAGACGAATGGAAAAACTGGTAGAAGCTGACCTTGGGGAAGATCAGTTTCGATTCCGTGGAAATGTTGGAACACGTGAGGCAATGCTGAACCTACGACTTATCTTAGAAAAAAGATTAAGGAAAGGCAAACCTACGTTTCTAGCATTTGTAGACTTAGAGAAACCTTTTGACAATGTTGACTGGAGTACTTTCTTTCAAATTCTGAAGATGGCAGGGGTAAAATACAGGGAGCGAAAGGCTATTTACAATTTGTACAGAAACCAGATGGCCGTTATAAGAGTAGAGGGGCACGAAAAGGAAGCAGTGGTTGGGAAGGGAGTGAGACAGGTTTGTAGACTCTCCCCGAGGCTATTCAATCTGTATATTGTGCAAGCAGTAAAGGAAACAAAAGAAAAGTTCGGAGTAGGTATTAAAATTCATGGAGAAGAAATAAAAACTTTGAGGTTCGCCGATGACACTGTAATTCTGTCAGAGACAGCAAAGGACTTGGAAGAGCAGTTGAACGGAATGGACAGTGTCTTGAAAGGAGACGAACATCAACAAAAGCAAAACGAGGATAATGGAATGTAGTCAAATTAAGTCGGGTGTTGCTGAGGGACTTAGATTAGGAAATGAGACACTTAAAGTAGTAAAGGAGTTTTGCTATTTGGGGAGCAAAATAACTGATGATGGTCGAAGTAGAGAGGATATAAAATGTAGACTGGCATTGGCAAGGAAAGAGTTTCTGAAGAAGAGAAATTTGTTAACATCGAGTATAGATTTAAGTGTCAGGAAGTCGTTTCTGAAAGTATTTGTATGGAGTGTAGCGATGTATGGAAGTGAAACATGGAAGATGAATAGTTTAGACAAGAAGTGAATAGAAGCTTTCGAAAAAGTGATGCTACAGAAGAATGCTGAAGATTAAGTGGGTAGATCACATAAGTAAGGAGAAGGTATTGAATAGAATTGGGGAGAAGATGAGTTTGTGGCACAACTTGACTAGAAGAAGGGATCGGTTGGTAGGAGATACTCTGAGGCATCAAGGGATCACCAATTTGGTACTGGAGGTCAGCGTGGAGGGTAAAAATCGTAGAGGGAGACCAAGAGATGAATACTCTAAGCAAATTCAAAAGGATGTAGGCTGCAGTAGGTACTGGGAGATGAAGAAGCTTGCACAGGATAGAGTAGCATGGAGAGCTGCATCAAACCAGTCTCAGGACTGATGACCACAACAACAACAACAACAACGACACTGACTGAATTTGGATTTACGGCTCGCCCTGCAATTATGTTTGGTGCTTACAGTGTTCGCGAGTGCAACTTTCAGCTCTGCAGAAACTTACTCTTATTTTTGGCACAATCTTCTTCAACGGCTGTCCATTCCGAACACTTTCCGATCCTGGTATCTGAGTAGTCAGCGCGACAGAATGTTAGTCCCAAGGGCCCGGGTTCGATTCCCGGCTGAGTCGGAGACATTTTCCGCTCCGGGGCTGGTGTTGTGTTGTCCTAATCATTATCATTTGATCCCTATCGACGCGCAAGTCGCCGAAGTGGCGTCAAATCGAAAGACTTGCACCCGGCGAACGGTCTACCCGACGGGAGGCCCTAGTTACACGACATTTACATCACGAACACTCAAAAACACACACTTTCGTCCCCTTTTCCTGTATATGGAACGAGTTTTTGACAAGGTGCTTCTCGAAATGTCAAATACCTCGTCTACCATGGTTACGAGCGCCAATAATTTGCCAACTTTCGAATACAATGAGTTCCGATATAATACACTCACTACTACACAGATGACTGCTCTAACACAACTGACATTGGCAACGTATTGAAGACCTTCATAGCTGCCGTTTGTAGTCAGTACAAGAGCACAACATGCTGGTTTGGCGAACATCTGCATTTCTGTTCAAGTATCCATATCCCGTTGTGTTTCCGTATTTTTGTTCAAATGTTCAAATGTGGGACTGAACTGCTAAGGTCATCAGTCCCTAAGCTTACACACCAGTTAACCTAAATTATCTTAAGGACAAACACACACACCCATGCCCGAGGGTAGGACTCGAACCTCCGCCGCGATATTTTTGTTCACCCCTGCATTTTAGTTTAGGAATACAGCCGAGTAAGCTGTTGTATTTTTTATAGTTTACAACAAGAAGATATCTCATAACAACACACTCTAATCGTTATCATGACTTTGTTTACCTCTTGGCATGGCTGACAGTGATGTCTTATCGCACTGCTCATTATCTAACCCCGTTCCGGCAGCAAAAAGCACACGCGACAGTTGCGTGTAAGGAAAGCGCACATGAATAATATAAACGATCGTACACCCAAATATGCATATAGACCGGTCTTCTGTTAATTTATTCTCGTGTACTTATAACCCAGGATACTCATTATAACAATAGGGATAAAGCCTGAAAATCAATTTATTGCATATGGGCGCCTATTTTAAATTCGAAGTAAGTTTCAAACTAGCCACTTTACATTGCTAAATAAACCTAACAGTTGTCTTAAATGTTCTGTAATAGTTCACCAATGTGTCATTTCACCTCTTCCCGGTGTTGATGATGAGAGAATAACTATCAAGCGTACGGCCTGGTATCTGTGTTCTGTAATAACAGAAAGTGACCACAATTAATAGCAAGATCGTAGCCCACCTGAACATCGTACTCATTGGATAGAGTTCAGGGCTTATATGCATTAATTATTCTCCGAATTCAGCAATGAATTATGAATGTAGCAATCAGTTCAATGTGATGAGGAACACGAATCGATTATGTTATACAAGGATAGGGAAGAAAAGAATTTCATACGTACAAGGTGAATACAATGAAATGCCCGGCCATCGTAAATTCTTTTTCGTTTTTGGCGATTTACCGTCGTAGCGTAAAGAGACCTGTCACAAATAGCACTAGCGCACAAATTTCAATCAGGCGTGCACATACAGGAGATACGAATGATTCAAATATTCTTTTTTTGGGAGTTTTGACGACAATGAAGGCTGTGATAGTGATCATCAACACGGCAGATTCGGCGGAAGAGAGATTCTGCGAAGTTCAGTTCGCGTCTGACTTGGGACAAACGGCAAAAGTGTCAGCGTCTGTTCACCAGAGATGCAACTGAAAATTTTATTGATTCTGAGTCAATAAATGCGACAAAAACTCATTATTTTCCTCTCGATTATATTTTGTAGATTTCAAGCGTTTTCAAACTCTGATATACCGGAAACAGAACATACATTTTCATCAACTTTTCTTGGCCAAAAGTATCTCATCCATTAATGTACAGTGACATTCTTGAATAAATTCTTTTAGGAGTTCTTGCGGCATTAAATATTCAGTCTCAGACTTTCGATCACTTCCTCCGTCGTCATCGGCAGGCGATGTCAAAAAGTCGTCGGAGGAAGTCGTCGAATGCTTGAGATTGAACACAAATCTGACGCGGCCAGAATTCCGTGGAGCATTAATCAAGTAATAACTCATATATGCACTGCAACGTTTCATCTGCAGTATTCTGTGTACGAATAAATTCACAGTGTACAAGTCTACACTGTGAGACACCTAAATAAAGTTGACGTACTACTTGTCGAAGTATAACAACATGGTAATAATTGAATCGTGCTGTTTATTCATACCAAAAGCAGCGAAACAGTCTTTACTTCACTGAAGTTAAGGTAGTGACTGTATAAAATTGAATAAACGAAACTATGTTTTAACGTACACGTTTCTCTTCAGTTCACTGAGATCTGTCTATAGTAAGAGTGCGTGCTAATGCAGCACTACATCAACAAATACGGTCACTGTAGATGTGTGATAATTAATAGGTTCGAAACAGTTGTGGCAAAATATATGTTATTGACTCAATTGATTACAGATGAGCTCAAAATCTCCGATATAATTTTACAAGCAATTGGGAACACTTGTTATCAATATTAAAGGGATAATTAAGTACATAAATACATGGAAATGTTACGATTTATTTTCCAAATGATTATATAAACCACTCAGGAATATAATAGAAAGAGTGTCTGAATTCGAAGGTGCAGTGCGCGGTTTACAGCAACAACGGTGCTCAGAAATAAATTTTAGTTGTAGGACAGGTACAGTAACACTGACCTGTCAGTGTTACTGTTCAGACATACTATATGCAAGCACGAATTGGCGTTTAACGTTCAATTTTGCATAGTAAAGTGTTGCATGCCGCCAGTACCCTTGTCTGGGGATGAAGACTGGAGACAGAGCAGATACTCTCAGATAAACAAGAATAACTGAATTTGTTACACTTCTGGCCATTAAAATTGCAACACCACGTCAGACTGGCTTGAAGTGTACGACATGCCTGAATATGCAAATAATTAACATCGAAGTGTAGCCACACAATGTATGTAGGATTAACGTCATCTGCATTTTGTATATAAGAAAAGATATCGCAGTGGGTTTCTCAATCAGAAATCACCATAAAATGTTAGTTGGTTTGGGAAAAGCCCGGGTTCCCGGGTTTGATTCCCGGCGGGGTTAGGGATTTTCTCTGCCTCGTGGTGGCTGGGTGTTGTGTGATGTCCTTAGGGTAGTTAGGTTTAAGTAGTTCTAAGTTCTAGGGGACTGATGACCATAGATGTTAAGTCCCACAGTGCTCAGAGCCATTTTTCGTTTGGGAAAATTGTGTTATGACTCGTCTAAGAAAGAGAAATATTTACCGGCAAATGTCGAAAATCGACAGCGGCAGGATCCCCGTCTGTCAAGAGCGCGGTTATCGTTCTAAGATGTCGGTCGAGATCCCATTACTTTCAGGCGAATATGAGACCTATGGGTTAAGGGGAGCCTTACTCAGCGTCATGTAGGGCTTCCACGCGATTGCCGCCCGAGAGGACAGACATTTTGCGCTCGGCCGTGCAGGATCGTACAGCTACGTCATCTACCTTGACTTAGCAAGTGGGCCTGTTGGCAGCAAGACCAGTATACAGATAGTGTGACGACGCTTGGAGCTCCGCTGTCAGCACGGTGATTGTAGCCGTTTCATTTGATGAGACATCAGAGAGAGACACGTCGACCGTGGACCGGCCAATGACCACACCGTACACAGGAGTGCCACCACTTCGTCTTTAGAGACAAGTCCCGACTCTACATACAAGTTTACTATGATAACGAAAGTGGCCAGATTGCATTCTTCATCGTCATATGGGCCCATCACTTAGAGTTCCATTCAGTACACAACACCATCATCTCTAGTTCGCATATCCGGTAATTTTGACAGCAGGAGTAACATTTCTGACTTATTAATAGCGGTGATTGTGCCCTATCTCCGAGAACTCCGTGACGCCTTCAAACAAGGTAACGCAAGGTACAATGTTACACGTTCTCTCCAGACCTACATTATGTGAGCAAAAGTATCCGGACACCTGGTTGAAAATTACGTACAAATTCGTGGCTCCCTCCATCGGTAATGCTGGAATTCAGTATGGTGTTGGCCCACCCTTAGCCTTGATGACAGCATACACTCTCGCAGGCGTACGTTCAATCCGGTGCTGGGAGGCTTTTGGGGAATGGCAGCTCATTCTTCATAGAATGCTGCACTCAGAAGAGGTATCGATGTCGGTCGGTGAGGCCTGGTACGAAGTCGGCGTTCGAAAACAGCCCAAAGGTGTTCTATAGGATTCAGGTCACGACTCTGTGCAGGCCAATCCATCACAGGGATGTTACTGTCATGTAACCACTCCGCCATAGGAAATGCATTATGAACAGGTGCTCGATAGAGTTGAAAGATGCAACCGCCATCCCCGTATTGCTCTTCAACAGTGGGAAGCAAGAAGGTGCTTAAAACATTAATGTAGGTCAGTGCTGTGATAGTGCCACGCAAACCAACAAGGGGTGCAAGCCCCTTCCATGAAAAACACCACACCATAATACTACCGCCTCCGAATTTTGCTGCTGGCACTACACACGCTGGTGGATGACGTTCACTGGCCATTCGCCATATCCACATCGTGCCATCGGATCGCCACATTGTGTACTGTGATTCGTCACTCCACACAACGTTTTTCCACTGTTCAGTCGTCCAATGCTTACGCTCCTCAGACCAAACGAGGCGTCGTTTGGTAGTTACCGACGTGATGTGTAGTTTATGAGCAGCTGCTGGACCATGAAATCCAAGTTTTCTCACCTCCCGCCTAACTGTGATAGTAGTTGCAATGGATCTCGATGCAGTCTGGAACTCCTGTGTGATGGTCTGGATAGATGTCTGCCTGTTACACATTACGGCCTTCTTCAGCTGTCGCCGGTCTCTGTCAGTCAACAGACGAGATCGGCCTGTAAGCATTTGTCCTGTACGTGGCCCTTGACGTTGCTACTTTACTATCACATCGGAAACAGTGGAGCTAGGGATGTTTAGGAGTGTGTAAATCTCGCGTACAGACTTATGACACAAGCGACACCCAATCACCAGACCATGTTCGAAATCCGTGAGTCCGTGGAGCGCCCCATTCTGCTCTCTCACGATGTCTAATGACTACTGAGGTCGCTGATATGAAGTATCTGGCAGTAGGTGTCAGCACAACGCACCTAATATGAAAAACGTATTTTTTTCGGGGTGTCCGGATACTTTTGATCACCTAGTATATCTCGACTCAGTGACTGTTCCATTAGCCAGCAAGTTCTCCAGATCTCACACACACTTAAAACATGTGGTCATGAGTTGTCATGAGACTTGCACGCTCTACTCTACTATCACTAAAATTGATAAATTCTTGCACAAATTTGAAGCGTCATGGGATGACGCGAAGAAAATTGCCCCCTTCTTGTAGCGGTGTACCGTAGGTCTCTAGAAGAGCGTAACGTTCCAAAGGATTGGAAAAGAGCACAAGTCATCCCCGTTTTCAAGAAGGGACGTCTAACAGATGTGCAGAACTATAGACCTATATCTCTAACCTCGATCAGTTGTAGAATTTTGGAACACGGATTATGTTCGAATATAATGCCTTTTATGGAGACTAGAAATTTACTTTGTAGGATTCAGCATGGGTTTCGAAAAAGACGATCGTGTGAAATCCATCTCGTGCTATTCGTCCACGAGACTCAGAGGACCATAGACACGGGTTCCCAGGTAGATGCCGTGTTTGTTGACTTCCGCAAGGCGTTCGATACAGTTCCCCACAGTCGTTTAATGAACGAAGTAAGAGCATACGGACTATCAGATAAATTGTGTGATTGGATTGAGGAGTTCCTAGATAACAGAACGCAGCATGTCATTGTCAATGGAGAGAAGTCTTCCGAAGTAAGAGTGATTTCAGGTGTGCCTCAGGGGAGTGCCATAGGACCGTTGCTATTCACAATATACATAAATGACCTGGTGGATAACATCGGAAGTTCACTGAGGCTTTTTGCGGATGATGCTGTAGTATATCGAGAGGTTGTAACAATGGAAAATTGTACTGAAATGCAGGAGGATCTGAAACGAATTGACGCACGGTGCAGGGAATGGAAATTGAATCTAAATGTAGACAAGTGTAATGTGCTGCGAATACATAGAAATAAGGATCCTTTATCATTTAGCTACAATATAGCAGGTCAGCAAATGGAAGCTGTTAATGCCATAAATTATCTGGGAGTAGGTATTAGAAGTGATTTAAAATGGAATGATCGAATAAAGTTGATCGTCGATAAAACAGATGCCATACTGAGATTCATTGGAAGAATCCTAAGGAAATGCAATCCGAAAACAAAGGAAGTAGGTTACAGTACACTTGTTCGCCCACTGCTTGAATATTGCTCAGCAGCGTGGGATCCGTACCAGATAGGGTTGATAGAAGAGATAGAGAAGATCCAACGGAGAGCAGCACGCTTCGTTGCAGGATCATTTAGTAATCACGAAAGCGTTACGGAGATGATAGATAAACTCCAGTGGAAGACTCTGCAGGAGAGACGCTCAGTAGCTCGGTACGGGCTTTTGTTGAAGTTTCGAGAACATACCTTCATCGAGGAGTCAAGCAGTATATTGCTCCCTCCTGCGTATATCTCGCGAAGAGACCATGAGGATAAAATCAGAGAGATTAGAGCCCACACATAGGCATACGGACAATCTTTATTTCCAAGAACAAAACGAGACTGGAACAGAAGGGAGAACCTATAGAGGTACTCTAAGTAGCCTCCGCCACACACCGTCGGGTGGCTTGCGGAGTATGGCTGTAGATGTAGATGTAGATGTAGATGTAGATATGCCATCCAAGCTCAGTTTAACAGTGTTCAGCTGAAATACGGCAGCTGTTCCTGCCAGGGATGACAACTCTGTAAACTGTATTTCGTATCTTGTACAGCTTCGAAGCACCCAAAGATTTCATGATGCATTCTTCTTATTGCACCATATATCCACAATAAGTAATATTTCGTCATTTGATACCCCCCGCTGGGGTGGCAGTTTTCGTGGTTAGTTTTTATAGCAAAGGATGAAGTTTCATGGATGCACAACGCTAAAAATTAAATAGCACTTCGTTGAGCTTCCACGAGAACTGTTGTAACTCCTGATCTGTTCCAGCACTTAAAGTACATCCTAATACATCCTGTTATGTAAGGGGAAAGGGAGAGAAAACGACAGCAAACATTAGTTAGAAGCTTAACATAGAAACTTTCGGCAGATAAATGTAGCGTGTATGCAAAACACCGAAAAATATTCCAGTAATGTTTTTAATATTATTTGAACCGATTATTCTCCAGAAGAAGTATTTTTCATTTTCAGAATCGACAGTTAGTAGTTACAAATAAATAACTGATTGTGATCCGAAATATTAAGCAGGCAAACAATTATACCATGGCTGCTGCTACTGAATGATTGCTTTTTTCTTGCTCTGGCTGGCAGTTGAATTACTGGTTGTAATCGACATACAGGAATCAGAGCGAGGAGAGCTGCTGAGACTGCTACCGAGAACGAACCATCTTTCTGGCGTGGGCGTTCGCTTGGTTGGTCTGCGAAATGATTAAGGAACGTGCTCAGCATGGGAAACCTGAGGGGCAGTATGGTCCGGCACAGCACGCTCCACAAATACTGCAACGCTGAAACCTCCTGGTAGCCAACTGCAGCACATTAAAATAGTGGAATTTACGTCATAAGCAGCTTGAGAGTCTACAACATGGAACACTGCTGCTTTTGTGGCACTAAAGAATATTTTGTATTTGTCTGTAGGCTTTTATACTCTCTGGCTTTTGTTTCATGGATGCTTTCTGGTGCTTGTATCATATTCGTTACTGACTCTTCAACATAATTGTGTGTCTGAAAAGTGGAAAGCATATTTTATTTCATTACATTTACATATACACTCCGCTAGCCACCAAGGGGTGGCGGAGGGCACAATTCGCGCCAAAGTCATATTTCCCTCCCCCCCCCCCCCCTCCCCTCCCCTCTGTTCCACTCGCGGATCGCGCGAGAGAAAAACGACTGACTGAACGCCTCAGTACGAGCTCTTATTTCCCTTATCTTTTTAATGATGATCATTACGCGATTTGAAAGTTGGTGGTAATAATATATGCTCTACATCCTCGGTGAAGATTGGATTTCGGAATTTAGTGAACAGCCCCTTCCGCTTAGCGCGTCGTCTATCTGCAAGTGTGTCCCACTTCAAACTTTCTATGAGATTTGTAACGTTCTCGCGGTGGCTAAATGTACCAGTCACTAATCTTGCCGCTCTTCTTTGGACCTTCTCAATCTCTTGAATCAGACCCAACTGGTAAGGGTTCCATACAGACGAACAGTACTCTAAGACTGCACGAACTAACGTATTGTAAGCTATTTCCTTTGTTGAAGTACTGCATCGCTTCAGGATTCTACCAATAAACTGCAATCTATAGTTCGCCTTACCCGTTACTTGTATAATCTGATCATTCCATTTGAGATCATTTAGAAACGTCACACCCAGATACTTGACTGATGTTACCGCTTCCAAAGACTGCTCATTTATTTCGTACTCATACGTTAATGGGAATTCTTGCCTTGTTATACGCAGTAGGATACACTTACTAATATTGAGAGATAACTGCCAGTCATTACACCACGCATTTATTTTCTGCAAATCCTCATTGATTTGTTCACTACTCTCGTTTGCAGAGTGGGAACGATTGTGTGGAAAAGGTCGTAACCGACCATGTCGAATGTGTGACTAGAAGACAACGCTGCAATTAGGACTACACTGCCTGATAAAATAAATGTAGCACGCAGAAGAGGAAGAGGAAAAGAAATGAAACATTACGGGTTGAGAGGGTATCTGATGTTATTTCAGTGATTACAGTATCGAGTCAAATTTACAAAGAACTAGGTGGTATCAGTCCATTTAGCAGTATGACGTTGTGCGCTCTCTCTCACTTGGTGGCATGCACTGATTCGGTTGGGAACGATGTCATAAGCCCGCTGCGTCCTCTCCTGAGGCAAGCTGTCCCGCAAGTGTTGTAACTGGTTCTTGACACTGATACTGACTCACGGAGTTGACGTCCGAGCTGATCCAACACATATTCTATTTTGGAGTGATCTGAGGAGCTTGCAGACCTCAGGAGTACCTCTGCATTACGCAGACATTTTAGACGCACATATCATATGTGCACGAGGATTGTCCTGTTGAAAAATGGCACCACAATACTGTCGCATGAGAGGTAACACATGAAGACGCAGGATTTCAGCGACGTACTGAGAGTTCCCTCAGTCACTATCGGCCTCTACCTGAAGGCATACCCGATGGCTCCCCACACCATGATGCCATTAACACTGCAATGCCTCTCCAGAACACTGGAAGAATGGGAGCTCCCACCACTTTCACATCTGAGTGCCCCACAAATCTCAATATTGCATGATTCTACCAGCTGACCATATGGAGACCCACTATGAGGTCCCTTTCAAACGCTGTTGGGTGTTGATAATGATGTCTCCGCGTCCTGCACAGTGATCACTCGACATATGACGTTATTCACGTCCCTTGTACACCCTATCAGGCTTGGTAAAAACACTAAACACGAACAAAATTAATGCACTCTGGCCGCCGTTCCACGTTTCATAGAGAGTAGCAGCTCCAGTCATTCACATCCTCGCCGATGGTGTTGGTTAGCTGGTTGGTTGGTTGATTTGGGGAATGGGAACAAACAGCGAGGTTATCTGTCCCTTAGGATTGGGGGAGGGTGGGGAAGGAAGGCGGCCGCGCCCTTTCAAAGGAACCGTCCTGGAATTTGCCTGAGGTGATTTATGAATGTCCATGGCCATGTCTTCAACATGCTCAGCTTTTTGTCAGGCAGTGTACATTAAATATAATGCGCAGAGTGCTTCTGTTTCTGATAACTACGCCTTCCTTCTCCGGATACAAAAATTTGTGGGTAAGTTGTATACTTCTCAGCTTGGCACAACGGGTGTTGACATCAAAGAAATTTAGTTTTCGTTAAGACGGTACGTGTTGCACAACATAGATTCCAACGTTATCTGCCGAACAGTTTCATACGGATGTTTGAAGTTGTTGTGTCGTGTGTGTTGCGTTGAAATAGATCAAATGTAAGACCGCGTGGTCACAAAATACATTACTAGGCACGGTTGTACGAGAACAGAGGTTGGGTTGGGTTGTTTGGGGGAAGAGACCAAACAGCGAGGTCATCGGTCACATCGAATTAGGGAAGGATGGGGAGGGAAGTCGGCCGTGCCCTTTCAAAGGAACCATCCCAGCATTTGCCTGGAGCGATACAGGGAAATCACGGAAAACCTAAATCAGGATGGCCGGACGTGGGACTGAACCGTCGTACTCCTGAATGCGAGTCCAGTGTGCAAACCACTGCGCCACCTCGCTTGGTACGCGAACAGAAATTCGTTCGAAGTCGGTGAAGGTTTAAGAAGAAATCTGATACTTCATTTTTTAGGGCAAGAATGTGGGTGACGGAACTCAAACGAGAACACACTTTTCTCGCAGGTAGTTAATAGCAAACGTCTCGGAAGTGTGACAACACATGAAACATTGAGAAAACGAGGAATCTGCTATTTGTCGATCGGCGATTAAAGATGTATGACCTTGCGAAAGTAACGGGCGTTCCAGAAGAAAGAGAACATTACACTTTACATGCAGGATGGAGTACGAGATAGTTTTGTCAGACATGAGTGCCACATTTGACGAATGCTGACTTACAGTAAGTGCAATAAAGATGTTCTCACCACTGTTTGGGCCGTGTTAACAATGGCTAAATGACTTCATGAGCCAGTTTGTTACTATGGCTGAGACGGTGGCCCACAGCTTCACAGCAGGAACTAACTAGCAGTCTATGTCGTGGCTGGAATCCTGTGTTCTTACAGCGAAAATTGTCGACTTCATCCCCAGGAAAGCTTTTGGCCAGAGTTTATGGAGATGCAGTATGGAACCATTAATTTTTAATGGTAAATAGTTGTGAATAATACGCAAATACCTTGAGAAAAATGCAAAAAATAAATAAATGCGCCAGAAGAGACATGGAATGCAAACGACAGATATCACCTTTCTTCCAAAAATGGGTATTGCTCACGTTGGTGTTTTGCCAATATAATAACTAATGGATCTGTGCTATGCATTTTTATAAGACTCATCCTATTAACCGCCTCTGATCACACTCAGAACCCATTACTGACAGAAAGAATGTTTACTCTTCAGTAAAGAGGGTGGGACGTCGAATACTGGCAGATTTTCAGAATTATACTTTAGTGACGTCATCTACTCAGTGGAATAATATTCGACAAAGCATTAACCCAAAATGGAAATAAGTTAAGAAAAAAGGGCTTCATTTACCTGTACGTCTTATGTTCTCAGGCCAAAAAGTTTTTACTCTGCGCTCTCAGCCCTATTTAAAAAGCTTTTCTGTGTGACAACAAAAACTGTACACGTTGAAGAGTTCACACTGGATAACTTTCTGCCTGATTATTATCTAGCAATGTATTCTAATTTTTAACGGACATTATGCTAGCTGTATAGCTGAAACCTCAGCTGCCAAGAAACGTAAGTGAAAGTCAAATCTTTTCTTAGGTTGCACTGCACGGAAAGAAAACATTAAGTTTTGAGATTTTGCCAAAATATCAGAGATGTTTGGTTACACATCCAGCAACTCAAACGTGTAATACACACGTTTACTATGCTAACGTCTGTCGCGGTTTCTTTACCGTGACATGATGCCGCAGCCGGTTGAAAAGTTGCTCTGGGTGCTCTCGCTTCACACCACAGCTCCAATTTCAAGTCCAACAAAAGCGTGGATGGCACTCTGCTGCTTTGTCACGTAAACTAATTTTCTGCATCCGACGTAGAATTCTTGCCTTTGAAAATGAAGCCTCCTCGAAGTGCTGTACCGCGGAACGTCGCAATGTCATGTAGACTTCAAACGCCAAAGACCTTTGTCCAGATCCCTGTTACAACGCGAACGGAGGAGGAGGAGAAACTACTTCTCCCACGAAGGCCGAGTGCTGCCGTCGAAGCAATAATATGATTTATGTTCGGCTTTCTAAGAGAGCCACAAAGGACAAAGAAAAAAGCCTTTAATTATTATTATTAGTAGTAGTAGTAATTTTGAACTTTTACTCCATAGAAGATTTAAGACCTTAATCATGAATACCAATTTTTTTGAAGAGTCATTTATTCATTATCTAATGTATTGACAATTTATCGTCACTGTGACGTGACAACGAGACAAAAAAAGCACTTATTTCTATAGACTTCGGCATCACGATATCAATTTCTATTGAAGGACAATAAAATAAAATCATGCTGATTCTGACAGACTTTAATTAATCATAACTGAGCGTATTGAAGGCAAAGATAACTTGTTCCGAAGTAGCAGGAATGTTCAGTAAATCTTTTCATGTGTGTAAGGTAAGAAGGTTCATGTCTAATAATAACGAACTACTCTCTTTTATGAAGTATTTGCCTACGAACAGAGACGCAGATTGTTGTGGTTGGCAGGAGAGGCAACACCGTGTTACTAGAGGAGGGCGAAAGGCACGCGTTTTAGCTCACGCAGGCTGGCGTGAGGTCTGTAACAGGACAAGGAAATTAGACTTTAGAAAAACGGAATGGTGGAATACTTAACTTTAATCCATTAATGATGAACGTCGGTTTTGACGGTACATGATTCACAATATCAATAGTAACTGAATATGGCGCCTTGCTAGGTCGTAGCAAGTGACGTAGCTGAAGGTTACGCTAAACTATCGTCTTGGCAAATGAGAGCGTATTTTGTCAGTGAACCATCGCTAGCAATGTCGGTTGTACAACTAGAGCGAGTGCTAGGAAGTCTCTCTAGACCTGCCGTGTGGCGGCGCTTGGTCTGCAACCACTGATAGTGGCGACACGCCGGTCCGGCGTATACTACCGGACCGCGGCCGATTTAAAGGCTACCAGCTAGCAAGTGTGGTGTCTGGCGGTAACATCACGCAGATGATACAACTACAACCAAGAATGTAGTCTTCAGATTTTTCTTCTTTTTGTAGAATATTTCACTGCCAATTTATAATTTAACTGGCCTATTCTTACTTGAAAATTAACAACTACGCTCATGACTACTGAGATATCGATCAATAGTAATTCCAACGTAATAGAATTGTTATGTAGCGTTAGATACAGCGTCACACCTTTAGTTGCGTCCTATGTTCCGTATTTGAACAACTTTCTCCTCCCGCCACTATTATAACAGCACCTCGCACAGCACACAATCCTGTTCTCAATAAGTGTAGACAGTCACTTATACGGCTGCACCAAACACACGTCAAAAGTTGACAGGAAATACTTCATTCGATAGGTGGAATAACGCAAAGGGCTGCCGACCAGCATGTACGTTAAAAATGGCTCTGAGCACTATGGGACTTAACATCTGAAGTCATCAGTCCCCTAGAACCTAGCACTACTTAAACCTAACCAACCTAAGGACATCACACACATCCATGCCCGAGGCACGATTCGAACCTGCAACCGTAACGGTCCAATGTGTACGTAAGATGACTTGAATTGGGAGAACTTATATAGTAGTTGCTCTTCGATTCTGGAGGAGTCGATTAAGTATCGTCACACGGACACTACTAGTTGAACAGTTTCCGTAAATTGCTTGAGGCCAGCGAGTGCGTGGTTTATTCAAAATGCACCCGGTCAATTTCCTTCAGTACCCTTCTTCATTCTGCGCTTGTGTTTCATTTCTAACGAACTGGTCGTCGATGAGCCAGTAACTTCTAATCTCCCTTTCTCTCTTCCACATTGGCAGTCGTCCTAATTTGTGTGTACTAAAAACAAGCCACAGCTTAACGTGATATGTCGGAGCTGTGTCTATGGCTACCCAAATCTAGCTAAGTGGGACTGAGGTCGGGTGACTTGAGAAGCAACAAAATTCATATTCGTGGACTGTTCCTCAAATCATTCTGATATAATTCTGGAGCTATAAGGAGGTGCTTTATCTTGCTGTTGATTGTCACCCGTGGACATGGTGATAAAAATGATCAGGTTGCAGTATCGTTCAACTATGAGAAATGATGGCATTCGTATCAAGAGTCTCACTTCATCCAATGTACACATTCCCCATAAGAGAATTCGTCCACCGCCGACTCCAATGGAGCTTCGCTAGCAAGAGGGATGCATTACCAGCTCACTCGTTCGTCGCCAGCGACATGTACCGACATGTACCGCGACCTACCAGTCACAGTTGTTGTTATTATCTATCATCAGATTGGTAGATCGTTGCCTGCCCCACGTACTGTAACAGTACGAGGTCATAGACCATGATTTGTGCTACCAATACATTGTTGACCAAGGAATTCTGATCGTGGATGCGGTGAATTTCACGCCACAGTAAATCCTTGAGAACATGGCGCGTGCGCAGCCCATCGCCTGTACGAGTTCTGAGATGAAGTTTCCCATGCATCAGGAACCAAGATCTGGCCACAGTCAAATGCATTGCTGTCGCTCGTCTTGACTGTGTTGCTCATGAGCGTAGTTTCGAACGAATTTGGGCAATGTTTAAGGCACTATACTCGCATATGTAAGGAACGGGGTTCCAATCCACGATCAGCTGTCAAATTTTACCGGTAAAATTTCTGTTGAACCTCTGGGCGACTTCTTTGATAACGTCACAACCGATTGATCCCCAGATCGCGTGCTGAGGCAACTTAGGTTCTCGGTGTCGGCGGGTCACTAAACCGTAACCTAAGTACCTCACTTCGCTTCTAGGCAAACAAATTCTCAGATATTCCCTTTGTTCTCTTCTTTAAACCTCACTCAGCATATAACAAAGTCTTCCAGATGGAACGTACCTTGCTTGACGAGACAGTTCTCGAACCAAGCATTCCACTTTTGTTTTACGCTACTGGATAAGGAGTACAGTTCTGATGTTCTCCCTCATTAATCATTGCTCCTAATAGCAAGCTTTATCTTCCCATTCTGGAACGCTTCCGCTTGTATAAAATGTGCTACAATCCCATCGGTTACATCTAATCGTGCGCAATGACTGCGTAAGACGCTACTGATAGTGTCTTCCTTCGCCTACGGTTCAACTGCATTCTTCAAAAGAAGGGATGGGAGTCGTTCACTCGACATCACTGTTATTAAATACTAAGGGTGTTTGAACAACGTGCGTCTTTAACGACTTCTTGGTCTCCTTTTTGAGTTGTGGTCCTCGCGAAACAAGCCCAGTGCCTTGCCCTTGGTGGGTTCCCTTGGATTACAGTATACTGAGGAAGTAATGGTAGAGAAAATTGAAGGTGTAAAGCAAGCTGATACCTTTGTGAGCTGTATGAGAGAAATGATATACAACAAAGAAGTCCCTAGCAGAGTGAAAAGTGTATACACTATATACACTCCTGGAAATTGAAATAAGAACACCGTGAATTCATTGTCCCAGGAAGGGGAAACTTTATTGACACATTCCTGGGGTCAGATACATCACATGATCACACTGACAGAACCACAGGCACATAGACACAGGCAACAGAGCATGCACAATGTCGGCACTAGTACAGTGTATATCTACCCCAGGAGCAACAGTGTCCCTAATTTGCTGGGAAGTGGCAGTGCAGTCCCCTACGGCACTGCGTAGGATCCTACGGTCTTGGCGTGCATCCGTGCGTCGCTGCGGTCCTGTCCCAGGTCGACGGGCACGTGCACCTTCCGCCGACCACTGGCGACAACATCGATGTACTGTGGAGACCTCACGCCCCACGTGTTGAGCAATTCGGCGGTACGTCCAACCGGCCTCCCGCATGCCCACTATACGCCCTCGCTCAAAGTCCGTCAACTGCACATACGGTTCACGTCCACGCTGTCGCGGCATGCTACCAGTGTTAAAGACTGCGATGGAGCTCCGTATGCCACGGCAAACTGGCTGACACTGACGGCGGCGGTGCACAAATGCTGCGCAGCTAGCGCCATTCGACGGCCAACACCGCGGTTCCTGGTTTGTCCGCTGTGCCGTGCGTGTGATCATTGTTTGTACAGCCCTCTCGCAGTGTCCGGAGCAAGTATGGTGAGTCTGACACACCGGTGTCAATGTGTTCTTTTTTCCATTTCCAGGAGTGTATGTATATTATCTACCAGTCCTGTTATACATTGCAGAAAACAGGATCCTGAAACCAGCGGAAAAAGTGAGATGCAAGTAAATGAAATGAAGTTTTCCGCAGGTTGGATGGATGTAACAGAAATGGAAAAGATGAAGAATGAAAGTGTTCGGGAGATAACACACGAGGGACCATAGCAAGATGAGATTGAGGAAAAAGATGAAAATGATACTAGCATATGAAGCGAATGGATACCTAGGAAAATGCACGAAATGATGAAAAGCAGGAGACCAAAGGGAAGGCCACGGGATAACTCGCTATAAAGAGTTAAAGAAAGCATTCGGAAGAGAAGACTGGGCCAGAGCAGTATGAGAGAGAGGGTGGAGAACATGGAGAGGCTTATATTCCAAGTAAGGTCTTCCAGTAGCGGGAATCTGTACAAGATGATGATCACGTTATCGCCACTAACATTCTTCCTGTCACCCACGCTGTTTATTTATGCATCCGACACACTTCATGTAAAGTAATGGCCAGTTGGGAGCTTGGTATGCCTACAACATGGGGAAATCTGAGTTGCTGTCACGTTAAGGAATACCGAGGGAGGTGGCGCGTTGGTTAACACGCTGGACTCGCGTTCGGGAGGACGGCGGTTCACACCGGGCCCGTGTAGCCAGATTTAGGTTTTCCCTGATTCCCTATAATCGCTCCAGGCAAATACCGGGATGGTTCATTTGAAAGGACACGGCTGATTTCCTTCCCCATCCTTGACGCAATTCGATCTTGTCGTACGTGTTTAATGTCATCGATGTCGACGAAATTTTAAACCCAATCTTCCTTCATTCCTTCCTTCCATTCTCCTTTCCTTCCTTCCGTTCAGGCATAGATAACACGGAATTGCATTTCTTTAGCGCGTCTCCACAGCAGAATATATAGTGTGTGTAACTGCTTCAAGGAGGACTCATCTTCCCTTTCAGATGAGGTCCAGATTTTTGATATGGTAGGAGAACTGGAATGCGGTGCACTTAGCAGCAAAACAGAGGAGACAGCGGCGTCTTAAGAGCAGGCCTATGCACCGCCATACTGACATCAAATGAAGCTTTAGCAAGAGATGACAGCGGTTGTTGTCTGCAGCATGTGAACTGTTGGACCTCATCACCGAGTTATTTTTAAAGGTTCAACTAATTACTGCTATAGCAAGGAAAATATTTTCACTGAAGAGTAATTTGGGAGATTATAATTTAACGTGGCGCCGACGAGGAAGTTATTACCGACGGAACCCAAGTTCGGATTAGGAGAAGAAGATATGAGGAAACTGCCTATGTCCATTTCAAATGAACCATCCTGGAGTTTGCCTTAAGTGGCTCAGGGAAACCACGGAAACCTTACTCTGGATGGCTGGACGGAGATTTGAGCCGTCGTGCACCCATATACGAGTCCACTTTCTTACCGCCGTGCCACCTCGCTCGGTGACATGCATGGATCGGATATGACTAGCTGTGATCATCGTCGATTTCTCACTTACGTGTGAAGTAGTTGTGCAATCACGACGACACGATGTGGTAGTATAGGGGGTTCTGACACGCCCTATCGCACAGCTTAGATTTAAAAAAAAAAAATTCCATTTCACTAAATGATTGTTGACTCTGCTTAGGATGTCTACTTGTTTTACATGATACGTTTAATATATAAGGCGGGAAATAAATACGAGACACTGAATCACGAGGACTGTTGTGAAAAATCTGCTTTAAATCCGCAGTGTCCAGTGGGTGGACGCTACCAACAGCCATTAATCTGGCGAGCGGTTTCGATCCGGGTGTGGCTCACCTCCGCTATACGCGTGCAGACAACCTGTGCGTCACCTTATATGGCCACATTTGCAACGAAAGTAATAGTATTAATGAAAAGTAGGAAGTTAAAAAACCGTAGCAGTTCTTCAAGGATTTGGAACGAATAATCAGAGTTGAAGGTACTGACCTATTCTGTTTTGTTCACGGAAGGGTAGTTCTCAGATTTGAAAAGTAACTTTGAATCTTAACTAAAACTAAAGTGCGAGTGAGAAATGAAAAGTTTTTATACCGAATACTTCACCGTAGAAGCAGCAGAGTGGATCTGGACAATTCTGATTTATTGATATGAAGGAAACTTCGCCACAGTTGCTCCCTGGAGACGCACGCAAACAATAGAGTGAAAGAAAAATCACGAGGTGGAGCGCTGTGGCTTCTTCTGAAACTATCTTTACGGCGCAACGCAAGTTTAACAATTCAAGATCACATCGGTATGTTGGTAACAGCAAAGAAAAACTCCAGTCCTTCGCTGGATCTGTCAGAGGAAAACTAGCATTTGGAGAAGTGATTTTGATTTGCACACGCAAACTGCTTTAAATTAAATCGAAAAACTGTTTACAGCATTCAAGCAGGCTATGAATAGATCGCTACTCGACCAATTTACGCAGTGATATAGAAACTAGACACCAAGTCTGAAGACATAGTATTGAAATCATCCTCAGATTTTTTTGAGACGATAATTTTTTGTGATATCGGTAATTTATTCGAACAAATGACTGGATGATTTGCTTAAAAGGCCTCAGACGATTTCTCTCTCCATCGTTGTGTCAGCTGAGGTCCTTTAATTAATGAAACGTGTAATAGAATGTGTGTATCAAGAATGAGACGATGTGGCTGCAATCTATGATTATATGGTTATAGCTAAATTCAAAGAAATATGTTGCTTTAAGTATCCTTATCTTCAGCAAGCCCCAAAATCTGGATAAAAGAAAATGATTTTGGGATTCACGGGCTGTAACTCAGAACACTGTGAAAGTTTACTTTCTCGGGACGGTATAGTCTTTTATATCTACTGACCGCTACGGTTACAGGTTCGAATCCTGCCTCGGGCATGGGTGTGTGTGATGTCCTTAGGTTAGTTAGGTTTAATTAGTTCTAAGTTCTAGGCGACTGATGACCTCAGAAGTTAAGTCGCATAGTGCTTAGAGCCATTTGAACCATTTTTGATTTCGAATGCGCGGTGCCGACGGATAAATATGATAAGCTACCTTGACAGCCTCGACTTTGATCCCGGAAATTGATTAAAGTATTCACTAAAACAAATCGTTTGGAGACTTTCCGGTGAAGGGATTACACTCATTTCCACAACTGCGTTTCGTAAAAAGGTGGGTAAATCGTAAAAAGGTACTGAGTAGTTTATTGCCCTCGCTGTACGAAGAAGCAACGAAAACCATTGTATTAATACCTCGAAAAGTGTTATCAGAGATGTGAATTATTAACCTCATATTAACGTTTTTTTTAGCAGAAGAGAAAGAAACTTCTACTGGTCAGCTTGCTCTTAGCGGAAGAACCCAACATGTAGCCACTGCCATAGCTTAATAATGCTAAAAATGTTGTATAATAAAACAGTCCAAACCGCAAAAAGATGTTTATTTCAAATGGCTCTGAGCACTATGGAACTTAACAGCAGTGGTCATCAGTCCCCTAGAACTTAGAACTACTTAAACCTAACTAACCTAAGGACATTACACACATCCATGCCCGAGGCAGGATTCGAACCTGCGGTCGTAGCAGTCGCGCGGTTCCGGACTGCGCGCCTAGAACCGCGAGACCACCGCGGCCGGCCGTTTATTTACTGGTGACCAGTTTTGACCACTGTTCTTATCGTCATCAGACCGTTTGCTCCATGAGGGTCTGGTGAAGCTGGTGATGATCAGACGCCGCTCTAGGAGGCATTTGACCTATGCGAATGATGACCAGAACAGTGCTCGAAACCGGTCACCAGTAAATAAACAAACATATTTATACCGTTGGGACTGTTTATCACAAAAAGATTAACATTTGCGAAAGCCGCTGACTTTCCAATAGAAACAGGTAAAATGTTTTAAAAAGCTTAATAATGCCTTCTCACGCAGTGCGACGTGAAGCGTTGCATCTGAAAAAGGTAGCATACCCCAACATCACAACTACGCCCTTCCATGGTAGCTTCCACGTCCCCAATCTCTGACACGAATCGAAGTATCAGCTTCCGACGCTCTCTAAGTACTTGATCCTACCGGATCCTGCACACCAAATACTCATTTTAGAAACGCGAAACGCTGATCATCCACTTTTCGGGATGCACGACACCTAATCCGTGAGATGCACTCTGTACACTGCTAGGCTACACTTTGCAATTTCTTGAGACTTGAGCAGCCTCCAGAAACTTCCCAACATTCAGCATTTCAGCCAGTCAGCAACATATTAAATGATTTCTGCTGTAATAACCAACATTATCATTCGTGCCGACCTTCCCTACTTTGAGCTAGCTCGAGGCAAATCATTTCTGATGCTTTATTTACACCCCAACGGTCTGGAAAGATCCCATTGTCACCATGGAAAATCTTCCAACATTTAGGTCAAGCCAGAAACATCTAATGCACAGCGAGACTGCTGAAACTGCCGTGAAACGCTGTACTTGGTTTAGAGATGATGGTTGTCGATAAGGAGCGATGGATATGTGTGAATCTGCCTGTAAATGCTCTTCAAACCCATCAACAACGATCGGCAGCGTTCACTATGATTTAATTAACTTTCTGGTGTGGTGGTCTCTTGTAATACACCAGATGTATGTAACACTGGTTAGAATGAAAAACGTGGCCAGGAAAAACATATAATGTGAAGAGGCCGATTCCCTAAAACAAAAAAACAATATTGTTGCGATCTTCAGCACGAAGACTGAACTGGGGCAGCTGTCCACATCTGTACGTCTTGTAAAAGTGTTTCCGTATCTGCATAACAACTACAACCTAAATCTACATCAACCCTAGTCTCTGATTACTCAGGCTAAGTCCTATCAACCTACCATTTCTTTAGGTCATATTGTGCCACAAAATTCCACCCCCCTCGATAAGATTCATTAGGAACTTCACTTGCCTGCCTATGCTTCAGCATTGCTCTGCAGCACATTTCGAAACATTTTATTATTTCCCTGTCTCTACTGTTTTACATCTACTTTTTTTCTTCAATATGAGGCTACACTCTGAGAAGTGCCGGCCGCGGTGGTCTCGCGGTTCTAGGCGCGCAGTCCGGAACCGTGCGACTGCTACGGTCGCAGGTTCGAATCCTGCCTCGGGCACGGATGTGTGTGATGTTCTTAGGTTAGTTAGGTTTAAGTAGTTCTAAGTTCTAGGGGACTAATGACCACAGCAGTTGAGTCCCATAGTGCTCAGAGCCATTTGAACCATTTCTAGAGAAATTCTTTCAGAAATATCTTAAATTCATATCCAGTGATGTTTATGGAGAACTGACGGATGTAGGGAACTTGGTGCCACGATATTTCGGCACAGCGTCGTCTGCTCATCTTCAAGCTTATACTTGTGAAAGTACACTCAGTTCCCCTAGTCACGGCCCCGCCGGCGTACACGTGGTCTTCTCGAATATCGCTGCGTAAGCCTTACTTAATCGTATGCGCTTCTGATGTAAATCTGTGCGTTGCTCCGAGCACCCTTCGCGATGAAAGCTCGCCTGATCGATATCTGATCGATTATCTCAAACTTACATTAGATATTATCATATCTTTATTTTTAGAGGGTTATTCCCACTATTTCCAGGCAATATTTTTAATCTTTCCTTTACTACTCTCGTCGACACATTTTTTCCGTCCAAAGAAGAAACCTCTGCTACTACTTTGAGTGTCTCATTTCCTAATCTAATTTTCTCAGTATCACCTGATTTAATTCGATTCAACTCCATCACCTTTGTTCTACTTTTGTTGATGTTCATCATATAATCTCTTTTCAGACACTACTGATTCCGTTCAGTCGAACTCCCAAGCCCTATACCGGCTCTGCCAAAATTTCGATATCGTCGGTAGACCTAATTTTTTTTTATTTTTCTTCCTAACCTTCTGTTCCAAATTCCTCCTTGGTTTCCTTCATTGCCTTTCGATGTAGAGGGTGGTTATAATTAAATTTTCGCTACTTGGCAGCAGTCCCCCCCTCCCCATGAAAAACGAGTGATCGCAGGACAGTGAAAGTTTGTGGAAACATTTGTAAGAGCATGCGAGCGAGGAATAACGGGTAAACCACTGAACGAAACAAATTTTAATTTTAAATTGAGAGAGTGACATTCGTTAACTGCGTACCACGTTTACCGTCCAGGTAAGAAACGTTGCTCAGAGTGACGACCATATGCATCGACGACAGCGTAGATCCGCACTACGGCTGCCCGAAACATCTTAGGTGGTATGCTGGCTGCCCCCCTCGCTAGGGTCATATTCAGCCTCCACCGGGTGTTGGTGTCCCGTTGATGAACCCCGTCCTTCAGGTAAGCCCACAGTCAGAAATCACACGGGTTAAAATCTGGTGATCTTAGTGGCCACTCAGTTTGGAACGATCGGCCAATCTTTCGCTTTTCTCCAAATGAGTTACGAAGTAATTGAGTGACCTCTCGAGCAGTATGAGGTGGAGCTCAGCTCCATCGTGCATCAAAGCAGTTGAGTCCACAGTGTGTCTCTCCCGTAGAGCGCGGATCACATGTTGGAGAAGCAGTTCACAATAAAGCCGTCGGCACACGGGGCGAGACAGACAACGTTGACGTGCACGCAGACGGGATATTCAGCGTCACGAGACACAACGCCGTCGGCACACGGGACGATTTGGGTAACATGGTTTAGCTCTCTAAGCGCTCTCCAGCGGCAGTTGCCCGCTTTATTTACCTCACAAACAAAGTTTCTTCACGAAAATGGACACGCGTAAGCTTCCTACATTAGTTCTACTGAAACACGCATTTCCTCCCTTATCCATACGCTACTTACGTTGTTCTGTCTGTGGTAAACATAAATAAAAGCTTTAATATCTGTGAACATGTAATAAGACAAAAAAAGGGTAGGTGCATGTCCAGTCAATAAGGACATCAGCTTAAAAAAGTTCACCAAATCGAAAAAAACACTCACTCTTGACAGAGAACACACATTTAGTAACATCAGGTATTACAGAAATTTTTTCTATTAATTTCGTAAGAAAGTCCCACTACCTTTTACGAAATATTAAAGTTAAAAAAATGATATAACAGTATTCGAAACCTCCACCGCCCTTTTCTCTGTTCCATAACGAGGCGCTTTCGCTCACTATGCAAGGTGGTAGCTCTGTGATCAGCGACTTTGAGTTTTATTTTGAAGTCTTCTTTGATCTTTATTAACATTTATTTATAACAAATCCTAACAGGAAAGATACTTTTTCATGAATTTACATTGTGCCGTTGCTTTAGAACTGCTTATTCTCATAACACGCGAGCTGTAACGCGAGCCGGCCGATGTGGCCGAGCGGTTCTAGGCGCTACAGTCTGGAACCGCGCGACCGCTACGGTCGCAGGTTCGAATCCTGCCTCGGGCATGGATGTGTGTGATGTCCTAAGGTTAGTTAGGTTTAAGTAGTTCTAAGTTCTAGGGGACTGATGACCTAAGAAGTTAAGTCCCATAGTGCTCAGAGCCATTTGAACGTTTGAACCTGTAACGCGATAATTACTAAATAAGAAACTACTTTAATCACCAGTGTGAAGTTGCCCGTTGCTTTATTACAACAAATCGTACCAATAACGATTCGTTCTCGAGACATTCATTGTGCTGGTGCTTAAGGAACATAAAATATTCGTGGTGTTTAAGGTATAACATAAAATAAAATGGCCTTCTACTGGACATGACAAATGCGATATGGCGTCTTGCTTTCTGCAGGTCTCCAAGCTTTCTGCTTGTGACGTAGAAAGCGTTCTTGTCTCTCATTGATTCTACTTTACATGACACGCCACCGAAACATGGAAGAACTTATTTTGTGTTTATTGTGACGAAATGGCTCTTTAACCTAAAATGTCAGGAATTGACGTCACGGAACTCGTAGAGCGCTACTTCAACGTCAGCTAACTCGTCTCGTGTGACGACGGCTTGTCTGCTTTCCACGCTGCATGACCTTGGTTCCTGGGGTCCGAGCTCCTCCTAAGTCCTCGTACTGGTAGCGGCAAGTCATGACACTAACACTATCATTCTTCTCAAGTTGGGTAACCATACGGTAAGTAGTTTTCTGTCTGTATTGCTTCAAGGAACGAAAGTTTAATTATAATCATCCTGCATGATAGAATAACGCCAGGGACCACCCTCTCAACTGCTGCTTACCTTACATGCCCTTCAACACATATAAATTGCAGTTTGGTTCTTTTGCTAGTTATGGAAAACCTCTCGCTCTGTGAATGTCATCCCTGATAATTTCATAATTCTATAGTGCGTATTCCGGTCAATATAAATATTTTAAGAGGATCGAACAATTCCAATTATACACAGAATAATGGAAAAGCTGATATAAGCCGACTTCGGGGAAGATCAGTTTGCTTTTCGGAGAAATGTATCAACATGCGAGGTAATATTGACTTTACGAGTAACTTTAGAAAACTGGTTAAGGAAAGACAAACCTACGATTATAGCACTTGTAGATTAGGAGAAAGTTTTGGCAATTTTGGCTGGTATAGACTCTTTGCAATTCTGAAGGTAGAAGCGTAAAAGACAGAGAGGGAAAGCTATTTAGAACTTTCGCAGTAACCAGAGTGAAGTTATAAGGGGACAAGAACGACAAAAAGTACTTGAGAAGGGAGTCAGAAAGAGTTGTACTCCGTCCCCGATGTTAGTCAGCCTATACACTGAGCAAGCAGTAAAGGAAAACAAGAAGAAATTAAGAAAAAAATTAAAGTTCCGGAAGAAGAAATAAAAACTTTGAGGTTTGCCGATGACAATCTAATTCTGTCACAGCGAAAGATTTCCAATTGTAACTGAATGGAATGGACGGTGGCGTGAAAGGAGGATAAACGCTGACCAGCCAGAGCATTATGACCACCGACCTACTATCGATATAAACGCTCCAGGCGATAAAAATGCCATCTGGCGAGGAATGACTACTAGTTGGACACAAGCACCTGTGTAGAATGGGGAAGGCCCGCCATCTATTTCAGTTTGACACAGGGGAGACTGAAGGCTCAGCACGAGCGTTTCGGAAACTGCATGACTTGTCGGGTGTTCGAGGAGTGCTATGGTGTGCGTCTTCGACACAAGGTGAAACCATGTCTAGACGTCGGGGGTTAGGCAGGTACCCACATTACAGATGTCGGACGTCGTAGGTTGCGCAGACTGATAAAACAGGACAGGGGGCGAACTGTGTCGGATCTAACATCAGACTTTAATGCTGGGCCGAGTACAAGTGTGTCTAAACGCACAGTGCACCGAACACTTCTAATGATGGGCCTCCGCAGCCGACTACTCAATATGTGCCAATGTTAACAACAAGATATCAGCAGCTACGACGGAAATGGGCAAGTGACCATTGCCGCTGGACGTTGGCGCAGTGGCAGAGTGTTGCTTGGTCTGATGAATCCCGATACATTCTTCATCATGCCGATGGGAGAGTGCTAATCCGTCGTCTTCCAGGAGAACAGCTCCTTGATAGCTGCACGACGGGACGAAGACAACTTGGCGGAGGCTCAATTATACTCTGGGGAACATTCAAGTGGGCAGCTATGGGTCCAGTGGAGCTCGTGTAAGGCTCCATGACGGCCAAAAAGTATCGTATATTGGTTTCAAACCACGTATACCCCTTCGTGACGATCTTGTTTCCCGACCGCAGTGCCATTTTTGAGCAAGATAATGCGCCATGTCACAAGGCCAGGAAGGTGATGGAATGGTTCGAAGAACATAACTGCGAGCTCCAATTGATGTGCTGCCCCCGCCCCCAACTCACTAGATATGAACCAGATCGACACATCTGTGATGTGGTTGAATGTGGCATCAGAGCTCATCGCCCCCTACCCATAATTTATGGGATTTAGGTGACGTATGTGCACATGTGGTACCAACTCTTTCCACCAACCTACCAAGGCCTCATTGCTTCCATGCCACGAAACTTCGCCGCTGTTATCCGCGTTAAAGGTGGACGTAGCGGCTATTAGGTAGGTGGTCATAATGTTCTGGCCGATCGGTGTAAGACAAACATTAACAAAAGCAAAACAAGGGTAATGGAAAGCAGTCGAATTAAATAAGGTGATCCTGAGGGAATTAGATTTGAAAAAGAGACATTAACAGTAGGTGTGTTTTGCTGTTTAAGCAGCAAAATAAGTGACGATGGCAGACTGGAAAAAAAGACAAGAAAATTTTTAACATCGAATATAAATTTAATGAGTTGAAGCAGTAATTGGGGATCCCGGAGTAGACGAAGTTGAGGAATTCTACTGCCTTGGTAGCAAAATCACCATGACAGACAAAGCAAGGAGGGCATAAAAGACACACTAACACAGGATAAGAGGGCGTTCCTGGAAAAGAGAAGTCTGCTGGTATCAAACACTGGCCTTAAATTGAAGAAGAATTTTCTGGTAATTTATGTTTGGAGTACAGTATTGTATGATAGTGGCAAAAAGACAGAAGAGAATCGAAGCGTTTGAGATAGGTGCTACAGAAGAATACTGAAAATCAGATGGACTGGTAAGATAATGAATGAGGATGCTCTCCGATTAAGTGTTAAGGCATCAGGGAGTAACCTTTACATAGTAGAGAGAACTGTAGAGGGTAGAAACTGTAGGGGTAGACGGAGATTTGAATACATCCATCAAATAATTGAGCATGTAGGGTGTAAGTGCTACTCTGAGACGAAAAAGTTTGAGCAGGAAAGGAATTAGTGGCGGGTCACACCACATTGGCCAGAATACTAAAAGAAAGAAAAAAAATTCAAATATTCAGTCTTTTCTGTACATGTTTGTCTGAAGTGCAATCTTGTACAGAAACGAAAATAGGTCTACAAACAGTTCAGACGGGAAGATAACTGAAGATTTTGAAATGTGATGAGACAGGAAGGTACTGAAGATTAGAGTAACCAATGCAGAGGTACTGCATCGAATTTGAGACAAAGGAAGTTTATGGCACAGCTTGACTAAAAGAAGCAATCGGCTGACAGGACACGTCTTGAGTCACAAAGGAATCGTCAGTTTGAGAATGGAGCGAATGGTGGGAGGTAAAAATTGTCAGAGATATCAAGGCTTGTATACACTGAACGGGTCCAAATGGATGGTGGTTGCAACTGTTATGCAGTACGAGGAGGCAGGACAGATTAGTGTGGAGATCTGGACTCAAGACCACAGCAACAAAAATCAGTATAGTCCAGTCAAGAAACATGTCACAAAAATCTTTACTAATAATATAATTGCGACAGTATGTTTGTTAACTTTTCACCACAAAACTGCCGAACCAATTTTGATGAAATTTGGTATGGAGGTTGTGGTGTCACTGGCAGACACCACACTTGCTAGGTGGTAGCCTTTAAATCGGTTGCGGTCCGTTAGTATACGTCGGAACCGCGTGTCGCCAATATCAGTGATTGCAGAGCGCCGCCACACAGCAGGTCTAGAGAGACTTCCTGGCACTCGCCCCAGTTGTACAGCCGACTTTGCTAGCGATGGTTCTCTGTCTACATACGCTCTCATTTGCAGAGACGTCAGATTAGCATAGCCTTCAGCTACGTCATTTGCTACGACCTAGCAAATTCAGTTACTATAATTACTATCTTCAAGAATGTAATATTCTGAATCATGTACCGTCAAGAGCGACGTTCATCATTAATGGATTAAAGTTAAGTATCAAACTAATTACGTCCGGTTTCGGAATCCTCATTCCTTGTCTGTTCCAGACCTCACGACAGCCTGCGTGAGCTAAAACGCGTGCATTTCGGCCTCCACTCGTAACACGGTGTTGGCTCTTCTGCTAACACAAAAGAGGTAGTTTGAACACCTAGGAAGAACACGGGCTCTTTCTATAGCGTGTAGTCCAAGATATTTTTTGATTTAATCAATAAAACCCGAATTAGGCAAACATATCTACTCTCTGAAAAAGCTGTTTATTCTTTGACTTCTGAAGTTTATATTTGAGAAAGTGCCTTTATTGTTTGGCATGTTATGATAATCCTGGACATATTTAGTCCGTATTTCCATACTAATGATATAAATGCACAAACAATTCTGTATGTGACAGCCTGCCGGTGTGGCCGTGCGGTTCTAGGTGCTTCAGTCTGGAACCGCGTGACCGCTACGGTCGCAGGTTCGAATCCTGCCTCGGGCATGGATGTGTGTGATGTCCTTAGGTTAGTTAGGTTTAAGTAGTTCTAAGTTCTAGGGGACTGATGACCACAGCAGTTAAGTCCCATAGTGCTCAGAGCCATTAGAACCATTTTCTGTCTGTGACGTTTATACGACTATAAATAAGTGTCGTGTGCCTAGGGCCTCCCGTCGGGTTGACCGTTCGCCGGGTACAAGTCTTGCGATTTGACGCCGCTTTGGCGACTTGCGCGTCGATGGGGATGAAATGATGATGTTTAGGACAAGACAACACCCAGTCCCGGGACGGAGAAAATCTCCGACCCAGCCGGGAATCGAACCCGGGCCCTTAGGATTGACAATCTGTCGCGCTGACCACTTTTTTTTGTCTCATTTTGTTCGTTGTATCTGCTCGGGGCGGACGTCGAAAGACACCCGTTTCAGTTCGTTGTTGATTTATTAACTCAGTTTTTTTTATTACAGAGGCAAGCTAGCCCTCTGACCAAACACGCTGAGTTACCGTGCCGGCTGTCCATTCAGCTACCGGAGGAGGACGCTTCAATGACTGAAATGCAGAAATGATTTCGATGAAATTTCGTATGGAGATAACTTGAACTGTGAGGAAGAACTTAGGCTATCTTGCTAGTTGTTGCATAATGTGTACGTCGAATAATGCACAGGTATTCAGCAGCACAATGCACAAATGCGAGGACATGTCCATGCCCCCCTGCACCCACTGCTCACAGCGACACTCTTCGTGCCGCTGCATCTTACGCTGGGGCGGTCGGGGGCACAGGCAGACACGTGAGGGCAGCTAAAGCCGTCGGCACATGGACCTTGCATCCGTAAGTTGAGCGTTGAGCGGGCCGAGTTTATGACGGCATAGCGTGGAACAGCACGTTCGGGAGTCTTTCCGAACGTGCAGAGCAATATCTGGCATGTCAGATATTCTGAGCGTGCGTCTGAGCGTTGACTAATGTGATGGCACAACGCCACCTACGTCACACGCACGCCGTTTCCCTTCAGTACAGAGTTGTGAGGCGCCATGTTGGCATTCGTTTCAAGCCTATATGTATATATGCTGCTTCTGAACACCAGCAAATTGAGAATCACTGGAAAACCCGTTGTTAACAGTGTGATTCGTTCCAATAAAATAATGAGAAACATCATATTCGTGGCAAAAGAATTATTGTAACTTGCGTATTATGAGAGTAGGCTATTTAAAGGCAGCGGCACACTGAAGATCCACCCAAAACGTATTGTTCTTGCTAAACTTTTGTTATAACTAAATTTCAATTAGTAACATATATACGATTAAGGTTTTCAGCACGGGTAAAACACTATGATTAGAAACATTCGGCATGTTGTTGACGTAGGGTAAAGACTAGCGTCACTGTCCACTATTAAGTTGTGTTTTGGGGTGGTAGTTCGCGTCTTGCCACTACCTATTTTTGTTTTCCCTAACATTCACGTTTTTATTAGGTTCTGATACTTTGTTATTAGTTTAATATAAGCATGCACTATAATATTTGATGTTATGTAAATATAAGTTCACCTTTTATCGAGGGGTGAGTTTGTTCTATTGCCTTAATCTACCAGACAGCTTGCACTGCTTGTATAAAGATATTTTGCTCCTTTTCTTTTACGCTTCATAATTCATATGATGCAAAGATTCTGCTACTGGATAGGAAAAGTGCTCGAGTAAGACTGACCTTGGGGTTTTACTAAAATGTGGGGATGATGAAATGATGTGTATCTTATGCGGAGAAGTTTTCCAAATTTGCACCGCACTGTTTGTAATGGAACTTTTGTAAGCCTGTGACCTTACTGATTGGACATGGTACTTTGCTTTTCGTGGGTGATGGAGGAAATGTGCATTTCAATAGAGCTAACGTGGGAATTTTACGCGCGCCTGTTGAGTAAACAATGTGACTTACGAACTAGAAACATCCCTCAGCTGCCGCTGGAGTGTGTCGCAATTGCGTATACCACGTTGGGGCCAACCTACCATATGCACAAGTCATATCGTTCCTGAGCGTTCAGCAGGACGTTGAACTTGGCACGCTCAACGTTAACGTTCGACAGCACGGTGCGTGTGTCGACGACTTAACGATATTGCACGTAAAACAGTTTACTTACTCAACATCACTCACTGTAGCAAAACCACTGACAAGCGTGCGCAGCTATAAATGCGTGTGTCAACTACGTCCGTCTGATAGGCTCCTTTCTTTCCCAACGTCCTTCCTACGTCACCATCGACAACACGAATTCATACACCTTTTTCCCCTCCGCCGGTGTGCCCCAGGGTTCCGTGCTCTCCCCTCTTCTGTACCTCTTGTATACGGCGGACATGTCGCCGCCTTTACCTCCCATCCACCTTCTCCAGTACGCCAATGAGACCGCCTTCCTTGCCCTTGCCCCCACCCTGCAGCGCTCCCAAAACCTTCTCCAATTCCATCTTGATCAGTTCACCGACTGGTGCAATCAGAGGTTACTTAAGGTCGATCCTTTCAAAACCCAGGCGATCATTGTAGGCAAAACCACCCCTTCCTTCCGCCTCCTCAATTTCTAGATCACCATCTATGGCCATCCTATCGCCCTCACCCCCACCCTTAAGTACCTTGGTGTCACCCTCGACTGTCGCCTCTCCTGGACCCCCCCACCTCCGGACGATCCAAGCCAAGGCACGCTCCCGACTGTCTCCTCAAGCTCCTTTCCGGCCATACTTGGGGTCTGGACCCCTCCACCATCCTCCATACCTATAAATCCCTCATTCGCTCTATCCTTTGCTACGCCCACCCTGCCTGGATCTCCACTCCCACCTACCTTTTACAAATCCCTTCAGATTCTAGAACGCCATGCTCTTCGCCTCGCCTATCGCATCCGTCTCCCCTCCCCCATGCGGATCCTGTGCGACCTAATTCCCTTCACCTACCTCCCTTTTCCTCGAATGGATACTGATCCTCTACACCTCCAGCAAACTCGATCCTCCTCACCCGCTGGTCTCTCCCATCCTCTCCCGCCCCCGTCCACTGCCGCACCTGTACTTCCACATCCCACCTGCTCTCCATCTCTCCACACCCTCTCCCAAGGTGGCTTCAGCCAGCTCCCCCTCCCTGATGATGCCCTCCTCCCCTCCACCTACCTCTCCTACCAACTTTGATCCTCCCTCCCTCTTCCTGTGTCTGTTTCTTTGGGCAACCTCTCTCCTTTCTCTCCACCTTCCCTCTCTCCTCCCTTTCTCCCCACTCCTCCTCCGGGCCTCCCCTACCCCCGTACCTCCAATCCTCCCATCTCCTCTGCCATTGGCATCTTTGCTCTCCCCTCTCCCTCCCCCTCACCCTTCTTCCCCTCTTGGCAGGTCCTCGGACTCGCACACGTTACGTGGACTTTCGCGCGCCGGAGATCACCATCTGTTTCTCGTATGTGCCGTCGTGTTTTGTGTTTAGTGTTCACAGCTACGCTCCATCGTTCACATGTGCCATCGAAATCAGTGTTTGTGTGTCGTATCAGGAGTTTGTAGTGTGGATTATCGTCGAGTGTGAACGGCACCCTGTTTTGTATTCTATGTCTACTGTTTTTTACCCGCCTTTATGTCAATTATGAGTATTCTTTCCGTTTTTCTTATTGTCTACTCTAAGGCTGAAGAGCGGAGTTGAATGCTGCTACCATCCTGCCTGTTGTTTGTCCAGGTGTCAAAATTGCAATAAAGGAAAAAAAAGTGTGGCGCTGGAGCAGCACTGAGCGTGGCAGAGGTGCGACTTACATGGCCGAGGAGGCGCGGCGTCGCTGCAGAGCCTGCTGGAGGCTGACGTCCCTGGTGACGAGGACGGGCGGCGGGCGCAGCAGAGACGCCAGCCGGTCGACGCACAGCGAGCGCGACCTGTCCCTGCCCGAGCCGGCGGGCTGCGTCCCGGACCCGGAGGAGCTGTCGCGCCGGCCGCGCAGTCGCGCCATCAGCTTCATCCCGAATGCGCGCTGACGAGCCCAGACGAGGCGAGATTACATTAGCTCTGCAGTCGACACCGTGCGCTATTTTCCGACCCTTTCCGCGAGCCTGCTAAATTCGCTTCCGCGCGAAGTGCGAAACAGCGTTACCTTGTACCCAAAATTAATTGCTTCCAACGATGCCTTTCGCGGACGACCGAGTGGTCTTAAATGGCACAGATCATGATCTTCACCGAGGGGGGCACCTGCTTCTGACAGTACCAAATGAGTATAATTTAAAAACGCTCTAAGACAAAAGACGCACCACGAAGAAATTATCCGAATGGGGCGGAAATCGGTAGATGTGATGTATACAGGCTGGTCCATTGATCATGATCGGGCCAAATATCTCACAAAATAAGCGTTAAACGAAAAAACTACAAAGAACAAAACTTGTCTAGCTTGAAGGGGGAAACCACATAACGCTATGGTTGGCCCGCTAGATGCCATAGGTCAAACGGATATCAACTGCGTTCTTTTTAAATACGAATTCCCATCTTTTATTGCATATTCGTGTGGTACGTAAAGAAATATGAATGTTTTAGGTGGACCACTTTTTTCGCTTTGTGATAGATGGCGCTGTATTAGTCACAAACATATGGCTCACAACTTTAGACGAACAGTTCCTAACACGTAGGTTTTCTAAATTAAAATTCAGGGCGTAGGTACGTTTGAACATTTTATTTCGGTTGTTCCAATTAGATACATATACCTCTGTGAACTTATCATTTCTGAGAACGAATGCTGTTAAAACGTGATTACCTGTAAATACCACAGTAATGCAATAAATGTTCAAAATTATGTCCGTCAACCTCAATGCATTTGGCAATACATTTCTCTCAACAGCGAGTAGTTCGCCTGCCGTAATGTTCGCACATGCACTGACATTGCGCTGACGCATGTTGTCAGGCGTTGTCGGTGGATCACGATAGCAAATATCCTTCAACATTCCTCACAGAAAGAAATCCGGGGACGTCAGATCCGATGAACGTGCGAGCCATTGAATGGTGCTTCGACGACCAATCCACCTGTCATGAAATATGCTATTCAATACCGCTTCAACCGCAAGAGACCTATGTGCCGGACGTCCATCATGTTGGAAGTACATTGACATTCTGTCATGCAGTGAAACACCTTGTGGTAACATCGGTAGAACATTATGTACGAAATCAGCATACATTGCACCATTTAGATTACCATCGATGAAATGGGGGCCAATTAACCTTCCTCCCATAATGCCGCACTATACACTAACCCGCCAAGGTAACTGGTGTTCCACTTGTCGCAGCCATCGTGGATTTTCCGTTGCCCAATAGTGCATATAATGCAGGTTTACGTTGCCGCTGTTGGTGAATGACGCTTCGTCGGTAAATAGAACGCGAGATAAAAACTTCGTCATCGTCCCGTAAATTTTTCTTGTGCCTAGTGCCAGAACTGTACATGAAGTTGAAAGTCGTCGCCATACAATTCCTGGTGCATAGAAATCTGCTACCGGTGCAATCACGAAGCAAATACCGTCCGCGCTGGCGGAATGTTACGTGATACCACGTACTTATTCGTTTGTGAATATTACAGCGCCATCTATCACAAAGCGAAAAAAGTGGTCCATCTAAAACATTCATATTTCTTTACGTACTATGCGAATATGTAATAAAAATGGGGTTTCCTATTTTTTTTAAACGCACTTGATATCCGTTTGACCTATTGCAGCGCCATCTACCTTCAAGGTAGACGAGTTTCGTTCTTTGTAGTTTTTCGTTTGATGCTTATTTCGTGAGATATTTGGCCCGGTCACTATCAATTGACCAAAATGTATATACACTACTGGCCTGTAAAATTGCTACACCAAGAAATGTGCTACAGAAGCGAAATTTCACCGACAGGAAGAAGATGCTGTTATATGCAAATGAATAGCTTTTCAGAGCATTCACACAAGGTTAGCGCCGGTGGCGACACCTACAAAGTGCTGATATAAGTAAAGCTTCCAACCGATTTCTCATACACAAACATCAGTTGACCGGCGTTGCCTGGTGAAACGTTGTTGTGATGCCTCGTGTAAGGAGGAGAAATGTGTACCATCATTTTCCGACTTTGATAAAAGTCGGATTGTAGCCTATCGCTACTGCCGTTAATCGTATCGCGACATAGCTGCTCAAGTTGGACGAGATCCAATGACTGTTAGCAGAATATGGAAACGGTGGGTTCAGGAGGGTAATACGGAACGCCGTGCTGTATCCCAACGGCTTCGTATAACTAGCTGTCGAGATGACAGGCATCTTATCCACATGGCTGTAACGGATCGTGAAGCCACGTCTCGATTCCTGAGTCAACAGATGGGGACGTTTGCAAGACAACAACCATCTGCAGGTACTGTTCGACGACGTTGGCAGCATCACGGACTATCAGCTCAGAGACCACGGCCGCGGTTACCCTTGACGCTGCATCACAGACAGGAGCGAATGCGATGCTGTGCTCAACGACGAACCTGAGTGCACGAGTGGCAGAATGTCATTTTTTCGGATGAGTCCAGGTTCTGTTTAGAGCATCATAATGGCCGCATCCGTGTTTGGCGACATCTCGGTGAACGCACATTGGAAGCGTGTGTTCGCTATCGCCATACTGGCGCATCACCCGGCGTGATGGTATCGGGTGCCATTGGTTACACGTCTCGATCACCTCCTGTTCGCACTGACGGTATTTTGAACAGTGGACGTTACATTTCAGATGTGTTACGACCAGTGGCTCTACCCTTCATTCGATCCCTGCGAAACCCTACATTTCAGCAGGATAATGCACGACCGCATGTTGCAGGTCATGTACTGGCCTTTCTGGACACAGAAAATGTTCGACTGCTGCAATGGCCAGCACATTCTCCAGATCTCTCACCAATTGTAAACGTCTGGTCAATGGTGGTCGAGCAACTGGCTCGTCACATAACGCCAGTCACTAGTCTTGATGAACTGTGGTATCGTGTTGAAGGTGCATGGGCAGCTGTACTTGACCACGCTATCCAAGCTCTGTTTGACTCAATGTCCAGGTGTATGAAGGCCGTTATTACGGCCAGAGGTGGTGGTTCTGGGTACTGATTTCTTAAGATTTATGCACCCAAATTGCGTGAAAATGTAATCACATGTCAGTTCTAGTATAATATATTTGTCCAATGAATACCCGTTTTTCATCTGCATTTCTTCTTGGTGTGGCAATTTTAATGGCCAGTAATGTATGTATAGAAACAAACGATTACAATTTTGGAAAAAACTGGATGATTTATTCGAGAGAGAGCTTCACAAATAGAGCAAGTCAATAACGCGCTGGTCCATGACTTGCAGTTATTCGGTTTGGCACTCATCGATGGATTGTTGGATGTTCTGTCCAACTGGAGCATTAGATCGTCCAAATCCCTTGCTGGTATGAGCGCCCTGCCCGTAATGCTCAAAAAGATCTCAGTTTTGGAGAGGTCTTACAACTTTTTTCAAAGATAGGGTTTGGTATGCACGAAGAGAAGTAGTAGAAACTTGTTTATTGTGCGAGGTGGCATTATGTTCCTGAGATATAAACCCAGAATTGCTTGTGATGAATGGCAACAAAACGGTGCATCGAATATCGTCGACGTACTGCTGTAAGGATGCCTCTGGTGACAACCAATGGGATCCTGCTATGAAATGGAATGGCACGCCAGTCAGTCACTCCCGACTGGCGATCAGTATGGCTGGCAACAATCAGGTTGCTATCCCACTGTTGTCTGGGACGTCTCCAGACATGTCTTCGCGGACTATTAACTGAAGGTAATTGTACACAAATCCATAAGATTTCAGGCCGAAGACTTATCTGGTTTAGGGTACATTTCTTTTCATAGCAGGACCCCTTTGTTTGTCTCCTGCGGCACCCTTACAATCACCAAAAAAGGAAAAAAAATTGCTCTCAGCACTATGGGACTAGACTGCTGAGGTCATCAGTACCCTAGAACTTAGAACTACTTAAACCTAACTAACCTAAGGACATCAGACACATCCATGCCCGAGGCAGGTTTCGAACCTGCGACGCAGCGGTCGCCCGGTTCCAGACTGCAGCGCCTAGAGCCGCTCGGCCACGGCACCCTTACAGCACAGCGGTACTTCGGCGATATTCTAGCCCCTTTTCGTGGCACTTCATGGCAAGCGATTTCAACAAGATAATGCCCTTCCGCACACGCCTACAGTTTCTCCTGCCTATCGTCTTGTCTACGAAAATCTGCCTTGGTCAGCAAGGGTGCCAGAACGCTCCCTAATTTAGAATATTTGAAGCATGATGGGCAGGGACCTTCAACCATCACGGAAATTTGACAGTCTAAAACGCTGATTCGACAGAATTTGGCACGACATCCCTCAGTAGGCGTGACATCCCACAACTGCATCAATCTATGCCAAGCTGAATGATTTCCTCTATATGGGCCACAGGTGGACCAGGCATTATTGATTAACTCAGTGTCTGAAGCTCTTACTGTAAAATAAATCATCCAGCTTTTCTGAAGTTATATTCAGCTATTTATCAGTGTGTGTGCGTCACATATAGCTATTTCCGACCCAGTCGGCTAATTCCTTTGTGATGTGTCATTTTTCTTGTCTTAGAGTGTATGTCTACTTAAGTAAGCGATGATTTTCAATGAACGTGCATCAGTTATAATCAAAGTATAAGAAGCAGTCAAGTGAAAACTAGACAGATGAGAAAAAAGCAAGTAAACTTTTTATTATTTCATAAGTAATCGCCATAACTGTTAACACACTTATCCCACTGTGAGACAAGACGGTCAATTCCTTCATGGAAAAATGTTCGCGGTTGCTTACAGAACCATGATTCCATGAATATTTTTCTTCACGGTTACAAAAATATGTAATTCCCGTGGAATGAGATTGAGACTGTATGGAGCGTGTGTAAGGGTTTCCCAGCAACCTTTCTGCACTGTAGTGGGTGGTCTCACATGTTATCAAGGTTGTTTCGCAGGGAAGCCCTTACACATGTTCGATACAGTCCCATTCTCTCTTCGTGCGATTTTCTTATTTTTGGATCCCTGAAGAAAGACATTCGTAGCTGTCGATTTGATTCGAACAAATACGAGCACGATAGGTTACAACCATGATTCTGTACGCAACAGCAAACATTTTTCCGTGAAGGCATTGACCGTCTTGTTCAACAGTGTCATATTAACAGTTATGGCGATTACTTTTCAAATAGTAAACAGTTTAGTTATCTTTCTGCATGTGTCTCTACTTGGTGCAGGAACGTCGAAGCAGGACGTGCAGACATTCATCATGCAGGTGGTCAGGGAAGGAAGTGAGTGTCAAGGAATGATCTTGTCAAGTAGGCCAAGCGATTAAAGAAAATCTTCTACGAAGTACAATACAGAGCAAGAGAAAAGGAATGGTGTCATGAGGCATCGCCCTTTCCTCAAGAAAACGGTCGGCCGCACGCTACAGTTGCTACAAAGACGCTGCTGCAGCTTTTTTGCTGGGAAATGTTTTATGACCCACCACACAGCCCGGACGTGTCTCCATCTGGTTTTCATCTCTTTGCTAACATGAAATGCTGACTATGGGACAGCATTTTTACACATAAAACGCGTTGCACACCAGGGAAGAGAACTGGCGGAAAGCACAGACTGCTGCGTTCTATGACTAGAGTATTGGTAAACTGGTGGAACGGTAAGACAAATGTCTAAATCTGAACGGCGATTATGTAGAGAAGCAGATAGAATGTGGTAGGTGCAGCTAAATGCTGAACATAATATATTTTGGATTTTCAATATTGTTTCCATTTCGCGACCGATCGGTTCTTAGTGAGAAAAAAAAAGTAGCACTCGTATTAATAACGAAATGGCAGAGAAAATAAACAGATTCCACTATGTTGGGTGTGGTACTAAACAACATTCGAGAGCTCTTGGAAATATGAGTACAACGACATAATGCTCGTTAACATTGGCGTTCAAACTTTTCGCAAGAGCATCAAAGAAATGAGCTGAAGTTGAAAGGAAAGGTGGCTGATATGCAACCCGACTTACATCACCCGCAACTGGGGCGAATGGTGTTAGAGGGTGTAATGGTTCTTTCTTTACGTGACCATTACGGCACTCCAACCCTAGTTCTCGATACCAGTAATATCGTACTACTTTTCTGCGAAGTAACAAACATATTTTTGTTACAATATTCACATTTGGTTTAATTAATGTACAGGTACTCCGATGTATCGATATATTACAGCGATATGGTTCTTGTGTGTATTCATTTCTGTGAGACTGTCATAATCTTTGCTTACTTGTAACTGTTTTGGCGCGAATGCGCATAGAGGAGTCTTTGTTTCACTTTGCAGAAGTTAAGTTGTTATTTCGCTTTGTAAAAAAACAGTCAAGTCTTGTGTTTGGTTAAAGTGGAAATTAAATATATGAAGATTGATACAAAACTGTTTTCTTGATGATGTGACAATTAAGAAGAAGTATATGTGAATTTACAAGAAGTTTGATAAAAATGTGGATCGTGAACACCAAGTCAAAAATTATTTCTACCATACCATTGTTCTGATCTGGTATTGTTTGATCATTAAGAATTTCGTGAAAAACGCATTTGTTAGGTCTTCAAATATTGCTAAAATACAGATCTGGACCTTCTAGCAGTCAAAGTGGAATCACCCTAGAATGAACAAGATGAGCCATAACAACTTCGACGAAATCTACGAGGGAATCCATTCAAGATAAGTGCCAAAATTAATGACTTTTTTACAGTGACTTCATTATTTCCATTCTGACGACACCATCCACAATCAATAACTCTGTCGTTGCCCGATAAAGCAAACATATGCTGCGTGAGCAACAATATTAATCTGATTTCTAGCCTACTTTGCAAGTGGTGGTATTGTTAGAAGGGGTTGCCTATCTTAAGGGGCAGCTTTATTTTGCCCGCCCTGTGTGTAACAACAACTTTGGCCTACGCATCTGAGATAAATTGCACATCCTCTTGGTCCTATTTTATACGAAACAGATAAAGAATCAGCTACGAAACTACGCTCTAAGATAAAAAATACGCACTACGAAGCGATTACCCGAATGGGATGGAAATCAGTAGACGTAATGTACATCTACAGACAAACAAATGAATACAATTAAAGAAAAACTGGATGTTTTGTTCAACAGAAAAAGCATCACAAATTGAGACAATCAGTAACGCGCTCGTCCACCTCTGGCCCTTATGGAAGCAGTTAATTGGTTGGCACTGATTGAAGGAGTTTGTGGATGTCCTGCTGAGGGATATCTCCCCAAATTCTGTCCAATTGGCGTGGTAGATCGTCAAAATCCAGAGCTGGTTGGAGAACCCTGTCCATAATGTTCTACACGTTTTCAAATGGGATATATACGGCGACCTTTCTGGCCAAGGTAGGGTTTTACAAGCACGAAGACAATCGGTAGTGAACCTCGTCGTGTGTGAACTGTTGTCCTGAAATTTAAGCCCAGGCTTGCCATGAAGGGCAACGAAACGAGGCATATAATATCGTCGACGTACCGCTGTGCTGTAAAGGTGCCGCATGTGACAACCAAAATGGTTCTGCTAAGAAAACAAATGGCAACCCAGATCATTACTCATCGATATCGGGCCTTATGACGAGTGACAGTCAGGCTGGTACTGTTGCCCCGGGCGCCTCCGGACAACACGTTTTCGGCCTGAAATCTCATTGACTGGAGAAGAACTGTTTTTAGCGATGAGTCTGTTTAGAACTGAGCCCCGATGACCATTTCATTTCAGAGCATAACCCCGTGGGTTGTCATCCAGGGGCCCCATTACAGCACAGCGATAAGTCGACGATGTTCTACTCCCCGTTTTGTCGCCCTTCATCAAAAGCCATCCTGTATCTACATTTCAACAAGATAACGTCGGTCAGCACACGATGAGGATTTCTGTTGCTTGTCTTCGTGCTTGTCATACCCTACCATGGCCAGCAACGTCGCTGGATCTATCCCCAACTGAGAAGGTTTGGAGGATTATGGTCAGGGCACTCCAATTGGCTTGGTATTTTGATGATCTAACGCACCAATCGGACGGAACTTGGCACGATATCCCTCAGGAGGGTATCCCCTCTGGCAATCGATGCAAAGCCGAATAATTGCTTAAATAAGAGGTTGAAGTGGACCAACTCGTTATTGACTTCCTCAATGTGGCACTGTGGTTAACACTGGACTCGCATTCGGGAGGACGACGGTTCAATCCCGCGTCCGGCCATCCTGATTTAGGTTTCCCGTGATTTCCCTAAATCGCTTCAGGCAAATGCCGGGATGGTTCCTTTCAAAGGGCACGCCCGAGTTCCTTCCCCGTCCTTCCCTAATCTGATGAGACCGATGACCTCGCTGTCTGGTCTCCTTCCCCCAACCAACCAACCAACCAACTTCCTCAATTTGTGAAGCTCTTTCTCCTGAGTAAATCATACAGATTTCCCGACAGCGTGATCACTTGTTTGTCTGTACATGTACATTAAATCTACAGATTTCCATCTCGTAATAGTTCCTTCGTGGGGCGTGTTGCTTTGTTTTGCCTTACAGTGAATTTAAGTTTTAGATTGTCAGTAGGGATTTGGTGCAACTACTTCAAATGTATACAGGGTGTTACAAAACGGTACGGCCAAACTTTCAGGAAACATTCCTCACACGCAAATAAAGAAAAGATATTATGTGGACATGTGTCCGGAAACGCTTAATTTCAATGTTAGAGCTAATTTTAGTTTCGTCAGTATATACTGTACTTCCTCGATTCACCGCCAGTTGGCCCAATTGAAGAAGGGTAATGTTGCTTTCGGTGCTTGTGTTGACATGCGACTCATTGCTCTACAGTACTAGCATCAAGCACATCAGTACGTAGCATCAACAGGTTAGTGTTCATCACGATCGTGGTTTTTCAGTCAGTGAAATGTTTACAAATGCGGAGTTGGCAGATGCCCATTTGATGTATGGAATAGCACGGGCAGTAGCCGTGGCGCGGTACGTTTTTATCGAGACACAACGAAGGTGTCCCTACAGGCGTCTTAGGGAGCACGGAACATTCCAGCCTATGACTCGCGACTGGGGAAGACCTAGAACGACGAGGACACCTGAAATGGACGAGGCAATTCTTCGTGCAGTTGACGATAACCCTAATGTCAGCGTCAGAGAAGTTGCTGCTGTACAAGTGAACGTTGACCACGTCACTGTATGGAGAGTGCTATGGGAGAACCAGATGTTTCCGTACCATGCACAGCGTGTGCAGGCACTATCAGCAGCTGATTGGCCTCCACTGGTACCCTTCTGCGAATGGTTCAGCCAACAATGTGTCAATCCTCATTTCAGTGCAAATGTTCTCTTTACGGATGAGGCTTCATTCCAACGTGATCAAATTGTAAATTTTCACTATAAACATATGTGGGCTGACGAGAATCCGCACGCAATTGTGCAATCACGTCATCAACACAGATTTTCTGTGAACGTTTGCGCAGGCATTGTTGGTGATACCTTGATTGGGCCCCATGTTCTTCCACCTACGCTCAATGGAGCACGTTATCATGATTTCATACGGGATACTCTACCTGTGCCGCGAGAACCTGTGCCTTTACAAGTACGACACAACATGTGGTTCATGCACGATGGAGCTCCTGCACATTTCAGTCGAAGTGTTCGTACGCTTCTCAACAACAGATTCGGTGACCGATGGATTGGTAGAGGCGGACCAATTCCATGGCCTCCACGCTCTCCTGACCTCAACCCTATTGACTTTCATTTATGGGGGCATTTGAAAGCTCTTGTCTACGCAACCCCGGTACCAAATTTAGAGACTCTTCGTGCTCGTATCGTGGACGACTGTGATACAATACGCCATTCTCCAGCGCTGCATCAGCGCATCAGGGATTCTGTGCGACGGAGGATGGATGCATGTATCCTCGCTAACGGAGGAAATTTTGAACATTTCCTGTAACAAAGTGTTTGAAGTTACGCTGGTACGTTCTGTTGCTGTGTATTTCTATTCCATGATTAACGTGATTTGAAGAGAAGTAATAAAATGAGCTCTAACATGGAAAGTAATCTTTTCCGGACACGTGTCCACATAATATATTTTCTTTCTTTGTGTGTGAGGAATGTTTCCTGAAAATTTGGCCGTACCTTTTTGTAACACCCTGTATACAAACACACGTCTTACGGAGTAGCTTTTTTGGAAGCAAGTAAACGCCTGATATAACAACGGGGCATGGAAAGCGAACCGCAGTTACGGTTGTTTTCATCCAATAGGCCCCTCCGGACGCCTTATTTTACAACTTCAGCACACTTCCCGAACTCTGCTGCGAGAAATTTCAACACTAACAATAGCTAATACTCTTATCACTGCTCTCATCTTTCCAAGAGATTTCGAATGACGTTAAAGAAAGTATACCGTTCCGTTTAAAAATCCATACTTGCTTCAGTATCACTGTTGACACAATAGTGAAGAGTATAGCTCATGAAACAAAACTAAGTGCCACTTTGCCTACTATCACTTACCAGAAACCTTGTTTCGATATCATGAACCCTTCACGAAATAAAATGCGTCTAAGATTTCGGTGATTCATCCTGTACATCAACTGATGACATGCTCACCGATTGCGGTGATATGGCTCAATCAAACGACATTCTAAGAATTGCAGTAGAGCTATGCCGCTTAAGCTATATGAATAAACGGCAGCACTAACATTATTGTATGAAAAGAGGCATATTAAGTTCTATCATCCCGTCGATGACGAGGTCATTAGGCACGAACCTGGGCAAGATTGGGAAAGAATAAGGACGGATATCGACCGTGCCTTTTCAAAGGAAACATTCTGGAAATCGTGTTAAGTTACTTAAGGTAACCACAGGAAACCTAATTTTAAATGAATGGACGAGTATCTGCACAGCCGTTCAACTAAATACGAATCCCGCCTCTTCCCACAGTGCCAGCTTGTTCAGAGTTATATGGATGTGAATGTTAGTCATTTATTAAAGGACCGATCAAAAAGACACGTGAGAGAGATGAGAGTCTGAGAGCAAGAAGAGAAATGAATATTTTAGGAGAGAAATTAATATTGTATGAGATATTACCGGTTTACTCATCGCATCAAATGTGGGTAAAATCCCGATTTCTCGGCGAAAATCTCCATTGCCTTCGTTGGGAACAACAGGGTGTCGTTGCCATTGTTATGACGACCATTTAGAGCCCATAGATGGCTTGTGATTGCTCTGTGTACGTAATCATTACGTCATGTGTCTAAAGATTGTGTCCGTGTCGGCGCTGGTGGTGCTAGCGCGCTCGTACGAACGTGAAAATGTCAGCCGATTTCTTTGCGTCTTTTCAGCGTCGATAGTTCGTTTCCGCGCCATACTAACAAGGGAAACTTCTCATCGCACACCCCTCAGATTTAGTGGTTAGAGGGACCAGTGGATATCCCGTCAAAAACTGTCAAGCATGGAAACAGGAAGAACGAATACTGGACAAAGAAACAATGTAGAAACAATGAGCTGTCCAACAACAAGAAGTGCAATATAGGGCAGCCGAAATTAGAAATGGCGTCGTGGTTACGTGGTTACGTTGTATGACTACCAAGCGGTGAAACCGTGTTCAAGCCTGTTTCGCAATTTTGCCGGCCGCGGTAGTCTCGCGGTTCTAGGCGCGCAGGCCGGAACCGTGCGACTGCTACGGTCGCAGGTTCGAATCCTGCCTCGGGCATGGATGTGTGTGATGTCCTTAGGTTGGTTTGGTTTAAATAGCTATAAGTTCTAGGGGACTAATGACCACAGCAGTTGAGTCCCATAGTGCTCAGAGCCACTTGAACCATTTTGTTCGTACCAATTTTTTTTCACTATTCGCTTTATTCACATTTATGTGTCAGTCCTGGAGTAACATCCGTTTACAACAGATAGGTGTAAGGTAGGGACCTATAACGACAGTTGACTCTGCACAACTACTCTATTAGCAGCCGAAAGGAAGTGGCTTTGGAATTGTAACCGCAAACGTGTGATGACAAGGTGACAAGTCAACTGAATCGTCCACCGGAAACCACGTATGGTTTGTCATACACAGCATTAGTAACAGTACGTGTGTCATATGATAGGAATCTCTTATCGACGCACCTAATTTGTACGACTAATAAGTAAATGAGATACTCGTCATTGCTCGATATAGGTGTTCGTATGAATGTGAATGTGATCACTCCTAAGGAAATGATGAAAACATAAGTTTGTAATAAAACTTGCAACAGATTAACGCAACAGTTTCACCATCACACAGTTTCTCCGTGCTCTGTCAAAACTATGTTTTTAAGGTTTTTGAAGTTTCGTCCTGGTTTGGAAGTCTTGATTCTTCAATTCCTTTGTTGTAACATAGTTCATACCTGTTTATTTGTTGTTTCCATTTCTGTGAGACGTCTATGTAGTATCTCGCCTGCTCTCACTATTCATCACATTTACTTGCGAAAGTAACGTATTCTTACCGAATGGCTCATATTCTGTAACTCATGTATAGTATGACAACTACCAAGACTATAGAAAGAGAACAAACATTTCAATGACCGGACGGACAGTACATAACGTTGTGGAAAAAAAAAAGCGGAGGGGTGAACACGGCTCTCTCGTTGCTGATTCAGGCTGCTCTTTACTGAACTTCTTGTTCTTGGACCGTTCATTGTTTCTATTTGCCTTCAGTACACATTCTTCCTGTTTTCATGCTTGATCTGTGTTCAGTTTTTGACGGGTTATCCACTGGGACATGTTACCAATAAATCTGAGGGGAGGGGGGGTGATGGGGAGTTTTTCTTGTAAGGTTATAGACACAGTCGCTGTTGAACCTGTTCTTTCACTTTCTAATGTCTACTCCATCCCAATATGTAGACGTTTTGCGCAAGAGTTTAGCTTAATCAAATATTATTCTGCGTTTATTTGCGAGATTGCGCTCACCAGCTGTTGATTTTTTGAAGTTCTCGATTTTTAATGTACCTTTGGTGTTCTGCACGACGATCGGTAACGATACTAATAGGCTGACCGACGTAGCTGCTTCAGAACCCACAAGGAGTCTTACAAGTTCCAGTGACACTGACACTGGATCCTATACTTCTTCTTCCCAGGAAATACCTATTTTTCTAGATGTAGCGAAAGGAAGAGAAGGCAAAAGCGTACAAGGGCAAGAACTGGGTGAAGAGAATGGAAGAAGAAGCCGCCTAATAGAATTCTGCACGAAACATAATTTAATCATCGCTAACTCTTGGTTTAAGAACTTTGAAAGAAGATTGCATACTTTGAAGAGATCTGGAGGCAGTGGCAGGTTTCAGACTGATTATGCAATGGTAAGACAGATTTCGGAACCAGATTTTAAACTGTATGACATTTGGAGGGGTAGATGTGAACTGATCGTAAGTTATTGATTATGAACTGTAGACAGAATGGAAGAAATTGTAAATAGGCAGGAAGTTAAGGTAATGGGACTTCGATGAGTTGAAAGAAACAGAGGTTACTGTGAGTTTCAAAGGAACCATTAGATAAAGATTGACTGAAACACTGGAAAATTATACAGTAGAAAACGAATGGCTAGCTTTAAAGAGATGATATAGTGAAGACAATAGGGGATCAAATAGGTAAAAAGGCTTAGTAAAAATCCTTGGATATCACAGCAGATATTGAAATTAATCGACGAAGGAGAAAATTAAAAAATACGGCAAATGAAGAGGGCAAAAGGGAGTATAGATGTTTACAGAATAAGATTGACAGTAAGTGCAAAATGGCTAAATAGGAATGGCTACAGAACAAATTCACGAATATAGAAGCCTGTAAAAGTAGCGGAAACATAGATATCTCCTATAGGAAAATTAAAGAGGTCTTAGGACAAAATAGGGACAGCTGTGTGAATATCAAAAGCTCAGATGAAAAACCAGTACTAAGCAAAGAATGGAAACCTAAAAAGGTGGGTGGAATATAAAGAGGGGCCATACAGGGGAAATGGGAAGGGAAATAGATGAAGATGAGATGGAAAATATAATACTGCGAGAAGAATTTGACATGTCACTGAGAGAAACTACGCCCCGGGAGTAGACATTTCCACAGGGCTACTTATATCTTTGGGAGAGTCAGCCATGACATAACTATTCCACATAGTATGCAAGATGTAAAAAACACGCGAAATATCCACAGACTTCAGGAAGAGTGTAATCATTAGAGTTCCAAAGAAAGCAGGTGCATATGGATGTCAATATTATCGAACTATCAGTTAAATAAGTCATGGCTGCAAAATACTGACACGAATTATTTTCAAAATAATGGAAAGGCTGAAGCTGAACCCGTTGTAAATCAGTTTCGGCTACGGAGAAATGTAGGAACACACGAAGCAGTACTGACCCTACGACTTACCTTAGGATATTGGTTAAAGAAAAGCAGACCTATGTTTACAGCATTTATAGACTCAGAGAAAGCTTTTAAAAATGTTGACTGGAATACAGTCTCAGGAATTCCAAAGGTAGCAGGGGAGAGTACATGTAGCGAAAGCTTATATACAACTTACACGGAAACCAGACGGCAGTTGAAGAGTCTAAGGATATGAAAGGGAAGCAGTGTCGAGGAACGGCGAGAGATACGTTACGACCCTGTCTTTAGTTTTATTCAACCTGTACATTAAGCATATTATAAAGGAAACCAAGAAAATATCTGAAGAAGGAATTAAATTTCAGAGAAAAGAAATAAAAACTTTTTTGATGGTGACATTGTAATTGTGTCAGAGACAGTAAAGCATTTGGAAGAACAGTTTAACGTAATAGACAGTGTCTTGGAAGGAGGATATAAGATGACAGAGACAGTAAAGCATTCGGAAGAACAGTTTAATGTAATAGACAGTGTCTTGGAAGGAGGATATAAGATGAACAGCCATTAAAGCGAAACAAAGATAATGGAGTGTGGTTGAATTAAATGAGGCGATGCTGAAGGTATTATATTATGAAATGAGACACTAAAAGTAGTAGATTAATTTTATTATTTGGGCAGCAAAATTACTTATTATTGTCGAAGTAAAGAGGATTTAACTTGTATACCCGCAATAATAAGAAAATCATTATAGTGTGTATTTTTATTTGCCATCCGCTGAATGTATTATATTTATTGTTGGTAGGTTTTGATTATTTCAACCTTCTTCAACTGGAAGACTGAACAAACAGAAAAAAACCATATTTAGTATATACAGACAAAAATGTAATCGAAATATATAGACTGTTACTGAGATCATCAACATCTGAAAAAGGGACATTTGTTGACATCGAACATAAACTGAAGTGTTAGGAAGTATTTTCTGAAGGTATTGCCTGGAGTGTAACCTTGTATGCAACTGAATCGTTGGAAGATAAGCATTTCTGACAAAAAGAATATAGAAGGCTTTGAAATGTGGTATTACAAAATAATGCTGAAGATTAGACTGTTAGACTGCATAATTAATGAGGAGGTACTGGAGAATTTGGAGAAAAAGAAAATTTGTGGCAGAACTTGACTAAAAATTACAAGATCGGTTGATAGGATATATTCTGAGACCTCAAGGAATCATGAGACCTCAAAGAATCATCAGTTTTTACTGGAGAGAAGTGTGTGTATGTGTGTGTGGGGGAGGGGGGTGGGGGGGGTGGAGTTAACTTTTAGAGGGAGACCAAGCAACGAGTTCAGTAAACAGGTTCAGATGGATGTAGATTTCAGAAGTTATTCGGAGGCGAAAAGAGGCGCACGTGACAGAGTAGCGCGGAGAGCTGCATCAAACCAGTCTTTGGATCGAAAACCACAAACACAACAGCATCGCAGTAAGGAAGACGTACAGTAGCAATATGTATGTAGTCACGTGATTGTTCAACATTTTGGTGTTTTCGTTTCATGGAGTGCGTTAACTTTATACCTCGAGTCTCGTACCCGTAGTTTCGGGAAACGTATTTCAGGTGATTAATTTCGAAATACAGGTGGTCCTTGTGAAGAACTATTGTAGCTCTATATATTACAGTATGTAAAACAGCTCTCATCCGGACAAAGTGGAGAAAACTCTGTGCAATGAGATATAAAACATTGTGGGTCAGCTTGCGGTATACAGAGTGCCCGAGCCACCAACTCGATTTTCGTTCAAGCAAAACATCTCTCTGTCTCGAGCAGATGTATGTTGTCCAGGTGATAGATGAAAAGCCCCAGAGTTTCTGTGTCATGTGACCACACAATAAATGAGTAATTCAGATAGAATCCTGGGAAGAAGAAGTCCAAGGTTAGGGACAGTCTCTGTTTCAGGGTCCCTGAAATTTATAAGATTACCTGGGAGTTCGGAAGCCGCTTCATCGATCAGTCTATCCACGCCGTTACCGATCGCTGTTCAGAACGCCAGAGGCAAATTATAAATCGAGATCTTGAGAAATCAGCAATTATGAACAAAGTCTCGCTAATAAACACGAAACAGTATTTGATGAAATTTTGTCTCACGCTTCTAAATAGTGTAATTCCGCTATTACAGGGGCAGTAGAAATTGGAGAACAGTTTCAAATGCAATAACGGCTATAATCTTAGTGGTGCGCAGAAGCGAGCTCTCGATGCTGAGAGGACATAAAGAAATGCACTGAGTTGTTTACGATACTGCGGGAGCGCTGTTCCCACCCGCACAGTACTTGGACACAAGCTCTAGCAGTATAATGCAATGATGACGTATGCCAATCAGTCACAAGATAAGTAAGGGCTATAAATGGTCACCCCAGCAGCAACCACGTCACTTTGTTGTACGTGACGAACACGATGGAGGTTTCCATCGAAAGCTCGAAATTCTACCCAGACTGGAGCGGCAAGCAAATGGAGAATATATATATCTCGACAGAATCGTGCTGTCATCTTCAGATTGGCATTACACTTTGCGTGTATGTTCACACATATGTGTTGTCGACATTTTAAGGACAAAATGTAAATACATTAAAAAGTCGTCTTCATTTGTCATTTATAAAACACAATACTCGCAAATGGGTTTATTCATTTTAAAACCCTTCTGGGAGTATTCTGTTTTATAAATGACAAACCAAAATGGTTCAAATGGCTCTGAGCACTATGGGGCTTAACAACTGAGGTCATCAGTCCCCTAGAACTTAGAACTACTTAAACCTAACTAACCTAAGGACATCACACACATCCATGCCCGAGGCAGGATTCGAACCTGCGACCGTAGCAGTCGCGCGGCTCCGGACTGAGACTGAAGCGCCTAGAACCACTCGGCCACTGACGCCGGTAAATGACAAACCATGTGGAGCTTTTTAATGTATTTTCACTTTGTTCTCAAAATGTCGACAACATAAGTGTGTGAACATCCACGCAAAGGGTAATGCTAATCTGAAGATGTCAGCACGATTCTGTCGAAACTACTAATTGGAATAAATGTCTTAAAATCAAGCGCTCTTGACTTTCACAAAAATATATATAAATGGAAAAAGCTTGTGGAAAGATCCCAGAACACCGAACTCACTGCTGAAGTATAAGCAAAATAAGGAATATGGATGATGGATCGGGCAAAGAAATGATGGGTGGAGAAAAATACGTAAGAATGGAACAAATTTTGGATAGTTTAATTCTTGATGTTGATTATGATGTGATAACTGTTTCGTTACCATTTCAGTGCCGTTTGTAAAGTTCATTCCTATTTCAACCACAATAATATCTTTTCATTTCTGTTTATTTTTTTACAACAATACATCCATTAATAACTCTTGAAAGGAGACCACAGCTATCACGTAACAAAAGAAATTCTACGGTAAAAAGCCATTCCGTTTTTGAGCAATGTTAAGAAATTTGTTTATAAAACACTTCTATTTCTGATAATAGACTGGCGCTGGGGTATGCAATAGAAAACCATGAAGTAAAGCTAGAATTATTAGTTACATGTTTGACTGGCGTGTACTACGTACCACTCCTGCAAGATCTTTAACATATTATTTGGCCCTTATATGCTGCATTCGTAAAACGGAAAACTATAGTATATTTTCCAACAAAATATAGCCTCAGTCATGCAAATTGTTGTGATTTGGATAGAATTGTCGAACTTTAGTGCCACTCGATCCAGCAGGAAGAGTCGGAAGCCACTTTCACTATGACACCTATGTACAATTGTACCTTTATTTAGGTTGCCGAACAGTTTTTTTCTTTCTTCAGAAAGCATTACTTACGGCGAAGTTGGCAATAAATGTTGTTACAGAGAGCTCTAAAAATCAGAGCATTTAGCAGGTGGCAGTCCCCACCACTCTGTCGCTTCTGCAAATTATTATGTATCAGCATTAACAAGTGAGGCATTAAATATGGAACTACCCATAAACAACTTCCATTTTAAAGCGAAAAAAGAAATAAAGTCTGCCTCGTGTCTGCGTAAGTAAAGGTCTTTGTGCAAGCAAAGCTCTAAAAGCTTCTTGAGAGGAGTTAGCTGTGTTTCGCCATCTGCTTTATCCCAACGACATCAACGAGATGAAATTCAGCATTACACTTTACACTCATTTCACAATCATCTCTGCACTAAACAGCCAAATTTAAAACGCGACACCCTTGCTACAAGAAGGGAAAGTACTAACACCAGCAATGTCGTAAAACTTTAATATACGTCGAACGTACTATTCAATTTATTAATCCGGAAGTTAGTCAGTATTAAAGGATCGCCCCTTTGCGTCCTGAATCATTCCCATCATCTTGAAAATATAATATTTTGAACTTCTTAGGTATGTAATATTAAAATATAATTTTAAAAAATCCCTCTCATACTACATATAATTATCTTATCCTTGTCCTTGTCCGTGAAGCTAGAAAACAGTATTGAAATTGTACTATTTCGACACATAACATATCACATACAACTTGGGAATATAAACTTTACTTTTTTGTCTGTAGTGTATAGAATTCATGTAGGTAAGATACAATAGCACATTTATAGCATTCCAGTCCAGTAAGGAATTTGAATTTCACATTTCTCTATTCGACAGAAGTGTGAAGTCATCCACATGATTGCTAAAAGGTATCCGTTAAACTTCGATTACATGATGAATCAGTCAAATTTACAGGTTGTAAATTCAATTAAATACCTATGAATTACAATTACGAAGAACTTAAATTCGAAAGAACACAGAAAATAATGTGGGTAAGGCGAACCAAAGACTGCGTTTTATTGGCAGAACACTTAGAAGCTGCAACAGATCTACTAAAGAAATTCTCTTTTGGGATCCTTACCAGATAGGATTAACGGAGTACATGGAGAAAGTTCAAAGAGGGGAAGCACGTTTTATACTATGCAGAAATACGGAAGAGAGTGTCACGGAATGATACAGGATTTGGAGGTGGACAGCATTAACACAAAGGCGTTTTCGTTCCCACGAAATTTCAGTCACTAACTTTCTCCCCCGAATATATATATATATATATATATATATATATATATATATATATATACTCCTGGAAATGGAAAAAAGAACACATTGACACCGGTGTGTCAGACCCACCATACTTGCTCCGGACACTGCGAGAGGGCTGTACAAGCAATTATCACACGCACGACACAGCGGACACACCAGGAACCGCGGTGTTGGCCGTCGAATGGCGCTAGCTGCGCAGCATTTGTGCACCGCCGCCGTCAGTGTCAGCCAGTTTGCCGTGGCATACGGAGCTCCATCGCAGTCTTTAACACTGGTAGCATGCCGCGACAGCGTGGACGTGAACCGTATGTGCAGTTGACGGACTTTGAGCGAGGGCGTATAGTGGGCATGCGGGAGGCTAGGTGGACGTACCGCCGAATTGCTCAACACGTGGGGCGTGAGGTCTCTACAGCATATCGATGTTGTCGCCAGTGGTCGGCGGAAGGTGCACGTGCCCATCGACCTGGGACCGGACCGCAGCGACGCACGGATGAACGCCAAGACCGTAAGATCCTACGCAGTGCCGTAGGGGACCGCACCGCCACTTCCCAGCAAATTAGGGGCACTGCTGCTCCTGGGGTATCGGCGAGGACCATTGGCAACCGTCTCCATGAAGCTGGGCTACGGTCCCGCACACCGTTAGGCCGTCTTCCGCTCACGCCCCAACATCGTGCAGCCCGCCTCCAGTGGTGTCGCGACAGGCGTGAATGGAGGGACGAATGGAGACGTGTCGTCTTCAGCGATGAGAGTCGCTTCTGCCTTGGTGCCAATGATGATCGTATGCGTGTTTGGCGCCGTGCAGGTGAGCGCCACAATCAGGACTGCATACGACCGAGGCACACAGGGCCAACACCCGGCATCATGGTGTGGGGAGCGATCTCCTACACTGGCCGTACACCTCTGGTGATCGTCGAGGGGACACTGAATAGTGCACGGTACATCCAAACCGTCATCGAACCCATCGTTCTACCATTCCTAGACCGGCAAGGGAACTTGCTGTTCCAACAGGACAATGCACGTCCGCGTGTATCCCGTGCCACCCAACGTGCTCTAGAAGGTGTAAGTCAACTACCCTGGCCAGCAAGATCTCCGGATCTGTCCCCCATTGAGCATGTTTGGGACTGGATGAAGCGTCGTCTCACGCGGTCTGCACGTCCAGCACGAACGCTGGTCCAACTGAGGCGCCAGGTGGAAATGGCATGGCAAGCTGTTCCACAGGACTACATACAGCATCTCTACGATCGTCTCCATGGGAGAATAGCAGCCTGCATTGCTGCGAGAGGTGGATATACACTGTACTAGTGCCGACATTGTACATGCTCTGTTGCCTGTGTCTATGTGCCTGTGGTTCTGTCAGTGTGATCATGTGATGTATCTGACCCCAGGAATGTGTCAATAAAGTTTCCCCTTCCTTGGACAATGAATTCACGGTGTTCTTATTTCAATTTCCAGGATATATTAGCATTCGGGGGAGAAAGTTAGTATATTTTTACGCCGACCTACACAGGGAGAAACGATCATCATAATAGAGAGTTGAAATATTGTGAAGGTGTTTCGATGAAACCTCTGCCAGGCACTTAAGTGCGATTTACAGAGTATCCATATAGCATAACAGTTGGAAAAGAGGGGTTTAAAGTTTTCGCTGCGTGTGATACGACATAGGACAGTCAAAGAAAAAAAATACATTTCATACATTTTTCCTCATAGGAAATAAACGCACGGGAATGCAGAACTCAGATTACTGTACGCAGGTGTCACGCAGATAGAACTTGTTGACTAACGAGTGCTTTGCCTGATGTAATGATAAAATCTCAAAAATCGGCTCGTGGAATGCGTACAAAATCAGATAATCATATCGAATCCAGAGCTTAGTATCCAATCCTGGAATTCTAACATAAGAAATAAATAATGATTCCGTTATATTTGGACGTCTTGTTCTCTCAGACAATACTAGAGGTCGTTTTGCTATTATATTCGCACAACTTTAGTTTCTTATATTTCAAAACGAAGAATTTTGTTGGTCGTGACAGCTCTTCGTCAATTTTGTGTTGGTTTACCGCATAATAATTAATAGCTGCGTATGCATCATTTATGCATCATTTACGACTTTATTCTCCTAGTTTTTACATGCGTTTGTGTACACATAAAAATATGTGTTTTCTTCTTTAGAAGTACTCTTATCTTTATAGCAAGACAGAAAACCTGAATGAGCCTTCGAATGAGGCGTTTCGTTGGAAACGCTTTTGTTGAAAGAAAATAATTTTTCATTCCGAAAACGGTGTTGTGGCTTTTGTTTGTCTCCGTTATGCTGTGTCAGTGTCTCACTACAACTAAGTTGTTCATCTCCTTGCTGGTTGGCTTGGATTGTTTTGAGGGAAGAGACCAAACAGCGGTATCATCGGCCTCATCGGATTAGGGAAGGACGGGGAAGGTAGTCGACAGTGCCCTTTCAAAGGAACCATCCCGGAATTTGCCTGGAGCGATATAGGAAAATCACGGAAAACCTAAATCAGGATGCCTGGACGCGGGATTGAACCGTCGTCCTCCCGAATGCGAGTCCAATGTGCTAACCAATGCGCTACCTCACTCGGTTCTCCTTTCCCGTATTACCAGCGGTGTTCAGTGTTTCCATTTTATTATTGAAATTATATACATGTAAAAATTCTTATTTTTTTACATCGATATGAGTGTTTTGTCTATTAAGCCTTTCAAGCTTAGATTAGTCATGTAAGACGCTGACGATCATCGTGCGTGTTAACTGTTATGACGTCCTAACCACATTCCTCAGGTTTTGATCTGGATACCTTACTTAGATGTTTACGTCATTTCAACGATCTTCTTAAAAGATCACTTGAGAGTATACGAAAAAAGAATGAACGAACCGGTGTCTGAACTTGTGCCTGAAATTTAGCATAGTGTGAACGTGATAAATTCCGAATATAACACTGGAATTTGCACATTAATCATGAACTCATTTAAAACTGAGTCCTGACAAAAGGAGTTCCGTAATAACACAACAGACATATAAATTCACTTCTAAAAATGGCAAAGAAATAATAAAATAATGTGAACAATGAAATGTGACGTTCGCGCGTCACATGGACTCCACATAAAGGAGTGATAATTACACATTCAGAAGTTCCACGCTGGTCGGCTGTCAACAATGAATAATTTAGAGCTGTGTAATGGAGTTCACATTCGAACGGGTTTTTTAAAATATCCCTTTCATTTTAAATGAATGAGGGCGCCAGATGCATATTTATGCATTGGTTGAATGCCACGCCGCATCGCCTTGTCCTTTCAATGTCGTGCCAGGCCAGCGCTTTATCGGATGCACACACCATTACCACAGGTAGATGATCTGACCGTGAACTAGCAGTACTTTAATCTATTAAGGCTTCCCATACAACAGGAAAAAACCACTTACTCTCTTCAGAAATGGTAGAACTCTTTAGCTACGTTCATGTATCGAAAAGGGTTTCTTTATTTGCACTCAGTGGGCGCTTTCTTTCTTCACTGACTTCCTTATATTCCAAAATCCTCAGAAATGTGAGTCTGGAAAACATTATGAGCGCAATAAAGGGATCTGGGAGCCGTAGATGAGCATTTTGCCAAACTTTCAAACTCTGCACTCTAGTGACATGATCTACTTACTGGAGAAGCGTTGGACGAACTTAATCAACCTATATGGGGGCGAGATTAAAAAAGGTCAATTTTCGACTTAGAAACATAATCCTTAATTGACAGAATGAGAACGTTTCATCTTGTCCTCGTGGTACTGTTACTACAGACCAATCAATCCATATCGATCAGCGGATGTCCTGCACTGAGCCACAGACTATGCGAATATCGGCGTAATGTAAGAGGCAACTCCGTGGCCAATGATTCTCTTGCGATAGTTGTGGCCGTGACTAGATATGCTGCTACGGCAAGAAAGTCATAAGTGTAGTGCGTCCGCTGCAGCCTCCCTTCAACTATGTGTGATGATAGTGTGTTGCATAATATTTTTTTGCGTTCTCCACAATTTTTCTCTGCTGTCAGATGCAACGATGCACCACAGACTGGCGCCTATTGAACCAAGCGGATATATCTGCAGTGTCCATGTTCTTGGATGAGGCATGGTAATGCAACACTACAGCGTTGATACTGATTTCAACGTCATTTACGTACTTTCAAATGATACTAGTAACTGCCGAGCGTACCTATGCATCGAGCCACAGAGTTTTTGGGATAAAATTTCCTAAATCAACAGAGTCTTTTCCATAACAATGTCGGTAGCTTTACCCAGTCTTTTAAAATCGAGTCAACAGATCAACAGAATGTGTTCTCGACATCCCCAGGAGATAATCGTATAATCTCACTGGACGCGACATTCCTAACAACAATATCTATATCGAAAACTCTTATAATCCAGAAGAAGAAAATATTGTGTGTTACGTTCGTTGACCACGTTAGCCATGGAACTGGACCACCAAGGCCAGTCTATCGTTTCTCGCACTACATGTTAGTAATATTTATAGCATCGAGGGTAAAGAGCGTCGGCCTTGCTGTCATTTTGAATCCACGCCACCTAAACAAATTTTCAGCAACACCATCCAACTGTGAGAGGACGTATTCAAATAAAGTTTTACGGAAAACGCTGATCAGTCTTTCCTTATGTACGTAAATTCGAACCTCATATATGTTGAAACCACCCACCCAAAGAACCACGGCTAATTTGCCATTAGAATGTTCGCAGCACAGGCACGTGTGGTTTTTCATTACTCTATACGTTGATATTGAACATTCCGGCTCCTTTAAACATGACCTCAAATGTGTAAAATACGCATGTGGAAAAATGTAACTCACCTGCAAATTTCTGCAGGAAATTTTTGCGAACACTAGTTATCGTGAGAAGTCACCTAGCTACACACAACGTATCTTTCTGCGTACCATGTGGATGCAAAAGTTGTTTGCGTTGGTCTGATCTCGTACATGTCAGCTATTGAAGGCAGTTAACATGTCCTCCTCTTCAAGACCGGGTGTTAAGACATATCTCGCATGGCCTATGTCTACATCTACTTACATACTCTGCAAGCCACCATACGGTGCATGGAGGAGGGTACCTTGTATGGGAAAAAGACTGCCCATAGGCCTTCGTACGAGCCCTAATATCTCTTATTTTGTTGTTTGTAGACGAAGAGCGCTTGGCAGTGCGGACAGCGGTGTACGTCGGCCCATTGTAAGTAAGGCCGGCCTCTGTGGCCGAGCTGTTCTAGGCGCTTCAGTCCGGAACCGCGCTGCTGCTACGGTCGCAGGTTCGCATCCTGTCTCGCGCATGGATGTGTGTGATGTCTTTAGGTTAGTTAGGTTTAAGTAGTTCTATGTCTAGGGGACTGATGACCTCAGAGTCCGCAGCTCGTGGTCGTGCGGTAGCGTTCTAGCTTCCCGCGCTCGGGTTCGATTCCCGGCGGGGTCAGGGATTTTCTCTGCCTCGTGATGACTGGGTGTTGTGTGATGTCCTTAGGCTAGTTAGGTTTAAGTAGTTCTAAGTTCTAGGGGACTGATGACCTCAGAAGTTAAGTCCCATAATGCTCAGAGCAATTTGAACCATTTGATGACCTCAGATGTTAAGTCCCATAGCTCTTGGAGCCATTTGAACCATTGTAAGTAAGAGCTTCAGGGCGCCATATGTCATTGGGCCTAATTTCACAGGCTGCACACACACTTGGAATTAATTCATGCTGAGAAGCTATCGCGAAATCGTGCTCCGGCACAGAAACTTTGTATTCTAAGTGTATGAGCAATGGGGCCTGTTTGCTTGCTGCGTTTAGTCCACGCTTTATCCTGTTGAGACAAATAAATAACTTTATCTGGACCGATGACGGAAGCGACTGTCTCCAGAGATCTTATTGAAGACTCACAAAAATGCTGGTCTGGATGTTCAATATAATGGTCGATTTGTGGACATCTGAGTTTTACTGGAACAGCTGTAACGTGCCTCTTCGTCTCGGAGATGTTACTTTTCCTGGGGAGCAGGCGAATGCTTGTGTTACATCTAGATATATTGGATGCGAGTTCTAGGAGCCTCGCGTGTAGGTCAGATAGGATACGGTAGGCGTGAACCACGCCACACCGTTGGCGTTCTACCGCAGAAGCACCAAGCACAGCTATGTCTACGATGTCTTGATACGGTCCGATCGTTGCTTCTCCAAGCGCGGACAACAGCTGGCAGGTCGCAGTGTCGGTGTTTTACCTGCTCCAGATTATGAGAGAAAAACTCTTGCATTTTACTTTAATGACATTCTCGGTTCTTCATCGAATAAACAGTCTGCATCAATGAAAAGCGGAAGCACTTACTCAGTCTGAGGAACACTGCGTATATTGAGCTAATGATTCTTCAAGACGGAACCCAAGTGAGGAAATCCGCGTATTCATCTTACTCTGATGGCCGAAGGATTGCGAAACGAATTAGGATAAACACAATCCTAAGACTAACTGAGAATTCTCTGACTTCGATGATCCACAGTAAACAAACTGTGCATTTTTGCAAAGCGTTTCGCTCTCGAGGAATGATCACTTTGCACTTCCATATGAATTACCGTTGTTGGTGTTGTTTTCGTATACCCTAATACGAACAGAGCTCTGGCAGCACTAATATTGGGACCACGGAACTCTAAGGCATAGAGTGTTAGTCAGTCGTTAGCTATACTTGTCAAATACTTCACTGCACTTACGTTACAGCTCAGATACTGAGACCAGTGACAGAACTGTACGTCGGAAGCTATAAGACTGATTTTACATTCATTTTCTCTTATCAGAAAAATCAGTCACAAGAACGAATACTAGACGTTGGTGACAGTGTTGCAAACAATGTCATGATTACCCCGTAGCCAGCGGAAGAAGTATTAATGAACTGATGAATCACGGTACCGCATGTAGCGCATAGGCAGTAAGCCGATGATTTTTTGGGTTTGGGAGAAGTTTATGAATACAATAGCATACGTGTAGTGCTGTATCGATGTATTAATGCACAAGTTCACAGAAGAAAGAGAAAAATTCTGTGGAATGGACCCCTACCTGAAACCCCATCGCATACTTTTTGATGAACAACAGTTTCCATTCAAATCACTCAAAGATTCTGTAGTACCTATGCAAAGAGCTTCAGGAGACTGGAATGATTTGCATCTTCTACCTGTGACATGGTCTCCCAGAAGATTAGATGTTGTACTTGGAATAAAACAAGGCCCTAGAAGCTATTAGTTATATGGTAAGCATATTTGTATTGGACGGCCATGGGTGTCTGGCCACATATCACAGATAGATGACGTAGGAAATTTTTACGTCAGCCTCCACATCTAGAGTACGCAAACAGTTTACAAAAAGAGCGGGAAATAAGCGCTTCATCGTAGAAGTAACTTCATTTTTAACTGTGATTGCAGCCTTCAGGATCATTTCGTATATGCGGCAAACTGACGAGTCATAGGCTCGTCATGCTCTCACGACAAAGACGGTATGAATTGAATATGAAAACACATTCAGCTTTGCTCCACGAACAATTTATGTTAAGCGCCACTTTTCAAAACAGTACAAGTTCCTGACACATCATTGACTACATGTAATTACGACGAGTTTTGAGTTGATGTTTGAACGTAGCCTCCTCCACGAAAGAAGCGCCATGTGTTTTTCGTCACAATGCAACAGAAAGTCAGGTTATTGCCAATACTGTGAAGAGTACGTTTCAGAAATTTCTTCAGTTACTGTTCTCTCCCGTACTTGTGGCGGTTACTCTAGACTTGCAGTTGATTTAACAGTTGGAAGCGTGACGCAATATTACTTCCCTTGGGGTGATCCTTTGAGATCCCGAAAACATATCCACTGATATCTGTTACGTCGCTTCCTGGGATTATGAGTTTTCTTTCATCGAAGCAGTAATGAAATCCCAGAACGCATCCTTCCAGCAGTTTCTGTTCGTTACGTGAGTTCCGCGTTCTCTACACTGGGGCTGATCAATAGTTGGCGGCAAAAACAACAGAAAAGAAGATCGTCTGAATTCAAAAGGCTCAAAGCTTCAGCGAACCTCGAATCAATTGTCTCAGATTGTCTCCATGTCGTGAATCCCATTATTGCTTGTTACCGGCATGAGAAACGAAAAGTTAGGTAAATCCTGTAAAATTATTTGCGTTTTCATTTTTATCAGCATAAATCATACGCGAGTCAGAATGGTGGGGACTACTGCGAAGCTATTTCACTTGAGACCTTCAAAAAGTAAGCTGAACGACTTGTGTCAGGTTTATAAATATTTCTAAAGAAAAACGTGTTATATGTGTTACGATACCCACTCAATACAAAATCGCCTTATTACCAAGAGCTACGTAACTAGTGGGAGTCAAAGAAGAAACTGAGATTATCCCCAGCAGCTGCGGTTAGTAGTCATTACCCAAAAGTTTGCGAACTTTAATCATGACATGTATTTGATCTCTACAGTGAGCTGCCTTTTAGTTCCTTGTTGGTAAAACTCAGACCCTTCCACAGGACTGTCAGAGCATATAGTGTGATCTATCACTGCCTAGCACTGGCTACATAAATGTATGACTTATGAAGAGTTGCTCGCCATTATATTTTATTCTTTTTAAGTTATTAGGCAAAGTCCTTGTGCTAGCTGGACTGCTGGTAGCACTTTTGGACTCACAGAGTCGGAAAAAAAGCAAGTAGCTTTGTTGAATGCAAACGATAGGGTTCGAGTTTCGGGGCTGTACAAACTTTTTACTTTTTGTGGCGTGGAATATTCTCCAACAATAGTAGAAAAAGTCCGACTTAATAGCTTTTCCTGAAGATGTACGAGTAAACCTGAATACTTCTCAGCATGTTACTGGAGTGGAACAGGACAGGAACGTGATCTCGTTCAAGTGCTTTTGCACTCTGCTGAATCTCAAAACTGTGAAGTTCCCGCCAAACCTCACAAAAAATTATTTGGAGACATGGTTTGAGGTTTCGAAGGAACGGATGGAAGATAGTGTGAACTCAAACGGGCCCTACTATGACAACGACCATCGATAACAGAACGTATTTGGTAAGTACACAGATTTGCATTGGGCTCGGTTCTTTTGTGAGAGACTTCTGCACATTTTCCGATGAGAGCGCAAGAACGAGTCTGCAGTAAACTGTTTATCCACTGCCACTTAGCTGATCAATTTTGGTGAAACTCGTCGTGGTGGAAGGTCAGAGTTCACGTTCGGAAAAAGAAGAGCACGTTAGTATGTCACGACTAATAGTTCGTCATTAGCCCGAGCAGCCCTGTTTCTCCGTAATGTCAAAAAAAGTATCTTTCGATGAAGTAGCATAGTATTCCAAACCATCAGTTCAAGTTACTCGATAACCACTAGGTCCTCATATCAAAACTGTTCCTCGTCATGTCCCACTAATTTGATGTAGCTCGAGGTTACTCTAAGGATAATACATTTCAATCGTCTGCAATTGTTATATGCGACTTCTATTAACGTCAGAGAATCACAACAGTGGTAATTTGCAGCCGGCCGGTGTGGCCGAGCGGTTCTAGGCGCTTCACTCTGGAACCGTGTGACCGCTGCGGTCGCAGGTTCGAATCCTGCCTCGGGCATGGATGTGTGTGATGTCCTTAGATTAGTTAGGTTTAAATAGTTCTAAGTTCTAGGGGACTGATGACCACAGATGTTAAGTCCGATTGTGCTCAGAGCCATTTGAACCATTATTTTGTTTTTCGCATACACGACTGCGCAACGAAATTAAAGGATCTCTTTGTCGAGACCTCGTAATTATCTCACATTACGACGCAGAAGTTTGAAATTTGATCAAAATTGCCTACAAGCCTCCTTTGTAATGGTGAAATACCGTGGCGCTCTGCGAAGTCACCCTCCGGCTCGAAACGCTTCAGACAGCAAGGCTAGATCTCAGAAGTTCATGTGACGTGTAAGGTGGGTTAATGATGTCACAGTGGCCCAACGCTATCGTGGAATTGTGGTGAAATTTGGTGCCAATTTTGCATCATTAACTCACCTTACTCCTCACATGAACTTCTGAACTCTCGTCTTTCTTTCGCATGTATCGAAACTTTGCTGTTGAAAGCGTTATCGAGACCGACGGTGACGTCTCAACGCGACACACTTTTCTCCATTACAGACATTACGGAGGATGGTTGTATCCATCTTTAAGCCAAATTTCAAACTTCTGCGTCACAATGTGAGAAAATTACGGGGTTTCTGTGTGCTTATTTAATTCTGTTGAGGAGTGTACTTCGGTCACGTTCGTCCTGGCAATAACGCGGAATTTCATTGTTAAGTAAGATCATGCTCTACCTTCCGCAGGACTTCGGTCATAGTTAGAATTACACCTATAATACATTCAGTAACATGCTACTACAATTACCGAGTTATGAGATGAACGTACAAGGTCCAATCAAAACAATCCGAAACATTCGTAATTTCGCGCCAGTGGTGTGTAGGAGCGAAACGTGGTCGATGCCCGTGTTTAATGTGTAAGTGCCGGAAGTTTCGTTGTTGTATGTCAGTTATTGTTCAATGCTGTAGTGAGTAGAACATTGTGTTGCACAGTTTGTTAATTTCGAGATGTTAAAGTGAGAGGAGCAACGTGTCTGCATTAAATTTTGCATGAAACTCAAGAAAACCTTTACAGAGACATACCAATTGATGAAGAAAGCCTACGGTAATGAGTGCTTAAGCCGTACTCGGTGTTACGAATGGTTCACACGGTTTAAAAACGGCCAGGCGGAAGTTAATGATGACCCTTGTTCAGGAAGCCTTTTGACGTCTACCGACAACGCTCATGTCAGGAACGTCACAAAACCGTAGGTGCAAATCGAAGACTGACTGTCCTGGAGATTTAAGAAGAATGTGACATTTGAGTTGGATCATGTCATGAAATCCTGACACAGTATCTTGGATGCATCGTGTTGCCACGGCTCTTGAGTCAAGACCAGAAAAACCTTCGCCTCGCAGACGGTGAATAGCTGTCGGATCGCGCAAATGAGAACGAGATGTTCCTTAAGAGAATCATAACTGATCATTAGACGTGGGTCTGCTGTTACGATGTTGAGCCCAAGGTTTGATCTTCACAGTGGGTCGGGAAAAGTTCTCCACACCAAAACACAATTCGTCAGGTCATGTCAAATGTCAAAGCCATTCTGATACTTTTCTTTAACTTTGAAGGATTACATCATCATGAATTTGTGCCACAGGGAGACAGTGTTAATCGACGGTACTATCCGAACGTGTTGCGACGCCTGTGACAAAATGTGAGTAGGAAATGGCCTGAAATTTGGTGAGACAATTTATGGCAGTTGCATCACGATAACGCATCCGCAAGTTCATCCCTGTTGTTGTGTGACTATTGCACAAAAAACGAAATGACTGTGCTGCCTCATCCATCGAACTCTCCAGATCTGGCCCCTGCAGACTCTTTTTTTTTCTTATTTCTGAAGTAGAAAACCCCACTGAAAGGACGAAGATTTGATTGTGATAAAAGAAGATTCGCAGACGGCGCTTCGTATGATTAAGCAAGAGGCGTACCGCTTCCGGAAGTGGTGTATCAATTGTGGAGGAGAGTATTTCTAAGGAAACAATGCACGATAAGTAAAAGGTAAGCGTAGAAAATTTTTATGGAGCAAGTTCCGGAATTTTTTGAAGAGACCTTCAACTTTGTTACGCAAGTAATTTTTTTCACATCATATGTTGCAAGATACTGTCTGTTGCTTAAAATGCAGATTTATTTCACATATAACGGAGGTTAGGCGGTGTCAGTTGGTGAGCACGCAATTGTTGGCTTAAAAGCTGCCAAATTTGCTGTCTCTTAGCAATCAGGAAAATTGTAATAAAATTGTATAAATGCAATTCCGTCAGGAATATTCGACGAAATAAACAGCGTGGGCACTGACTTGAGTCAGAGTGAAGCGAAAGTTAAGGCCTGTGGCGCAAGCCCATGACCGACATATGGACCTTACAGCAGGTAGAGTACAGCCCTTCTATGCACCGTGGCAACAGTAGGAGACGGAACGACGTGTCCTTAGCTTTGTCACTACTTGCCTTGGGGATAGATCTCCGCTCCAAATATTGACAACAGGCTGAGTAGTGCAAATATGTCTTCGTGGAGAGACCAGAACGAAGAAAACTTCCCCTCCCCTCCCCTCCCCCCCCCCCACCCCGGAAATTAGCCCGCCGGGACCTCCAAGACCGGAGCATATAAAGCTCTACCTGCTAGCCCACCGTGTCCAACGTTGTCATCTGGGAGCCAGAAAGACGCTATGGCTGTTTCCATTCATGAGATGAACGCAAATGTGACAGAATAATAGAACAATCAAGTTCCTCTACAATTAGCATCTGCGAGAAAAAGTAGGTGAATGAAAGGTTTTATGTAAGAATTACTACGTCTAAGTCGCCCGCATCTCGTGGTCGTGCGGTAGCGTTCTCGCTTCCCGCGCCCGGGTTCGATTCCCGGCGGGGTCAGGGATTTTCTCTGCCTCGTGATGGCTGGGTGTTGTGTGTTGTCCTTAGGTTAGTTAGGTTTAAGTAGTTCTAAGTTCTAGGGGACTGATGACCATAGATGTTAAGTCCCATAGTGCTCAGAGCCATTTTTTGTCTAAGTCCTTCAGTTTATTAAGTAATGAAGTAAAAAATCAATGACTCAGATGTAACCTAGACGATCCCCATTTCGTCACTTAAAATTAAACTCAGTGGTTTGGCTGTCGCATAGTTACGTCTTAATTTGATGAGAACGTTTACCGTCCTCCCGAATCAAGACGGTGTAGTAATTGAAATACTAAAATCACGTGTGGAAGAAGCGCGATGAAAATCCCAGGGCCGTCCGGAGTGGCCGGGCGGTTCTAGGCGCTACAGTCTGGAACTGCGCGACCGCTACGGGCGCAGATTCGAATCCTGCCTCGGGCATGGATGTGTGTGATGTCCTTAGGTTAGTTAGGTTTAAGTAGTTCTAAGTTCTAGGGGACTGATAACCTCAGACGTTAAGTCCTATAGTGCTCAGAGCCATTTGAACCATTTTTGAAAATCCCAGGTCAGAATGCATGATTAGGATTTCATCCTAATTTCGCCAAATCGCTGAAGATGAATAGCAGGGTATTTCGTTAAACGAAGCCATTGTCGATTTCCACCTCAATGATGTTCAGTTTGCTCAGTGTGTAATTATTTCCTCATCGAAATTGCGTTAAACTAACATTCCTTATTTTTAAAGTTTCCGTTCAACGTTGTCCGTGCCCTCCATACAGTTTGTAACTAATTCAGAACTGTGAGAATTCTATCGGTTTCTTGTTAATTCCAGAACAGCGGAAGTTCATTTCATTCACGTCAGGTTGCGGTTTGCGGCTCGGGTCCATTATAGCGCGTCATGGAATTTGACATCTGTGTTGCCGGTTAATAATCACCGCAGTGCATGCTCGATTGCAGCGACGGTAACATTCCTCTAATTGCAGTCCTACGTTCCACAGGCGAGGTGTACGCACGGCGAGAAATTAAGTCAAGCTGTTATGCACGCGTTGTTATTGTGTGGTATGCAACATGCCTGATGATATTTTCAGATATCTGTGATTGCTGAAATTCAAGATGAGCTTCGCACCAATTGCCAGTTATTACCGCTTAGGTGTGATACCGTAATCCCTATGGATTACGACCTGCATACTGCTCAGTACTGGAGATGATGTTAACAGCTGAATTCGACACGTAGCAGACTGTCGATGTTCGTTACTCGTCTTCTCACAAGAAAAGGTCGACGATCTTTATCTTGGGTCAGCTGATTGCATTTCCTTAGACAGCCAGCTAAACTTCTGATTCTCTCCGCGCCATAAATCAATTACTGACAAAAGTTTTAGAAGCTGTCCCTCGGGACGGTCTTCCTTTCTACACGTTCTTCCATCAGAAGAGGAAACGATAGTTACATCAATTTCTTTCAGCTCTCTCTTAGCCGACAATTCTTATGTAGGTCAAGCGTGTCTCTTGGGTATCTGTATCTTAGATTTTTTCGTTGCTATCTAATGATGAATTTACAGTATAGAACTATGCTAAAAAATACTCCAAAGGGCAGAAACAAAAACGCAGACCAGTTTCTAGAAACACTAGAATTGCTTCCACATCTATGATCTGCGAACGGCTACAAGGTGATCTCATTTGGTCACTTTTTGTCGCACAGTATATTAATGTTTCTTTGGATTTCATTCAAGAATAGAACGCGAAACTAATGACTTCCTGTACGAAGCCGTGCTAACTATTATTAGCATTTATTAACTTTCAGATGTCTTGGCCACAATTTTTCAAATTGCTCTAAGCACTATGGGACTTAACATCTGAGGTCATCAGTCGCCTATAACTTAGAACTACTTAAACCTAACTAACCTAAGGACATCACTCACATCCATGCCTGAAGCAGGATTCGAACCTGCGACCGTAGCGACCGTAGCGGTCGCGCGGTTCCAGACTGAAGCGCTTAGAACCGCTTGGCCACAGCGGCCGGCCCACAATTTTTATTATTTCCAAAATCGCCTTACGCATTTAGACATTCCCTCATTTTCAAAGCAATATCATGTCAGGCATATAAAATTGATCAACAGACATACTTTATATCGTCAACATTCTCAATCACGAGACAAATACACTTGTCTCGTGACTGCGAATGCTGACGAGATACATTATATTGACGGAACGATTTTCTATGTCTGATATAACATTCCTTTTGAAAATCACGGGATGTCTAAACACGTAAAGTGATTTTAAAAGTAACAAAAAGTGTGGGCACTACATCTGTTTACTAAAGCGGAGCCAAATGGCCGCATCGTCTCATAGCATTTTCATGAAAATTGCAGCTTTTATTAGTCTAATTATATTTACGGTTGAAATGGGATAGATGTGTTGGCGTTCGAAGAATACTCGTACTTTACGCTCTGAAAGATGTTTCTTTTGAATTTTATAAGCAGATCTTCGAGAGATATTCGGCTTTCATCTTCGAAAATCCGCTACGTATACTTTTTAAAGGAAAACAACGTAGATAATCAATAGTTTCTTGATATCCTACCAATGACATGAAGTCTACCGTTCGTGTTACCTGTCACCGAGGCTATGCGATCGTTTCTTTTCATGTCTCTACACGTTGTTGATTAAAATATTTGTATGACGTGACTTCAGGTGTTACGCTTTAGTCGTGTAATCAAAGGAAGTTTTTATGTCTCCTGAAGTGCACAACTTTGCACTTTTCTACATTGAAAGTACCGAGCAAGGTGCTACAGTGGAAAGACACTGAAATCTTTTTTGGGAGGACAGAGTTTCAAATCCCCGTCTGGACATCCACATTCAGCTTCTTTGTGGTTTCCATTACTAGCATGAGATGAACAGCAATATAGTTCGTTTGATAGGGCGCAGTGGATATTTTTCCCAACCCGAGCTGATGCTTCGTCACTAACGAGCTTGTGACTTCAGACTCTAGTCTTTTCCAATGTTTCTTCCAGTCTTTGCGCCAGGAAGATATCTCATTGACCTAGCTGCATATTACTAACACTTTTACAATAAATTTCTTTTGTTTCCATAAATGATCACAAACCTTTTGGTCATTAGACTACCGGTTTCTGTCAGCAATGGCCACCATCAGGTCCCCTTGCTGATTTGCTGCCTCAGTTTACAGACTCTTTGGTAGTCTAAGGAACAAATGTTTTGTGATCATTGACAGAAATAAAATAAATTTATTCTACACCGCCTGGATCACTCTTTTAATCCGCGACCATGTTGCAGCTCGTGAAACTAACATTTTTACCGGAGAAAACTTCAATGATAACTACTACTCATCCAGAGAAGGTCTTTTATTACTACTGATATCTTCGGATAACTCAGTAATGTATAACATGAACAGTAATGTTCCTTTTACACTTCTTTTTTGTACACTAGATTCTATTTAATTATGAGAATATACTGTATTCTGAGCGTCAAAGCCGGCCGCGGTGGTCTCGCGGTTCTGGGCGCGCAGTACGGAACCGTGCGACTGCTACGGTAGCAGGTTCGAATCCTGCCCCGGGCATGGATGTGTGTGATGTCCTTAGGTTAGTTAGGTTTAAGTAGTTCTAAGTTCTAGGGGACTAATGACCACAGCAGTTGAGACCCATAGTGCTCAGACCCAAAATGTGTACTCTTGTGAGATCATACCGACGTTTAACAATAGAGATGATGATTGACATGTTAAACTTAAATAATTTCGTCGTGCAACAAGTTTTGACCGAAGATTTGCACATGCGAAATGTTTGAGCCAAAATGGTGCCGAGAAACCTCACAACTGAGTAGAAGGACAATCGAAGATACGAGTGCGTTTATCTTCTTGGGAGGATTGCCAATGACGACGAATGGTTCATTCGTGTGATCACAGGTGATGAATCGTGGATTTTTGAGTACGATGCCGAGACAAAGCGGCAAAGTGAGGAGTGGCACACTGACAAGGGAAGGCCACGTCGTTTGGAACGCGGATTTACTGCAAACTTCGTACACTCGTAGCACTCCACGAGGACAACAAAATGTGTAAGCAGTAGCGCGCACTTATCAAGCGTTGCTAAGAAAATCGCAAATAATTTCAGTCGTCGAATATCTATATGTGCGTGGCCATTTTAACCATGAAGCGGCTGCAGCTGAGTTGTGACAGCAAGGTAGGTCTGCGTGTTCGGCCAGCGCGTTAGCTTCCCTTTCTAATAAAAAAACTGAGCGAACGGATGAACGAACAAACTGAACGGGTGTCATCGGACTCGGCCCTGAACAAATTCAGCGAACAATATAGAACAAAATGTATTTTTTTAAGTGTTTGTCTTTCAAGCCGCTGGATCGAGTTCCGTTCGTCAGTTCTTTTTATTTTCAACACAGTCCTTTTCTTTACTATTTATATTACAATTGATATAATGGGAAAATAGGTGTAACTTTTATTAAATTTACAATGTTATTTGGCAGTCTACTAATTTTTATTGTCACAAATAATATAATATTCATAACTATCGACTAGTAAAAGAGCAAACGCATAAAGTGATGCTGAAAATGTATGCTTGTCCGTGTCTTCAAAACTGTTCGTATTTAATCGAAAGAGAACGAGAAATTGCTTCTCGGTAGACCCTATTAAAATACACTCGATACTGCATAACCAATTATCAGCACCGATGTTTAAGGAAATACTGCGTTATGCATGGTTTGCTTCCAAACTATCGTCTGAAAGAGAGATTTTGGAAAATGTTAACAAGGTTTGTTTTTCCACAGGAAACGTCAAAAGACCTTGCGTATGCGGTGCCGTTTAACATGTTTTCCATGTTTTTACGAAAAATACCATCCTGCAACTTGTACTCGTAATGTCGAAAGCGACGATTAATTGTACATCTTTCGAAAGCCGTCTGTGCTGGTCAAAACTTGGAGGCAACGAGTCGTTTCGTGCTCCTTCCAAGTATAAGGGATTTCTCAGATCACGGACAAGGATACATTTTCAGTATAACTTTACGCATTTGGTCTTTTACTAGTCGATAGTTATGATTATTACATTATTTGTGATAATAAAAATTAGTAGATTGCCAAATAACATTGTAACATTAAAAAAATGTCATCGGATTACACTATTTTATCCATTATTTCAATTGTAATATAAATAATAAGGAAAATCACTGTCTTGAAAATAAAAATAAAATCTGACGAACGGAACTCGATCCAGCGATCCAGCGGCTTGAACGCTAAAAACTATTGTTCTATATTGTTCGTTGAATTTCTTCAGGGCGGACATCCGATGACACCCATTCAGTTTGTTCGACGATCCGTTCGCTCAGTTTTTTTATTGTGAAGAGTAACTAACGCTCTGACCGAACACGCATCTTTTTTTAATATCGTTTTGTTCGTTTTCGTTCTTTGTATCTGCTCGGGGCGGACGTCGCAAGACACCCGTTTCAGTTCGTCGTTGATCCATTTACTCGGTCTTTTATTACAGAGGGCAGCTAACCCTATGACCGAACAGGCTGAGCTACCGTGCCGGCACCACTCGGTTGCAGCCGCTTGATGGTTAAAATGTCCACGCACAGATTATCTTGCGATTTTCTCAATAACGCTTGAGAAGTACGCGCTACGGCTTACACATTTTGTTGTCCTCATGGCGTACTACGGTTGTACGAAGTTTGCAGTAAATCCGCGTTCCAAACGTCGTGGCCTCCCCTTGTGAGACATCATCGGCCGAAGAAAGCTCGAATGAGCAAATCAACGAACGAAACAATGCTGATTTGCTTTCTTGACAGTAGGGGTGCTGTGAATAAGGAATTTGTTCCTACAGGACAAACTGTCAACTAGGTGTATTGCAATGCTATATCCTTGAAAGGCTCAGGAAAAAGGTGAATAGAGTGAGAGTGGATATCGAAGACAAGTGGTTGCTGTCTCGTGACAATACCCCATGTCACGCGGCCACTTCCATCACGGAATTTCTTGCGTCAAATAGCATTCCCGTTGTTCCACGACCCTCCTATTCTCTCAGTCTGAGTCCTTGTGACTTTTTTCTTTCCTCGGAATTGAAAAAGTTTTAAAAAAACGTCATTTTGGGAGTCTGGAGAACATTCATAAGAATGAAACTTCCTGGCAGATTAGAACTGTGTGCTGGACCGAGACTCGAACTCGGGACCTTTGCCTTTCGCGGGCAAGTGCTCTACCAACTGAGCTACCCAAGCACGACTCACGTCCCGTCCTCACAGCTTTACTTCTGCCAGTACCTCGTCTCCTACCTTCCAAACTCAGCTCAATTGGTGGAGCATATGCCCGCGAAAGGCAAAGGTCCCCAGTTCGAGTCTCGGTCCGGAACACAGTTTTAATCTGCCAGGAAGTTTCGTATCAGCGCACACTCCGTTAGAGAGTGAAAATCTCATTCTGGAAACGTCCCTTAGGCTGTGGCTAAGCCATGTCTCCGCAATATCCTTTCTTTCAGGAGTGCTAGTTTTGCAAAGTTCGCTGGAGAGCTTCTGTAAAATTTGGAAGGTAGGAGACGAGGTACTGGCAGAAGTAAAGCTGTGAGGACGGGGCGTGAGTCGTGCTTGGGTAGCTCAGTTGGTAGAGCACTTGCCCGCGAAAGGCAAAGGTCCCGAGTTCGAGTCTTGGTCCTGCACACAGTTTTAATCTGCCAGGAAGTTTCGTACCAGCGCACACTCCGCTGCAGAGTGAAGATCTCATTCTGGATTCAAAAGAATGTTACCGACATGTTAATGACCCCACCAGCTGAAGCCTTCCAGCGCTGCTACCAACGCTGGAACAACTCCACCGGTGTACAGTTGCCAGAGGGAACTACTTTGAAAGGAACGATATTGCGGTTTGGAAAAATAAAGTCTTTGGTAGATAAGAAATCAGTCTCATTTTTCTCACACACCTCGTGTGTACTTTAATGTCGTAAATGTGTTCATGGATAGACACGACACGAATAGTGGAAAGACACTCCAAAGCATTTGTACACATATTTTGGTAATGGCCCTGAATGCTGATGTTTTTGTGGCTTCGTTTTCATCCCACAACAGTCGTCTTCACGTTTTAACAAGTGATAACTGCTCATTTATTTTGTACGAAAACATCCAGGGACGTACTTTCATAAATCCGGAAGGACGCCCCGTGCGACGGACCACTGTGGGTTCAAATGGCTCTGAGCACTATGGGACTTAACATCTGTGGTCATCAGTCCCCTAGAACTTAGAACTACTGAAACCTAACTAACTTAAGGACATCACACACATCCATGACCGAGGCAGGATTCGAACCTGCGACCGTAGCGGTCGTGCAGTTCCAGACTGTAGCGCCTAGAGCCGCTCGGCCACCCCAGCTGGCGACCACTGTGGGCATATCGCGTGTACTTTAGGGGATTTACCGCTCTCGAAAGGCCTGATTCACTTGTCTGTGGTGCTGAATGAGGCAGCGTAATCCTGTGACATACAGGGTGTTACAAAAAGGCACGACCAAACTTTCAGGAAACATTCCTCACACACAAATAAAGAAAAGATGTTCTGTGGACATGGTCCGGAAACGCTTAATTTCCATGTTAGAGCTCATTTTAGTTTCGTCCACCTACGCTCAATGGAGCACGTTATCATGTTTTCATACGGGATACTCTACCTGTGCTGCTAGAACATGTGCCTTTACAAGTACGACACAACATGTGGTTCATACACGATGGAGCTCCTGCACATTTCAGTTGAAGTGCTCGTACGCTTCTCAACAACAGATTCGGTGACCGATGGATTGGTAGAGGCGGACCAATTCCATGGCCTCCACGCTCTCCTGACCTCAACCCTCTTGACTTTCATTTATGGGGGCATTTGGAAGCTCTTGTCTACGCAAGCCCTGTACCAAATGTAGAGACTCTTCGTGCTCGTATCGTGGACGGCTGTAATACAATACGCCATTCTCCAGGGCTGCATCAGCGCATCAGGGGTTCCATGCGACGAAGGGTGAATGCATGTATCCTCGCTAACGGAGGACATTTTGAACATTTCCTGTAACAAAGTGTTTGAAGTCACGCTGGTACGTTCTGTTGCTGTGTGTTTCCATCCCATGATTAATGAGATTTGAAGAGAAATAATAAAATGAACTCTAACACGGAAAGTAAACGTTTCTGGACACATGTCCATATAACATATTTTCTTTCTTTGTGTGCGAGGAATGTTTCCTGAAAGCTTGACCGTACCTTTTTGTAACACCCTGTATAGTGGGACATTAGACAACAGAAGGACACCGAATGATCAAGAACTTGACGGTATCAAAGTAAATGTGTGTGAGAAACCTAACTACGGATACTTCATTCGTCCTCGTATCACTAGCTGTACAATACGTTATGTGATCAGCATAAGGCACTTCTTCCAAAGGTTATATACAGCCAGGAGCACGACATTTCTTCATTTCTATTCGTGTTGATGACTGTATTACGAGTGCGAATTTCATTGCTAGACAAGTACAGATAAGATTTGTTGTACTGAAGTGGCGTGCGAAACAAGAAACTATCTTCCTACAAACTTATTTTACAGGCAGAAGCATATTTTTGATCTCTGAACACAATTCCAGCTATTAAATTCATGCTGAAGTGACTGCTATTTCTGAAAACGTGTACCGATAAACTATTCGATCTTTTGTATCAGTTAGAAACTTGCTTGCTTAATGATACCTCAGTGTAAAAATAAAGAAGCAGATCACAAAAATGCCTAGGTTGTTTCTGGTATATTTATTTACTTTTAACACTCCGTATACATGAGTTATTAAATAATGTGCTGCTAAGGCGTTACAGTGCCATTATACACAAAAATTTTATTGAAGCTGTTCCTTACATGCATTTTCCGAGAAAGATAGTTAGTCTCTCAAAGTGTCTATAGAATCAGTACGTCATCTTTTATTATTACCTAGACATGTCTGATTTCGAAGATTCGGTTAATTAATACTGAGTGATTTTATGATTTTTAAACAGAAAACATACTTTCAGAATGTTCTATAGAAATGACTTTCTATTGATTTAAGCTGTTCTGAAGCCAGAGTGTCACAAAAAATATTACACGCTTGTGCAATACACTGACATTCCGTATTTAAACCATTTCAACTTTATCTCGCTTTTTGTATGCTGTCCTGAAGTTCGAACACAATTAGCAGATAAAAAGAAATTTTACTATCCTTAGCCTTGCTTTTCTAGTTCAAATTGAAAATGAGCCCGTAGTAAAGGCATATCAGCTCTCAGTTTCTGTTGATGTACAGGTAATGATAAGCCAGTTTGTAAACAATCCGTAAGTGCAATACGTGGGTTGCTATCTGAAGTCAGATACCAGGAAACGTTTCACATTTCGAAAGATAAGTTCCTTGACTAATGAGTGGTGGCAAGAAGCGTTATTCCTCCATACGTAAACTGACGTCTGATTTTAGTTAGAGAAACCGTTTCAGTGGTAACAGTTACGCTACAGCCAACCCCCGAGGACTCATTATTGGACCGCTAAACCCATATACGCTTAAAACATCGAACATGCAAGAACACTAAGAAAAAAGTCTCTTCTCAAAAAATAGCATCTATGCATGCAGACTCAAATCATTCTACAAGCATATTTCTACGACTGCAGTGGAAAGTATCGTCTTAAAGCCAGAATTTAAGATGCATAGAATGTTTACAGTAAGACGACTCAGACAAATCTAGTCAGTCGTTAATTATGTAACTGTGTTTATCTACCTGGTACATTATCTACACGTTAATCACAATAAGAGCTCAAAATGAGGAGCAGAAAAAAACAAAAAAAACAAAAACCGTGACAGATAAAATAGTACATACACTGCACAAAAAATTTAAACATTAAACATTCCAGGAAATCAAAGAACAAACAGAGCGCTTTAATTCCATCCGTAGCTACCGTGGTGCAGGAAATTCCTTCGCTAAATTATGAGAACATTTCAGTTTGAAAACCGTAGTTGAAATAGTTTAAATACAGTATAAAGTATTCTTCTCATGAGAGAAGAGTGAGTATTGGTAGCTTGCGCCGAAACTGTGAAAATGAAATGAACGTCAATAGGGAAGCTTCCTTTTCAAAAAATAAAAGCAGATATGAGAAACGTGCCAGAATGATAACTTTACGGAGTTAGAGCGTCTTGCTATACTACGATTATGTGAAATAGTGCATCTACGGTATGACGGGTTACTGACGATAATATAGTAACGTCTCCAGATATCTAGGTGGGGTTTACAAGAAAATCCTTAACACAATTAAAGAAACTGTAGCGAACTAAGAAATCGCAGTAAAAAGGTTGTATAACTTTTGAGTATAAAAAGCGGATCCCGTCCAAAAGCGAAACCGTATCGAATGAAGCATGCATGGCAGTAATCGTTTCGGATGAAATAGCGTTTGGTGCAGGATATTAAGAATAAACCGAAAAAAGATTCGGCGTGTACACATACAGGCGACGAAAGCGCAGATAGCCGGCAACCGCAGTAGCTTCTCTGCGACTAGTCTGCCGCGTGGCTAGCAGCGGACTGGCGGTGCGGGCGTTCGTACTGCAGTCGCGATCGCGCCTTCTGGCTGCCTGCGACGCCAGCGCGCCGCGCGGTGGACACGTGCACTTCCGCGCTCGTAACTGTCATTCCACCAGTGAGTGACTGCGGAAGGGAGGGGAGAATCAAAGGCAGCGCGGCGGCAGGCCAAGTCGCCGAAGAATATGGCTCTCGCTGCCCTACATAATCCGATGATGGGTGAGGGTCGGTGCTAGCCTCGAGTGTAGGTCGTCCTACATTGGCCTCTGTATCAGGAGGAACCACTGTGAACGTCCAATTTCCAAGACAAATGAAACAAACATTGTGAGGACACGACCGTTATTTATAGAGTATACCTAAATATAGTAGCCTCTCCCCGATGTTATTCAATATGTTGAGCAAGCAGTAAACGAAACAAAAGAAAAATTCGGAGTAGATATCAGTGGAGAAGAAATAAAAACTTTGAGGTTCGCCGCTGAAATTGTAATTCTGTCAGAGACAGCAAAGGACTTGGAAGAGCAGTTGAACGGAATGGACAATGTCTTGAAAGGAGGATATAAGATGAACATCAACAAAAGCAAAACGAGGAGAATGGAATGTAGTGTACCTAAATCAGGTGATACTGAGGGAATTATATTAGGAAATGTGACACTTAAAGTAGTAAAGGAGTTTTGCTACTTGGGGAGCAAAATAACTGATGAGGGTCGAAGTATAGAGGATATAAAATGTAGACTAGCAATTGCAAGGAAAGGGTTTCTGAAGAAGAGAAATTTGTTAACATCGAGTGTATATTTAAGGGTCAGGAAGTCTTTTCTGAAGGTATTTGTATGGAATGTAGCCCTGTATGGAAGTTAAACGTGGACGATACATAAATTGGACAAAAAGAGAATAGAAGCTTTCGAAATATAGTGCTACAGAAGAATGCTGAAGATTAGATGGATAGATCACATAACTAATGAGGAGGTATTGAATAGAATTGGGGAGAAGAGGAGTTTGTGGCACAACTTGACAAGAAGAAGGGATCGGTTGGTAGGACATGTTCTGAGGCACCAAGGGATCACCAATTTAGTATTGGAGGGTAGCGTGGAGAGTAAAAATCTTAGAAGGAGACCAAGAGATGAATACACTAAGCAGATTCAGAAGGATGTAGGTTGCAGTAGGTACTAGGAGATGAAGCTTGCACAGGATAGACTAGCATGCAGATCTGCATCAAACCAGTCTCAGGACTGAAGACCACAACAAAAACCTAAATATTTGGGGGGGGGGGGGGGGCGGAAAGTAATCTGGTTTCTGCACATCTCGATATTCGTTTGTGGTTTATCATTTCAGTTGTGTACTTCAAAGTCGTGCCAAAGACATTAAGGTTAGAGTAAATTTTTAACCAAAAACGTTTGCAATGTTTATCCATGTGTATTAAATGTTCGTAAACGCAAATGTGGTTCCCCAACTTCAAATCTGGTAATTTTGGTCTTGCCGACTCGTACCGACCAGGACAACCAACAACTTGAGAGAACGACATGTTAAATGAGGAAGTAGAAGTAAATACATGTCAGACAATCGGGAAACTGTCAAATAGTCTTAACCAAGCTTGGTCGACCATCTGAGAACATTAGCAGCAGATTACTAAAGCTAACTGATTCACCACATGTAACTTATTGCTTCAGCTGCGCAATAAAGAAGACTATTTTATCGCTTGATCTGTAGATATGAAAAATGTGTCATCTATGATAAACCCAAATGCAAAAGGCAGTGGTTCTCTCCGGATTGAATCGACATGAAGTACAGCTAAGCCAGGTTTACACCCAGAAAAGGCGCTTTTCTGTGTTTGGTGGAGTGTTCGTGGGGTTGTTCATTTTGAAGTGCTCAAACCGGTAAAAAATGGTGAATGCCAACCGTCACTGTGGATAACTGTCTCGATAAATCAATCTTTAATTGTAAAGTGGTCTGCAATCTCCAACAGGAAAGAGGTTATTCTGCAACACGATAATGCAAAACAGCGCTGCACAAGGCGAATCCTGGAAAAAATTAATGAATTAGGCTGGGAGGTATTGTCTCACCTCCATCAGATTTTCATTTATTCCGATCGACACACCATTTTTCAAGTGCTAAAAGTTTGAAAATGAGGATGATGTAAAATGTCATCTCCAGACTTTTGCTCAAAAATTATCTCACTTTTTTCGATTCAGCACTGAAAATTTTCAAACTAGATGGCAAAAGGACGTTGATAACGAGTATCATTACATCATGAAATGGGTACGTATTATGGTAGTGCAGTTGTGCTGAAGACATAATTAAAATTCCACTTGCAACTACAGATGGTACACGTTGCAATTTCCGTGGATGGCATGAGGGTATGGGGAGGATACATACAGTTCCACAAGGGATGAGAGTAGTGAAATGTGTAAAAGTGGAAGTTGGCGTGTACTATATAAGACTATACCTTCTACCCATATGAACTTGGACTGAGCCAGACTGGTTTCTTCGCTTGGCCACAGCCGTACTAATATGTTTATGGTCTATTTTTTACACCGACGATACCAAATATGGATGAGATGTCATTACAAATTTACATACTACTCACATGTGCTGCAGTCGTCACTGTCACAAACTATTATGACTCAATGTGTGGTGAAATATTATAAATGATCAAAGTCTCTCTTATTATAACATATTTTGTCGATCAACATCAGAAATGAGTTAGCGAAATGTGCAGAAGACATTCCAAGTGACAGATAACGCCAGGATAGGCATATCGATAGTTAAACCGAAACAAGTTATGTTTTCACCGCCATATTGTTTCTGTAACACTGTAGAGTTGATCGTGATGATGTGTTTTAAATGTCCTTTGCAAGTTTATAAACTGTTGTTATCAAGATACAAGGAGCCATAGCAACGGATGTAACTTCACGTATCACAAACAAGACAGCCACTGCGAATAAACAAAGAGAGTGATTAATTTAAATCTTTTTATGCGTGCAGCTGACCAACGAACGAAGTAAATATTCCCCCTTATTGTGTTATCCTATTTTTTCTCCGCAGGATAGCGACAGCACGTCTAAGGCTGTGAAGAACAACTTTCATTTATATGTGTAGATTTGTTAAATGATTTTTGTGTGCCTTTGCAACCTGAAGTTGAGGTTTATTCCTCGAAACATGTTGCTTTATTAAATAATTTAAGTCGACAATAGTTTGTGATTGGCAATGGTCTCTGAAAAATCTTTTCGTATTTTTTAAGCAGTCACGACCGATAACAGTCAATATGGCTTTAAATTACTCTAGTAGTTAATTTTAGCGGATTCTAAGTATTCAGAGGATGATCTTTTAAAGTGAAGATTGGGATTACAGAAAAAGAAATACTAAAGGCCCATAATGCATAAAAACTGTGATTTTTACGCTAATTTCATCGAATAATTTATAATTAAATACCGTCATGTTTATAGGGCTAAGCATCTTCGAAGATCACGAAACAAACATTGTGTCTGGAGCCACAATGGCTGGACAGCACAGATACACATGACACACCGAGTGCTTCCGATCTACCGAACGTAACTTCGGAAGTTGTAATGGGAATACTGGAAAAAAATAGTACTGTATAAAGGGTTCCCAAAACGGAACATTTTTTGAATAAAAAGTTTTTTCGGTGAAGCCATCAAAAACTTCTTCCTGGATTTGACTGTTTCAATAACGCTTAAGTAAAGAAAACGGTAGTTTGTAAGATAATTGATGTGCTCTACGATGTTTTTCTAACAATTTTAACTGTAAGTAAATTTTATTTTCAATTAATATTTGTGGCCAATTACTAGAAAATCTCACGTTTCTCTGTTTCAATTTACGTTAATAGTTGGTCAAAAAGCATTTCACCTTGTTATAAGCACAATCGCGATCATATTTGCGCACTTTGAGTACTCCAAAATGTGTGTGCATCTGGGAATGACTCGAAATTTAAGGCATGCCTGACCACGAAAGAAAAATATCGCTACAACTTCATTATAAGCCGTGCTGCCAGTAGAACATTTTCCAACCTCACTGGCAGTACACATCGCATAAATTCAAAGTACCGCTCAGCATGTAATTATTTTAAATAGAGAAAATAGTAATAATGCCCGATAACTTTATCGTAGATAAAGCCACACCAGGGGTTTATGCTTTCGATGTAACTCTCGTCTTGCTGAAATAACCAGCCAGTGCTTCCAATAGCAGTCATTGTAAATATTTAGCTCACTACCTCGCTACTATATCTGAAAATGGCTTCATCAGACCACAGTATGACAGTCGTGAAGTCGAGGTTTTGTTTTAAAAACAAAGCGTAGAAGGCGATAGCCGTCTCGAAATCATCTTTACTTAATACCGAATGAACACTGATGTGATACGGACATAAACATGTATAATGTAGAAATTACCAGGCAGTATGTCTGATAACGCATTGTGTTCATCTTTGTACTTCTGCCATCTCTTACACGTCTTCTGACTTGTTTGTTACAAATCGAGAACTGTACGCTGGTATAGAAAGCCGCTCATTATTTAAGTAGGCAAACTTGAGTCAGTAAGCGCCATTCCACTGGAAGAGAAAGTATCCATAAACAAGTTGTCCTAATCTTGTCCTCCTTCCCTTACCAGAAGATGTCTCTGTTTAGCTTCCCATGTGCAAAACCACATAACTGTAAAATAAAACGAACTTGCTAAGAAGTTACCGCCTGGGATGAAAGCCCTTCTTATCTGTGAGTGGATACGGCACTGAAACCGCTTCATCGCCCAAGGCAGTGCTGTTGTAGCCGGATCTCACAGCCGGAGGAAGCCTCCCTCCTTTCTCCCTCTTCCACCTACACGCTATCTCCCCTTCCCCTGACATCGTCTCATTGCATAGTAATGCCACGTGGAACTGCCAACATTGCTCCACCCCCTCCCCAATCCTTCTGAAGTCTGTTTTAATATGCTTTTTTTTATAATAATCTCTCTGTCTACGGTCTTACTGCCACTTGACACATATTTCTCTCGTCCGCTGTTTACATAACATGGACGCCTGAGCTTAGCGATACAACACATAAAGATTATTGGCACTGGGGCAACTTATAAATGAAATAATTAGCAGCATCATAGACGTAATAATTTCGATTCCAAAGAGAGCAAGTGTGTGGGTGTGAACATTAATAGTTAAGTTATTGTGGTGTGCGTACTGTAAGACCTTCGGTACACACACTATCAGATTATCTAACTTGTCGCTCTAATGAAGTAGGCGAGTGTCAGCAATATGTCTCGTGGTCTTATCGCGGCGTTTTTATCTTCTGCCGTTAGGTGAGACGATAGAAATGCCACTTGCACGCTTAGAGTAGCCGATTGACGGTGGCCAACTTTAAACAGAACTTGATTAATTTTCACACACATTTAATAAAATAATAGCATAAAAATTACTTAACTTGGTTTTGGATGCTATTTACAATTGACAACCTGAAGTTCTTTTGGTATTGGTATGTTAATCTTATTCTCACATGTATCTCTGATACTTGACAAAAGTGTCTATACATTTATCTTCATGGCTAGGTACAGGAATATGGTAATCTTATTAGGCACAGACTGAAACTTGACTATAGACTGGTACATACAAATGTAGAACTCGTACAGACTGGTACAGACTAAGGCAGACTGGTACAGACTGGTGGAGACAAATGCAGACTGACTAATCGGAGGTCTGTACACTCGTTATAATACCTCGCGCGTTCATGTATCACTGCGCGAGTGTGATCCGCTAGGAGAAAAGGTTCTACGTTAGCAGTAATCTCATTTGCTGCGTTACATATTAATACGCGGATCGGCGGAAGTAGAATTTGGTCTGTCTCCATGGCAGCGCCATCTCGTAGAGCGGAGACGGGCGAGCGCTGCGCCTGCGCTGTTGTGCTTAGCGGGGCGCGCTCTAGTCTGTACGCGCTGACTACGCGGAACTATGTACACAACAGTTATGGTTGCAAAATACTAACACGAATTATTTACAGAAGAATAGAAAAACCAGTAGAAGCCGATCTCGGGGAAGACCAGTTTGGATTCGAGAGAAATATACGACTAACCGATGCAGTACTAACCCTACGACTTATCTTAGAAAGTAGGTTAAGGGAAGGTAAACCTACGTGTATAGACTCTGTCGATTTGGAGAAAGCTTTTGACAACATTGACTGGAATACACTCTTTGAAACTCTGAAGGCAGCAGGGGTAACACGCAGTAAGCGAAAGATTTTTTACAGCTTGCACAGAAAGCAGATGGTAATTGTAAGAGTCGAGATGCACGAAAGAAAAGCTGTGGTTGAGAAGGGAGTGACACAAGGTTGCAGCCTGTCTTACACTGAGCAAGCAGTAAAGGAAACCGAAGAAGAATTTGGAGAAGGAATTAAAGTTCAGGGAGAAGAAATAAAACTTGAGGTTTGCTGATAACATTGAAATTCTATCAGAGACAGCAACGACGTGGAAGAGTAGTTGTGAAGAAGAGAAATTTGTTAACGTCGAATGTAGGTGTAAGTGTTAAGACGTCTTTTCTGGAGGTATTTGTCCGGAGTGTAGTGTGGTATGGAAGTGAGAAATAGACGATAAACAGTGCAAACAAGAACAGAATAGAAGCTTTGAAATGTAGTGTTACAGAAGAATGCTGAAGATTAGATGGGGAGAGCAAATAACCAACGAATTACTGAATAGAACTGGGGAGAAAATAAATTTGTGACATAACTTGAGACTTTCTCAGACATCAAGGGATCAGCAATTGAGTATTAGAGGGACTGTGGGGAGTAAAAACTGTAGAGGGAGACCAGGAGGTGAATACACTAAGCAAGTTCAAAAGGATGTAGGTTGCATTAGTTATTCGAAGAGAAGAGGTTCGCACAAGATAGAGTACTGTGATGAGCTGTATGAGCCAATCCTTCGGAGTGAATACTACAAATCAACGTCAACATGGATGCTACCTGCTTCGTTTGTAATTTGAATTAATGTGCACTCAGAAACGAAGCCGCGTGGGAGGAAATGTTCTGGCTGTTAGTGAGGAAAAAAATCCATCATACTGCTAGTGCTATCTAGCGGGAGCACCGAAATGAACAACGGCAATCTGCAATGGGGTCCCAGCCACTGTACGTCCTAGAATGACAACTCCATATAAACTGAAATCAGATCACGAATTCAAAAGGCTAACAGATGTTACCACTGCCTTATGACAATTTTCAAAAGCAGTTTACCTTCAAGTGAATCTAAGTTTTGCATATACAGGTCATGAACTGAACCAGTTTTAACCTGCGGATCTCCTAAAAAAGAAAGAAAGGCAATTTCAGACTATTTTATCCATGCTGAAACATGTCGAATTCAGTGGTTGTTACTCAGTTAAGAACTACTAATGGAGACCAGAACCAGCATTAACACTTTTAGAAAAATATCGCATCTGAAGCTGCAACTGTCATCTTTACTGTGGCATGTGTCTCTGTTGATTGTGTAATATGTGTGCTGTTTACACGTAAATACTTCGTGATTCCTCCGAGAAGTGTGTAACAATCTAAACAATACTGAAAATGGCTCTAAGCACTATGGGACTTTACATCTGAGGTCATCAGTCCCCTAGACTTAGAACTACGTAAACGTAACTAACCTAAGGACATCACACACATCCATGCCCGAGGCAGGATTCGAACCTGCGACCGTAGCGGTCGCGCGGTGCCAGACGGAAGCGCCTAGAACCGCTCGGCCACACCGGCCGGCACTGCGCGGAAGTTTCCAAGGTAATCCATAATGACCAACGTCCACCCCCCCCACCCACCCCACTACTTCTCCTTCATGAAAAAAAAAATAATGAAAGCTGTTTCCAACCAAGGTTTCGAACCAACTGCTTTGCATTGAGCATCACAGCGTCACTAGCGTTTAGTGAATTCTGGAAATGCTGCGTGTTTTGCAAGAGTCGTTCGTTTGTGATAAACAGTGCATGTTTAATGCATATTTGCAAATCGTAATAGTCAGGCAAATATCAAAATGTCACCTCATCCAACTAATTACAAGTTTCAAAGTATTACGTCACGTAATTAATTATATGCTAAGTAATTACTGTTTTAATTAACACCTAACGTTCGGTGCGTGTAGTTAAATAATAAAACTAATATTCCTCACTGCACATACATAGTGCTGTGAAATGTTCCTAAAATCTTTATTTATAAATCACATATTAAATGACAGACGGGTCCTAAATACTTCTGTAGCACGTTTTGCCTACCACATCTGCAACAAATCAACGGTAATGCTTGGCAATCACTTTTTTATGTGACAAAAACGCCACGACTGCACCGCTTCGTCTTTAGGTGTCCATGAAGGTTGTGACGCTTATGATGTTCCGAGATGTCGTTCAAATGGCCATGTGATGAATAATGTTTTGGAGATGTTGCTGAAAATGTCGTCCGTTTACATTAATGTCCAAGTGGTGCCTAACTGCTAATGGTTGTGTAAGAGTCCAAAAATAACCAGCCGTTTCAAGAACAATGGCTGCAACTTCATCCAGATGGGCAGCCAACTCTTCTAGAGTGTCTAACGGTGTGTCGAATACCCAGCACCAGTTGGGGGCAGATGCAAACGGGCAACTTCAGCAACATCTCTAAAACAATATTCATCACAACGGCAGTGTGACCACCGTTTCTCACTAGCATCAACGGGGAGAGAGAGATAGAGGTAACTGGAGCAGTTGATTAATTGTTATTTCGTTACTATAAAAAAGTTGAGCTGGCCAATTGTCTACATAGACAAGTGATAATTTAAAAAATCCACCCAGTGTTTTTATACCTCGGTACAATGATTTTGTTTTGTCAACTGTAGCATTATCAGCTTAGTAGAAGAATCTGAATCTATACAGTTGCCACAGTGTCGGAAATATTTGATTGTTTAGCTAGATAACATGAACACTCACATTCTTGCTGCCATCGATGAAACCAAATGGTCACCTTTTAAAATATAAAACTGTTCCAAATCACTGCACAATCTCCATTAAGTTCCACCATAGGCAAAACACAACCAACATTCACTCATGCTCACGGATAAATGATGCTACTGTTTGCTCCACTCTAACCGCAGTTTCTCATCCTTTCTAGCTATCGGTGGCATCTGGTCACAATGAAAACTGATCATATCGCATTGCGTTGAATCATTCTTGAGTTTCGTGCCGGACAGCACCTCAGCAACCGACAAGAATGTATGTTGACTTGCTAGTAAGTAAGCGTTTCTTAAAAGCACCGGGATGGTCACAAGTTAAGTGCTTTTCTGGCGTTCCAATACTATGGCGTATGCAACCTCGAACAATGGATCTGGGCACATGCAAAGTTACAGAAACCTTCATAATTGATCGATCCAACGTATGGGCCTGCGCAGTTGTGACCATTTGTCACATATTCATTTTAACAGGCTGGGCCACTACTGACACAGGATGAAGAAAAGCAACTCGATAATTATGTCAGTTCGGGGTAGGGGACGGCAGATCAGGCAAAATTTTCCAAGTAACCGTAACTCAGAAACGCGCTCTTGAGAATCTATGACCGTAAAACGACTGCCAATCAACGTAGAGCGCGCAGCAGTCTGTCCGGTAAGCGAAGTTGTTTGGGTGCGCCTCGCTGTGCTGTTTATTTAGACTAAGCTGATAGTGTGTTATGTTGTCATGGTTGTGCATTACGATACTTTTAGCGTAGTTGATTTAATAATCAAGCTCTGCCCAGTCAGCGTCACAGACAATTCGCTTCTATGATCATATAAAGTTGATCGTCGGTAAAGCAGATGCCAGACTGAGATTCATTGGAAGAATCCTAAGGAAATGCAATCCGACAACAAAGGAAGTAGGTTACAGGACGCTTGTTCGCCCAATGCTTGAATACTGCTCAGCAGTGTGGGATCCGCACCAGGTAGGGTTGATAGAAGAGATAGAGAAGATCCAACGGAGAGCAGCGCGCTTCGTTACAGGATCATTTAGTAATTGCGAAAGCGTTACGGAGATGATAGATAAACTCCAGTGGAAGACTCTGCAGGAGAGACGCTCAGTAGCTCGGTACGGGCTTTTGTTAAAGTTTCGAGAACATACCTTCACCGAAGAGTCAAGCAGTATATTGCTCCCTCCTACGTATATCTCCCGAAGAGACCATGAGGATAAAATCAGAGAGATTAGAGCCCACACAGAAGCATACCGACAATCCTTCTTTCCACGTACAATACGAGACTGGAATAGAAGGGAGAACCGATAGAGGTACTCAGGGTACCCTCCGCCACACACCGTCAGGTGGCTTGCGGAGTACGGATGTAGATGTAGATGTAGATATCATAACTAGGCGTGAGTAGGCATTAGAAGATTTTTTTAGCTTTCATTGTCCAGTCTTCAGGTAATTTATTTAGTAACGGCAGTCTTTAGTGTACCACGCGTAAGCGAGTGTCTTTCAATAAGTAATGCCCCACATATTTTTAAGAAGCCATTAACGTACATAGACAAACGTCCTTGTTAGTGCTTCACATATGATGTTTGTTCTGTGCACGGGTGAAGTTTCGAACCATTCCAGCAGATGCAGGTCAAAATGGCGTCTACATACGACTCACGTTACAAGCGGCGTGCTGTTATTGAATTATTGTGTGCAGAAAAAGAAACCGTGGTGAACATCCATAAACATTTGTGTGCAGTATATGGCGATGCTGCAGTGATAGAACAGTTGGGAGATGGGTAAAGAAAGTTACAGGCTCAGGAAATGCAGAAACACAACTGCATGATCAGCCACGGTCGGGACTTCCTGTCACAGGCACTTCTCCAGACATGCTGATACGTGAAGATGCCATTATTCGTGCCGACCGGTGCATCACAATTCAACAATTGGCTCTACAGTTGGCGGTCAGCGTTGGAAGTGCGTCTGCAATGATCGAGACTCTCGGATATTCAAAGAGGTGCTCACGATGGGCTCCACGAGTGCTCACAGCGGACCACAAGATTCAAAGAAAGACCATTTCATCTGAACTGTTGGAGCGTTTTGAGACCGACGGAGAGACCCTTCTGTTACGGATTGTTACGGGAGACGAAAGCTGCGTGCACTTCTTTGCGCCGGAAACAAATAGGCAGTCCATGGGGTGGCATCATCCTCATTCACCACAAAACAAGAAATTCAAGACAACCCCCTCTGCCAGAAAAGTCATGGTGACAGTCTTCTGGCGTTGTGATGGCGTCATTCTCGTGGGTGTGGTGTCAAGAGAGTTAACCATCAATTCAGAGGCATACGTGAAGACTTTGAATTAACTCAAGAACCGTTTCCGACGTGTTCGATCGGACAAGAATCCAGCAGAACTCTTCCTGCAACACGATAATGCACGCCCCCACACACGTCTGAGAACCCGGCAACACATCGCCAAACTGGGCTGGACAGCATTTCCTCATTCACCTTACAGTCCAGGCATGGCACCCTCGGTCTTCCATCTCTTTGGGCCGCTTAAAGATTCTCTATGGGGAATTCTGAAGATAACGAGAGTGTCAGTCATGCAGTGAAAACATGGATACGCCTACAGAACAAGAGCTTTTACGAGCAGGGCTCTTGCACAACATTTGCGTACAGCCACGGAACGTGATGGAGAGTACGTAGAAAAATAGGACATGGACAAGTCATGATGATGTATATTGCCACAAAATTCTGGCTCTTAACAATAAATATGTTCTGAGAAAAAACATGTGTGGCATTACTTATTGAACGACTCTCGCAGTTTAAATGCACTCACTCCCGCGTGCTCGTCACTGAGTGACTGTGGCTTCATGGCCGTTCTCCCACAACAGTTTTTCCGATCAATGGTTATCTGCTCAGCTTTGCTCGATTACACATACCCTACCCTACTATGGCTTTATGAACAGCTTATTTTTCTCCACTCTGTATGAACTGAGATGCTCCTCCTAATGCCGCACGAAGCATTTTCAGTGGGTATTCAAACGGTTCAAATGACTAAGCACTGTGGGACTTAATATCTGAGATCATCAGTCCCATAGACTTAAAACTACTTAAACGTAACTAACATAAGGACAACTCACACGACCATGCTCGTGGCGGGACTCGAACCTGCGACCGTAGCAGCAGCTCGGTTCCGGACTGAAGCACCTAGACCCGCTCGGTCACAGTGGCCGGCTTGGTGGGTGTCTGAAGACACGTGAGAAAGAGACATAGGAGACCGTGTTGAAAAGTAATGCCTCCGAAATTTTTATTCTGTTCTCAAAATCGGATCAGGTATCAGATGGAATGCATATTACTCGGACGACATACAGGTTTTGCTGACAGAAGTTTCAACTCTCTGCCGCTAGAGGGTTCCGATTCTAGCGTGTAACATGGTGTGTGTAAGGTAACTGGTCAGAGCATGAGAAACAGCGTGCGGTAATCCCTCAGAAAACTGTAAGCACGAATTCTAAGAATTCGTCCACATGGAGCGCCCTCTACTTTAGCATGCCAATGTCAGATCACACACCAGCGCTGTGACATCTGAAACAATCCGATGCCTTGCGTCATCAATCACCCTTGATACAGTCCGGCATGATCCTATTCGATTTTCATCTGTTTCCAAAACCTAACACCTTCGAGGACTTAACTTTGATGGTGACGAAGCGGTACTAGGAAAGGTACTGTAGCTCCGTCAACATTCTACAGTGACGACTGTCAACAAATTGCTCTCTTGTTGGGAAAAATTTGTTGGCCGCCAGGGTGACACTGTTGTGAAAGAAATATGTGGACATGAAAAATAAGTATGTAGAATGTCAATAACGTTTGTTTTATTTAAAAAGCTTTAAGGGTTTTCACGTATAAACTCGGAGGTATTGCTTTTCAGCATAACCTTGCAATTTATATGCGCTAAATACTTCGTCAGATGGAAGGCACTCACTCGTGCGTAACTATTGTGTATGGATCTTCAGGAGAACTCCCAGTCATTTTAGAATATGGTTCAAATGGCTCTAAGCACTACGGAACTTAATGTCTGAGGTCATCAGTCCCCTAGACTTAGAACTGCCTAAACCTAACTAACCTAAGGACTTCACACACATCCATGTCCGAGGCAGGATTCGAACCTGCAACCGTAGCAGCCGCGCGGCGCCGGACTGAAGCGCCTAGAACCGCTCGACCACTGTAGTCATTTTAGAAAATTGTTGCAATGTCAGGTACTTTGAGTACTTTTAATTCATGCAGTGGGACACTAATGCTAATCAAATGGTAAATCCAAACGGTATATATGAATGATGTTAAACATAGAGGGAGTGGACAGTACTACGAAAACTCATAAAACAGATCATCATGCTTAATACGATGTAGGAAATCCGTTGGCATCTAAGACAGAGTCCAATCGTCTTGCAATAGAGAAATAAAATTCCTGTATGGTTTTCACTCCGTCTTCAGGCCACGTGTGGCCTACCGGGAACATCCGACCGCCGTGTCATCCCCAGAGGAGGATGCGGATAGGAGGGGCGTGGGGTCAGCACACCGCTCTCTCGGACGTTATGATGGTATTCTTGACCGAAGCCGCTACTATTCGGTCGAGTAGCTCCTAGATTGGCATCACGAGGCTGAGTGCACCCCGAAAACTGGCAACAGCGCATAGCGGCTGGATGGTCACCCATCAGCGCTTAACTTCGGTGATCTCACGGGAACCGGTGTATCCACTGCGGCAAGGAAGTTGCCTGTATGGTTTTCAAGAGAATATTATATCATTCTTTCTGCAAAGTAGGGACAAATTACAGTAACATTGATGGAGGTGGACAGCGATCACGCATCCTTCTCTCCAAAGTAGACCACAAGGGCTCAATAATATTGAGGTATGGTGACTGTGGTGGCCAGAGAGATGCGACAGTGAATCCTTGTGTTCATAAAACCAGTCCTACGCGATGTGAGCTTTGTGAACAGGTGCTCTGCTGTCTTGCAACACAGCATCACCAAAAGGGACCAAACATTGTACCACGGGGTGGACCTGATCATCCAGAAAGTAACATAATCCTTTGGAATGATACGACCTTGCAAAATAACCACGAGACGCATTGAAACTACGACATGACCGCCCAAATCAGCATCATCACACACCCGTCGTGTTTCACTCTTTGGACGTAAATTCGACGAGAAGTTGTAAAAAGTTCGATACAAGACTCATCCGACCAAATGAGATTTTCCCATTGCTCGATAGTCAGGTTTTGTTGCTTGAGCTCCAAATTTTCCGGTTACGGGCATTTGCATCGCCGCCGGCCGCTGTGACCGAGCGGGTCTAGGCGCTTCAGTCCGGAACCGCGCTACTGCTACAGTCGCAGGTTCGAATCCTGCCTCGGGCATGGATGTGTGTGATGTCCTTAGGTTAGTTAGGTTTAAACAGTTCTAAGTTCAAGGGGACTGATGACCTCAGAAGTTAAGTCCCGTAGTGCTCAGAGCCATTTGAACCGTTTGAACAGGGTTGGCGAGTGCGACAGTCAGTTCTGAAGTGACATTTTAGATGTCATTTCCTCATTTTTCGTCACAATCCTCTTCAACGACCGTTTCTCACGATCACTCAACACACACTTTGATCCTTATTGTGACTTAGCGGGCGATGTTTTTCCGCTTTCCCTTTAGGAGGTATAAATTTTCGATATCGTGCGTCCTGGAACTCCAAACACTTCGGCTACCATGGATACGGAAATCCTCACCATACGCCCGCCAACAAATGGTTCAAATGGCTCTGAGCACTATGGGACTTAACATCTGTGGTCATCAGTCCCCTAGAACTTAGAACTACTTAAACCTAACTAACCTAAGGACATCAAACACATATATGCCCGAGGCAGGATTCGAACCTGCGACCGTAGCAGTCCCGCGGTTCCGGACTGAGCGCCAAGAACCGCTAGACCACCGCGGCGCCAACAATTTGTCCACGTTGTAAGTTACTTATTTCCGTCATAATGCAGTCACAACTACACAATGAACACTCTTCTTACCACGACTGACACCTCTGACGTATTGAGGACATTGCACAGCTACCGTTCGTTGTCAAACACAATAGCACAACCTGCAGGCTTTGCTAGCGTCTGCATTTATGTTCAAGTACGCATTTCTCAGTAGTTGCCGACGGCTCCTTATCGTTGCACGATCGCTCGTCGTTACAAATCTGTGTGCCTGACTATAAGAAAATAAACAATAACTTCATCACTGGAATGAACTGTGGATATTTTATATTCTTATAATTTCTTTGAAATTTTCATCTGATATTATCACTTTAATCAAAAATCTTCGTTAATCATAAATCTGCTACCTGTGTTTCTCAGATCAGATACCCTGCTAATCGCCACAGGTCCATCTTACTGTTAGGGGGCGGAATTTCGCCATCTGCCTGAAATTCTCTCGTTGCTTTAGTGCTCGTCTGTTCGCGTGTTATGTTTTGTGAGGCACTGGTGGAGAGCACGTTAGATAATATCCTAAATGCATATGGATTAGAATCTCCACTAAGAGATGCCAGTGTAACAGGGCAAAGCTCGTGAATGCGGCGCGGCGCAGGGACTGAATCCATTATAGAGCTCCACTAAGTTGTCTAGCAATCTGGCGACCTACTCTCTGCGTTATACATACAATTAGTTTCGCATTCGGCCACATCTCTTAGACTAATGAATTTATTACAACGAAACTAGGTACACACATCATTTACTGTCTCGAAAGAAGCACCGAGTGATTACTTCGGCAGAAGGCTCAGTTTCCTGTTTATGTCTACATCCAAGGCTTTTGATTGGCTGGGGTTCGATATCTGTTATATACTAGGAGAGATTCTCTGCCTTCTTCCACACCATACAATTATTGGTTAACTATGACAAAATCCATGAGATAACAAATTATTTTATTTTCATACAATTATTCTTGGTCAGAACTTGAAAGGTCTGCTTCAATTGGCTGGCGAGATTCCTTCACGGTCAAAACCAGCTGAGTTTTGTAGTGGAAAATCGTGATTTATACAAATCCATTCAGAGACTGGTTCAAATTTCACGAAAGAAGCTGGGGAACGGTAACGACTCTAGGCGGTTTTCCAGTACATACTATAGTAGTCAGTAATAAAACCCAATGATTGTAGCCAGGATATACCTGTTACTTCATACTCTTGCTAATCAAACCAAATTTTCGAGCATTGTCAGCGGGGGCAATACCATCTCCGAAGAAGTAGTATGCTGCTGGATATAATGCCTGGGCCGTCGAACAAATATGATTTCCTCAAATGGTAAGATAACTTTGCTATTCACCTCACTGTACAATGTGATCGTTGGACTCGCGAAATACAAATAAAAAGGCCGTCTGAATCCCACTAACGTGACAGAGAATACAACACACTCACATGCGGAAGAGAACGATGTACATTCTACAAGCTACACGTCGTCTGTGGGACAGAGGAAACTAGACTCATCGCCCTATGACCACAGAACTCTGTGTGCTGTCGTGGCACTAGATAACCTATCTAGATTCAGACAGTAAATGCACGACACTTGTTACACAGGCACTAGCTAAGTGTGCGCCAGTACTTTGCCGTTGTTTATTGCCAGTAATACCCGATATTCTATACAGGAGCACAATATTATAACAATGACAGCCACATTGCCGCTCAGTGTGGGTCTATAAATGTCACAGTACAATTTTAAAACGAAAGATAGCATCATTACATAAGAGGCAAGTCAGCTCCGGACATGAGGTGTTTACACCAGCGAGTTCAGACAACTATGTCCAATAATCACATCAACGCCAAAAGCAGAGTTAACTGGAATTTTGCACGTAAAGTGACAAAATGGAGTGAGATTCATATACGCCTGGGTGACAGCGCTAGGTACCCTGTCGATACCACGCTCATTTAGAGAAGAGAATCTAATTGGATGAGAAGAAATTCAATGCGGTAATCGGCCTACGCTAATGAGGCGTAACAGCGTCCATTTGTGGTTATGCAGGACTACAATGAAAAATCTAATTAACGATCTCTGCTCTGGAAGTGGGATCCCGCTCTAATCGAATAAGAACCGAACTTCATTATCGTCGCGTCGTTTCGCTAGGGATGAGTGCTGCTTTTCTTTGGAGCTTACGACGCTATCATTACGGTTACGTTACCTAAATATTAATAACTAATGAAGTAAACGGGAAATGCAGGTAATCGTGTTTGGGACAACGTAAAAAATTCTTGATCAGGCACTGAGATTGCGTGGATATCATGAACTTATCTTTTTATTGTGTTAGTACAAGTTGCACGAGAACTTAAGTAAAATAGTAACCTGTTTTGCAGAATGGTTTTATTTTTGTTCGGCCTATTAAAGTAGACGTGTAATGTAATCACTCTGATGGATACTCAGTAGTCATTAAATTCTTCGTTTTGAACTGTTTTTCTTCAACGGAAATTTAGCCATAGTTTGTGAAGAAGTCTGTTACTTCATTTTCAACAGTTAAGAAATGAGCATCAGAAATGAAACGTAGCAATAGCTTTCTTGAAGCTGATACACGCAAACAATGTCCCAAAACTATATACTCAGATGAAAACGTTGAGTAAAGGCACATACTATATTGGGTGATAATGGAAGAAATGTATACATAACATCTGGCACCATAAACGCATCAGTATGAAGACCACGATACTTTTTCCGTGTAGAAATAACTTTGTGCAAAGAGGGTATCACTTTTGTTGAATTATGAACAAAAGAAATGCCAATGAGATATGTTTCAACCACTTCGTGTAAGAAACTAAACAGCAATAAAAACAGTTTCACTGCATTAAGAAAACGAATATTCGATTTCAGATGCCAGAAAGGTTATATACATACAGTGTTTCATTGGATACAAAAATATTTATTCTTACCGAATACGTCGAAATGGCTAAAATTATAGCTGGTGAAAACTCGGTAAGTGTTCTACGTCAAATTATTAGAAGTAAGTTGGAATACAACGAATAAAATCTTTCTTGTAGACATGCACGTGCCCAAAAAGATGCTTTGGAAATGAGAAAATAGGGATTTGAAATACGAATTTTAAAAATGCCCAACCTATTCACCAGTTTTACCGCATCCTGATTTACAACTGTTCTTATATCTAAAGAAGTATGTGACAAGAAAATATTTCGAGTCCAGTGAAAAAGTTGCGGAAGTGGTAAATGGATATATTTCAGACCATCTTGAGATACATTTAAGGCGGAAGGTTACTCATAGAAAGAAATGCTTAACAAAATGGTTCAAATGGCTCTAAGCACTATAGGACTTAACTTCTCAGGTCATCAGTCCCCTGGAACATAGAACTACATAAATCTAACTAACCTAAGGACATCACACACAACCATGCCCGAGGCAGGATTCGAACCTGTGACCGCAGCAGTCGCGCGGTTCCAGACTGTAGCGCCTAGAACTGCTCGGCCACCCTGGCCGGCTGAAATACTTACCAATTTACATTTATATAAAAGGGGTCTGTATCGAACAACAAATGTATTTTTCTCTTAAATCCGTAGTACTGTACCTGCTCAAGGACTTTTAAACTTGACATTGCATGTAGAGTTAAAGCGAAATGTACTGACAAAGCGCCAGTAGTAGTTGTGGCGAATCGATTGAGTGCCTCGACGCAAGGATCGCATGGCATCTGGCGATCCACTAGTCACTATTTGTTTCCTTTAAAACAATACCACAGCTAACTTTTTTAAAGATTTTTTCGCTTCCAAAACTAAGCTGTGTTTATTTCTGGCTTGTTAAACGTACTCGCAGAAGAACCTGTATATATAGTAGCAGCTAACACGTTTCATTTGAACTTGATCGCCGGCCGCAATGGCCGAGCGGTTCTAGGCGCTACAGTCTGGAACCGCGGGACCGCTACGGTCGCAGGTTCGAATCCTGCCTCAGGCATGGATGTGTGTGATGTCCTTAGGTTAGTTAGGTTTAAGTAGTTCTAAGTTCTTGGGGACTGATGACCTCAGAAGTTAAGTCCCATAGTGCTCAGAGCCATTTGAACCATTTTTTTTTAACTTGATAGAGAACTGCAAGGTTCGCAGGAGAGCTTCTGTAAAGTTTGGAAGGTAGGAGACGAGGTACTGGCAGAAGTAAAGCTGTGAGTACCGGCCGTGAGTCGTGCTTCGGTAGCTCAGTTGGTAGAGCACTTGCCCGCGAAAGGCAAAGGTCCCGAGTTCGAGTCTCGGTCGGGCACGCAGTTTTTATGAGTTTCATACCCTTCAACTTCAGTTGCAGAGACGGTTTGGTGTCAGGTTCGGTCCTTTATATCCGCTGGACGGCGAATCGCTCTGACGATGGCCCAATGAGAAGGCGAATCGTGTGTATCCGGAGGACATTTGGTGTTGTGTGGTTGGGGGAGGTGGGGGGTCTCTTTGGTTCTACGGGGCGCCGAACCCAGTTGTTGGCTGTTTATTCCACGTGCTGCTTACTTCGATTTCACATAAGAGCGTTCCTAATGTATTTTTGCTGACATCATATCTAATGGGCAACTCAGTTGAAACCACTGCCCTGATTGAGAAGATAGTCTTTCACTTTTAGTTCCACTGCTCCTCTGCTGACCGAATCCCAGGACCTGTTGACTTTGGGTTTCCATATTCCATTTGCACTAACAAACTTTTGAAAAGACGAGTATAGCGACACATCGGGTGTTAATGCTGGCGTCGGAACTTTCCTCTAGAGTATATGAGACGTGCTAAAACTGAGGTGAAAGGTGTCTAGAGCCCACTATTGGAGTGTGAACTCCGTGAAGTGGGGCTCTCATACAAGGATTTACTGTTATATGCAGCAAGACGTTAGCCCAAGACTATTTAGATAAAACTTATTTCGTTTAGGTTCTACTTTATGCAACAGAGATGCAGTCAACTACGAAATTTGCAAACGTAACAATTATGTACGTACTAATTTTTAAACGAACTTTTTTTTGCGGAAAGATATATTTCTGTAATATAGTTGTCCATTTAACCTTTCACCATGATTTTAGCTCGTTTCCAGAACGTTACCTGTGCATTCCCCAAGTGAAAAGGCGCCCTCTTCACGCGGGAAAGCAACAACGTGTTCGACTCTGCGTAAGAGAGAAGATTATCTGATAACTATGAGTAGAGGTACTGCTGAAAAGTTTAAATAATTGGAATGCACTATTCAGTCAACAACATATTTTACTCTCTATTTGTCACCTACAAAATAAATACATTTCTTCACGAACCACCTTTATGAGTCACCTCAACATATCCTAAAACTGTATCCCATCGGCTGCAACGCAGGTACGTAATCATCGTTTGAAAGATAGATAGTCGAGACTGTGTGGGTAGATAATACAACGGCCCAAGTTCTAGCAGTCAGTCGGGATTTGGTCTGGTGCAGTGGGTCTTATGGTAGACTCCATCTTCGAGTTCTCCCCATAGAACGAAATCAGGAAGAGTGAAATCGGAGGATCTGGTTGATCATTTAGCTTCAGTAATTCATCAGATATAACGATCAAGAATATTTTCGTTGGTGGCATTCACAGGAAACATCAGTTTTGAGCAATCTTCCCTCTAAATTTTGGCTTATTTCTCAGGCAGTTTTGCCAAAAGTTTCAACGCCGACATTAACAAGCATTATGGCGCTGTACCCGTCCTTTCAAGTGTTTTCGAATGGTATAAAAATGCACCATTCCATAAATGAATTACACACCCTTCAATATACCTGCTTATAAAAAAGAGAAAACCACCAATCATGTAACAAAAAAACGTGCCCCTCTGGGAATTATAATTTGTTTGAAAAAAAAAAAAAAAGCGGTCTTACGCGAATCAACTTGTGTAAGGTAAACGTCCAATGACATCAGTCGCGCGAGCTAGCCGCACTGCCTAGGGCGTCTTGTCACGGTTTGCGCGGCTCTTCCCGTCTGAGGTTCGAGTCCTCCCTCGGGCATGGGTGTGTGTGTTGTCGTTAGTTTAAGTTAGATTAAGTAGTGTGTAAGCTTAGGGACCGATGAACTCAGCAGGTTGGTCCCATAAGACCTCACCACAAATCTCTCCAACGACGGCAGTAAGGTGGCGAATAGTAACTTCTTGATACGGTAACGTTCAGTCAACATACCTCCCTGTATTATATTTACGGAAAATGATTTAGAGGTAGAACGTAAAGTACTTAGAGACAGAAGTGTTGCTAACCTTCAGAATTATATTGCAAATGCTTGGCACATCGAACGATTGCTCTACCAACGTGTCACTACGATCTGTATCAGAAAACAGGGAAGATATAATTGGTATCGAATTTGGACAATAGGTTGTTAATTTGTTTTGCACAACCTTTGCTGTCTTATGTCCACAGTGCCATAGGACATTCACTTTCAGAGTTTGATGTCGTGTGTTGGTGCCCATTTATACATGTGTTATTTGACTATCAAACACACATAATAAAGTTTCACCTCGTGTCTCCTACGTATCAGCATGCCTGACAGGATAATATACAATAATTCTCTCATTAGTATCTCTATCATATAATTATCGACAGCTTGCAAAGGGTATCAACAGTGGTTGCTTGATAGGTAGGTAGCTTCGATAATAGCTGTATGTTCACTGTCTCACATCATCAATAAAAAGGTTTGATGGTATAGTACGCTTTGAGAGACACTATGACATGAATACTGAATTACATTAAGAAACTACCGATGATAATTAAAACTAATTGCAGTTTTGGGATCTAACGACAAATAACAGAACCCGTTTGTGTAAACATAAGGAATCGGTTTCAAAACTGACCGAAGTAAATACAGTTCACGAGGCTCTGTTATAAACGGTGTGCTAGCAAGACCCCGCGCGGTATCTCAGATTTCTCTATTTTGTTCGGCTACAGCAAGTCTCATCGTGTCTGACCCAGATTTTACGGCAGAGAAAACAGCGCTCCTGAAATGCTACGTCGGTAGAAAGTGTATGAGATAGAGTACGGTTCATGAGAAGTTGCAGTCCAATATCTGGGGTGAAGCACCCAGAAACATGTTGGCGGCGGGATGAAAACACAGTGCACGAGGTCCATTCACCTAACTTGTCTGTTTAGCACATAGCAGGGGAAAGAAAATTATTTACTTTTTTATTTCTGCAGTGCTACTTTGGAGTACTGCAGCATGTCAGTATTGGCCCTTACTAGTTTATACTAAAATTTAAGCAGTAAGATGCACTTAGGTGTAGAATAACTGTATTTATGCTTGTTGATAGTTTATAATTGAGAACCAGATATGTTTGGAAAATCCCTGCACGAGTTTTAAAAGTACACTACCGAGAAAAAAAAATTGAACACTTTGAATAATGATGTCGATTTTGATCAGACGACAAAATATACCACATGGTGGATGGTAGATGTACTGATAATGGTTTTAACGCTATCCGCAAGCAGATGGCGTAGTGACACAGCCACCTGAGCGCCATCTGTGTCTAGCAACAAAAACGGGATGTTAATGGTCATAAAGCTCGGTGTGGTGCAGAGGTGTTGGGCAGCAGGCAACATGCCACAGAGACGCCCTCGTACTTACTATAGCCAACTTAGCTAGTTTGGGAGGGGTCAAATTATTGTCTTTCGAGTGGCGGGATGGTCGCTTCGGACAACTGCTTACACAAATTGAATGTGGGATGTCAGTTGTGCTGCGATACTGGCAACAGCAGACTTGTGGGCATTCTCGCACTCGTGGACGAGGTTCTGGCCGTCCACAGAGCACAGACACCTGCCAAGACCGTCAGATTGTAATGGTACCTATAACAGGCTGCAGAGCCTATATAGCTCAGGTGAGAACAAATGTGTTTCCACGAGTGTCAACACGAATTGTTTTGAATCGGATGCTACACTACTGGCGATTAAAATTGCTACACAAAAAAAAATGCAGATGATAAACGGGTATTCATTGGACAAATATATTATACTGAAAGTGACATGTGATTAAACTTTCACGCAATTTGGATGCATAGATCCTGAGAAGTTAGTACCCAGAAAAACCAGCTCTGGACGTAATAACGGCCTTTGTACGCCTGGGAATTGAGTCAGACAGAGCTTGTATGGCGTGTACAGCTTCAACACGATACCAAAGTTCATCAAGAGTAGTGACTAGCGTATTGTGACGAACCAGTTCCTCGGCCACCATTGACCAGACGTTTTCAATTGGTGACAGATCTGGAGAACGTGCTATCCAGGGCAGCAGTCAAACATTTTCTGTATCCAGAAAGGCCCGTACAGGACCTGCAATATGCGGTCGTGCATTATCCTGTTGAAATGTAGGGTTTCGCAGGGATCGAATGAAGGATAGAGCCACCGGTCGTAACACATCTGAAATGTAACGTTCACTGTTCAAAATACCGTCAGTGCGAACAGGAGGTGACCGAGACGTGTAACCAATGGCACCCGATACCATCACGCCGGGTGATGCGCCAGTACGGCGATAGCGAACACACGCTTCCAATGTGCGTTCACCGCGATGTCGCCAAACACGGATGCGACCATCATGATGCTCTAAACAGAACCTGGATTCATCCGAGAAAATGACGTTTTGCCATTCGTGCATTCAGGTTCGTCGTTGAGTACACCATCGCAGGCGCTCCTGTCTGTGATGCAGCGTCAAGGGTAACCGCAGCCATGGTCTCCGAGCTGATAGTCCATGCTGCTGCAAACGTCGTCGAACTGTTCCTGTAGATGGTTGTTGTCTTGCAAACGTCCCCATCCGTTGACTCACGGATCGAGAAGTGGCTGCACGATTCGTTAAAATTATGCGGATAATATGCCAGTCATCTCTACTGCTAGTGATGCGATGCCGTAGGGATCCAGCTCGGAATTCCGTATTACCCTCCTGAACCCACCGATTCCATATTCTGCTAACAGTCATTGGATCTCGACCAACGCGAGCAGCAATGTCGCGATAGGATAAACCGCAATCGCGAGAGTCTACAATCCGACCTTTGTCAAAGTGGGAAACGTGATGGTACGCATTTCTCCTCCTTACACGAGACATCACCACAACGTTTCACCAGGCAAAGCCGGTCAACTGCTGTTCGTGTATGACAAATCGGTTGGAAGCTTTCCTCATGTCAGCACGTTGTAGGTGTCGCCACCGGCGCCACACTTGTGTGAATGCTCTTAAAAACTAATCATTTGCATATCACAGCATCTTCTTCCTGTCGGTTAAATTTCGCGTCTGTAGCACGTCATCGTCGTGGTGTAGCAATTTTAATGGCCTGTAGTGTAGCAGTGAGACTACGGGCGCGCACACCTCTAGCTCGCCTTTCATTCATGCCACAGCGTTGACGTGAGGGGTTGTACTGGTGCCATCAAAGGATCGCTTGGAGGATGGAACACCGCGCCGTGGCCGTCAGCGATGAAAGCATATTCTGCCTTAATGTAAGTGATAGTCGTCCACACGTACGATTTGACCTGGTGAGCGTTGTCTCTTATAGTACACTCGTCCGAGTGCACTGGTTCCATCAAAGGCCTCATTGCCTGTGCGACGAAAAGCTACAACTTTCGTTCACCTTTCGTGTGGAGGGAACTCTGTCCAGCACTCGATACGTGCAGCGTGTTGTGCGATCATTTCTTCCGCCGTTCCGGCAACAGGCAGCTGACGTTATGCTCCAATGCTCGCCCACACACTGCTGTGAAACTGAACGTGCGCTCTTAGACCTGCAGGAGCCCTCTGGCCAGCACGATTGTCTGACTTGTCTCAAGTCAAACACGTGCGGAACGTGACGGGACGACAGGTTAGGACTCGGCTACCAACTCTTACAGAGCTATACGAACAGATCATGCAGGTGTGAAATAGCGTATCCCGTGATAATATTCGCCATCATTCCCTGCACTGTCACCAATGCCGCCTATACTGAGAACCAAAATGGGTTTGCAGTATGAGTCCATACCTGATATCTCACAACCGCTTGAGCTGCTCATCTGAAGATGTAGTCATTCCACATACTACATACGTAGTTTCTACAATAAATTTTGTATGAACTGCGGAACTTTCAATGGGTGTTTTAATTTTTTCCTTGCCGGCTGTGTAAACGCAACTCGCCATTTTTTCACATGATATCTTGCGAACCATGGATGCCATATTTCTTGACTTCCGGAAGCGTTTGACTCGGTGCCCCACTGCAGACTCCTAACTAAGGTACGATCATATGGGATTGGTTCCCAAATATGTGAATGACTCGAAGACTTCTTAAGTAATAGAGCCGGTCGCGGTGGTCGTGCGGTTCTAGCACTGCAGTCCGGAACCGCGGGACTGCTACGGTCGCAGGTTCGAATCCTGCCTCGGGCATGGATGTGTGTGATGTCCTTAGCTTAGTTAGGTTTAAGTAGTTCTAAGTTCTAGGGGACTGATGACCTTATAAGTTAAGTCCCATAGTGCTCAGAGCCATTTGAACCTCGCCCGATCCACGCCAAAAAATGCTACATTTTCTAAACACTTGCCTATTTGGAGCTCCCACTTCGGATGCTTTCTTTTGGGCCATGCCCTGCATTGATCATAAAATTTGGACGTAATTGGCGATGACGAATAGACGCGGTTCCCTTGTGAGGTAACGTACATTCAACAACATGTCTTGACATTGACAGTATAGTATAATCGATATAGAAGTTGCGCATTTGGTATAATGGCAGTCAAGATGTAGATAAATCTCATGAGAAGTTAACATAATAGTAGTATTACTACAAAGAAACTCACACGAGCCAGAACGAGTAAAAGAACAACAATTACGACAAATACGTTTACAGTATGTTGCGCCGACCGTAGTGGCCGTGCGGTTCTAGGCGCTTCAGTCCGAACTGCGCTGCTACGGTCGCAAGTTCGAATCCTGCATCGGGCATTGACGTGTGTGATGTCCTTAGGTTAATTACGTTTAAGTAGTTCTAGGTCTATGAGACTGATGACCTCAGATGTTAAGTCCCATAGTGCTTAGAGCCATTTGAACCCTTTTTTAAAGTATGTTGCAGCCAAAACAGACGTGACTTAGGACAGGGTTGTCGTTGAAGAAGCATGTGACTGCCGCTCGATTCCATGATCGTAGATACTCGTATGTCTCTTTTGTAAGCCGATAACCGACTCCTCTCCACGTCTCATATAAGAAACTTTCGATGGTACAACATATGTTTATCATATAGTCTCAGGTGATGTTAAGATTTGCACTTACTCTTAAACATGTGCCCGAAACGATTTTTCTGTAAAGATTTCGTAGATACGGTGGCGTCGTTTGTATGTCCTACGCCGTAAAATTTTACACAGAACTTAATGGTTCTTAGTTGCTAAAGATTCCTTTAATAAGCAAACACTCCAACAACCTCGCAGACCGTTACACCCTTGGAATTGTTTGTAAACCCGCATACAGCAGTGCGTTGCGATGACTAAGCCAATGAGTTATGTCGATTGTAACATCCTATGGACTCCCACCTGTACTTGATGTCGTGTGTGGCCGTATCTAAATCAAACCTGACAACTAACTATAGCGTTGGAAATATGTCGGTCAAAGAAGAGATTTGAGGTCAGACCCTAATGTCTGAGAATATGACATGTCAGGCTGCGGAGATTTATACTCGTAATACATCATCTCGAGGTAGGTTAATCATTTACGGGAAACCGTACGACCGCAGAGGATCCAAATCAATGGTTTGTGGCAATGTTCAAAGCAAGACGTAAATACTTAGGTAACTGAAACTTTCCACGTGAATTAAAGGGGATAGCTGCTATCAGCTGCAGTGGGATATTAAGCGGAATTAGCGGCGACGAGTGAAAATTTGTACCGGACTGGGATTCGAATCCGGTATCTCCCGCTTACTAGGCAGGTGCGTTAATCACTTGCACCGCCCGGGCCACAGTGTTATGGTAACTGCACGGACTATCTCGGCACGCCTCACATCCAATCCGCATTCCCATCGAGCCCCTCCTATCCGCATCATGTGGCCATTTTACTCCCGTCCGCCACTCAGAGATTTCCACTGGAGGTCTCACGTATTTGTACATCCTTCTGAAGAAGGTGGCTCCATTGCCCATCTAGGTGAATCAGTTATATTAATGCGTGGTGTGTGGTCTTTCGGAAAACCATATACACTCCTGGAAATTGAAATAAGAACACCGTGAATTCATTGTCCCAGGAAGGGGAAACTTTATTGACACATTCCTGGGGTCAGATACATCACATGATCACACTGACAGAACCACAGGCACATAGACACAGGCAACAGAGCATGCACAATGTCGGCACTAGTACAGTGTATATCCACCTTTCGCAGCATTGCAGGCTGCTATTCTCCCATGGAGACGACCGTAGAGATGCTGGATGTAGTCCTGTGGAACGGCTTGCCATGCCATTTCCACCTGGCGCCTCAGTTGGACCAGCGTTCGTGCTGGACGTGCAGACCGCGTGAGACGACGCTTCATCCAGTCCAAAACATGCTCAATGGGGGACAGATCCGGAGATCTTGCTGGCCAGGGTAGTTGACTTACACCTTCTAGAGCGCGTTGGCTGGCACGGGATACATGCGGACGTGCATTGACCTGTTGGAACAGCAAGTTCTCTTGCCGGTCTAGGAATGGTAGAACGATGGGTTCGATGACGGTTTGGATGTACCGTGCACTATTCAGTGTCCCCTCGACGATCACCAGAGGTGTACGGCCAGTGTAGGAGATCGCTCCCCACACCATGATGCCGGGTGTTGGCCCTGTGTGCCTCGGTCGTATGCAGTCCTGATTGTGGCGCTCAACTGCACGGCGCCAAACATGCATACGACCATCATTGGCACCAAGGCAGAAGCGACTCTCATCGCTGAAGACGACACGTCTCCATTCGTCCCTCCATTCACGCCTGTCGCCACACCACTGGAGGCGGGCTGCACGATGTTGGGGCGTGAGCAGAAGACGGCCTAACGGTGTGCGGGACCGCAGCCCAGCTTCAGGGAGACGGTTGCGAATGGTCCTCGCCGATACCCCAGGAGCAACAGTGTCCCTAATTTGCTGTGAAGTTGCGGTGTGGTCCCCTACGGCACTGCATAGGATCCTACGGTCTTGGCGTGCATCCGTGCGTCGCTGCGGTCCGGTCCCAGGTCGACGGGCACGTGCACCTTCCGCCGACCACGGGCGACAACATCGATGTACTGTGGAGACCTCACGCCCCACGTGTTGAGCAATTCGGCGGTACGTCCACCCGGCCTCCCGCATGCCCACTATACGCCCTCGCTCAAAGTCCGTCAACTGTACATACGGTTCACGTCCACGCTGTCGCGGCATGCTACCAGTGTTAAAGACTGCGATGGAGCTCCGTATGCCACGGCAAACTGGCTGACACTGACGGCGGTGGTGCACAAATGCTGCGCAGCTACCGCCATTCGACGGCCAACACCGCGGTTCCTGGTGTGTCCGCTGTGCCGTGCGTGTGATCATTGCTTGTACACCGCTCTCGCAGTGTCCGGAGCAAATATGGTGGGTCTGACACACCGGTGTCAATGTGTTCTTTTTTCCATTTCCAGGAGTGTATCTGATTCGCCTAGATGGGGAACAGATCTATCATCTCCTATCCACAGTAATATAAAGTTTTCTTTCAGTTAACGTCATTGACACGATTTCTGTATTTAGCAACATGACAGACGAGAATCGTACAAAAAATATTATTTACACATAGGACAATACTCGCTGACTGGGGCGCGAAGTTTAGTGACGGGGCACTATAAAAAATTTATTCGCCTGTTTTTGGGCGCAGTTTGTAGAGCAGTCAGTTCTTCCTTACTATCAAAGGAAAAAATGTGATAGGCATTTCTGCCCAAAATGTGCCTTGTGAAAGCGTTTATCCGGCTGATTTCTTGAGACATTTCAGGAATGAGATATTTTCAGAATCCCATCCCTCAGAAAAGTTGACGCTGTTAGATACCATCACCTGCTTCGATTTGACAAGCGTGGGACAAGAATATGCCACTACTTTTCCGAAGGAACAACCTACATTAGTGTATACATAAATACGCCACAATCCAGTCTATAGTGCATGGTGGAAGATGCTTCGTACCAATAATAGCCTCTCTGTCCCATTGTCATCGTGTACAAAGTGAGAGAAAATAACTGCTTGACGGCTCCGTATCCACCCCAGTATCTTTCTTCTCAATCAGTCGCGAATCCATGTGATCCACTTGTGCTGAGGGATCGTTGAATATAGGCAACGGAGAAAAGGACAGCAATCGATCGCGAAATCCATCACTTTATTACAGCAGTTCTAGGTTTCAACTCTCATGCAATCACCTTCAGTGCATATAACAACAGGTGGCACTTATCCAACGTGTCACGTAGAAAAAAATGTTCGTTCAGAGCTTACAGGAGTCTAACATGAACTCACGGACTCCTGTAAGCTCTATAACAATATTAATTACTACGGAACAAATGGTTCAAATGGCTCTGAGCACTATGGGGCTTAACATCTATGGTCATCAGTCCCCTAGAACTTAGAACTACTTAAACCTAAGGACATCACACAACACCCAGTCATCACGAGGCAGAGAAAATCCCTGACCCCGCCGGGAATCGAACCCGGGAACCCGGGCGCGGGAAGCGAGAACGCTACCGTACTACGGAACACTTTAAACTAATATCACCTATTGTTATATGCAAGTTGATTACCTAAAAGTTGAAATATAGATCCACTGTAATAAAACAACGGATTTTGGGATTTGTGTTGTCATCGCCAGACACGACACTTGCTAGGTGGAAGCCTTTAAATCGGCTGCGGTCCGGTAGTATACGTCGGACCCGCGTGTCGCCACTATCAGTGATTGCCGCCACACGGCAGGTCTAGTCTAGAGACTCCCTAGCACTCGCCCAGTTGTACAGCCGACTTTGCTAGCGATGGTTCGCTGTCTACATACGCTCTCATTTGCCGAGACGACAGTTTAACATAGCCTTCAGCTACGTCATTTGCTACGACCTAGCAAGGCGCCATATTCAGTTACTATTCTGAACAGATAATATTGTGAATCATGTACCGTCAAGAGCGACGTTCATCATTAATGGGTTAAAGTTAAGTATCAAACTAACTATGTCCGCTTTCTGAATTCTCATTCCTTGTCATGTTCCAGACCTCACGTCGGTATAGTTGTTCCCTCCTCACGCCAGCCTGGGTGAGCTAAAACGCGTGCATTTCGGCCTCCCCTCGTAACACGGTCAACACAACCGAATTGGTTCCTGTTTTTTTTCTCCATTATCTTTCTTCTTATTCGCATTATTCCTGTGCAATATAAACAACTCATACAGCATTATTACAGCACAGTTTGCGTCGGAAAAGATTTTTCTTCATTTAGTCAACACGGCTCCGAAAGAGCAATGTCGCATTCCTTTCAGATATCACAAATTAAGTTGCCTTATGGTGTCTAACACTTTCGTAACTTTATACCGATCTATTACTATCCTAGCAGAGCATTGCTGAATTTTTCTAATGCCTGCTTTACATAACCTTAAACACAGGAGCACCACCCTAAAAAGTTTTACTGCTACCTTGTACGGGTTTTCCAAGCACAGTGCTATGTACTACACCTCCAAACTCTATCCAACAAATTAAGCCATCCGTTCATCTTTCCAAACACCAATTTCATGCTTTCGTTTCGTTTGATATGTCTTTAGGAAAAATTGTATTAATACAATTGTCAATACTTACAACCCACTCGAAAACAAATGAACAAACAAAACACTGTGCTAAGTGCGGAACATGTGAAAATGCAGTGCGCTCCTACTTCTGTGAAAAAAATAACAAATGCAGCAAACGCAGAAGAGGGTCACAGAAGCCGAAAGGTGAATGTACAACCAGAATATTATATCAACCTCCGCTAACATCGAGGGAAAACGTATTGGACTTCAGAACATGTAAACATGAGGGAAAACACTGCAAGCTGATCATAAACCAGACTGATAAAGAAATAAATATTTTCAATCCATAGATACCAAAATGTAGAAGAATATTACGTATACTGTATTTCAGAACGACCACTGACGATGCTCTGCAAATAAAAGCAAAACGCATCTGCTGTAAAACACTCTTAAGCTGCAGTAAGCTTAGAACGGGAAACTCGGTCATAACTGGTACCTTCTGAGTATTTAAACTATGCAACAGCTCCCATAAATTTACTGCTAACGTAGTAACGCGATACTACGAGGTCCTTTGTCTCTTTATAAGCGTTATCTTGCCTTGATTTTTGTTAGAAGTTAGTAGTCATTCAGTGCATCCAGTAGAAATATCATCCATATTGTCCAGCGATGATACTTTCGGACAGGAGCAGCATTGTTAGCGAACAGTCTGGGAAAACAGCTGACCCTGTCATGTATGCTGATAATAGCAGTTGCCATATCACGTTCCCTTGGTGCACATCCGACGTTAATTTCACTTCCGCTGGGCATTAGCCATTTAGTATGACTTATCTTGAAGATATTTAAGGAAACTTCGGAAAATCTAGATCATTGCTGTCGAATGTAAATTTGAGCCAGTCTATTAATCAGAGTCCGTCTCCAGACCTGTAAACATTGCTCCTTCTAGATCGGTGGAAATCTGAGAAAATTTACGTACGAAGGATGTGAACTCAACGCTTTCAGAAACACGAACTTGTACTGTACATGGCCAAACACAGGAAACCTTACGTTTCAGTGTACGTAGATGCCATGCTTACTTGAAGAGTCAGAAAGATATGAAACAATTAAGTTTTGTGAGAGGGATAGTTAGAGTCTTTACTAGAATCACTGACTTTATCGAAATATTACTCAGAAGACCTACAAAATTCGTGGTCAGGAACATCACGATGGACAAGGGCAAATGTAACCCGTAAGGATAATATTTGGCGCTATGCAGTAACACAGCGAAATATTTGGCGCTCTGGTTAATTTTATTTCATAATTACGACTACCACACCCGCCTCCGTAGTTGCGGTCGATAAGGCACGCCTGTGTGGTAGCGTTCGACCCGGAGGACACCCTGTTCGAATTTTGATGGGGGATGAAGTTTTCGCTTCCAGCATGTGGCCGGCAAGGTGCGGAGGTGGTGGTTGCCGATCGCGAGTCTTTGCGCCAATGCCCTGGGTGAAATTCGAAACTTCTCCACAGTCTCTCATCAGTCGAGGGCATGTCACACTGTTGAAGATGATCAGTTCTTCACCTGGGTGCGTAAAGCTACGCAGCCACCTTGGCGCTATTCGAGAGGAGTAGCGTATGTGCAGGCACAGGGTCTCTCTCTCTCTCTCTCTCTCTCTCTCTCTCTCTCTCTCCATTCCCTCATCATCATTATCATCGTCATCATCATCATATTCACTATTGGCCATTAAAATTGCTACACCAAGAAGAAATGCAGATGATAAACGGGTATTCATCGGAAAAATACATTATACTAGAACTTACATGTGATTACATTTTCACACAATTTGGATGCATAGATCCTGAGAAATCAGTAACCAGAACAACCACCTTTGGCCGTAATAACGGCCTTCATACGCCTGGGCATTGATTCAAACAGAGCTGTTCGTGTACAGCTGCCCATGCAGCTTCAACACGATAACACAGTCCGTCAAGAGTAGTGACTGGCGTATTGTGACGAGCCAGTTGCTCGACCACCATTGACCAGACGTTTTCAATTGGTGAGAGATCTGGAGAATGTGCTGGCCAGGGCAGCAGTCGAACATTTTCTGTATCCAGAAAGGCCCGTACAGGACCTGCAACAAGCGGTCGTGCATAATCGTGCTGCAATGAAGGGTTTCACAGGGATCGAATGAAGGATAGAGCCACCGGTCGTAACACATCTGAAATGTAACGTTCACTGTTCAAAATGCCGTCAGTGCGAACAAGAGGTGGCCGAGACGTGTAACCAATGGCACCCCATACCATCATGCTGGGTGATACGCCAGTATGGCGATGACGAATACACGCTTCCAATGTGCGTTCACCGCGATGTCGCCAAACACGGATGCGACCATCATGATGCTGTAAACAGAACTTGGATTTACCCGAAAAAATGACGTTTTGCCATTCATGCACCCAGGTTCGTCGTTAAATACACCACCGCAGGTGCTCCTGTCTGTGATGCAGCGTCAAGGGTAAGGCAGCCATGGTCTCCGAGCTGATAGTCCATGCTGCTGCAATCTGTGTTAGTGCAGATGGTTGTTGTCTTGCAAACGTCCCCATCTGTTGACTCAGGCATGGAGACGTGACTGCACCATCCGTTACAGCCATGCGGATAAGATGCCGGTCATGTCGACTGCTAGTGATACAGGGTCGTTGGGATCCAGCACAGAATTCCGTATTACCCTCCTGAACCCACCTATTCCATATTCTGCTAAAAGTCATTGGATCTCGACCAACGCGAACAACAATGTCGCTATACGGTAAACCGCCCTCGCGACAGGCTACAATCCGACCATTATCAAAGTCGGAAACGTGGTGGTACGCATTTCTCCTCCTTACACGAGGGATCACAACAACGTTTCACCAGGCAACGCCGGTCAACTGCTGTTTTTTTATGAGAAATCGTTTGGAAACTTTCCTTGTGGCAGCACGTTGTAGGTGTCGCCACCGGCGCCAACCTTGTGTGAATGCTCGGAAAAGCCTATCATTTGCATATCACAGCATCTTTTTCCTGTCGGTTAAATTTCGCCTCTGTATCACGTCATTTTCGTGCTGTTGGAAATTTAATGGCCAGTACTGTAATACAACTATAACATGACCCAATACACGCATCACTACACTCACCAACACACTACAGATACACATATGACGCAAATTTCACATACCAGCAAGGAAAGAACGACTGCGCGCAGGAATAACATACCTCCAGACAAGCTATTAAACTCGCTCCGTGATATATCCCAGCCAATAATGCCATAGGACCTTCAGATTCTTAGTACTACTACTACTGATGATGCTCATGCTGCTGCTACTAACGAAAAACTGCCACCAATTACTACTATAGGAGCAGTATCCATTTTTGTTCTAATGGTACATGGGAAGATTTTTTTTTACGGCAATACACCGCTTGCAACACCGAAGTGTAGACGAATTACATCAACACAAACGTTTGTTAGTTTCTACAGTAAGCTTTAAGAAATACAGGTAGAAGGAATATGTGGCAGCGTGTCGTGCCCTGCTGGCCTTACATTCCGTGCCCGCCGTTAATATAAAAGGACGACCCCAGACAGAAGAGCAACCACTTCTGCTTTCACATTTAAACTCGTGACCCACATACGCGGCACCATAAATTCAATGCTAACTCGGTCACTTGTTCACTGAATGGGGACTAAAGAAATGTGATCGATGGTGTTACGTGGAGAAACCGACGTGCACTGTCCTCCGCAAATAGCGCCACAAATTCCTTTTGCGTTCTTCCCGTGTTTATAGCACTCGCTACGCTACGCGACTTTGACCTACATTGAAGTTTTCGTTCCCATCCTTTGGAGTCGTAAAACCACCCACAGTCACTGCTTTAGAGTAATGTCACTCGGATCACGTAGTTTGTAAATTGTAGGAGGAATTGTTAAGGAATAGGGAATGGCTTTCGCTATAAAGGATAAAATATCGATAATGACTTAAATAAAATAAGACCTGTTTGTGGTAATTATAGATATTTTCTTTTGTATATGTATGTCCTAGACTTCGATCATGAACGCTCTACACTGTCATTTAGATGAAATTTTTTTGTTTATTGTCTAGGGAACGTTAAGAGGAAGGCTCAAGGACTTTAGAATGTTCAGGGATTTGCTCAGAACTTTCGCACTAATGTACAAATAACCAAAATGAAAGGTATCTATATTCTTCTATGAAAGGTAAAATTATTCCTAAGGAAAAAACAGGAAACGTACATTTTCTGTATTTGTATCGTATGTGCTAACTAAGTATTTTACATTGAGTATTACATACTTTATCAGCGATGCTGCTGCAGCAGTTAAGCTCATCTGAAGCTGCTTGAGGTTGCATAGATAATTTTTATTCCCTTTCTCTTCATATTAAGCTCTAAAGTTTTGCCGGAATTTAATTGGCATCAAATTTCTTAATTTTTTTCGAAAATTAAGAAAAAAAACACAAAGATAAAAACTCCAGAATTGGATTGTTGCATGTGATATAACATAGTCAAAGATAGACTAGATGGTACGATACGAAGAAGATTGGAATGAAAATTCAAGGCAAAGAACTATATTCGACCTTCGAACATATTTGAAGTAAAAAAAAATTAACGCTTCAGTCTGGTAGAGTAAAGGTAACGTCAGTGGTCACTATGATTATGCAGCACATGATACATTGTTTGATGCGGTTATGATGGCCCACAGAACATGTATAAATTTTCCTTCAATGCTGCATTAACTGCGACAAGTATCAAAATGGAGGACTAAGAGAAACAACGCGCCTACCGAATATGTTGTAGCTGATTCAGGTCACGAGTTCCTTCTGATCAATTTATTTGTGGAATTACTCGATTATATTCGTACGAAAGATGAGAACTGGGTGGCCATCTTGTAACTAGAAATCATCACTTGGACTACCGACGTTAGGGCGTACATAAATATCAATGGTTCCGCCTCTGTAGATTTGTACGAACACACGCACATACACACACACACACACACACACACACACACACACACACACACATACACACACACACTTTCGTCTGTTAAATGGTTCGACTCATTGAAATATAAAAATGTGTCTGCTGTCACTTTGTGAGTTAATCGTCATCCGTGGAGAGAACGGTGCTGCAATCGTCTGTTGGACTGCATATACTGTATGTTGACTTGTGACTTGTCTGCTGTTGATGCCCCTTCCTTTGACGAGTGGTACGAACACGAATTGTCGAAGTCTCCTCATATGAGTACATTACCCGATAAAATTGGCCTTCTGGCGGCTGCATCAAGGGTAAATGTTAGTTACCCGTCTTTGACAGAAACTTATGAGTGCAGGATCTCTGGTCACGAGTTGTTTCAGTAAACGGAGTATTATATCACCTGTTGTGTGCTCTAAACAAAAAAATCAGTTATCCGCGCCGTTAGAAATCCTGAATTGATTGCAACGAAGCTGGATTCTATGTAGTTATTCGGCGAAGCTGTACGACGGTAATAGCACAGGCAAACTTTGTTTCACTTAAATTCTTCATTTTTGTGGCCATAGTGACTGTAATGGCTTTATAATTCATGAGGGTATTATTTGGTCTGTCGTCGGAAATATATATATATATATATATATATATATATATATATATATATATATATATACTCCTGGAAATGGAAAAAAGAACACATTGACACCGGTGTGTCAGACCCACCATACTTCTTCCGGACACTGCGAGAGGGCTGTACACGCAATGATCACACGCACGGCACAGCGGTCACACCAGGAACCGCGGTGTTGGCCGTCGAATGGCGCTAGCTGCGCAGCACTTGTGAACCGCCGCCGTCAGTGTCAGCCAGTTTGCCGTGGTATACGGAGCTCCATCGCAGTGTTTAACACTGGTAGCATGCTGCGACAGCGTGGACGTGAACCGTATGTGCAGTTGACGGACATTGAGCGAGGGCGTATAGTGGGCATGCGGGAGGCCGGGTGGACGTACCGCCGGATTGCTCAACACGTGGGGCGTGAGGTCTCCACAGTACATCGATGTTGTCGCCAGTGGTCGGCGGAAGGTGCACGTGCCCGTCGACCTGAGACCGGACCGCAGCGACGCACGGATGCACGCCAAGACCGTAGGATCCTACGCAGTGCCGTAGGGGACCGCACCGCCACTTCCTAGGCAAATTAGGGACACTGTTGCTCCTGGGGTATCGGCGAGGACCATTCGCAACCGTTTCCATGAAGCTGGGCTACGGTCCCGCACACCGTTAGGCCGTCTTCCGCTCACGCCCCAACATCGTGCAGCCCGCCTCCAGTAGTGTCGCGACAGGCGTGAATGGAGGGACGAATGGAGACGTGTCGTCTTCAGCGATAAGAGTCGCTTCTGCCTTGGTGCCAATGATGGTCGTATGCGTATTTGGCGCCGTGCAGGTGAGCGCCACAATCAGGACTGCATACGACCGAGGCACACAGGGCCAACACCCGGCATCATGGTGTGGGGAGCGATATCCTACACTGGCCGTACACCTCTGGTGATCGTCGAGGGGACACTGAATAGTGCACGGTACTTCCAAACCGTCATCGAACCCATCGTTCTACCATTCCTAGACCGGCAAGGGAACTTGCTGTTCCAACAGGAGAATGCACGTCCGCATGTATCCCGTGCCACCCAACGTGCTCTAGAAGGTGTAAGTCAACTACCCTGGCCAGCAAGATCTCCGAATCTGTCCCCCATTGAGCATGTTTTGGACTGGATGAAGCGTCGTCTCACGCGGTCTGCACGTCCAGCACGAACGCTGGTCCAACTGAGGCGCCAGGTGGAAATGGCATGGCAAGCCGTTCCACAGGACTACATCCAGCATCTCTACCATCGTCTCCATGGGAGAATAGCAGCCTGCATTGCTGCGAAAGGTGGGTATACACTGTAATAGTGCCGACATTGTGCATGCTCTGTTGCCTGTGTCTATGTGCCTGTGGTTCTGTCAGTGTGATAATGTGATGTATCTGACCCCAGGAATGTGTCAATAAAGTTTCCCCTTCCTGGGACAATGAATTCACGGTGTTCTTATTTCAATTTCCAGGAGTGTATATATATGCCCAGTACTTCGCAACCTCCAAGGCGCTACGGTGCTTGGAGTGGCTTGCAGGAGATCAATCTTCGTGCACGATGTAGGGCACTAAGGGCACTGAAGCGTGTGGCTTGTGGTTTGTCCACAATCATAGGACGTATACGCCCCATGTATTCAGGTTATCTCTGGATCGTTCAACTCCTGATCGTAATCTGTTTAAAGATTTCCGCACCAGCCAGCTTTCATTGTGTCCAGGTAGTTGTTCTTCAGATTCAGACATCCATTCATGCCAGGGGTCGACTCATTCCGTAACTCCAGCCTTGCCTTCTCTGGTGAAATGGTGAGCTTCTCGGATGTCCTCAGGAGCTCTTTCGCGAGCTCAGCCGTTGCTGTGGTGGTTATGTCCGTGCAGTGGATGGGCACTGTTCTGTTCCACTTTCAGTTTCTCTTTGTTGGCAGCAACTGCACTGCGTACCCATGGTGGCGCATTTCCAGTTGAGGTAGGTCTTAAGCAACCTGTGATCAACCTGCAGGTTTCGTTGAGAGCAATGTCTACTTGTCTGGCATGAGATGACCTGTACCAGATCAGCGAAGCAAATTCGGCAATAGAGAAGCACAGTGCCGTCGCAGAAGAGCGAATAGTTTGTGGATGTGAGCCTCACTGTGTCCCCGCTAGTTCAAGAAGTAGGTTGTTTCGAGTGGAGATTTTCATTTTGGTGTTCTTGCAGTGAGTTTCGAATGTCAGAGTTCCGTTGAGAGCGACTCCCAAGTATTTAGGGGTGTGATGATGCTAGAGTTGGATGCCTGACCATTCAATATGTGCCTCACGATTAGTTTCCCTGTTCCTTAAATGAAAGGCACGCACTTGTGTCTTCGAAGGGTTTGGTCTGAGATGGTTCCGACTACAGTAGCTTAACAGTGTTGTCAGTGCAGTTGTCAAGTTTCTTTCCAGTGTTTCAAAGCATGAGCTCTGTGTAGCAAAGGCTAGGTCATCTGCATATAAGAATCTCCTTGTGCCCTGGGTCGTTGGTATAAATGTTGAAGAGAAGTGGAGCCAAGAAGCTTCCCTGAGGTAGACCATTTTTCTGCGCTCTCCAGCGACTGCATTGATCTTGAGATTCAACAAAAAAAAAAAAAAAAAAAAAAAAAAAAAAAAAAAACCTGCGGTTTTGGAGGAGGGTGCTGATTAGTCTAACGAGGTGGCGTTCTTGATCATATTGTATAATTTTGCATGGAGTAGCCAATGATGGACAGTATAATACGCTGCTGTGAGATCCACGAAGACCACGCCCATTACCAATCGAGTTACTTTTATTTACAAAAGTTTGAGAGCCGCCCTACACTGAGCTTTCTTGAGGATCATGTGATTACGGATGGAGGCAAAGATAGCTAGAAGTAGAAACTCGAACTCGACTAATGTAACACTCATTTTATTTTCATACAGATACAGACATTCGTATAGAAACGCCTCCCGTGGCCACAGAGAATATTAAAATGATTTACTGTTAGCAAAATTTGTCAACTCTGCAGTTTACAGTTTCTATTCTACCAATATTAACAACTTAATTTCACATTCTGATGATTCGTTATAAGTTTTAAATAATATTTAGGCAGAGAATGTAGTAGAGCGTGTCAGGCACATTCCCAAGTTTCTTAATTGTATACTTATCTAAAGTCATACAATAGATTATTTCTTTCGGTCACTCCACAAAAATAGTTATGATTCGTCCCAACGAAGTTCAAGGTCTGTTTGATCCCACACGTGTGGAGCGAGTCCTTGCAGTAGCATGTATACTCATTTAATGTCATCTAATGGTGCTGTACTCGAGTGAGCGTTTTAAGTAGCACTTAACATTACCAGCCGTATTCTTTTAAATGTGCGGCGCTTCGTTGTCGTCCTTCGTTAGTAGCATTCATAAGTCACTAACACGCACATTCTGAAAAGCAAATGCTCGTTCGTCCAAAAGTGTACTACAACAGCGACGTATAAAAGAACCTTGGTTGTACAGCGAACTGTTTCTTGGTATTAAGAGTACCGTAGATTTGAAAATTTGTGCATTAGCTTCTCCCCAAAATAATACAAACGGAAATATAAATAAATAGAAACACACAGTAACGAAAAATTTTGATGCATAAATATGACTATGAGAAACCTTTGGCTGTTTTAAAGGCATTAGTAGTAATTTTGCACGGTGGTTTTTATTGGTTGGTTAATTCGGGGGAGGGGACCAAAAAGCGAGATCATCGATCCCATCGGATTAAGCAAGGATGGGGAAGGAAGTCGACCGTGCACTTTCACAAGAACCATCGCGGCATTTAACTGAAGTGACTTTTGGGAAATCACGGAAAGCCTAAATCAGGATGACCGGACGCGGGTTTGAACCGTCGTCCTCCAGAATACGAGTCTAGTGTGCTAACAACTGCACTACCTCGTTCGGTCGTGGTTTTTGTAACAAATCTTATGTACCACTTATTAACAAATGAATTGTATAGACTCAACTGGACGGAAATGTCCATTGAAATGGCCGTGGGTTTTGTCAAAGAACGATACTGTCATTCGCCAAAGGTTACTTAGAGTTACAGATAGATAAATCACGATGACTGGGAGTAGATATTGTCACGCCCCTTTCAAAATCAGCTCCGTTGTCTAAACTATTTCACTCACGTTGTACTAGTTTTACTGAATCATACAACATTTGATGACCCTATCCTGTTTTATATTTAATCACGAATAATTAAAACTACATGTCGTTAGTGGATATTGTCTGAAGAAAATTTTTTGTATGTGATGTGCTTCAGCTGCCCATCGTTTCTGGAATGCAGTCTTCAGCCTGACCGTGTACGGTCCCAATATCTTACGAAATATTGCCATTTATCATAATTTGGTGACCTCAGAACCCTTTAGATGACCCCGGAATCTTGCCATGTGTTCACAACCTCACTTGGAACTACAATTACGCCTCAGACAGCATATTACGCACAATTTCGCATTTTACATACGTTAGTACGTTAACAATGAACCTCTGGTTCTCCGTAACGGATAAACGTTTCGCGGTTCCCTGAGATCATCATCTTAAGAACATACGGTAAAAATTTTGAATATGCCATCCCCACAATTGGTATTTTTGGTACTCAAAAATCATGGTTTTTCGGGCCTGTCTTGGTAACAGATAAAGATTTTCAAAAACCGGAAATGCCATTTCTAGATAAGTATCTACAAAATGTTCAGTTAAAATCTGAGCCATTTGCTATGATCAGTTACTCAGATAATTCGGTTCACTGTGCAAAAACGGCTAACAAGAGGTTTTTGCGGTTTTCTGCGTAAGTGCGGTAACTCTGAGACCCTGGATCACGGTAATTAATGACGATACCGAAAGAAAGTTTCGAAGTTTCCCGGGAATAGCATCTTAAGAACATATGGTAAAACTTTCCATGAATAGCAATTACAAAAGTGGCCATCCCATTAATTAGTACTTGTGGTACCCAAAAATCGCTGTTTTTCAGAGTTTTCTCAGGAACCACCCATGAACAAGTCGTGCTTTTATAACCGCGTAAGGCCCGCCCTAGACCACACCTAATGCAGAAGAGCCGAACGATTTACTCGACTTGCCTAGGCCGGAAGAAGTGTGTAATATCTAAATTTTGACCGCGTACCGTAGGATAGCTACAATATGCCCGTTCGCTCTTCCGATAGGTATAGAAATGTTCCCTAGGCCAAGGACTACCCAAAATAGCTTACCGCTTATCTCTATGATCAATAGAATCCGACACATGACCCTACTGAAAAATCGTATTTTCGTGCGCGGCATTGTGGAACATAATGGGGAAATTAGTGGTACCCTGGACTGAAGGTGCACGAACCGATTACTCGAACAACGACTGCAAAGAAACAAGAAGTCAGTAGGAATTGAAAATTGCTATTATGCAGTGTTTCAACACACACAAGTTGGAAATTTATTGTGCTAAGATAAGTCATAGCTCTCCAAAGCCAATGCGCACAGTGAAATCGTCCCAAGTATTTGAAGATATTGAGGAGAGTTTACACATTCAGAAAGTAAGGCAAATAATCGACTCTGTCCTATAAGAGTATAAACGTGAATTGCACAAGTTTACCAAATTATAGAGAATTGCAGATTTATCTTCCTGAAACGTGTCTTCATTCAAACACGCAAACGCAATTTTCGTAGAGTTACAGAAAAAATGGCAAGATTTGCGTGAAGTACCAGAGAACCTAAAACTGATCTAGTTGTCGTAGAGCGTGCTTCACACACGTCTGCAGAATATGAAGATATGTGAAGTGATCAACCGAGGTAGTGCAGTGATTACAGGGCTCGTTGTCTATATCAACAGGTTTCAGAACCCTGTATGGTCATGACCGTTTCCCTAAATGAACTCAGGGAATGAGTCCTTTGAAGAGGCCACGCTCCGTCTTATACCCAATACGTGTTTTTACTACGTCTCCCATGACCTCATCGTCCACAGAAGGATAAACCGTAAAATTCTTTCCGACTCGTCTTAGCACAGGTATATTTCGGTTTAGGAATACAGCTACACCTAAAAACATTCCTAAATATGGCCTGTTAGTTGAGGACGCTTCGGGAATCTTACATTGATAAATAAAAACTGTCATTTATTCTGATAACCTTAATACTCTCTGGGTCAATCATGGCTGGCACACTAACACAAAAAATTTACGAATGGGTAATGCGCAGACACTTTGAAGACTGCCACACTTTCTCATAGTTGGGAATTGAATTAATGGAAAAAGCTGTCTTGAAATTGATAAAATATTGTTAATGCAAATTTCAGTTAGTAATTATGGAGTTTCTTTTACCAATCGGAATGGAAATGCGATTTATTTATCAGCTACAAAAAACCAAACAACGTGAACTGACCGTAAAGTTGGAAGGCAGATTCTCAGGTATTCTACAGTTCCTCGTCCCCAACCCCCTCCCCCCCCTCTCTCTCTCTCTTTTAGTTCTTTTATAAAGAAGCCAGTTCTGTAGCTGCCAGCCTTAATACTTCTCTGAAAATAGTTTTGAACACTTAACTTCCCTTGTAATTAAGTGCTCTCACTCTTGTTTAAATCCGATTTATCGGATATCGGTGAAAAAGACGAATGGCTCACTGCCATGGCGTCAACGAACTTGGTTATATAACGCTACGAATACGGCAATTTTTTACGTTCTTCCTTCACTTAAGGAAGTCAGCTATCTCACGAAGCGTTTCTCTGCCAGAGCGAAAATTGCTCTCAGTTTGTTGAGTCATGGAACCTAGACTGAAAGTAGAGAACAAAGCGGGTAATTACCACTTCTGTCTTACATCTAGTGTATTGTATTTCATCCACAGGGCGTGTAGTAAAGTTCCAGGGTTTCGTGACGTACGATTACTCATAAAGAAGGAACAAGATGCTAGTGGATAAGGAGACCACCGAAATATCCCATTTATTTTAGAATTATCATTATCAAACCCCAATTACTGCTACAACAGGGTGGAAAGAGACACTGTCTCTTTACACTTATGTCTGTATTTTCTTCACTACCCTACAGCACGACAACCCTACCATGACGGCTATCCTCTGCTGGTGTGTTTCCTCCGGGCTTACATCGGCTCCTTTCATATACAATTTTTCATCCGTTCGTTTCGTGTAGTTCATCATCTGCGTCTAATATGTTCATTAACACCCAATTTATGTGTGATAATTTTTTACTTCGAGATTTATTTGATGACTGAAAATACCATCACACTGGGGGCCGGACCGCACAATAACGCTGGGTTCGGTGTGGGGCGACGGTGGGGTGAGTGGACTGCTGTGGGGTTGTGAACCACTGTGTGCTACGGCGGGGACTAAGCCTCTCCGTCGTTTCTAGGCCCCAGTTCAAAATAATACAATAATAATAATAATAATAATAATAATAATAATAATAATGTTCCATAGTAACCAGGGTCAAGTTGCGGGCCATACGAAAATGCATGTAAAGGCAAACACGTATAAGTTGTAAAGTGTTCGGAAAGGTACAATCGCAAATATACGATACAGAAGTAGTTTACGGTTGAAACGTTTTTTATATATATAAAAAAACAGGAGAACAGCATAAATAACTGATTCACGCAGTTTTCCCTATGGATCGAATATTCCATCATCCGGGCTAGTTTTAATTCCTGTTCCGATATTTCGGCTGCCAATCTTTCAACCACTGTCAATATGAGTTGCTTGCAAAATTTCAAATCACTTTACACTCTGTGGAGTAAACACGCATGCGCAGAGATAACTCTGTTGGTAACAAGGGCATCAATTGTAGATTAAATCTGATGTAAGTGAGAGCAAAACAAAGCAAGCGCAGTATCAGTGACCTCACAGTGTGTACGATGAGTGTTATTAATAACCATGGATGGCATGAAGACTTTCAGGGCACAGACGTGAAATAAGGGGTTTCCATCATTTGTCGAGGTGGAAACCCTTGTCTCGGTGGAGCACGTTGTCTGCTAATTATATTTCCACTTTTTGAAGAGGTATTTCTCACAAACGGTAGAAAGGCCTTCCGTAGACTTTACATCTGTTTCTTCTTGCTCTTCTTTTGGTTGCTATGACCTACGCGCTTGCAAAACTCTCTTAATTTGAAGTTTTGTATATCCATCCTTATGGGATATTTCCTCCAAGTGTACCAGATCACTTTGTAATCTGCCACCATCGGACACGTGAGCCCTGTCTTAAGTAGAGTCATAGTTTGTAAATGACTGTGATAGCTAGACGCCTGCAAGTATAAATCGGCATGAGTACACTTACGGTAATTGCTATGATCTAAAAACACATATTCCTTACGTCGAACTAATAGATCCAGAAAAGGTAGACAGCCATTTATTTCCCGCTCCATTTAAATTTGATATTTTCGTGAGTAGAGTTTAGCTGTCAAAGAAACTCGATCATTTTTTCTTCGCAATGGGGTCAAACTATGAACCTGTCATCGACATATCTCCATAACATTGTCGGTTTCAAAAGTGCAAAGTAGAGTGTTATTTCTTCGAAACCTCCATAAATAAATTAGCTACCATGGATGAGAGAAGACTGCCACGCCAACACCATCAATTTTTTCAGAATACTTAAAAAGTTACGAAAGGCATGCATATATGTGGTAAAAGGAATATAGGAAAAACAATACGCACTGTAAAAGAACATTGCACTGAACTCCGGCGATACAACCGCCGTCTAGCGTCTAATAAATCAGTAGTGGCTGAACGTTGTATTTCCACTTGCCATTCCATGGGTTACGGGGAAGTTAAGATACTGGCCATAACCTCATCCTTCTGAGATCCAATTAGCAGACAGCCTGCTCAATCAAGACGAGAATTTCCAGCTCGACAAATAATGGAAACCTCTCATTTCACGTCTGCACTCTCAGTGGGAATGTCCTACGTCTTCGTGCCTTCCGTAATCGACAACTACACTATGGATTTGCTGATTTTGCGCTTGTTTTGTTTTACTCTTAGACGCATCATATTTAATCTATGACTGACGCCCTTGTTACCAACAGTATTATCTCTGACGCACGCGCGTTTACTCCACAGTGTGTAAAGTGATTTGAAAATTAGTAAGCGAGTCACCTTGACTATGGCTGAAAGATTGGCAGCCTAAATATGAAACATTGATTAAAAATATCGTGGATGCACGTTCGAAAAATGATGGAATAATCATTGTAAGTATTTACCACATATGAAGTGAAAACAAACGTCGGAGGCCTCAGTACAAATCTTTGAACTTATCGTAGAAGGGCCACTTTGCACTGTATTTCTCAGTTATTTTCTGTAACACTGATAGTATCATTTGTGGTATTCAAATGCACTGAAAGACAAATTTAGGTGCCTTTGTTCATTTTATATGCTCCCTACATCTAGTTGCAAAATTTATTCGTAATAGTCTAATATAACATTTGTTGCAGTCTGAGCATTAGCCTGATGTCTTAAATTTGTTAATGTGATTTTCTATTAGATGGCTTGTGTATCAACGAATTTTCTTCACCCGTTTTTTGCTACACGTGGACTTGTTATCGGTCTGAATATTTCACAGATTATTACCTCTTAACTAGTTTTCATTCCAGTCCTTGATTTTCAGCATTCCACATCTCCTATCAATATGCGCGGATGTAAATATTATTCCATTTTTAGATGTCTGCATCTGTTTACAAACGTCAAAGTGGAATTCCAAACACATGAGAAAACAAGCATCAACAAAACTGAACGCAGACGTGTGAAATTAATTACTTATTTAAAGGAGTTCATCATGTGATAAATACACAGCGCTGAAAATAATGAAGCTGGTGTGAAAAGTAATTCTTGTGATTTATACAAGCAGATGTCACAGCACTATGCAAATAAGAAACAGGCGAAGAAACGTTAGAATTCCATATGGTAGAATAACTGTTTTTGTATAACCAATATAAACAAACAGGAAAATATGTTCAATTTTCAGATCATTCACGATGTCTTAGCGTAAAAGAAACACGCATTATGACTAAGAAACCAATTTAGCTGTTGCATATCAAAAAGCATTATAAATAAATCAACTATAAAACAGTTGCAAACACAAAGTGATTACCAACATTTTCTATCAATTGATTTACTAGTGTAGCGCCAAGATCCTTAACGAGCGCGCTGAACTCGCTATCGTTGCGAGGGACATATACTCGTGCCTGGTACATATTTCAGTTGCAGTACCGTAGGGTGTTTTGATTTTCCGGTAAAAACCAAACCGAATATTTTATCAAATTTCAAATAACTTATAAATAGATGGTGTGAGACCTTTCGTGAAGGTCTAGAAAAACAGCTTTCCCTGGAATATCTCAGTTCGCAGATTTCCAGAGTTAACAGTTGCTTGGTGCGCTTCCACTGCACCACATCGGTGTTCCAGACATTCAGACTCACCACGTCCGCTTTCCAGAGAAACACACAATCCGTGAACTTTGCTATAGTTTTCAGCAGCCTCTGATATCCGTTTTCAGATGTCCAAATGTGTAAATACTTACCGCGACTGCTGCGTGTACCCCCTTGGAGCGGGCAGTGAAAGATGACTTACCTGAAACAAAATAAGAAACTTAAATTACAATGGATTAAATAGAGATTCTAGAAACATATATGATTTCATGGGACAAATGTTCTCAAATTTTCACCGAAGTAAGACCAACCCATTGATGCAACATTTAGAGAGGATCATCTTTAAGCAAAGCGGGTGTTAAAAGTGGACGAATAGAAATGTTGCGAAATAGTGCTTTGCGACTCTCATGTAATCCTATATATATAAATGTATAAGATTTTGACTGTAGGAAAATAAATACGTGGCTTTCTAGTGCAGAGCTTCAACGTCTTAAAATTATTAAGAAATAAATGCTATGCAAATACTATATTAATGAACAAACATATAATATACATATATCTTATACACTACTGGCCATTAAAATTGCTACACCACGACGATGACGTGCTACAGACGCGAAATTTAACCGACAGGAAGAAGATGCTGCGATATGTAAATGATTAGCTTTTTAGAGCATTCACACAAGGTTGGCGCCGGTGGCGACACATACAACGTGCTGACATGACGAAAGTTTCCAGCCGATTTCTGATACACAAACAGCAGTTGACCGGCATTACCTGGTGAAACGTTGTTGTGATGCCTCGTGTATGGAGGAGACATGCGTACCATCACGTTTCCGACTTTGATAAAGGTCGGAGTGTAGCCTATCGCGATTGCGGTTTATCGTATCGCGACATTGCTGCTCGGCTTGGTGGAGATCCAATGACGGTTGGCAAGCGGGTAATACGGAAGGCCGTGCAGGCTCCCAACGGCCTCGTATCACTAGCAGTCCAGATGACAGGCATCTTATCCACATGGCTGTAACGGGTCGTGCAGCCACGTCTCGATCCCTGAGTCAACAGATGGGGACGTTTGCAAGACAACAACCTACTGCACGAACAGTTCGACGACGTTTCCAGCTGCATGGACTACCACCTAGGAGACCATGGCTGCGGTTACCCTTGACGCTGCATCACAGACAGGAGCGCCTGCGACTGTGTACTCAACGACGAACCTGGGTGCACGAATGGCTAAACGTCATTTTTCCGATGAATCTGGGTTCTATTTACAGCATCATGATGGTCGCATCCGTGTTTGGCGACATCGCGGTGAACGCACATTGGAAGCGTGTATTCGTCTTCGCCATACTGGCGTATCACCCGGCGTGATGGTATGGGGTGCCATTGGTTACACGTCTCGGTCACCTCTTGTTCGCATTGACGGCACTTGGAACAGTGGACGTTGCATTTGAGATTTGTTACGACCCGCGGCTCTACCCTTCATTCGATCCCTGCGAAGCTCTACATTACCGTAGGATAATGCACGACCGCATGTTGCACGTCCTGTACGGGCCTTTCTGGCCAGCACATTCTCCAGGTCTCTCACCAATTGAAAACGTCTGGTCAATGGTGGCCGAGCAACTGACTCGTCACAATACGCCAGTCACTACTCTTGATGAACTGTGGTGGTATCGTGTTGAAGCTGCATGGGCAGCTGTACCTGTACACGCCATCTAAGCTCTGTTTGACTCAATGGCCAGGCGTATCTAGGCCGTTATTACGGCTAGAGGTGGTTGTTCTGGGTACTGATTTCTCAGGATCTATGCACCCAAATTGCGTGAAAATGTAATCACATGTCAGTTCTAGTATAATATATTTGTGCAATGAATACTCGTTTATCATCTGCATTTCTTCTTGGCGTAGCAATTTTAATGGCCTGTAGTGTACATATACCTCCCACGATAAACACCGTTAATGTGCATTTTACCATGGTTTAAGTAATCTGATGCTTGCGACTGTAAGATGTTATTGAACACAAAACACAAAATAATTTTTTTATGTGGTACTTAGGTGTGTCCTACTAAAATGTATGAACTACTGTAGTACTCTCGTAGTGTTGTATATACATGTAAGTCACTTCTTATGTCAATTCTGCTGTTGTGAGTGGCATATAACTTCTCTGAAGAATAAAGTTGACATGCTGACCAAAACAGGGAATGAGATAAAAAGAAGTTCTTGCACAAATCAACTCAATAATTCTTAAAATTAGATTTGAAAAATCAAAATAAAACCGACAAAAAGGTTATGAGGGGACACACGTTGTGTGACTCGATGTTTAGACCAAGTATTGCGCTCTTAGTTGTTACATCTAGGCAGCTCTGTTCAGAAGTGGACAATTTTCACACCTCTTGGCTAGAGCATCAAATGATCGTGAATGAATTCTTCGACACCGACAGAAAGGAAGACTACAGTTAAAGTTCCGTCGTCTACGAGCTCATTAGAGTGCAGTATAAGCAAGGATCGGACAACGATGGGGAATAAAATTAGCCTTCTCGTTTCCAGAGGAAGCAACCCAACATTCACCTTAAACGGCTGAGAGAAACCACTGAAAACTTGAATCAGCATGGCCGAATGGAAATTTATGCTCAGCTCCTCCTGAATACAAGCCCGTCGACAGCAGCTGTAGAAGCTGTTAGGCTCTGCTGCTTCAATGAGAAGTACACATAGCCCTAGTTTCTGCCATAGACTTCATGAGGCGAGGATTCTACAGGCAACCTCCAGGTATCTCGGCCCCTCTACAGAGTCACCAACAGCAGTGCGAAATTTCCCCATAGCAAATATTTAGAAAAGCAATGTTGTTCACACCGTTCGTTAAATCCTGTAAGTTGCAGAGTCATCGCAATGGAGATCGCCCTCCATCAACATCCACGTCGTCCTCTAACGTCTCAGATATTTCTAACAACTGGAATGACGTCATCGCACTAAGCTGAGAATAATATCTCGTCGACTATGTGGTCATTAGAGAAGATGAACAGGCTCAGACTGCGGAAGGATTCTGAAGGAAATCGCCACACACCGTCAGGTGGCTTGCGGGTATGGATGTAGATGTAGATAAAGGAAAAATCCTAGCACTGATGTAAATGATTTCAGAAAGTTACGGAGAACTTAATTCTGTCCTGTTGTGCCTCTGAAGACGAGTCAAGTGTTTATTACTGCGCCACTTCGTTTGGTGCAGCAATTTGAGTTGAAGTTGGTTCAAATGGCTCTGAGCACTATGGGACTCAACTGCTGTGGTCATTAGTCCCCTAGAACTCAGAACTACTTAAACCTAACTAACCTAAGGACATCACACACATCCATGCCCGAGGTAGGATTCGAAACTGCGACCGCAGCAGTCGCACGGTTCCGGACTGCGCGCCTAGAACCGCGAGACCACCGCGGCCGGCATTGAGTTGAAGTTGGATATCATGTTGAGGTTTATGGGAGATTATGGACTTCATGATGACTTTGTCAGATTTACTATGTTCTCATAATAAAGTGAGTAGACGAGGTATGAATAGCTGATCCATCAAGAACGAAGTAACCTTCGATGAGATGGAATGTTGATGACGAGAGTGAGAGGCATATGCCCTCGTTCAAGGTACACTCTTCCAACGGACTGTAATAAGCAGCATCTTAAAAGAGACCGCCGCATTAGCTTTTACATGTAAACCTCCACCAGATAGCAGCAGTAGAAGACAAAGCACCTCACGGTCGTTATAATTAGTGTTCGTTATCAGAGGGCAGGAAGTGCGATATCATATCAGCGCTAGCACTCTTACCTTACACACGTAATATAACGTCAATCACCTTGCAAACTCCACCCATTCTGCCACGTCTAGCCTCGTGTAATCCCATTTAATCGTGTATGAATCCTCTAGGGATAAAGGTTTTCAAGATTTAAGAAGTAAATGGCGACAGTTTCATACCTATTCAAGCCGCGTGCTTTAGAAGTTCGCAAATGTTAGCCATTGTGTGTATACAGATCGGACTGGCTGCAGTATAGGAGTAACTGATGACATACAACCAAGATTCAATGTATATGAGATACTTGACACTTGCTAATAAGTTACTTCCCTCACACGTAAAACGGATTGCTAAGTTAACTCCTTGACCTCCAATTTCATTTCAGAAACATTGATGTATGGTTATTTTTAATTTAAGTAATGTAATTAATATCTCAGTCAGAAGTAAGAATATAAAAAGAATATTTCCTGCAGTTTCGTTTTCCGAGGGCGTTGGGGAGACTGCGTTGTAGGACATACAGGATTATTCGCACGTACCTACAGGGTTTCAAAAGACGACTCGCAAAAAGTACAGGAGATACTGAAAACAGGCACACATCAGTGGACAGAGCATCACCACAAGTTTGAAACGGACACTTCAGGTGCTCAATATGAGCTTCGTTTGTGATGTGGCAAATGTCAGTTCGTGGGTGCAAACCGTTGACACGATGTGTCCGGGAAGCCGCGAAGGCAGCCTGCTTTGCAAATGTAGTAACTGGATTGCCAATCTGCAGGTGCGAACTAATTCGATGTCACAATACGGAGACAAGAGTTAACAATCAGACTTGAGGACAGCACAATCTACAGGTGCAACCTTTAACTGTAAGAGTCCTGCTAACAGTTATCAGGCTTCTCTTTACCAGTGGAGCATTGATTGCATAGCAGTAACATGCAGCAAATTCCAACTGTTTCTGTGGTAACCTATTGTGTGACACATACGTACCACTGGCAGCCAGACGGTTAATGGGCAATGTCGATGACACTTTGTTAGAGCACCGAGCGAGGTGCAGCCGACACGGTAGCTCAGCGTGTTCGGTCAGAGGGTTAACTGCCCTCTGTAATTAAAAAACAGAGTGAATGGATCAATGACGAACTTCAACGAGCGTCAAGGGACGTCCGCCACGAACAATAACAACGAACTATAACGAACAAAACGAGATTTCAAAAAATTAAAAAATAGGTGGTGCAGTGGTTAGCGTACTGGATTTGCATTCGGGAGGACACCGGTTCAAAACCGCGTCCGGCCATCCAGATTTCGGTTTCCCGTGATTTCCCTAAATCACTCCTGGCAAATGCCGGGATGGTTACTTTCGAACAGCTCGGCAGATTTCCTTCCCCATCTATGACACAGTCCGAGCTTGTGCTCCATCTCTAATGACTTCGACGTCGACGGGACGTTAAACCCAGTTTTCCTTTCTTTTTTATTTCACTGAGCGTCGGGCTCCCAGACAAAACTGACTGCTTGTAAGAGACTTGAAACCTATCGTTCCACTTTCACTGGCACCACACATACAAAGTAAGTCCATGCCACACATACCAAGCAAGTCCAACCAACACGTATCTTAAGTCGGCTCTCTCCTACTTTTCCTGTCTGAGCGTCGTTTCTGAATTGTCGTAAATGTTCTGCTCTGATATTTATTGCCTTCCGTTCCAATATTTCATTTGTAGCCATAGATATTATATACGGTAATTAATTAAACAAACGTTTGACGGGATAGCTGTTTAAATAAATGTGTCACATATGGTCATGCGGCTAGTTACTGGATTTTTGCTGTAACCACTTGAGCTGATCCGTGCGCCATTACTAAGCTTCAAAGCAGTTTCCATGACACGACAGTGCAGTGAAGAATACATGAACGAAGTGTGTAAAAATCTGGCATAATGTAAGAAAGTGTATGATAAAAAGTTGGTGTCAATCAGTACAAACTAGCATCAGATGTGGGCAAAGACATTATAAAGATTTATAGTGAAATGTCTCAACCTCTCCGCCCGAGCAGATCCCAGTATATTTTACAGACAGCTTCAAATGCTGATCTATTTTTTTGAAGTCGCTGACCAAAGACAAGAAAAAAAGCCAGTCGTCATCCGTCATCATTTGTGTGACCAGTTGCTGCCTGATTTTTGCAGATTTTTGCGGAACATCGATTAGTTGTCTTCCAATTTCGTCTTCTGCTTTCCTTTTCTTACCGAGCACCCTAGCCTGGTATGGTCCACTTGGAACTTCACTTTCTGCTGTGGCCTCATTCTCAGGTGACAAGCTGATAAGTGTATGAGACGGTGTATTAGTAATATAGGAGATTAATATACAGATATGGCGTCTTTCTCGCAGTTGCAAAACCACGTTTGCCGGCTAGTTCAAATGGTTCAAATGGCTCTGAGCACTATGGGACTCAACTGCTGTGGTCATTAGTCCCCTAGATCTTAGAACTACTTAAACCTAACTAACCTAAGGACATCACACACATCCATGCCCGAGGCAGGATTCGAACCTGCGACCGTAGCAGTCGCACGGTTCCGGACTGCGCGCCTAGAACCGCGAGACCACCGCGGCCGGCTGCCGGCTAGTCTCTGTTTTTCTCGGCTTTATGAATCTTTAATGATACGCCATTTCTTCTGTAACGATGTAGCTGTAAAAGTGAAATGTTATCTTAGCTACCAATAATGTCTATTCTTTGTAAAGGGAAGCTACTAGTAGTGGTATATTAGACGAGTTTCCGCATAACATATGTGGTAGGAACTGACGGGACATACGTTAATTTAAAGAAAATTATTAGAACAATTCTGTTTATTAGATTATCTTAGAAAAATGTTTCAAGGCATTTTGTTCTGAGGAGGGTTGCCTTAAAAGTAATCTATCTCGCAAAAGTGTGAAATAATTTAGTAACTTCTTCCTTTCAGATATCTGGCAACTGGAAATTCGTTCGTTGATTTACATCATGCTTTCCGACTTCGAGAAACAATAATCAGAAAAATTGTAAGAAGAGTATGTCCATCAACTTGGATTATCTTAAAAGATGAATGTTTGTAAGAACCGACCAAAACGACTGGCTGCAAGGAGCAAAAGATTTTGAAATTAAGGCCAATTTCCCAAACTGTCTCGGCGCCGTTGATGGGAAAGCATGTGCGACTGGTGAAACCAGCAAACACTGCATCAATGTTCTTCAACTATAAGAAATATCTCTCTATTTAAATAATGGCTGTTTGTGCTGCAAACCATAAATTTGTCGCTGTAGATGTGTGATCGTATGATAAATGTGCTGACTCAACAGTATTTCAACGATCAGTGTTCTATAAGCGAATACTGTCTAGTAACTCGAACATTCCGGAATACAAACGCATTTCAGACATAAACAAAACACCAGTGTCTTATGTATTTATTGCTGACGACGCATTTTCGGTGTTACACAGAAATGTGTGTCGGTAAGTAGGTCTGCGACTTGATACAAAAAAAAAAAGATATTCAACTATCATCATTCTCGAGCAAGACGTTTCGTAGACTGCACGTTAGGTATAATGGCAAATAATTGGAGGATCTTTCACACACCCCTGAATGTTGACGTCGATTTCGCCATAGACGTTTCTGAGGTACCTTGTGTTTTACACAACTATGTACGAAAGGGTGATGGTGTTCAATATTTAGATACACTGTAAAAATGGTTCGAATGGCTCTGAGCACTATGGGACTTACCTTCTGAAGTCATCAGTCCCATAGAACTACTTAAACCTAACTAACCTAAGGACATCACACACATCCATGCCCACGGCAGGATTCGAATCTGTGACCGTAGCGGTCACGCAGTTCCAGACTGTAGCGCCTAGAACCGCTCGGCCACACCGGCCGGCAGATACACTGTATGGATATCCTTCAGTTCATGAGGATATTCCACAACGAATACGTAGTCGTGCATCCAGTTCACATTACAGAAAAGTTTATGCCGATTACTTTGTACATGAAGGCGCTCTGCCACGGTAGTTGGATTACATTCACCGTATTCTGAATTATATGTACATGTTGTGTTAATAAAGATAAAGAAAGGTAATAGAACTTGCACAGCGTGTTTTGTTCCTGCGGTGTTGCACATTCTCTGCCCCAGAACATCACAGTCACTTTCTCCAACATCCTCTTGTTCACATTTCAGCATATTCTTCAGATGACAAGTCTCACACAGCAGGCCTCTCCCTTATGTTTGTAATAAAATTCTCCGCAACAAAGTCCATGATGACAGAAAGATCCTTCTGCAGACACGCAGCAGCAAACAAATAGTAAGATGTAAAATATGTCCACAGCCGGAAGCGCATTGATGGCTGCTCGCACACTGGCAGTGCAACGTGCACGCTGCCCCATTCAACTATGTGCATTGGCCGCAGCGGCGCGCTGGCCGGAGGCTGGTCGCTTGACAAAGTGCTGGCCGCATGGGCGGCTGACCGCAGCCGGCTCCGTGCGCTTTACGCCGCGCCTTTCCATGCAAATCTGGCCGCATCCGACCAACCGCAAGTCTGGCCGTGGCCGCACTAGTTTGCTATTGCCCTTATACAAAATTTACAGTTAGTGTGATGAATGGCAGGTAGCACTAAATATGGAAAAATGTAAGTTAATTCGAATGGACACAGTCAATTCGTTTAAATATCTGGGCGTAACGTTGCAAAGCGATATGAGGCTGAACGAGCACGTGAGAACTGTGGTAGGGAAGGCGAATGGTCGATTGCGGTTTGTTGGGAGAATTCTAGGTGGTTCATCTGTAACGGAGACCGCATATAGGACGTTGGTGCGATCTGTTCTTGAGTACTGCTCGAGGGTTTGGGATCCGTACCAGGTCGGACTGAAGGAAGACATCGAAGCAGTTCAGATGCGGGCTGCTAGATTTGTTACCGATACGTTCGAACAACACGTAAGTGTTACGGAGATGCTTCGGAAACTCAAATGGAAATCCATGGAGAAAAGGCTACATTATATTCGAGAAACACTACTGAGAAAATTTAGAGAAACGGCATTTGAAGGAGACTGCCGAACGATTCTACTGCCGCCAACATACACTGCATCGACCACGGAGATAACATGTGAGAAATTAGGGTTCATACGGAGGCATATAGACACTCGTTTTCCTCTTCCGGCCGCTGTGGACGAGCTGTTCTAGGAGCTTCAGTCCGGAACCGCGCTGCTGCTACGGTCGCAGGTTCGAATCCTGCCTCGGGCATGGATGAGTGTGATGTCCTTAGGTTAGTTAGTTTTAAGTAGTTCTAAGTCTAGGGGACTGATAACCTCAGAAGTTAAGTCCCATAGTGCTCACAGCCATTTGAACCATTTTCCACCGAGCGAGGTGGCGCAGTGGTTAGACACTGGACCGCTCAATCCCGCGTCCGACCATCCCGATTTAGGTTTTCCGTGATTTCCCTAAATCGCTCCAGGCAAATGCCTGGATGGTTCCTTTGAAAGGGCGCGGCCGACTTCCTTTTCCATCTTTCCCTAATCCGATGAGACCGATGACCTCGCTGTCTGGTCTCCTTCGCCAAACGACCCTACCCAACCATTTTCCTCTTGCTCTGTTTGCGAGTAGAACAGGAAAGGAAATGACAAGTAACGGTACAGGGTACCCTCCACCACGCACCGTACGATGGCTTGCGGAGTATCTATGTAGATGTATAAGTCAAAGTAAAAATTCTTTTGCTGAGTTTTAGCACATCATCGACGTGGACGACATTACCGTTAATTCTTTCTGTCACCCTACCTGGAATTTTCTCCACACTGTAGGAGACATGACATTTAACTCCCGACCCAACTAATGCTAACAGTGGCTGCTGTCTTCTTTTACAATTACCTGAGCACGGAGTATATCATCCAAGTGCGTTCGCTGTGTTTCTTTACTCTCCTATGCCTCGGATACAATTTGTGGAACACACAAGACGTGCAGACAGTACGTTGTCTCTTACGACTTTTCGGATGCTACAGGAGTGCTGTGGTGAGTGTCTTCGACTCGTGACGAAAAAAAAGCGAAACCACGTCCAGACGTAGTGGGGTTAGAAGGCCACCCTTCAGTACACATGTCGGACGTCGTACGCTGTGCAGACTGGTAAAACAGAAAAGGCGGCGAACTGTGGCGAACTAACATCAGTCTTTAAAGTTGGGCGGAGTATAAGTGTGTCTGAACACTCCTAGCCGACGGCCCATGCATGTGCTAGGCTTAACACCATGATGTCGGCAACTACGACTGAAATGTGCACGTGACCATCTCCGCTGGACGTTGGCGCAGTGGCAAAGCGTTGTGTAGTCTGAAGAATCCCGATACCTTCTTCATCATGCTGATGGGAGGGCACGAATCTGTCGTCTTCCAGTGGAACAGCTCCATGACACCTGTGCTGCAGGACAAACTGGCGGTGGCTCCATTATCCTCTAGGGAACATTCACGTGGGCATCCGTGGATTCAGTGTAGCTCGTGCAAGGCACCATGATGGCCGAGTAGTACGCTGGCTGCATACCGTACACGACTTCATGACGATCATGTTTTCCGACAGCAGTCTCATTTTTCAGCAAGATAATGCTCCATGTCGCAGGCTCAGGAGTGTGATGGAGTGGTTCGAGGACCACAGTGGCGAGTTACAATTGATATGATAGCCCCAACTCGCCAGATCTGAATCCGATCGTACATGTCTGGGATGTGACTCAACGTGGTGTCAGAGCTCATGGGCCCCCTCTTCGGAATTTAGGGGAATTAAGAGGCTTGTGTATGCAGTTGTGGTGCCAACTTCCTCCAGTGATCTACCAAGGCCTCGTTGCTTCTGCCACGACATGTCGCTGCTGTTATCCGTGCCGGAGGTGGACGTAGTGGTCATAGTGTTTGCCACGTGTTTCCGTGATAGACAGCCATAGTTTAATCCGCAAATTTCGTAGATGCCATAGTGTACGGACATGACTACATCTTTTCACCATAGAATAGTTCCTGATTGTTTTTCTATATGTCCGCCCGTGGTAGCTGAGTCAGTTCGCCGGCGGACGGCGTGGAGGTAGGACGTAGTGGTTCAAATGGCTCTGAGCACTATGGGACTTAACATCTATGGTCATCATTCCCCTAGAACTTAGAACTACTTAAACCTAACTAACCTAAGGACATCACACAACACCCAGCCATCACGAGGCAGAGAAAATCACTGACCCCGCCGGGAATCGAACCCGGGAACCCGGGCAGGACGTAGTGTGCTGTGCGCTGCGCCGTCTGTGCTTCCGCGTTGTAAGTCTTGCGCTTGCTGCGGCTTCAAACTCTGTTTATAGAACACTTCGAAAAGTAATGAGTAGCATGCAGTGATGGCTCACCCAAGTCGAAAAGATACGTTGAAACTTACCTTTGATCCTCGATGTGCCAGACCTAAGTCGTTTGAAGTAGAAAATTGGTTAGAAGAAGATGTGTGGCTCTCCTTTAATGATGTAATTGGGATCCATCTGTCGATTGTAGCTTGTGTCGTGTTTGTTAAAGTGCGTAGTTCCGAGTTGTGCGAGAAAGTAGTTGAGTCTTTCGGAGGTGTCATGAAATTTAAGCACTCAGATGGAAACGTTCGTGAAGTCACCGAAGTCACTGTTGCACATGCTGGTTTTGGCATTCGCACAATTCGAATCTTCGAGTTGCCTTTTGACATTACAACAGACCAAATTAATGCTGTAATTTCACCCTTCAGGAAAGTGCTCAGCAACTTTGTCGAGAAATGGTCAAGCGCGCATAAATTCCCAGTACTAAATGGAGTACGGGAGCTTCGAGTAGAGTTACAGAAGCACATCCTGTCGTACATCAATGTCTGCGGATATAGAGGGAATGTAATTTATGACGACCAACCGCGAACCTGTGCCGCCTGTAACAAGCCTGGGCACGTTCGCGCAGAATGTATACAGCGGCGCGTTGCACATCTGCCGACCGGCGAGGCCGCCAGGCCACCGGCGATGACAGCACTGCCTGGAACTTACGCCGTCGTGGCACGCGAACGGCCGACTACTTCCACAGCCCCTGAATCGTGTGCAAATACAAATTCTCCAGACACTGAAATTCCGATGAACGTCAGTGCCGTCATAGCTGACGACCTACAAGAGTCCCGCCAATCTACGGAAACAATAGAAGTTCCACCGAAACAGGCACCTGCAACTGTAAAGGCAGCAGATCCGCCGGAAGTTGAAGACCGACACACCTTGCGGGAAAGCGACACTAACTTGGATACTGAAGAAAATCCGTCGAGAGCCACTTCTCCAAAGAAAAATAAGAACCGCCGGCTGGCGCGCAAAGGTGCAGAGGAGACAGCTCCCACACTGCGACAAAAAGCGAAAGAAATAGGTAGTACCTTAAGCCAACAGATCTATAGCAACATGAAAGCGACACCAGTTTCTGAGGAGCGTTCCCCTTCTGCGCTGGAAAAACGAGACGTCCAAGGAAAGCCAAGAAAGAAAGCATCCACCCACCCCCCAAGAAACGAGCCACTCTCATGAAGCTTCACTCGTTCCACCCACGACGACAACCTCAACCAGCTGGGCAGACGAAAGCGACCATAACAATGCCGACGAAGAAATGACGGAAGTTTCAGATACTAAGACAGACTGTAAGCTAGCCCCACAGGTGCCTGATTTCTTCAACGAAGACGTCTCCGCGAACGAATATTCTAAAGAACAAGGGCACACCACTGAAACATTTGCTACCGGTGAATATTATTAAAATGCGTTTTAAAGCTGACGCTTGCGAGACAAAACAGAAGAATGGTTTTTAAAGTTAGATCAAGTAGAACGAAGAATGTCTGACATACAAGCATACAAAATCGCGATTTTAAAGCTTATTAAGATTCATAGTTCCTTTAAACTACAGAACTTAAAAGATTTTATATATGCTTCTGACAGTGACATTACACTTTTACAAGAAGTGACAGACACTGAGCTTGGTAACGTACCTGGCTTCAACGCCATTGCAAACCCAGGGCATGGAGCGGAAATGGGCACAGCTCTGCTAACAAGGGAGGGCATAGTAGTCCAAGATACAGTAAAACAACCAAACAGTAAAGGCATAGCGGCCACAATAAACAAAATAGGACTCATTAACGTGTATGCACCTTCAGGATCCAGTAACAGGCACCGCAGAACGGAATTCTTTAAAGAAGAAATTGTCCCACTATTTGGAACTCGATATGAACACCTTATCTTGGGAGGAGATTTTAACTGTGTTCTGCATGCCAAAGACCAAACTCCCAATTTCAACAAGTGTACTGAATTGGAACGTATAGTTAATGACTTAAGACTACTAGACTCATGGGAACATATGCACGGTCAAGCCCCTGGCTTCACCCACGCCACAAGTCACTCGGCGAGCCGTCTCGACAGGATATATGTAACGCACAATTTCAAACACCTCATTTTGTAGTCCGAAATATGGCCTACCGCTTTTTTCGGATCATGCTGCATACATATGCACAATCAATCTGATAAAACAAGGGACCTTCCGAGGTAGAGGCACATGGAAGCTCAACGTGACACATCTGGAAGACCATGCTTGTCAGGAGGCATTTTACAAGGTATGGAGAGAGTGTGAAAGCAAATTTAGCTCGTACAGCTCTGGCACTGACTGGTGGCTGAAACATGCCAAACCTAAAATACAGAGGTTTTTCATAAACTACTCAAAAGACAAAAACGTTTGGTACAAATCAACTATGGAATTTTACTTTCACTATCTAAGGGATTTGTACAAGTCCGATGCAACAGTTGTGGACAACTACGAAAGAATTAACAAAATTCAAGCAAAAATTTTAGCACTACGGCGTAAACAACTGGAAGGCTACCAAATAAGGTCGCGTGGCCAGAATATAGCACAGCACGTCACTTCCATTTATCATGTCATTCGTGAAAGCAAAAGGGCGTCTCGCAAGATATTATCTAAAATGACAACTGATGATGGAAGGAAGCTAACGAAGCAAAGACAGATTAAAGAGGCAATCGTACAGTATTTTGAATCCTTAATGTCTAGTTAACCGGTTGACGAACAGCTTCAAGACGAGTTAATGATCAACCTCCAGGGCAAAGTATGCCACGCGGAAGCACAAACTCTCATCTCGCAAGTGATTGAAGAAGACGTCGAAGAAGCTATATATGGTAGCACGAAACATAAGACTCCAGGGGCAGATGGAATTCCGGCAGAATTTTTCGCAGATTCAGTGGCCTCGTAAAAGGCAAGTTTACTCTCATCTGCAACGAACTGCTAAACTCTGAAAATGACATCCCGAAAGAATTTCGTGAGGGACTCGTACTGTTAGTGCCAAAAACTACCAATACGAAATCTGTAAGCGCTCTGAGGCCAATTACGCTTTTAAACAGCGATTGCAAAATCTTTGGCCGTATCCTCGCTCGCAGGCTGAAAACCACAATGACCAGCGTCACTGGCCCTTATCAAATAAGTGTGGGCAAAGATAGGAGAATTCTCCAGACCCTCTGTGACTACACGGACATCATCTCAACGGTCGACGTCTGCAAAATAAATGTGCACTCATCTCTCTCGACTTTGATAAAGCCTTCGACAGGGTTAGTCAGTTTTCTCCTTCGCACCATGGGCGCAATGGGCTTCCCACCTAGATTCATTGCGGTAGTAAGAAATACATTAACAAACAACTCATCCAGATTTGTCATCAATGGACACATTAGCCGCCCGATTGACGTCACCAGCTCCATTAGGCAAGGGTGTCCAATGTCAATGGCACTCTTCGCCATCGCCTTCGAGCCCCTGCTTGCCTCCCTTATGACACATCTACAAGGACTACAAATACATGGAGAAAAGATCGCGTGCAAGGCGTATGCTGATGATGTTGGCTTCCTAGTCGTGAATGGCGCTGAAGTACAGAGCGCACTACGAACAGTAACAAAATATGAACAGGCATCTGGTGCAAAACTTAATAGAACAAAGTCGGGGATTTTCAACATCGGCCGTGGAAATGGGACGCAAACGCAGGATCTGTTACGCGAGCTTGTAACCATGATATGTCTCGGCATAGACTTTAAACGAAATATCAAGCACACTATTGCTGCGAATTATAGAAAATTACTTAACAGCATACGCGCCTCTGTTCAAGTACGTAGTATTAGGAAACTCGATGAACTTCAAAAAGTAATAGTGGCAAATGTATACATCACATCCAAAGTTAATTATGTAGCACAAGATCTGCCACCACCGGTGACTTTGTTGAAAAGCATCTCATCTGCACTAAGACACTTTGTGAACCGCGGACGTATTTTCAAAGTCAAATATGACATTCTGAGGCTCCCTACGAAATGTGGTGGGTTAAATTTCACCGATGTCAGCAAAAAAGCGCAAGCCTTATACCTTAATACCACATACAAACAATGGAAAGAACCAAGTGGCACCCTTGCTACACATTTGTTAAACGAAATAGCTCTTGCTGACGTCAGTGCACCTATACATGTCCAACACATACCCAATGGACTATACCACTTGAAATATTTTTACGTTGAATACAGCTACATACAGGCAAGGATTCCTGAGAAAGACATCATGAAAGTAAAAGAACTTTATAATAACTTGATGAAAGACAGACCCAGAAACGACGTAGAACAAAAGTATCCTTGTTATAACTGGGAACAATATGGGAAACTATTCACTGCCGGAACCTTCCAACGTATGTCAAATCGACCTGGTACTTTGCTGTAAATAGAAAAATTACGACGAACTCTAAACTTCACTCTGTTCGATTGGCCGAGTCACCGTTGTGTACATTATTTAATATACCAGATACCGAAGAGCATAGATTGCTGTGTGACAGGGTAAAAGAAATATTGCTCTACATAAGACAAAAGATAGCGAACGTCAGCAGAACTACGCCCAATGCCGTTGTTGTTGTTGTTGTTGTTGTCTTCAGTCCTGAGACTGGTTTGATGCAGCTCTCCATGCTATTCTATCCTGTGCAAGCTGCTTCATCTCCCAGTACCTACTGCAACCTACATCCTTCTGAATCTGCTTAGTGTACTCATCTCTCGGTCTCCCTCTACGATTTTTACCCTTCACGCTGCCCTCCAACGCTAAATTTGTGATCCCTTGATGCCTCAAAACATGTCCTATTCAACCGATCCCTTCTTCTAGTCAAGTTGTGCCACAAACTTCTCTTCTCCCCAATCCTATTCAATACCTCCTCATTAGTTACGTGATCTATCCACCTTATCTTCAGTATTCTTCTGTAGCACCACATTTCGAAAGCTTCTATTCTCTTCTTGTCCAAACTAGTTATCGTCCATGTTTCACTTCCATACATGGCTACACTCCAAACAAATACTTTCAGAAACGACTTCCTGATACGTAAATCTATATTCGATGTTAACAAATTTCTCTTCTTCAGAAACGCTTTCCTTGCCATTGCCAGTCTACATTTTATATCCTCTCTACTTCGACCATTATCAGTTATTTTGCTCCCCAAATAGCAAAACTCCTTTACTACTTTAAGTGTCTCATTTCCTAATCTAATTCCCTCAGCATCACCCGATTTAATTTGACTACATTCCATTATCCTCGTTTTGCTTTTGTTGATGTTCATCTTATATCCTCCTTTGAAGACACTGTCCATTCCGTTCAACTCCTCTTCCAAGTCCTTTGCCGTCTCTGACAGAATTACAATGTCATCGGCGAACCTCAAAGTTTTTACTTCGTCTCCATGAATTTTAATACCTACTCCAAATTTTTCTTTTGTTTCCTTTACTGCTTGATCAATATACAGATTGAATAACATCGGGGAGAGGCTACAACCCTGTCTCACTCCCTTCCCAACCACTGATTCCCTTTCATGCCCCTCGACTTTTATGACTGCCATCTGGTTTCTGTACAAATTGTAAATAGCCTTTCGCTCCCTGTATTTTACCCCTGCCATCTTTAGAATTTGAAAAAGAGAATTCCAGTCAACATTGTCAAAAGCTTTCTCTAAGTCTACAAATGCTAGAAACGTAGGTTTGCCTTTTCTTAATCTTTCTTCTAAGATAAGTCGTAAGGTCAGTATTGCCTCACGTGTTCCAACATTTCGACGGAATCCAAACTGATCCTCCCCGAGGTCCGCATCTACCAGTTTTTCCATTCGTCTGTAAAGAATTCGCGTTAGTATTTTGCAGCTGTCACTTATTAAACTGATAGTTCGGTAATTTTCACATCTGTCAACACCTGCTTTCTTTGGGATTGGAATTATTATATTCTTCTTGAAGTCTGAGGGTATTTCGCCTGTCTCATACATCTTGCTCACCAGCTGGTAGAGTTTTGTCATAACTGGCTCTCCCAAGGCGCTCAGTAGTTCTAATGGAATGTTGTCTACTCCGGGGGCCTTGTTTCGACTCAGGTCTTTCAGTGCTCTGTCAAACTCTTCACGCAGTATCGTATCTCCCATTTCGTCTTCATCTACATCCTCTTCCATTTCCATAATATTGTCCTCAAGTACATCACCCTTGTATAAACCTTCTATATACTCCTTCCACCTTTCTGCCTTTCCTTCTTTGCTTGGAACTGGGTTGCCATCTGAGCTCTTGATATTCATACACGTGGTTCTCTTCTCTCCAAAGGTCTCTTTAATTTTCCTGTAGGCAGTATCTATCTTACCCCTAGTGAGATAAGCTTCTACATCCTTACATTTGTCCTCTAGCCATCCCTGTTTAGCCATTTTGCACTTCCTGTCGATCTCATTTTTGAGACGTCTGTATTCCTTTTTGCCTGCTTCATTTACTGCATTTTTATATTTTCTCCTTTCATCAATTAAATTCAATATTTCTTCTGTTACCCAAGGACTTCTAGCAGCCGTCGTCTTTTTACCTACTTGATCCTCTGCTGCCTTCACTACTTCATCCCTCAGAGCTACCCATTCTTCTTCTACTGTATTTCTTTCCCCTATTCCTGTCAATTGTCCCCTTATGCTCTCCCTGAAACTCTGTACAACCTCTGGTTCTTTCAGTTTATCCAGGTCCCATCTCGTTAATTTCCCACATTTTTGCAGTTTCTTCAGTTTTAATCTACAGGTCATAACCAATAGATTGTGGTCCGAGTCCACATCTGCCCCTGGAAATGTCTTACAACTTAAAACCTGGTTCCTATATCTCTGTCTTACCATTATATAATCTATTTGATACCTTTTAGTATCTCCAGGGTTCTTCCACGTATACAACCTTCTTTCATGATTCTTAAACCAAGTGTTAGCTATGATTAAGTTGTGCTCTGTGCAAAATTCTACTAGGCGGCTTCCTCTTTCATTTCTTAGCCCCAATCCATATTCACCTACTATGTTTCCTTCTCTCCCTTTTCTTACACTCGAATTCCAGTCACCCATTACTATTAAATTTTCGTCTCCCTTCACTATCTGAACAATTTCTTTTATTTCATCGTACATTTCTTCAATTTCTTCATCATCTGCAGAGCTAGTTGGCATATAAACTTGTACTACTGTAGTAGGTGTGGGCTTCGTATCTATCTTGGCCACAATAATGCGTTCACTATGCTGTTTGTAGTAGCTTACCCGCATTCCTATTTTCCTATTCATTATTAAACCTACTCCTGCATTACCCCTATTTGATTTTGTGTTTATAACCCTGTAGTCACCTGACCAGAAGTCTTGTTCCTCCTGCCACCGAACTTCACTAATTCCCACTATATCTAACTTTAACCTATCCATTTCCCTTTTTAAATTTTCTAACCTACTTGCCCGATTAAGGGATCTGACATTCCACGCTCCGATCCGTAGAACGCCAGTTTTCTTTCTCCTAATAACGACATCCTCCTGTGTAGTCCCCGCCCGGAGATCCGAATGGGGGACTACGACTGCTTAATTTTTAAACCCTGACGGTATACCTTACCCTAAAACAAAACGAAACGCAATCAACTGGTTGAAAGGCCAAACGATGCATTACATTCTAACAAAAGAATCAAGCAATACGGTGGACTTCTGGGTATACCTTACAACTGAGCACTACAAGTTGATGTGTACTAAAAAATACAAAGAAAATTACTTAAATTTTTTTCACGAAAACAATACTGTAACCCATAAAAATGCGTAATTTACATTATACATCCAAGCATTTCGTATATTAGACGAATGATTTTGGTTGAAGTTTCTACTTCACGTAGCAGGAGGAGGATTTCCAACAGAAAGTAATCAGAGAAGATCTTCAGTATAGACCAGTTAAGCCTATGTGTATCTATTACTTTGTTTTCGGGGAAGCACAGTGATGAAACTGGTATACATCCTTTATTTAGTTTCTGTCTTTCTTTCCTTTTCTTTTCACAAGAAGACACATTTATGTTAATTATGTATAAAATCAAGCAGAAGAAGCCTACTTTACTTCATTACCTTCTGAAGAAGGAAATTTTACTTATCAGCAATAATGGGTTTGCTCCTTTCCGTTTCTCCACGCACGGTGAACGCATTTTACAGATGCAGTTACATTTCCATAACAATTATGTGACTGCCTTCTCAATGGAATTTACATTTATTTTTATTCAAGCCATGTTGCAAACAAAGGCAACAGAAGGGGCATACTTCGTTTGTCGTTCAGAAGAAGCGTGTTTCCACATAATCAAGTTACATTCTCTCTTTAAAGGCGGAGAAGCCGGTCTGAGAAGGCAACACTTGGCGAGCGTAAAGGACGGGTTGAAGGGGAGGAAGGAGACCCAAAATAAATAAATAAGTAAATAAAATAAAATAAAAATAAAAAAGTGATAACGTGCTGACCTGTGAAAAAGGGTCCGTTATGGTTCGCAGTTCCAGTCTCGCTAACTTCAACGTTTTTACCCCTTGTGTGAAAGAGCTACAAGCAGTCAAAAAAAAAAAAAAAAAAATGGTCAGCGCGATGGAATGTCATACCTAACGGCACGGGTTCGATTCCCGGCTGGGTCGGATATTATTTTCCGCTCAGGGAATGGGTGTTGTGTTGTCCTTATCATAATCATTTCATCCCCATCGACAAGCAAGTCGCCGAAGTGGTGTCAACTCGAAAGGCTTGCACGAGGCGAATGGTCTATCCGACGGGAGACCGTAGCCACACGGAATTTACATTTTCAGCTTTCTATACTATATTTTTACTTATTTTTTCAATGCCAAAATTAGTTACTGTTATGTAAAACTCGTCTTATTGTTAGAAATACGAGTACTTTCTGATGTCTCCTGGAGCTCATGTTATTTTGTTGTTTGACCTCGCTGCTTTAATTAGTATCAATGGTTTACAAAATAAACAACTGAGTTATGGACCTCGTATTTCGGTAGTTACTCTTTGTGTCACATAATATAGCGATCAATGACAATACCTGTAAGTTTGGGTGGCTACTGGGAGGCTACTGTGTGTCTCTTGGCTCCGGCCAATCGAACTTTAAACACCTGCAGTCAATCGCATCTAGGTTGCTATGAAGAACACATGCATGGGTACAGAAGAGAGTGATCATTCCAGAGGATCATTTACAGCCACTGACGGTCCCCACGTACCGCGATTTCGACGGGATCGTGGACCGTTTGATGCTTTCCATTCTTCAGCGAGATCAAGTACCCGGTTAAAAGCAGACATTCTACATCACAGAGAAAGAGTGTTTGACGATCAACTTTTCCAACAAACACACACACATTGCAACAGCCAGTTACATTACTGCCGGCCGCGGTGGTCTCGCGGTTCTAGGCGCGCAGTCCGGAACCGTGCGATTGCTACGGTCGCAGGTTCGAATCCTGCCTCGGGCATGGATGTGTGTGATGTCCTTAGGTTAGTTAGGTTTAAGTAGTTCTAAGTTCTAGGGGACTGATGACCACAGCAGTTTAGTCCCATAGTGCTCAGAACCATTTGAACCATTTGAAGTTACATTACTGTCGTCGCGTAACAGTATCAGTCCATGGACTACCATTACTTTATAAGATTTCAGTTTAATTTGATGCAAATCTCTGTGAGCAAATGATACCGATACTCCTGCCTGACGTGCTAGATGGTGCAGTGATTTTCTCGGATTCCTTCCAAGCCAGTTCACAAATCGTCTTGTGGGTTATTGGCTGAAGCCCGTACGCCATCTCAAAACGTTCGAGGAACTGGTTGGAGCGTAAATAAATATTGAAGCCTTCCAATCCTGTATCGGTTCCCGCAGAACGCCAGACACAGCTCTTGCGTCCTGCGTGAAACACGTATTTTTACAGCACTTTTACGATCTTAATAAAAGGGTCCATCACTCAGTAAACACCGTCTGTCTGGGTATTTGTAAGCATATGAAATTAACCACACACTTTGCGGGTTCTTGCCCAATACTCGTTTATAGGGAGCCTAAGGGTGCTTCTTTCGAGGATAGCTACACAACAATTCAAGCAGATCACATTAATAGTTTTTATTACAAATGAAAAGATTGACAATACTTAACTTTGTATTTATAAGAACGTGTCGCAGGGATGGGTGACATGCTACACTCCTGGAAATGGAAAAAAGAACACATTGACACCGGTGTGTCAGACCCACCATACTTGCTCCGGACACTGCGAGAGGGCTGTACAAGCAATGATCATACGCACGGCACAGCGGACACACCAGGAACCGCGGTGTTGGCCGTCGAATGGCGCTAGCTGCGCAGCATTTGTGCACCGCCGCCGTCAGTGTCAGCCAGTTTGCCGTGGCATACGGAGCTCCATCGCAGTCTTTAACACTGGTAGCATGCCGCGACAGCGTGGACGTGAACCGTATGTACAGTTGACGGACTTTGAGCGAGGGCGTATAGTGGGCATGCGGGAGGCCAGGTGGACGTACCGCCGAATTGCTCAACACGTGGGGCGAGAGGTCTCCACAGTACATCGATGTTGTCGCCAGTGGTCGGAGGAAGGTGCACGTGCCCGTCGACCTGGGACCGGACCGCAGCGACGCACAGATGCACGCCAAGATCGTAGGATCCTACGCAGTGCCGTAGGGGACCGCACCGCCGCTTCCCAGCAAATTAGGGACACTGTTGCTCCTGGGGTATCGGCGAGCACCATTCGCAACCGTCTCCATGAAGCTGGGCTACGGTCCCGCACACCATTAGGCCATCTTCCGCTCACGCCCCAAGATCGTGCAGCCCGCCTCCAGTGGTGTCGCGACAGACGTGAATGGAGGGACGAATGGAGACGTGTCGTCTTCAGCGATGAGAGTCGCTTCTGCCTTGGTGCCAATGATGGTCGTATGCGTGTTTGGCGCCGTGCAGGTGAGCGCCACAATCAGGACTGCATACGACCGAGGCACACAGGGCCAACACCCGGCATCATGGGGTGGGGAGCGATCTCCTACACTGGCCGTACACCTCTGGTGATCGTCGAGGGGACACTGAATAGTGCACGGTACATCCAAACCGTCATCGAACCCATCGTTCTACCATTCCTAGACCGGCAAGGGAACTTGCTGTTCCAACAGGACAATGCACGTCCGCATGTATCCCGTGCCACCCAACGTGCTCTAGAAGGTGTAAGTCAACTACCCTGGCCAGCAAGATCTCCGGATCTGTCCCCCATTGAGCATGTTTTGGACTGGATGAAGCGTCGTCTCACGCGGTCTGCACGTCCAGCACGAACGCTGGTCCAACTGAGGCGCCAGGTGGAAATGGCATGGCAAGCCGTTCCACAGGACTACATCCAGCATCTCTACGATCGTCTCCATGGGAGAACAGCAGCCTGCATTGCTGCGAAAGGTGGATATACACTGTACTAGTGCCGACATTGTGCATGCTCTGTTGCCTGTGTCTATGTGCCTGTGATTGTGTCAGTGTGATCATGTGATGTATCTGACCCCAGGAATGTGTCAATAAAGTTTCCCCTTCCTGGGACAATGAATTCACGGTGTTCTTATTTCAATTTCCAGGAGTGTATATACAATGTCCATGTAAGCAATGCATATGGATCGCACGTCGCTGCTATCGTAGTGCCGGTCTACTATTGCGCCGTCGAGCACTGTGCGGCCGAGGCTAGCAGGTTCAAATGGCTCTGAGCACTATGGGACTTAACATCTTAGGTCATCAGTCCCCTAGAACTTAGAACTACTTAAACCTAGCTAACCTAAGGACATCACACACATCCATGCCCGAGGCAGGATTCGAACCTGCGACCGCAGCGGTCACGCGGTTCCAGACTGTTGCGCCTAGAACCGCTCGGCCACTTCGGCCGGCAGGCTAATAGGAGCGGAACTTACATACTCTTCTTGTAGAGGCCTCTCATGTCGTTGTGCGGTCATAGCGTGCTATTTGCTGACGTGGTCTCATTGCCTCCTCTGCTCTTGCATTCCTCATCTTCGTGCCGGCGCTTTTCGTTACGCCGGAACACACATCTCAACCGCATTGAGCTTACTGGTAATTCACTTGTCTCAAACAACCATTTACCCCAATATTTTCCGCATACAACAGCTGCAAAAAGGTTAAGCACCCAGAAAACATGGTCGAATGTTAACGTACCTTCGTAAAAGTACACACCTATGGCGGGAATATAAATCAATGGAGTTTCAATTCTCTGTGACAAGTTCATCGCCTCTAGAATTCATTTATGTTGCTCGTGTGTAATGTTGCTACCAGCGCTGATTAGGGTATATAAGGGAAGTGAACATCGTCACATGTTGAGTGATCACTGTGAATGTCATCGATGTGCCTGATCGTACTGCGCAACACGGAAATTTGTTGGGTATTCGGATAAAACAGTGGCCACATATTTGAATGCGGGGGAACATGAGCACAGGCATACTCGCAGACCACATCTGATCAAGTCAGGGCACCACAACAAGAAACTTTCAAGTAAAATGTAAAATGTCTCGTCTGTACGGGAATATACATACTGAACGTACAAGTACAGCCTGTAGACACATAGTTGACTAAGCATACGGAAGTTTGGGCCTGGCCGAGAGTCGTGCTCGGATAGCCTAATGCGAGGCGACCGCTCGCGATAAGCGGGAAATCCAGGTTTCAGGCTCCATCGGACAGATGGCCGTTGGCGTGTACAGCCCTGCAACAATCGTCGGAATGGCCCAGGCTGGTGAAGAGAGCGTTATGGTGTGGGGAATGTTTCCGTGGCATTCCCTGGGTGATATCCTCAATCTGGAAGGCACGGTGGACTAACCTGAGTTTGCATCTACCCTTGGGGACCACGTCCGCCGCGACATGCAGTTTGTTTCTCGTCGGCACGATGGCATCTACCAGCAGGACAATGCAACGTGTCACACAGCTCGTAGTATAGGTGCGTGGTTCGAAGAACACCGGGATGAGTTTACTGTACTCCCGCGGCCACCATGCTCCCCGGATTTACACTAATCGATAACCTGTGGGGCCACCTCGATTAGGCCGATCCCACCATGGATTCTCAACGGAGAATCCTAGTGGAGCTGGCCCTGTATGTTCTACATCTATATATATACCCCTCTAGCCACCAAGCGGTGACTGGCGGAGGGCACAATTCGCGCAAAACGTCATATTTCATCCCCCCCCCTCTCCCCCCCCCCCCCCTGTTCCATCGCGGATCGCACGAGGGATAAACAACTGTCTGAACGCCGCAGTACACGCTCTAATTTCCCTTATCTTTGAATGGTGATCACTGCGCGATTTGAATGTTGGTGGTAGCAATATATGCTCTACATCCTCGGCGAAGATCGGATTTCGGAATTTAGTGAGCAGCCCCTTCCGTTTAGCGCGCCGTCTATCTGCAAGTGTGTCCCACTTCAAACTTTCTATGAGATTTGTAACGCTCTCGCGATGGCTAAATGTACCAGTCACGAATCTTGCCGCTCTTCTTTGTACCTTCTCAATCTCTTGAATCAGACCCAAATGGTAAGGGTCCCATAGAGACGAGCAACACTCCAAGACTGGGCGAACTAACGTATTGTAAGCTATTTTCTTTGTTGAAGGACTGCATCGCTTCAGGGTTCTACCAATAAACCGCAATCTAGAGTTCACCTTGTCCGTTACTGATCATTCCATTTGAGATCATTTCGAATAGTCACACCCAGATACTTGACGAATGTTACCGCTTCCAAAGACTGGGCATCCTCACACCGATGTCCACTCTCGTACGTCAGCGGTTGTGCTATACTTAATTGGATTTGATAAAAGGAATTTCCCGTTAATATGAGTATCTACAAAATACTTTTGAGCCGTATATAGCTAACTTTTCCACTGCTTCCAACACATATCCAACTAATAGGACCACGTGAGATTTGAAGTGCCCTGTATCTATTCTTTGCCTTGCTCATCTGTGCCTTTGATATTTCCCACACATATTTACCTTTAAAAGAGAATGTGGTCTCTTCCGCTCTAGGTTTACATGACGTCAATCACGGTACAATTGAAAATAAAACCATTTTGCCTTCAGAGAAAAATGATCGTTTAAGCGGCCGATCGTCTGAAGCATACGAAATCGATAAGAATCGTAAACCTCTTTAGGTGATGTACCGCAAAGGTAACCAGTTGCTGCGTCAATGTCTCTTTATGTGTTCTTGGAATGGACAGGGTGCATCGTTGGAAGTGAAATGAAACAGTTCCATAAAGTAATACAATTCGTTAATATAAAACAAAAGGTGTGTGCCAAAACCGACATTTTGGAATTTTATCTGTACGCATATGCCTTCAACCAGACAATCGTCGGAGTCGTGTTTGGAGGCAACCCGGTCGGGCATAACGCCTGAGACACACTGTCCAGCGAGTGCAGCAAGGTGGAGGTTCCCTGCTGTCTTGGGGTGGCATTAGATGAGGCCGATATACGCCTCTGGTGGTCATGGAAGGCGCCAAAACGGCTGTACGATACTGTAAGCCATCCTCCGACCGACGGTGCAACCATATCGGCAGCATATTGGCGAGGCATTCGTCTTCATGAACGACAATTCGTGCCCCCATTGTGCACATCTTGTGAATGACTTCCTTCAGAATAGCGACATCGCTCGACTGGACTGGCCAGCATGTTCTCCAGACATGAACCCTATCGAACATGCCTGGAATAGATTGAAAAGGGCTGTTTATGGACGACATGACCCACCAGCCACTCTGAGGGATCTACACCGAATCGCCGTTGAGGAATGGGACAATCTGGACCAACAGTGCCTTAATGAACTTGTGGATAGTAAGCCACGATGAATACAGGCATGTATCACTGCAAGAGGACGTGCCACGGGGTATTAGAGGTACCGGTGTGTACAGCAATCTGGACCACCACCTCTGAAGGTCTCGCTGTATGGTGGTACAACATGCAATGTGTGGTTTTCATTAGCAATAAAAATGGTGTAGATGATGTTAAACTTTTTTTGATGTGTGTGTATCACTGTACGACACATAGTTCAAACGATATGACGTCAAATACTGAGATGTGAGAAAAAACTGCCACATCATGCATGACGTTTTAATTTAGTATTTCGTTACTATACACTGAATTCGTAACAAATTCCGCATACAGTAGGCACAGCCGCGGGGAGTAGCTCCGCGGCCTTGGGATCCTTGCCACGGTTCCCCCGTCTCTACCCGTCGGAGGTTTGTGTCCTCCCTCGGGCATGGGTATGTGTTGTCCTTAGCGTAAGTTAGTTTACGTTAGATTAAGTAGTGTGTAAGCCTAGGGACCGATTACCTCAGCAGTTTGGCCCCATAGGTACTTACCACAAATTTCCACATTTTCCAATAGGCGCATATACCACTGGATATACCTGCAAAGTGCATCATTGTGCAGCACGTAGTTCAGAAGATACGACGTCATTAAAATTAAACTCCGTGAAATGAAACTGCAGGGCGAAATTTGCTAGACATACAAGTGAAATATGTGTACAAACAGTTGTGATAAGTGTTCAGTACGTGTGAAATATACTTGACATGTGCGAATGTGAGCAAAGCCACGGGTAAAAATCACATCCCAAACACCTGGCACGATGTATTTGGTACACATATTAGTTACAAGCTGGAAAGAAATACTGTAGGGGTTAGAACCACAAGCTTCCTATTTAGGTGAGTATGATAACGTGGAGAGAGATACGAGGATGAGGAGATGGACAGAAAAAGAGGATGTTATTGTTTCTGGGGTGCACGGGCGCTCAACGGCAAGGTTAGGAATATAGGGATAAGAAACGAATATGGTTTAAGGGAATAAAAACGTTGGCCTTCGCACACTCAGGATATAGGCACAGATAGGAGGAGAAGATGGACAGAGATAGGGGAGGGGGAATTTGGCAGAGACAGGAGAGAGGAGGAGATGGACAGAGAAAGGAAAGAGGAGGACCTGGACACAGATAGAGGGAAGAAGAGACGGGAAAGGAGGAGATGTAACCAGCTAGAGGGCGCAGAAGCAACAGGGTCCACTCCAGACATGCATTTCTTTCTGCATCCGACGCAACTTCGATCCCTCTCTCTCTCTCTCTCTCTCTCTCTCTCTCTCTCTCTCTCTCTATTCGTTTAGTCGGTTCCGACTCTTCGTGACCCCATGAACCAAATCACGCCACTTTTTCCTGTCTTACACTTTCTCCTGTAGACCTTCCAGGTTGGAACACATTGCTTCTGTGATGCCATCGATCCATCTCATCCTCTGACGTCCTCTTCTTCTAGTTCCTTCAGTCTTCCCCAGCATTAATGTTTTTTCCAGCGAGGCATGCCTCCGCATTGTGTGTCCTAAGTAGGTCAGCTTTTGTTTTAATATTAGACCTTCGAGGGAGAAAACTGGTTTTATTTCCTCAAATATTGATCTGTTGGTTCTCTTTGCAGTCCATGGAACTCTAAGAAGTTTCCTCCAACACCGCAATTCGAAGGAGTCAATTCTTCGCCGTTCAGCCTTTCTAATGGTCCAGGTCTCACATCCATACATCACAACAGGAAAGACCATAGCCCTCACAATACGGATCTTTGTTGCTAGTGTTATATCTCTGGACCTTATAACCTTATCAAGGTTTGACATCGCCTGTCTACCGAGCAACAGGCGTCTCCGGATTTCATGACTGCAGTCGCCATCAGCAGAGATCTGGGAACTGAGATAACTGAATGTGGTCACTACCTCCAATGTTTTCTCCTGCTATATCCCACGAATTGGTAGGTGTAGTTGCCATAACTTTCGTTTTCTTCACATTCAGCCTAAGACCGGCCTTTTCACTTTCGTCTTTCACCTTAAGCAAGAGTGTTCTCAATTATACTTCACTTTCTGCCAACAGGATCGTATCATCCGCGTACCTGAGGTTGTTTACATTTATTCCAGCTATTTTAATTCCTGTTTATCCTTCATCTAGCCTCGCAGTCCTCATAACCTGTTACCTTCCACCACGCGAGTATTGCTGCCCTTGCAAAGCAGGCGAGAGACAATTCCGTCTTCACCAGCCAGCGACTGATAAATCGTCACCGTCTGGACACCGCCTGTGATCGTCGTAGCCTTCGCCAACCGGACGGCTACGCTTCCGCGACCTGTGCTCCGAGCTTTTGTGCGTGCGCCTGTGGACAACTCGTTCTTCTCGTGAGATAGGACTTTGAATGCGTACTTTGTTTTGGATGTAAACTTTGCATTGGTCAAAAGAATGTAAGCTACACACTAAAGAAGCTCATTTCGTTTCGCTGAAGAACAATTGTTTATGACGAACTTCTGCTCCTTATCACTAAGAAGAATTTCTGGAGAACATTAATTTTCTTATGTTGTAATGCATCAGAAACAGCAGCCTGTTTGTGTTCGAAGCTTACTTGCTCAAATAAACAAAGTTTAATTACATCTACATGTGATCTTGATCGAGTAAGGACTACTTCACATATGGGTGTAGGATACCATTTATCATGATTATGCCATATGTGTCGGGTCACGCGGCTGATAAAATTTGGTAATCTGTTACGAACCCATAGCGCCGCTACGCAATTTAGTATTAAAGAAGAATGTTGAAACTTCCTGGCAGATTAATACTGTGTGCCCGACCGAGACTCCGCTGCAGAGTGAAAATCTCATTCTGGAAACATCCCCCAGGCTGTGGCTAAGCCATGTCTCCGCAATATCCTTTCTTTCAGGAGTGCTAGTTCTGCAAGGTTCGCAGGAGAGCTTCTGTAAAGTTTGGAAGGTAGGAGACGGATACTGGCCGAAGTAAAACTGTGAGTACCGGGCGTGAGTCGTGCTTCGGTAGCTCAGATGGTTTAGCACTTGCCCGCGAAAGGCAAAGGTCCCGAGTTCGAGTCTCGGTCGGGCACACAGTTTTAATCTGCCAGGAAGTTTCATATCAGCGCACACTCCGCTGCAGAGTGAAAATCTCATTCAAGAATGTTGAAGATAATCAAATGGAGAGGTAATGAATCGAACCGGGGAGATAAATCATTATGGGCAACATTTTAGTCTTCTCCTGTTGTACTTTTACACTTCAAATTGTTCACTAATTAAGATGTAGCTGCTTCAATAAACTTTAACTATTATGCAGTTACAGTATATATTATCCCAACACTGACAATTTAGTTAAACTTTACTGTTCTATGAAAAAGGATGTGCTTCTAATATACACTAAGTATTTATTTTCTTTTTAACTGCTCAATATGCAGAACATATGATAATCCCACAACTTTAAAATTGTTATTATTCTGGGCATTAACGTTAATTAAGGTCTGTTTAGCAAGTATGCTGAATATAAAACTGTACTGCCGGGTACTGTATCGTAATCGCAACAACAGCCATAGAATTAATTTCATTTGGTTGTAATTGAAGAGAAGTTGCCAATCTGGCGTTTACGCTGGAAACATATAAATAACATTTCTGCTGAATAGTTATGAAGCATGCATCTGTTTTTTATCTATTTGCGTTTCATTTTAAATTCCATTTTTTAATTTTAAATTATCGTTACGTCAGTTTTGATATTCACTGTGCGTTTTACAATCCTCTTTTGCTCATATTAACATTGTATTTGTAAAAAAAGAATATTAATCGAAAACAAAAGCAGCTGCAAATCTCATTCGAGAGTAAGTATGTTAGATAACATAGAAGCCTGAATCGAACTTAGATGATTCTCCTATCTTGGTCCTAGTGGCGGGCGTTTTGATCACTTGGTTAACCTTGAAGTCAGGATAAACCAAAACAGAGGCAAGCGCACGTAGCCGTCACGTTGTCTTCAATATGTCGCGTGGCTCATTTTAGCACAGAATTAGGACCCCGAAGTCTCCATTTCATACAAAGAACATCTTTCCTTCTCGTGAGCGCAGCTTTGGTATCTTACTGTAGGCGGAGGACATTTTTAGATACACTCGAAGAACTCCACGCTCAGTAGCACGGCTAAATTACACATTTGTGTTGGTAGCACTGTCAAAGATAGTATCGTATCGTTTCGTAGTACAAAGACGCGTTGTGTATCTAAGTACTAACGCTTTTTCGAAGAAAAATGACGAATATACTGGTAAACCTCTCGAAAAGTAAAGTATGACAACAAAACGAAGTGGGTTTCATGGTAATATATTTTCCAATAAAGGGTAACATTGTGCTCAACATGTGGCACGTGAAGTTACAGACAATGAAATGCACGCAAACTCGTCAGTATCTAGAGAAACACCCATTAACAAGGGTGTTAGGTGAATTCGTGTGTTGTAAAACACGTGGAGGGCCAGTTAGTTTACATGAAGACAGTGAGGTATCTTATGTACTAGCCAGGAAACTTATCATTAATTGTGCGAGTTGTAAATATACTCATTCATTTTAGGATTCTGATAAGTGTAAAGGTAATTATTTTGAAGTAAATTTTAGGTGGTTTTATGGATTGAGAGCTACTGCCAAAGGACACACTTCAGCAAAAACAATGTGTGCCGTGATGAATATGCCACACCCACCTTGTAAAATCTACAAGTATGCAGGATTTATTGGAGCTGCTGTGGAATTTCTTGCATTTGAGTCAATTAAGGGTACTGTAAAGGAGGCTGTTGAAACTGACATACCAGTAGCTTTCGATGGCACTTGGCAGAAGTGCGGCTATAGTTCTAACAATTCTGTTGTTACGGTGACCATTGTTGATACTGGAAAGGTAACCAGAAATTGTTATAAGTGTAAATCAGGGAATGAAGAAGGGCACATCTGTGACAGAAATTATGAAGGAACAAGTGGTGATACCACTCTGCAGCTACTGAAATTTTTACTCGTTCTGTGAATGGAAGGGGAGTCCATTACACTAAGCTCTTAGGTGATGGAGACTCGAAGAGGATGTGCAGCAAGTTGAGGAAGTTGAAACAAAGTTTGAGAGACCAGAAACTTTCTGATGGTAAAACCATAAGAGGCAGGCTGAGAGACAAAATGATTGATGAACTACAGCAGTATTATGGGATGTCCATTAGAAATAATACTGAGGATTTGTTGAAAATGTATGTGCCGTATGTGCTACCTTCTTCCACAGACTGTCAATTGATGAAAAACCAGCACACCACCTTTGCCCACCTGGACCTGATTGAAGGTGCAAACACCGCAATGACCAGTACTCAAACAGTACATACAGCCATAAACATTCCATCACAGCAGCACTAATGGATATCATAAAACCTATTTACAGAGACCTGGAAAATCCTGAATTACTGAAGAAGTGTCTGCATGGTCAGATTCCAAATCCCAATGAGGCGTTCAATAATCTTATATGGACTCGCTTGCCAAAGACTTTTTTCGTTGGAATGAAGAAACTAAAGTGGGGTGTTAGTGATGCTGTTATTGCTTTTAATGACAGCAACATTAGTAGGGTGAAAGTGCTACAGCATATTGGAATTAATTCTGGAGCAAACTGCATCAGAGAACTTGAACGGATGGACAAGGTTCGCACTCATAAAGCAGAGTATGCAGCACAGTTGGCCACTAAGGAGTCCAGGTAGGAGAAAAGAAGAAAAATCTTGGAAAAAGATCAAGAGGATGATATACACAATGGTGCAGGGTGCTTCTGGGTCACTAAAAATAAAAAAATGAAGCATATATTAAGTGAGTTACAGTCTTTTGAAACTTTAGAGGCCGTTCCTGAAAAGTCACATTTTCTGTTGCAGTTTTTCCTAAATCTCAGAAACCACTTCGTGTAGAGTATTCAAATTTTCAGGGAGTAATAACGTACATACCCTGAGGCTACTGAACTAAAAGAATAATATAATGTTATGTATAATTAAAATTATTTAGGATAAAGTACAAAAAGTACACAAAATTTTAACTGTGTAATTAAAAAATTGTACTTCCGAAAGCAGTGACCTTAATTGTACGGTAACTGTTCCATGAAATTTCTGATACAGAGTACGACACGTCCGTCGCTTCAAAACGCCCGAAACAGAATGACTAGCGCAACCTAAGTACTTAGTCACCCAGGCGCACCAAAGCGATCCGAATGTTTCCGAAGCACTTCGGTTGCAATATCGTTACTCCTATGTTTCTCAAAAGTAGTGAAATTTAATAAACAAAGACAATACACTCACAGGGTAACCATGAGAGCTTATCATACCGATGACTGGATTAAATACAATGAAAAAAACTAAATTCCGTCTGATCGGCCGCCGCCTCATCCTCAGCCCACAGGCGTCAGTGGATGTGGATATGGGGGAGCATGTGGTCAGCACACAGCTCTCCCGGCCGTATGTCAGTTTACGAGACCAGAGGCGCTACTTCTGTCAAGTAGCTCCTCAGTTTGTCTCACAAGGGCTGAGTGCACCCTGCTTGCCAACAGCGCTCGGCAGACCAGATGGTCACCCATCCAAGTGCTAGCCCAGCCCGACAGCGATTAACTTCGGTGATCTGACGGGAACCGGTGTTAGCCACTGCGGCAAGGCCCTTGGCAAATACAATGAAAAGTATATAAATAATTAATATGAGAAATTAGGCCTTTTGGCTCCTAGCATCCGAACGTGCCGACCAAGGAGCAAATTCAGTAAGATGACAGACTCTCCCACAGGACTGGTACATACTGTACCATCTGTCGCTTGTAACTCACTCCACTTTTGTACCATATGCTGCTTCACGTGTATCAAGCTGCATCAAGGCGAGCTTCTACCAAAATAAAATACTGGCAGCCATAGCCAGGAATATCACATAATAAAAGCGAAAAGTACCTATGTTGAAGAGCTATTCAACATGCAGTACACTTAAGGCACAAAGAATCCGAAATAATAATAGGTTCACCACGCTAAAAGTATGCTGAGTCTCTATGCAGCACCTCACAATTGTCGCAGAGTGTTAGTAATTTAGTTCCCGATGATTTCATACGAACGACGCCTCTAGTCTACCACAATATTAATATAAGAGTTAGCGAGGACTAACACAGCGGCGTAGATGGGCAGACGGTTATAACTTTGCAGAGATTACCCATACACTGCTGATTCATAGCCCCAAACAACAACCACTTATTTTACCAGTGGTCATTGTTAGCCAGATTATATCATATATGCGAATAAGAGTGAAGCGCCTATTAAATCAAATAACTTATGGTCTTTATATTTCAGAACAGTGGAAGTAGGATTGCAGGGAGTTGATTACTTACCGAGATGTAACGTATAAGACCCGTGTAGTGCCTGTCAACTTGCATAGCGGATAATAATAACGGGCGATCAAAAAGTCTGTATAAATTTGAAAACTGAATAAACCATGGAATAATGTAGATAGAGAGGTACAAAATTTCAAAAAATGTCCGAAAGATGGCGCTTCGCCGGCCGCGGTGGTCTAGCGGTTTTAGGCGCTCAGTCCGGAACCGCGTGACTGCTACGGTCGCAGGTTCGAATCCTGCCTCGGGCATGGATGTGTGTGATGTCCTTGGGTTAGTTAGGTTTAAGCAGTTCTAACTTCTAGGGGACTTATGACCACAGCAGTTGAGTCCCATAGTGCTCAGAGCCATTTGAACCATTTTTAGATGGCGCTTCATCTGATCAGAATAGCAATAATTAGCATAACAGAGTAAGACAAAGCAAAGATGTTCTTTACACGAAATGCTCAATATGTCCACCATCATTCCTCAACAATAGCTGTAGTCGAGGAATAATGTTGTGAACAGCACTGTAAAGCATGTCCGGAGTTATGGTGAGGCATTGGCGTCGATGTTGTCTTTCAGCATCCCTAGAGATGTCGGTCGATCACGATACACTTCCGACTTCAGGTAACCCCAAGGCCAATAATCGTACGCACTGAGGTCTGGGGACCTGGGAGTCTAAGCATGACGAAAGTGGCAGCTGAGCACACGATCATCACCAAACGACGCGCACAAGAGATCTTTCGCGCGCTTAGCAATATGGGGTGGTTCTAATAAAACCCCATGTCATTCCAAGCATTGGTGTCAATTTTTACATCTCTGTCTAAATTATTCGGTGGCTTATTAAGTTTTCAAATTTATACGGACTTCTTGATCTCCCGGTATTTGTCAGCAGTATCTGTGAAATTAATATACTTACCACAACAATGAAATCGTCAGTTCAGTATCATTATCAGCTCAGACTATCTTCATGACATTAGATAACTGTAATTAATGCCGATCTAGGAAAGGTCGTATTGCAGATACTTCAAACTGTATTAAAGTTGACTTTCGTCGTGAGGTTACCATGATAAGTTGTAATTCACTTATATTAGTTCAATATATAGTTTATTGAACACAACAGTGGACATAAGGGGGAAGTTAATCACTAACAGTATAGTCTCTATCACTGTCTGAAACAGTCTGACAATGCTCAGGTTGACATCTCGTTGAATCGGGTGTACTGCTGGTGGTCTGCGTTTATCTAACACAATATTTCGACGTCCTGTGACCAGGAAGCACCTGATGATGCTGAGGTACGACGTCGAAACATTGTGTTAGATAAACGCAGACCACCGGCAGTACACTCGATTCAACGAGATGTCACGAAATCGCCGGGAAAGTCTAAGAAATTATAATGTTCAGGTTGTTATCAATTATACGCCTGTACGAACACGCATGTTCAGAGCTAAGGATATCGTCAAGTCAGGTTTGAGGAGCATTTTCATCCGTAAACGCATTTCCTTGACGGTTGTTCGAGAAGGAGCGATAAAAGGTAAAAATTTGAGGGTACAAGATCAGACGAATAATTACGCGAGGGAAGACTCTCCTGGACAATTTTGTTTGCGAAATCAGCAAATTGGGTAACCATGCAATAACAGGAACTGCTGTATTTTTTATGGTCATTCTTCCCACACTGCAACCGAAAGGGTCAAAATGTACCGGCTTTTGAGGAGAGATTCGTAGCGCGCTACACCCTTTTTGTGCCACGAGACGCACAATATTGTCTGTTCACGCTGCTCTTTGTTCGAGTATATGTCTTTTGACAGGGCTCAGCCATTACATCTTCTTAAGAAGTTAACGTAAATGTATAATAACTCATTATCAATAACAAAACTGTATTCGAATTCTCAATAAGTGAGCTGACGATGTTAAAAAAAAAGCAGTAATATTCACGACTTTGATTTTTGTTACTTTGAATATTTAGAATATTGCTGCGCGGTGTGGGATCCTTACCAGGTGGGATTGACGGAGGACATCGAAAGGGTGCAAAAAAGGGCAGCTCGTTTTGTATTATCACGTTATAGGGGAGAGAGTGTGGCAGATATGATACACGAGTTGGGATGGAAGTCATTACAGCGTAGACGTTTTTCGTCGCGGCGAGACCTTTTTACGAAATTTCAGTCACCAACTTTCTCTTCCGAATGCGAAAATATTTTGTTGAGCCCAACCTACATAGGTAGGAACGATCATCAAAATAAAATAGGAGAAATCAGAGCTCGAACACAAAGGTTTAGGTGTTCATTTTTCCCGCTCGCTGTTCAGGAGTGGAATAGTAGAGAGATAGTATGATTATGGTTCGATGAACCCTCTGCCAAGCACTTAAATGTGAATAGCAGAGTAGTCATGTAGATGTAGATGAATTACAATACGCAGAACTTCTACTCTCGGATTCCCAACCTTGCCTATTGAATGCAAACGTCGCACGAGGGTTAAATGACCGCAGATCCTCACATACGTCAATTATCGAGACTTCTTAAATGTTAAAAATAATTCATGTCATAAAGAGTCTTTCTTGAAACCAGATAATACTTTCCTGGAGTTATTTGTCCTATAGCAGTCGCTCTAGACACGACACAAATTTTTGAACCTGTCTGCATTGCCTTCATCCCTCTGTTATACACAAAGAGAACAATATGTGACAAGTGTTGTACACTTTTGCATTGGCGTCTCTGTTAAATAAAGATTAAACAACATTCACAGACTTCAAATATTCAAAATCCAAATCGTGATTGCATGACAAACACAAGAACTCCAAACAAGAAATAACAACCGATAAATAAACACATAGTGACCTCCACATATTGTGTAACTGCATGGTATTCACTATTTTTATTGAATTTATTTGACAAGGTATATCAAGCTAAAATAAGAAACAATTTTATGCTAATCAATGGGAGACCGAAAGCGTGCCCAAGATGGTCAAAGGAAAATATCATCGAGCTTCCTTCAGACTGGTAGTTATAGTAGAACATCGAAATTTAGTTAAAAGACATAAAGGAATGAGAGGACTCGAACTCGAGAGTTTGCACCAATATTTCGCGACCCGTGCCATTAGACCTCGAGCGGGTACAGCACAGTAACATCTTGAGCGGAAGACAACATTTCGTCGAGACACTTCCGCGTCCTACAGTGTTGAAAATTCGTGCAGAAGGCCGGACTTAACAATTCTGAGGGGTCAACCAATTTTCTTGGCATCAAGTTATCTTGAATATTTTGGAGATTAAATTGAGAGGGAAAGAAGCATGTTACATTTTGCGCTTTGTACTTCTGTACAATTAAATATTCAATTACAGTTACTCCAAATCTTTATGTCGTTCGTTCAAGTTGTGAGTCAAATAGGTAAGAATGCCAGAGCAAGTACATGAACAGACACAGGTATGTTATTCTATGTCGGAAAGTACACTCCTGGAAATTGAAATAAGAACACCGTGAATTCGTTGTTCCAGGAAGGGGAAACTTTATTGACACATTCCTGGGGTCAGATACATCACATGATCACACTGACAGAACCACAGGCACATAGACACAGGCAAAAGAGCATGCACAATGTCGGCACTAGTACAGTGTATATCCACCTTTCGCAGCAATGCAGGCTGCTATTCTCCCATGGAGACGATCGTAGAGATGCTGGATGTAGTCCTGTGGAACGGCTTGCCATACCATTTCCACCTGGCGCCTCAGTTGGACCAGCGTTCGTGCTGGACGTGCAGACCGCGTGAGACGACGCTTCATCCAGTCCCAAACATGCTCAATGGGGGACAGATCCGTAGATCTTGCTGGCCAGGATAGTTGACTTACACCTTCTAGAGCACGTTTGTTGGCACGGGATACATGCGGACGTGCATTGTCCTGTTGGAACAGCAAGTTCCCTTGCCGGTCTACGAATGGTAGAACGATGGGTTCGATGACGGTTTGGATGTACCGTGCACTATTCAGTGTCCCTTCGACTATCACCAGAGGTTTACGGCCAGTGTAGGAGATCGCTCCCCACACCATGATGCCGGGTGTTGGCCCTGTGTGCATCGGTCGTATGCAGTCCTGATTGTGGCGCTCACCTGCACGGCGCCAAACACGCATACGACCATAATTGGCACCAAGGCAGAAGCGACTCTCATCGCTGAAGACGACACGTCTCCATTCGTCCGTCCATTCACGTCTGTCGCGACACCACTGGAGGCGGGCTGCACGATGTTGGGGCGTGAGCGGAAGACGGCCTAACGGTGTGCGGGACCGTAGCCCAGCTTCATGGAGACGGTTGCGAATGGTCCTCGCCGATACCCCAGGAGCAACAGTGTCCCTAATTTGCTGGGAAGTGGCGGTGCGGTCCCCTACGGCACTGTGTAGGATCCTACGGTCTTGGCGTGCATCCGCGCGTCGCTGCTTTCCGGTCCCAGGTCGACGGGCACGTGCACCTTCCGCCGACCACTGGCGACAACATCGATGTACTGTGGCTTTCCGATCCCAGGTCGACGTGCACGTGCACGTGCACCTTCCGCCGACCATTGGCGACAACATCGATGTACTGTGGAGACCTCACGCCCCACGTGTTGAGCAATCCGGCGGTACGTCCACCCGGCCTTCCGCATGCCCACTATACGCCCTCGCTCAATGTCCGTCAACTGCACATACGGTTCACGTCCACGCTGTCGCAGCACGCTACCAGTGTTAAAGATTGCGATGGAGCTCCGTATGCCACGGCAAACTGGCTGACACTGACGGCGGCGGTGTACAAATGCTGCGCAGCTAGCGCCATTCTACATCTACATCTACATCCGTACTCCGCAAGCCACCTGACGGTGTGTGGCAGAGGGTACCCTGAGTACCCCTATCGGTTCTCCCTTCTATTCCAGTCTCGTATTGTACGTGGAAAGAAGGATTGTCGGTATGCTTCTGTGTGGGCTCTAATCTCTGATTTTATCCTCATGGTCTCTTCGCGAGATATACGTAGGAGGGAGCAATATACTGCTTGACTCTTCGGTGAAGGTATGTTCTCTAAACTTTAACAAAAGCCCGTACCGAGCTACTGAGCGTCTCTCCTGCAGAGTCTTCCACTGGAGTTTATCTATCATCTCCGTAACGCTTTCGCAATTACTAAATGATCCTGCAACGAAGCGCGCTGCTCTCCGTTGGATCTTCTCTATCTCTTCTATCAACCCTACCTGGTGCGGATCCCACACTACTGAGCAGTATTCAAGCATTGGGCGAACAAGCGTCCTGTAACCTACTTCCTTTGTTGTCGGATTGCATTTCCTTAGGATTCTTCCAATGAATCTCAGTCTGGCATCTGCTTTACCGACGATCAACTTTATATGATCATTCCATTTTAAATCACTCCTAATGCGTACTCCCAGATAATTTATGGAATTAACTGCTTCCAGTTGCTGACCTGCTATTTTGTAGCTAAATGATAAGGGACCTATCTATGTATTCGCATCACATTACACTTCGCTACATTGAGATTCAATTGCCATTCCGTGCACCATGCGTCAATTCGCTGCAGATCCTCCTGCATTTCAGTACAATTTTCCATTTTTGCAACCTCTCGATACACCACAGCATCATCTGCAAAAAGCCTCAGTGAACTTCCGATGTCATCCACCAGGTCATTTATGTATATTGTGAACAGCAACGGTCCTATGACACTCCCCTGCGGCACACCTGAAATCACTCTTACTTCGGAAGACTTCTCTCCATTGAGAATGACGTGCTGCGTTCTGTTATCTAGGAACTCCTCAATCCAATCACACAATTGATCTGATAGTCCGTATGCTCTTACTTTGTTCATTAAACGACTGTGGGGAACTGTGTCAAACGCCTTGCGGAAGTCAAGAAACACGGCATCCACTTGTGAACCCGTGTCTAAGGCCCTCTGAGTCTCGTGGACGAATAGCGCGAGCTGGGTTTCACACGATCGTCTTTTTCGAAACCCATGCTGATTCCTACAGAGTAGATTTCTAGTCTCCAGAAAAGACATTATACTCGAACATAATACGTGTTCCAAAATTCTACAACTGATCGACGTTAGAGATATAGGTCTATAGTTCTGCACATCTGTTCGACATCCCTTCTTGAGAACGGGGATGACCTGTGCCCTTTTCCAATCCTTTGGAACGCTTCGCTCTTCTAGAGACCTACGGTACACCGCTGCAAGAAGGGGGGCAAGTTCCTTCGCGTACTCTGTGTAAAATCGAACTGGTATCCCATCAGGACCAGCGGCCTTTCCTCTTTTGAGCGATTTTAATTGTTTCTCTATCCCTCTGTCGTCTACTTCGATATCTACCATTTTGTCAACTGTGCGACAATCTAGAGAAGGAAGCACAGTGCAGTCTTCCTCTGTGAAACAGCTTTGGAAAAAGACATTTAGTAATTCGGCCTTTAGTCTGTCATCCTCTGTTTCAGTACCATTTTGGTCACAGAGTGTCTGGACATTTTGTTTTGATCCACCTACCGCTTTGACATAGGACCAAAATTTCTTAGGATTTTCTGCCAAGTCAGTACATAGAACTTTACTTTCGAATTCATTGAAAGCCTCTCGCATAGCCCTCCTCACACTACATTTCGCTTCGCGTAATTTTTGTTTGTCTGCAAGGCTTTGGCTATGTTTATGTTTGCTGTGAAGTTCCCTTTGCTTCCGCAGCAGTTTTCTAACTCGGTTGTTGTACCACGGTGGCTCTTTTCCATCTCTTACGATCTTGCTTGGCACATACTCATCTAACGCATATTGTACCATGGTTTTGAACTTTGTCCACTGATCCTCAACACTATCTGCACTTGAGACAAAACTTTTGTGTTGAGCCGTCAGGTACTCTGTAATCTGCTTTTTGTCACTTTTGCTAAACAGAAAAATCTTCCTACCTTTTTTAATATTTCTATTTACGGCTGAAATCATCGACGCAGTAACCGCTTTATGATCGCTGTTTCCCTGTTCTGCATTAACTGATTCAAATAGTTCGGGTCTGTTTGTCACCAGAAGGTCTAATATATTATCGCCACGAGTCGGTTTTCTGTTTAACTGCTCAAGGTAGTTTTCAGATAAAGCACTTAAAAATATTTCACTGGATTCTTTGTCCCTGCCACCCGTTATGAACGTTTGAGTCTCCCAGTCTATATCCGGCAAATTAAAATCTCCACCCAGAACTATAACATGGTGGGGAAATCTACTCGAAATATTCTCCAAATTATTCTTCAGGTGCTGAGCCACAACAGCTGCTGAGCCCGGGGGCCTATAGAGACATCCAATTACCATGTCTGAGCCTGCTTTAACCGTGACCTTCACCTAAATCATTTCACAATTCGAATCTCCCACAATTTCCTTCGATACTATTGCACTTCTTATCGCTATAAACACGCCTCCCCCTTCACTGTCCAGTCTATCTCTGCGGTATACATTCCAATCAGAGTTTAGGATTTCATTACTGTTTACGTCTGGTTTCAGCCAACTTTCTGTTCCTAGTACTATATGGGCGTTGTGACCGTTTATTAATGAGAGCAGTTCTGGGACCTTTCTATAGACGCTCCTGCAGTTTACTATTAGCACATTAATATTGTTATTCCTTGTTGCATTTTGCCTACTCCTGCCTTGCCGCGTCTCAGGAGGCGTCTTGTCGGGCCTAGGGAGGGAATTCTCTAACCTAAAAAAACCCATGTGCACTCCACACGTACTCCGCTACCCTCGTAGCCGCTTCCGGCGTGTAGTGCACGCCTGACCTATTCAGGGGGACCCTACATTTCTCCACCCGATAGCGGAGGTCGAGAAATTTGCACCCCAGCTCTCCGCAGAATCGTCTGAGCCTCTGGTTTAAGCCTTCCACTCGGCTCCAAACCAGAAGACCGCGATCGGTTCTCGGAACGATACTACAAATAGTTAGCTCTGATTCCACCCCGCGAGCGAGGCTTTCCACCTTCACCAACTCCGCCAACCGCCTGTACGAACTGAGGATTACCTCTGAACCCAGACGGCAAGAGTCATTGGTGCCGACATGAGCAACAATTTGCAGTCGGGTGCACCCAGTGCTCTCTATCGCCGCCGGTAGGGCCTCCTCCACATCTTGGATGAGACCCCCCGGCAAGGAGACAGAGTGAACACTGGCCTTCTTCCCCGACCTTTCCGCTATTTCCCTAAGGGGCTCCATCACCCGCCTAACGTTGGAGCTCCCAATAACTAATAAACCCCTCCCCCCGTGTGCCTGCTCGGACCTTGCTGAAGGAGCAGCCACATGTCCACTCACAGGCAGAGCGGGCGATGCCACACGGCCAGCCTCCACATTGACCCTCCGCCTCGTGCGCCGCGAACGCCGCTGAACCCGCCACTCCCCTTGGGGAGAGGGTGGCCCAAACGCGCCCGGTACCCGCGAAGATGTCTCGACAGCAGGGACAGTGGGTGAAGAATGTAACACCTGGGGTGTACCTTGCGACGCACCAGACTCCACACTGCCGCTACACTCCGAGGCAGCAGCCTGAAGACGGCTGACCGCGGACATCAACACGCTCAGCTGTTCGCGAAGAGTGGCCAGCTCCTCCTGCGTCCGTACACAGCAGCCACACATCCTAGCCATCCTAAGAAATCAATTTACTATAGAGTGTTAATCAGCTTTTAACTAGACTGCTAATTCACTAAAGGCGGTTGATTATTGACTAAACTGTGATTGCTAACCACTTCTTGTAGAAACAAGGAAAATAGCACTACCTGTCTCTGGACGGTATTGAAAACAAACACTAGCACTACTAGCACTATGGCTGACTAAAGGGACTCTCTGACTGTATTCAAAACAAACACGATATCTATGGAAAACTTAATAGCACTCTACTATCAAAGATTCCTAAAAGCAAAAACACGCAGAAGAAGTGACAAGTAAGAAAAATACAGATAATACTTAAGTTAAGGTAGCTCGCTGCACAGAAGACGTGAAGCAGACGGCGGTTAGGGCGACACTGACACTACTGGCACTATGGCTGACTAAAGGGACTCTGACTGTATTCAAAACAAACACGAGATCTATGGAACACTTAATAGCACTCTACTATTAAAGCTTCCTAAAAGCAAAAACACGCAGAAGAAGAAGTGACAAGTAAGAAAAATACAGATAATACTTAAATTAAGGTAGCTCGCTGCACAGAAGACGTGAAGCAGACGGCGGTTAGGGCGACACTGACACTACTGGCACTATGGCTGACTAAAGGGACTCTGACTGTATTCAAAACAACCACGAGATCTATGGAACACTTAATAGCACTCTACTATTAAAGCTTCCTAAAAGCAAAAACACGCAGAAGAAGTGACAAGTAAGAAAAATACAGATAATACTTAAATTAAGGTAGCTCGCTGCACAGAAGACGTGAAGCAGACGGCGGTTAGGGCGACACTGATACTACTGGCACTATGGCTGACTAAAGGGACTCTGACTGTATTCAAAACAAACACGAGATCTATGGAACACTTAATAGCACTCTACTATTAAAGCTTCCTAAAAGCAAAAACACGCAGAAGAAGAAGTGACAAGTAAGAAAAATACAGATAATACTTAAATTAAGGTAGCTCGCTGCACAGAAGACGTGAAGCAGACGGCGGTTAGGGCGACACCGCGGTTCCTGGTGTGTCCGCTGTGCCGTGCGTGTGATCATTGCTTGTACAGCCCTCTCGCAGTGTCCGGAGCAAGTATGGTGGGTCTGACACACCGGTGTCAATGTGTTCTTTTTTCCATTTCCAGGAGTGTATATTCTCAAATGGTTGATGTCAGAGTGCATAAATTTTTTTTAATAAGCGTAAGCTTATTATTTTTTCCACGTATCTCAATAATGTTGTGAAAGAGAAGAAGTAACAAAACGTGTCTTGTATTTGGGATTTGTCAAATTACGAAAGAACTGAAGGTCATAATCGCGCCAACTTTTCTGAAAACTTTCATTTTATTTTCCTCAGTACTTCTGTTTTTGATGGAAACGGTGCTTACCCAGAAATTTAGCTCATGGTTGTATTTTGCACCCGTATATCGCTCAGACGACACAAATATTTCGAAACGTCGAGTGAGGCAAGCGGACACGAAATGTTCAGTTTGTGTGTCAGAGCACGGTGTACGTTTTGCTCTTTGTGTCTTCATGTCGCACTGCTTGTCACTGCGCATTTGAAACGGCTCAACATTCAACGACACGTTCGAAAAGCCACACGTGAGTTGACTGCTACGGTCTATAGTATCTGTGAGTAATTTTGCGCGCGATACGATACGTGTCTGATTCATCTGTATTTCTCGCAAGTGCACGCTTACCGCATTCAGTTGTCCGAATATAGCGTTGAATATTGTAATTGTACGCCGCATACATACAACTGACTACATGTCATACAGCGTGGTCCATTGATGTGACGGGTGACGCATGTTGCAGGCGTTGTCGGTGGATCACGATAGCAAATATCCTTCAGCTTTCCTCGCAGACACCCCCCCCCCCCCCCCATGAACCATGGACCTTGCCGTTGGTGGGGAGGCTTGCGTGCCTCAGCGATACAGATAGCCGTACCGTAGGTTCAACCAGACAAACGTGTGGTTCCTGAAGAGGGGCAGCAGCCTTTTCAGTAGTTGCAGGGGCAACAGTCTGGATGATTGACTGATCTGGCCTTCTAACAATAACCAAAACGACCTTGCTGTGCTGGTACTGCGAACGGCTGAAAGCAAGGGGAAACTACGGCCGTAATTTTTCCCGAGGGCATGCAGCTTTACCGTATGATTAAATGATGATGGCGTCATCTTGGGTAAAATATTCCGGAGGTAAAATAGTCCCAAATTCGGATCTCCGGGCGGAGACTACTCAAGAGGATGTCGTTATCAGGAGAAAGAAAACTGGCATTTTACGGATCGGAGCGTGGAATGTCAGATCCCTTAATCGGGCAGGTAGGTCAGAAAATTTAAAAAGGGAAATGGATAAGTTAAAATTAAATATAGTGGGAATTAGTGAAGTTCGGTGGCAGGAGGAACAAGACTTTTGGTCAGGTGACTACAGGGTTATAAACACAAAATCAAATAGGGGTAATGCAGGAGTAGGTTTAATAATGACTAGGAAAATAGGAATGCGGGTAAGCTACTACAAACAGCATAGTGAACGCATTATTGTGGCCAAGATAGATACGAAGCCCACACCTACTACAGTAGTACAAGTTTATATGCCAACTAGGTCTGCAGATGACGAAGAAATTGAAGAAATGTATGATCAAATAAAAGAAATTATTCAGATAGTGAAGGGAGATGAAAATTTAATAGTCATGTGTGACTGGAATTCGGTAGTAGGAAAAAGGATAGAAGGAAACGTAGTAGGTGAATATGGACTGGGGCAAAGAAATGAAAGAGGAAGCCGCTTGGTAGAATTTTGCACAGAGCACAACTTAATCATAGGTAACACTTGGTTCAAGAATCATAAAAGAAGGCTGTATACATGGAAGAAGCCTGGAGATACTGACAGGTTTCAGATAGATTATATAATGGTAAGACAGAGATTTAGGAACCAGGTTTTAAATTGTAAGACATTTCCAGGGGCAGATGTGGACTCTGACCACAATCTATTGGTTATGAGTTGTAGATTAAAACTGAAGAAACTGCAAAAAGGTGGAAATTTAAGGAGATGGGACCTGGATAAACTGAAAGAACCAGAGGTTGTACAGAGTTTCAGGGAGAGCATAAGGGAGCAATTGACAGGAATTGGGGAAAGAAATAGAGTAGAAGAAGAATGGATAGCTTTGAGGGATGAAGTAGTGAAGGCAGCAGAGGATCAAGTAGGTAAAAAGACGAGGGCTAGTAGAAATCCTTGGGTAACAGAAGAAATATTGAATTTAATTGATGAAAGGAGAAAATATAAAAATGCAGTAAATGAAGCAGGCAAAAAAGAATACAGACGTCTCAATAATGAGATCGACAGGAAGTGCAAAATGGCTAAGCAGGGATGACTAGAGGACAAATGTAAGGATGTAGAGGCTTATCTCACTAGGGGTAAGATAGATACAGCCTACAGGAAAATTAAAGAGACCTTTGGAGATAAGAGAACCACTTGTACGAACATCAAGAGCTCAGATGGAACCCCAGTTCTAAGCAAAGAAGGGAAAGCAGAAAGGTGGAAGGAGTATATAGAGGGTTTATACATGGGCGATGTACTTAAGGACAATATTATGGAAATGGAAGAGGATGTCAATGAAGACGAAATGGGAGATAAGATACTGCGTGAAGAGTTTGACAGAGCATTGAAAGACCTGAGTCGAAACAAGGCCCCCAGAGTAGACAACATTCCATTGGAACTACTGACGGCCTTGGGAGAGCCAGTCCTGACAAAACTCTACCATCTGGTGAGCAAGATGTAAGAGACAGGTGAAATACCCTCAGACTTCAAGAAGAATATAATAATTCCAGTCCCAAAGAAAGCAGGTGTTGGCAGATGTGAAAATTACCGAACTGTCAGCTTAATAAGTCACAGCTGCAAAATACTAACGGGAATTCTTTACAGACGAATGGAAAAACTAGTTGAATCCGACCTCGGGGAAGATCAGTTTGGATTCCGTAGAAATATTGGAACATGTGAGGCAATACTGACCCTACGACCTATCTTAGAAGCTAGATTAAGGAAGGGCAAACCTACATTTCTAGCATTTATTGACTTAGAGAAAGCTTTTGACAATGTTGACTGGAATACTCTCTTTCAAATTCTGAAGGTGCAAGGGGTAAAATACAGGGAGCGAAAGGCTATTTACAATTTGTACAGATACCAGATGGCAGTTATAAGAGTCGAGGGGCATGAAAGGGAATCAGTGGTTGGGAAGGGAGTGAGACAGGATTATAGCCTCTCACCGATGTTATTCAATCTGTATATTGAGCAAGAAGTGAAGGAAACAAAAGAAAAGTTCGGAGTAGGTATTAAAATCCATGGAGAAGAAATAATAACTTTGAGGTTCGCCGATGACATTGTAATTCTGTCAGAGACGGCAAAGGACTTGGAAGAGCAATTGAACGGAATGGATAGTGTCTTGAAAGGAGGATATAAGATGAACATCAACAAAAGCAAAACGAGGATAATGGAATGTAGTCGAATTAAGTCGGGTGATGCTGAGGGAATTAGATTAGGAAATGAGGCACTTAAAGTAGTAAAGGAGTTTTGCTATTTGGGGAGCAAAATAACTGATGATGGTCGAAGTAGAGAGGATATAAAATGTAGACTGGCAATGGCAAGGAAAGCGTTTCTGAAGAAGAGAAATTTGTTAACATCGAATATAGATTTATGTATCAGGAAGTCGTTTCTGAAAGTATTTGTATGGAGTGTAACTATGTATGGAAGTGAAACATGGACGATAACTAGTTTGGACAAGAAGAGAATAGAAGCTTTCGAAATGTGGTGCTACAGAAGAATGCTGAAGATTAGATGGGTAGATCACATAACTAATGAGGAAGTATTGAATAGGATTGGGGAGAAGAGAATTTTGTGGCACAACTTGACCAGAAGAAGGAATCGGTTGGTAGGACATGTTCTGAGGCATCAAGGTATCACCAATTTAGTACTGGAGGGCAGCGTGGAGGGTAAAAATCGTAGAGGGAGACCAAGAGATGACTACACTACGCAGATTCAGAAGGATGTAGGTTGCAGTGGGTACTGGGAGATGAAGAAGCTTGCACAGGATAGAGTAGCATGGAGAGCTGCATCAAACCAGTCTCAGGACTGAAGACCACAACAACAATTTCCCGCAGAATGAAATCCGGGGACGTGAGATCCGGTGAACGTGCGGGGAATGGTATGGTGCTTCGACGACCAATTCATCTGTCATGAAATATGCTATTCAATACCGCTTCAACCGCACGCGAGCTATGTGCCGGACATCCATCATGTTGGAAGTACATCACCATTCTGTCACGCAGTAAAATATCTTGTAGTAACATCGGTAGAACATTACGTAGGAAATCAGCATAGATTGCACCATTTAGACTGCCATCGATAAAAAGGGGGCCAATTATCCTTTCTCCCATAATGCCGCACCATACATTAACCCGCCAAGGTCGCTGATGTTTCACTTGTCGCAGCCATCATGGATTTTCCGTTGCCCAACAGTGCATATTATGGCGGGTTAAGTTATCGCTGTTCGTGAAATAGAACGCGTGCAAAAAATCTGTCATCGTCCCGTAATTTCTCTTGTGCCCAGTGGCAGAACTGTACACGACGTTCAAAATCGTCGCCATGCAATTCCTGTTGCATAGAAATATGGTACGCGTGCAATCGATGTTGATGTAGCATTCTCAACAACGACTTCTTTGAGATTCCCGATTTTCGCGTAGTTTGTTTGCTACTGATGTGCGGATTAGCCGAGACAGCAGCTAAAATACCTACTTAAGCATCATCATTTGTTGCAGGTCGTGGTTGACGTTTCACATGTGGCTCAACACGTCCTGTTCCCTTAAATAACGTAACTATCCGGCGAACGGTCTGGACATTTGGATGATGTCGTCCAGGAGACCGAACAGCATACACAGCACACGCCCGTTGGGAATTTTGATCACAATAGCCATACATCAACACCATATCGACCTTTTCCGCAATTGGTAAACGGTCCATTTTAATACAGGTAATGTATCACAAAGCAAATATCAACCACACTGGCGGAATGTTACATAAAACCACGTACTTATACGTTTGTGACTATTACAGCGCCATCTATCACAAAGCGAAAAAAGTGGTCCAACTAAAATATTTCTTTACGTACTACACGAATATGTAATAAAAATGGGGGTTCCTATTTAAAACGCAGTTGATATCCGTTTGACCTATGGCAGCGCAATCTAGCGGGACAACCGTAACGCCATCTGGTTTCCCCCTTCAAGCTAGACAAGTTTCGTTCTTTGTATTTTTTTCATTTGACGCTTATTTGGTGAGATATTTGGCCCGGCCACTATCAATGGACGACCATGTATATTCCAGCACCATATCACAGAATAGTCGTGAGATTGGATAGTCAGATTGTAAGGTGTCAGGCAACTCCAACACCTTCCACGAAAACTCTGACATGATAAGCAAATCCAGTAGTATGTCACATAGCTCTGAATAAATCGTGACATTAAATTAACCAAAGTAGTACGAGTAACGAGTGATCAAAAGGAATACCGCAGACTAACACAAGAATGCCTAAATGCATGTCATACCTTACCACCGTGAGACAGACGCAGTTCCGAGGGGAGAAACGAGAACAGAAGCCGAGAGCAGAACCTTGTTAAGCTAGAAGGCCCTGCGATAAGGGACGGACTGGACACCCACGTCGCCAGCTAACCACTAGGACAACGCCAGCTGCAAGTTTTAGCGTGAGACTTTTTCGCGACTCTGTTACGTTGCAAACTTTAAAAACATTGACCCACCACGAAAAATATAACGTTTCTCATTGGATAGGCAGAATTTTTGTAGGCGGAGCTTAAGGTTAACATTGAGACCCTGATTGGTCAGATGAAAACACAGCCAGATAGTTTTTTTTAAACTAACTTCGGTAAATGGTAGTAAGGAAAAGTTAGGAAAGTTAGTTAGTTCCGAGACGGCGAGCTGGATGGCTGCTGCGCCGGCCGCCGCCTCCTGACGAACACCAACAAGGTAATGAACGCACGCGATGCCGCATAACAGCGCATAAAGCTTCACTCAGAACTGCAGAAGTCTCATCTGTTACACCCCCTTTTTACGTAATACTAGTGTCGATCGTCAATTAAAGCTCATGCTATTCACATTTGAAACTTGAAGTAAAAATCTGAAACTCGATGATTTTTCTGTTATATAGTTATTGAGAAGCCACATCAGCAACTGTAATTTACGACAAGTTAGATAAGTAATTAAAGATAATTGAGGGTCACTGTAGACCATTTTGATAGTTTTCTCTTTTGTGAAACTTAAATTAAACCTAGATTATGGATGCGATATGGCATAGGTCATCCTTCGATCCACTGTAGAACTTGGAAACCCATTCAGGGAATATTCGTTCACATTTTAGTTGAACGCAGTTGGTTTTTACCACCCTGTATTAAAAAACTTCCTTTTATCAATAGTGCAATTTATAAACAATGTTTTGTGAGTAGAATAAAATTTCCAATAGTAAACTTAACTGTTTTTTCGACGTTATTTTACCAGCTAACTAAAAATAGGAAAGCCTTGAACCCCTTCCACTAAATTTAGTTGGTATTAAGATTCTTTTACAGGGAAATCATTAAGTATTTGGTTATATCATCGCTAGTCTCACTGAACTCTTCTGAATTCTACATGTCATGTGTGGTCTGGCGTCTCCTTACCAGCAACAGGTTCCAGGTTCAAACTAGTCAATTCCCTAAAAAATGCGCTGAGAGCGTCGTTGTGCGAAAGCGGTAGGGAGACACGATATAGAACAGACAGACACCACCCAGAACGTTTCTATGGTAATTATTTGGACTGACATTGTTCCTCTATGTCAATATTTTTAATTAATGTAATGAAAGTTAACGTAGACTTGTCGGGTTGACTACCTCTCGGTGGCTGCCTATTCTGTCCAATATTCTCCTTGAGAATACAGAAGTGTATAAGAATTTATTTCTAAGTAGCGTTTCCCAGAGTCCACCAGCTATGCGTCTGTAGTTTCGCAAGCCACTTTGAATCGATCTTCGGGCCTCAGAAGTTTCGATGCCACTGAGAACTGGAAAGGGCACTGGAAAGAACATCCTCTCCCGAATGCTCGCCTAATTCGAAACGGAAGTTGCAGGGTTTGGTCTTCCCTGTCGCTTATGGTCGAGACTCAGACGTATCCGAACTGGACAAGGGATCTGTGGTCATTTCATGAAGGGGGGGGGGTTCCGTGAAGGTGTTGCGCGTAACTGGTGCGGACGAGCAGACAATAAGACATGCTTTTAAAGGTGGTTTAAAAGACCTGCACGACGTGACACTGAATGCTGAGATCTGGTTGTCAAATTTCAACATTGACCAGTAAATTCATTGTGTATGTAAATGTACTGTAAATGTTCAGTTCTGTCATACGTAAATAATAATAATAACTTTAAATATCTAAGAGAAATTGTCTCGGAAAAATATGCACAACAAGAAAGGATACAAAAAGCTCGTGAAGGTTTACGATTTGTGTAAAACCTCTATAATACAAAATGCTTATCTTTAAATGCCAATATTAGACATTACAAAACAGTAATTAAACCATCAATGTTATATGCCAGTGATACCTTGGCACTAAACAGGGAAACTGAAACAGAAAATCTAAGGGACGAAGAAAGAAAAATAATTAGGAAAATTTTGGGAGCAAGATGGACCAAGAATGGATATAGATTACAGAAAACGTCCAAAATTGAAGAATATTCTAACTTAGAGACAGACATTAGGAAAAGACGCCTCAAATTCTATGGACGCATCATGAGGCTTCCCGAATACAGACTAACAAAAATAATAGTAAAATACCTCGATCCCCTCGCTATTGGAGGAGAATAGATCCAAACTGTTAAAAAATACTTGGAATTAGCCAAAATCACTAAAGAAGAAATAGGCGTACGGAGCAATTTTAGAATAAAAGTAGAAAAATGGGAGGTTAAACCAGAGACAAAATCCCGAACAACCGGAACAAAATGGAGCGAAGAAAGGAGAGCTAAATTCTCGCAAACAATGAAAGACTGGTGGCCTAGTAAAAAGAACCAGAAGAACAAGAACAACAGAAAATGAACCATCTTTACTTACCGTCTTCCACTTTTGGAGCTTTACGACTAATAATAATAATAATAATAGTTCAGTAATTCAGTAAATATTTAAGTTGAACAGAAATGCATAATCTGTATTGATGCCAGTCACTGCTTTTGATGCCATAAGTGAAAATATATGTAAGAGTTGATTAATGTGGCGAAGAAGATTCTGACAGAATCATGATAGATATGGTGGGCTTCGAATAATATATTTGTTTGAAAAATTGTCAGTGGAACGTGTACCTGCGTGACGTGTTAAAAGTACGCGTTTAAAACCCATTAGACTATTTCTGCAGTCATAGTAGTAGATGAAAGAAGTATTCATCATGAAACTATTTTCCTGACTCACTGAAGCTTGTGTGCAGATAGATATGTTTCTTGAAATTGGTATTGTGACTTTGTGGAAAATTTTTGTAATGAGTTTTGAAATAACCACCGCCATATTGTGTGTCGGCGTGCAATGTATGCTAGAGAGATCCAAAGATGAGATTAAATATAATCGAGATTAGATATTCATCGAGTAAAACTGAAGTGATATCAGGTGTTCCCCAGGGAAGCGTCGTGGGACCTCTGCTGTTCCTGATCTATATAAATGACCTGGGTGACAATCTGAGCAGTTCTCTAAGGTTTTTCGCAGATGATGCTGTAATTTACCGTCTAGTAAGGTCATCCGGAGACCAGTATCAGTTGCAAAGCGATTTAGAAAAGATTGCTGTATGGTGTGGCAGGTGGCAGTTGACGCTAAATAACGAAAAGTGTGAGGTGATCCACATGAGTTCCAAAAGAAATCCGTTGGAATTCGATTACTCGATAAATAGTACAATTCTCAAGGCTGTCAATTCAACTAAGTATCTGGGTGTTAAAATTACGAACAACTTCAGTTGGAAAGACCACATAGATAATATTGTGGAGAAGGTGAGCCAAAGTTTGCGTTTCACTTAGAAGATGCAACAAGTCCACTAAAGAGACAGCTTACACTACACTCGTTCGTCCTCTGTTAGAATATTGCTGCGCGGTGTGGGATCCTTGCCAGGTGGGATTGACGGAGGACATCGAAAGGGTGCAAAAAAGGGCAGCTCGTTTTGTATTATCACGTAATTGGGGAGAGAGTGTGGCAGATATGATACGCGAATTGGAATGGAAGTAATTAAAGCAAAGACGTTTTTCGTCACCGCGAGATCTATTTACGAAATTTCAGACACCAACTTTCTCTTCCGAATGCGAAAATATTTTGTTGCGCTCAACCTACATAGGTAGGAATGATCATAAAAATAAAGTAAGAGAAATCGGAGCTCGAACAGAAAGGTTTAGGTGTTCGTTTTTCCCGCGCGATGTTCGGGAGTGGAATGGTAGAGAGATAGTATGATTGTGGTTCGATGAACCCTTTGCCAAGCACTTAAATGTGAGTTGCAGAGTAATCATGTAGATGTAGATGTAAATAGTAATGTAAAATCTTTGCGCTCCAATGAGCATTCTGTGAGAGTCGCGGGCGTGTGTCGGTAAATACTGCAGTGTTTTAGAAAAGTACACTGCTTGGTGAAGACATGATTGGACATCAATGTAACTTCGTACACGTTCTCAACATTGGCGTATATCAAGAGGCAGATGTAACAGCTGGAGGCCAGCTTACCTTAAGTGAAGGCACAACTGCTTCATAAGCCCCTTCCCAACACAATCAATGTATGAGTCCAGACCACACGGAGTCCAACGTCATAATGGTGAGCTCATAGTTCCAAGTACTGTGTAACCTTGTCTCGATATTGTTATCACTGAAATAGCATCATATATCCTCTCAACCCGTAAAGTTTCGTTTTATTTCCTCCACTCTGCTGTGTTTTAACTCTCCTTGTGAGGCAGAGTATTGTGTTTCTTGCGTTCTTTCGCATAGCGCAGGAAGAATAATTGCTTAAAAGCCTCTGTGTAGGCTGTAATTAGTTTCAGTTTGTCTTCGCAGTCACTATGGGAGCGATACATAAGAGACTGTAGCATGTTCTAAGTACCCTAAAGGCTGCTTTAAAGTGTCTGTCTTTTTCAATCCTTGGACTACCTAATTCCGTTTCGGAAATTTCGATTACACTACATGACAAATATCGCGATTTAATATTAGCAATAGCTGCTTCTCAACAGAAAATATAGGGAAAGTAGGTGAGGAGAATGATTGCAGGAGAGGGATGGCCGTGAAGCAGGAGTCGTTCGTGCTTTAAGTAGGCAGTTGAATTGGCTGCAGTTATCGGCGAAGGAAGTGCTGCCGGTTGTTAAGTATGCAGGAAGTGAAAGCAGGGGGACGGCCCTCTCACAAGGTACGTCCCCTCAGGGGTGTGGTCCTGCAGGGGGAGGGGAGGGAAGGGAAGGGAAGCACTTTGCTAACAAGTTGGGGGATGTTTTCCGACAAGGCTTTCGGATAAACTTGATTAAATACTTTGTATAACTTCGGAGGCTGCCTTCTGGCCATACTAGGAACGCTCCCTTGTTTTGGTTCATATTTCGAACGACTTCTCATATATTCAACGACAGGTGTCTTCATTTATAACGAAATCGTTGCGAAAGAACGGATCAATACATCTCTCTGTATACTAAGCAGATGGATTGAGAGAGGCGTTATGCTTTATCATGAACGTAACTGGATCAACAGCAGCATTTTTGACCAGTCTAAAGACTGCTCGACAGAAATTCTTCATTCTCCTCGTTACTTTGATTGCCTCCTCATCACTCCAAAAAAAATTTCTCTGAGCACTATGGGACTCAACTGCTGTGGTCATTAGTCCCCTAGAACTTAGAACTACTTAAACCTAACAAACCTAAGGACATCACACACATACATGCCCGAGGCAGGATTCGAACCTGCGACCGTAGCAGTCGCACGGTTCCGGACTGCGCGCCTAGAACCGCGAGACCACCGCGGCCGGCCATCACTCCAAAACTTTGAAACCCTGCATCTATAATTGATTAAAACACTGCACAATTCCTCTTTCGCCCTTCTCTTTCACATATTTGCCTATTATTGTTTTCAGCAATCTTTCATGCCTCAGTATGGGCTCAATAAGTCGCACTCGTCTGTTGATGATGGTGTATCACTAACATCTCTCCTCGCGCACTCTTTATTCATAAAAAACAATATTATGCAATATAACCCATCACCTAAAATCATTAGTGCCTCGAAATTACATACGATGTTACATTTTAGCAGCATTTACCAAAAACTCTATATTCTACTATTAGTATCAGCTAAAGGAAGTTAGTTTAAAAATGGCTCTGAGCACTATGGGACTTAACATCTATGGTCATCAGTCCCCTATAACCTAGAACTACTTAAACCTAACTAACCTAAGGACATCACACAACACCCAGTCGTCACGAGACAGAGAAAGAAGTTAGTTCTATGGGTATCTAAATGATCTACTGTTAGTCTACCATGCTATCAACTCTAACCTACTCTACTAACAACTACATCCTGCAGCGTTACAGGTGTGCCAGTAAAAAGATATAAACCTACTATTCCCAGTGGGCGTGCCCCTGGCACTGGGCTGGCCTTCACGCAAATCGCTGCAGGTCTGAAGAAAGTATCCTACTATCTATTTCTACAGGTAATTATATTTTCTGAGTCGTAATTGGTGTGCTTTAGTCTCTAATCGGTGTGATCGCACCCTCCCCCTAGTCCTCGATGCGTCGGATCCCGATCGTCATGGCGGTCGGCCAGTACGCACCCCAGCGGAATGGTATGGTGCGTGGTGTCACATATTGGTTCTCTAACTGCTCTATCTCCCTTCGGTATTCCCTTAGGACCTTGGCGGATACCTCGCTGGCCAGTTTATCAATGATCGTGAAGGTGGTATGGTCTCTAATAAGGTGAAAGGTGTCTGTATTTGGCAATGAATTTCGTAAGTCAGCTGCAACGTCGTCGAAAAGGGGACACTCATAGACCACGTGATCCGATGTGCCCATTTCGGCACCACAGTCACACGATGGTGTCGCTCTTTTCCCGAACCGTCAAAGATATGCCGAGTACGGGCCATGCCCAGTGAGGAAGTGCAGCAGTCCCTTGTTTGGCTGAAAATACTTCATCCTCAATCTTTCGTGAACGTTTGGTAAGAGTTGGTGAGTTCTTCTTCCTGTCTCACCCCCATCCCAGATTTCTTGCCAGAGTTCCATTCCCCTTCTGTTAATTGATATTTTGTCCCCCACTCTGACCCCCAGGAACTTCAGTTTTGTTAATATCGTCAATCCATTTGTTCTTCTTCGCGAACCACGAGACAGGTTCTGTCAAAGTTTACACTCGCGTTATATGAACTTGTGCACTTAGTTTCAGTTAGGCAAATCTTCACTGGCACCATCGCTGTCTTGTGAACAGCCACCAGAAAGTGTTTCTCACGCTACTGTTCATCTGCTGCATCATGTGATGCTGCGACTGTATGGAGCTATGTGAGTGTGGTCAGACTGGAGTAGAAGATTCGTGCTGGGGATGTCTTTGTCGCACTAAACGTACCGAATGCTGCGGCTGTATAGAGCTATGTGAGTGTGGTCAGACTGGAGTAGAAGATTCGTGCTGGGGATCTCTTTGTCGCACTAAACGTACCGAATGCTGAGTATTCATGCACGGCACACCCGTATGATTTAACTAGTATCTAAAGTTCCTAATGCAATCATTTCCTTGCGTGAGTTCACTGACAATATCCGCAATTAAATAACATACTAAATGAAGTGATTAAAATCACTAAAATGCTATTGCTCATTATGCAAATGAGTAACTACCATCTTCTGTTTTCAACAGTTTATTTCCGACAGAGATTCAGCCAGAGTTAATGAAAGTTTATAAGGATTCAATGCCTTCATTTCCAGGATTTACGAAATGGTCTGTCTCTTGAGCAGGATTTTGGAGCGTCTACAAAATTCTCTTCAATTGCTGTAGTAGTGTCTTCACTGCAGTCAAAAAGCTTTACAGCCACAGAATCCTTTAGATGCGGAAAAAACACGTATTTTTAAGGGAAATACGTGACCTGTTTCTTTTGATCCAACCGTCTTTTCATGTACGTTTTTGCATTTGATTGTGAAAACTTTTGTGTCATTCACCAGTTGTTTCACTGTTTAAAAGGTAATCAATCATGAAAACTCCTTTTTTATCCTACAGTAAAGTGGCTATCTTTTCTGGAAAGCAGGCCGCAGTGGCCGTGCGGTTCTAGGCGCTAGAGTCTGGAGCCGAGCGACCGCTACGGTCGCAGGTTCGAATCCTGCCTCGGGCATGGATGTGTGTGATGTCCTTAGGTTAGTTAGGTTTAAGTAGTTCAAAGTTATAGGGGACTGATGACTTCAGAAGTTAAGTCCCATAGTGCTCAGAGCCATTTGAACCATTTTGAACCCCTGTGGTGTCGCCGGCTGTTGATCGCTATTTCGCGTAAGACAGCACTGTGTTGTCGCCGGACGGCAGAGTGTTAATAACTAATATCCTTAGGGATATATATAAAATACGTGAAGTAGCCAGAAGTGAGGAGGAAACGAAATGAAACTTCACGAATTGTGAGGGCATGGGACTTTATTTCATTGATTACAAAATAAAATCAAATTTAAAGATAACAAGGCAGTATTAGTCCACTTTTTTAATGTGAGGTTTTACCTCCTCTGGCCTGAATGCATGTGCTAATGCGGTTCAAAAAGGATGCCGTAAGGCCTTTGTATCCTTTCCCGAGACAAACTGGCCTACAGCTATTGCAACTAGTCCTCGATATTTAAGATACTGGCACTGAGACGGAGTTATGTCCGGGCTGGTCCAACACGTGTTCTGTCGGGAATGTATCTAGAGTTCTTCCTGGTCACGGGAGTAACTCGAAATCAGGTAGATAATTCATACAGGCACGTGGCATTTGTGGACTTGCATTGTCCTGTTGAAAAATGGACCCGTCAGGGTAGCCGAGAGCGCTAACGCGCTGCTTCCTGGACTAGGGTATGCGCGCCGGCCCCGGATCGAATCCTCCCGCCGGATTAACGACGAGGGCCGGAATGCCGGCCAGCCTGGATGTGGGTTTTAGGCGGTTTTCCACATCCTGCTAGGTGAATACTGGGCTGGTCCCCACGTTCCGCCTCAGTTACACGCGTCGCAGACATTTGAAACACGTTCGTACTCTTTCACGATTTAAACTAGATGCAGACAGCTGGGGTATACTAATTCCATCCCTGGGGGTGTGGGGTGGTGGCAGGAAGGGCATCCGGCCACCCCTAAAACTAACCCTGCCAAATCCGTTGTAACCAAGCCGACCCTGCGATCGCTGTGGGACTATGGCGAAAGCAAAAGAAAGAAAGAAATTGTCCTGCTGAAAAATTACACCACGATACGGTCGCATGAGAGGCAACACATGAGGACACAGGACGTCCATGACTTACCGATGTGCCCTCTGAGTTCCTCCAGTCACTACCGGAAAGATCTGCCGCTCCAAAACATCCAAAGAATGGTCATCCTGGATAGTGCAGAAACGGATTTATCGCCGAACACAATGCGACGCCATTCATCAGCAGTCCATGCTTCCCCTTACGGCAGCACTCCAAACACTGAGGTTTGTGTTCTTGTGTTAAGGGGACGTTGTACGTGAAATTCGTTGAAATTTGACATTTTCTGTTTTCTACACCATAATGTACTTCGGACTTTCCTGAACATTATCATATATAATACATTAAACAGACCTATATCTCTGACGTCGATCTGTTGTAGAATTTTAGAACATTTTTTTTTTTGCTCGTGTATCATGTCGTTTCTGGAAACCCAGAATCTACTATGTAGGAATCAACATGGATTCCGGAAACAGCGATCGTGTGAGACCCAACTCGCTTTATTTGTTCATGAGACCCAGAAAATATTAGATACAGGCTCCCAGGTAGATGCTATTTTCCTTGACTTCCGGAAGGCGTTCGATACAGTTCTGCACTGTCGCCTGATAAACAAAGTAAGAGCCTACGGAATATCAGACCAGCTATGTGGCTGGATTGAAGAGTTTTTAGCAAACAGAAAACAGCATGTTGTTATCAATGGAGAGACATTAAAGTTACCTCTGGCGTGCCACAGGGGAGTGTTATGGGACCATTGCTTTTCACAATATATATATAAATTACCTAGTAGATAGTGTCGGAAGTTCCATGCGGCTTTTCGCGGATGATGCTGTAGTATACAGAGAAGTTGCAGCATTAGAAAATTCTAGCGAAATGCAGGAAGATCTGTAGCGGATAGGCACTTGGTGCAGGGAGTGGCAACTGACCCTTAACGTAGACAAATGTAATGTACTGCGAATACATAGAAAGAAGGATCCTTTATTGTATGGTAATATGATAGCGGAACTAACACTGGTAGCAGTTTCTTCTGTAAAATATCTGGGAGTATGCATGCGGAACGATTTGAAGTAGAATGATGATATGAAATTAATTGTTGGTAAGGCGGGTGCCAGGTTGAGATTCATTGGGAGACTCCTCAGAAAATGTAGTCCATCAACAAAGGAGGTGACTTACGAAACACTCGTTCGACCTATACTTGAGTATTGCTCATCAGTGTGGGATCCGTACCGGATCGGGTTGACGGAGGAGATAGAGAAGATCCAAAGAAGAGAGGCTCGTTTCGTCACAGGGTTATTTGGTAACCGTGATAGCGTTACGGAGATGTTTAGCAACCTCAATTGGCAGACTCTGCAAGAGAGGCGCTCTGCATCGCGGTGTAACTTGCTCGCCAGGTTTCGAGAGGGTGCGTTTCTGGATGAGGTATCGAATATGTTGCTTTCCCCTACTTATACCTCCCGAGGAGATCACAAATGTAAAATTAGAGTGATTCGAGCGCGCACGGAGGCTCTCCGACAGTCGTTCTTCCCGCGAACCATACGAGACTGGGACAGAAAAGAAAGGTAATGACAGTGGCACGTAAAGTGCCCTCCGCCACACACCATTGGGTGGCTTGCGGAGTATAAATGTAGATGTAAAATTACACAACTGTGAGACCTTCAAATAATATTTTGAATGTTGACGTGTGAATGTCAAATTTTGCGGCTACGCATATACTGTCACAGTTGAGCAGTCATATCCTGGGAACTACACAGTCTAGAAGGCTGTGAATTGCTGCAGCCTACGCATGGGATGGTAATTACTGGTCCAGCTGCTTCTAGTCTCTGACCAGTGGTGTAATGACACACAATGTTTGCAGAGAGGCCTTTACTTGTTCTCGTGTGGCTGTCGCCGTTGTGAAAGGTTTGTGATGTGCTTGGTGCACAACATGGCGCTCCTTCCTTATGGTGGTCAGACGTGGAAGAGCGAGATCTTGACGACGGGTTAGCCTGCCGTCACATTCCCACGCAGTCCAACATTGAGCCATCAAACTGTGTCAGGTTCTGATAACGCTGTCTCACACGGATACGCAACATCGTGTCTTTAGCATTGATTACTCAACATCTGACGCCGTTCATTTCCCTTAAGTATCTCAGTAGGTCTGCAACAAAATAACACAAACAAGACTAGTGCGCTAAGCCTATCTCTCTACCTGCCACAGAGAATTTCAACTGTAATCATTTACGTATCTGTCAATGGTGCGCATGTATACGAAGTTACACTGACTTTCGACCATATCTTCCCTGAGCTTTACGTTTTTTGTGAGACTGTGTACCACTAGCAAAGGTAACCTAACCACTCAGATTAAAATATTACACCGCTAAACTTCTTTATAGCAAAACTGACAAGAGAGACTTCAATAATAATTATCTATCTTCCTGAATGATGCCTTTTTCAAGATGTTGGAAAAGTAATACATCCCAGAGTAATTTGTGAAGATGATGGCTTTACAAACAATTAGTTTAACCACAAAAATGCAAAAAAAGTACAGAATAATTAAAACAATGTCGGAAGCAGAGAAAATTTTAGTGAGCAGGGAGAGATGACGAAGGTAGTTCCACATGGTCCAAATTTGGATTCACTCTTATTCCCTATGTATGTAAATGACCTTCCACATAACATTCCGAATCCCGAAGATTGGCTAAAATTTACAGACACGCGAAATTTGGCACGGACTTCAATGCGAGATGCCTTTAATAGGTTCCACAACGAAACATTGTCTCGAAATTTGGTAGAAAATTCGAAGAAATTCCGGTCGTATGTAAAGTACACAAGCGGCAAGACGCAGTAAATACACTCCTGGAAATTGAAATAAGAACACCGTGATTTCATTGTCCCAGGAAGAGGAAACTTTATTGACACATTCCTGGGGTCAGATACATCACATGATCACACTGACAGAACCACAGCCACATAGACACAAGCAACAGAGCATGCACAATGTCGGCACTAGTACAGTGTATATCCACCTTTCGCAGCAATGCAGGCTGCTATTCTCCCATGGAGACGATCGTAGAGATGCCGGATGTAGTCCTGTGGAACGGCTTGCCATGCCATTTCCACCTGGCGCCTCAGCTGGACCAGCGTTCGTGCTGGACGTGCAGACCGCGTGAGACGACGCTTCATCCAGTCCCAAACATGCTCAATGGGGGACAGATCCGGAGATCTTGCTGGCCAGGGTAGTTGACTTACACCTTCTAGAGCACGTTGGGTGGCACGAGATACATGCGGACGTGCATTGTCCTGTTGGAACAGCAAGTTCCCTTGCCGGTCTAGGAATGGTAGAACGATGGGGTCGATGACGGTTTGGATGTACCGTCTACTATTCAGTGCCCCCTCGACGATCACCAGAGGTGTACGGCCAGTGTAGGAGATGGCTCCCCACACCATGATGCAGGGTGTTGGCCCTGTGTGCCTCGGTCGTATGCAGTCCTGATTGTGGCGCTCACCTGCACGGTGCAAAACACCCATACGACCATCATTGGCACCAAGGCAGAAGCGACTCTCATCGCTGATGACGACACGTCTCCATTCGTCCCTCCATTCACGCCTGTCGCGACACCACTGGAGGCGGGCTACACGATGTTGGGGCGTGAGCGGAAGACGGCCTAACGGTGTGCGGGACCGTAGCCCAGCTTCATGGAGACCGTAGCCCAGCTTCATGGAGACCGCCAGCCGCGGCGGTCTCGCGGTTCTAGGCGCGCAGTCCGGAACCGTGCGACTGCTACGGTCGCAGGTTTGAATCCTGCCTCGGGCATGGATGTGTGTGATGTCCTTAGGTTAGTTAGGTTTAAGTAGTTCTAAGTTCTAGGGGACTAATGACCACAGCAGTTGAGTCCCATAGTGCTCAGAGCCATTTGAACCATGGAGACCGTTGCGAATAGTCCTCGCCGATACCCCAAGAGCAACAGTGTCCCTAATTTGCTGGGAAGTGGCGCTGCGGTCCCCTACGGCACTGCGTAGGATCCTACGGTCTTGGCGTGCATCCGTGCGTCGCTGCGGTCCGGTCCCAGGTCGACGGGCACGTGCACCTTCCGCCGACCACTGGCGACAACATCGATGTACTGTGGAGACCTCACGCCCCACGTGTTGAGCAATTCGGCGGTACGTCCACCCGGCCTCCCGCATGCCCACTATACGCCTTCGCTCAAAGTCCGTCAAATGCACATACGGTTCACGTCCACGCTGTCGTGGCATGCTACCAGTGTTAAAGAATGCGATGGAGCTCCGTATGCCACGGCAAACTGGCTGACACTGACGGCGGCGGTGCACAAATGCTGCGCAGCTAGCGCCATTCGACGGCCATTACCGCGGTTCCTGGTGTGTCCGCTGTGCCGTGCGTGTGATCATTGCTTGTACAGCCCTCTCGCAGTGTGCGGAGCAAGTATGGTGGGTCTGACACACCGGTGTCAATGTGTTGTTTTTTCCATTTCCAGGAGTGTACCTTCGCTGCGCAGTGCCGATGGTACTGTTACCGACGACTGTGCCGTTAAAGCGGAGTTATTGAACGCAGTTTTCCGAAATTCCTTCACCAAGGAAGACGAATGGAATATTCCAGAATTTGAAACACGAACAGCTGCTAGCATGAGTTTCTTAGAAGTAGATACCTTAGGGGTTGCGAAGCAACTCAAATCGCTTGATACGGGCAAGTCTTCAGGTCCAGATTGTATACCGATTAGGTTCCTTTCAGATTACGCTGATACAATAGCTTCCTACTTAGCACTCATATACAACCGCTCGCTCACCGATAGATCTGTACCTACAGATTGGAAAATAGCGCAGGTCGCACCAGTGTTTATGAAGGGTAGTAGGAGTAATCCATCTAACTACAGACCTATATCATTGACGTCGGTTTGCAGTAGGGTTTTGGAGCATATATTGTATTCAAACATTATGAATCACCTCGAAGGAAACGATCTATTGATACGTAATCAGCATGGTTTCAGAAACATCGCTCTTGTGCAACGCAGCTAGCTCTTTATTCGCACGAAGTAATGGCCGCTATCGACAGGGGATCTCAAGTTGATTCTGTATTTCTAGATTTTCGGAAAACTTTTGACACCGTTCCTCACAAGCGACTTCTAATCAAGCTACGGGCCTATGGGGTATCGTAACAGTTGTGCGACTGGATTCGTGATTTCCTGTCGGGAAGATCGCAGTTTCTTAGTAATAGACGGCAAATCATCGAGTAAAACTGAAGTGATATCAGATGTTCCCCAGGGAAGCGTCCTGGGACCTCTGCTGTTCCTGATCTATATAAATGACCTGGGTGACAATCTGAGCAGTTCCCTTAGGATGTTCGCAGATGATGCTGTAATTCACCGTCTAGTAAGATCACCCGAAGACCAGTATCAGTTGCACAGCGATTTAGAAAAGATTGCTGTATGGTGTAGCAGGTGGCAGGTGGCAGTTGACGCTAAATAACGAAAAGTGTGAGGGTATCCACATGAGTTCCAAAAGAAATCCGTTGGAATTCGATTACTCGATAAATAGTACAATTCTCAAGGCTGTCAATTCAACTAAGTATCTGGGTGTTAAAATTACGAACAACTTCAGTTGGAAAGACCACATAGATAATATTGTGGGGAAGGCGAGCCAAAGGTTGCGTTTCATTGGCAGGACACTTAGAAGATGCAACAAGTCCACTAAAGAGACAGCTTACACTACACTCGTTCGTCCTCTGTTAGAATATTGCTGCGCAGTGTGGGATCCTTACCAGGTGGGATTGACGGAGGACATCGAAAGGGTGCAAAAAAGGGCAGCTCGTTTTGTATTATCACGTAATAGGGGAGAGAGTGTGGCAGATATGGTGCGCGAACTGGGATGGGAGTCATTACAGCAAAGACGGTTTTCGTCGCGGCGAGATCTTTTTACGAAATTTCAGTCACCATCTTTCTCTTCCGAATGCGAAAATATTTTGTTGAGCCCAACCTACATAGGTAGGAATGATCATCAAAATAAAATAGGAGAAATCAAAGCTCGAACAGAAAGGTTTACGTGTTCGTTTTTCCCGCGCGCTCTTAGGGAGTGGAATGGTAGAGAGATAGTATGATTGTGGTTCGATGAACCCTCTGCCAAGCACTTAAATGTGAATTGCAGAGTAGTCATGTAGATGTAGATGTAGATTCATCAAGCAGACGATACAGGTGTTATAGTAAATCACATTATAAACGTTCAAATGTGTGTGAAATCTTATGGGACTTAACTGCTAGGGTCATCAGTCCCTAAACTTACACACTACTTAACCTAAATTATCCTAAGGACAAACTCACACACCTATGCCCGAGGGAGGACTCGAACCTCCGCCGGTACCAGCCAAATCGCATTATAGAAAAGACCGAATTGTATGTGGATTTTAGGCGGTTTCCTATACCCGACTTGGTGAACGCAGGGGCGGTATCCACATTCTACCTGAGTTATACGAATCGCAATCATTCCGAACACGATCTCACACTTTCACGTGGAATAACATTAAACGCGCTCAGACTGGGAGGCTGCCGTAACCGCATCCGGCCGCCCTCCGCCACTAACACTCGCCAAATCCAGACTGACATGCCGAGTACGTGAAGACAAGGGATAACGCCTGGAGAAAGAAGAAATGAAGAGAGACAGAAAGCAACTGAAGAAACTGTTAATTACGTTCTTCAAATAGCTATTAAGTGGTTTCCTTAAAATATACTCTCTGTTAATTTTGAGAAAATACACTATTTAGTTCTGTACAGGAAATAGGGTCATACCAACAACTGATGTAGCATATGAACAGGAATTAACAAACACGGTAAAATGCTCCAAAATTGTTGGTATACGTATTGATGAAAACATGATCTGGGAGAAGAATACTGCTGACCTCCCCGAACAATTAAGTTCACCTTCTTTTACTCTTCGTATAACTGCTTGTCTTCGAGGAGCCTCCTAAAATATAACGCAAGTTTACGCTCAAAAGTGTCTTATGGAATAATTTTCTAAGGTAACTCATCGCTTAGAAAGTACTCATCTTGCAAAACAGAGCAGTAGGAATGATTAGTGGGGTTCATCCGCAGTTACACTATGTGATCAAAAGTATGCGGACACGTGGCTGAAAATAACTTACAAATTCGTGACGCACTCCACTAGTAATGCTGGAATTCAATATGGTGTTGGCCCACCCTTTACCTTGATAACAGCTTCCACTCACGCAGGTATACGTTCAATAAGGTGCTGGAAGGTTTCTTGGGGAATGGCTGCCCATTCTTCACGGAAGTATCGATGTCAGTCGTTGAGGCCTGGCACGTAGTCGGCGTTCCAAAACATCCCAGATGTGTTCTACAGGATTCAGGGCAGGACTTTGTGCAGGGCAGGGATGTTACTGTCGTGTAACCATTCCGCCACAGGCCGTGCGTTATGAACGGTGCTCGATCGTGTTGAAAGCTGTAATCGCCATCCTCGAACTGCTCTTCAACAGTGGGAATCAAGAAAGTGCTTAAAACATCAATGTAGGTCTGTGCTGTGATAGTGCAATGCAAAACAACAAGGTGTGCAAGCTCCCTCCATGAAAAACACCATAACACCACAGCCTCCGAATTTTACTGTTGGCGCTATACGCGCTGTCAGATGACGTTCACTGGGAATCCGGCATACCCACACCCTGCCATCTGATCTCCACACTGTGTAACGTGATTCGTCACTCCACACAACGTTTTTCCACTGTTCAACCGTCCACTGTTTTCGCTCCCTACACGAAGCGACGCGTAGTTTGGCATTTACCGGCGTGATGTGTGGCTTATGAACAGCCGCTCAAACATGAAATCCAAGTTTTCTCAACTTCCACCTAACTGCCATAGTACTTACAGTACTTACAGTGATGCAGTTTGGAATTCCTGTGTGATGGTCTGGATAGATGTCTGCCTATTACACATGACGACCCTCTACACCTGTCGGTGGTCTCTGTGAGTCAACAGACGAAGTCGGCCTGTACGCTTTTGAGCTGTATGTGTCCCTTAACGTTTCCATTTCACTATCACATCGGAAACAGTGGACCTAGGTATATTTAGGACTGTGGAAATCTCGCTTACAGACGTGTCACACAAGTGACACCCAGTCACCTGACCACGTTCGAAGTCCGTGCGTTCCGCGGAGCGCCCCATTCTGCTCTCTCACGATGTCTAATGACTACTGAGGTCGCTGATATGGAGTACCTAGCAGTAGTTGACAGGACAATGCACCTAATATGAAAAACGTATATTTTGGTGGTGTCCGGATACTTTTGATCACATAGTTTATATTGTAGATTCCGCTTTACAGAGTGAGGCATTTGAAGTGCAGCTTCACAATATATTATATATTTGCTAATGAAATTCGTCATAAATAATCCATCACTATTTGAGAGGCTAGTGATGTCTATACCTACAACACTAGAGGAAAAAATATGTATCAACAGAAAATTTTAGCGGTTTGTCCAAGAAAACAAAATGTCTGACAGGTAGTAAAGTTTTACATCTAACTTAAACTCGTTTCTTCTGGAGAAGAAATTGGTATTCTTTAAGAAAAAACAAAGAAAACACATATTTTAAGTACAGCTGCGTGAGTAAGATTGAAAGTTAATTAATTAATGTTTATGCAATGATGTATCCTGTAAACTGCCTCGTAACACATAATTCCAGTGAAAAAAATTGTTCAAATTATGTGTGATACATGTAATTAACGTACATTCTTTCAGTACGTGTCTGGCCGTTACAGAAAGAACGGCGGAGCCTTTGCAAAATTGCAATCGCTGCTTCTTATTAGGCATGTATACCAGACTGTATTGTGCTTTACTATTTTCGGTCTAATGACATATCGAGAGGTCTCTGGTGTCCCCGTACCAGTCTACAAGAAAAAAAAAAAAATGGTTCAAATGGCTCTGAGCACTGTGGGACTTAACATCTGTGGTCATCAGTCCCCTAGAACTTAGAACTAGTTAAACCTAACTAACCTAAGGACATCACACACATCAATGCCCGAGGCAGGATTCGAAGCTGCGACCGTAGCAGTCGCGCGGTTCCGGACTGCGCGCCCAGAACCGCGAGACCACCGCGGCCGGCCCAATCTACAATGTTACCGTAGGCATTCCAAGGGAGGAGGGGGGTTACTAGTCAGAAAGTCCCATTTACTCGTCGGTTAACCACATCCGATGACACGCTCACCACTAAAGCCACCAGCGAGAACACACGACGTTTCACTAACCTAGATGGAACTCGCATTACGGGTGTAAATGCTTACATGGCAATACCCACTGTTAGAAAAATATGCTCGTTTTCGGCTTTTTGCGTGGCAGGGTGAAAGCTTTGCGAAAAGAAATAAAATTAAACCAGTCTACTTCACGCCAAGTGTGTGCAACTATAACATTCGTTTATTTTCTGACTAAAGTATTTCTTATAAACATCATCCAAAAAAGTTGTGGAAATCACAAAAGAAAATGTACTATACAATGTATCCGTAATATAATGACCAATAAGTGTTATTCTTGTAACAGGAGGTGAGGAGTGTAAATGACGAAAATCGCTGATAAGAACTCAGAACTGGAAGTATGTATTTTCATAGAGTGTCATTATAATTCCCAGTAAGTGCAAATACGGTCTCGCTTCTCACATTGTCAGTCAGCTGATTTACAGAAAGCTACCATATTTGAAATAGCGGTAGTCGCATATTGATACAATGCTTTGCCAGTGCAATATCATTCATCATCAGGTCTCGTACGGAAAGCACTGCTGACAGTCACACATCTAACCTGCAACGCATGGGATCTTAAGGACTACTTCACCGTTGTCAATTCGTTGCAGTCATCTGTCTCTATAGTCATATATGCAAAGATGCTCTTACGCGCATATGCGACAAATGTGTCTCTGAGAATGCAGACCACCCGGTGCCGTCACTGATAGCACACCGCCTTCCTACCACCAGAGGCGTCAATAAGTAACGCAACATTTTTTCCGGCGGAGTTCGGTTAAAACTGCGGTACTTGTTGTCAGACATCGTGAAATATTCCTGCTTCAGCCCCTGTAGTTTCACAAAGTTCCGACAGATGGCTGCACTATACACAAACTTCAAAATGGCGTCTGTAAGATTAGATTAGTTTAGTTTTTCGTTCCATAGATCCGAGCTGAGGAGATCCTCGTGGATGTGGAACATGTCAATTTTTTTAAGCTGAAATAACACAACTAATAGCATGAGTATATGCAATACATCATTTGTTTCTATTAAAAAATTCGTCAATGGAGTAGAAGGAGTTGGCTGCTAGTAAGTCTTTCAGGCTCCTTTTTAACTGATCTTTATTTGTAACTAAATTTTTTATGTTTGCTGCAAATTACTGAAGATGAGTGTTCCTGAGTAGTGGACTCCTTTTTGAACTAAAGTAAGTACTTTTAAGTCCTTGTGCAGATCATTTTTGTTCCTGGTATTGTATGTATGAACTGAGCTGTTTGTTGGAAAAAGAGATATATTATTTAAGACAAATTTCATTAAGGAGTAAATATACTGAGAGGCAGTAGTTAGCATACGCAGTTCCTTCAAGAGGTTTCTACAGGACGTCACTGAATTTACTCCACAGGGTAATACGTATTACACGCTTTTTGACTCTGAAAACTTTTGTTTGACTTGAAGAGTTACCCCAAGACATTGTACCATATGACTTTATGGAATGAAAGTAGGCAAAGTATGTAAGCTTTTTCATTTTTATGTCGCCTATGTCTGCTAACACTCGAATTGCAAATACAGATTTGTTAAGGCGTTTCTGCAGTTCCGTGGCGTGCTCCTCCCAACTGAATTTATTATCAAGTTGTAATCCCAGGAATTTAAGACTTTCAACCTCTTCTATCTGCTCTTCTTCATACTTTATGCATATGCTGGGTGGAAACCTCTTACAGGTTCTGAATTGCATGTATTGGATCTTTTCGAAGTTTGTCAGTGAGTTGGCTTTAAACCATTTATTAATATCCATGAAAATATCATTAGCAGATCTTTCTATAACTACACTCGACATACTATTTATTGCAGTACTTGTGTCATCTGCAAACAAAACGAACTCTGCTTCTGGCAGTGTAACTGATGAGAGATCATTAATATACACAAGAAAAAGCAATGGCCCTAAGATGGATCCTTGTGGGACATCACATGTAATTTCTTCCCATTCTGATGATGACTGATGACGTAACGGAGCTGCATTCCAAAAAGAGGGTTGTCATTGAGTTTCTTTTAGCGGAAAATCAGAGCATCACAGATATTCAGAGGTGATTGCAGAATGTTTACAGAGACCTGTCAGTGAACAAAAGCACGATGATTCGTTGGGTGAGGTGACTATCATAATCGCAACAAGGTCGCTCAAACCTGTACGATCTCGCGCGATCGGGCCGGCCGCAATACTGAAACGTGCGAAAGCTTTCATTCGATTGTGACTGTTTCTTTGGCGCTCAACTGCGCAGTCTTCAGCTCCCGTACGAAGTCCCAATGTTGACACTGTCCAATTAGCCACTGTCACGAATGATGATGATGGTAATGAACCGATGAGGACAACACAAACACTCAGTTCCCAGGCACAGAAAATTCCCACCCCAACCGGGTATCGAACCCAGGACGCAATGATCCAGAGGCAGTAACGCTAGCCACTAGACCACGAGCTGTGGACCTCTAATTCGACGTGCTGGACGACTCTCAATCACACACCTCGCTGCACAACTGGATGCCTCTGTTGGTACTGCTGACACACTCGTCCACCAGTTGGGGTATGCAAAGGTGTGGGCACGCTGGGATTCTCACCGCCTAGCAGAAAACCACGAAGAGCAACGAAGGACCTTCTGCACAGAAGTTCTTGCGCGTTACGAGGCTGCACACGACAGTTTTCTATCAGAAATTGTCACAGGTGTGACACATGGGTTCATCACTTCGAACCGGATACAAAATTGAAATCCATTGAGTGACGCCACACCACCTCTAATACGAAGAAAATGTTAAAAGCCACAATCTCAGCCGGTAAAGTCATGACGACGGTTTTCTAGAACTGTGAAAGGGTTGTTCTGTTTAATGACCTCCCTCATGGTGCAACGATTAACTCTGAAGACTATTGTGCCACCCTCAGGTTACTAAAGAAATGACTCCAGCGTGTTCGTCTCCACAAAAATGCAAACGAACTTCCCCTAATCCATGACAACGCAAGGCATCACACAAATCTGCGCGTCCGAGAAGAGATCACAGAACCTCATTGGATTGTTCTTTCTCATCAACCCTACAGCCCCGATCTCAGACCTGTGACGTATCTGGTTGGCCCAATGAAGTATACTCTCTACAGAAAGCAGTACATGGGTGATTGGAAGGTTACTGGTGCAGCAAAACAAGGGTTCTGACGTCGAGCAGAGACTTGTACTGTTCAGGTATGGTGTGCGTACTGTAAGACCTTCAGTACACACACCATCAGATTATTTGACTTGTCGCTCTAACGAAGAAGGCGAGTGTCAGCAATATGTCTCATGGTCTTATCGTGGCATGTTTATCTTCTGACATTAGGTCAGACGATAGAAATGCCACTTGCACGCTTAAAGTAGCAGATTGACGATGACAAACTTTAAACAGAACTTGATTAATTTTCACACACTTTTATTAAAATAATAACAAGCATAAAAATTACTTAACTTGGTTCTGGACGCTATTTACAATTGACAATCTGAAGTTCCTTTGGTATTGGTACGTTAATCTTATTCTCACATATAGCTCTGATTCTTGACAAAAGTGTCTTCATGGCTAGGTACAGGAATATGGTAATCTTATTTGGCACAGACTGGAACTTGACTATAGACTGGTACAGACAAATGTAGAACTCGTACAGACTGGTACAGACTAGTGCAGACTCACTAATCGGAGGTCTGTACACTCGTTATAATACCTCGCGCGTTGATGTATCACTGTGCGAGTGTGATCCGCGAGGAGAAAAGGTTCTACGCTAGTAGCAATCTCATTGGCTGCATTACATATTGATACGCAGATATGCGGAAGCAGAATTTGGTCCATCTCTATGGCAGTGCCATCTCGTAGTGCGGAGACGGTTGAGCGCTGCGCCTGTGCTGTCGTGCTTAGTGGGGCGCGCCCTAGTGGAAAAGTTGTGTACGCGCTGACTATGCGGAACTATGTACACAACAGCAGGTATACAGGCTTTCCTAGTAAGATGGCGTAAGGCCGTCGCATTGAATGGATATTATGCTAAAAAGAAGTTTTTTTAGCGAAAAGAGTGGGGAATAATATGAATAAAACCAACCTCCTCTCCGAAAAAAAAAGTTTTGCATTAATTATTGAACGCTTCTTATCATACTGAACAATCCAGGGTATCGTCAGCCCTAGGTGCAACCCTGCCACACTGTCGCAGTCAGAATCGCCAAAAGTCCAAGCAAATGGAACGAGGCGGTATATTGCCTTGGTGTAACGCTGGAGACATCTGATATGTTGCCAGCACATCAGAAAAGTGTACGCCAAGGAACCCTTGTAAGGAGGCAAAATTTTGCCACTATACATTTAATGTTCCGGTAGATTTATATTAGATTACTGTTCACGATGAAAAATCGGATTATTAATCATTTCATTTGCTGGTACTGGCTGGCATCAAGTACTGAGAATTTCTGTAGTACTGTATGTCTGAGTGTTAATTAGGGCTGCATACTGACAGCAAGGGCGATGAGGGCCACGCGTCCCTGAGAAGCCGTTGTCGTCTAAATAGGGGCTGGGAAAAGTTTTGTCGTGTTCCTCAGGGGAAGACATTTACTGCCCTGAGAGAGAGCTGCACGTGGCAGCGGCGGTTTACGATGCTGGAGGCGGGAAACCCCCGTAGCGTGGACAGAGTCGGAGGGATGTTGCTCTCTAGTGGGAGGGAAAAAATTTCATAATAGCGTATCTGGAGAACGAACGTTGGGGCCGAAGAAGGCGAATCGTCATCCTTGTAGTGTGAAGGAATGCACGGGGTCACAAACGACGGTCGCGAGCTGACCTGTGAGGAATCTACTCGCAGGAAGCGCTGGGTCCCGCTTCCCACCAAAACGCAGAGACACGTTTCTGGTTGGGAGTGCTAAGTAGGAATAGCAAAAAAATGGTTCAAATGGCTCTGAGCACTATGGGACTCAACATCTTAGGTCATAAGTCCCCTAGAACTTAGAACTACTTAAACCTAACTAACCTAAGGACATCACACACACCCATGCCCGAGGCAGGATTCGAGCCTGCGACCGTACCAGCCCCGCGGTTCCAGACTGCAGCGCCAGAACCGCACGGCCACCGCGGCCGGCTAGGAATAGCAGTTATAGCTTAAACAACCAGTTTTTGGTTACACCGGTTTTCTTCGTCTCCAGTTTAACCTTACTGTTAAAACCTCTCAAAATAACCGGTTTCTGAAATAACCGATTTTCAGTTTTTAATTGTTACCATGCCCTGTAAAAAACGTAGACTTTGAACAAAGATTGAAAAATTCTAATGTATGTAAAATAGAATAGGTGCACGATCGGAATGGGGTTGAAGCTGCAGCAGAAATCTATCTCATTGTCTGCAGTAACGATTGCAAAGGTTTAGGAGATAGGTGTGGCAATAGCGAGATCGAAAGGTCACAAACCGACCATTTTTCTGCATCGTCACTTTTTGATGGTACCAATTTTTCACCTTGAAGCAACAACAAAATTAAGTTTTGAGTTATGAACCCTAGTTTATACCACGTCAATAAAATTATGGTTATATCTATCAAATTTACCTCCTCTTTCAAGAAACGTTGTGAATGTTTTCTCTTTAAATGTTGTCACAAATTTGTTGTTCCTCCTCCCGTTTTTAATCTTTGAAAGCAACTGGAGCATTGTCCTTCCAAACTAGGGATGGTACCACTCTGCAGTACAGTCCAAGGTCGACAGCGAGAAACTGCCATTTAGACAAGGCGGGGACAGACCCTACACACTGCATGTGCTCTCGTACCGTCTAATAGGTCACATGAGGCGACAACAGCTACATTACTGTCTCCAATGTTGTACCGACTCTTATGTCGTGGTTGTTGCCAGTTTCTAATGGCTCTGAGCACTATGGGACTTAACATCTGTGGTCATCAATCCCCTAGAACTTAGAACTACTTAAACCTAACTAACCTAAGGACATCACACACATCCATGCCCGAGGAAGGATTCGAACCTGCGACAGTAGCAGTCTCCAGTTTCTAACTCCAGGCGTTGTTATTAAAATAGTGATGATTGCTTTTCCCAATATCCATAACAATTTAATATGAAAATTTTTATCAACAAACATTACTCGTTTTCTTTTACAAATATTTATTTGAAAACCAAAAATTTTAGCACTGCTGCTATGGTAGATTGATACGCCAGCTTTTTACCAGATCATTAGCAAAAAAATTATAAAACCTGGTGCAACTGAGACCATCAAGTATCTATAAATACCGGTTATTCAGAGCTAAAATATCGGTACTGGTTTTCCCATCCCGACCGCTAAGGATGTAAAAAGGGAAATGGAACCTTACAAAAAATCTTCTGAAAGGAAATTGAGCTCCATGTGATTGGTTGGCAGATTCATCACTCGTATAGTGGGAGGTAATGTTTTTGTAACGGCCGCTAGGATTCGTCGCCTGAGCGCAAACGAAGATGCCGCGTATCCAGGAGGAGCCGTATACGACGTGAGCAAGCTTTTCCCTCCGGGAATACGTCGAGAGCACATCCCTGCGAGGATCAATGGAAGACACTTACCTCCGCGAATCGAGCTAGAGACTTCGCTGGGAGCGAGTGAAGTCGTTTCTCCATGACAGGGTTGTTATTCTGTTTACCTGAGTGCCGATTCTTAAGCTCTCTGGGTCTGAAACACACTGAAGTGCTTCTTTACGGGAGAATACTTAAGTCGAATTTCTGTTCCTTGTTAGGGAACAAACAGTACAATATTATACTGTTTGGTGAACTGGGAGTTCGCCGGCGGCATACCGGGTCCACTGTGTAGGCAAGGAATTACAAGTACGTCACGTACATCAGTTGCATGTATGGTGGAATCCGATATTGTGTAGTTCATATTTGTACAATTTTTTGTACTCTGCATGTTTTTTGAAAATAAATAATTTATGGTGTCCACGTTGTAATTAATTCTAACAGCATCCCGATGGGAATCATGGGTCTGATGTGCTAAACAGAAGTGAAGCAAAACCACAAAACGATACTTAGTTTTATGGAATTCCCTAGGTGTACGTTGGCAATGGCAGGGTCCAGAATGAAAGTGAGCGCTGATATGAAGGCACAGGTCTTGAGTTCAAGTCGCGGTCTGGCACACAATTTTAATACGTCAGAAAGTTCAGTTTCAATGGCAGGGCCATCTCGATCATTTGTAAGCGTGAGAGTTCCACAGTGGAGACAACATTAGCCAGCCACATATACACACGGCATACGTTACAAACACCTCGGAGGTTTATGCGCTAATGCATGTCTTCGGTCGTGCTTACATTGGGATCCCTCTGTAGATGTAAGGCTCCGATTCGCCGTGAATTACAGTATGTCACTTTCTTATGGAAAGATGTAGCCGTGAGTTCAAAGCGAGCCAAAAAGACCTTGAAATTTGTTCAGTTTCCAAGAAAACTGCACAACACCTCTCTGTTGCAAATCACTGGCATCCCATTGTATGTAAACCGCTTCATGAACCCCTGCAGAATTTTGATGCCTAAGTGTGGCGATCTTATACGGACATGTGGACATCAAATCAGTTTAACTTATCATCGACAGAAAACAAGTACATAAACAACAAAAGAAGACCGCCAAGAAACACACTGATGATCCAGAACATTATGGCACCCTACTTAATAGCCGGTATGTCCACCTGTGGCATGAATAACAGCAGCGACACGTCGTGACAAGGAAGCAATGATGCCTTTGTAGTTCACTTGAGGGAATTTGCATCACATATGTAGACCTAGGTCACCTACTTCCCGTAAAATCCGGGGAGGGGGCGATGAGCTCTGACGCAACGTTCAACCACATCATAGATACGATCGATCGGGTTCAGATCTGGCTAATTGGGGGGCCAGTGCTTCAACTGGAACTCGCCACTGTGTTCCTCGATCCACTCCATCACACTCCTAGACTTGTGGCATGGAGCATTATCGTGTTGAAGAATGCAACTACTGTCGGGTGACATGATAGTCATGAAGGGATGCACGTGGTCTGCAACCAGTATACGATACTCCCTGGCCGTCATCGTGCCTAGTGTGAGCCATAGATGCCCACATGAATGTTCCCCAGAGAATATTGGAGCCACCGCTAGCTTGTCTCCATCCCGCAGTACAGGTGACTAGGAGCTGTTCTCCTGACAGACGACGGATTCGCGCCCTCTCACCGGCAAGATGAAGAAGGTATTGGGATTCATAAGATCATTCAACGCTCTGCCACTGCGCCAATGTCCAGTGCTCATGGTCATGTGCCCATTTCACTCGCAGTTGCCTATGCCGTGCTGTTAACATGGACACATGCATGGGTCGTCGACTGCGGAGGCCCATCGTTAAGAGTGTTCTGATGTTAGTTCCTCCGCAGTTCATCTCCTGTCCATTTCACCAGCCTGCCCCGCCTACGACTTCCGCCATCTGAAATGGTGCGTGCCCCCCCCCCCCCCCCAAATCCCTCGACGTGTTGAAGACACTCATCACAGCACACATCGAACACCCAACAAGTGGTGCAGTTTCCGAAATGCTCGCGCCAAGCCTCTGGGCCATCAAAATCTGCCCTCTGTCAAACACAGATAGATCGATCACCTTATCCATCCTATATACTGACAGCACTCTTACTGATACTACATGCACCCTGCGTGTGTCTGACTAGCAGTCATTCCTCGCGAGGTGGAGCAACTATCGTCTGGACTGGTTTATAGCGATAGCAGGCCGGTAATCATAATGTTCTGGATGATCAGTGGTAGATTACACCCTGAAACAGGACCTTTAGAGCCGTTTCTTAACGGAGTAGCTTTTTTTAAGGACATTATCTGTAGTTGATGCTACAAGTCACCTGTAGATGAAGGTGACGTCTTTGGAAGAGAGCGTAGGTTTTATGCTTTTTACATTGAGGTGACAAAAGTTGTGGAATATCTCCTAATTTTATGTCGGTCATGCCTTTGCCCGGCGTATTGCAGCAACCCTGCGTGGCATGGACTCCGTAATTCGTTGGAAGTCCCTTCAGAAATGTGGAACCATATTGTCTCTACAGCCGTCCATAAATGCGAAAGTGTTGTCGGTGCAGTATTTTGTGCACGAACTGACTTCTCGATTACGTTTCATGTCGGGTGATCTGGGCGGCCAAACCATTCGCCGAACTGTCCAGAATGTTCTTCAAACCAATCGCGGTTAACTATCGCCCAGTGACATGGCACATTGTCAGCCATAAAATTTCATTCTTGTTTGGAAGCATGAAGACCGTGAATGGCTGCAAATGATATGCAAGCAGCTAAACGTAACATTAACAGTAAATGATCGGTTCAGTTAGACCAGAGGACCCAGCCCATTCCACGTAAACACAACCCACATCTTTATGGAGCCACCACCAGCTCGTACAGTGCCTCGTTGACAATTTGGGTCAATGGCTTGATGGAGTCTGCGCCGCACTCGAACACTACAATCAGCTCTTGCCAACTGAAATCGGGATTCGTCTAACAAGGCCAAGGTTTTCCAGATGTCTAGGGGCCAACCGGTATGATCAGCAGCCCAGGAGAGGCGCTACAGGCGATGTCGTGCTGTTAGGAAAGGGACTCGCGTCGGTCGTCTGCTGCCATAGCCCATTAAAGCCAATTCGCCGCACTATACTGACGGATATATTCGTCTTGCGTCCCACATTGATTTCTGCGGTTATTTCACGCAGTGTTACTTGTCTGTTCCCACTGACAACTCTACATAAACGCCGCTGCTCTCGGTCCAAGTAAAGGCAGCCGGGCACTGCGTTGTCCGTGATGAGAGAGAATGCGTGAAATGTCTTATTCTCGGCACACTCTTGTCACTGTGGATCACGGAATATTGAATTCCCTAACGATTTCCGAAATGGAATTTCCTATGCGTCTATCTCCAACTACCATACGGCGTTAAAAGTCAGTTAACTCCCATCGAGCGGCCATAATGACGTAGGAGAACTTTTCACACGAATCACCTGAGTACAACTGACAGCTCCTCCAACGGACTGCCCTTTCATACCTTGTGTACGCGATACTGCCACCATCTGTATACATGCATATTTCTGTCCCATTACTTTTGCCACCTCACTGTAACGTACAGACGTGGAAGTCCAATGGACGAGGACAAGGGCACCTGACGGGAGTTTGAAATGAAATATTTAAATAACCTGAATTCTGATTTATTTTGCCACATGTGTGTACATAGGGGCTCGCTGAGACCGAACTGTGAAGCCGTCGGCTAGTCTAAGTGGGTAGAGCAATGGGAGGAGAGAGGCGACAGTACAGATATGAACTAGCTGATGGCTGGTCGAGAAGAGCAGAGCCATGGGCAGATTGCCTTAAGCCACAGCTCGATACAAGAGCGAAAACACGGTACCGAGCAGCCTGTCCTCTTAACTCCAGTGTGTGTGTGTGTGTGTTTGAGGTTTACTGGCGCTAAACAGCGTGGTCATAAGCGCCCAAGCACATAAAAACAGGAACATATGCAGTGAAGGGACTAAGACGAACAGCGATCAAGGAGAATGGCTAAAAGACGCAGACTTGATGCAGTTCCAGATCCCCACATACAGGGGCAAAACAAGAGGAGAAGGAACACACTAAAAAAGGAAAGGAAACACAAGGAAAAGAGAACAGAAACCGAAGGGAAACAAGGAGGTAATCGTGACTGGCGGACCTCTTACCTAAAACCTGGGTGAGCCAGTCACCCAGCAGCACATTAAAACCCTCTCCCTAAAATCCGAGGCAAGAGATTGGACAGGACACAAAACCGTAAGACCTTAAACACAGTCGCTGCGTCGTCTTGCAAAATAGAGGGCAAATCCGGTGGCAAAGAAACCACCGCCCTCTGGTCAGAGAATAAAGGACAGTCAAGTAAAATGTGGCGGACAGTAATCAGGACGCCACAAGCACTGCAGATTGGGGGGTCCTCCCGCCGGAGTAAAAAACCATGCGTTAAGGGACTGTGCCCGATGCGGAGGCGAGTCAGGAGATCCTCATCCCGCCTGTATGACTGGTAGGACGTACACCATGGTCGCGTAGTGGCCTTTACCAGACGCAGCTTATTGTCAGAAACTGCCAGCCACTCCTCTTCCAATTGATGCATAACACGAAAACGCAAAAGGGAGGTTACAGCATGGAGGGGGACGGCACGTTCAACAACGTGAGGGAGGGAACATGCATCTTTGGCAGCCACATCCGCCAGTTCGTTTCCCCTAATACCCACGTGCCCCGGCACCCAGCAGAAAGAAACCTCCTTCCCCTGCCGTTGCAGGTGGAGTAGGGCGTCATGGATGTTCTGGACCACCGTATCCGCTGGGTACAAGTGTTGCATGGTCTGAAGGGCACTCAGGGAGTCAGAACAGATGAGGAACTTAAGACTGGGAACACATCTCATCTGCTCCAATGCCCGCAAGATTGCAAACAATTCAGCATCAAGGATGGTAAACGCCGCAGGAAGCCGTGACTTGACGACTCGATCAGGGAAAACAACAGCACAACCAACAGAGTCCCCCTGTTTAGAGCCATCTGTGAATACAGGTACATGGTCGGGATGCTGGTTTAAAACATCGTAAAATAAGGAGGTAAAAACAAACGCTGGAGTGCAGTTCCTCCGGTTCTCCGACAAGTCTAGAAGGATGCTGCGCCTCTGGAACAACCAGGGAGGCAGGCGAGTGAAACCTTGTCGTTGGGGGGCCATACGCTCCACAACAAGGAACTCAAGCAAATGCTTGGCACGAATCCCAAATGGTCTCGTTGCCCTGGGACGACTGGAAAAAGAGACGTTCCATAGGCGGTCGGGCAACGGTAGGGTACGCAGGGGAGGTAGGACAGGCAAGGAAATGACACACCCGTCGCACCATGAGGAGTTTCCGCCGGATGGCGAGCGGCGGTTCCCCTGCCTCAGCACACAGGCTGGGGATGGGACTGGTACGGAAGGCACCAGTGGCCAGCCTGATACCCTCATGGTGTACTGCGTCAAGGATCTTCAGATACGAAGGCCTTGCTGACCCATACACGGTGCAAGCATAGCCAAGACGCGATCGGACGAAAGCCCTATAAAACTGCAGCAGACGCGCCCGATCTGCTCCCCAGGACCGATGGCTCAGACACTTCAAAATATTCAGTGCCTTCATGGCCCGCACCTTGAGGTCTTTAAGGTGAGGCAACCACGACAACTTGGAATCAAAAGTGAGGCCCAGGAACCTCACAGTGTCTCTAAAAGGAAGAACGGTGTCCCTCAGACGCAATTCAGGGGAGGTAAAAGGACGCCGAGAACGATTAAAATGAACACACACATTTGCCTGCAGAAAAGGTGAAACCCGTCTTTGTAGTCCATGCCTCTAAGTGCTTTATCGTAAGCTGCAACTGCCGACTAGCAGTGACAAGACTGGAGGAAGAACAGAAAACAGCAAAATCGTCCACAAACAAGGAGCATTGGGCAGGACTCCGGATAGTGGACGTGATACTGTTAATAGCGACGGCAAAGAGGGTGACACTTAAAACGCTGCCCTGAGGAACACCATTCTCCTGCACGTACAAATCAGATAGCACATTACCAACCCGATACCGAAAGAGACGGTGAGAAAGAAAGGACCGAATGAAGATGGGGAGACGGCCACGAAAGCCCCACTCATGGAGTTGATTGAGGATAAGGCGGCGCCAAGTAGTGTCATACACCTTATTAATGTCAAAGAAGACCCCTAGACAATGCTAGTTACGTAGGAAGGCCTGCTGGATGGCGGCCTCAAGCAGGGTCAAGTTGTCTATAGTGGAACGACATCTCCGAAAGCCACACTGAGAGGGGCTAAGGAGCTGCCTGGTCTCGAGCAGCCAAACCACGCGGCGGTTGACCATGCGTTCCAACGTCTTCCCAACACAGCTCGTCAAAGCAATACTCCGATAACTACTGGGATGCGTTCGGTCCTTCCCTGGATTGAGGAGGGGAATCAAAATCGCCTCCCTCCACGAGTCAGGGTACGTGCCGGATAACCATATCATATTAAAACAGTTCAGGAGAACTTCCTTGGGTGGCAGCAACAAGTGCCGCAGCATGCTGTACCGGATTTGATCATGACCAGGCGCAGTATCATGAGCCACAGACAGCGCAGAATCCAGTTCCCGCATTGTGAAGGGGCAGTTGTAGGGTTCAGAATTTAGAGACCGGAAGTCCAAGTGACCCCTCTCGATGGCAGTGCGGTAGCGGCAGAAATCTGGATCACAGTTAACAGTGGCGGTAGAGTCCGCAAAATGCATGGCCAGTGTCTGGGCAATGTCTCTCGGCGCTGTGAGGAGACATCCCTGATGCAGCAATGCCGTGACAGGTAACCGGCTGAGTTTCCCGGAAATCCTCCTGATGGCTTCCCATACTTTCGTAGAACTAGTGGAGCAAGAGATGGAGTTCAAGAATGACTGCCATGACCGTCGTTTGCTCTCGCCGCGCTCTGGCCCTTGCCACCCGAAAGGACGCAAGATTGTCAGCTGAGAAACGGCACTTGAAGCGGCGCAGAGCTGCACGGCGGGCTCGGATGGCTGAGCGGCACTCAGTGGCCCACCAAGGGACAGGACGCCGCTTGGGATGACCGGATTACCGTGGGATTGACAATTCAGTAGCATGGGAGATCACGGCTGTAACATGGTCTACCCATTCGTGGACGCTCGCATGGTGTTCCAAAACAGCCAGTTGGCTGAAAAGTGTCCAGTCAGCTCTGCAGAGGTGCCACCGGGGCGGCACTGGTAATGCCACAGCCTCATCCAAGAGGCGAATCCAAAGGGGGAAGTTGTCACTAGAATTGAGGTCAGCAGCAGCCTCCCACAGAGCAGAATCCGCAAGTGCTGGAGAGCAAAAGGAAAGGTCAATAGCTGATGACGACCCGGAAGCAGTACAGAAATGAATGGGAGCACCAGAGTTGAGGATGCACAGTTCTTCAGACATCATGAGGCTTTCCAGAATGCGACCCCTGGGGCAAGTAGTCGGAGAGCCCCATAAGACATTATGAGCGTTGAAGTCCCCCAGAAGAAGAAATGGGTGGGGGAGTTGGCTAATAAGGTCCGTGAGAGCCTCAGAGTCTATCGCATCCGGAGGCGGTAAATAAACTGAACAGACTGTGAGCCTCCGACCCACAAGAATGTCAACTGCAACTGTTTGCAAGTCGGTGACGAGAGGGAACTCAGATGAGGGGTGCATGTCAGAAACAAAAACCGCAACACCACCCTTTGCCCTTTCCCCCGTCAGATCATCTTTTCGATATACGGTATAGCCCCGTAAAGAAGGAGCATCATTGGCTCGAAAATGTGTCTCTTGGAGACATAAGCAGAAGGGGCTCTCTCGTATAAGGAGTTGTAATTCGGCCACATGCGTCCTGAACCTATTCAGGTTCCACTGTCATATGGGAGCCAGTGATCAGGGTGGCTGAACTTTCACCCTGCCTCTGTGCTTTGGAGGTGAGCCCGTACTGGCCGGAGATTTATTCCTGGGGCGAAAAGATCGCCCCCGGTCGACATCAATGTCCATAAGCTCCGATGACGACCGACGGGAGATGTCGGACAGTACTGGGCCTCGTCATCGGACTGACGCTGACTAGTCTCCTCAGGTGGCAAAACCTTCACCTTCTGAGGCTTTGTCTTAGGGGGCTTAGAATGCAGAGCCTTGTCAACAGTTGGAGCTTTACTCGCCTGGGCAGAAAGCGCCATATGGGGAGAGGCAGGAAGTACCCCAATGTCAGCAACCACGGCCTTGCCCGACGTAGCAAACAACCGCAGCAGCACAAGTGCACTGGCAATCGCAGGTATTAGTGCTAACACTAGCAACCTCCGTTTGCGTAGCAACAGTGGCCATTTGTACCGGTTTTTTCGGAGCGTAAGAGAAAGATGTTGAAAACACAGGAGGTTGCATGGCCTTAAAGAGCTTCTTGGCCTCAGCATAGGGGATGCGCTTGGATGTTTTAATCTCCTGTACCTTCCGTTCTTCGAGATAGATGGGGCAGATCCGGCTCCAGACAGGGTGACTCCTAGAGCAATTCACGCACTTCACAGGCGATGGACAATCGGCTCCGTCATGGGCAGGCTGACCACATTTACCACAAGTGGCTATCCCATTGCACCCCAACGTAGTATGCCCAAAGCGCTGACATTTAAAACAGCGCATTGGGTTGGGGAAATATGGCCGTACTGGCAAACGTAAGAACCCCGCTTTAACATGCTCTGGGAGTCTCGGGCAACTGAACGTGAGGATAAACGAGTCAGATTTGACGAGGTCCCCATCGACTCGTATGCTGCACGTCAACAATACCTTCGTCAGCCCACTCAGATTTTAACTTGTCTTTGGGGATATCCACCAAGTTCCTACACGTCACAACACCCTTACTATAATTCAAAGTGGAGTGGAGCTCGGTCTCGATAGCGTACTCTCCGAGACAGGTTGCTTTCCGAAGGGAAGCGACTTGACGGGAACTAGAAGTCTCAACTAACAGAGTCCCACTGCGCAGTCGCTTTACAGATTTCAGTGTTCCTGCAATTCCCTCAAGACCCTTGCGGATGTAAAAGGGAGAAACCCTCTCAAAGCTACCCTCCTTCCTTTTAATAATCAAAAACACATTCTGATTATCAGCACGTGCTCCGTTACTACAGTCTGTTAAATCTCTAGCAACACCAGGCGCTGGAGGACTCGCAGCGCGTAGCCGCTTTTTCGATGGGGTGTGTTTTCCTACCAGTGGCCCACTCAAGCCACTGGTAGGGGGAAATGTAGAGGTCGAAGGGTCCATTGCGGTCCCACGAGCAGCTAGGGAACTAAAGGTCCCCTCAGACAGAGCCCCTCGTGCCTGAGTAAGCCTTATACAACTGGGGTGCCGCAGGTGCCCCAGGGGTTGCCCGCTTGCGACTGTTCCACCCCAACAGCCATGCATTTCTAGGCGCAGAGCACACCGCACCTCGCAATCCAGGCGGTCAAGCCAAGATTATCATTCCCCGCAGCACACAACATTTCACCGCCGCGCCGTACGGTGGTCGCTGAAGCATGTCCCGGGGTTACGGTGACAGGAGACTGGCGGCGCAGACCAGTCCCCAGTTCAGGACCCCGGGGTCGCCAAGCCCGTACTCAGCAAGTGAATGCTGAGCCCCTGGGGGACTCTTAACTCCAAGGAGCAGCGAGCAACCAACACGTGACACCTCTTTTGCTATTTCTATTGTCTTGCTATGGTGTCGTGGATGACCGGAAACAACAGCGTCTGCCGGCCGTGGTGGCCTCGCGGTTCTAGGCGCTTCAGTTCGGAAGCGCACTACCGCTACGGTAGCAGGGTCGAATCCTGCCTCGGGCATGGATGTGTGTGATGTCCTTAGGTTAGCTAGGTTTAGTAGTTCTAAGTTCTAGGGGACTGATGACCTCAGATGATAAGTCCCATAGTGCTCAGAGCCATTTGAACCAACAGCGTCTGCTGACGCCACCGTTCTTTCCGGAACATGAGCTCTGTTCGATGCATAGTTTAAAAACGTGACGAAAAATTGGGAATAAAGTTTTGTACCAAAAATGTAAAATATTCAGAAAACACTGGCGAGCCATATGCTGGCAAACATAGTCGAGCTGGGATGAGACCAGGTATAGGTAAATCCAAAGAATACTAGCATGATTCACATACCAAGATGGGTGGGCAAGCAAGCAAAGAGCGTTAAGTTTCTGCATGCAACTAGTCCTTAGATGACGAATGTGGCGTTGCCAAGTCAGCTTCTTATCAAAAAGGAGACCAAAGGAAAGAAACTGTGCAACGCCGTCCGCGGTGGTCTCGCGCTTCTAGGCGCTCAGTCAGGAACCGCGGGACTGCTACGGTCGCAGGTTCAAATCCTGCCTCAGGCATGGATGTATGTGATGTCCTTAGGTTAGTTAGGTTTAAGTAGTTCTAAGTTCTAGGGGACTGATGACCACAGATGTTAAGTCCCATAGTGCTCAGAGCCATTTTTTGAATCAAAAGTCTGCAGCAATTTCCACGCACTGGGTATCCAAGAAGATGTCTAGGTCAGGCTGGGCCATGGTATGACGACAGAAATGCATGACCCAGATTACGGGAAAGGGTCCACGCAGACGCCTGTAGGATGGGAGCTTGGAGCTGGCGTTCAGCCGAGGCTCTTAGTAGGAATGTGCGAAATGCAAGAGTCGTCTACTTATTACAGTGCATGGATGACCAGTGGCCTGAACAGAGGTCATAAGCCTACTGATGGTGATGAGGAACAGTGCGACACTCAGGACAGAACCTTGTGGGACGCCATTCTCTAGGAAATGTGGAGAGCTGACTGAAGTAGCAACGCGAACCCAGACAACCGCTGACGACAGAAAGCCAGTAGGGAGCCACAAAATCCCCAGTCAGAGAAGGTAAATAAAAACGTGATGGCGTCAAAGTGGTGCCGTATGTCTTATGTGAGTCAAAAAGACTGTAATGTAGTGTGGGTGTTTAGGAAAAGCCTGTCGGATTGCTGTTTCCAAGTGGACCGAATGGTCTGTTGTGGATCGTCCATCCTAGACAGGGGGAAAGAGGCTCGAGACTCGAGAATCCAATATAATCTGTAGGCAACCATCCTTTCAAGCAGTTTTCAGAGCACGTTGGTGAAGCTAATCGGTCGGTAGCTATCAAGAGATGTTGGGCTTTCACCTGGCTTAATGACTGGTAATATGATATTGTTTTCCCACTGTGAAGGGAAGACACATTATAGATAAATACAGTTGAACACGTGAGTAGATGTAATATTTGAGTAATATTCAGGTGTCGAATATAAACTGACCCAAGGCCTGGGACCATATCATAAGACGAGGTAAGAGCCTTAAGCAGTTAACAGTCGCTGAAATTTTCATTATGTGATTCGGAATAGTGGGGGAGGGGGTGTTTAACATATGGGGATGTCTTCAACCTGTCGTCTCTGCAGTAGAAAAAGACAGCCATATACGAAGCGGTTGGCAGTGCTGTCGTAAAGTGGGTTGCAAGGCGTTCAGCAAGAACTGATGCATCGTTACAAAAACCACCCTGAGGGGCAAGACCTGGAACAGTTGTGGTCCTTGGTGGCCCAGAAGGCCACATGGCTTGGTCCACATATGGGATGGAGAGACATACATTTCCAAAGAGGAGACTTACTTAGATAGCGAGCCTTAGCACGAAATCGCTTAAAAGTGACGAGCTGGATCTGCAAAAGATGTCGTTTGAAACGTTGCGAGGCTCTTCAGGGATCCTGAATCGCTACTGAAATGTCTTTGGTCCACCATGGCACCGGCCGGTGGCGGAGGGGCCTGTAGAAACGGGAACGGCAGTTTCAATGTCGTAGATGATCGCATTGGAGGCATCTTGAACAACCTCGTTCAACTGCCAGTTGTCTTTTCGAAGCACCCAGTGAGGTAGTCAGTGGCAAGGAAGCGAAAGGATCACTGAAAAGCGGTCACAGACACAAAGAGCTTCATATAATGGTCCATGCAGTGAAGCTACGAGATTGAGGGAAGAGTTCGTTAGACTGATAGCTGAAAAGTGCCTTGGGTAACTCAGAAGTGGATAGGAGAACCGTCACTGAGGAGGGAAAGGTCATTGTAGAAAAGAAGCTGGACTAGTAGAAGGCGCATACCAAATGAAGTAGTACTCTCCTACAGAGAGTGGTGTGCCCCTAAATCCCGAGTAGGGGGAAAAGGGAGGAAAGATATTGGATTAAGGCGGTCAGCTCAAGTAAGTGGTCTGCATGGAGGTATGTAAACGTTGCAAATGATCATTTGATTCATTTTCATATGCACTGCTATTGTTTCCAATGTAGTATGGAGGGAAATCCACTGAGCACATCTGTCCACATACGCAGACTCATCCACATGCCTGGTTCTGACAGAATGCACGATAACACAGAACATTCCAGGAATGTTCATCAGTGAAGTGCATTTCTTGCAGAGCAACAAGAATACGCAGAAGAGGTGGAAATAAGGTGTTGTAGTTGTGGCAGGTGACGGTAATATCCACTACAGTGGTAATGAATGATCACATTACAGGTGTCCACGTTCGGCGTGAAGGGGTCAGGAGACTCGTCATACGTAAGAATCGCTGCCTACCACCACTAGGGGTGGAACCACATCAATTGTTTCAGAGACGACAGCTTTGGGGGATCAGACGCCTCTGGGATCACTGGAGTAGCTTTGTACGGACTCATTATCATCATCATCATCATCGTCGTCGTCGTCGTCATCATCATCATCAACATCAGCATTTCGTCTTCTTCGCAGACGTTGGTGGCCAGGATTCTTCAGAGGTCCTACCCGCGACAAAGGAAGAGCAGGCAGCCCTGGGACCCACAGCCAATAGCTGACGTCGGGCCTCTGGTCTGTGGGTTTCCAGTGAGAAGGGTCCTAAGACGGTGCTTTGTCGCTGGTAAATGAGAGAGGAGAAAGCTGTTCCTCCAGCCGCATGTGGCAAATGATTCCCAAGGACAGTCCAGTGGGAACCAAAGGAGAGAAGGGCTCTGGGGGAACTGGTTTCAAAGAAATTGAGGTACTGGGAATGACTGCTGTGACTTCGCACAATTGGACATCATCAGGATATAAGCGTTCATATTTTTTGTATACATATTTTATACAGCAGGCGGCCAATACATTTATATTCCTATATTTTCTTTTCTTTCTTGAAGACTGAGCATACCAGTGAATGTGAAAGAAAGTGCTATGTGCAGTTGATACAGAAGGCTGGCTGTTCACAAGGGCTACCTTCGAAAAGTGATTGTCCACAGTTAACACATTTTGGGCCATTGAGCAATGGGTTGACATATGATCACAGTGCAATCAACGAAAGCAAGTAAACTCGTAATGCCTGTAATCCATGGCTTTACCTTTCAAACGGTAAGATAATGGCGCCTGTATCTATTCTATTATCCTTGGGACCTTTTGGGCGCGTCGGACAACATGTACGCCTCGCCATTCAAGATCAGCCTGTAGTTCTTCGTCTGTTTTGTGAGTGAGCCCTCAGTGGGCGATGATTGATGGCATAATACTCAAAGTATTGTCTGGGGCAATGGTCACTGGTATGACACCCAGGTGTTCACGTGCCTGAAGAGACGTAGATTAGCAGCAGAAGAGGCTTTAATCAATAGTAATTCATCCCACATTTTTCCTACTGACCCAGCTTCTCTTAATTTATCTTCAATTCGTTCCACAAAAAATAATGGCTCTGTCGGAGTAAAAGAGTCTCCATCAGTTCAGTAAATACTAAGTACTGGGTAAATTGTTTCGCCCCTACCCAAAGGGTAGCCAGTCTAGGGTAAGCAGTAATGTTGTAACTGTACGCTTTGAAGTTTCGATTTCTATCTGAAGAAGCAGCCGGATCAGAACTGCCATTGCTGTGCTGTAATTTAATACTTTTCATGTGCGAAACATACGCCCTGATGCCACCTACTAGAATCAAGGGCTCTCCCCACACGCGCCACACAGCCGCAGCAGAGGCCTATTGGCACAAAGGCCATTGCCTGGAATCCTGATGTCCCATGAAGATCTTCTCCTTGGCACGTGTAAGGAGCTACAAGCTCTGCCATCAGCAGAGTAATGTCCGCTTTGTCAATGGGCTCAATCACACGGGTACACACGAAGCACACCATGTAGGACTGGCTGTGATGCCCAAGTATGAGCTTACGCAGATACCGTGTGCAGATGGTCTTCAAAACTGCATAAAATAGGCGATATTTCAGGAGTTCTTCCCCAGTCGGTCCACACTACCGAAAAATTTTGGAAAATGAATGTCTAATCCAAAAGGAAACCACAAATTACTTCAGCCAAAAGGTGGTGAACGAAAGAATATTCCAAGAAAAGAAGGCAGAATCTAGGGAATGGTCGGGTTGGCATCAAAGGCTGAGAAAGAAAGGAAGAGAAGGAAGAATAGAGTTGAGAGACTGCAGCACACAAAAGGAAGGAAGGAGATGCTGCTATAGCTTGGGACCAATGCTCACCACGCCCGTACTCTCGTGAGTCTAGAGCCCCCTGAAGGGGGGGGGGGGGGGGGTATATTAACTATCAACGCGACTGAAGGCAGTCAGGCATTTCGAATATTAGAGTATGAATACAACTGACCTGTGCAGGCGATACGATCCTTAGCAATGATATTATTTCCTGTGCTGTGTGCATAATTATCTTAATAAAGTTGAGGTTAATTTTTAGCAAACTTCTAAATTAGAAGGCCGTTCGTACTCCTGTTGATAACCGCTCACTTTTTACAACACGCTTTCTGCGAAAAATGGAAAGAAAGTCTCTTGCTTAAGGCATGAGCCTCTATCCATCACACCACGTATTCCATTCATATTTGCTTGCACATGTTATATGTTGTGCACCCTAGTAGTAAAAATGCGCGCTACAGGCCTAAAGCATGGGAATTTGATCATAAATGTATTCCATCTGGGATAGTAGACATGGAAGATCAAATAAGAAATAAGTAATGATAAGCCCAATCACTGAAAGTGGTGTTCGAATTGCAGAGCGGATAGCTGATACCCACCAACAAGAACCTTTCAACGAAATCGATGAACAGACAAAAAATTAATTGAAATGCTATTGGTTACTGCCCGTCGATTTAACTTGTGAAGAAGCACTGTTTGGATCCCAGGGAACCAGGATAGAACTACCGCTGTCAGGATAAACTATCATGATCAGTGAAATATGAATTTCAATGGTTATCTCTGGTAAAACTGTATATTAACTGTGTGCACATGAGTTACAGTGCAGTAGGCCACACGTCATTTCATTTTCTGGGTTATAGGTACATGCGAGCAATATAAAGTTCACAGCCGCGCGCGATTAGCCCAGCGGTCTTAGGCGCTACAGTCATGGACTGTGCGACTGGTCCCGGTGGAGGTTCGAGTCCTCCCTCAGGCATATGTGTGTGTGTTTATCCTTAGGATAATTTAGGTTAAGTAGTGTGTAAGCTTAGGGACTGATGACCTTAGCAGTTAAGTCCCATAAATTTCCACACACATTTTTTATCCTGCCTCGGGCATGGATGTTTGTGATGTCCTTAGGTTAGTTAGGTTTAAGTAGTTCTAAGTTCTAGGGGACTGATGACCTCAGCAGTTAAGACCCACAGTGCTCAGAGCCATTTGAACCATTTTATAAAGTTCACAAACAAATCGTTCAAACGGCTCTGAGCACTATGCGACTTAACTTCTGAGGTCTTCAGTCGCCTAGAACTTAGAACTAATTTAACCTAACTAACCTAAGGACATCACACACATCCATGCCCGAGGCAGGATTCGAACCTGCGACCGTAGCAGTCGCACGGTTCCGGACTGCGCGCCTAGAACCGCGAGACCACCGCGGCCGGCCAGCAGTTCAGATTTAGGTTTTCCGTCACTTCCCTAATTCACTCCAGGCAAATGCCGGCATGGCTCCTTTGAAACGGCACAGCCGATTTCCGATTTCCTTCCCCTTTCTCGACATCATCCAAGCTTGTGATCCGTCTCTAATGAGCTTGATGTCGACGGGGCGTTAAACCCAGTCACCCTTCCTTGATGACAAGTGAACCACAGGGAACGATTGAAATGACGTGGCAACTGCAAACGTACTCCAAATTTGAAGCAGGTGGGGTAGTACGAGTCTTGCGGGAAATCGTCTAAATTGCAACCAGGTTCACCGCGCAATTTTGCCGATCTATAGAAAAAACGAAGTATCGCGTCTAGCCGTAGTTAAATGGCGCTAACAATTTTAACCAGACCGCACAGACGAGGTTGATACTGATCGGTTCAAAAAATGGTTCAAATGGCTCTGAGCACTATGGGACTTAACATCTGAGGTCATCGGTCCCCTAGAACTTAGAACTACTTAAACCTAACTAACCTAAGGACATCACACACATCCATGCCCGAGGCGGGATTCGAACCTGCGACCGTAGCGGTAGCGCGGTTCCAGACTGAAGTGCCCGATACTGATCGGGAAGTCCAGATATTGCACCATGCGATTTCAGTCTCCAACAAGCTGAAAGAACATCTGCGAGAAAAGAGAATTTCCAACAATCAGGACGCTGACACAACGGTTCTTCTGCGAGTGGATTTTTGTCGCTCAGGAAATGGATGACCTGCGGAACGTTCCAATCATTGTTTACAGAGACTTTGTTACTATGTTCCAAAACAGTGTCATTTATCTGTGTCACATTGAAATGCAGTGGAGCATTGAATAAAATTCATTTGCTCTGCCATAACAACGTGTAAATTAATTTTTGAACTCCCCACGTAATTATATAGCACAGGAACGAAGATAAGGTCTACTTCGTGCCTGATTTCATAACAGCTTTGCAAATTAGGAGTGTGCTATGTTGGTGCCAGCGCTACACGAAATATCAGCGAGAAACCGCTGTCCGCGTGACGTGCTGTCAGTTTAGGCTGAAGAAGCGTGACTCGACTGCAAAAACAACCACGCGTCACACGAAAGCCGTCACTCAATAAACGTGTTTTCGTTCCCTTTTTCAGCGTGGGCACCTTCATCGGACTTTTTTACCTCGGCAGTACTAACAAACTGTGAATAAAACCTAATGCATTCGAAGTGGTACGGTAATTTCCTGCATCCGTTACATGGTTTTTATTTTTTGAACTATACAAAATTTTATGCTTATCGCAGATCATTACAGAATCTGTACATATTGCTTATTTACAGTCCCTCTGCCGAAAATGCCGAATTTATGGAAAGAAATAGCTTAGAAAAATTCTGTACAGTGGAACTGGAAAGTTAGTAACAAACTCGGACAAAACAACATAAAAAGAGAGAGCTTCAAAGTGAGGGGGATGACTGTTGCAGCTACATTTCTTCCTCGATCATTATCTGTTGTTCTCCGTTTTACCATGTGCAACTTAGTAACAAGTGTGCGACGTGATGTTCTTCGAGAAGACGACAATACCTCCTACAGCGCAAGAGATGTTCTACCTCCAGGACCGCCTGATAGCACACTGTGTAATTTGTGTTTTGTGGAAGTTTGTTGTTTACTACTTCATATAGAACGGTAAGGAGACGTAGGCTACAGGGTTATACGGTAACTGTCGTCGCAGAAACCTCAACAGGAACAGAACTGACTAGCGAATAAGTTGAAACAGTAAACAGAAGATACAGTTACACTATGTTATCAAACGTATTCGAACACTTGGCTGGCTCTGAGCACTATGGGACTTAACATCTACGGTCATCAGTCCCCTAGAACTTAGAACTACTTAAACCTAACTAACCTAAGGACATCACACAACACCCAGTCAGCACGAGGCAGAGAAAATCCCTGACCCCGCCGGGAATCGAACCCGGGAACCCGGGCGGGGCAAGCTAGAACGCTACATCATGACCACGAGCTGCGGACAAACGCTTGGCTGAAAATGACTTACTAGTTCGTGGAGCCTTCCATCGGTGATGCTCGAATTCAGTATGGTGTTGGCCCACCCTGAGCCTTGATGACAGCTTCCACTCTCGCAGGTATACGTTCAATCAGGTGCTAGAAGTTTTCTTGGGGAATGGCAGCACATTCTTCAAGAAGTGCTGCATTGCGGTGAGGTATCGATGTCGGTCGGTGAGGCCTGGCACGAAGTCGGCGTTACAAGACTTCCCAACGGTGTTCTACAGGATTCAGGGCAGGACTTGGAGCAGGTTAGTCCATTACAGAGATGTTATTGTCGTGTAACCACTCCGCCACAGGCCGTGCATTATGAACGGTGCTCTATCGTGCTGAAAGCTGTAATCGCCATCTCCAAATTGCTCTTCAACACTGTTGGCACTACACACGCTGGCAGATGGCGTTCACCGGGCTTTCGCCTTACCCACACCCTGCCGTCGGATCGCCACATTGTGTACCGTGATTCGTCACTCCACACAACCCTTTTCCAACTGTTCAGTCGTCCAATGTTTCCGCTCCTTACACCAAGTGCTGCGTTGTTTGGTATTTACTGGCCTTATGTGTGGCTTATGAGCAGCCGCTCGACCACGAAATCTAAGTTTTCTCACCCCCCGCCTAACTGTCATTGTACTTGCAGTGGATTCTAATGGAGTTTGGTATTCCTGTGTGATGGTCTGGATAGATGTCTGCCTATTACACATTACAACGTGCGCCAGCACAAGGCGCTCACCTGCAGTTTAGCATGCCATGGCCGATCGTATTACGCCATTATTTTAGTTTTACAAGGTGTCACCAGGTAATAAATAACTACCGTTGTCCATATAGCAATGGGAAAAGCATTGTAGTCGGAAAATGATTAGCAAAAACATGTCGTAGCAAATAATAAGTCGTAGTACAGTCAGAGAATGACAGAAAACGGTAAAACTAGGGAATGGAAACATGAGAAAGGGTTGGGATGTAACAGTGAGAGAAATTATATTATAGCGTAGAATGACATTACAAGTAAATCGAAATCTTAGAAACAGGAACTGCCAACAACAGTAAGACCCAAAAATGGGGCAGACTGAGTCTATAAATAAAACCGAGAAAAATTTAAAATATCGTCAAGGAGGAAGAAATAGTCTGTGTATCTGCTTAGAACAAAGCTACGTTTTTTTTTAGGTAAAACGAAATTTTGTAGTTGCAGGCTCTGGTTTCGCGAAATCCTGCTGCATTATGGTTAAGTATTTGTTAACATGCTACTAACTACAAATAGGGATGAAAATTTAAAGGCAGTACAAAGGGCGGTAATTACTTTCAGTCGTTGCTTTCTTAGTAAGTGAGGAGAACTGTTATTGCTGGACGAAATAAACGTCATAATTTATAATGCTAAACGGCAATATACACTGCGTATTTCTGATCTTATTATTACTACACAGCTAATATGAATCAAACGTCTAAAGATGCTTTTCAGGCAGATTTATACACTTCTATTGAAGTGATTTCTCTTCATGAAAGTTCGTTACTTGTGCCTGTGTTTGCCTTAAAAATAAATACGTTAGGAATATTTTGCCTTGAAATAAAAAAAGAAAAATATGGACGCTTAATTTGATTGTGATTTGAGCAAAACCCATTTTCCTGTAAACAAATTAAGCGTCCGTCCTTTTTTTTTTTTTTTTTCAAGGCGACATATTCCCAACGTATTTATTGTTAAGGCAAACACGGACACAAGTAACACGCTTTCATTAAGAAAAATCACCTCTAGATAAGTGTATAAATCTGCCTGAAAAGCATCTTTAGACGTTGGATTCATATTAGATGTGTAGCAAAAACATCAGAAAATACGCGTTGTATATTGCCGTTTGGCGTTCATCTTATTATAGGAATTTTTCCAACTTTTGGTGTTTACGGATGGTTTGACAATAAGAGGTAGCGGACAATTGTCTTTCTTTAAGCAGAAACTTTCAATCGAGAATTCTCCACGCAGTGCCGTTTCCAGATGTAAACAACAATCTCGTTATGCCGCTATTCAGAACACAATGGCAGTTCGTTGTTCTGTGAATTTTAGCCAGGCATTCAGAGCACGTCTCTCTTCCAGAAAGAGTTTGCTGTGCCGGAGCTTATAACGAAATTCGAGGGGAGGGATGGTGGGAGGGGCAGCTGGGGCTACGGTGGGGGTGGAGGGGAGGGGAGCGCAACGGAGTTAAAAAGCCTGCCATGATATTTCGAGGGTAGCTGAGGAATCTGCCTGTTCTATATGTCAATTAAAAATCGATCCGATTTCAGTTGTAAATTTAAACTGAATTAATGTAAACGAATACACGAAGAGTAATAGTACATTGTTACAGCGGTCTGAGTCTTTTCCGCATGAGTTGTTGCATAGACGGTAATACTGTGTATTAAGTCCGTTCCTTCCATTATGATGTTGCGCGAAGCTGTGAGTGCTAAGCTTCACTTAATTATACAGTATTGATGAGAGTAAAGGATTTACATCGACGTCCGTAATCTTTCAACCATTGTGAAGTGCATGGCAAAGTATGCCTTCCATTGTGCTAGTTGTTAGGTTTTCTTTCCATTCCATTCAATCTTTTATGGAGTGCGGGAAGACTGACTGTGTAGCCACGTCTATGTGCGTTGTAAAATGTCTAATCTTCACCTCGCGATCCATACGAGAGCAATACGTATGGAACTGTAATGTATTCCACAAGTCATCATTCAAACTTAGTTCTTTAAACCTTGTAATTGGGCTCTCTCTGGATAGCTGGAGTCTATTTTGAAGCGTCTGTCAGTTCAGTTTCTTCAGCATCTCCGTGACAATCTCCCATGAGTGCCACAAACACGTGACATTCGTCGTACCCTTCTCTCTATATGTTCAATATCCCCTGTGGTAACTATTTGGCACGGATCCCACACAATAGGGAAATATTCTAGCACGGGTCACACTGGCGTTTTACAAGTAATCTCCTTTGTATATTGATCGAATTTCCCTTGCATTCTGAGCATGTGATTAATTTTCCGAATCGCACGATTGTAAAGTTTTACTTATTTGTTCAACATATTTTCTGAGCGTAACAAATAAATAAATAAATAATTCGTCTTCGTGGAACAGATTTTCTGAGCATGATAACAAACATCTTATTACAATAAGCACATACCCGATTCAAGCTGCTTGGGTCACACAAGTTAGAGTGTTATTTTCAGATGACTGTGTAATCCATTTCGAGAGGTCCATCATTTACAACAGCCAGCGGACGCAGAGAGTTTTCGCAGTGCAATTGTCATCTGTCCTGGTCTCAGTTACGTGTTCATCGACAAACATTTGAGAAAACTCTTTGGAAAAGAAAACATGATATGTGCTTCACCGTCCTTGAGTGACTGAAGTTATGTAGCATCTCTAAACACGTCAGTATAAGTACATTTTGGAAATTTGTGGTAAGGTCTTATGGGACCAAACTGCTGAGGTCATCGGTCCCTAAGCCTACACACTACTTAGTCTAACTTAAACTAACTCACCCTATGGACAACACACACACTCATGCCCGAGGGAGGACTCGAACCTCAGACGGAAGGAGCCGCACGGACCGTGCAAGGCGCCCAAGACCGCTCGGTTATCCCGCTCGGCAAAAGTGGATGTTAAGCTCTGAGATGTCTTCTCGCTTCCGCAGAAAACTGCTCGTAAATTTCAAATTTTGCTGTGAAACAGTGACTCCACTTTCTCCTAACGAGCGCTCTATCACTGTGTCGTAGAGGGTGAGCAGCATTCACATTTGGTTTTATGAAAGTCTTAAGCCCTTCCATTTGACACTCTGTCATGCCGTATTTCTTGACCAGTTCAGAAAAACAAAAACTGTTCATAAACTCTGCATCTTTTCTACAAGTGAAAACGTAAAAGAAGAGTGTAATGAGTAATTTATTCATACTGGTAACGGACAGTTCTTTCAGCAACAATTTCCTACGATATTTCATTCCCAGATATACCATCATCATTTATTATTATTATTATTATTTTATTATTATTCTCAAAGGCATGAAAACTACAATGTTGTGTTCCTAAGTCATGAATAGTGTATCCTACCTGTACTTTCCAGCGGCACTGTATGATTAATATCCGCTGTAGTTGGTCTACTGAAAGTGTGATTAGACCGACTTTCAACGTTGTCATTCCTGCTGCCGGAAATGACCACTATTTATTTTACATCCAACACATTAGCACATCTACCCTCATATGTCATCTGCCCAGTCAGTGCAGCATCTTATCAAATACCATATATGTCAGAATTAGAAGTCCAACAGTCTGAAAAAGCAGCCAATGATGTTTGTGACGACAGTCTACACAAGAAGACCTACTACTAAAACAGTACGTATCGGCAGGCAATTTTTTAATGATGCCCGGAATTAAGCGCATACGTTCAATGTTAGGAACTACTCATTCTATAACTTATTATTAACACATGGTTAATATCAGCTCAGTCATAATTTATTTCACTTTCTCACACAAAATTAGGAGCAATTCCGTCGAAAAGTATTTTCGCAACAGTGCTTTTGGTTGGCGATCTTCCTCCGACCATTTTATTCTCCTGAACTCAACATGGACATCCATTTCCGTTACCTCACACTGATCCACTCTGATTCCCATCGATTGCTTCAATGCATTAGTTGTTGTGGCCTTCAGTCCGAAGACTGTTTTGATGCAGCTCTTCATGGTAGTATAACCTGTGCAAGCCTCTTCACCTCTGTATAAGTACTGTATCCCAGGCCTACATTCTTTCACCCTTTTGAACCTGCGTACTGTATTCAAACTTGGGTCCCACTCTGCAAATCCACGTCCCCCACCCCTTCCCTCCCGTCCACATCTGTTTCCATTATCGAACTGACCATTCCTTGTCACCTCAGGATGTGTCCTATCAATCGATTCCTTCTTTTAGTCAAGTTGTGACATAAATTTTCTTTTTCCTGCAATTCGATTCATTACATCCTCAGTATTCCATCTACTTATCTAATTTCCAGCTTTATTCTACAGCAGCATTTTTCAGAAGCTGCTAGCCTCTTCTGCTCTGAGGTGGTAATCATCCACAATTGATTTGCGTACGAGGCTATACTCCAAACACCTTCAGACAAGACTTACTAACAATTTTTAATATTCGATGTTAACAAATCCCTCTTTTTCAGAAATGATTTTCTTGCTATTGCTGCTCTGCATTTAATATCCTCTCGACTCCAGCAAAACTTATCTATTTCTTTTAGTTTCTCACTTCCAAACATAGTTTCCTCAGCATCGCCCGATTTAATTCTATTACACTCCATTCCCCTTGCCTTGCTTTTGTTGGTGTTTATCTTGTACTCACTTTTCAAGACACTATGGATTAAGTTCAATTGCACTTCCAAATCCTTTGCAATATCTGACAAAATTGCAATTTTGTCGGTAATCCTGAAAATAAATATTTGTTTTCCATGAGCTTTAATTCCTTTTTCGTATTTCCCCTTTTTTCGCTTATTACTTGCTCATTGTACAGACTGAATAACATCTGGGATAGACTACAACCCTGTCTCACCTCTTTCTCACTTACAACTTTCATGTTCTTTGAATCTTATAACTTGAGTTGGTTTCTGCACAAGTTGCAAATAATAATTTGTGCATATGCAGTGAATTTCATATATGAAGTCTTCGCGGGTTGTCAGCCGAGTAGCATCGTCGTCTCGTAGCAACGTTTCGATGGAAAGCGACTCCAACATCTTCAGGCGAAGTCTTCGCCTGAAGATGATGGAGACGCATTCCACCGAAACGTTGCTACGAGACGACGATACTACTCGGCTGACAACCCGTGAAGACTTCATATGTAATAATTTGTGCACTTTTATCCTTACTGCCTTCAGGATTTCCAGAAGTGTACTCCAGTCAACACTGTCGAAAACTTTCTATAAATCTACAGGTTCTATAAACGCAGGTCTTCCGTTCTTCTATTTATCTGCTACGAAAAGTCGTAGGGTGTAAATTTCTTTAGGCCTGCTCTTGTGTTATTTTTCACGCAAAATGACTATTACAAATAGATTAAATACTGTGTCATCCCACATCGGTGGGCCAACAGTAGAAGCTGTTGCCATTGTACTTCTACGTTACCAAGCGAGGTGGCGCAGTGGCTAGCACACTGGACTCGCATTCGGGAGGACGACGGTTCACTCCGGCGCCGTCCATTCTGATTTATGTTTTTCGTGATTTCCCTAAATCTCTTCAGGCAAATGCCGGGATGGTTCCTTTGAAAACAGCACGGCCGACTTCCTTAGCCATCCTACCCTAATCCGATGAGACTGAAGACCTCGCCGTTTGGTCTCCTCCCCGAAAACAACCCAACCCCTTCTATGTTACCGGAAGTTTTGTCATACTTGTAACCAACAGTGACTGTCGGTTGTTCTGCAGCACACTACGCGCTGTGGTCTCTGGAATGGGAAGTGACTACATGTTATTATGGGCGAGGAGTATGTTTCCTGTAGTAAAGTCTAGAGGATCCAAGACCTTAAGAAGAATAATTCTCTTCTATAAAAATCATCATCATCATCATTTAAGACTGATTATGCCTTTCAGCGTTCAGTCTGGAGCATAGTCCCCCTTATAAAATTCCTCCATGATCCCCTATTCAGCGCTAACATTGGTCCTCTTCTGATGTTAAGTCTATTACTTCAAAATCATTTTTAACCGAATCCAGGTACCTTCTCCTTGGTCTACCCCGAGTCTCTTAGGTAACCTTGCTTCTCCCTTGCGTGTAACATGACCTCACCATCTAAGCCTGTTCGCCCTGACTGCTACATCTGTAGAGTTCACTCCCATTTTTTCTTTGATCTCCTCATTGTTGACACCCTCCTGCCATTGTTCCCATCTACTAGTACCTGCAATCATCCTAGCTACATTCATATCCGTAACCTCAACCTTATTGATAAGGTAACCTGAATCCACCCAGCTTTCGCTACCACACAACGAAGTTGGTCGAAAGATTGAACGGTGCACAGATAACGTAGTCTTGGTACTGACTTCCTTCTTGCAGAAGAGAGTAGATCGTAGCTGAGCGCTCACTGCATTAGCTTTGCTACACCTCGCTTCCAGTTCTTTCACTATGTTGCCATACTGTGAGAATAAGCATCGTAAGTACTTGAAACCGTCCACCTGTTCTAACGTTGTTCCTCCTATTTGGTCCTCAATCCGTTTATATATCTTTCCCACAATAAAAATAAGAAAACAAAACAGTATTCTGTTTTTAAGGTCATTTTCACGTAATATTTATTCCGTGGGGTGTTTCCAATAGAGATTAAAGAACTGACATGGAGCATTCCCTTCGCAACAGTCCGTATGGGCATAGCTCTAGAAGGGATTTTCACTGGTAATTTTTGTGCTAGTGAATGAATAGTGATTCTCCCAACTCCGTCCCGTAACTCGCCAATATGAGAGTGTAAGATGGGGCAAAAATTCAAACGATGTAGATTTTAATTATTTCTTGTTCTTTCTTCTTTCGTTAGTGTATCCGGACAATGATACTTTCGGGGTTTTACTACATTCTAGCTGACCTTTTGTCGATTTCGTCTCGAGCCTGTAAACGCTGCAGGCGCTTTGAGGGGTAAGGGGTTATGGCGTGCTTAGGGAGCCCTGCGGTAATTACGGTGAGACGGGACTCCCTAACAAGCAGCCCTCGCACAGATTCCCATTAGACTGATAATTATGCCATTAAACGTCCCACCAAGAAAACGGCGCTAACTCTTCCCTTTGTTCCGGGTCTTCATCGCAGTACGCTTTACCGTAAAGACTAATACACCAAAGAGTTCTTTAACAAAGCTCGACGGACTGTGAGGTTTTGATTGGCAGAATAATGTTACAAACCTTATTATTGTATCTCTTAAAAGGAGTCCTTTAGCATTGTGAACCTTCAAAAAGACCTACTGATTGCGCCTCAGCCCGCGCGAGTGTAATCAAATACTGAATGTACATTGGGCAGCGATAATAAAACTTGGTTCTGCCCGAAAGTGAGTGGAAAAACAGAAAATTGTATTTGTATCTCCATGTTATTTTATATTTTGATACTGTCTAATACTACTTAAGTTTTAAAAGCAGTAAATGTGAGAAACTTGGTTCCTGTCACAACTGCGACAATGGAATAGGAGCAGTAATACAAAGACTATTAATTTTTTGGATTTGAAGCTCTTGTCTTTTTTTCAGGTTTGCAGCTCAAATTATTGAATATAGGTTCCGTCTTTTATGCAATATACTGTTTTCCCTTGTCACCTAAACAGATTAGATTAATTAGATTAGATTAGTACTTGTTCCATAGATCATGAATGCGACACTTCGTAATGATGTGGAACGTGTCAGGTTAATAAAAGGTGTCTATACAAGATATTACATTAGACAAAATATGACATGACACTCAATATTTTAATTTTTTTTTTTGGGCGTTGGGAAATTACCCACTTACTATATCCAAAAATTCATCTAATGAGTAGAAGGAATTACCATTAAGAAATTCTTTTAATTTCCTTTTAAATGCTATATGGCTGTCTGTCAGACTTTTTATGCTATTAGGTAAATGACCAAAGACATTTGTGGCAACATAATTTACCCCCTTCTGAGCCAAAGTTAGATTTAACTTTGAGTTGTGAAGATCATCCTTTCTCCTAGTGTTGTAGCCATGTACACTGCTATTACTTTTGAATTCCTTCGGATTGTTAGTAAAAAATTTCAATATATATATTGTGAGGCTACAGTGAAGATTTGAAGATTTCTAGCTCTTTAAATAAGTGTCTGCAGGATGATCTTGGATGAGCTCCAGCAATTATTCTGATTACACGCTTTTTTGGAATGAACACTCTTTTACTCAATGATGAGTTACCCCAGAATATGATGCCATACGAAAGCAGAAAATAGGCGTGGTAAGCTAATTTCCTCAGGTGTATATCGCCAAAATGTGCCATGACCCTAATAGCATAAGTAGCTGAACTCAAACGCTTCAGCAGATCCTCAGTGTCTTTTTCCAATTCAACCCCTCATAAATGCATACACCTAGAAATTTTGAATATTCGACCTTAGCTACAGATTTCTGATCGAAGTCTGTATTTATTAATGGTGTCATTCCATTTACTGTGTGGAACTGTATACACCGTGTTTTGTCAAAGTTTAATGAGAGCACATTTGCAGAGAACCACTTAATGATTTTCTGAAAAACATAATTTACAATTTCACCAGTTAATTCTTGTCTGTCGGGTGTGATAGCTATACTTGTATCATCGGCAAAAAGTACCAGCTTTACATCTTCGTGAATATAGAATGGCAAGTCATCAATATATATTAAGAACAGCAGAGGACCCAAGACCAAACCTTGCGGCACCCCATTCTTGATTGTACCCAGTTTGAGAAACCACCAGTTTTTTGCATATTATGTGAACTGTTTATTTCAACTTGTCAACTATTTATTTCAACATTTTAACATGTCTCGGCACCTTTCTGTCATCATCATTTGTTAATTGAAAACCGTAAAAAGAGAACATAATTTCGTTTGTAACTGATCTAACAAAATGAGGCCTAAAGACAGGTTTTGTTCGTTTTTATTCTTACCTTAATTTACATGTACGGTTTTTCAGGACCATCTGTATAGTTTCTTTTACTTTACGTCTAGCGTCACAAAATTTTTTGTCAACAGATCACCGGTTTCGTTCAATAATGACCATCTTCAGATCTGTTTTATAAAAACAATGTCCTAATGTAAAACAGATCTGAAGATGATTATTATAGACCGAAACCGGTAATCTGTTGACGAAAAATCTTGTGACTATAGGTGTAAAGTAAAGGAAATTTATTCTATATACGGGTCACTGTTTTATTCGCGATAATGTCGCAGCTTGTGCAACATCTGTATAATGTCCTGCACTTATAGCTTCTCATCTGCAAACCAGACGATGTAAATATGATTTTTATCATTTTTTAAAAACGCGATTTCGATGTGGAATAATGTTTTGCGTATATATTTGTTATTAGTCACGTTTTGTTTTTTTGTGGTAAGTTCCTATGGGACCAAACTGATGAGGTCATCGGTCACTAGGCTTACACACTACTAATTACAACTTAAGCAAACTTACACAAAGGACAACACACACAGCCATGCCCGCTGGAGGAGTCGACCCTCCGACGGGGAGAGCCGCGTGAACCGTGCAAGGCGCCCTAGACCATGCGGCTATCACCCGCGGCTACGTTTTGTTACGAGACGTTTTTCTTCTCTCGCTTTCTAAGAGCACTGTATGTGTGTGTGTGTGTGTGTGTGTGTGTGTGTAAGCTCCTTTAGCTGTTTGTGTTGCCTTTTCTGTAAAGTTCCTTTAATGTGTTAAATAATATGCCTTATCAGAGTGTGGTGTCTTTAAATCTGTTGGTATTGTAGTTAGGTGGTTTTTATGGGTTGTTAGGTGGGCAGAAAATTTGCTATGGGGGCTGTTGCTTTGTAGGGTTCTGACACAACACGCAAACAATAGCCACATGCAAGACACAACAGTGAAACAAAACACACACACGCACACAAATTAAAATTGCACATTCTCACCTACAATAACAACATTGTCCACAGAATAGGAAACATATTAAAGACACAGTTATTTCAAACAGGATACAGGCAGACAACACAAATACAGAAAAAACTGATGACACAGGAGACTTCCGCAGACAAATTCAGCACATGAGGAATATATGAACTCATACGCAACACATGCTAATCACTGTACGTAGGACAAAAATGCAAGAATTTTAAAACAAGATACTCAGAACACCTCAGAACCTTAAAGAGTAACAACACCCATTTGCTGATCACCTAATTGCCTCTCACACACACCCAGTAAAAAGAGAGATAAATGTAAACAAAATTCAAATTCGGCGCCAAACACACCCGGGAGCAAATGAACGCCGACATTGTTAGGCCACACAAGGAATGGTTTACACCGCGTCTTATGAAGTGAAAAGGCGTTCGTTAAACCAAAACTGTACAAAGTACAGGGTGATTAAAGTTAAACTTTCAAACCGCAGTAGAAATAACACCACTGTTCAGAATAACGTCAAATTCCAACAGAATATTATCGGAGAAGGGGGAAAACGTATGGCAGAAGAAAAATAAATAATTACAAAATGTAGCAATAGATGGCTCTGTAAGCATCATAATTCAATAGTGGTCGACTACAAATGAAAATTAACCATACAACAATGCTTAAGATGTATGTTTGACGTTAAACAAACTGTACAACTCAGTGTGCGTGGGTTTACAGGTGTGATACAGTTAATTACGTAAGTCCATCCACCACGGCAAGGTCATATTACATCGGATGGGAAAAATCGGTTTTTAATTGTCCTGAGGCCAAAAACCGCATAAAAAGCATCAATAGAAGTCAAATCGGATTATTAATTTCCGCGTGACTGGTGCAAAACATGTTGAACATGCTGTCCACCATTTTCTGTAACAAGGTGAATTCGAGAACCAGCAAGTTCCACAACTGATCGAAGTGTTTCCGGGGTCACGTTCAAAATGTGTGTCGGAATGCGTGACTTCAATGCAGCTAAGTTTTCTATCGGAACACTGAACATAGCATCTTTCAGATAGCTCCTCAGCCAAAAGTGACACTGATTAAGATCAGGCCATCGGGACGGCCAGGCTATAGGGAAATGGCCGCTGATAATACTAGCATTTCCGAAATGGAGCTCCAGCAGCTGCTTAATTGGATTTGCGATGTGCGATGGTGCGTCATCTTTCAAAAAATTGATACCATCCACACATCCACGCTGTTGGAGAGCTGCAATGACGTGGTTGCGCAAAAGGCACTCATAATGCTTACCCGTGACTGTACAGGTAACAGCACCGGAAGCACCTGTCTCTTCGAAAAAATATGGCCCTATGATAAATGATGCCGTAAACCCGCACCACCCAGTGACCTTTTAGGATGAAGTCGTACTGGTTGATTTGCGTGTGAATTTTCCGTTTCCCATAATCGACAATTCTGTGTAATGACATATCCTGTCAAATGGGAGTGGGTTGTATCTGTCCACAAAATCTTCCATGGCCAATGATTGTCCATTTCCATGCGAGCAAGAAATTCTAAAGCAAAGGTCTCTCTTGCTGGCAGGTCAACACGAAGCAACTCGTGCACATGGGTAATTTTGAATGGATAGCAAAGAAGGATGTTTCTTAGGATTTACACCCCGTGCTCACGTGTATGTCCAGTGTCCAGGCAATTCTCCGTGCTCTACAAGTTTGCACACCATCAATCCTCTCCTCCTGCATTGCTGTGGCCACTGCTTCCACTGACGTCGAATCAATTCGTTTCCTCCCTCTACCAGGTTATACACCAAAAGAACCCGTCATTCCGAATTTCCGAATCATTTTCTACAGACCCACGGCAGTCATCGGACCAACGCCTGTTTTCAGAGCATTCAGTGTCCGTAGCTTCTGCAGAGCGACGTATGTAAAGTCATCATTCTTGTGATACAGCTTTACAAGCAGAGCGCGATCCTGCATTGAGACAGTCACGGCGAACGCCGAGGACGCGGAAGGAGGAAAAACCGTGTACCCGGCGAGTTTATACCAACTTCAATGGTTGTGCGCATGACAGGTGTTTTCATTTACGTATTCTTATACATACAGCGCCATCTATTGATCAATTTTCATACTATTTTTTTCTCGAGCCATACGTTTTCCCCCTTCTCCGATAAAATTACGTTGCAATTTGACGTTATTGTGACCAGTGGTGTTATTTCTAGAGCGTTTTGAAAGTTTAATTATAATCACCCTGCATTTTAATGTGTGTCTGCAGTGCTCTTAGAAGGCGAAGGACCAAGGATCTGTTACAACAAAACGTGGGCAATAACAAAAACTGAATAAATCACGGAATAATGTAGATAGAGAGGTACAAATTGACACACATGCTTGGAATGACATGACAAACGTTCAAAAAATGTCCGATAGATGGCGCTTCATCTGATCAGAATAGCAATAATTAGCATAACAAAGTAAGACAAAGCAAAGATAATGATCTTTAGAGGGAATGCTCAATATGTCCACCATTATTCCTCAACAATAGCTGTAGTCGAGGAATAATGTTATGAACAGCACTGTAAAGCATATCCGGAGTTATGGCGAGGCATTGGCGTCGGATGTTGTCTTTTAGCATCCCTAGAGATGACGGTCGATTACGATACACTTGCGACTTCAGGTAACCCCAAAGCCAATAATCGCACGGACTGAGGTCTGGGGCCCGGGAGGCCAAGCATGACGAAAGTGGCGGCTGAGCACACGATCATCATCAAACTACGCGCGCAAGAGATCTTTCACGTGTCTAGCAATATTTTTTTTTTTTTTGGTTCTAATAAAACCCCCATGTCATTCCAAGCATGTGTGTCAATTTTTACCTCTCTATCTACATTATTCCGTGGTTTATTAAGTTTTCAAATTTATACTGACTTTTTGATCACCCGGTATACGCAAAAAAAAAAAAAAAAATCCACATCAAAGTCACGTTTCTAAAAATTAAGACATCTGTTAACTCGACGATAAAATTCACATTTACATCGTTTGGTTTGCAGGTGATAAGCTATCAATTCAGGATGCCATACAGGTGGTCCTGCAAAACCGTATATTGTAAAATTAAGGTAAGAACAAAACGAACAAAATCTGTCTATAGGCCTCATTTTCTTAGACCAGTTACTACCCAAAATAATGTCATTTTTTACAGTTTTTCAATAAACAAAACCCACTGGCGATGGCACAGAGGCGCCGAAACTTGTTTGGCTAACAAGAAAAAAAACAATGTATTGCATAAAAGGTGGAACCTATATCCACTAATAATAAAGATTTTTTATAGTAGCAGCAGTATTTGCACTTAAGCTGAGTGGTCAGCGCGTCTCAGAGCCATGCAGCGGGCCAGAATTCGATTCCCCGCCGGTTTGGAGATTTCCTCCAATCGGGGCCTGGGTGTTGTGTTGTCTTTATCATTATCGACTCGCATGTGGCATCAACTGAAAAGACTTGTAACTCGTTGGCCGAAGTTCTCCTGGAGGGGTTCAAAAAATGGCTCTGAGCACTATGGGACTTAACATCTATGGTCATCAGTCCCCTAGAACGTAGAACTACTTAAACCTAACTAACCTAAGGACAACACACAACACTTCACGAGGGAGAGAAAATCCCTGACCCCGCCGGGAATCGAACCCAGGAACCCGGGCGCGGGAAGCGAGATCGCTACCACACAATCCCCTGGTGGGGACCCTCGGTCATCAGTGCCACACTATAACACTAACGTGGCGTGAAAGTTGCTAATGTTACCCTCTGAGAGGATTTCAGAGTTCGAGCGTGCGTGTGTCTAATGGAAAGGGGTACCGGAATGTAGCCGGCCGCTGTGACCGTGCGGTTCTAGGCGCTTCAGTCCGAAAAGGCGTTGCTGCTACGGTCACAGGTTCGAATCCTGCCTGGGGCATGGATGTATGTGATGTCCTTAGGTTAGTTAGGTTTAAGTAGTTCTAAGTCTAGAGGACGGATGACCTCAGATGTTGAGTCCCATAGTGCTTAGAGTCATTTGAAACATTTGTATCGGTCTATAATTACGAATTTTGTGAAGTTGACATTAAAATTAAACGGGCCTTAAGATTGGGAGTTAACAGTATTGGTAAAATTATATGTGAATAAAAAAAATGAGCGGTCGCCAGCCTAATTACGCTCATTAATTTGGAAATATTTGTTTGAAAATATTGGTTATTAGTTATTGAAGTACCGTTTGTTAAGATTTCCCTCTGAATGGCAAACAGGATACAAACTGACACAGTGCACCTTGTACTGTGTGTAGCAGAAACTACCAATAACACACACACCAGTAAATTATGGGGAGCAAAATCGCACCGAGCTCATACTAATGACGGCCATAATCAATAGCATTAATGAATCAAAATACTGAAACATCACTGCATGAAGTGCAGGACTAATTTTGGTCATGACGGGGGTCTATCTTGATTGAAATGACTAACACAAATGAAGATGAATAACATCTTAGGAGTAAATACACTGTTTAAGCTCCTCTGCAAATTGCAGTTTTCGTTAATAACAGTAATAGTTCAATTTATTCTTAACAAGAGGACAATATGATGGGGACCCATAAACTGGTATAGTTTCACTAGCCAAGGTTCTTTGACTATTGAAAAAGAAAAAAACTATCTCTCAAAGCTAATCATTCACTTAAATTACTTTGCAAGGTAATAAAATGCAACACTGGGCTTAATTAACTTCAAAAGGAACCAATAATGATGGGTACCAAACCTATACTATCTTTGAAAATGTGCATGATTTCACGTCTAATAGTACTACCGCAAATCGGTTCATCAAAGATTTATATGTACTTGTACTTTAATCACCTATGAAGCACGTATTCTTGGAAATAATATTTATACAATCTTGCACTGTAATTATGCAGAACTATATTTTATAATAAACAAAGGATACTTTAGCAAAAGCCTATCCATTTTCACTTTTATGATTTTAACATTTAAATAATTAATGTTTTCACTTTCCTGTTGCTTGATCTTTATATTTTTGTACTTAAACTTCCTACCTTAACAATTTCACTTGGAATAGTTCATAAACAATGTATCCAAATTTTGCTCTTACTTTAAGTTTTGCTACTCTTCTACTTCAGACAAACAAAAAATCACTCTTAAACATTTGAATGCCAGAATTGTTCATTTTAATCAAGATACTCGGTTTTTGTAGCACTTAGGTGAGGACACTGTGTAGATTCGTGGCCAGGATTGAAGTTATGGTTAAGAACACGAATTGATGTTTTACGTGATTATTATTAAAGCAACACACAAGTTAACTGGTCCATGCTAATATACATTACGTTACTGAATGTATGAAGTCTGTGAAGCAATGGCGAAGGTTAGTGGCAGGCGAAATGGCGGATAACTGTACTCACGGCTCTTGATGTGCGAATGCTCTATAAAATCTCTTCTTGGTGTCGGATTTTCAAAATATTAGAGCCATTCCATTACTCCGTGAATACAAAATAATAGCCAGATTCACATCCGAGGCAAATTCCTTCTAATGCAGCTTCCAATTGCCTATCTTAGCACCGCCGAAGTGTCGTCGTAACTGCCGTCTGCTTCACATCTACTATGCAGCGAGCTACGTTAATTTAAGTATTAACTGTTTTTTTCTTACTTGTCACTTCTTCCGTTTTTGCTTTTAGGAAGCTTTAATTTTCGAGTACTAGTAATAGTGTTCCTTATATTTCCTGTTTGTTTTGAATACAGTCTGAGAGAGTCCCTTTAGTCAGCTATAGTGCCAGTAGTGCTAGTGTTTGTTTTGAATACAGTCCAGAGACAGGTAGTGCTTATTTTCATTGTTTTCAATTACAGTTTAGTCAGCTATCAGCCGCCTTTAGTGAATTAGCAGTCTAGTTAAAATTAGATTAACTCTCTACTGTAAATTGTTAATTTATCAGGATGGATAGGATGTGTGACTGCTGTGTACGAACGCCGGAGGAGGTGGCCACTGTTCCCGAACAGCTGAACGTGTTGATGGCCGCGATCAGCCGTCTTCAGGCTGCTGCCTCGGAGTGTAGAGGCAGTGGGGAGTCTGGTGCGTCACAAGGTACACCCCAGGTGTTACATGCTTCACCCACGGTCCCTGCTGTTGAGACATCTTCGCGGGTACCGGGCGCGGTTGGGCCACCCTCTCCCCAAGGGGAGTGGCGGCTTCAGTGGCGTTCCCGGCGCACGAGGCGGAGGTTCAATGTGGAGGCTGGCCGTGTGGCATCGACCGCTCTTCCTGTGAGTGGACATGTGGCTCCTTCAGCAGGCACAAGGGCGGAGGGGTTTATTAGTGATTGCGAGCTCCAACGTTAGGCGGGTGATGGAGCCCCTTAGGGAAATAGCGGAAAGGTCGGGGAAGAAGGCCAGTGTTCACTCTGTCTGCTTGCCAGGGGGTTTCATCCGAGATGTGAAGGAGGCCCTGCCGGTGATGGAGCCTATAACATTTCAGCTCCTCAACACCAAATTAAAACGTTCCACTTCAATTTGTTTGCACTTATAGCGATCCTAGCTTCCTCAACCAAATTAAAACGTTGCATTAGGAGGTGTCTGCTTCGTGCAAAAGGTCTTGAGTTCATATTGACGACAACAAGTAATTCTTCATTACAGACGTTTATTTACAAACAGAACTGACAGACTTCACAGACTCAACGACTGACTCTCAGAGCTAACCGCACTGCATATCCGAACTGGCAACTGACAACTCCTAGGTGTATTAATATCTTTCCAAACAATGAGAGTCTTTGACAATGTTTTGTTTACAATACGATAGCAATTCACGACTTAAAACTAAATTAGACATTACAGAATTTTAGTGCAGATTAAAGTAAGTAAAAGGATCAGTACATATAAATTCTTACAAGCATAATTTCCAAATAGATCTTATAACATTTTTCTACCAGCTTCTGGATAACCTTCACCAGATTTGTACCGATGTTTCCAGAAATATCTTGACATTTGATTCTGGATATTTCTTGAGTGATTTAGAACTACTATTTATATGTAAAATGATTTAAATCGTGTTTCAAAACGTAAATAAATCTTTTTAGCAATATTTCTTGATACAAATCGTCTTTCGAAATTAGGTTATGAAACAGTTTTCACAAGTTTTCGTATTTTTGCGATCATAATATAGAATTTCTCCATAGAAAGCTCCAGAAGTGTGCATTAAACGTTCATTTACAGACTTTCTCTTTAGCTGGTGAGTTTTTAAAAGTATCTTGTCCATATTATACGAAATAATTTAGCTCAAAACTGATAATTTATACAATTAATCAGAGCTACAGCAAACAGTGAGTCTTTCTTTTACAAAACGAAATATAATTACAAAATTGAATGAAAATAGGTTACTAACACTAATATATATTTACATTAATTCTATTTTTGTTCTTTCTGTGCAAAATGTCCTAATATTGACACAGTACAATATTTAAACATCACCAAAGTTTCCCTCTACATTTTGCATATCTGTATCGACATCCCCTAAAAGTCTACAGTATCGAATATTTCAATATGTCCCAATATGTCCTGTAATGTTACAAGCCCCTTAGGAAAATAGCGGAAAGGTCAGGGAAGAAGGCCAGTGTTCACTCTGTCTGCTTGCCAGGGGTCTCATCCGAGATGTGAAGGAGGCCCTGCCGGCGGCGATAGAGAGCACTGGGTGCATTATCTGAAAACTACCTTGAGCAGTTAAACAGAAGCCGACTCGTGGCGATAACATATTAGACCTTCTGGTGACAAACAGACGCGAACTATTTGAAACAGTTAACGCAGAACAGGGAATCAGCGATCATAAAGCGATTACAGCGTCGATGATTTCAGCCGTAAACAGAAATATAAAAAATGTAGGAAGATTTTTCTGTTTAGCAAAAGTGACAAAAAGCAGATTCCAGATTACTTGACGGCTCAACACAAACGTTTTGTCTCAAGTACAGATAGTGTTGAGGATTAGTGGACAAAGTTCAAAACCATCGTACAATATGCATTAGATGAGTATGTGCCAAGCAAGATCGTAAGAGATGGAAAAGAGCCACCGTGGTACAAAAATGTATTCGTAACTGTGCTGTGGTGGCCAGGGGCACCAGCACCAATGACGGCTACAAGGTTCGGGGCAAGGAAAGCAACGCTCTCGCGCTCCGTAGCAGCCACACGGGATTTTTCTAGTAGGCCCCCACACTGCCAGACAGCTCATCGAGAGCGACGAACCACAGAGGTCCCTCGCCGGGCAACCGCAAGAGGTCGCTAGCTGTTAGACATGGCCACGCCTACATCACGAGTTACTAGGGTGCAGCACGTCTCTTCCTGGAGAACAGCTATTTAACGAAACCCAGGGACCACTGCGGAAGGACCGCCCCTTCCTTCCGCCTGCTCGATTTCTACATCACCATCTATGGCCGTCCTATCGCCCTCACCCCCGCCCTCAAGTACCTTGGTGTCACCCTCGACCGTCGCCTCTCCTGGAGCCCCCACCTCTGGACGATCCAAGCCAAGGCACGCTCCTGACTCTGTCTCCTCAAGCTCCTTTCCGGCCATACATGGGGTCTGGACCCTTCCACCATCCTCCATACCTATAAATCCCTCATTCGCCGTATCCTTTGCTACACCCACCCTGCCTGGATCTCCACTCGCCCTACTTTTTACAAATTCTTTCAGATCCTAGAACGCCATGCTCTTTGCCTCGCCTATCGCATCCATCTCCCCTCCCCCATGCGGATCCTGTACGACCTTATTCCGTTCTCCCACCTCCTCCTTTGCCTTGAACAGATATGGATCCTCTACACCTCCTGTAAACTCGATCCTCCTCCCCTGCTGGTCTCTCCCATCCTCTACTCTGTCTGTCCACTGCCACGCCTGGATTTGCATGTCCCACCTGCTCTCCATCTCTCCACCCTCCATACCCTCTCCCAAGGTGGCTTCCGCCACCTCCCCCTCCCTGATGATGCCCTCCTCCCCTCCATATACCCCTCCTACCACCTTTGATCCTCCCTCCCTCTTCCTGTGTTTGTTCCTATGGGCACCCTCTCTCCCTTCTCTCCCCCTTCCCTCCCTCCTCCCTTTCTCCCCACTCCTCCCCCGGGCTTCCCCTACACCCATACCTCCATTCCTCCTACCCTCTCCTCTGCCACTGGCATCTTTGCTCTCCCCTCTCGCTCCCCCACCCTCTTCTTTCCCCCTTGGCAGGTCCCTGGACTCGCACACGTGACGTGGACATTTGCGCGCCGGATATCATCGCCTAGTGTTTGTATGTGCCGTCGTGTCCATACTCAAGTGTTCCAGTGTTTATTTGTTTAGTGCTCCAACATACGCGTGTGCCATCTATCATCTCTGTGTGTGTCCACGTGCCTGAACACTCTTATCTTGGACTCTGCGCCCGTGAACGGCTCAATGTGTTTTAATTTTGTATGTCTCCGTCTGTATATCCACCATGTTTATTCTACGATTGCCTTCATTTGTATCTTCAGTTTTATCTGTGGCTGAAGAGCGGTGTATTATGCCGCTGCCCACTGCGGACAGTTCCCGTCGACGAGAACTGGCCGACTTATGCGCCAATTGCTTGCAGTCCCTCAATTACGCCCTTTGTCAACGTGCCATTGGCAACGACAGCAGAACGCCGAGAAGTAGGCTTCTGCGTTGAAAAAAAAGCTTTTTCGAGTGTTTTGATTGTTAATCATTTCAATGCTTCGTTCCGGCTCCAGGGAGCTAGGTGGAGCCATGGCTACAGAATCATATCTTGTTTGAAACCACGGAAGAGGCGGAGTTAATTGGTAACTGTAAATTGCAACGAAACTGCAAAAAGGTGGGAATTTAAGGAGATGGAACCTGGATAAACTGAAAGAACTAGAGGTTGTACAGAGTTTCAGGGAGAGCATAAGGGAACAATTGACAGAAATGGGGGAAAGAAATACAGTAGAAGAAGAATGGGTAGCTTTGAGGGATGAAGTAGTGAAGGCAGCAGAGGATCAAGTAGGTAAAAAGACGAAGGCTAGTAGAAATCCTTGGGTAACAGAAGAAATATTGAATTTAATTGATGAAAGGAGAAAATATAAAAATGCAGTAAATGAGGCTGGCAAAAAGGAATACAAACGTCTCAAAAATGAGATCGACAGGAAGTGCAAAATGGTTAAGCAGGGATGGCCAGAGGACAAATGTAAGGATGTAGAGGCTTATCTCACTAGGGGTAAGATAGATACTGCCTACAGGAAAATTAAAGAAACTTTTGGAGAAAAGAGAACCACTTGTATGAATATCAAGAGCTTAGATGGAAACCCAGTTCTAAGCAAAGAAGGGAAAGCACAACGGTGGAAGGTCGGTCTATACAAGGGCGATGTACTTCAGGACAATATTATGGAAATGGAAGAGGATGTAGATGAAGATGAAATGGGAGATACGATACTGCGTGAAGAGTTTGACAGAGCACTGAAAGACCTGAGTCGAAACAAGGCCCCCGGAGTAGACAACATTAAATTGGAACTACTGACGGCCTTGGGAGAGCCAGTCCTGACAAAACTGTACCATCTGGTGAGCAAGATGTATGAAACAGGCGAAATACCCTCAGAGTTAAAGAAGAATATAATAATTCCAATCCCAAAGAAAGCAGGTGTTGACAGATATGAAAATTACCGAACAATCAGTTGAATAAGCCACAGCTGCAAAATACTAACTCGAATTATTTACAGACGAATGGAAAAACTAGTAGAAGCCGACCTCAGGGAAGATCAATTTGGATTCCGCAGAAATACTGGAACACGTGAGGCAATACTGACCTTACGACTTATCTTAGAAGAAAGATTAAGGAAAGGCAAACCTACCGTTTCTAGGATTTGTAGACTTAGAGAAAGCTTTTGACAATGTTGACTGGAATACTATCTTTCAAATTCTAAAGGTGGCAGGGGTAAAATAAAGGGAGCGAAAGGCTATTTACAATTTGTACAGAAACCAGATGGCAGTTATAAGAGTCGAGGGACATGAAAGGGAAGCAGTGGTTGGGAAGTGAGTAAGACAGGGTTGCAGCCTCTCCCCGATGTTATTCAATTTGTATATTGAGCAAGCAGTAAAGGAAACAAAAGAAAAATTCGGAGTAGGTATTAAAATCCATGTAGAAGAAATAAAAATGTTGAGGTTCGCCGATGACATCGTAATTCTGTCAGAGACAGCAAAGGACTTGGAAGAGCAGTTGAACGGAAGGGACAGTGTCTTGAAAGGAGGATATAAGATGAACATCAACAAAAGCAAAACGAAAATAATTGAATGTAGTCGAATTAAGTCGGGTGATGCTGAGGGAATAAGATTAGGAAATGAGACACTTGAAGTAGTAAAGGAGTTTTGCTATTTGGGGAGCAAAATAACTGATGATGGTCGAAGTAGAGAGGATATAAAATGTAGACTGGCAATGGCAAGGAAAGCGTTTCTGAAGAAGAGAAATTTGTTAACATCGAGTATAGATTTAAGTGTCAGGAAGTCATTTCTGAAAGTATTTGTATGGAGTGTAGCCATGTATGGAAGTGAAACATGGACGATAAATAGTTTGGACAAGAAGAGAATAGAAGCTTTCGAAATGTGGTGTCACAGAAGAATCCTGAAGATTAGATGGGTAGATCACATAACTAATGAGGAGGTACTGAATAGGATTAGGGAGAAGAGAAGTTTGTGGCACAACTTGACCAGAAGAAGGGATCGATTGGTAGGACATGTTCTGAGGCATCAAGGGATCACCAATTTGGTATTGGAGGGCAGCGTGGAGGGTAAAAATCGTAGAGGGAGACCAAGAGATGAATACACTAAGCAGATTCTGAAGGATGTATGTTGCAGTAGGTACTGGGAGATGAAGAAGCTTGCACAGGATAGAGTATCATGGAGAGCTGCATGAAACCAGTCTCAGGACTGAAAACGACAACAACAACAACAAATTGCAACGAACAGTTTTTTGTTTTCGGAAGGACAATAAAGAAGTTATTGTACTCCTACTGGGACTCTATTTCAATTAGGAAAAATAGACAGATTTTGCAGTGGTGACGACGATTGTTTGAACTGCTTAGAACACGTGTGCCGTACCCCATGTAGATCAGGAACAAGGGGCGTTCTTGTAGCCGAACAAAGACATTACATGTGCGGTATTGCTCTTACTCCAAAGAATTCAGCAGGCGAGTGATGCTTTTCTGATAGAGCTCCTCGCTTTGAAGACACTCCCTCCTGTTACTGTGAGGATCGGTGCCCAGCCCCGCCGCCCAGTACGGCTAGAAGCATCGGCACCCCCGCCGTTTCATGCCTTTGACAAGAAAATCGAGCTTCGGGCCTGCTACATAACCCAATTAGTCAGCGTTCTGCGGTGTACAACGTCTGATGCGATCAGCAGCCGCGCGCCTTCCTGTGGGCCAATGCGTGACCCGCGATCCACCAGCTGCTACAACAGTTACATCTGAGAGTACAACCTTAGTGCCCTATGATTCCTTTAAGAAAAGCTTAGCTGATTGTTTCAAATGGCTCTGAGCACGATGGGGCTTAACATCTAAGGTCATCAGTACTCTAGAACTTAGAACTAATTAAACCTAACTAACCTAAGGACATCACACACATCCATGCTCGAGGCAGGATTCGAACCTGCGACCGTAGCGGTCGCGCGGTTCCAGACTGAAGCGCCTAGAACCGCTCGGCTACCCCGGCTGGCAAAGCTATCCCTCCTTATACGACTATGGCATTTTACATTCCTCGTAATTCCCCCAGTTTTTATGCTTTGGATGTTTTTATGGTATACACCACCATGCGGAACGCATTAGGTGTCTTGAAGTATAAAAGAAAAGTACCATAGCAGACAATGAAATACTAAAATTTATTTGTTTTTAATTTTCAGTTATTACTAACTATATAAGGTTATATAAGATTTACTCTGATAAAACATATTTTAATAAGGTTTGAAGTGATTATTTCTTTTATCAATAATCCACTGATGTTTTATATTTCCGTGAAAATAAAAGAAAAAAGCCTGGATTTGGATTAGAACAGGGAACGTAAAAATTCGAAACTGCGCTGTTAGCCACTACGATATCGCCTCACTTGGTTTAATGCTGCTCGTGCATATTGATATAGTAGCATAAAAGGATTGACCGTCATTTTCTCGCAAGCGATCCAGTGTTGGAACCTAAGACAAAACCAATATCCCTTTATCTTCACCCTTCTTCCACCAAGCGAAGTTTCGACTGTGTATCGACCTATGGCAGGGCCCCTTTGTTAGCCGCGCTTTCCAACGAAATGTGAAGATTGGAAGAGGTGCATGTTTCCATTCAGTTGTTCAAATTTGGAACTAACATGAAACTCATCCAACAGCTACAGAACTGATGACTTATTTATCCTCACCTCGCGGGTCAGGGCTTTATTGGTGACCCTTATCTGAAGTATATCGTTAGTATCAAGACGAAGGGCTACAAATTTCTCCAACACCTGTATAATTTCTTCACTTAGTGAGATCGCATTGTGCATTGCACCTAGACTGCGACGACAGCAGTATCGGTTGGCAAAAACTCCCCACAGCGACTTCGGGTGCCTAAGCGATTAAGCGTCTAAGACGACTCGAAAAGATCGATGGAACGTATTTTTCATTTGTTAGCTGTATAGGTTTGATATCAAAATGTTTAATTTTTTCCATCAACTTCACTTCATCTATATTCGTTCCCTTACAAATGTTAAAGTTTTTGACGTTCTTCCGTAGTGATTTCAAAAGTGAGACGTTTAGCCGCCATGTCTGTTTGTCCTTCTGCTTTCTCCCTATTTCTGTGACCCTCAACCATTTTTTTCGCAAGTGAAGATAAGAAATTCTATCAGGAGACATGTTCATGTAATGTGTGCAGCATCTACGTTAAAAACGTTATTAAACATTTCCAACAATCTCCAAGATGGTATGAAATTACTGTTAGACTCGTCCACTGAGTCAGATGCTTCCACAAGTATCGTGCTAACATATCAAACTGTTTTACCAATTACACTTCGATAATTCTCATATGAATTCTGTAACAGCCTAGGGGCATCGTTAGTTTGATACAACCGGGAAATAAACTACGAGAAATAAGCACGAACTTCAAGGTACTGTATAGAAATTGCATTACATGACCATTGAGGGCAACATATCCTTGTTACTTTGGTTCTCCTCTATCTTGAGTTATCTGTAAACTGAAAAACTCATTCATCTGGCTCTGATCGTTATGAGCAAACGATACTTTTCGTCTGTTTGGTCTTTATAGGATGAATTTATAGAATGAATGACAAGTTTGCTTAAGAATGACATATTCGAGATGTTACTGTCAGTACTTGTTATTCGTTGATTCAGATTATTATAACAGCTGTTTTTCGTTTAACGTTATAAGAATCTGGAATAGAACTTGCGCAGCAGTCATTCGTGAACTCAAGATATATATCAGCGGAGGAAACATACTGCGATTATCGCTAGTCTAATGGGGAAACTGGAACACTGTAGAATACGTTAAGTAACTATGTGACCGTCGATTTACTTCAGCCCCTCCCGCCGGAGGTTCGAGTCTTCAAATGGTTCAAATGGCTCTGAGCACTATGGGACTCAACTGCTTAGGTCATCAGTCCCCTAGAACTTAGAACTACTTAAACCTAACTAACCTAAGGACATCACACACATCCATGCCCGAGGCAGGATTCGAACCTGCGACCGTAGCAGTCGCACGGTTCCAGACTGCGCGCCTAGAACCGCGAAACCACGGCGGCCAGCGTTCGAGTCTTCCCTCGGGCATGGGTGTCTGTGTTGTTCTTAGCATAAGTTAGCTTAAGTAGTGTGTAAGTCTAGGGACCGACGACCTATGCAGTGCGGTGCATTAGGAAATCACACACATTAGAACGATTTACTTCCCTGAGTTTTTGAGAATTCTCCTGGCAAATGCACTAGAAATTTTCTTATAGTTTAAAACAAATACTTTGAATGATTCTCATTTAAGGGTTGACACAGAGGTAGCAAATTTATGTTATTGAGTCCAAGAAGCTGGTTCGAACGGAAAATGCGGCTTACTTCCATCTGTACGTTGCGAAGTCTCCAACTTAGCAATCAATGGGATAGCAAGGGAATGCTGTCTAACACAACTGTATGCTAGCTTAGCGGTAATATGCTGAATGACAGTTATTGGAGTTTGACAGATGTCGTTGTTGCTGAATTTATTTGAAGCTGTGCAGAATGTTTGTAATCTTGTTTTTCAATGTAACCGTGAATCCTCTCGAGTATGTAGTAGGACGTTTCTCTCTTAATTTCATAAACTCGTAAAACTGAGGAAAGTGAGCGCAATACTGACCACGTTCTTTTGGAGACGGATATAGCCCATTCACAAGCATTTGGTATCTTTTTAGTGGGAAAAGCTGCAGTGCAGCACTCGTCTCCTAGCACAGACGCGTCGTAGCATCCATCCCACCCACAGAGGTTAAAATCAAACCTCCCTGACAGAATAAATTTTAACCTACCGTAACGTAAACAACTCCATCCCGCCAAGAAGTGACGATAAATTTCTGACACATTTTTGAGGAACGTGTCGGCCAATGTTATCAGGCGGTCTCTACCGACTGTGTCTGGCGACCGCTGAAGTGCCGCTCTGAACACAACCTTAGTCGTGAACAAGTTGCATGTGTCGCAATAGATGGTCCAGTAGCGAAGTATAGACGAGTGAGAACATGTCTTCCTAGCTGGAAGAGCTGTTGTGGCTAATAACGTGACGGTGAAATTCGTTTGTAGTCTGAGTGCCAGAACGGAACAATTTAAAACTAAATATTTATCAGAATAGATAGTGGGCACAGATGTAGACCGAGAGATAAATGTCCTTATAGATTTCCTTTATTCACTCGATTTTTAATTGACTTAAAGATAACAGTTTCACGAAACGAGTGCCGGCGTGTTGTATACCTCGAAATAGAAGAACATGGCTCGAAGGTTGTCTAATACCTAATACTGAAATTTAGCGGGCTAAGAAATTAGTCTTCGTTTGAGTTTGGTTTGGGACACATTACGTGTCTGTCGCTTATGATGAAATCGTGATTATATTTTTAATTTGTTTTTTCTTTAGATTCATGTGTACTGGACAGAGAATAGGAACTTGCAATTACGATATAATTCGAGTGATTAATGTATAATATGATCATCTTAGTTTAGGCAAAGTAATATAGATAAAATGGCAGAGCAGGTACATGATCGACCGTGGAGGTAGCTCGCAAACTGCTTTAAGCATATCATTTCATAGAGACGATTCCCAGTGTGTATTGCAGCTGTGGTCAAGACAAATCGTATATTACCTGCTTTTGGATTCGGAACAAATGTACTTGTTTTGTTACATTAATGTGAAACTTTTTTGTCGGTTCGGTACTTTTACTGTTACATCCTTTGATATTGGTGTATGTTGTCAGTCTCAGGAGCATTCATACAAGCCGACAACCTCCTTAGGCCATACACTGCCATTTGTTGATTATACTTAAGCTTTTGAATCCTTTCGTACATATCTCGGAGCGTTTGCTTGGTATAGGCGTAGAACGGATAGTTTGTTGCCCCGTAGGTGCGTTTCCTGCTGGTGGAAAATTTTTGTGGTAAGTTCCAACACACACACACACAAACACACACACACACACACACACACACACACACACACACGCAAATGCCCGAAGGACGACTCGAACCTCCGACAGGGGGAGCCGCTCCAACCGTGACAAGGCGCCTTAGACTTTGCTTTTTCTTTAGATTCATGGGTACTGAACAGAGAATAGGGACTTACAGTTACGATATAATACGAGTGATTAATGTATAATATATACACCTTAGTTTAGGGAAAGTAATATAGGTAATATGGCAGAGCAGGTAAATGACCGACCGTGGAGGTAGCTAGCAAACTACTTTAAGCATATAATCTCATAGAGACAAATCCAAGTGAGTGTTGCAGCTGTGGGCAAGACACATCGTATATTACCTGTTTTTGCATTCGGAACAGATGTTCTGCTGGTGGAAATACACCAATGAAACATTATGTATTCCTGCTACGTAGGAAGCATGCGCGAGCACGCCATGGTCCCTGACCAACGTTACACTTTATGAGCACAGCAACGGAGAAGAAGCGAGTCCCCTACTCTTTAAAATAGGGACCTATCAGATAAGGTAGCCACAGAAGACAACGTTGGCACTAAGTATGGCTGGGGTTAACTTTGGGCTGTTAACTCAGTCAATAAAAATAAAATGTTAAGAAATCTAATGAAAAGGCAGCCGAGCTGATTTGTTGAAGACGAAGTAGCAGACTTCTAAAGGAGCTGTCACGGGAATGATGAAATGTTTGGACTCTTTATCAGATGGACGAATACCGACTGGATATTACAATTATTCAAGAGATGAGATCATCAGGTGAATGAGTGATAGAGAAAAAGGATCACATGATATTTCACGCCTACAGAAGTGTCAAACGTTTAGTACTTGTTTCATTGTAAATAATAGTAAAAGAAGCGTATTATTATGGACTTTCAGGTAAAATCACACAGGCAGAGCAGGCTCAAAATTAGAGACAAATTCTTCAACTAAAGTCTCATGTGTGTTCATACCTCAAATAATGAGAATAATGATGAAGAGGTGGATGCTTTTTATGATGGTCTGGATGAAGTATACAGTTAGTGTCCGAGAGGTAAGACAATTTTTGGAGATATAAATGCTAAAATAAAGAAGGGAGCCGAACATGAGTTACATATTGGAAACTATTGTTTACACGATAATTCAAATATCAATGGTATCAGACTTGTACCCTTCGCTTCCTTGAGGAATATCGTAGTTGGCAGTACAACTTTTAGCCACAAAAAATGCATAAAATCAAGTGAAAATCTCCAGACTGAAATACTTTTGACCAAATCGACCATTTTCTAGGAGATGCAAAATATCTGTCCAACCCAACGGATGTAAGGAGCTATAGAAATGGCAATACTGACTCTGACAGTTGCGTTGTAATAGCAACAATCAAAAGCCTAAATCTAATGCAAGGAAGGATCTTGGATCTCATTCTGGAAAATGCCGTGTTGATAAGCTCGAAGAGATCGCAACTGGCCAGAGATCTTCTGACCTACTCAAGGTAAACCTGGCACAATTTCCCGACAGGGAGAGGATAGAGAGAATATGGAAGAACTTAAAAGACACCCTTAGAAAATCTGCTGACGAGAGTCTCTAAAGATTATACTGACATACGCACACTGAATGGTGAAAGGAGATAGAACTGAGATATACCAGAGAATTCAACAGGTAAACCACACTCTGACATCTGCGGAAGATTACAGAATAACAAGAAGAGAAGAAAAGGGGCTGCAAAAAACAGACAAAGAGAAAATATGAAATGGATAAATGAGGTGAGAGAATTTTATCAATAGCCGAGTAAGACTCAGAAGTATTTTCAACCTAGGACGAAATTTATGTGGAAATACAGATGACTCGATTTTGAATTGCGATGAAGCTCAACACTTTGACGAAGTACTAAATGAAGGTTTAGTTGTGTACCACTGAATCTTACGCAGAAACTGGGGAACCAGCACCAAGTGCTGAGGGAGTAAAGACAATCGTCAAGAAGTTGAAGAATAATGAAACCCTAGGAATGAGTATAATACTAACAGAACTGGGAAACAATGTATAATAGGACAGACATTTCGTCAACCTTGTAATTAAGGTCTGGCAAGATGAAAGTATCTCTGATGAATGGAACATAGGTTGTTGTTGTTGTTGTTGTGGTCTTCAGTCCTGAGACTGGTGGAACATAGGTATCGCATACCCAATATACCAGAAAGGTGATAACATGGTGTGATCTAACTATGGTGGAAATTGATTTCATCAAGGAGAATGTACTGTTGACCAGGTCTCCACGATGTAGAAAACACTTGAAAAATGTAAAGAATTTGAGACTGATAAACATCTTCTCTGTATTGACTACAGATCAGCCTATGACTGTATTGATAGAAGGGAACTGTATATAGAAACAGAAAAATTAGACAGTCCGAATAATTTGATAGTCTTAGTGAAGGCTGTTATGGAAGACATCAAAAGTCAAATGAGACGCGAAGAGTTTACTGTAGTTGATTAAAAATCGACACTACAAATAGCACCTATCACCAGTGAGAAATGGGATAGTAGGCAGGATAGCGAAATTTGTGATGTGTGTTATGCTGTTGACGTTCACTTCGATTCGGTCTCTTTCTGCTCAGCTGTTCTGTCCATGTTGACTGCGCATGTGAAATAGAATAAGTTAGCCGTGGCCACAAAAAATGGAGAAAGACAGGGAGACGGTAACAGAACGAAAATTCCCAGGACCTTGAGGTGGCGAGACATGCGCGTAGGTGGCCGAGCGGCTCTAGGCGCTTCAGTCCGGAACCGCGCTACTGCTACGGTCGCAGGTTCGAATCCCAGCTCGGGCATGGATGTGTGTGATGTCCTTAGGTTAGTTAGGTTTAAGTAGTTCTAAGTCTAAGGGACTGATGACCTCAGATGTTAAGTCCCATAGTGCTGAGAACCATTCGAACCATTTTGAACATGCGCGTAGGCGACCATACAGGGTCCCAAACAAACAAAGCTCCGAGTAGGAATTAATAATCAGTCAATCAAATGACACTGGAATAATCTTCTGCGTAAGTCCAAGGCTCACAAAAGGCTCTCGTTCTATTGATGATGATGATGATGATGATAAAAATGATGATGATGGTGATAACGATTATGATGATGATAACGATTATGATGATTATAATTTTACAGCAGGTGTACGTATCGTGTGACGTAAGAATAATGGTTTATAATTTTCAAAAATAACTGAAACAGATCTCTGGAACAATGGGGATCTTTGTCGCATTGAGCCCCGATGGGTAAACTGGGCTAGCAGAGCTTAAGAAAAAGAACATACTGACGTGCAAACGGTTCACGGTTGTTGACCCAAAATCAATACTACAAATAACACCTGTGTCACCAGTTAGGTGTGGAATAATAGGTTCTTGTTGTGGTCCCCAGACCGAAGACTGGTTTGATGCAGGTCCCCATGCTACTCTATCTTGTACGAGGCTATTCATCTGCGAATAACTGCTGCAACCTACATCTTTCCGAATCTGCTTCCTATATTTATCTCTTGGTCTCCCTATACAATTGTTACTACTCGCACTTCGCTCCATTACTAAATTGGCCCTTTGATGTCTCACAATGCGTCCTATCAACCGATACCCCAATTTTGGTCATGTTTTGCCACAAATGCCTTTTCTTCCCAATTCTATTCAGTATCTCCTCATTATTACGTGATCGACCCATCGGATCTTCAGCATTCTTCTGTAGAACCACATTTCGAAAGCTTCTATTCTCTTTTTAGCTAAACTATTTATCAAATGGTTCAAATGGCTCTGAGCACTATGGGACTTAACAGCTATGGTCATCAATCCCCTAGAACTTAGAACCATTTAAACCTAACTACCCTAAGGACATCACACAACACCCAGTCATCACGAGGCAGAGAAAATCCCTGACCTCGCCGGGAATCGAACCCAGGAACCTGGAACTATTCAACGTGCATGTTTAATTTCCATACACTCCAGACATGTACCTTCAGAAAAGACTTCCTAACACTTAAATCTATATTCGATGTTAACAAATTTCTCTTCTTCAGAAATGTTTTCTTGCCATTGCTGGTATGTATTTTATATCCTCTCTACTTCAGCCATTATCAGTTATTTTGCTGCCCAAATAACGAAAACCATATACTACTTTAATCCTAATCTAATTTCTTTGGCATCCATTCCATAATCCTTGTTTAGCTTTTTTTTATGTTCATCTATATCTTCCTCTCAACACATTACCCATTCTGTTCAACTGCTCTTCACTTCGATTCGATCTCTTTCTGCCCAGTTGTTCTATCCAACTTGAATGGTCACGTGAAATGTGTGGCCTTTCCATGCGTATGAAAATGGATAGCACTAAATCTTTATTCATTACAACACAAGAGGGAAAATAACTGAGGCCGTACATCAGAATATGTGTTGTTGAAATGAGAGATACGCCTAAACGTAGAAAACCAATAGCGCTTACTGGTATATTTTTCTCCCGCTATTGTCTAGATGCGCTATGAATCTGACACAGTGATCTTGTCAGTCACATAATCATCCACATTCACAACAACAGGGTAAAGATACTACGCGTGTACGGAGCAAATACCCACCGGTGATAAAATAACGGATCGTCTCTGGTAATGCGCGGCGAAAAACATAAAAGGGTTCATCAATCAGCAGCTGTAAAATTTTTCCTCTGCTGTATTGAATTCGACGACGATCAGTCTCTCCATGCCATTATAAAACTGTTGCCATCAAACAGGATGACTGATTGAAATGCATACTGCTTGTAGTTAAAGGAACTTGATCAAGTGATGCGTTCTCATTAGCAGTCTCCCAGGACAAATTTTTTGTATCCTGGGTGCTTTTTTTCCCGGTCCGGTTTCAACCAAACTGTCAATTACTGTGAAGTACTTCGATAGGTCTAGTCTTCTCGGAATGTGAGATCTTCACTAATGAGTTAGGCGTGCATTGGGAAGTTTAGAACATAATCTGAAAAGGACTCTCATGGAGAAACTTCGCTCTATAAGCAGCTGCTCGTATATGAGGCAATAGGATAGTGGCAGTTAACACATTCAGTGCAGTCAACATGATTGTCCATGCATTTATTGAATCATTACACAAGGCATCATGCCCGAGTCGCGAAATTCTTTGTCAAGCGCTGGAAAGCATATCCCGGATGCTGAATCTATCAGCTGGATGTGAATCGGTTACTACGAAAATGTGTATTTACTTTTATGGGAAGATAAAAATGACTTGATGCCAATCAGGGGAAGCAGATGAACTTGCACCACGGCTGTAAACGGGGCATAAACAATTATACTTTCGTACTCCAACTTACTATGTTCTCTTCAGTAAGACGACGAGGAAGACCTTTCTAGTGGGTTTCCTCTTCTGTAATATTCTATAAACTAAATCAATGATATATTTAGCCTCAAATATGATTTTCTGACAAGGTTCCTTTTTCGTGTCTGAAACGAAAAATCCCGTATGTACTTTTCTGTACTTGGTCTCTGTCCACCTCGTATTGGACCCAGTGGCTTTCATTGCAGATTACTCTTGTACTTACCCTTAGTTCACGAAGATATGGCTACAATGAAAGCGTGCCACGACGCTATGTGCATTAGGCAGAACTGTGTTAACTTTGATTCGATTCTTGTAGTCTCAATTGAGAAGTCAGCGTGCTCACCTCAACGTGTTAACCAAATCCATGTCATTTATTGTCCGGTACTGCAGCTCGAAGCAGACGCAGTCTGTTTGGAAAACGTGTAAAGTTGGATCCACAGCCACTGCAATACTCAAACGAAAACAATAATAGATACGCTGAAAACTTGGCCAAAGATACATTTCTCCGAAATAAAAATGAGTCATTGATAACAAGGTCGTTTAATTGTTCATTCGGACAGTGGTAACTACAGATAAAACTTAAAGAAAATGATGAAAATTGTAGCTATACAAAGGCACTGTTAAAGTAAAAAAAGACGAAGAAGAAGCTGTACATGAAGAGAAGAATGCAGCGAAAACCAGAAAGAAAAACTACACATGAACGTCCCGTCGACGTCAAGAATCATATGGCATGTGAGGCTCCGATAAGCAGACTGAGATGGCTCTGATATAAATGATATTTTGTTTTCATTAAATCTTTACATTTTCGGCAACAAATGTACAGAACAGATTGAGTCATACGGATATAACAATGACGGTGCAGTACCTTATGAATGAAAAATTAACTGTGAAAAACTCGGGCACAGTTTTTGCTGTGTTTATTGAATGTCGACCAAGAGCACATGCGAAAGCATGCTTTTCATAAACGTTTTAACCGTTGTAAAAACAGTTCATTTCATTTTTTTTCAACAGTTAGCTACTTTGGTCAGAAACGAAACAATAATCTAAGGTCTTAGTACACGGCTACGGCTCATCACCACAAATGTTCAAATGTGCGTGAATTCCTAGGGATCAATCTGCCAAGGTCATCGGTACCTAGACTTACACTCCACGCTGCTTTTCACCACAAGCGACCAAGTCATTTTCATCTGCTGGAAAGCATATGGAAAGTGTTATCCGGAATACAAGAGAGATCCCCGTTGCTGATTATCTTCCAGATTGCAAAAAATTATTCTCAAAAACTTTGCAAGCATAGTGAACCAACTACACTCCTGGAAATGGAAAAAAGAACACACTGACACCGGTGTGTCAGACCCACCATACTTGCTCCGGACACTGCGAGAGGGCTGTACAAGCAGTGATAACACGCACGGCACAGCGGACACACCAGGAACCGCGGTGTAGGCCGTCGAATGGCGCTAGCTGCGCAGCATTTGTGCACCGCCGCCGTCAGTGTCAGCCAGTTTGCCGTGGCATACGGAGCTCCATCGCGGTCTTTAACACTGGTAGCACGCCGCGACAGCGTGGACGTGAACCGTATGTGCAGTTGATGAACTTTGAGCGAGGGCGTATAGTGGGCATGCGGGAGGCCGGGTGGACGTACCGCCGAATTGCTCAATACGTGGGGCGTGAGGTCTCCACAGTACATCGATGTTGTCGCCAGTGGTCGGCGGAAGGTGCACGTGCCCGTCGACCTGGGACCGGACCGCAGCGACGCACGGATGCACGCCAATATCGTAGGATCCTACGCAGTGCCGTTGGGGACCGCACCGCCACTTCCCAACAAATTAGGGACACTGTTGCTCCTGGGGTATCGGCGAGGACCATTCGCAACCGTCTCCATGAAGCTGGGCTACGGTCCCGCATACCGTTAGGCCGTCTTCCGCTCACGCCCCAACATCGTGCAGCCCGCCTCCAGTGGTGTCGCGACAGGCGTGAATGGAGGGACGAATGGAGACGTGTCGTCTTCAGCAATGAGAGTCGCTTCTGCCTTGGTGCCAATGTTGGTCGTATGCGTGTTTGGCGCCGTGCAGGTGAGCGCCACAATCAGGACTGCATACGACCGAGGCACACAGGGCCAACACCCGGCATCATGGTGTGGGGTGCGATCTCCTACACTGGCCGTACACCTCTGGTGATCGTCGACGGGACACTGAATAATGCACGGTACATCCAAACCGTCATCGAACCCATCGTTCTACCATTCCTAGACCGGCAAGGGAACTTGCTGTTCCAACAGGACAATGCACGTCCGCATGTATCCCGTGCCACCCAACGTGCTCTAGAAGGTGTAAGTCAAATACCCTGGCCAGCCAGATCTCCGGATCTGTCCCCCATTGAGCATGTTTGGGACTGGATGAAGCGTCGTCTCACGCGGTCTGCACGTCCAGCACGAACGCTGGTCCAACTGAGGCGCCAGGTGGAAATGGCATGGCAAACCGTTCCACAGGACTACATCCAGCATCTCTACGATCGTCTCCATGGGAGAATAGCAGCCTGCATTGCTGCGAAAGGTGGATATGCACTGTACTAGTGCCGACATTGTGATGCTCTGTTGCCTGTGTCTATGTGCCTGTGGTTCTGTCAGTGTGATCATGTGATGTATCTGACCCCAGGAATGTGTCAATAAAGTTTCCCCTTCCTGGGACAATGAATTCACGGTGTTCTCATTTCAATTTCCAGGAGTGTATATGCCAAAAAAAGAAAAAAAAGTGAAATGAGACCTAGATTCGGAAGAAAGAAAATCACGTATCGTGAAGAAAATGCAATCGCCCGAAAAGATATTTCACAATGACAAAACTGAAAGAATTTTTCAACATTCGCCCTCTTCAACAGATTGGCTACCCGCTGAATTCGATTTGTTACCATACGTAAAGAAATTACTGTTGGTAAGAGTTTCGCGTCCACTGAGGAGGTTAGGACACCCATGACATGGTATTATACAGCTCTTCCAAAACCATATTCAGGGATGGAATCTGCTACATGCAGAAACGGCACTCAGCGTTCTTTTACCTAAGTGGGGAATATGAAAAAAAATTTAACAAGTGCATCTTAGACCTAAAAACTATAACTTTCACCGCCACGCTGAGAAGTTTTTACATTGTCCTAACATGCGGCAACATGTTTTAGACGTACCTTCACCGAAATAGTCATTTTTGATTCTCTTAGTAATAGGTAAAATAGATTTATACATTTGGAAAATATCTAATTAAGGATGGACAGTTTACGAACTTGCCAAAGAAGAATCCCAGTATAATTCTGTGGCTAAGAAACAAGCTTAGAATTGTAGTCGTCTCCTCAACAACAGCGTCATTTTCACACGACTAAAGAAACTAATACAGAGTTCTGTGTGCATGAATTAAAAATTAAGAATATCACTGTTAGTAAAAATTTATGAAATAATAAATAAAATTTAATACGTCAGAGGAAGGCAACGGCAATACTACTAAGCCTACTAAAATACTGTGGTGTTCCAGGCAAACTTGTAGCTTTACTTTTATGTTTTTAATTGAAAGGGACTGATGATTTGTAAACAATTAAATATGCCGATGAAGCTAGTTTGCTTATATTAGTTATTACAGCCACTTATGAACTATAGATGAATTCTGAATTTTAAGTGCCGCATGGAATGTAATTGATTTACTGCCTAATTTGGCATCCAGATGTTAGATTTAGCTGTACCACAAAATAAGGGTAAAATAGGAAACAATGCTCAGATTAGGGAAGGATGAGGAAGGAAATGCCATCCCAGCGTTTTAAAATAAATATTACACAACACAGATATTTTTCTCTTGACAATATAATATGAAGGATGAGTCTTGTTCTTAATTGGCCATGTAAGCTGTAATCAGGTTTCTGCTACTGAATGCAGAAGTATTAAATTTAAATATCTTCAACATTTCGCGTCCCTGTCAGCAACTGTGTAAATAATAATTTTAATTATCAACAGCCTCAGTTGCACCGTTTACCTTGAATTTACCTAGGTTCTGAAGAAGGTTGTGTTATCCCGACTGAAACCTAGGTAAATTCTAGGTAATCGGTGCAACTAAGGCTGTTGATTATTAAAATTAGTATTAAATTTATCAGATTTTAATGATAAGTTGAAATATAAGGAAGTATCATATATTTGTATAAGAATGTCGTAACGGCAAAATGCAAAATGGCTGTATTTCCGACAGTACTTTTCTATCAAGGAAAGTAACTGTTTGAGGTATATAGTTGGTTTTAAGCTGTGCCAAAATATCGTCTCTTTTGATTCCTTGTCTTTTGTTGTTTACGTTTTTTTCAAATTAACGTTATTTTACTGTAATTGTAGGAAGCAAGGGATTTCTTTAAATCTATCTCCGACAGCGCCGCTTCGTTCCAGTAACTAATGATTAAATACGCTCCGTACGATAATACTGCTGCCATTCATAACTACATTGAATAGCTCTGTCACAGGAAAAGGAAATTAAAAAACCTCTTTGTTTCATTGTCAATTTTCAGTGCTCACAATAGATCTATCTCCGCTGCTGTTGTTTACTGAAAAATATCACTCCCATAATCGAAGTTATTGAGGAAGAAAATGAGTTTTCGCAGAGGCAGGCATTTAGTAATGGGAACGCCACGCCATTACGCTGATGGGCGGCTCATTGCCAATAGTTGGGAAATAGCCGCCAACACCGCCTGACCCATCGCCGTCGACATCATCTTCGCGACACCACAATGATCGCACTCAACACCTGTCTTTGTCAGAAGTAGAACTGTGACGATATGCGATATGCACACCTTTGAAAATCTCCAGTCTCTAATGTGACTATGTATTATTTATCTTTTCCCTATGTCATTCAAGAATTTTATCATTGAGAAAAAATGTCCTCGGACTTTTTATTCTTCACAAGTAGTAGCAGTGGTCGTGGTTGCAATAGTATAGTACTTTTGTTTATCCGCGGATCGCTTTTAGAATGATATTAAACAAGTCTTGGCAATACACTTTAAGAACAAAAAACATTCTTCATATACACGGTGGTCAGAAACAGTCTGAAGACCTTGTAGGGCTTTTGCTGGGTAGGTTGTGCTGAGAAATAATTTTTAAGAACAAAATTCGATACGTTGCGCCGTTTCCGAGTTAATTAGCATAGAAGTTAGCCAATAAGGCCATTGCACGAGCAGATTCAAGCAGCCCGCCAGATACAATTCGTGTCAGTTGTTCTCATAGCACACGAGACTGCTCAGCCTTTGGTTCGGATTCGATTCTTACTACCGTTCCATGTTCAATTTTTATATCTCTCTCTAGTTCGGTTTTTGGAAACCAAACGAAATACATGTTTGACGACACCGTCTCTGTCGGACCGTTTGAATTTGCGCTCACAACAGCCTGACTGATTAATTTCAATACTAATTAACTCTGAAACTGAGCAACGTTTCGAGTTTTTGCCTTCAAAATTATTTTTCAGCTCAACCTATGCTGTAACACACTGGCAAGCCTTTCAGACTGTTTCTGACAAATCCGTATACGGGTTTTAACATAGAATATATAGTTTCATACGGATGGGCAGGTAATCGGCGGTTATCTTCCAATCAGTTGCCTGAAGTAATTTAGAAAAACCACTGAAAACTTAAATCACGGGACGGGGATTGGAGTCTCCATCCTCCAGATTACATGGTGGTGTTAAAAATAACACAACCTCATTCGGTTTTGTTTACACATTCTTGCAAAGAAATTACTTAATAAGGCAAGAAACTAACGCTACCCTGCCCATGTATTTCCCAATATCAATCATCGTACACACTACGCACACTATACGCACATTGTTTCATAACGTACAAAGCCACTGTTTCCACTATTCATTCATTTGTCAATGCCAATCACTGCACAAGCTACAGACACTATTTGCTAACATCAGGCAAATGACGACTATGCTCGCTCCAGCTCACAAGTATAGACTTCCAGGGCTGATACTGCACTCTGCTAGCTGACTTCAGTCCTGAGAAAAACTTCAGTGTGAACCTTGATATGGGCGCGTCACAACAAAGTATTTTTCATAACCTATTCAATATAGGTGGTCTTGCAGTAGCGTTCTCGCTTCCCGCGCACAGGGTCCCGGGTTCGATTCCCGGCGGGGTCAAGGATTTTTCCTGCCTCGAAATGACTGGCTGTTGTTGTGTCGTCTTCATCATCATCATTAATCACGCTTTCGGTGGGAGGAAGGCAATGGCAAACCACCTTCGCTAGGACCTTGCCTAGTATGGCGGTGCGAGTCTGCTGTATCGTCCCCTACGCTCCTCGGAGTATGGGACCTCATCGTCGTCATTCAATATAGTTACAAACTGATGATGCATGTCGATAAAAAAAAAGTCAAGACACTGACCATTTAGCGGAACAATCACCGCTTTGTGTACTGTCGATTGCACGTAAAATAAACACGTCCAAAGCCATTATAAAACTGGTTATATGTATGCATATATGTGCGTGTATATGTTCCACATCTCTTCCTGAACTACTGGACCAATTTCAACCAAACTTATTCGGGAGGAAGACTGTTCAAACCCGCGTCCGGCCATCGTGATTTAGGTTTTCCATGGTTTCTCTAAATGGCTTAAGGCAAATGCCGGGATGGTTCCTTCGAGAGGGCACGGCCGCTTTCCTTCTCCATCCTTCCCTAATCCAAGCTTACCGAGCGAGGTGGCGCAGTGGTTAGCACACTGGACTCGAATTCGGGAGGACGACGGTTCAATCCCGTCTCCGGCCATCCTGATTTAGGTTTTCCGTGATTTCCCTAAATCGCTTCAGGCAAATGCAGGGATGGTTCCTTTGAAAGGGCACGGCCGATTTCCTTTCAAATCGTTCCCTAACCCGAGCTTGCGCTCCGTCTCTAATGACCTCGTTGTCGACGGGACGTTAAACACTAACCACCACCACCACCACTAATCCAAGCTTGTCCTGCGTCTCTAATGAGCTCGTTGTCGATAGGGCGTTAATCCATAATCTCCTCCTCTTCAACCAAGCTTGGTACAAATGTCCCTTACTACCAAGCAACAAACGCTGCGGGGCTAGGGACCACTTACTTACCATATCTCGGGAGATATGTCTTAAACACTGAAATGCGTGAAAAACTGCCGCAGAAAGCATGAAGTTTTAATGGCTCTGTTCTTTACTATAAGACACCCCTAAAGTTGAGTCATCTTACCGAAGTCCATGATACCTCGCAGCGCTTTTGACAGCTTTCAACTGCGAAGCGGAAGAGGCTGTAGGCGGAAACAACAGCCATCTATCGGGCTATAAAGAGGCGTTGCCACAGAGACGCGAAGCAGCTGTAGTTTTACAGTTGTACATTATGCCTATTTCCTTGTACGGCTATTTCGTCATTTCAAAAGAGCTTTCACGGATACATGGGAATGAAACTTTTTCGATGTTTCACTACAAACACAGTTAAATTTTTGGATTTTCATTTTCAATTGAAAACTGGCAAAACGAATGCCCGGGCATTTCAGGGTTTGTCAGGTAGTGTGTAAATAAACGGAAAGCTCATTTCAGTATCTTGAAATGATTATGAAATATAAAATGTCTTGTGATTTACCGGACTCAGTGTAAGGAAGATTAGAATTTCACGTCCCGTCGACGGCGAGGTCATCAGAGACGGAGCACATTCTCCTATTAGAGAAGAATGGAGTAAGAAATCGGCCGTGTCCTTATCAAACGAACCATCCCGGCTTTTTCCCAAAGTGATTTGGAGAAATCACAGAATACCTAAATCTGGATGGCCGGACAGGGATTCTAACCGTCGTCCTTCCGGATGCGAGTCCAGACTCTGACCAACGTGTCATCTCGCACAGTGAGGGGCGATTCAGTGAACGTCTATAGGAGAGCTGCCGACAGCGCATGGTTTACATTGTGTCTTACAACCACTACATCTTCCCACAGAATCCGCAGTATTCGTAGACAGTCTACAAGCCTTTTTATATTGTGCCAGAAGTCAGAAACAAGTATACTTTATGTAGCAGCTATACACACCACTCATTGAGGCGGTCTGAGACAAACTGGCATTGGGAACAGTTATTCTACCGTTTTAATATGTAAGAAATTTCGGCACCATACCACCGAAATCGGTCAATAAAATTCCAAAATTAGTAATCGTTTCTGAGTATTGTAAAATTGTGACAACCTTAGGATCCTACGGATAATTAACTTAATATCACGTTTCCTATGACTTTATTATGTTACAGTATAGCAGAGAAACCTTATGCTCAAGATAGATTAATTTTATAAAGTTTATCATATTTTAGAAACTACGGAAAATTTAGCAGGTAACGGTCTTGCCGCAGTGAATACACCGGTTCCCGGGAGATCACCACAGTTAAGCGTTGTTGGGCATGGCCGGCACTTGGATGGGTGACCATCCAGCCGCCAAGTGCCATCACTGCCTCGTGATGCCAATTGAGGAGCTACTTGACCGAATTGTTCGGTGAAGAATACCATTATAACGATCGGGAGAACGGTGTGCTGACCCCACGCCCCTCCTGTCCGCATCCGCCCCTGAGGATGACACGGCGGTCGGATGGTCCCGGTAGGCCACTCGTGGCCAGAAGACGGAGTGTATTTTTTTTAATGGAAAATTTAGTATACGCTACATAATTTTCTAAATCAGCACTGTGAATAGCCCTACCATAATATTTAATAAATTATGAAATGTATTCGCAAGTTGTGTATACGGTACCACCACAGCTGTATGATATTACTGGAAACGAGCGAAAATTTGCGCCAGACCGAGACTCCAACCCGGATTCCCAGCTTTATGCGGGCTGTGGCCTTATGCGCTTCGCATATACGAGTATGCTTCACGGACAGACCCATACTTCCAAATGTCCAGTGTCTGCTTCCCATAGAGCTCGTACAGTTATGTGATTCCCGCACAGGGAGAGACTTGTTTACTTTTCTCGCCAGATTGTCTTTTCTTTGGCATGAAATACAGGGTGACAATTATTGAACTATATGAAAAAAACGTAAATTAGTTATAAATTACGGCGTGTACATACTTCATGAAACATCTAAACGTCACTACTGCTGTTCAGATTTAGATTATAACATGTTTCGAAATGCCTGCCATCATTGGCGATGATGTGACGCAGACGAATGTGAAATTATGCATGACCCGTTGAAGTGTCGGAATATCGATGCTGTCGATGACCTTCTGAATGGCTGTTTTCATCTCAGCAGTGGTTTTGGGGTTATTGCTGTACACCTTGTCTTTAATATAGCCCCACAAAAAGGAATCGAATGTGTTCAGATCCGGATAATATGGAGGTCAATCGAGGCCCATTCCAGTGGCCTCTGGGTACCCCAGAGCCAGAGTACGGTTCCCAAAGTGTTTCTCCAGAACATCAGACACTCTCCTGCTTCGATGGTGTCAAGCACCGTGTTGCATGAACCACATCTTGTCGAAATCAGGGTAGCTTTGGATAATGGGGATGAAATAATCTCCCAAAACCTTCACTTACCGTTCGGTCGTCGCCTCGCCATCAAGGAATATCGCAATGATTACTCCGTGACTGGACATTGCACACCACACAGTCACCCGAGGGTGAGGGGACTTCTCGATCGCGAAATGCGGATTCTCGGTCTCCAAAATGCCCCAATTTTGCTTATTGACGAACCCATCCAAATGAAAGTGGGCTTCGTCGCTAAACCAAACCATACATCCGATACTAATTGCCATCATATCCCGTGGCCAACCGTGAAATTTGAACATCCTAACGCAAAGCGTTCAGAAGTTAAGACGATTTTATTTCATATTGTTCAATAATTGTCACCCTGTACATTACTGCAGTGTCTGTAAAGTCCGATGCAATGTTCCTTCTGACCTGCATCCATGCATGTCCAAAGGACCACTGCGTACAACTTTGCTGACACTGTCAACTATCATTATTCTCGTACATTAAATAATGCTCCCTGAAATAACAAACTAGCAAGGAAGAGTCTCTCATGTTATTTACATACCGTAAACAGTCCAGGATACATTAAGTATTTCATTCACCTGTACATAATTCGAATGTGATCAAAGACAAAAATGAAAGAAAGAAAATACAGATTTCTGGCGTTGCTAAGAAACTTTTTATCGTGGCATTTTAATGTGGGACTTTGGAGGTATAAATTAAACATCGCCTTCAGTCACAACTTTTTCGTGTATTATTATCCACACGATGATTTCGGACCCTGTGGGTCCATCGTCAGGTGTACTTTGTTTTAATACACGTTTTATTTCTTCTCCTGAATGAGGTGATTGTCAAAGATGAATTTATTCGTAGTGCTAAAGATATAACTATTAAAAATTGACATATGCAAGGAATAACTTTAGAATAGGTCTTTAAAATTAGTAATTTAGCACTACGAATAAATTCATCTTTGACAACACCAGGTACAAAAAATCTGTGCAGTGTTTATAAACATGTCTGTGCAAATATACATCCTGAATGAAGTGACATGTGATAAAACGACGGAGATAAGAATGTTTGCCGGTACAAAAACGTTGAAAATGCTTTCCTTGGATTATGTGGTGAGTTTACACCGTTCATTTTCCACTATTTTACACATATTTTGCGCGTTCGACTTACGAAATTCATAATCTAACATTAAACCTTTTCGTGACAGGAATATCCATTTCACTTCATTCAGGAGAAGAAATAAAACGTGTATTAGTACAAAGTACACTTGACGATGGACCCACAGGGTCCGAAATGCATCGTGTAGTTACTAAAACACAAAACAGTTGTGACTGGAGGCGTTGTTTAATTCATACCTCCAATGTTTTGAATACAGCCACGGTTTAAACTGCAAAATATGGATAAAATTAAAGTGGGATTGTTTTCTACCTTGACTTCCGTTCTTACTCGGTGACCAATTTCACCAAAATCGATGAACTTGCCGGCAGTAAGTGAGAAGTTTCAAAAGGCGTATTCTTGCAGTTCTCCGGAAAATAAAGTTTGAGAGTTATAAAGACAATACGAACTTTATACGATGAAATTTGTGCCGGTATCAAATACGATCACTTGGTGACGCTACTTTCAACGTGTTAGCAAACTGAGTTTATACACGTCTTCACTCGTTCCATCCGTAGCTCCTGCACAAGAGCTCTGTCAATTTTGCCTCCCCGCTGGCGAAATATAGTGTCTTGTTTTTTGTTTACCACCAATGCTGTGGTGTTTCAGAGAAACTTGTTACTATTTACAAGTACAGTCGAAAGGCGATTTAATGCGGACAGACTCCATTCAGACCGCGTATCTGACTGCAGTTTTTTGGTGGGTTGGTTGATTTGGTGTGTAAAGGGACTAAACCACAGGTTCATCAGTCACCTGGAATTTATCCGTAGCGGGAGTTCGTACTCGTTCAAATAGAAAACTAAATGACGCGTTGCACACACTGTAAGGTGACAAAATCGTGTTTCTCAATCGAGGAGAACGTGGCGGTAGTTCGCAGTAGCGTGGAGTGTTTGCCAGCAGCGAGAAACGCCGCAGTGCGTTCCGCAGAAAGACAAACGGAGGGCCCCTCCGTGCGGCCGCAACTACTAAACATTTCATGAACCCCAGGCGCTCAGACGGCAGAACAATCCTATTATCGTTGCCTTCCTTCCTTTCCTCCTTTTGCTTCAGCCAAGTGGAGTTTAATCCTGGCGCCTGTTGCACGTTGGAAACAGGAGTGGATCACTTCCTGTAAAATAAATAGAAACAATGCCCATCGAAATTTCTTACACAAAGCTGTGAACAACCATGACGTGCTGTATGCTATTACTTGAGGAGAGTGAGAAAAGCGAAACAGCGGAGCTCGCCTTTCGGTGGAGAATGTGTCTTTCACACCGATAAGCCAAAACATTATGACCACTGCCCCCGCGACGGTGGAAGCGGCCGTCTGGTGGCGTTATGAGAACGTGGCGCTGTAACAAAAGTATGTCGGCGGAGCGAAGATATGGGCTGCAAATGGGGAAATCTATTGAGATATGCGACTTTCACATAGGTCAGATTACTGTTACGTACAGCCTATGAACTTATCTACATCTACATCTACATACATACTCCGCAATCCACCATACGGTGCGTGGCGGAGGGTACCTCGTACCACAACTAGCATCTTCTCTCCCTGTTCCACTCCCAAACAGAACGAGGGAAAAATGACTGCCTATATGCCTCTGTACGAGCCTTAATCTCTCTTATCTTATCTTTGTGGTCTTTCCGCGAAATATAAGTTGGTGGCAGTAAAACTGTACTGCAGTCAGCCTCAAATGCTGGTTCTGTAAAATTTCCTCAGCAGCGATTCACGAAAAGAACGCCTCCTTTCCTCTAGAGACTCCCACCCGAGTTCCTGAAGCACTTCCGTAACACTCGCGTGATGATCAAACCTACCAGTAAAAAATCTAGCTGCCCGCCTCTGAATTGCTTCTAAGTCCTCCCTCAATCCGACCTGATAGTGATCCCAAACGCTCGAACAGTACTCAATAATAGGCCGTATTAGTGTTTTATACGCGGTCTCCTTTACAGATGAACATCTTGCCAAAATTCTACCAATGAACCGAAGACGACTATCCGCCTTCCCCACAACTGCCAGTACATACTTGTCCATCTTCCTATCGCTCTGCAATGTTACGCCCAAATATTTAATCGACGTGACTGTGTCAAGCGCTACACTACTAATGGAGTATTCAAACATTACGGGATTCTTTTTCCTATTTATCTGCATTAATGTACATTTATCTATATTTAGAGTTAGCTGCCATTCTTTACACCTGTGGTGTCACCGCCAGACAAGACACTTGCTAGGTGGTAGTCTTTAAATCGGCCGCGGTCTGTTAGTATACGTCGGACCCGCGTGTCGCCACTATCAGTGATTGCAGACCGAGCGCCGCCACACGGCAGGTCTAGTCTAGAGAGACTCCCAAGCACTCGCCCCAGTTGTACAGCCAACTTTGCTAGCGATGGTTCACTGTCTACATTCGATCTCATTTGCAGAGACGACAGTTTAGCATGGCCTTCAGCTACGGCATTTCCTACGACCTAGCAAGGCGCCATATTCAGTTACTATAATTACTTCAAGAATGTATTCTGAACAGATAATATTGTGTATCATGTACCGGCAAGAGCGCCGTTCATCATTAATGGATTAAAGTTAAGTATCAAACTAATTATGCCCGCTTTCTGAATTCTCATTCCTTGTCATGTTCCAAACTGCACGTCAGTATAGTTCTTCCCTCTTCACGCCAGCCTGCGTGAGCTAAAAAGCATGCATTTCGGCCTCCACTCGTAACACGGTGTTGGCTCTTCTTCTAACACAAAAACACCAATCACAAATTTGTCAAACTCAGCTTGTATCCTCCTACAGTCACTCAACGACGACACCTTTCCGTACACCACAGCATCATAAGCAAACATCCACACATTGCTATCCACCCTATCCAAAAGATCATTTATGTAGATAGAAAACAACAGCGGACCTACCACACTTCCCTGGGGCACTCCAGACGATACCCTCACCTCCGACGAACACTCACCATCAAGGACAACGCATTGGGTATATCGTGTAAACGGCAACTGGTCGTATGTTCTCGTGCTACTGTCGTGAACATCTGCGGATAGAGGTAGGACAGTGAAACAACCACCAGGCGCTAAATGGTTGGACGTCCACGGCTCTTCACGGAACGTGGGGTTTGGAGGCTTTTCTGCTCTGTAAAATAGAATAGATAGTGACCTGTGGCATCTCTACCGAAAGAGAACAATGCTGGTACACGCAAAAGCGTTTCGGAGCACACCGTCCATTGCACATTGTTGAACATGGAGCTCCGCTCCAGACACCCCAACGTGGTTCATGTTAACTCAACGAATTCGTCAGTTGCCCGCATCTCGTGGTCGTGCGGTAGCGTTCTCGCTTCCCACGCCCGGGTTCCCGGGTTCGATTCCCGGCGGGGTCAGGGATTTTTTTCTGCCTCGTGATGGCTGGGTGTTGTGTGCTATCCTTAGGTTAGTTAGGTTTAAGTAGTTCTAAGTTCTAGGGGACTGATGACCATAGATGTTAAGTCCCATAGTGCTCAGAGCCATTTGAACCATTTTTTGAATTCGGCAGTTATCATTTCAGTGGGCACAGGACCATCGAGATTAGACCGTCTATCAACGGCAACGTGTCGGCTACCCAGGGGAATCACGTTAATGATACACTAGGTCTACGGTCTTCTTTAAAAACCCCGTCATCGATGTGGTCGGAGGCTCGAAACGTGCTGCGCGCCACGGAGACAGGCTGGTGGATGCTATGGGAAACATTACCCTGCGCTTGCATGGTACCTGTCGTAGTGATCTAGGACATGCTGACAGCTGCGAACCACCTGCATACTTTAATGCTTGATGTCTTCCCCGACGGCGATGTCATCTTTCAGCAGTATAACTGTCCTTGTCTCGGAGCAATAACCGTGCTGCAGTGGCTCAGAGGACCATTATAGTGAACTTATGCTGATGTTTCGGCGACCAGATTCGCCTGATGTAAATCCTATGCAACCCATCGGGGTCGCTATCCGGTGTACGTAAATCAGCACTCAGTTATTTACACGAATTACATGACATTTGCGTAGGCATGTAATGCCACATACCTTCAAAAACCTACCAACAAACTGTCTGATCTCTGATACGCAGAATCAGTAATGCATTTCGTTCCAAAGACGGAAACGCAAACTATTGAGCAAGTGGTCATAATGTTTTAGCTCATCATTGTAAGAAACCAGTACCATTACCAGTTCTCAATGTATATCAACGAAACATGCTCCGAGTTCAGTTTTCAACCAACCTCATTTGGATAATTCTTTCATGATGCGTCGTTTCTCGTTTCTCTCCTAGCAATGAATTAGTCTGCCATTTGATTTATCTTCATCTGAGATTATATAGGGTGTATAATAATTAATAGTGTAAATGCATACAGGTGAAAGTACACGATACTAGAAGAAAAAATAAAATAAAATAAATAAATAAATAAAGAAGACATGTCAATAAACATCGGTTCTAAGTTGCATACCTTAAGAGCTATGAACACTTCTTCATATTCGAGACCGTGAAACAGATCTCTCCTACTGCATGCTCTCTGCATCCCATATTTTAAGAGGTGGTAGCACGGACCAAAACAACAAACAATATTCAGTAAACATGGACTCTAAAGTGCATACCTTATGAGCTATGAACACTTATTAATCTTTTCAATTGTGAAACACGTATTTTCTGCTGAACAAATATAGTTCTTAAGATATCCACTAAAGAGCTCATGTTTACTATATATTTTCTGAAACTTCCGTGCAGATTAAAACTGTGTGCTGGACCGAGACTCGAACTCGGGACCTTTGCCTTTCGGGGGCAACTGCTCTACCAACTTTTTTTTTAAATCTCATTTTGTTCACTTTTGTTCGTTGCATCTGCTCGGGGCGGACGTCGTAAGACATCTGTTTAAGTTCGTTGTTGATCGGTTAGCTCAGTTTTTTTTATTAAAGAGGGCTGCTAACCCTCTGACCGAACACGCTGAGCTACCGTGCCGGCACACCAACTGAGCTACCCAAGCACGACTCACGCCCCCTCCTCACAGCTTTACTCCTGCCAGTATCTCGTCTCCTACCTTCCAAACTTTACAGAAGCTCTCCTGCGAACCTTGCAGAACTAGCACTCCTGAAAGAAAGGATATTGCTGAGACATGGCTTAGCCGCAGCCTGAGGTATGTTTCCAGAATGAGATTTTCACTTTGCAGCAGAGTGAAAATCTCATTCTATATATTTTTTCTTCTTTCGCCCTATACTACCTCCACCCAAAATATGGAAAGAAGAGATACTGTAGCAGAAAAGACACGTTTCACAGTACCGAAGGTAAGGAAGTACTCTTAGCTCTTAAGGTATGCGTTCTAGAGCCCATATTTACTGAGACTGTTTCGTTTCTAATATCGTGTACTTTGAACTGCATGTGCATACATCATTACTTATGATACATCCTTTATAATCGTTATACTTCATATCTCCGTGTATTGTTTCTCGCAAATATTTGTATGACATGACTGACTGGCTGTCTGGGACTCATTAGTCTGTAAGCGGACGCATGGTTCGCTCTTAAGTTTAAAACTATACCTTTGCTTTTCTCTATGGTCTTTCGAAAAGACTGGTACTTTGTCGAGATAAACTGAATAACGGCTGGAATAGTTATGGGACAGAAATTAATCACTGATAATTGCGTCGTTTGCCAGAATCCTGAGATTGCAACTAATACTGGCCGCTAAGTATGTAATGCATACCATAAGCTGCAACCATTCCCTGCGGCATACGATCCAAGATAATGTGCTACATATAAGAATATACAGTCTACAGTTGCAGGTTAACTGTATCGTTTACCTAGGTTTCAACGTTAGTAATAACGTCTTCTTCAGAACATAAAATATTATTTAAATGGTTGCCTAAACCAAGCCATGTCCTAAGTCAACTATATAAAACTTGATGCATAACCATAAGGTTTTGTCACTTCTATTAAACAAGCTGTAGCAAATTTACTTTAAGCCCGTTGTATGGGCCTCGTCGTGTTATAAAGTTGACTTAGGACATGGCTTGGTTTAGGCAAACATTTAAATAATATTTTATGTTCTGAAGAAGACGTTATTACTAACGTTGAAACCTAGGTAAATGATACAGTTAACCTGCAATTGTAGGCTGTATATTCTTAAATAAACAATATCAGTTGCTGTCGCTGCATAAAAATTTTAAAAATTATAATGTGCTACGTCCCCGACCGTCAAGAAAAAACCAGTGCGATGGCATTTTCTTGGGCAGGAGTTGATGGAGAACTGAATCTAAAGCTTTTCGAAGGTTTAGAAACAACACATCGACTCTATTTCTCCCAACCATGACACAGAAGATACTACATGGTACGAGGGTAAATAATGTCTGAAGTAAGAATACAGCCTAGTGTTCTTCAAATCATACGACTGAGTTATAAACTGATTAGCCAGAACATTCTGACAGCCGACCAGCAATCGATATAAACCAGTCCAAGCGACAGCAGCGTCACGTGGCGAGGAACGACTGCTACTCAGACACATGCACGGTGCGTGTGAATAAGTGAGCGTGCTGTCCTTGTGTAGAATGAGGAAGGCGCGTCACCTATCTGAGTTTGACGGCAGGCCCGGTGCGAGCATTTCAGGAACTGCCCAACTTGTGTGTTCGAGGAGTGGTGTGGTGAGTGTCTTCATCTCGTGGCAAAACAAAGGTGAGAGCACGTCCAGACGTCGTGGGGGTTGGGCGACCACCCCTCATTACAGATGTCCGACGACGTAGGCTGGGCAGACTGGTAAAAAGGACAGGCAGCGAACTGCGGAACAACTAACGTCCGACTTTAATGCTCGGCAGAGTACAAGTGTGTCTGAACACAAAGTGCACTGAACACTCCTAACGATGAAACTTCCTGGCAGATTAAAACTGTGTGCCGGACAGAGACTCGAACTCGGGACCTTTGCCTTTCGCGGGCTCTACCATCTTTTTTTAAAAATCTCATTTTGTTCACTTGCGTTCGTTGCATCTTCTTGGGGTGGACGCCGTAAGACATCCGTTTAAAGTTCGTCGTCGATCGATTAACTCAGTTTTTTTTTTATTACAGAAGGCTGCTAACCCTCTAACCGAACGCGCTTTTCTTTAGATCTCATTTTGTTCGTTCTCGTTAGTTGTATTTGCTCTGGGCGGACGTCGAAAGACATCCGTTTCAGTTCGTTGTTGATCCATTAACTCAGGTTTTTTATTACAGAGGGCAGCTAGCCCTCCGACCGAACACGCTGAGCTACCGTGCCGGCAACGCGCTGAGCTACCCAAGCAGGACTCACGTCCGGTGCTCACAGCTCTACTTCTGCCAGTATCTCGTCTCCTACCTTCCAAACTTTACAGAAGCTCTCCAGGTCGCAGGACAGCTCGTTCAATACACGAGTGGAGCAGGACAGGGAGTTGCTAACGCTGGTAGATAATAGATCTGTCATGCACCATACCATTTCTTGCGAAATATTCGTACATAATAAGAGAACGATTTGCCTCAGACAATGTAAGACACATGCTGCGTATATTACATGTGACGAATTAAATTCATTATTTTATCCATCCTCGGCAACTGTAGTTTTATTAACGAAATAATAAGCAACCAGTTGCATAAAATAAATTTAATTTCTTTACCGGTTTCAGGCACTTAGTGCCCTTCTTCAGAATGTTATAGATATCTCATTATTTGTGTCAAGAATAAGATGTATCAGCAAACTACCGTTGTCCTGTGATTCATAGAGTCTGGGTAAAGAAATTAGATTTCTTTTATGCAACTGGCTGCTTATTATTTCGTGACTAGTTAAAAATGTGGCAGTCCAGGATTCGAAAATTTTGCTGTCAGTGCGCTGACAGTTACGACACTCAAGCACAACTCTCTGCGTTACTGGACGCTAAAAATATGAAAACAATGTATATCGGAAAGAAATATAATAAAATACTTATAGCCCCACAAATATAACTAGATACCTGTTGTGAACGCAAAACAGTGATTTTTATACTTAAAGAAGGAAATAGACTAATATTTTCTTGTCCGCAGGGTAAAAGACATAGGGAAATCTAAATATACCAGGTGATCAAAAAGTCAGTATAAATTTGAAAACTTAATAAACTACGGAATAATGTGGATAGGGAGGTAAAAACTGACACACATGCTTGGATTGGAATGACATGCAGTTTATTAGAACAAAAAAAAGTTCACAAAATGTCCGACAGATGGCACTGGGCAGCAAAGCTGCTACCTTGACGGGTGAAAGGTATGCCGATATGTTACAGAATCGGATCATCCCCATCCTGGCTGATAAACACCTGCTGGAACGTACGATGTTTATGCAGGATGGCGCTCCACCCCATATTGCTAGACGCGTGAAAGACCTCTTGCGCGCTTCGTTAGGTGATGATCGTGTGCTCAGCCGCCACTGTCGTCATGCTTGGCCTCCCAGGTCCCCAGACCTCAGTCCGTGCGATTATTGGCTTTGGGGTTACCTGAAGTCGCAAGTGTATCGTGATCGACCGACACCTCTAGGGTTGCTGAAAGACAACATCCGACGCCAATGCCTCACCGTAACTCCGGGCATGCTTTACAGTGCTGTTCATAACATTATTCCTCGACTACAGCTGCTGTTGAGGAATGATGGTGGACATATTGACCATTTCCTGTAAAGAACATCATCTTTGCTTTGTCTTACTTTGTTATGCTAATTATTGCTATTCTGAAGCGCCATTTGTCGGAAATTTTTTGAACTTTTGTATTTTTTTGGTTCTAATAAAACACCATGTCATTCTAAGCATGTGTGTCAATTTGTACCTCTCTATCTACGTTATTCCGTGATCATTTAGTTTTCAAATTTATAATGACTTTTTGGTCACCCGGTATGTAATGGTAGTCTCCTGTTCAGACAAAAAATACAGAAACAATAAGCATAAAAGACAATCCACCCATGCGTAACAGAAACAGAATCGAAACCATTCATGAGAATGTGCCTTCACACCAGTACTGAAAAAAACGATGGAGAAATAATTTTAGTGGGATGTAATCATAAAATACTAAGAATAACTTATTACTGGGAACTAGAGTCCACTGTGACTTAGGTAGAAAATATTTATTTAGTTTTTATAAATTTGGTGTAACATGGTTTTCTTGTAAGTCGAGACGTAACAATGAACCTACTGGTGCCTTTATTCGCTAATAAACTCATATCAATCAAATTAACTAAACACCTTAATAGCGAAAATGTATAGCGAGAGAAGACGATAATTTACAAAAGCGACAAAATTCAAGTGACAACTTTCACTATCAATTTTGGTACCAATTAGTAAATTTTGTCGATCATGTACACTGTTTTTGAATAGTTGCTAGCCTGGTGTAATATTTATATTATCTATTTAGTGATAAAGGTAACCAATTTCGTTATCAAAGAGAACTGCCTATTCCGAAGTCGCAGCCACGTGTCTGCACAGCAGTTCGAACCAAAAATATTTTTTCCCCTGCGCCGTTTCTATCACGTAGCACCACCGAGAAAGGTCTGCGCCCATCTATCGGTAACGGCGCGAAAGTGCTTCACGCCGTTTGCCTGTGGCGGAACCAAGCGGCGCCAAACGAAAGTGCTTCGCGGGACTCCGACGGTGGCGGAACCTAGCGGCGCTGCGCGAAAGTGATCGCTGGGACTCTGCCAGTGGCGGAACCTAGCGGCGAAATGTGGAACTGTATTCACCAACTGTTATAGCCTGTCATCTAGCGGCAGAAGCATAAAGCAGCTACATCTGCAGTGCGTGGTTCAAATTAATATTTTTCAGCACGCACCGCTGGAAACACAATGCTAGCGAGCGTTATCACGTGTAGTAGAACCCGCAACAGATGTCGTTTCACACTGCTTCGCAATCACGCAGATGTTGTAATAACTTTTTTTTTAATACTGGTCAGGAGCGTTACGAAGATATACAAAAGTAGACACACCTGTTACGGCTTTACATTGGTTCAAATGTAACTGTAGCAGTACTCTTAAGGGCTTTATATTATAGAAAGTAATTAACACGAGAAACATGGTTCACAGTAATTTTAATAATAATCAGATAATTTCAAGAAAGGAAACATGATTATTTGCAACAAGCCAAATTCTAAAAGGTCTCTGCCTGCAAAACGCAGAGAGGAAATATAGTATTAACATCAAGCTGGCAGGGACTAACAAATTCTACTATTTTGTTCATAGCTGTAATTTTTCAGCAACTATAGTATCTATTTCAGAATAAAATTCAGTCCTCAGTTGGAAATGTATTTTATTTCGCTTTACTGGTTTCGAAAAATTAATTTGTGATCTTCAGAAGCTTACAGAATTAGAGATGTTATAAATATTGAGACCTTGGCTATACATGTCTGTAAAGTATAAGGCGTATATTACAGAAACTTACTTATTATTGGTTTGGCAGATGTCAATATCTTCTTCATAGAATCATAATGACATGATCAGTCTAAAAATTTACATGTTGTATGTGATTCCTATAAATACAGACTGACAGATTGATGATTTACAGTAACTGAATCACATCTATGTGCATGGCAACCTGTTCTGAAAGCAGCAAGGAACATACATAAAAGCACGTAAAAAGTATAACTAAGGTATATGAAGAAGTTATTTATATACATGTGAAAAAAACCATAGCACATTGTTCTAATATATAACAGAAATGGCCTAATTTTCACATTTTATAAGAGATGCTATGCAGTAAAAGTAGTGTTTAGTTCTTAATACACGTTGTTCATTCAACAATTTTTTTGGATTTATGTGATAACGTATATATATTTCAAATTCTTCTAAAAGATTCATTTTGCAGCCCTTGTCAACTATATGCAACTTTTCGATGTTACGCAAAGATGGAGGATTGAATCAGTTCTGTCTCTAGCATCTCTGTATACATGTCAGAATTCAGTGAAAGTCAGCCAAACAATGTGTCACTTACCTATACCGCAGGAGTCTGCTCATATCATAGTAGTTCCACCATCAAAATTTCTGCTCATTCTTACCTGCTGCCCTGTTCTGAGATCATGCCAATAATATTGAAATCCATCCTGCCCACATAAATTAAACCCCATCTCGTCATTGAAGATGAATTTATCCCATTCTTAAGTCCAAGACATACTGTTTTCAGCAAACTCCAGTCTAGCCTGTTAATGTTTAGGTGTTAGAGCGGATTTCTGCAGTCGTTCCTTGAATGCAAGATGTTTGTCATGTCACAGAATTTGTTGTAAACGTCTGGCAGTTACTGGCAACTATAAATCAGTAACAAGCTGAGAAGAATAACAGTTTGCGGCCCTTGCTTTGCGCAAAAGTAACCCTTTCTGAGCCTCATATAATTTTCTTCTTTGATCTTTTTTTCATTCTGTCCATATCGTGCTCCCAATCAAACGAAACTATAATGTACTGTACTTGAACAGTTCAACTTTTTGGCAGTTTGACGATTAGAGAGTCCCAGTTCATTTTACGTACTGATTTTTGCTTTTTCATCACATGATGTTTTCTGTGTGGCATTGTCACAATCGTGGTTTCTGTACACGACTCACTCCGTCACTAATGGTATCTCTTTTCTGTCTGTAATAGGCTCGTACATACACATTAACAACGTCCTGCGCCGGCTGCCTTTATATCGAGTTCCACCTCTGCCGCCTGAATCGTTGATGCCTTGTTATATACTGTGGTTCAAATGACTCCAAGCACTATGGGAGTTAACATCTGAGGTCATCAGTCCCCTAGAACTTAGTATTAGTTAAACCTAACTATCTTCAGGACATCACACACATCCATGCCCGAGGCAGCATTGGAACCTGCGACCGTGGCAGCAGCGCGGTTCCGGACTGAAGCGCCTAGAAACGCTATTTTTTGTCGTTGCTGACGTCACACGACATCCATACAAGTTCGTTTTGTTGATCATTCCGCCGGCCGGAGTAGCCTAGCGGTTCTAGGCGCTACAGTCTGGAACCGCGCGACTGCTACGGTCGCAGGTTCGAATCCTGCGTCGGGCATGAATGTGTGTAATGTCCTTAGGTTAGTTCTAAGTGCTAGGGGACTGATGACCTCGGAAGTTAAGTCCCATAGTGCTCAGAGCCACTTGAATTTTTTGCTGATCCTTCCACTCAGTTTTTTTATTACAGAGGCCAACAGGCTCTCTGACCGAACACGCTGAGCTACCGTGCCGGCGTCGGCGATACCGGCACGGTAGCTGGGCGTTCGGTCAGAGGGTAGCTGTCCTCTGTAATAAAAAAAAAAAAAAAGAAAAACAAGTGAAAGGATCAACAAACGAACTTGACTTGACGTCTGCAAAGACCAAACACAACGATCAACAACGAACAAAAATATGGCCAGAGTGACGGACTGTCGTCCTGAGGAGCCGGGTTCGATTCCCGGCTGGGTCGGGGATTTTGTGGCGTCGAACGTAATAAGACCTGCACCAAGGTGGCCGGACCTGCCCCGTAAGGTGTCTCCCAGCCAATGACGACAAACGCTCATTTCCATTTTCCATATAGATAGTATGCACAGTTATTCCAACCGACAGTGTTGATATTCATGTAAACATTCACGCCTTTATACCAGGGCAGGCCACGGCGAGCCAAACTTCACGCGTGCAGCACGTTCAGACTGCCGGGTAAGGAAAGCGCCAACCAAGGCCCGACCTGTCACTCACCTTTGCTCGGTACTGCCCGAAAGTATCAGGAGCAGCGCGACATTTTATTTAGCTTCGCGGTGCGGCATTTTTCGTTCCGCGCAACTGTCTGTGTCCGGCAGAATCGTGGTGTTAGCGCTGTTTACCATTCACTATATGTTCGTGATATGAGGGACGCTCACAGGTCCAGTCGCTGTTTGCACGAAACAAGAGGCAGTCTAGCTATCTGCCGTCACAATCCTTTAAAATGAATGGGAATGACAGAAGAGAGAGAGGAGAATTCTCAATTCGCATACGCGACGACATTACAATTCTATGCAGAAAGAATTTAAGGATTTTAGTAGACAATGAAAGAGCAAAAATTTACAGCGACCGACAGACGGGATGCATTGTTCTGTGCACGAAGAAGAACTTTGTGCTTAATTTACCTGCACAGACCATGTGAAGAAATTCGAATAGTAAAATTTCTGAAGTCGCATACGTTATTCTATTGTCACTTGAGCCGGCCGCTGTGACCGAGCGGTTCTAGACGCTTCAGTCCGGAACCACGCGGCTGCTACGGTCGCAGGTTCGAATCCTGCCTCGGGCATGGATGTGTGCATTGTCCTTAGGTTAGTTAGGTTTACGTAGTTCTAAGTCTAGGGAACTGATGACCTCAGATGTTAAGTCCCATAGTGCTTAGAGCCATTTGAACCATTTATTGTCATTCGAAATAGTTTCCAATCGAACTGACCGAAGAGTACAAAAACTCCATATATTAGTGAAAGTACATTGGTTTAGTCAAGGGCATTCCTAGAACGATTTTTCGATTTAAATCTCGCTGTTGGTTAGTTTATGAAGGGAAAAAGAGTGCAGGAACGAAAATTAGAACATCCTAAATGAATTGCAGACTTCGCAATTTAAGTGGACTCGACTGCACACTCCCACAGGGAGACACTGCAAGGCAACGTCTTTCTGATTTGATGGGAACGCATTTAAAAGAGGAACACATTTTGACTAAGAATGTCCAGTTCCCCAGTGTCACTGGCGCTGGAGAAAACATGCGGTTTGAAGCATTCATTGCGGCCTTGAAAGAATTACAAGAATAGTTTATAAAGGTTTCGAGGATATTATGAATCTTATATTGCTTGCGTGCTGTTTTCAATGGAAACTTTCTCTGTGCATGTGCACTCGTAGCTGATTGAACTGCAAGGTAATTCTAGTTTTATTGACAAATCTTTATTACAACGAAACTGTCAAGGACGTCTGTATTGCTCTCCTCAGGTACAATTCCCAAGTCTTCATAATGAGGTTGCAAAAGTACTACAATATTTCGATAGACATATTTGTGTGAAAGACGTTTCTTCGGTTATGGAACAAAATACACTCCTGGAAATGGAAAAAAGAACACATTGACAGCGGTGTGTCAGACCCACCATACTTGCTCCGGACACTGCGAGAGGGCTGTACAAGCAATGATCACACGCACGGCACAGCGGACACACCAGGAACCGCGGTGTTGGCCGTCGAATGGCGCTAGCTGCGCACCATTTGTGCACCGCCGCCGTCAGTGTCAGTCAGTTTGCCGTGGCATACGGAGCTCCATCGCAGTCTTTAACACTGGTAGCATGCCGCGACAGCGTGGACGTGAACCGTATGTGCAGTTGATGGACTTTGAGCGAGGGCGTATAGTGGGCATGCGGGAGGCCGGGTGGACGTACCGCCGAATTGCTCAACATGTGCGGCGTCAGGTCTCCACAGTACATCGATGTTGTCGCCAGTGGTCGGCGGAAGGTGCACGTGCCCGTCGACCTGGGACCGGACCGCAGCGACGCACGGATGCACGCCAAGACCGTAGGATCCTACGCAGTGCCGTAGGGGACCGCACCGCCACTTCCCAGCAAATTAGGGACACTGTTGCTCCTGGGGTATCGGCGAGGACCATTCGCAACCGTCTCCATGAAGCTGGGCTACGGTCCCGCACACCGTTAGGCCGTCTTCCGCTCACGCCCCAACATCGTGCAGCCCGCCTCCAGTGGTGTCGCGACAGGCGTGAATGGAGGGACGAATGGAGACGTGTCGTCTTCAGCGATGAGAGTCGCTTCTGCCTTGGTGTCAATGATGGTCGTATGCGTGTTTGGCGCCGTGCAGGTGAGGGCCACAATCAGGACTGCATACGACCGAGGCACACAGGGCCAACACCCGGCATCATCGTGTGGGGTGCGATCTCCTACACTGGCCGTACACCTCTGGTGATCGTCGAGGGGACACTGAATAATGCACGGTACATCCAAACCGTCATCGAACCCATCGTTCTACCATTCCTAGACCGGCAAGGGAACTTGCTGTTCCAACAAGACAATGCACGTCCGCATGTGTTCCGTGCCACCCAACGTGCTCTAGAAGGTGTAAGTGAACTACCCTGGCCAGCAAGATCTCCGGATCTGTCCCCCATTGAGCATGTTTGGGACTGGATGAAGCGTCGTCTCACGCGGTCTGCACGTCCAGCACGAACGCTGGCCCAACTGAGGCGCCAGGTGGAAATGGCATGGCAAGCCGTTCCACAGGACTACATCCAGCATCTCTACGATCGTCTCCATGGGAGAATAGCAGCCTGCATTGCTGCGAAAGGTGGATATACACTGTACTAGTGCCGACATTGTGCATGCTCTGTTGCCTGTGTCTATGTGCCTGTGGTTCTGTCAGTGTGATCATGTGATGTATCTGACCCCAGGAATGTGTCAATAAAGTTTCCCCTTCCTGGGACAATGAATTCACGGTGTTCTTATTTCAATTTCCAGGAGTGTATGTCAGGATTTTATGGGAACTTGATTGCGAAACTTTGGTACTGTTTGCGTTTGTGTGTATGCCGACAGTTTGTAAGAAAATTGTAAATTTGTAGTAAGATCTTATGGGACCAAACAGCTTATTCATCGGTACGTAAGCTTACACACTACTTAATCTAACTTAAACTAACTTACGCTATGGACAACACGCACACTCACGCCCGAGGGAGGACTCGATCCTCCGAAGGGGGAAATACGCGCGGACCGTGAAAAGGCGCATTAGACCGCGCGGCTACACCGCAGGGCCCCAAAGTTTGTGCCAGATAATAATTGTGTTATGTCTCCAGACAGCCTAAAATAAATAAATAACAATGAAAATTTGTTTTGTTTGTGATCAGCATTCTTGGGAAATGTGAAACATAAAACCAAGTCGTATGCAGTGCGACTGTAATACCATTTTAATGCGGCGCGCTCGGAGTTTTCCCCTCTTACCCCTCCATGCTCTCTAACAGCGTGTCGTGGTGGCGGGGGTAATGCGAAGCGAGGCTGGGCGCTTTGGCACTGGGGCCCACGCATAGATCGCGAGACAAAAACTTGGCTACCCCTGCTTAATACTGATTTGTAGTACTGTACTTGTAGTTATAAGAATACATTATTACATTTGTGGGTGATATGAGATCATACAGCGTGTAAATTTCAGTACACAGAGCAGTCACCTCTAAACGCGTGGTCACTGAGTCGAAATGAACTTGAGTGACATTACGGGTGTGTCACTCCATGCTACTTCAACTCTACGCCAGCGTTCGTTAACAGCAGTGGCTGGCGAGTAGTGGCGAGCCAGTTTCTCCGCAGTCTATGAGCAGACATTCTCAGTGTGTAAGAGAAAATACTGCCCATGCAACAATCGGTTCCCCTCTGTATCGTCGTGGGTCAGGTCAACACGATTAACGTGCGGCCTTATGTTATCTTGTTGAAAGATACTTTCATGTAGACGTAGAAAGTAAGGCACAGCCACATACGTGAAGGTGCCTTGTTGAGTATACAGGGTGAAAAGTATTTAAACCGACAAACTCTGGGAGGTTGTAGGGGACATCAAAGCAAATATTTTCCCCTAATGTCATTTTTTCCTATGAGGATTATTTAAACCGGTAGAGATCGTATTACGCTCTTCAGTTTTAGAGGCCGTATTACGCTCTTCAGTTGTCCACCAGTGTAGTAGCGCATTGTCTCTGTTTACTAATGGAGCGATACACCTGGAGTGAGCACACTGATACGGTTAGTGCGTACTACATAGCGCACCACAACGGACGAAGTGCACAGCGGGTTTATCAACAACAATATCCTAATCACCGTATACTGCATCGTACGACCTTTGCTGCTGTGTACCAACGTCTACGCGAGACCGGATCATTTAGCAGATTTCCTGGACAGGGACGCCGCCTCACGGTAAGAACGCAGCATGTGGAGCGGGATCCTTCAATCAGCACTCGTGCAATTGGACGTAACATGGGGACGAAGCAGACGAATGTAAGAACAGTCCTTCGAGAGCAATTATTACGTCCATTTCACTTACAGCGTGTCCACAACCTGGAACCAGTTAATTATCCACCCAGAGCACAGTTTTCACAGTGGTACCTGGTACAGTGTGAAATGCATCCTACATTTCCATCCTCTGTGTTGTTTACCGAGGAAGCAACGTTCGGGCGTGATGGAGTCTCCAACATTCACAATTCGCATGTTTGGAGTGAGGGTAACCCACATGTCACAGTTACTAGCGCTCATCAAGTGTGGTTCTTCGTTAATGTGTGGGCCGGTGTTGTTGGGGACTGTTTAATTGGGCCGTATCTGCTACATTGTCCATTAAATGGCAGGCAATATTTGAATTTTCTCGCCAGAGCATTGCCAGAATTGCTGGAAAACGTCCCGCTCCCTACAAGACAACACATGTGGTTCCAACATGGCGGGGCGCCGGGACATTTCAGTCATCGTGTGCGTCGATTCCTGGACCCTCGGTTCCCAGAAACGTGGGTTGGCAGAGGCAGAGTGTTTGTTGGTTTAATTAATTTGCCGCCAGGGAAATCTTCCTCCGCCGGTTTAAACACTCCTCATAGGAAAAAATGACATCAGGGAAAAATATTTGTTTTGATGTCCCCTACAACCTCCCAGAGTTTGTTGGTTTAAATACTTTTCACCCCCCTGTACACTGACAAGCCAAAACATTGTGGCCAATGCCTACCGCCACTCCGGATGCCATCTGGTGGCGTTACGGGCAAGTGACACGGTATCGAAAGTATGTAAGCGGAGCAGATGTGGACGGGAAATCACCCTAACGAAGAAATGGGCTGCAAATAGGAAAATCCATTGAGATAAGCGACTCTGACAAAGGGTAGATTATTATTACGCAGAGCCTGTGAACGAGTACCTCAAAAACGGCAAAGCTGAACGAAATTATACTTGCTACTCTCGTGAGCATCTACGGACAGAGGTAGGAGGACAGTGAAACTACCACTAGGTGCTAAAGGGTTGGACGTCCCCGGCTCTTCACATAACGTGGGGTTCGGAGGCTTGTCTGCTCTGTAAAGTAGGATAGATGGTGGTCTGTGGAATCTCTGTCGAAAGAGCACACACTTGTTTCAGAGCACAACGTTCATCGTGCATTGTTGAACATTGAGCTCCACAGCGTACCACCCCTGCGTGCTCACATGATGACCCAACGACATCGTCAGTTACGATTGCGGTGGGCACAGAAACATTGGGGTTCGACCATCGGTCAATGGAAACGTGTCGACTCTTCGGGTGAATCAAATTTTTTTACACTAGGTCGATTGTCGTCTTCACAAACGCCGTGAACGACGCCTCGAAACGTGCGTCGCGCCACGGAAGCAGGCTGGTTGGAGCAGTATTATACTAGAAGAGACATTCCCCTGCGCTTGCATGGGACTTGTGGTAGTAATCGAAGACTCGCTGACAGCTGTGAACCACCTGCATCACTACATGCTTGAGTCTTCCCCTACGGCGATGTCATATTTCAGCAGTATATCTGTCCGTGTTTCGGAGCCAGAACCGTGCTACAATGGTTTGAGGAGTATTGTAGTGAACTCACGTTGATGGCTCGGCGGCCAAATTCGCCTGATGTAAATCCTATGGAACCAAAGTGGTTCGCTATCAGGCGCCATCACCGCATACGCAAATCAGCGCCCGTTATTTCCGTGAATTATATGACCTGTGCATAGACATGTAATTCCACATTCTTCCACAAACATACCAACAAACTGTCGGATCCCTTATAAGCAGAATCAGTAATGCATTTCGTTCCAGAGGTGGACAGACAGGCTATTAAGCGATGATCATTTCTTTTGGTTCAAATGGTTCAAATGGCTCTGAGCACTATATGAATTAACATCGGAGTTCATCAGTCCCCTAGAACTTAGAACTAATTAAACCTAACTAACCTAAGGACATCACACACATCCATGCCCGAGGTAGGATTTGAACCTGCGACCGTAGCGGTCGCGCGGTTCCAGACTGAAGCGCCTAGAACCGCATGGCCACTACGGCCGGCATTTCTTTTGGGCTCACCGGTGTATATTTAGATGTAGAAGACGTTTCCCAAGTTACCAGCAATGCAAGCTAGAGGCAGTCGTGTTTTGTACCCAATTGCAACCGATATGACCGTGTCAGATGCCGGGGTGTATGACGATGACAAATGCAATCTGGCAACTTTCGTGTCCCCCCCCACCCCTCCCCCCTCCACCGAGCCTCGTCAGACGTGTAAGAGCACTGTACTGTGGCACTTAGAACCGGGATTCATCTGAAACGACGACGACGCTGATGGTGGTGATGTTTGGTTTGTGGGGCGCTCAACTGCCCGGTCATCAGCGCCCGTGCAAAGTCTCAATCTTTACATATTCCAATTTAGCCATTTTCACGAATGATGATGATGATGTAATGGTGAGGACAACGCAAACTCCCAGTCCCCGGGCAGAGGAAATCCCCAATCTGGTCGGGAATCGAACCCGGGACCCCCCGTGAAACGACGAGGTGTCGCCGATCCTGTGACACTCTGCAAGCCGCAATACAGTGCATAGCTGAGGGTACTTCCTAACAATATAATTGATTCTCTGTCTCATTCCATTCGCTTATTGAGCGAGTACAAAATGACTGTCGATATGCCTCTTTATCGACCCTAATTAACCTTATCTTACTCACACGATCACTTCGCAAGATGTACGATATTGGCAGTAGAATGACTGCACAATCTTCTTCGAATACGTATTTTTTTATTTACTAAACAGGTTTTCCTGGAATTACGCCATCTTTCTTCCAAGGATTCCGTTTTAAGTTCCCCGAGAAATACTGTTAAACGTTCACATGGACCATACCGACTTCTTATCGTTCCAACATTATGTCACTGAAAGCGCCCAACGTCTGTTTTGTGGGCTGCAAACATAGGAAAAATAATGAAGAATTAGTCACAATATCATCGTCTATGCGATTTTCTCCACACCACTATTACATTTTCGCAGAACCTTTCTAAAAACAATCTATGGCTACCACTGGTGTACCCTATTTCTGATTTTAAATGAACTTCACACTTTGATATCGCATAATGCTTATACGATGTGACATGTTCAAGATGTAATCGGATACTATCGGGTCCTTGCTCTTCGTAATAGGCGTTATCTTATGCTCATCCATTTTTCAAGATATCTGCCATTCACTACATCAAGTGAAATTTTTGTCCAAGTCTTTATGTATATCATTATGATCGACTAAAGGCATTGCTTTCCTGCAAACGCCAGTTTCGTCGTTAGCTGTCTTATACTGCTGCTTATCTTACCTGCGAAATCGCTTATATGTATTGAAAGCGTTATAGATCCATTTATTCTTCCTTCGGTATTTCCAATTTTATTTCCGTTTGTCTACAAAATCTGCCTCTTCGTATGAAGTATTGCGAGCTGCTATTCAAATACCAGTAAACCCCAGATTCCTTAAAGAATCGACCACCCATGTATAGAACGGAATTAAACGTCTGACTACAAATGAGTTAATGAGTTACATATATGATGTTAATCACGTAGGTGAGAAGGTGTTTAGAAGAGATTGGAAATTGTGCATTACGTTTGCTGGAAGTCATCAGTTGCTCTTATTATGAAACTCTGTATAAATACAGTCAAGGTATTTCGTGCTCCATTTTAAGCAAAAGCAATTTTTTTACGCATCTCGATGTTTATGATGTCATAGCTTCTGAAGCAAGTGTAGTGTAATGACATAATTTTGCTGGTACATTGTGTAGTGTGTGTGAATACTCTCTGCAAATTGTCTTGCAAATAGAGTAGATAGTAAAGAAGTAATAAATTACATCACGTCTGATGCAAAAGTTTTACTGGATGAACAGCGAATATATAGTAAGAGATAAATCTCTTTCTTTTCATCATTTTGTGGGAGGTGTCAGTGAGAGGGAGTTTCGTAGAGATCTGAAATTACGTGGAACGTTTGCTGGAACTCGCTAATTGCTCTCATTCTCAAACAATGGATGAATGAAATCCGGGTATTTGGGCCTCGTCAGTTAAGCTGCTTGGAGCAGCTTGTAACTGTAATGTAACAGCCGATCAAAAAGTCTCCGTTCTAAGGCCACACTATTTCCTATCCTACATGTCGGTCCTTACACGGTGTGAATAAGCTGCCCCTACTACAGGGGTTTTATGCAACCCACAACTCCTTCAAATACCACGTGCTAGATTTTCATGCTCTCTCACCCATTATTAAATGGGCTATTTAAACTATAATTACAAGTAGGGACTTTTTTGTAGGAGATTTAATGTAATCAATTATTTACTAGGATACGTTTTTGCTAGAGTCAGTGGTTTTAGAATTACTTAGGAAAAATGTAAGAAAGTGACCTTCAAACGCGTTTGTTTTAATAACTGGAAGACCGTTGGCCCAGTGAAAACGTTTCCCAGCACAAAATTTAATTGCATTTAATTTCCTACAAAAAGGTCCTGTTCATTTTTCTGTAGAAGTAATAGTTTGTGTGTAGCATGTAGTTCTGGAATATTCTCTAGTACAGGATGGTTATATTAAACTTTTGCTACCTGAGGGGGTCCTCATGAAAAACAAGTTACCTTAAGACAATGAAACTTAGTGGAAACATTTGTATGGGTATCTTGAAGAGAAATAACGAATAAATCATTGAAAGAAAAAACATTTTAATTTCCACGTGATGTAAGACATTTATATTTCTATTATATATTGTCAAACCACAATTTATGAAAGATGTTTATATTTTATTAATAGGATTAAGTAGGAAGAATTAATATTTGTCATGTTGGAAATAACTATGGTAGCAGGGAATGTCTGCACCAAAGTATTGTTGGCAAGAGAGACCGCACATTGACATAATTTTAAAAAAGGGTGGGAGAGACAGCGTATCGATACATTTTAAGAAAAGAGCGGGAAAGACCGCGCATTGATACAATTTGTAATGGTAGCAGGGATTGTCTGCACCAGAAAGCATTGTTGGCAGGAGAGACCGCACTTCAGCGTTCGTAGGAAGTCAGTAGTAAGCGAGATGTGAAGCGAGTCGGTAGCAGGTCTGAAGCGAGAGGTTGAGAGGAGCGGTGTGCCTGCCAGCCACTAGCTATGATTTACAAGAGATTATAAACGGATGTACAGAGACACCAGCTATTATCACAGGAGGAACTAATTTTATTGAATTAATTTTTTGAGAATCTCAAGACTACTGAATATATGTTAGTGCATTGCTAGTTGCAAGATTATTGCAAAAGTAAGTCCCAGTTTGTAAAATCATTTCATCCAGAATATAATTAATTTTTGCCAGCAATACTGCATTACTGATTATAATCCATCTCAAAAGCCATCAACGTAAAACTTAGCAAAATGTTATTTTTGTCAAGAAAAAGTTTAACTATGAATTACGTAACTTCAGTCAAATTAATTAAAGAATAACGTCAGCTTTGCTATTAAAGAATAACGTCAGCTTCGGTAATAAATACAGCCACTTATTATGACAGCCCACCAGCAGCTAGTAGAGTATAGTAAAACAGAGTAAGTATATTCATGTTGCAGTTCGATGTAGCAGTCAGGTGGAGATCCAGTAACAGTAAAAAAGGTAAGGAACAGTTTTGGGTTATTGCAGGTAACGACTGAGGGCCACGACGACGACACATTCTATGCTTCGTCGAAACAACCAGATCACTTTTAATAAGCAGCAATTAAATTTGTATGCGAAGATTGAGAAAGAGAATTAATTTCAAAGGAAAGATTTCATTTGTTATTATTAAGCAAGAGGTATAAATCCTAAGGGAAGGTTTCATAGTTTATTGTAGAAGGGAAGGTTGAGTGACAAAAGAGGTATAGAGGAGACGGTTGCTGCGCAACGAAAGAGATATAGAGGAGACGGGAAGGTTTTAATGAGAGGGTAACATTTGGTAATTGCGCGCTATGTTTATGTACCAGGTCACAAACGTTGTTCAGTGTGACGACCATCTTCATCCACGATAGGCTGGATACCATTTCACTACTGTTCGCAGCACTTTTCGAACGGTGGGCTAGGGAATGTTCAGCTGTCACACCGCTCGTGCAGTGCTTGAAGATCGGACATGCGTCCAGTATTCTTAGCTATGGCAACTGCAAATTTGGCGCGCAACTGGCCGTAGGCCTCCCCCAGGAGAAATTCTCAAATCGCCACTTAATTCCAAATTCAATGGCGGTTGGGAAAGAGTACCTCTCCGTATTCCTTTAATGCGGTGGTACTTGTGAAAAGCAGCAGCACTGTTGCCATTTTGACGTCAAAACTGCTTTACGAGTAAAGCCCTACCCACCATTTTAATACCCATGTTGACTGTCTGCAACTGTTACCGCACACTGATGCTTGCGTTTGAACCCTACGTCGACGCACCAGAACCAGCGCCTAACGGTAAGTCGTGACACTAATATTGTTAACAACACATATCCTACAATGCACAGCCTCAACACCATTCCCGCTCACGTGACGAAAGTTTAACTACAACCACCTTCTAATACATAGGGTGGTCTATTGATCGTGACCGGGCCAAATATCTCACGAAATTAGAGTCAAACGAAAAAACTACAAAGAACGAAACTTGTCTAGCTCGAAGGGGGAAACCAGATGGCGCTATGGTTTGCCCGCTAGATGGCTCTGCCATAGTTCATACTGATATCAACTGCGTTTTTAAAAATAGGAACCCCCATTTTTTATTACATATTCGTGTAGTACGTAAAGAAATATGAATGTTTTAGTTGGACCACTTTTTTCGCTTTGTGATAGATGGCGCTGTATAGTCACAGAGATATGACTCACATTTTTAGACGAACAGTTGGTAACAGGTAGGTTTTTTAAACTAAAATACAGGGCGTAGGTACGTTTGAAGATTTTATTTCGGTTGTTCCAATGTGATACATGTCCCTTTGTGAACTTATCATTTCTGAGAACGCATGCTGTTACAGCGTGATAACCTGTAAATATCACAGTAATGTAATAAATGTTCAGAATGATGTCCGTCAACCTCAATGCATTTGGCAATAGTTGTAACGACATTCCTCTCAACAGCGAGTAGTTCGCCTTCCGGAATGTTTGCACATGCATTGACAATGCGCTGACGCATGTTGTCAGGCGTTGTCGGTGGATCACGATAGCAAATATCCTTCAACTTTCCCCATAGAAATAAATCCGGAGACGTCAGATCCGGTGAACGTGCGGGGCATTATACGACCAATCCACCTGTCATGAAATATGCTATTCAATACCGCTTCAACCGCACGCGAGCTATGTGCCGGACATTCATCATGTTGGAAGTCCATCGCCATTCTGTCATGCAGTGAAACATCTTGTAGTAACATCGGTAGAACATTACGTAGGAAATCAGCATACAGTGCACAATTTAGATTGACATCGATAAAATGGGGGCCAACTATCCTTCCTCCCATAATGACGCACCATACATTAACCTGCCAAGGTCGCTGATGTTCCACTTGTCGCAGCCATAGTAGATTTTACGGTGCCCAATAGTGCATATTATGCCGGTTTACGTTACAGCTGTTGGTGAATGACACTTCGTCGCTAAATAGAACGCATGCAAAAAATCTGTCATCGACCCGTAATTTCTCTTATGTCCAGTGGCAGAACTGTACACGACGTTCAAAATCGTCGCCATGCAATTCCTGGTGCACAGAAATACGGCACGTGTGCAATCGATGTTGACGTAGCATTCTCAACATCGACGTTTTTGAGATTGCTGATTCTGGAGCAATTTGTCTGCTACTGATGTGCGGATTAGCATCGACAGCAGCTAAAATACCTACTTGGGCATCATCATTTGTTGCAGGTCGTGGTTGACGTTTCACATGTGGCTGAACACTTCCTGTTTCCTTAAACAACGTAACTATCCGTCGGACGGTCTGGACACTTGGATGATGTCGTCCAGGATACCGAGCAGCATACATAGCACACGCTCTTTGGGCATTTTGATCACAATAGCCATACATCAACACGATATCGACCTTTTCCGTTATTGGTAAACGGTCCATTTTAACACAGGTAATGTATGACGAAGCAAATACCGTCCGCACTGTTGGAATGTTACGTGATACCACGTACTTATACATTTGTGACTATCACAGCGCCATGTACCAGAAAGCGAAAAAAGTGGCCCAGCTAAAACATTCATATTCCTTTACGTACTACACGAATATTTAATAAAAATGTAGGTTCCTATTTTAAAAAACGCAGTTGATATCCGTTTGACCTATGGCAACGCCATATAGCGGGCCAACCATAGCGCCATCTGGCTTCCCCTTTCAAGCTAGACGAGTTTAGATCTCGTAGTTATTTCCTTTGATGCTTATTTCGTGAGATATTTGGCCCGGTCACTATCAATGGATCACCCTGTAGATTCGTTGAGCCAATCCAATATCTGCGAAGTTAGCAAAGTTACTCCGTACGATCAAACACTGCTTAATAGTCGACGATGTGCTACGATGCAGAACGCTTCTCTTAAATCTGAGAAGACGAAATCAACTTGTCCACTTGCATCTTTAGGACTACTGCAAGCTCTGTTTAACCTCGAATAAATTTTTCTCAATCCGCGCACTTTTTTAAAATTTTTTTATTTCCTCCAAGAACGTCGTAATTCAAGAGCTTAGAATATGGCCTAGGTGTAGTCTAGGATCCTGCACCAGGGGGGGCCATAGCGATATCAGTTCTGTAATTCTGTACACCCTTGCTGTAAACAGTAGCCACCTGACATCTTTTACAGCCAGACAAGAGTTTTCGCTCCGCAGGAGATTCTCTATGAATGTGAGTTAGCAAAAGAGCTGATTCTGTAGCGTAATCAACTCTGTATGAAAGCTACTGCGCTTTCTGCTTCTATTCTGAGGCCCGCAAACAAACAGTAGCAGTTAATTTAAAAACTAGCGCAATTACCTGAAATCGGGCTTCGTTTAGCAAGACATCCAGGAGCATGTCGTGGTATGAGTAACAAACACGAAGTAGTTTCAGGTAATGAGCGCTAATGAATGACATTGTACGTACCACCGTGGAATAGTTCTAACACACACTGCTGTGTGCCTCAGCTACGTCTGTTGACAAGAACTCTGCCAGCCAGCACGGTTGTGCGCGATGCTCTTCGAGAAGGCTCAATGCCCACAGTTTCTCGAGTAACTTACGATTCAGGTGACATTGTTATGGTTATTGATACATTCTGTCAAACCAAAAGGTATTTATGCTTTTGGCGTGTTTCAAATTTTAACATAGTATCGCATAACCACAGTTCACTTCGAACTGATTTCGCATGAAATTTAGACTGGAGCGTCTAGTGAAACTTTGCCACTTGTATCTAGTGATTCACTACACAGCATCTTAATGTGTCTTTCAGCAATATTTATCTATATTGAACCTGCACGAAAACAAGGGCACATAGTCCTCCGTATGTAAAAGGTACGTAGCTGGTGTTCGTATCACGAATTTTTCAAAATTTCTGGTACATTTTTTAGCAAGTTAAGCGTCATTTATGTCTGTCAAATAATTTACTCTGTACGAATTCTGAAAGGAGCAATGGTGTTAGGTGGTTAAAATGGATAAACTGGCATACAGCACACTAATAAAAGGGTTCGTTTTTAGAGTTTATCGCTAGTGGAAACGCAACCAAAGTTCGTGAAGGCCTGTAAGCCTTCTCACGAATTTTCAATGGTTACGTAACAGGCAGCTTCATTCACGAGTGACTGCGCTTCTCTTGAAGGTGAACCACGTGAAGAACTGCACAGTCCTACAACTATAGCTGAAAAGACCGAGAAAAAGAAGCACTGAAAAAAGGAACATATCTGGGGCGCCTTGCAACATGCTGTTCAGAAGAGATCGCCGCCACCTCGTACTGTTACGGATTTATGGATAGCCGTGCTGGATTAATGGTCTCAGTTCCCTCCAGCTCTACTTCAGACATTAGTCGAGTCCATGCCACATCATTGTACAGGACTTCTGCGTGCTCGCGGGGCCTACATGATATTAAGCAGGTGTACCAGTTTCTTTGGCTTAGACATTCAGCTGAAATAACAACGTGGAGATTTTGCAGATGGCAGGGCCACCACGTTCTTCAGATGGATACATCCCATCACGTATCTCCTTTCATTAAAATGAAATAGGATTTCTTTTAGATGAATATAGCATAAACCTATGCTACTTCGTTACGCACGCCGTTTACTAGGCTACGCAAGCAATATTAATTTAAGGCAGAATATCTTATCTAGGAATAATAGTAAAATTATATAAATAAAATATAGGTGTCTACAGTACGACTGAAAAATACTTTTAAATGTTTCCAATAAAGCTGGAAAGCAATGTTAACTCGTTTAACATTGTTCCGTATCCAGGACCAAGTCTGTAATATGTTAGCATACATCGTGGCTCAATACTGGGTCGTTCATGCTTAGGTGCTTATGGACAAGGGACTTTGAGTCCATAAATGTTATTTGTAAGCGAAGGATGTTACACGTATAAAACATCAGATACAACTTCATGTTTCAGATGGAAGCGCACATGGAAGCAAAATATTTAGTGATAGGAAGCTGCATTGTAGGATGTAGCCAGTCTTTGCTTAACAGTCAGAGAGCAGTGCCTGATCCTGGGATGAATTCCGGGATAAACACTGCAGCTTCAAAGGGCCAAGCCACAGCAGCACAGAGCACAAGGACATCTATGGAATAAGAAAAAAATTGTCTTCGCAAGCATCATGAGCTCAGTGGTCTTGCAAACACACGAAACTAACAGACTCAATTAGGGAACATAAAGGAATATTTTATTCAGTTAAAGAAAACCTGGCTTTATCCAGCAACAATAGCAGAATGGTTGAATGTAGACTGCAAAACAAATGAAACATGTAATGAAAACCTATGCAAACCTGATGGACAGGGCAGTTCACGACACCGGCCAATGTGAATATAATAAATACATTAGAGACCAATGATATGAACACAGGAAAAAAGTTCAGTTCGAATTAAAGTACTGTATGTAGGCAGTAGAAATGGTTACGGCAGGGTTAGTGTAGTGAGCAGAAGCCCCACAGAAGGAGTGCCATAGCTTCAGGTGCTAAGGGGAAGTGTAGAGACAGCGAACTGCGGAATTGTTGGTAGCAGATGGCTGCCCGACGTGACTTACCGTGACGGGTCTGGTCTACCTCTGTATCAGAAGATAACGAAGCACTGCTGGCGGTATGACGTAGAACGTGAGATCGACTGCCGCAGGATTGAAAACGTTGCATTCCACAGAAGATGCAGATATTAGGAAAAACCAGACATGCGCGAGTAGGACTCGCGCTCCCAGGCTCCCGTACAAACTTACTTCTGTATATACACTACTGGCTTCAAAATTGCTACACCACCAAGATGACTTGCTACAGACGGGACAGGAAGAAGATGCTGTGATATGAAAACGATTAGCTTTTCAGAGCATTCACACAAGGTTGGTGCCGGTGGCGACACCTATAACGTGCTGACATCAGGAAAGTTTCCAACCGATTTCTCATACACAAATAGCAGTTGACCGGCGTTGCCTGGTGAAACGTTGTTGTGATGCCTCGTGTAAGGAGGAGAAATGCGTACCTTCACGTTTCCGACTTTGATAAAGGTCGGATTGTAGCCTATCGCGATTGCGGTTTATCGTATCGCGACATTGCTGCTCGCGTTGGTCGAGATCCAATGATTGTTAGCAGAATATGGGACCGGTGGGTTCAGGAGGGTAATACGGAACGCCGTGCTGGATCCCAACGGCCTCGTATCACTAGCAGTCTCGATCCCTGAGTCAACAGATGAGGACGTTTGCAAGACAACAACCATCTGCACGAACAGTTCGACGACGTTTGCAGCAGCATGGACTATCAGGTTGCAGAATATGACTGGGCCGGTCGGGATGGCCGAGCGGTTCTAGGCGCTACAATCTGGAACCGCGAGACTTCTACGGTCGCAGGTTTGAATCCTGCCTCTGGCATAGATGTGTGTGATGTCCTTAGGTTAGTTCGATTTACGTAGGTGTAAGTTCTCGGGAGTTAATGACTTTAGAAGTTAAGTCCCATAGTGCTCAGAGCCATTTGAACCATGGCTGCGGTTACCCTTGACGCTACATCACAGACAGGAGTGCCTGCGATGGTGTACTCAACGGCGAACCTGGGTGCAGGAATGGCAAAACGTCATTTTTTCGGATGAATCCATGTTCTGTTTACAGCATTGTGATAGTCGCATCCGTGTTTGGCGACATCGCGGTGAACGCCCATTGGAAGCGTGTATTCGCCATCGCCATACTGGCGTATCACCCAGAGCGATGGTATGGGGTGCCATTGGTTACACGTCTCGGTCACCTCTTGTTCGCACTGACGGCACTTTGAACAGTGGACGTTACATTTCAGATGTGTTACGACCCGTGGCTCTACACTTCATTTGATCTCTATGAAACCCTACATTTCAGCAGGATAAGGCACGACCACATGTTGCAGGTCCTGTATGGGCCTTTCTGGATACAGAAAATGTTCGACTGCTGCCCTGGATAGCACATTCTCCAGATCTCTCACCAACTGAAAACGTCTGGTCAATGGTGGCGGAGCAACTGGCTCGTCACAATACGCCAGTCACTACTCTTGATGAACTGTGGTATCGTGTTGAAGCTGCATGGGTAGTTGTACCTGTACACGCCATCCAAGCTCTGTTTGACTCAATGCCCAGGCCTATCAAGGCCGTTATTACGGCCAGAGTTCGTTGTTCTGGGTACTGATTTTTCAGGATCTATGCACCCAAATTGCGTGAAAATGTAACCACGTGTCAGTTCTAGTATAATATATTTGTCCAATGAATACCCGTTTATCATCTGCATTTCTTCTTGGTGTAGCAATTGTAATGGCCAGTAGTGTAGATAGTTCTTCCATCCCGGGTCATCTAGAATCGCGATTATTTTTACTTGTTGTCAATGTCGATACTGGCAAGATATCGGTCCCAGGAATTCCAAGACTTCTGAGAAGCTTTAGTTTTAACTTTAAATTTTTTTTGTGTAATTTGGCATTCGTAACTGCCATTTTCATTTATTTAATTAATGTTGGAATTACATTACCATGCTATGGTATTTGGCAATTGCAGATGCGCTGAGTTCGACTGCTGTCGTCCCTGTTGCATTTACTGGTAAGATTTGAGCGAAGTATCCAGAGAAGCAAATGGTACAGCCGGCCATAAGGCTATTGTTGTTACAGAAATGTCGAATTATTCCGTGTAACGCTTCAACGGCTATTTTATGCGCTATCGGAACGTCATCCCCGGAAGTGCAATCCTGCATCAATTACTAATATCAATGTAGTCTGAAACAATAATGGCGCTGTACGTGTCATAGTCATAGACTATGAAGGATTGTTTGTATGCAGAATGAGCAGTTTAAGGAAGACGGGCGATGGTAGCGCCGTGTCGGGCGACCTTGCACCTATCACCGCTAGATGGCAAAGGCATCGTTTTCACAGCGGAATTCGTACTCGCTCAGCCAAGTAGCACGAAATATTTCTAGATTATACACGCAAACCTTCCTCGTTAATCACTTTATTACTGGAAGACAGATCAAATTTGCTGCTGTAGACCCTGAGATTTTTTACATTTTTGTTTCCTTTACTGAATTTCGATTCCCCCCAGAGGCGGTGGGGGAGGGCTGACAGCAGGCTAACACGCCGCTCTAAAGCCGATAGAAGAGTTTTAAAAAATGGGAAGATAACAATCAACGAATACATACGGTAAGTACACAGGCACAATTAAAAAAAACACGGTGTAAGTATGATTTCTGTTCACAACTCTGTAAAAACGGGGCACGCTACAGTGAACACTCAAACACTGCACCCGAGACTAGAGACGAAAATAACGCACCACAGCCTAAGGTAGATGGGGAGGGGGAACCCGGACGGATGAGGGGAAAAAAGCGTGGGGAAAACAAAAATGAGGGGAGGGACCGAAGGAGGGTGAGGACACAGAAAAGGAGGGGGGGGGGGCAGGGTGGACGTGAGAAGGAGTAGGGAAGGCAGTGGAGAGGAAAGCAAAAGGACTCGGGTGGGGGGGGGGGGGGAGAGAATGGAGTCAAGGAGAGAACAGGGGGGAGAGGGAAGAGGGTGGATGGACGGGGAGAGCGAGCCCGGGAAAAGGACAAAGTGAGGGAGGGGGGGGTGACGATCACAGATTTTTTACAGGTTACGAATGCAGTTTAAGTTTGTAATGGCAAGAAATATTTTTTACGCGATAAAATTACAAATTAACAATTTTCAGATTTTTTCCCTTTACTTTTACTGTGAATCGATGCTTCTTGCCTAATTTCATGAGGCTATGTCAACGGGATGTACCGTATAAGTTTGATGACTGGTTTTGCAAGTACTGTTGACCATTGCCCACCGCGATGTTGGATGCCATCTGGTGGAGTTGCGAGCAAGTGACGCGGTATCAAATGTATGTAAGGGGAGCAGACACATATGGGGGATCACCCTAGCGATGATATGGGCTGCAAATGGGAAAATCTATTGAGATAAGCGACTCTGATAAAGGGCAGGTTCACAGCCTGTGAACGAGTATCTCTAAGACTCGTAAGCTGGTCGAATGTTCACATGAAACTGTCGTGAGCATCTACGGAAGGGGGTCGGACAGTGCAGCTACCACAAGGCACTAAGCTGCTGGACGTCCACGAGTCTTCACAAAACGTATGGTTTAGAGGCTTGTCCGTTCTTTAAAGTAGGATAGATGGTGATCTGTGGCATCTCTGCCGTAAGAGCACAATGCTTTTGCACGCTTAAGTGTTTCGGAACACACCGTTCATCGTACATTGTTGAACACGGAGTATCGTAGCAGATCACCCCTATGTTTTCACATGTTGACCCAACGAAATCGTCAATTACGACTACAGTGGGCGTGGGAGCACTGGGATTCGACCGTCGATCAATGGAACCATGTCGGATCTTCGGGTGAATAATATGTTTGCTACACTACGTCGTCTCCACAAACGCCGTAATCGAGGTGAACGGCGGCTCGAAAATGCAGCGCGCCACGGATGCAAACTGGGGCCTACAGTATTATGCTCTGGGAGACAGTCTCTTGGGACCTTTTGTAGTAATCGAAGACACCTGACAGCTGTGAACCACCTGCATCCCTTAATGCTTGATGTTTTCGCCATCCGGCGATGTCATCTTTCAGCAGTATAATTGTCCGTGTTGCGGAGGAAGAACCGTGCTATAGTAGTTTTACGAGCATTAAAGTGAACTCGCGTTGATGTCTCGACGACCAAATTCGCCTGATGTAAATTCTATGGAACCAACCTGGATCGCTATCGGGCGCCATCACTGCGTACGCATATCAGGGGCCCGTTATTTACGCGAATTACATTACCTGTGCGTAGACATAATATGCCTCATACCTCCACAAACCAGTAACAAAGTGTCGGATCCCTGATACACAGAATAAGTACCGAAATTCATTCCAAAGACCGACAAACATGCTAATAAGAGGGTGGTCATAATGTTTTGGCTCATCAGTGGATGTGTTATAAAAGGCAATATCTTTTGATACCATTGATTCAGGAGCTTAAATTTTATTACCACCAAGGGATCACATAACTTAGTCTTTGATATAAATTTCAGCCTGATAGCTCTTCCTGTTACTGAGAAGAAGACGTCTGAACAGTCGGACAGACAGACAGATGGACAGGCAACAAATTGATCCTATAAGGGTTCCGTTTTTGCACACTGAGGCGCGGAACCTAAAATCTAAGGAGAAAATAAGCTATTTCATTTTTGAGATATTTATCGACATTCTAAGTGTTACTGTAATACAAAAGCAACAAATTTATGCAAGCACATAGAATAGGGACGCTACTTGTGAAAGATCATTGTTTTAACCCCTTCTATGCAAAAATGGGCAACGGCCTTGCCGGAGTGGATACACCGGTTCCCGTGAGATCACCGATGCTAAGCGCTGTCGGGCGTGGTTGGCACTTGGATGGGTGACCATCCAGGCCGCCATGCGCTGTTGCCATTTTTCGGGGCGCACTCAGCCTCGTGATGCCAATTGAGGAGCTACTCGACCGAATAGTAGCGGCTTCAGTAAAGAATACCACCATACCGACCGGTAGAGCATTGTGCTGACCCCACACCCCTCCTATTCGCATCCTCCATGAGGATGACACGGCGGTCGGATGGTCCCGGTAGGCCATTTTGGCCTGAAGACGGAGTGCTTTCTATGTAAAAATATCTATAACTGCCTTAGAACAAAACTTCCAACTAGTTTGAGTGCTGCGGCTGCACTACTGGTGGTAACTGCTGTCAAGAAGTAAGGCTACAGCAAACGCACGAGACGTTCTGATCTCTAGCTCGAGCTTCATATCCGATGACGTTTTTGCGTTTATTATTCTTTATGCAGGTCATATAGATTTCTAAGGTGTTCTCCCAGATCACGTCGCAAGTTCTCTATGATATATTGGTAGAGCCTCGCCGCTATCTTGTAGTGGCTGCTGGCGACCAAGTGATCAGAAGTGATCTGAAGATGGCAATGAATCTGTTTGATGAAATATCGTACAGAACTTACGACATGAGTCAGACAGATACCCGGGAATAGTGCGAGTTAGAAATACGCCGAGAAGAATCAGATCGCACATGCAGGACATCATAAGAAACGGCAGGTGGATTTTTTCTGGTGTTTCGAAAGATGTTTGATGTTTCATTTTTGCCACGTGTTGTTGGACTGATCCCAAACAAACACTGCAGATCACGCGTTTCAAGCGACGTCCACAGTCGATGGATAGCGTAGGCTTGTTTTCTGTTACAAACTAATTGAGTTTTAATGAGGAATTATACGTGCCCATTCAACAAAACGGCCCCAAATTAGCTTAGGGCAAGTCTCGTTCCTTCGATATGTATTAAAAGGGGCCGTAAAACAGAAAGAATAACCAGCTCGCCAATAGTGACTGAGCAGCGATACCGCTTGGTGGCAGCAGTCAGCATGGGCCTGGGCGCACCTGTCACTTGTGGAGTACTGGGTATTCGCGTTTCACTGTCCCTGTCAATACATTTCGATAAAACAAGGAACGTACTAGACTAATCTTGGTCCGCTCTACCAACTGAGCACGTAAAATACGGCTTTAAAAATAATGTTGCTCATAACGAGAAACAAACAGACGTTTTTCGTCGACGTTGGGTATTGCATGGAAGACGTGATGGACAGTACTTATTTGGGGTGCCACAAGCTACAGATTGCAAAAAGAGAGATTGCAAGTATCTGCTGATACACAAGAGGAAATGTGCCTGACGATTCTTAGGAGGGCACCAGGTAAATATTGCTGTGGCCTTCAGTCCAAAGACTGGGTTTGTTCAAATCTCCACGCTAGCCTATCCTGTACTAACGTGGTAATCCGTGCCTAACAAGCAGACCTGCATACTGCAGTCATTCCTTCGTGTCCGCCCACACTGCCCATTTGATTTCAGTACCTCTTCAGTGGTTATCCAATGAATACATCTAAGCCGGCCGGAGTGGCCGTGCGGTTCTAGGCGCTAGAGTCTGGAACCGAGCGACCGCTACGGTCGCAAGTTCGAATCCTGCCTCTGGCATGAATGTGTGTGTTGTCCTTAGGTTAATTAGGTTTAAGTAGTTCTACGTTCTAGGGGACTGGTGACCTTAGAAGTTAAGTCCAATAGTGCTCAGTGCTATTTGAACTATTTGAACCAATTCATCTAATCTCCAGGATTCCTTTATAATACTACATTACAAAAGCGTCTATTCTTCTCTGAACTGATTATCGTCCATGTTTAACATTGGTACTCCAGACAAATACGTTCAGTAAAACGGTTTTTAACACTTACATGTATATTACATGTTAACAAATTTCTCTTTTCCACAAACTCTTCTTTGCCGATGCCAGTGTGCACTTTATATCTTCTCACTTCTTGGGTCTTAATCTACTACTTTTTGTATCTCACATCCTCATCTACACTCCTGGAAATAGAAAAAAGAACACATTGACACCGGTGTGTCAGGCCCACCATACTTGCTCCGGACACTGCGAGAGGGCTGTACAAGCAATGATCACACGCACGGCACAGCGGACACACCAGGAACAGCGGTGTTGGCCGTCGAATGGCGCTAGCTGCGCAGCATTTGTGCACCGCCGCCGTCAGTGTCAGCCACTTTGCCGTGGCATACGGAGCTCCATCGCAGTCTTTAACACTGGTAGCATGCCGCGACAGCGTGGACGTGAACCATATGTGCAGTTGACGGACTTTGAGCGAGGGCGTATAGTGGGCATGCGGGAGGCCGGGTGGACGTACCGCCGAATTGCTCAACACGTGGGGCGTGAGGTCTCCACAGTACATCGATGTTGTCGCCAGTGGTCGGCAGGACGTGCACGTGCCCGTCGACCTGGGACCGTACCGCAGCGACGCACGGATGCACGCCAAGACCGTAGGGTCCTACGCAGTGCCGTAGGGGACCGCACCGCCACTTCCCAGCAAATTAGGGACACTGTTGCTCCTGGGGTATCGGCGAGGACCATTCGCAACCGTCTCCATGAAGCTGGGCTACGGTCCCGCACACCGTTAGACCGTCTTCCGCTCACGCCCCAACATCGTGCAGCCCGCCTCCAGTGGTTTCGCGACAGGCGTGAATGGAGGGACGAATGGAGACGTGTCGTCTTCAGCGATGAGAGTCGCTTCTGCCTTGGTGCCAATGATGGTCGTATGCGTGTTTGGCGCCGTGCAGGTGAGCGCCACAATCAGGACTGCATACGACCGAGGCACACAGGGCCAACACCCGGCATCATGGTGTGGGGAGCGATCTCCTACACTGGCCGTACACCTTTGGTGATCGTCGAGGGGACACTGAATAGTGCACGGTACATCCAAACCGTCATCGAACCCATCGTTCTACCATTCCTAGACCGGCAAGGGAACTTGCTGTTCCAACAGGACAATGCACGTCCGCATGTTTCCCGTGCCACCCAACGTGCTCTAGAAGGTGTAAGTCAACTACCCTAGCCAGCAAGATCTCCGGATCTGTCCCCCATTGAGCATGTTTGGGACTGGATGAAGCGTCGTCTCACGCGGTCTGCACGTTCAGCACGAACGCTGGTCCAGCTGAGGCGCCAGGTGGAAATGGCATGGCAAGCCGTTCCACAGGACTACAACCAGCATCTCTACGATCGTCTCCCATGGGAGAATAGCAGCCTGCACTGCTGCGAAAGGTGGATATACACTGTACTAGTACCGACATTGTGCATGCTCTGTTGCCTGTGTCTATGTGCCTGTGGTTCTGTCAGTGTGGTCAAGTGATGTATCTGACCCCAGGAATGTGTCAATAAAGTTTCCCCTTCCTGGGACAATGAATTCACGGTGTTCTTATTTCAATTTCCAGGAGTGTAATTCCCTCAACATCGCCAATTCCATTTACCTTGTTTTATTTTTGTTGACATTCATCGCATAATGTCTTTTCAAGATATTATCCACTCTTTCAAATGCTTTTCCAATTTCTTTGCCGTCTCTGGTGGAATTATACGATCACCGACGTCTCTCAGAGTTATTGTTTACACTCTCTGAACTTTAATTCCCTTTCCAAGCTTCTCCTTGGTTTTCGATACTGCTCGCTCGATATACAGACCGAATATCTCCGATGACAGGCCATACACCACTCCAACTTCTCAATTACTGCTTCCCTTTAATGTCCTTCGACTCATATAACAGCAACTGCGTTTATGAACAAATCGTAGATAAACTTTATCTCCGTGTATCTTACCTTTGCTACCTTCATAGCGAGTTACAGTCAACATTGTCAAAAGCTTTCTCTAAGTTTACAAACGCTGTAGCGTTGGTACTTCGTTATCCAGTCAGACTTCTGTGGTAAGTCTCAGTGTCAGTATTGTCTCCTGTGTTCGTCTACACCTATACTCCCGCCACAAGGCACCATACTGTGTGTTGTGGTGGAGGGTGCTTTGTGCACAGTGTCACTTCCCTCTTTTCATGTCCCCCGCGTATGGTTCGCTGGAACAATGGTTTCTTATCAGGCTCTGCGTGGGCTCGAATCTCTCTAATTTTATCTTGATGGTCTTCCTTCAAGACATACGCTGCTGGAGTAATATATTGATTGACTCTTCTAGGAACTTTTACAGTAAACCACAATGCCAGTATTTTGAAACCATGACTAATTAAAGTGATGGTTCTGTAATACTCAAAGCTCTCAGCGCTTGCCTTTTTGGCTGATGGAATTCTTTAAGTCAGAGGCTATTTCACCTGTCTTACACACATCAAAAAGCTTTTGCATCACGTCGGTTCCGAGAGATCCGGAACCTGTACAGAAACTGGAATAGAGATCAACCTAAACATCATTTCCGCCCTTTTTATTGCTCATGAAAACCACACATTGCATGTTGTACCACCATACAGTGAGACCTTCAGAGGTGGTGGTCCAGATTGCCGTATACACCGGTACCTCTAACACCCAGCAGAACATCCTCTTGCATTGATGCATGCCTGTATTCGTCGTGGAATACTATCAACAGGTTCATCGCCCGCATCTCGTGGTCGTGCGGTAGCGTTCTTGTTTCCCACGCCCGGGTTCCCGGGTTCGATTCCCGGCGGGGTCAGGGATTTTCTCTGCCTCGTGATGGCTGGGTGTTGTGTGATGTCCTTAGGTTAGTTAGGTTTAAGCAGTTCTAAGTTCTAGGGGACTGATGACCATAGATGTTAAGTCCCATAGTGCTCAGAGCCATTTGAACCATTTATTTGAACAGGTTCATCAACGCACTGTTGGTCCATATTGTCCAACTCCTCAACGGCGATTCGGCGTGGTTTGGAATGGTTGGTGGGTCGCGGCGTCCATAAACAGCCCTTTTCAATCTATCCCACGCATGTTCGATAGTTTTCATGTCTGGAAAACATGCTGGCCACTCTAGTCGAGCCATGTCGTTATCCTGAAGGAAGTCATTCACAAGATGTGCACCATGGGGGCACGAATTGTCGTCCATGAAGACGAATGCCTCGCCAGTATGCTGCCGATATGGTTGCACTATCGGTCGGAGGATGGCATTCACGCATTCTATAGCCGTTACGACGCCTTCCATGAACACCAGCGGCGTACGTCGGCCCCACATGATGCCACCCCCAAACAGCAGGGAACCTCCACCTTGCTGCACTCGCTGGACAAAGTGTGTAAGGCGTTCAGCCTGACCAGGTTGCTTTCCAACACGTCTCCGACGATTGTCTGGTTGAAGGCATATAAGACACTCATCGGTGGAGAGATGTGTTGTCAATCTTGAATAGTCCGTTCGGCATGTTGTTGGGCCCATCTGTGCCGCGCTGTATAGTGTCGTGGTTGCAAAGATGGACCTCGCCATGGACGTCGGGAGTGAAGTTGCATATCATGCAGCCTATTGCGCACAGTTTGAGTCGTAACACTACGTCCTTTGGTCGCACGAAAAGCATTATTCAACATGGTGGCGTTGCTGTCAGATTTCCTCCGAGCCCTAATCCGTAGGTAGCGGTCATCCAGTGCAGTAGTAGCCCTTGGGCGACCTGAGCGAGGCATTTTATCGACAGTTCCTGTCTCTGTATCTCCTTCATGCCCGGAAAACATCACTTTGGTTCACTCCGAAACGCTTGGACACTTCCTTGTTCACAGCTCTTCCTGGCACAAAGTAACAATGCGGACGCGATCGAATCGTGGTATTGATCGTCTAGGCATGGTTGAACTACAGACAACACAAGCCGTGTACCTCCTTCCTGGTGGAATGACTGGAACTGATCGGCTGTCGAATCCCCTGTCTAATAGGCGCTGCTCATGCATGTTTTTTTATCTTTGGATGGGTTTAGCGACTTTTTTGAGAAGTCAAAGGGACTGTGTCTGTGATACAATATCCACAGTCAATGTCTATCTTCAGGAGTTCTGGGAACCGGGATGACGCAAAAAAATTTTTGATGGGTGTAGCTCCCATACGAGGTAGAACAGCTCTGTCTCGTTATGTTTTCCGAACGATAAAAATAATTCAGAAGGAATGTCATGTGCTTCAGGCGTCTTGTTTCGATTTAAATCTTTCAGTACTCTGCCAAATTCTTCTCGGATATCATGTGTACCATCTCATTTTCATCTATTTCCCCCATTCCTTTCGATACAGCTGTCTTCAAATTCGTTTCCATCGTGTAACCCTCATATACAGGGTGTAACAAGAATCTACGGCACAAATTGCAGGACACGTTCCTCATATGTAAACGAAGAAATTATGTTATATGAACATGGGTGTGAAAATGCTTTGTTTCCATGTTGTAACTCATGTTCTCCAATGAGATTCACTGAGATCAGATTGCAAAGTTTCACTATCGGCATGTATGGGTAAGTGTCAGTCCTCCCGCAAATTTTGAAGCAAGTCAGGAACAAAGATTTTCTGTCAATGTTTGGGCCGGGGTTGTTGGCGACTGTTTGGTAGGGCCTTACTTTCTCTTACCCCGGCTCAACGGACAAAGTTGTTATAATTTCATAGAGAATGTTCTCCTTATCTGATAGCAGATGTGACTTTAACTATGCGACGAAACATGAACTTCATGCACAATGACGCACCTCCTCATGTAGATTTTAATGTCCGTCGGCTTATAAATAACAAATCTGGTAACAGATGGATAGGTGGAGATCGCCCAGTTGCCTGGCCATCACTCTCTCCGGACCTAAACCCACTGGACTTTTATTTGTCACGTCATTTGAAAGCTCTTGTGTATGGAAGCCCTGTACAAGACGTTTAGAGTCTCTGTGCCCGTACTATGGGAGTCTGCTAAACCATACACAGAATTCCAGCATATCCTAGATTCACGATAACGGCTGATTGATGAATGTATCAATGCCCACAGAGTGCTTATTGAACATCTCCTGTGAGAAAGAGTTGCTTATGATATTCTGGTGCATTCTTTTCGTGTGTATCTGTCATGATTAATGAGTTGTAGAGAATGAGTTGGTAATATGGAAACAGTGTTTCCAGACCCATGTTCATATAACATTATTTCTTTGTCTACGTGTGAGGAATGTGTCCTGCGATATGTCCCGTACATTTTTGTTTCACCCTGTATATTGCTTCCACCTTTCAGCCTTCTCTTACTTGATTAGTATCGTCTTGCTGCCTGCGCTGTTGATAATCTCACAGCTGGTTTTCCTTTCTCCAAAGGTCTCTTAATCTACACTTATGGCTCCCATAGTTATGTATGCTTCAGCAGCATTGCACTTTCTCTCTAGCCATTACTGCTTTGCCATTTTCTGTTTTCTGGGGCATAAAGTTCCAGACAAATGACGATATACTGCACTACATATTGCGTAGAAATCAGAATGAAATTGAGTTTGACTTCTGTATTCACTAATATGTTGTGATACGAAAGTTTCAATGATGCTGACGTAAAGGACATCCATATCCGCGATTTATATAAACAATGCGGAAATAAATTCATTATACTCGCTCAATAATTTAATAGTAAGCATACAACAAGAATTTTCAATACACTGAAACGTTTATTACTTATATGCTCCGTTCCCAATACAGAAGGATGGGTGTTTCCATGACTGCTTCGCTGAGAAGGTATCACCGTACTGGTATGTATAGACCACAGGTCCCAATCTTATACATTGGTAACATTATCCTAACATGGCCAGATGTTGCTGCATACGATGTCCTTGACTACTTCTTGTTGACAGTATACTCAGTACGAATTTTCAATGTGTAAACTGTAATATTATGGTAAAGTACTACAGCTAGAACGTTTATGTTGATCGCAGAATCACTTGCAAAGTGCTATAGAGCCAAAACTGTCACGATATCCGAAAGGAAATAAAAGATTAGTGAAATAGTGAAAGAGTTATCACTTAGCTAAACATGACTGAGACTCCCAAGAACCGGGACATTATCGATTGTTCCCTTAATTTAATTCATTCTTCACTGCAAAAACTTCAGTACTGCCCGTGATATCAAGTAACAAATACGTCTGTAATACCTACTAGACCAGAGTTTTCCAACCGTTCTGAGGCCATTACCCCCGAGTGCAGTCAGATAAGAGCTAGTTCCTTCCCTCTCTCCCACCTCCAACGTCATCAACATTAGTGCATAACGAGGTTTTAGAATGAAAAAAAAAATGTTTGATCACTTTTGTGTTTAGAATAACAACAGTTAGTTTCTGTAGGGGTTTTACAACATAATGAACTAATAGTTCTGCGTATTTCTAACAACCATTTTTATAGAATGATGAAGCACTTAGCAGTGCATCGCTAGTGTTACCTGTAACTTCTCTTCAGGAAAGAAAGCAAACTACCCGCACTGAGGATAGACACTTGTTACAAAATATACATCCTCAGCACCAGTCCGCTCCCTAGCAACCTTGATTCAGCCACACTGTACATCCCCATTCAAAGGCAGCCGAATTAAAATGTGTGTTCTACATTTACTGCTTGTAAATTACTTCATTCCTGGACTCCTTACTTCTGAACTAGTAGAAACTGGGAGACCCTAGGCTTGAAAACTTTAACATATGTTTTTCCCATTACGTGCATTGTGCTGCCACCTACTGCCAGGTACTGCATATCAGCGACCTCAGTAGCCATTAGACATCGTGACAGAGCAGAATGGGGCGCTCCGCGGAGCTCGCGGCCTTCGAACGTGGTCAGGTAATTGGGTGTCGCTTGTGTCATACTCCTAAACATCCCTGGGTCCATTGTTTCCGAAGTGATAGTGAAGTGAAAACGTGAAGAGACACGTACAGCACAAAAACGTACAGGCCGACCTCGTCTGTTGACTGACGGAGACCGCCGTCAGTTGAAGAGGGTCGTAATGTGCAATAGGCAGACTGCTATCCAGACCATCACACAGGAATTCCAAACTCCATCAGGATCCGCTGCAAGTACTATGATACTTAGGCGGGATGTGAGAAAACTTCGATTTCATTGTCGAGTGGCTCTTCATAATCCACAAATCACGCCAGTAAATGACAAACGATGCCTCTCTTGGTGTGGACAGCGGAAAAACGGTACACGGATAGCAGGGTGTGGGTATGGCGAATGCCCGGTGAATATCATCTGCCAGCGTGTATAGAGCCTACAGTAAAAGTCGGAGACGGTAGTGTTATGGTGAGGTCGTGTTTTCCATGGAGGGGGCTTACACCCCTTGTTTGGATAGCAATATCACAGCACAGGCCTAAATTGATGTTTTATGCAACTTATTACTTTCCACTCTTGAAGAGCAATTTGGGGATGGCGATTGCATCTTTCAACACGGTCAAGCACCTGTTCATAATGCACGGCCTTTGGTGGAGTGGTTACACGACAATAACATCCATGTAACTGAATGGCTTGCACAGAGTCCTGACCCGAATCCTATAGAGCACCTTTTGGATGCCTCGAACGCCGACTTCGTGCCAGGCCTCACAGACCGACATCGATACCTCTCCTCAGTGCAGCACTCCATGAAGAATAGGCTGCCATTCTCGAAGAAACCTTCCAGCACCTGATTGAACGTATGCTTGAGAGAGCGGAAGCTGTCATCAAGGCTAAGGGTGGACGAACACCATATTGAATTCCAGCATTACCGATGGAGGGCGCCAGGAACTTGTAAGTCATTTTCAGACAGGTGTCCGGATACTTTTGATCACAGTGTAGTTACTGTTACCCCAGGCCGTCAGTTAGATGCATTATCCATTGTCAAACGAATAATGAAGCAATTTATGTTCAATTGCTGGAAACACATGCAACTCAGAGAATGCATTTTGATGAGATATTAAAGTATATCAGATGTATACGTCTGTATTTTATTGCCATAGAAACATGGCACAAAGCAAAATGTTGTGTGGAAAGTGGAAAATGTGAGCAGGAGCGGTTCATAAATAAGTTTCATGAGCTTTACCGTCAACCAAATTGTGAAAGAAAGATGAGGAGTGGAAACTTAGTAATCAGTATTACAATCTTGCGAAATAGTAATAGTAATAATGATCCTTAAAAAACAATTTAGCTTCGTAACTGTAACACAATCGAATCTTTTGTTTTTACCTCTTAGAAAATTTCATTTTACTCCTCGGGGGATAATTACCCCAGATTGAGAACCACTGTATTGGGTGCTATGTAAGTGTCGAAAATAAGCTATAAAGTTGACTTCACGGTAGCCATAACGAGTTCTCATCGTAAACGGAGACAGAACTTATGCGGGAAACTTAATAACAAATTACGCTTAAAGGCTTTATAGCATTTTTATTATACTAACATCTTCATCATCAGATAAATGTGATTTGATAAAAAACTAAGAAACGACAGTAACAATGCATCGAGGTAATAACAGTGATTGTTATAAATTAGACGATGGCCGTTCGGGAAATGGAAAGTGGTAAGCTGTAAAACGAAACATCCCCGCTAACGCCTTATATGATTTAGGGAAGTCAAGGGAAATCTAGGTCAGGCTGAACAATCTAGGAGTACGCCGACCCTCTCAAATACGAAGCATTTGGCTTAAAGTCAGCGCCACAGCGCTCGGTAATGAAGTAGGAGTGGGAAAGGAAGCTTTTCCTTTGAACTGGCGGATAGGAATCAAAAGCAAGCAGCACAGAAATAAATCATTCACAACAAGATTATAGCTCAGACAACCCTTAGTTTCTGTTTATACAGACAGGTGAGGCTTAAGCCGTCTAATTAGTTTGCGATAAATGACCTTTAGAACTGAATTATTGGAAAGACTGCAGCCACGTTTACACACAGACAGGCGTTTGGATTTTATTTTGCTGAAATCTGACCGATTCTTTTAGTGTCCCTTTTAATTATCGAAATCGACAGGTGGCTCAGTTCGATGCCGTTATAACATTTGCATCGAAATACACTTAGTGGCTGAGTATGGTGCTACTATGACGAGATGTAATTTCAGGTAATTTCGTGTCTGCTACACGGCAACTTAATTCCAGCAGTTACGATGCGAATTGTATTATACTAAACTTTGTTCCGCGAAAACCCGTCTGACGCAAATTGAAGCGGATTTATCCCCAGTACTTTCGTTTGGCTTCTGGCCATTAGTAGTTTAAATGGAGAAAGTTACTCCGTGTCCTGGCTGTAAAACATTTATTTAACTTTGTGTCTTTTTCATGTAGTGGCTCGCACGGTGCAGCGATTCTCCCTTCGGTAATAAAGAAGAGCTCACTGATGAAATTGGTTGGACTTTTCTCTCAAAAGGCAACACGCGGCTGTAAGTCCTTTCAACTAGAAATATACGTAATGAAAATATGACGCTTTTATTAAGGTATTTTGAATCCGTCTTTGCAACTATCTCACCCCTCCTTCCTCGATTTTTCTATTCCCCTTCTTTGCGTTCACTGGCCACTCATCTTTTTTCTCCTTGTTTCTCCTCATCCTCCTCCCCCTCCAACCCACTACTACTCACTATTTAAACCTTCACGTTCAACTTCCTCACTACTCTTTAATTTCTCTTAAACGTTAAATAAATAATTAGTGATATAATTGAATGACATAACACATATATGATTAACTCCAGAGTAAGAGAAAAATTTTAGATCAAAGGAAAAGTAACGGTTAAGTTGGTAACGCTACCACACCAAACACACGGAGACATGTTTATCAAGAAAGATACAAAAAAATAATAATGGTTCTAAACTGCGTTGTGTTACACATAAGAAATACCTAGTTGTGCAAATCAATGTGGCGTTAAAACCAACTTTCTGGGAGGGAACCACAGCTCAGAGACATTACGAACAACAACAACACTCAATAACCGGACTGTTGACCCTGTGGTTTGGTCCCTCTACTCTCCAAACCAACCAACCATTCAGTAACCATTCAAATTATCATAAAAATTATAAAACGGAAAATAAACACTTCATCATTCTTGACTTTTAATTTGTTATAATCTTTATGATAACTTAAATGGTTTTTGAGTATTGTTTTTGCTGTTGATAATCTGGTATTAGGCAGAAACCAACAGTGCCAAATGAAGGAATACATCAAAAACATGCGAAGAGACGACTTTTTCTGATCAGACAGAAATACGGGCAGAAAACAGGACAGGAATACGGCAAGTAAAGTAATTTTTTTGCAATGAACTGTTTTTCGGTCTAGAAAGCTTCCAGATTGTAAATATATTTCATTACGGACAAGTGTTGATATTTCGTTTCAATAAAAGGTAACAAAAATATACATTTCTTATAGTTGCAAAGACGGATTTAAAAGACATTCAATAATAGTAACGTTTTTACTCTGATTTCATGCTATTTGTGAAGGAGTGTTAAATGCAACATAAATTATCCACGGAATATTTTATCCTTAATACAATAAATCTGGACTCAGTAAATTATGAACAACGTGATAGTGAAAAAACTAGCACAGAACGTTGTAATGCAACTTACTGAAACATCTATTGTAGTAAGAGAGGCGTCTATTATACATTAGATTTCATTTTAGAACTAAATTATATTTCTCTGGATGCAAGCAAGCAGATCAGGAATGTTAGAGTTTAGTGTGTCTTCGCCCTCAAAGTAAATAAAGTCTATCACTAGTTCAACAGGAGAAGAGGAAGAGCAGAGGAAGGCTAGAGAATTGAATATGTGTTAGCCTTTTGGAGGAAATAGTGCTGAAACCCGTTCTAACTACACTCCTGGAAATTGAAATAAGAACACCGTGAATTCATTGTCCCAGGAAGGGGAAACTTTATTGACACATTCCTGGGGTCAGATACATCACATGATCACACTGACAGAACCACAGGCACATAGACACAGGCAACAGAGCATGCACAATGTCGGCACTAGTACAGTGTATATCCACCTTTCGCAGCAATGCAGGCTGCTATTCTCCCATGGAGACGATCGTAGAGATGCTGGATGTAGTCCTGTGGAACGGCTTGCCATGCCATTTCCACCTGGCGCCTCAGTTGGACCAGCGTTCGTGCTGGACGTGCAGACCGCGTGAGACGACGCTTCATCCAGTCCCAAACATGCTCAATGGGGGACAGATGCGGAGATCTTGCTGGCCAGGGTAGTTGACTTACACCTTGTGGAGCACGTTGGGTGGCACGGGATACATGCGGACGTGCATTGTCCTGTTGGAACAGCAAGTTCCCTTGCCGGTCTAGGAATGGTAGAACGATGGGTTCGATGACGGTTTGGATGTACCGTGCACTATTCAGTGTCCCCTCGACGATCACCAGAGGTGTACGGCCAGTGTAGGAGATCGCTCCCCGCACCATGATGCCGGATGTTGGCCCTGTGTGCCTCGGTCGTATGCAGTCCTGATTGTGGCGCTCACCTGCACGGCGCCAAACACGCATACGACCATCATTGACACCAAGGCAGAAGCGACTCTCATCGCTGAAGACAACACGTCTCCATTCGTCCCTCCATTCACGCCTGTCGCGACACCACTGGAGGCGGGCTGCACGATGTTGGGGCGTGAGCGGAAGACGGCCTAACGGTGTGCGGGACCGTAGCCCAGCTTCATGGAGACGGTTGCGAATGGTCCTCGCCGATACCCCAGGAACAACAGTGTCCCTAATTTGTTGGGAAGTGGCGGTGCGGTCCCCTACGGCACTGCGCAGGACCCTACGGTCTTGGCGTGCATCCGTGCGTCGCTGCGGTCCGGTCCCAGGTCGACGGGCACGTGCACCTTCCGCCGACCACTGGCGATAACATCGATGTACTGTGGAGACCTCACGCCCCACGTGTTGAGCAATTCGGCGGTACGTCCACCCAGCCTCCCGCATGCCCACTATACGCCCTCGCTCAAAGTCCGTCAACTGCACATACGGTTCACGTCCACGCTGTCGCGGCATGCTACCAGTGTTAAAGACTGCGATGGAGCTCCGTATGCCACGGCAAACTGGCTGACACTGACGGCGGCGGTGCACAAATGCTGCGCAGCTAGCGCCATTCGACGGCCAACACCGCGGTTCCTGGTGTGTCCGCTGTGCCGTGCGTGTGATCATTGCTTGTACAGCCCTCTCGCAGTGTCCGGAGCAAGTATGGTGGGTCTGACACACCGGTGTCAATGTGTTCTTTTTTCCATTTCCAGGAGAGTATTTAGGAAAACAAAAGAAAATCTAAATCTAACAAGTTATACCGATCTATGAAACTTTCTTCTTCAGGTTGTGACTCCATTCTCATAACCACTGAATCTTCTCGTTTCGTTAGCATTTTTGGTAAAACCCTCATGGTAAAGACAGATAAAAGGTAAATGTGAAACCAAGCATATCCTCATCTGTAATTTAATCATGTGAACTTAAATAATACTGGAGACTGGAACTTACACTGCAGCCACAATGAAGAAAGTCGTATGCCGTCTGCATAAATATGATAATAGCTTAAACAAACTGCACTAAAAAAATGTTCACCATCTGCATATATGGGATCATGAGTGGGTTGAGATTCAAGAAACTAGCAACTGACAAGTTAAGTTCATGAAGCAAACAAAACTTTCCGGTGAAATACAGGGTGATTATAATTAAACTTTCGCTGCTTGAGAGGACTCCCATGAAATAAGAGTGATCGTAGGCCAATGAAACATTGTGGTCGCATTTGAAAGACACGCGGAATAGAAATAATGGATAAAATACTGACAGAAACAGATTTTAGTCCTCACATAAGAGGGTAAAATTTGTTAATTGAGTACTATGTTTACGTTCCTGGTGTGTTGCTCAGTATGACGACCATACGCATTCACGAAAGCCTGAAACCGCACCAAACATTGGTCCACTGCTGCCCGAAACTACTCACGTAGAATATTGGCTACCTCCATCACTATGCTCATCTTCAACCTCTATCGTGCCTTAGTCTCCCGTTGATGAACCCTGTCCTTCAAGTAACCGCACGACTAGAAACCACAAGGGTTTTAATATGGAGATCTTTGTGGCCACGCACTTTAGAAAGATCTGCCAATGGTTCGGTTTTTTCCAAATGTGTTACGTAGTAACCGAGTGATTTCAAGGGGAATGTGAGAAAGAGCTCCATCGTGCACCATAACAGGTGAGTCCAAAGGGTCTCTCTCGTCGAGTAGGGATCAAATGTTGGCCAAGCAGATCACAGTAACGTGTGCCGTTCATTCAGCACCATAAGTCACCGGTGCCTAACGGCAAGTCATGACACTAACGTTACTAACATCGGATATCCTGCAACACACAGCAGAGCATCAGTCCTGTACAGTTGGATACCCAAACGGTAAATCGTTTTCCGTCCACACTGGCTCAAGTAGCGAAAGCTTAACTACAGCAAACCTGTCATATCAAAATAATAACCGAAGTGAAGACAATCTGCTCCAAGGTGCACATCTGTGAAATGAAAATCTGCTGCTGTGCATCACTCAGTACCATTTAAATGCAGGACCAATATTGCAACATGTTCGGATGCACCTTACGTGTTGTCCATAAATTCGTCGAGACGATACTGCGGACGTCTGTCCCATTCTTAGACAACGAGCCTCAAAGGTCAATCACTATGTGTGGAGGACACTTTCAACGACGCACTCTTCAGTCTGAACTGATCACAAACATGTTCAGTCCCACAACAGATTCCGCATGTTTTCAAATGGACTTGGACAAGAAAAAAAAAGTGTTCCATTACTTATCGAACGCCTCTCCTGTTATTGGCCCACCTCCCTTCTGAACACTCGTGACTTCATGCCTGAAAAGTGCAATACTACCTGTTCGCCTCTACACTCTCCTACGGCGTTTGTAAGGCGTCAGACAATTTGTGTTTCGTCGGCGAAGAAAGGGTGTCACCACTGACCCAGGTTCAGTTCCATGAGTTCCCACGGCCACTTTCTCCAAGAGCAGCGGGTCTGCAATGTCGCTCGTAATGGACACTTGGAGGCAAACTGATCGTGTGAAAATGGTTGCGTGCTGTCTGCGAAGACGCAAACCTCAGAATTGCTTACAAAAAGGCAGATCTCTTATGCTCACCTCGTGTTACCTAGGAGTCATAATTTGTAGGTAGTTGTCATCACCCGTTGTTGGTGACCGTGCGAGACCACTATGAGGCAGATGGTCAATGTGTGTCCGCGATTGCCACTGAATGTTGGAATGACGTCGCTGTGGTCTACACCAACTCAGCGGCCAACTTTATGTCTAGATTTTCCTTGTTGTAATAATTTACCAACAGCCATGTGTATTGTAGAAATTTATTTTATGAACTTCTTATGTCCTACCAGTTTCAGCATTACACTGATGCCATCTTCAGGCCCTACACGTCGTGGTCGTAAAAACGCTATACACGGAAGGAGCCATATAACTGGATCCGTCAATACATCTACAATACATACGGCTGTTGGTAAATTATTACATCAAGGAGTACATGCCAGCCATTGTCCCACGGTCCATAACGGATCAGCGAAGATTATGTCTAAATAGTCAACAGCCTTGCTGCAATGATAACACGGGCTTCCGTCAGATCACCGAAGTTAAGCGCTGTCGGGTTTGACTAGCATTTGGATGGATGACTGTCCGGGTCTGCCGAGCGCTGTTGGTAAGCCACGTGGGCTGAGCCCTTGTAAAGTCAATTGACGAGCCACTTGATTGGGAAGTAGTGGCTCTGGTCACGAAAACTTACAGTGGCCGGGTGAGCGGTGTGCTGACTACATGCCCTTCCGTATCCGCTCGCAGTGACTCCTATCGTCTGAGGATTACGCGGCGGTTGGTCAGCACCGTTTGGCCTTCCGAGGTCTGTTCAGTCGCAATTCCTGTGTTGACGCACTATCTTGTCGGAAAGTGACACTGCGCTCTGAATGAAGTATGAAATGACCCTTTACGGAGTGATGAGAGTCTGAACAGTCTTACAAGCCACACTGTCCTGTTCGCAATTGGAGGCACTGTGCACTCTACCAGCACCGAATCAAAGGAAGGCCTCGGCGCTTGTTGGTGACGTCAGGTAAGCTAGGCAAGGCGGACGCCAGGTCTGTTGCAGGCAGAAACGCCTGGGCGTGCTTATCACTATAAATCTCTTATTTTTGGACAAAATGTTTGGTATTGTTTTGGATTCTGCAGTTTTATTCAGATGAAAGATTTTCTTACTATAGTAAAGCTACAAATGAAGATCATAGTTCTGTATTACTGAATCCTGTCGAAACAAACGTAGGTCAATATGTGAAGATGCTTTGCCCCATTGCAAGCTTCGGAAATTTTACATTCAAGTAACTATATTTACTTGATCAATTTTGCTATCGAAACTTACCCCAACTCCCTTACAATTAGCTCGTTTCTTTTATTTATTTTCGTTTGACATCGTCACTGGAAATGTGAACTAATCTACATGTGTAAATGTCCAACTGTTGCCAGTCACTAGATTACAGTCGTTTTCAACGAAAGGAATTCTAAACAGGAAACAAAATAGCTTCATACACCGAAAATACTGCTGAGCTTTAACTTTTTTAAACATACACATTAGAAAAGATAAATATTCCCCTCTTGCAACTGAAAGGAGAAACTTCATAAGATAAAAGAATTTATTTCATAATACAATTATCTCTCTCCTGCCTCTTCTTCTGTCCCCCACCCCCTCCCCCAACATGTACAATTGCAAGATATTTCATTAACATTCAGTGTTCCTCACCCCATAGTCAACCAAGATACCTAATGCAGAACACCAATATGTCACAGTTTCTTGTAAAAGCAACCCAGTACAAACGTAACTTCCTCAGATTTACAAATAAGGTAAAGAAGCACGAAATTTGTTGCTGCTTGACCATGAAGTTGTTTTTGTATGTCAATCCTTAAAACAGGTGGAAATTTAAGTTCAGGAGTACACTATTTGTTATGAAGTGTAATGAATTGCACAATTAATTGATTACAGAAATCTCTCAGAACAATGTGTGTTGGTCAACTACCGCCAATAGTTTCACATTTTCCTGTGTCAGAGAGAGAGAGGGACACCACCATTATGAGTATGCCTGCAACAGACCTGGCGTTCGCTGTGCCTAGCTGATGTGACGTCACCAACAAGCGCCGAGGCCTTCCTTTGAGTCGGTGTTGACTCTACCGAACAGCTGACATTAGCAATCAGCTAAAACAAACTCTTTGAGTCACGAAGGTGGAGCATTTTTTTTTTATTAAGTTTAGTTTCTTAGGGCCAACGGCCTTGCCGCAGTGATATCACCGGTTCCCGTCATATCACCGAAGTTAAGCGCTGTCGGGCTGGGCTAGTACTTGGATGAGTGACCATACGGTCTGCCTAGCGGGGTGCACTCAGCCCTTGTGAGACAAACTGAGGAGCTACTTGATTGAGAAGTAGCGGCGGCGGTCTCGGAAACTGATATACCGCCGGGAGAGCGGTGAGCTGACCACATGACCCTCCATATCCGCATCAAGTGATGCCTATGGGCTGAAGATGACACGGTGGTCGGTCGCTACCGTTGGGCCTTCATGGCCTGTTCGGGAGGAGCTTAGTTTAGTTTTTTAGTTTCTCAGGGCATTTTCAGACATGAAACGAGTGTGTGTGTGTGTGTGTGTGTGTGTGTGTGTGTGTGTGTAAGAAAGGAAAGACTCATTACGTTATGACTGAGTGAGACGAAATATTAGTAAACCATATGGAGATTAATGCCAGTTAGCTTGCTGTGAAGTATCTTAATCATCCTATACAACCTTTTAGTATCGTTTAATATTAACAATGCTGACTTTTTCTCAGTCCAAGGCAGTGAATCTCTTAGTGGAAACCGCAACAGTAATTTCGGCTCTATTTTTGTTATGTTTCCTGCCAGAAATACACATGCACACATTGCGGATTAAAGCGGCATACTGCCGTCGGTGCATTCGTTTACTTGCATAATTTCAAAAGGTGAAGTAGCGGTAACTACATCTAAACCTGGCTGCAGTTTTACACTAGTTACACCTGTTCTAAAGCGACCACTGTGTTCTTTTAAGTGGGTGACACATTTTTTCCAGGTGAGATTATATGTGATTGATGACATCCCCTTTCAAAGCAGGACGTATCTGGGTCCACATACATCTGCGCTCCCACTCTCTACATTTCTACAAGTCATTTACCATGAGACTATAATTACATCTTTTTTTGTCTTCTTGCGGAGGACAAGAATATATTTACAGCACACTGATAAATCACTGTCACTGGTTTGATCGATTGCGATGAAATTTTTCGCGATAAGCATACAGTGCAAAATCTAGAAGCAGCCTACGAGAAACAGTTACTTAATAGTGTGAGCCGTCATCGTTGTTTTTGCGTCAAGGTAACAGAGATACAGATAGGAATGGACTTCACTGTTCTTGTTTGTAATATTTATCATGCGAAAACCAAGACGGACGTCTTACTATGGGTTGTAACGACACAGTTAAGTCAAGTCAATAACATGGAATAAAAGTCACTTATTTACGACAGGTAGTGCCACAGTATAATTTTCATTCGTGTATTTGTTGATTTCAAATGATAATTAAGTTTGGGGAATTTTGAAGTATGCGCCAATTTTCCGTAAATGTAACAAGTAACACAATCTGTTAGTAACACAAGGAACTGTTTGTGTTAATTTTGCCATTTTCTGTCTGAGCTATTTAGTATTTGCAGATATATTATTTTTGTGATCAAGTCTTTCAAAAGTTAAATACACTCCTGGAAATTGAAATAAGAACACCGTGAATTCATTGTCCCAGGAAGGGGAAACTTTATTGACACATTCCTGGGGTCAGATACATCACATGATCACACTGACAGAACCACAGGCACATAGACACAGGCAACAGAGCATGCACAATGTCGGCACTAGTACAGTGTATATCCACCTTTCGCAGCAATGCAGGCTGCTATTCTCCCATGGAGACGATCGTAGAGATGCTGGATGTAGTCCTGTGGAATGGCTTGTCATGCCATTTCCACCTGGCGCCTCAGTTGGACCAGCGTTCGTGCTGGACATGCAGACCGCGTGAGACGACGCTTCATCCAGTCCCAAACATGCTCAATGGGGGACAGATCCGGAGATCTTGCTGGCCCAGGTAGTTGACTTACACCTTCTAGAGCACGTTGGGTGTCATGGGATACATGCGGACGTGCATTGTCCTGATGGAACAGCAAGTTCCCTTGCCGGTCTAGGAATGGTAGAACGATGGGTTCGATGACGGTTTGGATGTACCGTGCACTATTCAGTGTCCCCTCGACGATCACCAGAGGTGTACGGCCAGTGTAGGAGATCGCTCCCCACACCATGATGCCGGGTGTTGGCCCTGTGTGCCTCGGTCGTATGCAGTCCTGATTGTGGCGCTCACCTGCACGGCGCCAAACACGCATACGACCATCATTGGCACCAAGGCAGAAGCGACTCTCATCGCTGAAGACGACACGTCTCCATTCGTCCCTCCATTCACGCCTGTCGCGACACCACTGGAGGCGGGCTGCACGATGTTGGGGCGTGAGCGGAAGACGGCCTAACGGTGTGCGGGACCGTAGCCCAGCTTCATGGAGACGGTTGCGAATGGTCCTCGCCGATACCCCAGGAGCAACAGTGTCCCTAATTTGCTGGGAAGTGGCGGTGCGGTCCCCTACGGCACTGCGTAGGATCCTACGGTCTTGGCGTGCATCCGTGCGTCGCTGCGGTCCGGTCCTAGGTCGACGGGCACGTGCACCTTCCGCCGACCACTGGCGACAACATCGATGTACTGTGGAGACCTCACGCCCCACGTGTTGAGCAATTCGGCGGTACGTCCAATTCGGCGGTACGTCCACCCGGCCTCCCGCATGCCCACTATACGCCCTCGCTCAAAGTCCGTCAACTGCACATACGGTTCACGTCCACGCTGTCGCGGCATGCTACCAGTGTTAAAGGCTGCGATGGAGCTCCGTATGCCACGGCAAACTGGCTGACACTGACGGCGGCGGTGCACAAATGCTGCGCAGCTAGCGCCATTCGACGGCCAACACCGCGGTTCCTGGTGTGTCCGCTGTGCCGTGCGTGTGATCATTGCTTGTACAGCCCTCTCGCAGTGTCCGGAGCAAGTATGGTGGGTCTGACACACCGGTGTCAATGTGTTCTTTTTTCCATTTCCAGGAGTGTAATACAAAAAGTAGAATGTGTAATAAAAATTATGTGAAAAATTTTTTGTGTGTCTGCAAGAAAACTGCCCTTAATGGCCAGAGACTTTATTTATCGCAACAGCTTCTGGACTAATGGTCTGTGGCAGTTACTCTTAGCTCGTCGTGATTGTGTGTTTTCTGAGTGAAGATGTGTGCCTTTGTGTTGATCGAGGAAAATCTTGTGGCGAAATACGGTTACTGAGGCTGTATATGGGAATACCAAAAATAATTAATAAAACACTGCAACGGAAGCAATGAAAGAGAATAAGGAAGTTGTTCATCTGCCTCTTAAGCATGAGGTCTATAGTAACAATCCAGCGAGGTTCTATTTGTTCGTACAGTACAGTATCTAGATAACTCTTTTCGCTCACGTTCTGCAATTCAAGAATTAAATACGGTGAAGACGACTTGTTTCTTTTATTAAACGTTTTGACAGTCCATCATGATAAAATATTTTTTGTACTAAAGTAAGAAGTTTTTCCGAACATACTGTTCAGCCATTTAATTAAACGGATTTATTATCTACACAGTACTATCTGTATAAATATTTGTGTTGATGAGTAGTTCATGATTAGTAATACAGTTTGCATGTATGATTATGAGAGTGATTACGACGCTAGATTACTACGCGATTCAATCCTACAGTATGTTACATTATACGCAAACCCACGTCTGCCTTCCAATATCCGAAATGTTTTCTTTTTCTCCAATTTTAAATTATCAGTACATGCACGTAAAAGTGAAACATTATTTCCGCGGCTGCTTGAAATTTTTGTTATGACACGGCGTTGGGTAGTCTGCTGCATTTGATGTTATATTTTTAATAAAATACGTTAATTAAATAGTAAATCCTGACAGCCGCGTTACGGGATGCTGCATTTCCACAGTGGGGCGCAATGTTTATTAACTGGGCAAGTTAACTGAGACCTGTGTATAAATAGATGTACTGCAAATTTTTCACCGGCCAGTGTGGTCGAGCGGTTCTAGGCGCTTTAGTCCGGAAACACACGGCTGCTACGGTAGCAGGTTCGAATCCTGCCTCGGGCATGGTTGTGTGTGATGTCCTTAGATTAGTTAAGCTTAAGTAGTTCTAAGTCTAGGGGACTGAGGACCTCAGATGTTAAATCTCATAGTGCTTAGAGCCATTTGAATCATTTTACAAAATTTTCGCGATAGTTATCAGAAAATTTCTTTGCCACATCGTTGCATCTATAGATTTTGTATACCGTTTTCCAAAGAACTTTGTCGGTTACGGAACGATATATATTCTAGCCAAAGTATTTAGGGTTAACATTATGTTTATACTTTCCTGAGTAAAACTGTTGACCTGCTGTACCACTGTTCGTGTGGAAAACACATACTTCGGTCTCTGACTTCCACATAGCCAACAGTTATAGTGTTAGAAGTGATTTTTAATATAAAAAACGGAATCAACAAACAATAATTACCGAAATTTGACGTTACTGCTTACTAAATATACTTTTTTCTATTCGAAGAAAAAATATCAGAATAGGTGTCATATTATGAAAAATAATGTATTATGCCTTGGGATACAACATCAAATATTGGGATGATTGACCGGTCGTCTGTAATTATTGTCCATACACCCGAGAGCAATCTAATAACATATAAAACTTCCTGGCAGATTAAAACTGTGTGCCCGACCGAGACTCGAACTCGGGACCTTTGCCTTTCGCGGGCAAGTGCTCTACCAACTGAGCAACCGAAGCACGACTCACGCCCGGTAACATATAGCTGCTACCTGTATTAGAGAGCGGAAACTCCATTTTCCACTTCGAACAGAATAGTCCACCGTGTCACATGTATGACATCTCATCAGACCATGGCCATACACGAGATATCGATTCATTTGACTGTGGTCAGCCGCACAGAATACTAAATGTCCGAGATTGTAACTTTTTCACGTGTCACCGTGTCACACATGAGAGTGTTTACTACGATTGGAGGAAAAACACGACCGCCAGATTCATCTACGTGACCAACAAGGCACTGATGACAGGAATCATCGTCTAGCATAACGAACTGTAACAGTGGGTAGATGGGATACTCGTCCATTCAGTACTAGGCAACAGCAACAGTATTGTTGCCATACCGGTCAGAATCACCCTCGACGAGGGAAAAATCATTAATTTTTAACCCCTTCCCCTATCATTCAGTTAGACGAAATCAGTGCCCTAGCGATTGGAGAAAGTAAGTGCGAAACTGGCCATCATGATGTGCGAGACGATCACAATACAAGCTGACATGGAGATATCTGTTATGTCGATACACGTTTATTTGTTTCGCGTGACACTACTCTTGTAGAAGCTAACGATAATTTAATCCTTGTTCCTTTTACGTATATTATTGTAAAACTAAATTTCAAACAATACTTCAAAATATAAATACAAAATATTACACGGAAAGACCTTGAAAAGGAAGTAGGAAGGAAGATTGAGTTTAACGTCCCGTCAACATCGAGGCCAGTAGAAACTGGGGAGGAAATCGGCCGTGGCCTTTCAAAGAAACCATCCCGACATTTTCCTGGAGCAATTTAGGGAAATCTCGAGAAACTTAAATCTGAATGGCCGGACGCTGGTTTGAACCGTCGTGCTCCCGAATGTGAGTCCAGGGTGCTAACAAACTTCGCCTCTTCGCTCGGTGTAAACAACACTACAACAGAATTTATAATCTTCGTGTACGTCTTCAGGTTTACGTCTTCAGAAGGAACGTAAACGTCATCAACAAAAAATATAATTACAAGAATAAATGCTACTATTGAACGAATTTCTAATAGGAGCATACCTGTAACACTAAAAATTAACAGTCCTGCGTGGCATGATACTCTTGAAAGCATTATGGTGGATGTAGTGCCACTTCACACTAAGCACATTCCCAAGTCGTTTGACTTCGTGTTTTCTGCTTTACGGAAACGTTGCACATTCTGGTTGGTTTCCTTTATAGGCATCGGAGCGATATGTATTGGAAATGGGCGCAGTGTTGCGTCTGGAGTCGAGGAAGTGTTTCACCTAGTGATGGTTTTCCACGAACTTCGTATGTCGGCACCCTGACATTTCTTTAACGTTACCTTTGCTGTATACAGTAACAACTAATGTTTCCTTTCGCTGGCAGTGTATTAATTTTCTGATAATTTGCGTATTGAATAGAACCATGCCTGATACGTAAAAAAATGTTTGGCCCAACTTTTTTCACATGAGTCTGACTCGTGATGTTTATGTTTGATCCGTATTTGCTTCCACGAGTCAGACTCATCGAAGTACGGCAAGGGGTTAATTATCACCATGGAAGAAGAAGGTTCCTTATTAAAGTTTTTTTTTGCATCAAAGTGCATGTCTGCAGTCCTGTTGCACACTGAGTACCACAGCACGCCAAATAAAAATGGCGCAGCCCACTTGGAAAAGTGGAATGTCGTACAGCAAGTTGTTTTCTGGACATGAAGAAGAAAAACGGTGGAAGAGTCTCTGCTGAGTTCGTGGAAATGTTCAGCAAAATTACACATTACATGACACAGTGCTCAGATGGCACAGACGCTTCCACTGTGGTCAAATAAGGCTGAATGACGAAGAACGAAGTGACAGAAAAAATGTGTGTTAATTGCTAAGGGACCAAACTGCTGGGTTATCGGTCCCTAGGCTTACACACCACTTAAATTAACTTAAACTAACTTATGCTAAGAACAACAGACACACTCATGCCCGAGAGAAGACTCGAACCTCCAGTGGCAGGGGCCGCGCAATCCGTGACATGGCGCCTCAAACCGCGTGGCCCTTCCTTGCGGCAAAGTGACAGACAATCTCTCTGTGAATAAAGGGGAGTCACGAGGGATGTGGAGGCTCTCGTGCTCAAAGATCAATGTGTAACAATCGAGTGCACAGAAGAAAAAATGAAAAATTAGGCAAGGATCAATTTTCATAACCTTCCATCACATTTCGATCATGACAAATGTCACCTCTTGCCTCGACACCTATTCAATGAGTAGAATATGCAGAGCTGAGCCCCTGAATCGTCTGCCACACCTGTCTCTGGCACATCGTCTGCGCCCTGCGGGTTGCCGCTCCGTAACCTTCAGGCGCTCCTCCTGCAGAGACAGTTACGCGTCTTGCCAGTATTACCCGACCATGACGTATTGCGCTCGGCTTCCCGTAGCCGTTACCGGAAACATGTGATGACGTTACAGTAAACAATTACAGTAGTCACTGGGGAAAACACATTTTACTGTGGTCTCAAGGCAGCTGTGCGTACACTATCAAGTGGTTCAGCATTTCCTCGTGAAATACGATAAAAACTCGCGATAGAATGGCCATCACTCTCAGGTGTACTAATATAGTGAAATACTGAAAACTGATGTTTTTCTATTCGTTTCTGATTGTAAACATTCTGTTTACAGGCTCAATGCTAGAAAACACCAGCAAGGACGACTATTATTGTTCACAGGCAGCACACCCACCAACAACAGCGGCGCTGCTAGCAGTGCCTATTTCGCGTCTCTGGGTCATCAAGAGCACGCGTATATTCCACCACTGCGGTTAAATCTGCGGCGAAACCACCAGTGTCCTTATACACTGATACCGGAGGAGGGCGTCAAGGGACTTCAAGTCGCGCAACGCACCTCCGCCGTGAATAATTCATTAAATGTTGTTGTTGTTGTTGTTGTGGTCTTCAGTTCAGAGACTGGTTTGATGCAGCACTCCATGCTACTCTATCCTGTGCAAGCTTCTTCATCTCTCAGTACCTACTGCAACCTACATCCTTCAGAATCTGTTTAGTGTGTTCATCTCTTGGTCTCCTTCTACGATTTTTACCCTCCACGATGCCCTCCAATACCAAATTGGCGATCCCTTGATGCCTTACAATATGCCCTACCAACCGATCCCTTCTTCTAGTCAAGTTGTGGGACAAATTTCTCTTCTCTCCAATTCTATTCAATACCTCCTCATTAGTTATGTGATCTACGCATCTAATCTTCAGCATTCTTCTGTAGCACCACATTTCGAAAGCTTCTATTCTCTTCTTGTCTAATCTATTTATCGTTCACGTTTCACTTCCATACATGGCTACACTCTGTACAAATAGTTTCAGATACGACTTCCTGACACTTAAATCTATACTCGATGTTAACAAATTTCTCTTCTTCAGAAACGCTTTCCTAGCCATTGCTAGTATACATTTCATATCCTCTCTACTTCGACCATCATCAGTTATTTTGCTCCCCACATAGCAAACCTCATTTACTACCTTAAGCGTCTCATTTCCTAATCTAATTCCAACAGCATCACACGATTTAATTGGACTACATTCTATTATCCTCGATTTCCTTTTGTTGATGTTGATCTTTTATCCTCCTTTCAAGACACTGTCCATTCCAAATGGCTCTGAGCACTATGGGACTTAACTTCTGAGGTCATCAGTCCCCTAGAACTTAGAACTACTTAAAGCTAACTAACCTGAGGACATCACACACATCCATGTCCGAGGCAGGATTCCTACCTACGACCGTAGCGGTCGCGCGGTTCCAGACTGTAGCGCTTAGAACCGCTCGGCCATCCCAGGCCACGCTGTCCATTTTGTTCAACTGCTCTTCCAGGTCCTTTGCTGTCTCTGACAGAATTACAGTGTCATTGGCAAGCCTCAAAGTTTTTATTTCTTCTCGACGGATTTTAATTCCTACCCCGAATTTTTCTTTTGTTTCCTTTACTGCTTGCTCAATATACTGATTGAATAACATCGGGGATAGGCTACAACCCTGTCTCACTCCCTTCCAAAACACTGCTTCCCTTTCATGCCACTCGACTCTTATAACTGCCTTCTGGATTCCATAAAAACTGTAAATAGTCTTTCGCTCCCTGTATTTTACCCCTGCCACCTTCAGAATTTGAAAGAGAGCATTCCAGTCAGCATTGTCAATGCTTTCTCTAAGTCTACAAATGCTAGAAACGTAGGTTTATAAAGAACCAAAAAACCTACCACCACCTTCTCCAGTCCAGCCAGCCCAGTGGTAGTGTACACCGACTAGCATAAGAAAGGGTCCAGTTGCAGTTAGAACTCCGGTCCAGACAGCTCGGTCGGTCGCGTACGGCGTCCCATCTGTTGGAGCTTCGGCTGACTCAGACCAGGCAACATCGCTACACTACGCAGCCCAGAAGTCGTCAGCGCTCTCTCTGGGAACCAGCTCTACGGTGTAAGCTCAAGCGAATTTCAGGTTGCCCTTTTCTCACTTGATACACTGCGAACTATGGATGAAGGGCAACAGGCAGATTCCATATTTCTAGATTTCCGGAAAGCATTTGAGACGGTGCCCCATGTCAGGGTCTTAACAAAGGTACAAGCATATGGAAGAAGTTTACAGTTACGTGAGTGGCTCGAAGACTTCTTAAGTAATAGAACTTAGAACGGCGAGTGTTCATCATATACAAAGGTATTGTCAGGAGTAACCTAGGGAAGTGTGATAGGACCGCTGTTGTTTTCTATGTACTCAAATGTTTTGGCGGACAGGGTGGGCGGCAGTCTGCGGTTGTTTGCTGATGATGTTGTGGAGCATGGGGCACGGTAATGTGGCGAAGTTGAGTGACTGTAGGAAGATGCAAGACGATTTAGAAAAATTTCTAGTTGGTGTGATGAATGACAGTTAGCTCTCAACGTGGCAAAATGTAAGTTAATGCGAATGAGTAGGAAGGACAAACCTGTAATGTTCGGATACAGTATTACTAGTGTCCTACTTAACACAGTCAATTTGTTTAAATATCTGGTCCTAACATTGCAAAGCATTATGAAATGGAACGAGCATGTGAGAACTGTGGTAGGGAAGGCATATGGTTTACTTCTACTTATTGGGAGACTATTAGGAAACAGGAGACTGATGTGACCTCTTCTTGATTACTTTTCGAGTGTTTGGGATCCGTAACAGGAAGGATTGAAGGAAGATGTAGAAGCAGTCCAGAGGCGGGCTGCTACATTTGTTACCGGTAGGCTCTAACAACACGTGTTACGGAGACGCTTCGGGAGGTAAAATGGGAATTCCTGGAGAGAAGGCGACGATCTTTTCGAGAAACACTATTGAGAAAATTTAGAGAACCGTTATTTGAAGTTATATGCCAAACGATTCTACTGCCGCCAACAAATATTGCGCTTAAGGACCCGGAGATGGAAATGGTTATTCCGTGTGGCGAGGGCCTCCCGTCAGGTAGACCGTTCGCCTGGTGCAAGTCTTTCGAGTTGACGCCACGTAGGCGACTTGCGTGTCGATGGGGATGAAATGATGATGATAAGGACAACCAGGACCGCGTCCCTGAGCGGAAAAAATTTCCTACCCAGTCGGGAATCGAACCTAGGCTGTAGGTATGACATTCCGTCACACTGACCACTTTTTTTTCGTTTTGTTCGTTGTTGATCGATGTGTTTGGTCGTTGCGGGCGTCACATGACATCCGGTCAAGTTCGTTTTGTTGATCCTTCCACTCAGTTTTTTATTACAGAGGCCAACCAGGTCTCTGACCGAACACGCTGAGCTACCGTGCTGGCTACCACTCAGCTACCAGGGCCGGCACATGCGGAGATAAGATACGAGGAATTAGGGTCGTACTGGGCTATCTAGCAGCCGCTTTTCCCTTGCTCTATTAGCGAGTTTAACAGGAAAGGAAATGACTAGTAGTGGTACAAGGTACCCTCTGTCACGCACCGTACGGTGGCTTGTGTAATATCTAGTTGTACATGTAAGTGAAGCTGTGCAAGGGTCATTACGTCACGACCTATGTCACGACCACGTCACGACCTGTGTCATGAAAGACTACTGGTTTTGCTACTTTCATACTAGATCAACAACGATCATTTCTGTTAGTATTATTTTCTGTGGAACTTCATTTTTCTGTAGCGAGACTATTATAAATGTACTTTGTCAGATCAACTGTGGAATCATCAGTCATCTGTTTGCAGTACAGACAACGGTCCAACCTACGGACACAAAACAAATATGCCGCCAAACCGATGCAGCCGCGGAAACGTTACACATGTGTTAGGCCTCTCTGGACGACTTCTTTAGCCACATAATCACCATAGAGGAATACTGAGTGTATCACTATGATGTCCGGACAAAGGATCAATGCAAGCATTGGAAACATGTCGATAAAGGTGAAGACTCATCCAGTAATGGTCAGGGCGACGTTGAGTGTTCTTTGGGACTGCCGTGGCGTAGTGATTTTGTTGGTAAGGGACAAACCGTCACATGAACAAACTACAGTCATATGCTGCTGATGTTATGACAACGACCCAGCTCACTATGCGCAGGACGTAGTCACACGTGTAACTTCTCTGGGCTATCAAATTTTGCCTCAGCCTACACCCTAGCGTTGTTCTGATATGGCACCCAGTGGCTTCTTCCTCTTTTCTCGAATGAAGAAACCATTATATGCCAGGCATTTCCAGCACCTCGATGAGGTACTGACGAGGTGGAATTTATCCAGTACAGACAATATGCAGACTTCTACAAATATGTCCACTCAATTGGAGCAATGTATCGCATTGAAGAGTAAATATCTAGAGAAGGACTTACACCATAACCAAGTTCCATGGTCACAGCTTTATTTTTTCTTTCGAGATGCTGACTAAAACTTTATTACTTCCCCACCCAAAACACACACGTTGTTGAATTCAGGTCACTGAAAGTCACAGGAAGCAAAGATTATCATTATCATGGGCCCTTGTAGGACAGGAAAAATTCGCCTGAACTTATGACTCGTCCCGTAAGTTGATACAAGGTGAAGGCGTTGAATTACACCGCACTCCCACTTACCATCTGAGCAGGGTTATGACGGATGGAGGACGTAACCACGTGGGGCGATATACAGAAACCTTGAGTCAGATCAATTGTCTTGTATAGAGTACCCAGGAGTCGACCTTTGCCTTCAGCTTGCAAATTGATTAAATTTTTTTGTGAATGATTTCATATTGCTTTCAGCTGAAATGCTCTTTATTGCATGTACGATTCTGCGATTTCGGTCTTAGGCCATTTTCAAGTATTTTATGAATGGTTCTTCTGTAGTATATTGTGATACGTAAATCCTTCGCCCTATGACTGCGTGAAGTGGTCATAAAATAAATTAGAGAGGTATTTCGGATTTTAGGAGCACGTTACTTTCGAGCGCTTTGCAACGAGTTCTCGAAATTAGTGTGCTCCTAAAATTGCAAAAAGCCTGTGCAAAGTATTTTATGAGCATTGCATGCAATCACAGGATTAAGGACGTATATAGCATTATGTATTACAAAAGAATCATTGCTAAACTTCCTGAAAATAGCCATTGGCCGTAATAGTACAATCATATGTGGAATAAAGAGAATCACAATTAAAAGCATCACGAAATCGTTCAAAAAGTTCATCGCAGTTGCAGACCTTATCGCAATGAAAATTATTGAGTCGGAATGGTTTGATGATTCCTCCACAGACAGAAGAATTCTTGTGGCCCCTCCTGTCCCCCCTCAGCTCCCTTAAAGTCACTCCTGTAGGGCAAATGTAGAACGCCATCGAGTGAGACGTGATCATCTAAGACTCCATGGAGCAGGATGGTTCACAGAGGAAGAACAAGTAAGTACATTAAGTATGGAAACCAGTCAATTCATGGGTACGACATCAGAGAGACTCACTTTGAAGCATGTCATGGAAATGCAAATACATTTAACGTGTGGCCCTTGGTTACGAAATTTCTGAAGATGCTCGCTTCTGTCGAGTGAAACAGTCGATAAATTAAAATGGTGGCTACTCCACAAAAGAAGGCAGAAAGGACGATTAGGACACAACGTCCCGTCGACGACGAGTTCATTAGTTTAGGAAGAGGGGGATAAAGAACACAGTCAGCCATCATATTCCCGAAAGGATCAAACCGGTATTCTCCTCTGTATAGTTCGATGCTGATGATCGGCAGCCGTATGAAATCACGAGACGCATTTGCAAACTACGAATGCTGTACCACAACAGCTACACAATTTACTGGAAGCATATGAAAATTTGTGTCAGACGCGGACTCGAACACGGGTTTCCCACATGTCACAAGTGGTCGCCTTAACAAGTTCGGCTACCCGAGTAAGCTTCCAGGACCGACCCAAATCCAGATAGGTCCTAGCAAGTGCTTTCCATAGTGCTCGTTCTGTTATATGGTTCTCCCACAAGAAGAGACTTCATTTTTCTCGTTAGGTTGCCTTGGCCTTGGCGTCAAATACACTAGTGCATTCTAAGTGAAGTACTCATTTTTTATCTCCAGTGACGATTCATTTCAAAAACATTTCAGTTTCATTTGGATGAAGCTCCACTAGTGCTGATAGATTCTCCTGCAAGTGTTTTAGCCACCATCTTACTTCACAAACGTTGAGCCTGTTACATGCACAACCAAGAATAATGTGCATTTGGTTTTCCACTTCATCGTAAGTCACTAGTCCGTTATTTAAACTCAGGTAGTTTGAAATAATCACAAAAATATACTCTGCCGGAGAATGATAGTACACCTGGAAACACGATATAGATTTTGATCTAAGCATATGCTCCTTAGGGGATGGTAGGTTTACTACTGTGTAACGGTTCCAGCGTCGTCCGCCAACGGATATCATAGTGACACAGGTACCAGAGCGCCATCTCTGCCAACCTTTTAAGAGAGAGTACTGAAAGCCAGGACGTTCTGTGTGGTGGAAACGTGTGAAGCAAGCAGGCAGCCATGGAGGCACACACTGGCCTCCTGCAGCCAACTCAGCGGGTCTGAAAGGCTTGCGAGTGGTTGGATGGTCCTTTCAGAGAATTGCCACAGAAATTGGGCGTGCTGCATCAGTTGTGCAACGATGTTGGTATCAGTGACCAAGTGAACATTCTCGCACTGTAGACAGGGCTCTGGACGTCCATGCAGCACACACGCCCGCCAGGGTGGTCGTATTGTAAGGGCAGCAGTGGCATATCGTACAGCTGCCACAGCTCAGATAAGAGAGATTGTGGGCCCAGACGTGTCATCAAGGACTGTTGCGAACCGGTTATTAGCAGTGGGACTACGAGCACGCTCATCCCGAGCCCGTCTTCCATTTACATCACAGCATCGGCTTGCACAGCTCGACTTGTTCTTTTGGAGGATCAGTTGGAAGATGATATGATGCGCCGTAGTCTTCAGCGATGAAAGCAGATTCTACCTTCATACATGTGATGGTAGTTCGCACTTACGACGTCGATCTGGTGAGCGCTGCCTCATAGGGTGCATCCGTCCAACAAACACTGGCCCAACAACAGGCTTTATGGTTTGTGCTGTGATAAGCTACAACTCTCGTTCACCTTTGGTGTTTCTGGAGGGAATGCTAACCAGCACTCGGTACGTGCAAAATGTTGTTAGATCCTTTTTTTTGCCATTCTTGCAACAGTAATGTGATGTTTTGTTTGAGCAGGATAAGTCGCTTAGACACTGCGCATGAAACTGAGCGTGCTTTACAAGTCGTGCAGCAACTTCCTTGACCAATGCAACCCGCATACTTGTTTCCAATCGAGCACGTGGGAATGATGGAATGAAAAGTGATTCATGCTACTCGTCAACCAACAACTCTTGCAGAACTACGTGAGCAGGTCGAACAGGTTTGGAATTATGTATCCCAGGACAGTATTCGCCATCTGTACGATCGACTGGATACTTGAGTCATGGAGACCATACCACATATTAATATTGATTTTTCAACGTGGTTCGATACCTGGTACCTCAGAGCCGCTTGTACCGTTGATTTACAAATGTAATGTACTCCAAAAGTGCTGTTCGAGCAATAAATGTTGAGTGAAATGGAAACATTTAAAAAAGTCTACTAATTTTTTCCGGGAGTGTAGCTATTTCTCTGTCAGAAGGCATACTGTGACAGTTGTTTTAAAAATGTTTTGAAAAAGGTATTCAGTGGTTACTTTTCACTGTAGCGGCACCAACGCGGTATACTTTTATATTAGGTGGGCAACATCGTTTCAAAAAAAAAAAAAAAAAAAAAAATGTTTCAAATGGCTCTGAGCACTATGGGACTCAACTTCTAAGGTCATCAGTCTCCTAGAACTTAGAACTACTTAAACCTAACTAACCTAAGGACATCACACACATCCATGCCCGAGGCAGGATTTGAACCTGCGACCGTAGCAGTCGCGCGGTTCCGGACTGAGCACCTAGAACCGCGAGACCACCGCGGCCGGCGCAACATCATTTTTTCAGTTTACATCTCTTTTACGTCATATCAGTCTTACATCGGAAAGTTACTGGAATGAGTACATAAATATGCACTTTTTACTACTTGCTTGGTATGGAAGACGTCATCATACTTCATGAGATAACGTAAAGACCGCTCAGCTTTCTTGCATTTGGGTTTTGTAACCGCGGTTGGAAGACTATAATTTCACCATGAGCAAGATTTAAATGTGTCAGTAGTTTTGAGAAGAAATCTGTATATACCGAAACTGTACCTACAAAAATGGGCCGATATTGATTTTCAGCAGTTGAACATGTAAATGCTTACGCAAAACCAAAAGATGTAACAACAGTGCGGAAAGTAAGACAAAGAATCTCGGATACAAATCCTGTCGAATCCGCGAGATGTTATATATACAAAATAAAGGAAGAGATAATATACTGTTACTTCTGTGCTTTTTAGGATACAGATTGCCGTGGGAAGGCGTGAACGTATTTGCGGAGACACGAGCCGTGCTTTCAGGTATTGATAGGCTGTTGGCATTCACAGGGGAATTGTGTGCGGTCTCGGGACACCTGCCACCGAGACAGCTCAAAGCCCCGCTAAGCCCCACTGCGCTTCGTGTGGATCGGCCGCGCACATAACATTCTATACCGCGCGTATTTGGCGAAGTAGTAGCTCCTACATATGAATCGCGTGTAAAGCAGGCTTTAGCGAGAAGTTCACTAAACGGTGGTCTGTCAGAAATTCTGAGCATGTCTCAATAGCTTTCTAAACGTAATATCAGAGCAGAAATATGGGGAAAAATAATGTAGTAATATTTGAAGCATAAACAACAAGGGAGAGTTCCAGAGAAGTGCCCATCTTTCTTTGAAACCATTATTTCTAATTTTGTGGTAATAACATGTGGTGACATATTCTGTGGTAATGTAGTTTCTACAGTGAAATGAAAACCATTAGCTGATTACTGGCGTTGACACACGTCAACGGGGACAGATAAAAGTGTTTGTCCCGACCGGGACTCGAACCCGGGATCTCCTGCTTACATGGCAGACGCTCGATCAATTTTTTTTAAAAAAAATAGATCTCATTTTGTTCTATATTGTTCGTTGAATTTGTTCGGGACGGACGTCCGATGGCACCCGTTTAGGTACTTTGTTGATCCGTTCACTCAGTTTTTTTTTATTACAGAGGGTAGCTAACCCTGTGACCGAGCAGGCTGAGCTAACGTGCCGGCATCCATCTGAGCCATAGAGGACACAGAGGATAGCGCGACTGCAGGGATTTATCTCTGGCACGCCTCCCGCGAAACCCACATTCTCAACGTATTGTCTCGCACCACATTTGTAGTGCCCCTCGTATTATACTCATTACTAGCGGCGCGTTGCCGATTCCTGTAAGAGTTCGGGCACTGTTTGTGCATTCGCACAGAAGAAGAAGATGGTCAAGTGACCGGTGAGCCTGAACTATATATATACTAAGATGGTATCAGTTCTTTCTCTTTCGGAATGTCCGAAAGAACAGGTGCCATCTTAGTATACAAATGTAGCTTCTCGAATCAGGGTCCATGGTTACTGGCTTCATGGAGGTGAGAGTGATGGGCGGAACGCAGTAAATCATTAACGACACCTTTATGAGCCATTTGTAATACGGGAGCAATCTGAGAAGCTCTCGGCTTATTAAAGTTCCGCTAAATATCCATCTGCTGGCAAAGACATCAACGGGGGTTCACTATCATGCTTCCTACACCACTGCACAACGATTCTGGCCTTGTGTCGCGGGGAGGTGTCCTACTGGAAGATGTCATCACCATCAGAGAAGACTTCAACCATGAAGGGACGCAGGTGGTCCGCAGTAATGTTCATGCATTTAACTGCTATCATGGTGTCTTCGAGTACTACCATAGGTAACACAGGAGCCAAACTCGATGTTCCTCACAGCATAATTCTGCTCTCACCGGCCTGCATCTGTGGCGGGATGCACTTTTCAAGCACCCATTCACCTGGATGACGGCGTTTAAGGACCCAGTCATCGACCTGGTGTAACGAGAAGTGTGATTCATTCGACAGGCGACTCGTTTCTATTAATCCACGGTGAAAATTCAGTGATGTTGTGCCCACTGCAATCACGATGTTGTTGCGTCAACACAGGGTCCCGTAATGGTTGTGTGATGTGGGCCCCGAAGTTCAACAATGAACGTGCGTTCCAAAACTCTTGCGCCTGCACAGCACTGTACTCTGTCGTCAGATCTGCCACAAATCGCTGCCTATCCTTGATTACACAACGGCGGATCCTTCGACCGCTACGTTCTCTAATAAGACGTGGTCGTCCAATACAATTCGGCTTACTCGTTATTTCACCCTCCTTTAACCACTTTCCATAGGTGCTCACGACTGTAGTTAGCCAACAGGTGAGCATCTTCACTATTTCAGGAATCTCGTTTCCAGCCGCAGCTCCACAACAATGTACCCTTTGTCAAAACCGGTTATATCAGTGGAATGGTTCAAATGGCTCTGAGCACTATGGGACTTAACTGCTGTGGTCATGAGTCCCCTAGAACTTAGAACTACTTAAACCTAATTAACCTAAGGACATCACACACATCCATGCCAGAGGCAGGATTCGAACCTGCGACCGTAGTGGTCGCGCGGTTCCAAACTGTAGCGCCTAGAACGGCTCTGCCACTTCGGCCGGCTATATCAGTGGATTTCCGAATGTGCGGACCGTATCTTCACTATAATGGCGGTCCATTTGTATCTCTTCCGTGTACATGCTATCGCTGCTGCTTCACGCGCCCACAACACCACTAGATGGCATTCTGCCTCGTGGCGGGAAGTGGTCATAATGTTTCGTCTCTTCAGCGTATGGCTCACTCTGCAATTTTCAGACCCAAAAATACACGATTCTTTGATGAGACAGGATGCGCCCTACCAATCGATTCGCTCTTTTAGTCAATTTATGCCAAAAATTTCGTGTTTCCCCATTTAGTTTCAGTATTTCCCCATGACTTATTTATTCTACTCATCGAATCTTCAGCATTCTTCTGTAGCACCATATCTGCAAAGCTTTTACTTTCTCCGTGTCGGAACTACTTATCACCCACTAATCACTTCGTACAGTAAGTCCAGTAAAGACTTCATAACACTTACATTAATGTTAGATGCTAAAACATAACTATTTTCAGTAAAGCTTTACTTCCTACTGCCAGTCTGCATTTTATATTATCTCTACTTCGACTATCATCAGTTACTTTCCTGCCTAAATAGTAAAACACGTTTTCTGATTTCGGTGTCTCATTTCCAAATCTTATTTTATTAGCATACACTGACTGAATTCGGCTGTATTAAATTACCCGTATTTTACTTTCATTGTTGTCCATCTTAGAATCTCTTTCTAAACACTATCCACGTCGCCCAACTGCTCTCCTAAGCCCTTTCCCGTTACTGAGAGAATAATAATGTCATCGGCTAACAACAAAATTTTTATTTCTTCTCCCTGACCTTGATTCCCCTTATCAAATACCTCCTTGCTTTCCTTTAGTGCTTGCTCAACTTACAGATCTGTTGCAGTAAGACCCTACGTGTAGACTTCACAACTCGTGGCGAGGTAGGGAAACTAGCTGCCTGTATCACCCCGCTGCTGGGACTGGAATAATGCTGAAACAGGATGGTACAAAACACCAGTCTGTCGCAATGGTGGGCTAAACTTCCACACGCTGCACTATCTTGGTACCCAACGTCACAGAATTTGGGGCACTGTCATAATCAAGTTGGGCAGGTCCACTATAAATACTCAGACCATAGCAGGATCTTGTCTTAAGCTACTAACGTCGATGAGACTTCCACTGATGAGGCAAAACATTATGACCTCCCTCTTAATAGCTTGTTTATCCGTCTTTGGAACGAAATTCATCACTGATTCTGCTTACCTGGGCTCCTACAGTTTGTTGGTGGGTTTGTGGAGGTATATGACTTTACATGTCTAGGCACAGGTCATGTAATTCGCGTAAATAACGGGCCGCTGATTTGCGTACGAGACGATGGTGCCCGATAGCGACCCAAACTGATTCCATACGATTTACTTCAGACGAATTTGGTCGCCGAGACATCAACGTGATTTCACCATAATGCTGCTTAGCCATTGTAGCATGGTTCTGGCTCCGAGACACGGACAATTAATCTCCCGAAATGTGACATAGCCGTCGGGGAAGACATCAAGCACGAAGAGATGCAGGTGGTTCACACCTATCAGCCTGTCTTCGATTACTACCACAGCTCCCATACAAGTGCAGAAGAATGTCTCCCATAGCATAATATTGCTCCCACCTGCCTGCATCCGTGGCGCGCTGCAAGTTTCGAGCCGTCGTTCGCCCCGATGTCGGCGTTTGTGGAGACAACCAGCGACCTAGTGCAGCAAAAATGTTATTCACCCAAAGAGCCGACACGTTTACATTGATCGACGGTCGAGTCCCGATGGTCCCAGGCCCATTGAAATCTTAACTGACGATGTCGTTGGGTCGACATGTGAACACGTAGTTGTGGTCTGCTGCGGAGCTCCGTGTTCAATAATGCACTACGAACGGTGTGCTACGAAACACTTGCGCCGACATGTGAACACATAGGTGTGATCTACTGCGGAGCTCCGTGTTCAATAATGTACTACGAACGGTGTGCTACGAAACACTTGCGCATGTACCAGCATTGTGCTCTTTCGGCAGAGATGCAACAGGTCTAAACACTATCCTCTTCGCGCAACTGCTCTTCCAAGTCCTTTCCCGTTACTGAGAGAATAATAATGTCATCGGCTAACAGCAAAATTTTTATTTCTTCTCCCTGAACTTGAATCCTCTTACCAAATACCTCCTTGCTTTCCTTTAGTACTTTCTCAGCCTAAAGATCTGTTGCAGTAAGACCCTCCGTGTAGACTTCACAACTCCTTCAGAGGTAGGGGAACTAGCGGTCTGTATTATCCCGCTGCCGGAACTGGAATACTACTGAAACAGGATGGTACAAAACACAAGTCTGTCTCACTGGTGTGCTAAACTTCCTCATGTTGCACAGGCTTGGTACCCAACGTCACAACGAATCTGACTTTACCGAGCAGACATGCATCCGAACCCCACGTTGCGTGAAGAGTCGTGGACGTCCAACCATTTAGCACCTACTGGTAGTTTCACTGTCCTACCTCTTTCCGTAGGTGGTCACGGTAGTAAAACGTGAAAATTCTACTAGCTTCGCCGTTTTCTAGATACTAGTTCACGGGATCCACGTAATAATACTCTGTCCTTTGTCAAGTCCTTTATACCAATGGATTTCCCCATTTGCAGCTCATATTTTCGCTAGGGTGATCCCCCGTTAGTGTCTGCACAGCATACGTATTTTTATTATCCCGTCACGTGCCCGCAAAGCCACCAGGCGGCATCCAACGTCGTAGTGCGAAGTGGTCATAATGTTTTCGCTTATCAGTGCCCAGTCTGGTCCGTCTCTTGTGCATATCCTTTAAATCGACACCAAAGAATTTCAAGAGATATGCTAACAACAGAATTTGTTTTTCATTGCATACAAGAAGTCATCCAGTCACTCCAGAAGTATTGTCTTTGTAAACACCACAAACTAACAGCCAGAAGAATCTAAAAAGGTACATTTTATGGGTACGTTACGAACCGTTCACGGAGCCTTGTCGGTAAAACGACGAATATTGGCCATAAAATACACAGTGAATGTCAGTCGTAAAGCGGGAAAGAAGGTATCGTAAGCCGGCCAGAGTGGCCGTGCGGTTCTGGGCGCTACAGTCTGGAACCGCGCGACTGATACGGTCGCAGGTTCGAATCCTGCCTCGGGCATGGATGTGTGTGCTGTCCTTACGTTAGTTAGGTTTAATTAGTTCTAAGTTCGAGGCGACTGATGACCTCAGAAGTTGAGTCGCATAGTGCTCAGAGCCATTTGAACCATTTGAACCAAGGTATCGTAACGTTGCAAACACCATACTTCCTGGTGGCGCAAAGGGCAATTCAGTTTGACGAGAGGCGTCGAGCTATACTTCGTTCATCATAAGAATATACCTCATGTAGACATTACACCTTGTATTCTTCCGCATGCACCGGAACCTCATTGGATTTCGTTTCACGTGGAGCAGGAGCCACTCTGCCTCGAGAACAGTCAAGTACGATAATGAGGATACATTTTACGCTGTGCGCTACGGGTACATCGGCTCATCGATAATACGGGATAACAGCTTTACCAGCCCATTTACCTTGGAAAGCACTGGCCAGATACCTGGTCCAACTAACCTGCAGTCATGTGAAAAGCTGTAGTAAAGGCGTAAAAAGAGACGAGCAGAGAAAAATATAGACCTGAATGTCATTCTTTTGAACAGAAGGAAGTAATGGTAAATCTCAGGCGATACGCTTCTTAGGTGATCTGAAGAAAAACATGCTCTCGATCTTAGCTAACATAATACTGTAATTAAAAACGAGAATGATGAAAATTCCTGACTTTAAGAAGGGCATTTTTTCTGCTTGAGCTATGTGTGTGGCGTATAAGCGCACTGCTAAGGTTTCACAATGTAGTTAAATATTGAAGCCACTGAAGGTATTAAAGTCAGTCGTCTGCTAATCCCTGAACGTCTTCCACATCGGATTCCGATGAAAGCGGTACATTTCAATACTGCTACTCTGATAACGAGGCGATCAACAACAGAATCCCAAGCCACCAAAAAGTCCACAATTGCTCCTCCTCCTCTTTTATGACGTGCTGTTCTGCATTTCGCCATCGTTCGGCAGTGACATGTCAGAAAGCTTCTATCATTAGTTATAGAAAGTCTGGTAGCTTAAATGTCTTGTTATTCTCGCGACAAATCACTTAACTTGCCTCCAGATCAGTTCTATTGGGTTCAAATGGCAGTGGTACGGCGACAACTGTAAAAATGCACCATTTGTACAGTGTGTTCGAAGCCGTGAAAATTGTATTCCGTGTTTCTACGACGCTTATCACTCTGGCTCGTATGAGACCAAATCAGTCCTATAAAACAGTGGGCATATTCAAACAAAGAGTATTTGATTTTTCATTTTTCTCCAAAAAATTTAATTGTGTGATGTTTTCTTAACTTCAAAATCTGTGACAATCTTTAATAATATATTAATAATTGACAATGTGTTGTTGCCGCGCGGGATTAGCCGAGCGGTCTGGGGCGCTGCAGTCATGGACTGTCCGGCTGGTCCCGTCGGAGGTTCGAGTCCTCCCTCAGGCATGGGTGTGTGTGTTTGTCCTTAGGATAATTTAGGTTAAGTGGTGTGTAAGCTTAGGAACTGTTGACCTTAGCAGTTAAGTCTCATAAGACTTCACACACATTTGAACATTTGAACAAAATAGTGGCTGCTGTGTCACCAGTGACAGCTACTTTATTGCCTGGAGGGAGCCGTAACGCGCCCCATTATAGCCTTTCGCGTAACTTCGTGTCGCTTGGGCAACATAGTATGCGAGTTTGATTAGTTCCTTAATTCCACGTAAATATAACTGTATGGTGTACGCAGTTCCATATAAAGGGGCATTTCATCTAACAGATCATACTCGTCAGAAAGCAAACATTCTTTCATTTCATGTAACATGATTGCATCAAATGTGAAGTTACATCATTTTCAAAATTTAAAAGCAAAGAACTAAACAAAAACGCCTATAAACAGACTGTATTGAAGTCAAGAAACGCGATGGCAGAAACTCCCTGCGCGATTAAAACAATGCCGGTCCGTGCCTTTCGTGAACAGTTCTGGATGAACTATTCAAGTACGAATCACGACCTGCCCTCAGTGATTCAGTTCTGCCAATATCTCAGGAAAGCTTCTTCCAAAATTGAAGGGGTGAAGCTGTATTGTAAGCTGTGCCTGGATTTACCTGTCAATAGGAAGACATGTTGCTAGGAGTATCCGTCATCAAGTTTCAAAACGAAGCACACAAATTCAGAGTGGAAGATCCATTCTAAATACAAATATTCCATACAAACTCTGCCACCCTCGCTTGTACCTCAAAAACTACTTGCTCATCGACCAATATAGAATGACAATAAATACAATATGTGATGTGTGTAGTGCCTGCCTGTTACAAATCAATGTTTTAAGGAGAGACGCGTTGAGTTGAATTAGTTTAACAGTTTTCTCAAGATAAAAATTTTGAACATATTTCGCTGAATTAAATAACCAACTTACTAATAGCACACTCAAAGAGTTTCATTAATGGTTTGAACTACTTTCCTCACAAAACGTGATCACGAATATGTACGTTTTGTGTAACCACCATTTACTATAACGTTATCGGATTTATGGTGGCAGAGTTTGGCGGGGAGTAGAGAGTAAATTTATGAATAAGTCCTTCAGCTATGTGTGTATGGTTTTTTTTATTAATTTATACGTATTCCGCAGCGAAAGCTCCATCATCAGGGCTCAGAAGTTCAGTAGAAGATTTTCATCATAGCCTAGTGAAACAGCCACATACCAATACAGCGAAAACCTGCTTTTCAGTGTGAATGTCCTTGGACGAAAGTTTTCATCTAAGACAATGAAACATATTTGCAAAATCCGTTAAATATTTATTGTCCTTACGAAAGGGCTATTTTTATCGTCGCATCACACACTGCACAGCGATCTGTCAAATTTTAGATTAGAAGGAAAAAAAGTAAGAGACTCGGTTCTCATCGACTGAGGTACAGAACCCTAAAGAAAGCGTACTAACTACGAGCTTTGAGGCATATTTATGTTAACACACAGAAATAACGAAGATGCTGCATTCACACATTGTAACGTCCCCTTAGAAAAATTAAGGAAGACTGTGCTGGTAAACCTCTTACGTTATTTGATTTTCAAACAGCTGAGCAAAACTGAACGTACTAAGACATGTCTCTCTTTACTTATTCTGATCATCACTAAACTGACACACAATATTTTTAGCGCAACGCAGTCTGACTTTCAATAATCCCGACAAAAGAATGGCCGTGACTAAGAATCATGAATCACTTACCTCACAAAAATCTTCGTTACTCGAACTACTGCAATACAGCGAGCGCCACTACTGCCAGCTAAATAAAAGATTCAAACTACAGAAGGCCCTAACTACTGACAGTTACGAAATGAAAGATTTTGATAGAGAACAAAAACAATGTATTTACCTTAATAATGTTGAAAACTCATCATATATGTCTTTACTCTTTCTGATGGACACACGTCCAGATCGTCCGCCCTCAAAATTCTGCCATCTCTCTCTCCACATCCACCACCGCTGGCTGCTCACCTCCAACTGCTCAACGCTACGCGCTATTCCCATTCAACTGCCCAACACGACAATAGCAAATATTCCAACAATGCAAACCAGCTACAGACTGCACCCAGCAAAGTCAGTGATTTTCATAAAAAAGTAAATAGCCTACTTACATCATTACCACAGATCAATACGGAGAATGTGGTGTATTACCTGATTAATTGCGTATTACAGAGAAATGGCGTTAATAATAATCATACAGTCTGATTTTATATCTATTTATCAACATTGAAGCTCGATCCTAAAAATTATACTTCAGCTTCAAAACCCACATTACTGTATTATGGAAGATGATGCCAAATTTACCCTGTAATAGCAAATCACTTGAAATTTTAACCCCACAACCGAACATGGAGCTGAAGGACTGCCTCTGTGGTATGACGGTCGTGAATACCAACGTTGCATTCCGTCTGAAATCTGTGCAGTTCCCTGTATTCATGTGTTTGACCAAATCACAAGGACGTGTCAAAGCTATGGATCACAGCATTGTCTTCTCCCACGACCAGCCTTACGCGACACTCTCTTGTGGCAACTAGGGAATCACTTAACCCGTCCAGGTTGCTGCCAACATCATCCCACACCTTTTTAAGTAAAGATCGACCATAAATATTATGACTTGTCTGTGTAGGACTACCCAGACAGTGTTTATTGACATTGTCGAATTGCATGTTTGACTGCAATGATATAACTTAAAATGGATACGATGCTGAAATTACTATAATTTATTCGAGTTCATTGGGAACCATGTCACCCTTGGAAAACCAATAAGTTTCGCAGAAATGGAACGTAAGGATAAATGAAATGGAGAAAAATATGTTGATCTGATAGGGAGTACGTATTTAATCAAGTCCTCATCACAGTTTGTAACTGATTCATACAACAAAAGCCTACTGATCCTAGCATTTGCGAATAATTATAATTTGTTAAGACTTTGGATACTTGGATGAGACCTTCCTTAAGGGGACCATACCGTGGTTCAGATAAAAAAATCGATTTTCGGTTTTAGTCATATTTCTATAGATCAAGTACTCTTAAAAAGATTTTGCTGAAAAATATTTTTTTCGAGCATTACTAAGTGTGTTTACGTGCGGCCCCCACCTTTCTGTCACCCACTGTCAACTCTAAGCCATGTGGAGATGGCATTATTAGCAAAATAGGATGTGTAGGCCATGTTCAAAAACGTCTGGGAACAAGACTGAGAAAACTAACTGTTGATATGAGAGGAAAACAATTAGAAAGCGGAAAACTGTTGACCCGACAGGGTCGGTTAACTAAAACTGAAATAGAAAACGTGGAGATATACTATGGCCAGATAATTAGGAAAAATAAAGAAAATCTGGAGGCAATTAAGAGAGATGTTTGGGCCATATTCTTCCATAAGTCCTCTACTGATGATAAGCCATGTCATGGATTGTGTCCATCAGGAGAAAATTCGTAGTGCAAATACAATAGGGCTCAGCTCAGGCTACTGGAGAATCTTATTCTCACCAGCACTCTCTTCCTGCTACTGTTATTACAGCATTTAAACCTATTTTCAGAGACTTGGCTCATCCTGACCTTCTAAGGAAATGTCTGCATGGGCAGACACACAACCCAAATGAATGTTTCAACAGCATAATTTGGAACCTCCTTCCTAAAACTGTATTTGTAGGCATGCATACAATGAAACTAGGAGTTCATGATGCTGTTATTACATTCAATTGTGGTAATATTGGAAAGTGTTGAGTACTGAAAAAGCTGGAAATTAATCGTGATGAAAATATGATCACTGGGCTGCAATATTGCGATAAAATGAGGATAGCCGATGCACACAGGTCTGCATCTAATATGGCCAAGAAAGCAAGACAAACATCCAGGAAGGTGAAAAAGAAGCTGGAAGACCTGCTAGAGGCCAAAGAAGGGCCATCATATGCAGCAGGACAGTTTTAATTAACTGTAAGAAACAAATTTCAAAAGTTTTTCTTTAAAGTCAATTTCCCGCAAACTAAAATTTTCAGTACTTATGACCCATTATATTAGAAACTATCACAGATAAACGAATGAAATTTTCAGAGACTCTGCATAACATAAAAAGCCACTTCTGGTAATACATTTATTAATATTCCTCCATTAGGAAGTTCACAAAAAACATTTTCTGCATAAAAAACTTAATATTTTTTGTTAATAAATTTAAAAAAAAGTATTTCTTAAAAACTATAAAATGGATAAAGTAGATTTTAGTACAGTTGACTATTAGCGTCAAGTAGCATACAGTAAAAATATTAAGCTCCTGCAACAAATAGTGTTTTCAGAAATGAGTCAAATACTTGCCTAAATTAACAGGGGCTAGATAGGCAGCGTGTGGTCCTCTTAAGTTGCAGTCATGTGTCAAAGTTAAAGCTGGGGGTGCAACTGCATCAGTGGACACTTTCGCGTCCAGAGACTATTGGTGACGCTGACGTGTTGTCGGTATTGCAGTTCGTAGGTATTCACCGGGTGAGAAGGGGCATGAGTCGGCTGGAGTGGTAGTTTTCGTGTAATGTGTTCACGTGCAGTCATTAGCCTCTTTGTCAGGATTCAACTGCAGTTTGCCTGTTCTGTAGGGAAAATGCTTTGTGCGAGTGCAGAGTGACAAACTGCCTCGTTTCTAACAAAACGAAGCCTCAATCGTGGCCAGCCGACTGGACTCTTATCTGGTACGTCGCTTTCATACCATCTAAAATGTAGGACACTACTGTATTATAGCTCACTACTCCCCTCTCCTGTTTTTGGGAACGATCTCATAAAGTTCATGACGCTCTATTGACTCGAATTTGACAATATCGATAGATAAATCTAAACTGAGCGATTTACATCATTTATATGTGGGGTCCGCAAACACATGTTTTCCCTAACATCGAGAAAAGAGATTTTTACGACCGCCGCTTTTGCACCGTAAGGTTAATGCCCTTCTACGAGAACCACGCTGCCCAAGTAAGAAATAGAACTGTCTGAGGAATGGAGGTTCGATACCCAGATGTATTCCGCATAAGTAGTTTTTTCCGCAACGAAATTACAGAGAATAGAGGACTTTAAGGTAAAAACATTAGTAAGGAAGTTAAAGAAATCACTCAAGAAACTTCGTTTTAGGTTCATTAGACTACGTCTTTCATTACCTGCTTACCCCGAATCAAAACGCCCAAAAGTTCGCGTAAATGCAGGAGGTGTTAAAATTGCTTTTGAGCAGTTAATTTTGAAATTTTTACTGAAGCTGTTACTGTCGGCATAATAAATACGTAGATAATAGAGCTTTAAGCCCCTCAAATTCTCTGTTTATAGTTCACAATCGTAAAATGGCTGTTAAAATTTATGAATGTATGAAACGGATTTCATAGCCGTCGTTAATTTCACACTATTTGATGGCGTGTCGGTAAAATACAAATTAGCTATTTCTTTCCCATATATCGGGGAGTGTAAACGATTTATGGACTGCATGCATGATTTATTTTCGAGATTGCCTCTCTCGTCTGCGATGATGTAATAGGCGGCAGCTTGATTTGCGTTGCTGACTGCACACCCTAGTTTCTCAACGCTTGACGAATTGTGGAGATGATTTCTTAGAGCAGTTCATTGCGATTTCGTTCCTTACACTATGTAATAATCCTTTACTGAGAGAGTAAATGAGCTGTGAAAAGATATAGTAAATAATGCGTAATCTTGGAGGTGGAATCTAACTTGATTAAACGTTCATTTTTGAGAAACATTCTGTTACTGCTTTAATATTGCTTTCTTCTCGTTAACAAATGTAAAACTTGAAGAAAATGTTTTCGAGATGATCGACATCGAAGCAGCACTTAAGGAATCCCCTAATGTATGTGGGACTGCGGGTCCAAAAACAAATAAATTCACTGCGCAGACTATTACATTAACTCCACCACTGCCGGTCCCAATTCCGGGGCCTCATTTTGCAAGTGATGAGGAAGGAGGAAGGGGAGGAGTAACACCTCGTTAAAAAACCTGGGTCCATCTGGCTCCGGATGGTAGCAGCCTGTAAGGGCCCCTGCCTAGGGTTACTGGGTGAAAACTGGTCAACGGTCTCAAAGGCGGAAGAGGAAGTTCTGATTCCCAACGGCGGAGAGAGCGGAAGAACTACCTCCAGGACTCACAATCTTGGTTGTATATTTTGTGGCCTTTGGGCCACACCCAAAATAACTTTCATCCATCATGGAAGTGTGTGATGTAAACTATTTTACCCCAGGTGGACGATCCACCGTACGCCAGTACGTCAGCAGACATTCGGATTCTGGGGAGTCTGCAACATTGCACAAAGACAAGTCGGAGTGTCTTGGAATCTCGTCCAAATTTCAACATAGGCAATCAACATACCTAGCAACTATCAATGCAAACTCATTGTTGAAAACCGGAAAACTAAAACATCTAACAGATACGCTAAAGAACCACAACGTACTCATAGCATCCATTCAAGAAACACGATACATGGATACAGATACCTTCGATTCCGAAGGTTTTAGGATATACAAAGGGAAAGTGGGGCCGAGAGTAATGAAAAATGTACCACATCTTGGGACAGCCTTTATAATCAACAAACAAATCATGAACTCAATAGTTGGCTTTGATTCACAATCAGAAAGAATCTCAAGTCTTACATTCACAAGCACAAACAAAATCTACACAATTATCAATGCACATGCCCCTATAAACGAGGATAACAGGTAAAACAAAGAAAAAGTGTAGGCCTTTTGGAATCATCTAGATGACATTATTCAGAAAATTCCAGATAAAAACATCATCATTCTTCTTGGAGATTTTAATGCACAGATTGGTAAAGAAAAAAGATATAAGAAAATAGCAGGAAACTATCCTGCACACAAGAGAACAAACAGAAATGGTGTGAGACTAATAGAACTTTGTTAAGCACACAATTTAATTCTTAAATTCACAGCTTTCAAGAAACTACCACGAAGACAAAAGACATGGGTATCCCCAAATCCAAGCCTTGGGGAATTTCAGCTTGATCATGTGGCAACCAAGAAGATTTCTAGCAAAGAAATCATGAATGTTAGGGTACTCAGGGGTGCAAACTTGGATTCAGACCACTACCTCTCTAAAATTAAGTTCAAAGTCATCCCAAACAGGAAACGCACCGCGAAACAAATTAAGGGTCGGAAGTATAGCACAGAAAAGATATTAAAATCAGACGAATTCACAAAAGCAACAGAAACCATTCAGACACAAAGCTGGGGGGATATCAAGGAAAACCTCATTACTACAGCTGAACGGATAGCACCTAACAAAAAAAGTAAAAAACATGCCTGGTGGTCACTGGAATGTGATGCCCTCATTGAAACAAGAAAACAAGCATGGCAAAATTGTCCAGAAAACAGAAGAAAGTAGACTGAATTTCATTACAGTTAGAGAACTGGTAGATAAAAATATAAAAAGGATTAAGAAGACACATGGAAACAAAACTCTCCTCCAAATTGATGAAGAATTTGCTAAAAACAACACAAGAAGCTTTTACAGAACTTTCAAACAAAGGTTATCAAGATACAAAACACCCACCTTCCTATTTCGGGATGTAAATGGGACCATCGCTCACAACAACACGGAAAACTGCAAAATACTAGCAGGTTACTTTGAGAAACTCTTGAATTGTGAACCCATCCTTGAAAAATTTGAATCCATCCCAAACAACCGTGAGAAGCCGGATTCGGAACCACCGACGACTGAACAACTACAGAAGGTCATTTCAGAACTTAAAAACAACAAGGCGTCCGGAGAAAACCAAATAGTGGCCGAACTATGGAAAAAGGCTGACAAAAATGCAGTTACATCCCTAAATTGTGTTTTCGATCAAATCTGGAAAGAAGAAGAGATCCCCACAGAATGGAGAACAGCTCTTATCCACCCTATCGACAAGAAAGGTTTGAAGACAGACCCCCAACAATTACAGAGGAATATCACTGCTGGATACAACGTACAAGATTCTTTCTAAAGTCCTTTTGAACAGGGCAGAGCCGCAATTGTATCTGCAAATCGGGGAATACCAGGGAGGTTTTAGAAAGGGCAGATCATGTTCGGAACAAATACTAAATCTCGAAAACATTATGGCATACAAAAATCAAGGGCAAAGACGTATGTAATCTCCTTCATTGATTTCAAAAAAGCATATGATTCGATTGATAGAGAATATCTGTTGTCAGTCCTGGAAGAAATGGGTTTGGATAAGAAAACAACTAATATTATAAAAGCGACCCTTACAAATACATTTTCGAAAGTTAAATTTATGGGTGATCTATCGGAACCCTTTGAAATAAAAACGGGAGTGCGACAGGGCGATGGGCTCTCGCCGTTGCTGTTCAATTGTGCGCTTGAGAAAGTAGTCAGAGAATGGAACACAAATATTAAGAGTGGTATAAGACTGGGTTGCAAAAAGAAAAACCTTAAACTAAATTGCATTGCTTTTGCAGATGATATGGCCCTGTTTGCTGAAATAATGGAAGAAGCACGGGAGCAAATCCTTGAACTAAAGAAACAAGCCGCTAAAATTGGTCTTCACATCTCCTCTGAAAAAACTAAGATATTGACAAACATCAAACACTCATGTAAATACCTCAACGTTCAATAACAGAAGATTGAAATAGTAAAAGAATTCAAATATCTCGGAGAATGGATTAGTTGGAATGCTGGGGAAAGCAAAGCAATGGAATCCAGAAAAAATAAGCTTGAATTGGCCTTCCAACTAACAAAAAATACATACAACAAAAAATCCCTTTCATGGGGGTCCAAAATTACACATTACAAGATAGTGATTGAGCCAGAAGCACTGTATGCAGCAGAAACACTTAACATGAATTTCAAAGGCCAAATGGAGAAACTTGAGGTAAAGGAAAGAAAAATTTTAAGAAAAATCATTGGGCCCAAATTTCAAGACAATAAGATTATATACATAAAAAAATGAAACTCTCTACACGAAAATTGAAAAACTTTCAGATTCTATGCAAAAAAGGAGAATAAATTTTTATGGTCATCTTCTCAGAATGAATTCCAACAGATTAACTAAACAGATCTTTGACTTCTTTCGTAACCGAAAAACGAAGCCCAACTGGTTTAAAGAAACTGAGAAAGACCTAGTAGAATTAAAGATTTCAGAAAATTTACTTATTGATCGAACTGCTAAATTAATTACTAAAGATGAAAACATAAGGTTCCAAGACAATTCCACACGAAAGTCCAAATCCTTCATCTCGGAAGAAGGAAGGAGAAGAAGATCAGAAAGAATGAAGAAAGACTGGGCCCTAAAAAAAGAACAACGCACAAATAAATGATTGATCCAGCGTACCCCAAAGAGGGTGAAACGAAAGAAGAAGAAGACTATTACATTATGAGTTACAGAATAAAGTGATGTAAAAACTTCAAAGTAAGTATAAATTGCTTGGACGTTTTAGTAATTATCTGGAAGAGTTTGATCACTTAGAGAACCATGTATAGCTTAAAACGCCATGTTACTCATACCTACTGAATTCAACAAAAGTTATATCTAATTTAACCAGTCAAATGCATAAATAGGAAACGAAGGAGCGATAAAGAAAAGAATTTGTGGAATTGAAAGAGACTAAAACGAATTCTGAAAACCATTTGATTTTCGGTCGTTTTATCAACATTATTCTTTTTTGGGATTAGACGATGTCTTATGCATACTGCATTAGGAAGAGCATTCAAAGCGCGGTTTTTAAGTTTATAAAATTGGCTAACGTGTTTTTCACTCTCTATAAAATTTGATCGCTGCGTTTAGACTATCTAGTAGAATTGCGATTTCTTACACTTAGTGGAATCATTAGTACACGTAGTGATTTTGGAAAAATGTGCTCTCGTTTCGATTGAAACCGGTTGAGTGATTCTTCAATTCTCAGACTCGTACAAAAAGGTCACCCAAGAGTAATGGAGCAACATCTCATCAGCTCAGTATTGAGCTTTAGACTGTGAGTAGGAGTGTTGATATGCTGCACTGACACTTCTCCTTTTTTTAATCCATTAATACCATTGCTCAGGAATTTTGTTTCATTTGTGTGCAGTCGTGGACGTGTATGTTGCCCCACATGGTAATCAATTAGTGTTGCTTGCATAGATTTATGTAAGCACTCGTGGGTTTTTCATATAGTAATGCTGTTCTTCGGGAATTAGTTTTGCTTGTGGGTACAACGATAGGTGTGCGCTTCATGTAAGATTAGTTCTGTGTTGTATCCATATATACAGGGTGTTTCAGAAATGACCGGTATATTTGAAACGGCAATACAAACTAAACGAGATGCGATAGAAATACACCGTTTGTTGCAATATGCTTGGGACAACAGTGCATTTTCAGGCAGACAAACTTACGAAATTAAAGTAGTTACAATTGTCAACAACAGATGGCGCTGCGGTCTGGGAAACTCTACAGTACGATATTTTCCACATATCCACCATGCGTAGCAATAATACGGCGTAGTCTCTGAATGAAATTACCCGAAACCTTTGACAACGTGTCTGGCGGAATGGCTTCACATGCAGATGAGATGTACTGCTTCAGCTGTTCAATTGTTTCTGGATTCTGGCGGTACACCTGGTCTTTCAAGTGTCCCCACAGAAAGAAGTCACAGGGGTTCATGTCTGGCGAATAGGGAGGCCAATCCATGCCGCCTCCTGTATGTTACGGATAGCCCAAAGCAATCACACGATCATCGAAATATTCATTCAGGAAATTAAAGACGTCGGCCATGCGATGTGGCCGGGCACCATCTTGCATAAACCACGAGGTGTTCGCAGTGTCGTCTAAGGCAGTCTGTACCACCACAAATTCACGAAGAATGTCCAGATAGCGTGATGCAGTAATCGTTTCGGATCTGAAAAATGGGCCAATGATTCCTTTGGAAGAAATGGCGGCCCAGACCAGTACTTTTTGAGGATGCAGGGACGATGGGACTGCAACACGGGGCTTTTCGGTTCCCCATATGCGCCAGTTCTGTTTATTGACGAAGCCGTCCAGGTAAAAATAAGCTTCGTCAGTAAACCAAATGCTGCCCACATGCATATCGCCGTCATCAATCCTGTGCACTATATCGTTAGCGAATGTCTCTCGTGCAGCAATGGTAGCGGCGCTGAGGGGTTGCCGCGTTTGAATTTTTTATGGATAGAGGTGTAAACTCTGGCGCATGAGACGATACGTGGACGTTGCCGTCATTTGGACCGCAGCTGCAACACGGCGAACGGAAACCCGAGGCTGCTGTTGGATCACCTGCTGCACTAGCTGCGTGTTGCCCTCTGTGATTGTCGTACGCGGTCGCCCTACCTTTCCAGCACGTTCATCCGTCACGTTCCCAGTTCGTTGAAATTTTTCAAACAGATCCTTTATTGTATCGCTTTTCGGTCCTTTGGTTAGATTAAACCTCGGTTGAAAACTTCGTCTTGTTGCAACAACACTGTGTTCTAGGCGGTGGAATTCCAACACCAGAAAAATCCTCTTTTCTAAGGGATAAACCATGTTGTCCACAGCACACTTGCACGTTGTGAACAGCACACGCTTACAGCAGAAAGACGACGTACAGAATGGCGCACCCACAGACTGCGTTGTCTTCTATATCTTTCACATCACTTGCAGCGCCATCTGTTGTTGAAAATTGTAACTACTGTAATTTCGAAAGTTTGTCCGCCTGAAAATGTACTGTTGTCCCAAGCATATTGCAACAAACGGTGTATTTCTATCGCTGCTCGTTTAGTTTTTATTGCCGTTTCAAATATACCGGTCATTTTTGAAACACCCTATATATGCTATCACGTAACCCCGTGTAGAGTGCCATATGTAACTGCCAGGTTATCGTATGTGATTTGAGGATGAGACAATTATAATAAATTTTGACTGTTTCGTAATGGCATATATTGTATTTTAATTGTAGTACGTAATGTGACTACCCTGTGAAACTGATATATTTCCGAACTTCATTCGTATGCTTTATTTATGACTTCCGCAAGTTATTACAGTACAGAGGGTTTTTACAAGGATGTTACCATAGTTTTCAAACGATTCCTACAGCCTCACTTACACTGTACATTATCATCGTCAATACTAATTGTCGTAATCAATAACTTTTATATTAGCTTGGTTAGTGTACTTTTTACACACGATCGTTTCTTTTGGGAAGTTATGAAGAAGGATGGTTGTTTCCTTCTCCTGATTTCGTAATAATGTTTCCTTCTCCTCCTCCTCTTCCTGTGTGACACCTTTACTTTTTAAAGAGTGTATTTTGAAATGTTGTAGCCTGTGTGGTTCATGTTGTACTGCTCCTGAAGTACATCAGAGCCAACGTGAATGAAAATAATAATATCTTTCTCATTTCTAATGTAATATTTAACGAATGTTTATAAGTTGCCTATAATTAAGAATGTACATGAGATATCATAATTCCATGTATGGCAGTTGCCTGGTGGCCTAATATGGTTACTTTGCATCACGTCGTACGGTGTGAGCATTTGGCCGCTGTCACTGAGTAAGGATGTTCGATGGTGATCAGATACCATGTATCTATTGAAGTACGTAATTCACTTAACGCGTCAGCAATACTTATATTACATCTTCTTGCTGTATAAAATTTGTTTCCATCCATTCTTATGTCATTTCTTGTACCACAGATATGAAGATGATGGGTAACAATACGCATCAGGAGTAAGTAAAACAATTTTAGCGACTAAGTAAATTATTTGAGTCAAGGATTTCAGGTCCAAAGTAATGAAATGATAATAGGGACTGATAGAGCATGAGGAAAACCAAATAGTAAATTCTGTTAGGTTCCAGCACATTCCATCATTCAAGAAGACATATAGCACAGTAAATAACAACATAGATAAATCTGTATAAGCTTACGGCGATTTATTTATATTTTTGTGTGGCTCAAGAGAACACTTTGAAATACAGATATACAATACTGAATATAGTGGAATTTGGGAGGCAATTCCAGATTATGTAAATGAATGAATTCGAAGTATGAAGAGAGGAAAAGTGCCTACAGATAATGGAATTGGAACAGAAGTGGTTGAAGCTTGAGACAAAGTAATACAAAAGGGGCACACAAGAAGAGAATCAAATTACGTTATGGATGATGAATTACTGAGAGATGTAGGAGCTATAGAACTGTTAGGCCACTCAGTATCCCTGATTATTGCCAATTACCTTTACAGGACAGTCGTCTTAATCCGTTATGACTTAAATCTTCAGTTCCACTATTAGCATGAAACACATTTCAGTTAATTTATGTGAACTCCTTCTGATTTCAGGTGCTTCATTAGATTTTAGAATTTTTTTCACGGTGTGCGACATTCCACACACATTTAAGAATTCTCTGAAACGTTTTTTTACTATTAAAAACAGTTTTGCTCACGATTTATATTTATTAAGTTGACCGGTTTCGACCACTGCTGTGGTCATCTTCAGATCTATAAGTAGTATACAAAGCTTTAATTAGAGGGCTACATATATTAAGGAAAATACATAAAGTTATTAAGCTATAAAAATATGAATTAACATTGAGTAGGAACCTCTTTCAGCTGGAGAAACACTACTGGAAAAACCAGTGCACGTCTTACTATATATAATGGAGGCTCCGCCCACTTCTGACGGCATGATGTCATTACTAACCAAAGAGTTATAAGTCGAATAACAATGTAAAATTTCTTAGTTAAAAGAATATTGTCAAGAAATAAAAATAAACACACACTAAACTTAGCTTATTAAACAGCTATTGTCAATTAAGAAACGTTAAAAATATTTAAATATGTAGGATAAATGAACTTCGGTTTGGCAGTACATGGGTTGCCCTCTCAAGGCCTGTTAGTGAACTATTTGGAACCACTGGTTGCCATGGTGAAGTTGGACGCCGTTCCAAAGATAAGATGAGGCAGCAGGCTTCTTTCCACTGAAGTTGTTGTAAAGTCGATAGGCGAACTAGTGGTTGCCATGGTGAGGACAAACGCCAGTGCAAAGATGTGGCAGCAGGCTTCTTTCTAACGCAGTTGTTGCAAAAGTGAATGGCGAAGACTGTCACGTCAGACGATGTATTATTGAGCAGCAACATGTCTTTATTGAAACGATTTTCAATGAGTAGGCTGCAATAATCTTTAGCTGATATTTATACTAGATGCTGCACAAATACGATACGAAGTAGTTGTCGATATCTATGAAATATTGTCTATGAAGTTTTTTTTAATTTTTGCATTTTTTTAAATTTTTTAATTACATGTGACAATTTTTAAAAAAGCATTGGTATTCCTTAAGTTGTATGCCAGTCTTATATAAAAATAAAAAAATAAAAAAATATGGAAGTAATTGAAAATTATAATACTATGAGCCGTAAAAAAAAGGTTGTGAATTAGCAATATGCAGTCTAAACTCATATATGCAAACATACTGTTTTAGAATATAAGCAAACATTCTGTTTTAGAATGTTTGCTTAGATGATTTTAGGCTACATATTGCGTTTGGATATGTTTGGCAATATAATAAGTTATTTTGACTTGAATGTCTCCATTATTTATTTATTTATTTCTGAATTTATTGATCCACGATATAGAGGCTAAAGCAGGACGAATGTGGCGCCCAGAATTATAAAGCAATCTTCTACATAAAGATATAGTTTCTCTGAAGAACACAGGAAAGCTAACTACAAATTAAAATCTAATATTATACAGGATGTACACGACAATTGTTTACAACTTACCGCAGTGGTGTAAGGGGGAGTCGACACCAGCAATTTGGTACAGCATACTTATGGTCTATCAACAACAAATTGGCGTACAAAAGTAACCTAGGTTACAGCACATGCGCGTTGAGTGAGATTTTCAACATCCTGTCGCCCTCTTACGCCATAGACTTATTCGATCTTAACCGTTTGAAGCTCATTTCTATTTCAAAATCATCTTTGAAGATTATACATAACTCGTACTGGCACTTACAAAATATAAAATTGACATTTGTGTAAATTTCATTTCAAAATATTACTAAGAAAATACTGTGCTTGTGAGTGTTAAGCTCAAATCGAATGGTAAACGTAGTTAGTTTTCGGATAACGCTTACAAAAGGTTTTCTTCATCTCTCTCACGGGATAGTTTAAATTACCGTTCAGGAAACAAAATACCTAAAAAATCTAACCGACTAAACCGGTACGTAACACGGCGAAAAGATATTTAAAATCTCGATTGGCGCTCATGCGATGTTGCTTAGGTGCTTTTTGTACCCCAGTTTAAGGTTGTTTCCCACATCAATGGATCACAAATTTCCTGTATCAAATTGTTCGTCTCGCCTTCCCCTACACCATTGTGGTGTGTTGTATACGCTTATCGCTCACACCCTGTTAATTCCACCACTAATCTTAGCTATCCTATCACTAAAATAATGCAAAATTTCTCAAAATTAGAACATGGAACCAAATTCCAGTTACATTTGGCACCATTGGTGGGGTTTAGATTCCCTCTGTTGCATCTAACTGAGGTACGCCACGCTCACAGTGAAAATCGACCAAACGAGGGCATCAGCGCCACACACAAAGATGCAGATGAACAAAAACATCGAAATATCAAGTGAATACGAATCACAAAGTTAGCTCCACTTCGTCTGAAAACCTCTCAGAAGTCGCCCTCTGTGTCTTTAATAAGCAGGGATTATCCAACATTGGCGGAGCCGGCAATTTTCAGTTGCCTCGCTTCCCTATGAAATATACATCTGACACCGTTCGCCAGAGGTCCATATCTGCCGTTTTTCCATTCAAAGTGGAACTGTTTGTGACATCATGAGGTCGCTCTGTTCCAGTTCGTTAAGGGGACCACACAAAAATGAGAGCTTATGCACATTGGAGGGTAGTCGTATCGCAACGTGGCACGTGATACTGGGGCACCCGTTTACCCGGTGTGTTTGCGTCGTTACTTCCGGGCCAAAGGCCGCATGGGAGCCTCGCTACAAAGTGCTTTCATTACGGCAACACCCCTCCTCGCCGCCCGCCAAAAAGGGGCTTCACTCGTTGGAAAATGTGACACGTGTTGGAAAATTACCGACTCCACTGGTAGTTACTTTGTTCCGAGTGAGAAACCGCGAGCAATCTGACTTTGAATGACGTCGCAAGAGAGAGAGAGAGAGAGTGGAGAGAGAGAGAGAGAGAGAGAGAGAGAGAGAGAGAGAGAGAGAGAGAGAGGAAGAAGGTGGGGGGAAGGGGGAGCAGGAGCGTGCAAGGGACTGCAAAACTGCACTACGTCGACGCTAAAGCGAGAATTAAGCTTTCTGATTGAAGTTCAGACGTAGCTTGCCTGTATATTACCTGTGGGACCACTCGGCAGACAGGATATATTCCATCTCCATTCCTACTGCTGCTTGTTCCTCCCTGAGCTATGATCACAGGTTTTAATACTTTGGGGATACTATGAGACGCGTTCTCTTCGTAAATCACTATAATGCGAGAGGCAGCAAATGACATTTATTTTTCTAAATAATAACGATTTTTTCCATTCCTTGTGACAAGGTTCCTGTCTGAACTCGTCGTTTGATTTTATTTTTACGTTGCCTACGCCAGCGATTTATTGAGGGGAACCAATACCCGTAGCCTCCGTAGTAAAAACAAATTATCGGAATTTCCTACACGGATGTTTCGCGAAATATTAGATATATTTTCTAGAGTATCGGTCAGCTGACACTTTTCGGCGTTACTTTTACACCCTCCTTGATTAAACATGCGTGTGACCATCCATGCTCCTAATATTTTTGTATATTCGTTGTTTCCCGTTAATCAAAACTATTGTGAGCCCCGCACAGATGATTATTGTGTCAGTATTAGAACTTGTTCCCTTCCACCCAGGGATCGGGAATGGAAAGAATACGATGTCAAATGTTCCTGTGCGAGGCCTTTTTCATTTATTTTATTCTATAGATTTCAAAGAGAGTCTTGTGTAAAGGATGGCGGATACTCATACATTTAATTCTGAAATAAGTTATTAGAATTTTGTACCTAAATGTTAATATTTATTTTAGGTTTCTTTCCTGGAGTGTCCATTTGCTGAGACTTTGTAATGTTTCTGTTAGACCCTCTTGAAAACAAACAACCCTGAGACCATTCACGCTCCTCGTCTTTGTACACAAACGATTATTTTCAAATATCGGCGGCCACAGTGTTTTGCGAGCAGTTTCTTTCGTAGAAAAACTGCAGTACTCTACTAATCTGTTGACAAATCGAGACGTATCGTTATATTTACCTGTTCTGAAACGTATGCGATCTTTCATTTCAATTCGTCTCGCATTGTTACTCCTTATTATCGGTAGCGCATGCCTAATTCCAATTCTTAGTTGTTATTTGTGTAGTCAGTTGCTACAAGATCTTTAGGTTTCATGAAATACACGGCTAAACGCTTCGTGTCGTTACCAGCATCCCTCTTTTCTTTGAAAGTAGTTGCTATCATGATTATAATACAACAATGAGGAACATCGTCTACGAAGACTTTAAGAGTTTAATGTTAGTATAGAACTGAGATAAATCGCTTGCTAATCAAGTATACAACAACCATACATAGCTAATTAAATGTACTGATACTCAATAATTAATTAAATAATAATCTTATGTTGGGTATATCTATGAAAATTCTCAAAGATACTGTATTAGGTTATAATAATATCAATGTTACTACTGCAATACTCTACTACTTCATAAATATATATAATTATGTTGTACTCCATAGGCACTTGTTTAATTTCTTTCCACATACCAGGGACTTCTTTGGGATATGTGGAACACGATTAATGGAACTTAAAAAAGTAAAATAGTAATGGAATTGTCTCACTTCCTTGTTCACACTGGAAACTACTCAGCTTTCTATGTTAGATTACTTATTTAGGATATCGCACTGCGCTCTACTTGTGAATAAGTTCTCAATTAACGAGTACAATGTCTATATTCCGTACTGATCTTTTTGTCGAGCAAGCGTCATTGTGGTACTGAGTCTAGAAACACTCGGTTTATCTATACATGGTTTTTAGGACACGTCCTCGAAGTAAATTTAAGAAATATAAGTGTCGACAATTTCTGTAAATTGAATTCGTTTTATGACTTCTAAACATGTGTAGCGATAGCTCCACATGTCGTTCGGAATACCAGCAGATCAAAACGTAGAAAAAGAAGAAAAAACCGATAATTAGAAAATTATGGTTAGTACTATAATAGTTTTCAAAAACATGAATAGTAGTAGTGGAATTAATTTAATATAATACTACTGCAATGATTTTATTTTGTCATGGATAGGTGGCACGTCTAGTTCCATAACTGTTGCTTGTCATCGTTTAAACAATAATTCTGGCTGGTTAAATAGAAAATAGAGTAGACTGGCTATTAAACGTCTATCGGAAAGGAGAGACTTAAGTTCCACCCACACAATCGTAAGTGTGCAATGCCGCGATTACAATATTAACTTCAGTGAAACGCCGTCATTTATTAAAAATGTTTTTTTCGACAGTAAAGGGTTCCATTGTCTAGTTAATGGCTTTCTTGGTATTTATATGAAGACTGAAATATTTTCGAATTTTTTTTACAGCTTTTCACTTTGGTCTTGCACAATACAAAGAAAATACCCTGAGTAGTTAGAAAACATAATTGCGAAGGTATCAGGTTAGGCATCCCAGCGTCAAAGTAACAGGATGTATTCGATACACCTAAGGTAGGGGGAGTATCAGTGACCAAAAGGCTGTAATTGGATCAATTACTTTTAGTGTTGAAAGGAACGTTAAGGAGAAAAGAAAAACATTTTTGCTTAATAACTGCGGCAAGAAATAGATTACAGGTCACCTGAGCAGCCACCATTAACCACTGATCTCTTGCGCAAAAAAAAAAAAAAAGTGGAACATCTGTTGATAAGATTCAGAAGTATTCTACAGTATGGTTTAGTCGTGCACGTGTCACGTAAGGACCTGCTTTGGTTGATCAGCCGAGTTGAAAGTTGATACGAAAGCAAAGGTAGCGCCCTTATGGACTTAAACGAAGGCAAAAAGTTACTAACAAACCGAATGTTAAACGGAGAAAAAGTTAGTGTAAGAAGAGCAATGCGAAAAGCATTCAAAGAATTAGCAAGTGAAATTTTTTCTTCAGATCTTTAAAAACAGAAAGAAATCTTACGTAAAATCAGTAAACCCCATCAATGTCTTCTATACAGTCTCTCTGCGACCATGCTGGCACCTAAGGAGAAAATTGCTGAGAGAAGACAGGCATTCTTTCACGACCGTGTCGTAATAGGTTTGTTTCTTTTAGTCACTGCACGAATAACTTAATAGTAGATACTGAAAACTGAAATACGCAATCTCGGATAGAAAACTAACTAAAATCGAACAACAGAGGAGATGCGTCGGAACCTGGTGAGATAATTGTATAATTCTACGCAGATTACGCGTGAAAACTTTCAATGAAGCGTTAAAAGATACCGGAAAAAATGGCGTAGACCTTCCCGTTTCAAAAGTCATCATCGTTGACTTCCGTCTGTCATAGAGTTACAAGATGCGTTTTGCACTTTTGTATCTCGACCAGTTTGAACAGCGAAAATCTCCAGTAATCAACATGGATTCCGCACACAATGATGTTTTGTGAAAGTCACCTTGCTATGTTCAATGCAATCGAGAAAGCAGTTGATAACATCATCTACTCTGAGACTGTATTGACCAAATGTATTCTTAAATTGCGAATACGATTAGATATCAGCTGTATAATTTATAAGTAACACACGAAAAGTTGCGCTAGACCGAGACTAGAACCAGGATTTCCAGCTTAACCCGAATGACCACCTTAGCTTTTTTTAGTTTTAGTTATGTCATGTTCCGTAGATCATTTTCCCGATTATTTTATCGATAGGATGTGGAACAAGCCAGATTACTATATATGCTAATATTTATATTACTTAAATTTTTAGTTTTACACATGAAACTACATTTAGAGGCACAATTCTTTTTACCACTTCTGAAACAGAAACTCGTCCATGGAATAGAAGGAGTTATCCAAAAGGAATGATTTTAAGCTAGATTTAAAACTTGATCTGCTACCTGGCAGACACTTTATGTTGTTGGGCAAATGATCGAAGATTTTTGTTCCTGAATGATGTACTCCTTTTTGAGCAACTGGCAGCTTCAATAAAGGATAGAAAAGGTCATTTTTCCCTCGAGTGTTGTACGTATGAACATTACTGTTCTGCCTGAATTGAGATGGATTATTTGGAACGAATTTCATTAGCGAATATGTACTCTCATGGTGCAGTTACAATATCTAACTCCTTGAAAAGATGCCTACATGACGTCCTTGGGTGAATACCACCAATTATTCTCACTGCTCTCTTTTTGTGCAACAATATTTTCTGTCTAAGTGGTGAGTTACCCCAGAAAACTATTCCATAAGACATTATTGAGTGGAAATATGAGAAGTACCTTAGGAGGCTGATCTGTTTATTACCAAGGCTAGCGATTATACGAAGAGCGAAAGAAGCTGAACTTAATTGTTTGAGAAGCTCAGTAATATGCTTCGTCCAGCTCAAGTTGTCATCAATGTGAACACCCAAAAATTTGGAGAAATATTCCCTGTTAACTGAGCCCTGTTGATATGCTACATCAGTTGTCGAAATGACTATATTCGGCTTGCAGAACTGGATATAGTGAGTTTTCTCAAAATGAAGAGAGAGTCCATATTCTGAGAACCACTTAAAAATTCCTTGAGATACATCCATAACAATATCTCCAGCTGCTTTTTCTGGAATGGGATTTATTATAACACTCGTGTCATGTGCAAAAAGTGCTAATTCTGCTTGCTGAACGTTAAGTGAGAGGTCATTCGCATGAATAAAGAACAGCAGAGGACCAAAAATTGAACCCTGTGGGAGTCCCTTTGTGGTAAATCCCCATTTACTATAAATTACCACCCTCCCAACGTTATTTCTGTTATTCAGCATAACTTTTTGCTTTCTGTTCACTAACTATGATTCAAACCAGCTGTGTGTATAGCTTTCAATTCCATAAAACCTGAGTTATTCTAAGAGTGTGACATGATCCACAAAGTCAAATGCCTTGGAGAGATCACAAAAAATACCAACTGGAGAGAATTTGTTATTTAGGGCTTGTACTATTGGATGGGTAAATGTGTAGATAGCATTCTCAGTCGAGTAACCCTTCCGGAATCCGAACTGTGACATGCTGAGTAAATTGTTTTCACTTAAATGTGAGACTGCTCTTGAATACATAACTTTTTGGAATAATTTAGAAAATGAGGTCAGCAATGAGATTGGTCTATAATTATTTAAGTCACTCTGTCCCCTTTCTTATGAAGAGGTTTTACAATTGCGTATTTCAATCTGTCTGGAAAAATCCCCTGTGCCAGCGAATCATTACATATATCGCTAAGGACTCCACTTAATAAATTATAACAACACTGCAAAATTCTGTTAGAGACTCCATCAACACCACAGGAGCTTTTGTTTTTCAGTATATTTATAATACCCTTAATTTCAGTGGGGCATGTTGGTGGTACTTTTAAAGGCCTAAAGTTCTGGGAATGACATTATTAATATATTTTTTTGCTTCTTCAACTGAACCCTTTACTCCTATTTTTGCTGCTACAGTCAGAAAGTGACTGTTAAAAATACTTACAACTTGTCAATTATTACTCACAACATCATTATTTAACTTTATTGCTATTGTATGCTGTGCACTGTCAGGCTATATTCGATATAGTTTTAATCTTACTATCCGCATTATTAGTTCCTTTAAGAACACATAAACTTCTGGACTTCTTAAAGACTTTCCTTAAAATATTACAGTATCTTCTGTAATAAGCAAGTAACGTCGCATCCTGACTTATTCTGGCGTGTCCATATATTTTCCTCTTCCTTTTACACGATATCTTAATTCCCTTAGTAATCCATGGCTTACTTGACTTTGTAATGGCTTTTTAGGATAACATTTCAGGAAAGCAAATCTCAAATATTTAGGCACATTTACGATGGAATAAATTGAATTTAGCATCAGCATCATTTTGTGTGTGTACTTCATCCCATTCTACCTCTTCTAGGCTGCACTTAAAACTCTATATCCTTTTCGCATTAATAAGCTTCCCTGCCTTGTATGAACCTGCCTGAATCCTCTAAATTGCTATGTGTGTTATTTACATTAACTGTGCATCATGATCTGATAGCCCATTAACAACTGCGTACAGATTAATATTTTCTGCCTGGGCAGTGTCTATGAAAATGTTATCAATAAGTGACCTACTATCTTGCTGCACACGAGTTGGAAAATTTACAACAGATACTAGATTTAAACAACCAAACAAAAATTCTAGCTTATTTTTCCTAACTTTATCTTTTAAGAAATCTACATTAAAACCACCACAAACCACTAGCTGCTTCATTTTGTCTGACAGGTGGCTCAATAATGCCTCTAGATTTTTCATGAATAGCTGAAAGTTACCTTGAGAGGATTTGTTGATTGTTACAATTACCATAGAAGTATATTGCAGTAGCAACTCACAAGCACACGCTTCAAGGATCTGATCTACACAAAAACTATTTGTTTCAATATTTTTGACTTTGTGTCCAGTTTTTATACTAGCAGTAACTCCTCCTTTTTCCATGTTGACTCTACATGAATAAGATGCTAATCTCTAATCCCTTAAATTTAACTTCTCCGTCCCTGTGGTTACATGGTGTTCAGAGAGACACAAAACATCTATACCCCATTTTCTGGGCATACAGGAAGCCCATCTCTCTTCTTTTTCAGTCCTCTAATGTTCTGATGAAACACACAAATCTTATTTCTTCGGATACTGCTACAGACATAACGGCACTGTTCTGTTTTAATCTCTTTCAAAACTCTCTGTCTGTAACCTTACTCTACCCTAAAAAATTTGTCCCTCTGACTCCAGTACTCACAGGTATTTTGTCTTGTGTGCAGGTGGCCCCCCTTAGATTTTCTGCAAGAAGATTAACTAATCTATTCTTCCCCCTCTTACTCAGGTGCAGGCCATGACTAGTGTAACACCACCTCCCAACTGCATCAACAGGCACAGCACAGATATGAGAATTAGTTTCTGCCAACAGTAACCCCCCACTTCCCCCCCCCCCCCCCCCCCAAGCTCTCTCTTAACACGGTTGACAGCCGTATTAATCCAGGGTCGGTCATGGCGCTGAAAAACTTCCACAAACCCCACACGAGTGTGAGCTGTTGCTGCACCTATTACATCCAAGTCACACCTAATACTATAGTCCGAATTGGTATCCAGGCTGTTCCCTTCTCCTCCTACTATAAGAACATGGCCCTCGCCATCAAAATCTTTGCACAAGGATACTAGGTTTTCTGCAACCTGGCTAAGCTTAGCACTAGGTTTCACAATGCTTGTGACGTGGTTCAAATGGCTCTGAGCACTATGGGAGTCAACATCTGAGGTAATCAGTCCCCTAGACTTAGAACTACTTAAACCTAAGTAACCTAAGGACATCACACACATCCACGCCCGAGGCAGGATTCGAACCTGCGACCGTAGCGGCCGCGCGGTTCTAGACTGAAGCGCCTAGAACCTCTCGGCCACAACGGCCGGCTGTGACTTGGTACTCGACTCCTAGCCTATCCTGTAGCAACTGGCGTACACCTCTCCCGTGACTGCTACCGAACAGCAGGACTCGTTTCTCTGTGCTTGATTTTACTACCGACTTTGCATTACAATTGTTACTACGGGTCTGATGCACCCTACTTTGCTCAAAAACTGTTTGAACCTCTTCTACTTCAGGTAACAAATCAACCTCATTGCTCACTGGAATCTAAAAAGTGATTTCTGGGCTTTCTCCTCCTGGTTACGATTTGTTACCTGTTCCCAGCTCCCATTGTCTGTTTCCCCCTTCAACCTGTCTAATTTAAAGTACACCATTTTTAGTTTTGCTTGAAGGGCACAAATCTTTTTTCCCCGTTCCATGATTTTCTTGTTACGGCTACATAATCTACAACTGCATTGGCGAGCCTAGTCTGGCCCTATAACAGCTTCCCCGCTACAATCTTCCCAATGAAACACCAACCCATAATCCTGACATTTTACTCCCGTGCTCACTAATCTACAACATCCAGATTTGTCACACATGACGGCGCATTAAACAATATGAATTTATACTACAAACAAACAACACAAATACAAACAACACAAACTGCACTAGAAACAATTTCCCTACACCAATTAATAATTAGCAGAAAGTAACTTACCTCGCAGTGAGATGAGCAGAGAACTTCTGGACGTCAGACGAATGTAGCAGCAAGCGAATGTAAATAGCGCGAAGTTTATAACTGGCGTAGGTTATTGTGGCGGAAATCACGAAACGAGTAAGAAACTGAAGAGGCTCGACATTTTATAACGACAAATTTGAACAGGCGCTATCACTGAATTATGTATAAATAATCTAGTGGAAACAGAAACACCACTTAACGACATTACTGCACAATATGGAAAATTGACTGTACGGAAGAACAGCAACACAGAAAATACGAACCGAATGCAAACTATACACGCACGATACTCTTCACAATAAAGCTATTACCCGGAAATTATTGAATAATGACATAACTTTCTGCAGTCGATAACGAAAACAAACCCACGCGAACGAAAAAAATGTGTGTGAAATATTATGGGACTTAACTGCTAAGGTCATCAGTCCCTAAGCTTACACACTGCTTAACCTAAATTATCCTAAGGATAAAGGCAGTCCATGACTGCAGCGCCCGAGACCGCTCGGCTAATCCCGCGCGGCCCGACGCCAACGGCTTGCACTTTAGAACATTTATCTTTTCACGAAACCTACGCAAGTAAAAGCGAAACCTTCAATATATAGATCACAATAGTTACTAATTTACTTATTTAAGCTACAATATTGCCTTAATAAACTGTTTTTCTACGGATAAAAACCTATATTTACGAGCGCACTGAGTAAACACGCACGCGTACTCCAAAGAGCTTAAAAGTTCGGGTATCCGTGCCCGTCTCCCAAACTGATCCAAACCTCCAAATATCACAGTTCCTACATCACTTAGTGCTCGGACATATTCTGTGGTTCCCGCATAGGGATATACAACGTCATTATTGTCGTTTGAGCCTGTCTTGACAGGTATTACAAATCTGGCAATGTCTGTTTAGTACTATTGAATGTGCTTCGGACATGCATGCCACCTCTGTTTGAGACAGTACCTGATTTCCATATTTTTACTGTTGCCTAGTGAATAAAGTACCAGAGTAACGAATATTACGCCACGTTTGTTATTGAATTGAGGGTTTATTATCAAATATACAGCAGCGTGGTGATCTTAACCCGGAGAAAGCATGAGATGTGGAAGTTTGTGGATGGTGAGTATTAAGGGCTGTTACTATTAAGAATACATGGTTGGTGGATAATGTTAAACGCACTGCGGTCGCAGGTTCGAATCCTGTCTCGGGCATGGATGTGTGTGATGTCCTTAGGTTAGTTAGGTTTAAGTAGTTCTAAGTTCTAGGGGACTGATGACCTCAGAAGTTAAGTCCCATAGTGGTCAGAGCCATTTGAACCATTTGTTAAACGCGGAGTATTGACCCCCACTGAAAATCTTCGCAGCATTCAGGAGTATTTAGAAAGAATTGGCATGTGATGTAGGTCTTGCTACTGATTCTCAACGTAAACAACCGTAATGAAAACAGAATCATAGAACGTCTAGGAGCATGCGCCGGGAGCTTCTTAAGATACAACGTGTACAATGTCACTGTTATAGTCTCTTGTTCGAAGACTAGAATCTTCATACTAGTGTATATTTTGCAAGCCGGCTACTGCAGCCTACATTCGTTTGAACCCGTTTTCTATATTAAAACCTTTATGTTTCTCTACAAAATCTGTTCTGCACTTCCCTCTATTACCAAATGAACTATACCTTGATGCCTCAGGATGTATTCGACCATCCCTTGACTTTTCATCAAGCTGTGCTGTCAATTTCCTTTCTCCCCGATTCTAGCCAGTATTTCTTCATCAGTTACGTGATCGGCCCATCTAATCTCCAGTATTCTACTATAGCACCACATTTCAAAGTGGTATCGACTAGGCTATTTATACGATACAGTACGATATTGCAGTACCTGCATTATTCCGAATTACGATGTAAAATTCCTTCGGACGTGCAGGCATGTCCGAAGGAAGAGGCCCTGAGGCGACTATTGCCCTGTGAAATTTTCGCAGTTGCAAATATGAGTAACCATACAATGTCGACAATGAAAATTTGTGCCGAACCGGGACTCGAAACCGGATTTCCCGCTTATCGCGAGTGGTCGCTTCCCATTTGGCTATCCGAGCACGACTCACGACCAGACAAATTTCCATTTGTCGTCAACCAAGCCGGCCGACACAAATTTTCTTTGTCATCGTTCCATTATACAGCTGACGGTTGTTCATTTTAGTAACTGCGAATACATTTCATGTATTATGCTATTTATCGTCCACGTTTCGCTTTCATTTCCTAAAGATTAAATTTATGTTAGATGTTGGCCTCTAATTCTAGGATAAACAGATGCCACTCAGTGTCGCTTGTGGAATGCTACGGAAACATAAGAAGAAGGTTACTAAACATTCGTCAGACTAATTGTTGGGTTTGGTTCGTATGTCTGGGAACCTTACTATTAATAGAGAAGACAGGAGTTTTAAAGGAGAGTTACACGTTACTGCAAAGGTTTTATAAGGTCGCTCTCAGAGGTGCTTAAAATGTCAAGAGAACATGCTTCAGTCGGAGTGAGGCAACGTATTGTTTCCTCCCAAATATTTATCATAAAGTGATCGTGCCTGAAAATCGAAGAAACTAGAGTTGCTAAAGAGTCTTACTAACATCTTTGTACCTGTTTAATGTTCTTGAATGGGACATTAGGGGAAAATAATAAGTGTACGCGGCCTACCCTCCACCATTCACCAAAAGGTGGCTTGCTGAGTTGAAATGTAGATGGGATGACTACGTTGGCAGCAGCGTAAAGACAGCCCAGCCGAAATCTGTGCGGACGACTCTGCGCTGCTGCCCTGTTGGAGATCCCCGGGGAAATTCTCCACCCTGGGCGCACCGAACGCCAACCACAGGACTTGGAATCCGTGCATAACATCGCTGACTGGCCGCCACCACCACCGGCTTTCAGAAAGACTGCCCTGCCGTTTCCAGAGTTTACTGGGACTCGTGCTCTGTATTATTTTCTTTACTCATCCCACTATTGCTCCAGAAACAGTATGGGCTAGCCAATGTCAAGATGGCTGGGTTGCAGTGCTGCAGATATCCTGCCATTAGAGTGCAGTTAATATCACAACGAACCACATGCTAAGCAGAGTGCACTGGTAACCTCGAAACAACATGGAGGGAACCTGAGTTCGGTTGTAGGGAAACTTTTCCATGTTCACAAGTGCTATGGCGTTAAGAAATTCACAGAAAACTTTATACTTAGTGAGTAGAAAATGGCGCTTTGTAGTGAATGTCTGGTTGAAGCAAAGTAGAAGAAGAAATGAAATAGAGCGGTCACAGTACATTTAAACTATCACTTAAATTCGTTTAAGTAATGTGTATGAAAAGGATTGACTAATTATAGCAGTAAAAAGAAGTTCGTCTCCGAAACATCCAACTGTGTGTTTTCTAAAACTGCGATAAGGTAAAGCTGCCATCGAATCATTGGTTCATTTGAACACTACAGTGCAAACGGCCTTGCTGCAGTGGTTTGTTATGTTTTGTTTTAGGGCGCAAAAACAACTGGGGTCATAAGCGCCCAAGTCAAAACTATAGAACTCCAAGACAGACATGATTTAAAAAACGACCATACGTCAATCTCAACTGACATAAGAGAAGACAGCTTAAAACAGACACTTAGTAAAAGGGCTATAAAAGACACCATACAGAAACGCAGGTCCAAAACTAAAAATCAAATGGCGTTCGCCATATTGACTTTGCGGATAAAAAGTAAGACGCGGTCAACATCCCGAGCGTCATCTGCTAAAACGGCCGATAACTAAGATGGTAAACCCAAACGGGAATGTAAAAGGTCAAAAAATGGACATTCCTTCAGGAAGTGGCGGACAGTTAAATCATGGGCGCAATGTTTACGAAGTGGTGGGGTAGCGCCACTTATCAAATGAAGATGGCTAAAATGGCAGTGCCCAATACGCAGCCGAGTTAAAATAACCTCCTCCCAGCGGGAGGGCCGAGGGAAGATTTTACAAGCTGCTGGAAGAAGTTCAATAAGCCGGAACTCCCGTGATGGTAGGGCCATTGGCGGTGCCAAAGGGACACCCCCTCCTGTCAGACGGCAACACAGAAATCATTGGAGGGAAAATAGGAGCTCGCGACAGAGGTTCTATGACAGCAGCTTTGGCAGCAGCGTCAGCAGCCTCGTTTCCTGGCAAACCGACATGACCAGTAACCGACAGAAACATCACACTGGCTCCACAAAGATTTAAAGATGTTAGGGGAAACCACTTGCGTCGCCAGAAATTCATACAGACGATTTTGTCAGTGGAACTAGAGATGGAAAAGAGCCACCGTGGTACAACAACCGAGTTAGAAAACTGCTGCGGAACCAATGGGAACTTCACAGCAAACACAAACATAGCCAAAGCCTTGCAGACAAACAAAAATTACGCGAACCGAAATGTAGTGTGAGGAGGGCTATGCGAGAGGCGTTCAATGAATTCGAAAGTAAAGTTCTATGTACTGACTTGGCAGAAAAGCCTAAGAAGTTTTGGTCTTATGTCAAAGTGGTAGGTGGATCAAAAAAAAATGTCTAGACACTCTGTGACCAAAGTGGCACTGAAACAGAGGGCGACAGACTAAAGGCCGAAAAATTAAATGTCTTTTTCCAAAGCTGTTTCACAGAGGAAGACTGCACTGTAGTTCCTCCTCTAGAATGTCGCACAGATGACAAGATGGTAGATATCGAAATAGGCGACAGACGGGTAGAGAAACAATTAAAATCGCTCAAAACAGGAAAGGCCATTACACTTGTCTACATTGACATTCAATTGCCATTCCCTGCACCATACGTCAATTCGTTGCAGATCCTCCTGCATTTCAGTACAATTTTCCGTTGTTACAACCTCTCGATACACCACAGCATCATTTTCAAAAAGCCTCAGTGAACTTGCGATGACATCCACAAGATCATTTATGTATATTGTAAATAGCAACGGTCCTACGACACTCCCCTGTGGCACATCTGAAATCACTCTTACTTCGGAAGACTTCTCTCCATTGAGAATGACATGCTGCGTTCTGTTACCTAGGAACTCTTCAATCCAATCATAAAATTGGTCTGATAGTCCATATGCTCTTACTTTGTTCATTAAACGACTGTGGAGGACTGTATCGAAAGCCTTGCGGAAGTCAAGACGCACGGCATCTACCTGTGAACCCGTGTCTATGGCCCTCTAAGTCTCGTGGGCGAATAGCGCGAGCTGGGTTTCACACGACCGTCTTTTTTGAAACGCATGCTGATTACTACAGAGTAGATTTCTAGTCTCCAGAAAAGTCATTATACTAGAACATAATACGTGTTCCAAAATTCTACAACTGAGAGACAGAGATATAGGTCTATAGTTCTGCACATCTGTTCGACGTCCCTTCTTGAAAACGGGGATGACTTGTGCCCTTTTCCAATTCTTTGAAACGCTACGCTCTTCTAGAGACCTACGGTACACCGCTGCAAGAAGGGGGGCAAGTTCCTTCGCGTACTCTGTGTAAAATCAAACTGGTATCCCATGAGGTCCAGCGGCCTTTCCTGTTTTGAGCGATTTTAATTGTTTCTCTATCCGTCTGTCGCCTATTTCGATATCTACCATTTTGTCATCTGTGCGACATTCTAGAGGAGGAATTACAGTGCAGTCTTCCTCTGTGAAACAGCTTTGGAAAAAGACATTTATTATTTCGGCCTTTAGTCTGTCATCCTCTGTTTCAGTGCCATTTTGGTCACAGAGTGTCTGGATATTTTGTTTTGATCCACCTACCACTTTGACATAAGACCAAAACTTCTTAGGCTTTTCTGCCAAGTCAGTACATAGAACTTTACTTTCGAATTCACTGAACGCCTCTCGCATAGCCCTCCTCACACTACATTTCGGTTCGCGTAATTTTTGTTTGTCTGCAAGGCTTTGGCTATGTTTATGTTTGCTGTGGAGTTCCCATTGGTTCCGCAGCAGTTTTCTAACTCGGTTGTTGTACCACGGTGGCTCTTTTCCATCTCTAGTTCCACTGACAAAATCGTCTGTATGAATTTCTGGCGACGCAAGTGGTTTCCCCCAACATCTTTAAATCTTGGGCCTGTAGCCCTTTCGTTCGTTGAAACTACGAAATTCCTGGGGATCATGCTCGATAGCAACTCTCTTTGTCCTCCCATGTGTCTTACCTCGCAGCCAACGGTACACAGCCCCTCAATGTCCTTCGTGTCCTGAATGTTACTTCCTGGGGTGCCGATCGAAACACCCTCCTCCGTTTGTACTGGTCACTTGTCCATTCAAAACTCGACTATGGCTGCTTTGTTTATGCGTATGCACGCCTACCCTCTTATACCGTCTCAACACTATCCACCATCGTTGCATCCGTTTGGCCACGGGCCGCTTTTACACCAGCCCGATTGAGAATCTGTATGCTGAAGTTGCTGAACTACCACTGTCCTACTGCCGTGACTTTCTCCTCAGGAGGTATGCAAGCCGTTTGTCTGCCATGCGTGGCCACCCATCCTATGCCTCCTTCTTCGATGATTCCTTTGATCGTCAGTATGGGGCTCGTCTATCTTCTCTGTTACCTCATAGAGTCTGCTTTCGGCACTTGCTACAGTAAAGCTGTGAGGACGGGGCGTGAGTAGTGCTTCGGTAGCTCAGTTGGTAGAGCACTTGCCCGCGATAGGCAAAGGTCTCGAGTTCGAGTCTCGGTCCGGCACACAGTTTTAATCTACGTATTTAATGGAAGTCAAAGATACCATAAGTTCTACTGCTTATTATAAGTCGTTACATAAAACGAGTGCAGTAGTTCTTATACTTTCCTAATCGCCTCAACCTCTACCAACCAGTTGTTGGAACCTAACTGCAAGCAGTTTTTCAATGCGCCTCATTTTCACTAATACTTTGTGACAGGGGAAACGTCCACAGCATATATGCCTTCGTTAAGCTATAGAAAATTCACTTTTAAATTTATTTATAACACCAAATCTAGGCCACATCTATGTTTACACGGCTTGGATAAAAATATGAGAGCAACGCGAGTTATGCGTGCTTGATCAAAAGTGCAGATGCTAGCGAAGCGTGCAAGTTGCGCTGTTATATTTGGTCAGGAACAGCTCCTGTGCAATGCCCTTAATACGTTGCAAGGGCAAGTGGTGGTCAGAACAGTTTTATTTGTAGTTGTGAGTACGTAATCTCGAAGCTAGGTGAATTCGAAAGTAGACAAAATGCTGGTGGTGGCTGCTTCCCTAACTAAGTTAGCCAAAGTTTCTGGTGTCTCGAGAGGTACCATATTGAAGATTTACACCGCGTACAGGGAAAACAGAAGATCATCACCCACTATGTCACGACGGGGACGAAAGTGTGTGTTGAGTGATCTTGAACATAGAAAAGGATTGTGACGAAAAATAAGAAGACGATAGCTGTAAAAATCACTGCAGAACTGAATGACGCACTCACAAACCCTCTCAGCATAAAAAAAACCACGAAGAGATCACCGTAAGCAAGGAGTTTCAGGGCGAGGTGGAATTCCAAAACCACTCATCAGTGATGCGAATGCCCATACCAGGGAAACGTGGTGCCAGAGCCTTAAAACCAGGACTATGGAGCAGTGGAAGAACGTTTTTTGGTCGGATAAGTTGTTTCACACTGTTCCCACTAATGGTCGAGTTTATGTCCCAAGAGCGAAAAACTGCAAGGGGTTCAGTGATGATATGGGCCATATCGTGGTATTCCACCGGCCCCGTTGTTAGTCTGCAAGGTCACTGTGATATTCCTGGCTGTGGCCGTCACTTTCTCGCTAGAAGCTCGCCTTGATGCTGCTTAATACACGTGAAGTAGCGTATGGTACAAAAGTGGGGTGAGGTACAAGCGGTACATGGTACAGTATCCACCAGTCCCGTGGGAGAGTCCGCCAATTGTATTGAACTTGCTTCTAATTGGTCGGCACATCCGAGTTCAAATGGCTCTGAGCACTATGGGACATAACATCTGAGGTCCTCAGTCCCATAGAACTTAGAACTACTTAAACCTAACTAACCTAAGGACATCAAACACATCCATGCCCGAGGCAGGATTCGAACCTGCGACCGTAGCGGACGCGCGGTTCCAGACTGAAGCGCCTAGAACCGCTCGGCCACCCCGGCCGGCCACATTCCAGTGTTAGGCGGCAAAACGCCTAACTTCTCTTATTAACTGTTTATATACTTTTCATTGTATTTAACCCAGTTTTCAGCATGCCAATCTCTCAAGGTTACCCTACGAGTCTACCATTTTTGTTTACTAAATTTCACTAGTTTTGAGAAACATAAGAGTAACGATATTACAACCGAAGTCTTTGGACGCCTTCGGGTTGCTTTGGCGCGCCTGGGAGACGAAGTCACTCTGTTTCGGGCGTTCTTCAGAGCCGGACGTGTATCTCTGCTTCGGACGACCATGTCGCACTCTGTATCGGAAGTTGTCAGAAAAGTTTCTGTAGTAGTAAGAAAGCTATGTCGAATGTTGTAGAAGATAGTATAAAAAGTGGTATTTTAAAATATAGACGAACAGGATACATTAATGAGAGGTGTCGCCTACCATCATTGTTAGTAGATACAGAGACTAACCTGGGCAAGCAGAATTGCTCAAAAAAAAAAAAAAAAAAAAAGCGCTAAGACAGGCTCAAGTTCGAGATAACAGCATAGCAGCCTCCAACGAAGAAGATCCCACGACCGACGAGCTGTCTTCTGCGCTGGGGACACAACTCTAGAAGACAACAATTGGTGCAAAGAACGGTTAGGGACTGTTGGTCAATCTCTACGGATCCCTCCACTTCCAAATCTGACCTCCAACACGACAACGTATAAATTATATCGCATTACTGTCAGGGATTATTTGACGATTTTCGCTGATCAGATCCATCCCATGGCACAGTGTTTGTTTCCATATGGTGAAAAGAACCTCTGTTCACACAGTCACATCGCCCAAGACCAGTTTAGTGAGCACCTCAGTCACCAGATCTCAATGTTATTGCGTCTATGTGGCCTTATTCAGAGAGAAGGGTGAGTGATCTCTATCCACCGCCATCAATGTTAGCTGAACTTGTACTACCCCACCGCCTACGCCTTTAGGCAATTAACCTGTATCAGTATGTCGATGCCCAATGAGTACTGTGAACTATCGTTTGTTACAAAAGGATTTTTTATCAACCCTAAATTATGGCCCTACAGACTTCAAAAGCGTGGTAGAAGAGTGACACTGTAATTTAATTCTGTGTCCAGGTGAGATACGTACGTAACGAAAGTCAACGTTACCTAAGTTCTATTGTTTTTATAAGTCCTTATACAAAACGATTGCAGTATTTCTACTGATGTATAACACGAACATGTTTAATAAGATACTATTAACTGACAAATTATCACAAGAACAAGAAACTTTTACAAGTTACTATGGTTGGAAGGGATTCAAGGCAAGGAATCGATAGGTAGGTTATTACGTTATTAACACGCTGACCCGTTTCCGCAATCTGACGAGAGTGATTGCCAAAATTTGAGTTCATAAAATTGTACATGCCAAAAGGGCGTCGTCCACCTACTCATTAACAGTCTAACGTTTACTGAGTACATTGCGATTTATACACGCCGATGACGATTGCAGATCTTATCACTGTTTTAACAGCGTCGTTGTGTTGTCCACCAGTGCGGCTGTTGGCTGCCAATGTGTCGGATAGGATGCATGTCAATCCTGAAAATCTACCTAACGCAAACTTTACATCATTCTCCAGCTGGAGCAACTAAGTGAAATCACAAACTCTCACAACGAATTCTGCGAGCAGTATTCGATGTGGTTCCCTCAATAGCAGCACACGAAGAGTCTCCTTAGTTTCTCCTCTTTTCCCTCGTAACATTATCTCCGTCTTTGAGAGCCAATCCTAGCCTCTAAGGAACAGTCATTCAATGACAAGGTCAATTCTCCTACAGCGTCCTCCCACTTCTGAATAATTTTCGAAACATACTACGTCAGACCAGGCTGACCATGGAAATTCCTACACTTTTGCGCTCAAAGACTTATAGCTAAAGAAATGAATTTGTTTTGGCTCTGTCCTATCAGTGCCTCAAAAGGAATGGATTATTATGTTACAGCATGAATTTCCTACGACCCTCTTAAGATTCCTATCTGCTTTATATACACTACTGGCCATTAATATTGCTACACCACGAAGATGACGTGCTACAGACGCGAAATTTAACCGACGGGAAGAAGATGCTGTGATATGCAAATGATTAGCTTTTCAGAGAATTCACACAAGGTTGGCGCTGGTGGCGACACCTACAACGTGCTGACATGAGGAAAGTTTCCAACTGATTTCTCAAACACAAACAGCAGTTGACCGGCTTTGCCTGGTGAAACGTTGTTGTGATGCCTCGTGTAAGGAGGAGAAATGCGTACCATCACGTTTCCGACTTTGATAAAGTTCGGATTGTAGCCTATCGCGATAGCGGTTTATGGTATCGCGACATTGCTGCTCGCGTTGGTCGAGATCCAATGACTGTTAGCAAACGGAACGCCGTGCTGGATCCCAACGGCCTCGTATCACTAGCAGTCGAGATGAGAAGCATGTTATCCGCATGGCTGTAACGGATCGTACAGCCACGTCTGGATCTCTGAGTCAACTGATGGTGACGCTTGCAAGACAACAACCATCTGCACGAACAGTTCGAATAAGTTTACAGTAGCATGGACTATCAGCTCGGAGACTATGGCTGCCATTACCCTTGACGCTGCACCACAGACAGGAGTGCCTGCGATGGTGTACTCAACGACGAACCTGGGTGCAGGAATGGCAAAACGTCATTTTTTCGGATGATTCCAGGTTCTGTTTACAGCATCGTGATGGTCGCATCCGTGTTTGGCGTCATCGCGGTGAACGCACATTGGAAGCGTGTATTCGCCATCGCCATACTGGCGTATCACCCGGCCCGATGGTATGGGGTGCCATTGGTTACACGTTAGGTCACCTCTTGTTCGCACTGACGGCACTTTGAACAGTGGACGTTACATTTCAGATGTGTTACGACCCGTGGCTCTACCCTTCATTCGATTCCTGCGAAACCCTACATTTGAGCAGGATAATGCTCGACCGCATGTTGCAGGTCCTGTACGGGCTTTTCTGGATACAGAAAATGTTCGACTGCTGTCCTGGCCAGCACATTCTTCAGATCTCTCACCAACTGAAAACGTCTGGTCAATGGTGGTCGAGCAACTGACTCGTCACAATACGCCAGTCACTAGTCTTGATGAACTGTGGTATCGTGTTGAAGCTGCATGGGCAGCTGTACTTGTCCACGCTATCCAAGCTCTGTTTGACTCAATGTCCAGGTGTATCAAAGCCGTTATTATGGCCAGAGGTGGTTGTTCTGGGTACTGATTTCTCAGGATCTATGCACCCAGAATGTTTGAAAATGTAATCACATGTCAGTTCTAGTATAATATATTTGTCCAATGAATACCTGTTTGTCATATGCATTTCTTCTTGGTGTAGCAATTTTAATGGCCAATAGTGTATATGAGGAGCGAGCTACAGGTATTTTTAGGACGAGAAAGTCGCAGTATTACACTTACAGAGTCCTCAAACCTCGCCTGACACCTTCTGCCGAGGGCATAGAGCCGTAAATACCTGTAGATATTTCACAGAGCCTGTATAGTGTCTATCGGTATATTGCTCTCTTATCGGCAGACTTGCGACGTCTCCTCTGCATTCTGAGCATAATGCCTTCCACAACCTTGTCTCTAGTTTACAACTCCCACAGAAAAACGCTTTAGGAACGTAGGAGTGACAGTCATTCCGTACAGAACTGCAGCTCCTCTGTGGCCGTGGGGACGGACGCGGCGTTACATGCTGTCCGCATTGTGTTGGCTCGCAACAGGTGTTCCCTCGTCGTGACCAGTACACACAACAGCCGTCAGCGAACGTTGTCCTACATGGCGGCGTCACCTTTTGCAACAGGCTTTATGTTAATGGTACCCTGCAGCTCGCTTTTATCTGCTGTCTGTAGGTGAAATTGCCATCCCAGCCAAACGTAATTCTCAAGAAATAAAACGCCTATAAGAACTTCATGTATTGACAATCACTACCGGTTAAGCTTTGATAAAAATAAAAGAATACACTATTTTCAGATCAAATTGATCCAATCTACATATCACTCTTTATAATTAGCATATCAGATATCGATAATATAAAAGTCGATGAAAGTGTCAGTTTCCCCGTCTTTCATACTTGCCACAATTTTCTAAGGAAGAGTGGCATAACGTCCCCATGAACACCATACAGGACCTGTATTTATCCATTACGAGACGACTGGAATCAGTCATGAATGCCAATAGGTTTATTACACCATACTAAGCATGGTAATGTATTGCGATTCGGTGTTTCCATATTTTTGTCCAAACGCTGTGCATACACTCTGAGCAAGCTAGTGGACGTATTAAAGTCGATATTTGGCATAAACGTTAACTCTGCAAAAACAGGAAAATAAAAACAAATGTTCTTAATTTCGTCCCCATAAAAACTGTTTACAGTACAATTAATTGAAATGTATGATTTCCTTCCTAACATTGCCTGGCAGCTTCGCTGCAGTGAACCACTTGAATGTCATGAATGAACGATTTTTTCAAGTTTTTTTCAACAATGGCTCTGAGCACTATGGGACTTAACTTCTGAGGTCATCAATCCCCTGGAACTTAAAACTACTTAAACTTAACTAACCGAAGGACATCACACACATCCATGCCCGAGGCAGGATTCGAACCTGCGACCGTAGCGGTCGGGCGGTTCCAGACTGAAGCGCCTAGAGCCGCTCGGCCACAACGGCCGGCTGTTGAACTACATACTCACTAAAAGGCACATAAAGTGCCTCGAGAACTTTGACCGTCATTTTCACACAAACGGTCGAGTATATACAGATAAGAAGAGACACGTCTTCGCTTATTTTGCCCCTCTTCCACTGGGCGAACTTAATGGGATATTGGATCATGGCACTTGCCGTAAGCAGGACACGTCTAGCACCCGCTTTCTTACTTGCTCACCACTATAGGGTGGGAGAAGTTCTTTTGGACAATATCTATATGTTGTGTACACAGTCCCGCGTAGTCAGCGCGTACACAACTTTCCCACTAGAGCGCGCCTCGCTAAGCCCAACATCGCAGGCGCAGCGCTCGTCCGTCTCCGCACTACGAGATGGCGCTGCCGTAGAGACGGACCAAATTCTGCTACCGCCGATCCGCGTATTAATATGTAACGCAGCCAATGAGATTGCTGCTAACGTAGAACCTTTTCTCCTCGCGGATCACACTCGCTTAGTGATACATGAACGAGTGTACAGACCAGAGTGTCTGAATTTGTCTGCACCAGTCTCTACGAGTTCTACATTTGTCTGTACCAGTCTATAGTCAAGTTTCAGTCTGCGCCTTATAAGATTACCATATTAGTGTACATAGCCATGAAGATAAATGTATAGACACTTTTGTCAAGTATCAGAGATATATGTGAGATAAGACTGACATACCATTACCAAAGGAACTTCAGACTGTCAATTGTAAATAGCATCCAGAACCAAGATAAGTAATTTTTATGCTTGTTATTATTTTAATAAATGTGTGTGAATATTAATGAAGTTCCGTTTAAAGTGGGTCACCGTCAATCCGCTACTCTAAGCGTGCAAGTGGCATTTCTATTGTCTGACCTAACGGCAGAAGATAAACACACCACGATAAGACCACGAGACATATTGCTGACACTCGCCTACTTCGTTAGAGCGACAAGTCAAATAACCTGATGGTGTGTGTACTGAAGGTCTTACAGTACGCACACCACACTATAGGATAGCACAGATCCGACTGTACAGGTTTAAAATGTAGTCGTTACCCTTAGAGTCCTTTACGACACAGAATAAGACTGGCAATAACTTAACGTTACACGGCATCTACTTTAACAGCTGGTGTGGTTCCTGTCAAAAGGCACGGCCTATTTCCCTCCCAACACTTTCATAATCGGAGCTGGTGCTCGCTCTCTAATGAACTCGCTGTCGATGGAACATTAAAATCTACTGTTCCTTGCTTCGTCATGACGCAGTAACTGAGTGCGGTGGTAGAACTAGGGTGATGAAATGTTATTAATCTCCACGGATGAGCAGACGGAAATTTTGTTTGAAACAGTCAGGTGGAGGTTTGGTAGGAGGCGAGTAACAAGTAGGTCGGCCGAGAACAAGGCGCAGAAGCCGGCTAACTCCCGGGCGCGCAGCAAGTTGCGAGCCCGCAGGTGCAGCCGTCAGCTTGTTAGCACTTTGCAGCTAGACATACGCTCGCGCCGACATTAACGACGGCCTCGGCCGTCACCGCCGCAGCTGCCGAACAATGACGGCCCGCGGTCCCGGGCTAATTGCTTCGCGTCACCGCCAGAGCAGTTCTCAAACTGGACGTGTGTTATGCAGGCGGCGAGTGCGCTGGAAACCGCGGCAACCCGCCGTGCTCTACACGGCCCTTCTGAGCTATTGTCCCTGTGACGTGGCTTGTGAAGCGGCAAGCAGGCGCTGTCTAGCGAGATCCCAATACCCTCGCGTTGTTAGCGCCACGTGTTGTCTCGCTCAAACAGTATGTGGCAGAGGTCGACTGGAAAGGCATTAGCACATTGGAACTCTCGTTGCAACAACACAAGTAGTAGGAGTTAATAATTTTCTGGTAGTGTTGTACGAGGAACTCCTACTGGCTCTGCGCAGGATTCTCTTATACTGTACACGTACGAAGTGGAAAATGTAGCGAGGTAGCGTAGTAGCGCTAACAAGTAGGCCGTACGAACTCCCCTTCAGCTATCTGATTCGTATTGACAGGGTGTGTAGTGCACGGCCGGCCGGCGTGGCGCTACAGTCTGGAACCGCGGGACCACTATGGTTCGAATCCTGCTTCGTGCTTAGACTTGTGTGATGTCCTTAGGTTGGTTAGGTTTAAGTAGTTCTATGTTCTAGGGGACTGATGACCTCAGATGTTAAGTCCCATAGTGCTCAGAGTCATTTGAGCCATTTGAACGTTGTGTGTAGTTAAGTGTAGCTGTTACAAGAGATGACAGTAGTGTGTGTGTGTGTGTTTGTGTGTGTGTGTGTGTGTGTGTGTGTGTTGTATGATACCATATATGTGCTGGATGATGATGAGAGATATAACCCTGTACCCGGACATAGCCTACTACTCTGGAATAGCACCAAGGGGTCAACCGAGCGTCATGGCCCCATCTGAAAGATGCCCTCATTTCACAAGACACTGCACAGAGGTTTGGAATTTAACCCGTGGTATTGGCGCAAAGACTGGTGATCAGGGATTTTACGCCACCATACATCCTGCCCCTATGCCGTAAAGGCAAAGCGGAAATTATCAATAGCTAACGGTGTACCTGGACGGTCACACACCCAAATATAGGGCGTGCATGATTAAAGTTCCAGTTTCAAAACGGTGTAGAAAGAGAACCGCTCCTCAGAATGACGTCAAATTTGAACAGTGCTTTATTCACACCGTGGGAAACGCCATTTTAATTTTTTATTATTATTTATTTATTTATTTGTTGTTTCGTGGCACCAAATTAAGGAGAAGTCTCCATGGTTATGGAACGAGTCAATACATGAAATTATAACACGATAGTAGAAACAGATAAAATGAAATATAAGAACATATTCAGGCGACAAGTCGTAAGTTTAAATAAAGAATATCAACAATGTAACACTGGAATTTGCTTAATTTTTCAGCTATTCCAGGAGCTCCTCTACAGAATAGGAGTGAGCCATGAAGAAACTTCACTTTAGACTTAAAAGAACAACAAAGAATACTGAACGAAAATAAATGATAGATGGAGCTGTAAGCGTAAGAATATGTACACTAACAGGCTTGCGTCACACGGCTGCTCCTCAGTTTGCGTCCGAGACGACACAATGACTGTCGCCATGAAGAGTAGTGCGCTGCTGGTAAAGATGTTTTGCAAGAACGGTGACTGTGAGCCAGTAGCCCTGCAGAAATTCCGGGCACTCGAGGGTATGAAAAAAGGCACTGGTCCGATGTATGCTACGCGTCTGGAGAAAATGATTACAAAATTCAAAAACACAAGTTCTTTTGAAGTGCACTGCGGCAGAGGGAGGAAAGCAGCTGATCCGACGTCTGTCAGAGATGTGGCCACATTATTGCAGGAGGTGTCAAGCCGTAATGTGCAAACATGCAGTGCTCGTATAATTGTCCGAACGTTGGACATGCCTGCGAGCACGGTGCATAAAATCTTACGAAACATCCTGCACTGCTATCCATACAAAATCGCCCACGTTCGGGAGCTGCTATCTATTGATCTACTAGTAAGGCAGACGTTTGCTCTGCAATTCCTTAATCCCATGGAAATGGACAGTGAATGAACACGGAACATTCTCTGGACAAACGAAGCTCATTTCAATCTCCATAAACATGTTAAGACGCAGAATTGCGGAATATGGGCAACAAAAAATCCGAACACACATCAACCGTTCCCACCTCATCGTTCAAAGATACCCTAAGTCCTGCGGGTCCTATTACCTCTACCGTCACTGGTAAACGCTATGAGCGTCTTTTGTGCCCCAACGACATTCAAACCATTCCACAGTGTGGATAGGATCGTTTTTATGTTAGGTGGCGCTCCTACCGTTGAACAGCCTGTGAAACTAGTGCTGCAGAAACATTTCGGAAATGCTACAATTATCAGCCGTCATTTCCCTACATGCTCGCCTTCCGGATCACCTCATCTTCATTCGTGTCATTCCTGGCTGTGCGGTTAGCTCAAAAATATAGTGTCCAGTACTCCAATTATGAACATAGCTAAATTGAAGGCACGCACCGCGAAACGAATTCTGAACGTATCTCCCGAGACACTCCGATGTGTCGCTCTCGTTTTCAGCTTGTGGCAGAAAACGGTGGCAGTATGTTGGACATGTCGTGCGCCGGGCTCACAACGATTTTTATAAGGTTTTTGGCCTCAGTACGATTGAAATGTGATTTTTCCCATCCGATGTGGTGCGAGTTTGCCATGGTACACGGACTCACCTAACAGTGCTACAACTGTTGACTGCCGAACTTATGTAGTCATGCACAATGAAGTACGGATGGTGCACTGTGCAACTCAAACTATAGCTATCGTATTGCGATTCATCTGTCACTTGTAGCCGATCCCATTTACATAGACGTTTACAGTTCCATCTGCTGGTAAAGTTTTCGTTATTTTTTCTGTGTCTTTTACCCCTGCATCAATAATATACTGGTCAAATTTGACGGCACCCCGAGGAGTAGTTATCTTTCTACAGCGTTTTCAAACTGGAACTGAAATTATGAACACTGTATACTGACCATTCCCGACGGTGTTTAACTTCGATGATCTGACAGGAATCTACGTATCCATCGCGGCAAGATTGTTAACACTGGTGGTCTCATCGAACATGACTTACGTATGGAAATAGCTGCTGCTGGAGCGGTTGGACAACAGCTTTGAAGATTTTCTTCAAAACCACTTAGAGCTAATCAATGGAAATCTACTACTTACTGCAGGTGCTGTGACATCGCAACGTGGCATCAATCGCACGTTCACTTACCTGAAACAAAACAGAAACATATTAGATCTTCCATTTTAGAAGCGTATAAATGTCATAAAACTGTGTCTTAAATCTTATCGAAGCATGTAAGCAAATCATTGAAAATCTCCGCCTCTTAATTAGTTTATTCACAAAACAGAAGCAGTTATGTGATAATAAAGATTTGTTCCTTTAGTTGTTTGTGTTATTGCATATTATATCGGCTATCGCCATAGAAACGTCACCAAAGATACATGTAAAATAGTCGGTAGTTGGTAGATAACAATGAGGTAGTGGTGTGCCCAGAAGTTTTTAATCTAGTGGAGAGAAACATTAAGAAAAAACGGTTTCATTCAAATTAACTTCAAATGTATGTGTGGAATTACTTCGTAAAGTCTTGAAACGGAAGAACGAACTTTTCACAAACTCTAGGTTACTGATGCCACAGTCGAGGAAAAAGCTAATAAAATATGTGGATCTTGTATTTCACGGAGCTGGACAGTATAATGTTGATTTTGCCATTTTCAGATAGAAACTTTCTGGCTGAATCCTGCAAGAACAGTAACCATATCAAATGGCAGCACACTTTGAAAATTAGCAGCGCGAAATTGAAGTGTCATTGTCGGGAAAACAACCGAAAAATGAAACAGCAACGCAAGCCCTTTTTGTGTATCATTCCATTAACCCTTTCTCCGCTGAGTTTGTGCCAGCAGTGAGCTGCCTGACTGCAGCGAGGCGTGTCTCACTCCAGTTTGATCTGTGATGGCCATTTCTGTGCCTTTGCAGTCTCTAAAAATTGCCTGCAGACCGCAGGAGAATTCGCTCTGCCGCCGTCCTACTTCTCGTCGTCATGTCTTCCATTTGTGGAAGACGATCGAGGGAAGCAGATGGAACGATTTTGTCGGTCCTGATATGCTGAAACTCCGGGAACGACAAAAGCCACAATATCCTCATCCGGCGACGAAGGAATATTAAGTAATCTTCGTTGTCACTGTTCGTAAGTAACACTTCTAATTCCTCGTTTCATAATTCGCGTTTGCACATCTTTACACCTCTTCGCAATACGATCTTGCTCTATAATCCCCCAAAAACAAACGAAATTCAAATGGTTCAAATGGCTCTGAGTACTATGCGGCTTAACTTCTGAAGTCATCAGTCGCCTAGAACTTAGAACTAATTAAACCTAACTAACCTAAGGACATCACACACATCCATGCCCGAGGCAGGATTCGAACCTGCAACGGTAGCGGTCGCTTGGTTCCAGACTGCAGCGCCTAGAACTTCACAGCCACTTCGGCCGGCAAACGAAATTCAATTAATGTAGCTTCTACTGCTGTCTATCAGCAATATTACAACTTCAAGAAGCGCAATAGTTCAAGTCGTACATTCGTATTGTGTCAAAACGTCTAAATAAATTATCAAACATTCGCGCTCCTGGCACTATTCACTCTGCCGCATGTATTCACTGTTCATATACAGTGCTCTCAAGTCCGCGACAGATATACAGGGCGAAACACCTTAAACTTGCACCGCAGATATTGCCGAAATGGAAAGTGCTATTGACGTGCTCTTTTCAGAGAAATAATTGGTAGTCAAGGGCTCGTACTGTTAGCCAAAATGGTTCAAATGACTCTGAGCACTATGGGATTTAACATCTGAGGTCATCAGTCCCCTAGAACTTAGAATTACTTAAACCTAACTAACCTAAGGACACCACACACATCCACGCCCGAGGCAGAATTCGGACCTGCGACCTTAGCGGTCGCGCGGTTGCGGACTGAAGTGCCTAGAACCGGTCGGCCACACAGGCCGGCTACTGTTAGCCGATAAACACACCGTAATAATACTTAGAATGTGTATTTTTTGACAACATACACTCTTTTTAAATGGAAATATGCCTATTGACACTAAAAACGTGAAAGTAGGGTGAATTGCAATGTCAGTGATGTTTGTTCAAGGATTCTAGTGCGAGTCGTTTACGAGATATCGTATTTTGAATACTTTCCACATCGGCGTAGTTGCTCAGTACGATGTTGTTATGGTGTGCTTGTATGTTCCTTAAGTGCACTTCGACTTGCTAGTCACGTAGTATCTGACAGTCCAAGCGAGTCCAAGCGTGTGGACGATGGGATCTACCAATGCAGAAAAAGCCGACATGCTCCGGTATATATAGAGTGTAGGAAGAATGCAGTTTATTCTTGTAAGGTCTATGCTACAAGGTATTCCAAGAGATGCCAACCATCTCAGCAATTATTTATCAGCCTTTCCCACCAGTTGTGAGAGTGGTGGTGTGACACCTATACAACATAACAGAATGTAGGAAGGATGCAGTTCATTCTTGTATGATCTATGCGGCAAGGTATTACAAGAGATGCTAACCATCTCAGCAATTATTATCAGCCTTTTCAAATGGTGCAAATGGCTCTGAGCACTATGCGACTTAACTTCTGAGGTCATCAGTCGCCTAGAACTTAGAACTAATTAAACCTAACTAACCTAAGGGCATCACACACATCCATGCCCGAGGCAGGATTCGAACCTGCGACCGTAGCGGTCGCTCGGTTCCAGACTGTAGCGCCTAGAACTGCACGGCAACTCGGGCCGGCTCAGCCTTTTCCACCAGTTACGTGAGAGTGGTAGTGTAACACGTATACAACGTAACAGAATGTAGGAAGGATGCAGTTTATTCTTGTATGGTGTGTGCGGCAATGTATTCCAAGAGATGGTAACCATCTCAGCAATTATTTATCAGCCATTTGCATCAGTTACGTGAGAGTGGTGGTGTAACACTTAGGCAGCGTAATAGAAGGAAATAAGTGACGACAAAAGAGGGGGAAATTAAAGTTCCTGCTGCTGTTGCAGTTGATCTGCTCGAGGTAGTGGCATGAGTCAGACAAGTGTGCTACACATTCTCCATCGACATAGGTTCCAGCCCTATCAAATCTCTCTCCATTAAGAGCTGCACGGAACGATTATGAGAATGGTGTTAACTTCTGTACATAGCCATTAGGACAGGATACTGCAGATATATCATGTACCTTATTTGCTGGTGAAGCCACATTTACCAATCATGGCCAGCTAAACCGTCGAAACTGGAACTATTGGTCTGTCGACAATCCTCGTTGACTTCGTCAGGTGGAGCATCAGCATCCATGGAGTGTTGGATAGTGAACCATCAGCTCATAGATCTATTTTTCACAGACGGAACACTGAACGCGCACACGTATGATAGATTCCAGACAGACAATCTTCGACGGATGGTAGAAGACGTTCCTCTGCACACTATTAGAAACCTGTGCTAGCAACATGACGGATGTCCAGCCCATAGTGCACGAAGTACTACAGCATGTCTTCGCGAATTGTTTTCAAACTTTGGATTGGATGCAAGGGACCTGTACCTTGGCCGCCCTATTCTCCAGATTTGAAGCCTGGAGACTTTTTCTGTGGCGGAAGCTAAAAGACGTCGTCTACATGGACAGACCCACTACACCCGATGGTATGCAACGACGTATTGCTGCAGCCTGCTTGGACATCTCAACTGAAATTCTAGCACGTCTGCAGCAGTCATTCCATACCAGACTGGAAGCGTGTATTTCCGCCGCCGGTGGTCATTTTGAACACAGTCTGTTATGGTCAGTTTTCTCGTTACTCACCAAAATCCATATAACTACTGCAGGCATTGAGCAAGTGTCGGTGTGGCAACTTTTCAAAATACGATGTCTTGTAAGCGACTAGCCCTAGAGTCCTGCAACAAACACCACTGATGTTCAAAATGGATCTGAGAACTATGGGACTTAACATTTGTGGTCAATTAAACGGTTAACAGTGAAACACTGTACTAAATCTATTGTTTTATTATTTTATTACGACAGTGCGTTATAATATGTCAAATAAGACCATTATTTCGCACGGAATCGCATGAAGTTCCTATTGAATTACACTGAAAATCTTTTGAAGCATTTAGACGGGAACCATCGATACAGTTCCGCACTGTCGCCTGATAAAGTAAGAGCCTACGGAATATCAGACCAGCTGAGTGGCTGGATTGAAGAGTTTTTAGCAAACAGAACGCAGCATGTTGTTATCAATGGAGAGACGTCTACAGACGTTAAAGTAACCTCTGCCGTGCCACAGGGGAGTGTTATGGGACCATTGCTTTTCACAATATATATAAATGACCTAGTAGATAGTGTCGGAAGTTCCATGCGGCTTTTCGCGGATGATGATGTAGTATACAGAGAAGTTGCAGCATTAGAAAATAGTAGCGAAATGTAGGAAGATCTGCAGCGGATAGGCACTTGGTGCAAGGAGTAGCAACTGACCCTTAACATAGAAAAATGTAATGTATTACGAATACATAGAAAGAAGGATCCTTTATTGTATGATTATATGATAGCGGAACAAACACTGGTAGCAGTTACTTCTGTAAAATATCTGGGAGTATGCATGCGGAACGATTTGAAATGGAATGATCATATAAAATTAATTGTTGGTAAGGCGGGTACCAGGTTGAGATTCCTTAGAAAATGTAGTCCACCAACAAAGGAGGTGGCTTACAAAACACTCGTTCGACCTATACTTGAGTATTGCTCATCAGTGTGGGATCCGTACCAGATCGGGTTGACGGAGGAGATAGAGAAGATCCAAAGAAGAGCGGCGCGTTTCGTCACAGGGTTATTTGGTAACCGTGATAGGGTTACGGAGATGTTTAACAAACTCCAGTGGCAGACTCTGCAAGAGAGGCGCTGTGCATCGCGGTGTAGCTTGCTCGCCAGGTTTCGAGAGGGTGCGTTTCTGGATGGGGTATCGAATATATTGCTTCCCCCTACTTATACCTCCCGAGGAGATCACAAATGTAAAATTAGAGAGATTAGTGCGTGCACGGAGGCTTTCAGACAGTCGTTCTTCCCGCGAACCATACGCGACTGGAACAGGAAAGGGAAGTAATGACAGTGGCGCGTAAAGTGCCCTCCGCCACACACCGTTGGGTGGCTTGCGGAGTATAAATGGAGATGTATATGTAGATGTAGAACAACTTTTAGTAATGGTATGACTCCCATGTAGCCGATATGTGCGAATTGCTGTGGCGAGCACTGATGTCCTGTAAATCCAAAACCTTCCATACAAAATCAAATGGGCGATGCTGTCGAAGTTCGTATGGGTGTTACACGATAACGTTCTTAGAGTGCATCGCGAGGAGTTGACTGTGATCAAGAAGGAATACACGAGTATAACACTGCCTTTGCTGTCGCCATAGTACTATAAATGAGAGCACGTTTTGTGATACTGCACAGTACAAATAGATAAAGATCAAACTGCACGTAACGTGTGAAATAAATCTCAACCTCTTTCTTGTAGGAGGCAAAATAATTTTGAACTTTATCATAAAAAAGAAACGCATGTGAATCCTCATTTTTATCTAGTTAATTTTATTCGCTGTTGAACGCTTGACTGTGGTGTAAATAAAACATGCATCATCAACAAATTTAAATGAATGTAATTAATTTATTATTTATTGTCTAATAAATCGGTTTTCAAACCACAGCTTACCACGACCATCAGATGGTAGCGATCACATAACATTGTGTGGTGTATTTCATTTCCAAAGTAGTATCAGTAGCGACTAGACATCAAGTTCAGAATAATTACATTCTGATCCCGAGTGGTAGTCTTATAGGTGGCACTACATACATACTCGACACCGCATAGTCGTGCTTATTTGACCAACATCATTCATAGTCCCCACTAGAAAATAACACATGGCACCAAGCAGGCAGAGGATACAAATATTAAACTCTACCTCTATACTATCGTCGAGACTTACGCTTGCTGATATTTGGTTGTTAATAACTAACCTTAGCGAGAGTAGATTAATATGATGAACAAGAAATATTAAAAATATATCACTATAGTACTTTTTGTTACACTCGTATACATATTTTACAAGTGATTTGAGAGATACGCTCGCGTATTATGACATTCCTGGAGACCGAAAATCATCTCCTTAGGAATCAGCATGGGTTTCTAAAATAACGATTATGTGCAATCCCGCTCGTTCTATTCGTCCATGAGTCCGATAAGGCTGTAGATGCCGTGTTCTATGGCCTCTGTACAGTTTTCGGTAAAGCTATTGAACAAAATACGACCATACGGAATATCAGACCAAATCCGTGATTGAAATGAAGAGTCTTTAGAAAAAAAACCAGCATGACGTTCTCAGTGGAGAGAGGTATTCAGATGTAAAAGTAACTTCGGGCCACCCAACGGAATGTTACAGATTCATTACCTTTCAGAATGAATATAAATAATATAGTAGACAACATCGTAACTCCCATGAGGATTTTCGCGGATGAGGCTGTTCTACATGGCGAAGTCGCAACGCTAAAAAACTGTAACGAAATGCAGGAAGACCTGCAAAGGATAGATACTTGGGTCAGGGAATGTAAATTGATACTCAACATAAAGAAATGTAACGTACTGCGTACACAAAGACATGAACCATTAATGTACGATGATATGATTACAGAACAGTCACAGGAAACAATTACTTCCATAAAATATCTAGGAGTACGCGTACGTAGCGATTTTAAGCTGAACGATTACACCAAATTAAGATGCCTTACTGAGATTCATTGGTAGAATCCCAATGAAATGTAGTCCACCAACAAAGGAGTAGCTTACAAAACACTTGTTTGCCCAATACTTGAATATTGCTCGTCAGTACTGGATCAAAAACAGGATTCGTATAGGAAAGAGAGAACTTCCAAAGAAGAGCAGCGCGTTTCGTTACAGATATATTTAGCATTGGCAAACTTTGCAAGCGAGGTGTTCTGCACCATGGGATGGTTCACGTACGTTGTTAGAAGGGTCAATATATACAGGGTGAGTCACTAACTATTTCCACCAAGAATAACTCCGAAATTCTGATAGTACCTGAAATGTTTGTGAGACAGAAGTTGCTTGGGACATCGTGGGCCACAATATGACGTTGGTTATTTGTTGCTAGGTGGGGTCGCTTAAGAGATATGAAGGTCAAGCAACCGAGTCGAAACGAATGATGTGTAACAGTGAGGTCTTTAAAGGTCAACGAAGGCCACAAACGGTGGCATGTACGTCCATTTACAGAAGGTGTTCGAGGTGATGACCATTGGTATCAATCAGTGCTGCAATCTTCTTATCATGGATTAAGTGGTATTCCTTCTAACTTCGGCACTTATCGAAGCTCAAATGGTTCAAATGGCTCTGAGCACTATGGGACTCAACTGCTGTGGTCATCAGTCCCCTAGAACTTAGAACTACTTAAACCTAACTAACCTAAGGACATCACACACATCCATGCCCGAGACAGGATTCGAACCTGCGACCGTAGCAGTCGCACGGGTCCGGACTGCGCGCCTAGAACCGCGAGACCACCGCGGCCGGCATTTATCGAAGCACATGCTCTGACAATTCTCTCTCCCATATCTTCAGATGTAGTTGGAATGTCTTTATAAACAATGTTTTTTACGCATCCCCACAAGAAAAAATCCAGAAGCGTCAAGTCTGGCGAACGAGCCAGCCTCGACACCTCTCCGCCGCGTCCAATCTAACGATTTGGGCTATCAGCGAAAAATATACCGGACACCCATCGTGTTGATACCACATTGTGTTCCTTGTTCCTAAACGTATTTCTTCCTGTAACATACCTAATATTTCTTGCAGGAATGTAGTGTACTTCCTACCACTTCCTTCTATGGAATAGGGGCCTATAATTCTGTCCTCCTGAATCCCACACCATACATTCACCGACCACGGCTTTTGGTGTGCAACTTGCCGCAGCCAACATGGATTTTCAGTTGCCCAATAATGCATCTTATGCACATTAACATTTCCATTTTTCGTGAATGTAGCCTCGTTAGTAAATAAAATCAAATTCATAAATGTGTCATACCTCTGAATCTGAAGTTGAGCCCATAGGCAGGATTCAATGCGATGCAAACAATCCGTACAAGTTAATACTTGGTGGAGACTGATATGGTAAGGATGATATTTATGGCGATGCAGAAAAACGAACAACACTACTCTGACTCATGCCAGATTCCCTTGCGATTTGACGAGAACTAACGCAAGGATCTCGAAACATAGTGGCAAGAGTACAAAATTCCGTTTCCTCTTCAGTAACTTTCCTTTGCCGGATATGTGTCCGACGCGTTAAAGATCCAGTTGTTCTCAATTTGTCATACACATACTTAAATGTACGACGTGTAGGGTGAGTACGTTGAGGATATCTTCCAGCGTATAAGTTCTAAACATTCATGGTGGTGTCTGTTTGTTCTATATCGTGTCTCCCTACCACTTTCGCGCAACGACGCTCTGAGTGTGTTTTTTAGGGAATTAACTAATTTGAACCTGGGACCTGTTGCTGGTAAGGAGACGCCAGACCACACATGACATGTAGAATTCAGAAGAGGTCAGTGAGACTATCGATGATATAACCAAATACTTAATGATCTCAGCGTCAGCTCCACTGCACTCCCTGTAAAAGAATCTTAATACTAACTAAATTTAGTGGAAAGGGTTCAAGGCTTTCCTATTTTTAGTTAGCTGGTAAAATAACGTCGAAAAAGCAGTTAAGTTTACCATTGGAAATTTTATTCTACTCACAAAACATCGTTTATAAATTGCACTATTGATAAAAGGAAATGTTTTAATACAGGATGGTAAAAACCAACTGCGTTCAACAAAAATGTGAACGAATATTCCCTGGGTTTCCAAGTTCTACAATCGATCGAAGGATGACCTATGCCATATCACATCTATAATCTAGGTTAAATTTAAGTTTCACAAAAGAGAAAACTATCAAAATGGTCTACACTGACCCTCAATTATCTTTAATTACTTATCTAACTTGTCGTAAATTACAGTGGCTGATGTGGCTTCTCAATAACTATATATAACAGAAAAACCATCGCGTTTCAGATCTGTTCTTCAAGTGGCAAATGTGAACACCATGAGTTTTAATTAACGATCGACACTAGTATTACGCAAAAAGGGGTGTAACAGATGAGTCTTCTGCAGTTCTGAGTGAAGCCTTATGTGCTCAAAAATGTGGCATCGCGTGCGTTCATTACCTTGTCGGTGTTTAGGCAGCGTCAGGGCGACAGCGGCCGGCGCACCAGCCATTCAGCTCGCCGTCTCGGAACTAACTCTCCTAACTTCTCCTTACTACAATTTTACCGAAGTTGGTTTATAAAAATTATCTGGCTGTGTTTTCATCTGACCAATTAGGGTCCCAACGTTAACCTTAAGCTCCGCCTACAAAAATTCTGTCTATCCAATGAGAAACGTTATACTTTTTGTGGTGGGGCAATGTTTATAAAGTTTGCAACGTAACAGAGACGTTAAAAAGTCTCACGCTAAAACCTGCAGCTGGTGTGGTCCTTTTAGCGTTATCGTAAGATCTATACTGTTCTTCTGGAGGGCTCTATCTTTTAACATGGGCTGGGGGGTGGTCCTTGACGTACCTGAGACGCGAAAAGTCTCACGCTAAAACTTGCGGGTGGTAGTGGCCCTTTTTGTGTTATCGTAAGATCTATACTGTTTTTCTGGAGGGTTCTAGCTTTTAACGTGGGCTGGGGGGTGGTCCTTGACGTACCTGAGACGCGAAAAAGTCTCACTCTAAAACGTGCGGGTGGTAGTCGTACAGGTAGACTGGCGGCGTGGGTGTCCAGACCGTCCCTTATCGTAGGGCATTCTAGCTTAACACGGTTCTGCTCTCGGCTTCTGTTCTCGTTTCTCCCCTCGGAACTGCGTCGGTCTCTCGGTGGGAAGGTACTACATGCATTTAGGCATTCTTGTGTTAGTCTGTGGTATTCCATTTGCTCACTCGTTACACGTATTACTTTGGTTAATTTAATGTCACGATTTATTCCGAGCTATGTGACATACTACTGGATTTGCTTATCATGTCAGGGTTTTCATGGAAGGTGTTGGATTTGCCTGACACCTTACAAAGTCTCTTGCTCTCACTGAGTTTCGTTCGCATTCTCCGTAAATGAGAAGCATATCGGCTTGTTCTTTGAAGGAATACACCATTCACATTCGCTTGATTCGACGATACTAGACTTACCCTCCTGTTAGTGTTGTACTGCGAAACCATCGAATGGTGTTTACATGTCAGTGGTATGTTAGATGGTTACGCCGTATTCGGCAAATATTTAGTATTTGCACGATATACGAGAGAGAATTGTCAGAGCATGTGCTTTAATAATTGCCAAAGTTAGAAGGAATACCACTCAACCCATGATAAGAAGATTGCAGCACTGCAGTGATACCAATGGTCATCACTTCGAACACCTTCTGTAAATGGACGTTCATGACACCTTTTGACCTTTGTTCACCTTCAAAGATATTACTGTTACACATCGTTGGATTCGTCTCGATAGCCGCTATCAGAAAATAATTACCAAACGATAGCATCCCATTTCAGAAAACAAAGTTGACCTTCATATCTCTGACGCGACCCCACCTAGCAACAAAAACCAGCGTCATATTATGGCCTATGTTGTCCCTTGCAACATCTGTCCCACGAACGTTTTAGCTACTATCATACTTTCAGAGTTATTCTAGGTGGCAATAGTTAGTGACTCACCCTGTATATTGATTCCTCATACGTAAATCTCGGGAAACGGCCATGAAGATAAAAGTAGAGAGATTCGAGTCCACAGGGAGGCTGACCGGTAATCGTTTCTAACCCGAACCATTAGCGAGTGGAACAGGAAGCAGTGGAATTGACAGCGATACACACGCCGGAAGGTGGTCTGCAGGGTATAGATGTAAATGTTGGTATACCGTCGTACCAAGAACTGTAGTAGCTATTTACTGTTAAGATTAAGTTCTCGGCTTCTCAGCAGCATGTATCTACAAAAAGGAGAGGTCCTTTTTATACTCTTGTGTGAAGCTCGAGTACTGTACATTAATTTATCTTGCAGGGAATATGTATGTGGTCATGCCAGAAAGACGTGTAATAAGTACCAAGTACAATGCTTTAGAGCATTTGGTACTTATGGCGAATAAGCACTATCTGTTAAAATTAACAAGACACTACCAGTATTGCGTCAGTAGTGATGCATCCTCAGGTGTTAGATATTTAAAATGTCATGGCGTGACAAAGTACTTACATTGTTAACAATAACAGCTGTTCTTGCTCATTATATCTTGAGGTAAGAATGGCTATTGCTCGTCTTTTGCTAACTAAATTCTTATCACCGTTTTAGCTAAAAAATTAATACAGATTCATTTGAAAGAGATAAGTACTATCTATTTTTATCTATAAGAGAAACAATATGTAATACTACGTGCAGTCGACTTCAAAATTCAACTTTGTTTTAAAATACTGATGTTCACCAGGCGTGCTCACTCACTTGTGGGATCACTACATTCACATTAGAGAAGATCGGATTTCCATGCAACCTATTATGTCGCACGGATGTTATTTATTAAACTTTGAAAATTATGGATTACAGAGCGGGAGCACACCTGGTCCGATCTGCGTACCCAACGCAACTAGTAAAACACGAGCGGCGTTAACAAGAGAACTTCTAAAGGCTTCATTTGGCAGCCAAACGAGGAGTGAACGAGAAAGTGCTGTCGCTAAGCTAGTTACTGATAAATGGACAACCACAAACGAGATTAGACCGCATTAATTACGGAGCAATTGAGGACCAGAGAAATTTGTTGGTGGTCACGTCGACAGATAGTCAGATAATACTCTGCAATCGGATTGTGGCACCAATACAAATAGATTTACGTGAAAATTAATTATGCTGCTACGAACACATTTCGGTTACTTACACTTACGACTGTTTGATCGGTTGGTTACCACTAGAGAGACGTGCAAAGGGCCAAAATATTCAACTCCTTACCGTGCAGTATACCTGCTATTTACTCGTACAGTCCAATATGAAACATTCTCTTACACCACGTCAACGAAGTTCAAAAACTTTAACTGAAACTTGAGGTGATTTTTGTACTTTAACGTCGTCTCTTTCATATTTCTTGTTATAAACAGATGAAGCAAGAACTAGATTTCAAGTTTAAATTAGAATCTGCTCAATAGTGTAAAATCGGCACACACTAACATGGGTTATGACATTTGACATTACTGAATACGTACAAATTGTACAGTTTATATTAACTGAAGAAGATAAATGGAGGGGGGGGGGGGGAGGAGAGCACGAGAGGGACAGTTGCTGGGACGAGAGGTAAAAGAAAAATTCCGTATCTTTTGTTAAATCAGTGACATGATGATGGTGGTGGTGGTGACTATGATGATGATGATGATGATGATGATGATGATATATTAATTTGGTTGCACGAAATCCAAATCAGCGTAAGGGCTTTATAAAAATACTGAAATAACACCAGCGACAGACACTACAAGAAAAGTATTATGGAGAGCGGAGAGAGTTACTGACAAAATTCGACAGCCCCCATTCCATTAGAATTCAACACAATTCTGCCACCATAAATTTCACATAACGACAATGAAGAGACTATCATAGTGTTTCAAACTTACGCGGGAGGGGTACAGACAGTTCTTTAACCGTGTACGATCCGCAAATGGAAGTGAAGACAAGAAAATAATTGTACCTTATAAATTGCCCTCTGTTCGGCTACCACAGCGAAGAGACTCCAACAGGGAGTCGTGGAAGATAAAAAACGCCTTATTTGGTCAGAAAGCATTCCATGGTTTCCTATTTGGTTTCCGTATTAATGAGAAAACACTACTAATCCAACGATTCAAAATGAATCTCACGTCCACAGAACTAAACTTTTGTCTGGCTGGTATAAGGAATAATTAGTAAAAATTAAATCTATGGGCTGCTCCACATAGTTCCCCTATTCGAATCCCACTGAAAATCTCTTTAAGCACGTAGAAGAAAACGCCAGTTATCAGTAATGGTATCAATTCCATATAATGAGCATGTGGAAGTTACTGAGGTAAACACTAATATTCTTCTAAATCAAAACCCTTGTCCAGTCCAGGCGACAGCAAATGACCACCGTTATCTAGGTTCGTAAGCGCGTTACACGCCAACGCTCTTCGAATGTCTTGTTGATTGTTGATTGTGATAAAGACGGAATACACGAATATATCATGACGTTTGTAACGCCTTGATTGTCGTTATAGTACTTTGTTCTCCAATACTAGAAAGTAACATTGAACAGAGATCAAAATATAACTACTGTGCACAATAAAAGACCACAGCCTCTTTCACTGAAGTCATAAAAATGAGTTTCAGCTTAGTGATAAGAACTGAATGCAGCTTTACTGATGCTGTTGTTTACAACGCTCTACCACTAAATTAGTGGATACTATGGAATCTACCAATGGATGAGAAAATTTTCCTACAGATCTCTTCTTTCGATACACATGCAGGGTAATGAATATGAAAAGTGGTGAAAACAACAGTACCATTTCCTATCCAATCAAAACCTTCACTTTTTACCCATTTAACGATACTTATAATCCCTGAAATATAGTACACCAAAACAGAACAAAATACGTTGTCATTCTAGCATTTCGTTAGTTAATGTCGTAGTCTGTAACTAACAGATTTAGCAATGTTAGAGTGTAGCGAACAGAATTTCTTTCGCTCCCCTAAATACATTACGTATTTCTGGTATGTGTTTTTCGGTCCCAAGCATTGAGAAGACGTTTCTCTTTTGAATGGTTACCATGTCTTTGCAGTTGACAAAACGCTTGAGTGTAACCACTGCCTAATGTATAGCGCAAAAACTATATAAAGTATTATTTATGAATTATTTGAATACTCACAGTCGTCGTGTATCGCAGAGGAGGCTACAATGCGACGTTTAGAAATGGAATCTGGTCATCCTTTCCACATATTTATACGCAAGGCTTCGCGAAAGCTTTTACAATATTGAATGTTTGACACCTGCCCTGGCTCCAGTAAAGCTTGTGCAACATTTTCGCACTAGAAACAGGATGAACGGGGAGCAATGAGTCAGTTTCAGACAACACTTTCGTGTCGTACATTCATGTGGCTGCAGCCATTCCCCAACGGAGTTAAGATAAAAACAGAAAACAGGTACAGTGGAATTTATTCAGCAATTTTTCCTCTTTGCCTTTAAGCTAATCCCTTGCATATACTGTCAAACACTGGAGAACATAACGCTTCCTCATCTTCGTCAGAGGTTTTCGGGAGGCAGAATAAGCTTTAAACAAGACCGTTCCCCGGTCTACACAACGAATAGAGTGAAATACTGGTTTGAAATCAACGGAGACGATAATCTGTTGGACTGGTAGACGAAAGATGCTGACCTCAGTTTAATAGAGGACTTATGAGCAGAGATGGAGAAAATTATTAGGAGTAGAAGAAGCGCACCAACAACCAAGGAGGCGTTTTCCGATGCATTTCATGATGTGTGGGAAGAGATGTCGCCGCAGAATAACAGATTCACAAAGATATTGGTAGCATTTGTTCCCAGGCGGGTAAATCCTGTTTTAGAGGAGGATGGAAACTGGACGCTGTACTGTATCTATTGTGTTATTTGGGAAATTTTTTTTAATGAAAATGAACGTTTTGTATCCCTTTCATTAATTTTCTTGAGGATTTACGAAAAAAAGAAAAATTCACGTACCTTCAATTTTTTAGATAAAAATGTAATACAAAAAAGGCACAGAAGATTGTGCAAAAACGGTTAAGAGACAATGGTATACTAATATTATCATTAACCACCACAGCTACACAATAAAGTAAAAGTACTTAAGGGCAGCTAGAACGGAAATTTTATCTCATTATAAAATTTGCAGTTGTATATATATTACAAAGTGACATGGGAAGCATTTTATTTTATTTTTTAAATATAATCTACTACGGTTGAAAATGTTAAAATTTTTACGTGCATTACTTCAAGGTCTAATAAAATCTGTAATTTTTTATATACAAGACTGTGGATTGCTGTGTTATAAACTTGAACGTGTTGGTCATTTCCAGAAGAGGATGGACGCCAGGTTGAGGAAATTGAAACAAAGGTTGTGAGACAAGAAACTTTCCGATGGTAAAACCATAAGAGGCAGGCTAACAGACAAAATGACTGATGAACTACAGCAGTATTGTGGGATGACCATTAGAAATAATACTGAGGATTTGTTGAAAATGAAGCAGGCAGTACGGGCTACCTTCTTCCATGGACTGTCAACTGATGAAAAACCAGTACACCGCCTTTGCTCTCCTGGACCTGATTCATGGTGCAAACACCGCAATGCCCGGTACTCAAACAGTTCATACAGCCATAAACATTCCATCCCAGCAGCAGTCACGGTTATCATGAAACCTGTTTACAGAGAACTGGCAAATACTGATTTACTGAAGAAGTGTCTGCATGGTCAGATTCAAAATACTAATGAGTCGTTCAATAATCTTTATGAACTCGCTTACCAAAAAATGTTTTTATTGGAATGAAGACACTACAGTGGGGGGTTAGTGAAGCTGTTGTTGCTTTTAATGTTGGCAACACTGATAGCGTGAAAGTGCTACAGCATATGGGAATTAATCCTGGAGCAAACTGCATCAGAGAACATGAACGGATGGAGAAGGTTTGCATTGATAAAGCAGAGTATGCAGCACAGCTGGCTACTAAGGAGTACAGAAAGAAGAAAAGAAGAAAAAACTTTGATAAAGATCAAGAGGATGACACACAGTATGGTGGAGGGTGCTTCTGAGTAACTAAAAATAAAATAATGAAGCGTATATTAAGTGAGTTACAGTCTTTTGAAGCTGTAGAAGCCGTTTATGGAAATTTACATTTTCTGTTGCATTTCTCCCTAAATCTCAGAAACCACTTCATGTAGAGCATTCAAATTTTCAGGGGGTAATAACATACATATCCTAACGAACTAAAAGAAGAACATAATGTTATGTATTATTAAAATTATTTAGGATAACGTACAGAAAAGTAAACAAACTTTTAATCGTGTAATTAAAAAATTGTACTTCAGAGAGGAGTGGCTGAAATGCAATTATTATAGTTCAGTAGACTCAGAACATACAGTTTCATGTCCTGTAAAAGTTTCATGTCAATGACTACCGTGGTTCCAAGAAATACAGAGAAGCCAAGTCACTACATATACACGGTAGGGTCAGGGCGTACCAATTGCCCTTAAGCCAGCCGATACTACACGACTACCACCAACCTTCAAACGCTGCAGTTGTCGTTGTCATCCTAAGCTAATAACTCTTACCACAAATTAACGTTCATTGTAGTGACAGAATTCTAACCCAGAACCTACAGATCAGAAATTTACCAACATAAACACTATGACGTCCTACCAGTCACATGTGCTATATACGTATGTGAAAGTATATGAATCACCTGAATAGCGTTTCACCTGATTCGTATGCAACCCATGTAACGTAATTACAAGTCCTCTGATCTCTATTCGGTACAGTCGTTTGACTATACCAAATGGTTATTAAATAGGTCCGGCTATTAATTCAAATACAAATTAATATCATGATAATGGAAATTTTGGAAAACCCGTTATTAAAGATGACACAGTCATTAGGCTTATAAACTCCGTTTTATTACAATAAATAACATTTCAAATAGCAAGTTCCAACTTAAAGCCGGCCGCTGTGGGCGAGCGGTTCTAGATGCTTCTGTCCGGAACCGCGCTGCTGCTACGGTCGCAGGTTCGAATCTTTGGGCATGGATGTGTGTGATGTCTTTAGGTTAGTTAGGCTTCAGTAGCTCTAAGTCTAGGGGACTGATGACCTCAGATGTTAAGCCCTATAGTGCTTAGAGCCATTTGAACGAAGGCGCCGTAACGGCTGTACTATACGTGAATACCATCCTCCGACCGATAGTGCTACCATATCGGCAGAATATTGGAGAGGCATTCGTCTTCATGGACGACAATTCGGGTTCCATTCCTGCGCATCTTGTGAATGGCTTCCTTCAGGATAACAACATCGCTCTACTAGAGTGGCCAGCATGTTCTCCAGACATGAACCCTATCGCACATGCCTGGGATAGATTGAAAAGGGCCGTTTATGGAAGACATGGCCCACCAACCACTCTGAGGGATCTACGCCGAATCGCCGTTGAGGAGTGGGACAATCTGGACCAACAGTGCCTTGATGAACTTGTAGATAATATGCCACGACGAATACAGGCATGCATCAATGCAAGAGGACGTACTACTGGGTATTAGAGGTACCAGCGTGTACAGCAATCTGGACCACCACATCTGAAGATCTCGCTATATGCTGCTCCAAAATGCAGTGTGTGGTTTTCATGAGCAATAAAAAGGGCGGAAATGATGTTTATGTTGGTCTCTATTCCAATTTTCCGTACAGGTTCCGGAACTCACGGAACCGAGGTGATGCAAATCTTTTTTTGATGTGTGTATTTGATATGGGGTCCACACATTTAAGCAATATTCTGGCTTTGGCCACACGCGAGTTTTGGAAGAAATCTCCTTTCTAGAATACTTGGACTTTCGCAGCGTCTTGCCAATGAACTGAAGTCGGCCACCAGCTTTACCTACGACTGAGGCTATGTGATCATTCCATTTCCTATACCTACAGATTTTACATCCAGGTATTGGTATGAAATAAACTTCTCCAATTCTGAACAACCGGTATTGTGGTCATAGGATACTATGATTTTTGGTTTTGTGAAGTTCTAATTAAACTGCCTTATAACTTTCATTTCATTTGTGGATGGTGTTGCAATTTTCAGGACAATAGTGTAGTAGCTTCCTTTGCCAGTGTCCTATGCAATATGAGGCCTGAGAACCATAGAGATACTGAGCAGATCGTGATGATCCTCCATCGGTCCGCGTTGCTTTTTGATTACGAGATGCTACACGCAACAAGAGTTTGGGAAACTCCACAACTCTGAATATCTTGTACTGTGCTTAGTATTTAATGTTGTTATTTATTATACGTAATAACATTATCACAAATTATGTGACACTTGATAGCGGAACCAGATGAAATGTCAATAAACCAACCGTGACAAATACACACTGTTTGTTTATTTATAATACCATCGGATACTTTTATTCTGCAGAATCAGCTGAAGGTGTTCGTGAGATAACTAAATTATTTATGATAATTTCTCTCGAAATAAATGATAAAATTTCACTCTGAAACTGAATTCCTTTCTCTAGATGCTTACACAATGGAATTACAATATGTGCATCTCATTTAATAATAAGTTGCAATTACTGCTTTCAGTGTGGTTTTGTGCTTTGTTAGTGTTAACACTGCCTATTGAGTACAAGTTTGTAAGAGATATGAACTCTGGACACTGCTCTGTGTTTCTCAACAGAGGAAGAAGAAAGTCATTCTTGTGTTCGTTTTAGATTCAATTTATTTCTGAGGTACAGAAATTCATGTTAGAAACAGTGCATTTACGTTTCCTCTTTCACACAGGACTTTACTGATTATAGGTCAATACATTATTTTTATTTAGAAAAGAACCTTTATATTCACCTTTTTCTCTCCTCAAGTAATCATTAAAGGTGACAATTACTGCTATTCTATAGCTAAATACCGTTGTTAGTAATGGACATATAAGGTGAAGCATTTTTATCATGAGCTGTATATCAACTATAAGGAATGAACATTATTATCTAAATCATGGTAAGCGTTTGTCACATTTATTGCAACTAGTCAGCGACCTACTCCATGACCACAGAGCTTATTCTGGTCACGTTAAATTAAACGACACTCTTTCTGAAACATATGTGGGTGACACAGTAGTTGTATCTTGTCATAGTATGGGCTGGAAAGATGGAAGATTTTGTCTCGGGCCAGGCAACCAGAGTCTGCTAGCTGGAGCTGCAGTCTCGATGCCATGAATATCCTGGGTTCGATTTTCGCCAATCGTCTTCTTTTGTTACGCAGCACGAACTTAAAGAATTGGATACAAATATCCACATCGTGAATAATAAGCAATAGTTCGAATGAAATAATAGCTTAGCCGACGACTGGTCTATGGGCAAGCTCCTGACAAAGTGTCCTACAACTAGATATTCGTAACGTGGCAAAAATGCTGGTACTACAGTCACTAAGACTGCACTACTTCACTGTACCTCGAATCAATTATTTTCCTGGAAACATAGCAGATGTGTTGCACTTATGACTTATTTATCTTCGTATTTATTTGTCTTACTCAATTGATAAATACCACTAATAACGTCTCTCACTGAAGGCTGCCAATTATTACAAGGGTAAGAACGAGAGTACTCGACCTGGCAGTGAAAGGCTGTATTCTTTAATTGAGAAACGCAGTTGTTTTTAAACGTATTATACTTTTAGCTCAATGCCCTTCGTTCAATGAGTTTTCTGTAAGTACACTCAATCTCTGAAGCGTCATTCTGGAAGGTTTGAAAAATATCCATCCACAGCTGACACGTGATAAGCAGTAGACGCATAAACACTCACCAGTATTGATTTTTTTTTTTGCGTGTGGAAGTAACTGAAATTCAAACGGTGTCAAATGGATGTGCCGCAATTCTAATTAACATATTCTTGTTTTCGTACTTGTAAACCGTCTTCGTCAACAAAGTGTCTTTTTATAATGAAAATTGATTTTTCTGTATTTCTAATTCATTATAAATTTTTGATAAAAGTAAAACTAAAAACAACTTGCATTCTGCTTATTGAGATGTTATTCATTTCATTTTATTTTAGACACAATCATATAATGTGGTAACATTAAGTATCACTGGCCATCTTCAGAGTCTTCAATGGGTACAGAAAGAAATGAGTATAGGGCGGACGGTATATCATGGCAGTCGCTCGCGAGCGTGAACAAACAAGAGCTTTGACCGTCGAGTGGAGAGGAGAGCAGTGACGGAACAAGCCCTGTCTCCTCCTAAAAGAGCCAGCAATCTATCTCCGCGCTCTGTGCTCCTCCCAAAGTAGAACTAACATAATGATAATAGGGGTCGCGGATCCTTTCTGGTGTCCCAGAGTCGTAAATGAGCCCCGACGTTCTCCAGAATTAGTCTCTTCTCTCAGGAGCCCGACTCTGGAATAACCTCCCTCATTGTATTAGAGAACTAAATAACATCTCCAGCTTCAAAAGACGGTTAATGATGTATATACTGAAGCTACAATAACGACTACGATTCTCCCAGTACGCACTCGTTACCGCTATACATCCTTCTTTCCAACCACATTTTCCTTATTTCCCAATGTTCCTAGCTGGTGCAGTCTCCTTAAATTTCCCTTCCCCAGAACTCTCTATATCAGAAAATTTCTATTTTGCACACCTATTAATTATTTCATAATTGCAACTTTCTTTATTTTTATTATTATTATTATTATTGGAATCAGCTATAATACAGGTTCTGCCAATATTAACTTCCTAGCTCTTAATGTTAGTCAGTACTGTTTATTCACATTGTTTCTACAGACACTATAATCATTTTATTACTATCTGTCATACTGAAATATTGTTATTTTATAGGTAACTAAGATGTTAAGTAGGTACTGTATGTGCGAAACCTTGGTGTGATGTAAGAGGGTGCCTGAAGTCCCTTATCTAATAAGATTAAATAAATAAAATAAATTTCCAAATAAGATAAGGAAACAACGAGCAACACACAACACGAATCAGAGCGTAATACAGAAAGGATTCCGTAAATATAGGCGCGCAATTGTTTGCTGAGGCTACTATTGTCTGCATATTAAATATTTTGGACAATTCGATGTGCAGTTAACGTTCCTACTTTATTGCAACATAAAAGGAAATAAAGTGGGAAAACGTGACTGATGTGACTAGAAATATCACAATGGGAAAGTATGGAATGTAGTCCATGTAGTACAGTGAGGCTATGTCAGATCCCGTAGCTCAGTGGTGGGCGTGTCTGAACGTTTGCGGAGGACCCGGGTTCGATTCACGGTACTGTCAGGGCATTTTTTGTGGCGAGAGGACTGGAGCGAGATGCTCTTAGCCTTGTTAAGCCAACTGAGAAGCTGTCTGAGTGGAAAGTAGTGGTAGAAAGGTCTGTTAAGCTAGCAACGGTGTGCTAACCCCACCCTCTCCCATACCATATGTGAATAACACCATTGGCAGAGGATGACACGGCTGCCGGTCGGTACTGAAAGGCCGGGCAGAGCGATTAGATGGAATATTGATACAAAAACAGCCGCAGTCGCGCCAAATCTGAAGTTATTTTCTGGCTACTGTAAACATGAATTTCGTTTCAGTCTTAATCGCCTTGGCACGTCGCGATCTACGAGAGTTCAGAGCTGTTATAAAAGCGAGTTCACTCACGAATCAAGACAGCTCTTCCCTGTGGCAAAACCGTTGTATTAACCAGTCGCTCGAATATTTAATAAGTCTGCGAATACCATATGCGAAATGGAACTCGAAAAGAGCACAGAAGATGCAGATTACACGAAAGGGTTTTTTACATGTTAGATGCACTGTGAGCGATAATACTGTAATATGTAGCGTTTCTTCCATTACCGTAAGTACGGTAGGGGCAAATCTGTTTTACGTACTTTCCAGCACAAATTAGCGCCTAGTTTAACGCCCCAAATTAACAACTTCCAAATAAAATTTTGTAGTTACGTTGCGGCCTTTCCGGAAGCTTTGCTCTTGAACGCAAGCGGAAAACGTCCGCGCCCTAACGGCTACCAGTTTAATTAAACGCACAGCGCAAGAGGAGGATTGCTACAACGGGGCTCGCTACACCATTAAGCAGGGCGCCTGTGCCGAAAAGCTTCCAGGTCGCAAAGCTTGCAAGCGGACCGCCCGAGTTGGATAACTTGTTTGAGTGGGGAGAATCCCTGCGGGGCAGCCAAAGACTGAAGTTGGACCCGCGCTTCAGCGGCTCAGCGGTACCTGTTGATGCGACAAGGGCGCGCATCGCCAGTCAACCCTACACGCGCAGACAACCCAAGTTCGGCGTTATTCCGTGGAATCTCCCAGGAGAAGAGTCTATCCACAGAAGTTTATAAAATGGAGGCAAAGATAATATACAAAAGATTCTAAAATTTCAAAAGGCTATCTTTTCGTTAACTCTTAACATATACAGGGTGTTACAAAAAGGTACGGCCAAACTTTCAGGAAACATTCCTCACACACAAAGAAAGAAAATATGTTATGTGGACATGTGTCCGGAGACGCTTACTTTACATGTTAGAGCTCATTTTATTACTTCTCTCCAAATCACATTAATCATGGAATGGAAACACACAGCAACATAACGTACGAGAGTGACTTTTGTTACAGGAAATGTTCAAAATGTCCTTCGTTAGCGAGGATACATGCATCCACCCTGCGTCGCATGGAATCCCTGATGCGCTGATGCAGCCCTGGACAATGGCGTATTGTATCACAGCCGTCCACCATACGAGCACGAAGAGTCTCTACATTTGGTACCGAGGTTGCGTAGACGAGAGCTTTCAAATGCCCCCATATATGAAATTCAAGAGGGTTGCGGTCAGGAGAGCGTGGAGGCCATGGAATTGGTCCGCTTCTACCAATCCATCGGTCACCGAATCTGTTGTTCAGAAGCGTACGAACACTTCGACTGAAATGTTCAGGAGCTCCATCGTGCATGCACCACATGTTGTGTCGTACTTGTAAAGACACATGTTCTAGCAGCACAGGTAGAGTATCCCGTATGAAATCATTATAACGTGCTCCATTGAACGTAGGTGGAAGAACAGACTCACGAAACTAAAATGAGCTCTAACATGGAAATTAAGCGTTTCCGGACACATGTCCACATAACATCTTTTCTTTATTTGTGTGTGAGGAATGTTTCCTGAAAGTTTGTCCGTACCTTTTTGTAACACCCTGTATACACATCCTGATCACTGTCTCAAAGAGAGAATCCTGAAGCTTCGGCGATAGTATTTGACTGTGTCGCATTGGACTGTGCGTTTTCACTTCAGTCTGCAACAGCGCGACCGCTACGGTCGCAGGTTCGAATCGTGCTTCCGGCGTGGATATGTGTGATGTCCTTAGGTTAGTTAGGTTTAAGTAGTTCTATGTTCTAGGGGATTGATGACCTCAGAAGTTACGTCCCATAGTGCTCAGAGCCATTTTTTGTGCGTTTTCAGTGCGGGCTAGGCATCAGTGCAGGTTGTTTACAATTAGTGCACACTTTGCATTTGCATTCAGAGGCCGAGATCGACTTGCAACGAAAGACCTAACAGTTCCAGAGGGGGCAGGTTGTAGGGGCTCGATTAGCTGGAGCATCAGTAACCAAAACAGCCAATTTATTGGATGTTACAAGGGCAACTGTTTCAACAGTCATGACAGTCTGCACAAAACATGGAGGGACATTATCATGTAAACGTAATAGTGGGTGCAAATCAAAACTAAATGACATAATGATCGTAAGCTACCACGAACTGTGTCAAAACTACGGCGGCTAAAGTGACTGCAGAGCTCAATAGCTATCTCCGAGACTCCGTATGTATCGACACTGTCCGCCGTGAGCTCCATAAAGCAAATATTGATAGATGAGCTCCTATACCGAAACCATTAGTGACGACGACCAACCCAAAGAAGCGTAAAACAGTGTTCATTGCTTGATTCCAACGGTTAAGCATGGAGGTGGAAGTGTGATGGTGTGGGCAGCCATATCATAGTATTCTGCTGGTTCCATCACTGCTTTCTAAGGCCGTGTTACAGCCCAGCCAACGATTATGTGAACATTTTAGGTGACCAGGTGTACCCCATGATTCAAATATTGTTCCCCAGCAATGACGCCATATTTCATGACAATAATGCACCCATTCAGAGTATAATCGCGGTATGAGCAGCATGCAACTGAACTGCAGCGTCTGCCCCGGCTAGCACATTCCTAGGACTTGACTGAACATTGTCGAACCCTTGTTGGCGGCGTTGGAGCGCAGACTCCGGAGCAGATTTCTGCTTCCCTCGTCACGACAGAAGTTAGGTGACGTCCTCGTCGAAGAGTGGGATAACGTTCCATTGGAGACTATACAATCACTATATGCCAGTATTCCAAGAAAAATCGCAGCTGTATTATGGGAAATACACTGTCATAAGCAGGCGCTACAGCGGAACTTAAACTTTAAGGTTCGATTGGGTTGGTGCTACAGGTTTATGAAGCGTCGTGGACTTGGCATGGGAACCGAGCCCAAAGTATCTCAGAAATGTCATAAGAGTATGAAGACAGAATATTAGCTTTGCATCCCTTCATTATTCAACATCAAAACAAAACCAGTATCGAACTAACAGGAATAGCTAATAAGGATGAAACTCTTCTATCATTTGATGTGCCGAGTAACAGAACTGTTGACATGAAACTGTAACTATAAAAACAAGTGGACACGAAACTGCACTACACTTTTGTCCATTGACGTTATGGTGTCGGTAATAAACTTAATCCAATGATCATTTTCAAGCGCGTTGGTGTTCACGTAAATGAGTTGGAAGGACGAGGCTCGTATGAAATTATGGATTAACAGAGTATGTGAGAGAAGTAAAAGTGCTTTATTGAAGAAGAGTACTCTTCTTGTGCTAGATCAGTTCCGTAGTCATCTGAAAAAATCTGTGAAAGAAAAATTGAGACAGGGAAACATAGAGCTTGTTGTTATTCCGGGAGTACTTACTGCAACCTCTTGATGTCTCGATAAATAAACCATTTAAAGTGTATTTGTGAGAAGGGAATGGAACAAATGGATGGTGAATGAAATACAACATGAATTCACGATAAAGGGAGCTTTGAAACGACCGTCAACCAAACGAGCGTGTCTGTGTATAAAACAGGCGTGGCCTAGAGTGAGAGATCACATTCACGTTAAATTTTTCAAGAAGTGAGGCGTAAGTAACGCTCCCGATGGCAGTGAAGAGCATTCTATACATGAATAGGACAACGATGACAAAGAGAAGGAGGAAGAAGGAGGTTCATATGACGATTTTCAGGGATTTTAAAGTACAGTTCATTTTTTAAACTAAGAATTTTTTTTAGTCTGTCTTTGAAATACAGTAATAAAAAGGAAAAATGTTATTTTAAAAAAATTGCTTGAAGATTAAGGTGTGTCTTATAGTCCGTACCTTCTTATAGTCTGCGAAACACGACAAACCATTAGGAAACCATGGTAAATTATGGCATATTTTCGACTTACATCTCTGGTCATACTTTACATACGAGATCATGATTTATGTTTAGATAATGTACTTAAGGACAATGGTTACTGCGTGCAAACTTTCTCTCTGACGTTTTTTTGCGTCATATTGCCGGAATATCGTGCACGTTATTTGGGCCATAAAAATGAAAACCCCAGTAGTACCGTGTTCCCCACAAATGAAATATGCATGGTGATGGCATGTCTGCGTCAGTTTCTGTCATTCAGTTACACAGTGGGATGCACGGAGCTGTAATTTCATGTGATTTTAATACGTGGTGGTGAGCTTGAAATTTAAATGGCAGTTCTTTTTCCGGAATCAGATTTACACTTTGTCGCCTGACAGTCAAGCTCAGCAGGTAGTATAATATTTAATCTGAATAGTAAAATACTTCAGCTCATAGCACCACTAGAGCTTCGCTGTTAGCTGCTTTAGAGATTTTTCTATGAAAAAGAAAGCAACAGCAAATAACTCGTTTGAATATACTGAGATTTTCAAGATAGGTGCAGACCGTTGTGAGTTCAGAGACTATTTTAGTGAAATTCCTCTTAATTTTCCATGTCTAGCGTGCACCTCAATGGGTCAGTACAAGAAAATCTGAGGCATACGTGCTCAATCCCATGATAAGTGCAGTATATTTTCAAACACTAATATGAACAGAAGAGTTGTTAACTGATTTACGCGAAAATTCCACACTATACCTTATGGGTGAGGTTCCCACCCATCTAGTACGTCTGCCTTGTTACGATGGTAAAATATGTATCATCTGTCCTGTAGCGGAGACGAGTTTAATATGTCTGTCCCTGCTTATTTAATTTCTTATCGTATTTTTTCGCGGCTACCGGAAACGAGTTTCGTGTCTGTAGTGAGAAAGACAAGTTTCATCACGAAATAAACCTGACCATGTGCCTACTACCAACAAGTGTCACTGAAGTAATAACAGTACAAATCGAATTCCTTTGTTTTTATTGTCCCACGTTGCACGTAAAACACTACCCTATCGATCGCCAAACCCATACAGTCTTGTGTTAACATTTAAGCTCACTTCGCAGTTATACTGAAGTAACCACTGCTACGTTGCGTTTGCACATTAATTGAACAGGTTATCACTGATCACAGAAGCTTTTTGTTTTACGTTCTACTATCAATAAGCTGGCCGGTGTGGCCGAGTAGTTCTAGGCGCTTCAGTCCTTATCCGCGCGACCGCTACGCTCGCAGGTTCGAATCCTGCCTCGGGCATGGATGTGTGTGATGTCGTTAGGTTAGTTAGGTTTAAGTAGTTCAAGTTCTAGGGGACTGATGACCTCAGCTGTTAAGTCCCATAGTTCTCAGAGCCATTTGAACCATTTTAACCCATGCACATCTGTTAGTAACAATGTTAAGATGACACTGTTGTTGCCGTGGCGAAGCATGAAGTAGCCTACAACGAAACTGACACAGCTGTCCTGAAGTGGACAAACTGCGAGGTGGGGATGTGACGTTTTTCGTGCACGTTGGGGCACTTCACACACATTTTTAAGTGACAAAAACTGAAAACTGCCAGTTCATTTTTAAAACAACAAATTATACTGATACAACTAATTACTGACTCATTACGCAGACGCTAACGGCAAAACATCTTATTACAATGACATGTCGCGAAACCAACTATAGTAAGTAATGCCACTGTGTATTATCGTGCAGGGTGTCATAGATCAACCCGTACCATGCCAATGCTTTTTTCTGAAAAGATGAGTTTTTAGGGAAAAATGACGTTTCCTAAAAATCGTAGAGAACGGGGTCACCAGTGAAACTCACATTTTCTGGAATATGTTGCAAACTGCAGACAATGAGGCATGCAGATGGAGTTCAAATACAAAGATCGTCAAAATTTGTTTGGTGCAATAAAGCTCTCGAACCAGAAACATTTTGTGTGCAGTACGCTTTGTGCGTTGCGCCGATTCGTATAATCGAAAAAGCATATCCCTATTCCTTATAGCTTACGTAACGCCTAAGGAAAGTAAAAGGTATTTTATAAGGTAATAATTATACTTCAAAATGCAATTTTGAAACTATAGGGTTGAAAATGCTAGTCCTCTTATATCAAATTTTAAATATAATTTTTAGCCTTTTCTAAGTGAAAAGCCGTGACTTTTATTCTATAAATAATGTTCTAGTTCTTCATTTATTAGGAAAGAACACAATTACCACAAGCAGCTTCCTTTAATACACTGAAGAGCCAAATATACTGGTACACCTGATTAATATCGTGTAGTGTCCACTCGAGTACGCAAAAGTGCCGCAACACGACGTGGCATGGACTCAACGAATGTCTGGAGTAGTGCTGGAGGGAACTGGCATCTTTACTCCTGCAGGCCTGTCCATGAATACGTAAAATACGAGAGGATGGAGATGTCTTCTGAACAGCACGTTGCCAGGAATTCAAGATGTGCTCAATCAAGTTCATGTCTGGGGATTTTGGTGGCCAGCGAAAGTTTTTAAACTCAGAACAGTGTTCCTGGAGACACTCTGTAGCAATTCTGTACGTGTGGGTTGTCGCATTGTCCTGCTGGAATTGCCCAAGTACGTCGGAATGCACAATGGACATGAATGGATGCAGGTGATCAGACGTGATGCTTACGTACGTGTCACCTGTCAGAGCCGTATCTAAACGTGTCAGGTGTCCCATATCAGTCTAACTGCACACGCCCCACACCATTACACACAATTACAGAGCATCCACCATCTTGAACATCTGCTGACAAGCAGAGTCCATGGATACATGAGGCTATCTCCATACCCGTACACGCCCATCCGCTCGATACAATTTGAAACGAGACTCGTCCGACCAGGCAACATGTTTCCACTCATCAACAGCTGACGGCCCCAGGTGTGGCCTAAAGCTTTGGGTTGTGCAGTCATCAAGGGTACACGAGTGGGCTTTCGCCTCCCAAAGCTCATATCAATGATGTTCCGCTGAATGGTTCGCACGCTGGGACTTGTTGATTGCCCAGCCTTGAAATCTGCAGGAATTTGCTGAAAGGATGCACTTCTGTCACGTTGAATGATTCTCTTCAATCGTCGTTGGTCCCGTTCTGGCTGGTTCTTTTTCCGGTCACAGCGATGTCGGAGATTTGATATTTTACCGGATGCCTGATATTCACGGCACGCTCGTGAACTGGTGGTACGGGAGAATCCCCACTTTATTGCTACCTTGGAGATGCTGTGCCCCATTCCTAGTGCGCCGACTGTAACACGACGTACAGACTCACTTAAATCCTGGTAACCTGCCTTAGTAACACCAGTAACATATCTAACAACTGCGCCACCCACTTGTCTTACGTGGGAGTTGCCGATCGCAGTGGCGTATTCTGCCTGTTTACATATTTGTATATGTGAATACGCATGCATATACCAGTCTTTTTGGCGCTTCAGTGTATATGTGCAAAATGCTTCCCGTGTTGTTCTACACGCAATGGTACCCTGTTTATTTCCCTATTCATCAAAAATAAACAATTTATTCAAAGAAAAGCAGGACAGAAAATGTTTAATTATTCAAACATAATAATGTGAATCTTTTTATAATACTTGCCGATGAAAAATCTATATTATAATATAAACCTTTTTTACTGTTCCAACGTCGTAAACAAATGTCCTGCGTCTCCCACTATGGCGTAACAATAGTTATTTTACGTCACCCCTATAGTTTCACTCGTCATTTTGATTTATTTAGCATTGTTCCTAATGAGACTGAGTGGATTCCGTTCCATTCCTTTCGGCAACAGAAAAATATGAGTTGGTCACCGGATATCGAACATGGACTTATACGTAAGAAACAATTAACATCATTCACCGGACAAGGAATGTGACCACAGGATAGTAAAAAATGTTTATTTGAAGTAGGGTGTGTACGAATATGCTTTGAAGCATGACCTTTCTAAAACTTACCACAGAGTAAACCTACGGTCGCAGGTTCGAATCCTGCCTCGGGCATGGATGTGTGTGATGTCCTTAGGTTAGTTAGGTTTAATTAGTTCTAAGTTCTAGGGGACTGATGACCACAGATGTTAAGTCCCATAGTGCTCAGAGCCATTTGAACCACAGAGTAAACCGGAGAGATGAAGAGAATTAATAAACTCTGCATAAGATACAGAGTGACAATTACTGAGCTATATGAAAGAAAACGTAAATTCGTTAAAAAATACGGCGTGCACACACTTTATTCAAAATGTAAACGTTACTACAGATATTCGGATTTACGTTATGACATGTGTGATATGCCTGCCATCATTGGCGATGATGTGGCGCAGATAAATAGCGGAATTCTGCATGACCCGCCGAAGTGTCGGAACATCGATTCTCTCGATGCCCCCCTGAATAGCTCTTTCCAGGGCACCAGTGGTTTTGGGGTTATTGCTGTACACCTTGTATTTAATATAGCCCCACAAAAAGAGTAGGATGCGTTCAGATCCGGAGAATATGGCGGCCAATCTAGGCCCATGCCAGTAGCCTCTGGGTACCCCAGAGCTAGAATGCGGTCCCCCAAGTGCTCCTCCGGGACATCGAACACTCTTCGGCTTGGATGAGATCGAGATACGTCTTGCATGAACCACATCTTGTCGAAATCAGGGTCACTTCGGATAATAGGGAAGAAATCATCTTCCGAAACCTACACGTACCGTTCGGTAGTCACCGTGTCCCGAAGGAAAATCCCACCGATTATTCAGTGACTGGACGTTGCACTCTACACAGTCACCCATTGAGAGTGGGAAGACTTCTCAATCGCGTACTGCGGATTCTCAGTCCCTCAAATGCGCCAATTTTGCTTATTTCACGTGCAAATGTTCGAGAACAACAGGGCATGTGTGCAAGCGCATACTAATTCCCATCATGCCTCGGGCCAACAGTGCGGTCTGTACGTCCTAACGCAAACCGTTCAGAAGTTATGTGCAAATGTTCAAATGCTTGTGAAATCTTATGGGACTTAACTGCTAAGGTCATCAGTCCCTAGGCTTCCACACTACTTAACCTAAATTATCTTAAGGACAAACACACACCCATGCCCGAGGGAGGACTCGAACTTCCGCCGGGACGAACCGCGCAGTCCATGACTGCAGCGCCGTAGACCGCTCGGCTAATCCCGAGCGGCTCAGAAGTTATGACGATTTTATTTCATGTTGTTGTTTGTTGTTGTTGTTGTTGTTGTGGTCTTCAGTCCTGAGCCTGGTTTGATGCAGCTCTCCATGCTACTCTATCCTGTGCAAGCTTCTTCATCTCCCAGAACCCACTGCAACCCACATCCTTCTGAATCTGCTTAGTGTAGTCGTCTCTTGGTCTCCCTGTATGATTTTTACCCTCTACGCTGCCCTCCAATACTAAATTGGTGATCCCTTGATGCCTCAGAACATGTCCTACCAACCGATCCCTTCTTCTGGTCAAGTTTTGCCACAAACTTCTCTTCTCCCCAATCCTATTCAATACTTCCTCATTTGTTATGTGATCTACCCATCTAATCTTCAGCATTATTCTGCAGCACCACATATCGAAACCTTCTATTCTCTTCTTGTCCAAACTATTTATCGTCCATGTTTCACTTCCATACATGGCTACACTCCATACAAATACTTTCAGGAAAGTTTTCCTGACACTTAAATCTATACTCGATGTTAACAAATTTCTCTTCTTCAGAAACGCTTTCCTTGCTTTTGCCAGTCTACATTTTATATCCTCTCTACTTCGACCATCATCAGTTATTTTGCTCCCCAAATAGCAAAATTCCTTTACTACTTTAAGTGTCTCATTTCCTAATCTAATTCCCTCAGCATCACCCGACTTAATTCGACTACATTCCATTATCCTCGTTTTGCTTTTGTTGATGTTTATCTTATATCCTCCTTTCAAGACACTATCCATTCCGTTCAACTGCTCTTCCAGGTCCTTTGCTGTCTCTGACAGAATTACAGTCTCATCGGCTAACCTCAGAGTTTTTATTTCTTCTCCATGAATTTTAATACCTACTCCGAATTTTTCTTTTGTTTCCTTTACTGCTTGCTCAATATACAGATTGAATAACATCGAGGAGAGACTACAGCCCTGTCTCACTCCCTTCCCAACCACTGCTTCCCTTTCATGTCCCTCGACTTTTATAACTGCCGTCTGGTTTCTGTACGAACTGCAAATAGCCTTTCGCTCCCTATATTTTACCCCTGCCACATTCAGAATTTGAAAGAGAGTATTCCAGTCAACATTGTCAATAGCTTTCTCTAAGTCTACAAATGCTAGAAACGTAGGTTTGCCCTAGCGTAATGTAGCTTCTAAGATAAGTCGTATTGCATACTTTATTTCATATAGGTCAATAAATGTCACCGTGTAAGTGCATTTCAATAATTACCAGATAAAAGTAAATTATTGAGTTCTCTGCATGACATCGCAATCTCGAACCAGAAACCTCAGGCTAGGACGCACAGAAAGAGCAAATGTTTAGAATATGTGCAGCATTCGTAACTTTATCTGTCAGGAAATGGTCATTTATATTCACTGCCACCTGAATAAAAAGACTCCACTGAACTGTGGTATACTAAAATATATAACTGATGACGGAGTGACTTCTAAACACACACACACTGTGTGATAGCCAGACGGGGACGAGAGACGAAAAGCTAAGGTCAATACAGGTACGTTAGTAGCATTCTGAGGTGCTCGGCAGGTTATTACGATAGGGACTTGACTTGTATATGATTACCAGGTTAAGAGCAACACATTAAGAAAGTGATAGCGGACGCCCGTGAAAAATGCTGCAGTTTTTTTTTAGGCCTCTGGAGAGTTTTCGTGATACGGTAAAATGTGGGCGCGCGCAAGGCCAGCCTGGCGTTACGTGTAGCACGCACACCCTCAGTCTGAATGGGCTCTCGTAATGACTATAGATAATCAGTTATGACGCTCGAGGGACTCGGTTCCTTCCCGTTTGCGCTGCTGCTGCGGCCGGAAAGTACGCTTCGTGTGCGGCCGCACTCACACTGCACTCGTCCTCCGTTCGTATCTCAAGGTCCCAGTACTGTCCTCCACCACTCGCAGCGGCACTGTATACCTCCGCAGCCAATACGAGGGAAAAGTGGAGTGTACACAGAGCTGGTGATAGTACCCATGAAAAGTAACTTTTGTAGCGTAGCTACCATTTCGCAATAACATACGTTAAGGTTCAACTTTTGCTACGAAATGGTTTTGTTTGTTCGGCTTTTTGCAGCTGGTGTGTCAGAGTTTTTCGGTTAAACCCGTAGACAAGAACTTGTTCCGTCACGACATTATATAATTCGGAAAGTACCGGGTGATCAAAAAGTCAGTATAAATTTTAAAACTTAATAAACCACGGAATAATGTAGATACAGAGGTAAAAATTGACACACGTGCTTGGAATAACATTGGGGTTTTATTAGAACCAAGGAAAAAAAAAGTATTGCTAGACGCGTGAAAGATCTCTCGCGAGTGTCGTTTGGTGATGATCGTGTGCTCAGCCGCCACTTTCGTCATGCTTGGCCTCCCAGGTCCCCAAACCTCAGTCCGTGCGATTATTGGCTTTCGGGTTACCTGAATTCGCAAGTGTATCGTGGCTCTGAGCACTATGTGATTTGACATCTATGGTCATCAGTCCCCTAGAACTTAGAACTACTTAAACCTAACTAACCTAAGGGCATCACACAACACTCAGTCATCACGAGGCAGAGAAAATCCCTGACCCTGCCGGGAATCGAACCCGGGAACCCGGGCGTGGGAAGCGAGAACGCTACCGCACGACCACGAGCTGCGGATGATGTCCTCAGATATTAAGTCCCATAGTGGTCAGAGCCATTTGAACCATTTTGGTACCATCTCTAGATTATGTTTCCCTTCGCTATAAAAATAATGTATAGGCCTACAACTAATTTATCAAATTATGGGCATTGTATTGAGAAGCAATCTTGTTGAGCATGCTAAATTTATAATTTGGATACTACTTTGTTGTGTCTTTACATGTCTTCATTTTAGAATAATATGTCATCCACGGAGCCTATAGAAAATGTAGCATGTCATCTGCACCAAGCTTGTTACAACCCCACGGGCACGAATACAATCTTTTACTCATGAAGGGAAGGGAGGAAGATAACAATTTAACGTCTCGTCGACAGCGAGGTCGTTAGAGACGTAAGCTCCGCTTACGGAAGGATGGGGAAAAAATCGGCCGTCCGCTTTTCAAAGGAACCTTCCTGGCATCTGCCTTAAGGGATCTAGGGAAAACACTAAAAACATGAATCTGGATCGTCGGACGTGGATTTGAACTGTCGTCCTGCCGGGCAGTGTGCTAACCACTGCGCAACCTCGCTCGGTCTTGTACTTAGTGTGGCATGCAGACTGTCTCTGAGATGCTCTATGGGTGACGAATCGAGGGACGGGGCAGAGCAGTCAAGGCTCCGTACAAAAAAATGGTTCAAATGGCTCTGAGCACTATGGGACTCAACATCTTAGGTCATAAGTTCCCTAGAACTTAGAACTACTTAAACCTAACTAACCTAAGGACATCACACACACCCATGCCCGAGGCAGGATTCGAACCTGCGACCGTAACAGCCCCGCGGTTGATCCGTACATTACTCAATGCGTTGGTAGTGCTATTATAGGTCTTGGATTGTCCTGCTGGATTATGCCCACTGATACCCTCGTTATTAAGGTAAGACAACAGCTGTTACTATTCTTTCTACATACTGCCAAGCATTCAGCATCCCTTCACCAGTTGCAGAAACAGTCCAATTAGTGATATTCAATACCTCTACACATCATGATTCCAGGAGTGGGATACATACAACTCCAGAAAATCGCTGCTGCCTGTGATCTTTTACTGCTCGTCTATAGACACGTTGGCATCACTTTGACGGCCACGAAGTGGAGCAAGATTCGTCACTGAACACCACAGAATGCCACTCAACATCCCAGTTGACTCTGGATAACTGCCAAGCAAGTCTCTGTTCTCTGTGCTATGGTATCAGTGACGCACGACGTGTGGCGTCTCGAGAAAACAACAGTACTTGCTGTAAACTGTTCCCGACGGTTAGTGGTGACGCCTTGCCTGTTTCTTTCACCCGGATTTCACGTAATGTCATCCATCTATTAGTCAGAATGAGTCGAAAAATCTTATACTGTTATCAGGACATAGTTCTACTAGAAGGCCCTGTGCCTACGTTTCTTGCCAAGCTCTTGTCCGCAGTTCATTTCGTCACTACTCGTTCTGCATCGCACCATAGCTCACCGTCTGTGCGATCTCTCAGTGCCATGTTCCCGTGTCCCTCACGCCCATATTTCGACCTTCTCAGAGGTGGGAAGATGCGATAAGCAGAACATTCACATCTTCTCGACACTCATGTTGGACCTTCACTTGGGAAGTTCCAGTGTCTTTAATCAAGCCCACAGCTATCATACACTCACACTGTTGTTTATCTGTTGGGTTCAAATGGTTCAAATGGCTCTAAGCACTATGGGACTTACCATCTGAGGTTTTCAGTCCCCTAGACTTAGAAACTACTTAAACCTAACTAACCCAAGAACATCACAGTCATCCATGCCCGAGGCAGGTTTCGAACCTGCGACCGTAGCAGCCACGTGGTTCCGGACTGAAGCGCCTAGAAAAGCTCTGACATAGCGGCCGGCTTATCTGTAGGGATGACGGTTTTCTGAACGCACCAAAAATAAATTCACGTAAAGATGAAATTTTAATTAACATGTCCGACGCACATGGAAATACTAGAGTATTAGCTTGGCAGCGTTCGGTCAAGACGTTCGTAGTTCAAAGCGTTCCATTTCCTGCAGACATGTGCCAGGCTTCACACCAGTCTCACATTATCTGGAAGCCATCAGATACTTTCTTATCATTTTGTAACGGCTTTTCCTCCTTGTTCACAGCTCCGTTATATGCACAATATTACATCTATGCCACTAACGGTGGTCGCTGAAGCGTTTACATGTCTTACAGAAACAGACGACACTTACTTAACTCTATGCTGTATGTATTCCCACTGTTAGCTGAACTTGCAGAACTTCTTTTCATTTGAGACGAGATGTCTTAAGTGAGTTAAGGAACAATAAGCGTACGGAACACTGTCAAATTATTTCCATCCTTTTCAATACCAATATATTCTTAGTCCAAGTTACTACTGAAGTGAAGAAAAAACTGTATCTATACGAGACAAAATACTCGTGAAAATGAAATGCTAGCAAATAATAAACTGTAATTATCTGCAGATAAATAATAGAAGTTACGGAACATGCAAAACTAGCAGTTTTCTTATAAGTAGCTGTGGCCGCCCCAACAGAAGGAACATAAGGTGTATGAAGTTGCCACCCGACAAATGTAATGAGCGATCAGAGTGACAGAGTGAATAGTCTATCGTACTTTCACTACACGAACAATACACTACGGTACCTGAAAGGCGCTCAAATAAGCCCGCATACGGTTTCTACGAACCAGCACGTTGATCAAAGGCTTTTCATCATCTCCGTGAGCTATTCACCCACAATTTCAATGCCCTTACCTCGTTGGCGACGGCCATTCGCGTTACTGGTGGCTTCGTTGCCACTGCACAAGTCGTTCTTGTGTGTTTCGCAGTCGTAGCAACGTACGCCATTGAGTGCAAATGAACTAGGTTTACAAAGCGAGGCCAAGAAATAAAAAGCCTGAAGTAAATGAACTCTCAAAAAAGAGAGTAATTCCTTCACAGTAAATGAATGAAAATGCTTGGTAACTATTCGTCGAAAATGTCTTTACTTAAGGGAAGTTGTATTTGCCAACTGGCTATAGTGAAACCCAGAACCCTTTTTACAAGAATTAACGTTTTGAATTCAAATTTACCCCTAAATCGAAGGGCAGATACTAAGGTTTCTGAGAACTGTAGTACCCCAATCGAAAAATCTGCATACATTTAAACGCTGAGGACGTATAGAATATTCTAGCAGCAACGCGTGATCGTGATTGCAGATGTATGGCGTTGGAGTGGCCTCTTTTTCATGGTTGGAAGTGTCGGCCATACGTAATGCTTAGGTTATGAAGAGCTGACAGACGATATGGAACCGGGAAACCAAGTGTCATTATGTCTAATGGATTGCAAGGAATTAAATTCCATGTGTTAAAGTGGTGCAGAGTGCTTGATCTATGGGAAATGGGTTTATCACGAGTTTAGGTTCATACAAGCCATGCTGTTATGACAGTGATACACTTGTGGAGCCAGTAGAAAGAAAAGAATCGAGCCCACCGACTAGTGGATCGTGCAGTGTTTCAAGAGAATAAAATGGTTACTATCCGCCAAAATCCCGCTGTAACCGACAGTGCAGCCTTATCAATAGTGTCGGATAGGGGCTGACGCGTCTCAGGCGGTGTGGTCCAGTCTGCGTCGACGATTCTCGCTGTTACTGCTGTCTGGACCTTTATCACGCTCTCCGTCGTGTTTGCTTCCGTTGTTCAGAAAGGGAAAATTATTGAGACTGCAATGGACTCGTAGACGTCATCGCTGGCGTGCTGAGAGGCAAAATGTAGTGTCCCACTTTCGGTACTAAAGCAGTGGTCGTTATGTAAGTGTCATATTGTACAATGCTGACGGCAGTCTGATAGGCTAAATAATTAAGCAAAGCGGGAAACCGCCTAGTGCGTTGGTTCGAGGAGCGATTGCATACACTCTAAGACAAAAACAAAAATGATGATTACGATGTCAGAAAAATTAGAGAATTTATTCAAGAGAACGTGCTTCACAAAATGAGCGAGTCAACATCGCCCTGCTCCACCTCTGGACCTTTTGCAAGTAGTTATTCGGCTTGGCGTTGATTCAGACTATGAAATGAAACGGCGACCCAGACACTCACTCCTGGATGTCGGGCTTGGGTGGCTCAGATGGTAGAGTACTTTCCCGGGATATGCAAAGTTCCCCAGTTCTCGGTCCGGCTCACAGTTTCAATCTGCCGGGAAGTTTCATGTCAGCGCACACTCCGCTGCAGAGTGAAAATCTCATTCTGGAAATCACGCATTTCTTCAACGGAAATTGGCAGAGTAAAGAAGAATGTTTTGCATTACTTGTTGAACACCCTTCACACTGCTTGTCTTCGTGCATTTTAAGCCCTGCCTTGACTAACAGGATCACCAGATCTCTCCCCAACTGAGAACGTTTGGTGCATTGTAGGCAGGGCCTTGCAACTAGCTCGAGGTTTCGACGATCTGAGCCGGCCGCGGTGGCCGTGCGGTTCTAGGCGCTCCAGTCCGGAGCCGCGCTGCTGCTACGGTCGCAGGTTCGAATCCTGCCTCTGGCATGGGTGTGATGTCCTTAGGTTAGTTAGGTTTAAGTAGTTCTAATTTCTAGGGGACTGATGACTTCAGATTTTAAGTCCCATAGTGCTCAGAGCCATTTGAACCATTTTTGAAACAGCAAACACTTCGGCTCCCTTTGTTACGGAAGCACCCACCGTACGAGAGCAGTTGAGTCCCATAGGGCTCAGAGTCATTTGAACCATTTTGAACGATCTGATGCACCGACTGGACGGAATGCGGTACGCTATCTCAATTGGGGAAAGATCCGGTGAGCTTGTTGGTCAAGGCAGGGCTTAAAAGGCACGAAGACAAGGAGTGTGAGGGGTGTTCAACAAGTAATGCTACACATTTTTCTTTATTCTGCCAATTTCCGTTGACGAAATGCGTGATTTACAAAATGAGATTTTCACTCTGCAGCGGAGTGTGCGCTGATATGAAATTTCCGGGCAGATTAAAACTGTGTGACTCGAACTCAGGACCTCTGCCTTTCGCGGGAAAGTGCTCTACCATCTGAGCTACCCAAGCACGACTTACACCCCGTCCTCACAGATTTAATTCCACCAGTACCTCGTCTCATACCTTCCAAACCTCACAGAAGCTCTCCTGCGAACCTTGCAGAACTAGCACTCCTGGAAGAAAGGATATTGCGGAGACATGGCTTAGCCACATTTTAGAATTTATTTATTTATTTCATTTCATTAACAGTACAGAGTAACCCACCGCCTTGAAATGCAAGGTGGGTCGGACGCTTCTGAATCTAATAGCAAAGACTTCTTATTTTTTATCAGAACTCTGGAGCTAAGAGCTGATTCCGTATGCGTTATCTTTCGGAACATAAAGTCGTCAGAGTGGTGTCGCAGGAAAGCACACGGCTGCACATGATCAGACAGTGGCTTCCTGTGTCATTTACTCGGAGAGACATAATACAAGTATCGATGGACCTGATTCATACCATGTAAACACATCCACTTGCGAATATCTTCCCTACGTGCCTACACAGTGTCAAGTTGGTAAACGTGTTCCAATACCTTCTGTAGTGTTCAATGTTCTCATGCCATTACCAATGTGTTCCGTGAATTACTTGTCGAGAGGACTTCTTTTTTTCATGCTTCTGGCGTCCAAAGATAGTGTGTCCCTGCGGCAACGGTAATCTCAATTCTTTGTGCCGTGCATTGGGCAAAGGTAAACGTGTAAGATGGTAGTGTCTGTACACCATGGTCAATAGTATGTTATGCCTGCTCTTCCGGTGTCGTTCAGCGTAACACTGGCGAGAGGTGTAATCCACCTATTCGCTGTTACAATCTGCGCTGGCCTAGGAGCGACTTCTTAGCATCAACAGGTTGTTGACCCGGTAGTGTAGGCTGGCAGCGGCGTCATTCCCCGAAGAAAGGCGTACTTGACACACAATGGATGCATTGGGACGTGAAATGCGGAATAACTGGACTACTTCAGACACGAAGTGTCCTACAAGTCACGCACTTAACGATCTGTCCGCAATCAAATGCAGAGAAATCGCACATGTTGGCCCTCCTGTGCTTCACTGTCACGCTGACGAATGTTACAAGTTCTAATGGCATTCCATTCATGTGATACAATCGCCGCAACATCAGGAGTGCTCCCTCTAACACAACGATTACCTAGAGTTCAGTTGGACATTGGTTTAAAAAAATATTAACAAGCAACAGCTGGGCTGTAGATGTTTTACATCACTATAATTCAAAACTGTCTCTGTATCCAGGCCTACTAATGATCAAGATACATCAATTCAAAGTTACAGGACTTCTGTTCTACGATTTATGTCATCAGAACGATAAGAGTTACAAAAATGGTTCAAATGGCTCTGCGCACTATGGGACTTAACATCTGTGGTCATCAGTCCCCTAACTTTCGGGATTCAGTGTGCAAAATAGACCCAACCTATCTTGCAGATTCTGACATGTTTCTCTGCTTAAAATGGAAACCAATGAGAAATATATTAACACAAATACAGAGGCATTACAATACTTACGACCTCTCGATGCACTTGTGATAAAGTTATTTGGAAATCAATAAATGAATGATAGTGTTTTAGCACTGAAAAGTGTATGAGAGCGGGGTAAGGAACAATGGAAAAGGCGCAGAGAAAGAGTTCCTGTTAATTAAAATTTGTTTGTATTGTGTTTGAATATGGTGGGAAATACGATAAATAGACTGTCAATTTGAACTGGAGGATAATTTTGTTTATGCATCTGTCTGCGGTGGTCGTATTTACTGTTATTCGCCTAAACGGATGTAATGGAATTTCGTGCTGATGGAGAAGTATTTGTTTCTATCAGTTTACCATCGAGGAAAATCATCCTAAGTTGAGGAAGGTTAAGATTATTCCACTCGTAAATTTTTAACAGTTAAGATATGGGTACATGAAAATTCAGATGTCATCTACATCTTTCGCAGTTTAGTTGATAGGCGTAAAGGTTACCACAGGATTGTAGCTGTGAATAAAAATATCGAGAAAGTTTACGGTAGTGGACCGGTGTCGATTTAAATGCACAAATTATTGGAAACAATAGTCATATTAGAAGAAAGAACAGGGTAAATTTTACACAAATAGCTATGAGATAACGTTGTGCAAGATGTAGGCTGCATTTCAGTAATGCTGATCACATCGAATGCGACAGAAAGTTACTCGAAAATGTTCGAATAATTTTAAAACGAGCGCATATGAAATTGTGCAGTGATAATTTAATGTGGATGAGATGTGGTTGAAGCAAAGCCAGAAACAAAATAGCAATAAAAACAGCAGTGGCTGCAAGTTTCTGCGCCTGCACCAGAATGAACAATCTCGATTTAGTTTACCGTAAAGGTAATGGCCACTGTGTTTTTGAGATGCAAATGTGATTCTTCTTTCTGCTTACTTTGTCAGGCGTTAGATAATAGCTGGTGAATATTACGTAAGTGATCTGAAAAAAATGAGATGAAAAAGTACTAGACGAGAAGCTTGGATTTCAAAAGAAAGAATAGCCACATTTTTGGGACAATATAGGATTACGTTCCAGGAAAAGTGCTTTGAAAATTGTAATAACAATTGTTTGAAGATCCATGTGATTCACAGGGTTTGGTGTCCTCTGGTTTGTAGTTACTCACCCCATTCTCCTACAGCTTAAAGAAACTGTGAATGGAAAACGTACTGCATCCATCGCTGATGAGGTACTTTGTAGACCTTCGAACTTCAGGGACTGGATCTAAAAGCAAATGACGAGCACTGACCAGAAGATGGACTAGGTCGAAAATGAGTTCATGTTTGAAGTGAAATAAGCTGAATTTTAATGATGTCGAATGGAGGCCGAAAATATTTCACATTATGCTCGCAAATACTTGATACTATCATACAATGATAAAATGAGGTAAACTTCTGGAAACAGTTTTACGAAGCCTGCGTCTCTACGAACAAGTGTAGACTCATATCGAGGCGGAATAGACAATGAGAGAATAAGACTTATGAATATAAAAATGAAGTAAAACTAACAAAAATAAAAAAAAGTGGAAAGTAAATTTACTGTGACAAAAACAAAATAGTACCCAAAATAAAGGAAGTGTGTTCGAAAATGTACGTCTTTACGACATGTGAAACGAATACATGCTGCTGGGTAAGAGTGAATACCTTGGACCTCGGTCATATCGCATGCTTTGATCCCCATTTATAAACTGCTCACTCGTTGGTGGAGACTTGCTGCCCAAGTTTGCATCAGTCTCCGACAGCGCCATGCTGAGATCATCCAGTGTGTGAGGAGGGTTCCTGTGACGATGCGCTGCCAGTTTCAACTGGTCCCAAGCGTGCTCGTTCGAGTTCGCGTCAGAGAATAGCACAGGCCATTCCAGTCGAATGATGCCTGAGTCTTAGAGGATGTGTTGCGCGCAGTGTGCTCGTACATTATAGTCTTGAAAGACGAAAATTCATCGCCTAAATTTAGACCTTAGGACTGTACAGGAGGTTGTTGGATCTAGTCTCGATGCTGCACAGCCCTCTAAGTACCCTCGAAAGCGACGAGAGGCGTCCGGCATCCGTGTCTGATACAGGTCCCAAACATGACTGGCCCAGTTCCCTAGTGAGACATGGAGTTGCATGCTAAGAAATGCATTGACACCTGACTGCTTCGATATTCTGCTACGACAGTCATTAATCGTCAAAAGAATATTTGCTGAAAATCGCACGACGACACAGATGAAGATTTCGTGTCAGGAGTTCCCATCGTCTTTGCGAACCAAGGGGCTTGATGTTTAGATTGTTGCCAAAAAACTAGTGCGCAAAATGGCTCTGAGTACTATGGGACTTAACATCTGAGGTCATCAGTCCCCTAGAACTTAGAACTACTCAAACCTAACTAACCTAAGGACATCACACACATCCATGCCCGAGGAACGATTCGAACCTGCGACCGTAGCGGCAGCGCGGTTCCAGACTGTAGGGCCTAGAACCGCTTGGCTACTCCAGTCGGCTGTTTCCCGTTACAAATGAAATCATTTTTAAAGCGGGATCTGACGTGCCCATTGGAAAGAGACATCCCAAACTAGTCTTGTCCAATATTATTTTTATCGAAATGTATTAACAGGGATAGTGCCACACTATGAATATGCAGTACCCCAGCAGAGCTGTTGCATGGCTGTAGTACTGGTTAGTCATCGTATTCTATGTATAGGACTAGCCTAACCTGGGACCTCTCTTGTCCGCAGCTCGTGGTCGTGTGGTACCGTTCTCTCTTCCCACGCCCGGGTTCCCAGGTGTTGTGTGCTGTCCTTAGGCTAGTTAGGTTTAAGTATTTCTAAGTTCTAGGGGACTGATGACCATAGATGTTACGTCCCATAGTGCTCAGAGCCATTTGAACCATTTTTTTGGGACCTCTCTTTCGAATGGGCACGTGAAATTTCGTTTCAGGCATCATTTTATTTGTAACGGAAAACAAACCGACACTTTCTGTCGACACTGCATGTGGCATGAGAGACGTGATGAGTAGTATTTGTTTAGTATGTAGACTTTCCCGGCATATTAGTATATAAAATTCTTGTCGGGTTTCCAGGTGGATCAAACTGTCAAGGTCCGAAGGGATCCTGTACTTTGAAAACGTACGGACTTTGGTTAAACGAGCATATGCTGCCTCGGATTCTCAGAATTTACCGCACGAGCTGCAACATCTTAAGAAAGTGTTCAATAATAACAGCTATACGGACCGACAAATTCGACGTGCTTTTGAGTTTTTACCTCTACCTGAACCCTCTGAAGACACCTTTAGGTCTTTGGCTTTTCTTCCGTATGCTGGGAATGTGACCGCTAAGATAGGTAGACTTTTGAAGAAATATGAGATCAGATGTGTTTTTTGTCCGCCAGCTAAGATTCGAGCACTTCTTGGCTCTGTTAAAGATGATTTAGGTCTGAGGAAATCTGGCGTTTACAAAATATAGTGTGAGTGCCGGAAAATTTACATCGGCCAAACTATTCGTACCGTCAACCACAGGTGTACTAAACATCATCGCCATACGCGATTACTACAACCAGATAAATCTGTCGGGAATGAACATTGCCTTACAGAGTGACACAGGATGCTATACGATGAGACGAAAGTAGTTGCAAATGCTTTGCGGTACTGGGATTGTGTTTTAAAAGAATCTGTTGAAATCAGACTATCAGATAATATCATTAATCGTGATAATGGATACCCGCTAAGTAAAACGTGGAATCCTATTTTGTCGGATATAGAGAAACAACGGCATCTGAATCGGCCGGCTATGAATAATCATTTGTAACGACGTATCGTTTTCAGCAGTATTCACCACTGGAGGCACTGCAACTCTTTTTTGGTTCCAGGGGGCAGCTGGAATGTTTTAGCGCGTGCGCGCTGTATCTAGCACATGCGCTGTTGTACTTCCGATGCATTTAAAGCTGCAGTTATTTGCAAGTGGAATCAGTTATCGGCGAAAGCAGCGTAGCTTTTCTCATCTGATGATGTTCAGATGACAGTTTGATCCGGCTGGGAACCCGACAAGAGTTTTATATAGTATTTGTTTAGGTTGAATCCAGCTACACATTGCAAACATTAAACTGCGGTTATCTTCCGAAAGGGCAGAGAAAATGCGCCTGACGAATCGTAGGTGGGATACAGTGTACGTTGATAAGTGATTCTAGGAAGTGATTAAAGCTGAAATCGCAATTGGATATGGAAAGTGATCTTATACAGGGTGTAAATTATTTAAACAGAAACTCTGGGAGGTTGCAGGGGACATCAAAAGAAACATTTTTCCCTAATGTCATTTTTTCCTATGACAATTATTTAAACCAGTGGAGGCTGTATTACGTTCTTCAGTTGTTAGACGCCGTATTACAGTCTTCAGTTGTAGGCAACTGCTGTCCACCAGTGTAGTAGGGCATTGTCTCTTTTTACTAATGGAGCGATACACTTGGAGTGAGTCACTGATATGGTTGGTGCGTACTATGTAGCACACCACAACGGACGAGCTGCACAGCCGGTTTATCAACAATAATATCCTAATCGCCGTATCCTGCATCGTACGACCTTTGCTGCTGTGTACCAACGTCTGCATGAGACCGGGTCATTTAGCAGATTACCTGGACAGGGACGACGTCGCACGGTAAGAACGCTGCAATTTGAGAAGCTGTCTTGCAGCATGTGGAGCGGGATCATTCAATCAGCACTCATGAAATCGCACGTAACATGGGGATGAACCAGACAAATGTAATAACAGTCCTTCGAGGGCAATTGTTACATCCATTTCCCTTACAGCGTGTCCACAACCAGGAACCAGTTGATTATCCACCCAGAGCACAGATTTCGCAGTGGTACCTGGAACAGTGTGAAATGCATCCTACATTTCCATTCTCTGTGTTGTTTACCGATGAAGCAAGATTCGGGTGTGATGGAGTCTTCAACATGCACAATTCGCATGTTTGGAGTGAGGATAACCCACATGCCACAGTTACTAGCGCTCATCAAGTGCGGTTCTTCGTTAATGTGTGAGTCGGTGTTGTTGGGGACTGTTTAATTGGGCCGTATCTGCTACCTAGGCCATTAAATGGCAGGTAATATTACATTTTTCTCGCCAGAACATTGCCAGAATTGCTGGAAGACGTACCGCTCCCTACAAGACAACGCATGCGGTTAAAACATGACGGGGCGCCGGCACATTTCAGTCGTCGTGTGCGTCAGTTCCTGGATCGACGGTTCTCAGAAATGTGGATTGGCAGAGTTGGTCCTGTACCATGGCCTGCTCGATCCTCAGGTATGTCCCATCTGGACTTTTGTGTGTGGGGAGAGATGCGAAAGCTTGTTTACGCGACTCCTGTTGTATTAGAAGTGGATCTGGTTGCCCGAATAGTAGCAGCTGCAGGAACAATTCAGGATATTCCTGGGGTTTTTGCCCGTGTCAGACAGAACATGATCCGACGGTGTAACCTTTGTTTACGTGTCAATGGAGGCATTTTTGACAATCTACTGAAATGTCAATTGGGTTGTGTTAATGTGTTGTCTCTTGGTCATAAAAAAGTGGAAAAGCGTTTGTTGGTTTAATTAATTTGCCGCCAGAGAAATCTTCTTCTACCGGTTTAAATACTCCTCATAGGAAAAAATGACACTAGGGTAAAGTATTTGTTTTGATGTCCCCTACAACCTCCCACAGTTTGTCGGTTTAAATACTTTTCACGCTGTATACAGCATTTTTCATAAAACATACATCACGAGAGATAAGTAACCTTGCCAGACGACGGAACGAATAAACAACGAATTAGATCCCTTACTTACGGAAATATTATTTTGCTAACGTTTATGCCGGCAGAGCTTTGCGGGGCAGTATTTTCGTTTCCCAGTGTTGAGCCAGTCGGTTGTGTTATAGGGAAGCCGTCTCTGGCATGCAGCTCGCCATCTGCCGCCGCGCTCCATCCATCATGCCGCGTCGCCAGGCAGCGACGCACCCAGCCGTGAAGTTGTAGTGCTGCCTAAGCTTTCTCAACGTTCCCACCAACCTAAACTTTAGTTGATCCCTTGTAAAATAATTTAGAAAAGCACTGTTCGTGATAACACTGTTGTCCCTTATTAGGACTATCTTTGCAGGACAGCGTCATTACATCGTATGGCTATTTCCTGAAGATGGATGAGGAAAAGTGTACAACAACAGAGAATGAATACAAAGTCATTAACACGCATATTGCTCTATTTTGGTACTTGTGTACACCGATGAGTCAAATAATTTTGACCAACTGTATAATAGCCTATTGTCCGCTTTTCAAACCCGATACAACATACACTACTGGGCATTAAAATTGCTACACCACGAAGATGACGTGCTACAGACGCGAAATTTAACCGACGGCAAGAAGATGCTGGGATATGCCAATGATTAGCTATTCAGAGCATTCACACAAGGTTGGCGCCCATTTTGACACCTACAAATTGCTGACATGAGGAAAGTTTCTAACCGATTTCTCATACACAAACAGCAGTTGACCGGCGTTGCCTGGTGAAACGTTGTTGTGATGCCTCGTGCAAGGAGGAGAAATGCGTACCATTACGTTCCCGACTTTGATAAAGGTCGGATTGTAGCCTATCGCGATTGCGGTTTATCGTATCGCGACATTGCTGCTCGCGTTGGTCGAGATCTAATGACTGTTAGCAGAATATGGAATCGGTGGGTTCAGGAGGGTAATACGGAACGCCGAGCTGGATCCCAACGCCCTCGTTTCACTAGCAGTCGAGATGACAGGCATCTTATCCGCATGGCTGTAACGGATCGTGCAGCCACGTCTCGGTCCCTGAGTCAACAAATGGGTACATTTGCAAGACGACAACCATCTGCACGAACAGTTCGACGACGTTTGCAGCAGCATGGACTATCAGCTCGGAGACCATGGCTGCGGTTACCCTTGACGCTGCACCACAGACAGGAGCGCCTGCGATGGTGTACTCATCGACGAACTTGGGTGCACGAATGGCAAAACGTCATTTTTTCGGATGAATTCAGGTACTGTTTACAGCATCATGATGGTCGCATCCGTGTTTGGCGACATCGCGGTGAACGCACATTGGGAGCGTGTATTCGTCATCGCCATACTGGCGTATCACCCGGCGTGATGGTATGGGTTGCCATTGGTTACACGTCTCGGTCTCCTCTTGTTCGCATTGACGGAACTTTGAACAGTGGACGTTACATTTCAGATGTGTTACGACCCGTGGCTCTACAATTCATTCGATCCCTGCGAAACCCTACATTTGAGCAGGATAATGCACGTCCGCATGTTGCAGGTCCTGTACGGGCCTTTCTGGATACAGAAAATGTTCGACTGCCTACCTGGCCAGCACATTCTCCAGATATCTCACCAATTGAGAACGTCTTGTCAGTGGTGGCCGAGCAACTGGCTCGTCACAATACGCCAGTCACTACTGTTGATGAACTGTGGTATCGTGTTGAAGCTGCATGGGCAGCTGTACCTGTACACGCCACCCAAGCTCTGTTTGACTCAGTGCCCTTGATTATTACTGCATGGCGCTCCGTGACCTGTCCTCCATGGCTCCATCGCCCGAGCGTCAAGCGGAAGTCCATCGCATTCAGGAGTGCATTTTATCGGTACTGAGATGTCGTTTGGAGGACTTTAGATCCGTGCTCGGTGCTTGGACAACGTCGATGGAGAACGTATTTTCATGCATCATGTGTCCAGAGGACATGTTCTTAATCGTCTGTCCTGGATCACAGTGCTCCAGGATGGCAATGATCCGCCATTGACGTCACAACAGGACATTGCTGCTGGGTTTCTGGAGCAGTACTACCTCCTTTTTACTGGCGCGTCGACGGACAAACGGACAGGAAAAGAAACTTTTGCGACAGATGCAAACGGGAGTGGATGCTCCGGATGCAGAGGCGTTATTGGAACCGCTAACGGAAGGTGATATACGGAGGGCACTCATGAAGCGTATGGCGCATAAGTCCCCTGGGCCAGAAGGGTTGAATTTTATCGCGACTTTTCAGATTTAATGATGTCTCAATGGGTGTTGACGTATAATGAGTTATTGAGCCCTGACACGGACGTCCCGTCGCAATTGTGGGGCAGTGTCAGCGCCCATCAATTTCGACCGCTCACGATGCTCAATACTGTCTACAAGATCTTTGCGCGAATGTTGGCGGCAAGGCTCAATATCCAAGACATTACCACCAGACTAGGCTTCTCTAGGGGTTCGGAGCAAGATCCATTCTATCCTAGACGAATATCGTGACACCATTTCTCTGACGGAATCTTGTCGCATGCATGCAGCGTTCGTATCATTGGATTTCGATAGTGCCTTTGAAAGGATCAACCACGATTTCCTTGACTCTACCATAAGACGCATGGCCATACCTTATGGTTTTACAACATCAAAAAAGTCTTGCATCACCTCGGTTCCGTGAGTTAGCAGCACGCCCTCTTGCATAGATGCATGCCTGCATTCGTCGTGGCATACTATCCACAAGTTCATCAAGGCAGTGTTGATCCAGATTGTCCCACTCCTCAACGGCGATTCGGCGTAGATCCATCAGAGTAACAGCCAGTGAAGAATCGCTATTACGGGGCACAGAAGCAGGAGGATCCTGCTCCATGGGATCCACAGAAGCATCTGATTGCTTATGCGGTCGGTCTGTGGAGTCCAGCGCTGACAAACGGTTGCTGATGCGCACCGGCACCACGGAGGCCAGACGGGCTAAGGTATCACGTGGCGACCCCCTCGAAGAGGGTCTTTAAGTTGGCAAAGGAGAAGACCGTTTGCCTTTGGTGGCCTTTTTGGAGCCTATCCAGTTAGAGAAAAAATTGGTTGTTGTTTGGCTGGAGGGACAGAGGAAGTCTTCACAGGATTACTCCTCCTGTCCTTTCCGGCCTACCAGTTGTGTACCTGGTGGCTTCGCCCACTGAAGCGAGTGGTTGACGGCTTGTTGCACAGCTGGAATGGGGGATGGCGATGCTACCTCGACACTGGGCGATTTCACAACCTCAGAGCTCAGTTGGAGGTCACATGTCAGCGTGGCCACATCCTTCATGGAGCAAGGCTAACAAGAACAGAACTATAGGTGCCATATGGGAAAACGCAGGGTTTGTAACTAGCCAGTACCTTGCGAGCGACTGGGAAAGGCACTTTTTCCTTTACACAGATCTCTTGGACGGCCCGCTCATCAAGATACATGAGTCAATCCAGAGAGGAGGCGGCATGGCCGCCATTGCAGATGATACAGCGGGGAGAAGGAGGTGGATAATCTCCCTTGTATGCGTCCCTACCACAGGTTACACATTTGGCTGGGTGTAGACAAGACGTTCTAGTGTGGTTGAAACGATGACACTGGTAACAGCAGATTGGCTTTGGAATGTACGGCCGGACTGTGATAATTCCATAGCCTGCTTTGATCTTGAACGGAAGCACCACTCTATCATAGGTGAGAAAATGAGTTTGGGTGGGCACTAAGGAGGAACCTACCTGTTTCATTACACGACAGACGGCTATGACACCCTGATCAGAGACGTAAGACTGAATTTCGGCCTCGGTTAGAGCGTCGAGCAGCCTGGTGTAAATTACACTACGGGAAGAATTCAAAGTTCAATAGGCCTCAAAATGAACAGGGTAGCTGTGTAGAAGAGAGGCAGCAAGGATTTGTTGTGCTTGTGAATCAGAAGTGTCTTCAAAAACAAAGTGCCGTTCCGTAAACGAGAGCACGGTTTCACAGGGACAGCAATTGCATCAACACCTTTCTGAATAATAAACGGATTTACTGTGGCGAAGGACAGACCTTGTTCAGTACGTGAGACTATGAGAAACCATGGTGCAGTGGGAAGGGTCTTTGAATCATTTGCCTCATTACGTTTACGTTTCGTAGACATTGATTGGGAAGATGTTTGACTCATTGCGAGAAAATCTCCCGTGATTGCCAGCATCTCTGATGGCGCGGTCCTCCCAACTGGGAGCCCCCTTCACAAGGGGGCGAACCCACCTTGGGTGACTGTTCACACCTCAGGTCACACCTGCCGAACACCTAACAGACGGACCAATCGGCAATTTGGGAAGGTTGCAGCTCAGGTAATCACCCTCGCTGGGCCTGGCCTGTACCAGGGGATACTTGCGAATCCTACCTGTCGACCCGGGGCTGGGAATTACGCATTACCCAGTCACCTATTACGCGTCAGACGCATGGGCCGGCCGTCAGGAGCACACAGGGAGGAAGAAGAAAAAGAGGAACCTCAAATGCCGAAGCGGAGGAACGAGAGGAGAAGGGAAACAAAGAAAGGAAAAGGGAGAGAAAAACAAAGGGGAAACTGTTCCTACGTCAGCGAAAGACAGTGCAGAACATTCCCTGTAACACACTAGATATGTTCCCCAAGGGAGGGGAAAAAGAATAACAAGAGGATAGACAAGCAGCACGGAAGGGAAAAATGCTGCAAAGGCTGGGGGCCCGTGGTAGCCAAGCACGAACCTGCCAAAGAGTGGCGAGCCCTCTGGGAGGATCTGGCGCTGTGAATGCAAGAAAGAGATATAGAAATGTTTCCATATGTAACGTATTAGAAAGTGCATGAGTACCGGAGACATCGACGAGATGTTGCATAGTACCAGATTCTCGCCTAGTGACCAAAATTATATCTAATTTGTTCCACATTAAACTGGTTGTGTATTAACGCATTACAGTATGTAGCCAGTTTCGCTGCCATACAATAGTTCGAGCCCTCAGTGGACCCTTCGGAGTAGCTGCTCTTTAATTATGACCACGCGGTAGATTTAGAGTAGAGCAGACGTTACACATCCTCTACACCGTACAGTGCTCGTACAGAAGTTTCTTTCTCAATTTCCAATCGTATTTAGACGCCATCATCTACACCAAGCAGGCAGTAGCTACCTTACTGAATGTTGCAATAAGGCATACTGATGAAACGAATGCTATTCGAAACCTTGTAATCGAAAATTCTAGGGTGGTTTTGTACCTTACGAACGTCGCAGTACATAAAAGTTTCTGTCAATGGGAGTCATTAGAAGAGATTGTATGCGGTAGACATGCTTCACGACAGAAAATGCTGCTGAATTACGCAGCGCAGTTTCTGCTACGGCCGCCTGATGTAGTTGCATGGCAAAGTCGCCTGTGAAAGTAGCAATCTGATTACGGCCCGTAGGGAATTATTCATGTAACCTCAACGCACCTCCCATGGACGCACTATCGACGAGATGCAAATAAGCCGCCAAAGTACACGACCAACTAAGTAATCAACTCTTTACGCTGCGTTGCGAAATTGTGATTTCGCTTTTTGTTTCTTTGCCTCGGAGGACTCTTCGTTGCAGCAACCGAATATTACTCTACTTTTACATATGCAGTTCCTCCTACAGTATTATTGTATTGTGTGGTTACTATCTAAGACACTTCGAGTACATAGAACACTCAGAAACTTTTTGAACCTACAGATAAAACACAAGATTCAAGAGACATCCTTGTATTTCTACATAGTCACCCTGAAAATCAGTACACATTGTCCACCTACACTAAATTAAGTAAAGATGAAGATGCCTTCAAGTGACTTACTCAACCAGTTATTGGGGAACCTATATTTGAAAATGGACTTTTCACTTTGTTCCATGGTGCCACTTGCAATTTTTCACAGATAAAAATAATTGTCAGATGTGAGAGAAGCGATATAAAACAGAAAAAATTTAAGATCGGTTGGTAATTGAAACGAGGACATTTGAGAATGCAGTCTTACTCTCAACCAATCAGCAACCAATAAAACAAGAGTCGTTACAGCATGTAAAACAAGGCACTATTTCGGATTCAGCCTCACCATTTGACGTGAATCCCTGTCAACGTAGTGATTATTCCAGGCACGAGAATATAAAATTATCGCTAGAAGCCAAATGCGGTGATCACGGAGGGCTTAGGAGCTATTATTAAACGAGGACATGCAGTTCTGCATCTACGATCCGAGACGTTTCTCAGGTGGTATTATTGTGATAGAAGAGACGTTTCTATTTTTGCAAGATGTGAAATTTTAGCTTGGACAACATCATTTAAAAATTAATCCGTTCCATCTTGGCGTGGTGTTACAACATCGCTACCATTTAGAAAGAAACAATTGTAGATTGCACAGTGTTCCTTATTAACTCAAGAACGACGCGTTTCGCCCTTTATTTTATCCGTAAGTTAAGTGTAATAATCTCGCGATTGTTGCTAATGTCGGTGTTTCTCTTTCATCGTTTACATACGGCTGCAGAATATTGAATCGTGTCTGTTCCTATAAATTATTTGTTAATGTCTCCAGTAAATTATAGTATACAGTGTACCAAGGGGAATGGTTAATATTTTTGGCACACTTTTAAGTTAAACAGTGGCTACTTGTCAGTGGGAAGTTACAGCCATTTGGAAATACGCGTATAAGAAACCATGCAAAACCATACAAAATTACGTTAATGGCACAAGTGGCTAATGACATGCATCACGAATCATTAAAAGAATGTACATTTAAAAATTTCACACACCGCCCATTGACTTTTACACAATTAGTATAACTCTTCGTAGTATTCCTTGTAGATCTCATGAACTTAACTTGGTGCATTTTATCACAGTATCGTAGTTCATAATGCGAACGAATTACTCATTTTTTGTAATCACTCCTCTGCGGTTCTTGTTTCTGACTTTGCCCTCCAATCCAAAGTCATCCAGAGTTGCAGTAACCAAGGAATATAGCCCGTCCAGTCGATACATAAGGAATAAGATATGGGAAAGCTTCGCTACACTGAAATATTTTGTGCAGCCTTGTGCAGAAGGTTTCAGTCGCAATTAATTTAGTGATAAGGCTTCATAACTGAACCGGGTAAAACAATACGCCGAACTAACCGATGGTATGTCCACATCACACTGCACATTTATATAAAAAAGATTTTGAAAATTGTCTCTACTCAAGTGTATGTGGATTTTCGTCGCATTAGCGATGTGTTGGTGTCACTAGTGAAAGTAGCCCTATGACATGACAGAGATAAACGAATTGAGAGGCGATTAGCAGTTTCCCATTGACAAACTTACTGCTGTTCAGTTTAATCTCCAAAATAGTTTGTTGTTGTGTGCACTTTTTTATGGGGAACAGTGCGGCGTGTTAGGAAACTCACTTAAAATGTGCAATAAAATTTTAAGGCATCCACAGGAATACTGCCAAGGGTGTTGAGGAGGGGAGGGGGGGGGGTTAGTGTAAGGAGAAGTAGCGAAATAACAACGCTTTTTATCTAACAGAATCGGTAAGTATGAAGAGAGATCCACAAAACTCATTAGATCCCAAAAGATTAATAGTTATCCACCCAATATTTTTTATATGTGAGCTCCTGTGTTATCTAAAAGTAAACGTGTTAGTGTGCATTTATACTAACAATACATTTTCTAACATTAATTTGATCATAGTAATGTAATTATTTTAAACTTAATGATTTGGATTTACAGTTTCTTGTAATTAAATTAAGCAAAAGGAAAGGTAGGAGTATGACAAGAGTCTGGTTGACAAACTGGTCATTAATAATCAAGAAATCACTAGCTCGGAATGGGGAAAGATGGGTTAGAAAACTGGCCGTGCCCTTTCAAGAGAACCATCCCGGTATTCTCTGTATAAAATTTAGAGAAATCATGAAAAACGTAAACCTGGATGGCCGTACGGGTATATTAGCTCGCCAACCCACGAATACGACTCATTGATCATTTCAATTGCTTCAGCTGTATGTAAACAGTGTATACAGCTGTGATCAAAACAAAAACAACAATAAACCACTCTCCTGATAGGCTGTAGGCAGTTGCATTGCTTATAAACAGCCAAAATTACCCAGATCATTACGTTTATGTATTTATATTGTAATAGTGTATGAAAATACGTATAATTAAAATTTGTTTAAACTCATTAGGAAACTAGTATCAGGAATTTTGTATTGTTACATGGAATTGTAGTGGAGCTGTAGGCTGAGGATGGAGATGGAAGAATGGACTGACAGTTGATGACTTCAACACCAGTTGGAAAGTCTGGAGTTTTGCCATGCAGGACAACAATCACGGACAAGGGACCAGTCAGAATGGGTTGCTTTTACCAGAACACACACAAGTAGCCCCTACTTGTGTGTGTTCTGGTAAAAGTTGTGAGTGTAATCATCTTCCATCTACACGTGTTTATGAAATATATAGATGTTGTGTTTGTTCTATTTGTAACCATGAGAGGTGAAAGTCCTGCGATAACACAGAAGTGCCAGAATACGACGTGGCATGGAATCTACTGATGTCTGAAGTAGTGCTGCTGGGAACTGACACCATGAATCCTGCAGGGCTGTCTATAAATCCCTAAGAGCGCGAGGGGTGGAGGTCTCTTCAGAACAGCACAATGCAAGGCATCCCAGATATCCTCAATAATGCTCAGTAATGGGGAGTTTCGTAGCCAGCGGAAGTGTTTGGACTCAGAAGAGTGTTCCTGGAGCCATTCTGTAGCAATTCTGGAAGTGTGGGGTGTCGCATTGTCCTGCCAGAATTGCCCAATTCCCTCGGGATCATCAATGGACATGAATGGATGCAGATGATCAGACAGTACGCTTACGTACGTGTCACCCGTCATTCGTATCTAGATGCATCAGGTGTCCCATATCACTCCAGCTGAACACGCCCCACATCATTACGGAGCCTCCGCCAGCTCGAAGAGTCCACTGCTGACAGTCAGGGTCAGTGGATTCATGAGGTTGTCTCCATACCTACGCACGTCAATCGTCTCGATACAATTTGAAACGAGTCTCATCCAACGAGGTAACATGTTTCCTGTCATCAACAGTCCAACGTCGGTGTCGACGGGCCCAGGCGAGGCGTAAAACTTTGTATCGTGCAGTCATCAAGAGTACACGAGTGGGCCTTCGGATCCGAAAGCCCATATCGATGATGTTTCGTTAAATGATTCGCAGGCTGACACTTGTTGATGGTCCAGCACTGAAATCTGCAGCAATATACGGGAGGGTTGCACTACTGTCACGTTGAACGATTCTCTTCAGTCGTCTTTGGTCCCGTTCTTCCAGGATCTTTTTCCGGCCACAGCGATACCAGAGACTCGATGTTTTACAGGATTCCTGATACTGTATTCACGGTACACTCGTGAAATGGTCGTACGGGAAAATCTCCACTTCATCGCTACCTTGGAGATCCTGTGTCCCATCGCCCGTGCGACAATTATAACACCACGTTCAAACTCACTTAAATCTTGATAACCTGCCGCCGTAGCAGCAGTAAGCTATCGAACAACTGCGCCAGACGTTTGTCTTGTATAGACGTTGCCGACCGCAGCGCCGTATTCTGCCTGTTTACGTATCTCTATATTTGAATAAGCATGTCTATACGAGTTTTTTGGCTCTTTAGTGTATAAATAAGTGCAGGACGGCATGGTGCCGACGTAAGAGTGAGAAAAAGTGTACATTGTAATGTTTCATCGAACTGAAAGGACGACAATGCGCCGATAGTAATTGTATAGCAGTCTAACTTTTTATGACAAATAATGTGACAGTATAGAATGTGTAACTAAAGATTTACAATGTGGCGCTGTAAGCATATACGAATGTATTGAGACTAACAGTTTTTTTTCTAATCACAAAATTATTAAGTCTGTGATTACGTAAGTTAATTAGTAATTTGAAAATGAAAAAATATAAAGTACATCCAAGTTTTGAAAAAATAATAACGAATCACAAACATTGTTGAATGCTATGGCTCTTGAGAGATGATAACCGAAAATTGTAAAATATTTATGAGTAAAAATTTACTTCTTTCCAAAATTGATTGTTATCTGCAAGAACATTCCAGTTTTTGGAAATCTCAGAAGGAGGGGTATTTGTAATATTTCTGGCTCTGCAGACATCAAATCCAGCTACTAGATGCTCTTCTTAGAACAGTTGAGAATGCAGCAGTGGGAAGATGACGGAATGTTCTTTGATGCACCGGTGACATATGGTTTGTTCGGTACAGGTATCATCAGAAAGACCGCCTAAATAGTAGCCCTTCTCTGCGACTGGCCGCTGTGTTCGGAAGTAGTGCGCAAAAATGATAAATTTCTGTTGTTAATATGAGAGAAACTAAACAGTGAATTTACTTGCCTTTCATGTAAAAGCATCTCTCAATAGCAGGCTATCATTCCATTATTTCAATGTTAATTACCAACAGAATAATACACAACTGCTTAACGGAAAGGGGCACGAAGCGCTTCGGAAATCTTCGGATCGCGCCTAACTTGGATGGTGGACAAAGCGGTTCGGCTGTAAGATAAGAGCTGGTTCGGCAGTCGCGGAAGACAGATATGTCGGCATGGGTTAATAACTTAATTAGTAAAAAACAAATGTGTGTGAAATCTTACGGGACTTTACTGCTAAGGTCATCAGTCCCTAATCTTACACACTACTTAACCTAAATTATCCTAAGGACAAACAAACACACCCATGCCTACGGAGGACTCGAACCTCCGCCAGGACCAGCCGCACAGACCACGACTGAAGCACTTACACCGCTCGGCTAATCCCGCGCGGCACTTAATTAATAATCTCTGGTTATTTGGATATGTAATTGAGAACATTTAATAGGAAAATACGGAAATACGCAGTTCATTATTTTGTTTATTTTCTATGACAGAGTCAAGAATGGAAATTATTTATGATTCATAAAGTGGAATACCCACGCGCGGTACAGGGGTCTTCTCACCGTCCGCTCAGCTCCCCCGTCGGAGGTTCGTGTCCTCCCTCGGGCATGGGTGTGTGTGCTGTCCTTAGCGTGAGTTACTTTAAGTTAGATTAAGAAGTGCGTAAGCTTAGGGACCGATGACCTCAGCAGTTTGGTTCCATAAGACCTTACCACAAATTTCAAATAACAAAAAAAAATTTAAAAAAATAAATAAAAATAAAAATAAAAATAAATGAAAATTGGCAGTTTCTCGTATTCTGCTAACAACACGATAGTGGCATTCAGTACAAAAAAAGTACGTGAAAACTTAATTATATATTCAAAATCAGTTCCTCGATAAGAGTTTATTACAACCTCAAGATTACGGATTCACGACCTACGTACTGTTTCCTGCGAAGGGGACAGCAACTACAGAAGACTGCAGGATGGTGAATGTTAATTACAAGTAATGCATTCGACTCATGGCTGTGGAATCAAATACGCACCTCGCGTGTACTGAAATCTTACTACAAACGAGGTGAGTGGTAACACATTGGAGTTATGAAGAAGAGTAATTTTCGAGGGAAGGGGTTTATCAAAAATGGTTCAAATGGCTCTGAGCACTATGGGACATAACATCTGAGGTCATCAGTGCCCTAGAACTTAGAACTATTTAAACCTACCTAACCTAACGACATCACACACAGCCATGCCCGAGGTAGGATTCGAACCTGCGACCGTAGCTGTCGCGCGGTTCCAGACTGGAGCGCCTAGAACCGCTCGGCCAATCTGGCCGGCAAGTGGTTTATCACCGACGACTTAAGTAAGAACGAGGCTGTACAGTCCTCTTAGTTTTTTGTATGGACAGCAGCAAAAGGGAGATAATGATGATGATACCCGGTTGGATGTAGTCATCGGTTTAAAAAATTTACAAGCACTGGGTTTTCAGTAAGATTTTGTCGCCAACAAGGTTTATGTGACCTTAACTAAACACGACGTGTTCATACGACTAATGAATGCAGCTGAGTGGAGAAATCAACAGAGTATTAAACCATGTTTGAGTTGCAACGGTTCATTTTTAAAGCATTCCCTTTCAAAAGCATAACTGACCCTGGCACCATACGCTACTATTTTATTGGCGCAAGGTGAAAAATGGCAAAATAACAAGTACCTCGATGTTAGCTGACGGAATGAGATTAAAAAGCTACGTATTTGAAGCGGCACATCCTGTCCTACGCGTGCATACAGGGCTTTAAAGCCCTCTGGGTTTACGAGGGACAGTCAGTCGATCGCATGCGTGGACTGTAATGGCAGTGACCACCTCGGGCCCTGTGCCCTGCAGATAGAGTCGCGCGCAACCCATCGCCCACCGGCAACGCGAGAACCCAACTCGGCGAACAAAACACAATTACTTACGCGTGTTGAGTAGCTGGAACCGTTAAACAGCCTTGAGCTCTCAACGCTGTGATGGCACAGGAGTATCATACCTAGCTGACACTGATACGCCAGCCAGACTGTGACCTAAATAGGCACATCAAAATAAATTAGAGAATTGAACAAGGCAAATGTCCGCGGTCAAACGATTGGACATGGAAAACGGATTTACCTTGATATTCGGAAGCTACAAGTAGACTTTAATATATAGGACCGAAGAAACATCTACATCTACATCTACATTTATACTTCGCAAGCCACCCAACGGTGTGTGGCGGAGGGCTTTTTACGTACCACTGTCATTACCTCCCTTTCCTGTTGCAGTCGCGTATGGTTCGCGGGAAGAACGACTGTCTGAAAGCCTCCGTGCGCGCTCTAATCTCTCTCATTTTACATTTGTGATCTCCTCGGGAGGTATAAGTAGGGGGAAGCAATATATTCGATACCTCATCCAGAAACGCACCCTCTCGAAACCTGGCGAGCAAGCTACACCGCGATGCAGAGCGCCTCTCTTGCAGTCTGCCACTTCAGTTCGTTAAACATCTCCTTAACGCTATCACGGTTACCAAATAACCCTTTGACGAAACGCGCAGCTCTTCTTTGGATCTTCTCTATCTCCTCCGTCAACCCGATCTGGTACGGATCCCACACTGATGAGCAATACTCAAGTATAGGTCGAACGAGTATTTTGTAAGCCACCTCCTTTGTTGATGGACTACATTTTCTAAGGACTCTCCCAATGAATCTCAACCTGGTACCCGCCTTACCAACAATTAATTTTATATGATCATTCCACTTCAAATCGTTCCGCACGCATACTCCCAGATATTTTACAGAAGTAACTGCTACCAGTGTTTGTTCCGCTATCATATAATCATACAATAAAGGATCCTTCTTTCTATGTATTCGCAATACATTACATTTGTCTATGTTAAGGGTCAGCTGCCACTCCCTGCACCAAGTGCCTATCCGGTGCAGATCTTCCTGCATTTCGCTACAATTTTCTAATGCTGCAACTTCTCTGTATACTACAGCATCATCCGCGAGAAGCCGCATGGAACTTCCGACACTATCTAATAGGTCATTTATATATATTGTGAAAAGCAATAGTCCCATAACACTCCCCTGTGGCACGCCAGAGGTTACTTTAACTTCTGTAGACGTCTCTCCATTAATAAGAACATGCTGTGTTCTGTTTGCTAAAAACTCTTCAATCCCGCCACACAGCTGGTCTGATATTCCGTAGGCTCTTACTTTGTTTATCAGGCGACAGTACGGAACTGTATCGAACGCCTTCCGGAAGAGAAGGAAAATAGAATCTACCTGGGAGCCTGTATCTAAGCGAGTTGGGTCTCACACGATCGCTGTTTCCGGAATCTATGTTGATTCCTACAGAGTAGATTCTGGGTTTCTAGAAACGACATGATACACGAGCAAAAAACATGTTCTAAAATTCTACAACAGATAGACGTCAGGGATATAGGTCTATGGTTTTGCGCATCTGCTCGACGACGACCCTTCTTGAAGACTGGGACTACCTGTGCTCTTTTCCAATCATTTGGAACCTTTCGTTCCTCTAGAGACTTGCGGTACACGGCGGTTAGAAGGGGGGCAAGTTCTTTCGCGTACTCTGTGTAGAATCGAATTGGTATCCCGTCAGGTCGAGTGGACTTTCCTCTGTTGAGTGATTCCAGTTGCTTTTATATTCCTTAGGCACTTATTTCGATGTCAGCCAAATTTTAGTTTGTGCGAGTATTTAGAGAAGGAACTGCAGTGCGGTCTTCCTCTGTGAAACAGCTTTGGAAAAAGGTGTTTAGTATTTCAGCTTTACGCGTGTCATCCTCTGTTTCAACGCCATCATCATCCCGGAGTGTCTGGATATGCTGTTTCGAGCCACTTACTGATTTAACGTAAGACCAGAACTTCCTAGGATTTTCTGTCAAGTCAGTACATAGAATTTTACTTTCGAATTCACTGAACGCTTCACGCATAGCCATCCTTACGCTAACTTTGACATCGTTTAGCTTCTGTTTGTCTGAGAGGTTTTGGCTGCGTTTAATCTTGGAGTGAAGCTCTCTTTGCTTTCACAGTAGTTTCCTAACTTTGTAGTTGTACCACGGTGGGTTTTTCCCGTCCCTCACAGTTTTACTCGGCAAGTACCTGTCTAAAACGCATTTTACGATTGCATTGAACTTTTTCCATAAACACTCAACATTGTCAGTGTCGGAAAAGAAATTTTCGTTTTGATCTGTTAGGTTGTCTGAAATCTGCCTTCTATTACTCTTACTAAACAGATAAACCTTCCTCCCTTTTTTTATATTTCTATTAACTTCCATATCCAGGGATGCTGCAACAGCCTTATGATCACTGATTCCCTGTTCTGCACATACACAGTCGAAAAGTTCGGGTCTGTTTGTTATCAGTAGGACCAAGATGTTATCTCCACGAATCGGTTCTCTGTTTAATTGCTCGAGGTAATTTTCGGATAGTGCACTCAGTATAATGTCACTCGATGCTCTGTCCCTACCACCCGTCCTAAACATCTGAGTGTCCCAGTCTATATCTGGTAAATTTAAATCTCCACCTAAGACTATAACATGCTGAGAAAATTTATGTGAAATGTATTCCAAATTTTCTCTCAGTTGTTTTGCCACTAATGCTGCTGAGTCGGGAGGTCGGTGAAAGGAGCCAATTATTAACCTAGCTCGGTTGTTGAGTGTAACCTCAACCCATAATAATTCACAGGAACTATCCACTTCTACTTCACTACAGGATAAAGTACTACTAAAAGCGACGAACACTCCACCACCAGTTGCATGCAATCTATCCTTTCTACACATTGTCTGTACCTTTGTAAAAATTTCGGCAGAATTTATCTCTGGTTTCAGTCAGCTTTCTGTACCTATAACGATTTCAGCTTCGGTGCTTTCTATCAGCGCTTGAAGTTCCGGTACTTTACCAATGCAGCTTCGACAGTTTACAATTACAATACCGATTGCTGCATGGTCCTCGCATGTCCTGACTTTGCCCCGCATCCGTTGAGGCTGTTGCCCTTTCTGTACTTGCCCGAGGCCATCTAACCTAAGAAACCGCCCAGCCCACGCCACACAATCCCTGCTACCCGTGTAGCCGCTTGTTCCGTGTAGTGGACTCCTGACCTATCCAGCGGAACCCGAAACCCCACCACCCTATGGCGCAAGTCGAGGAATCTGCAGCCCACACGGTCGCAGAACCGTCTCAGCCTCTGATTCAGACCCTCCACTCGGCTCTGTACCAAAGGTCCGCAGTCAGTCCTGTCGACGATGCTGCAGATGGTGAGCTGTACTTTCATCCCGCTAGCGAGACTGGCAGTCTTCACCAAACCAAGGTACAGAAATGTCGAGTAGTTACAATAAATGTAAACCAGATAGCGCCTTAGACAAAGACCCTTTAGTTTTAAAACATTATTATTCGGGCTCACGCAGATATATATTATAGAAAGTCGTGAACTTACGCGTAACCGAAGTACAGAGATACGAATCAGTGATTAACATAGAAAATGAAGCAGGAACTGCCATCTTACATAACATATACAGATGACGAAGATAATCAGTACAAAGACACAAGAGAGTAAATAAGAACGCTCCTAGCCGAGCTCACTAATGAATTTGTTGAACAGATAATTAAAGGGGTCTATCAAAATAAATAATGTAAGTCGTCAGGAATGGACGGACTTTCTGTGGAGTTTTCTTCATCATATTTACATCTCACTGGAGAACAATTAACACTGTTGTGCAACGAAATAGTAACTTGTAACGAGTTTGGTATTGCAGGCCGGAGTGGCCGTGCTGTTATAGGCGCTACAGTCTGTAGCCGAGCGACCGCTACGGTTGCAGGTTCGAATCCTGCCTCGGGCATGGATGTGTGTGATGTCCTTAGGTTAGTTTGGTTTAATTAGTTCTAAGTTCTAGGCGACTGATGACCTCAGAAGTTAAGTCGCATAGTGCTCAGAGTCATTCGAACTTTTTTTTTCTGAGTTTCGCATTGACTTCATTGGACTGTGCGCAAAAATTGATATCTATACATCTTAAAAATTTAAGTCTCCCGTCGCTTTTTCGGTCTGTTTGTGAAGGCTAATCTCAGGAACTACGATAGTTATTTTGATATGTTTTTCACTAGTAGATAGGCTGAATCACTACTATACCAGTTATACTACAAGTGCTAAGTTCATCAACTGGACTCACGATTCCATCACGGAAAGGCTTTTTCAGTAACTTAAACTATGAGCCCCTCCGATCAACTTAATCCCGATTAGCACCCATAAAAACACGTGGGACAATGTTATTTCGAAACAATACCCACAAATGAAGAAATAATGAAAATTACCACCGCAGTGTTTAATGACAGCATTATAAGAGATTCCACACATAATGAAATAGAGAAGTATTGGAGAAGGCTGGAGAAACATTTGACAAAACATTGACGTCAAAATGACACGGTATGTGGTCGTTACGCAAGCTATTGTAATGGGCGAACTGCTTTTAAACACCAGACAACGATGCAGTTCCTACTGCAAACACTACATCGCTATCGTTACTACTGATCACGCCTTTACAAAAACGAAGCTGAAGTATGGAAGTGATCGCATAATAACGAGGCCGTCGGATTTTACCACGTATACATCTTTCCTCCCTGGAAATAAGCTGATCAGGAATCAGCGTCTCCCTCTATCTCATTCGCAGTACCTTTAGTGACATTTTGTGGTTTATACTCAATAGCATTCAACAGATTACTTCATCCTCTAATTACACACATCAAAAGAAGTTTTGCATCATCTCGGTTCCGAGAGTTCCGGAGCCTGTACAGAAAACTGGAACAGAGATCAACATAAACATCATTTCCACCCTACTACTCTTGAAAACCACACATTATCTGTTGTACCACGATACAGCAGGACATTCAGAGGTGGTAGTCCAGATTGCTGTACACACCGGTACCTCTAATACCCAGTAGCACGTCCTCTTACATTGATGCATGCCTGTATTGGTCGTCCCATACTATCCACAAGTTCATAAAGGCACTGTTAGTCCAGCTTGTCCCACTCCTCAACGGCGATTCGGCTTGGATCAATCACAGTGGTTGGTGGGTAACGTCGTCCATAAACACCACTTTTCAATCTATCCCAGGCATTTTCGATAGGATTCATGTCTGGAGAACATGCTGGCCATTCCACTCGAGCGATGTCGTTATCCTGAACGAAGTCATTTACAAGATGTGCACGATGGTGGCGCGAATTGTCGTCCATGAAGACGAATGCCTTGCCGATATGCTGCCGATATGGTTGCTCTATCGGTCGGAGGATGGAATTCACGTATCGTACAGCCGTTATGGCGCCTTCCATGACCACCAGTGACGTACGTAGGCCGCACATAATGCCACCTCAAAACAGCAGGGAACCTCCACCTTGCTGCACTAACTGCACACTGTGTCTAAGGCCTTCAGCCTGACCGGGTTGCCTCCAAACACGTCTCCGACGATTGTCTGGTTAAAGGCATATGCGACACTCATCGGTGAATAGAACGTGATACCAGTCCTGAGCGGTCAATTTGGCATGTTTTTGGACCCATCTGTACCTCGCTGCATGGTGTCGTGGTTGCAAAGACGGACCTCGCCATCGACGTCGGGAGTGAAGTTTCGCATCATGTAACCTATTGCACACATTTTGAGTCATGACACGACGTCCTGTGGCTGCACGAAAAGCATTATTCAAGATGGTGGCGTTGCTGTCATGGTTTCTTTGAGCCATAATCCTTAGGTAGCGGTCGTCCACTGCAGTAGTAGCCTTTGGGCGGCCTGGCGAGGCATGTCATCAACAGTTCCTATCTCTCTGCGCCTCCTCCATGTCAGAACAACATCGCTTTGGTTCACTCCGAGACGCCTGATCACTTCCATTGTTGAGAGCCCTTCCTGGCATAAAGTAACTATGCGGACGCGATCGAACCGCTGTATTGACCGTTTAGGCTACAGACATCATGAGCCGTGTACCTCCTTCCTGATAAAAATGTCGTGTGAGTAGGGCGTGCCGTTGGGTAGACCGTACGCCGGGTGCAAGTCTTTATATTTGACGCCACTTCGGCGACTTGCGCGTCGATGGGGATGAAATGGTGATGATTAGGACAACAAAACACCCTGTCCCTGAGCGGAGAAAGTCTCCAACTCAGCCGGGAACTGAACCCGGGCCCTTTGGATTGATATTCTGTCGCAATGACCGGGGCGGACTCCTTCCTGGTGGGATGACTGAAACTGATCGGCTGTTGAACCCCCTCCGTCTAATAGGTGCTGGTCATGTATGTGTTTACATCTTTGGGCTGGTTTAGTGACATCTCTGAACAGTTAATGGGACTGTGTCTGTGATACGACTTCCATAGTCAAGTCTATCTTCAGGATTTCTGGGAACCGGCGTGATGCAAAACATTTTGATATGTGTATATTGCCATTTGATTTCCGGTGATTTCCATTTCTTCCAGAAGGCACCCCCTTTTCGCACTACTTCTGCTCAAGCACACTGCTGGCAACGGACAGTGTGCCCCTCGGTCAACAGCAGATAACGCACTTTCTTTACCTAGAGCAGTTGTCTCTCCATTGTTATCAAAATAACAAGATGTTGGTAAATAAGTAATCTCTTTCGTGCTTTACATTGTACTAGTTGCATATCATTTGAATATGTAGCTAAGCATTTGAAAACTTATCACTGAAAAATAATAAACAAATCACAGTTTTGCACAGACAACAAATAAGACACCCACGTGGCACAATGCCTTCTTATAGATAAGTCTTCTAGTGAAATGCACTGTGTTCTTGCATTTGATACGCTGTTTATACACGAAGTCTCCTATAATTCTGCCGTTTCTCGTGTCGTCAAGGTATAATATGTCGACAACGTAACAGGTCATTATTAGGTGTTCTCAATGCCACAGAGTCGACTGAAAATAGTTCTTAAGCAAAATTCTGGTCAACTGACCATACCTGTATGATCTGCTATGTATCTTCTCGTATAGATGTTTTTATTTACACAGAGTTTCTGTTATCTTACACGTATTTTCCCGAGTGAATACCTGTTTCAATATAGGAGAGCCATCATCTGTAAATCCTTATGCACATGATTGCGAAGTTACGTTCAGTAACTAACGCGACACTTTTTTCTGAAAGTAGATTCGTTTCGTACAGAATTCTAATACGAGGGTCACTCCAAAAGAAATGCACACTATTTTTTAAAAAATCCATCTTTTGTTCTACATGTTTGAAAGTTTTACAGTGTGTAGATACATCCTTTAGGAACAATATTTTCATTTCTCCACATAATTTCCATTACTCTCAACTGCCTTACGCCATCTTGGAACAAGCGCCTGTATACCCGCACGGTAAAATTCTGGACCAACCTGTTGGAGCCACTGTTTGGCAGCGTGCACAAGGGAGTCAAAATGGTTAAAATACCTCTGAGCACTATGGGACTTAACTGCTGTGGTCATCAGTCCCCTGGAACTTAGAACTACTTAAACCTAACTAACCTAAGAACATCCAACACATCCATGCCCGAGGCAGGATTCGAACCTGCGACCGTAGCGGTCGCCCGGTTCCAGACTGTAGCGCCTAGAACCGCTCGGCCACTCCGGCCGGCACAAGGGAGTCATCATCTTCAAACCTTGTTGCACGAAGAGAGTCTTTCAGTTTCCCAAGGACATGATAGTCGTGCAACAGCAAAACATCCTGATTTTTCCGATGTGGTCGAACACGACTTCTTTTGGAGTGACCCTCGTACATCATATTATTCCCCGCTCTTTTGGTTACAAAATTCTTTTTTTTAACATAGCCTCCGTTCAATGCGAGGGCCTAACACCACATTACTAGGATGTCCTGTATGCCTGCATACTACTACTCTACTGGTACAAGTCGGATCCAAGTTCTTCCTTCATCAGTAGCTTCCCCACCAACCACGTACTACTTTCTTCAGCGTACATTCTTCACTGGGCCCAACGGATGGAATCGGAAGGTGCGAGATCCTGGTTTTCGGATGGATGAGGAAGAAAACTCCAGTGAAGTCCTCTCGTGCGCATCGAATTGTGTAAAGCCTTGAATTGTTATGGAGAAGCAGCGACGTGTTTGTTTGTGTCCGTCAGTCACCTCGATTGAGAGTGTCCACACGTTCCAGCGTTGGAGAAGTCACAGCTGTTGTGTGCAGCCTACCGGCTCGCTGGAGATGGGGCAAGGTGTACGATATTGTTGCTACGACAGACGCCTCGGCCAACTACGCACAGTGCTTTTGTTCACCAGCAAGTCTCCACAGTGATTCTGCCAGCGCCTATGAATGTGTGGGGTGTTCTGGTTTTCCGCCATAGGAAAATGAATGTCCGCATCTCGTGGTCGTGCGGTAGCGTTCTCGCTTCCCACGTCCGGGTTCCCGGGTTCGATTCCCGGCACGGTCAGGGATTTTCTCTGCCTCATGATGGCTGGGTGTTGTGTGATGTCCTTAGGTTAGTTAGGTTTAAGTAGTTCTAAGTTCTAGGGGACTAATGACCATAGATGTTAATTCCCATAGTGCTCAGGGCCATTTGAACCATTTTTATTTTTTATTTTTTTTGAAAATGAATGAAAGCTCTCTGCTTGGAACGCACCTCCGTCACAGATGCCATTCTGAAGGTACCGCCAAATATGGAAACTTCATGAAACTGTAGAGGCTGAAGCGGGTATATGTCCCGCAACAAATTCCGCATTTTTGCAACCGAAACTGGCCTAGAAAAAAAACGTTGCATTACTTGTTGAACACTCCTCGTACAATATGAACGCCAATGAACACTGAATCTTTCTCAATTTGTTTTCTGTTGTGACATCTTAATCTGTCCGTTTCTACAAGGAAAGAACAACACCGAACACTCAGATTCGTAGCTTCAGCCAAGTCCAGCAAGATTCGCTTCAGCGAACAGAATAGAAAAGCCGAGTTATTTCTTCCAGAATTGTTCTCATATGGGACGCAACGGATAGATTAAAACAACGTATATTTTAGCGGAATGGTTATTGAACCACAGCGGAGCGATAAATCCGTGAATATGAGAATCTGGAAAGATAAATCGAGATTTCTCGCTCCCCTCAGTTCGCAAGCTCTCAAACCGACTTCGCCCTTATCAAAGCATGCAAAATCAATTGGAAAGAGAATGTATGCGAGTATATGTGTTGCCTCAATAAAACACTACTTAACAGAATTAAGTTGTGGCATTTTTTTCGTAAAAACTGAATTTAGCGTGACATTTCATAAACTTCGTCTTCTTGTACGTACACGATATATGTTTTTTTCTTGTCACCTTTGAAGCCTAATACTCTAGACTTAAATTCATGGTGAGGCTTTCTTCGTATACCTCAAGTGCAACAAAAGCTGAGATTACTTCGCAGAACTGGTATCACCTTCATTTTTTTGGTGACATGGAAGATGGTGTTGTAATTGGAAATTCGTGGTAAGCTCTATGGGATCAAACTGCTGAGGTCATCGGTCCCTAGGCTTACACACTACTTGATCGAACTTAAACTAACCTACGCTAAGGACAACACACACACCCATGCCCGAGGGAGGAATCGAACCTCCGACGGTGGGAGGTTGGTGTTGTAACGTAGCAAATTATTAGGAGTTGTCATCTGCGTTGAAAGCGTAGCTTCCTGTGTAGCCGGGAGGAGAACAGATTTTGGTTCTCGCAATGGAACAGCTAACGCTTGCTACTGGGCCGTGCGAGCCGTGTATATACCTAACGCTACGTACAATACGTAATACTTTCACTCTATGAATCTGAAGAAGTACAATTAAATATTAATCGATCTTTTTCATACTTAGTGTACTAAATTCTATGGATAAAATAACCATAATGTTAAAATTTCAAGTCAATAGCTTCAATACTTTTGGAGATATAATTTGTTACCTAAAACACACAATAACCATGTTGATACTATGAAACTGAGTTAGCGACTGTAATATATTCGTCTACAGTATCAATTGAAAGAACAACCAAGAGGATATGTTCATACAATCAAATCTTCTGGAATTTTCTTTACTTTCATTACCACAGATATCTGACGTAATTGAAAGTACTTTGGAAAATTATTGTTTCATCGTGTTTTGGTTGTGTGAGTGTTGAGGAGAAACAGAGAGTGAATGGAGGACATACGTAAAAGTGTGAATGTGATATTATTAAAACTATGTAAATGTATGCGTGAGAAAGTTGATGTGCATTAGGGGAATTTGCGACGTACTGTATTTCCGAGTGAGCTTGATTTTGTAAAAGGCAACCTGAAAGGGCGTTGAGTGTTAAATTTATTAGTAAGTTATTTTGTGGAAAGAAACCATATTTTGTTTTAATTAAATTTCATTTAGTTTAGGAATTACGAGATCTCTATACTAATTTACTTATGGTAATTTGACTGGTTGAGATTAGACATGCCGCTGTTATAGAGGTGTTCGAGATGATCTGATTGGCTCCTTAACATATTAGCCAACAGGAATTCAGCATTTCCTGCGCGTTTGAATAGGGCTTTGTGCCTCAGCTCTATGAGTCGAGACACTCGCTCGAGAGCCATCTTCTAGTAAACACGTATGTTAAACCGCGCTGGTCAAATTTGTACCAAAATGAGGAAATTCGCGCGTTTGATCGGTTCTCGTGTCGTTGGCAAAAAGCGACTACAGTACTGAGCATTTTTTGAAAGTTTGAGCTTTGTGAGTGGTTTATTTTAGGAAATATTTGCGTGTGAACATTTCAAGTCACACATAAACCCTGAGTGATGTGTTTCGTGCAAATTACGAGACATTATGGCGGGCTCTTCTTTATAAGAAGCCTATTGAACGACTGAATGTGTTAACTCACAAATAGTCGTGCGTCAGTGACTATTTAGGACGTTCAAAATATCGGGTCGGACTAAATATCTTCTGGCTACTTTTGGGTGTGAACTTGTAAATGAGGTAGTCAGTAGCATTGCGTAATTGATGTCGGGATATTAAATACGAACTTGGTAGCCATTTTCGGTATTTTAAAGACAATAAACTAACTTAAAGGAAATTTTAGGCGTCTTATCAAACGAGTCATGCAACAATCCCTAACGCTCGATAGTTTAACTAACTTTCAGCTATTGCCCATGGACTGGAGTCATGCTGCTTTGCGTGGTAGGTATTTAGTCGAATTTTCGTCAACGCTGCTTTTGTCGGCTAAACAAGTATCTACCATAGCGGAGTGAAGGGGCGGACAACCTGAAACCTATTCAGGTAGATGGACTGGTTGTTTAAAAGATAGTGAGAGAGACACCCGTCCCGCCGCAGTGTTTAATATTACGTTAACGCGTTTCGTAAATGAAATAATTATTCTGATGGCGACGAATCTTTTCGTTTGCTGTAGACTCCCACATTCCACTCCACGCGTCGTTATTTTCGTCCTTCCACTGTTTTCAGACGATCGTCTCGCTGAACTCTAACATTTTGCAAAAATGATCTGTCATCGTCTTGTTGGCACTGTCGCTGCCTCTCCTTCTCATACTCAATAAATGTAATTATTTTAATAGCGAGCCGTCACACCTGACCGAGAGCACATTTACCATAATCGCTTTACTGCTTGTTCCACTTGGCAACGACACGCAATTTTGCAAGTGCAACACTGATGTACCTACTCGCTTAATCACTTTCGTTCGCTTTATCGGCGAAATTACAGTTTTTTCTTATCTAGTAATAATTTGGTCGATGGGAAAGTAGACAGAAGTTTTATGATAACAATATACTTCTTGAATTTGTTGAAGTGTATCTATGGACGGTTTTCTTGCAGGCCTTAGATATCTGCATGTACAACACCAACTTTAATCGGAACAGTAGATAACAGCATAGTGAAGTATGTCAGTGGGCGACTAACACTGTAAGACTGCAGAGAAATCTGTCATTGCCAGCCGCTGTGGCCGAGCGGTTCTAGGCGATTCAGTCTGGAACCACGCGACTGCGACGGTCGAAGGTTCGAGTCCTGCCTCGGGCAAGGATGTGTGTGATGTCCTTAGGTTAGTTAGGTTCAAGTCGTTCTAGGGGACTGATGATCTCAGATATTAAGTCTCATAGTGCTCAGAGCCATTTTAACCATTTGGAATCTGTTATTTTTTAATTTTACAGCTCGCGCAATGAATCGCAGGCATCGCCAAAATTTTTAGTTTGGCTTCCCAATGTCCAAATATTGATCATAAAAAGTCATTACAATAGCAAAAACGACTGTGAAGACTTTAATTTGATGACAAAAGGTCATGGAAAACTACAGTTAGTCACATGATTATTTATCAATCACAGAATGTTGTCACCAGATTAAGGCAGTGCCTCATACGAACACACTGTCACCCGTTGCCAATAAAGAAGCATATGGCGCTTTCGGAAACCGTCTCAATTTGTGCAAACCGCCGAAGACGTGACATGTATCCATGATGCCGTTGACGCACGTTAGCCTAGGTAACTAAGCGTTATCGGCCTACATCTGGGTTGCTGGTTTCTTCAGATACGCTACGGCTGATTTTCTCCCTCATCCTGTTCGTGCTCTGTTTCTTAATTCCCTTGTCGATTATGGTACGCTGAGCCATACCCTCCCTTTCCTCCGGGAAATATTATTACCGCGACTAATACGATGAAGCCACATCATTCCAGCTTTACGTGCTTAACTGTGGGACCAGGCGAGTAATGGAGGAGCATCCTTCCGTACTGTGGCCTTAAAGGGACCGCTGTGTTACCGTGCCTCATGATATGGGTGCACCTGTGCCAGAAGCTGATGAGCATTCCACCCTGCTACTCGGCCAATCTAGTTTGATGAGTTTGCTAGCGTTGCATACACTATGACACTGCCCTACGCCCACAGGCACGTATCAGGCGGAACCACAAACAAAGCCTTCTGTCACGCTCTGGGTGCCGTTTGTAAATTCAAACCGGAATAAATTAAAATGGATACTGCGAGGGTAAATGAAACATAAACCGGAATTTTTGTTTTACGCGCCTTTTTGTTAACGGAAAGCGGCACGTTTTATGCTCATAGTTACTTTAGTTTCCAGTGAATGTCCTCCACAGCAAGAACGTTTTCGTACTGTTACTTCAGTCAGAATCGTAATATCAGAGCAAGAGTCACCGAATTATAATTAAATTTCTCACAATAATGTGGGTAAAGCCGTCTGAAACCTTTAAAAGAATTCCGGCGCAGTCCGAGGACAACACTCTGAGAAAGACAAGTATACGTACGTCGAAACAGTTTTTATGAAGACGAGAAACAGCGAAGAATGCAGCTCACTGACGTCGTCCAATGAATAAGGAGAATATTAGCGTAGTTAACCTGCTTATTGCATACAATCGGCGAATAACAGTTACTAAAATTGCTACTGTCGTTAGGATAAGCTACAGTGATGCTCAGGCGATCATTACTGACAACCTTGGATTTTGGGAAGTGTCCGCAAAGTGGCTGTTCGTATTCTCACTGAAGAGCAGAAATTTCATTGTCATGAGCGTTCCAGAGGAAGGGCTGCACAAAATGAGCAATTAAATAACGCATCGGTCGACCTCTGGCCCTTATACAAACAGTTAATCGACTTGGCATTGATTGACAGAGTTATTGGATGCACTCCTGAGGGATATCGTGTCTACCTCTGTCCAACTGGCTCGTTAGATCGTCAAAATCTCGAGATGGTTGGAGGGCCCTGCCGATGATGCTCCAAAAGTTCTCAGTTGGAGAGAGATTGGGCGAAATTTCTGACCAAGGTAAGGTTTTTCAAGTAGTAGAAACTTTCACCGTGTGCGGGTGGGCATGCTACATCTACATCTACATACATACTCCGCAATCCACCATACGGTGCGTGGCGGAGGGTACCTCGTACCACAACTAGCATCTTCTCTCCCTGTTCCACTCCCAAACAGAAGGAGGGAAAAATGACTGCCTATATACCTCTGTAAGAGCCCTAATCTCTCTTATCTTATCTTTGTGGTCTTTCCGCAAAATGTAAGTTGGCGGCAGTAAAATTGTACTGCAGTCAGCCTCAAATACTGGTTCTCTAAATTTCCTCAGTAGCGATTCACGAAATGAACACCTCCTTTCCTTTCCTTTCCTCTATAGACTCCCACCCGACTTCCTGAAGCATTTCCGTAACACTCGCGTGATGATCAAACCTACCAGTAACAAATCTAGCAGCCCACCTCTGAATTGCTTCTATGTCCTCCCTCAATCCAACCTGACAGGGATCCCAAACGCTCGGGCAGTATCCAAGAATAGGTCGTATCGGTGTTTTATAAGCGGGCCCCTTTACAGATGAACCACATCTTCCCAAAATTCTACCAGTGAACCGAAGACGACTATCCGCCTTCCCCACAACTGACATTACATGCTTGTCCCACTTCATATCACTCTGCAGTGTTACGCCCAAATATTTAACCGACGTGACTGTGTCAAGCGCTACTCTACTAATGGAGTATTCAAACATTACGGTATTCTTTTTCCTATTCATCTGCATTAATTTACATTTATCTTTATTTAGATATAGCTGCCATTCTTTACACCAATCACAAATCCTGTCCAAGTCATCTTGTATCCTCCTACAGTCACTCAACGACGACACCTTCCCGTACACTACAGCATCATCAGAAAACAGCCGCACATTGGTATCCACCTTATCCAAAAGATCATTTATGTAGATAGAAAACAACAGCGGACCTACCACACCTCCCTGGGGCACTCCAGATGATACCCTCACCTCCGATTAACACTCACCATCGAGGACAACGTACTGGGTTCTATCACTGAAGAAGTCTTCGAGCCACTCACATTCTTCGGAACCAATCCCATATGCTCGTACCTTACTTAGGAGTCTGCAGTGGGCCACCGAGTCAAACACTTTCCGGAAGTCAAGGAATATGACATCCGTCTGATATCCTTCATCCATGGTTCGCAAGATATCATGCGAAAAAAGGGCGAGTTGCGTTTCGCAGGAGCGATGCTTTCTAAAGCCGTGCTGATTCATTGGCCAGCAACTTTTCTGTCTAAAGGAAATTCCTTATATTCGAACAGAGAATATGTTCGAGAATCCTGCAGAAAACTGATGTTAAGGAGACTGTTCTGTAATTTTGAGGATCCGTCCTTCTACCCTTCTTATATACAACATTATCTTGCTTAATTGCAAACCCAGGGTGACTTACCGTGAAGGGCAACAAAATATCGTCGACTCGACGTACTGCTGTGCTGTAATAGTGTCACAGATGACACTTAAAGGGGTTCTGCAATGAAAAGAAATCGTACCCGATACCTTCATTGCTGGTTGTCGGGGCGTGTGGTGGGCAACAGTAGTCTTGATATCCCACCGCTGCCCGTGAGTCTCAAGACACACTTTTTGCCTGGACTCTCAGTGACTGGAGTAGAATTGTCTTCAGTGGTGAGTCCCGCTTCGAACACTAATCAGCGAAGACGTGTGCGGAAACGCCATGGACAACGGTGGGTTACCAACCTGATTGTCACCCAACATACGGCTCGACAACCAGACGTTATGGTCTGGGGTAACATTTCGTATCATAACAGGAACGCTTTGGTTGTTACACGAGGCGCCCTATCAAGAGTGGGAGATATTGTATGGCCATTTTTTTTGCCCTTAATGGCAAGCCATCGTGCGTTTAAATTTCAGCAAGATAATGACCGCCTGCACAGGGGAAGACTTTGTACTGCTTGTCTTCGTGCTCGTCAATCCATACCTTGACCAGAAAGATCGCTGGATATCTCCCCAAATGAGAACGTTTGGAGCATTATAGGCGGGGCTCTCCAACCATCTCGGGGTTTTGTCGATGTAATGTGCCTATTGGATAGAATATGGCATGATATCCGTCAGGTGTGCATCCAACAACTCTATCATTCAATGCTGAGCCGAATAATTGCTTTCATAATGGCCAGAGATGGACCAACGCGTTAGTGACTTGTTCAGTTTGTGTAGCCCTTACTCTGAAAGAAAATCAACATTTTTTTCGGAAATTCTAATCATTTGTTCATCTGTACATATAACTCTCATCTACAGATTTCCGCCGGCCGGAGTGGCCGAGCGGTTCTAGGCGCTACAGTCTGGAGCTACGGTCGCAGGTTCGAATCCTGCCTGGGGCATGGATGTGTGTGATGTCCTTAGGTTAGTTAGGTTTAAGTAGTTCTACGTTCTAGGGGACTGATGACCTCAGATGTTAAGTCCCATAGTGCTCAGAGCCATTTGAACCATTTAAATGTACTTCCATGTCACAGAAATATACGATGTATGTTTTTTTAGATGATTTGGTGGTATAGTACAAAAATATGGGAGAAACACATGTCTGAACATAAAAGGAAATGCTAATAAAGGCTGCTGGTTGCACTCTTATATTTTATTAGAAACGGCACCTGCGCATTGTCCTCAATACGTTTTAAGTGGCAGACGTGGCCAGAATAGAATTCTGTGTAGTTGAGAGTGTGTTATGTTGAAGCTAAATGAATTCGAATATGGGAAAATTATTGATGTTCGTATAGTTGGTGCTATCTTAACCAAGGTACATCTACACAAATATTCATCAAGCCACTGTATGATGCATGACGGAGGGTACCCTGTACCACTAATAGCCATTTCCTTACCTGTTCCACCCGAAAATGGGGAGACGGAAAACGACTGTCTATATGTCTCCACATGGGCCCTGAGTTCTCATACATTATCTTCGAGGTCCTTCCGAGCATTGTATGTTGGCGTCAGTAGAATCGTTCGGTAATCAACTTCAAATGCTTATTCTCTAAATATGATCGGTGTTTCAGGACGAACTGCATCAAAAATTTAAGCCGCATGCAGCGAAGACGGAAAAACATCGTCCGTTAAGGCACGACGTGGACGAAAGTGTATGTTGTGACGATTTCGCCTACTTTGGAGAGACGGGTGCGTGATCGGTATCCACTTTCATCACGGTTGCCTGAACATATCACTATTTTGCAGGAGAATCGTGTAAGGTTCCCTTGAATACAATACAGGAACTGTATTCATCCATTCCGAAACGACTGAAAGTTGCTTTAAATGCCAACTGGTTCCTGCGCCGTATTGGACATACACTCCTGGAAATTGAAATAAGAACACCGTGAATTCATTGTCCCAGGAAGGGGAAACTTTATTGACACATTCCTGGGGTCAGATACATCACATGATCACACTGACAGAACCACAGGCACAGACACAGGCAACAGAGCATGCACAATGTCGGCACTAGTACAGTGTATATCCACCTTTCGCAGCAATGCAGGCTGCTATTCTCCCATGGAGACGATCGTAGAGATGCTGGATGTAGTCCTGTGGAACGGCTTGCCATGCCATTTCCACCTGGCGCCTCAGTTGGACCAGCGTTCGTGCTGGACGTGCAGACCGCGTGAGACGACGCTTCATCCAGTCCCAAACATGCTCAATGGGGGACAGATCCGGAGATCTTGCTGGCCAGGGTAGTTGACTTACACCTTCTAAAGCACGTTGGGTGGCACGGGATACATGCGGACGTGCATTGTCCTGTTGGAACAGCAAGTTCCCTTGCCGGTCTAGGAATGGTAGAACGATGGGTTCGATGACGGTTTGGATGTACCGTGCACTATTCAGTGTCCCCTCGACAATCACCAGAGGTGTACGGCCAGTGTAGGAGATCGGTCCCCACACCATGATGCCGGGTGTTGGCCCTGTGTGCCTCGGTCGTATGCAGTCCTGATTGTGGCGCTCAGCTGCACGGCGCCAAACACGCATACGACCATCATTGGCACCAAGGCAGAAGCGACTCTCATCGCTGAAGACGACACGTCTCCATTCGTCCCTCCATTCACGCCTGTCGCGACACCACTGGAGGCGGGCTGCACGATGTTGGGGCGTGAGCGGAAGACGGCCTAACGGTGTGCGGGACCGTAGCCCAGCTTCATGGAGACGGTTGCGAATGGTCCTCGCCGATACCCCAGGAGCAACAGTGTCCCTAATTTGCTGGGAAGTGGCGGTGCGGTCCCCTACGGCACTGCGTAGGACCCTACGGTCTTGGCGTGCATCCGTGCGTCGCTGCGGTCCGGTCCCACGTGCACGTGCCCGTCGACCACTGGCGACAACATCGATGTACTGTGGAGACCTCACGCCCCACGTGTTGAGCAATTCGGCGGTACGTCCACCCGGCCTCCCGCATGCCCACTATACGCCCTCGCTCAAAGTCCGTCAACTGCACATACGGTTCACGTCCACGCTGTCGCGGCATGCTACCAGTGTTAAAGACTGCGATGGAGCTCCGTATGCCACGGCAAACTGGCTGACACTGACGGCGGCGGTGCACAAATGCTGCGCAGCTAGCGCCATTCGACGGCCAACACCGCGGTTCCTGGTGTGTCCGCTGTGCCGTGCGTGTGATCATTGCTTGTACAGACCTCTCGCAGTGTCCGGAGCAAGTATGGTGGTTCTGACACACCGGTGTCAATGTGTTCCTTTTTCCATTTCCAGGAGTGTAGTAATGTGTTGGTTCAAATGGCTCTGAGCACTATGGGACTCAACTGCTTTGGTCATCAGTCCGCTAGAACTTAGAACTACTTAAACCTAACTAACCTAAGGACATCACACACATCCATGCCCGAATCAGGATTCGAACCTGCGACCGTAGCGGTAGCTCGGCTCCAGACTGCAGCCTCTAGAACCGCACGGCCACTCAGGCCGGCTAATGTGTTGGGTTTTCGATGATTCCAAGTTTCTAACCAACCCCTTTATCTCTGGACATTCTGGTGGTTTCCTGCAGTAGTGCCGCGCAATATGGTCGCCATGTCACGGTTTCCGCAGCTCCTCCCGCCGGAGGATCGAGTCCTCTCTCGAGGATGGGTATGTGTGTTGTTCTTAGTATAAGTTACTTTAAATTAGTTTAAGTAGTGTGTAAATCTAGCGACCGATGACCTTAGCAGTTTAGTCCTTTAGGAAGTCACTCACATTTTTTCCTGCACTCGTCCCTCTTACACATTCGGAGATATTCTCTCTTTTTTTTACCAAGGTTACGAGCCTGCAGTCTGTTCTATGAGAAAATTTTACTCCTAGCTGCGAACAAAAATTGTTCAAATGGCTCTGAGCACTATGGGACTTAACATCTACGGCCATCAGTCCCCTAGAACTTTGAACTACTTAAACCGAACTAACCTAGGGACATTACATAACACCCAGTCATCACGAAGCAGAGAAAATCCCTGATCCCGCCGGGAATCGAACCCGGGAACCCGGGCGCGGGAAGTGAGAACGCTACCGCACGACCACGAGCTGCGGCCAGCTGCGAACAATGCGAAAGTAAAAACAGAGTCTTCCTGTGAATCTGCTATGAAATGAGGCTCGTGAGCATCGTTCAATAACATGCAGCTAACGGAAATGGTCAAACAATTTAACTTGCCACTTCATCTTATTAGCGACCTGGATTTTACGAGGGCAATCAATTGAAAAGTAGTAGTAGTTTTTTTCTTTTGTTCTCTTTTCTTCCACTCTGCATTTCCAATGATAATGTTGCCCATTCAATTCTAAGGCTGAAGCAACACATTAATTTTCACATTTATGTGCACCTCTATTCAAATTTTTACATTCTTTGATTACATAATTCCTACGTAATCCCTATATATTTCCTTAGTAACAGCATGTTCGCAACAGGCATAAATAAGGTATTATATATATTTTCTTGAAAAAATAGAGGATAACACGTGCTATACTTGCAAAGTAATATTTCCCAAAGTACAAGTGCAAATATGGAGTTTCAGTTAAGTAATCACACCACAGCGGATGAGATAAGTGTGCATACTCGACAAGGCTATACGGGGCCATAATACATGAACTTCGGTGTACGCTCACTGCAGTAGTCCAATAGCAAAAAAAAAAAAAAAAGGAAAAAAAACAGTTATCAAATTTTCAAATGATGAAAAAAGAATATCAACTTCGTGATCACATATTTACCACACAGTGCTAAAATAGCTGCGGATCTTAGTGAATAAATTTGATTGTAGACAACAGAGTGAAGTGAGATGATGAAATATCGATCATCCATTGCACGTATTAACATACATCGTTGCAAGCAAATGTTTCATTTTTGACAAATAATACTTTTTATTCTCTGCAGCTCTTCCTGCATTTCGCTAAGAGTCTTTGACGCAGCAACCTTCCTACAGGCACAAGTATCGTCCGTTGAAAGTCTCACGTTGTCCTCAACGTTTATCAGTAGATCATTAATATAATCTGTACACAACAGCGACTCTTTATCACCCCGTAGGAGTACTCTAAGCGCAAAGCGGTATAAAATGCCATTCTCAATTCGAGGAACGTAACATAAACGTAGGCGTCGTCTTATATGGATTTCAGGGATTAACAGAGACAGCTACCGTCGACTGCTACCGTCGCAGGTTCGAATCCTGCCTCGGGCGTTGATGTGTGTGATGTCCTTAGGTTAGTTAGGTCTAAGTAGTTCTAAGTTCTAGGGGACTGATGACCACAGATGTTAAGTCCCATAGTGGTCAGACGTATTTAAACCATCTGATTAACAGAGACAGCTGAGTTTCGCAGGATCTCTGTTAGTGAAATCCATGTTGATGTTTTTTTAGGATTTCCTTCTCTGAAACAAAATAATGAATGAGCATAAAAGTATTCCACAGTTCTACAACAATGACCTCGGCGATATAGGCTTATAATTACGTTCATTAGTTCGACGACTGTTCTTGAAAACAAGAATGACTTGCGCTTCTTGTTCAATCGCTAGATAGCATTTGTTGTTCCAGGGATCTACGATAAACTACTGCTATTAAAAGAGGAACAAGTTTCCTTAATTTACGTCTATGGTTGCAATCGTTTTTGTTTAACAGATCACCGGTTTTGGTCATTAATAACCATCATCAGATCTGTTTCACAAAAACAAAGTTCTAATGTACTGCAGCCATAGTGGCATCGTCAAATGTTATGGCTGCAGTACATTAAGACTTTGTTTTTATGAAACAGATCTGATGATGGTCATTAAGGACCGAAACCGGTAATCTGTTAAACAAAAAAGATTGTGATGAGACGTAAATTAAAGAAACTTATTACATATACGGGTCACTGTGTTTTTTCGCGACGACGTCGCAACTTGTGAAAAGAGGAACAATGTCTAGCTCACTAGCTGTATAGAACCTGCCACGAATCTCGCCTGGTGGCCATTCAACTATTTAGCAGTTTTAGTTGACTGTCGATTCGGCAATCGCTTAATGCTATACCTGCCACTTCAATGAAGGTACGATAATTAAAATGTGAAACAACTTCGAAAGTCCGAAATCAGTATTCCGACCTTCTCTCTGTTACCTTCTGTTCCGGTGTTGTTACAGTCACTGAGCGTCTGATTTCGATTAACTTAGTGCCTTCATGTAATGCCTACATTTCTTGGGATTTTTAGTCAGTTCTTTCTGAAACATTTTACTTTCAATATTTGACAAACAACAATGCGGCGTCCTAGATTCATATTAGTAGTGACCCAGTTCTCTGCTATGGCCAGTATCCGGTTCGACCACAATTAGAGTAACAAGGAGACGACACGACCGTGGGGTCGGGGATTTGTGCGAAATTTTCTGTGGTGAAAGACGACCCCTAACACCTCACATGGTTAAAATATTAGGTCGCACTACTCGGAAAATCCCGAGAAAAATCTATCCAAAGTTTCTAAGGTGAAGTATGAGTATAAAATGTTAGTCCACTGCCGAGCTGCCGTCTGGCCTAGCCGGTTAGGTGTTGGGTTTTCTACGCCAGAGGTCTTGGATTCGATTCCTGCTCCCGCACTTTTTTTTCTTTTTCCATTTTCTTTTGTTATTCCACCAAATATTCAAAAAGTTTCTCAAACCTACATTATTTTTAAAACATTATTTTAGCACAAGAACGTAAATTTTTTCATTCACTGAAAAATAATCGTGATCGTTGTTCTATTTCTTTTCATGGGGTTTCCAGGTTTAAATGGGGTTTGTAAGGGTCCCCATGGGATTATAACGGTCATCTGCGCGTAGGACTGTGCGCGAGCCGTGAGAAGTAAACGGCAGTTTGTTTTTCGATTTCGTCGTGAACAGACGCGCCTGTTTCAAATTTCAACGTGTTATTCCGATCCGAGGTTAAACATGTCGACTGAAGAAGATATGACGAAAATATGCCAAGTTGGCCTGTAAAAGTCATACCTCCAAAATGCACTTCTTTCGTGCAACCTTGTAATGTTTACTTTTACAGGCAAGTTAAAAATTTTATAAAGCGCGTGCAAAATTGCAGCGCATTGTTACAGGAGAATCGTGAAATTAATTCCCGGTAACATTGTACAAAAATTCATTCTATAATTCAGCAATCAATTATCGTCACCAATATTCCGAGACATGAGTCAATATGCCTGGTTTACCTCAAAATTATCAGAAACTAGGAATATTTTTGTAAATGCTAATGGGGCATGTTTTTGTACAGATTTATTGCAAAAGCCCTGTGATTGTAAAAAATCCGCTTTTATATGTTGCGCAAGATGTTCGAAAAATTATAGCTTTGTTTGTTTTTACGGTAATTGCCATTGCGGTCCTCGTTTATAATTATTATATATATATATATATATATATATATATATATATATATATATATATATATATATATAAAATTGAATTTTTCGCAATCGACTTTGTTATTCTGATTAAAAACCCAATGTTTCTCCTCATATACTTCACAATGAAAAGTGGAAAACCCACCGCCATGAAGTGTGTTGTTGGACAAAAAGAAAATAATTTTTATTTAATAATGTAACTAATTTGTTAAAGATAATGTAGGTTTGGGAAACTTTCTGAATAATTGGTGGAATAACAAAAGAAAATGAAACAGAAGAAAAAAAAATTACCAGAGGAGGAATCGAACGCGAGACGTCTGGCGTAAGAAACCCAATCCCTAAGCATCTTTTTTTTTTTCATTTTGTTCGTTATTGATCGTTGTGTTTGGTCGTTGCGGACGTCGCAAGACATCCTGTTCAAGTTCGGTGGTTGATCCTTCCACGCAGTTTTTTTATTACAGAGGCCAACCGGCCCTCTGACCGAACACGCTGAGCTACCGTGCCGGCACGTCAGCTCGGCAAGGGACTAACATTTTATACTCATCAGGCACCTAAGAAATTTGGATCGAATTTTACCGGGTGTTTTCCGGGTAGTGCGTCCTAGTATTTTAACCACACGAGGTGTTAGGGGTCCTCTTTCACTACACAAAATTTCGGAGAAATCCCCGACCCCACGGCTTAGCAGTGGTCTGAGGTTTGATGGCTGGCGTGTGCTACCTGTAGTGCGTGCATTCACTCCTTGGGTAGCGTGCTCAGTGAACGCCTCGCGTCGCACTCGAATGCCTGATTATCGGTCGAGCTGCATTGACCGGCACGCTCGGGCAGAGCGCGCACACAGGTCGCGGGCCGCGGTATCTCTGCCGGAACAAATGCTACGCACAAATTACGCACTGTTTGCCAGCCTTCCCGGCTCGTGCAGTCGAGCCTGCCTCATCACGGCCCAAGAGCAGGGAGCCGAAGAACAGCTTTCCACTAAGCGCAGTGGAGAAAACTGCCTTCAAAGGAGCCTATCGAGCCAATTGGGACAGTAGCTAAACCGCTTACAAGCTCGATTTAGATTTTAACGCCCTAAGTAAAACTTTATGTGTTTAATTTGAACCGAAATCGTAGTGCAGCACAAATTCCATCTTTTTTTCTGAATTTTTTGAACTGAAATAGTGAAAATACCGCGAATGAAATCCATAGTAACAGTGGTACTATAGCATAGTGGGGAGTGCAGTATTTGTGAAATTGTTTAGCTACTTATTCCCGAAAGAACTCACTCTGGTGGAAGCATACACACATAAAAAAAGTTTTGCATCACCCCAGTTCCCAGAGCTCCTGAAGATAGACTTTGACTGTGGATATTATATCGCAGACTCAGTCCCTTTGACTGTTCAGAGATGTCGATAAACCCGTCAAAGATGCAAACAACCATGCGTGACAAGCGCCTATGAGACGGAGGGGGTCCGACAGCCTTTCAGTTCCAGTCATTCCACCAGGAAGGAGGTACACGGCTCGCGTTGTCTGTAGTTCAACAATGCCTAGACGGTCAATACCGCAGTTCGATCGCGTCCCCGTTGCACTTTATGCCAGCAAGGGCTCTCAAAAAGGGACGTGTCCAGGCTTCTCGGAGTGAACCAAAGCGATGTTGTTCGGACATGGAGGAGATACAGAGATACAGGAACTGTCGCTGACCTGCCTCGCTCAGGCCGCCCAAGGGCTACTACTGCAGGATGACCGCTACCTACGGATTATGGCTCAGAGGAACACTGACAGCAACGCCACCACGTTGAATAATGCTTTTCGTGCAATCATAGGACGTCGTGTTACGACTCACACTGTGCGCAATAGGCTGCATGATGCGCAACTTCACTCCCGACGACGATGGCGAGGTCCGTCGTAGCAACCACAACATGCAGCGCAGTACAGATGGGCCCAACAACACGCCGAATGGACCGTTCAGGATTGGTATCACGTTCTCTTCACCAATGAGTGTCGCATATGCTTTCAACCAGGCAATAGTCGGAGACGTGTTTGGAGACAACCCGGTCAGGCTGAACGCCTTAGACACCTTGCTGCACTCGACTCTGTTCCGGTATTTCAAAATGGTTCAAGTGGCTCTAAGCACTATGGGACTTGACATCTGAGGTCATCAGTCCCCTAGACTTAGAACTACTTAAACCTAACTAACCTAAGGACATCACACACATCTATGCCTGAGTCAGGATTCGAATCTGCTACTGTAGCAGCATCGCGGTTCAGGACCGAATCGCCTAGAACCTCTCAGCCACAGCGGCCGGCCTATTGTTTCATTACACCATCTTCAGACCACTTGACCAACGTAAACTGGAAGGAATCCAACCTCGTGTGTAGTCATAACAGAAGTCAATATTAAATATTTGGTGTCCATAGAGCTCTGGTTTACGCGACTTTTCTATCCCTTCGTTCATCAACCGGCGATTCGACCCAGCGAGTGACTCACTATCGTGGTCAATAGGCGAAGCATAAGCAGGAGGAAGCAATGTTTAACGCCTCTCCCTCGAATGAATACTGTCTGAACGTCAATAGCACCCCTTTTCATGACGTACCAATGTCTTTCTTGTAACATCTCCCATTGGTTTCTTGAGAACATACTGATCTCATTTTTTAGTTTAGCAGTCCCACTTCTCTGTCAGGGGCATATGGTCATTGAACTTCTCATTAGAGATCCAGAAATTTTTTAAAGGAGAAAATTTGTAGACCACAACGACTGAGTGTCTCAACCGAGTCGTCGGTTGACGAACGAAAGGGCAGTGTCGTGAAACCGGATCTCTGCAGACAGTGGTTATTATTTATATTGACTTCTATTATGACTGCATACGAGGTTGGATACCTCTCATTCACGTTGATCAAGGGGCCTGAGGATGGTGTAATGGAACTCTGAAACTGGTTGCGTAAATAAATCAAATGTAAGAGAGGCATCTGCAGGTATTTCATACTGAAAAACCCAAGTCCTTGTACCTATATATTACAGGAATAGACATACAAAGATTACAGTCAACTTGCTTTAATAAAAGTGTCTTCATTCGTTAACACAACGATACTGATGTACCGATAATTTCCTCAGTTCCACGAAATAGATGTTGATTTAATTAAAACTATTGTGTTCTGTCATGAAAGCTAATATGTGAAGAATATATCGCTTCTGTCAGGTTCACACTAAATTACAGAAACAGCGAATTTTATAATATTCATTTAGACAAACGTGTCATTTATATAGTCTAGTGGCTAGCATTGCTAACTCTGGATCATGGGGTCCCAGGTTCGATTCCTGGCCGAGTTGGTCATTTTCTCTGCCCGGGGACTAGATGTTTGTGTTTTCCTCATCATTTCATCACCATCGTCATCATTAGTGACCATGGCTAACTGGACTGTGTAAAAATGGAAGTGTGTCAAAAGTGGGACTTTGTGTGGGAGCTGGTGACCACGCAGTTGAGCGCCCCACAAACCATCATCATCATCATCGTGCCATGTATATACAATCTGTGCACGTTACAATTGGACTTATAGCATTTTCTGGTGCATTACTTTACAAATGTTTTCTTAGAAACAGGTTTGAATCCAAATAAAAAAGAAGAAAGTGTCAGGAGGCAAAACTAAATCCAGATTTCGGAAGATATCTATACTTACACTATGTGATCAAAAGTATACGGACACCCTCAAAAACATACGTTTTTCATATTAGGTGCCTTGTGCTGCCACCTACTGCCAGGTACTCCGTATCAGCGACCTCAGTAGTCATTAGACATCCTGAGAGAGCAGAATGGGACGCTCCGCAGAACTCACGGTCTTCGAATGTGGACAGGTGACTGGGTGTCACTTGTATTATACGTGTATACGCGAGATTTCCACACTCCTAAACATCTGTAGGTCCACTTCCGATGTGATAGTAAAGTGTAAATGCGAAGGAACACATACAGCACAAAAGCGTACAATCCGACCTCGTCTGTTGACTGACAGAGACAGCCGACAGTTGAAGAGGGTCGTAATGTGTAATAGGCAGACATCTATCCAGACCATCGCACAGGAATTCTAAACTGCATGAGTATCCACTGCAAGCACTATGACAGTTAGGTGAGAAGTGAGAAAACTTGGATTTCATGGTCGAGCGGCTGCTCATAAGCCACACATCACGCTGGTAAATGCCAAACGACGCCTCACTTGGCGTAAGAAGCGTAAACATTGGACAACTGAACAGTGGAAACAACGTTGTGTGGAGTGACGAGTCACAGTACACAATGCGACGATCCGATGGCAGCGTGTGGTTATGGCGAATGTCAAGTGAACGTTATCTGCCAGCGTTGAGAGCCGTGGTGTTATGGTGTGGTCATGATTTTCATCGGGGTTGGGGAGCTTGCACCCCTTGTGGTTTTGCGTGGCACTATCACAGCACAAGCCTACAATGGTGTTTTAAGCACCATCTTGCTTCCCAATGTTGAAGAGCAATGCGGGGATGTCGAATGCATCTTTCAACACGATCTAGCACCTGTTCATAATTCACGGCTTGTGGCGGTGTGGTTACACGACAGTAATATCCCTGTAATGGACTTTCCTGCACCGAGTCCTGACGTGAATCCTATAGAACACCTTTAAGATGTTTTGGGACACCGACTTCGTGCCAGGCCTCACCGACCGACATCGATACCTTTCCTCAGGGTAGCACCCTGTGAAGAATGGGCTGCCATTCCCCAAGAAACCTTCCAGTACGTTACTGAATGTATGCCTGCGGGAGTGGAAGCTGCCATGAGGGCTAAGTGTGGGCCAACAGCACCTCGAATTCCAGCATTACCGATGGAGGGCGCCACGAACTTGTAAGTCTTTTTCAGCCAGGTGTCCGGATAATTTTGATCACATAGTGTACATCTACTAGTCACCAGTCGGCGTGTGTCAGAGCGGACTCATTGCACCTGTATTATTTTGAAACCTCTGTGTTTTATTTGTGCACAATAAACAGGAAGAACGCCTGACAGTAGAGCTCTACACGCTTCAACGACTTTGCAGCTCCGTCAAAATCATGATCTATACACAATACATATGCAGGAGGAAGAAATATTTATTGCTTCCTGATGGCATGTATGCTATCTCAAAGCCAATAGAACGCCTTTTCATTGTGTACCAGTGTCTTTCTTGTAAAATCTCCCACTGATTTCTTGAGAAAATCTGTTTTTGTTTTCTTAATTCAGTTCCCTCTCTCTGTCAAAGGCACGTCTTTAGATACATAGAAGATTTTAAAAGTGAACAAATGTAAATCTCAAAACGGTGATTTGTGGGAAGTCCAACGGGGAACATAAATTAAAATAGCACTAATAATACATCACAAGATTCAAATGATGACTAGCTCAGTCGTTATTGGCCCTTCAGTGAAATACGAAGTGTTTTCAATCAAAAGTGAGGTAATTTTTGATGAAGTTGTGTTGTCTATCATCGTACTTTGGCCATCGATTGCTCCCTAGGTACATTGCATCCCCGCAGTGTGATTCTGGAAGATCTGTGCGATATCAGTGCATAACTATGGGGACATTAAATATGTCTGCAGAAGAATTGTAGTCGTATTTTATGTAATGTATTATTCGGGACATTTGCTTTTCTCGGGCAGGTGCTCTAGCAACTGAGCTACCGAAATACGATTCACACCCCGTCCTCACAGCTTTACTTCCGCCAGTACCCCGTCTCCTATCTTCCAAACTTTACAGAAACTGTCCTGCGAACCATGCAGGACTAGCACTCCTGAAAGAAAGGATATTGCGGAGACATGGCTTAGCCACAGCCTAGGGGATGTTTCCAGAATGAGATTTTCACTCTGCAGCGAAGTGTGCGCTGATATGAAACTTCCTGGCAGATTAAAACTTTGTGCCGGACCGAGACTCGAACTCGGGAACTCTGCATTTCGCGGGCAGGTGCTCTACCAACTGAGCTACCCAAGCATGACTCACACCCCGCCCTCACAGCTTTACTCTCCTAGGAGACGAGGAACTGGCGGAAATAAAGCTGTGAGTACGAGTTGTGAGTCGTGATTGGGTAGTTCAGTTGGTAGAGCACCTGCCCGCGAAAGGCAAAGGTCCCGAGTTCGAGTCTCGGTCCGGCACACAGTTTTAATCTGCCAGGAAGTTTCATATCAGCGCACACTCCACTGCAGAGTAAAAATCTCATTCTGGAATGTATTATTCTCTGCGAGGCAGTCGACAAGAATAATTACTTTTAGATTTGACTTGATCATATAGATTAATGTACAGTGTTCTATCTGACAAGACAGGGAGTGTGCTACCCGCACATAGAATTGGCGCGTCGGGGAACGTCTGTTGGCCTGGTGGACTGGCCAATATGTATACGGCCTTCAGGCGAATGTGAAAGTTCGTTTTGATAAATGACGGTTTGACTTGATGCCCAGTCTCCATCTCGGAAAAATCTATACACAAACAGTGAAAATATGATGACAGGAGCAAGTTCATACGATTGACAGATAGATCATATTCTCGACTTTCCTTCAGTCGTTTAATTGATAACTGTCATCCAGTCACAAAACTAAATTTCCTCTTTCCCTGAAGAGCCACCAGCTTCCACACACTCATTTAGTTGCTGTTGCGTTTCTGGTGTAAAGTGGTGAACTCACATTCCATCTGATGCAAAAACTGGGGTACCAAATTAGATGACCTATTTTTTATGTGTTCCGAACACTGCTCAGAAATCATTTCCCTATTTTCAATTGCTCGCCAACGGCCTTGCCGCAGTGGTGTCACCGCTTCGCTCCTGATCACCGAAACTAAGCGCTGTCGGGCTTGGCTAGCATTTGTATGTGTCACCGTCCAGGTATGCCGAGTGCTGTTTGCAAATGCTGCGCACTCAGCTCTTGTGTAGCCAATTGCGGAGCTACTTGACTGAGAAGTAGCGGCACCGGTCACGAAGACTGACAACGGCCGGGAGAGCGGTGTGCTGACCAGGTGCCCCTCATTATCCACATCCACTGTCGTTTAAGGGCTAAGGGTGACACGGTGGCCGGTTGGTACCGTTGCACTTTCAAGGCCTGTTCGGACTGTGTTTGATTATTTCATTTACGGTTGCTCAGCATTTAGGTTTTATGACACGCATACAACATAAAGCATCCTTTCAGCTCCTTCTGCTTGTAAATTTACTTTTAATCGCCAATCTTTCAATAGCGTATTTGACACCTTCTCATTTTAGTCTGTGATTGGAGCTGGGGGATGTCATTTATGTGAGCCGTCTTAAAAAGAAGTAAGTCAAGATTTGAATTCAGTTACCGGTTTCTTAAATGCCGACAATCAACGTGCAGAAGCCTTACAACCTTCCATCAATTCTCGGTATATTTACGTCGAAGAAAATAATTTTACAACGTCACCGTATTGCGCGATAATTTTAAGACATGAATGATGTTTCGGCGCTTTGTGTACTAACTGCAGAAAAGTAAAATTTTGTTGGTGTGAACACAAGGCCGAGAAACTTTATCTTAGCTTTTAATATGTATTCACTGTATTTATGTTTTCATTACAAGTAAAGTGCACATTATCGTACATGAAGTTCCAGCGTAGCGATGTGTTCAATTCTCCATAGTTTCGAAATGCAGACCTCTGAAGTTCACGTGATTTATCATGTTCATCCCATGAATATACAGTCACTGGGGCATATATACGCACGCCGCTTGTGCAGAGAAGATGCATGAGTTAGTAAGGTTTGCGTGAAAACTGGCGACAGGACTCTGAATAATTTATACCTCTAAGAATAGTGCTTTACATGGACTTCGGCTCAAAGTCTGGTAATCAGTAACATTAAGCCACCATCTCTTGTATCCTCTCTCATTGTGGCTAAATGATGACGGCACAAATGTCTTCCAATACCACGATTCGAACCGACTATGTCCGAGTCAACCACCATCGCAAAAGCTTGCTTCGTCGACCTCGGCTACGAGGCAGGAATCATTAAGTAATGAATATGCTGAACAGCTTGATCGTGAACATTAATTTGTTATTTTCGTTTATCCACGCAAAGTGTATAATCGTCTATAAAGGTGGCGTGAAAATGGAGCTTTCAAACATTATAGACATCGTCCACCACCGTAGCTGAGATGTAAGAGTATGATTGCCATGTGGAGGACCCGTGTTCAATTCCCGGTACTTTCAACGATTTTGCCTTGGTGAGAGGACTGGAACAGGATACACTGAGTCTCATGATTCCAACTGAGGAACTATTTCACTGAGTCTTAGCGTCTTCAATGTTTGGAAGGTGAACAAATGCCGGGAAGGCGATGTGCTGACACAATGACCCTCTATCCCTGCATTTGAATAACGCCATGTAACAGAGATGGTACACATCGTGTGGTTTTAAGGCTTGACCGCATCCACCTCGGTAGCTGTGCGGTCAGCGCTGCGGATTGCAAAGCGAATGGGTACAGTTTCGATTACCGGCCAGTTCCGAGATTTCCTCCGCTAAGGGATTGACTGTTGTGTTGTGCTTACTTTCATATCGTCGTAATTGGCATTACTATTTAGATTATTGAGATGGCTGAATGGGTACGGACCGAAAGCCAATAAAATGAAAAAAAGGTCCTCATAGCAAATTTGTCTTTTTGAACTTTATTGTCTTTAAACCTTTTATACTCAATGTGGGAATTTACAGCGCTAGGTGGCGAAGAAGAAGCATAGACTATCTCCACTTGTTATGAAAATATATTTCCTGTACCCAAATTATCTTATATGAATTCAGATTATAATGTCTAATAAAAGAGGGATTATCATTGTAACCTCGCTAAAGGTATTTACCAACTTTTTTATTGTAAAACTGCTGTTCTTGATTAATACAGTTTATTCATTGCCTGATCAAGTTTCATGTGGGGTAAGGTGATTTTAATATGATACAAAATGACAAAAGTAGTCTGTACTTTTTTAAAGAAAATAGCACCTGCTATGAAAAAACTGCATATCAAACAGTGTTAACTGCTTTAAAATGACACTGTGTTTAAATCTTCGAAGTTACAAATGTAGACTAGAAAAAAAATAGAAACACTATCAATTTTGCGATATCTTCAATATAGTATGGCTGGTTCAAAATATGATACACCTGTGGTATTGCTGTGTACACTTAAAATAGAAGATTGAGCTCTTAAAAATGAGATAGAGAATCAAAAAAAAATTATACATGTGTATAAGTGGGCTTTACCTGTGGAGGTATTTTAGGGTATTTTTGGTGTGAAACGAACGTCAGAGTGAACTGCAAAAATTATTCTGTTTCTTCTATTTTTAATAATATGAAGTCAACTAACAACAGGTAGGAACTGCTACAATTATATTTAATATATCGACAATAATACAAAAATAAGAGATATACAAAAGAGAATCACTGTCTTTTTTCATGATTGTCAACGGGACCATTAAACACAAACCAGATTCCTTGTTTTATAGTTCTTAACCCCAGTAGCTGGATCAGGAATTAGCAATTTCCCCAATACGTCATTCTTATTAATAAGATAAATATCTTCTTTTTAATTTAAGTTAAAATTTATTTTGTCCTGGTCAAAGACTTTAGAAACTTAACTTCCAGGTCAATTTACAGTACTTTTTGTATGGTGTAGATACATCAGCAGCTGTATGAAATCCTGTTTCCTGTTTGAAACTGAGCCAAGATATAATCCCCACCACCTGCATGTGCTTTATCATTCGTCACAATCGGGTCTGTTGTCAATTCATCAAATAGATCAACATCGTCCAAGCTGTAATTTCTTTTCAGACAGATGTCAGAATCAGAATCAGTCTCCCCAATTTCCTTCCTCTCGCCACATCTTTGATCATAGGCATTGCTTCCTAGCCCTTCTGCTTTTGGCATACTCCTTTTTTGTTTCGAAAATTTTCATTTTCAGTAATGAGTTTAAAATGTTTTCTTTGAGGTTATTGTCTTTGACAAAGGGTCTGCCCCATTACGTCTGGTTACAGGTTTTTACTCTCTGGAGGAATAAACTTTCAAAACTTGTTATGTTTCACTGCTGCAAAGAGAGGTTACACGACTTCTTCAAGAACTATTAGCTTCAACGTCAACTCCATCACAGAAAGGCGACATGGCATCATCTTCCGAAATGTAACCCAGCTCACTGACGTTTGTGGGTTCATTCACCTCTTTTACGGTTGAAGCAATATCTTTATAGTATACAGCATTTCTTTTTTGTTATGTGAAGATGTTACAGTGCTCCTGCTCTAACCCATATCCCAACATGTTTCAGTTTATTAGGGTTGTTCCAAAAGTAAGGTTCCCAATGAGTTACAGCCTCGAGGGAAGGCGCTAGGCTAAATCCGACAACAGTGCCGTGTGCAGTGGTTCCCCCACTCTCGAACCCGCCCGTTCACAATTCGCTTCGTCGCTCAGTGTTGGCTCGACAGCAGTCAAAGATGGAATTGTTGATCGCCGCTCCTACCACGTGCGAGGTTCGAGCAGTAATCCGATTTCTCCTTGCAAGGAAGTTACCAATCGTGGAGATTCATTGGCAACTGCCGGAGATTTATTGTGAAGAGTGCATGTCCGTACAGCACGTCTCCAAATGATGAATGGCTTTTGCTGAGGGTCGCACGGAATTTCACGATGAAGAATGGAGTGAAAGAATGCCGGTTGCGGATGCGATTGTCCAGAAGATCAACAGTGAGCTGCTTAAACATTGGAGGGTCACTGTCCGCGAACTTTTGGAACATATTCCTGAAGCTTCCCACAGCAAAATTGAAGCTTTCACAGAAACTTTGGGTTATCGCAAGGTATGTGCTCGCTGGATCCCCTGATGCTCACTGACAAAATACAAGGAGCAACGCCTTGACTGTGCTCGCACATTTCTTCAACAATGTGAGGGGGAGGCAACAAGGATAAGTTGTTCGACTCTATTGTCATCGGAGATCAAACGTGGGTGTTTCATTACACCCTCGAAACAAAACGACAATCTCGTCAGTGGCATCACTCTGGTTCACTGCCACCAAACAAATTCAAACAAACGCAGCTGACAAGAAAGGTTATGGCCACAGTATTTTGGGATCTAAGTGGGTATTCCTCATCGATTTCATGCAGCGTAGGACGACAATAAACTCAGATATTGTGGAACACTGACTAAACTCTGGCGAGCAATCCCGAATCGCCAGAGAGGACGACTGAAGGAGGTTCAAATGGCTCTGAGCACTATGGGACTTAACATCTAAGGTCATCAGTTCCCTAGAACTTAGAACTACTTAAACCTAACTAACCTAAGGGTATCACACATCCATGCCCGAGGCAGGATTCGAACCTGCGACCGGAGCAGTCGCGGAGTTCCAGACTGACGTGCCTAGAACCGTACGGCCACCGAGACTGAAGGAGGGAGTACTGCTTCTTCACGACGAAGCTCGACCCCACGTCGCTCATCAAACACAGGAACTTTAGAAGAAATTTGGGTGGATTGTTATGCACCATCACCCATACAGCCCGGACTTAGCCCCCAGCGCTTGTCATCGCTTCCCCAACACTTAGGTGGCAAACGCTTCAAGAGCGACGATGAAGTCGGAATAGAGGTCACACGCTTCCTTAACGGGTTGGCGGGAGACTTCTTCGACTTAGGAATACAAATGCTGGAGCAGTGTCTTCAAAAGTGTGTCGAAAAAAAATGGAGACTATGTTGGAAAATAGACAAAAGTGTAAGCCTTTCAATCATGTATAAATTAATAACAAACAATGTTTTCTGTTTGTGAAAAATAAGGGAACATCACTTTTGATACAACCCTCGTAATATTTTATGGTATAGGGGAAAAATAAATTTAAGACATCTAGGGTCCTATATCACGACATTTAATTCTACATTATTAAATCAGAATGTAACCGATACAAAGCGGACTCAGGAGGAATAACACTTGAAAACATTTGCACCCAGACAATTCTTGAATACTACCATGTGCGTGCAAAATTTGAATGTAGTACGCAGCTAACTATTTTAAAACCTACTACAGTTTATAGTCTCTGGTGCACTAATATCAGTGCTAACAAGAAACACGGCATGGCAACGGCTACATTATTGCCAACAGCAGCAAGAAATACATATTCCAGTGTATAGAACTGTTTGACAAAAATGTATCACTTTTGCGCATCAATTGTATGAAATTTTGGAACAGAGAGTATCATATTTAAGAATTATATTGCCTGGTTAATAATTATCTCGTTATAATAAATGCGTCCATGATGAAAAATCCAGCAGACAGAGCACAATCTTCTGTGTATGTAACACAAATTCAGTAGATTCAAAGGCAATGTTTTCATAAATGTAGCAAATGATCTATAACTGCTTGCACATTTATTTTCTGTCCCATTGTGATGTTTGTCGAAATTATTTTTTGCCTCAAACGTGAAGTGTATTATGGAAGAACAAATGACTGCTTATAAATAATGGTAGGAAAAAGAACATTTGTCAAGGGTATGGTTTCTTTATGAATAGAATAGGTGTAAATATTTTTGAAAATTTTCGCTGTTAGAGTTTTAGAACACCTGTCGGTATTTGTTACTATCGAATTTTAGTTTGCATACTATATTGTGCCTTAGACGAGGGCTATGAGCAACAGTCAAGTTTTAAAGAATGATCAGCTAGGTATTTGTCAGTCGAAAAGTAATTCAAAGCCCTTGATCCAACAGCACGTCACATTCATCAGAAGCCTGTCAGATGCAACTGTATCTTTCAATGCTCGTGAACCACTGCCAGTGATCGCAAGAGATGCCTGGAAAACGTGCTCTTATGGTCCCGATCGCTGCAGTGAGCAGGCGTCTGTGGTTGTCGCTGGTCTCTCCCTTCACATTGCTGCCATCCGCTCACTCTCTTTCCTAGGCATTTCCCCATGAGTTCTTCAACTGAAGGTAATTCCTGTGGCTAGTACGTTCCCTTTCGGCAGTTCTTTTGTACATAAATTATTTAATAAACCTACGGTAACTTATTTACTAGCAAATCATTCTGTTCCTCTTCTAGCTTCATATGCGTTTGTGACTAATACTCAGTATCCTGATCTGGCTCCACCAGCTTTGCACGTATGAAATAATGAAAGGATGGAAACCAAAGATTCTACACTCCAATGATAATAGCTACGACGTTTAAAATTTTATTTTACACACTTAATATTTTGCGTGCGCAGTGAGCAAATGACTCTCTCAGCAAAAACTGGGGAAACATTTTCTATGTACTCGGTATTATTTTCCCACCATTCAAGGAGTATCAACTTGCGAGTGCTTCCATACCTATTAATGTTACGAATATTTCCAGAACAACAGAAATAACTTATGGTGACCCAAGAAGTCTTGATCGAAAGTATAAACAGGAACATTCAAGTTAACCTAAGCTAATAGATTTAGCTACTTATTAAAGGCCGAATATTGGGTGCAATCAAGCTAAATCCTCCAGAAAGAGAATAACGATCACGATTCTGCGAATAACAAGATATAGATACAGAGGACAAGTAACGGATGATAGCTAAAGACTATTCTACTTTGTTAACTATTGTTTACTGGATACGATATTGTTGCTCCGCCATATAAAAATTTCCATATGTCGTCAACCATGTGTCAACAACCTCTGCTTGTACATACATTATATATATTCCAGTATCGAAGAGACGCTTTAACTGAAAGTTGCATGCCCGATGTCGACGGACAAATACGATATTGTAGTGCATGACGGAAGGGACATTGCACCGTACTTCTGAGCAACACAGACACTGCAATATCGCATTTGTCCGCCGACATTTATTTATTATTTATATATTTGCTGCCATTTGCAAATGACCTGCCACCTTGTTACTAAGACAGGTCGTACTTTCACAATGTGAAATTGTACATGTATCGAATATAATACGTATTTGTTATTTCTTATTTTTGAAAATGATTAATAATATTGTAGCTCTAAATACTTGTAAACGTTAAAGTAATTAAGAAACTAAAATATTAAAATTAGGGATTTATGAATGGAAGATAGGAATTTATGAAGACAGAGAAAAAGTTATGACATAACTTTCAGACCTATTAAGAATTCGGAAAAAAATGTTTCAAATGGCTCTGAGCACTATGGGACTTAACAGCTGTGGTCATCAGTCCCCTACAACTTAGAAGTACTTAAACCTAACCAACCTAAGGACATCACACACATCCATGCCCGAGGCAGGATTCGAACCTGTGACCGTAGCAGTCGCACAGTTCCGGACTGCGCGCCTAGAACAGCGGGACCACCGCGGCCGGCTGAATTTGGAAAAAAAATTTCTAAAATAAACAAGATTCTTACATTTAAGATGGATAGATAAAAGGTAGAAAACATTTATGAATTAACAAAATTTTGGAAAATCGAATTATAAACCATAACCATATTTTTAGGAAGAATAAACACAGAAGATAGGAAAGATGGTAGTGGAAGAACGTTGCTTCACCAAGTGTGTATGACGGTGAGTGTCTTGGAATTGTCCATCAAGCCACCGACCGTCAATAACAGTTTTTCATCTGCTCTACATTTCCTAATAACTAAACCCTAACCTAAATTTTCTTTAGGCTGTTGTGTTGCTTATTTAGGGTACTTCTTCATTTTCATTTACGGTCATGTCGGGATCAGTGTCATCATCTGATTCCATCTAGGAATCAGTGCTGTTTTTCAACCTGTGGATTCCTTCCTGTCTTTGCACATTGGCTCGTTGTCTGGCTCGGACATACTTTCTATAGGTCGCTTTGGAAATATTGTCAATGAGTGTGTTTAAACGTCCATTGGTCTTCGCGTCTGAGTTTTGCATGTATGGTGTCTTGAATATTGCTGAGGTTTAAGTGTATTGTGTGTCTAATGTTGGTATATCGTCCGCAGAAAAAGACGATGTGTGCTGGAGAGACTTCTTCCCCAAATGTGCATGTTGGTGTCTGCCTCAGACTCACGCGGTTTAAGTGCGTGGGATAAGGGCCGTGTCCTGTTAAGAAGTGAACCATACCGCGGTTGGGATCGACATGTTTGAGTTTTAGTCCCTCGCTTACAACGGGAATGAACTGCAGTAGCCTGCGGTGCACCACGCAGGGTGATTCCTTTGAGGTGGTGCCGAAAGCTCCCGATAGTCTAAGTAAGGCGCTCCTTTGTCTTCGTCTGACGAGGGTCCGGTTTGTTGATAAGCTCAGCCTGTGAGCCCATATGCTGGCGGCGAAGCTAAGTACCGACTAGAAGAGAGAACACTGGTATGTCCGTGTAACTGACAAGAGGAGTTTAAATTGTTCTGAATGTAGTCTCGCCTGTTTGTGTAGTATTTTTTCTGCTTTGTTCATGGCAATGGGCATGTGTCCATCGAAATTTTGCTTTTCGTCTATGTGTACCCCAAGATAGCGTTTAATGTTTGTGTTCCCTATTTTTACCCTAGGGTTCCTCTAGAGAGACCCTTTCAGTAAAGTGTGTGTTGTTTTGTTGTCGGCTATCTTGAGTTTGCTGTTATGGCACCATTGTGTTATTGTTTTGAGTGTTCCATTTGCTCTTTCTTCTACCTGGGACCCATTGTTAGCAGACACTACGACCAAACGGTCGTCTGCGTATGTAACAACTCCATCTGTCTTTATTGTTCCCTCCATTAGTTGCAGGAGGGGTTCAATAGTGATGTCCGAAAAGATAGGGCCACAGATGGACCCTTGGGAGCAGCCTTCTGTAACTCGTTTGATTACTTTTTCGGCCGTCCATCTGCCATTCGACCACTCTGTTCATACAGTAGTATTATAGACTGTTGCATAGCGTTTCGGGTGTCTTCAGTTGTCTGAGCCTCTTGAACACTGCAGGTCACCAGAAATTATAAAAGGCATCCGCAATGTCGATCATAATTGCTATTGCATGTTGGTCCTGGTGTTGTTAGCAAACTGTAACGCTTAGTTGATGGCATTATCAATCGATTGTCCCTCTCTGACAACGGGAATGCTACTTTCCAGTTAAAATGTCTTCCCTGTGTAGGAATATACATAATAGATGTACAAGTGCAGGTTGTTAGCACATGGCTGACGACATATGGAAGTTTTGGTCTGGCCATGAGTTGTGCTCGGATAGTATAATGGTAAGGTGACCACTCGCAATAAGCGCAAAATCCGACTTCAAGTTACGGTCCGGCAGAAATTTTTATTGTCGTCTTTCCATTACACATCTGATGGTTGTCTATATTTGCTACGGCGAATTACAGGGTGTCCGGAAAGTCTTTTCCTGATTACATAAATTGATAATTCAGGCTAGAAGTAAGATACAAATATGAAACTTGTGTCGAATTGTTTTCAACTATCAAAGTTTTTTTCTGTTTTAGGTTCGCAGTACGTAAGTAGTGGGTGAGGTGCAGTGCCCAAGAAGCCATGTTAACTAATCAGGAGGAGGCACAGTGTGTCCTGTGGTACCATGAGACACGATCACCAACCACAGTGCAGAGACACTTCCAGACAACGTTTGGAAGGAATCCACCTGATGTCAATAGCATTAAAGCCTGTTATGAGAGGTTCAAGAACACTGGATCGGTTGCTGACCTTCCGAGGTCTGGTCGACCAAGAACCTCAGCAGACAGGTGGAAGCTGTAAGGCAGTCTTTTCTGCGGAATCCGAAGAAATCGGTGCGCAGGGCCTTACGTGAATTACAGATGCCAAAAAGCTCCCTCCATGACATTTTACACAAACGTTTATTGTTTCATGCATACAAAGTGTAAATCGTTTAGGCCTTGTTGCCCAATGACAGCACACGTCAATATGACTTTGCGGTCGAAATGCTATCACGTATTGAAGACGATGATGGTTATCTCAGACGAATTGCCTTTTCCGACGAAGCGACCTCTTTTGTCAGTGGAGTAGTGAATCGCCATAATGTGCGCATTTGGGTTTCACAACCCCCTGGCGAGGTCATGGAGTGCACCAGATTCAGTCCAAAGGTGAATGTTTGGTGCGCGCTATTGCATGATCGAATTATCAGGCCATTCTTTTTAGCTGAGGCTACCATCACATCTGCAGTGTATCTGGACTTATTGCAACTGTATGCTGTTCCTCAGCTGCTTCAGTATCACCCCGATGTCTGGTTTCAGCAAGACGGAGCACCGCCTCATTGGGGTTTGGACGTCCGTGCCTATCTCGATATGACATTTCCTGGGCGATGGATTGGTCGTGATGGGCCAACGTTTGGCCTCCACGCTCTCCTGACATAACCCCATTAGACTTCTTTTTATGGGGTTATGTCAAGGACGAGGTCTACCGAATACGTGTTCCAGATCTTGAAACCCTGCGGCAACGGATAACCACAGTCGTTGAATCGATCCCTTCAGTGATTTTGGCTAATGTGTGGACGGAAACTAAATATCACCTAAATGTGCTACGTGCTACCAAGGGTGCTCATGTGGACGTTTACTGATGTGTGAAAAAAACTTTGATAGTTTTTAAATAATTAGACACCAGTTTCATATTTGTGTCTTACTTCTTGCCTGAGTTATCAATTTATATAATCAGGGAAAGACTTTTCGGACACCCTGTATTTCTTGTACTGTTAACAGGAAGTCTGAATTGTCACGGGCTAGTACCGGGTGGTTATAATTAATGTGCAACTACTCACGGACGTCCAGTGTGGGCTGTAATTATAGTATGGCAGCAAAAGTTGACAGATACGCTAATGCTGTAACGCAGACCCGATTTATGCTGGAAAACGAATCAGATACAATTGTGACCACCCGGTGCAAATCTGATGCAATACAAGTCTGTATTACGGTATAGCATATACGCTGTCATTTGAGAAACCATAACGTGAGTGAACAGGATGACTATTGAGAAGAGAGTTGTACGCTGTTAGTAAAACAGCAATACCAGTGCTGCATTGAGAGAGTGTCACCGAAAGGTTTCAGGAGCGGACCGATGTCATTAAACGGTTTAAAGAAGATAATAATGAATTCTAAAATATGGGTGAGTTTGATCTGCCACCTGGAAGCTCGCCCAGTATAAAATCTGCTTAATACCCCCTTCCACGGCGTTTTATCTCCAGAGATTTTCCAGATGCATCACTTGCAATATCACCTGATCTGCATCCGTGTGACGTTTGGCTCTGGGGATAGCTGAAAGAATGGGTTTATCAGGAACACGTACTGTCTCTACCTGTTCTGAAGGCCAGTTTACAGGAATACGTTGCTCAGATTCCACCGGGACTGCTACGAGCAACTGTAGATCACGCCGTTTTACGGATGCCAAATCTCGTCGACGCCAATGGTGCTCAAACTGAACAAATGGTGTAAGCGGTGGTTAATAACAAAATCAATATTATGCCTACCTCACTTGTTTGATCTTTTCTTCGCACGTTCCGTTCCTAATCAATTACATGCGGAAACGTTTCTGTACGTGTTTCTTGCATTCACAGCGCCAGATTTGCACCTGGTGGCCAAAATTGGAACTATTTTTTTCCAGCGTAAATCGGTTCTGTATTAACGCATTTGCGTAACTAACAAGTTTTGATGCCATTCGATTATTATAATTCACACAAACCTCCGTGCGTATCTGGACTTTAATTATAATCACCCAGTTTTTGCAGGATAGGAGTCTGTGCATTAATAAATCAGAACATTTGTAAGTTAGAAAGAGAACAGTGAACTAATGTTGTAAACTGTTATTCACAAACTATGTTTCCAACATAGTCATAAGGTCATCTAAAGTACATGTAGTGTCAATAATATGTGTTATAGAAGACACGGGGATGTCTATCAAACGCGAGATAAAATATAACGAAGTGACAGTTGCCTGAGAATTTACTCTTCATCTGGAAATAACAGGGAATTTTTACTGTACTACTTGTAGTGTAGATACATATGTTTATTTAGGTTACGTAAGAACATTTAACACAGGTATGTCCGCACTGACATTGCAGTTGTGTAGTTGTTAATGTGAAACACCATGAGGTATGTTGTGTAGAGATTGGAAATCGTTACTTCCACTGTAAGAGCTGAATGGAGCATGAGCGGAGGCTCCAGGCAAATATCCGCGAAACCACGGACAGTGTCCTTTCATCGGAAATCCATCTGGCAACGAGCCCCTAAACTCCAGCTGTAGCGAATACAATGGCCGAAGAGAGAGCTTCTCATTGTCTTTCGGCCGGTACAGTCACACAGAATAACAATACTACATTTACATGGAAGGTATGTACATTACAGAGACGACTTGACCACCGCTGTTACTATGCGCAGAAACGCCTAGTTTCCACTTGTTTGCGTAGGTTTCCGACAACGGAATCGGTTTCATACTCTTATTCTGGGTATATGACTGCATCATGGAGTAAAACATCCAATGTTTCGGCCAAACCAACAGGTCCTTCATGAGAGGGGACGATAAAGAAGACTAAGGTAGGGTCAGTGAAATTTCTAATTTCCGCGATTCCGAATTCTACTATACACTTTCTGAAGATGGTCGGGTTTACTTACTGGTAAGAAACCCTAGCTCTGATGTAGTTTGATACATAATAAATCCTTCGGCTTTTTTCCCGAGTAACATTTGTGACTGTCTTTCACTGAGAATAGTAGCACAGTAGGGAAAATGTAATTAGTACGGAGTACATGTCAGGTTTCTCATGAAAATATTTCAGATGATTCAAAGCATTTGCTATACTCCAGCATTTCCATGGCTGTGAAATGCTTTATTTTTTATTTCGTCCTTGTGTGAGTTTATTTTCAGTATAAAAAAAGCCATTCCTACAATAATGTTGAATGGTGTCAGTACCTGGTCGCTATTGAGTGTGACTGTTAAGAGAAGATTTCAGATCAAGATCTCAAAACGGAATTCTCAGAGGACGTGCAATTGCTGCGTATCGCCTTATTTCGGGATTTGGGAAAATTCGCATCACGGACCATGACACCAACAGATGGCATTTGTAGCGCTATGGCTTCGGAACGAGTGATGACGAATGGACAAAGACAATAGTATGGCAAGATGAGGAGGCTCGCGACCTTCAATTAGAAGATCGTAAGATTGTAATTGGAAATTTGTGGTAATGACTCTGGGACCAAACTGCTGAGGTCGTCGGTCCCTAGGCTTACACAATACTTAATCTAACTTAAACTAGCTTAAGCTAAGGACAACACACACACACCCCTGCCCGGGGAAGAACTCGAACCTCCGACAGGGGGAGCGGCGCGAACTGTGACAAGGCGTCCCATACCACGCGGCTCGCAAGATTGTTCTGCTGGCTCTGATGAATAGACGGATGACAGCACCTGAATGCAGGAAGAGTATCACAGGAAACGTCAGGAACAGGGTAATAGAAGCTTGGTTGAGACGTCGAGCTGACTTACATCGTTCGACTCTGACAACACAACACAAGCGACAGATACTTTCGTTACGTGGAGTCGGAGTCAACCGGGACATTGAGTGCATTCTGTGGTGTTTAGCGATGAGTCTTGCTTCTGTTTATGGCAGTCAGGTCGACGTTAACGTGAGCTTAGACGACAGTGTGAAAAGTCACATGAAGCAGCGATTCTCGAGACACGTAACTCTCCAACTCCCGGAATTATGGTATGGGGAACAACTGTACATGCAAACAGGACTGGTGTGGTCGTTGATGAGTAAGTATCAAATGCCTGCCAGTATGTTTCTAGAATTGTCGATACTGTCGTCATACCTTTCATGACAAGCGTACCAAGTTGAATATTCCAGCAGGACAGTATAAGATATCAGACTACAGTTCACTTGACAAAAGCCTTGAGGAAAGTGCGGATCCTCGATTTACCTGCCTTGTCTCCAGGCTTGTCTGGATACGACAGGAGTAGTATACTTTTATTGTAACCTGCAGCCTGTATTCTTCATGGAATGCCTCTGCTTGTGTTTCAGGCATGCCAAAGAAATACGTGAACGTGACTGCAGAAGCTTCGTTTCCATGCTACAACGAACACCAGAGTGTATTCGTCCCTATAAAGATCGCTTCTCATGCTGATCCTGATGATGGTCATTAGTCCTGAATGGAATGGAAGTTTAATAACTGAATACACGGTATGTAATGAACATATCCATAAAGTCTGATAAATACCGAATTGTTGCTTCATTGTTTAACAACTTCCATTTTTGTCAGTGCGTATTTCTACTCCCCCTTGAACCAGTTGCTCGTGTTGTGTAACAGGTAGCACAAAGGAGCTAAGCTGAGGTTCTTTTTTTTACGCCAAGATTAATTTTATTTTTAGTTCTCAATATGGCCGAGAAAGTTAGTATTGCTTCTGAACTGCTAGGTAGAGCGCCAACATCGCTCGCGAGACTGTCCCATCAGTACTGTTATGAACTTCGCACCTGAAGGCAAATAAAATGAAATGTCTGAACAGATACCAGAGATCTTCTCAACGCTGGAATTACCCCTAATTTTCAGACTTTTTAACGATATCTTGTGTTACGTTGCTTTTCCGCACTCATTCATGAGCATTCTCCTCTAGTTCTCGGTGCCTTGCACAATTGCAATACGTCAACCATATGACCTGGAACTAACTCACATGACTCACGCGAAGAAAGTTTTCAAACACACAGACGATAAAACCTGTCTGAAAGTAATAGCATACACATCTAACAGCCCATGATTGTGGATAATAAAGAGGAAATCGGGAATATGTAGCGGAATTTTCCACACGAGGTACAGCAAAATGTAATTTGCATGAAAAAGAAATGGAAGAAGAAACGAAGATCAGTACAGTGCCATTTTGTAGTAGATGCAATTAACCCCATGTATCATAACAAATAAGTATATCAGGGGCAAAGGCAATAAATAGAGACGTAAGAATCACACACTTCAGTATAACCAATTTTGAATACTATTTTATCCAAGACAAGACCCCGGGGCTTAATACACGCGTTTAATAACGAGTCTGTAGGTGAACTAGTGTAGCTGTAATTTTCATATATCAAAGTCTCTGAAGGCCAAACGACAGTGGTTCTTAAACTAGAACTAGAGGATTGTTTCAATGCTGTACCCATAAAGGCCCTCAGGTGACTCGCACAGCCCCCCAACCAGGAGTTCATGTGACTTGTTTCATTTTCTGGTACATAAAGATTAAAATCTGTCCCTGGCTTCATTTAATACCTGTATGCAGATTACTGCTTCATTTTCCAGCCACTTCGGTGACTTGAGTGCCCCTAACAAACCCCAATTATTCACACAGGGAAAGGTACCTACCCTTTAATGTGGAATCCGAAGTGCTGCTTCTGAAGTCTTCCCACATCGTTGACACCTGAAGGCTAGGTTAAAACGAAGACTGAAAACTCCTTGATCAAACCGAGATTCGATACTGCGTGGTCTCTGTTCCCAGGCATGTGGTTTACCGCTACACCACAATTCCCAACAGGTACGTACACAGGGTAAAATATTCTCGGTTTTCAAGCCGCGTCATTTCCAATGAAATTCTAATGCTTTCGATGGCTGGAGTAAAACTAATGACGACGATGTCGGAACCAGCCATCGAAAGCTCGAGAATTTTATTGGAATCGACGTGGCTTTAAATTTGGAAATTTGTGGTAAGGTCTTAGGGGACCAAACTGCTAAAGTCTTCGGTCCCTAAGCTTACACACTACTTAATCTAACTTAAACTAACTTACGCTAAGGACGTCATACACACCCATGCCCGAGGGAGGACCCGAACCTCCGACGGGGGAAGCCGCGCGGACCGCGTGGCTTGAAAACCGAGAAGATTGTATCTAATCTTGTCCCCTGAAAGACTCCGAGGACGCAGGTACGTACATAGTGTATCTATAGGTTTTCATAAGTAAGTCTGCGAGTATCGGAATATGTGCCACATATGGCCGTATCTTTCAATTCCATTGGCTTAGAAGCTTAAATTATTTACGGGCGCCACCAGATCGTAACTCCGTCCGATCAGGCCAGGAAGGCCAACGGTACTGACCGGTTGCCGTGGCATCTTCAGCCTACAGTCGTCACTTGATGCGGATATGGAGGGACATGTGACCAACACACTTCTCTCCCGACCGTATATCAGTTTACGAGACCGGAGCCGCTACTTCTCAGTCAAGTAGCTCCTCAGTTTGTCTCACAAGGGCTGAGTGCACCCTGCTTGCCAACAGCGCTCGGCAGACCGGATGGTCACCCATCCAAGTACTAGCCCAGCCCGACAGCGCTTAACTTCGGTGATCTGACGGGACCGGTGTTACCACTCTGGCAAGGCCGTTGGCAACAGACCTCAGACCTTAGTTTATGACTTATCTTGACATCTACCCGTTCCAGAGGAAAAGGGCCCTTTATATTTCGATATACAGTCAGACAGACAGGCGGACAAGAAAGAAATCGTACAATGGTTCTCTTTCCACCGACTGAACAGTAGAAAAGACTGGTGAAAAGTTTCCCGTCATTAAAGTGATTTCGCAACAATATTTTCCAAACGTTAACAGTTTAAGCAGACTTAAAAATGGTTTACTTCACTGTATGCACGACTGATGTCACGTCATGTCTCTGTTACACATTATTTTGAGTTACTTTAAAGGAATAACCGGGAAAAATTGTAATCGAACAGCAAATCTTTCTACTCCACACTTTTTCAATGCTAAGTTGTATTTAACTAGGATTTCCTGTTCATCCGTATCCAGGTGAAGAAAAATTCGCTCTCTATGACTTCGCAGCGCTATTCCTTACATGCTGCCAGTGCAACAATATCTGTCACAGAATTTCACCCTGTGCATATTTCGGGCAGTTAATGGAAGTTAAAGATTGGCAATCTGGCAACACTGTAATCAAGTGTACGGTAACTGCCTCTGTCAGCAGAAACAGAAGAGCTTTACAGTTGGTGCAGTGCATAGTGTTTTTGGTTAGCATGCAGATTTTGGGTCGAGCTTGTTTTTTTTTTGTTTTTTTTTTGCTAAAAGTAGTCTGGGTGGCACAGCATCTGGCGTCTTAATCGTCACACAGCGATTACAGCGTGTCTTCTACAAAACATTTGCATTTACGTACTAGAACACAGGAATGGAACTACAATCGTTTCCATTGGTCAGCTTTTAAAGGAAGCTTTTGCACGCAGTGGACGCGGATTGCTTCACGCCACTGCATCTACTATATTCAGAACCTGTTTTCTGTGTACCCTCCCCCAATGGTGCCAACGAAATTATTTGCAAAGCGCGTTGCTGGCCATGCTGGTGATGTAAGGCCCTAAAGGAATGTAATGGACCTGAACGTGACAAGAATAATAGTTGGTATTAATAGATGGGACCATTAGGGAGGGTACACGCAAAAGAAGTTGGGAATTTAGTAGATGCAGTGGTGCGGAACAATTCACTTCCACGATTCTTTAAAACTTGGCCGATGAAAACGATTGTATTTCCATTTGTGTGTTCGTAATATGCAACTGGAAATGTTTTGTAGAAGACCCAGAATAATCGCTGTATGACGACTAAGACGCCAGGTGCTGTACCACGCAAACTACTTTTAGCAAATAAAAACAAATAAGCAGCGATCTAGAAAAGAACCCTCTACATCCTACATGCTAATCTGAAACGCTAGCCACAACACCAACTGCACATTACTGCTCTATCTGCTGTCAAAGGTAAATACCGTACACATTATTACAGTGTTGCCAGGTTGCCAACCTTTAATGTCCATTTTCTGCCAGAAATATGCGCAGGACGAAATTTTGTGAGGGACACTTTTATATTGCTAGTATGTGAGGAATCGCGCTGCGAAATTCGAATGCGCGAGTTTTTCACACCCTGTATGTTGCTACTCCGCCAGAACGAGCATTGTTTCCTAGGTGAAAATTGTGGGCGATATTTAATGCCAGAATTAATCATTCAGCAGGCAACAAGTACAAAATACAAGCATCCATTATATCATAGTTAACAAACCACATAAATGCAAGATTCCAAACAATATCTGATGTTCCAATAATTTGACACGACAGGTTTATGATTAAGGGGGGGGGGGGAAATGGAAGAAATATCACTGAAATAAGAACATGGATTAGTGTAAATAATTAGGTAGTTTAATAATAACGTGAGTTCCAAAATTGTTCATTAAGATGCCGGATGTACGTAACTGACGTCAGATCTTAGGAAGATGAGAGGAGGAGTGAAAGCTTTCTACATGAAGTATGCAGTAACTGAAGGAACAGAATTAGTTCGACTAAATAGATACACATCTTACTAGATTTTGTACCGATACCAGAGTTTTCCTACCTGGTTAATAAACAGGTATTTCTTGTACAGTTGTTATCGAATGCGAAGGCAAGTTATTTGACGTTAACTCTAGATGTCGTGTAGCGCATATGCAACCAATTCCGCAGCAACAGCGGCTAATTTAACCTGCATAACACTGTGTGTGTGTGTGTGTGTGTGTGTGTGTGTGTGTGTGTGTGTGTGTGTGTGTGTGTGTGTGTGTGTTGTATGAGTGTCAGTTCCAATTTCATTTAAGCCCTCAACCAATCGTTACATGAAAACTTAAAACTAACATTTGGGTAAGCTATCTGACTGCGTATATGAACAAGAATTTTACAAATGATACAGAATCTGACTTGTGCAACGCAATTTACTGCAGTAGAGTACATGACATAATGTGGTGTATCAGTGTCTCTGTTTTGGCCATAAGTTTTGCACTCACCTCTTCAGATGGCTGCCTTTTTCCATGTGATATACAGCAATTCGCAGCAGCAGCGGTTGCAACTTATTGTTAATAAGAATGAATTTAATAAAAAGGAGTTTGCCTGTGTCCTGTTAACTACTACATAACTTTTGAGAAGGGATTTTATTAATTAAATCTATTTAAAAATTCTGAATCATCATGAACAAGTAATAATATGGACAATGACAAGTGACATATGTGTCAGTAATGGCTGAGTGCGAGATTAACAAATTATTTCAATTTCAAAATTGGAGAATAATAATTATTATTCTTTGCAGGATAGGGAGGCTTCTTTCACTGACAAGCAAAACATGGGATTATTGCAAACTCGGACTAACAATCACGAGCCTAATCCTGCAATTGCTTTGGCGCTATGCTTGCAAATTTTACCTCGAATTCCATCTTCAAGCGGTGTTAAGCCATCTAAACCTCTCCTGGATATATAAATGAAATCAGGCCTTGAGTGTGGTAAGCTCTTTCATCACTGACGTGAGGACAACGTGACACGTCTTCTGTCTCCGAGCTCTCGACTCACACTACTACTTCCAATCTCACATACGTACCTCGTCTCACAACAATTTTTAGAATCGCGCTACCATGTTTCGCCCTCAGATTGTTACTATCAATATCTGAGTGCTTACAAAATTCAAAGAATAGCGTTATGCTGGGTATTTTGTTTTATGTAATGTAGAGTTCTGACACACTCTTTTTACAGTCGTGTGTTCACAAAACACGATGGGGTAAAAGTAGAAAACGCTGGTACGCCCATAGAATGCGAGATGTCGTTTATGAGAATTAAATTTTACCTTGCGTTACTTGGCTCACTATATTACACACATCAAAAAAGGTTTTGCATCTCTCCGAGTCTCTTTGATTGTTCAGAGATGTCACTAAGCCCGCCTAAAGCTGTAAACAACCATGCATGAGCTGCGCCTATTAGACGGTGGGGGTGAATGGACCGCTCAAAAAAATGGTTCAAATGGCTCTGAGCACTATGGGACTCAACTGCTGTGGTCATCAGTCCCCTAGAACTTAGAACTACTTAAACCTAACTAACCTAAGGACATCACACACATCCATGCCCGAGGCAGGATTCGAACCTGCGACCGTAGCAGTCCCACGGTTCCGGACTGCGCGCCTAGAACCGCGAGACCACCGCGGCCGGCAATGGACCGCTCAGGATTGGCATGACTTTCTCTTTACCTATGAGTGACGGATGTGCTTCCAACAAGAAAATCGTCGGGGAAATGTTTGGAGGCAACCAGGTCAGACTGAACTCTTTAGACACACTGTCCAGTGAGTGCAGCAAGGTGTAGGTTATCTGCGGTTTAGGGGTGGCATTATTTGGGGCCGACGTACGCCGCTGGTGGTCACGTAAGGTGCCGTAATGGCTGTACGATACATGAATGCCATCCTCCGACCTATAGGGCCATCATATCGGAAGCATATTCGTGAGGCATTCGTCTTCATGGATGACAATTCGCGCCCCCATCGTGCATATCTTGTGAATGACTTCCTTCAGGATAACGACATCGCTCGACTAGAGTGGCCAGCATGTTCTTTAGACATTAACCCAATCGAACATGCCTGGGATAGATTAAAAAGGGCTGTGTATGGGAGACGTGACCCACCAACCACTCTGAGGGTTCTACGCGGAAGGAGTGGGACAATCTGGACCAACAGTGCCTTGATGAACTTATGGATAGTATACGAAGACGAATACAGGCATCCATCAATGCAAGGGTAGTGCTACTGGGTATTAGAGGTTCCAGTGTGTACTCCAATCTGAACCACCACCTCTGAAGCTCTTGCTATATGATGGTACAATATGCAATGTGTGGTTTTCATGAGCAATAAAAAGGGTCGTAATGATGTTTATATTGATCTCTATTCGAATTTTCTGTACAGGTTGCGCAACTCTCGGAACCGAGGTGATGCAAAACTTTTTTGATGTGTATATTCGTGTCGCAGGACGAATCGCCGGAAATACTGAATTAAGCAGCCGCAAGAGATGGTGCAGTTGAAGACACGCCATCTGTGAGGAGACTGCTGAACACGTTACTCTGCGGGCAGCCGCATGCTATATCATCGGGCGTACGTTGCCATTCTCAAACGAAGACCAAGTCAAGATGGTCAGCTTGTGGGCCTTGTTTTATTTAACCCATTGTAGCATTAAGGTTTTGAAAGTACAAATACTAATATTATGTTTCCATCTTACACTGTGTTTGCCCCTACAGTATGCCTTGAGATCTTCCTTCCTTATTCCGCTTTCAGGGATGTCCATTCACCAGGGTTGCAGGTTTTAATATGTTCACCCTTGCGTTGACGATTCTTGTCTGTTTGATTAAAAATACCCATAGCCAGGAGTTTATATATTTATAAGGATTTGACAGATTCATACGAAAACACTCCTGAAATGGGATTAAGCCCCAAAACAACTGCAATTCTCCAGTGGAATAAAAGATTTAAAGTGCGAATGATGATCAAGTGAATTTGGCTTTGCATTTCGTAAAACTGTACGATTCTTATAAAACATGCCGTAGGAAGTTAATGGGCCATTAATTGTTTTCCTTGTACATACTATACCGTCTCAAAAATTTTCAAAGCCATCTACTGCACGGTCTCATCAATCCAATATTGGCTTTTCCGGTAATATTAACAATAACATTATCACCCAAGAAAATATAATATGTTGCCAAAAATGCCTGAGTCTTTGGGTTTCATATACAATACTGAATGTTTGTTTACAAACGTGTTAACATCTTTGACGACAATAGTCAGTTACAGTCTGATGATAGCCTTGTACGCCGAAAATCGGTTAACATTAGTCTTGTAGAACATAAGCAATATAGAGCTTTTCATTCATATAATGTTGTTTTACGAAGAACCGACGAAATAATCAATTAACATGTATTGCTAGTAGCTATCCACCGTTACATATTTCACTGTTCTACATCCCCAGCCCATAGTTATTAAATATAGGTTGCTCCCTCCAACGCTTTAAATTTTTTTAGGATCTTGTGATTGCTATTTCATGTTCACTACTTTCGATTTTCTAATGACATACCTGCGACTTTCCGCTGTGTGGCTTAACAAAAGTATGTGTTGCTCATTTAACTTCCTTACTTCAAGTCAAAGTGAGATACAATTTATAAATGAGTTACTTGAGTCATTAGTGGGTCTTCGTAGAAGGCCAAGTTTGGTTTAGTTGATACAAGATAAAAAAATGGCTCTGAGCACTATGGGACTTAACGTCTAAGGTCATCAGTCCCCTAGAACTACTTAAACCTAACTAACCTAAGGACATCACGCACATCCATGCCCGAGGCAGGATTCGAACGTGCGACCGTAGCCACTCCGGCTGGTCAAGATAAAAGAATTCTTAACAGACCAAATCGCTTACAACACATATACACGCTTAGCTTCGCCACAATTTTAATCATCATTCACGGCGAACAGCTGTGAGACAGATACGCTCGACACAGGATTGCAATCTCTGACCAATGAGTCGCTAAGAAATGGGTGTTTGTCAGCACAGATAAAGAGGCCTTGTAAGACAGCCACGTATATAGACTAAAAGACTCCCTCCGAACAGGCCTCGTAAAACCCAATGGTACCGACCGCTCACCGTGTCATACTCTGCCGATAGTGGTCACTGGATGCGGATATGTGGCCAGTACGCCGCTCTTCCGAACTTTATTAGTTTTCCTGGCTGGAGCCGCTACTTCCCAATTAAGTAGCTCATCAATTGTCCTCATAAGGGCGGAGTGCACCCCGCTTGTCAAGGGCGCTTCACAGAGCCGGACGGTGACCCCTCAAGTGCTAGGCAAGCCCAACAGTACTTTATTTCGGTGATCTAAAGGGAACTGGTGTTACCACTGCAGCAAGACCGATGGTCAACGTATATGGGGGGGGGGGGGGGGGGAGGGGGGGGGAGGGGGGGTATCATAATTAATAGCGTAAACGCACACAATTGAAAGTACGCAATACTAGAAGAAGGAAAAAAATTCAGTAAACATAAGCTCTAAAACGCATACCTTAGTAGCTATGAGCACTTTATCTTTATTACTGTAAAACACATCTCTTATACTGAACAAGTGCTCATAGCACTTAAGATATGCGTTTTAGAGCTCATATTTACAGAGAATTCTTTGCTTCTAGAATCAGAATGTCATAATAGCTAAAAAAAAAACCTTGAACAGGAAAACGTAATGTATGCCAAGTGTGCTTGCGAACCACCGTAAAAAGCAGAATTTTACGATATACCATGTAGTTGTCGAGAATTGTACATGTTTTCTACGAAAACACCAGTGGAAGGAGGACTGTGATGTCGTCCAAAGCAGAGTTGACACTTCGTACCAAACCTAGAGAAGAGTATAGTCACTGCACAGCTCACCAACGGATGATAAACGCCAGCTTAGCCACGCCTCCTAGAGCTAGGCTACGCCGACGCAATCGATGGTGTACTTATGGTTCAGCAGAAGAACGCTCAGCGCACTTCGCAGTCAACATTAAAGACGATGGCACCATGCTAGATAGGCCGCAAGTGTATTAAATGTCCTAGGAAAAACACCATTTGAACAATATGCTAGTTACTCCTCTAGTGAAAAGTCATGTAAATTTGTCTGCATCACTAGATACTTCAATGTGCACAGACAAATGTAAATACTCTAGCATTGCTGAAGAAATGAATTTTGCAAAGTTAAGTAAATCTTCATACATATATTGTAATAAAGTGAACTATTATTTTGTATGTTTTTATTCTGATCGCTCTCCTCATACAGCTAATGAAAGAATCCACTGTTGTGTCAGCTAGCGTATTCTCAAACGCCAGAACGAGGACAACATTGGTAAGGATAAAGCAGATACAGTGATGGCCAATGAAAATGGAATACCAAAAAAGAAAACAGATAACGATATTTTAATTATTGTGCATACACAGTTTTGTACGAAGAGTACATGAATAAATATGTGTCTGTAGGTGTACAGGGTGCAAAATTTAGTGCACAGAGCTGCCAACTCTGGTAGCAACAGTGTCTGTAACACGACTGGACTCGGGTGACAGATACGAGTGCCATTCTATTCTACTTCAGTTATATGCTGGAATTAATCAATCATTGCGGGTGGCGAATGGTGACCTGCTACTCCCCCAGCAACAAATGAACAAAAGATTTCATTGTCTGATGAATATGGATAACGGCCTACCCACAGCAACAATCAAACCAGTCACAACAGCCAAACAGACAACGGGGATTCACCTCTGGCCCTTACGCAAGCAACCGGCCAAGTGGCCGAGCGATTCTAGGCGCTACAGTCTGCAACCGCGCGACCGCTACGGTCGCAGGTTCGAATCCTGTCTCGGGCATGGATGTGTGTGATGTCCTTAGTTTAGTTAGGTTTAAGTAATTCTAAGTTCTAGGGGACTGATGACCTTTGATGTTAAGTCCCATAGTGCTCAGAGCCATTTGAACCATTTGAACCCTTATGCAAGCAGTTACTCGGATTGGCGTTTTTTCACAGAATTCTTGGATGTCCTGTTGAGGGATACTGCGCCAAATTCTGTCCAATTTGTGTGTTAGTTCTTCAAAATCTCGAGGTAGTTGGAGGTACCTGCACATAATGTTCCAAATGTTCTCAATTGGGGAGAGATCTGGCGATAATGGCTCTGAGCACTATGGGACTTAACATCTATGGTCATCAGTCCCCTAGAACTTAGAAATACTGAAACCTAACTAACCTAAGGACATCACACAACACCCAGCCATTACGAGGGAGAGAAAATCCCTGACCCCGCCGGGAATCGAACACGGGAACCCGGGCGTGGGAAGCGAGAACGCTACCGCACGACCACGAGATGCGGGCAGATCTGGCGACCTTTCTGGAAAAGGTAGGATTTTTCAAGCACGAAGACTAGCAGTAGAAACTTTCGCGGTGTGTGGGTGGGCGTTAGTTTGATGAAATGTAAACCCAGTATAGTTTGCCATGAAGGGCTACAAGATTAGGCGTAGAAAGTCGTCAACGTACCACTGTGCTGTAAGGGAGCCGCTGATGACAACCGAAGGGATCCTGCTATGAAAAGGAATGGTAGCCCCTATCGTCACTCATGCTAGTTGGGCCGTATGGTGGCGACATTAATCTTGGTATTCTAGCGCTATCTGGGGCGTCTCCAGACAAGTATTTGGCCTGGGATCTCACTGACTGCAGTAGATTTGTCTTCAGTGATGAGTCCTACTTCGAACTGAGTCCTGAAGATTAGCGAAGACGTGTCTGGGGATGCTCCGGACAGTGGTGGGATAACAACTTGACCGTCGGTAACCATATAGCCCAACAATCAGGAGTGATCGTCTGCGGTGCCACTTTATTTTATGGCAGTACCCGTTTGGTTGTCATCAGCGGGACCCTTACGGCACAGCGGTAATTCGACGTTATCCTACACCCCGTTCCGTTGCCCTTCATGGCGAGTCATCCTGTTATTACATTCCAGCAAGATAATACATGCGCGCACAAGATGAAAGTTTCTACTGGTTGTCTTCGTGCTTGCAAACCCCTACCACGGCCACCAAGTTCGCCAAATCTCGTCCCAATTAAGAACGTTTAGAGCAATATGTTCAAGTCCCTCCAAATATCTCGGGATTTAACTATCTAATGCGCCAATTGTACAGAATTTGGAGCAATATACCTCAAGACGACATCCTACAACTCTATCGAATAATGCCAAGCCGAATAACCGATTGCGTAAAGGCCAGTGATGGACCGGTGCGTTGTTGACGTGCTCTATTTGTGAAGCTCCTTCCCTTGAATAAATCACCCAAATTTTCTGAAAGTGCAATCCTTTCTTTGTCTGTACTTGTATATCACTTCTACGGATTTCAATCGTATTCGGATATTTTCTTCGTGGTGCGTCGTTTGTTTTTTGCATTAGAGCGTACATTAATTGTCGAAATGGTAATACACGTTCCCAACCATGGTTCTAACATTACGTGGACTGAGAACTTGTCAACAATAATTTATGTAACTTTCAATTCGTATTTAGGTAATAATTAAGAATATCAAAAAAATGTTCAAATGTGTGTGAAATCTTATGGGACTTAACTGCTAAGGTCATCAGTCCCTAAGCTTACACACTACTTAACCTAAATTATCGTAAGGACAAACACACACACCCATGGCCAAGGGAGAGCTTGACCCTCCGCCGGGACCAGCGGCACAGAAGAATATCGGTTACCACTGATAATCATTGGTAGAAAAGCTGAACCAATCACAAGTGTAGCGTGGGCGGGCAGGAGCCAAACTGTCAGATAGTTCCCTACCAGTCTACGATCGGCTTATGAGGAGGTAATACGTGAATCTGTGTATAAAATGTGATCTCACGTAAAGACGGAAAAAATTTGTTGAAAACCTTCATCGGCTGATGTACTCCTGCCATCTTATGCTAGTGTAAGCAGTCTATGAACGGTTTCCGGAGAACTAAGATGTGATTTAGTATGTGAAGTGCTATTTCGTGTAAAGACAGAACATATTGTTAAAATTTTGCTCGGAAATATATATGTGTGTGAATTCTAAGATCACGAGGAAAATTTTATTGAGACTTTTTACGGTGCTCTGGAAATAACTGGTAACCGGAACTTGACTACGAGTATTAATAGTAGACTGTCTCTAGGAGTGGTTTTTTTATTTTTCTATGAATAAAAGAAAAATCAAGAGGTACCCCAATGTATCCAAATTTCATTTTTCAGAAGCACTGAGATTTTTCTCCATTTGCCGCTTCGTTATGCCCTGTTAATTGCCTCCATGTCAGAGCCAGCCTGTGAGGATTAAATCAGTTGGGACGGCGACTACAAGTAATCTTCAGAAGACAAGAGGTATGGATGTTACCTCCAGTCGTGCTAGGAAACATGGGCGCGGGTGTTATATTCAAAATTGCACACAGTTTGTGGCACCTGGTACATCACTTTAGTCGAAAGTGTTACATTGAGGAACCAAGTCTGTGGTTTAGGAGGGTTACAATCTGCGGCGTTTACGAATCCTATACACATTACACTTCGCATACTCTCATTGACCTTTACACTCGGCATCCCATGAACAAGTGTAACACCATAAATACGCTGAAGCGCCAAAGAAACTGGTATAGGTATGCATATTAAAATACAGAGTGATGTTAACAGGCAGAATACGGCGCTGCGGTCGGCAATGGCTATGTAAGACAAGTGCCTGACGCAGTTGTTCGATCGCTTACTGCTGCTACAATGGCAGGTTATCAATATTTAAGTGAGTTTGAACCGTGGTGTTATAATCGGCGCAAGGGCGATGGGACGCAGCTTTCTCCGAGGTAGCGATGAAGAGGGGATTTTCCCATACGACCATTTCAGGAGTGTACCGTGAATATCAGGAAACTGGTAAAACATCAAATCTCCGACATCGCTGCGGCCGGAAAAAAGATTCTACAAGAACGGGGCCAACGACGACTGAAGACAATCGTTCAACGTGACAGAAATGCAACCCTTCCGAAAATTGCTGTAGATTTCAGTGCTGGGCCATCAACAAGTGTGAGCGTAGGAACCATTCAACGAAACATCAACGATATGGGCTTTGGGAGCCGAAGGCCCATTCATACCCTTGATGACCGCACGACACAAAGCTTTACGCCTCGCCTGGACCAACATTGGGCTTTTGATGACTGGACACATGTTGCCTGGTCGGACGAGTCTCGTTTCAAATTGTATCGAGCGGATGGACGTGTACGGATATGGAGACAACCGTATGAATCCATTGACCCTTCATGTCAGAAGGGGACTGTTCAAGCTTGTGGCGGCTCTGTAATGATGTGGGACATCACCTGCATCCATTCATATTCGTTGTGAATTCCGAAGGACTTGGCAATTCCAGTAGGACAATGTGGATACCCCACACGTCCATAATTGCTACAGAGTGGCTTCAGGAACACTCTTCTGATTTTAAACACTTGCGCTGGGCACCAAACTCGCCAGTCATGAACATTGTTGAGCATATCTGGGATGCCTTGCGACGTACTGTCCAGAAGAGGTCTCCACCCCCTTCGTACTGTTACGAATTTATGGACACCGCTGCAGAACTCATGGTGGCTGTACCTTGAAAGTCGGTTATTGGACAGTGATTAGTTGAAGTGGGAGGGATGTTGAACAATACGTATTTGGCGAGATCTGTGAGTTTGAATTTTGCTGTGCACTGTGATATATTAAAAGCAGTGAGTGCTAAGATTCCCGTGTGACTGTTGATTAGACGTGTACCGTGTACCGTAGGTCTCTAGAAGGGCGTAGCGTTCCAAAGGATTGGAAAAGGGCACAGGTCATCCCCGTTTTCAAGAAGGGACGTCTAACAGATGTGCAGAACTATAGACCTATATCTCTAACGTCGATTAGTTGTGGAATTTTGGAACACGTATTATGTTCAAGTACAATGACTTTTCTGGAGACTAGAAATCTACTCTGTAGGAATCAGCATGGGTTTCGAAAAAGACGATCGTGTGAAACCCAGCTCATGCTATTCGTCCACGAGACTCAGAGGGCCATAGATAAGGCTTCCCAGGTAGATGCCGCGTTTCTTGACTTCCGCAAGGCGTGTGATACAGTTTCCCCACAGTCGTTAAATGAACAATGTAAGATCATATGGGCTATCGGACGAATTGTATGATCGGATTCAGGATTTCCTATATAACAGAACGCAGCATGTCGTTCTCAATGGAGAGAAGTCTTCCGAACTAAGAATGATTTCAGGTGTGCCGCAGGGGAGTGTCGTTAGACCGTTTCTATACACAATATACATAAATGACCTTGTGGATAACGTCGGAAGTTCACTGAGGCTTTTTGCGGATGATGCTGTGGTATATCGAGAGGTTGTAACAATTGAAAATTGTACTGAAATGCAGGAGGATCTGCAACGAATTGACGCATGGGGCAGGGAATGGCAATTGATTCTCAATGTAGACAAGTTTATGCGATGTGTATACACAGACAGAAAGATCCTTTATCATTTAGCTACAATATAGCAGTTCAGCAACTGGAAGCAGTTAATTCCATAAATTATCTGGGAGTACGCATTAGGAGCAATATAAAATGGAATGAACATATAAAATTAATCGCCGGTAAAGCAGATGAGAGACTGAGATTCATTGGAAGAATCCTAAGGAAATGCAATCCGAAAACAAAAGAAGTAGGTTACAGTACACTTGTTCGCCCACTGCTTGAATACTGCTCACCGGTGTGGGATCCGAACCAGATAGTGTTGATAGAAGAGATAGAGAAGATCCAAAGGCGAGCGAAAGCATTACGGAGATGATAGATAAACTCCAGTGGAAAACTCTGCAAGAGAGACGCTCAGTAGCTCGGTACGGGCTTTTGTTGAAGTTTCGGGAACATACCTTCACCGAGGAGTCAAGCAGTATATTGATCCTTCTTCGTATATCTCGCGAAGAGACCATGAGGTTAAAATCAGAGAGTTAGAGCCCACACAGAGGCATGCCGACAATCTTTCTTTCCACGAACAATACGAGACTGGACTGGAAGGGAGGGCCGATAGAGGTACTCAGGGTACGCTCCGCCACAGACCGTCAGGTGGCTTGCGGAGTATGGATGTAGATGTAGATTTAGATATTATTTGTTATAAGTAATGAACTTTATAAGAGAAAATTACTTTTGAACTGTGGTTATGAAATAAATTTTATGAGCACTGGTTATAAGGAATCATTTTAAACAACAGATAATTGTGGCAAACGGAGAGATGGCTTGTTAACAAACTTTCCGATGAACTGAAGTGACTGTAGTAAATATTCGTTGAAAGAACGATTTAGAACTGTTGTGGAACATTGCAGATGATCGGTACTGTGAATGGATGTTTATTGCCACATTATTAATCTGATGAGACATGCAAACTGCAAGTGCAGTTGGTCGAGGTAATGTGACCTGATCTACGGAGAGCTTGTGCGACTTTTAAGTCCGGCGACGGCGGAGATGCGGTGCCGGCGACTAGAAGTGGTCTAGCGACAAAGCAGATCGGCGGGAGCTGTCTCAACAAGGTGGGGTGCAGCAGACCGCAAGTGAGAATTTCGGTGCGGATGCATACGATATTGCAGTGCTTGTGTTATTCTTGATGGGCGTGACTTCAGCTCCATGACAGTGCGTGAGTGGCACCTGACTTTGCAGTGATTAATGTAAGTTGTGCTTACACCCTCGTTAAGGAACTGAGATTTTGTCATAGTTTCAGGGAAAGTGATCTTGCAATTTTTGGATATATACACTACTGGCCATTAAAATTACTACATCACGAAGATGATGTGCTACAGACGCGAAATTTAACCGACAGGATGAAGGTGCTGTGATATGCAAATGATTAGCTTTTCAGAGCATTCACACAACGTTGGCGCCGGTGGCACCTACAACGTGCTGATGTGAGGAAAGTTTCCAACCGATTTCTCATCGAAAGCAGCAGTTTACCGGCGTTGCCTGGTGAAACGTTGTTGTGATGCCTCGTCTAAGGGGGAGAAATGCGTACCATCACGCTTCCGACTTTAATAAACGTCGGATTGTGGCCTATCGCAATTGCTGTTTACCGTATCGAGACATTGCTGCTCGCGTTGGTCGAGATCCAATGACTGTTAGCAGAATATGGAATCTGTGGGTTCAGGAGGGTAACACGGAACGCCGTTCTGGATTCCAACGGCCTCGTATCACTAGCAGTCGAGATGACAGACATCTTATACGCATGTCTGTAATGGATCGTGCAGCCACCTCTCGATCCCTGAGTCAACAGATGGAGACGTTTGTGAGACAACAACCATCTGCACGAACAGTTCGACGACGTTTGCAGTAGCGTTGACTATCAGCTCGGAGACCATCGCTGCGGTTACTCGTGCAGCTGCATCACAGACAGGAGCGCCTGTGATGGTGTACTCAACGAAGAACCTGGGTGCACCAATCGCAAAACGTCATTTTTTCGGATGAATCCACGTTCTGTTTACAGCATCATGATGGTCGCATCCGTATTTGGCGACACTGCGGTGAACGCACATTGGAAGCGTGTGTTCGTCATCGCCATACTGGCATATCACCCTGCGTGATGCTATGAGGTGCCTTTGGTTACACGTCTCGGTCACCTCTTGTTCACACTGCCGGCACTCTGAACAGTGGACGTTACATTTTAGATGTGTTACGACCCGTGGCTGTACCCTTCATTCGATCCCTGCGAAACCCTACATTTCAGCAGGATAATGCACGACCGCATGTTGCAGGTCTTGTACGGGCCTTTCTGGATACAGAAAACGTTCGACTGCTGTACTGGCCAGCACATTCTCCAGATCTCTCACCAATTGAAAACGTCTGGTCAATGGTGGCCGAGCAACTGGCTTGTCACAATACGCCATTCACTACTCTAGATGAACTGTGGTATCATGTTGAAGCTGCATGGGCAGCTGTACCTATACGCGCCATTCAAGCTCTGTTTGACTCAATGCCCAGGCGTATCAAGGCCGCTACTACGGCCAGAGGTGGTTGTTCTGGGTACTGATTTCTCAGGATCTATGCACCGAAATTGCGTGAAAATGTAATCACATGTCAGTTCTAGTATAATGTACTTGTCCAATGAATACCCGTCTATCATCCGTATTTCTTCTTGGTGTAGCAATTTTAATGACCAGTAGTGTAATATCGTGTTTTGTGAACTATTTCCATATAAAATAAGGCGAATTAGTTCTTTTAACCACAAATACTCTTGCTGACAGAGTATTTCACTGTTCTACTTATTTCCTTCTTTTACTGCCATAAACTAAAAGAACAACCAGTGGAATAAAAAGGTTCCTTATAAGCTCACTATAGCTGAACCAAAAGGCTTTGGTAAGACTGAATGGTGAGAGTACTAACCAGACATAATTATAGAAATGTGTGAGAATAGGCTGCAGCCCATTACGTACACACTACATCACGTATTTAAAAGATGTCACTGAAGTTTATTTACGACAATAGGGTTAAAACCGGTGGTCGAAGAACATGGGGTTTTAGATTAGTGTACGATATGGTTCTTCTAGCCAGGGACGGAAGTCAATTCCTCGGAATGGTAAATAAGCTTAACTACTGGAAAAGGTTGTGGAACGAAAATAAACGCACAAAACGTAAAATAATGACCGTAAGATGCACCTACCCAGACTCAGAACCTCCCAGCATGGCTGAAATCCAAATGTCATTAAAAATTTGAATAATGATATGGCTCCTGGTGTAGGTTCAGTAACTGCTGAAATGTGCAAAATAGTAGGTGCTGGAACAGTCAAGAAGCTATATGGTGTCTTTAAAAAAATATAGACAACACAAGCTATACCAGAAGTTTGGAAAACAGCATTAAGGAATTTCCTTCCTTGTAATGACTTACAAAATTCCTTCGAAAGCATTAGAAAACAGGATCGAAATCCCACTGAATCAGCAGTTAGGAGAGTACCAAGGAGCCTTCAGACAAGGACAATCCTGTGCAGTAAAAAATTTTAAAGCTGAAATAACATCTGTAGACTTTAAATAAGCACATGATTGTGTTTACAGGGGGACATTACTCGATACCATGAAAGAGTTTCGAGCTGACAACAAATAAGCAGCCAGCAAAAGAGGCACTCTAATAAAAACAATAAGCAAAATTTTTCAAGTGTTTTTGAGATAAAAACTGGTTTACAACAAGGGGATGAATGTCCCCATTGTTGTTCATCCGTCTACTACAAAAGTTAATCCGGAATGGAGCTAAAGAACAGAAGAAGAAGGAATCACAGTTTGGAGAAAAAGGGGTAATCTGGGAATTTATTGGTTCGCTTTTGCAGACGATCTGGCCATGTTGGGTGACTCTTTACAAGATGGTATAATGAAGATGCATGTCTTACAAGAGTCAGCTCAAAAACACGGCTATGTATACCTTTTGGAAACAAAAAATAAATATGAGTGTATGGCAGATGCGAAGGACGCACCGAAATAGATGGAAGCTGATTATGGAATAATAAAATAAGCCACAAAACTTAAATGTCTAATTAAGACAATATAACCTGATGTTCTGGACAAAGAAGTTAGTTTAGCAAGGGGAAGGAAAATGTATGTGGCTTTTCGATTAACAAAAACCTGTATAATAAGAAATCTTTGTCGATAAATATAAAACACTGTCACTGGACCAGAATGCCTTTATGTTCAGAATGCCTTTCGTTAAACACAGTCAAACCATTAAGTGAAAGATAAAAGAATAGGAAAATACTCAGGAAAATATTGGCATCAAAGTACGACAACGGGAAATGGGTGTTAAGAAGTCCTAAAAAAGTATATGAAAGAATAGAACAAATGTTAATCACAATGAGAAAGAGAAGAATTGTGCTCTAAAAGAATTTTTAACTTTTTTGACAGAAACCTAAAAACATGAAAGATGTGGATCAAACAAGTTAAACAAGACATTACGGAAGTCAAGGAAGAAGTAGGAGACGGACAGTAGTTAAGAGCAAAAGCAAAAAGTATCAAGGGCTTCCAGCAGAAAACAAAGACAAAGATAGACGCTATATGGGAATTAAAAAAAAGAGCACAACGTAGGAGAAAATGAAAAGTATTTGAAACAAAGAAAGGAAACATAGGCTGTTTCATGTGGTCCTCAGTAGGACAAACGAATAAAAAAGCCGTCAGAAATAATGCAGTATGGAGGTAGGCTCTAATATGTGAAAGATTTTAGGTATTTACAGGTAGAATGGGATTCCTCGTGTAAAATTATGTACATCCTGAAGTGTATACTATAACGCTACGTTTTTATTTAAAAACGGTTCTCTCCTTGTATTCCTCTTTGCTCCAGCAACTTTAGAGTATATGGTAGACTCATGAAGCAGTCCTTTGAAAAGAGTTGGTTGTGAGAGGGTTTACAAATATATTTGTGTGCACTTTTCCACATACCACTAAAGAAATTGCCAGCCCTATTGGTTCAACTCCACGATATTGTCTAGCTATTAATCAATCTTCGTCCGACGTCACACCTACCATGTAACTCCCCCTTATTAGGATGAACTGGAGGATCTGATACTTATCTCCTTGTGATCCCCTATGCTGATATGCAATTTATCATCGTAATTACGTCTCAGCTTTCGATCCGTATTCTAATATTTCCGCGTTACACTGAAGTATTTTTTAGCTTTTTGCGGTTAACCTACATTTCGCTCACTCTGCTGTAATTTTACGAACTCAGTTCTACATCCAGCTCTCTACATGTACTGTCGAGATATATGAAAATAGTGGTCATTCGTACGTCGCTGCACTTTCAGATGTAAAGGATCTATGCAGTGTTCCAGAAAACAGTTCTATACGATTTATGTGGAAAAATTCCGCCTAGTAAAAAATCAGTTTTATGGCCTCCTTCAACTACTATACACACTAGCTAAACCAATACTAAAAGTTAGACAGCATAAATTTTTAAAAGTAATAAACTGAATCGGATTAGTTACTTGATCAACAAATGCGACAGAAAGTAAAGTTAAACAGCATATATTTTTTAAAGTAATAAACTGAATCGGATTAGTTACTTGAGCAATAAATGCGACAGAAAGTTGTATCTCAGTTTTATGTGCGAAACGATACTGAAATCACTTTTACCCTTCCCAACTGAATTGCATACATGGCTTTATGTTTAATGTATTAATATTCATTATTCAAAGCTTATTCATAAACCCGCTGAAACAGTAGGCATCGCTATGGAAAAATTATTGAAATGAGATCTGGCGCCCGTCCTAATCGAACAAAAATTCTATTTACACTTTAACTTTTTCATGGAATGCTTTTCAAGTACATTACTTGCACTTAACGTATCGTTTAAGATCTTAAAATGAAGGACAGATAAAATTTTGAATCCTCTAACCGTTCTTTCCAGTGCTGAAATTTCATTTAACAGTTTCAGTTCCAGATATAAAGTGACAGTTATTAAACTAACCAAATTTTGCAATTTCGTTATATCATTCGAACGGCGGTTACGTTTGACCGTTTGGTAATCTGATGTGCTGACATTAAGACCCGGTTGACTTTTCATTCTTCATAGTAATTTTAATGTTTTATTTCGACAATTTTTCATTGTTATACTGTTATTTGAGCAACATACGGAAGCTTAACTGTTATGTTCAAATGTGTGTGAAATCGTATGGGACTTAACTGCTAAGGTCATCAGTCCCTAGCTTAACTGTTATATGGAGGCTTTAGAATGCTTCCAACATGTCATTATCTCTACGATTTCCTGTTTTCAACAAAGTGCTATATAAAAATATGAATACCGTACGAAAAAATATATACATTCATTTCGTATGCAATCGATAGAGGAATCTTCATAGGAAAGTATTTAATCTATTCCTTTCTGAAACTTCGGATAGCACTGCTACACTAATCCACGGCTTACGGCGGAAATGCACCCTCTTTGATCTCTAAGTGTCCTAAATTATTAACGTGACCTGTGGCAACGCTGTCTGTGAGGCTCTTCGTTATGATTCGAGGTTTCGTTCGGAAAAGCTCCGCATAATGCGCTGCGCGCGCACAGTCGCGTAATGAGTAATTAACCAGGGGCTTACCTCTAATGGATGAGAGGTCCCAGCTGGCCCAATCACACAAGTGCCTTGCCGAAGCGGCAGAACAGCGGACTCGATCAAAAACGAACACTTCGCTACAATTTTTCTAACACACTAAGGAAAAAAGCAAGATTAACTTGTAACGGCTGATGAAATGCTTTTGTTCCTAGAATCTTAAGGAAGTTTCTATTATTTCAAGTCTGAAAAGAAAAATAACACCAGAAGGATAGAGAAGATTTAGGATGTTTTGTTTAAATGCCAATATTTTTGGTTAGAATTTACAGTGGCTGCTATTAATTTGAACACAAAAAACAAGTTTATGGTTACCAGTTACAATTTACTTTATTTTATTTCAACTGCGTGTTTCAGAGTTGGAAACTTTAATCCTCAGGTGGATTTACGTCAGTTGATAAGACATGTGTCTTTTGTGTGTACGGATTTGGGGTAATCTCTGACATTGTCTCCAGAAGTTACAGTTCAATTTTTCTGTCATCTTTACATCACACACAAAGTGACATATACGTTTTGTACACTGAAGATATTTTATTCGTTCAGTGAATACGAAATGGGTGTGATATAAACACGGCAGGAAAATAAACCTGGAACCACCTGAGACAGGTTGCACCCAAGTCGTAGACACAACACATACGTATCTCATTCACATTATGTGAATGATGACGGAGGTTTAAAACTCTGACACGCGTAGCGGAAATAAAACAAGTATTATGGTTATCTGACATGATCATTCACTGGAGAAGGCGGTCTAAAAATCTGTGCTGTAGTCTTCTTGCGAAAACCAATTTATTTGCCTAGATCACTGTTAACATGGTTACTGGATAACTAGTTTCGACAAAATGTGCTGCAATCATCAGACATACAAAAAGAAAATATGCCGAAGTTGCATACATACAGTGTTGTGAACAATGTTTTAGGACATACACAACCGCTCAGTGTCAAAAATTACATAGCCATAAAACTGGGCACAGTGGCTACATCATACAATGCTTAAACCACTGTGTCACATTAGGACAATAAAATATGCTGTAAAATAATAGCTCATAAAATTCTACTCATATGGATGGATACAATCCAAAGTCAACATACAATACTGAATACTTCTAATGAGTAAAGTTGAATAAAAGCTCATCGTCAGAGATTCGAGGCATTACAATGACATGTCACGTGTGCAAGCGCAATGTATGCAGAACTTGGAGTACGAATGGCACGAATAAGACAGATACATGACACATATTTAATAAAATTTATGTTTGAGCATCAGCTGATCTTATTGTAAATCCAAATACCGAATGGTTTCAGACCATCTTCACTGAAACCGGTCAATATTTGGATTTAACATGAAAGCAGCTGATGGTCAATCATGTACTTTGTACGTTACTTGACGGCTGTTGATAGTCACCTTTCAAAAATGTTTATGCCGTGTATTGCCTGTTGATGGTATAATACTTTGTTGGCTGCGACAGACTAACTGCCGACAGGATTTTGAGTATAATGCAAGCTAGCGCTGAGATGTACCACGAGATGGCGGTCTGCACTGCATGATGTCAATTACAACTGATATAAGAGGATCACACTTTTGTTTAACATTATAATTAACAGAAGGAATGTAACATCAACGTGGTACACACCAAGTAATCTTGACGGCATATTTTACACAAATTGTAGGTGAAGGAGACACAGCATGTTGTAAAGTGTCGTGGATATCTCATACAGTGATGGCATGTTCATGTAAGGATGAAAATTTTAAAAATAAAAGGTATATTTTATACGTAATTGTATGCTGGTACATGTTTTTAATAAAAATGTTTTATACATTAACTGTATTTCATACTGCTATCCTATATTGCATAGTGGCTTGTTTTACAGTTTCCTATTACGTAACTGTTAATTCTCATCCATCCCTTGCAGCAAAACCGACCATTTATGTCAAATCCTATTTCCTGACTCTGGAAACATCGACTGTCTCCTTTCCCCTGAAGGTAATTCTATTACATGTATTTTATGGCCTAAATTTATTAATGTTTGTAACATAATATGTCATAGTTATATGACAAAAATTTTCCAATTTTTATCTGATGTCGTAGGCAGCCACCTATAACACTTTATATACAACTTGTATAGTATTTTGATGTTAATTTCCATGTTGAACAAAAGTGTGACTCCATCATATCAGTTGTAACTGACGTGGAATGCAGACCGCCATCTGGTGGCACCTGTCAGCACTAACTTGCATTACCCTCCAAATCCCATCGTCAGCTAGTCTGTCGCAGCAAACATGGTATTATATCATGAAGAGCTGATATGGAGCATTTATCTGTCTTATTCGTGCTATTCGTACCCCAGGTTGTGCATACATTATGATAGCACACCTGGCATGTCATTGTCACGTCTAGACTTTCTTATGTTGTGTTTTTATTAAAATTCTTCTTATTAGACTTACTCATTATTGTATTTTGACTTTGGATTGTATCCGTATATATGAGTAGAATCTTATGAGAGTTGTTATTTTACAGAGTATTGTATAGTCCTAAAGTGACAGCGGTTTAAGCATTGCATGATGTAACCATTACTGCCTGGTTTCATGGATATGTAGCTTTTTTGTCATTGGGCTGTTGTGTATCTCCTAAACATTTTTTATAACACTGTAAGCCTGTAACCTCGGCATATTTTCTTTTTCTTTGTCTGAAGATAGCAATACATATCGCCGAAACTAGTGATCCTGTAACTGTGTTAACATAGCAATCTAGGTAAATAAATTGGTTCTCACAGAAGGAGTACAGTACAATAATTCGGAGGTAGGTAACAGTAAACTTGTCTTGCAGAAATGGTCGAATACATGTTTTAAAAACACTAAATGTTGTCATTAGTGGCCAAGTTCGCAGCAAAGTGCGATAGGGCACCCGCTGTCTCAAGGTTTTATCAGAGCACGGTATACTAGCCCATCTTTCAGGTTATTGACGGTTATGTTATGATCAACATGAGGACAGGGGACACTAAGTTTTTGTGAAGTAAGGCTTTCTTTTCTAAAATGGTCACATGTTTGGCTCCTACCAATGTGAATTTATTGTCATGGAACTAAATGTGAACCAAAAGGAGATCAATAAACTTACCTACGGCAGCTGTTGCGGTTATTTCTTATTTCCAAATTACTCTCATTGTATGTAAATCAGCACCGCAGAAGAACCTCAAGCATTCAGAGTTATACAGTCATGCTCATAAATGAAGGATAATGCTCATACATGGTGAAACAATGCTGTGGTGGTAGGTTTGTGGGTTTAAATCACCTCGGGGTATGACCAGGCGGTGCATTTGACCTGCAATCGTCGCACGGTGGCGCTGGCAGCAGTCTACATACGCAGACGTGTGTTGGTGCATGTCAGAGTACGGTCCAGCGAGTAAGTGTGCGGAGGTTTTCAGACGTGCTAATGGTGACTGTCTGTTGAAAATGGCCCAAAGAACACATATTGATGACGTTATGAGGGGTAGAATACTAGGGTGACTGGAGGCTGATCATACACAGCAGGTCGTAGCACCGGCCCTCCGCGTGCCACAAAGTGTGATCTCATGGTTATGGCAACGATTCCAACAGACAGGAAACGTGTCCAGGTGCTACAGTACGGGACGTCCAGAGTGTACAACACCACAAGAAGACCGACATCTCACCTTCAGTGCGCGCGGACGGCCACGGAGTGCTGCAGGTAGCATAGCTCGGGATCTAACCGCAGCCACTGGAAGAGTTGTCTCCAGACACATAGTCTACTGACGACTGAACAGGCATGGTTTATTCGCCCAGAGACCTGCAAGCTGCATTGCACTGACCCCTGGTCACAGGAGAGCCCGTAAAGCCTGGTGTCAAGAACACAGTACACGTATAGTCTGAACAGTGATTCTCGCCGGGTTGTCGTCTGGTGTGAACCAGGAACCAGATACCAACCCCTTAATGTCTTTGAAAGGGACCTGTATGGAGGTCGTGGTTTGATGGCGTGGGGTGGGATTATGATTGATACACCTACACCCCTGTATGTCCTTGACAGAGGAACTGTAACAGGTCAAGTGTATCGGGACGTCATTTTGTACCAGTATGTCGGCCTTTTCAGGGCTGCAGTGGGTCCCACCTTCCTCCTGATGGATGATAACGCACGGCCCCACCGAGCTGCCATCGTGGAGGAGTACCTAGAAACAGAAGATATAAGACGAATGGTGTGGCCTGCCTATTCTCCAGAGCTAACCCCATCGAGCACATCAGATATGTTCTCGGTCGACGTACCGCTGCACGTCTTTAAACCCCTACGGCACTTCAGGAGCTCCGACAGGCACTGGTGCAAGAATGGGAAGCTATACCCCAGCACTGCTCTACCACCTGATCCAGAGTATGCCAACCCGGCGAGAGGGCTGAGTACGTGTGCATGGTCATCATATCCCATACTGATGTCGGGGTACATGCGCAGGAAACAGTGGCGTTTTGTAGCACACGTGTTTCGGGACGGTAATCGCAACTTATCACCAATACTGTGGACTTACAGATCTGTGTTGTGTGTGTTCCATATGTGCCTACGGTATTAGCGCCAGTTTTGTGTAGTGACACGTTGTGTGGCATCCCATTCTGCAATTATCCATAATTTATGAGCATGTGTGTACATAACTCGAGTGTTATGTGCATGTACTGTAAATAAACTTACTGATGTGTTATTTGTTTATATACGTCTAACTTTATTAGGTGCCTCTACTATCGACACTTCAGGATACACTAAAAGTCGCCGTTTTCTTGTGATCTCAGATACAAAACTGCATGGACGAAGGGTGTGTGTGTGTGTGTGTGTGTGTGTGTGTGTGTGTGTGTGTGTGTGTGTGTGTATATGTGTGACGAGGGGGGGGGGGGAGTGGAATTCAGTCCGAGTATTTACGTGTCTGTAACACTAATAATTTTTTGTTTCGTGACGCAGATAATCTACTACAAAGTTTATTTCGGTCACATCTATTCGTCTTGGATCGAAACTATAATTCTTATCCTATCGACGGGCTAAAATCATTGTTTTAGATAAACCAGGTGACATTTTACAATGTATGCTTGTTTTCGCGAGGATAAGGGACAGCACACTGTTCTAAAAATCTTTGGTCTCGCAGGAAACAACATCGTGTCGTCCGTTGCAGTATCCAGTCGACAGTGCTGTGTAGTGGGAATAAAATGGTGTCTAACACGAACACTGTATAATGTCCATTAGATCTTACTGGTTGCTAAGAAAGGCTCAGAAGAGAATTCAGTTCCGTACGTAATTATTCGTTTGAGGAGAATGCGACGTATGTATTTTCCGCAGATGGCCAAGAATGTCATCGCCAGAAAAACATAGCCAATAAATATGATTCTGAATAACAATTACAAAATATTGTTACGCTTAAAAGGAGCTGTAACGGGTATCCATCTGCCATAGGTAAAATGGAGTATAAACGCAGCCAGCAATATTTTTGTCCGGTATGGGAGTATTCAACCGTAATGCACTTTTGCTTTCTTATAATCGAAGGATTCCGCCCCTTCACAGAGACCAGATTTTCCAGTTGTGACCCTAGTGCAACTGTTCTCTCTATCTAACAACATTTCTGTGTGTCCTCAAACATCTGCAACGGTGCTTTACACTGAGGCGACGAAGTCATGGGATAGCGATATGCACATATAGAGATGGTGGGAAGTATCGCTTATACAAGGAATAACTGGGCAGTGCACTGGCGGGGTTATCAAAAGGGAAGAACACTGGCGGGGCTATCATTTGCACTCAGGTGATTCATGCGAAAAGGTTTTCAACCGTGATTATGACCGCACGACGTGATTTAACAGACTTTGAACGCGGAATGGTAATTGGAGCTAGACGTATTGGACATTCTATTTCAGACATCATTAGGAAATTCAGTATTCCGTGACCAACGTTGCCAAGAGTAGGCAGAGGATACCAACTTTCAGCCATTGCCTCTCACCACGGGCAACGCAGTGGCCGACGGCCGTCACTTAACATGCGGGAGGACGACGGTTCAAACCCGGGTCTGGCCAGGCTCATTTAGGTTTTCCGTGATTTCCCTAAATCGATTCAGGAAAATTCTGGTAGGTTTCCTTTGAAAGGGACGGGCGACTTCCTTCCCCATCCATCCCTAATCCGATGGGATCGATGATCTCGCTGTTTGGTCCCTTTCCCAAATTAAACCAATCAACCGTCACTTAAAGACCGAGAGCAGTGGTGTTTGTGTACAGTTGTCAGTGCTAACAGAGGAACAACACTGCGTGATATAACCGCAGAAATAAATGTGGGACGAACTACGGACATATCCGTCAGCACAGAGTGGCGAAATTTGGCGTTTATTGGACTATGGCAGCAGACGGCTGACGTGAGTGCCTTTGCTAACAACACGACATCGGCTGCAGCGCATGTTCTCGGCTCGTGACCATACCGGTTGGACCTTGACGACTTAAAAACCATAGCCTGGTCAGATGAGTCCTGATTTCAGTTGGTAAGAGATGATGGTAGGGTTTTGGTAAGAGATGATGGTAGGGTTGTGTATATATCGAATGGACTGGGTCCTCTGGTTCATCTGAACCGATCATTGACTCGTAATGGTTATGTTTGGCTACTTAGAGACCATCTACAGCCATTCATGGATTTCATGTTCCCAAAGAACGACGCGTCATGCCACCGGGTCATATTCTGGTCAACTGGAGCGAATGATTTGGCTACCCAGGTATCGCGACACGAATCCCATCGAACATTTATGGGACGTAATCGACAGGCCAGTTCATGCACAAAGTCTTGCGCCAGCTGTACTTTTGCAACTATGGATGGCTATGGAGGCAGCATGGCTCAATTTCTGCAGGGGAATTCCAACGACTTGTTGAGTCCAGGCCATGTCGAGTAGCTACACCACGCCAGGCACAAGGAGCCTGGTAGCGGGTATCTCATGACTCTAGTGAGCTTAGTCTATATGACGTCGCATGAAAGTGTTAGTAATGGGTTAATACTACACTGCAACATAAAGAACTAACTCCCTCCTACGCCACTCATCGATAGGTAATGATCTCGGTGTTCCCCAGTATTACATCATGTACTTGCAGGCTGTCTGAGACCAACCCCGACTGATAAATTGTACTGCCTGTCAGGCGTGGCCCCACCAGATATTAGAAGGAAAGTAGCGGCCAGGAAGGAAAAGATAAAGGCCCTGACCTCACCTGCCCACCCACTGTACAAACACCAGCCAGCCCGCCGCCGACTAAAATCTAGAAAAAGCTTCCTGCACACAGCAGAAAACATCGTCGGGACACCGCAGCAAGTGAGGCTGACACTGTGGAGAGAAGAAAACGCTCACCTTGGGGAATGGTTAGTCCCAAACGAAGAACTCCCTCCAGGCCATAAGGAAGAATGGACGACATGGAAATCTCTTAATAGGCTGCCCTCTGGTTTCACACGAACCAGAGAGAATATGCGCAAATGGGGCCTCTTAAATGAACCGGCGCTGTGTGACTGTGGACACACCTAAACCACCACCCACCTCACGCAGTGTGTGCTGTGCCCAAGCACCTGCACCGTGAAGGATTTGATGAATGCCACCCCGGAAGCGCTGGACGTGGCCAGGTTCTGGTCCAAGACTTCATAAAATAAAAAACTACTTGACCCTGCTTATATATCTGTATACTATTTTTGTACTTGTTATATACTTGATATGTATGTGTTAATTATTCTGATTTTATGTACGATGCTTCTGACACGATTAAACAAATAAATAAGTTTATGATTTTTGTACATGAGAAAATTGTGGGCAGAATGTTCATATAACTGCAAGTGTAGCCTTAGAGAACTTGTATCCGAGGGGCTGTAGTGGAGGCAACGGAGAACAGGGACAAAGATGGACTGTTGGCCATAAACGCCGAGTCCAGCAACCTCGCCCGGCGAGTGATTCTTCGAAGCAGCGCTCTGTGGATTGTACGAGTGTGAGTCAAATGATAACCTTAAATTTGGAATAACAAATCGAAATTTCGCGCCGTTATCCTGTAAGTTGGTAAGCGTGCTACAAACAGTGTGCAGAATGGCCTATAGGTGGCAGCATAGTGCAGATGCACACATACCGTAGCAGTATCAGTATAAAGATGGTCGCTCCACTTGCGACTTGCACCAGGGAAGTACAGCGTTCTATTATTCGGTTTTTGCGTAGTGCAAATGTGAAACTTATTGAAATTCATCGAAGAATGAAGGTTCAGTATGGTGATGCATGTTTGTCAGAGCTGCAAGTCTACGAATGGAGTAGGAAGTTCGTAAATGGTGTGACTTCAGTGGAAGATGCTCCTCATTCAGGTCAGGCACAACGAGTTGTGACTCCACAGAATATTACAGCAGTTGAAGCCATAGTGAAGGAAAACCGCCGAGTGACACTGAATGACATTGCAGCATGTTTACAGATTAGTCATTGGTCAGCACACCACACTGCTCCAGTTTCACAAAGTGTCTGCAAGATGGGTGCCACGGCAACTGACTCCTGAAATGGGGGAACGACGTGTTGGTGCTTGTTAAGAACTTGTTCGGCCCTTTGAACGAGAAGGTGATGGCTTCCTTTCAAGAATCGTTACTGGGGACGAAACCTGGGTTCATTTCCACCAATCGGAAACGAAGAGAACGAGAAGGAATGGCGCCATTCCTCATCACCAAAACCAGAAAAGTTTGGAACAGAACCATCAGCAGGGAAGGTTATGCTGAGTCTCTTTTAGGACGAAAAAGGGGCCATTTTGGAGCATTAAATGCCTAGAGGGACCACTGTCACCAGTGCAGCAAACACACATCTCCTAAAAAATCGTCTGCAGCCTGCAATCAAAGCGATGTGGATTGCTGTCAGCAGGTGTCCTTTTGCAACATGACAATGCAAGGCCCCACACTGCCCGTACAACAGTTGCAACAATCACAGACCTGCATTTGGAGTGTCTTCCTCACCCACCATACTGACCAAAACTTGTCCCAAGTGATTTCCACATGTTAAGACGACTCAAAGACGCAATGGGGGGAAAGAAGTTCCGTTCTGATGAAGAGGTGTGCCACGTAGTGCATGAGTAGTTTCGCGGTCTACCAAAAGAATTTTTTTCTAAGGGAATTTATGCACTTTGTAAGCGCTGGAAGACTTGCATTGAGCGTGGGAAAGATTATGTTGAAAAGTGATACAGCTTTGTACCACTTCTGCATAATAAATAATATTTAAAAATATTTAAGGCTTTTATTTGACTCACCCTCGTACCTGCAGAGGGACTTCGGGCTGTGGCACTCCTAGGGTCGGAGTAAAACATTTTACCTGGGCCAGGTCACAGTCCGTTGTGAAGGTGGTCAGTTGACGGCAAGTGCGTGGAGGAAGCCATTTAAGAGAGACTGCTGTAATCTGAGCTTTTGTGCAAGTGATTTGCAGGTAATAATACTCCGAGTATTCTCTTTGTTTCAAGCTGGGACGATGTGGACAGAGCGGCTGGTGCACATGTTTAGCGGAGACAAGACTGTAGCTCCACTGACGCCAGGAAATCGCCAAGTTCTTTTGGCCAGCGGCAAAAACATATATTTTACGGGCACGACTGTCTAGGAAGGGTAACAGCCTTCTTTCAGAAACTGGAAATGGTCGGTGTAGAAAGATTAGATCTTCCCGTAAATGAGGGACTGTGATCCCTTCCAAGTAGACGTTCTTTGTCAAAACATGGCTATGCTTACCGTGAGAATCTTCTTTTTTCTGGCAAGAGAGATTTTAAATCTCTGATTGGCCCCTCTCATGGTATGCAAAGCAAGAGCCTGCTCCCCGAGCGTGGGAACTCTGGTGCTGTGCTTGGGTTAGCTACCATGCCAACAAAACAGCCAAGAGGGGAGATTCAATTAGCAGAGGATGGATGGATTGGTTTGCGAAATGGGAAGACTGTTTCTGTTTTGCTGATTCTGCTTCTGTACCAAGGTCTGGTGGAAAGTGGTTCTCCTTCTTTGTCTTCCGGTTCTCCATCTTCTGGTTCTACCATGGCGGAAAACTTCAGGTCTTTCCTTACTGGGAGAGTTATGATCTGCGCCTTGTGGTGTTCTAAGAGCTAGTGGCAGTTTCCAGTTGTATCAACAGTGGAACTGCATATCATCTTGGACATACCGTGTGTCACGAGAGTGAACTTATTCGTCTTCAGTCGGCCGTCTGATGTTTGACAATTCCTGGATGCACAGTCATGCCTATGAGTCAAATTGATTTGACCAGACTAGCGAACGGGTGCACCTCTCACTGAAATCTACCAGGATTTCAGCGCTCTGAAAGGAATTTTCCCGGTTTCTAATCATCAGAATAGCAGTCTGCTTAGTTTGCAAATTTTCTTGGGCACGAAAGAACATTACAGCCGCCGCAGCGCGTCGATCCTTGCCGCCTGAATCAAGGTGAAAGGGTAAAGTATTTCTGCACGGGCGTAGAGCTGTTAAACGATATTAACAGCTCCCTGTTCTCTGTGAACCATGGTTTGTGGTGTACTTGGTCATAGTTGATTCCATTTGCATAGAATTGGACCTTACAGTGGATCCATGTAAACAAAGTCAAATTGCTCTATAACAGAGATTAATTCAGGGGAGAATTTGTGTAGCTTCCACCCCTATTAATGTTTCTCCAATCGAGCGCTACCCTTTTTATGATTTGTGGTTTTCATATTTTTTTAAAGCTTTATCATCTCGTAGTTATAAAAGGGTTAATAAAAACTTGTAATTATTTTAGTAAACTTAAATACGCCACTGTTCCCATTCATACTCACTCAACAATTCGCTGTTTTTATTTTATTGTGGTGATACATGGATACGTAAGTAGTTTGAAGTTCAAACTTATTAAAGTAGTTGATTAGATTATTAATTTGAATTCTGACAAGCCGCTCGGAGTTGCCGCGCAGTTTGAGGCGTCATGTCGAGGATTGCGCGGCCCCTCCCGCCGGAGGTTCGAGTGCTCCCTCGGGCATGGTTGTGTGTGTGTGTGTGTGTGTTTGTGTGTGTGTGTGTGTGTGTGTGGTCGTTAGCCTAAGTTAGTTTAAGTTAGTGTAAGTAGTGTGTACGTCTAGGGACTGATGACCTCAGTAGTTTGGTCCCTTAGGAATTTCAAACACATTTGAACAATGGTCTTAGAGTCACCACAGTAATAGGCAATAGAAGTGCCACGTGTAAATTCTCTGGTTTCGTGTATAAAAATTAAGGCTGTAGCTGAAAATTTGAACGTTACTGAGAAGATAATACTTTTCCTTATCAAAGATTATATCATTTAGCATCATGCGGACTTATATTTATGATTAAAGCAAGCGACGGCTTGCCGATCGATAGCAGTGGTATGCGTTGTGCAACTCACCAATAGTGCAGAGACGTCTGTGTGTTGTAGGATACGAACGATCACTTACCTGAAACAAACAAACGTAACATTATAATTTAAGACTTATATTCTAGCGTAATTGTCTATAGAGTCACTGAAGTACAAATAAAAAAAATAAAAATGTATATATTTGTTGACGTAAGAAATGTTATTTGACACATCAGACAGAATTGGTGCCCATGGCACGAATCTCTTATCTCAGGAACGACTTTCCAGAGCAAACATGGATTATTTGCACGTGAACGGTCCATTAATAACAGATCCGTGCTCTTAGAAACGTAATGTGAAATTCGTCGTCGGCCAGGGCAGATGTGGGTTTTGGCTGTCGACTGTTGACTGCTGACAAGGAGTTGCGCCGCATTTTCATCCCGATCCTGCAGATACAAACCGTAAGCGTAGTAACAGTTACGTCTGGAGGCCGCCAGAGCTCAGCGAGAGCAACCTTAGACGATAGACCACCACTATAGCATTCCACACAGTAGCTCGAAGCCGGGAAACGAGAGTAATCGTTCTTCAGCCGTTGCGGAGACATCTTCGTCTCCATACCAGAACCTGTGATCAAACTCGTTCTTGTATCACAAGAATCTAATTTTATCGTCATAGAAATGAAAAGTGGACAACCGTGATGCGAACTTTCACCAAGGTTCTTCATATGCCAAATAAGCTGAATCAAAAGATTATTCTGAAAAAAAAAACATTTGTCAAATAAGCTTAATAAGACTACTCGTCTACACTAACGAATTTAAATACTTATGTTCCACCATGTACATGTTATCTTTGTGCGACCGAGACTTGTTTCACTGCAGTTGGTTGGAATGTTCATAGTACTTCGATCGATAATTATCGTAGAAAAGTTCGGAAGCGGCCAGGTACCAATGTGCGTCTCAGCAATGCATTTCGACTAGGTCAGAAGGTACGATGGTATCGGGCATGGTCCTCAGACCTATTGGCCAGATCCACAGTCAAAATTTCGGTAGAGGGTTCGTCTGCCAAGACGATATGCACGACGACGAGAACGATATCCTCCAGGAGGCACGATTCAACCGAATACTAAATCCTTTGGTACATGAACCCCCCTCACTTGGGACTTCTTGAACCTGCAGTACGTCGTGACAGCCACCTTCCTCACATATTGGATCAACTCCGGGGGATGAGGGGCAGCGGAGGGGCGCCATCGAATCGTGGAACAGAAACGCTCGACCACATCCTGGGCGGAATGGCAAAGAACATCCAAGCGTGTTACAAAGCTTACGGTGGAACGACACGGCACTGAATGTTTCATAGTTTCATATTTTCGTTTCACGTAATGTCCAAGACATACACTTTATTTTGGTTATTGTTTTGTTTTTATTTCAGAGTAAAGCTTGCAAGATTCCCTCATTGTACGAAAGCCCCATGAAAATTTTTCAGTTAAGCCACGAGCCCGTATAAAGCGGTGCAGGTGACATACATTACAAATGGCCGTGCCTTAGCCCTTGACACTCTGCATGTATTATTAACCCTTGTAAGACGTGTATATCTGTATTGTGTATTGTCAAACCACAATTTATGAAAGATGTTTATATTTTATTAATAGGATTAAGTAGGAATAATTAATATTTGTCATGTTGGAAATAATTGTGGTAGCAGGGAATGTCTGCACCAAATCTTGTTGGCAAGAGAGACCTCAGATTGATATAATTTTAAAAAGGGCGGTAGAGACAGCGTATGGATACATTTTAAGAAAAGAGCGGGAAAGACCGCGCACTGATACATATTGTAATGGTAGCAGGGATTGTCTGCACCAGAAAGCATTGTTGGCAGGAGAGACCACACTTTAGCGTTCCTACGAAGTCAGTAGTAAGCGAGATGTGAAACGAGTGGGTAGCAGGTCTGAAGCGAGAGGCTGAGAGGAGCGGTGTGCCTGCCAGCCACTAGCTATGATTTACAAGAGATTATAAACGGGTGTACAGGGACATCAGCTAACTATTATCATAAGAGGAACTAATATTATTGAATTATTTTTTTGAGAAACTCAAGACTACTGAAGCTATGTTTGCGCAATGCTAGTTTTAAGATTATTGTAAAAGCTAAATCTCATTTGAACGTTTGTAAAATAATTTCATTCAGAATATAATTAATTTTTTGCGAGCATTACTGCATTACTGATTATAATCCATCTCAAAAACCATCAACGCAAAACTTTGCAAAATTTTATTGTTGTCAAGAAAAAGTTTTACAATGAATTACGTAACTTTAGTCAGATTAATTAAAGAATAACGTCAACTTTGGTAATAAATACAGCCACTTATTATGACAGCCCACCAGCATCTAATAGAGTATAGTAAAACAGAGTAAGTATATTCATGCCGCAGTTCGATGTAGCAGTCAGATGGCAATCAAGTAACAGTAAAAAAGGTAAGGAACAGTTTTGGGTTATTGCAGGTAACGACTTAGGGCCACGACGACGAAACATTCTATGTTTCGTCGAAATAATCAGAAAATAGCTTTTAATAAGCAGCATTTAAATTTGTATGCGAAGATTGAGAAAGAGAATTAATTTCAAAGGGAAGATTTCATTTGTTATTATTAAGCAAGAGGTAGAAATCATAAGGGAAGGTGTCATAACTTATTGTAAAAGGGAAGGTTGTGTAACAAAAGAGATATAGAGGAGACGATTATTGCGTAACAAAAGAGATATAGGGGAGACGAGAAGGTTTCACCCTTTCCTGGTTTACCTTAATGAATCAGCGCATAGGATTTCCTCCTTCTTCTTTTCCGTGAACGTCTCGTTGATATTGGCTCTTGAAGCAGTTGTAGCAGTTCCCTCGATACTTAATAAGATGCAAGCAGGCGACCGTTGACTATACGTGGAAGCACGCGTAGCTTATCTACTTGAAAAAAAAAAAAAAAAAAAAAAAAAAAACATACGTCCAGTGATGCCACTATGGCGCATTTAACAGTGAACACCATAAAACAGTTTACAATGAAGTAGTTGAAATAATTTATCGCAGAAAGTTACTAAAAACCTAGAGCATGGTTAATACCACTAGTATAGAGAATAGAGTCAGATTACACTCCTTCGCCGACTGTCACAGCAGAACAGGTTCTGAGTATTTCTTATCGCCAACAGGCGAGATTGGTGCGCAGCAGAAATCTCACGCATACTTCGTGAAACATCGTATCTATTCGTTCATAATCGGTAGCTCAACACTACTGATTTGAGACTGATTTAGCGTTTTGTTGATCAGTGGTATCGTCGTGTTAAAGCGCTGATGAAGTGTAGGCTCCTAGTATTCGCTATGTGAAAAGTGGACGTTGGTAACTAGGATTTAATACTGGAAACTCTGAGTTTCACGCATGCATTTGTGTGCTTCCCCTGCGCATAGATCGTGAAGCACGATTCCTTCTCGTGCCTCGCAACCTCTTATGACTCCAATTACTCACTACTGCGCCATATGTCAATCACTAAACGATCCCTGAGTGGAAAAAAGCTTTTTAATCGGTGCTGTTGCACACTGCGGTGCTGCTCAAAGCAGCAAATAACTTCTACTAGCTACATCATCCCGATACAACGTAAAATTTAGACGAATGAAATGCTGTCCAAAATAAAAACTCCACAACTTAATCTGTTAGTTCTTGATTCCCTTTAATATAAGTTCAAATGTTCGCAAATAGTCAGATGGTGCAAAACGTCTTTTTTTTTTGAGCTGAGCATAACAACTGCATATGATAAAAAAGTATATGGGAGGTTTAGAGTAACAATGGCCTATTCCATTATTATTTAATTTTATAAATTTCTGAGTAGATCTGCTCATATACAATGGAATAAATGTTTTTTGTTCTGCAATAGCGATGCTCATGTTTGTCACAGCTTTGCATAAATGATAACTGTAAAGACTATTATGTGCAAGAACACTTACCGTATATACTGAACAAGAATTTAGTTAACTTGGCATTGCAAGATGCTGCTATCTAGCCTCTAACATACTCTCAGAACCATAGTTACCAGTCTGTTTATGTTTTTTGAAAACTGTCTACTGGTAAATTTTAACGTGCATATTTTGGTTTGAAACATAGATACGACTTAGGGCACAGATTCATATGTTTGAACAAAAGGAAGTAGGGCTGCACGCGGCCAACATAAAAACCATAGTAAATTTAAGGAATTTTTGGGCTACTCAAAACTTTGGTATAAATGTCGCCTCAAATGCATGAGAATGGTTTACAGTTACAGTTGCCAGGGAAAAATGGTGGATTACCAATATCTCATTTTCCGTTGTTCCTACCTACTGACCGACTCGGTTTTGGGAAAAGCTGTACCTACTTTGAAAAACAAAACTGATCGAGTCGGCACAATGGTAAATTGCTGGATTTACACCTGAAAAAAACTGCGTTCTCGGAGTAACTGTAGGTCAAATAAAAATCTCGAAACTTCATTCTGTAAAATGATGAGAAATAAGCATAAATGCTAACATATTGTGTACGTAAACGTGGAGCGTTAAAAATACATAAAATTTGTACAAAATATCAATTAAGAAGGAAAGGTCTTCCGTTCGACTTGAACTACATTGTCATTCGTCAAAAATGATTTAGGAAAACCTGCATCCTGAAAGCTGAAAAGGGAATTTGAATCCGCTGCTCCTGAATGCGGATCGAGTGCCTTGATTGTTTAACATCGTGGCTCGGTAATATTTACCAGATTCATAGTAAGTTTCTCTCCATGTCTTACCCAGAAGACACTGGCGATTGTTTTAAATGATCTGTTCCCTGGGAGTACGTAGATTCGTTTTCCTAAAATCATCTACCCAGCGTTCCTTATTGAATTAATTAATGGGGCTTTAGTTAATCTTGCATATTACGTTTAATATATAAATAACCGTGACTGAAGAATCAGTCAATACGCTAACGTGTTTCGCAAACTGGCGAAAAGGCACAACATAGAATATTCGTCCTACTTCGAGCGATGCATTTAAGAGGATTTTCTACCATAGTTAGGCGGTGAATGTTGCTGACTCTCAAAAAATTAGGAATAAACAGTTTTAGCCTCTCAGTTGATCACACAAGAAAAGCGGGTCTATGATGCCACTAAGGGATGGAAAAAATACAAAAACTGTGTGTTTATGAATTACATTTCACGAACACAGCTACATAGTCGACGTACAAATTACGCGTTGCCAGGAGCTGCACTTGTTATCAAATGAGCACAGCGTAGCTACAAAATGCTCGTTATAATAATGAGACAGTGGAGCTTCGGGTAATTATTATGCATTACCACAGGTGTTCATACTTTGCAAATAAATTAGTGCTTTAAAGCGATGTGACACACAACAGATCAGTCATGAACGATTCTCCGTCGTATTGGGAAAATACGTATTGCATTCTGCATGAGCAGAAGAACTAAACGTACGTCAATACTATTCTAATTAAAAGCGCTTTGACACCAGTTTTGGACCGAAATTGATTAAAACTGCAATGGTAAATAGATGTATTGTCCAGTACCTTCTCTGTGCAAATAATTTACTCGCAATTACGTTCAGTCCTTTTGGTCATTTTCCTCTTCGTAATTCCTTTGTTAATTCATCGTTCGGGTCCAGATACCAAGATGAGAATTATAGGTGTAATAAAATAAAATAATCTATAAGGAGGTGTCGAAAGAAAACAAGACAGACGGGAAAAGTAAATAAACTGTTTATTATGTCAAAAGTAATCACCATAATTGTTAATACATTGTTACCATTGTGAGACAAGACGGTCAGTGAGCAGGAGAACCGGGTTCAAGTCACGGCCTTAGTACAAATTTTCATTTGTCGCTTCAGTATGGGTATATACTTCATAGAAGTTTGAGACTTGGACAGGTCTCTGGAACCATACGGTTTTATTTGTTTAAAGTAGCTACACCTCGGTTTCAGGCAGGGTCCCCCCTTTCGTAAGATACTGAAGTGCTGATCTAGTACAGCTGGAGAGCTACTGTTCGAGTTTAGAGGAATACCAAATGGGCTGAGGTGTGAATGGGAATTTGAATTGAGGAGGGAGACGTGCTTAGGTGGTCCGTGCAGCTGTGCATAGCTACTGTGTTAGGATGACGTAGTGGTCAGTGCATCTGTCTAGTGAGCAGGACACACGGGTTCGAGTCCCTGGCTTGGTACAAGCTTTCATTCACCGCTTCAGTCTGCATATATACGGTTATGATTATTGAAATACATACAAACTTTTAACGAAAGATGTTAAAGCTCTAAAACGTGTCACCTTTATTGTCAAAAACCCTTACGTTCAGTCTCAATCCCAAAGTCGACAGTAGAATTTAGTCATAAATCTAGGATTATCATGCAGCACGACATCTTGTATTTCAATTCCTAAGTTCCGTAAACATTCTTGCCCTAAATGTTTCAAACGGTTCAAATGGCTCTAAGCACTATGAGACTTAACATCTGAGGTCATCAGTTCCCTAGACATAGAACTACTCAATCGTAACCAACCTAAGGACCTCACATACATCCATGCCCGAGGCAGGATTCGAATCTGCGACCGTAGCAGCAGCGCGGTTCCGGACTGAAGCGCCTAGAACCCCTCGGTGACAACGGCCAGCCCCTAAGTGTTTCTCGTCTTACTTTCCATCTGCATCTTATGACAACTGCTGATTAGAGACGTCGACGCTCACCAAAAGTGCTCTTGAATAAAACAGGGTCAAACCGAGCGTGTTTGAAGGACTATTTCCACTTACGAAGCGTTATTGTGAGATATTTACTGTGGCTGAGAATCCGCGTGGGGCAATACCGTATTCAGAAGCTGTAACGTGACGCTATACCTGTCGCCTAGCAAACAGCTCAACGCTTTATGGCTCTCCCTCATTCGTAATTCAGCTCCGCGTGCGGCAGCAAAACAGTAAGGCCGCCGCAAACATCCACAGCGAGGTCGAACACCCGTGCATCGACTTATCCGATTATCGGCAACAGCAACAGCTTCGTGAAACGTTGGGCAGTGCATCACTAGTTAATGCTAAGCATCTTAGTAGCCTCTGATTTAAATGCTCCGCCAATAATCTCCTATACTGCTATCATATTCTGATTGCGTTTGAGAAAAGGAGGAAACTTTTGTGCATTAGCAAAGAAATCTGAACGTACCCTTTAATATCTTTAGTTTCGTACTTATTGCGCAATTACATGAGCCAAATCTCAGTTCAATATGTGGTTTAGTTTGGCTAAGGCGTCTTTTAAAATACTTCGTGTTATGTGCATTTTGACCAAATGAATAACCCTGAAAACTGAGCATCAAAAATTATTTAATTTGGAGAGTAGCGTGTGAATTAAAACTGTATGCAGTTTGTTTGCTCATTTGTAATTTTCTTTTAAATGGCTAGCTGGTTCAAATGGCTCTGAGCACTATGCGACTTAATTTCTGAGGTCATCAGTCGCCTAGAACTTAGAACTAATTAAACCTGACTAACCTAAGGACATCACACACAGCCATGCCCCATGCAGGATTCGTACCTGCGACTGTAGGCGGTCGCTCGGTTCCTGACTAAATGGGCTAGCTGAATTAAAACGTGGTAGTACTTGTCTTGAGACCGAGGGACGTCTCCATACTGCTACTAAGGACTCTACCGTAGTCGGAATATGAGTCACTAATTTTCCACAAATATACGAGAGTTGGAACTTTAATAGTGGCAACTATTGATTTACAGCTCGTACAAAATAGATACGAGTTTAAAAGTTTTACTGACCTTCAGAGCAGTCACCAGCATTGTGCATAACCCGTTGACAGCGATGCGCAAGTCGTAGGAAACTCTTAGCAATGACAGTTGTGTTGACAGTTCGAGCGGCGCGGTCTACTGCCCAACCAATTTGTAGCAATTCTGAAGCGAATGCCGTGAAGTGTTTCCTTCAGTTTAGAACTCGAGATGAACTCACGAGGGCCTAAGTCCGGATAGTGCAGTAGGTGTTATAGCACTTAGCAACCCTGTCAGTCAAACAAATCAGTAACAGCTTATAACACTAGCGTCTGCTACTGCTGTACCATAACCTTAAAGCTTGAAGCAGGTTATGAAATAAAACTATCTTGTCAAAGCAATTATGGTATAAAGCAACAGAGCAGTGTTGCCCTCTGAGAGGAATTTTGTTATGTTGACCGTGTTGTACCTAACGGAGGTGGCTTATCGGAAGTGAAAGTCAGAATTACGGAAATATTTGAATAGTAACAAACAAAATTTTGCCTATTTGTACTGTTTAACGGGTAAAGAAAACGGTCGCCAGCCTAACTAGGCAGGAGAATGATTAACATTCTCGTTCAAGAAAACAGTTGTTAGTAACTTCAATGGGTAAACACAACCTATACTTTGTCACACGCGAGTTCAGTGAACTCTTGATTCATGCATATGTTTACGGTGAGATTGAAACTAACAGTTAAAGCAGCACAAACTATTTGCAAAATTATAACAGATACCGAAACACACTATTACTTTCAGGGCTTACACAAACTGAATGATCTTTATGACGTTATTATTACTATTCACTGCAGAATCATTAATTGAATATAGGTTAAGTCTCTTTCCGTTAAATACTTTACTATTTAAAATGAAAGTTAATTGGAATCCTATAACAGGTTGTTTCTTACTATCATTTGAATAAAGAAATAATGTTTTTCATAATTAGTGGTTTTCCCATTACTGGTTACCTAGCATTAACACAAGAGACAAACTGTGGATCCTGTTATATTATTAATATGCACTTCCAATACACAATAGAGGCAAACACTTAGCAAACATGAGTATATAACATTTCACACTGCTGTTTTCCATATTATTACTACATTGAGAGACTAAATTAACATATATGTAAGATACTGACTCACCTTATACGATTTACAACAGGCAGTAATGTGATCATTTACTAAGCAAAACTTTATAAGCATCAGTCTTAAGAACTCTTAATTTGAAGTTGGCAACAATACTTTAATAATCAGTTTTACTAGGAAAATTATTTTCAGCGAGCCACATTAACTTTACTTTCTTTTTTACTACGTTCAAGAGGCATTATTTAGCAAAAACACTGGTATTTAATGTTATTTCAGTATGGACACACGGTAATCACTTTAGTTCAAACGGAGAGGAACCTGAGAGGTGTTATGATAAGGGGAAAAATCAAGGTAGGTACATAAATGCAGTTATAAATTACCTTATATTTGAGCACACTAACACATCCATTAAGCTAATCCTTTACTGTACATTGCTATAGTGCTCCATTACAGTGATTCCGCAATGTGGTGACGATTGCATGTCGGTAGGTGGAATTGCAGGTATAATTGCTGGATTCTGTCATTTCTTGGTGGCGATGATAGATACAAATTCCAGAGTCGTTCCAGCTATTTATCCATCCAGCCGAGGCATTGGAAAGTAGCAGAAAAAGCCTCTCTCGGAACCAGGACAATGTGCAACTGTGCAGTGCACAGTTTGGTAGCTAGTCCCCGACTCATCGTTCGTCCCCGACTGACTCTTGTTCCACCTTTTCTACCTAGGCCAACCACAATTTGCGCGCGCTACACAGTTCTGTCCCCGAGGGGAACCACAACACCTTTTACATACAAACTAACTAAGAACCCTAAGTGAGGATCAGCAGTTTACATAATAGCAAACAAATACAATAAATAAAACAGAACATTTGCACATATTGACATTTCTACCAAAAATTATTCACACAAAATTACAATTATATACAGTAAGTTTTGTTCCCTCCAAATGGGACAAAGAATTTAAATGACAGATACACTACTTTGCCTAGAACCAAACCATGGCATCAAAGTTTGTACAAAGAAAGGAGTATACAATTCTGTGTTATCTATTCACTCAAACACATTTACAGAAGCTTAACGATGTAATATTAAATGAAACAAAACCAAAATAAATCAGTACGGCATTAGAGATATGGTGTTACAAGCTTGCACTGTACGTGCCTGAGCATTGTCATGTAAAATGATGGTCAGGTCCTGCAGAAAGTGTCACCACTTTTGCCCTTATCTGTTTATTATTGGAACACAACCTACGACCAGCTTAGAGACAGAAGTGATGGCACTATTTGCAGGTAAAAACTCTTACAGCATCACTTTGTTTTCCACCCGTCTGTCTGTCTGATTTTATGGCCCTTCTTTGTCAGGAACGGTATAGGTGTCACGTTGAAATTTATGTCAGATATTAACGTCTACCATCAATCTGTAAAACATTTAAGCTTATAAGTCAGTGAAATCAAAAGGTAGGGCCATTTAGTATTATAAAAACCAAAAAGTAAGAGATTTTCGTAATGGTAAGCTTTCTACATCAACATCTACATTTACATCTGCATCTACATGGATACTCTGCAAATCACATTCAAGTGCCTGGCAGTGGGTTCGTTGAACCACCTTCAAAATTCTCTATTATTCCAATCTCGTATAGTGCGTGGAAAGAATGAACACCTATATCTTTCTGTACGAGATTTCCCTTATTTTATCGTGGTGATCGTTCCTCCCTATGTAGGTCAGTGTCAAAAAAATATATTCGCATTCGGAGGAGAAGGTTGGTGATTGGAATTTCGTGAGAAGATTCCGTCGCAATGAAAAACGCCTTTCTTTTAATGATTTCCAGCCTAAATCGTGTATCATTTCTGTGACACTCTCTCCCATCTTTCGCGATAATAAAAACGTGCTGCCTTTCTTTGAACTTTTTCTATGTACTCCGTCAATATTACCTGGTAAGGATCCCACACCGCGCAGCAGTATTCTAAAAGAGGACGCAAAAGCGTAGTGTAGGTAGTCTCCTTAATAGGTCCGTTACATTTTCTAAGTGTCCTGCCAGTCTTTTGTTAGCCTTCCCCACAACATTTTCTGAGTGTTCCTTCCAATTTAAGTTGTTCGCAATTGTAACACCTAGGTATTTAGTTGAATTTCCGGCTTTTACATTAGACTGATTTATCGTATAACCGGAGTTTAACGAATTCCTTTTAGCACTCATGTGGATGACCTCACACTTTTCGTTATTTAGGGTCAATTGCCACTTTTTGCACCATTCAGATACCTTTTCTAAATCGTTTTCTAGTTTGTTTTGATCTTCTGATGACTTTATTAGGCGATGAACGACAGCGTCATCTGCAAACAACCGAAGACGACTGCTCAGGTTGTCTCCAAAATCGTTTATATAGATAAGGAACAGCAAAGGGCCTATAACACTACCTTGGGGAACGCCAGAATTTACTTCTGTTTTACTCATTGACTTTCCGTCAGTTACTACGAACTGTGATCTCTCTGACAGGAAATCACAAATCCAGTCACATAACTGAGACGATATTCCATAAGCATGCAATTTTCCTACGAGCCGCTTGTGTGGTACAGTGTCAAAAGCCTTCCGGAAATCCAGAAATACGGAATCGATCTGAAATCCCATGTCAATAGCACTCAACACTTCATGTGAATAAAGAAGTAGTTGTGTTTCACAGGAACGATGCTTTCTAAACCCATGTTGACTGTGTGTCAATAGACCGTTTTCTTCGAGGTAATTCATAATGTTCGAACACAATATATGTTCTAGAATCCTGCTGGATATCGACGTTAACGATATGGGCCTGTAATTTAGTGGATTACTCCTGCTACCTTTCTTGAATATTGGTGTGACCTGTGCAACTTTCCAGTCTTTGGGTACGTATCTTTCGACGAGCGAAATACTGTTAAGTCAAGGAGGTGCCACTATTTTCGGAGACTCGGTAGAGGAAAAGGCTGTCGTTACAATCGTGTGAGAGGGGGCAGGCAACCGTTGAATAAATGTTGTACGTGCGGTGACCTCTTTGCCAAAGTAGTCGATAGTTCGATGAGCGGTTGGAAGGTGAGGCACAGTCATGGCCCTGCAATGAATAACCAGTCTTAAAGACCAAGGAACCTATAAATGTCGCCGACCTAGGATGTAGTAGGCAACGGTGAAGCACATTTGTGGCATATCTTAACTCACTAGATGACGCTCATAAGCAGAACAGGTCCCGAGAAAAAGAACTCAGGAGTAATACATGCACACAGTTGTTCCAGGTGGACAGCTTTTCAGAAGAGTCTAAAAAGGAGAAAAAAACTAAATAACTCAATTGAGATTCGGAATGCCGAATGTAAGAACGATCAAAATGGAAAAGTAGATTTACAATGTAACAAGAAGTTAGGAGGTACAATACCTTATTGCGACTGAGTGAAGTATGATGTGTAGGGGAAACTGAACACGGAGACTATAAAATAACATTCAAAGGAAAATGACACATTTCGATAAGAACAGTAAGATAGTTATGTTACTGAATGAAGTAGTGCTATCAATAATAACATTGAGTGTCCCTGAGTTTATTTTGATCATTCACGCCTACTAGCGGATATCCGATATGAAGGATGGTTAATATATCAAATACACGAACAGGTAGTGGTAATCTATGAAGCAAATGAAAGTAGGTAAGTAAAAACAATAACGACTTGAGGCTGGAATACTATATATGGGACAGGTAAATAGAAGAACATAGTTATAGAACATGGGCCAGGTAAAAGAAACTAAAGGAACTGAACATACAGTGACATTCTGCGAGTGCCTTAACCTGTCGACTGCATACACTTGGTTTATGAATCATCGTTGAAGACTGAAAGTGAACGTCTTTTAGTGGCAGTGGAAAATGCGATAGAGATTTATCATAATTAAACTCTGAAAAACAGCATAAAATGGCGAAAACATTTCCAGGAGAAGACTCTGGTAAAAATTATAGGTCTCTGACGGCAGACGCATGGACATGAGTGAAGCAGTTTAAATGAAGGAACAAGTTTGAAAGTGGGATATGATTAAGGTGATCACTGAAGACTCTAAGGCCAGGTCGCAAAACCACAGAAGGAAAAACTGGAAAATTCTTCAGCGTGTACCAGAGGAGCAGGATAATGTAAGAAGATTAAACATGTAATTAGGAGAGCTTAAGAAGGATGGAAAAGTAAAGAAAAAAAGAATAGGAAATAATGGAAAAGAGCAAAAGTGTTCAATAAAGTGGATGAAAGTGAAGTGAAAAAATGGTCATTATATAGACTGGGAACCGTACTGGAAGCTTATTTGGTTCAAATTGCTCTCAGCGCTTTGAGACTTAACTTCTGAGGTCATCAGTCCCCTAGAACTTAGAACAAGAATCAGCACAGCTATCGATTGCACATGCTCAGTAACATCTATACGACACTTCCAATACCATCGTGGGAGCTTCCTTCCCAATATATCAAATAATGTTAGAAAAACTCTGGCTCTCGGTTATCTCTCTTCTTTTCTACCGAAAATGGGTCTGAGCACTATGGGACTTAACATCTGAGGTCATCGGTCCCCTAGAACTTAGAACTACTTAAACCTAACTAACCTAAGGACATCACACACATCCATGCCCGAGGCAGGATTCGAACCTGCGACCGTATCGGTCGCGCGGTTTCAGACTGTAGCGCCAAGAACCGCTCGGCCACCATGACCGGCGGGGAGCTTATCAATAAACTGCGGAAGATATCTGATTAGGCTGAATATGAGTGGGTGAATTGTGAATGTGAGAAGACTGACAAACAGGTAAAGCAAGGCAAATGAAAAGAAACATATACAATAACTAAACAACACAGATAAAGAAACAGCGAACAGGATAAAGTTACAAAAATGAAAAGAAACATCATGTGTAGAACTAACAGAGATGAAACAAGATTTTTAGGCACGAATAATATTGAAGTATGGATTAGAATGTGACGAAATATACAGGAAATGGACAGTCGCTCAGCTTTCTATGGATGACCATTTGTAACAAACTAAGATTTATTAACTACAGGGTGTGCTAAAGTAAAGTGCTGCATACAGTGTGAGGATAGAGATTTTGTATTTATCTACACTGTAGGTTGCATATTTATCACTTTCGAACAATCCTTAAATATTGTTCAAGCGTATACCATGTTTGAAGGGCTGAGAATATAGGTAAAACTCAAACAAGAGTTGTGCAGTTTGTAGTAGGTTTTGTTGACTAGAATGAGTGCTTTAGGGAAATTATTAATTAGTAGAGCTCATGCGGATTTCCTTCGCATGTTTTAGTAATGTTCTACAATCGGCTTTTAGTCGTATGAAGACGAGTAATCGTCCTCATATTGAATCAACAACTTCGCTGGAAATTCAAATACGTGTACCGAGCGAGGTGACGTAATAATGAGACACTTGACTGGCATTCGTGAGGATTGGCGTTCAAATTATTATCTTCTAACGAAATAGATTTTCCGTGGTTTTGCTAATTCGCCTACGTTATTTACCAGAATGTTTTCTTTAGGTTATGGCCCATTTTCTTCTCTAACCTTACGCAATACGAATTTGTGATCCGTCTCTAATGACTTCGCTGCTGACGAGACTCTAACCCGTAATCTTCATTCCTTCCGAAAACATACCATTGACGTTTAATAACCTTAAGAGGGGACGTTACGAAAGAGAATTCCCGCATCACGCAAAGCGTGGCCTGAAAGATCTGTTAACAGAAATGAGCTACAGAACATCCAACTGTAGTGCAGGTTCATATATTGATAGAAGGTTATACGACTGGTGAAATGTTGGCGAGTGCAGAAAGAAACCAAAACCAGTTTTCATCCCAGTGGCATACTTGAAAATTCTTTACATTATATTGCGGATTGCACCACAAATACGGATTTGATGTAAATCGTTGGACGTATTCTCTAGTGAGTCCTTTGCTGTAAGAAAGGCTTTCGCAACTCGTTGCTCTACTGAGAATTACCGAGAGCTCTGCGCGATCCAATTATTATTTCGGCACTCAGAGCCCAGATTAAAATAGATGTATTTCCACTTGGAATGTTCCTACTGTGAGAGGCGCTTCTAATGGACACTGTAATTTACTTATTCTCAACAGTAATGTCCGTTATATAACTGAAGTTTACTCTATGGTTGCAACCGTGTTCTAAAAAGCAGCCTAAACTCTCAAAATCCCCAAGAAAAGTATACTGAATATTTATAGCTTCTCCTCATATGTCTACAAACTGATGGTCGCGGGGCTTGTATCTCAGACTGCGATGGCCGTCACAATAAGCAAAAAATGGTTCAAATGGCTCTGAGCACTATAGGACTTAACATCTGAGGTGATCAGTCCCCTAGAACTTAGAAATACTTAAACATAACTTACCTAAGGACGTCACACACATCCATGCCCGACGCAGGATGTGACCGTAGCGGTCGCGCGGTTCCAGACTGTAGCGCCTAGAACCGCTCAGCCATTCCAGCCTGCCAGCCAGTGTGGCTGAGCGCTTCTAGGCGCTACAGTCTTGAACTGCGTGACCCCTACGGTTGCAGGTTCTAATCCTGCCTCGGGCATGGATGTGTGTGAAGTCTTTAGGTTAGTTATGTTTAAGTAGTTCTAAGTTCTAGGGGACTGATGACCCCAGATGTTAAGTCCCATAGCGCTCAGACCCATTTTTTTGAACTACCCCGGCTGGCCCTCACAATAATCAACACGATCTCAGAGGAGGAAAACGACAATAAACGCGACTTGCTGTTTGTCCCCTTTCTGTAGGCGAAAACTTCAGAATGACGTCAGGCTCATGAAGAATACGCTTCCAATGAGATATCAAAACACGATCGTCGTTCCGCGATTGAACACAGCTTCCCGAATAGAATATTCACTGGTATGGAAAATTTAAGGGGGGTAGGACGCCAAACGGGTCGACTTGGAGCAGGATAGTCACCACAGGACATTTTAATTTCTAATGTCTATACTTTTACAAATAAATTCATAAAACTTTGTCACCATGACCAGGAAGGATTGAGAACTCACACTAATCACAGTGGAAGATCAAAAACTTAGCAAAATACCTTTTGTACATGTGAACTTTCATCATTTTTTCAATTATTACTGGCTGCATTTGTTGCTATGGGTACACTTTTCTTCCTAAGTAAGAGAGATTCTTCAATGAATTTTTCATAGCATACAATCAGTAGTTACAAGTGTATGAAGCTCTAAAATTTTCCAAATCTATTAAAAACTGTGGAAAAAATTGAGATAATTAACTATAAACCTTGAGTTTTTTTCTAAACATGAAGTTTAAAATGTGACAGTTCATTCATTTTGTCATAAATTAAATAACTTCTAGAGTTTCATACACCTGTAACTATGGTTTGTATGCTGTGCAAAATTCATCGAAGAATCTCTCTTACTTAGGAAGAAAAGTGTACCTATAGCACAAAAGTGAAAAAATGATGAAGTTTCACATGTAAAAATATTTTGTTACGTTTTTGAGCTTCCACTGATATGAGTATGAATCATGAATCCTTTCTGGTCATGCTGTTAAGGTCTTATGAATTTATTTGTAAAATTGTATACAGTGGAAATTAAAATGTCCTGTGGTGACTCTCCTGCTCCAAGTCGGCCCGTTTGATGTCCTACCCCCCTCAAGAACGAAAATAACTTTAGCGTCATGTATCACTGCCGAGTAACATAGCTCGATGGAACTTGGAAAGTACGTAGAAAGAAGTGCTACAGTACAGTACAGAAGGTAACTGAGGAAAATACGCAATGAAACGAAGAGAAATGATACTCTTACTCAACGATAATAACTACACTGAAGTCACCATTATTTATGACAGTACCCTGGGCTTTAAAAGTGGAGGGACATGCTTCTTAATAGAGTGACTGCGACAGACAGCTATGCATGCTCTGCAACTTGTTCCCATGCTGACCACACGGTCGCTAAGGAATTCTTGTGGCAGAGCGTTTCATTCCTCGACCAGTGCAGTTAGTGTATGTTGAGGTGCTGCCATACGTCTCCCCGAAGCATCACACACGTGCCAGATGGTTTTAAGTCGAGGGGATGGCCTGGCCAGTCCATTTGCCGAATATCCTGTCGTTCCGAGAGCTGCTCCATCTGGGCAGTTTGAGGCGGTCGCGGTGTGTCATCCATAAAAGCTGGCCAGATGCGAGTAGGACTTAATTGTGTATGCAACAGGCCATCCACCCTGGAATTCCAGAAGCTCCACGATGTTTGCCAGTTATAGAAATGGATACTTACAAAATATCGGTACAGTGAATTTCAAGACTTTCGAGAATGTTTAGTTTGTTGTTTTCTACCTACATAAATGATCTTTTGGACAAGTTCGATAGCAGTGTGCGGCTGTTTGCTGATGCTGCTGTGGTGTACGGGAAGGTGTCGTCGTTGAGTGACTGTAGGAGGATACAAGATGACTTGGACAGGATTTGTGATTGGTGTAAAGAATGGCAGCTATATCTAAATAAAGATAAATGTAAACTAATGCAGATGAATAGGAAAAAGAATACCGTAATGTTTGAATACTCCATTAGTAGTGTAGCGCTTGACACAGTCACGTCGATTAAATATTTGGGCACAACATTGCAGACCGATATGAAGTGGGACAAGCATTTAATGGCAGTTGTGGGGAAGGCGGATAGTCGTCTTCGGTTCATTGGTAGAATTTTGGGAAGATGTGGTTCATCTGTAAAGGAGACCGCTTATAAAACATTAATACAACTTATTCTTGAGTACTGCTCGAGCGTTTGGGATCCCTATCAGGTCGGATTGAGGGAGGACATAGAAGCAATTCAGAGGCGGGCTGCTAGATTTGTTACTGGCAGGTTTGATCATCACGCGAGTGTTACGGAAATGCTTCAGGAACTCGGGTGGGAGTCTCTAGAGGAAAGGAGGCGTTCTTTTCGTGAATCGCTATTGAGGAAATTTAGAGAACCAGCATTTGAAGCTGGCTGCAGTACAATTTTACTGCCGCCAACTTACATTTCGCGGAAAGATCACAAAGATAAGATAAGAGAGTTAGGGCTCGTACAGAGGCATATAGGCAGTCATTTTTCCCTTGTTCTGTTTGGGAGTGGAACAGGGAGAGAAGATGCTAGTTGTGGTACGAGGTACCCTCCGCCACGCACCGTATGGTGGATTGCGGAGTATGTATGTAGATGTAGATACTATGTAGTTTTTAACTTGAAGTCGGATAACAAATGAAAAAATCAATGCTTTTTTTCGTTCAATAGAATTACAGCTCAACATATTCCTGTTTCTTTTCGTTTACTTGCACTGTGAACCTTTCTTCTCGCTACATGCCACGATTCTTCGCAACGCGAATTACCCTATATATTTTGATGAGTGACTTTGGGAGTATAAAAATATGTGGCATAGATGACCGTACCTATCGAATGCAATGACTCAGAAGGTTATATTTATTACACCGCTGAGGCAGCATAGCGCTCAGTATGTAACATAAATTTATACTAAATACGTCTACCCGTTCCTGAGAAAATGGGTTTTTAACATACAGACGGCCAGACAGCCAGACAGACGGACTACGAAGCGTTCCTATAAGGGTTTTGTTTCAGCGAGCGAGGTATAGAACACTCAAAATGAAGTCAGGGCCGAATGCATTCCTGAAAAAGATGCACATACATAAAGTGTACAGCGTCACAATAGCCTTGATGGGTGAGTGTTCATAGATCTTGATGTCAGCCGGCCCACCCAACATTATGCCTTCTTGCACCATATTATCTGGACCACCGAAACGGGCATGTTTGGCAATATTCGTGGGTGCATTACGAGCTACCACCTCCTACCGTATAAGGGTACATCCAAAATCACTACTCAGACTGAAAGTGCTCTCATCCGAGAAGAGCACGCGACACCAGTCCTCGATGATCAAGCCACTAAGCACCATCGCAAATGTCGCCGCTGACGTGCGGTCGTAAAGGGAGCAGAAAGGACAGGTCCTCAGGAAAAGAGACCACCCCGATGCAGTCGCCGTGGCACTGTGGAGCGTGAGATTACTTGCTTGCAGTCCTTTTAAATGTGGTAGCAACTGCATCCATTGTTTCGCGTGGGTCCCATCTTGCTTGTGGCAGAAGACAGCAGACATCTGCATCTGTGGTTTACTGTTGCCGAGCACCTTCTCTCATTTTGGCAGCAGTGCATGTGGTTCAGAATGGTTCCCCCTTATGTGAAACATTGCTGTAAGCAATACGAAACTCTTGGAATACACTAGTCGCACTTCGTCCTTCTCCCAGTTTCCCAATTATTTTTTCCCGTGTGAAGCCATCTGAATGTTGCAGTGAAGAACGCAACAACAGTACACTGTAACTGCTCGATAATGGACACACTGTCTTCAGCTGCAACATGTTGCGTTGCCTTCCCCGTTTGTCGCAATAGTCACACTGACCTCCCATCATGTGGTGTAACACCGTGTGCACGATTCGGAGATCTCTGGCAACATGCTTCCGCACTTCCATTTATTTATTTTCTTTATTGAATTTCGATTCACCCCAGAAGATGGCGGGGGCGGGGGGGGGGGCAGCAGATTAATATGCCGCTCTTCAGCCTACGAACGAGTTAAAAACATAATGAGAAGATAACAAACAATTAAAACAGGCGATAAAATGGTGACGTTTAGAAACTGTAAAATGACAGAAAGATGTGTAAGTTAAAATATAGAAAGAAAGAATTTGTGATGCTAATTAAGGCACACAATAAGTAAACAGGCACAATTAAAAAAAACACGGTGACAGTATGATTTCCGTTGGCAATACTTAAAAAAGGGGATGCCAAACATTGAACACTCACTTCAACAGTGCACTATAGAGTGCACATGAAGATGACACACCACAGCCTAAAGAAGGGGGAGGGGGGAGGACCTAGACAGAGGGCGAGGGGGGGCAGAAAGGGGGAAGGAGAGGAAAAAGCAGAAGGGGGGAGCCGATGGAAGGAGAGGACACATAAACGGAGGGGGTGGGGCAGAGCAGATGCAAGAAGGAGTGGGGAAAGCAGGGTAAGGGAAAGCAAAAGGACTGTGGGGACAGAATGGAGTCAAAGAGAGAGTGGGTGGGGAAAAACAGGATGGAAGAGGGGGGGGGGGGAAGAGCGAGCTAAGGTAAAGGACAGAGGAGCAGAGGGGGAGGTGAGGATCAGAGTTGATAGGAGGGGTAAATGGAGGAAGAGGGTGCATCATCCAGGAGGGAGATTTGACTGGAGCCACCCTGGAAGGGAGATGAAGGGTGTAGAGGTGGAGGGTAGTGGGGACACAACAGTGAAGGCGGAGCAGCAGGCGAGGGTTGGAGAGGAGACGAGAGGAGTAACCAGAGGATTGGGGGGGATCAAGGCAGTGTGAGGTGTGGAGGACTCTGATACATTCGAGGAAAAGGAACAGATGGGGGAAAGGAATCAGGTAATAGAGGATCAGCGAGGGGGACAGGATGTGTATACGGAAAGCTCGAGGATCTCGTGCTGTAGGGACTTACAGAATTTGAGGAGGGGGGTGGATATCCAGGCGAAACTAGCATAACAGAGCAGGTGGGATGGATCAAGGATTTGTAGGTATGGAGTATGGTAGAGGGGTTCAACCCCCATGTCCGGCCTGAGAGGAGTTTAAGGAGACAGAGGCAGTTGTGGGCTTTGGTTTCATTCATTTCCATAGAGTACTTAATATGTTATGTTACTGTAGCTAGCTCGTCCTGAAGTTTTGTAGAGCAGTGTATTTTGAAACATCAGACGCAAAGACGAGAGTCTCCATTTCAAAGTGATTTGGATAAGTAAGTACGCGGGGCGTTAAGTAAGTAATGAATTTCGGCTGAAAAAATGCAAAATATATTGTGGGACTTCGTGGAATATTCCCGCTTTAGCCCCTATAGTTACATGAAGTTCCGATAGGTGGCGACACTATATGTAGCCTTCAAAATGGTGTCTGTAATGGAGGTGTCTTCCAAGCAGAAAGGTGTCACTGAGTTCCTTTTGGCGTAAAGCCAAAGCATCGCGGACATTTATACGAGCGTGTGGAACGTCCACGGAGTCATACCAGTGAACAAAATCACAGTGAGTAGTTGGGTGAGGCGCCTGTCATAGGATCACTGGTAGTGAAAACAAAGCGGCAATCCATGGGTTTACCATTTCTAATCGCAAACAAAATGGCGATCCATGGAGTTGAGCCACGCCACTTCTCCTGCAGAGAAAAAAATTTAAAGCCGCAACCTTAGGCCGATAAAGTCATGGCGACGATCTTCTGGGACTCTGATAGAGTTATGCTGTTTAACAACCTCAACAATGGTGCAACGATCAACTCTGAAGTGTACTGTGCTGCCCTCAACTCTCTAATGTCCATACTATATGGTGTGTTTTGCTGTCATTAAGTCGGCCCTATACCACTTTGATTACTGCAGGGTCAGTTTCTGTACCTAAGCTATCGCCTGTATTTGCCACACGTACAGCACGGATGGTTTGAAAATGGACACAGATAACCGAAACTATTCACCATCAAGAAATAAAAAATAGGCACTTCTCAATGTAACTTATGACGGAGCTGCAACAATTTGTTTCAATTATAAAACAAGTTGTGAACCTGTTTTTCACCTGCAGTACGCTGCAATTTCGTAAACTGTATGTCAGTATATTAGATTTTTAGAAAGCTACAATCTAAGTTGTATACTTGTAACAAACTACATAAACTATGTGTGTATACAAAATCTTATAACATTGTCACAGTAATCATTGTTTCACGAAAATAAACTCCAAAAAAGCGAATATTAAAACAAAACAAAGTAGCAGTTTCAAAATAAGAAATTCGATGATACACAACGTTTGAGCCATACGACAAGTTTCTGTTTTTCAATATGATGTAACTTTGTTGTTTGATATATCAACGTCGTTGTTTATATGTAGAAGCGGCTTCACTTCTGAAGAGACAATGTATCTTTTCTCATTCATCACTAGAGGAAAGCTTTAGTTAAGTAAAGAGAATAATCGGGATCTCCGCATCTATAGCCAGCAAACAACGGGCGGTCTATCCTCAATATAATGACAACGTGGCAATACAAGCTTTGAGTGGACGCAATGCGTTATTAACAAGGATGCTGACCGGACCCACTGATATCTGCGTCCATTGTCTGCGCACAGGGGTCGCAAAGCCTTAGGCGCATAGCATAGGGTGAACAATGCGAGTCAGACATACGTACACAGAATTACACACTGGATGTACAGAATGTCCTTACAGTACAATACATGCATGAGGGTTTCTGCTCCTCCAAGCCGTGGATGCAACACTATCGACTAACTGCTTATTTCATTCTCTACTTACTTGAGTGAAACATTTACATGATATCATTAACTGCTTTAGGCTGGACACCCGCAGGACATGTGCAACATAGCTGAACTTCTGACGTCGCCCAACTGGCCAATTTGCATGTGATATTCAAACTGTCTGCGGTCTCCTTAAGGGTGTAGGACGCGAAACGGGCCGACTTCGAGCAGGAGAGGCATCACAGGACATTTTAGTTTCCAGTCTCTATACTTCTACAAATAAATTCATAAAACTTCGTCAGCATCACGAGGAAGGATTCAGGATTCACACTCATTGCAGTGGAAGTTCGAAAACATAACAAAATAATTTTTTACGTGTCAAATTTAATCATTTTTTCACTTACTAATGGCTGAATTTGTTGCTATAGGTACACTTTCTTCTTAAGTTAGAGAGATTATTCGGTGAATTTTGCACACCATACATACCATACTTACAGGTGAATGAAACTCTAGAATTTATTTAATTTATGAAAAAACGAATGATCTGTTGTATTTTAAACTTCATGTTTAGAAAAAAGCACAAATTTTGTAGTTAATTACCTCAATTTTTACCACAGTTTGGAATAGATTTGGGAAATTCTAGAATTTCATACACCGATAACAATGGTTTGAATTCTGTGCAAAATTCGTCGAACCATCTCTCTTACTTATGAAGAAAAGTGTACCTATAGCAACAAATTCTGCCATTAGCAAGTGAAAAAAAGACGAAATTTCACATGTAAAAAAAAATTAGTTCGTTATGTTTTCTAACTTTCACTGCAATGACTGTGAATTCTGAATCCTTCCTGGCCATGCTGACAAAGTTTTATGAATTTACTTGTAAAAGTATAGACAGTGGAATTAAAATGTCCTGTGGTGCCTCACCTGCTCCAAGTCGGCCCGTTTGGCGTCCTACCCCCCTTAAGATCTTTAGGAACAAAAAAATGGCTCTGAGTACTATGGCACTTAACATCTGTGGTCATCAGTCTCGTAGAACTTAGAACTACTTAAACCTAACTAAACTAAGGACATCACACACATCCATGCCAGAGGCAGGATTCGAACCTACGACGTAGCGGTCACTCGGTTCCAGACTGAAGCGCCTAGAACGGCACGGCCACACTGGCCAGCTCTTTAGAAACCATTGACCGAGTTATATTCAAGGACAAGGTGAGTTTCTTCACATTATGATTCTCCCTCACTTCGTTACTGTTCTCATAGTCAACAGCAGGAAGACAGATACTGTGACATAGTGATCAAGGCTAAACACATCGTGAAAATCGAGCTTATTAGAAACGGCGTGGTAGCCTGTAGACCATTGTGGGTGTATAAATCTTAAGTACTCCTCCGGTATTCCCCTAGAGTGAAAAACGAAAAGCCAATTTCTGGATGACAATGTGATTATTTAAACTTCACTCTCCAAATCACAAGCACCGAATCCTAATTAGCGCTTGATCTTGCCAATATACACTCCTGGAAATGGAAAAAAGAACACATTGACACCGGTGTGTCAGACCCACCATACTTGCTCCAGACACTGCGAGAGGGCTGTACAAGCAATGATCACACGCACGGCACAGCAGACACACCAGGAACCGCGGTGTTGGCCGTCGAATGGCGCTAGCTGCGCAGCATTTGTGCACCGCCGCCGTCAGTGTCAGCCAGTTTGCCATGGCATACGGAGCTCCATCGCAGTCTTTAACACTGGTAGCATGCCGCGACAGCGTGGACGTGAACCGTATGTGCAGTTGACGGACTTTGAGCGAGGGCGTATAGTGGGCATGCGGGAGGCCGGGTGGACGTACCGCCTAATTGCTCAACACGTGGGGCGTGAGGTCTCCACAGTACATCGATGTTGTCGCCAGTGGTCGGCGGAAGGTGCACGTGCCCGTCGACCTGGGACCGGACCGCAGCGACGCACGGATGCACGCCAAGACCGTAGGGTCCTACGCAGTGCCGTAGGGGACCGCACCGCTACTTCCCAGCAAATTAGGGACACTGTTGCTCCTGGGGTATGGGCGAGGACCATTCGCAACCGTCTCCATGAAGCTGGGCTACGGTCCCGCACACCGTTAAGCCGTCTTCCGCTCACGCCCCAACATCGTGCAGCCCGCCTCCAGTGGTGTCGCGACAGTCGTGAATGGAGGGACGAATGGAGACGTGTCGTCTTCAGCGATGAGAGTCGCTTCTGCCTTGGTGCCAATGATGGTCGATGCGTGTTTGGCGCCGTGCAGGTGAGCGCCACAATCAGGACTGCATACAACCGAGGCACACAGGGCCAACACCCGGCATCATGGTGTGGGGAGCGATCTCCTACACTGGCCGTACACCTCTGGTGATCGTCGAGGGGACACTGAATAGTGCACGGTACATCCAAACCGTCATCGAACCCATCGTTCTACCATTCCTAGACCGGCAAGGGAACTTGCTGTTCCAACAGGACAATGCACGTCCGCATGTATCCCGTGCCACCCAACGTGCTCTAGAAGGTGTAAGTCAACTACCCTGGCCAGCAAGATCTCCGGATCTGTCCCCCATTGAAGCGTCGACTCACGCGGTCTGCACGTCCAGCACGAACGCAGGTCCAACTGAGGCGCCAGGTGGAAATGGCATGGCAAGCCGTTCCATAGGACTACATCCAGCATCTCTACGATCGTCTCCATGCGAGAATAGCAGCCTGCATTGCTGCGAAAGGTGGATATACACTGTACTAGTGCCGACATTGTGCATGCTCTGTTGCCTGTGGCTATGTGCCTGTGGTTCTGTCAGTGTAATCATGTGATGTATCTGACCCCAGGAATGTGTCAATAAAGTTTCCCCTTCCTGGGACAATGAATTCACGGTGTTCTTATTTCAATTTCCAGGAGTGTATTTGCAAAGTGCAATGAATAAAACAGTGACGCTTTTATTTAACGGAAACTCTAACCTTATCAACAGACCAACATCACTTAAAGAAGTTCCACTTGTCATTACTGAGCGTGCGTGCTACATTAAATACTTTGAGTGATGTATTCCACTGTTGACTGGAATACTCTCTTTCAAATTCTGAAGGTGGCAGGGGTAAAATACAGGGAGCGAAAGGCTATTTACAATTTGTACAGAAACCAGATCGCAGTTATAAGAGTCGAGGGACATGACAGGGAAGCAGCGGTTGGGAAGGGAGTGAGACAGGGTTGTAGCCTCTCCCCGATGTTATTTAATCTGTATATTGAGCAAGCAGTAAAGGAAACAAAAGAAAAATTCGGAGTAGGTATTAAAATCCAGGGAGAAGAAATAAAAACTTTGAGGTTCGCCGATGACATTGTAATTCTGTCAGAGACAGCAAAGGAAGAACAGTTCAACGGAATGGACAGTGTCTTGAAAGGAGGGTATAAGATGAACATCAACAAAAGCAAAACGAGGATAATGGAATGTAGTCGAATTAAGTCGGGTGATGCTGAGGGAATTAGATTAGGAAATGAGGCACTTACAGTAGTAAAGGAGGTTTGCTATTTGGGGAGCAAAATAACTGATGATGGTCGAAGTAGAGAGGACATGAAATGTCGACTGGCAACGGCAAGGAAAGCATTTCTGAAGAAGAGAAATTTGCTAACATCGAGTACATATTTAAGTGTCAGGAAGTCGTTTCTTAAAGGATTTGTACGGAGTGTAGCCATGTATGGAAGTGAAACATGGACGATAAATGGTTTGGACAAGAAGAGAATAGAAGCTTTTGAAATGTGGTGCTACAGAAGAATGCTGATGATTAGATGGGTAGATCACATAACTAATGAGGAGGTATTTAGTAGAATTGGGGAAGAGTTTGTGGCATAACTTGACTAGAAGAATGGATCGGTTGGTAGGACATGTTCTGAGGCATTATGGGATCACAAATTTAGTATTGGAGCGTGGAGGCGAAAAATCGTAGAGGGAGACCAAGAGATAAATACACTAAGCAGATTTAGAAGGATGTAGGTTGCAGTAGGTACAGGGAGATGAAGAAGCTTGCACAGGATAGAGTAGCATGGAGAGCTGTTCCCCTACAGCGCCACAACCTGTTGGTACGTCATGAGACTATAGTGACGGAAGCGGGAATGTTCCACGTTGTTCCACAACAAATTCTGCATTTTCTACAACCGAAACTGGCCGAGAAAAAAGTGTAGTGGTACTTACTGAAGGCCCCTCGAACTATTAGACAGCTCTTAGTGAAAAAGGTTACACACGCTTAAGTGAAACGATAAAAATAATGCATCTACTTTTGTTGTTTCCAATATACAGAACAGTCTGACACGGCCGGTGATTTATTTTTCTGATGGCTGGGGGGGGGGGGGGGGGGGGGGGCAGTGGGTTGGAAAGTGCTTAACCTTCTGTGCTGACAGGGATAACAAGATATTAGAACTTGTTGTAAATATACTGTGGCGTTTATCAACAAGACCATAAGGAAAAATTTGTTGTCTGAAGAAAGTATTTTTATGCTTCAGTTAATAAAATATCCAAGTTCCGCAAACAAAGTGTATGCTTTGCACGCGGCTCGCTGTGCAGAGGCGGGGTAAAGTTTGCTAGGCAGGCCGTGTTGTTAGCCCGGTGGAGAGCAGGCGTGGCCGATATTTTTCGGCAGCGTCGTTGCTGCTGCTGCTGCTGCTGTGGTAGCGCGCGCTGCGTGCGTGCTTGATTGAGGATTTGCAAGCCGCACCGTCGCGCCACACTAATTACTGGCAAGGTTTTGCCGCCCGCGGTTGCGCCCATCCGGCGAGTCGATCGGCGCAGAATGCCACAGCCTGAAGAGGCGAACAGCACAATTTCACAGTCCTCTGTCCCTGTGTCGTCCAGCGAACGCTGAGTACGAAATGAGCGTTTGTAGCAAAACGCCAAAATGGTAGCTAAATCGGAGTGAATCAGTAGCGCGGTGCCGAATAGGAACAAACTGATGGAAGGAACGTGTTACATTTTCTGAGTTGATCTTACCGAAAGGCAGTCCTCAGTGACGTTGCTTTGCTATCACAATACTCCAGTGTACTGTGTACTCTGAGACAGAGGACTATCTACTCCCGATAGTATATTTACACCGAGTGAAACCTGGTGCGATACGGCTGCATTTTCGAAATAAAGTCCTGACTTTCAACATTAAGAAGGATAACAAATAGATAACTTATTTTTGCGTTACAGTTCAAAAGGAAAATTACGCGAGCAAATATTGTACGTGATTTGCGGCTGTACAGGGTGAGAAATTTGGTATACAGAGACGTTATCTGTGGCAGTACCAGTGGCTGTACATAGACTGACCATCAAGTAGGACTGAGCTGGAATGACTTATGGGTACTTCATGTCTTGCTGTTTCACTCTATAACAGAGTTTATCTACATATACATACCTGCTCTGCAAATCACCGTACGGTGCATCGCGGAGGTCCTCTACCACTATTAGTTCAAATGGTTCAAATGGCTCTGAGCACTATGGGACTTAACATATGTGGTCATCAGTCCCCTAGAACTTAGATCTACTTAAACCTAACTAACCTAAGGACGTCACACACATCCATGCCCGAGGCAGGATTCGAACCTGCGACTGTAGCAGTCGCGCGGTTCCGGACTGAGCGCCTATAACCGCTAGACCACCGCGGCTGGCCCACTATTAGTTTTCTTTTCATTTTCACTCACGAACAGAGTGAGGGAAAAAAGACTGTCTGTACAGGGTGATTAAGCTTCCACTACCTATGGGTTTTATGAAACCCACAACGCCTTCAAATACGACACAATAGATTTTCATATCCTCTTGCCCGCTATGTGGAAACCCTTAGTCCTCCGGCCGGAGTGGCCGTGCGGTTCTAGGTGTTACAGTCTGGAACAGAGCGACCGCTACGGTCGCAGGTTCGGATCCTGCCTCGGGCATGGATGTATGTGATGTCTTTAGGTTAGTTAGGTTTAATTATTTCCAAGTTCTAGGCGACTGATGACAACAGAAGTTAAGTCGCATAGCGCTCAGAGCCATTTGAAACCCTTAGTCCTATAGAAAAAGTGAACAGTATCTTTGTGTAGGAAATTTAATGTAGTTAAATCTGGTACTAGGATACTGGTGGCTGGACTTCTCTAAATATTCCAGAAAAATGTACAAAAGTGAGCATCATAAGCATTTTTCTTGAATAACTCGAAAAAATTAACTACATCACATTTCGTAAAAAATAGTCCTGTTCCTTTTTTCTGCAGGAGAAACAGTTTGCAAGTAGCGAGCGAGAGGATATGAAAATCTCGCACGTGGTTTTTAAAGTTCTTGCGGGTTGCAAAAAACTCATAGGCAGGTGCAGCTGAACCATACCTCCGTATGAGTCCAAATTTCTCGTACCTTCTCTTCGTGATACTTAGGCGAAATGCATGTTAACGGCAGTAGAATCGTTCAGTAGTCAGCTTATAATGCTAGTTCTCTGAATTTTCTCAATGGTGTCCCCAAAAGGAATTTCGCCTTACATCCACGAATTCCCATTGGAGTTCCCGAAGCATCTCCATAATATTTGCGTGTTCTTCGAACCTACCGGTAACAAATTTAGCAGCCCGCCTCTGAATTGCTTCGATGTCTTCCTTTAATCTGGCCTGATGCGGATAATCGTAGTGGCTATCTGGTGATGCCGTGCCAGATGTTTTCAGTGGATGAGAGATCTGGTAAACGTGCTAACCAGGACAACATTCGATCACCCTCTGGAGGTAGATCAGGACATCATACGGTCTTGCGGTTTATTGTCGATAGATAAAGGTAGAAATACTGCCAAAGGCGTCATAAATGTTATACCTGGTGTCTAAATTATCGTCAGTGCAAACCAGAAATAATCATTCTGTGTATTTAATGGCATACTATGCCGTTATGCTAGGTACTGAGCTTGTACAGGGATGACACATGCAGTTTGGCAATGTTATTTCTCCTCAGCGCTTCTTTACACAGACACATCCATCGTGGTGCTGTACGCTGAACCGGAATTCTTCCGAAGAGATAACGTGGTGCCACTTGTGTGTCAAGAATGTCGTTAGGAGCTTCAGTGCAGGCGCCTCTCTCTGCTGAAGCAATAATCGCCTGTGGATGCCCATGTGAATGGCCCAACATAATGGAACCGCCGCCATCTTGTCTCTGTCCTGCAGTGCAGGTGTCGGGGAGTTGATCGCCTGGTAGACGACGGTTTCGTGCCCTCACATCGGTATGATGAGGAAGGTATTGGGATTCATCAGACCATGCAACACTATGCCACTGAGCCAACGTCCAGTAGTGATGTTCAGGTATCCATTTCAGTCGTAAAAATTGGCAATTTTTGATAAGGTCTTATGGGACCAAACTGCTGAGGTTATCTGTCCCTAAGCTTACGCACTACTTAATCAAATTTAAACTAACTTACGCTGAGGACAACACACACACTCGTGCCCGAAGGACGACTCAAACCTCTGACAGGGGGAGCCGCACTAACGTTTCAGTTGTAGTTGATGACGTTTTAGTGCTAACATTGGCACATGCGTGGGCCGTCGGCTGCAGAGGCCCATCCTCAGGAGTGTTCGGTGCAGTATGTTTTCAGACACACTTGTACTCTGTATCCTGTTTTCCCAGTCTGCCCAGCCTACGACGTCCGACTACCGTAATGAGGGGTGGACACCCAACCCCACGGCGTCCGGGCATGGTTTCACATTGGTTTTGCTACGTGTTGAAGACACTAACTACAGGACTCTTTGAATACCTGACAAGTCGTGTAGTTTCCGAAATGCTCGTGCTGAGTCTCAGGGCCGTCACAATCTGCCCTCGGTGAAACTCAGATAGATCGCGCGCCTTCCCCATTCTACACACGGACAACACCCTCAATGATATTAAATGCACCGTGCGTTTGTCTAATTAGCAGTCATGTCTCGCCAGGACGGGTTTCTAAGGATAGTAGGTCGTTGGTTGTAATGTTCTTGTTGATCAGTGTGTGGGGTCCGCAAGTCCATATTTTCCTAGAAATCTAGGATAGAAACTTTTTCCACTGCCACTTATGTACCCATGAGGTAAACGCCTTTGAACAGAAGCTCGTCTGACGTAGCTACCAAGGCATCCGACTGCGGAGCAGAAAGCCTGTGTTCGACCACCAGATGGAAGCTGCAGTTTTTTTTATTTGTATTTAGGTATAGGAGGATTAATAAGGTCAGTAAATCAATAAGGAATAATAACTAATTACGCAAATAAGTTTCTCAAACGACTTAAGTTAGCAACGAATTATAATTTTAAGCCTCGTTGTTTGAAAGCAGTTTCGAGTAAGACCGCCGTGAACACGAGCGTTTGAAGCACGTTATCGCATAAGGGGAAAAAACGAACCCTTGTCGTAATTGGTAATACACATAAAATAACGGATTCGTACACGGTGCAATATCCCATCATAGAGCCTGGAAAATTATTTCCTGAAGTTCTCCTGTGCTTATAAGAAGCTAATAACTACCTTGATCCTTTGGGTGTAGAGGAGATTAATCGTTTAACCGACTTCTTACAAAATTTTTATGTCACTTGTTCGAATTGACGAATTCAATTTACAATACCTATCTTGGGAACACTTTGAATCGTACATTGCTGACAAAAATTTTTGTTTGATATGGGATTCCTGGGGTGGGCAAACTAATACTGTCAAGTATATTATGTTTTCAGATGACGAGGGTCTACCGACCTGCACGTTAGAAGTAACACTGCCAAACTGCACGCCAGTCATGTCATTTTAATTTCTATTGCCAAGTTAAAAACTTCATTTCAGTTTCAAAATGTCAATTTGCTTCTGGAAACCCGACTGGGAATTGCACAACCGTCCTAATTCAATAACGACTCACAGCATGATTCATGATCTACTTACAGTATTTATTTTTCATTCAATGTTATCATATGAGTAGTGTGCATGAAAATTAATTCTGGGGGCAAATATTTATAAATTTATACCATATCTGTTTTCCGTCGAACGATGTAGTTGCGTGCAGATTGCATTCATTATAAAATGTCTGTGTGAATTCATAAAGGACAAAACTGCTGAGATCATCGGTCCCTAGACTTACACACTACTTAAACTAACTTATGCTAAGAACAACACACACACACCGATGCCCAAGGGAGGACTCGAACCTCCGGCGGGAGGGGCCACACAATCCGTGACATAGCGCCCCTAACAGCGCGGCCACTCTGCGCGGCGCATTCATTATACACTCCAGGAAATGGAAAAAAAAGAACACATTGACACCGCTGTGTCAGACCCACCATACTTGCTCCGGACACTGCGAGAGGGCTGTACAAGCAATGATCACACGCACGGCACAGCGGACACACCAGGAACCGCGGTGTTGGCCGTCGAATGGCGCTAGCTGCGCAGCATTAGTGCACCGCCGCCGTCAGTGTCAGCCAGTTTGCCGTGGCATACGGAGCTCCATCGCAGTCTTTAACACTGGTAGCATGCCGCGACAGCGTGGACGTGAACCGTATGTGCAGTTGACGGACTTTGAGCGAGGGCGTATAGTGGGCATGCGGGAGGCCAGGTGGACGTACCGCCGAATTGCTCAACACGTGGGGCGTGAGGTGTCCACAGTACATCGATGTTGTCGCCAGTGGTCGGCGGAAGGTGCACGTGCCCGTCGACCTGGGACCGGACCGCAGCGACTCACGGATGCACGCCAAGACTGTAGGATCCTACGCAGTGCCGTAGGGGACCGCACCGCCACTTCCCAGCAAATTAGGGACACTGTTGCTCCTGGGGTATCGGCGAGGACCATTCGCAACCGTCTCCATGAAGCTGGGCTACGGTCCCGCACACCGTTAGGCCGTCTTCCGCTCACGCCCCAACATCGTGCAGCCCGCCTCCAGTGGTGTCGCGACAGGCGTGAATGGAGGGACGAATGGAGACGTGTCGTCTTCAGCGATGAGAGTCGCTTCTGCCTTGGTGCCAATGATGGTCGTATGCGTGTTTGGCGCCGTGCTGGTGAGCGCCACAATCAGCACTGCATACGACTGAGGCACACAGGGCCAACACCCGGCATCATGGTGTGGGGAGCGATCTCCTACACTGGCCGTACACCTCTGGTGATCGTCGAGGGGACACTGAATAGTGCACGGTACATCCAAACCGTCATCGAACCCATCGTTCTACCATTCCTAGATCGGCAAGGGAACTTGCTGTTCCAACAGGACAATGCACGTCCGCATGTATCCCGTGCCACCCAACGTGCTCTAGAAGGTGTAAGTCAACTACCCTGGCCAGCAAGATCTCCGGATCTGTCCCCCATTGAGCATGTTTGGGACTGGATGAAGCGTCGTCTCACGCGGTCTGCACGTCCAGCACGAACGCTGGTCCAACTGAGGCGTCAGGAGGAAATGGCATGGCAAGCCGTTCCACAGGACTACATCCAGCATCTCTACGATCGTCTCCATGGGAGAATAGCAGCCTGCATTGCTTCGAAAGGTGGATATACACTGTACTAGTGCCGACATTGTGCATGCTCTGTTGCCTGTGTCTATGTGCCTGTGGTTCTGTCAGTGTAATCATGTGATGTATCTGACCCCAGGAAGGTGTCAATAAAGTTTCTCCTTCGTGGGACAATGAATTCACAGTGTTCTTATTTCAATTTCCAGGAGTGTATGTTCGTGGTGCCGCGAATATATTTGGTTCGATTGTTTAGATAACAAGTAACATCCCTCTAGTTTTTCGAAGTAAAATGAGGATATGTAACAGAGTGAGTGAATGAGAGAGACATTGTCAAGCGACAAGATTAAATTTTGAACTCTTTGCTGATGCACATCCTTGGTAGAATTTAGTTGCCTACCTTTTTATTATTCCTTATTGTTTTACTTGCGAATGAAAAACAAATCCCAGGAATAAATCTGTGGACACTTCCGTTGAACTGCGTTTACCTTATGGGTACACAAATAGCAGTCGTAAAAGTTTTTCTTTGATTTTAGGAAAATATGCGTTGCCAACGCAATATATACTCGTGAGAAATAATCAGTTTTCAATTGTCTATCGATCCTGTCAATTCTACTCGACTGTAAGTTATGAATTATTGCGTGTGCTTTTCTCAAAAACGGGGCTGTGTGGAGCGAGGATTTTACAGTCTTTAATTTTAGGTTATACACAAGTAAATTTAACTCTTTCTCTCTACCATATCTGTAGTATGTGACATAAATTTCAACTTGATTCATCTATTGGCTCCGGAGAAAAAATGGACGTAACCGTAGAGCAGGCAGACGGACAACAAACAGATCCTATGAGGATTGTATCGGTTAAGATATGGGACCCTAAAAATTATAAAGAATACAGGCAGTCTGTCTTTATAAATAAGTAAGAAACGTCGTTCGTCAGTTTGAGCCGAAGGGAGTGATTTCAGATAATGAAATGAAATATTTAACAGGAAAATATATTTTTTACCAACTTAGTTGCTACCGTGGATTCAAACACCTGAGGTTTATCAATAAGTTCAACGAATACATAAAAAATTAGCTAGTAAGTTATTCTCTCTCTTTCTCTTTGTCTCTCTTCCTCTCTGCCCCTATCTATCTATCTATCTTTCTGTCTATCTATCTATCTATCTATCATTATCTCTCCTTCATACCCAATTCTCACTCTTATTTCTGCTTGTCTTTTTCCTACTTGCTTTTTACATTGTTTTTTTTTTTTTGAAATTTTTAGATCTAAAATTAATAACACTTCTGCAATACACTTCTTATACTTCACATAAACGTACGGCTAAATTCTAATGATTTGTAATGTCCCTATGTTTTTAGGCTCCAAATTAATTTGCTGAAACCGATAAAGCTAAATAAAAGTATGTGGATTTTATTCTGAAATATATACTACAGTTACTAAAAGAAACAGGAATTAATGAAATTATTACTTAGCAACATCCGAGCACACTAACGTTGTTGAAAAATACTGTGTACAAAATAAGGGCAACATTTCTTAATGTACTGTAGTTGCAAGTGAAACAATAAATTTGACACAGATAGCGCTGTAGCTATAAGGTGCGGTCCTATGAGAAACGGCTGCTAATAAATAAAGTAATATAGGCCCGCCAAGTGAGATATGATAATCATCTTGTTTACTTTGGAAGAAGGCCGGTACTATATCTGGAAGGCTGCCGTCATAGATGCGTCTTATGCCTGCAGTAAAACACCGAGCGATATTTCCCGGTGCCTCGTAAGCCGACTAACACAGCCACTTTCATCCAGAGGCACTCTCATCCACTCTTTAGCTTCCCTTCTTCCACCAAGATGCGTATAGTGAGGTCGATGAAACGGATTTCTGCGTCAATCTCATCAAGATGGCGAGAGAAAGGACTTCGTTACACATTAATGGGAGAACCTCTTCCACTACATTGAAATGGTATATGAGTTTCTTCCCGCACAGTTCCTAAGCATATTTCATTTTCAAAATGTTCCTTTCTTTATAAGCACTATCTTAATTCCTTGTTTACTCCTGCTTGTTCATATTAGGGACGTAGACCAAGCGTGGATTGGGAAAGAATGGGAACTAAAATAGCCATCTCCTTTTCAGAAGAATCATTCCAGCATTAGCATCAACTGATTGAGGGAGAACACCGAGAAGCTGTATCAGAAAGGAAGGGCAGTGATTTGAACTCGACCACTCCTGAATGCCGGTCGGAAGGTAAGAGTGTTCCACCTGTTAAATATTAGCTATTTCAAACAGTTTCAGTTTCTTTTGCTGCCTGTATGTCAACAATTAAAAACAATTACAGGGGACATGATACAGTTTTAGAGTGGATGTGTATAACAATTAGTATTTTACACTGAATTTAGTAATCTGCGCTGGGCAGAATCAATATTTCTGTTGGCGAGCAACTGGCCTGAGTGTGCAAAGAAACTGTGCGGCTGGGAGACTTCGAAGAATTGGTTGTGCCGCCTATTCGCAAAGGGATTTCTTCCTCCGCGTGCGGTGGTCGCTTTTCTCGCAGTGCAGAAGAGCTGTGTCTTACGTCTATCAGTTGAATATAGGTCACTGTAATGGATGCGTGTATAAGGTGGCGACATGTTTGTGTAGAATGCTGATGTCGAGAGAAGAGAGAGAATGGGATTCGATGCCGATAGATGGCCTACTACTCTCTAATAGTACGAAGACGATTACCGACCTTAACGTACACTTCCGAAGGACGAGGCACCGTCGAGAGTGTCATATTCTCTCAGTCGGCGAGACACTGCCGCGAGGTTTGGAATTGAAACCAAGAAATCGGCGCGAATTAAGTCGACCAGAACTTTATACCGCCACCTACCTATCCCTTGCCGGCCAGATCCGACACTCACCGGATATGACTGTAGAATTTAGTTCTAGGTTAGACGTGGGATAAGATAGGATAATTCCATTAGCATAGTACTGCAGCGATTCACTATTCTGTACCAGCCCGATGCCAGGGGCATGCCTGCTGGGATTAGTTCGGTGGGCACTGCCAACAATACAGGCTGATAAACGCTGGCACACCTGTAACGCTCCAGGTAGAGTAGACTAGCAATAATTAGTAGATAAGTAAAACACTGGTAACCCAAAGACACAGCAAGTAATGCCCATAGTGGCCACAGGAACAGCACCCCATTCTAGATTGGTTCAAATGGTTCTGAGCACTATGGGACTTAACATCTTTGGTCATCAGTCCCCTAGAACTTAGAACTACTTAAACCTAACTAACCTAAGGACATCACACAACACCCAGTCATCACGAGGCAGAGAAAATCCCTGACCCCGCCGGGAATCGAACCCGGGAACCCGGGCGCCCCCATTCTAGAACTAGATAAGCTGCAGTACGTGTAATTGTAATAAGTATAAATTAGGACCCACTAATGTACTAGGTAGTGGGTTATTATGTGTCATGTATTTGAAGGTTTTTTAAAAAAGAAAAAAATAGTGGCGGTGATCATTCCTTCCACAACAGTATTCAAACCGGCTGAACCCGGATCGAAGGACGTCATCTATGTGTGCAGTTAGACAGGTATTAGGTTACAGTGTATGACGGACGATACATCGATGTCCTTCAGCATCTGCTGAACCCAAGTTCTTGAGCTCAAGATGAAATCTCCCATGCAACAGAAAAATACAGTAAGCATAAAAACGACTTGTAGTTTTAATTATTCTAATTTTTAACTCTGCATTTGAAATTTAGAAAAGTTACTGACGCTTCCAGTAGCAACAGTAACGAAAATAATATAGTAAAGAAGAACAACAGAAGACCAGCACGAAACAAAATTACCAGAAAAAAATAGATCGACCTCGAAAGAGGAAACAGGAGTTAAAGCCGGCCGGGGTGGCCGAGCGGTTCTAGGCGCTACAGCCTGGAACTGCGCGACCGCCACGGTCGCAGGTTCGAATCCTGCCTGGGGCATGGATGTGTGTGATGTCCTTAGGTTAGTTAGGTTTAAGTAGTTCTAAGTCTTAGGGGACTAATGACCTCAGCAGTTAAGTCCCATAGTGCTCAGAGCAATTTGAACCATTTGAACCAGGAGATAAATCCATTCGCAATTTGAACATAGACTGGACTCGGAAGGCTCGTACTGTAAAAAGACATTAGGCGCAGAGTCACTACAGACTCTTGAAAGAATATTCGTTCAGCATTTTAATGTCGCTACTAGGCAGGCCATTTTAGATTTTCCTTAAATGCTGTTAAGACAGGAATGGATAAATAGAGAAGGATGAGAGCAAAGCGCTCTTTGACAGATTTCCTGATTAACTTTAGAGCTGTTCAGTAAACCATGAAAAACATGAATCAATACAGCTGGTGTCAGATTTCACCTGTCGACTAAGCAGGGAATTGTACGCTTTAGTGCTGTGAAACCTTATCGATTTTCATTTCAAATCTTCTTCAGGGAGCTATGTATTTCTGATAAAACACAATGTCAATGAAAAATAAAAAATAAATAGCATTTATGCGCATTTCAGGGAGTCTTACAACAGACCTGAATCAGAATTGAAATTTCTAGAATTATTTTGAATATGTGGTTTGTAACAAGGGACGTTTTTATTAAACAGAACTATATAGAGGTGCGTGTGCTATTTTCAACAGTTACAACTGTATGTAAAACGCAAACGCGCTCTTGTGCACAATCGCGCTTCGACGTTTTAGTAATACTGCAAACAGGTACTGTCAGTAGGGATTGTTGCACAAAATCCGTCAAACGCAAAGCAAATAATAGTAAAAAGTGAATGGGGACATTAATGAAGATTTTATTAAACTAACGTTCATAAATTATTTCCTATTCGCGCACTTTACCGGCGTGGTAGAGAGGATGAAGCAAAATACGCAGTTGACAATTGCTGTTTCCGATCCATTGTGAAATTAGAGGAGCAGACTGACACTTATTAAATCAATTACCGTATTTTACGGACTATAGGAAGCTACGGGCTGTAAGACGCACCTTAATTTCTAACCAGTTTAAAAAAGATAACATTTTTACCATTTTTATTATTAGACTGCAAAGCCAGGCTAAAAATATTCATAGTTTATAAAACCGAACTGACCTTCAAAATCCCTGAAAATCTTCATTTGAACATTCTTCTTCTTCTTCTTGCTCTTCATCGTCATCGCTGTCCTCTTCATATATATGATGGTCTTCACTGCCGTTGACAGGGTGATACATATGCCGCACTTCTTAGAAGATTTAACAGTAATGTCTTCTCTCACTTTAGACTACGACTGTTTGATCGACTGACACACTATATCGATTCTGGGTGATTTTAAAGCTCCATTTTCATTCGTGTGGGGTTTTATGCATCCTCCATTTGTTCCATTCCTCTCTCAGATACACTCTAATTGGTTTATTTATAGAGACATTGTGAAGTAAGTTCTCCCGGAATAACAGCAAGATCCGCATTTCCCTGTCTCAATTTCTCAAAACCACAGTGCTCCTTTCCAGAGAATAAATAACCAATAACCCTAAGATTATTTACAGAATCGAGCTACCCTGTACAAATAGGCTTCGAATATATGAATACTTTACAAGTGAGTTAACAAGCTAAATATTAGAAGTAAAGTATGTAAGTGAGAAAAAGTTATGAAAGGTTTGAAGTTATGTTTAAAGTTTACTGGAAGTTGCAAGCGCTCTCGTTTTCAAACACTAGATGAATATAGTCTGGGTATTTGCGCCCAGTGTGTTACTCTTCTCTTCCACCCCAACTCCTGCCTCTTTTGAGAGGTGGGTGGGTCTTATCCCACAGTACTTTCATCGAGATAGCAAGTCGTACGTCTGCTTAAAATTGATTCAGTGGTTTAGGAGGAGAAATTGAGTATCCAGAAATAGAGATTTTATATATTTTATTCTTGTTATTAAAATCGTAGGCACTTATGACCCGTTAAAAGTGTCAATGACGCAAGTTAGATTGGGTGATGTGGGGGATGGTGAGACAGTAACAATCTGTGACTGATCCCTTCCAGAACAGAATCTTTGATCCGCACTTGACCATATGGTAACTGTGTTGTCACCGCCAGTCAACACACTTGCTAGGTGGTAGCCTTTAAAATTAGTGATTGCAGACCGAGCGCCGCCACACGGCAGGTCTAGTCTAGAAAGACTCCCTAGCACTCGCCACAGTTGTACAGCCGGCTTTGCTAGCGATGGTTCACTGACTACTTACGCTCTCATTTGCCGAGACGACAGTTTAGCATAGCCTTCAGCTACGTCATTTGCTACGACCTAGCAAGGCGCCATATTCAGCTACTTCCAGAATGTATTCTGAACAGATAATATTGTGAATCATGTACCATCAAGAGCGACGTTCATCATTAATGGATTAAAGTTAAGTATGAAACTAATTACGTCCGCTTTCTGAATTCAAATTCTTTGTCTTCTGAATTCTAATTCCTTGTCATGTTCCAGACCTCACGTCACTATAGGTCTTCCCTCCTCACGCCAGCCGGCGTGAGCTAAAACGCGTGCATTTCGGCCTCTTCTAGTAACACAATGTTGGGTCTTCAGCCAACACAACAGTAACTATCTTCAGATGCCATAAATTAAGTTACCGGCGCATCTAGATTAGGACAGTCATAGTCCATGAAGACGAAGTGTGGATCAGCTTCATATATGCAGAGTCACACGTACTGCTGTGATTCATCTAGGTGTTGGCATTATTTCTGTAACCAACAACGAAGTTGTGCTGTACTCTCAAACTGGTATGTTTGGACAGTCTTCCTGAAATTATGCTCCTCATCTTTCCTCCAAACACAATCGCGATGAGAATTTTGATACTGTCACCACATTAATTCTACAGTTCATACCCCAGCTGTAGTGATACTTGCAATACTATAAACGATACCACCAAGATCGGGCAATCTGAAAAACGTCGGACTTGGGATACACTTACAGGAAAGCTGCTCTGAGTTTCGACAGTAATTTCGTAGGAAAGTGGTAACTTCTGAGGCAGCAGTAAGCTAAGCAGATTACAGATTTTCAGGCGTAACTGGATTTTGTTGTACAGGGAGAATCCAGACTTCGGAGCACTTGGTGAGTGGTTACTTTTGATCGTCCTTCAGTGAGTACAGGCATAAAATGAACATTTTCTGTGGTAGCTGCCTCACACAGTTGGCTCGTAACTCGTGTAAAGGAATGGCGTTATCGTATATATCCTGTGCATAGTTCATTCTCTACAATGGATCGGAGCTCCAGGAGAGGCAGAGAATAAAACATACTAAACGAACTGTAATCGTTAAATGTAACATACAAAAAGTCTGTCCAAAGAAGACAGAGATTTCAACAGTGATGGGCACGTTTGTTGGCTGCATATCAGAAAGCAGAATTTTTTTTTTGTTAAATTCTGTTGTCCTAGATCAGTCATGAAATACTTGAAAAAACACTTTGTGCCTAATCGAATACAAATAGCATCATGCCATTGTGCATAACATTAAGAGACTTCACGGTTCTCATAAATGCAGCCGATAAAAATATGAATTGCAGAGCATGCGCGTTTTTAAATCACTTGTTTAATTTACTGAGTAAAGCAGACAGCTCGGCAACCACGCAAAATGGGATCTACGGCCATGTAAATATTGTCTGTTTTGATAGCTCCGAACTGCAGAGTTCCGACTCCCATATGTTCAGAATTACCCAGTATAAATTTAAAAACAACAGATACCAGTCATACCACACACACGACAAAAGAAATCTGTCATAAGTTGTGATTCCCATCAGCACAAGTGTACCGTACGTGCTTGTCCTCACAGATTTGATTCTTATTGACAGGACGTGTAGATCGTAGCGAGGAATTCAACGTACGTAAGAAGGAAGGTGCAACTCTCAATCGTTTTGGAGAAAATCGGGTTTGAAAGTTTTAGTCACGCTTGTATACTAATGTGTGGTCGCTCGCAGCCATGGAGTCCGTAGCCGACCAAATAAGCGATTGGTTTCGTAAGATGGAGGACTCTCGAGCGAATCTCGCTCCTGTTATTTTTTTTTTCTTTTCTTTGCTCCCAAGCAATTTTAATAACAGGTCTATTATAATTGTGTAAATTATCAGTATCTAAGGAATCATTCGTTGTTAACATAATCTTCTCCTTGAAAATTCTGGGTATTCTGTAACTTTTGGAAGTACCGATCTGATGGAATTACATTTTCCTTGAGATGAATTTCCTTGAGATGAATTGAAATTTCGTCTTCTATCATTATTTTGGTAAAAGTTTACTGTTATGACAGTATGCCTGCAGGTACGTTTCAGCCCACCATGAGTTCATTTTTCAGGTATAGGTACAGGTACGGTGAGACTCAGGGTACGAAGCTATTTTCCCTGTAATTTCGCAGTTCGTTTTGACCCACCAGAAACAGTTGCACCTGCACAAACAACTTTCGGTCAGTGAAGGGAGAAAGGGAGCAGCGTTTACAAACACGATGGTGATTTCATTCGTTTGAAATTACAACGAAATATAGACCGTTAGCTGCTTACAGGCGTTGATAAATATCAACGGGGACAGTTGAAAATGTGTGCTCCGACCGGTACTCGAAAGCGGGATCTCCTGGTTACATGGCAAACGCTCTATCCGTCTGAGCCACCTAGGACACAGATGAAGATACGACTACAGGGACTTATCTCTGGCACGCTCCCACATTCCAAACTTACTGTCCACACACTTACATTTGTAGTGCTCCTACTCACTATACTCATATAGTCAATCTACAAATTCCCGTAAGAGTTCATGCAATGTGAGTGTATCCGCACTGAAGAAGATCATTGGTCGGTTAGCCTTACCTATAAGGAGATTGTATCTGTTCTGTTCTGTAATGAGTATAGTGGACAGGGGAACTACAAATGTAAGTGTGTGGACAGTAAGCTGGGAATGTGGGTCCCACGGGGAGCGTGCCAGAGATAAGTCCAAGCAGTGGCACTACAGTCTGTGTCTTCGATGACTCACACGGATAGAGCGTCTGCCCTATGAGCAGGAGATCTCCAGTTAGAGTCCCGGTCAGGGCATACATTTTCATCTGAGCCCGTTGATGTTTATCAACGCCTGTAAAAGGTCTGGATTTCGTTGTAATTTCATTCTTCGAGAGCTACAAGATCAGATACCATCTTAATACATCATATACTTCATTCGTATGTTAGATGTCAACGCTCCAACACGTATCATTTTAAAAGTAAATATATTGATGTGCTTGATGTTTCCACAGCTAGAGAACATGAACATGAGTGTGAAGCCGAATCTGTTTACAGTGAAGTTTCAAAAGTACCTTTAAAAAAGGAGTTTGTGTACAGTGAACAGCTCCTCCTCCAAAACAGTCCCATAGCTTCGAAACCGTCGGCAGTAATAAGACAGGAACACATGGAAACTGGAGACGAAATATTTCGCAGAATTTTCGAAATGTTAGCTGAGAAACAACTTGTGGTACTAATTATCCACAAAGACAGATGAAGCGGGTGTGTTTGAAGAAAATGAAGAATTCCTTTAATCTTCATCAGATTGTTAAAACGCCGCGGAGAAGCGGTCGAAAATGGACAGCGATTACGTTACGCAGTATTACTACATTAGGATTGTCAATGTAACGAGAGATAAGCGGGAAGTACGGGTTCGAGACCCAGTCCGGCACAAATTTTAATTGTCGTCATTCCATTCCACAGCTGACGGTTGTCCATATTCGCAACTGTGAATACGTTTAATGTAGCGAGAGAGTATCCCGGATGGAGTCTGGTCATTCTTCATAAAAGGAACCTTCATGCCTCAAATGCTTGAAAGACTTATAAATATGGGAAGAACGTATAAAACAAGGTGGAACACGGAATGAAAAACTTAAAGCAATTAACTCGTCAACCTATGATCATTTCATAGGAGCTCAAGATGTAATCAACAGGTGACGACGAGAAACCTGTAGGAATGGACTTTTGCCGCTGCTAGCCAATTTCCTGAAATTTCCAAGCTTCAGACTCGTGGGTCGTGCTCTTCAAACGAAGACATCGTATTCGTCAAGGAAAACTCACCGGATTTGTATCCGAGAGGGGAAGCACTTCATTGTTGCAATCTCGTGAAGGAGCAGCAAATTTCCGAATTTTGTATTTTGTCCATCTGTAGCAACTATAGTCGTGTGCAATAAAACCATAAGCAACCAGTTGCACATAAGAAATTTAATTTCTCGACTGGTTTCGGGCACTTATTTTCCTTCTTCAGGAGGATATGCCTATCGCATTATTTGCGTGTTGTAAAAATACCTTTTAGGACCGTGGCATTGTGTTGTATGCACTTAATTATTGACACCCACAAAAAATGCGATAGGCATATTTTTTTTCATGAAGGGCACTAAGTGCCAGAAACCGGTCGAGAAACTGAATTCCGAACGCGTAGGCGAGCCCTCATGCCAAAAAACCACAAGGATTCTGTTATTAACACTGATCAAACAGGTATTACACATGAAACTTCCTGATTCATTTACATCATTTGCAGTGCGGTTATTATAGACCATATGATGCTAATTCTTGAATGTTTGTTCTAGGGTAGTAATTTCGATCAACTTATGACCGAAATCTTGTCGAACGCGGAATTAGGTTGTTCTTGTGGAGCTGCACAAGGTGACACATTATCACACTGCACAATATACTGTCACCTTATCTTGTAAATTGCTAGCAACGGTCTTTGTTTGCTTGCAGGATACCACTGCCTCATTTGGACCAAGAGTGCAAATAGAAGCTGATAAGTAAGCATACAAATGCAAAAACGTAATGATAACTTCTTCAAAGACCGGCACATTCAGAACAGCACTATATAGGAAATTTGTAATTAACGCCTTGTAGTCACACGTTAGGGAGGAGCACTTTTTGTTGTTCATGGATTCACGGGAAGGGCAAACGAACCCGGTTTCGTACAACGGAGTTTTTCAAGATAGAGAGTGTCTACCAACGAGCAGTATTAAAGTAATTCCTCCGAAATGTACTCCACTGGTGCAGCCCTGGGACGTTTATTTTTAAAGGCAGCTGAAAACATTAAAAGCGGCTACAAAACTGCTCAGAAATCATCGAGCACAATAGGAGAAGACTGCATAAAAACTCAATCAGTCGTACACCGTCAGTTGTCTGCGCGAATATTCGGTGATATAATCAGATATGCGTAGAAACTGTGATGACCGTGAACCGTTTATGAACGTAAACTTAGTTTGTTTTACAGCAGAAACATTGAAAAAACCATGTTCAAGCAAAAACTCTGCTTTCATTACGTGTGTTGTATGCCACAATAACTATTGTTTTAATGTTTCTACGTTCAGTATCGTCCTGATTAGTGCAGTGCTCCATACGCGTCACAAATTTTGGCACAATAATGTTAATAAAAAGACTATACCTACATGACTCAAAATAGTCGTGTATTCTTTTTTAGTGTAATGTCCTTGTGGAATTATTTTGTTTCGCTATTATACAAATAATAAATGAATCATTAAATACCGATATTCTGGACAGTTATAAAAACCAGTTTTTAGTGTCAAGTAGGAATAAAGAAAAAGCACCAGCAGGGAGATTACATCCGGAGACCTTGCACTCATAAACCAAGCACTTAATTACTTCGCTGCGGATTCCTTTCATGTTAGCGACCACACTCTAGAATATACATATGCATATCTAAAACTTTCAAACTCGATTTTCTCGAAAACGGTTGAGAGTTGCGGCTTCCTCTTTACATAAGTTGAAATTGATGAGGGCAATTACGTACGGCCTCCTTATAGAAAACAAATTAAGCCCCACACCGAATGTCCTTAGGACGTCACATAAAATACAAGGGACGGAAAAAGAAATGCAGACCCTGATCTCTTCAATTGCAGAACATACTCGATAAAGCAGGGATTAACTAAATTTTAATATATATTAAGACTGAGGACCCGGATACGAGGAAACGAATGAAATGAAATATGTCACGTGTCACATAAATGAAGCTAGGTACTTACAGTAAGTATTCCATTGACGATACGTTTATATCAAATGGTTCTTACGAACCATATAGTGAACTAATAACTGTGCAAAAACTTCACAATGTTGATACATTGAACTGAACTTCACACTTACCAAAGAAACATATGTAAAAATTAGATTATCTAGGATATTAGGTTTAGAAGGTGCTTAATTAAATGAATGATAATGCTAGGGAGATCTATTTTTACTAAAAAAAGGCTCGGAATTCAGATACCAGTGTTACTTAGACGAAATGTGGATTCCTACACCCCACAATGCGAATAAATGTCTTTTTACGGCGTGTGAGGTGTATTGTCGCACAAAGGTACTGCTCGACATTTTGTTGCAAGCAGATATTGAGTGCATGGCCGTGCTCCACTTGTAGGAATAACGGAGACCATCTCTGACTACCTTTCTCGGCTACTGCCAAGAAAACAGGTATTTGACAAAACGCAGCACTTGAAAAATATTCGTTGTATCTGATTCAGTCCGGTATTAATTAATTGGTGTATGGTGTAAAGATGAGTGAAAGACCATTTTCCTCAAGAGAAAATTAAGTATGAAGTTAAGGTGGTACTGGCCCAATTGACTTCCTAGATGCAACATACATTTTACGGGAAACTTACAGGAAATCTTGAAAAGAATAATTACAGGAAGTTGTACCAATCACTTTACACACTATATTATCAAAAGTTTGCGAACACCACTACTTAATGCGGAGTTGAGCACCAGATGTCACTAGAGGCACACCCACCGGTACGAAAGGAGGTGGGAGCATTCTGTTGCTACTAGACAACCGCTAACAGCAGAATGAGTCTGTCACGAAGGCTGATTGATTTTGAACGTAGACTAGACATTGAATTTCATCTGAGCGATAAACCCATCAGGGACATTTAAATCCATTTAAAGGTGCCCACGTCGACTGTTGGTGATGTGACTGAAGTGAAAACGCGGAATCGCAACTATAGGTGAACTAAGAGCAGTCTACTGACCGATATGGACTGTCGATCATTGCGGAGGGTTGTTGAAAATCTCGTGAAATCAGCGGAAGGAAGCACTCGTGAGTTCGGAAGTGCTACGAGCATTCCGATTAGCACACTGAATGTGCGTAGGGAATTGCAAAGACTTGGTACAGTTGTTGAGCAGCTCCTTTTCTGTAGTCAGTGTTAAGAGACACTTTAAGTTGTGTAAAAAGTTTCGCCACTGGTCACTGGATGACTGTAAACGAGAGATTTGGAGTGACGAATCATGCTATGCCCTGTGACAATGTGCTGGAAGGGTTTAGGTTTGGTGAATGCCTGGTGAACATTTCTTGCCATCATGTCTAGTGCCAACAGTGAAGTACGGAGAAGGTGGAGTTAACTTCTTTTCTTCTCTGGTTATGGCCCGCTCCCCTTTTTGAGCTTGGGGAAAAAGCCGAATGCGGAAGGATATACACTACTGGCCATTAAAATTGCTACACCAAGAAGAAATGCAGATGATAAACGGGTATTCATTGGACAAATATATTATACTAGAACTGACATGTGATTACATTTTCACGCAATTTGGATGCATAGATCCTCAGAAATCAGTACCCAGAACAACCAGCTCTGGCCGTAATAACGGCCTTAATACGCCTGGGCGTTGAGTCAAACAGAGCTTGGATGGCGTGTACAGGTACAGATGCCCATGCAGCTTCAACACGATACCACAGTTCATCAAGAGTAGTGGCTGGAGTATTGTGACGAGCCAGTTACTCGGCCACCATTGACCAGACGTTTTCAGTTGGTGAGAGATCTGGAGAATGTGCTGGCCTGGGCAGCAGTCGAATATCTTCTGTATCATGCAGTCGTGCATTGTCCTGCTGAAATGTAGGGTTTCGCAGGGATCGAATGAAGGGTAGAACCACGGGTCGTAACCCATTCACTGTTCAAAGTGCCGTCAATGCGAAAAAGAAGTGACCGAGACGTGTAATTAGTGGCACCCCGTACCATCACGCCGGGTTATACGCCAGTATGACGATGACGAATACGCGCTTCCAATGTGCGTTCACCGCGATGTCGCCAAACACGGATGTGACCACCATGATGCTGTAGACAGACCCTGGATTCATCCGAAAAAATGACGTTTTGCCATTCGTGCACCCAGGTTCGTCGTTGGGTACAGCATCGCAGGCGCTCCTGTCTGAGATGCAGCATCAAGGGTAACCGCAGCCGTGGTCTCCGAGCTGATATTCCATGCTGCTGCAAACGTCGTCGAACTGTTCTTGCAGATTGTTGTTGTCTTGCAAACGTCCCCGTCTGTTGACTCATGGATCGAGACGTGGCTGCACGATCCGTTACAGCCATACGCATAAGATGCCTGTCATCTCGACTGCTAGTGATACGAGGCCGTAGGGATCCAGCACGGCGTTCTGTATTACCCTCCTGAACTCACCGATTCCATAATCTGTTAACAGTCATTCGATCTCGACCAACGCGAGCAGCAATGTTGCGATACGATAAACCGCAGTCGCGAGAGGCTACAATCCGACCTTTATCAAAGTCGGGAATGTGATGGTACGCATTTCTCCTGCTTACACGAGGCATTACAACAACGTTTCACCAGGCAACGCTGGTCAACTGCTGTTTGTGTATGAGAAATCGGTTGAAAAGTTTCCTTATGTCAGCACGTTGTAGGTGTCGACACCGGCGCCAACCTTATGTGAATGCTCTGAAAATCTAATCATTTGTATATCACAGCATCTTCTTCCTGTCGGTTAAATTTCGCGTCTCTAACACGTCATCTTCGTGGTGTAGCAGTTTTAATGGCCAGTAGGGTAGTATTTTTCAGCACTGTTTACTACGTACAATAGTGAAACATACCGGAGATTATGACTGTTTGTACCAGCATGACAAAGCACCGTGTCATAAAGCAGTAGCGGTTTAGTAATGGTTGTGGCAAATAACATTCCTAAAATGGACTAATCTGCCCTCAGTCTCGACCTGAACCCGACTGAACATCGACTTCTTTACAGACCCCAGTGTCCAACATCCCTACCTCCTCTGGTCTCGGCTCTTGAGGAGGAATGGGCTGCCATTCTTCCACGGATTTCCAGACACCTCATTGAACTTGTCTCCAGTAGGCTTCGATCCGCCATACAGGTGAAGGGTGGAAACAACCCATACTCGTGTCCTCTACCAAGTGTCAGGGTACTTTTCATCAGTTAGTCACAAAAGAATTTCTGGCGCTATATACCCGCCTTTTTATTTGTTCACAGAGAGGTGGACGAATATTAGAATGACGAATATTTTTCTTTGATGGGTTATATTTTTCGGTATTTTTTTTATTTTAGCCGGCCGCGGTGACCGAGCGGTTCTAGGGGCTTCAGTTCGGAATCGCGCGACTTCTACGGTCGCAGGTTCGAATCCTCCCTCGGGCATGGATGTGTGTGATGTCCTTCGGTTAGTTAGCTTTAAGTAGTTCTGAGTTCTAGGGGACTGATAACCTCAGATGTTAAGTCCCATAATACTCAGAGCCAGAACCATTTGTTTATTTTAAGGATGAAATGATCTTATGGCATTGTTGGCCGGGAGGCCCCATGCGGGGAAGTTGGGCTGCCGTATTGCAAGCCTTTTTTAGCTGACGCCACTTCGGTGACTTGCGAGTCAATGATGATGATATGACGATGAACACACGACACCTAGTCATCTGGAGACAGAGAAAATCCCTGACCCCTCCGGGAATCGAACCCGGGATCTCGTGCGCAGGAGGCGAGAACGCCGGCGCAAGAGCACGAGCTGCGGACGTATTTTTTTAAAGGATATTATTTGTGAATGAAATTTGCAGATAACAGAGTAAAAGTACCGTAATATCAGACAGTTACTGTTTTATTCCTAATTATGGGGAAACATTTTAAAAACGTCTGTGTTACAGTGTGGCCAGATACTGTACGTGATATGTGTGTTGCACTAGTGGAAGCAAGTAATTAATGTTTCCCTAGAATATTAAATGATCAACACTGTCTAATTTCTATCCTGTCTACAGTTTCAGTGAGAAAAAATAACACAGTAGTTCCACAAGCCCACCATAACAAATACAAATCGTATTGACTTGAAAAGAAGCGACGGCTGCTGGTCTACTCGACAACCTCCCAGGAACCCTTTCGCACCAACGGGGACTATACAAACGACACATTTCGTTGAACGAGCCCAGAATGCCGACGACAGCAGTTCGCCAGCTGTTAGGACGCGAAATGTACGGCTTCATTTCATTCAGCTCGAAATGAAGGATGCATTATTTACAAGGAGCGTGAAAATGAGGAGTGTTTTGCTTGCCGGGCCGCTATCTTTGTAAGACCGTAATTAAACTGTGCCGCGTTTTGTGCGGGCTTCGCGTACCCGCTCAGACGTATAATTTACTCTGAAAGAGAATGGCCAGTGGCGGCGGTGGAACCGTAACGGCGTCCGCTTGTGGCACGCCACGTGCTGCGCACACATGGAATGCTTAACACCGCCGCACGCCGTCTATATTCACGTCTCACTGGCTCTGTCGTCGTTATTTTAAAATAAATACCTAGCGTTTATAGCGTACCGCACAGCCCTGCAATAATGCTAGGTACCAACACGTGTTATTTCTCTGCAGCCACTAAGTGATTAACAACCGGTTTCACTAATAAACAGCTACAATGTGTTGGCTCTCTTTAGCCTACGTCCTTTACTTTTATTTGAACACAAATATTAAAAAAATAGATATACGTATTTGGTGTTATAAATCCGAATATGGTTATGTGACGACTACCCGTTCTGCCTGGGTAGCCTCCCATTTGCAACGTGGGTATTTGGAACATTATGAAAAAATTAGTATAATCCGTAGCCAAGTGTGGTGTGCGTACTGTAAGACCTTCGGTACACACACCATCAGATTATGTGACTTGTCGCTCTAACGAAGTAAGCGAGTGTCAGCCATATGCCTCATGGTCTTATCATGGCGTGTTTATCTTCTGCCGTTAGGAATGCCACTTGCACGCTTAGAGTAGCAGATTGACGGTGACCAACTTCATTAAACACAACTTCATTAATTTTCACACACATTTATTAAAATAATAAAAATCATAGATATTACGTAACTTGATTCTGGATACTGTTTGCAATTGACAATCTGAAGTTCCTTTGGTCTTGGCACGTTAATCTTATTCTCACATATCTCTGGTACTTGACAAAGTGTCTATACATTTATCTTCATGGCTATGTACAGGAATATGATAATCTCATTAGGCGCAGACGGAATCTTGACTATAGACTGGTACAGACTAATGCAGACTGGTACAGACTAATGCAGACTGGTGCAGACAAATGCAGACTGACTAATCGGAGGTCTGTACACTCGTTATAATACCTCGAGCGTTCAGGTATCACTGCGCGAGTGTGATCCGCGAGGAGAAAAGGTTCTACGTTAGCAGCAATCTCATTGGCTGCGTTACATATTAGTACGCGTATCGGCGGAAGCAGAATTTGGTCCGTCCCTAAGACAGCGCCATCTCGTAGTGCGGAGACGGACAAGCGCTGCGCCTGCGCTGTTGTGCTTAGAGGGGCGCGCTCTATTGGAAAAGTTGTGTACGCGCTGACTACGCGGAACTATGTACACAACACCAAGGATGTTCCTACTCGTGACTCCTCATTTGATGACGAAAATACAGTAACGCAGACTTGTAAAATTGTTAGTTGCCCTACTTATTAATGTAGGAGTTATGCATAATTATTTTACACACGATAACGATATCATGGAAAACGTTCATAGACACATAATGTTCGCTAACGGAAAACGTTTACAGCGAACTGATGAAAATCTTCCCTGCAGTGCTATGGAAAATGATTCATCGGTAGGGAGTGGACCACAATATGAAAAAACCTGCAAACGGGTTCTGCAATCTTGCGTAGGAATAGCTCGGTATGAAACATTATGCAATACGATTCACAAAGCTGTAAAGCACTATGAAATAAAAGCGAGCCGACTTCCACTATGTCAAATACATCAATTAGAGGACACCATATAACATAAATTCGTGTGTAGAAACTGAAGTAAACTGATCTAGAAAAAAAGCGGTAATGACGAGATAGCGAAATGCATATCAACGGACATAACACCTCAATACGAAAATAATAGTATCACATGATTATTGGGAGAATGTGCTCATCACCATACAACTAGAAAAAGAAGCGTTCCACGCCAATCTAGGATAGCACAGTTGGAGAGATCACTCGAAGTACAAGGAGAAAAACTAAGTTTTAGGGTTGCTATATAAGAGAGGAAGTAAACTTTTATTTTCATCGTAGGAGCCCTTTGATTACTCTTGTTTGTGATGCCTCTGTTTAAATGAAAAACAGTTTTTCATTTTCGTTTTCTGGAAAAATGAAAGTCTTGTAGAGGCCAATCGAAAGCGAGAGAAAAAGCTGCGTTCCAAGGCGAAAAAGAGGCCTCCCTACTAAAAACAAATTAACGCATTTTTTGTGCGATGCAGCAGTTCATACACGATGAAAAGAACATAACTGATTCATTTTATTAGTGTGTAGCTCCAGTTATGGTCAATAAGTAAAACATTGTAGGCTTACATACTTCCAGCATGCTGGAACAGCTATAGGTTAGCAACTTGTGTTAATCAGTTCAACAAAAAACCGTTCGAAAGTTGCAACTTTGGACTGGTTGTTCGTTCTACTGAATACTCTAGCACAACGTAAATATGTCCAGAAATCCCCGGTGCTAAGCAGCTAATACAACTGCTGTTTCTGAATCCTCGTTTGCAGATTTGCAACTTTTGTGTTTTCGATGTTGATTGTTCCATCCGTCATCACTGCCCACTAATATATAAACATACGGTATAGTCGTAAGGAACCAAATGAGATCTAATTTTTGTTTCGTATCTTAATAATGTGATCAATATACCGTAATGTAACAACGGTATGCATGAGCGTTTGTGTATTTCATAAGAGCTTAATTGATTGCATACTTAAGTGAATGAATCATGTACCACCGGAATGAATCACCTTGCTAAATTTTCAGGGCATTCGGAAAGACGAGCTTCTTAGCTGTATCGGCTTCAATTAGGGGTCGCCGTGGCTTAAACACTGCCGCATCTGGGGCGAGGCCTGAATTAAAGGTTTCCGATCTTGGTAGCAGCCAAGATGGGGGATTTTCTCCGTCCTAATTCCCTCTGGGCATCTAGCAGATCGTGTCAGCCGCTGTCCGGGAGAGTACTGGAGATTACTTTATCTTTCCCGAGTTATCGTCTGGCCGAGCCGTAGAAATGGGCTAATCCAGCCGCTGTGCCGGAGGCTAGCACGGCCTCCCCCCTAGAGGAGTCCAGAGCCTTGTTCTGCGACTGTGGCACTGGGTTATTTAATTAACAATGGTTTTCTCTGCTCAGTGACAGTTATATGATATAGGGACCTGTGCGACGCGTTTCGAGTGCAAAGGTTCCAATTAGGACTATATGTAAAATTGAACAAGAAAACAAGAGAGATCCAAGTAATTGCCACAATAAACATCCACGCGTAACATTTAACGCTGCATATCGAAGGGAACTATGGAGGGTTAAAATCGTAGAGGGAGACCAAAAGATGAATACACTAAGCAGATTCAGAGGGTGTAGGTTGCAGTAGTTACGCAGAAATGAAGTTTGTACAGGGTAGACTAGCATGGAGAGCTGCATCAAACCAGTCTCTGGACTGAAGACCACAACAACATCGAATCTCAGCTCACATACTGTTAGTAAGATGTCAGTGAGCTGTTACAAATACAAAACAAAAAAATCGTTCATCATGTAGAGGATATGGAAAAAGGTATGGAAAAACAAAAACACAACACATTAGCATGCCTAATACGATGTAGGAAAACCGGTGGCTTTCAAAACACCTTCCAGTCGTCTCGGCATGATAAATACAGGCCCTATATAGGTTTCAAGGGACTCTCAGACAGTTATTTCTGCAAAATAGTGACAAGATCAGGTAACGACGATTTAGCTGGATAGCTACCACACACCGTTCTCTCCAAAGTAGACCAAATTCATCCTCGTGATCACAAGACTAGACCTGGGAGATGAGATCCGTTTAAACAGGGGCTCTGTCGTCTTGTAACGCAGCATCCCGACTGGTAATCAAACATTTACCATGGAATGGACCTGATCAGCCGAAATTATCACATAATCCTTGGCAGTAATTCGACCTTGCAGAGTAAGCATGGGGTCCATGGGATACACAATATTTTTCATTCTTGGGATATAAACTCGGCCATAAATTGGAAACTGTGTAAAAGAAGACTCACTCGACCAAATGACATTCACTCGCCATCCAGCTCCTCCTGCTTCGTGTTGCTTTCTTGCTGACACGGTTCGCGAGTGTGACATTCAGTTTTGCAATGACTTTTGTAGCTCTCTTCCTCTTATTTTTCGTCGCAGCCCTCCTCAGCCACCGTCTGCCACGATCCCTCAAAGCAAACCTTCGTCCGTGTTGTGACTTAACGGATTACGTTTTCCTGCGTTCTCTGTATGTGGTATAAATTTTCAATACGGTGCCTCTTGAAATACCATACACTTCGGCTACGTTGATTACGGAAGCACCCACCATCCGAGCACCAAATACTTCCCCACGTTCGATATAACGCACCCACAGCTACACAAAACACTATTCTGACCACGGCTGACATTTGCATCTTTTTGAGGACACTGGACTGGTGACGTTCGTCGTCAGATACAGCTTACTAGCATCGGTAAGCATTTTACATAATTGTTAACTTCCTTGAACGTCTAGTTTTGGAGAATTTATTTTTCAAACGCGTTTATCTCTAAATGTTTTATTTATTAATTATTTTTACATTTGTGTGTAGTCCAACTCAAAATATAGAACCGATCATTATGAAAACTGATAGAATGATTCTTTATGAAATTATGAATTATATGAATCAACTAGTGAGATGATATCATAACATTAATGAGCATTTTTCTTTGCATAATTAGAGAAAAAATGGTGAAAATCGAAGTAAATTGTTCCATGTAAAATCAAAATCTTTTTGATTTCAGATGAAAATCGAAATGGCTACACAGCACGCAATTGGAGAACTATACTCACAACCTTCAGCGGACATCACAGCGCAACTTGGTTATTTTTGGCTGAAATTATTCAAGAAATTCACAAACCCTGTTCGAAATATGAATGAGATGATGTCAAAACTTGACTAAATTCTAAAGAATCCTTCCCAGCCAAAAAAACCCAAAAAATCAGTCTCAAACTACCTCCTAATGTGGTTCCCACCTTAAGTAGTAACCTGGGAAGGAGTGGAGGCTGTGTCTTAGGAAGGCATCAGGCGAATTTTTATCTGCCTTTGCAAACAGATATATTCTCCATCAACTCTTTGTGGATTTGGATGTTGTGATGACAACGACCTTGTGGTCACTAACTCCTGTCCCCGTCCTAAGACTCCCTATGTGCTTAATATTAGGCCTATTTGTTGCCAAGAGGTCAAATATGTTTTCGCAATCATTTGCACTTCTAGTGGGCTCCTGAACTAAATCCTCAAAATCACTTTTTGAGAAAACATTTAGTGCAATTTTCGATGATATTTTATGCCTGACACTGGATTTGCACGCATATCTTCGCCAACATGTCGAGGGTAGATTGAAGTCACCACCAACTGTAACTGTGTTCTCGGGGTACCTACTTGAGAAGCTACTAAAGTTTTTTTTTAACTGTTCAGAAAATGAATCATCTGAGTTTGGGATTGGTAAAAGGAACTAATTTTTAAGTTGTTGCGGTGTCAAGTATAACCTCTACCAATACTAACTCACACGAAGTATCTCCTTCGATTTCGCTGCAAGACAAACTACGTCTGACAACAACAAACACGTCGTCACCAACTGAATTGAATCTAACCTTTCTGAACCCTTTACGTCCTTTGTAAAAATTATTGCTGAACTTATCTCGGGCTTCGATGCAGTCGGTCATTACCACCTATAAAAATATATTATATGAATGCGCTGTATACACAGCAGTGATACACATTATGTAATTGAAGAAGGGGGGACGGCGTTGAAAGGAAATGGAAGGAAAGGAGCTGTTGATGGAAGCCGCATCGGAACTTTATTTGGAATGAGTGGTGGAAAGAGGATATACGTGGCGAATCGGGATTCGAACCCGGTATCTCCTGCTTACGAGGCAGTTGCCCACAGTGTTTATCACAATTGCGTCGATTATATCTAAACGCCTTCTGACCGACCGACATTCCCACTCAACGCCACCTACCCGCAGTCACTGCCCAAGTTCCCTATGCTCGCTAGCTCAATATTCTTGCAGGAGGTCGAAACTAATTGTGAAATGTGCCCAGAAACTAATGCACCAGATTTTTTTTCTTCAACAATTCTTTGTTGAACATAATGAGAATTACCGCACACAAGAGAATGGTGTTTTACCTACACACCCTATTTTTTTCCAAGTAATTACCATCCCGTTCTATGGTCTTCCTCCAGTGCGAAACAAGGGCGTGTATGCCTTGTCGGTACCAATGCTTGTCCTGGTGGCGGCGCCAGTGCTTCACTGTGTGGACTCCCTTCGCTGACTGACAGATGCAGCACCAACTGTCGAGTCGTAATGCGTCTGTCCTCGCGAATGACAGCGTCAGCTCGGTGCAACATGTGAGGTGTGACAGCCGTGGATGGTCTCCATGACCGCTGCAAATCGTGGAGCTCTGCCGAACCCCCTTCTGGTCACCTCGTCCTCCGTGCCCGGCGACTGACTGTACTTCTGTCGGCAGCAGATACTCCATAGGTTTTACACAAGCGTTTGTGAACATTCCCCACAGTTTCTTTCTCTACAGTGAGAAATTCAATGACGGCACTTTGCTTGTAACGTACATCACCTAAAAACGCCACTTTGAAACTGTCCTGCAGCTACGCTAACTGTCGGAAGTGACGGAAACTTGGCGCCCTCCCTCAGGAGACTTCAAATAATACATATTGTACGTAATGTTTCGCATTCGTAACATTGTTTTCGGCTGAGAAAAAAATGGCAGTACATTGCTTTCTGGGCCGGGAGGCGTGCCGAGATAGTTTGCGCAGCTGCAATAAATACTGTGGCCCACTGGCACAGTGGTTAACGCAACTGCCTAGTACACAGGAGATCCCGGTTTGAATTCCGGTCAGGCACACATTTTCACTCGTCGCCGATAATTCCGTATAAAGTTTCGATGCAGCTGACATCAGTAGTCGCTTTCCTTTCTCCCCCCTCCAACTTCACGTACATAAAATCCATAAAAATGAAGTCAACACCGAACTCTGAAGAGAAGCACATGGGGAAGTAGAGTGTCACAAGAACGCTGCCCTGAGAGTGTGCCATGCTCATAGATTTGGAGTCTAGTACGCCTATGCAATATTATGTCTCCCCACACCGTAGCTCCTTGACCACCAAAACGATCACGCTCGTGTTAGTAAAAGCTGATTAAAACAGGTAACAGCATTTAAATCTCTGTTTCCCTTCAAATTGACTGCATAACTATGACAAACCTCTTCCGTGAGTCATTTTACCTGAATAGGCGGTTGGTTGTTAGAAACAAAATTCAGTTTCTGTTTTACTATTCGCTACTGTCGACTACTTGTCCTTTTCATGTGTGCGAAAAGACGTATCAAAACACTGCAGACTAAAATAAAAATAAAAAAGAGAAAACAAAGTAACATGCGTTATCATGCAGTTCAGTTTAAATTATAGTTAATAGCCTACAGATTGCTTGCAAGTGCTGGTGCCAATGTAAATCACGACAATCGCTACATATCGGTCACATTTACAGCTAAGAACTCGGGCCTAGCTGCGAATACGAATGAATACTGTAGAATAAAGCATATTTCTCGCCTTCGCAACGTGAAACTCACATTTCTGCTTTCCGCATCACAGTTCGCGGAACGACATCAGAATAACAACTAATAGACAGCATATTGAACATCAAAGAGGCGAAATAATTATGGATAAGTGTCTCGGAGCACTATGGGACTTAACATCTATGGTCATCAGTCCCCTAGAACTTAAAACTACTTAAAACTAACTAACCTAAGGACATCACTCAACACCCAGTCATCACGAGGCAGTGGAAATCCCTGTCCCCGCCGGGATTCGAACCCGGGAACCTGGGCGCGGGAAGCGAGAACGCTACCGCACGACCACGAGCTGCGGACTAACTATGGATAAGTCCAGGTGCCAAAGATACTTAATTACAGATAGTGTAGATATACTACATTAATATTATAAGGAGCGCGCCCGGTTAGCCTTGCGGTCTAATGAACAGCTTTCCGGACTGGGAAGGAGCGCCTGGTCCCCGGCACGGATCCGCCCGGCGGACTTGTGTCGAGATCCGGCGAGCCGGCCAGTCTGTGGATGGTTTGTAGGCGGTTTTCCATCTGCACTGGCGAATGCGGGATGGTTACCCCTATTCCGGCTCAGCTACATTATGTCAGCGATTGCTGCGCAAACAAGTTCTCTACGTACGCGTACATCACCATTACTCTACCACCTAAACGTAGGGCTTACACTCTGTCTGGTGTGGGACGTTCCCTGGGGGAGGGTCCACCGTGGGCCGAACCGCACAATAACCTTGAAAGAGTGGTTCGGTGTGGGGTGGCGGAAGGGTGAAGTGGACTGCGGTAGTCGTCGTGGGGTTGTGAACCACTGCGGCTGCGACGAGAACGGAGCCTCTCTGGCGTTTCTACTCCCCCAGTTAACATACTACACAATATTATAAGAAAGAAGAAAGTGGACCATATTACTGTAATGTCGTTACTCTGAAATGGAATAATATGTTTTAATTCTAATAACCAGCAGCTTAAGTTATGAACATGACTTATTTCGATTATTTTCATCTCTGTCACTCCAAAACTCTTTTACACACAAGCAGAGAATGTAGAAACACACATGATCATAAAAAAAGCGTTATGAGACTACAAAATTCATTTATTTAGCTGTTTAAGTGGTAAAGTACTGAATTACAGTGTTTAACCAACCTTTCTATCATTAAAACTCATACTGTATCAGAGCAGTATTTTCGGTTGACAACTGTCTAGTATAGTATTCAATGTGTTTGATGGAAATTGCGTTTGAATATTTACATTGAACAAAATTCTGTTTACGAGTAATAATCGCAAAAAGCAGAATAGCAACTGAAGCGCTTGGATGCGAGACGATGACTGTTACACGAATGTATGTCGGCCTTGGTATGAACGTGGACATTGTTCCAGGGCAAAATTTACATATACTTGCAGTTAAAACTATCATTACAATAATCAATGGGAAACGCTGTTCTTCTTTTACCGTCTGGCCTTTTAGGTTGTCCTCTGTATAACGAAAACCCGTTTGGATTGCCAATTTCTACAGGTCGCTTGTGACGTACGGAAATTCTGACAAAGTTACTTCTAACTTCGAGGTTTTTCTCTACTACAGGTGGTATTTGTGGAAATTTGTAATAACTTATTATGTAATGGGAGTGAAAGACACAAAGCTGGGTTAAAATTAAGGTGAACTAATTCTTTTCAAAGCTGCTAAATCCATCGGTCTTCAGGCTATGTTGGATTCATGACCAATTCATGATAAGACCGTAAACTTTTCAATGAAACCATTCCGGCATTCACCTTCTGTGATTTTAGGAAACCAAGGGAAATGTCAATATGAATGACCGGACGGCGTTTCAAAAACGCTCCTCCGAATACGATGCCACTGTCTACACAACTACGCCACGTGTTCCGATGGCATGAAGGAACATGCATCGGTACCGACCACCATGTGAAACTATCTGAGCTTCTGTGACATAGGTTCCTAAACTCGGGCAACGTGGTAATTCGATTGATAGGTAGAACTAATCCTAGAAAGGTGGCCTAAATGGTGCAGCAGAATTCAGAATAATAGATACTTCCAATGCGTTTTTGTTTATCTGTCAAACATGTCAACTGTCTCCTACGACGTTACACTGGGAGTAAATGTGGCTTAGTCTCTTTTACAAAATGCTTCACTGTTTGACAGTGTTCGATTTTCTTCTTGTCTTTCACTAATTGCTCCATTTCGGCCACAACTGCGATAACTGGGAAGTCCATAAGAATTATGAATCATTTCATGCAAATACCTTCAGCGAATTCTTAAGACAAGCTCATACTCACTGAAGCGCCAAAGAAACTGGTACAGGCATACGCATTCAAATACAAGGATATGTAAACAGCCAGAATACGGCGCTGCGGTCGGCAACGCCTATGTAAGACAACAAGTGCCTGGTGCAGTTGTTAGATCGGTTACTGCTGCTACAATGGTAGCTTATCAAGATTTAAGTGAGTTTGAATGTGGTGTTACAGTCGGCGCACGAACAATGGGACACAGCGTCTACGAGATAGCGATGAAGTGGGGATTTTCCCGTACCATCATTTCACGAGTGTACCGTCAGTATCAGGAATCCGGTAAAACATCAAATCTCAGATACTGCTGCGGCCGAAAAAAGATCCTGCAAGAACGGGACCAATGACGACTGAAGAGAATCGTTCAACATGACAGAGGTGCAACCCTTCCGCAAATTGCTGCAGACCTCAATGCTGGGCCATCAACCAGTTTCAGCGTGCGAACCATTCAACGAAACATCATCGATATGCGCTTTCGGAGCCGAAGGTCCACTCGTGTACCCTTGATGACTGCACGACACAAAGCTTTACGCCTCGCCTAGGCCCGTCAGCACCGACATTGGACTGTTGATGATGCAGTTGGAGTGATATGGGACCCATGATACATCTAGATACGATTCTGATTGATGACACGTACGTAAGCATCCTGTCTCATCACCTGAGTCCGTTCATGTCTATTGTGCATTCCAGCAGTACAATGCGACGCCCCACACGTCCAGAATCACTACAGAGTGGCTCTAGGAACGCTGTTCTGAATTTGAACACTTTCACTGGCCGCCAAACTCCCTAGACAGGAACATTATTGAGCATATCTGGGATGCCTTGCACCGTGCTGTTCAGAAGAGAATCCAGCACGTCGTACTCTTACGGATTTTTGCACAGCCCTGCAGGACTCATGGTGTCAGTTCCCTCCAGCACTGCCACGTCGTGCTGCGGCACTTTTGCGTGCTCTCGGGGGCCCAGCACGATATTAGGCATGTGTACCAGTTGGCTCTTGGGTGTAATTCGCGCTACTCAAACGTGCTGCAAACAGAATTTCTTCGTTTCATAACATTCTCTATGGCCTTACAATAGTTTCCTCTCTCAGTACCTTAATAAAACAATTCTTAAGTAATTACTTCTAAGTTTCAAAATTAATTTCTGATCCAGACAGATGAATGCTGTGCTGTACCTGTGGTCTAAGAATAACATCACTATTAAATACATATTTTGAATATGTACACTCTTAAGGAATATAATTTCTCAATGTCGTGAGGAGGCTCTTCCGTAATTTTCTTAACTCACACTATCACTCACTGAGAATTTCATGACGTCAGTCTGAACTTATATAGAGTATCTCTCCTAAGAGTCTTGAGGCGCTTTTTCTCTGGTTTTTCGGCAGGTACTTGCAATTTAGTCTTTTCAGTGCCTAGCCTGAAAAAGCAAAAACAAACACTGCCCATCACATCTTTCATACGACGTCCAGTGTGGATGGTAAGTGTCAATATATTTCCTGTTACAAAGAAAATGGTTTTAATATCGGAATTTTACGTCTTATGTGGCATTCATTCTATCGATATGTATTAACAGGGACAATGAAACACGAAGAATAATCAGTACTCCAACGGTAGCAGCGCTTCTTAGTGGCTGCTGAAGTACTGTTTATTATTCGTGCTCTCCTCTCTCTTTTAAGCGCCTGACGACTCTTAGGAGAGACATCCTGATGGCAGATTTCTTCATTCCACTGTGGAGTGTGGACAACATGATCAATTAACCACGCTGTTTCCTGATAATACGCAAGTATTATTTGATTGATAACATTCTATTCAAAAACCAAAGTGACAATATAATGTCTGTCCTGCATGGTGCCCAAGACGAAGTGGCCAGATGCAAAGAATAAAATGCTACAGTCTAAAATCGATCTGTTTTCTACACAGTATTTAATGAGTGACAGATAATATTTTGAGTTATAGAGATTAGTGATGATATAACACAGATACTCACCTTCATTTGAAATGGTCAAACACATATTTACTTTCCCCTTACGTCAACTTCAAATAGTAACTACACGCGAGGTTAAAACTCTGTGTACTAACATGTTAACTTCTGTAATATAATATACCCTTCCGTCCCAGGTTTATATCTTCAACAATCTGCCATCAAACATTTATGGCTTAAAAAACTGAAAAAGTTTTGGAAATAAGGTAAAAAATGTTGCAGAATATCCAAAAGCATGTTTTTGTTCTTTTTGTGATAATTATTTCTGTGTTCATATTTCTCGACGACGAGGATTCTCAAGAAGATAATCAAGACACAATAACTCTGAATACGTATTCGTAAAACTCAAAAAGGAGTTTACAAAGAAACTAATACTAGAACCGTGACTCAATCCAGTGACATAAATTATGTCTTGTTTATTTTCAACAACTGCGACATAATCTCATATACAAACAGTGATCCAATACTGTAAAATGTTTTTTATTTCAGTCTATGATCACAATATGAATTCTTTAGACGATGACCGGTTTCAGTCTGTATTGACCATCCTCAGATCTAAAATATATAAATATATACATCTAGTGAGCAGTGTGTCTTTTAACATAAAACGCTATATTAATTGTTGACCGTAAATTCACCATAAAAAAGGGTCGGACCTATACTCTTCATATATTTCCTTTTAACAATTTTACATGGGTAACTGCATTCATTTTTTAATGTATCACAATTGTTTTCTATGATAGTCATCAATTTTAATAAGTCTGCTACATGCATTTTATTTAATGTGCTTTTATCAGATTATGTTTTTGCGTAAATGATGACTACATATAAGCAAGCCCACATTAGCGACATCTAGGGAGGGTGTACGCAAAGATGTTTCTGGATGTTACTGTTCTTTAGTAGCTAGTTGGCAATAATCACTATGTGGCCGATGTGGCCTATTCCACACCATATTTTAGATCCATGTGACGATGCTATGCTGATTATATTTGTATGTTTTGACGATGTCATTATGGCCGTATCACTTTAAGACATGGTGTAAAAAAGGTATGTTACACCATATTCTATCTGTACATTTCCCTGTTTGTATGACAGTATATAGTGATACATATTGCTGTTTTATGTTAAAAGACACACTGCTCACTAGATGTATATATTTATATATTTTAGATCTGAGGATGGTCAATACAGACTGAAACCGGTCATCGTCTAAAGAATTCATATTGTGATCAGAGACTGAAATAAAAAACATTCTTGTTTATTTAGTACACACACTCACACACACACACACACACACACACACACACACACACACACACACACACTTGCCCTCGTTGTCATACGGAAAACATGAAGGTGATAGATTCATACATTACTTCGCTCCTCCTCTGTGTGTGCACTGAACGGTGTTAAGTGCACACAAGTGACCGTCAATTGGAACAATGGGTGGAGCCAGTTCAATGCATTCCGCTGCGTGCAGCCAACTGTTTACTGATAATACACAACGGCGGAGTGTTAGTAATTGTGAAAGCGAATGAACGTTCATTCAGCGACTCGCTAATCATTGCAGCAGGCGTCATTCCGAACGCATCAATGGAAAGAGCATGCCGCCATCACACATTCAATACTGGAGAAGTAGGCAACGGGGAAACAATTAAGGCCCGGCAACGTGGGCTGTAGCAGATATGGGGTCACCCACCTGCTTTCATTGTACTTCGATAAAACCGCATTGTTCGAAAGAGCTGGTTGTATTTGCATGTACAGTCAAAGCAGTGGAACATCGAAGATGTAACGTCATAAAACCGTTTTACAAATACAATGTGTCTCTCCGGTAACCTCTTCTATCTTATTGCAGGATCCCTGTACTAAATTCAATGAGGGACGCTGATTAGTGCAGTACAGCACTCGTCGGCAATTAAGTAGACCTGGCAACATGAATAGGGACGGACAACTGTCCTGTTATGAGCCCAGCATCCAGATGAGCAGTCTGCGTGGCTCTGGACAGTGTATGATTTAGCTTTATTGCTAATGGGCTTGGGAAAATTACGTGCTCGAATTGCACAGTTCAAGAAAAATCACATTTGTTAATTAAATATGCTGTGTACAGTGGTTGTTAGGTCGGGAAATTGCCTCTTTCGTAGGGCATTAGTTGGTACGTATTAAAGCTATAAATAGACCCATGTGGAAATTTATTTGGACCGGATCATTTCAAAACGACCTGTTTCATTGCGTGTCCGGTTAAAAAAATCCTATTATATTAATTCCGCTGTTCATAAATATGGAGAAAATATAAACAGAGATAATACCTTCAACATGTCGAAAGGTACACTATTTCCTTCGTCAAAGCAATCATATCCGTACCAAAATTTCAGTGAAAGAGCATTTTGAAACTGTAGGTATTAAATCCAGAAAATGTGGTAATAGCTAATAGGAACGTTGGGCGTTGGCTGTTCAACTGGTAAAACCTGTTATTAAGTAAAGTGATCTCGTGTTGGAAATGTAGGTTAGGAATGTGACCTCGTATAAAGGGTGTTTCATAGAGATTCATGTGATTTCACAGAATTGTATCTTTTACATGGCTGAAGACAGAAACTTATCGTACCTTTTAACTTAGGCATCGAACGTTAAAGTTTGCTAGCAGGATCTCCATGGTGCTAGTTCGTTTACTCGCTCGTTATCCAGTGTGTACAATTATTTAGTTAGTTATTTCCATGTTCCATAGACGATTTCCTCGATATATTTTATCGAAATGATGTGAAACGAGTCAATGCACAAGATACATATCCGTCATTAGTGATAAAATGAATGAATATACTATTTTTAGTCCTACTTATGCAACTACAATTGAGAACTAGCTTGTTTTACTTTGTTTTTACATACTATCAGCTTCTAAATGAAATTACACCGGTGAAATGTAAGGAGTTGTCCAGGAGAAATGCCTTTAGTCTAAATTTGAAACTTGCTTGGCTACTTGTCAGACATTTTATGTTATTGGGAAAATGGCAAAAATTTGATTCATCGATATTGAGCTCGTTTCTGAGCTAATTACAACTTCAATTATGGGCAATAATGTTCGTTTTCTGGCCACGGTTTATGGTACGGACAGCAGTATTCTTCGCAAACTGTGATAGACTACTGACGAGAAATTTCATTAGTAGATACATTTTGATAATGCAATTAAAATGCCTGACTTCTTGGTGACGTACATATATGGCCAATGTCTATTTCTTGCAGTCAATAATTCCTTTTTAAGTGGCGAGTAACCGCAGAGTATAATTCTTTAAGACATTATTAAATGGAAATATGTGAAATATATCAGAAGATTGATTACTTTGTTTCCAAGACTAGTAATCATACCAAGAGCATATGTAGCTGAACTTAATTGTTTGAGAAGATCAGCAGTATGTTTTCTACAGTTTAAGTTTACATCAATATGTACACCCAAAATTTTGGAGTATTTATCCCATTTTCTCCATTTACTGACTCCATTTCATGTGGTAGATCATTTGTTGGTGTGACCACTTGTTTCACAGAATTGAATATAGTGTGCCTTCTCAAAATTAATGGAGAGAGTATTTTCAGAGAACTGCTTAATAATTCTCTTAGAAACATCATTAAAATATCTTCTGTAGCTTTATAGCGAATGGGATTTAATATAACACTAATATGCGCAAAATGTACCACTCCTACTTTATGAATGTTAAGTAGGTCATTCATGTACGTAAGGAGTAAGAGTGGATCCAAAACTGAATCTAGTGGGACTGATTTCCTCAATTCTCCTTCCAACATTATCTGAATTATTCACCACAACTCTTTCATTCTGTTTGTTCAGTACGATTTAAACCAGTTGTGTGTAAAGCCGTCAACTCCATATAACTTTCCTAAGAGAGTAACATGATCTACGAAATTAAGCGACTTGGAAATGTCAAAAATACAAACCGCCGATATTTTCCTTTGCAATGCTTATAATATTTGGTGAGTGAATGTATGAATAGCATTCTCTGTCGAGCAGCCTTTCTTGAGCCCAAAGTATGGATTGTAAAGTGAATTGTTTCTATAAGGGGCGATCAAAAAGTGTTGCTACAGAGTATATGCAACGTAGTGTGACTCCGATGCAGGTATATAAGCAGTGACGAGTAGGCAAGCGACTACTGTGGCATCCGTGTCTTTCCGACGTGTGTGAGGCAAGTGCGGAAACTTGAACTATGGCGATGTCATTACCAAATGTGTCCAAACAGGACCAACGTGCTGTTATTCTTCCCTTGGCTGCTGAAGAGAAAACATTGGTGGACAACAATCGGAGAATGAATAATGTGCATGAGGCAGCTGTCTGTCGAAAGCCACCGTTATGGAATGGTGCGCCAAAGGGTGGTGCTGCTTCATGATGACGCTCGTCCCGAAATCGCAAATGTTGTACGCAGAAGTTACGCCAATTCAAAAGTGGCAGACACTCGAGCTCCCGTCCTGTGGTTCTGATCTCTCCCCGTGAGATATCGCACCTTCGGTTCCTTGAGTGGTCCTTGAATGGTCGACGATTTCTGTCGGATGAGGATGTGAAGCTGACAGTTACAGACTTCTTCACGCAGAAGGACACGGCGTTTTACCAAACGGTTATCTTCAACCTGGAAAGTCGGCAGGATGATTACCTCAATGCTCAATGATTGCCTGATTGACACACCGATTCTGGACTGTACAGTCTTAGAATGGAAAGTTTTTGGGTCGCCCCTTATACTTTAATGTAAGACTACTCTTGAGTATGTTACTTTTTATAATATTTTGGAAGATTACGTCAATAAGGAAATTAAACGATGAATAATGATGTCTTTCTTGTTATCTTTCTTACAAAGAAGTTTAACAATTTCAAATTTCGATCTCACTCGAAAAGATTCCCGTGCCATCGATGTGTAGAGTGGAGGTGGTGCTAACACAATATATATATAGCGGCCTCGATTTGAACAGGTGCAACAGTGCAGCGTGATTTCCATCGTGAGTACGACGCTGATCTCCCAACAGTTAAGGGATGTATGGATCTCTCCTTATAGCATTGGCCTTGAGGGTCGCCTAGCATCATCTATGTACCTCTTTTCAAAACAACTTAGACATAAAGTTGGTGTCACATTGCACTTTCAATCAATACAGTAAAAACAGATATATTAGCAAAAAAATGGGACTAGTCTGATTATCACCTGCATATTTGCCGTGCGTCTGGTGGAGGACAAATTAACCATTCGTGCCAAGTAAATGAAAGCTTTTATCCTAAACTTAAGTGCAAAAAGTACACCACAGTTGTATACGCATGCATGTGAAAATAACGCTCTTTCGAAAATAAAAACTTTTTAATTTAACATGTGATTTAAAATTCCCCCAAAGTTCCTATCTTCACCCGTATACGAGGTGCATTCAAGTTCTAAGGCCTCCGATTTTTTTTCTAATTAACTACTCACCCAAAATCGATGAAACTGACGTTTCTTCTCGACGTAATCGCCCTGCAGACGTATACATTTTTCACAACGCTGACGCCATGATTCCATGGCAGCGGCGAAGGCTTCTTTAGGAGTCTGTTTTGACCACTGGAAAATCGCTGAGGCAATAGCAGAACGGCTGGTGAATGTGCGGCCACGGAGAGTGTCTTTCATTGGTGGAAAAAGCCAAAAGTCACTACGAGCCAGGTCAAGTGAGTAGGGAGCATGAGGAATCACTTCAAAGTTGTTATCACGAAGAAACTGTTGCGTAACGTTAGCTCGATGTGCGGGTGCGTCGTCTTGGTGAAACAGCACACGCGCAGCCCTTCCCGGACGTTTCTGTTGCAGTGCAGGAAGGAATTTGTTCTTCAAAACATTTTCGTAGGATGCACCTGTTACCATAGTGCCCTTTGGAACGCAATGGGTAAGGATTACGCCCTCGCTGCCCCAGAACATGGACACCATCATTTTTTCAGCACTGGCGGTTACCCGAAATTTTTTTGGTGGCGGTGAATGTGTGTGCTTCCATTGAGCTGACTGGCGCTTTGTTTCTGGATTCAAAAATGGCATCCACGTCCCATCCATTGTCACAACGGACGAAAAGAAAGTCCCAGTCATGCTGTCGTTGCTCGACAACATGCCACACGGGCAGCCATGTAGTCGTCTGTCAGCATTCGTGGCACCCACTTAACGACACTTTTCGCATTTTCGGGTCGTCATGCAGGATTGTGTGCACAGAACCCACAGAAATTCCAACTCTGGAGGCGATCTGTTCAACAGTCATTCGGCGATCTCCCAAAACAATTCTCTCCACTTTCTCGATCATGTCGTCAGACCGGCTTGTGCGTGCCCGAGGCTGTTTCGGTTTGTTGTCACACGATGTTCTGCCTTCATTAGACTGTCGCACCCACGAACGCATTTCGACACATCCATAACTCCATCACCACATGTCTCCTTCAACTGTCGATGAGTTTCAATTGGTTTCACACCACACAAATTCAGGAAACGAATGATTGCACGCTGTTCAAGTAAGGAAAACGTCACCATTTTAACTATTTAAAACAGTTCTCATTCTCGCCGCTGGCGGTAAAATTCCATCTGCCGTACGGTGCTGCCATCTCTGGGACGTATTGACAATTTTAAAACAATGCGCATGTTTCTATCTCTTTTCATCCCGGAGAAAAAAAAACGGAGGCCTTAGAACTTGAATGCACCTCGTAGAAGATACAGTCCTGCAAAATCGGATGGACGTCTTGAAACACCTAGTGTTTTTACTTTAAAGATAACCCGAACACACACTGCTTAATGAATGACTACTGTAATATCACAAGTAGTGAAACAGTTCACCAAAATCAACCAACGAATAGCAGGAGTGATGGAACATTCCTCAAGCACAATCTGTAACACTGTATTCCGTTACGTTGTCAGTGGCTGTTCAAGTACTGTAAAGGACTACCTAATTAAAAACAGCTGCTGAATATGTCAACCGTGAAGATCTGCGCAAACTGTACAGTTTCGTATCGAGGAATGTAGTAATCTCTCGTGCATCCTAAGAGCTAACGTTCATCTCCACCGGTCACAATTATCTAGCACTCATTTCCTTGCCCGTGTTGAGTGTACTTTGGTATATAAGTTCCCTCCCATGTTTTCAGCGCAAGAAATCCGTCGGTGTCATATACAGTGACCAAACTTGCTATGGAACACGACTTTCACGACCAACTCATCGTTGCCCAAACCCAACAGTAACATCATGTTTTACTGTAAAAAAAAAATGGCTCTGAGCACTATGGGACACAACTGCTGTGGTCATCAGTCCCCTAGAACTTAGAACTACTTAAACCTAACTAACCTAAGGACATCACACACATCCATGCCCGAGGCAGGATTCGAACCTGCGACCGTAGCAGTCCCACGATTCCGGACTGCGCGCCTAGAACCGCGAGACCACCGCGGCCGGCGTTTTACTGTCAACCGGGTTGTGCATTCCGTATCAGAAAAAATCGCCAGAATGACAATATTGGTAACAACGAAGTTTTCATTCTAATAGCAGCTATCTGATCACTTGTCGCGGGGACATAAGAATCAATGGACCGCATAAAACATTCATAACCCAGAATTTGGAAGACTGGAGAATAATATCTGAGGTTCTTAAAGCAATCAACTGTGATCAAGTGTAGACGAGCAGACACTGGGCAAATGTTTGAGCTCTGCTGAACGCGATCTTGAGTGCACAATAGAGGATTCGTCAAATCGAGACTACTTTGCAATTTTTTATCAACTAGTGGCTAACATTCATACGATTATAGCAAAGAAATTTAGTAATTTTTACATCCGAGAGTGTAGTTGACCATCCACGGAAACTAACACCGCTATTGGAATCAGCACGCGATGCTTGCATCACTTTAAACCGACACCTGCATCGTCGCGACATGAAGTAAATGATCAGTCAACGAATCAGGCTGACTGTGAGTAACATTCAGTGACGCATCATTCTCTCATAACGTAACAGGAATACCAAACAATATCACCAGCTGCAAGAAAGTCATGACGAGCTATTTCTGGTATCACACTATCTTATCAAAAGTACCCAGACACTTGCTAGTGTATATTAATATTGGGTGTGTTCTCATTTCCTCTTTATGGCGGCTTGAACTCTGCTGGAGACAATTTCAGTGAGGTGTCGGTGGAGGAATGGCAGCCCATTCGTCCCCAAGAGCCGAAACCAGAGAAGGTGGTGATGTTGAACGCTGGTGTCAAGTCGACGTTCCAAAAGGTGTTGCATTGGGTTCAGGTCGGGAATCTGGACAGGTCAGTCCATTTTGGGAATCTTGCTGTGGCCTCACACGTGCTGCTTTATGACAGGGCGTATTGTCATACTGTGCGAAGTAAAAGAGTCTATAATACACTCCTGGAAATTGAAATAAGAACACCGTGAATTCATTGTCCCAGGAAGGGGAAACTTTATTGACACATTCCTGGGGTCAGATACATCACATGATCACACTGACAGAACCACAGGCACATAGACACAGGCAACAGAGCATGCACAATGTCGGCACTAGTACAGTGTATATCCACCTTTCGCAGCAATGCAGGCTGCTATTCTAACATGGAGATGATCGTAGAGATGCTGGATGTAGTCCTGTGGAACAGCTTGCCATGCCATTTCCACCTGGCGCCTCAGTTGGACCAGCGTTCGTGCTGGACGTGCAGACCGCGTGAGACGACGCTTCATCCAGTCCCAAACATGCTCAATGGGGGACAGATCCGGAGATCTTGCTGGCCAGGGTAGTTGACTTACACCTTCTAGAGCACGTTGGGTGGCACGGGATACATGCGGACGTGCATTGTCCTGTTGGAACAGCAAGTTCCCTTGCCGGTCTAGGAATGGTAGAACGATGGGTTCGATGACGGTTTGGATGTACCGTGCACTATTCAGTGTCCCCTCGACGATCACCAGAGGTGTACGGCCAGTGTAGGAGATCGCTCCCCACACCATGATGCCGGGTGTTGGCCCTGTGTGCCTCGGTCGTATGCAGTCCTGATTGTGGCGCTCACCTGTACGGCGCCAAACACGCATACGACCATCATTGGCACCAAGGCAGAAGCGACTCTCATCGCTGAAGACGACACGTCTCCATTCGTCCCTCCATTCACGCCTGTCGCGACACCACTGGAGGCGGGCAGCACGATGTTGGGGCGTGAGCGAAAGACGGCCTAACGGTGTGCGGCACCGTAGCCCAGCTTCATGGAGACGGTTGCGAATGGTCCTCGCCGATACCCCAGGAGCAACAGTGTCCCTAATTTGCTGGGAAGTGGCGGTGCGGTCCCCTACGGCACTGCGTAGGATCCTACGGTCTTGGCGTGAATCCGTGCGTCGCTGCGGTCCGGTCCCAGGTCGACGGGCACGTGCACCTTCCGCCGACCACTGGCGACAACATCGATGTACTGTGGAGACCTCACGCCCCACGTGTTGAGCAATTCGGCGGTACGTCCACCCGGCCTCCCGCATGCCCACTATACGCCCTCGCTCAAAGTCCGTCAACTGCACATACGGCTCACGTCCACGCTGTCGCGGCATGCTACCAGTGTTAAAGACTGCGATGGAGCTCCGTATGCCACGGCAAACTGGCTGATACTGACGGCGGCGGTGCACAAATGCTGCGCAGCTAGCGCCATTCGACGGCCAACACCGCGGTTCCTGGTGTGTCCGCTGTGCCGTGCGTGTGATCATTGCTTGTAGAGCCTTCTCGCAGTGTCCGGAGCAAGTATGGTGGGTCTGACACACCGGTGCCAATGTGTTCTTTTTTCCATTTCCAGGAGTGTATATGTTCATGTCCTTTCGCATTTAACATTTTCTAAAGTGCAATTAGTGGACCCACCCCAACCACGAAGAACAGCACCATACCGTAGCACCATCATCTCTGTATCTCACTGCTGGTGCAATATATGAGAGAAGGTAACGTTGTCAGAGGGTATTCGCCAAACCGGAACCCTTCCGTAGGATTGCCACAGGGTATAAAGTGATTAATTACTCCACATCACTAATTTGCAGTCATCCACTGTCCAGTGGCGACTCTCTTTGCACTACCTGAAGTGTCGCTTGGCAATGACGACAGAAAATTGTGGTTTATGAGAAGCTGTTCGACCATTGTACCGCACTCCGTTCTTTCGAGCTCCGCAAGCACATTCAGTGTGCTGACTGGTCTTCTGGTACCGCTTTGTAGCTTGCATTTCATGCCTTCCGCAAATTAAATGCGATTTTTTTACAACTGCTCGACGGTAGCTGTCGGTCAGTTCATGACGTCTGCCCAGTCTTTGTTTAGCTCTGGTTGCTCTTTCGCGTTTCCATTTCACAGACACGTCACGAACAGCCGACGGGGGCAGATCCAGAAGGGTTGAAATATATCTGATGGATTTTTTACGCAGATGACGTCCAATGACTAGTCCACGTTCGAAGTCACGGAGCACTTTTGACCGATCCATTCCGCTGTTCTGATAACAGAATACTCCCCGCCTCATTTTATACTGGGGACTACGCCTTTTGTGACATCTAGTGGCCAGTTCCTCATTACACCGTGGGAAGGGGGAGGGGGGGGGACGTCCAGGTACTTTCGATAATTCACCTTGTCCGACAGATTTTTAATATTGTTCGTCGGTCTGGAAACCTGATCAGTTTAGACTAACGGAATGAAGCACATTGAAAGAAGATCAACGCAATCCGCCACTGATTTGCTTAGCGTGCGCGCTACTATCACAGGAACACTCAATAGACAGTAATGGCAGGCTGTATAAGAAAGGCGTTGCATATTGGAGACAGATTTGTTCGGGAAATTGTCAGTAAGGTTAAAAGAATAAATGGTTTCCTGCAAGGAACATCTCCCAGAATGACCACATGAGTAAAGTAGAGACGTTCGGACCTACGAAAAGTTGTAGCTACAATCCTCCTCCTCGAGTACAAGCCGTAAATGAATCAGCCATTCTGGGTGGTTTTCAACACACTACCACATATCTTACCGCGGAGTGTAGAGTATTGACTTAGACGCTATGTGTAATATGAAAACTGAGGAAATGTTAAAAGAAATTTCAGGAGCACTAATGTAAGTGAGAAACTTCAAATGTCACTGTCATACTCGCTTTTACGTGTAGTGCAACAAATTATAAGGTGCACATCATTATAAGCCATCTGACATCCACTGCTGAATAAGGGACCCATCTGGAACTCTGTGAGAATTGTGGTCTTTGCCATGCACAACTATGTTGTTGTAGCAAGTATCCTAACGTGATCCAATCACTTCCCATTTGGTCGTCCTCACGTTATTTCCTTATCGCAACGATTACAACACATCATATTCTCGGTTTGCCAACGATCCATTCGCCGGGATAAGTGCCCCGACCACGTCCATTTCAATGCCACTACAGTCAAAATCAAGTCTTTCCTATTAATTTCCAGCATTCATTTCTCCGTTGATCACCAATCAACTCCGGGATTTTGAATAATTTTTACATTATAAGCCAGTCTGATAGCCGTGAAATAAACTGGCAAGACACCAAGGTTGTTAATTTTCCATTTCAGACACAAACTGCTCTCGGAGCCATGTATACTAGTTTGTTTATTTTATTTTTTGTTTTTCATCCACTCACTGTTTCCATGTGGCATAAATACAAAAAAATTATCAACTTGTAGTATGACTTAATTGTTAGTTTGTGCTACTTTCTATTCGATGTGTTGGTTACAAATTATTTTTGTCTTTTTATAACGTACTTTCAGGTCAGTATTTTCAGGTCTGCTTTCAGACTTGTTCCATTAGTATCGAATATTCGTTGGTGATGTTTGTCTGCAGTAGAAGCAATCAGTGCAATGCCTGCAGTAAAAAGAATGTGCTTCAGACAGGTTCACTTATAAATATCCTTTCCCCTTTTCTGCAGTGCACGGGAAAGCATTAATTCATGTGTTTTCCAGTATGATGACCTAATCTGAATCACAGCCTTGTTTCTCAAATACTGTTAGCACAGATTGTGTCGAAATTACGCCAAAATGTTGGTTTCAAAACCTATGAATCGCAGACAAATCGGTAATCTGTATTTGTTGAAGCGTCCTGTGCTGTTGTTCGTGTCTTGAGAAAGAGTCAATTGTGATTGCGCTATATTCATTTCTAATCCCAACTTTTTCATCAGCTTGGTTCAAAACATACGTTACTTGTTCACTACACTCCTATACTTATACTAACTGTACAGAGTGGCTGGTAGACCTGCAAGTTCTATCTCTTTTCTTGCGAAGGTGACTAACGGCAACATTGTTCCACACCCGGACGAATGTCACACTTGGCAGACGCTATGTAAATAGTATATTCTATTACTCTCGTATTCATCTTATATTCGTTTTCACCTGGCTTACTGTTTCTGTTGAAACTGTATCATACTTCACTTTCTTCATAAATCGACTTATTCTCTACGCACCATTATCGCTGGAACACCATTATTTTACATATTAGCGAACATGTAAAGAAATCTTGGAATGCTTGCACAGATTTAACTCTGTTTCTGTTTTCTGTCCTTTATAATACTACTGTTTCCAATGGTTTCTTCCATCAAATTTTGAATGTACAATATCTCATTCTTCCCAAGAAATTTCGAAACAAGTTGTTTAATTAAGCATATTATACCATAATCCTATAATCAGTTTCTTTTAACCTTCACCGTCAGTTTAACAGCTGTCCAGATCCACTGAAGACTTTCTTTTCATTTGTCTTTTTCATACCTGAAATATGTTCTGTTGTTTGAAGAAGTACATGTGATAAGTAATTGTCTTTTCGTCTATGTAACTGTTACCTTTATTCTGTAACATGCTGAATTTAATCTGGTATGCTTAAGATTCTTAATTACTCGTATATCCTCATAATGTAAATTACTGCTTTCCTGGGTGATCAGTTTGTTTGTTTCTAGCTCTGCATCCATGTTTACTCTTTGTATAACTAGAGAATGATCACTTACTATTCAAATGGCTCTGAGCACTATGCGACTTAACTCCTGAGGTCATAAGTTTCCTAGAACTTAGAACTAATTAAACCCAACTAACCTAAGGACATCACACACATCCATGCCCGAGGCAGGATTCGAACCTGCGACCGTAGCGGTCGCTCGGTTCCAGACTATAGCGACTAGGACCGACTTACTATTCGAATTTGACTTTTAGTCCTCGCCTCCAGTACAGTTTGTCCAGTGTCTGATAAAGTATCACAAATGTAGATCTTTTTAGGTTTTACTTGTCTGTAAAGCATGCTAATGTGTAACTTTCGTCAGTTCTACGTTCCCCACTAAAGACTCTTTCTATAATTTTGTTACGCTACTTTTGCATTAACATTCGGTATAATCATCTTACATCGGGATTTTCAGTCATTTAGCAGTTTGTGGCGCTCTACATAGAGGTTTGCCACTTCCTCGCCAGAATATGAGCACATTGGTGCACAGAATTTCATTATTCATTTGGAAAATCTTTTGTTTATATTTGCAACAAGAATTCCTGTTCCAAGATCGTTGGTTCCCTCCTGGAAAGTTAATTATGTTACTTATAATAAATAAAAGGTACAACTCAAAACTTCACGAACTTTTAATTTTATTAGTGGTTACCGTTTTCAAGTATTTAAATACCACCATGATGCCAGTGCAGTACTGAACACAGAATGTCTCTTTACAACCACAGAGGAGGACACAGTAACGCAACAAGGAATCTTAACAAAATTACCTTAATAAACTCAAAAAACATCATTATTAAGCTCACATGAGGACTCAGTGGGAGGAGCCGCTTCTTATTACCAAGTAGTACCTGTTACCTTCTGTTAACTAACTAGCAAAGACTGGGAGTTACGAATGTGAAGCTGCGCCTACTGTTCCCGTCGTTTTATATTGCTACTAGCTGAGTACCCGGCTTTGTCCGATTATGTATTTATTTCAAATTTCTATTAGTCCATCCACTCCACCCCGCTCTCTCTGCCCATCTCCTAATTCACCTCCTCACTCTCTTCTTCCTCCACCCCCTCTCTCTGTCCAGCTATTCCACCCCTTTTCTCTGTCCATCTCCTCCAGCCCCACTCTCTGGCCATCTCCTCACTACCCTCTCTCTGTCTCTCCTCTCCTACCCCCTCTCTCTGTTCATCTCTTCCCCTTTCCTTTCTGTGTAATTTCCTCCTATCTCTCTTTGTGAACATCTTCTCCCTCTTTCTACCTATCTCTTCCTCCCCCTGACTCTGTCCATGTCCTTCCTTTCTCTGTCCATCTCCCCCTCTCCCCTCTCTCCGTCTATTTCCCACTCTCCTATCTCTGTCCGTCTCCTCCTATTCCCATCCATGTCTATCATGTCTATCTCTTCCTTGCCCCTCTTTGTCTGTCTGTTTCCTCCCTGTCCATTCTCTCTCTGCATTATTACACTCAGTCCAAAGGGAGGCTCGTGCCTCTTACCACTATGGTATTGCTTTCCAGATTATAGCTAATGCGTGTACCAAGATAGATAGATATTGTTGCAGAGGTAATAATGAGCTTGTTATCTGTGGCTATGCCCGCACACGCATAAGACAAATATGTTTCTCATATATTTAACGCATTTCGCACGTATTTGTATTTTCAGGTAACTCAATGTTTATGACATCGTATCACCTGAACTATGTGCTGTACAATGGCACAATTTTTCAGCTACATCCAGTGTTATATTTGACTACTGTCTGAAAAATGTATTGGGAGAAGAGTAAGTAGTAAAGAAGTAATAAACTAAAACTTCGCACTTCAAGAAACAGTTTTACTTCATTAACAGCGAAAATGTACACTACTGGCCATTAAAATTGCTACACCACAAAGATGACGTGCTACAGACAGAAAATTTAACCGACAGGAAGAAGATGCTGTGATATAAAAATGGTTAGCTTTTCAGAGCATTCACACAAGGTTGGCGCCGGTGCCGACACCTACAACGTGCTGACATGAGGAAAGTTTCCAACCGATTTCTCATAAACAAACAGCAGTTGAGCGGCGATGCCTGGTGAAACGTTGTTGTGATGCCTCGTGTAAGGAGGAGAAATGCGTACCATCACGTTTCCGACTTTGATAAAGGTCGGATTGTAGCCTATCGCGATTGTGGTTTATTGTATCGCGACACTGCTGCTCGCGTTGGTCGATATCCAATGACTGTTAGCAGAATATGGAATCGGTGGGTTTAGGAGGGTAATACGGAACGCCGTGCTGGATCCCAACGGCCTCGTATCACTAGCAGTCGAGATGACAGGCATCTTATGCGTATGGCTGTAACGGATCGTGCAGCCACGTCTCGATCCATGAGTCAACAGACGGGGACGTTTGCAAGACAACAACTATCAGCAAGAACAGTTCGACGACGTTTGCACCAGCATGGAATATCAGCTCGGAGACCACGGCTGCGGTTACCCTTGACGCTGCATCACAGACAGGAGCGCCTGCGATGCTGTACTCGACGACGAACCTGGGTGCACGAATGGCAAAACGTCATTTTTCCAGATGAATCCAGGGTCTGTCTACAGCATCATGATGGTTCCATCCGTGTTTGGCGACATCGCGGTGAACGCACGTTGGAAGCATGTATTCGTCATCGCCATACTGGCGTATCACCCGGAGTGATGGTGTGGGGTGCCATTGGTTACACGTCTAGGTCACCTCTTAATCGCATTGACGGCACTTTGAACAGTGGACGTTACACCGGTGGCTACACCCTTCATTCGACCCCTGCGAAACCTTACATTTCAGCAGGATAATACACGACCGCATGTTGCATGTCCTGTACGGGCCTTTCTGGATACAGAAAATGTTCGACTGCTGGCCTCGCCAGCACATTCTTCAGATTTCTCACCAACTGAAAACGTCTGCTCTATGGTGGCCGACCAACTGTCTCGTCACAATACGCCAGTGACTACTCTTGATGGACTGAGGTATCGTGTTGAAGCTGCATGGGCAGCTGTGCATGTACACGCAATCCAAGCTCTGATTGACTCAATGGCCAGGCGTATCAAGGCCGTTATTACGGCCAGAGCTGGTTGTTCTGGGTACTGATTTCTCAGGCTCTACGCACACAAATTGCGTGAAAATGTAATCACATGTCAGTTCTAGTATAATATATTTGTGCAATGAATACCCGTTAACATCTGCATTTCTTCTTGGTGTAGCAATTTTAATGGCCAGTAGTGTAGTAATCGGTAAACTTTTTTCCTTTCATCATTTTGTGGCCAAGCGATTCTCGCCGCTTCAGTCTGGAACCTCGCTACTGCTACTGTCGCAGGTTCGAATCCTGCCTCGGTCATGGATATGTGTGATTTCCTTGGGTTAGTTAGGTTTCAGTAGTTCTAACTTGTAGTTGGCTGATGACCTCAGATGTTAAGTCCCATAGTTCTCAGAGCCATTTGAACCAGCCATTTTATTATTTTTTGGTGTATGTCAGCGGAATGAGTTTCTTAAAGGCTTGAAACTATGTGTAAAGTTTGTTACAAATCTGTAGGTGCTCCCATTCTTAAATAACAGCTGATTACAGTATGGATTTTCGCGCTTCGTGGGCTACCCTGTTTTTCACCACCACTCCTTTGATAGGTGGGTGGTTCTTACCCCCACAATTTTTCTTTCCAGAACGTAAGTGATATGCTTAAGACATTTGGTAGAAATCGGTCAAATGCTTTAGGAGGAGATGTGGAACATACATACACACGCACACATACATACGTACATTCATTTTTAAAGTTTGTATACGGTATGGATTCTGCTCGACATTCTTTCAATTTCTGCAATAGCGTTTTAATTTTCTCGATGGAAAACTCTACACCCGAATTCGATCCCTTCTCTTTTTGGGTGTAGTTAAACGTATGCCCTAATGTTAACCTTATTTCGTATTCCTTTCTTCGTGCACTTCCGATACCCCCACTTTCGTATCTCTAAATCAAGATATAGTAGAACCAGTTGTGTTTCTTTGGTACACGTTGTTTTCCATTTTTCCAAATTGTAGGTTACAATGTCCAATCATAAAAGGAGCTGAGCGTACTCCATGGTCTGAAGCCAGCCCCTGAGTTCCCTGAATCCACTACTCCAAATATTATTTCACCATGATCGAATTATCGAAAGCAGAAGAAGATGCACATAACAGTTTTGCCCGATAAAGCCTATCTACCGTAAAGTATCCCACCAGAAAGTGAATAATTTGGCGAGACGTGTTGACACTGTTATCTGTTGTTCACTACTGTCCCATCCCAGAATCGACTCGCTGGCTGGCATCAACAAGCTCACCTTAGCTGAAAGCTAATCACGTTCCAACAGTAACTTAAAGGATATTTCATCATTTAGATATTATTCAGTGTCTGTGTGTAATATTATGGATTTACGCCTAGAGGTTTGTAGACACAGACTCAATAGGCTATTTCCATTGTTCTTCTGGCAATATTACGGCCTTTAGGTCTTCTCTTACGTCTAGACAGACATCGCCAGTGAGTCATAATAACGATAGCAAAAAAAAAAAAAAGAAAAAGGTTCAAATGGCTCCGAGCCTATGGGACATAACATCTACGGTCATCAGTCCCCTAGACCTAGAACTACTTAAACCTAACTAACCTAAGGACAGCAGACAACACCCAGTCATCACGAGGCAGAGAAAATCCCTAACCCCGCCGGGAATCGAACCCGGGAACCTGGGCGCGGGAAGCGGGAACGCTACCGCATGACCACTGCGGACTAATAACGATAGCAAACTGTGTCGTAATGAATGTGGATTTTAACAAATTCCTTCATTATTTTGCTGTAGAATGTGAGTAGTGAAATCTAACAGAAACGTGTAACAGCAGTGCAAAGGACTCATGTGGAGAGAAAGTTTGGGAAAATGAAGAGCGAGAAATAATAGCGTACGATTAGTTGATGAGATGGAACGATGAAAACAAATACAGAAATGAATGACAAATTCATGGATATGAGACCTTAATTGCTCTCGGGACATAGAATGTTTAAATAACTTACGGGAATGCAGCCGGGTGACGTAGTCGACAACAGCCGATATTTCGACAGGATAACACCCTACCATTTTTAAGGCAAAACTGCGTTCGATTTTTGCCTTGAAAATGGTAGTGTGTGCTCCTGTCGAAGAATAAGCGGTAGACGGCGACGTCACCCAGCTTCATTCTCGTTTACCGAGATGGAAGCTACGTCTACGATACTAAACTTCTGACGCTCTCTTGAATGCAGAGTGGTTTTGGATACTGCGCAAGTTACTGGATGAATTGTTCCACAGTCGGATGGCTGAAATGGAGGAGAAGATTTAATGTAATGCAAAATAACAGCCAAGATGCTAGACGTATCTGTTCTGGCATTGTAGTTCAGGAATGATGGTAGGCAATAGAGTATAACAGTGAATTGGCAAAGGAATAAAAAGAATAAAGCTAAAGATTTCGAAGCTCTATCGGTGGACCGTCAACTTTAAAGTGGTTCTCTTACAAAGTTAACCTGTCTGTTGAAAGCTGTATATTTCATAAATACGCGATTGGGGGCGGGTCGCGTAGAGGCGATAATTTTCAGTCTAACGTTTATATTCCAAAGACAAAAAGGATGTAATGTGGGGAGAGGCGTAGCAGCAAGCCACGGGCGCCCGCGTGCGTGAGGCGTCCAATAAAGTTTGCAGCTAGCGGAATGCTCGGAACTCGCGCCATCAATGGATTCCTCCGGGCTCATTTCAGGCAGCTTTATTGCGCGTCCGGTCTTCTCATCGCTACACGCGCCAACCGCGCACCTTTCTGATTTGTCGCGCCAGAAACGCAGTGCAATTTCTTCCGTCAGTTAACCGACTTTTCCATATCGTTCTGTGTGCGACAATCTACGTATTCCCCGACATTTGGAAGCATTCACAAGCACTCTGCTGTATACAAAGAAATGATTCGCAGTTCGTTGATGCCAATCCAGGAACACAAAGTCTGCCAGGCCAAAATTATGGTAAAAAGCTCAGTGGAGTGCGAAATGTCGAAAAAATAATGTTGGAGTCGTTGTTACCGACGATTATTAATTATAATTGTGACGGGTTTGTGCTCTGTTTACGTAGAGTTGGGTTGGGTTGTTTTGGGGAGCAGACCAAACAGCGAGGTCATCGGTCTCATCGGATTAGGGAAGGAAGTCGGCCGTGCCCTTTCGAAGGAACCATCCCGGCATTTGCTTGGAACGATTTAGGGAAATCACGGAAAACCTAAATTAGGATGGCCGGACGCGGGATTGAACCGTCGTCCTCCCGAATGCGAGTCCATTGTGCTAACCAATGCGCCACCTCGCTCGGTCTATGTTTACGTAGACTGTCAAGTTCTTTACGAAGGAAGTTTCTATCTCGTGAACCAAATTAGGTGTTTGGACTAGTGTACTTGTGCTCGTGAGTGTCTGCGTTCAGATTCCTATTAGTTTATTCAGGTTCTCCTTGGTTTTCTTGAATCACTTGAGATCGTGACCGTGTACTTGCTTAAACCAGACCACTACCATGACAGTTTGTCCTCGCCGTCTCTTCCTGTCCGAGTTAGTGATCTGTGTCTGATGACATCGACGTTGATGGTACGTTTCTAACAATACTCCTTTCATGTTGCACAAGTCGTCAAAGCTTATCGTTAACTATGGCTCCGGAGCATGTTCACCCATTTAACAATGAAGAAAAAAATCAGGTCGTATCATTCAGTGATTAACTGTGTCATGTAAAGTCACTATAATGTGTAACTGACCACTAGATGTCACGAGACGCGTCAGCAAGTATAAAAGGAGGCTGTGAGTAACGCTTTGCCATAGAGAAGCAGTACTAGCCGAATAGGTAAGTCAGAAGAGCTCAGCTACTTCGAACTTGGACTACTCGTTGCATGTCAACTGAGTAGCAAATCCATAAGGGACATTTAAATCCTTCTAAAGCTGCCCAAGTCCACTGTGGTAATCTAATTGTGAGGTGTAAACGCGAAGAAACAACCACAGCTAAACCGAGATCAACCTGACTCCATATACTGACTAGCCGGCCGCGGTGGTCTCGCGGTTCTAGGCGCTCAGTCCGGAACCGCGCCCCTGCTACGGTCGCAGGTTCGAATCCTGCCTCGGGCATGGATGTGTGTGATGTCCTTAGGTTAGTTAGGTTTAAGTAGTTCTAAGTTCTAGGGGACTGATGACCACAGATGTTAAGTCCCATAGTGCTCAGAGCCATTTGAACCATCATATACTGACTGACAAGGAGCGTCGAGCACTGCAGAAGGAGTCACTCGACAGATCCGAACTGCTACCAGTTGGCATAAGGACTTTGCTTGCAGAGTTAGAAAGAAGGCGGTACGATGGTCGAACAGAGCCTCTCAGCCACGCAGTTTTGTAATCAGTGCTAAGCGACGTTTGAAGTGGTGTAAAGGAGGACACCGCTGGACAGTGGGCGACAGGAAGCGAGTGGTTTGGAGAGATGAATTACGCTATACACTGTGGCAACCCAACAGGATGATTGGGGTTTGGTGAATGCCCTTGATAACGGTACCTGCGGTCATGTATAGTGCCAGTATTGAGGTACAGTGAAAGTAGTGTTATGTTATGGCGGTGTTTCTTGTGGTTACGGTATGGTCTGTGGTGTCACCGTCAGACACCACACTTGCTAGGTGGTAGCCTTTTAAATCGGCCGCTGTCCGGTAGTATACGTCGGACCCACGTGTCGCCACTATCAGTGATTGCAGACCGAGCGCCGCCACACGGCAGGTCTAGAGAGACTTCCTAGCACTCGCCCCAGTTGTACAGCCGACTTTGCTAGCCGAGACGATAGTTAGCATAGCCTTCAGCTACGTCATTTGCTACGACCTAGCAAGGCGCCATTATTAGTACTATTGATATTGTGAAATATGTAACGTCAAGAGCGACGTTCATCATTAATGGATTAAGGTTAAGTATTCCACCAGCTACGTCCGTTTTTCTCAATTCTAAATCCCTTGTCATGTTCCAGACCTCACGCCAGCCTGTGTGAGCTAAAACGCGTGCATTTCGGCCTCCTTTAGTAACACGGTGTTGGCTCTACTGCCAACCACAACATGGTCCCCTCATCGCTCCTAAGAAAACGCAAACTTCGGAAGGGCTTGAACACATTCTACAGCACTGTGTGCTGCGTACAGTAGAGGAACAGTTCGGAGACGATGACAATTCGTAAATAATGAGGTACGATCTTATGGGACCAAACTTCTCAGGTCATCGGTCCCTAAGCTTACACACTACTTAATCTAACTTTAACTAACTTACGCTATGGACAACACACACACCCATGCCCGAGGGAGGACTCGAACCTCCGACGGGGGCAGCTGAGCAGACAGTGACAAGACGCCTCGACCACGCGGCTACACCGCACGGCTAGACGGTGACAGATGGTATCAGTATCATAATGGAGCCTGTCGTAAAGTAGCGTCTGTGAGAAAGTGATTTGTGAGCAATAACGTTCCTGAAATGGACTGGACTGCCCCAAGTATCGACCTGAACTCAGTGGAACGTCTGTAGGAGGGGGTACAAACGTCACCTTCGCTTCAAACCTCAGCATATAACATTACTAGCTTCTCTGTTGTGGAAAAAAGGACTACCATTCCTCTACAAACAATCAGACATCTTCCATAAAACTTTTGTCAGTTCACTTGCCGCATCGAATTCGTATGATATCCCTCATCATCTTCGTCGGGAACTAAAACTGGCGGTCATGAGCTAGCAAGATCATTCTTTTATATTCCAGAACGACATCCGATTGGCTGGATTACGTCATGATGGTGCGTACAGAGGTGGCACACTCTATATTCATAGAAATAATACGTACGTAACGCTTCGCATTCTTAGCATAGCTTCCGGCTGAGAAAAAAAATGCGATGCATTACTTTCTGGGCAACCCTTGTATATTAAATTTCATGTGAAAAGTATTAGGTATTTGAAACCTTAACAGGTTTGCTATCGCAACTTACAAAAGATTCAGCACTACATTTGCCCAGTATAGTCGCGTTATAGAAACCCAAAATAATAAGAAGGCCCACATAAAAGAACTTCCGCGTGATAAATTTATGTCACTTTAATCACTTGAAAAATCAAATTTCGAGAACTCATTCCTTAGGTAAAGAACCACTCTACTTTGTGATTTCTTGTCATTCACGACTACTGTTGACCCACCAGTTCTATTTTTAATGTGCTTCAGGTGTGTGTTGTCACGTTTGAAATCAGTATGACACGAAGAATCGCAGTACTTTGAAATATGCTGCTGGTGGTGATACGGGAGTGAGGAAGTCAACTTTGTACGGTGTTTCTCATGCCACTCATGATATCCGTAGGACTGTGTCTGACAGATTCTCTAAAAACTCATGCCATTTACTTTGCATAAAATTCGAAGTTTTAGTCAATAATCACAGCTATCTTGGTCAGCAAAGCTTTCCTAACAAAGTCAATGGGGGACGTTGTCGAAAGCTTATTCAAATTTAGATCTATAATTTAACCTAAAAATGTAATACATCTAGAATGAGCCTGTGTTAATGAATACGGCAGCATTAAAACATTCAGTGAACGCAGAGCAGAGACATCAAATATAACTATTAAATAGGTTGAAACGTTTGTTCAATTGGAACACAAGATTCAAGCTGATTTCTTCAGATATTCATTCTGTGCATCCCTAAAAGATACTGTTAGAAATCAATTTTGGATTGTATTTATAAGTTGTTAGTCACTCATTAGCAGACCATACAGCAATTTTTACACAGTGAGGTAATAATGTCACATGAGCACAAGGTGGTGTAGGTGGATTATTTTCACAGCCATCACTGTCATAAGAACGAATTAAGTACGGTTATTAGGAATATCGCGGCACTATTCAAGAAGTATCTGCTGGCACTATACTAATGTAAATTACCCATGTAAGAGAATAGCAGTTTAGAAAGCTGTCGCAGGACTTATAACAAACATTTCTTATAAACACAGATTAATATTAAACATCTACTGTTTTCTATGCACATGTGGCAACATGTATGGGGAAAATTTAAACATCCAATCTCTTAAGGAATATATCAAAAATGGGTCAAATGGCTCTGAGCACTATGCGACTTAACTTCTGAGGTCATCAGTCGCCTACAACTTAGAACTAATTAAACCTAACTAACCTAAGGACATCACACACATCCATGCCCGAGGCAGGACTCGAACCTGCGACAGTAGCGGTCGCTCGGCTACAGACTGTAGCGCCCAGAACCGCACGGCCACTACGGCAGGCTAAGGAATATATCAGGCTTGGATAATAATCTATATCTACACCATTTTTCTGCAAATTACACTTAAGTGCCTGGCAGAGAGTTCATGGAGCCAACTTCAGTCTATTTCTCTATGGTTCCACTCTCTAAAAGCGCACAGGTAAAAGAAGCACTTAAACCTTCCAATGCGAGCTCCGATTTCTTCTATTTTATTACGAGGATCTTTTCTGTCTATGTACGTGGGCGTCACTACAGTCTTTTCTTATTCGATGGATAGAGCTGATGTACTCAGTTACGTGAAATTATCCCGCCAGGGCGAGAAACGCATGTTTTTAACGAATACCACAGCAACTCGCTTATGACATCCGTGACATTCTCTCCTCTATTTCGCGATAATATAAAGCAACTTGCCTTTCTTTGAACTTTTTCGATATCCTCCGTCAGTAATATATGGTAAAGATCCCACACTGCGCAGCAGTACTCCATAAAATAATGGACAAATATAGTGTAAAATGTAAGAGGAATTCTCAGATCTCAGGTGTATACGGGCATTGCATTGAATGGAACGGCGACGAGTGACAATTTGTGCTGAACTTGGACTCGAAGACGGACGCTAAGTTTATCTAAAACGATTGCCTGAGGCGCTACGACTACCCGAGCACACCTACCGTGTCACCAAAATTCCCACATGCCGCACACTACAGGTGTGTTGCACTCTGTCCCTTATCCCGTTTGTTCTCAGCGAATCATCTGAGTTCCGCAAGGGTTTGGATGAGTGAGTTCATCTGCACATAAGATATCATTTCCCCGTAAAGGTGCATGTATGTATAAATTTATAAGAGTATGTATCGTGTCTGCCTTTTAGGACATGACTTAAAGCATCAAAGAATGAGAAAAAGGCAAAAACTTTCTATAAAAATGTAAAGTAAGTAAAAGTAAAGTAGATTAAAAAGAGTTGTCTAAGGGAATCTGTTGTTTAACTGACTTCTCTGAAACAACACAATTTTGCAGAGGATATATTAAAAGGCTCTTTTATCGTATTCGTTGAAAAAACGCAAGGGGAGGGTGAAATATAGAAAGTTACCACGGTGTAATGGAAAACTTTCTCTGCAGAAATAATGGGAATGAAATTTCGTGTTCCACAAAACAGCATAACCTGCTCAGAGAAAGGTTTCCACCACATGCGTTATCTGGAAGCGTGTTCCGGCTAAGACGACGCATTCATTTGGCCAATACCAAAAGCAGCATTCTGAGAGCGACCCAGGAAGAGAACCCTAGAGCAATACTTCACCCTTACTTAATTACATAGTGACCGCAAAAGATTGAAATAAATAGAGGTCTACAGGATTTCGTCAGAACTCCACTTACCCATTTCAGTGTCTTATCACGAAACATGACTTATAATACAATAAAATAGTTTCTCTTTTTCTTCATATCAATTGCAATGTTTTTTCCATCCCTCTTAGTGAGATCTCGCATTAATTGTTGTGATCATTGACTTCTCGGAAGAATTAAGGTAGGTGGAAATATAATCGATCTTGTGCCCTCTCGACAGATGTTACTATTATTGACCACTGTAGCACCGACGGAACGGTAGATTTTTTAGTTATTTATTTAATTTTTTTTATTTTTCAACATCTGACAAGGATGTCCGGCGATTAGTTGGAACAGTAGACTCTATAACTGTGTAGTTAGACGGTCCATGCAATTTAATTTCATAGTCTTACCACAACAGCTATAGAGTATACATCTATGACGTTCTCATGTCACAAAGAACATCGCCAGCACTAACCTAGCACACATGCATGCTTCCTGACAGAAAAACTGAAATTACGTGTTCGAACTAAATCAGTTCTGCAATGATTCATTTTACCTGTGTTTATAGACCTTTTGGCAAATCATCTGTTAATCTGTATGCAATCAATGGGGAATAGTGTTTAACTAACTTTTATGGGTTCTGTTTGTACGAATTTACTCATATGCGACCTCTCTCAGCGAATCGCAGCAGTTTGACAGACGAAAGACGATCCACAAGCCTGCAAATGATGTTCGTTGATATTTTTCTTGGTAGTTATTTTTGAATTTTATTCCAATGACAATCTATCCACTGTACATTTATGACTCTTTTCAATGTCGTCAGTTCTAAGTATACAATAAGAACTCTTATTCATTGAAAAGGAATATCCATTGCGCTCTACCTGTGCGTATTTAATAACTTTCACGTCAATTTGTAGCCAACAACTCTCAAACTAGGATTAATCATGATCTCTCTGCATATTTGTATTGCAGACAAAATTTAGCGTTTATATAGATGGAAAACAGTTTTTGATACGGAATAAGCAAATTGTGGGTGCTAGGAAGAACGGCCATCATATTGCATTAGTGTTGTTACCAGACCTGTTAAGTTATACGAAGTGTCGTGAACAGTGCGAGATGATGAGCGATCACGGTGAAGGACACAGAGATGCCGCGTACTAGGGTGAGACTGCGCTATCTGCACCTGTCAGAATTTGAAGGGGCCTCATTGCGGGGTCCCATTTAGGTGGCTGGTCGAATCGAAACGTGTCGAGATTCTTTGGATATTCTATGCGACTGTAATTCGCTTTTCTACATTTACATGCCTCCCCCCATGAACCATGGACCTTGCCGTTGGTGGGGAGGCTTGCGTGCCTCAGTGATACAGATAGCCGTACCGTAGGTGCAACCACAACGGAGGGGTATCTGTTGAGAGGCCAGACAAACGTGTGGTTCCTGAAGAGGGGCAGCAGTCTTTTCAGTAGCTGCAAGGTCAACAGTCTGGATGATGGACTGATCTGGCCTTGTAACATTAAACAAAACGGCCTTGCTGTGCTGGTACTGCGAACGGCTGAAAGCAAGGGGAAACTACAGCCTTAATTTTTCCCGAGGGCATGCAGCTTTACTGTATGGTTAAATGATGATGGCGTCCTCTTGGGAAAAATATTCCGGAGGTAAAATAGTCCCCCATTCAGATCTCCGGGCGGGAACTGCTCAATAGGATGTCGTTATCAGGTGAAAGAAAACTGGCGTTCTACGGATCGGAGCGTGGAATGTCAGATCCCTTAGTCGGGCCGTAGGTTAGAAAATTTAAAAAGGGAAATGGATAGGTTAAGGTTAGATATAGTGGGAATTAGTGAAGTTTGGTGGCAGGAGGAACAAGACTTCTGGTCAGGTGACTACAGGGTTATAAATACAAAATCAAATAGGGGTAACGCAGGAGTAGGTTTAATAATGCATAGGAAAATAGGAATGCGGTTAAGCTACTACAAACAGCATAGTGAACGCATTATTGTGGCCAAGATAGATACGAAGCCCACACCTACTACAGTAATACAACTTTATATGCCAACTAGCTATGCAGATGACGAAGAAATTGAAGAAATGTATGATGAAATAAAATAAATTATTCAGATAGTGAAGGGTGACGAAAATTTAATTGTCATGGGTAACTGGAATTCGGTAGTAGGGAAGGGTAGAGAAGGAAACGTAGTAGGTGAATATGTATTGGGGGAGAGAAATGAAAGAGGAAGCCGCCTGGTAGAATTTTGCACAGAGCACAACTTAATCATAGCTAACAGTTGGTTTAACAATCATGAAAGAAGGTTGTATGCATGGAAGAACCCTGGAGCTACTAAAAGGTATCAGATAGATTATATAATGGTAAGACAGAGATTTAGGAACCAGGTTTTAAATTGTAAGACATTTCCAGGGGCAAATGTGGACTCTTACCACAATCTATTGGTTATGACCTGTCTATTAAAACTGAAGAAACTGCAAAAAGATGGTAATTTAAGGAGATGGGACCTGGATAAACTGAAAGAAACAGATATTGTACAGAGTTTCAGGGAGAGCATAAGGGAACAATAGATAGAAATGGGGCAAAGAAATACAGTTGAAGAAGAATGGCTAGCTCTGAGGGATGAAGTAGTGAAGGCAGCAGAGGATCAAGTAGGTAAAAAGACGAGGGCTAGTAGCAATCCTTGGGTAACAGAAGAAATATTGAATTTAATTGATGAAAGGAGGAAATATAAAAACGCAGTAAATGAAGCAGGCAAAAAGGAATACAAAGGTCTCAAAAATGAGATCGACAGGAAATGCAAAATGGCTAAGCAGGAATGGCTAGAGGACAAATGTTAGGATGTAGAGGCTTATCTCACTAGGGGTAAGATAGATACTGCCCACAGGAAAGTTAAAGAGACATTTGGAGAAAAGAGAACCACTTGTATGAATATCAAGAGCTCAGATGGAAACCCAGTTCTAAGCAAAGAAGGGAAAGCAGAAAGGTGGAAGGAGTATATAGAGAGTATATACAAGGGCGATGTACTTGAGGACAATATTATGGAAATGGAAGAGGATGTAGATGAAGATGAAATGGGAGATACGATACTGCGTGAAGAGTTTGACAAAGCACTGAAAGACCTGAGTCGAAACAAGGCCCCGGGAGTAGACAACATTCCACTGGAACTACTGACGACTACAATAGATTAAGGAAAGGCAAACCTACATTTCTAGCATTTGTAGACTTGTATAGAAAGTTTTTGACAGTGCTGACTGGAATAGTCTCTTTCAAATTCTAAAGGTGGCAGGGGTAAACTACAGGGAGCGAAAGACTATTTACCATTTGTACAGAGACCAGATGGCAGTTATAAGAGTAGAGGGGCATGAAAGGGGAGCAGTGGTTGGGAAGGGAGTGAGACAGGGTTGTAGCCTGTCCCCGATATTATTCAATCTGTATATTGAGCAAGCAGTAAAGGAAATGAAAGGAAAATTTGGAGTAGGTATTAAAGTCCATGGAGAAGAAATAAAAACGTTGAGGTTCAAATGGTTCAAATGGCTCTAAGCACTATGGGAGTTAACATCTTAGGTCATCAGTCTTCTTGAACTTACAACTTCTTAAACCTAACTAACCTAAGGACATCACACACATCCATGCCCAAGGCAGGATTCGAACCTGCGACCGTAGCAGTCCCGCGGTTACAGACTGCAGCGCCTAGAACTGCAGGGCCACCATGGCCGGCCGTTGAGGTTCGCTGATGACATTGTAATTCTGTCAGAGACAGCAAAGGGCTTGGAACAGCAGTGGACAGTGTCTTGAAAGAAGGGTATAAGATGAACATCAACAAAAGCAAAACGAGGATATTGGAATGTAGTCGAATTAAGTCGGGTGATGTTCAGGGAATTAGATTAGGAAATGAGACACTTATAGTAGTAAAGGAGTTTTGCTATTTGGCGAGCAAAATAACTGATGATAGTCGAAGTAGAGAGGATATAAAATGTAGACCGGCAATGGCAAGGAAGGCGTTTCTGAAGAAGAGAAGTTTGTTAACATCGAGTATAGATTTAAGTGTCAGGAAGTTGTTTCTGAAAGTATTTGTATGGAGTGTAGCCATGTATGGAAGTGAAATGTAGACGATAAATAGTTTAGACAAGAAGAGAATAGAAGCTTTCGAAATGTGGTGCTACAGAAGAATGCTGAAGATTAGATTGGTAGATCATATAACTAATGAGGAGGTATTGAATAATATTGGGGAGACGAGGAGTTTGTGGCAGAACTTAACTAGAAGAAGGAATCGGTTGGTAGGACATGTTCTGAGGCATCAAGGGATCACCAATTTAGCATTGGAGGGCATCGTGGAGGTTAAAAATCGTAGAGGGAGACCAAGAGATGAATACACTAAGCAGATTCAGAAGGATGTAGGCTGCAGTAGGTACTGGGAAATGAAGAAGCTTGTACAGGATAGAATAGCATGGAGAGCTGCATCAAACCATTCTCAGGAGCGAAGACAACAACAACGACAACAATTGACTGGCCTGCACAGAGTCCTGACCTGAATCCTATTGAACACTTTTTGGATGTTTTCGAACGCCAAATTCGTGCCAGGCCTCCTCAGTGCAGCACTCCGTGTTGCCTCTTCAACCAGGCGTCCGGATACTTTTGATCACAGAGGGCTCACTGAACCACTTTCACTCCTTTTCTCAACCGTTCCACACACTAACAACGAGCTGCGGACGGAAACGTGATGGCAGGTATTCTCGTCAAGAAGGTTCTGATCAAAGTTAGGTCGCCGAATTATGCACCAAGTACTTCGTAATTGTGCACTTGGCATCCGACAACGAGTAGTGGGTGTCCTGCAACGGTCTGTGTCACCGCTTAGCAACAGCTAGACTATGCAGTTTCCAACCCGTGCGGAGGCTACAGTTAATATTACAAAAGACTGCGTTTGGAGTCGTGCCGTGAGAACGAAGCATGGACTTTTGATGAATGGTGCTGTATTGTGTTCTTTAACGAATCGCGGGTCCGCACTAAACCGAGCGGGGGGTGCAGTGGTCAGCACACTGGACTCGCATTTTGGAGGACGACGGTTGAATGCCGCTTCCGGCCATCCTGGTTTAGGTTTTACGTGATTTCTCTACATCGCTTCAAGCAAATGCCGGGATGGTTGCTTTGAAAGGGCGCGGCCGATTTCCTTCCACATCTTTATCTAATCCGATGGGACCGATGACTTCGCTGTTTGATCCCTCCCTCAAATCAACCAACGAACTACCCCGGATGACCGGGAATGACTTCAGATCGCGGTTGTAATGATTTTGGGAACTCTGACGGCGCAACGGCGGCGCACGGTCAGTCTGCGTCCTGGAGTGTTAATTCTCATGCGGCAGAATCGTGGTGCCGTGTTTCAACAGGACAGCATTCGTCTAGACATGGTACGTGTGTTAATGAACTGTCTACATGATGTTGAGGTACACCCGTGGGCATGAAAATCACTAGATCCCAGCCCGGACGTCAGCTGCGTCACACTGCCTGTATCCAGGATATCAAGGACGAGTTACAACAGTTGTGAGGTACCTTGCCTCTGGAGAGGATACAACGGTTCTGACACCCTTCCCAACTGAATCGAAGTATGCATCCAGGTCAGAGCAGGTGAACCATCATACCGAAAAGCGGGCTAACATAACCAAGTTGTGTCCACAGCTCGTAGTCTCGCGGTTCTGTTTTCGCTTCCCGAGAACGGGGTACCGGGTTCGATTCCCGGCGGGGTCAGGGATTTTCACCTGCCTCGAGATGACTGGATGTTTGTGTTGTCCTCATCATTTCATCATCATTCATGAAAGTGACGAGATTGGACTGAGCAAAGTTTTGGAATTCGTGCGGGCGCTGATAACCGCGCAGTTGAGCGCCCCACAAATCAAACATCATCATCATAAGGAAGTAATTTGATTCGATTTTGTAATCACTGAAATAACATCACTTTCCCTCTCAATCCGTAAAGTGTGAAGTTTCACTTCGTTTCCTCCTGCTAGGTGTTTCACTTTTGTGAATGCTTAAGATCTGAACGACATGGCAGCCATAAGAGGCTATCAAATCTACACTACTGTCTGCGAAAATTGCGTCACCAAGAAAGAGAAACTATTGTGAAATTTTTTGCAAAGAATAGGAATATGGCATTAAGCAAATGATTATAATTACAAAGCTTACCTGCAGCAGAAAGCGACGTCGTGGGATGGTCAGCACACTGGACTCGCATTTGGAAGGACGACAGCTCAAATCCTCATCCAGCCACCTAGCTTTAGATTTTCCGTGATTTTTGCTAAATCAGCTAAGACGTATGCTGGGATAGATCCTTTGAAAGGGCACTGCCTGTTTCCTTACCTATTTATTCGTGATCCGAACCTGTGCTCCGTCTCTAATGACCTCGTTGTCGACGGGACGCTAAACTCTGACTTGCCTCTGGACACGCATTTTGACCGTAACAATTCAGCGCAGCGTGAAGTCACCAAATGCTTCAATTAGAGCCTCTAGACGTCGTATCTTGTAATCAAAGACCGCCTGGATATGCTGCTGGGGAACACATTGCTATGTGGTTTGCAGTCACGTCTACGTAGTAGTGGTTGTAGGAGGACCGAAATGAGCAAGTTGCCCACCAACAACGTACCAGACCTGCTCCAAATGAGAGACGAGCGTGCTGGCCAGAGAAGGCCGCTTGCACATTCCTCGCCACGTGTGTTCGGTCACTGTTCTCATGAAATTGCCACTGGCTCTAAGACGTCCCTGATGTAGCGGTTGCTGTACAGATTGCCCTCAGTGCGTGAGGCTAGAGCTCATGTTGTTGCCAAGGGGCCCCAAATCTTAGAATAGAGGTTCGTCAGCTAAGCCGCAGAACAATGCAATCTGCCCGATACCTGTCACCGCGATAGCGTCTAACTCCTATACTGCCATTACTCGAGGCCCACGAGAAAGATAGGCCGTGTCTCGTACGTCACAGCACGTGACACTGCCTGTCATAGAATGACAGCATGCATCTACGGCGGGGAGCGAGTGACTATTTCAAACGAATTGGATAATTCATGACTGCGTATTTCAATGCGTGCAATTTCTCGATGGCACACGACAAAGTCAAGAACTTTAGTGTCTACCTTTCCACTTAAATATTGATTTCCCGTAGGCACTGTACGGAGCCGTGCGTTCGCGAAGTGTGGCGGACAAGCTGATCAGTGTGACGTCACAAATTCGTTGCCGGGCCCGTATATCTCGTTGGCCCCGCCATCACTGCACAACGAGAGGAAGCGGAACTCATCAGAAAACGCTAAAATTTGCTTCTCAGCACGCCACTGGCCGCTGTCCAGTTGGCTGCATCCGGCGCGCTAATCACCCTATATATTTACTAAAATGGACGCGCGTGTAATAGCTGCGCTAACTACGTTAGCGGTAGATGAAGATGGGTGGAGAAAATCGCGAGCAACATTCTGGACTCTTCGATGGCTTGAACAGTGAACTGCTGCAAGAGGAACACTGCATATGCTGCTCAACAAATTTGGATACCTCCCCGTGGGAGTTATTCGTTAATTGAATTGCATCTCTGTGACATTTTCGGTTTTAAACTGAATCTAGTAGAAGTATAGCGTCTGACGTCTGACTGCGCAGGCGTAATATTCATATTCTCCATGTTGTTCTGGCTACCATCCCTCTCAAGTAACATACTTCACCACGTATGTTTGAAGATAGAGATTCGTCTCGTAATTTTATTCGAATGGAAGGAGTTACTCAGCATCGTTGAAAAAGATATTTCCGAGAAAATTGCAAACATGAGGCAGTCCATAATAGGAAAAGATAGGTTTATCTTTTTTACATAATGTTAAATAGTAGCAAAAACATCCGGTGTGAAACTTGTGTTTATTTCCTGATATAGACTGGCAATCACATCAAGATTTCTGACCACTGGGGAAACAGTCCAGGCATTGGTCCATGGAACGAGAATCGTAGCAAATATGTTATTTATAATAAATGACATCAGTTATTCCCGATAATACTTCTATTAAATTAAACCTTGTAGAAAATAAAAGGTGAAAAGGAATTGTAAATAACCAGATACGAATACTCTATCAAATATGCTACAGCTTCAACATGACAGCATCACCTAAGTTATATGGTAAAAAATATATAAAGACTGTAACTGCAGATGCTCCATTATTTGATATTTAACTATGAGAAACTGTACCAACATAGACGCGCTTTTGATAAATCATTATCGTGTCGTAGCTCTGAAAAGGTTCAAATGGTTCAAATGGCTCTGAGCACTATGCGACTTAACATCTAAGGTCATCAGTGCACTAGAACTTAGAACTATTTAAACCTAACTAACCTAAGGACATCACACACATCCATGCCCTAGGCAGGATTCGAACCTGTGATCGTAGCAGTCGAGCGGTTCCGGACTGAAGCGCCTAGAACCGCTCGGCCACCGCGGCCGGCAGCACGTTACTGTTCTGATGTTTTGAAACAGGTTATATTCCTATCATTAAACACAGAATTTAAGTATGTCTTCATACTTCGAAGTTGTGCTTGTGACATAAAACCAATGCTGCATGTATTGGCCATGTTCCTCTCCTCGAGGATCCAACATGGCAGATTCTTCCTTTCACGCTTCGCATTGTTTTGAAACGTGGAATTCCACGCAATGACGTCATCAGTCCCTCGTCCGCGAGCGTTTTTACATCTCGTGAGAGGATGCACTTAGACGTTAGTGGTCCCTGGACAGTGGAAGCCGATGCAATGGGATGCATGCCACCTCTCCAGTGCTACGCAGAAGGTGCTTAACTGTTGTTGCAGAACCGTTAACACACGTTTCAGTACTCAATCGAGGCAACTCACGAGGACAAAACTGATTGCACAGGAACTTCGCTCAGTGAAAGAGGATTCAAAATAAGCCAACACGTGTGTCGGCTTATAAGTAAATGAACGATAATTTGGAGTGGCCGTGCGGTTCTAGGCGCTACAGTCTGGAACCGCGCGACCGCTACGGTCGCAGGTTCGTATCATGCCTCGGGCATGGATGTGTGTGATGTCCTTAGGTTAGTTAGGTTTAAGTAGTTCCAATTTCTAGGAGACTGATGACCTCAGCAGCTAAGTCCCATACTGCTCAGAGCCATTTGAACCATCTTGCAATATTCACAGACGGTAGAGTGTTTCCTTGACAAACACAGAGAGCTCGGTATTCCTTACCTATGACTAGTAATATGTATAATTTGGAAGATTGAAATTATCAGGTAAAAATACAAAGGGCAAAAAGTTATGTATAACTACTTAGGCAGCAGACAGCAATTCTAAGAAAGCACATGAAAGAGAGGCAGTACATGAGAATAGAACGATACCAGGTTGTAGCCTCTCCATCGTGTTATTCAATGTGCACACAGAGAAAAATAAAAACGTAACTAAGGACAAATCTGGTAAGGGAATTGAAATTCAGAAAGAAGAAACAAAAGCTTTTAGGTTTGTCAATGGCGTAATTCTGTTAGAGACTGCAAAAGGTATGGAAGAGCGGTTGAACGGAATATATAATATCTTGAAAAGCGGTTATAAGATGAATATCAACAAAGGTAAAACAAAAATAATGTAGTGCAGTAGAACTAAATCAGGCGATTCTGAGGGAATTAGGTTACGAAATGAAACACTAAGAGCAGGCGGCGAGTGTTGCTAGATTGGCAGCAAAATAATTGACGATGGCCGGTGTTGAGAGGATATAAAATGCAGACTGACAAAATGAAGAAAAGCGTTTCTATAAATTGGAAATTTGTTAACATTTAATATAAATTTAAATATTACTATATCCTTGCTGAAGGTGTTTTTCTGGAGAGTGGCATTGTACGAATGCGATATGCGGGTTATGAATCGTGCTGACAAGAAAAGAATAGAAGTTTTTGTAATGTAGTGTTGTATAACAATACTTTTTTATGAACAGACAGAGTAACTAATGAAGAGGTACAGAATCTAACTGCGAAGGACAGAAATTTATGGCTCTACTTGACACAAACAAGGCAGAGGTTGGTAATAGAAGGAAGTGTGCAAGCTGAAACTTCTAGAGGGAGACCATGACTTGAATAAACCGGCTCTAGTGGATGTAGTGTGCAGTACTTATACAACGATGAAGAAACGTCCGTGGGATATTCTATTATGAAGAACTGTATCGTAGCAGTCCTCGGATAGAAGACCATAGCGACAACAGTATTATAATTACACGTTAGCCACGGATGTATGTAATTTTTTTTGGAGCAAAATGGTTTATTATTCTTCTCCTTGTGATGCAGAATATCCACTGTACTTCTCTGTCGTTTTTCTGGGGTAAATTGGGTCAATGAAGTTTTCAAAATTTTTGCTTATCGTTTGCGATGATAGTCCGCATGTTAAGTAATAACTGCTACTTTTTTTTGCAAATCGTTTCGCACACAGTCTTATTTCCACTCTTTGTTAACAGGACATTCCGTATGAATGAACGGTTCTCCTAACATGTAACTTTGCCTTTTAATTTTGTGATTTTATTTCTTTGTAAAAATCTAACGTAACATGGCCTACGGCAGCGGTGGCCGAGAGGTTCTAGGTGCTCAGTCCGGAATCGCGCGACCGCTACGGTCGCAGGTTCGAATCCTACCTTTGGGAATGGAGGTGTGTGATGTCCTTAGGTTAGTTAGGTTCAAGTAGTTCTGAGTTCTAGGGGACTGATGACCTCAGATGTTAAGTTCCATAGTGCTCAGAGCCATTTGAACCATTCAACCATGGGCTATTTTCTAGTACGTCTTGTCATTCGTATATGGCCTCTCGTTTGCCATGGCAACATTTAAAACCAAAACCTGCTAACAGAAAAAATTTTCTTACAGTTTACTTTGTAGCCTCGAGGCCATGGTGTGCAGAAAACCTATAGAGATTGTGCAAGTTGCTAGTGTCTTCTATTGCTCATAATTTACCAGCTGTTGCTACTTAATAACATGTATATCTATTCCGTAAATGTTAAATTATTTCTGAGCGCATTGTTTCTTCTTTCTCGCGGTACGTACTTCACAAACGCCCTGTCAACATCTACCAACCAGATACCATAGTTTACGTACCAACGGTTTAAGTAACTAAAAATTGCTAGCTCGTTCTGCCTTATAACCAACTGGCACTGGCACCCACTTGTCCTCTTTATCTATGTCTTATATCTATCTCTTATATACTAATAACAGAACTATGAGACCGTCGTGCCTCCTGTTGACTACGCTAATCACCAAACCTTCTTGACGAATTTTCCTGGGGTTTTCATAGATTACTTGAGCGTAGCTTGTGGCAAAATGTAAGTTTTTTCATCAAAATCGAATCACCAAAAAAAGAACTAAAGATATCGTAATTTTAAGTTTTAAGAGACTGCTCAGATTAGTAACTCGAATGTTTGCCTTAGTGACGGCGTAGTACCCAAACAAATAATTGGCGACGTTGTTACTTTCGAAGCCCAGCAAAGAATGAATAGACGGCGGTGCTCGTTTTTTTTATCTCAGTGACAGAAATATTTTATGAAGGTTTCGCCATTAATAGAATTAAGGGCCGCAATCTTATGTTTACGAATACAAACTAACTTTGAATTTACTTGGCCAGGATGTACGGATTTACTGGTTTGCTTTGTGTACTAAATCATTAAAGAAATTGCTTTACATCTTTCGGTAGATTTTATTTATATTTGTCTTTGCCGGCCGCGGTAGTCTCGCGGTTCTAGGCGCGCAGTCCGGAACCGTGTGACTGCTACGGTCGCAGGTTCGAATCCTGCCTCGGGCATGGATGTGTGTGATGTCCTTAGGTTAGTTAGGTTTAAGTAGTTCTAAGTTATAGGGGACTAATGACCACAGCAGTTGAGTCCCATAGTGCTCAGAGCTATTTGAACAATTTTTTGTGTCTTCTTGGCTTTTCACAAATTGGTGTCGGAACTCTAAAGAGCGACGGTATGCACAGCTCTTTCCACAACTTCTCTAGCGAAGCACGGGCATACAGCTAGTCGTCAATAATTGTAATGTCGTTCAAGAAAAATCGTCATGACTCGATGTGAAGACTTTTTGATATTTATTTTCTACGCTTGTTGGACAAAATGAGCACTTGTTTGCAGTGCGACGTTGCCGCACCTAACCACATGCTTGTATTATTACTCGCTATGTTCGAAACTTCTATTTGTAATTTTGAATAATATTTCGCTAATATCAAAATGAATGCGTAAATTGTACTAGTTCATTAGGAAGAACGACCGTTAATTCGTCTGGATTCTATGAAGTTTTTGAGTTTTGAATAACGTAATGTTATCGTTTGTATTATAGTCATACAACGGTAGCGAGTCTGAACCCTGATAATGGCAACAACTTATACTGTGTAAGGCAGAAACGGAGAACAACAGTCATGTGGATAAATCCGTCTATAGTCAGCAGGCCCGGAGCATCTGGATATAGGACACGAAAAACCTGTATTGCTTTGTTGAAGGCAGTAACATAAACTGGTTTAACGAACTCACGAAAGGAGATAGACTCAGTCCAGACAACGAAGACTTTACGCTCTCATTTTTGACCTACCGTGTCACTTCACTAAAACAGGAAAACAGAGGCGAGACCTGCAGCATTCCATCAGACGCGGAACAATGAAATGGGACCGTCGCGCCAGAAAACACGTATTAAATAACTTATTTTCATGCTGTGTAAAACGCTGTGAATGAGCCATCACGAATTGAAATAACAGCATTTAAAAATGGCTGAGGAAAAATGATTTTGAAGCTTTTGTGTTTTACTCTCCAAAGTATCCGACGCAGTTTTATTTAAAGAAACACGTTTTCCTAAAATACTCGACTGTATTTCATTTTTTACAGTTTTCGTTATCTACATTGAGTGTAATCACCTCTGGAACAACGTTCCGTGGAGACCTAACAGAAACGCCTGCAGCATCCTCTGAGCTTATTTCTGTAATTGTCCCAGTGCATAATACCGACCGTCTCCTGTCTTTCTAACATGGCACCGTAATCTCGGTTCACCCTCTTTCTTCCCTTTTTCTCTTTTTCTGCTCATTCAACTTTTCCTCTACCCTTGCGATCCTCTTATCATTCAGATTCTCTGAGTAAGGCAGTTCTGCCTTCACTTCACGAAAAGATCTCCTTTACGCCACACTGCCGAACCGTGTATACTGATGGAATTATTATAATGATAATAATAATAATAATTATTATTATTATTGGTAATTGTAGTAGTAGTAGTAGTACTTGTAGCAGTAATACTGCATTCATTCTTAACAAACTTCTCCGCTATAATCTTATAATTTGCAACTGAAAAATGTGTCTTAAAAGTGGAGTGCTTCTTCTTTTCGAAAACGCCACCGATAAATTCACTAACGTATTTTGTGCTTCAAAGTACGGCTGTTTCCCGCATTAGTTTCAAAGTTTCGGCAGTTAACCTGGTCCTCTCAGAGGTTTATGCAATATGAATGGTACGACTACTGTGTACGTTCAAATGGTTCAAATGGCTCTGAGCACTATTGGACTGAATTTCTAGGGTCATCAGTCCCCTAGAACTTAGAACTACTTATACCTAACTAACCTAAGAACATCACACACATCCATGCCCGAGGCAGGATTCGAACCTGCGACTGTAGCGGTTCCAGACTGTAGCGCCTAGAACCGCTCCGCTACCCCTGCCGGCTCTGTAAGTTCGAGAAGCTTCTTTTTCTGCAGGGTGATTTTTGCCACCATGTACAACTCTAGGGGTTGATCGATGAGAGGATACGTAACAAAAAAGACCTAATGAACGCATGTTCAGAAATGCATGGTTTCCATGCTAGAGACCATTTATTCAATCGTACTTTGTTACAAAGACTGCGGTCTCATACTACGCGCTGTAGTATACTACGCGTTGGTCTCGCGGTTCTAGGCGCGCAGTCCGGAACCGTGCGACTGCTACGGTCGCAGGTTCGAATCCTGCCTCGGGCATGGATGTGTGTGATGTCCTTAGGTTAGTTAGGTTTAAGTAGTTCTAAGTTCTAGGGGACTAATGACCACAGCAGTTGAGTCCCATAGTGCTCAGAGCCATTTTTTTTTGTACGCTGATAACGTCCCCTGGGCAGCGTGCATATAGGCCTCCGCAGCCGATCGAGCTGTCACTCTCTCAATGTCAGTAGCTCAGTACGTAGCATCGGGACTGAGTTCGCATTGCACCTCAATACGTCGCACTGCGCTCTAGTCTTTCACAGTAATAGTCGTCGCCTCGCCCCTTAGCTTGCTGTGAGGGAACGTTAGTTATTGTATATAGTTGTGATATGGACACGGACAAGATTCAAGAATTAGTACATGATTGCCGTTAACCACATAATTTCAGATTGGACATCATTAAAGTTAAATACTGAATTGGTTCCTATAATAAAGTGTAATTTGCCGCCCGCTGTGGCGGTGCGGCTCTAGGCGCTGCAGTACGGAACCGCGGGGCTGCTATGGTCGCAGGTTCGAATCCTGCCTCGGGCATGGATGTGTGTGATGTCCTTAGGTTAGTTAGGTTTAAGTAGTTCTAAGTTCTAGGGGACTGATGACCTAAGATGTTAAGCCCCATAGTGCTCAGAGTCATTTGAACCATTTTTTTAAAGTGTAATTTAACCGCGAGTGCAGTTTGTAATGTAGTGAGAGGAAACCGGCCACCCACCTATCATACGATCCTCGCCTCATCCATCCACGAAACACAAAACATTACAGAAGGCCACAGCCACAACAGTATGGTTCTTTGCTAAGTACAAAGACGGAAATGAAGTATTACTGCATATAACAAAAGTCCGATATTTATCAGAGTATGTGGAGGTGCTTATCATACGAAAGGGTATTAAATGATTAAACTTTAATAACATTCGGAAGTGATGTCCATCATCGACATCTGTATGAAGTTTGACCACCACTAGGAAGGACACACTCCTGTATTTATTGTGTCTCAAAAGCAAACAGCCTGCGAATGCCATATTGATAAATTTCTTGCCATGCCTGAAACACATTTTTATCAGTTTCTAAAGACTGCTGGCAGGAGGCTGTTATTAAAGTGTACGCCCTCTCACCGCATCCTAGTTGGTTGGTTGCTTTATCTGGGTGAGGGGACCAAACAGCGAAGTCATCGGTCCCATGGTATTAGTGAAAGCATTTTTCTGGAGCGATTTAGAGAAATCGAGGGAAACCTACATCAGGATGGCTGGACGGGGGTTTGAACCGTCGTCGTCCCGAATGCGAGTCCATTGTGCTAACCAGTCCTCCACCTCGCTCGGTCCCGCATTCCAGTCATGGTCAATGCGTTCAAAAGTGTTCAATTTTGTGTCCACTTCTAATCATTATATATGTGAACAACCTTCCGTTTAACAGAGGTTGAAAATACCGCTTCAGTAGCAAAATTGTTACATTTTGCCGACGATACTAGTATTATAATAAAGTCCATTAGAGAGAAAGCAACAGAAGAGTTAGTAAATGATAATTTACAAAGAATTATTAAGTGGTTCCCTGAAAATTGGCTATCCCTAAATTTTGAAAAATACATTATATTTAGTACCAACAAGTTATGTATCACATGCTCAGGAGTCAATAAATAGGATAGAGTGCTTCCAATTTCTGGATGTACATATTGATGAAAACTTGAACAGGAAGAAGCATATTAATGAGGTTCTCAAAAAATTAAGTTCAACTAATTTTCCTCTCAGTACAATTGATAATCTTGGAAAGAGACATATGAACTTCCCGACATATTCTGCGTATTTCCACTCGACAATATCTTACGGCATAATTTTCTGCGGGAACTCTTCATTCAGAAAGAAAGCATTCATTGCAAGCAAGCGGGCGGTAAGAATAATACGTGGTGTTCACCCATTGATATCATATACGTACCTCTAAAAGGATCTACGCATTTCGACTGCACCGTAACAATACATATATTCGGTAACTAAATTCGTCATAGATAATCCATCACACTATGAGAAGAATTGTGAAGTCAATACCTGCAACACTATAGGGAAAAATGGCCTTTATTACCAAATTTAATGCTGTCAGTGCCTCAAAAAGGAGTTCAATAGGAGGCCAAATATGTTTTCAAAGTTTGCCCAATAACATAAAATGTCTAACAGATAGCGAAGCAAGTTTAAAATCTAATTTAAAATCATTTCACCTGCACAGCTCCCTCTATTCCACTGACAAATTTCAGCTTCGAAACTGACGGCCAGGAAAATAAAGTGTAGTTGCATGAATATGGCTATAAAAATTAATGTGTTGATTAATGTTAACGTTAATCATGTACACACATCTTGTAAACTGACTCGTCCCACATAATTTCGCTAAAAGAACTCCACAATGACGTAAGGAACATGTAACAACTAACTTATTAACAAATTATATGGACCAGGCAGTATAATCAACAATCCGTACTGTTAGAGAGCAAGTGTGTTGTTAGCACTATAGCGATATGCTGATTCATTTTATGCACAAAGAGACGTGATAGCCCTGCGGCACCATCCCCCCTCTTTCATTACTAGAGCCTGCTGCGAATGTATATTAGGTTTGTCGGTTAACTACTGTGTAGTACCAATTCATAAAAAGCGTGATTATTTGACACGTACATAAAAGGTAGAGTAATGTGTTCATTCGTACACCAAAACAAAGTATACTAGCTTTGAAGCCAGTAAAACCAATCATTTATAAGAAAATCGTGTTCTTTCATAATGTTGAATCCCACCAAAAGACAGAAGCTACAGATCTCAAGTTTTAACATGTGTATTTGAGCAGCCTAAGTCAATATCATCCCGAAACTTATCTTTTAATGTTTTCAGTACTTTCGATGGTATTTAGTAGAGTGCATTTTCGTGGTAAAACAGTAAAACATTAGAGATTATCACTACTTTCAGTAGAACTTATGGTTTATAAATTTCAGCACCATTTTATTAATAATATGATAAAATTGAACCAATTTTCATGTCTGTGATTGGAATATTTTAAAGTTCAAACAGTACTGAATCGGCCCTTTCGGAAAAGAAAGTACAAGCAGCTACGTATGAAAAATTACCGCTGTTTATTGGAGTTGAAGATTCTGAATAATTCCACCGTATATAAAAGACTTCCCTGTAATATGGGAAAATATGGTATTATCTTAGATTCCCATTTCGAAGAACTACTTACGAGGGAACATCAAAAACTTCAACTCATATTTTATGTAGGAAAAGAAGGTACTTGCAAGTTATGAAACCCAGCAATCGATCCCGACCGAAAATTTGTGCCATAATTCTGATAATACGAAGTTATAACCTCCTGGAAGTACATCTTTTAAACTTTCTTGCTCAAAGCTTGTTTGTCACTCGCTCCGCTACAGTGTAGCCGCCTAATGTGTCCCCCTCCCCGCCACCACCACCACCACACCGAGGGCGAATTACTGATTGGCAACCAGAGCCCTCCCATTCGCGGGACGTTGAAGTAGATGGCAGAGGAGAGGGGAGGTGGACTCATCACCCCAAAACGTTTTGATATCTTTTCGAGAACACATGTTATTCTAGGGAAAAATGTACTAAGTCTTTTGAGTACGTAATACGTCAACCTCACGCGTGTATATGTTCAGTATTAGTTTAACAATACTCTCGTATTGAATTCTGCAGCCACATGTACGCCACAAAATCAGAATGAATAAACCTAAGCAACTGTAGAATAGTTATGAAATGAAGTTAATGATTTTTAGGTTTCAAAGCGTCTCCTACAAATGTACTTCATTTTAACAGCTTTACAATCAAAGAAAATAGCACACAACTGCAGTGTTAATAATTAAATAGCGCTACGCTACTTTATGACACGCTAATTGGTTTCATTCATTTATACTGCATTTTTGAATGGCAGCAAAAATGTTAAAAGCCAGGAGAGCTCTGGTGCCAGCTGCAGGTTAGCAGCCGCACACTTTGACACAATGAACAAAGCATGTCACCAACGTCAAAACAGTACTTCACAAACCTGTTACTCACTCCACTGGACAGTAATTCGCGCCGGGCGCTAGGCGGCTGCACTGGGGCAGAGCGTGTGACAAACAATCGGTGCGAGGTAAACTTTAAAAGCTGTACTTTCAGAAGTTCGTAACTGTTTAGTATCAGAGTTATGGCCACCCGGCTGTGGTGGCCGAGCGGTTCTAGGCATTTCAAATTTCAAATGGCTCTGAGCACTGTGGGACTTAACATCTCAGGTCATCAGTCCTCTAGAACTTAGAACTACTTAAGCCTAACTAACCTAAGGACATCACACACATCCATGCCCGAGGCAGGATTCGAACCTGCGACCGTAACGGTCGCGCAGTTCCAGACTGTAGCACCTAGAACCGTTCGGCCACTCCAGCCGGCCCCACTGTGGCCCTATCGCAGGCCATTTTGGTCTGGGGTGCGATAAGCTACACCTCTATTTCAGCTTTGGTGTTCCTGGAGGGGTCGCTGACCTGCCCTCGGTATTTGCAGAATGTTGCTGGACCCGTTCTTTTGCCATCCTTGCAACTTGAGGTTTGTGAGTTCTTCCAACAGGATAATGCTCGACCACACGCCGGCTGTGAAACTCAACCTGCTCTGCAGGACTTGCAACAACTTCTCTGGCCAGCACGATCCCTGTACTTGTCTCCAATCGAGCACTTGTGGGATACTGATGGGACGAGAAGTGGCTTGTGCGACTCGTCAGCCAACTGCTCTCACAGAACTACGTGAACAGGTCGAGCAGGTGTAACATAAAGTGTCCCAGGGCAGTAATCGCCATCTCTACGATCGACTGGATGTCAGAGTCAGCGCCTGCATTGGCACCCGTGGAAGCTCTGCTGCGTACCAACATGGGTATTTCAGCATGGGCCTATACCTGTTACCGCAGAACCGCTTGTGTTATTGATCTGTAAATGTAATCATTTCATGTACTCCATAGCCGCGCGGGATTAGCCGAGCTAGAGTGTAAGCTTACGGACTGATGACCTTAGCAGTTATGTGCCATAAGATTTCACTCACATTTGATTTGACACATGTACTCCATATGCACTGTTGCAAACAATAAATCTCGAGCAAATTGGAAACACCTATAAGAGTGTACTAGTTTTTTTCCGGCAGTGTGTTATGTTTAACTACCCTGCGAATAATTATTTCACTCATCAAAGTTGAACGTCGGAACAGCGTCAGACTTTCAGCTCGGAATCGTGCCAAGTGCAGTTTTTTTTTTTTTGCGTGTTATAACAATGATTGCTCTCCATGAGAATTTTCAATCACTAAACATACTTCCGTTTTTTTCATTTCGAGCATTACGTTACTTCTCGAAACGCATAGCACACTAACAGTTAACTGAATGCAGGCAATGTTTTTCTGCAAGGAACTCAGATGTCAACAAGTAGACTCAAGATTACAAGTAATAATTTTACAATATTTTCAGGATACCTGTTCGAGTAATCTGCAGGCTCTTGTTGCCTGGGTGGAAAATAAATTTTGTTAAAGAAGAACTTTAGATAATGGATAGTAAACCATGAGCGGAACTAAGTGTGTAAAGCAAACAGCCTGTGGTTAGGTTGGGCTTTACTTTAGTGGGATTAACTACCCATATCCCGAAGTAATATACTAAACTGGCGATAAAGAGGAGTCGCCACCCCACAGTAAATTTTTCATGGTGTTTATGTTGTACATTACAGTGTGGGGTCTTGCGTTATCCTGTTCGAATACGCCATTTGTTACCCTGGTCATTAAAAGTATGACAACAGCCTTTACCATTCAATCGCCCCTCAACAGTAAACAAATCAGTACTGTTATTATATCCTATAGCTCCACACACCGTGAGTGGAGAAGATGGAGAGGTGTAGGTCTCTAGAATCGGTTCCTCCACGGATGCTTCACTATGCTATCTACGGACACGTCGGCTCCGGTTTGGCCGCACGGTTTAGGGCGCCATGTCACGGATTGCGCGGCCTCTCCCGCCGGTGGTTCGAGTCCTCCCTCGGGAATGGGTGTGTGTGTTGTCTTAGCATAAGTTAATTTAACTAGAGTGTAAGTTTAGGGACCGATGACGTCAGCAGTTTGGTCCCTTAGGAGTTCACACACAATTAATAAGCTACCACCAGAATTCAAAAATCTTAGCAGTAATTCACGCGCTTTCAAGCCGAAACTGACGATTTTTCTCGTGGGTCACTCCTTCTATTCTGTCGAGGAGTTCCTTGGAAAAATAAGCTGATAGTAGTTGTATTGTTTATTGCGTTTACTTAAGCTTATGACTTGACGTTTATCGGTTTCATAAATATTTTGCTTTTATCTGTTATTACTTTTATGTTGTAATTTCATTTACTTACACGTTCTATGATCTTGGAGATTTGCTCCTCAATTTGGACCTACGGAACTTGACGTGTAAATAAATAAATATACAGCACGTTCAGTGAGGTGTCTACATACTTTTTGCCACTTAATGCATCAGCATCTTTTATCAGCCATCATTGCTTCAAACACTCGATATTTTTAAGTTTATGTGACATACGTAGCCAAATTTCTGCACCTTCTTGAATAGTGTTGCTTTTATAGCTCGTACTCAATTCTGGTGACTTTAGAGTGTTTAAATTTATTATTTTCTAATACCGTTATTCGCGGTAATGTAGTTGTCACTATAAATTAAGAGTACTTCAAGAGTCACGCAACAGTATTGGGCACCTGAATAATGTGTTACGCCGGTAACATAGTAACGTTACGGCACAAATTATGCCATCGGTGGTACTTGGGAGCGATGTCACTACCAGCCTTCCTTCCCTCCAGAGGTACACCCATCCAGTTTCGCTTCCTGTAACGCCTCCTGTTGATTTAAACACCCAGTCAGAACATCAGTGACCACCCGTGGCGACGGCTTTAAGACTGACATCCCCATCACTGAAGTATTAAACGTGTGAGCTACAGGATTTGAATCCGGAGAGCGATCAGTGCAATTTAGGTGTGTGGTGATTTAAAGTTGCAGGTATTCGTCGGCTGTGCCAGCCCTTTGCAGTCAGCTATTATTTTCCATTATATGGCACAGAAGACGATGCACACCATGAAATAGTAGTGCAAATCATTGTAGGCTATAATCCCTATATACCGCACCCGCCACGATACCCATAGTAAACACGTGCAGAAACCTTAAGTACATATGCCATCCCAGATGAGAAGTCTGGTACAGAAAACCCGATGTGTTTCCACAACATTGGCAAGGTTGTAACACAGCCCGGAGAGCATCAGTCATCGAGTATTTCATTTTTGCCTAATGCCAGACTCATCCATGAATATGACACTGTCCTACTGTTCCAGTGACACTCCAGAAATTGTCAACCGCACTGGTGGAGGGATAGTACACTCTACCAAAACAACTTACCAATCTAGTGGCCTCATGCGAGAACGTTGTACAGCATGCACTACCGTCCGTGGTGATCATAAACCCTATAAAGAACCATGTTCCATCGTTTGGAATGTCCAGGCACCATCATGAAGCGCGACGACTTCAGTGTAATTATTGTCTTTGAATAAAAGTGTCATATCTGTTCGTCTCATTGTGTATTTCATTCAGTTACCTTCTGTACTGTAATGTATACTGTACTGTAGTGTACTATAGCAGTTCTTTCTACGTATGGTTGAAGTTTCATCGGGCTATGTTACTTGCACTGACACATCATGAGAAAGTTACTTTTTGCAAAGCAATGTAGTACTATTACATGTGCATTGTTGGTTGGCGATAAGGACCCTGGCGCTGGCTTATCGCATGTTGTCGACGTCAGAGGTACTGCTGCTGATGATCCCTTCTTCCTGGAATTCCGCCCACACTAGTGAAATGTCTGTTAATCTAATTGCCTACCTCGTGCTGACTGTAGCTAACTCTGAGATACCACTGATAAAGGAAATTTTAATGTAATGCCACTCAAATGCAGTGTCTGCATCCCTATGACTCGAATAATGTCTGCCAACCACACACAAAACACATTCAGAAACCTTATACCCAAGACTTTTGCTCGCATAAGCAGTTGCAGGCATAAATGACTGTTTCTTAGTGGCTTAACGTTTTTTGCACAACACTATTGTGGACTCATGCAAGAGCGACGGGACAGGAAAGTCCTTTTTTCCTTTACTAATCTCGATTAATTTCTGCAATTCAGTGTTCATTATAACAGGTGTGGTACTTACAATTTCCCTTTAAAGACATGCAAGAAAACCGAGTTTAGCACTACATAATTTATATATATTAAGGTGAAAGAAACCATTCCAAAATATCAAAAAGGCAGACTATAGTACAGATATTAATCATTGTAATTATAGTACGTACTATTAAGAGTGTATCCATACAAAAACAATAGTGATTGACACAGATAACTGTTTTGGCTGCTGTTGTGTAATACAGGAAACAATGACAATAACTTTGTTTTGGATCAGGGTTATGAGGTTTTACTTGACGCACACCACAAAGTGATTTCCTGGGAATATTTGCGGAGAGTTGAGATAATGACTGGGAGTATTTAAACATTATTCAGCTTCCACTAACCACAAAACAAATGTCAGGTTGGCATTTTTCCCGACTTATTCAAATGATATGCATATTTTTCCCGAAACTACACAACTACGTCGATGGTGAACTACGATGATGAACGATACCATTTTATTCGCAACTAGCGACCCTCTGCGGTTTCGCACGGTCATCACTAAATATGTAGGCCGGTACGACTTTTTGGCGTAGTTGTAATAAATTACGTACACAAGCCTTCCTCAAGAATAAGTCTGCCTATTAGTGAAACCCATATCCATATGCCTACAGTATTTCCTGAGATTAACCTCTCCACATGAAGACAGGAAAATGCGACAGTGGCATTTATAATCTCTATAGAGAGACAATGAGACATTTTCGGTCGTTTTCAAATGATCTGTGTGGTTTATGGCGAGGAGATTCTTTACATTATAGTTCCACATGATACACTTTTGCTCGTATGAGGTATCTACAAACGGTTAGAGATTATTATTATTATTAATATTGCCCTCTCCATTCAGTGGGTTATACTGTACCCTCCCGTCTTCTCACTTTCAACGAGCCATAATTAAAATCTACAGTAAACAATGCTCCAAATCCTAACAGGTTTTTTAACGAAGTCTGGGCAATGTCACTGTGTGCTTGATTTTCAATTCCTCTCTCATAACCGTTGTATGTTGTTTCTTATGTTATCCATACGCTGAACATAAGTGTGATTAAGTTAACTACATGAAAATGCTCGTGATGGACAAGTATAGTCATTTTTATTTAATATGCATTTGGCCATGGTCAAAGACATATTTGTCATCCTACCGTTTCGTCTTCCAGTGCTGGGGACATCAGAGGCTATGAAGATTCAGACAGCAGTAGAAAATTTAAGGAAGCTCGGTAAGCCGAAGTGGTTGTACAGTTCGGCTTGATGAGCTTGTTTACATGTACTACTGCTATGTGAATCTTTATAGACTCAGATGATGTCTCCATCACTGAAAGACGAAACGCTAGGCAGAGGAATACGTTTTGGACCACGGTTTAATGCCCATAATACAATTATCAATATGGACGCAAATACCAGACGTGTAACCGCGCATTCTAGAAGTACGACTGTCACAAAAACGTATCTGAAGTAGGGAGATAAACACCGAGGCGGTTTACAACAACAACAGCTGAATAGCTTGGTAGCAATTAAATAATGCTAGTTTTAATACATAATGCTACCTCGACCAAGGAGAAATGAAGTTAAAGGAAGAAAGACATGAGAGTCAAAAAGAAAACGATAAAAGAAGATCTAAAGACATGGAAACTGTGGGTACACGAAAGAAAACGAAGTTTAAACCGTTTTTCGTCCCTTTAAAACTGTGCGATAAACTACAATTTTTACTGTGTCTGTTGATGATTATTTCTGACAAATCAAAACACTTGCGGTATAATTAACGACTTTACGCAGTTTCTAAAAACTCAATTTTCAAAACAGTAATTTAAGTCACTTTTGCATACGTACTGCAACAACGGAAATAATTTTTTTACCTTTATAGGAGTTACTTTTCAGTTCCAAGTGATTCAGATTTTTAGGTCGCTCTCATTTTCTGACTAAACGGATGATTCGTCCGACTGCCATAATAGATTAAGGCTTATGTAAGCAGAGTGTTGTACGCAAGTAAAATTGTTTTACATCGCACTTGAAATTACATGATGCCGCGTACACAAGTTTTCGTGAGTAGTAAATGGTGACTATCAAAATAAAAAAATAGCGAGAAAGGAACGCGTGAAAGGTTATTCACGATAACTACCCGATAGGCACAGGGTACGTCTAGGTACCCACTCTTACGCTACTCAAATGAATAGTGTTCTAGTTGAGTATGTAGCTATAAAAACAAATGTAAACTACGAAAGCTAGAGGAAAAGCTATAATTTAACGTGAGACTGATTGACAGCAATGAACAACGTACCCTCAGTCAGATAGGAGTTCAGGATCTGGGTAATACCAAAGCAAACACAGTTTCTGCAGTAAAACTGAGTGGATCGAGATGGCATCATGAGCCTATTCAAAAGTGGTTGGTCATCCAGTTGATCGAGCAGCTTGTGAGTCACAACTGATGCACTGAGCATGAATGCTGACATTATTGATGGAAGTATACCACTCACTCTTGTTGCTCTGGCTCAAAATATTATCGACCACCACAGCATCCACTGCAGATCGAGTCGCTGTTCGCGTTATATTCGTGTGATATCATAACAACAACAAATAGGTTTCGTATGGGATGTGAATTTGTTCGATTTCTGATGAAGGTTACGAGAGGGCTACGAAGATGTGTCATGCAGAGTCAATTGACTGCAGGCTGTCTGAAATGTAGATTCAGTCATCGACAGAAGTGGTTAAGTTAGATTATGTTTGACAGCAGTATCATGTTTCTTTAGAAATTAAGTTAATTTACAAGGCTTATGTGCTTTCAGATGCGACAGATCGTGATAAATCGTAAAATAGTCTCATCAGCTAAATATTATCATCTACTCATACAAATGATTCTATTAAAAATTTGAATTTCGAGAGCGATTGTCTTAAAACGGCGAGAAACAACTTTATTTCGTATGAGTGGTTTTTCATGAATGAGAAATACTTGACGAGATCGATTTTTTGGAATAAATATTCGCATATACACTCCTGGAAATTGAAATAAGAACACCGTGAATTCATTGTCCCAGGAAGGGGAAACTTTATTGACACATTCCTGGGGTCAGATACATCACATGATCACACTGACAGAACCACAGGAACATAGACACAGGCAACAGAGCATGCACAATGTCGGCACTAGTACAGTGTATATCCACCTATCCAGCAATGCAGGCTGCTATTCTCCCATGGAGACGATCGTAGAGATGCTGGATGTAGTCCTGTGGAACTGCTTGCCATGCCATTTCCACCTGGCGCCTCAGTTGGACCAGCGTTCGTGCTGGACGTGCAGACCGCGTGAGACGACGCTTCATCCAGTCCCAAATATGCTCAATGGGGGACAGATCCGGAGATCTTGCTGGCCAGGGTAGTTGACTTACACCTTCTAGAGCACGTTGGGTGGCACGGGATACATGCGGACGTGCATTGTCCTGTTGGAACAGCAAGTTCCCTTGCCGGTCTAGGAATGGTAGAACGATGGGTTCGATGACGGTTTGGATGTACCGTGCACTATTCAGTGTCCCCTCGACGATCACCAGAGGTGTACGGCCAGTGTAGGAGATCGCTCCCCACACCATGATGCCGGGTGTTGGCCCTATGTGCCTCGGTCGTATGCAGTCCTGATTGTGGCGCTCACCTGCACGGCGCCAAACACGCATACGACCATCATTGGCACCAAGGCAGAAGCGACTCTCATCGCTGAAGACGACACGTCTCCATTCGTCCCTCCATTCACGCCTGTCGCGACACCACTGGAGGCGGGCTGCACGATGTTGGGGCGTGAGCGGAAGACGGCCTAACGGTGTGCGGGACCGTAGCCCAGCTTCATGGAGACGGTTGCGAATGGTCCTCGCCGATACCCCAGGAGCAACAGTGTCCCTAATTTGCTGGGAAGTGGCGGTGCGGTCCCCTACGGCACTGCGTAGGATCCTACGGTCTTGGCGTGCATCCGTGCGTCTCTGCGGTCCGGTCCCAGGTCGACGGGCACGTGCACCTTCCGCCGACCACTGGCAACAACATCGATGTACTGTGGAGACCTCACGCCCCACGTGTTGAGCAATTCGGCGGTACGTCCACCCGCCTCCCGCATGCCCACTATACGCCCTCGCTCAAAGTCCGTCAACTGCACATACGGTTCACGTCCACGCTGTCGCGGCATGCTACCCCGTTAAAGACTGCGATGGAGCTCCGTATGCCACGGCAAACTGGCTGACACTGACGGCGGCGGTGCACAAATGCTGCGCAGCTAGCGCCATTCGACGGCCAACACCGCGGTTCCTGGTGTGTCCGCTGTGCCGTGCGTGTGATCATTGGTTGTACAGCCCTCTCGCAGTGTCCGGAGCAAGTATGGTGGGTCTGACACACCGGTGTCAATGTGTTCTTTTTTCCATTTCCAGGAGTGTATTTCTGAAGACAGAAGCGAACCTAGAACAATAAATTTCGTGGAGACAGGGGAAGTAAGAGAAAGGCCAACACAGTAACTAATGTCATTATCTGTTGAAGAATGTGAGTAATATTGTGTACAAATAAATGAAAAATACCGCACTGACGTGGAAGTAGGAGTAACGTATATTGAGGAAGTTTAGCTTATAATGAAAAACGACAAAAAATATTTAGTAGGGTAACGGGATATACGGATGGTACCTCGTACGAGTTCCTCTGGAACATTTTAAACGTACCTGCATAAGTAGCTCCATGATTATATTTTGAATATTCAACTTTTTTGCATTTAAAATTTTAAACCTATCGGTTAAAGGCATTATTGTGCATCTACTGTTACAAATAGAACGGATACTCGTAGCAGAAATGAGTAGGTATATGGCGACTGAAATGTTCCTTCGTTCTTTCCCTTACCATTTCCTTTCAGTTTCTGCTCATTGTTTAGAATCTAAGTTCAGAAGACTTGCTGTATTATTTATAGGATCTTTCTTGGGCAAGTAGGAGTGTCAGGATCATCGTTCAGTTACTTCTCGTGATGCGTATTTAGAATTGTTATTGATTTTTTTCTCTTTACTGTATTAATTTCTATTCTGATTACTAAGCTGTGTACCTCGTAGTCAGTCAAATATCAAGGGGGTCTCACAGCGAAAAGCTGTTTACTCCACCTAATTATGTCTGGCGTATTTCATTTGATATTTCACTTTAAATGGTCTGTGTTATTGACATTTATTTCGCGACTTCCATCATGTAGCAAGCCGGTGGACAGCAATTTCAGCTAACCCATCAAGAATTTTAATTATTCTCTGACATCCTGCGAGCCCGGCTTCACTTCAGTTCACGTTATATAATACTTTGCTTTTCATCAGACTTCGGAAACATTTCTTACTGTTCTTATTAGCTACTCTTAGTCCTTTATTGTCTGCACTGTTTTCCGTACCAGGGCAGATATTTCACATTTCAATAACTATCGGACGAAGAAATCTGCTCCCGACAGGGCGGATATTTTGTCTTCAAAATAATAACGCACCAGCTGCTGAGGACTAAACCAGTTTTTTAATCAGTTACATTAACTGTGATTCACGCTGCCAGTTTCAACCTTTAGATTCCATTCTTCAATCCGCACAGACACAGAAAACGATGAGACAGCCGTTCGTGGCGAAGAATCGTACATGTTACTCGTTACGTACGTTATAAGCAACCAAACGCATACATTTATATATCGTATACGTTAACTTTATGTGTACTAGCCATTGGTATACATCCAATCAAACAGAGATTGAAACTTTTCTTCAGATTAATCTTAGAAATGTCACTGGAATTCATGATCGGTTTAATGATATGTATTTACGAAGTTACTGATTTCACGAAGAAGGAAGATTACGGCTTAATGTTCCGTAGTCGACATCATCACGTACGGAGGCAAGAAGAACTACTCAATGCTCAGGGTAAGCACAGATATACAGCTGTTTTCATATCAAGAATGTGATGTCGTTTATTGAGAAGAGCTGTAAAGTAGTAAAAAGCATGCAATATCATAAATGAATTATTCTCAGTGTAAAATTAAAACAATAGCTATAAAGTAGTGAAATGGTGTCTGCTGGACAATGCTTTGTATTCCATAGATAAATATCAGAATAGATAGTATTTGTGTGTAGACTAGTATAATGGTCGCCTAGTCGTAGATATTGCTATAATCGCTCTATTTCACTGCCATTTACGGAGCTTGTTAGCACTTGATGTTAGGTTGGCGCCATTAAAATGCATTGTTTTAATCGCTGCTGCTTGCTGCATCGCTGCTGTGTCTCGATGCTAATGCTGGCTCTAAATCTGGTTGTCTAGGGGTAAAAAGATGAGGTCCCGTGTTTTTTGTGCTTTTGATGATAAATAATGAGCGAAACAAACAAATATTTAAACTTTAAACATTTATTTCTCTGGTAGCCATCTTAATTCCACTGTCCATCAAAGACAATGACACAACACAAAGTAGCACTTCTTTTACATGTTCTTTGCAATGTTTATCCACCTCGAACAATAACACACATGCACTTTACCAAAGTCACATTCAGACCAGGCTCCCGACCCTTCTTGCTGCTTGGATTTATAACCTTGTCAAAGAACTACTAAAAAGAGCTATAATTTATAAGTCACATGTACATCTGTTATCGTAATTTGTGCAGAAAAGTTATTAATTTATTATTTTTATTAACAGGTTATTAAAATGACAGACAGATTTGTTGACTTGACAGAATATTTCTTTGTTACAAAATGGCGTTTTTTAGAAGTTTGTCAATTGACTACTCCAATTTGCATAAATATGTAAATAACATTAATTATTAAGAATTACATTGGTTTTCGTCTAAAATAGGAGTGTTTACGTGAATACTGAGTGAAAACGGTCCTAGTGAACAAATAGGTTTCACTCGGTGATTTTAATTTAAGGAGATCCAAAATACGTTAAGTTGGCCACTATTTTTCGTACCTCATATTAATTATTTAAGATGAACTTAGTGTTTTTACATGATGACATTTGCTGTATCAGTGATCAAGTGATATTAACTTTTGTGTGGGTCAGTTATTCAGTATAATTTAATGAGTTGACTGTTTATGGAGACATGTTATTTAATCATTGTTAACATGCACAATAACTTTTCTATAATTATAAATACTCGTCAAACTGGTTGAATTTGAAGGGTATCGCATACTTCGGTAAAGTAAATCCTTTAATAGGTTCCGTTACACTAGACTCCACAAGGAATTTTCACTCTGCATGGAGTTTGCGTTGATTTTTAATTTCCTGGCCGATTAAAACCGTGTGATAGACGGAGCCTCGAACCTGGCACCTTTACTTTTTTCAATCAAGTGTTCTACCGACTGAGTTATCCAAGCACTATCCACAAGCCGGCCTCTCAGCTTTACTTCCTCCAATACTGCACTTCGTACCTTCTGAATTTCACAGAAGTTCCTCTGCATAATTTGCGCTCTAGCACTACTCGATGAAAGGATACTGCGGATACATGGGCAAGCCACAGCATGGGGACTGTTTACGCAGTGCATTTTCTCCCCGAAGATGAGTGTGCACTCATTTTAAACTTCCTGGCAGATTAAAACTGTGTACAGGACCGAGAAGCAAACGTCCTAAGTTTGGGACCCGATCCGGCACACAGTTTCGACTCAGCTGGAATGCTTTATACAGGCGATGTTGCTTCTTTGTGAGGTACAACATTGAAGCTAACGTTTCAAAATATTTGGTGGAAATGGATGCATTCTGTAGCTCATGAAGCGTTAAATATCGCTTTAAACCTCTAAAGTATGGTCGTAAAATGTAAGACCTGTTAAAAGCACAGGCTATGCCCGATCTCCGAGGTCTCCGTAACGTTATCTTTCAGCAATATAAATGAAGACCGTACTGTTTCTCACACACCTCGATACAGAGAGTATTCTCCAGATCTCACATATCTGAAAACACCTGGTCATGGGTAGCCAAAAGACATTCACGCCACCACTCGCGTGTTACTCTCTGCCAGAGAATTAAAGCACCATTGCATGACGTGCTTGCATATGTCATCCAAGTTCAGTTGCGCTCTTTGCCCAGCCGGGTTAGCGCCTTTGCTGCTGCTTGTGGTGGCAGCTTGTAGAACGCTTCACAACAGTTTAAATTTTCTTGCATGCCATTTTCACGGTAATGCAAATTTTAATAGTCAGCAGTGAATTATCAGCAGATCGAAAGTGGCGACGATGAATGAACCCCGCACTGTTTTCCTGGAAAGGTACTAATGTCTATGTTCAAATGTGTGTGAAATCTTAATGGGACTTAACTGCTAAGGCCATCAGTTCTTAAGCTTACTCACTACTTAACCTAAGTTATCCTAAGGACAAACACACACACACATCCATGCCCGAGGGAGGACTCGAACCTCCGCCGAGACAAGCCGCACTACTAAGATCCATGTCCATTCGAGGTGGTCCTGTGGTAAGTGGTTGAACGCGCACTCAGGAAAAAAGGCTTCAACTCTACCTCCGGTCATCCATAGTTAAGTTTTCCGAGGTTTCTCTAAATTAATTAAGACGTTTGTTTTCTTTCAAAAGAACTCGGTTTAACTGTTTCCACATCCTTATCCAGTCCGACGAGGTACTCAGTCCAACGATCTAGACGTCGATGGGAAGTTAAACCGTAATTTCTCCTACTTCCTTTAATATATTTGGTTTCCCAATGTCTGACTCAGACCTGTCACTGAGTTTTCAAGTGCATACCTGTATCATCAGTGTGTTTTCGTTTGCTTTGTGCAGTGTTCTATTGGTGCTTCTGTACATGATCATGAAGCGCAAATAAGGGAGGAAGTACAATATTGGGACGGAGAATTTCCGGCTCCTTATGTTATGCCACTTCACCTTCGACATAATCTTTTCTGCAATATGGTATCAGATGTCCTTGCTGTCAACAGAGCAAGTATTATGATCAGGGTCCAAGACATGGCGCAGCAATACATTTATATAAGAGAAAACGCAGTTGGCGACTGTTTCTGTAGTTACCGTTCATACAGACGCTTCTAGCGCACGGTACACACTCGCAATCATGGTTCAAAATGGCTCTGAGCGCTATGCGACTTAACATCTGAGGTCATCAGTCCCCAACAACTTAGAACTACTTAAACCTAACTAACCGAAGGACATCACACACATCCATGGCCGAGGCAGGACTCGAACCTGCGACCGTAGCGGTCGCGCGGTTCCAAACTGAAGCGCCTAGAACCGCTCGGCCACATTGGCCGGCCACAATCATTGATTTATGGGCTAAGAGTCAAACTAAGTAATTTTCTCACACTGTTTAGATGTTTTATTTTGCGTTTAGCTTAATCAGTGGAAGGAAGCAAGATTAGAGTGAATATCCCGTCGACAACTTGGTTGTTAGAGACGACAGGTCATTCGGATGAGCTATCTTTTCTTAAGTTGCCTCTGAATGTGGTAGATAACACCACGTAAAATCCAGCTCCTGGCTATTGTTGGAGATTAGTAATACAGCTCTGTAAATTCTCGATTTAACTAAAACACCATTGAATCTTCTCACCTTCGTGTGTAATGGACTAATTTCCCTCTTGTTCGTGAGCCGACCTCGCTGCGACTATGTCGAGAAAGCACTAGAAGATATGTTTCACAGTAGAGAAGATGAAATATTGTTCATAGCTTTTAAGGTAAGCATTTTAGAGTTCAATTTAATGAATAATTTTTTCCGTATCTTGGCCCATATTATCACCTCTCCAAAATTTGAAACACTTTTTATTAACACCCTGTATATTCGCAAAAATGACAATTTGTTTTATAGTGTAATTTCTGTTAGAGTTGCTAATGTATGCTGATTATCCTTCACTGATTAAAAAAGAACTTGCTCATACAACGAAGAAAATACAATTTCTGACTTAACCAATATTTGGGGACGGGGTGTAAAGACAGACGAAATTCCCACAACATGGTTGTAGTTATTATGAAGGCGAGTTTCAGTCACACAATCACGCACTGACAAGGCAAACACCCCATCGCACAACCCCCTCCCCTCCCCCCTCAGATTTAGTGGCGAAATGGCCAAAAACTGAACACAGATCAAGAATGAAAACAGGAAGAAGGTGTACTGAACTGTGAAAAAAGAAGCAAAATAGAAACAGCGAACGGTTCTAGCTCAACATGTGCAACATCGAGAGAATGACAGGGACTACACCGTCGTGGTTGTGTGGTCACGGTGTTGGAATTCAAAGCAGGAAATCCGTGTTCGAATTTCCCTCGCGCCACACATTGGTTTTTCACAAAATTATGAACTTTTCATCCGTTCATTGACGTGTCTGTTCTCCTTGTGTAGTATTGGCAATTATCATACTCTAAATTGGCTATGGAATATTGGTCATGTCTTAAGAATATATTACCGTAGCAAGTAAATGTGATGAATAGTGGCAATGGGTGAGATGCCGCACAGACCTCTCACAGAAATGAAAACAACAAATAAACGGCTGTGACCCGACCTAAGTGGCCGAGCGGTTCTATGCGCTTCAGTCTGGAACCGCGCGACCCCTACGGTCGCAGGTTCGAATCCTTCCTCGGGCATGGATGTGTGTGATGTCCTTAGGTTAGCTAGGTTTAAGTAGTTCTAAGATGTAGGGGACTGATGACCTCAGAAGTTAGGTCTCATAGTGCTCAGAGCCATTTGAACTATTTTTTAAACGGCTGTGAACTGTTTCAGCAAAGGAATTCAAGTGTCAGACCTTACAAAACTGAACGCAAGAGTCATAACATACGATGCAGTGTAGAATAAATAGGACGTATTTACGTCTGAAGGCCCCTTCATTATACGTCGCTGTTGCAAACGGACGTTACAACACGACACAGACAGAAATTTCAATACGGCGAACAGACACGTCAATGGCCGGACGGATATTTCATAATTTTGTGAAAAAAAGGGGACGCGAGGGGGATTTGAACGCAGACCTCCCCCTTCGCAATCCATCATCGTCACTACATAATCACGACGCCGTTGCTATTCGGATTCGCTCCATGTTGTACATCTTGTCCTTGGACCATTCTCTGGTTCTAATTTGCTTATTTTTCCACACTTGAGAACAACTTCCTGTTTTCATGCTTGATCTGTGTTTAGTCTTAGGCGGGCTCTCCACCGGGCCATTTGAGAGGGGTGCGACAGGGAGTTTCTCTTGTGAGAAGAACATAGAACGCACTTTACTGCATTAAGTACAAGTTTCAACAGGTTTGACTACATGGAGATTATATTTTAAGCAGGAAAGAAACAGCAACTACCGCAGGAGGACATTTAATACTGTATACCTCTTAAGTGCGAAATTTTTTAAGAACTACCTTTTTCGTTTTTGTGTACTACGTCGCTCAGAAATACTTCAAGTGAAACGCTACGCAACCGCAGTGTAAACAGAGCTCGAAGGAATTGCCTATGAAGTAGGAAAGGGGAGGTTGGTCTCGCTAGGTTAGCTGTAAGCTGTTAACACTTTGCCGTCCGCACATCTTGTACAAATTTATTCGCTTGGAGCCGGCAGTGCAAATTTGGATTACTTGGCTTGTCGCTGGTCGCTTGTCACCTTTCCGTTGATGTCAAGCTTCAAACTCATTGACTTTTGCGCGCTTTAATTTTTCCGTAAATCCTCTATTTTGCCTTGTCGTTCCACAAATTAGAGTTTTCTTTTCAAGTAACTCCTCTGCAAGTTCTACACTGTTGTAGTAATTATCCATGTAGCGCTGATGCCACTTTCCATAAGGGGGTGTCAATATTTCCATCACTTTTTTTTGCTAAAGGTTTTCTAGCGCCGGAAAACATCTTTAATGTACCCCGTACTCGAATCAGATAGCATCCGAATGAGTATGCCACATTTCGTAATTTTCGACTGATTGTAAACTTTAAAATTTAACTGTCCACACCACGGTATCACTCCTTCATCAATTGAGATGTTTTGACTTCGATTAAACGTTTCTTTAAACATTTTGGAAAAATAATCAAATACGAATTGCACTTTGAAAAGCCGGTCGGCATTATCCGGTTTATTATTGCTGTCGGAATAATTTAAAAATGATAATATTTGTCTGAATCGGTTGCAGGATATCGTTTTGCGAAATATCGGTGTGTCTATCAACGGATTCGTTGACAAATAATCATCGATACTTGCTTTTTTTTACAATTCCAATAAGGATAGCAAGCCCAAACCATTTTCTAAGTTCGAGTATTTGGTCTTTTTTTATCCAGTTTCCTTCTACTGCAATTTTGAATGTAATACTTGTGGGTTTCGTTGCTAATATGTTCAAATAGATCGTTTCCAATATATAATTCTACAATATCCATGTTGCTCTGTGTATCTTTGGGAAATATGTGTGAGCCCGTAGAACCTTCAAATTTATTATCGATCCTCAGTAAATCATAGTCTGTCTTCTTCGTCTGATTCATCCGAATCAGTTGGCAACCGTAGCGTTCGCCGAATTCTGCGTGGATGTATTTCACTATCTTCCGACGATTCTGCTTCACTTAAATTATTTTGATGTTCACTGTCTTCTTCCCAATCGCCCAAGTCGTCAAGAACGTCAGACAAGGCGTCCGCGCATTCGTTGTAAATAATCGTATCATCTCTTTCGTCTACCATGATGAAAGTGCACAAGTTCTTATAAGAACAAACAACTTGTTGAAGTGTGTAACTTATTGTTACCTAAACAAACCACCAACAGAATGAAAAAGATAATAAAGTACTGTCGCCGGACACTGTGCGATACTATGGACACGACATCGCTGTAGTGTCGCCAGCCACTGAGTGATATTATGCACACGACACGACTGTGGGGTCGCCTGCCGTTGACCGCTTTTTCGCGCATGACACCACTGTGATGTCGCCGGACGGTAAAGTGTTAAGTTACGAGCGACTTAGTTCCGCTACCAACCCTTCGCGGGAGACATCTATCACGTTCCACCTATCGAAATGACAGTTTCGGCAGCGTTAAGTAAAGAAAATAAATGCTCTAAGATAAATTTGTCACACACCATAGCTTTCCACTCTTAACGCCATAACGTATAGGAATGAAGAAAAGTGGGACACACAGGAAAAACGAAGCCGCACGGTACCTCCTCGAACGACCTGAGATACGAGGCCTGAAAAACACACAACGCTGAAGAAAGTAAAGTCTGTTTTATAATTCTGATAAACGTTGCACAATAACCAGTGATTTTGTTTAGACATATAATTAAAACAGTGATATAATGTGTGTTTCTTTCAAACGAGTGCACTGGAATACAATAGTGATATATAATATTTTGTTTATACGGACAACGGTCAATGAAATGCATCAGAAGGTAGGTAATTTATGTCGCAATCCTGTTCTTTAATTTTCAACGCTGATAAATGCGTGGCTTAATTGAAACGTGGCCATAAATCTGTTTATGGCAATCCACGTGAAGGCCATCCTTAACCTACAACCGCAATCGAAACACTGAGAAAGTGGACAATGTGAAATTAAACGTCTGGTGATTAAATAGGCATATCATAAGAGTAAGTGCGGCACGGTTTGCACGAAGAATTAACTATGGAATGCTTAGAAGGAAGCTAGTTACTGCATCTTCCGAATCATAATCAAATGGCAAGCGAAAAGATATTTCACCTGTCACTGGAATGTTTCTACAATAATCGAACTGAATATGTTCACCAATTTGTTATAGCAAATTTGCCGTGGTTTTCCCCTACGATACCACACACGAAGGAGCATGTAAAACAGTTCGTATTTTTAAACGGGATTCAGAACAAAGGTTGAGCCAAGCATATTCCCTTTTGCGTTTCCAGTGGTGAAGGATGTCCTTTGGTTAAAAGCTGTGGCTCACGTGTGAACTGAACACAAGACCTTCCAAGTAATGTACAAGAACCACTCCACCAGATACACCAAAACCTACAAAAATGGTGCTGGGAAAGACGGACTCGTCAAAAAATAAAATATTGTTAAAATTAGACGAGAGTTCGAGACCTGTATTTCCTTAATTTTTTAAATGACATTTCGTCTGATAAAAGTATTAGTCTGATGAAAGCACAAAGATAATTTATGGTACTTCCTTTTCTGAACTGCCAGTTATAACAAAACCTTCCAGAAACGACTCCACGGAAGAGCTTGCGGCTGCCTGTACTACTCATCACAACAATTGTTGGTCAAGAGTTTCCTCTCGATGCAGCAGACGACGGCTATAAGCCACCGACATCCTCATGCTTGGAGCGCTCGTCCAGTCGGTCGCGACGCATCGCACCTTTGACCTGCGACCTACAGCGCATGTAGCAGCGCTTGCATTGACGAGAATAAAATTATTTATTATTGTTTTTTGATTTTCCGAGCTAAATATCTTCTATAACCCGAGTGAACACACTGCAGTAACAACAGCGGTATGACCGTTACTAATGCATTATATGACGTGAGGAATATGGCCCTATGTAATCCATCATTGCCAATAAATTTTACCTAAGATTAAAATAGTATGATGCATAAGTTATTGATGTTTTTGTTTGGCATGTTATCACTCCAAAAGTGTATTTATCGATTGCCTTGTTTTGATATTCTAGTGTTATCTTGTGTTGACATACACTGAAGAGCAAAACCGTCATGACCGCCTGTTTGATAGCTTTTTTGTCTGTCTCCGTAACAACACATATCACTGATTTGGCATATCAGGGATCCGACAGTTTGTTGGTAGGTTTTCGGAGTTATGTGGCATTACATGTCTACCCATCGGTCATGTAATTCGGGTAAATAACGGGCCGCTGATTGGCGTACCCCGCGCGGGATTAGCCGAGCGGTCTCAGGCGTTGCAGTCATGGACTGTGCGGCTGGTCCCGGCGGCGGTTCGAGACCTCTCTCGGGCATTGGTGTGTGTGTTTGTCCTTAGGATAATTTAGGTTGAGTAGTGTGTAAGCTTACGGACTTATGACCTTAGCAATTAAGTCCCAGAAGATTTAACACAAATTTGAACATTTTTGGTTGGCGTACGCGGTGATGGCACCCGATAGCGACCCAGTTGGGTTACAATGGTTCAAATGGCTCTGAGCACTATAGGACGTAACATCTGAGGTCATCAGTTCCCTAGAACTTAGAACTACTTATATCTAACTAATCTAAGGACATCACGCACATCCATGCCCGAGGCAGGATTCGAACCTGCGACCGTAGCAGTCGTGCGGTTCCGGACTGAAGCGCCTAGAACCGCTCGGCCACAAAGGCCGTCTGACCCAAATGGGTTCCATAGGATTTGCATCAGGCGAATTTGGTCGCAGAGAGATCAACGTGAGTGCAGTATAACGTTCCTCAAACCAATGTAGCACGGTTCTGGTTCCTAGACACGGACAATTATACTGTCGAAAGATGACATTGCTGTCTGGGAAGACATGAAGCATGAATGTGTGCAGATGATTCGCAGATGTCAGCGTCTCTTCGATTACTGCAACAGGTCCCATGCAATCGCAGGAAAATGTCTCCTATAGCATAACACTCCTCCAACGAGTCAGCGTGCGTGGCGCGCTGCACGTTTCTAGCCGACGTTCACCTCGATGACGGCGTTTGTGGAGACGACTATCGACCTAGTGTAACAAAAACGTGATTCATCCGCAGAGCCGACACGTTTCCGTTGACTGACGGTCGGATGCCGATGGTCCCGCGCCCACTGCAGTCGTAATTGACGTAAATTTCATCTCTGTTCTCAACTCCCACTGTCAACAAAGCATTAAGGTACGTCCATACTGCATGTACAATGGGTATTCAGCAGTGAACCCGTCGATAGCGTTTATCAAAGTTACTGCGAAGCTGTTACGGATACGTCAGAGTGATGACCCCCAAATCGACCAACACACTACTACTATAGCTTCTACGACACTTAAAATCCATCTCTCCCTGTAATCATGGCTGGCGATGTAATTTTTTAAAAGAAATGCTGGTGCTACATTACAGAGGAAACTCGGCTAAAATTACTGCTTTCGATATTATCCGTATCAACGTGTAATTTTGAATGACCCTATGAGAGCAAAAAATTTGTTATAAATGCATTTACAAAACACTGAATTGGAAAACTAGAAAAATACGTAGTGAACAACAATAAATTTGTAGATATTATATATTGTTAACATGTGAATGTGTTATATTTATTTGTAACTGTACATCCGCTATTAATCAGAGACCATTTTCCTGTGCCTTTTGCACAACGTTATGCTTACACGACACTATTCATGCAAAAATGATGTTTGAAAATTGTAGTAAAACGCAAGCAGTATTTTGTTCATAGCAGGTGTTACAAATGCAAAATATAATATTAATAAGTAAAAAGTTTAACTATTTTTGTGGTGTGTGTGTGTGTGTGTGTGTGTGTGTGTGTGTGTGTGTAACACCTACTATGAACAAATTATAACTTGTATTTAATTGTAAATGTCATTTTTGCATGAAAATTTTCGTGTATTTATAATGTTGCACAACAGGTACTGAAGAATCGTCTGAAGGAAACGGGCCGTATAACTAAAAATAAATTATACAACAGCTTCAAATGTTACAATGTATTTTTTAATTTATCAAAGTTGTAGACCACAAACAACAAAACTATATTGTAATACTTTTATAGAGCTATTGAATGTCAGAGTATGGATAGCCACAGAATTTTTTAAAGCGACTATACACTGTAATAACTTTATTGTGAATAATTGTGTTCATTACCGTTGTGCGTAGCACGGCAAACATGAACAGTTCATATCAATATATCAATGAGCATTTACATTGTCAAGCAGGAAAGATGTGTGAAATGTAGATACAAACAGGAGCAAAGATGTTCCAGCACTGGGAAGCAATAGTACAATACATTGTACGACTTAGGTGCAGACAAGAAATTAATCCTCCAAATGCATTTCGTCCTAATCTGTACATACTAATTATTTAAAGTCCCCCTCCACGTTTTGTGACTGCATGTGATGGCTACATCTACATGGATACTCTGCAAATCACATTTAAGTGCCTGGCAGAGGCTTCATCGAATCACCTTCACAATAATTCTCTATTATTCCACTCATGAACAGCGCAAGGAAAAACGAACACCTATATCTTTCCGTGCGAGCTCTGATTTCCCTTATTTTATTGTGATGGTCGTTTCTCCCCATGTAGGCCGGCGCCAACACAATATTTTCGCATCGGAGGAGAAAGTTGGTGACTGAAATTTTGTGAGAAAATTCTGTCGCAACGACAAACGCCTTTGTTTTAATGGTGTCCGTCCCAAGTCCTGCATCATGTCCATGACACTCTTTTCCCTATTTCGCTACAATACAAAACGTGCTGCTCTTCTTTGAGCTTTATCGATGTACACCATTAATCCTACCTGGTTACGATCCCAGACAGCGCAGCAGTACTCCAAAAGACTACGGACAAGAGTAGTGTAGGCAGACTCTTTGGTAGAACTGTTACATTTTCTAAGTGTTCTGCCAATAAAACGCAGTCTTTGGTTTGTCTTCCCCACATCATCTTGTATGTGTTCTTTCCTATTTAAATTGTTCACATTTGTTATTCCTAGGTATTTAGTTGAATTTACGGCCTTTAGGTTTCTGATTGATATTGTAACTGAAGTTTAACGGATTCTTTTTAGCACTCATGTGGATGACCTGACAGTGTTCATTATGTAGGGTCAAATGCCAATTTTCGCACCATTTATGTATCTTTTCTAAATCATTTTGCAATTTGTTTTGATCTTCTGATGAGTTTACTAAACGATAAACGACAGCATCATATGGAAACCACCTAACACGGCTGCTCAGATTGTTTCCTAAAACGTTTATACAGATAGGGAACAACAGACGTTCTATAGCACTACCTTGGTGAATGCCAAAAATCATCTCTATTTTACTCTATGACTTTCTGTCAATTACTACGAACTGTGACCTCTCTGACAGGAAATCAAGAAACCAGTTACATAACTGCGCCAATATTCCATCTGCACGCAATTTCATTACAAGCCGCTTGCGTGTTACAGTGTCAAAAGCCTTCTGGAAATGTAGAAATACGGAATCAATTTCAAATCCCTTGTCGATAGCACTCAATACTTCGCGTGTGTAAAGGGCTATCTGTGTTTCACAAGAACGATGTTCCATGTTGACTGTGTATCAACTGACTGTTCTCTTCTAGGTAATTCATAATGTTGGAACACAATATAAGTTCAAAATACCTGCCGCATATCGACGATAATGATATGGGCCTGTAATTTAGTTGAATACTTCTACTACCTTTCTTGAATGATGGTGTGACTTGTGCAGCTTTCCAGTCTTTGGTTAATCTCAGGTACTTAGGGATCCCATTACGGTCTTCATTAATAGGCAGACTGTTTCATGATGGAGGTTTGTGTATATGGTTTATCATCGCTACGCCAGACAAGTCGGCCGGCCGTAGTTACTAAGTGCTACTAGTGTGAAGCCATGGCAGATCTGGTTCTCACCTAATTGGAAGTGTAACAATCTGCTACGGAACTACAGTAACTTAGCAAACCGTTATCAGTTGGCCGATTGTTAGGAAATCAGACGTTTACAGAGAACTGACAATCTCTGAGTCTCTTGATGCTCTCAGTATCTTCCGAAGTGAGCTTCAACAGAAACGAGTCGTTAAGTAACATTACAGAGGAGTCCACCTGCTTAGCTGAGACCGCCGGCACGGTAGCTCAGCGTGTTCGGTCAGAGGGTTAGCTGCCTTCTGCAATAAAAAAAAACTGAGTTAACCGGTCAACAACGAACTTAAACAGATGTCTTACGACGTCCGCCCCGAGCAGATGCAACGAACAAAAGAGAACAAAATGAGATAAAAAAAAAGAGTGGTTACGTGCTCTCCTCCCATTCAGTGGGCACGGGTTCGATTCCCTGCAGGGGTGTAGATTTTTCTCCGCTCGTGGACTGGGTGTTGTGTCGCCCTCATCATCATTGCATCCTCATCGTCGGCACGAGAGTCGCCCAATGAGGTGTCGATTTTAATAAGACTCGCACTCGGCGGCCGTACTTCCCCGGATGGGGCCCTCCGGCCGGCAATACCATACGATAATTTCATTTCATTACATAGGAGAATTTGAATCGACCTCGGGCACGTGAACAGTCCGTTGCAGTAATACTGAAATCTTTTCAGAGCACTAACGTATCATATTCTGTGGCCGCGATGGATTGATGGAAAACCAAAGAATAAAAGGAAGCGGGCCTAATAAAACAGGACAGAGAACGTGTGTGTCATACGAGGGATAGAAGTTCACAGAAAAGGTTTGTTTGGAAAGAAATCATCTCTCCCAGATGTCTTTTAAAGCTACGAAAACATCACTTTCCACTGTACGTTTTGAAAGAAAATTCTGAGTTCTTTTCTGCTCACCGCTTTAAGAGAAAATATTAGGTCGCGCGCGATGTTTATGTAATTCTGTACGACAAAGTTTACGTTGGACTCAAATCACAAGAAGTTTCATGCTTTAAAATAAACAAACTTGTACCACCAGTGAGCTACATGAGGTACAGCAACGTCGTTTTGTAAGGGGTGCGAGATCACATACGTAACTTTCCGCATTAGAACATGGTAAAAAGTAGGTAATGAATTTCAAAAATGTAGCAATAGAACGGTAATGACATGTGTAAATTTAAAATACGGTAGTTTGTATCTGACAGCTAATTGCACGGAAATTTTCCTGGCAACACATCATTTCACAGGGACGTTAAGTGAAGAGGAAGGTGACTCATTTACGCCAGCTTCAGTATTTAAAAGGATAGACTGATGAGAGAAGATGAAACTATTATTCAAGAAAACCGAACAGTTACATCAAAGCTCGATGTGCAAAATTACGATTGGGGAAATTAAACTTCAATATATAACAGCTGTAGTTATATGGAACTTGTACTGATTATATTCATTATCGTCATCATCAATCATCATCATCATCAGTCAGTCAGCTTCAACTGTTAGATTAAGGCTTCTTCCATATGTCTCAGTGCATTGCTGCTGCTTGTTTCCAAATATCATATACCCACTGTCAGATACATGATCGCCTCGATCTTACATTATGTATGGAACTCGGCACAGAAATTCCTCGGTCCCTCTCCCATCTATCCATTGTCCTGCCTACATATAACGATCACATGTACATAATTTTCATGTCGCTCATAATGAGGCCTGCCTCTCTAGCCTTTTCCCTCACCCTCTTGTTTGTTTTGTTGCCTCTCCTTGTAGCTTCCAACATGCTTCTATTTACTTCACGCTGACACAAAGCCTCAGTTGTCGAATGGTTTTCGTGCTGGAAGTTCATGTCTAACTGAAGTAAGTAAGGAGAGTTAAGTTTTATGGCACGATTGGCTGGTAGACCACGATAACAGGTTCAACAGCATAATTGAAAGGGTTTTTCCTATCCTTTGCGCACACTGGAACTTTTCCTTCTCGAAGTATGTGATTTGGGTGTGTGTGTGTGTGTGTGTGTGTGTGTGTGTGGTCAAGCTTGAGTTGCACGATGGTGAAGGAAGCGAGAGGGCGAAAACCAACACAAAACCTGCTCCTCTTGACTAGCACCAAGTGCTCTGCCGAGCTTAACGTCCTCATTCGACGGACCTTCACCATCAACAGTGTTAAATGCCCCAATGTATGATACACTGCTGAGAAGTTTGAAATTTGATCCAGGACATTGGCTCAAAGTCTGTTGACCACCATCTTTACGCCACCACCTCTCCTCCCCTTTTCCGGAAAGAAAAGGGGAAAACTGCCAACACCTTCCGATGTGCCATGCCGGTTACCCATCCAAGTAATGGCCCTGGCTGGCGCTGCTTAAATTAGGTGATCTGACGGGAATGGTGTAGTCAACGAGGCAAGGCCGCACTGTCGTACGTAAAAACTTGTGAGACACACACACACCCACCCACACCCACACACCCACCCACCCACACACACACACACACACACACACACACACACACTTTCCGTTCTAGCCACATTGGAAGCTGGGTTGTGAAAACTTTTTTTTAGTTTACCAAGAACAATCCAGGCCATTTTAATCTGTTTATTTACTCTTCTGTCATATGTTTCAGTTGTCGTAATACGAATACTTATTTTAGGAAGTACAGCAACCAAACAACCTACCTAATTTTATTTATACCACTACTCGATCCGGGCTTTCACCCATCTTAAGTTGAAGTAATAAGTATTTGAATCTTCAGTAAGAACATAGTTAAAATTTGGACTGTAATTTGGATGCTGCCGCTGGCCTGTGTAAAATTAATAATTTTGTTTGGCTGTTACAATTTGTGAGTTATACATCTGCGATATATTTTAGGTTAGGTTCACTTGCTTTCAATTTTGCTTGTTGTCATTCCGATTGTCGAGTTTATAGATGTTTATAGAAATGTATCGTAAACATACAACTCGCGAAGTGTACCTACAACTAAACAGATACCCCGCAAGCCACCGTACGGTGCATAGCGCAGGGTACCTTGTACCGCTACTAGTCAGTAACTTTACCGTTCCACTCGCAAATAGAGCGAGGGAAAAACGACTGTCTATAAGACTTCCTATGAGCCCCAATGCCTCGTGTCTTATCTTCGTGGTCCGTCAGTAGAATAGTTGGGCAGTCAGCTTCAAATGCCGGTTCTCTAAATTTTCTCAGTAGTGTTTCTCGAAAATAACGTCGCGTTCCCTCCGTGGATTTTTATTCGAGTTCATGAAGCGTCTCCGTAACACGTAAGTGTTGTTCAAACCTACCGGTAACAAATCTAGCATCTCGCCTCTGAATTGCTTCGATGTCTTCCTTCAACTCGACCTAGAACGGATCCCAAACACTCGAGTAGTACTCAAGAGTAGGTCACACTAGCGTGTAGTAGCAACACACAATCGTCAATTTCGCACAGGCCAGTTGCAGCAACTAAATTGCTGTCGATGTTTTCACGATGTACGTACTAAAGTTTCAAATATCTATTGCGCTAGGCGAAGATGGTTGGAAGCCCGAAACGAGTATTGCTGTAAACAGAAATATATAAAAATATGGCTGGTTGCTGTATTTCTTAAAACTATGTAATCCACAGCTAGGGAGCTCAACAACCAATAAAATGGATAAATTACTGTCGGAAACTTATCAACTCATGCTGTAGTTTCAGTGTCAATTCATATTCGTTTCTTCTTGAGCTATTGATTGTATTTTGGCAATTTTTATGAATAATTCTCAGCAGATAGACAGTTATTTGTTGTGTTTATTTTATTACTTTATTTAGGCTATCGTCATCAGATTCAAACTCAGAAGCTTTTAAACCATGTTCACAGTGCACATATTATAGTGAAATAATAACTGTCTATGATGTACATTTCTGCAAAACGAACAAATTTAAGGAATAATATGTCTCATGATCTATGACTGTGAGCTCGGCATTTTAAGCGAGATAGGGAGACAGTGATAGTTTATGAAGAAGTGATTTGATGACTATTTGTTGAATTTCAAATGAATAGTAAAGATACGACTGAGAGAGCCATCAGACTGCAGAAAGCGTTTCTGAACAATGAGGTATCCACCAGTCACCTAATTGTCGGTGGCAGTAAGATACTATCACAAAGTTAGTTTGACGTAAGTGGCAATATTCCTCCCTTCCTAATAGTCGAAACGTGTTTGCTCTCATGGTGCACACCGACCAGTTTATTTTCTTTATGGTGTATTCCTCAAATGATTTACCTAAAAATTCTAAATTGGTAGAATTGGACCAAAATATGTAACTGTTATTTTTTCATGACTTTTGCTTTGATCAGCGAATGCGTGGTTGATTATTCTGTGCTTTTGGAACACTGAAATGAACCACTTTGCTACCAGCTTGCAATTAAAAAACTTCTGACGTGGCGTGGTTATTACACATTATTTGCAATCTCTATGTAAACACCCTCTACTTCTGATCAATGTACTCAGATATTCAGAGTGATAAGTCTAGAAAATAATGTTGTAAGTATGGCATCAGTAGTCTCACAAATTCAAATATTTCAGAAACCTGAAAGCCTATTGCCGTCTAACCAAATTAACGAAGACCGTCCGCTAGACCAATTTTTTGTAGATCTTTGTATTACAAGGGACCATCAGACCCGTTCATCACAGATTTTGGTGAGTCTTATGTTGTAGAGAGATCAGTGTTGAGTACGTGGCGATCGGCTTTCATGCGAGGGCCCCTAGTTTCCGAGACAGTCGATATTGAAATTTTAAGGAGGAGGATAATGGTGTTTAACGTCCCGTCGACAACGAGATCATTAGAGACGGAGCAAAAGCTCGGATTAGGGAAGGAAGTCGGCCGTGCCCTTTCACAGGAACCATCCCGGCATTTGCCTTCTGTGATCTAGGGAAATCACGGAAAACCTAAATCAGGATGGCCGGAGACGGGATTGAACCGTCGTCCTCCCGAATGCGAGTCCAGTGTGCTAACCACTGCGCCATCTCGATTGGTGTAAGTTTAAGCGTACCTCCGGTACCTGTAATGTTAATCACATTTTAACCGAACGAGTATAGCACAGCTGCCAAAGTTCACTTCTCCTACGCTGGCGATACAGGTTCTAAACTTGCCTGTCTACCTTTTCTCTTAGTTTCATGGTACAGAATATCATTAAATAGTACATGCAGCTGCAGAAGGCCGGCCGGTGGGGCCATGCGATTCTAGGCGCTTCAGTATGGAACCGCGTGACCGCTACGGTCGCAGGTTCGAATCCTGTCTCGGGCATGGATGTGTGTGATGTCCTTAGGTTAGTTAGGTTTAAGTAGTTCTAAGTTCTAGGGGACTGATGGCCACAGATGTTAAGTCCCATAGTGCTCACAGCCATTTGAACCATTTGAGATGCAGAAGAAGGATGTAACTTTGACAGCGACTATGTAATTAATACCGATGAAAACCAGCTGCTAGTACCAGTCGATGTGCAATAGTTCCTTCACGGAACAAGGACCAAAAACCCTCCTTGTAGAGAAAAAAAGATATGAGCAAAATTAGTCATTCCTTCACAGCACAGTATACTATAACTGCATCAGGAAGGAAATGTCCTAACGTTTTCTTCTGTATGCAAGAACGATCTGAGAAATTTTGTTGGATTGTTCAAAAAACAAAATAAATTAGAAAATGTAATTGTGACCTGTACGAAATCAGGGAAGTTCATCAAACAGCTGTACGGAGTGATTTCAAAATCTGTCACTGCTCCATTCGTCGGACGAGAAAAATTCCTTTACATTTTTTTTTCCATTCGTTGAGAGGGCAGACTGGTCAGGTACTTCACGATCAAATCTTTGTAGTTGAAAGAAAAGCTTTCACCCGCACCTTACAAATGGTCCTCCCAAAGGTGCTCCACTTTGCCACCCCCGTGATGTTTAGTTTTACAGGCAGATTAAATTTTCACGAAAAAAAAGTTAAAATGCTCCCGACTTGCTAGAAATTAATAGAGAGCCGTGCGGGATTAGCCGAGCGGTCTAGGGCGCTGCAGTCATGGACTGTGCGGCTGGTTCCGGCGGAGGTTCGAGTCCTCCCTCGGGCATGGGCATGTGTGTTTGTCCGTAGGATAATTTAGGTTAAGTAGAGTGTAAGCTTAGGCACTGATGACCTTAGCAGTTAAGCCCCATAAGATTTCACACACATTTTAACATTTTGAATATTAATAGAGAAATAGCTTCCACGGAAGATTCCATAAAAATATATTTTTTAATTCTGCATCAATTTTGTGTACCTGATTTTTAATGAGTGACCACGTAAGTGTTGTTGTCATCGAAGCTGATCAAAAAAGAATAAGGTTTTTGAAGTTAACAGCCTGCGTTTTCCGATACTGCTTCTAAAAAATCAATATGCCTGTAAGGCAGTAGTTTACTTCTGCTCCACACTGCAAAAGTCAGCTTCTTTGCTTGCTTGATTTATGCCGACATATTCGTCGCGGCAGAATTCAGCAACTTTGTTGATGCTAAAAAATTTTATAGCTCTTATTTTTCCACCTCAGTTGCACATTTATTCGGTATGACTAGTTTCGATCACACTATCATCCTCATATCTAAAAACAAACTAAAAACTAAGTACGTATATTCCGTTACTTTACAATAAATAGAAATACATTATGTGATCAAAAAACATACGTTTTTTATATTAGATGCATTGTGCTGCCACCTACTGCCAGGTACTCCGTGTCAGCGGCGTCAGTAGTAATTAGATATCGTGAGAGAGAGCAGAGTGGAGCGCTCCGCGAACTCAAGGACTTCGAACGTGGCCAGTGACTGGGTGTCACTTGTGTCATACGTCTGTACGTGAGATTTCCACACACCTGAACATCCCTGGGTCCACTGTTTCCGATGTGATAGTGAAGTGGAAACATGAAGGGACACGTGCAGCACGGTAGCATACAGGCCGACCACGTCTGTTGACTGACAGAGACCGCCAACATTTGAAGAGGGTCGTAATGTGTAATAGGCACATATTTATTCAGACCATCACACAGGAATTCCAAACTGCATCAGGATCCACTGCAAGTACTATGACAGTTACGCGGGAGGTGAGAAAACTTGGATTTCATGGTCGAGCAACTGCTCATAAGCCACACATCACGCTGGTAAATGCCAAACGACGCCTCGCTTGGTTTAAGGAGCGTAAACATTGGACGATTGAACAGTGGAAAAACGTTGTGTGGAGTGACCAATCACGCCGACTTCGTGCCAGGCCTCACCGACCGACATCGATACCCCTCCTCCGTGCAGCACTCTGTGAACAATGGGCTGTCATTCCCCAAGAAACCTTCTAGAACCTGATTGAATGTATGCCTGTGAGAGTGGAAGCTGTCATCAAGGCTAAGGGGGGGGGGGGGGGGGGGGCGCTGGGGTCCAACACCGTATTGAAATCCAGTATTACCGATGGAGGGCGCTACGAACTTTAAAGTCATTTTCAGTCAGGTGTCCGGATATTTTGATTACATAATGTATATTGCACGTAGCAGTTGAATTTACCTGAGCTGCAGTGTGAGCAAGGTGAGGAGGACTTGTATAGGGGTGAGAAGACGGGAGAGTAGAACGTATGAAATGATCATAACGTATTTACGTTAGACTGAAATAGGTTGAGTAAAATAATAGGCTTAAGCTAAAATAATAAAATGTATGTTCTGTTTATTTGCTTTTAGATCTGAGGGTGCAGTGTTACTGAAAGAGTCATACCATAAAAAGAACGTTCAACTGAAGTGGGCAAAATAAAAGCTACAAAATTTTTAAATCTTCTGAAATTTGTTGAATATTGAGTCTTTTAAACGATCAGAAGAGTCGTTGCAGATTGGTTAGCTATTGCTTCTGAAATGGAAGATTCTCACAGATGTTGCCACCTGTTTATACTACTGTAGTTTCATTTTTCTGTTTAGTGTTGCTTCTCGGTAGGACCTTTCTGTACAATAACTTCTATTCGTACTCGAAAGTCCTGGAAATTTCATATGTGTTATCTACACCGTTCCCAGATTTAGACTAGATTCGAAGCTGTTGCAAGAGCATTGCACTAGATAGGTACGTTCTGCATTTGGATTTATAAATGCTCGTTCAGTTAACGATGGCTGCTTGAGATGGAGGTCGAAAGTGTTTAAAATGTTCAAATGTGTGTGAAATCTTATGAGACTTAACTGCTAAGGTCATCAGTCCCTAAGCTTACACACTACTTAACCTAAATTATCCTAAGGATAAACACACACACCCATGCCTAAGGGAGGACTCGAACCTCCGCCGGGACCAGCTGCACAGTCCATGACTGCAGCGCCGTAGACCGCCCGGCTAATCTCGCGCGGTGTCGAAAGTGTTCTTGCCGATTGACCACTGCAGTATTCTTAATTCTTATTAATGAGACAATTAGGAAGAGTGGTGGGGTATCTGCCTATTTATCTCCTGCGAACTTCCTCATCACACTCTTTTAAAAAATAACATGTTTAGTGAATAGAAATTGTAAATGAAATTCTAAATCACAATATATTTTGTCCAGCCGTACCATTTACCATTGTTAACGTATAATGCCGGTACACACTGGGTAATTTAGTATTTCGCAATAAAATTATGTATGTTAGTACAGAAAAGTTGAATGATTAAGAATTCGAAGAAACTGCTCACCTGCAAAAAAAAAAAAAAAAAAAAAAAAAAAATTGTACATAGTTCCCAAACCCGAAATGCAGTCACTCGAAAATAATTGTGTCTCAGTTTCGAGAAAGTGTGAAATAGTCCTGATTTTTAGGAGCATCGCTCCACCGCGTCTCGCGCGTCGTGTGCAACAGTGAATTTACTACACTCTCTAGGAACCTACCACATGGAGCCTTCCCGATAGAAAATCTACTAACTGACTTACAAGTATTTCCTAATAAATTAGCAAGAGGAAGTCACGACGTTGGTATCACGGATTTACTTCAAACTTTTTGAACCGTTTGTATGCCATTGAAACAACATAATGTGCAAGTAGTAAAGAGCAATACACAAGCAATTCCGAGAAAATTGAAAGAGAAGTTTTACACGTCCTCAGTTTTCACATATGTGGGACAGTCATGGAAAGCCCGAGTCAAACATCGATAAATAATGACGGGAATGACGTTATTCACATTCAGTAATACAGTAAGTCACAATGTGCCAGACCACAAGAGTAATGTGAAATTACTCGTCCGACGTGCTCTTTGGCATCACACGTATTTATCATACAGACATGGAACCATAAACTGAAACTTTATGCACATACGTCATGCCAATACACGTGGTGTTTTCATTATATTACCTCTCAAAAATTACTTGATCAACATGAACTCTAGCGTTCGGCACTCACGCACAGATACGTAAGCCACATAATAGACACGTAAAAATTCTCTTGCGATTTTCTCGGAAATTCCAGAGTAGTGCAGCTTACTAATTGCACATTAGGTTATTCGAATGGCCTACTAATGGTGTACAAAGTCTGAAGTAAATCTGTGATCTCAACGTCGTGGCCTCAGGACAATTCTGTTCCATTGTATCGTTCTGTCTTCTCAGTTAAGGATAGCACTTCCCATGCACTGTTGATGTAACTGCCCGTTCCACTCCCCACTAGATGTTCGTTTCTGAAGGCACATAAAATGTGAAGAACACATAGTCAACCCTAAAACAACTAGGCAGTCGTGATTTGCTAATCACTGCACTCTTGAAAGCACTCACAAAAATAATCGAAAAATGCACCTATAAAAGTGATATTTTTGTAAATTTAACCTGTCATTCTATTCTGTACTTGTGTCTGGAACGCATAAATTGAAAAGTCTGAAACCGTGTGTATTCTCATACCGTCAGACAACTGAACATGTGCCTAAATGGAGATCTATCAAATGGTTCAAATGGCTCTGAGCACTAGGGGACTTAACTTATGAGGTCATCAGTCCCCTAGAACATAGAACTACTTAAACCGAACTAACCTTAGGACATCACATACATCCATGCCCGAGGCAGGATTTGAACCTGCGACCGTAGCGGTCGCGCGGTTCCAGACTGTACCGCCTAGAACCTCTAGGCCACTCGGGCCGGCGGAGCTCTGTCCATTTTTCATTTTAACAGCTCTTCTGTGTTCACTACACCCCTCTGTGTGAGTTTTCATTCACGGAAAAAATGAATTATAAAATTTAGTATCCTATAATTAAGTATTACTTGGAAAAGCGTTTAGAATAAAAGCAATAAAAAGAAATCCTTTTGAGTTCAGCAACACTGATACATGTAGAATGTAAGGATGTTGTACATTTTCTGATAAGGAATGTTGTTTCCGAATCCAGAAAACAAGAATCAGCATAGTTATCGATTCCACATGTTCTACAACTATTAAGAATTTAAAGCTACCAAACATACGTCAATACGACACTTCTAATACCATCATGGCAGCTTCTTTCCAATATATCAAACAATGTTAGAAAATCTCTGGCTCTCGGTCATTTCTCTTCTTTTCTGTTCATTTTCTCCGATTTCTTCTTTTATTTCTCCATTTGTGCTTTATTTTGACTAATTATTTCATCAACCTTATCCTATTACATATTTTCCTATTTTCTTACTTGTTTCCTTTTACTTTTGACAATTGGTCTTATCAATAAAACCTCGCCTTTATGCTTACTTTGATTCGCAACATATTTTAAGTATTGTCAACAAAGTCAGAACAAAATGATCTTGAATGGGGATTCATTTCTTAATGAGTGCACCATTAAGATGAAGTGAAAAGAGTCCATGCTATCCAAAGCATATACACGGATTCAAATCGCAGGTACTCTGTTGAAATTAACCTTCTCTTCCATACAGTTAACACTGCATTAATCTTTCTTACTCTTATTATTAGTGTTTCAAATCCCCGTTTGTTGACAAAATAAGGGATGGAAGATGTCAGCGTAATTTTCTGAACGTAACATGAATGTCCCTAGGCACTGATTAATTCCTGCGGCTAGCAGAAGTATGCTGCCCGACCAAAACGTGCAAATTAGCTTCGCAACGGTATGCGAACTGTTAATAGGAGTTACAATCGCATCTGGCTAATACACGTGCTATTAGTACAGCCCGACCATCAACCACAAACGCGCAGAAGGCCCGCCAAGTATTTCAATCAAAGTGGAGCTGAACACTACGTTATTGTTTACCAGGTGAAATGCACATCAAGGATTTGGGTCGGAACTGCTCGGCAGCCGATCTCATTTGGTGTGTCACAGCTAAGGGGTTGTGCATGCATAAGTGAACACGCCTAGATGGACCGGCAATCTCGTACCCCGGCTCCCTGCGGAATGTCGTACCCCTCTACCGAAACTGTGTAGCCCTTCCAAGTACCAATGCTCCATGAGTGCTAGAACGTGGAACTTAAATTCCTTGGATTAAGGAAAGCTTCCGTTACTGTGTCACTATTTAGTGAAAATATCTCGGCCAGGTAGGGCAAAATAGTATTCTTCAAGTATAAAATACAGTCACTTCCGACGGATTCCGCTTTAGCAGCTGGCCGCTGTGGCAGAGCGGTTCTAGGCGCTTCAGTCCGAAACCGCGCTGCTGCTATGGTCGTCGGTTCGAATCTTGCCTCGGGCATGGATTTGTGTGACGTCCTTAGGTTAGTTAGGTTTACGTAGTTCTAAGTCTAGGGGACTGATGACCTCAGCTGTTAAGTTGCATAGTGCTTAGAGCCTTTTGAACCATTTTTTCGCTTGTAGGAGTCTTCACTTCATCCACTGCGTCTCCGAAGTTTCCTGACAAAATATCAATCTATGACTACCGCAATCTCTCTTTTCAAAATCAACATTACTTTCAGGTATTGGAAGAACTGAACGTCAAATGATGGCCAATTTGGTAAATTTAGTGAATGGCACGACAACGTATAGTTCAGATAGCTAAGTTTATCCATTAGAAAACTATCATTTTTGAACAATACATTATCTTGACAAAAGTGTATTATTTTTACTCCAAGCCAAGTTCCTCTGCATATTTTAAGCTAATAGTTTCGTAATGCCTGTATAATATTCAGGAGTTGTAAATATACTATTTTTAAGGTAATCAGTAAGAAGTATCCAATTTGCTCGCCAGAAAATATTTGCTAAAACCATTCCAACAGGTGAAATGAATTTCACCGTTTGTGGTGCAGTCTCATTCACAGAACAAAATCGGTGCACAAAATCGGTGCACAAAATCTGTAGCATAATTTTTTTTGATTTCAAACCATTGTGAAAATTAAGTTTTAGCAATGACTTTTATCAACGTTCAAAAAAAAAAGCGACATCTTGCACATAGTTCTCTAATAGTTAATTATCCATTTAAATGTAGCGTACTGTTTCGTGTGATCTGCTTACAGTCTCTGCTATTTTATACACCTGCAACCCCTCATCATCCAGTTTAATGCTGTGCACTGTTTCAACGATATAAAGTATTGTAACAGTTTTTATCTTTCTTGGGGTGCTTCAACGTGAAGAAAAAGAGGCCTCGTTTTATGTAGGCTAATTCAGCGTATTTCTGAACTGTTCAAAATAAAGAACTATACTCATTACAAATCTCTGCTAACGTGCATTGTATTTCTGGTACTCGTATGATCTGTGATGTAACGTTAATATCTGTGGAAGATTGTTTATACATATTGCTGCCACTTAAAGACAGGTAGATTTCTGCAAGAATATTTCCACTCTACTTCCCCTAAAATACAGAATATGAAAGCATGGTGTAGCGAATATCAGCTGACTCTACATCCCTACAGTGTTTTCGTAGAAGACGAACTGCTACATCTACGTAAATAATGGTGAATAGGAGAAACAATCAAATAATTTAACGTGCAGTTCAAAAGAATGTATGTCGAAAAGACAGTAAAAGTTGTGTTTCGAGTTAAAGGAAATATACACTACGTGATCAAAAGTATCCGGACACCTGGCTGAAAATGACGTACAAGTTCGTGGCGCCCTCCATCGGTAATACTGGAATTCAATATGATGTTGACACACCCTTAGCCTTGATGACATCTTCCATTCTGGCAGGCATACGTTCAGTCAGGTGCTGGAAGGCTTCTTGGGGCATGGCAGCCCATTCTTCACGGAGTGCTGCACTGAGGAGAGGTATCGATGTCGGGCGGTGAGGCCTGGCACGGAGTCCGCGTTCCAAAACATCCAAAAGATGTTGTACAGGGTTCATGTGAGGACTCTGTGCAGGCCGCCCCGCAAAACAACAAGGGGTGCAAGCGCCTCCATGAAAAACACGACTACACCATAACACTACCGCCTCCGAACTTTACTGTTGGCACTACACACGCTGGCAGATGACACTCACATGGAATTGGCCATACCCACACCCTGCGGTCGGATCGCCACATTGTGTACCATGATTCGTCACTCCACACAACGTTTTTCCACTGTTCAGTCGTCCAAAGTTTACGCACCTTACATCAGGCGAGGCGTCGGTTGGCATTTACCGGCGTGATGTGTGGCTTATGACCAGCCGCTCGACCATGAAATCCAAGTTTTCTCACCTCCTACCTAATTGTCACAGTAGTTGGAGTGGATGCTGGTGCAGTGTGGAATTCCTGTGTGATGGTCTGGATAGGTGTCTGCTTATTACACATTGCGACCCTCTTCAACTGTCGGCGGTCGTCAGTCAACAGACGAGTTCGGCCTGTACGCTTTTGTGCTGTACGTGTCCCTTCACGTTTCCACTTCACTATCACATCCGAAACAGTGGACCTAGGGAAGTTTAGGAGTGTGGTAATTTCGAGTACACTCGTATGACACAAGTGACACCGTATCACCTGACCACGTTCGAAGTCCGTGAGTTCCGCGGAGCGACCCGTTGTGCTCTCTCATGATGTCTAATGGCTAGTGCGGTCGCTGATATTGAGTACGTGGCAGTAGGTGGCAGTACAAAACACCTAATATAAAAAAAGTATGGATTTAGGGATGTCCGGATACTTCTGATCACATAGTGTATTTCATCTGTAGAGCCATGAACTTCTAGGGTCTTCATATCTCTTGCACAAGTACAGATTGTCTATTTGGATAGTTCTGAAATCCAAACTGACTGAAACTATCTGCAATACGAACCAAATTATTACAGTATTTTCCTTTGTGATGTTGAAATCTGTGACACTTTGTATGGACAGACTTCTCGCAGAGTTCCGGGAGAAAGAGACACTGAGAACATAGAAGCAATGCTAAAATATTTAATCAACAAGTATTGCAGTTCGCAGATGCCACACTGGTTGTTTCAATACTTTGCTGCAGCTGCTTCTAGAAAACAAAGTTCATTCCATGATACATTTGAGTATTGCGTTAGTTGTTCATTTGAGTATTACATAGTAACTGAAAGGTTTCCCAGATACTCATAAACACGGAATTTTCATAATACCCTCGCAAATCTCGATGAATACATTTATATCTGAATTATGCAATACAGCTGACAGTACATAGTCCTCAGATTTCATCAGGCAAAACATCGGATGAAAATTTTTCACACAAGACTCAGTCAGCATAGTTTGCTTCGGTATAGTTATTTGCATTCCAGCACACATACTTAATATACGTTGCTATGACTCGCCACATTTCAGTTCGTTTACAAATATAACACACATTCTCGGCAATACACATACGCATTGCATTTACATGACTGGCATTTATATTAATCAGAATTTCATTTTGTTAACTGGATTTATTTAGAACTTCGCTTATTTAACTGAAAGAGTAGTGGATAAAGAACTGCTTCAATCTACTTTTGGAACGTTTTTCACTTCTTAGCAGTACATTTTATTACCAAGAGAGGTAGTTAAATATTTTATTGCTGCATAATGTGATTCCTACGCTGCAAAAATTAGGCTATTCGCAATACTTGAGGTAGTTTATAATTCAGGTGCTATTTTTGCGAATGATAGTATTATTTTTAAATTAAGGCTGGCTCATAGGGCTGGCTCATATAAATTTCACACATTGTTAGTACACATTGTTTTTTCAGACATATATATAGAAAATGACACCCTATAACACATCTGTTCTCTGAATACTTTGGTGTTTGGATGTGCAGTATTATACCATATCTCATTAAGCAATGGTAATATTCAAAGTAAACTATGTTCTTGTTTCCTTTATCAGCAAAATTATCAATAATATGTAAGGTTGCTGAAAATAACATTCTGTGAACACTTATAACAAAATTTCTCAATAATGTAGTTTAAACCTGTTGCTGATAATTGTGTAAGATCTGCATTTAGACTGTTTAGAGTTCGTGCACTCAGAAACAATCCAGAGTATCGTTGCGCACAAACAATTCTATAATGTATGACAAAATTTTATCCTGCTCATAGTTTCCGCAGGAAATGGACGTTAAATAAAGGTAATTTGTTACCACTCTAAACATATATAAAAGTATATTTGCTCAATAACGTAAAAGGTGGGAATTTAAGGAAATGGGACCTGGATAAACTAAAAGAACCAGAGGTTGTACAGAGTTTCAGGGAGAGCATAAGGGAGCAATTGACAGGAATGGAGGAAATAAATACGGTACATGAAGAATGGGTAGCTTTGAGGGACGGAGTAGTGAAGGCAGCAGAGGATCAAGTAGGTAAAAAGACGAAGGCTAGTAGAAATCCTTGAGTAACAGAAGAAATGTTGAATTTAATTGATGAGAGGAGAAAACATGCAGTAAATGAAGCAGGCAAAAAGGAATACAGACGTCTCAAAAATGAGATAGACAGGAAGTGCAAAATGGCTAAGCAGGGATGGCTAGAGGACAAATGTAAGGATGTAGAGGCACATCTCACTAGGGGTAAGATAGATACTGCCTAAAGGAAAATTAAAGAGACCTTCGGAGATAAGAGAATCAGTTGTATGAACATCAAGAGCTCAGATGGAAACCCAGTTCTAAGCAAATAAGGAAAAGCAGAAAGGTGGAAGGAGTATATAGAGGGTCTATACAAGGGCGATGTAATTGAGGACAATATTATGGATATGGAAGAGGATGTAGATGAAGATGAAATGGGAGATATGATATTGCGTGAAGAGTTTGACAGAGCACTGAAAGACCTGAGTCGAAAGAAGGCCCCCGGAGTAGACAACATTCCATTGGAACTACTGACGGCCTTGGGAGAGCCAGTCCTGACAAAACTCTACCATCTGGTGAGCAAGATGTATGAGACAGGCGAAATACCCTCAGACTTCAAGAAGAATATAATAATTCCAGTCCCAAAGAAAGCAGGTGTTGACAGATGTGAAAATTACCGAACTTTCAGTTTAATAAGTCACAGCTGCAAAATACTAACGCGAATTCTTTACAGACGAAGGGACAAACTAGTAGAAGCCGACCTCGGGGAAGATCAGTTTGGATTCCGTAGAAATGTTGGAATACGTGAGGCAATACTGTCCCTACGACTTATCTTAGAAGCTAGATTAAGGAAGGGCAAACCTACGTTTCTAGCATTTGTAGACTTAGAGAAAGCTTTTGACAATGTTGATTGGAATACTCTCTTTCAAATTCTGAAGGTAGCAGGGGTAAAATACAGGGAGCGAAAGGCTATTTACAATTTGTACTGAAACCAGACGGCAGTTACAAGAGTCGAGGGACATGAAAGGGAAGCAGTGGTTGGGAAGGGAGTGAGACAGGGTTGTAGTCTCTCCCCGATGTTATTCAATCTGTATATTGAGCAAGCAGTGAAGGAAACAAAAGAAAAATTCGGAGTAGGTATTAAAACCCATGGAGAAGAAATAAAAATGTTGAGGTTCGCCGATGACATCGTAATTCTGTCAGAGACAGCAAAGGACTTGGAAGAGCAGTTGAACGGAATGGATAGTGTCTTGAAAGGAGGATATAAGGTGAACATCAACAAAAGCAAAACGAGGATAATGGAATGTAGTCGAATTAAGTCGGGTGATGCTGAGGGAATTAGATTAGGAAATGAGACACTTAAAGTAGAAAAGGAGTTTTGCTATTTGGTGAGAAAAATAACTGATGATGTTCGAAGTAGAGAGGATATAAAATGTAGACTGGCAATGGCAAGGAAAGCGTTTCTGAAGAAGAGAAATTTGTTAACATCGAGTATAGATTTAAGTGTCAGGAAGTCATTTCTGAAAGTATTTGTACGGAGTGTAGCCATGTATGGAAGTGAAACATGGACGATAACTAGTTTGGACAAGAAGAGAATAGAAGCTTTCGAAATGTGGTGATACAGAAGAATGCTGAAGATTAGATGGGTAGATCACATAACTAATGAGGAAGTATTGAATAGGATTGGGGAAAGGAGAAGTTTGTGGCACAACTTGACCAGAAGAAGGGATCGGTTGGTAGGACATGTTCTGAGGCACCAAGGGATCACCAGTTTAGTATTAGAGGGCAGCTTGGAGGGTAAAAATCGTAGAGGGAGACCAAGAGATGACTACACTAAGCAGATTCAGAAGGATGTAGGTTGCAGTAGGTACTGGGAGATGAAGAAGCCTGCACAAGATAGAGTAGCATGGAGAGCTGCATCAAACCAGTCTCAGGACTGAAGACCACAACAACAACAACGTTGAACTTCGCTGCCCTGTTAACGCGGTTGCTAGATTTTTGCGTTAGAATACTCGAATTTCAAAGCTCCATTCCGACTTTAGGTGTAAAACCTTTTTGTTTTCCAGTTAAAGGCTCTGTGATATGGTATCTGGTTTTTTTTCTGGGGTGTTGTCCAGAAACTGTAGCAGGACTTATACATAACTTTTGGAAGTATTTAACAGTAGCATAGAAAGGGAAATACAATCTTTTTCATTGTTCAACTTTTAAATATGTATTATGCTTTTAAACGTTCACTCTGTTCTCTTGCACTCACTACACCATTCCATGCCATCCGATACACTGTTAGCACTGCCTCCCAAATCTGTTACGCTCCTTCCCTAGCAAAAAAGAAAATGTCTGCACCTCTCGCCTCCTTGGTGTATCCCAGCGTCTTTTATCCCATGTAGTTCTCCTGCAGTCGAATACAATTTCGAAGATACACTCCTTCCATAGATTCTGTCGATTAGCATCAACTATCACATTTGTCACTGAAATGTCCCCTACAGTTCTTTATGACATAATATCACCATTATACCTAGCAAACTGCTCCGTTACGTATATTTTACTCATGCGATGAACATGGGAGAACTGGTAGAGCGCTTGCTAGCCGCTCTTGTAATTGTGGGTACAAAGCTATGCTGCAAAGAGTTCAGAGAATCCTGTTACAGCAAGTCGATAAATGTTTGAAGACGGAGGGAGGTATGTTCCAGCTTGTGCTTTTTATGTCATTTGAACGACATTCCGTCACTGATACTATACCTCAGGTATTGCAACTGTCCGCTATTACTGAACGTAGAGTGTATGTTAATCTCCATCATTGATAAGTTATGTAGCTATTTCTGCCCTACTGCTGCTAATTTATTTTTAACTGATTTCTACTCTTCATGAATGTTTATCACATTTCTGATCGATAAGGGTTACGTTCAGCGTTGCGAAAAGGAAATAGTTCATACTGTACATTATTGAACAGATCAAAATAAGAAAAAATAGTTCTGTAGTTTCAGTTCGGGTGCGCAGCATAGATTTTTTCTGAAAATATCGGGATAAAAGCATAACAAGAGTTTCGCGTTCACGTATAATCTCTTTAATACAATGGTTAGACAGTAGTATAATGGTTACAGAATATGTAGATCACAAGCTCGGACTGCCACTGACCGCTGTATGCCAGACCGCTTTGGACCGGTTTTTCATTGCTTTCCGATGCTGCCGAAGCTCCCGCATTTGCTCGGCACTACACTTTTTAGGCTTTCTGGATTCCTTTCCGCGGGAGCTTTCATCTGACGTGCTTTTTCTATAATTCAGATCATATTTACGAGTCATATATAAGACGACATCTTTAACTATTTTGTAACCTTTAATTTTATGCCGATTTTCACTTATATTCCGGAGAATGTTTTTATTTGAGCCGTGTCACGGCTCAGCATTTTGATTTACCCGCGAGATTATTTCATTTGTTTCCGCCGGAGCGATGGGGGGCGATATCGCTGAGCTCTATTGGCGCTGGTGGGCGAAGCAAGAGTTTTGGGAGGACGGCTCTGTCGGTATATGACCACAGGACGGAAGCGGCGAGGAGTCAACTGGTGCCTGCCGATTAAGGACTGCGATGAGTGTGGCTGTTGGCGAACATGTGAGAGGACGGAATGTTCGTTTACATAGCGTGGTTCTCCATGACCAGCTGTTGTTTGTTGGGCCTAGCACTCGAGTGTAACAGGAAACTGCATTGGTGTGGTTCTCGTCATCTGGCTAAGGCCGAAATTTTCATATACTTTTATTATATTTCATGATCATTCCTTATTATTGGGTTGGTACTTGTAGCCAACATTTTGTGATTTGAAATAATTCAGAGAATATCGTCTTGTGTCAGGTGTCTACTGTGAATAATTCTTAATTTGTTTATAGTGTATGGCACGGTATCCACTATCATCGATCATTTTATGAAAGTTCTGTCCAAATTATTATTACATTAGATTTTGTTAAAATTGTTGCGTTTAAATTGCAAATTTCCTAATTCTACTAATATTGCTTGGGATATAGATTTTCAGCTGTGTCGCGTATGCACTTAAAAGGACTGTTGTGAGTTCCACTGCTACCAATTGACCATTATTTATATTGCGTGATTTGTTGCATTTTGTAGTGAGTGGAACTTAAATTCGTGTGATTCTGTTTTGTAGAATGTTTTTCGTGGCAGCATTTGAGAATCAGTTGTTACAAAAAGTAGCTAGCTCTGAATTGCCACCTCATTAATCAATCATTTATTGACAGATGTGTTTGTCTGTCTGTAGCAAGTAAGAGGCAGCAACTGTAGCTTGTTAGTACAAAAATTGTTATGCAGAAATTTGAATGGGAGAAAAGCAGTCATATTATAAAGTTGTTTTATAGTATGTTGGAAGATCATTCTTTTGAGCTGTGTTTCTTCTGTATCAATCAAATTTAGGTAACACACAGCTGGCAGAAATGACTGTTGAGCTCGTAATACCTGTAGACTGTATGTGTGAAATAATTCGTGTAATTTTGTGAGTGATGTGTTAAATTATTTATTTTTAAGTTGTTTTGAAGATCTGCATTTTTGATGTTTTCGCCTTATGTTCAACAAAAACAGTACTCTTGAGGTTGATGACTGCACGTGATATATAATATACCTTTTACCAACAGTACCTTTATGTAATGTTTTAGAGTGGGGCTGCATTTCTTCTGGAGAACGTTTCTTTTATTAAAAAAAGAAATTCTATTACAAAAAATTACTTTTAAACTGTTAATTGTATTAACTTGTATATATAACCAATTATTGTTAAATAATAAATTTGTGTCAACAAGGCTTGGACCAAATAGATGTGGCTACACCTTCCCCATCCTGGCTCTGCTACCGTCTGTACATTCCATTATTATCTTACTTTGGGTTGTGCTAGTGCTGCGGAAGTTCCTTGGAATGGGACTCGAATCAATGTCGTAACCCAGCGTGTTTCGAAGACAGAGCAGTTTGTAACTTTACACAAAGGTAATTCATAACAACCAGCCGGCCGCGGTGGTCTCGCGGTTCTAGGCGCTCAGTCCGGAACCGCGCGACTGCTACGGCTGCAGGTTCGAATCCTGCCTCGGGCATGGATGTGTGTGATGTCCTTAGGTTAGTTAGGTGTAAGTAGTTCTAAGTTCTAGGGGACTGATGACCACAGATGTTAAGTCCCATAGTGCTCAGAGCCATTTGAACCATTTGAACCATTTGAACCATAACAACCACGTGTACCCGCCTACATACGATATCGTCTCAAGCAAAAGAAATACTGCGCGACAAAAACGTACAGACACGGACTTTCTGTTGTAGGCTCAGTGTTTATGCGTTGTTCATAGAGTTGCGCTCTACCGAAACTTCGGTTCGGTAGTATGGTACACTACATAAATGACGCAGTGAATGCTACTGGTACTATTGGTAGAATTGGCAGGGAAAGAAGCATAAATGAATGTGTATAGGAAAAATGGTTAGCCGGCTCCTCCTTTTGTTTGTTTGTTTTGGGCATATTAGAACCGCACTCATTCAATGTTTAGTCCACTGTGTACTTATACCCTCACACAATATGAATTGCATTTTATAAGTACTAAAACTTAGCTGATCGCGTAACTTCTGCACTTTTATGTTACGGAAGTATTTAATTTTGGTGCAAGTACATGCACAAACATGAAAAATATGTATTTACTGTGGCTTTTGTTACTCAGTAGATCGTTCTTCATCATCGAAGGCAAGATTTTGTTGTTATCATCGATAAATGCAAAATTAGTTTATTACGAACGGTAATATGTTTCATATAAATTTGAAGAAGTATTCAATCGATGTCTGACATTTTTTTATTGTTGTTGAGGAAACTGTTTTCTAGAAAAATATGATAAATCTGTTTTCCTGTTTTTTTAATTTTTACTACAACATGCCTGTGTTTCACGTTACAAATCAACTATTTTGGAATGAAACCTGAATTAAAAATTGACAGTTTTAGTTTTGCTATAAACACTGTTTATTCTGTAGTAACATACAGAAGGATAACTATGTAGCACAAAAGTATTTCGTAGGTTTATGTACCCTCACCCGCTTTAGAGACGGCTCACCGCTCCCTGATTTTAGGGGACTCTAGAAAGGCCGGCCGGAGTGGCCCTGCGGTTCTAGGCGCTACAGTCTGGAGCCGAGCGACCGTTACGGTCGCAGGTTCGAATCCTGCCTCGGGCATGGATGTGTGTGATGTCCTTAGGTTAGTTAGGTCTAAGTAGTTCTAAGTTCTAGGCGACTGATGACTTCAGAAGTTAAGTCGCATAGTGCTCAGAGCCATTTGAACCATTTGAACTCTAGAAAGCCACTGACCATACACGTAAAGAAAGCGATCGCTATGAGGTAACGCCTGATAAGTATGCAACATAACCAACATGCAGGTAACGCACGTATAGCCTTAAGTAACCAAAGCTACTAGGAAAACCAGCGTAGTGTATGCTTAGTTACAGTTGTCTATAATAGCCTATAGAAGTTTTACAATTCTATTAGTCCCGCTGTTACTAGCGAAAAAATTCTGACTGTATTTTTTCACAGAAGAAACTTAGACCGACGAGCGGGTAGACGTTTCCACGTCATAAACACACTTGTACTTGGAAAAGAGCTCTGTAACTCAGGTATTGTATTGCAAAACTCTACCCACTAACTGGACAGCATAGCTAAACAGTATCGAATCAACAAACCTGTTGCACATGTTATCAATTGTTGTCGAATTACATTTCCGTGATGCCCATCTTACACCGAAAATATGCGTGGGAAAAATTTTCGTTACACACGATTCTGCACTGTTAGTATGGAAGGAATCGGGCTGTGGCGTTGACTGCGCTAGATGTGGTTCACACTGTATAGCGAAACTTGTGTGAAACAATAATGGTGCACTTGTGTGAAACAGTAGTGGTACATCTTACTCATTCCTTCCCAGTCACATATATCAGGATTTTATTTACTGCACTATGCATTTCGAGCCCTGGAGGCTCATCTTCAGGTGCTTTTTAGTGATTTACATTAGGTTTTTTAGTTATTTTCCTGTTTATATTAAATTTTTGTGTTACAAAATGGTACATTGTAGATATAAGTTTAACAGCGTTAATAATATGATACTAAGTTTCAGTTTAACATTGTATGATGTCTGCTTCTGTTGTGCAGTTTGTATACACAATACACATCTATGATTTTGCAGTAGATACTGGGATATATACATAGTCACACACTTTTTCGTACATTGTAGTAGCAGAACGTCAACATGCCAAAGATTCTCGTTCATACTGATGTTCTACTTTTAAATATAATCGAAACACTGAAAAACAATGGATAAAATTAAGTTATATCAGGATTGACAGACGACGATGAATAGGTGAGGGCGTTACATAGTGTTTGTTCATAAAATGTATGTAAAGGATAAAACCTTCGAGAGACTATTGCACGTAGACGATTAGGTGAAACGGCTGCTAGAATGCTTTTGGTTACTACATGTCCCACAGCTCTGGCGTCCTTATCCACTTAATGTTTCTAATTTATTGTTTTCTGCCCCACTTCGGAACACCCTAGGCATTTTTAAAACAGTACCGCAAAGTTAGCTCTATCAATATGTAATTACGCCCTCACAAAAGTTTAGAGAAAAAGTCTGCTACGAAGTTCGCGACGGAGCTAAATCTTGCTTAAAATTAATCAAACTTCATCGCCGAGTAATGGGCTCTTTCAGTGAATACGGCTGACTCAGTGCGTGTAGTAGCGACGAGGCTAAATGCTGGCACGTTTGCACGCTGTTTGCTGTAACCTCGGAGTTGCTGGCCTGGTAGCTGCAACTTTAACAGGCCTACGCTTCCTTAATTATATCACCGATACGGCAGGTAGTGCTACATTTACCGATGATTTCCACGACGTGTGTCTGCAGATAAGTACGAGGGTAACCTGTAACCAAAAGCAGATTATGTCGTCCGTAACATACATACCTCTTCCCGGCTCACGGATGATTATTGTTACTGATTCTGAGTCTTGCCTTTCAAAACTAATAGACTAGCTTCACAACTCCACAACTAATAGACAACAAGCTAAAATAATTTTTGGCGAGTGCGTAGGTAACATGTGTACGGCTTTCCAAGTCAACATTCACACCTCCTTGTAGCTTAATAGGGGAAACTAGGACAGATAACCGCACTCAGAACACTTAACGTCGCAAACGTAGGACAGAAACAAAATATTGTCCAAATACTCTCCACAGAATTTACTAACGAAAATTTGAGGATTGAAACAAAAAAAGCAAGGTATTACAAAAATGTTATATACGTCCATCTTTCATAAGCTGCAGCAAACTTTTACTTCTACAAAACTACCTATAAAAAGTCAGGCTGTGCAAAATAAAATAGCAACCTTTAAAAGAAAATTTAATTCGTACGATCTGTAAATGAAAGCCAGCAGTTATTACAGATGATACGGTTTTACTCAAGATGTTTAGAAATGGGCCGGCCAGAGTGGCCGAGCGGTTCTAGGCGCTGCAGTTTGGAGCCGCGCGACCGCTACAGTCGCAGATTCGAATACTGCGTCGGGCATGGATGTGTGTGATATCTTTAGGTTACTTAGGTTTAAGTAGTTCTAAGTTACAGGGGACTGATGACCTCAGAAGTCCCATGGTGCTCAGAGCCATTTGAACCATTTTATTTAGAAATGGACTGTTTGCTTGAACGCACGCATTGCGTAGTTCAACCAGCAGAATGCTTGAACCGTGAAGAAACAGATCTGAAGCTAATGCAGACACAAAAATTGGGACATATGTATTCGCGTACTTTCATGTCAATCACATTCAGATTGACGAAGCACTGCAGTGCTGTGATTAACGCGAGGATCAAGATTGGGATCCAATTTAAAATAATTTCCTCAGGTACATCTTTAAACCAAACGACAGCGTGTTATCTGTACACATGCGAACGCATCTCACCTTTAATGAAAAATTAAAAAGAAAAGAACACTGTCTACATTATACACATGCACACTGCATTCATAACCATTTACCCTGTCTCCACAATGTAGATAAAGGCAATTTAGTGTGTTAAGGATCTAGAATCGCGGAAATAAACTGCAGCAATGACGAGTGAACTTCCGTCGATTACGTAAATGCCAAAATGGTAAAGAGACCAAAAACACGGAAAAATGAAAATGAGGCATGAAAAGAAGTTATTCTTGGCTGAATAAAAATATACCGGGTGATCAAAAAATCAGTATAAATTTGTAAACTGAATAAAGCACGGAATAATGTAGATAGAGTGGTACAAAGTGACACACATACTTGGAATGACATGGGGTTTTATTAGAACCAAAAAAATACAAAAGTTCAAAAAATGTTCGACAGATGGCGCTTCATCTGAACAGAATAGCAATAATGAGCATAACAAAGTAAGACAAACCAAAGATGATGTTCTTTACAGGAAATGGTCAATATTTCCACCCTCATTCCTCAACAATACGTGTAATCGAGAAATAATGTTGTGAACAGCACTGTAAAGCATGTCCCGAGTTATGGTGAGGCACTGGCGTCGGATGTTGTCTTTGAGCATCCCTAGAGATGTCGGTCGACCGTGATACATTTGCGACTTCAGGTAACCCCAAAGCCAATAATCGCACGGACTGAGGTCTGAGGACCTGGGAGGCCAAGCATGACGAAAGTGGCGGCTGAGAACACGATCATCACCAAAGGACGTGCGCAAGAGATCTTTCACGCGTCTAGCAATATGGGGTGGAGCGCCATCCTGCATAAACATCGTACGTTCCAGCAGGTGTGTATCAGCCAGGCTGGGGATGATGCGATTCTGTAACATATCGCTGAACCTCTCACCCGTCACGGTAGCAGTTTTGCTGTCCAGCGCCATCTGTCGGACATTTAGTGAACTTTGTTATTTTTTTGGTTCTAATAAAACCCCATGTCATTCCAAACATGTGTGTCAATTTTTACCTCTCTATCTACATTATTCCGTGGTTTGTTAAGTTTTCAAATTTATACTGACTTTTTGATCACCCGGTAAGTAAGGGGGCTTATATTACTCACTGTATCAGGATAAATATGAGCTTAGGAAACACATTACTACATTTAGCTCTGTTTCCGGCTTTCTGTTGCGAATTTTCCGAGTATTATTTAACACTATGCAATTAGTGGTTCACTTTTCTCCAGTCACAGGGTGCCCTTCAAGGTAAATAGCGGTATTTCAAAATTAAAGTAGCTTTTTAAGTCAGTAAATAGAAATAAAAGAAACGTTTCGAGCAAATTAAGCCCCTACTTCCTAACTATAACGTAGCGAAATTAGCATTGCCGTAAGTGCAACAGCTGCGGAAATTTTGGGATGTACTCGGTTGGAGGACCATAATTTTTTTCTGTTGGTCGTAAAGAGGTCTTGGTGGACAATGTTTTACACACCACCACCTGTTCGTACACCGTTCATTTATACATTGCGAGGAAAACGTAACCCACACGTACTAAAAATAAAAATTCAGCTATGCAGTGTTAGCCTTCGTCTGCAAAACTGTTTCACGAATGACTCCTATACCCTGAACAGTGTCTTGTTCATGAAACCCGTCGTCGCTCTAGATAGAGTGGCACTGGATTGTCCTGTTATGACCTGTTTTTGGAATGCAGTTGGTAATCACTGATATCGAACTTGCGGTGTAACTCACCAGAAAAGGCTTTTCATTGCCATCTGATATGCCAATACTTGGCTATTTTAACTGGAGGATTCATTTCCAGAGCTTTTTTTATGTTCTTCTCAACAGAATATATGCACGCAGCAAAGAGGGGTTGATGTTTAGAGGAAAGAACAGCGCGCCTCTAACACTGAGCTAACGTTGCGCCAGCAGCAAGATGAAGCTCTGCCACGCAAATGCGGTGTCTGACATTCCATGCTGAAGTCTCATTTCATGCTCCACTGCTGGGCCTACAATTCGTCCAACTCTCCCGGGAGCTTGTCCCCAGCACACGTGCCTCTCTCCTTGCATTACGGGCTAGTGCAGGCTATAATTTCTTTTGATACGAGTGTTAAGTAAATTGTTCATTACTTCTCCTTTAAATTCCGTGAAAATATTGTCGTCGATGAGGCAGAGTAAACGCTCGGAAAAATTTACTGTTGGTAGTTACCGACACATGACGTGCTAAGCTGTTCTACAGCCATTTGTATACTCTTGTATGCTTAACAGCGCAGTTCAAAGGACGCTACTGCTAGCCTGTTTACCGCTTTGAAATGCAAATCATTCACGTATCATATCCTGTATGCGGTAAGTTTCATGCCATTTGCATGATTCATCAGTGTGTTACAGTTTCGACAAACAGTCCTGTAGTTAGAGTGCAAAAATCTCTGCGTGGAGATTGGTTGTTTAACAATGCACACATTGTATAAAACAATAAAAAACATTTTTTGAATGATTTAAAAATCTGTAAAATTCGGTGTGGCCTAGCGGCTCTAGGCGCTTCAGTCTGGAACCGCGCGACCGCTACGGTCGCAGGTTCGAATCATGCCTCGGGCATGGACGTGTGTGATGTCCTTAGGTTAGTTAGGTTTAAGTAGTTCTAAATTCTAGGGGACCGATGACCTCAGATATTAATTCCCATAGTGCTCAGAGCCATTTGATCCATTTTTTGTAAAATTAATAGTGTATCCTTGTTCAAATGTGTGTGAAATCTTATAAGACTTAACTGCTAAGGTCATCAGTCCCTTAGCTTGCTCACTATGTAACCTAAATTATCCTAAGGACAAACACACATACACCCATGCCCCAGGGAGGACTCGAACCTTCGCCGGAACCAATCGCACTAGTGTACCCTTGAATCAGTTTAAAAACCTTACGACTTGTGTACAAGAAGTTGTATGAAGTTCTGATTGAGAATTTTACACCTTTAGTGTTATAAGTCGACGTTAGAAAAACAACAGATTGTAAGGGGTGAGCAAAAAATTTCCGTTCGAAGGCCGTACAGTCGAAAATCGGTATGCCAGACACCCAAATTCTATGTGAGCATTGAGACAGTCATCCCACCGACGCGCCATGTTGAAGCTACCCGACTGGTGAAACACCAGGTACCGCAGTGTGAAGGAGTCTGTAACTGCCTGCTGGACATCCTCGTCAGACAGGAATCGTCGATCTTTCAGGGCCTTCTTTAAGGGACGGAAGGCGTGATAAATGCATGGGGAGAAATCATAACTATAGGACTGTTGTTCGAGTGTCTCCCACTTGATTTGGCTCGACTTCTGCGTTACGACATTTGCGATATGCAGACGTATGTTGTTATGAAGCAGCACCATCCATTGTCGCCCACCATTCCACAATCGACAGTCATCCTGTCCCATACACATTCTCCATTCCCCGTTGCATGTGCTTGTCCTTCGGCAGCCAAGAAAAGAATATCATGATGGTCCTGTTTAGAAGCATCTGATACCAATATCGCCTCGGAGAGAGCAATACAGGGTAGTCCATTGATCGTGACCGGGCCAAATATCTCACGAAATAAGCGTCAAACGAACAAACTACAAAGAACGATACTTGTCTAGCTTGAAGGGGGAAACCAGATGGCGCTATGATTGGCCCGCTAGATGGCACTGCCATAGGTCAAACGTATATAAACTGCGTTTTCTAAAATACGATCCCCCATTTTTATTACATATTCGTGTAGTATGTAAAGAAATATCAATGTTTTAGTTGGACCACTTCTTCCGCTTTGTGATAGATGACGCTGTAATAGTCACAAACATGACTAACAATTTTAGACGAACAGTTGGTAACAGGTAGGTTTTCTAATGAAAATACAGAAAGTAGGTACGTTTGAACATTTTATTTCGGTTGTTCCAATGTGATACATGTACGTTTGTGAACTTATCATTTCTGAGAACGCATGCTGTTACAGCGTGATAACCTGTAAATACCACATTAATGCAATAAATGTTCAGAATGATGTCCGTCAACCTCAAAGCATTTGGCAATACGTGTAACGATATTCCTCTCAATAGCGAGTACTTCGCCTTCCTTAATGTTCGCATATGCATTGACAATGCGCTGACGCTGTTGTCAGGTGTTGTCGGTGAATCACGATAGCAAATATCCTTCAAATTTCCTCACAGAAAGAAATCCAGGGACGTCAGATCCTGTGAACGTGCGGGCCATGGTGTAGCGCTTCGACGACCAATCCACCGGTCATGAAATATGCTATTCAATACCGCTTCAACAGCAAGCGAGCTATGTGCCGGACATCCATCATGTTGGAAGTACATCGCTATTCTGTCATGTAGTGAAACATCTTGTAGTAACATCGGTAGAACGTAGCGTAGGAAATCAGCATACATACCACCATTTACATTGCCATAGATAAAATGGGGGCCAATTATCCTTGCTCCCATAATGCCGCACCATACATTAATCCGCCAAGGTCGCTGATGTTCCACTTGTCACAGCCATCGCGGATTTTCCGTTTCCCAATATTCCATTTCATGCTGGTTTACGTTACCGCTTTTGGTGAATGATGCTTCGTCGCTAAACAGAACGCGTACAAAAAGTCTGTCATCGTCCCGTAATTTCTCTTGTGCCCAGTGGCAGAACTGTACACGACGTTCATAGTCGTCGCCATGCAATTCCTGGTGCATAGAAATATAGTACGGGTGCAATCGATGTTGATGATGATTTTTGAGATTCCCGATTCTCGCTCAGTTTGTCTGCTACTTATGTGCGGATTAGCCGCGACCTTGGGCATCATCATTTATTGCAGGTCGTGGTTGACGTTTCACATTTGGCTGAACACTTCCTGTTTCCTTAAATAACGTACCTATCCGGCGACCGGTCCGGACACTTGGATGATGTCGTCCAGGATGCCGAGCGGCATACATAGCACACGCCCATTGGGCATTTTGATTAGAATAGCCACACATCAAGACGATATCGACCTATTCCGCAATTGGTAAACGGTCCATTTTAACACGGGTAATGTATCACGAAGCAAATACCGTCGGCAATGGGGGAATGTTACGTGACAGCACGTGCTTATACATTTGTGACTATTACAGCGCCATGTATCACAAACCGAAAAAAGTGGTCCAACTAAAACATTCATATTTCCTTACGTACTACAAGAATATGTAATAAAAATGTGGGTTCCTATTTTAAGAAACGAAGTTGATATTCATTTGACCTATGTCAGCGCCATCCAGCGGGCCAACCACAGAGCCATCGGGTTTCCCCCTTCATGCTACACAAGTTTCGTTCTTTGTAGTTTTTTCGTTTGACGTTTATTTCGTGAGATATTTGGCCCCGTCACGATCAATGGACCACCCTGTATGTTGGCGCTTATGTATCTGCATACGAATCGCCTTGCAGCAACGCCCTCAAACGGATAGGTTTTTGATCGCCCCATATAGACTAGATAGGACACCTAATTAATTTTCTAAAGGAAAGCGAAAGAAATAGTGTGCACTTGATCCTACAGCCCCGGCTTTACAATGAGCAGTTTCCAGAAGCCACAGCAGATCATAACGAAGACTGAGAGTTGAGTAATTGAAATCTGGTCTCCACGATATTTTATTTTGCAACAACACATACCATGTATTCGTGAACATCGACAGAAGGCACTGTTAATTTATTAAATTTTACAATAACTTTATGTCTTATAAATTATAGAGTGCAGCAGTCAGTCGTAATTTTTAGATTTCATTACGCAAGTTCAGATTTCGGCTAGTAGCTAGCCATTCTCAATGCACTATTTTCTATTCTCAGTGCATGTTAGTCCCTGTTGTTCGTGCGTCAGGTACATTTCTTTGAATACTAGAACTGTGACTGACGCCCTAGCAACAGGGACTAACATGCACTGAGAATAGAAAATAGTGCATTGAGAATGGCTAGCTACTAGCCGAAATCTGGATTTGCGTAATAAAATCTAAAATAGGGCCACTGAATGCTGCACTCTATAATTTTTAAGTCACATAACCGTCGCTGAGTGCACCCACTTTCCAAATGGAAGGTAACCTGATAACTTTATGTAATGACAAACACAGTTAATTAGGTTTTCCAGCACTTGTGACTTTGGCTGAACAGAGCAAAAACCGGTAAGCCCAAACGTCTTGGAGTGAAGAAATTCTTTAACTTCCACGCCCATGTCTGCCGATAATACTAACTTCAAGAGTTGGCTGTAACAATGTGTACAAGTTATAGCCTTCAGACCATACTAGTTAAAACGCTTTACTAAAACAGTCGGCACACACGGATGAGGCAGAAAATGTTTATTATATCTCAGAAATTTCATATTTTGGTTACAAACTTCATCCAGCGAAGCCTCCTGAACAACGACGAAAATCTCCTACAAATATGGGTACCGTTTACATTTCTGAATATCAGCTAGACACCGAGAAACTCTTCACGAAATATTTACAGAAATGTTGGACGTTATTTCACTGAGCACATGTCATCAAACTTCTTTTTATTTCTAGATTTCTTTTGGAATACTACCAATACAGTCGTAAGATCAGATAGAAAGTGATTTAATTTCGTTCATCATATTAGATGATTCAGAAAAGTCTGCAACTGTGTCGTTCATAATTTCAATAATGAAAACTGTACCGGATAATTTTGAAGCTTGGTACAACGCTTTTAGAGATGCATTCTCATTTTCAAATGCATTTGTGTATTAGTTTACATGACTATGTTTGGTGATGTTTGCATACCCATCTGCCAATCTTGCGTCTTTTGCTGTTGGAAGGTATTGTCACCATTATAAGAAGATGACACAAAGGCAAATCAGCACTTACACTGTTTGTTAACAAAACATACTACAAAAATAATATAAAGCAATGAGTAAAGTATTCTCCCCATGCATATGCTTTCCATTTAGGTTATAATTACATTCATTGGAAGGTGATGTAAGCCAAGAAATATACTATGTGATCAAAAGTAACCGAACACCCCAAAAACATACGTTTCTCATATTAGGTGCATTGTGCTGCCACCTACTGCCAGGTACTGCATATCAGCGACGTCAGTAGTCATTAGACATCGTGAGAGAGCAGAATGGGGCGCTCCGCGTAACTCACGGACTTCGAACGTGGTCAGGTGATTGGGTGTCACTTGTGTCATATGTCTGTATGCGAGATTTCCACGCTCCTAAACATCCCTAGGTCCATTGTTTCCGATGTGATAGTGAAGTGGAAACGTGATGGGACACGTACAGCAACAAGAGCGTACAGGCCGACCTCGTCTGTTGACTGACGACCGCGGACAGATGAAGAGGGTCGTAATGTGTAATAGGCATACATGTATCCAGACCATCACACAGGAATTCCAGACTGCTTCAGGATCCACTGCAGGTATTATGACAGTTAGGCAGAAGGTGATAAAACTTTGATTTCATGGTCGAGCGGCTGCTCATAAGCCACACATCGTACCGGTAAATGCCAAACGACGCCTCGCTTGGGGTAAGGAGCGTAAACATTGGACCATTGAACAGTGGAAAAAAGTTGTGTGGAGTGACGAATCTCGGTACACAGTGTGACGATCCCATGGTAGGATGTGGGTATAGCGAATGCCCGGTGAACGTGATCTGCCAGAGTGTGTAGTGCCAACAGTAAAATTCGGAGGCGATGGCGTTGTGGTGTGGTCGTAATTTTATCGAGGGAGCTCGCTCCCCTCGTTGTTTGGCGTGTCATTATCACAGCTCAGGCCAACATTGACGTTTTAAGCCGGTTCTTCCTTCCTACTGTTGAAGAGCAATTCGGGGATGGCGATTGCGTCTTTCAACACGATCGAGCACCTGTCCATAATGCACGGCCTGTGGCGGGGTGGTTACACGACAATAACATCAATGGAATGGACTGGCCTGCATAGGGTTCTCACTTGAGACCTATAGAATATCTTTGGGATGTTTTGGAGCGCCGGCTTCGTGCCAGGCCTCACCGACCGACATCGTTACCTCTACTAAATGCAGCCTTCCGTGAAGAATGGGCTTCCATTTCCCAAGAAACCTTCCAGCACTTGATTGAACGTATGCCTGCGTGAGTGGAGGTTGTCATCAAGGCTAAGTGTGTGTCAACACCATATTGAATTCCAGCATTACCGATGGAGGGCGCCACGAACTTGTAAGCCTTTTTCAGCAAGGTGTCCGGATACTTTTGATCACGTAGTGTATTTCCTTCGAATGTTTTTGAATGTTTCCAGTTACGTCAAACGTCTTACAGAAATTTTCGACTGAAATGGGGACTCCCATTTGCTTCGTGAAAAATTATAAATAACGTATACAGCAGTTGCGGGTAGCTCAAATACTCATATGAATGCTGAACGTTGAATGAATGCTGAACGTTGAATGTATGCAAAACGACGAGAAAATGAAGTCAGTTCTGATTGTGTGTGTGTGGGGGGGGGGGGGGGGGGGCGAAGGAGGAGAGCAGAGGAACATTTAGAGCAATTGTACAATAAGCAAATAAACTACCTAACGAGACACATAGACTCTGTAAGCCGGCTAAATTGTCTCTCTGTGCTTCAAACGTTTGCTTCAAGAAACTTCCGCGGAAAAATGAGAATGATAGCAGGAAGTAAATAAATGGAAAAAACATTATAAAAAGCCTGTACAGAAGAGCTTGAAGCGAGCAAATTACAATGGATCCTAATGAAGAGTTCGTGGGACGGACTTTAAAGTTAGGGATGTTAAAGAAAGTGAAATAGCTGTATCAGACAAGCGGGAGGAACTCATTACTGTCCCATAATTGTCAGTTTCTTAAAAAAAGCCTAGTACGCAGTCCTTGTGAATACATTTATTGTGGACATTTTATTACTTTCATAATCCTTGTGTGTATGTGGTGGTTGGTTGTTTTTGAACTGACGTCGTTAGATGTCCCCAGCGGCTGGTCTTGTGATATTATTCTTATATCTACTTTATATAAAAACATTTTAAAACTGACATGAATATCTCATTTAAATGGATGCACTACTCGTAGCTTCTTTCGTGGATTTAACGACATATCGAATGTCCCACGCACAGTGACAGAACTTAAAAACTACGGACTGTTGTGATGAATGACGAAAATTCCGTTACCACTGAAAGCTTTTATGGGAATGTTGTCATAATAATGTGCAATCCCACATTTGCATGAATTACAGCACCGTTAAAAACTTTAAATTTTCTTTGTGAAAACTACAGCACCAACATAACTGACACTTACGACGTAGATTATATACATGTCAATACACAAATTGTGCAACTTCGGAGCAAGAAACCGACTTTGCGAATTCAGTACTATTTGAAGCCAACTAATGCTGCAATCAGAGACTCTGCAGGATAGGTGGGTATAAAAGTAACCGTGGGGAAAGTGTACCTATCAAGTTTTTAGGTCCCTAAAGCAGAATTTCACCATTCTGCCACCAGGCAGCGTATACCTCATCATTTCCTCACTTCTAGTCTGGAAACTCATTGTAGTAGGACGTTAACAGTTGTAGAAAATGCAATAAGCCACTTTTGTACGTTTTCGATGCAAAATTTGTATATTTTTGATAGACTATTAAGTGGACCTAAATCTACTTAAAAGTATAAAATCCGTGTACCGTAAATGGCGGCAATAAGCTTCCAATTTCTTTCTAGATCTCCACGACTTAAGTTGTTTGTGCTATTTTTAGGTTGCCGAAAAAGAAAAACCTAAATGGGATAAAAGTAGGTAGGTCTAACGCGGTAGAAGTTCGGAGAGAGTACTTTATTCCCATCAAGAAACTACTTTTGCGAATTTTACCCAGTAATCTGTATTTTGACTTGTGTATTTGTTTAGAGCTTATTGAAGCATTTTTTGATTGGTATTTATTCTTAGATGCTCATTATTCACCTTAGAGAAATTAAAACAATTTATTTCTGTAGTTTCCTTTTCGTTAGGAAATAGGTTTTAAAACACACGTCCCTCACAAACACACTTCAAATAAAATCTTGTCACCCATAGTGGCATTATTGTTTTTAAAAACGGATAGAAAATATCAATTAGACAGTCAGTAGCAGAGCTGCTCTACCATCAAGCTCTTGTCCTTAATGAAAGTGGGAGTTCAATACGGAAAACATACAAAACTATTCGGTTTTCAGAGTCTGCCTTAAGAAAATGTCTTAAAACCGGCTAAGCAGTTCGAGAGTTTCACAAAATCTATTTTACTGGAGGAAAAACACGCTGTAGTACAGCCCTGATTTTCCTTCAACAAATGTTTTTTCCGCCTCTCTTTCAACATCATAATGCCCTTCACTTTTTAAAGTCACCGAAAACTAAGGAGTGGCTAATACGTTTTTCCGTGTATTTATTTCTAATTCTTATCGTTTTCTTCAGTCATGGATAAAGGGACACTGCATACGCTTGCCCCTGGCCCCACAGCAAGAGCACTCAAACTATTTTTTAGGAAAACTTTTATTACTCCTCTAATAATAACTCGATTACAAAGAAACTCTTACAGAATGTTACCAAGATGTGACACTGGGTGTTTCAAGTGTAACTGATATAATTCTGCTGCAGGTTTTTTTTATATTTAACAAAACCAAAAAATGCGCACTTTCATCCCCTACTACACCACAGGATGTCCCATCTATCTTGACCATCCGAAACAACTTTTTGTACAACAACAAAAAAAAAGAATATATTAAGCAACTGATGTTTAACTACCAGTGATAAATTAAGCAGCATGATTCTCTTTCTTCTAAGTATGTTCGTTACGAAGATAAGGATAATACTGTTTTTTTTTTTTTAAAGTATCCTACACCTTTTATTCGGTAAATAACTTCCTCTCCTCAAGATCTGTTCGGAAACATGTCACGTATTCGTGTAAACACATCATTCAACTTCGCAACACAGAGAAACGAGGAATTTAATACCATATTGTAGTACTGTAATAGACTGTGAGAAAAAGCGGGTGGAACATTCAAAGTTGCTCAAAGTGGTGAGGTGAAAGAATTCATCGCTGCCCTAAGTATTGTTTACTGAAGTAAATTACTGGAAACCATGATATAGTCCCTCAAGTTCTCTGTTTTTGAAATATCGCGATAGACAACGTCTTTTGTACATTCCCAAAGAAAGAAGTCAGCAGTAATGAAGCTAGGAGTTCAGGCAGGTCCATGCACTGTTCCTCTACGACCAATCCATCTGGCAAGATACATTCGGTTGAGAAAATGATGTACACGCAAGGCATTACGAGCTGGTCAACCAATGTTTTGATGTATCATAAGCATTCTGGTTCTTAGCGACACTTCATCCAGAAGACGAGGAAGAACCAGTTTGAGAAAATTGCCATTTGGGTTATCATTGATGAAATAAAGGCTAATAATTGTAGCACCAAGCATCCTACATCATATATTAACTATCCATTGACGCTAACGCTCCACCTGCCTAAGCTATCACGGGTTTTCGGTGGACCAATAATGCCTGCTCTTCGTGTTTACCTTTTCTTTGTTTGAGAAGGGAAGCGAGGGTATGATGCTATGGTTCAAATGGCTCTGAGCACTATGGGACTCAACTGCTGAGGTCATCAGTTCCCTAGAACTTAGAACTACTTAAACATAACTAACCTAAGGACGTCACACACATCCATGCCCGAGGCGGGATTCGAACCTGCGACCGCAGCGATCTCGTGGTTCCAGACTGAAGCGCCTAGAACCGCTCGGCCACCCCGGCCGGCTATGATGCTATGCCCACTGACAAACCGTGCAGGATTTGGGAAATCATTCTTACGCAATTCCTGGAGTAACTATGCATGATACGAATGGACCTGGTAACGTATTAAAATACAATGCACATTGGTATTAAAAATGCCTATCTATTGTTCTACTTTTGTATGCTCACTTGTGGATTCACTGCAACAGACGTGAGAACACTAGCTTCGGCGGGTTCGCCTGTGAGAGTTCCACTACGACTGAGATATCTTCGACTGAAACTTCAAGTTTCCTGGAGATTCACAACAAGACAAGTAAACCTCCGTCTGCTTGGTGAGTCAGCTTACCGCACTCTGTCTAGTTCCTCTGCCTGAGAAGCATTACGCCTACCTTCAACCACAATAAAAGATAAGTAACGATGATTCCGTATTAATCACTGGCTGCCTTTACTGTGCATGAAATGTCGTTTAAGAGTACTGCAGTATTGTACTACATGTATCCAGATTATAAGTAAAAATACATTATTGCAATTTCTATTTTGCTAGCTCATATTCCCCATAATGAGTAGCATTCCTACCTTCTCTTCATTGGTATACATTGCACACACTCAAACCTTGAACTGATTACGGTTGACTGAATGACCGATGTGCATTTCCTCGTGTTTCCATTTGTTTTCTGTCAGCTCCAGCAAGTGGTCGTTTTACGTTGCCCAGGGTATCTATACTACTTGCTAGTACATTGGTCATTGTGTTACACCTTCCATAACGTCATGTCTACGTGAATGGTGCACTGTGATACGGTTGGAACAAGTGCTGATGAGACGAAGTGGATTACCGAGTGAAAAATACAGGATGATTTTTAAAGAACATGTACTGCTATTCGTGGTTTTGTGAAGACAAAGCTACAACAAGGGGAACAATGCAGGTTAATATCCCCCTGGCAGCTAACCATTTCCTGGGTATCCTTTTTTTTATTTTGAGCAACAATTATCATCCGGATTATTTTAGAATCTACTAAGCGGCGATTCCTGGAAGTCTGTAAAGACCAATTTGGTGAACAGCCTTATCTATCGTATGCAGTATGTTTAATATGGCAGGCGATCGTTAAGGTCATGGACATGCAGCTCGTCGAAGAATGCCTGAAGGATTGCGACATGTGACCATACGTTGCACGTGAAGTTTCCTGCACGAGAGTGTTCAGATGACGATCGATTTGGGTTAGTCGGTTCGAATGTTTTATCCAACGGCGCTGCAAGCAACACTCAAATAAATAACGATAATAAAATATTATCATTTCACATAACACTTTCACAGTATTTTTTTCCTTGTTTTTTTTCTTTTCTGGGAAACCATAATCACAAAGCTATGCACTGTATATTAATAACTCGTTGCCCTCTTTCTGAATTCAACACCTTTCGTTATAGAAGGATACTACCCCAATTTTACAATTTAACAAACATAAAGTTGCGGTAATCAAATTAGAAACTAAGCCTCACTGATATTGTGTGTAGTGCTTCATTATGAAATAATATGTGTGTATAGTGTGGGCAGTGTGTGCAGTAACGAAGTCAGAAATGAATGAGCACTATAAAGGGGTTCAACTTGTCATCAAATAAAGACATGCCTCTTATTGCACAGTAAGCTGAACCGAGCACACGTCGGCAATCTCTCCCTACCGGTGAGCGGTGCACATATAGCTGGCGGCCTCGCGCACTTAACTCCAACAAGAGGGAAATGCACATCATACTGATGTTATAACCCTAGGTGACACTGCAACAAGGATATGGAGTAGCTAGCATGTTCTTACATTATTCCTCTGAGGAGATGACAGCAAAATCTGTCATGATCGCTTGTCGTGACCCATTAACCATTCTTACCTGGATTTTGTTTTCGGTGTTTTACAGCAACCACTGAATTTGGCTGTTTACTCGATACGTAAAATACGGGAAGGTGGATAATATAAAAGTCATAATCATGCAGGCATATCTGATGGAAACTGATGTTCCCATATCGCACTCAAACACGGTCTAGTGTACAATTAATAGCACATTTCTAATTATCTTTCGTATTATGTAATCCTGTAATATACTCATTAAGTGCAATGAACTATCCTTACATATTTTAATCAATGTAACACAGATACGAATTACAAAAAACGGTTCAAATGGCTCTGAGCACTATGGGACGCAACTGCTGAGATCATCAGCCCCATAGAACTTGGAACTACTTAAACCTAACTAAGCTAAGGACATCACACACATCCATACCCGAGGCAGGATTCGAACCTGCGTCCGTAACGGTGGCGCGGTTCCAGAGTGAAGCACCTACAACCGCTCGGCCACACCGGCCGGCCCTAATTAGGGGGGACTGTAGTTCAAATCCCTGTCCAGCTATTCTGATTTATATTTTCCGTGGTTTTCCTAAGTCAGTGAAGGCGAATTCCTGGATGGTTCCTTTGAGGAGGACACAACTGCATTCCTTATTCACCCTTCCCCAAACGGAACTCGTATTCTGTCTCCAATGACCTTGTCCTTGACGGGACGTCAGACACTACACTATCTTTTTTTTCAGTCACAATTTTTAATGGAAAAAGACAAAGTGTGCATCAAGCCAACGGTTGTTTTAAACGTCTGAGTGATTTTCTTGGCGTAAGTCTGTTGGAGATTGTATTCGGTACCGAAAATCTTTGTAACTTTGACTTTCATTATGTACTGGAAGAAAGTTGTGCATTATCTAGAATTTCCTTAATTGAATATTTTGAAACATTTCGGAATAGTTGTGTACCCAAGTATTCCGTGAATCGTTTCAGCATAGAACTAGAGGTAACATTCCTTGTGTAGCTGACTGGCGTCGTTGTAAGACACGGCCGACTTCCTGCCCCATTCTTCTCCATCCCTCTCCATTCCGAGCTTGTGCTCCGTCTCTAACAATGTTAAACCCTAAACGTTGTTTCTTCTCGTTGCGAGAATATAAATGAGATGTTCGCACGTTAACGCTGTCGGTGCATGTAGAATTCTATTTCTACGTTCTCATGATTATGTATGAACTATACACACATTGTAAGCTAATCAATGGAGCACTTAATATAGAGGCTTTTAATTATAAATCTATTTCTTCAGTTTCTGAAATTAAATCCCAGTCACACAGCAACTGAGTAATCAGCGAGATTGTCTACTACACGAAGTCTTACACGGAGGCTATCCGGCAACTAAACTTTTCTAATTTTTTTATATCTATGATTCATGTAGTTCAGTACTAAATCATCGGTAGGTCGAAGCAGTTCAATGAAACTCCCAAAAATTCTCGATAAAGATCAACTTTAAGAATTCCCAGGGAATTTAATTCACCTAAGTTAAGATGATTTTACGACCGGCTGTGTAGCTCACCCTGTAGCGTCGGAGAATGGTAATCGAGTAACTAACGGATCGCTGGTTCGAATATAACTGTAGTCTATTTTTTGATTACATTTCGTTTCGTTCAGATCGGATATCTATTCATTTACATATGAAAATTTTCAAATATATTCTAATTAATACATATATAATCTCTTTTAATTCGTGTCTTCTTGTTCCTAATTGAATCGGTTAGTTGGAAAAATGCACGTGTCCCAGACAGTAAATTTTTCAGGATATATAGGAACCATTATACTACACGGCAGATTTAAGTAAGGTGTCGTGGAGTCTCCATGTAGCAATTGGCCCCGGGTGAAACAATTTACACCATTACAACATATTTTAACCATTTATTGTTGTCAGTAATCGAGGTTGAATGTACTGGAGATGGCCCCTTTTCGAAGCTGGTAATGCTGATGAGACAATTAGCGCTCTGTTTGCAGCCGAAGGATTGAATTTTGCAAGTTTTTTTTATTCATATTCATTATAGAAATAAGAGAGTATATTATGAGAAAACTGATTTATTCGCAATGTACCCTAAATACAACCAGACCGAATGTATAGCAAAGCAGACAGTGGTTGGTATGCTTCATCTTTATCTTGTCATGCCTTCGCTGGCCATTGGCATATACTCTAATGAAATGGCTTTTGCTTGTCAGGTATATATTAAAGTATTTTCTTTACATCATGTAGTGTCATCTTTTTTATTGAAACAGGTCCACTATACGCTTGTTTATATGGACATTGGTACTTTTCTTACTCAGTAGCCTTCTAACGACAACTTTAGTTGATACGTCAGTCTGTTATATGACACGATGCGAACACATATAAAAATTAATTTTCTCTTGTAAGTGTAATTTGAAAAAAAGTGGACTTTACCACTTATTCAACTCATCGATTCATTTACATATTGCACAGAAAACTTCAGTATGTAATCCAATTATTTGTTCTTAATTATCCGTATCTTATAAAAGACTGATAATAATTTGCAATGTTTCTTTTAATTTAAAAGTCTTTATTAGCAATCTTTTGTAAAATAACGATAACTGAACATTTATATTTTCAGTTCATGTGATACATAATTAGAAACAAGAAAATGTGTATTTTTCATAAAAAATGTTGATGAGATATGTGTTAATTTCCATTTATTTAATGAATTTTATATTTAAACAATGTAACTATCCGAAATGAATTAATCGGCGTTTGCAGAATGATATCTGAGCTCTAAATTTCAAGTACGATAAATGTAAGAAAATAAAATTTCGATTGCTGTGTGGCCTCATTGTTATCAGAATATTGGTACAACCACTTGTATGTCTCTGGGAAGGGGTATCAAAAGGACAATACTATGCTTCACAACGACAATAGGGGAAGTAACTGAAGTTCATAAATTTGCGCGTTAATAATCCTCCAATACTACTTCTATTGACGTTCTGACGTTTAGTGGCTGCATAAAAAGAAATCTCCATGCAAAAATGTCCTAGTTTTGCGTTATGTGGAACGGGCTACAACAGGTCTCAGGCAACAAGCTTCTGTGATTGTAATGATCGGCCAAGGCATACTAATGTAAGAATGAAAATGATGAAGCCTTGAATGCGTCAGCAGGAAAATAGGAAAATACTACTAAGTAAAATCGAAAACAAAACACAAGCGTGCTTCCACGACTGACCTGAGTCAGTAGTTTTGAAGATTAAAATTCAAAGCGAGTAGGTTGTTTGGTTTCTACCACAAGCGTAACAACTAATTAAAAGGCCCACAACGAATATGAGCCTGTAACACCAAGAAACCTGTTAAGCCCCATTACCATTCACATCCTTATGCGGTCGATGAGTAATGGCTAATCTGTATTCTAATACCTTTGGAATTGTAGCACCACAGAATTAAAGTGAAAATAATTTTTTCTCTGCGTAACGTATGCCTTCAGCTTTCAAACCTTCTCGACCGCAAGAAAATCAGGAACAATTTTTTTTCTGTAAATCGAAACGCTACTGTGGAAACAAGAAAAAGCCACACAAGGAGACATTTAGGCTTTGAAAAACACTACATTTAAGCAGGGATCATTTTACTTTAGATTATGTAGCACTAACATGATGCTTTAATCCTCTGTTAGGACCGCATCTTAGATAAAAAAATTTTAAGCGTCTCTTCAAAGTGGAACAGATGTTTCACTGCAATGCAATTAATATTGCCTCATCTTTTTTTTTGGGGGGGGGGGAGAAGGGGGGCGTCTGTAAACATTTGCTTCAATAAAATCTAAGTGACAGCTATTCATTAATCTTCAGACACCGATTTCTGAAATTGTGCTATTACCTTGGCTTCATGAAAACGAAGCTACTAGTTTTGTCCCCATGTAACAGTCATATCCAGAATTTTATAGCACCACATGTCATAATGTCGCATCTACTTGTCTGTTAAGTAATTGTGATATGCACAGAGAACTGAATTCCCTCGTCGTAGTATGAACTGGCAGAATAAAATGATTTAGACCCCTTAAATGCCCTCTTTCAATCGACTGTATGATACTGTGCAGGTGTAAGCCGTCGCCAGCACAACGGTGGGCGAAGATGTAGCGCAAAGATCGATAGCATGTGCTGGATCAAGCGCGCCTATCACAAGAGAGGCCAGAGACAAACTCGCAAGCAACACGCCGCCAACACTATCTCGACAGCATGTATTTAGGCCGCCGCCGCTGATCGGAGGACCTCACTGTTTCACTCAGTTTGGCGTCTGTTAGTTCATCACTGAGCAGGATCAGTTCACATCGCAGGTCACGACAGTAAATAGCGACCTGATTAGTGACTAAACTTTGTAATAGCAATATTTATGGTGTGCAAGAGGACTATAACGGATGCGCTTGTACCGCCAGACATGGACTCTATTAAAATTAAGTATCCAGTTCATGTAAATAAAGAACCGTATTAATCCACATGTGCATTTGTGTTGTAAAAAGAGGATATAGGCCACCCATAACAAGATCCTCTCACTTGCTTCCCTACAGATACACACTGAACTTGTTCATTTGACTTACATGTTACCGCACAGATGATAGGTAACTCTTGTTAATACTAGCTGATTAAGAGCAGCAACAGCATAATATGTGTAGGCTGTTTAAACTCTAACTTGCATACGAAAAGTAAATGAAAGATACCACCAAATGTTCAGGAGACAATGCTCACATGTAGCAGAAGAGACTGTTTTGCATGGACATGGGTAAATTCGTATTTTCCATGTTTTAACTCACTTTCTACTAACGCTAAGGACTCATTTGCCATATGAAACAGAACGTATTAGCGTATCAAATGAAACTTATTGGCTTCTTTAGAATATATTTCGTTATAGACTGCTAGGAAAACGTGGACCAATTCGTTGGGTTCCACATTCTCCAGACCTTAACTCACTAGGGGTGTGATGACATTTGAAAGTTCTTGTGTATCGAAACCCAGTGCGAGATGCAGAGAATCTTCGTGTCCCGGTTTTGGAGGAGTACGAAACAATACTCAGTACTACTAACACAGAGCATTGTATCTGGGATTCAGTATCAAGGCAGGATGATGATTGTTTCTATGCTAACGGAGGGCGTTTTGATCTTTTCATGTAAGAAAATATTTCGGTTAGGATACTGATACGTTGTCCCCCTGTGTGGTATCCATGGTTAATGTACTATGAATACCTGTAGGACATAAGTTGTAACGTGCAAATAAAGCACTTTCGGAACCAAGTACTGATAAGGTTTTCTTCTTCTTTGGGTAAGAAACGAGTATTGTAAGTTTATCCTACGCTATTGTAACAGCTTGTAATAGGTCAAGACCTTTTAACTCTCACTCTCTGATGATTCTTGGTAATGAGTTTGGGCGTTTAGCCATACAAGAAAGAATTAAATACAAAATTTAAAGAGATGGATAGAGTACTTTTTGTTTCTTAGCCACTAAGAAATAGTTCTATAGGCTTCAGAAAAAGTGGTGAGAGTCATTCGGTACTGAAAGATATTCATGGCACAATTAACAACTGTTTAATCTCGAACTAAAGTTAAATAGACAACTATGTGAAATAAGTTCATCTGAGCTATAAATCATTTTCTTCAAACGGCAGATCTGCCACTAACTATTTAAAATAGGATTCACTATAGTGTGCACTTCCTTCTTCATTACAAATTGCAAAGATTTCGATTTTGAGTCTCGGTCTGGCATACAGTTTTAATCTGCCATGAAGTTTCAAATCGCTAAAAGGTAAAAAATAAGATAGTAGCCCCTAACACAAGAATATTGATCAAGTCGATTATACACAAATGAATTGGAATTATTGCAAAACATAATTTTTCCAACAAACATCAAGTACCTTTCCTCTAATTGGCTAGCCCTTGTTTAACAAGAAAGACAGGCCACAGAAATCTGTACGATGAAATATCCAATATGGTCACTACAAAGCACTAACAAATTTAAGTAAGTGAAAGACTGAAGAAACGTTTTGGATGTGAATACTGACAGGAACTGGCTTTTCAAACATGGTACTCTGAAACTTTTTATGCACTCAATTACAGTACTTATTTTGATTGGTGATTCCTACAACTAATCTTACCCACACGGCTTCCTAATATTCCCTTACATGATACGGAGTAAGACTATAGAGCTAATAAACAATGTTATTAAATTCCTTCTGTGAGGAACGCTATGTAGCTGTATAAATCAAAAATACTTTTCTTTAACGTACCATCTTTTTGTATTTTTGTGTGATGAAGAATTCATCAGTGAATAAAACAAAATCAATAACGATACTCAGTGGCACCGAAAATCATTACTAACGCTTGTGATTATTCGCTTCAAAGTATCACGATGTGAATTTTGAAAAGACGTGAGACTGGAAATAATACAGTATAAAATCTCTCAACTAGGTTGACAAAGTTAAGCGTGATGAGTCGAAAATGTGAGGTAAGAATCAGCAACCCAGTTCTGCTATCTCTAGTTACTTTATTTATTTAGTTTCGATTAAATTTACTTATCACCTAGTGACCTAAAGAGTTCCTCTTTCTTTCACTGCCACTTCTAGTAGCATAAAATTATAAAACTCAACGAGGTATATAAAACTTAATTATTTTATCAAAAAATTATTCAGCAAAATGTGTAAAGAACCAACATCTAATATAGAAGTTGTTAGTGACACATCACAGGTTTTCAGACCCATGTTAAAATTTGTATCTAGTCATCTACGTAATTTCCATGAAGTAACACTTTTAATTGCGTTATTTAGAGTGCAGTATTAGCAGAAGAATGAGATTACTTTCGTAATATGAGAGTCCAGAAAAATTATAATTTCCGGAGCATGTTTTTCAATGTAACGACGAAGTATCGTGATTCGACTGAGGATAGAAATGACTGTGCGACTCAGAAATATTAAATCTCACATCCGTATTTATTAAATATATAGTGGATATTGTTGACAGCTGTATATCCAATTTACCACACATTGCCGAGAACTGGGACTTTGGGCCCATCTAAGCAGATTACAAGAAGGTGGGAAAATAACCTCGTACATTCCTTGTTCATCGGTATTACTACTGATTGCATCAGTGTTAGTAATAGTTTACTTATGTCTGTTTCTTTCGTGCTTTGTTTTATGTAAGATGGCACGGTTGCTCAGTGGGTAGTCTGCTAGTGGGAGAAGGGGTGTACAGACGTGTGTTTCTCATATGGGGCGCCGGCCGCGGTGGTCTCGCGGTTCTAGGCGCGCAGTCCGAAACCGTGCGACTGCTACGGCCGCAGGTTCGAATCCTGCCTCTGGCATGGATGTGTGTGATGTCCTTAAGTTAGTTAGGTTTAAGTAGTTCTAAGTTCTAGGGGACTGATGACCACCGCAGTTGAGTCCCATAGTGCTCAGAACCATTTGAACCATCTCATGTGGGGCGACATTAGTGTGCTCCGAGCAGCCTCGTGGCACAAGCAAGTAACTACGTAACAGATGGTATCACGAAGATTCGCTCTAGTGATGAGCAACTGAAATTTCTCGATGTTAAAACATGGTTGCTATAGACGTTAGGATTAGTAAAAAATGAAATCATGCGCTTTCAGTATGATGTTCTAACCAACCTTCTGTACGTTTCATTACATGGAGAGAGTTAAGTAACGATAACACACGTGTGCTAAGGAATATGTCAGTCAAAGTTCACAAAATATCGTTAGAAATTAAGAACTAAACTATCAGTAAAACGTTATGGAATGATCATATAAAGTTGATCGTCGGTAAAGCAGATGCCAGACTGAGATTCATTGGAAGAATCCTAAGGAAATGCAATCCGACAACAAAGGAAGTAGGTTACAGTACGCTTGTTCGCCCAATGCTTGAATACTGCTCAGCAGTGTGGGATCCGCACGAGGTAGGGTTGATAGAAGAGATAGAGAAGATCCAACGGAGAGCAGCGCGCTTCGTTACAGGACCATTTAGTAATTGCGAAAGCGTTACGGAGATGATAGATAAACTCCAGTGGAAGACTCTGCAGGAGAGACGCTCAGTAGCTCGGTACGGGCTTTTGTTAAAGTTTCGAGAACATACCTTCACCGAAGAGTCAAGCAGTATATTGCTCCCTCCTACGTATATCTCGCGAAGAAACCATGAGGATAAAATCAGAGAGATTAGAGCCCACACAGAAGCATACCGACAATCCTTCTTTCCACGTACAATACGAGACTGGAATAGAAGGGAGAACCGATAGAGGTACTCAGGGTACCCTCCGCCACACACCGTCAGGTGGCTTGCGGAGTACGGATGTAGATGTAGATGTAGATCGGAAAGTAGCAAAGTGTACCAAATCGAGCAGGAGCAATGGCACAACAACCGCTGTTTCATGTACACGGTGGAGGACCTAAGAATCATGTTTTGACCGCAGGCGGCTTTTGAGGTCTTACTGTTTGCGATGGTCAGTCGCAAAACTGCGTGGCCAATGCCCAAAGGTGAATTATGCGGTTCTAGGCGCTACAGTCTGGAACCGCGGGACCGCTACGGTCGCAAGTTCAAATCGTGCCTCGAGCATGGATGTGTGTGATGTCCTTACGTTAGTTAGGTTTACGTAGTTCTAAGTTCTAGGAGACTGATGACCTCAGACGTTAAGTCCCATAGTGGTCAGAGCCATTTGAACCATTTTTTGAATTATGAGGGGAACCGCAACTCTTGTACACAGTGTCCACCACAAGTCGCCATTATCGCTTAACGCATGCAACCAAAGCCTGTGGCCTAGATCCAAGCGATGCCGTAACTCTGGAAAATGTGTCTACACCACGAGTACATAGCAAACTCAAGAACTGGACGCATACGTATCTAGTAACACAGTCGCTTCGCAGAGGATGCCGGACCACAGGAACCAGCTGATATATAAATACCGTAGTTTCCACAACTCCCAGCAACTCCGCTTTTGCTACCTGAGACTCTCTGGCCACTCCTCCCCCTCTACCCTCGCCGCTAACTTTACCCATATTATCATGCAACTTAATCCTGCAATATACGTAACGAGAGAAGGAACCCATGCAACTTCACTGCCACGATAAACTTGTTCTCACACGAACCCAATTGTTGCAACATGTGAACTAGATGTCCATAAACACTCCCTAGGAAATCAGTCAAAACCATAGGTTGGAACCTCAATGAGAAGCGGACGATAAAGACTGAGAGCGCAAAATGTTGCTAAGTCTAAGAGCTACCAAGGAGACACGGAACTGAAGGCCGCACCAACCCGTATTTATCAACTCGTTACTTTTCAGTGGAGAACTCACACTGCCCAGAAAGCACATTTACGCAAGCGTCTCAAACCGAACATTATAATTCTAAGTTCATTTGGTCAGGAGGAAATTAGAAATAACATTTTATTGATGCTACATTAGAGATCTGCTAGTTTAAAGCCGAATCGTTGTTCTCTGATACTAAAATACTAAATTTTGAACAATATAGTAATATTGGCAGCAGACGTTGGCGTTGCCTTACTTCAGTCTCATATGAAATGAATCGGTAATAACTATAGGCAGTCAAGCAGGCACCGCCGCATCGTTCAGGCAGGACATAGCATGCACGCAGCTGTAGCTTCACCAGTCGGGCCGAGGAACTGCCCTTCAAATTAATGGAAGATGGAAGGAAGAGTGGGTTCAATACTCCGTTAACACCGAGGTCATTATAGACGGAGACAAGTTCAGATTGTGTCAAGGATGGGGAAAGAAATCGGCCATGCCCTTTCAAAGGAACCATCCCGGAATTTGCCTGGAGCGATTTATGGAAATCACGGAAAACGTAAATCAGGATAGCCGGACGTGGGTTTGAACCGTCGTCCTCGCGAATGCGAGTCCAGTGTGCTAAACACTGGGCCACCCCGCTCGGTTCAAATGAATCATCTAGTCCTCACTACTATGTAAGCTCCCTCAGGATACACCGCCCGTACAGCACGAGGCGAGTTTGATAGAGAAGGCCTTACATCGTTAATTGAAAACCTACGTACGCTGATCGCGTTTTTCCGTTGTTTCAATTGTGTCCTGATCGTCGGAACCCAGCTATTTACTTTTAATTATTTTGGCGAATTAGAGATTTTCCCAGATAACATTTTACTGACGCGTGGAAATACGTCCAACCACTTCCCCTTCCTACATTTTTGTTATCCTTGCAGTGGTGTCGAAATTGTATAGAATATATGTCCAAATGGTTCGTCGTCTAACCAAATACTGGCTGGAGACTTTCCCTAAAATTACAGCTTACCACATGTTATTCCATCACTTGCCGTACTGGGTTTATCGTGGACGTGGATTTTAGTGTCTGAATCGTAAGTTCATAGCAGGTGTCACCCATGATAATTTTAAAGTATTATGTCATTACGAAAGCCCATTGGTCAAACAAAACCAAGGAAAATTATTTCTCAGCTGTGTGACAGATTTATGTGATTATGACAACGTGCTGAGTGATGCTGCTATTATCCAAAGCAAAGAAGCAGCTGATAGTGACTAGAACACGCTAAACAGGTGGTCACCAAGAGATTCCACCCGTCGATTATTGTAGTCCACGTCCACTCATAAAAATTCAAGAATTTCGACGTGTTGCTATCCAGATCATACAAATTTTACAGGTCGAAGAAGGGAAAATGTATACAACGGTTCATCAATCTATATTTACTAACTGACTTACCAGCTGGTGAAGTCTACATTTTGATTGCTACTGATATTCGAAATCCCTTTGGTACTTTACAGCAAAACCAACAATTCATTACGCATTTTGCGACTGAGGAATTACTCAAAGAAACGAAATAAAAGTGAGAAATAAAGAGTCAAGCTATATTGCTGTATGTCCACAGCTCGTGATCGTGTGGTAGCATTCTCGCTTTCCGCGCCCGGGTTCCCGGGTTCGATTCCCGGCGGGGTCAGTGATTTTCTCTGCTTCGCGATTACTGGGTGTTGTGTGATGTCCTTAGGTTAGTTAGGTTTAAGTAGTTCTAAGTTCTAGAGGACTGATGGCCATAGATGTTAAGTCCCATAGTGCTCAGAACCATTTGAACAATTTTTTATACTGATGTATGCTTCAATGTTTACGGTGCCACTTTAGTCAGTTAATCATAATCAGGGACTTTCACGGCGGTCTAGCCCAGATATCGTAATGTCTTGGGATCGAAACCCGGACAGAATTCGAAATTTTTTATCCTTCCTTTGCGCTGGATTTCACCTCTTAACAACGTGAAGACATGCCAAGAAAGACACGTGGTTCGCTTTGCAAACAGGCGGCTACACATCCCTCTTTAAGGACTACGAACCAATAATGCCATACGAATTTGTTTTACATATGTCAGCATAGCTTAATTTTTGACAATGATTTAATTTTTTTTAGATCTTTAGGAAGATGCTGAATCCCTTATTTCGAAACATCATTCTTCTAAATTGTTATCTCCTTTGAAAAAACTTATATCGTATTTCTCATCGCTCACCAAGTTTTCTCTCTCTCTTTTTAATTCTATGATGCTAAGTTGCTTATCTGTGAGGAAAATCCTTCAGTAGTGTACTATCGCTTCCTGCTAGCGGAGTTCCATTAATTTCATATTCTTATTGAAACTTCCCATATGTTCCTCATTAAGAGTAATATTATCTTTACACCTACATCAACTCTCCTCTAGTTACCTGACGGGGTGCGGGGTAGGGTAGATCCTATTTCTGATATCACTAATTGGTCCCATCTACCCTGTTCCACTCGTGAATGGCACGTGGAAAGAATGATTGCCGGCAAGTTTCAGTATTAGCTCCAATTTCTCGAATTTTTTCATCTTGCTCATTTCGCGAGAGGTATGTAGGAGGAAGGAATATGTTGTCCACCTCTTTCACGGAAGTACTCTCTCGACAGGGTAGCGCTCGAGACAGGACTGGAAAATATGAAGTTAAAATTAAGTGAATAATCTAAATATCGTCAATTTATCTTGCAATGTGCACTCAGCGTTGGAGTGCTCATAAATTCTATGAAATATCGTGGTAAATGCTTAGTTACCTCTTTGTGCCTCTTTCTAGCTACCTCTTCTCAGGTATCAAATATGTCAGATCCAAAACGCTATCGAATGTATGATCCAATAAAAATTGCCTTTTTTACTGTAATTTTTATTTAGGTTAGAAAGTTACAAAACTATTTAACACAGTTACTGCCCTATACCGCAGTCTTTACGTTTAGTATCATGAACCACAGCTTTAGATTTCCTGAATATTCTCCTAGTTAAACCACGCAATAAGATGTTTTCATGTTATGGACCACATTTACACATCAGTACCTATTTAAAAATGATTTTATTTGAAGAGTTAACAATAATTAACGAAATTTTTTAAATTTTTTTTTTTTTTTTGCACGGTGGAGAGTCCCCACCTCCAATTCCGTGTAGCAGGCGTTATGGAATTGCTAGAGTTAATTATAATGCTGCGACGATTACTTTGAATAGTCCAGAGCAGATATCATCTGATATGCTTGCCACATCCGTGCTTTAGCTCCGTCTTTAACACACCGACTGAGGCAAGCGTGGTGATGGATGCTTTATCGCCAGGCGGGCGGACACAACCGCGTCAGGCGTGAGTGAGGCTCAGCTGTGGACGTCGGCCGCCTCCCAGCACTCGGCGTGTTAATGGATTCATCGCCAACAGGGTATGAGAGCCTCATCTTTCTTTTAATATTAAAAGCCGTTTTAGCTGCAGAATTATTTACATTGTCGGTGACTTTAGAAAGTATCCTGTGCCGTTAGGTCACTTGAGGCTGTTCACGATTTCCGCAGGGACCCGGGCAAACGCCAATATTTTTATCGATATTCCTCTGTTTACGGTTTTCTCTTTCCTAACTCACTAAATGTTCCTAGCAGAACAATTCAAGTTAATGTCAGTATCCACATTCATGAATTTTGAAGACTCGGTTTTACATATTTCCTTTGTACCATGTTCTACTAATATTTATGAAATTATACTCTGTATTATATAGTACTGAATGAAATAGTTTAATATAATATGGAAAATTTGCCAAATAACAACCCAAAGTTTTTGTGAAATTTAGTCTGTAAGCCCTTCTGTTGGACCATCACCACTAGACTAAAACATTTTGCTATCGTTAAAAAAAATTAATAAATAAAAATTTCTGCTTATTAGTGAAATGTGGGAATTATTCATAAATCCCATGAACAGGATCAGAACCAATGAATAAACCTTTGAAATACAATGAGGGCGTGCTAAGAAGTAATGTGTCCGAAATTTTAATATGAAAATTCTTTAAGCTTTTAAAAGCTATACCAGTTAAGGGCCATTCCCCTCCATTAACCACGCCGCTTTCAAAACCAGGTATCACGCGTGTGTAGCACCTTTCTTGTTCTGATCACCATAGGGACTGGATTAGCATGAAAAACGAGCACTACCAGGAAAAGAACAAAAAGATACGTAATTACATCTAACCTGCCACATTATGATATTGAAGCCAATAAAGTTTGTCTGCTCCACTCTTCTGTATCATTATAAATGTGTGACATCGTAATGCACGTTAAAAAAAACGAAAAAAAACGAAAGCTGCTGTAGTTTAAGAACGTCACAACTTTTTCTTTGTGTACTCCAAAGCATAACCCCAATCAACATTTCAAAACACATGTGAGTCGCTATCTATGACCTATCTATGTCGATGTAACCTATAATTATACATCACTTGGATGAAGCGGTTCGGGAATGTATTTGGATTTTCAGGTACTTTTGTCAATGATGTGCAACATATATTTATTTACCAATCAGAAATATTCTCATGAGGAGTGAGAAGGATTTCATGATTCTCAGACTGTAGGGGAAATAAATCCAGAGGGGAGCGAAGTTGAAGAAGTTTGTTGACAGGAGTGAGACTAAGTTGCAACGTTACAGACTGATGCCTTTATCTCTAAACTTAGAAACTACCATGGATGTGTGACACATTTATCATATGATCACGACGACTCGTGCTGTCATGATTCCAATAAAATTAGGAAACTTATCGACTCTACAGACAGTAATTTCGTAATGTGATTGGTTGGTTCGTGATTTTTTCGGTTTGTATTAAGTGGTGCTCTGACGCTATAACAGATATCACGACATCTAGAAGTATGTCACCACGCCACGACCTTTACGTTAATATGCTATGGTAAAATACCCCTGATCAACCGTTATGACCGATCTAATGTATAATTATTAATCATTTGCAAACCGCGTTCTGGGAAATGATTCAGACTTTCAGCTGCTTTTTTCGTTGTGCATTACGTAAAAGTATTTTAGGTTAGAAGATTTATTATTCAGCCTGAAACCCTTCCCAAGTTGTATTTAGAGATATGGTATGTTAAAGGAAAGAGATCCCAGCAGACTGCAAGGAAGGGAAATCGTTACATGCAAGGATTACAGATACGTTTCGAACAAGGTTTCACATTTACCACATCACAAGACTACAAAAGAAATTTAGTAATGTCCTATATACAGACTTTCTGTTGGCATTATAACGCACTAAGCATGACTCTTGTATTAGCCGAATTGTGCTCCATATTTAATGGCACTGTCGTATACAGGACGTTGGCAAGTCTCAAAACGTTGCATCAGAGAGAGGAGAGAGAAGGTTTCATGGTTAAACTTTAACGTCCAACACTTTATACTTGGTTAGGGTATTGTATCGAGTACATGTAGGAGAGTACTTCTTATTTATAACCGACTTGTTTAATGCAAGATATCGACATATTTTTTAATAAGATGGTGTGGGCAAATCCAGCAGCTCACAGGCTGGATTGGCGACGTAGATGAGCCGTGCAATAAAAATAATTTCTGAACGTGTTTCAGATCGCCTCCATTTGGTGGCTGATTCGGAGAGCACACAGGCCTTCCCAATTTCATGCATAGGTACTGCAATAGCGCGGTCGTCTTTGTACACTATGTGATAAAAAGTATCAGGACACCTGGCTGAAAATGACTTACAAGTCCTTCATCAGTAATGCTGGAATTAAGAATGGTGTTGGCACACCCTTAGCCTTGATGACAGCTTCCACTCTCGCAGGCATACGTTCAATCAGGTGCTGGAAGGTTTCTTGGGGAATGGCAGCCCATTCTTCACGGAGTGCTGCCCTGAGGAGAGGTATCGATGTCGTACGGTGAGGCCTGGCACGAAGTCGGCGCTCCAAAACATCCCAAATATATTCTACAGGCCAGTCTATTGCTTGGATGCTACTGCCATGTAACCATTCCGCCACAGGCCATGCATTATGAACAGGCGCTCGATCGTGTTGAAAGATGCAATCGCCATCCCCGAATTGCTCGTCAACAGTAGGAAGCAAGAAGGTGCTTAAAACATCAATTTAGGCCTGTGCTGTGATAGTGCCACGCAAAACAAAAAGGGGTGCAAGCCATGAAAAACACGACCACACCATAACACCACCGTGTTTACTGTTGGCACTACACACGCTGGCAGGTGACGTTCATTGGGCGTTTACCATGCCCACGTCCTGTCATCGGATTGCCATATTGTGTACCGTGATTCGTCACTACACGCAACGTTTTTCCATTGTTCAATCGTCCCATGTTTAGGCTCCTTACCCCAAGTGAGGGGTCGTTTGGCTTTTTCCGGCGTGATTTGTGGCTTGTGAGCAGCCGCTCGTCTATTAAATCGAAATTTTCTCACCTCCCGCCTAACTTTCATAGTACTTGCAGTGGATTCTGATGCAGTTTGGAATTCCTGTGTGATGGGCTGGATAGATGTGTGCCTATTACATATTATGACCCTATTCAACAGTCGGCTGTCTCTGTCAGTCATTAGACTAGGTCGACCTGTACACTTTTGTGTTGTACGTATCCCTTCACATTTCCACTTCACTATCACATCGGAAACAGTGGACATAGGGATGTGTAGGAGTGTCTGAATCTCGCGTGTAGACAATTGGCATCCAATCACCTGACCACGTTCGAAGTCCGTGAGATCCGCGGAGCGCCCCAATCTGCTCTCTCACCGTGGGTAATGACTACTAAGGTCGCTGATTGGAGTGCCTGCCAGTAGGTGGCAGTACAATGCACCTAATATGAAAAACGTATGTTTGTGGGGGTGTCCGGATACTTTTGATCACATAGTGTAGGCGCAGTGTGCGTTACCTGGCGAAGGCAGGTGCATTTTTCGTGTCGTCAAAGGGATTCTTGTGTTAACCAGAGTGACACACAACTCAGTGATTCCCCATTTATGAGTTTTGCCTAGCTACATGGCGAACATAGACGTGAGTTGGGCTTCTCTCTCAGAAAAGGGTAATTGGCATGGTGGGCATGGTGGGGTGCCGCAGCATCACATGCCTGCCCTCGCACTTGGTGAGTAGCTTAGCTGAACAAGTCCCAAACATGGCGATGAATATCCACGTGTTTTCTTGACAAAGAGGGACATAGTCATTGATTCAAATGGCTCTAAGCACTATGGGACTTAACATCTGAGGTCATCAGTCCCCTAGAACATAGAACTACTCAAACCTAACTAACCTAAGGACATCACACACATCAATGCCCGAGGCAGGATTAGAACCTGCGACCGTAGAAGCAGCGCAGTTCCGGACTGAAGGGCCTAGAACCGTTCGATCACAGCGGCCGGCCATAGTCTCTGAAATAATGTAAGTAGCGATTGGTGTCTTCCGTATGCCAATTTTTTTATAACACTGTGGAATTGCAGGGATACTGCAGGCTTGGTACTTTGCAAGTCTTTATTGGCCGTTAAATAAAGCATTACGTACTTCATTACATAATGAAGCATCTCACATGTATTTTGAAATGTTGTTTGGGGGTCTCTGTAGTGCACAAAGAAAGCGTTGTGACCCCCTCATATTATAGAAGTTCTCTTTTTTTTAAGACACACTACGATGTCACACACTAATAATGATATAAGAGTGATGTAGCCAGACTGTTTCAAAATCATACTGTCTCAGGTTAGATGCAATTACGTTCCTTTTCATTCTCCCCAGTTATGCCAGTTACGAACATTGATGTCGATCAGTCTCACGTTAAATTATAGCTTTTCGTCTAGCTTTGGTAGTTTACATTTATTTTATAGCTACACACTCAGCTAGAACATCAGCAGGCACAGTAAAAACTGTAGTTTATCACACAGTTTTAATGGGACAAAAAGGAGTTTATACTTCATTTTCTTTCGTGTACCCACCGTTTCCATATCTTTACGTCTTCTTTCGTCGTTCTATTTTTGTGTCTTATGCCTTTCTTCCTTTAACTTCAGTTCTCCTTATTTGAGGTAGCATTATGTATTAAAACTATCACTATTTAACTGCTACTCAGCTATTCAGCTGTTATCGTTTTGAACCGCCTCCGTGTTTATCTCCCTACTTCAGATACGTTTTTGTAATAATCGTATTTGTAGAATGGGGGTTACATAGCTGGTATTTGCGTCCATCGTGATAATTCTTTTATGGGCATTAAACCACGGTTAAAAACATATTCCTCTGCCTAGCGTTTCGTCTTTCAATGATGGAGACATCATCTGAGTCGATAAACATTCACATAGCAGTAGTACATTTAAACAAACTCATCAAGCCGAACTGAACAAACACTTCGGCTTACTGGGCTTTCTTAAATATTCTACTGCGGTCTGAATCTTTATAGCCTCTGATGTGCACAGCACTGGAAGACAATAATAACTAATCTTTTTATACTTGTCCATCACTTAATCACACATATGTTCAACGTTTTGATAACATATGAAACAACACACAACGGTTATGAGAGAGGGATGAAAATCAAGTACACATGACATTGCCCAGATTTCGTTGAAAAACCTCTTAGTATTGGAAAATTGTTTACTGGACACTTTAAGTTTGACACACTGGAAGTGAGAAAATGGGAGGGTAGTGGGATTAATACTTTACGGTATAACCCACTGAATGGAGAGGGCAATATTAATAATAACAATCTCTAACCGTTTGTAGGTACCACATACGGGCAGAGGTGTATGGTTCAAATGGCTCTGAGCACTATGGGACTTAACTTCTGATGTCATCACTGCCCTAGAACTTAGAACTACTTAAACCTAACTAGCCTAAGGACGTGACAAACATCCATTCCCGAGGCAGGATTCGAACATGCGGCCGTAGCGGTCGCACGGTTCCAGACTGTAGCGCCTAGAACCGCTCGGCCACTCTGGCCGGCCCTAGTCATACATCTTTGGGCAAAATGTATCACAGTGAAGGTGAGGGTACTTGACAACGACTATCATTATAACCGTGTTTCACGGGGTCCCGGGTTCGATACCCGGCGGGGTCAGGGATTTTCACCTGCCTCGAAATGACTGGGTGTTCGTGTAATCCTCATCATTTCATCATCATTCCTAAAATGTGGCAAGATAGGACTGAGCAAAGGTTGGGAAATTGTACGGACGCTGATAACCGCGCAGTTGAGCGCCCCACAAACCAAACATCATCATCATCATATTACTATGTTTCACGGGACGTCTATTATTATTACCATGTTTGACGATCAGAGTTTAATTTTTTCGAGGTGATAATTTAAACTTCAGGGACACTCTTTTCGTTGAAATGATGTACTTTTCTTCGTGTGGAAAACCCGTCTAGAATTGAAGACTAGCGCATCGGGAGCCCGTGGCTCGGCGTTAAGAGGACATGCAGGCTCACCCGTGCGGGAAGGAGAGCGGTACTGAGTGGACGACCCGCAGTGGTTCCTTCATCATGCGGCTCAGGTTGAAACCGGGAATCAGCTCCTTCTTGCGTGCCGAACGGCGGCGCGCATGGGTGGTGAAGACGCGCCGCAGCCGACCCTCGGTGGACGTCGATCCGGAGGCCGCGGAAGAAGCTGCTGCCGCACCGCCCTCCGTGAGGTCCAGGGACGACCCCGACTTGCACAGCGGCATTGCACTCTTAAGGAACATGGCTGCGCTGCACAGCGATGTTCACTGCATCCGCACTCTCTCTACTAAAAGAGAGACCAACAATGAAAGGTGCGTTAGGCAGGCACCACGCAACAGCAACGGCAGTTCAGCTGCTTCCGGCAGGTCACAACAGTAACTATTCACTGTAGATGATACTTAATTTTGGACGTCAACACATTGCTTCCCTTGGCTTTAGCTTATTCTAGGTACTATTAAGTTTCAGAAATTGGTGTCATCATAATCCCGTTTATTGCTACATCACGAAATACTCTGAAACATTATTGAACCGAGGTACTCAGCAAATTATAGGGCCAAGCGGCGCAGTGGTAAAACACTGGACTCGTATTTGGTAGGACAGAAGTTCAAATCACCTACCTGCCACACAGATTTTACTGTTCCTAAGTTGCTAGTGCCTCTAAACAGGGACAGCCAATTTATTACCTAGTACTTTAAAATCTAAGAGCGTCAGCCTCAAAATCAGAAAAAGATTTTTGAAATCACATGTGTGGAGTATGGCATGGTATGGGTGTGAAACATGGACTCTCGGGACAGAGGAAGACCAAAAGCTAAATTCTTTTGAAATGTGGTGCTATAGACGTATGCTCAAAATAAAATGTATCGACAAGGTCGCAAACGAAGTGGTTCGGGAAAGAGCAGGTGAGAAGAGAAGCTTATGGAGTTTCATTGTTAAAAGAAGAATGCAATTTACATGGCATCTATGAAGACATAAAGGACTCCTGAACTCAATCATAGAGGGATATGTTGAGGGGAAAAAGACCAAGAGGAAGACCACGGCTGAGGTACATGGATCAAATCGTGGAAGATGTGGGATGTAACCACCTATAAAGAAATGAAGAGAACAGCTGAAACGCGCACAGAATGGAGACAAGCTGCCATTGTAGCTGTTGCAAACCAATCCTTGGATTGACCACTACAGAAGAGAAGACTTTTCTAATACCAGCTATACGGGACGCAAGGGCGTCAGTGCAGGTATTTTTATATGTGGTACCTTACTATGTAAACACATCAGTGTGCTGGTTGTTTTCCTCTCTGCATCAGTCTTCCCACAAACATGTTGCAAACTTTACGACCTTGTGTTTTCTGCACGGTCGTAACCTCACTACACCTGTCGGTACAGACTAACCATTCTGCGTCCACACGTTGGCATTTAAACCACCTGACCTGCTGCCCAGGGGAAAGCAAGCTCCTGACGTACATACTTGGAGATACTAACCAACATAAAAACATACGACCTGTAATACCTGTAATTATTAGTCTGTAAATGACGTAAACACTGACGTAATGTTGTTCAGTACACCGTTCTCAGTCATCAACATAAATATCTGTACTTACACCCTTTAAATCCAGCATGTAAGAGGCAGCCAAATGGAAACGAGACGGATTGAAAAGAGTACTTAAACTGCTTATTACTTCTAAAGAAATTGCCATAATTATTAATAAATGTAGCACACTGTGAGACAAGACAACCAATGCGTTCTTGAAAAAAATATTTGTGACTGCCTAAGCGACCATGATTGTACCTAGATGAGTACCTTATTATTCGATACAAATCGACGGCCCCGAATATCTTTCTTCAGGCGCGCCCACGTGTTGTCAGGGTTGTTTCGCTGGAAAGCCCTTACACATCTCCCATACAGTCCTCATCTTTTCCCATGAAATTTTCATATTTTTGGAGTCCTGGGGAGAGATTTCGTGGCGGTCGATTTGCTTCGGGCGAAGAGGTGCACGCCTGGATACAATCATGGTTCCGTAGCTATCTGCAGACATTTCTCCATGACATTACTGACCTTTTTATGTCACAGTAGGATAAATGTGTTAATAGTTAAGTCGATTACTTTTGAAATAATGAACAGTTTAGTGACTTTCTTTCCATCTGTCTCGTTTTCAATTGGCTGCCACATACAGCAAATATCGACAGTATGGCAACAGCAGCAACAATTCAGAAATTCTCGTGCTTTTTGTTCTGGTGAGAACAAAGCGTGTTAGCATCATTTTATATTCAGGTTTACTACTACTCAATAATGGTTACATATTTTCATTATACAGCATGGTTTAGGATAAGAGGGACCAGCTCAAGAAGACGATACCACAGTGACTATGGAATAAATAGTGTCTAATGTACAGCGTCTTTTGAAGAGAACAAAGGTAAAACATGCAATTATGAAGTTTCTCATCAAGTTAGTATCTGTTTCATTAGGTTTCTTACGTCGCCCATAGTTTACAACAGCAAATCTGATTTTGGAGGAGTAATTTCTTAAAGATACGTTGTAACTGTTTCTTTGAACCCATTTTCTCCATACTTTCTTACATATATCCCACTACAGCATTATTATTAGAAAAATGAAAATATGTATGTCATGTTCAAATAAATACCCTGTGTGACAGTAAAAATGTAATGATGAGGTTTATACACCCACGAGACTCCATTCGAAAAAAGAGGCGTTTAAATCCCTGCTCCATGATCCAGATTTAGGTTTTCCATATTTTCATAAAACTATTAGGTAAATACTGTGAAGGGCACATGACGGATTTTCTACTGCATCATTGTTTTTCCGAGCATATGCTCTGTCCCAACAGATGTTGTTGTACACCGGACATTCATGCCTCATGTGCAAAAATCAAATACTAAATTTAATATTTCCTTCAGAACATTTCAAAATCAAAGCTCTAACATTAATTTAGGTCTACCACTGAACTGATGGGAATACACGGCGCTATCACTGTACACTCGTAACGACATTTTCCCGGACGTAATGGGAATACGGTTTGTTACACTTTCTTCCACTTAGCACCACCCGCTTTCAGTTACGTTTTTCGTCATTGTTTCTTTTGAAGGTGAGTACTTCCATGCTCTTCGACCTTCGTTTACGTTAGCTACGTTGTTCACGGTAAGGATCAGCCTAGAGTGCCAACCATGACATGCGACATTCATTTAGTACATTATACTGTATCATTATATTATTTATATTTATTATTTAAACTAAGCGTATAGTGAAAAGCGCTGTGTGCTAACTTTGGAGTGAAAGTGAATCTATGAGGCGGATTAACAACCGCAGCTAGTGAACAGGCCAGCCTCAGGGTGGTTTTTACGCGGTTTTCCAAGCTCGTAGGCAAATGCTGGTCCCAATCTCCGCCTCATAAAATCACAAAGAGTCAAGGTACGATCTCTCACACAACGAAGTTTACTCAATACATAGGCATGTGGCGCAGACGACTTCCCTCCGTTAAGTAACTCACGGCTACGGCGACACGAAGGACATCCGTCCACAAAGTTAAATAAATTAGATCTGGCAAAATTTGAGTGCTGCGGAACGAGTACTAAAAACTGGAATAACATTAATTAAAAGAAGAAAACATGATTTATTATTATTATTATTATTATTATTAATAATATTAGCGAATGTCCCCATTGCAGGACGACAAGCAGATGATTTTCAATCTTTCTCAGGGTACTTCTTATAATCCCAATATTTCTCCTTTTTCTCCTCGAAGGCCTTCTTATGTTCTTCGGTCCTCTTTGGTCGGCAGGGTTTAGGTTTCATCTCTGGAATAAGCTTCCACATATCAATTTTGCTTCTGAATGTATCCCTGTCTGATGTGTCTGTTATGTCAATTTTTGCTTTTGTCAAATCATTCTTAAGTTTAGTTACCCAAGGTAATGATGCTTTAACGGACGTCGTATTGTCCAATAGATATTTATTTAGTTAGTCTGTTTCCAGGTTACCTTTCCAGCTGTCCATATAACATCAGTCGCCTCTTTCTGATGTCAGTGATTCATATTTATTATAAACATTGCAGCGGAATAATACTAATGATAGTTTCTTGAAATGAAGCTGAACATATACAATGATGATACGAATCATTACCATCAGCAACTTAATAGTGTGTTTGTCGACCTTTGAAACGTAATAATGACGTGATGATGCGTGACAAGGATTCGAGAAGTCTTTTGTAGGTTTCCAGAGATATGAGACAATAGAAGTCTACGCAACAGGCCACGTATTTCCCGTAAATTACGGGCCAGTAGTTTGTGGTCGAGGAGCTGGCCCTTTATAGTGGCCAAGGTGGGTTGCATTGGGTTCAGAACAGGCGAATTTAGTACCCAAGACACCAAAGTGGGTTCACTGTCATGCACCTCAAATCACCGCTGCACGATTCCGTACTTATGACATGGACTGTTATCGTGCTGGAAGATGGCATCGCCGTGGGGGAAAGCATCGAGCATGAAGGGATGCATGTGGTACCTAATAATGATCACGTAGTTCACAACTGTCATGGTGCCTTTGATTAGTACCACAGGTCCCATGCGGTCCCAGGTGAATGTCTCCCATAGCGTAATAATGCTCCCACTGGTCTGCGCCCACTGGGCATGTTTCGAGCAGGCTTTCACTTGGGTGATGGCCTATCCGGACAGAACCACCGACCTGGTGTAGCAAGCAACGTGAGCCATCCGACCGTGCGACACGTTTCCACTGTTCCACGGTCCAGTCTCGATGATCTCCTGCCCACTGCAGTCGTAACTGACGACGCCGTTGGGTCAACAAAGGAACAATTAATGGAAATCTGCTGTGGTGCACCATGCTCAACAATGTGCGCTGAACGGTGTGCTCAGAAAAACTTGTGAATGCACCAGCATTGTGCTGCATTGTCAGATCGCCGCCTATCCTGCTTCATAGAGCGGGTACTCTTTCATCCTTCACGTCCTGTGATGAGGCGCTCAGATGAAACTCATCATTCGGAACTTGTTTGGGGCTTTTAGCTAAATGCTTATCTATCTGAAGAGGTAAGTATTTTCCCTTGGTCGTCTATGTGTCGCACTTCTGTGTGAACTTGTACCTATGACCTTGCCTGAGCACATTTTAAGCAGAAGACGAGTCCGACTTACGTAGCGTCAAGCTACATTCGTGCGGTCAGTCCAGCTGCTATAGCCCTACCTGTTCGACCAATGTACAGTTTTTTTTACAATCAATGACAATGATTTTGTGAACACCACTATAACTTAATAAATCTATTTTATTCCTGCTGTCGGATAAGAAATGAGATTGGGTGTATTTTACATAAAACATGAGACATTTGAAAGTTTTAGCTGATTTGTTGGATAACGTTCGTAACTATGAGATAATATATCGGTTTAATTTTGGTTATGACTGTTAATGCACAGGGGGTATACGGTAGGCAAGCTATTGCATCTTTGTTTCTTGTGTAGAATGTTGTTAACTAAGTTACGGGTACAGCCATTGTTGGATGCAATAAATTCAGTTGTGTCTAGCTTGACATTGTTATGGATGTGAGACGATGCACCATGGAATGGACGATAGCATGTTTGTAAGTTATTAGACGTTAACATGAAAGTATTATAGGTTTTCTGTAAAGTTTGAACAATAAGTATTTGAGGTAATATTCATGTTATGATCCAAGAAGCTAATGGATTTTCACCAAAACTATTTGTTATTGTGTTATTAGTTTAGATGTTCGTGGAATGTGCTGAGTTGTCTGGTGGTGCCCGTCCACAGAGACCGTACATTGTCTAGAGTTTTTTGTTAAGGAACATCGTTTCGAAATGTCCGATGAAGATTTCTGCTAGAAAAGGATTGAGAGGAAACTCAACTGCCAAGGCACCTAACTGCATGTTCGTAGTTCCTTGAAAGTGAAAATAATTACTTTGCAAGCTTCTCTTGGTGGCCAGCCTTACGTTTTCTACCTGTATAGGACTGACACCAGCTCTGAATGGTCGTTCCCTCGGGTTAGTGAGACATTCTTTAAATTGTACGTTTGAGAGAAAAAACTGTTGTCATCAAAGATACTAATTTTGCAATGTGTGGGATAGAAAGATTTTAAATTTAGTTATGAAGGATCTCTGAATTTACAAATCCAAACTTGCATTTAAACATTCTCTTGGTTTTGATACAGAAATGCAATTTCTTGGCAATTTTAGTGTTGTATAGATAGGCATACCTCGTCGCTAAGATCGACCTTCCTTGTGTTTTTAGAAAGTCCACAGTTTTGGAGCTCATGTTGGTCATACTCGGGTATTGGTCAAGTTATGAACTTCTTTGTTACAATTTTTGGTAGGGTATTTGATGAGAATATGAAAGAAATTGGATGTGAGTAGTAGTTTCACTACTCCTACTGCTTTCGTAAGACTGGTGGTGTTTTAACTAGTGTTTATTCTTTATGTTCTTCAGTATGTTTTGATCTACAGATAGTGATGCAGGAATTTTGAAATCAAAACACTCATACAACACGTGTTTGGCTGCAATGTCTTTATTTAAAGTGTGTTCCATATGCAGGTTTAATATATCCAACTGGAAGGTTTGTGGGAGGGACATATATGAAACCTTTACCTTATGATTCCAGTTCCTTTGTGGAAAGAACTGTTTCCGATAGATTTATTACTCGTTCTGAAAAGTTTTGGTTGGAGGATGATACATATGAAGTCCACTCAGAAGTTCTGCACAGTCAAAAAGAGAAAATGCTTAGACTTTTAGGAGCACTTGAGGTAAACTAGCATTTAGCTCAAAACCGAATCGGATTCTGAATGGTTAGTTACATCTGAATACATTCCCACTCTTAAGAGTCATATGATCCAGTCAACGAACAACTCACTTCCAGATATCAGTTCTAATGCTTATATTCGAAGCCACAAATTTGTAGCACAATAGTATTGTCATATAGAGCACTGTGTTTCCCTCACAAACTTTAGAATAATATTTGTACAACTTGTGTAATTTAATAATGTGTGTTTTAGGTATGTACGTAGATACCATAAACATCGTAAATCACAATTTAATATTGTAATTCAACATGCTTGGTGCATAACACGAGTAATGAGAGTCGTCCTGACATTTCTTACCTGTGTTTGTTGAAATTCTTTTGTTTGTAATCTTTTGTTTTCAATACAGTAGTGTCTGTACGGGATGTTATCAGTTTTTCCCTGACAATGAGCCAATAATTCGATAACTTTTTCGAAATAAACATATATTAGCTTTTTTTATTTTTCAGCGTTACACAAGTTGTCCGACTTTTACTCCCTTTTGTTGATGCAACTGATGTCAGACTATATCTATCATTAGTGTTTCAAATTACTAGCTGCTGCATGTTTCATATAGACATTTATCTCAATTAGACTGATTTATTCTCTCTTATGGATATTCGTGTGGATAATTTTTTCCAGATAACCTAGGGTACAGACCGGTCGATTTTTTGTGTATCATTTCCCATTTCGTTCACTGAAATCTAAGCTTCCGCCCCTCTTTTTTATTTTAAGGGAAAGGAGAAGTGACAGTTAATGGTGGAGAGATAGCAGAAAGCGATACAATTTATATCGCCAAATGTACAGATTTAGCGTCTGATGGCCATTACTGCCTCCGAGATGTTTCTAGCGACGAAAATAATATCTACTTTAGCGAAAATATCATTACATTCATATGGCAGAGCTGTAAGAACACCACACCTCAGCATTGGCTACTTTATTCTTAATTATGAGCCAGTTTCGGGATTTTAAGGTTGAGAAGAAGCAGATGTATTTTATATATGATATCTGTTCTTTAAGACATTTCCGAAGGAACACATACCTTCGGTGAGCATGCAGCTTGTTAGAGATCCCGAGTTCGAGTCACGGTCGGGGCACACATTTTCAACTGTCCCCGTTGACTTATATCAACGCTTGTATGCAGCTAGATGTACTTTTGTCTTGGTGGTATTTTTGTTCCCCAAAGGGTCCAAACTGCTTACGTCATCGGTCCCTAGACTTACACATTACTTAATCTAACTTCAACTAACTTATGCTAAGAACAACACATACACCAATGCCAGAGGGAGGACTCGAACCTCCGGCGGGAGGGGCCGCGCAGTCAGTGACATGGCCCCTCTAACCTCGCGGCCACTCAGGGCGGCGCCTTGGTGGTTCAAAATGGTTCAAATGGCTCTGAGCACTATGGGACTTAACTGCTGTGGTCATCAGTCCCCTAGAACTAACCTAAGGACAGCATACAACCATGCCCGAGCCAGGATTCGAACCTGCGCCCGTAGCGGTCCGCGGTTCCGGACTGAAGTGCCTAGAACCGCTAGGCCACCAAGGCCGGCCCCTTGGTGGTCCTTCCGTTTCTGTATCAACTTGGCCGCTGACTAGACAAGGTAACATTTTCTTAATTACACTTAGTTTGAGGAAAACAATGAAGTATTATTCGTTGTGCTTAAGACCCTGTAATATTCGCTTTCATCAATACGCTGACATCATTCACTTCGGCTATTTTTTTTTTCATACCTGAGTGGAAGCACCATGTGAATGATGTATGCAAAAAGGTCTTGTTTCCGGACGCGATATATCCAATTTCAGTGGTTTCGATTTCTGGAGTTAAATAGGTAATATGAGGGAGGATATTCAGTTACATCGGAACAGCTGAAAGGCATTACGGTTTTGATACATTCCTTGCTGGTCTGAGGAAGACTTTCAGTTCATGCACTCATACTTCGCAAATACGTCCTCATACGTTGTAACACTGTACTTGGAATTACGTAATAACAAGCTACTTTAGTACAAACGAGGATCTTAGTAATGATGTGTTTCATGTCAATTCAGGAACTCTTAGAGGGAAATATTGGGCTCATTTTACTGAGTTAAGCCCCGCCATCTTTCTCTACAATAGAAACGCTAATTTTAACGTGATTTTATTTTTGTGCTTCCTAAGAATGAAATCAACTATAAGACCATTCTAGAAGCAATCTCGTGTACATCATAAATGGTTAGACGTTATATACAGGGAAATTACTTATATGATTAAAGTTAAATTTTCAAAATGTTGTAGAAATAACACCACTAGTGAGAATGACGTCAAATTGTAACGGAATATTATCGGTGAAGGGGGACAACGCATAGCAGAAGAAAAAAATAGTGCGAAAATTGATCAATAGATGGCACTGTATGTGTCAGAATACGTAAATGAAAACACCTGTCATGCGCACGAATCATTGAACTTGGTATAAACGCCCCGGGTACACGTATTTTCCTCCTTACGAGTCTGCGACTTTCGCCGTGACTGTCTCAAAGCAGGATCGCGCTGTGCTTGTAAAGCTGTATTACAAGAATGATTACTATGCACACGTGGCTCTGCAGAAGTTGCGGACAGTGAATGGTTTGGTCCGACGACTGCCGTGGGTCTGGAGATAATGATTCAGAAATTCGAAAAGACGTGTTCCTTTGTTGTGCAAGCTGGTAGAGGGAGGAAACGAAATGATTCGACTTCAGTGGAAGCAGTGGCCACAGCAGTGCAGGAGCAGACGAAAGGTAGTGTGTTTGTAGTGCACGGAGAATTGCCCGAACATTGGGCATACACGTGAGCACGATGCGCAAAATCGCACAAAACAACCTTCTATGTTATCCATTCTAAATTACCCATGTATCCTGTTGACCTGCCAGCAAGAGAGACCTTTGATTCGGAATTTCTTGCTTACATGTAAGTGAACAACGACTGACCGTGGAATATTTTGTGAACAGGCGAAGCCCACTTCCATATGACAGAATTTGTCTATACACAGAATTGTCGAATATGGGCAACGGGAAAATCCGCACGCAAATCAACCAGTACCACTTCATCCTGAAAAGGTCATTGTGTGGTGCGGGTTTACGGCATCATTTATCATAGGGCCATAGTCTTTCCAAGAGACAGATGTTTCCGGTCCTGTTACCTTTACTGTCACTTGTAAGCGCTATGAGTGTCTTTTGTGCAAACACGTCATTCCAGGTCTCCAACAGCGTGGTTGCGTGGATGGGACCATTTTTATGCAAGATGGCGCACCTCCGCACTTTGTAGATCCAGTTAGTCAGCTGCTGAAGCGCTATTTCGTAAAAGCTAGAGTTATCAGCCGCCATTTCCCTACAGCCTGGCCGTCCCGATCACCTAATCTTAATCCGTGTGACTTCTGGCTGTGGGGCTATCTGAAGTGTTCCGAGAGCAAACTTAGCTGCATTGAAGGCACACATTGCGCAACACATTCTGAACGTGACCCTGGAAACACTTCTATGAGTTGTGGAACATGCTGTTTCTCGTTGCAGAAAGCGGTGTACAGCATATTGAACATGTTTTGCGCCAGTCACACGGAAATTAATGATCCGATTTAGTTGCGATTGATGCCTTTTACGCGGTTTTTGACCTCAGGACAATTAAAGATCGATTTTTCCCATCCGATGTGACATGACGTTGCCGTGGTCGATGTGCTAATTAACAGTATCACACCTGTATATCCATGAACACTCAGTAGTACAGTTTGTTAAAACGTCAAACGTACACCTTAGACATTGTTGTATGATTCATTTGTCATTTGCAGTGGACCACCATGAAATTATGATTCTTACAGTGACATCTATTACTACATTTTGTAACTACTTCTTTTTCTTCTGTCATACGTTTTCCCCTTCCCCGATAATATTCCGTTGCAATTTGACGTCATTCTATCCAGCGGTTTTATTTCTACAGCGGTTTGAAAGTTTAACTTTAATAGTAATCACCTTGTAGGACTACATACTAGCGCTCGGTTAAATTCCATTTGTAAATTAATGGTTTTTGATAACCTTGTTGGAAACAAAGCGATCTATGTTGAAATTTAAAAGAAATAATCAGTTTTTAACGCAAAAATATTTTTAATTTTAACGATTTTGGTTTTGATCGATACGGAGTATCGTGCTCCCTACAACTTTTTAAAAAAAAAATGGTTCAAATGGCTCTGAGCACTATGGGACTTAACTTCAGAGGTCATCAGTCCCCACACACCGTCAGGTGGCTTGCGGAGTATGGATGTAGATGTAGAACTGCTTAGACCTAACTAACCTAAGGACATCACACACATCCATGCTCGAGGCAGGATTAGAACCTGCGACAGTTGCGGTCACGCGGTTCCAGACTGAAGCGCCTAGAACCGCACAGCCACACCGGCCGGCCCACATTTTTTCATCAGATAGATAAGAGAGAGAGATAATCTTAGGGTTTTGTAAACTGATGTTAGTCCTGTAATAGTTTAATTGTATCACCCCAGAATTAACATCTAGGAAAACTTTGGACGATTTCTGTAGTATATTAACTCGAATCGTACTCGTCGTAACGAAAGAGCGTCGACCTTCGGTGTTACAGTGTTATTTGCAGGTACTTCCGTGTTGCTCATAACCGTTAATGTTAACCGAACGACCAGGTTGCTACAGGAAACTGTATCAATAACGTTATTACGATCCTCGCTTCGTTGTACGAATCACGCTTGCGAAAGTACTGACGTTTAATTTCGGCAACAGACGTATTTCATCTATAAACAGCAAACCAATTAGTGTAGGTTGCAGTTTTCTAATTTGGCAATTGACGGTTCACTTTTAATTTATTACGTAGCTTGCTGCTCATATTTGGCTGTCCAATCATAATCCCACCCCACACACGACCCATTCTCATTGACAAAGGATTCACAGGTAGAACACAGAACTCTGTCAATGGAGAGAAGTCTGGTTCTATCTTTTCACGGAATTCTCATGGGGTTCACAGTGTCGTATTATTTTCGGACTACTCGCTCTGGAAATTGGACAAGATGCTCAAAAATTTCTATTACACACGTCAGCAGACTGCAAAAGGATCTAAATTGGTGAAGTTCTGTACGGGAACCCATGTCCGGAATCACTTACAACGAAAAAGAATGATCCGAATTTTAATTGTCTTAGTTATACCGACGATTCTTGCTTAGTTAACAAAATGTATGTGGTACATGTGACGAATAACATGTTTGTATGAGCAATAAATTATGATGCACTAACTCGAAATATCACGTGTATGGTGAATAATATTGCTTAACGAATAAATGTTGCAACCAGGTCTGGGAGCATATGAATTCTTATTTATCCCTACAAGACAAAGACTTAAGGAGTTAAATCGGAGGCCCAACTCGACCTATCTAACCGTTTGAGGTTGCGCAGTGGTTTGCACAGAAGACTCGCTTTCTAGAAAACAACAGATCAATCCCCTGTTTTGTTAGTGAGATGTAGGTTTTCCTAGATTTCTATAAATGGGTTAAGGAAAATGCTGGGGTGGTTTTTTTGAGAGGGTGCTACCGATTTCCTCGCGCACCACCCATAATTCGAGGTTATGGTCTGCTTCTACTGATCCTGTTGTCGACGGGACGCTAAATTCTGATCTTGCTTCATTTTTCGACCTATCCATCATCAATGGACTATAGCGTTGAGATGGTTTCAAAATCAATATGTAAAATTTGACGGTACAATGTTTTGTGAAACTACGTTTATTTACCACTGTTCATTTATACGTGTGCCTGGATCTCAACAGTACTTCTTACAAGAGACTGAGTAGTACAGCGAGGTACTTATCTGGGCAACTCTGACTTAAACACAATATTGAACCATGTGGTACCACTGACATCACATTCTAAGATGGCGGTCGTTTTGCGTTTAAATGCAGTATTGAGCCATATAACAGCACTTTTTTCTACGACGTCAGGTTGGGGGAAATAAAACCTCCCCCCCCCCCTCCCCCCCACAAATCGCGATATTTGAACTGGCTGAATTCAGTGGTATCCAAAGTTCAATACCACGTTTAAGTACAGTGTGCGCCAGATAGTTGGTAGCCACACTACTCTTAGATACCTCTGAATCTTACGCCGGTGACGAGTGTATGGAGGATCAGGGATGGGGGTGAAGTGGAAGAATATGTTATAGAACAATCATTTGGCACTAGATTATCGTATCATATAATATTTCTATATGTCGGATAAAGTGATTCGAAGCTGGGAATTGAGTGGCTAAAGCGAGCGACGCTATGAAGTACACCACGGAGAAGCCCAATGATACTCTAAAATTAAAGGCAATGAAAAAAGACGCACTACGAAGAACTTCTCCTAGTGGAACGGAAATAGGTAGATATAACGCACATGTACAGAGAAAAAAGTGATTAAAATTTCAGAAAAATTTGATGATTTATTCGAAGGAAAGAACTTCACAAAGTCAATAACGCGTTAATTCTCCGCTGGACCTGATCAAGCAGTTACTCGGACTGGCATTGATTAATAGAATTTTTGGATGTCCTCCTGAGGGATATCGTGCAAAATTCTCTCCGACTGGCGCTTTATATCGTCAAAATATCGAGCTCTGATCATAATGCACCAAACGTTCTCGATTGGTAGAGTTCCGGCGACCTTCCTAGCCAAGTTATGGTTTGGAAAGCATAAAGATAAGCAGTAGAAATTCTCGCCGTGTGCAGTTGGGCATTATCGTGCGAAATGGAAGCCCAAGGTGGATTGCTATGAAGGGCGACAAAACAGGGCGTAGAATATAGTTGACATACCTACATGCTGTAAGAGTGCCACGGATGACATTCAGAGATCCTGCTACGAAAAGAAATGGCAGTCCAGACCATCAGTCCAGGTGGTCGGAGCGTATGGCGGACGACAGTCCTGTTGGTATCCCACCACTGTCTGTGGTATCTCCAGAAACGTCTTCGTTTGTCGTTGGGGCTCAGTTCGTAACGGGACCCACCACAGAAGACAATTCTACTCCAGTCAGTGAGATTCCAGGCCGTCTTAGAGTGTATTTGAGAAGAAGGAAGGAAGCAAGATTAGATTGTAGCGTTCTGTCGATGACGAGGTCAACAGAGATCCAGCAGAAACTCGGAATGGGTAAAGGGTGTGGAGGTAGAACACTCCTTAACTATATTACTACAATAGCAAGATAAAGTTACTCTTTCACAGGATTTGTCACGGTTATTGTGGAACTTACGTATTTTAAATAACTGTCCTATTGGTTCCATCTCTCAAACACAGAATTATTTTATACTGAAAAGTATACTACGTCCGTCCAAAAAAGTTCGGAGACTTATTTTTCCTCGCATACTTAGCGACGTCCGTGCATTAACTACAGTGCTAGCTTGAACTAACAACTGTAAACAATAAATGTGTATTCGACCAGCCAGTTCTGGTCAGGTAATATTAAATAGTGGACATGCGACCGAAGGGTTCAACATTGTTGTGCCGCAAACCACAATGGAGCAAAATCTCTAAATCAAGTGTGACACATTATCCAGAAAGATCTGAATGAGAAAGAAGTGCGTGCAAAATTTGCTCCGCGCACCTTGAGTCCCGCACGAAAAGGCCGCCTCATGGACGCATGCCGCGTCTTGATTGAACAACAAAATGCGAACAATTCTTGTCTGAGAAAAGCCGTTACTGTTGACAAGACTTTCTGTTATCAACCAAACCTACCACGAAACGACAAAGTACAGAAACGCACATGAAGTATCAACGATTTGACGGCATAACAAGTATTCAAGACGTTGTGAAGCACGATTTGAACAACATTCCAAAGAAGAACTTTTCCTACAGTTTCATATAGATGCAGAACACCTGAAGCATTAAAACCGTGATCCTGTCTTTTCTATTTTTTATGAGTGCAGTCTCGAAGCTTTTTGCATTAACGAGATAGGTTCGAAAATAGTATCTGAACAAGGATTCATTTAACAGTCGTAATTTTTTTGGCCAGGTAAAAATACATCCCCCAGTCCAAATCGGCCATGTAATTTTGGAATAACTGTTAATAATTTCCAACATCAGATATTCATTTCGTAAGATGGAACCATCGCGTATTTGTCTCACGTGTGGACAGATTCACAAAATCAGTCACTAACAACAGCATCTATATACTTAATTGCTATGAGATGTTAACAGACTAGCAAACCTCCCCATAGCAGTAAAGTTTGCTAACTTAATTGTCTAGCTTTTGAAAAATGGCCGCGTGTGGTAGCCGCGCGGTCGTAGGCGTCTTGTCACGGTTGACGCGGCTCTTCCCGTCGGAGGTTCGAGTCTTCCCTCGTGCATGAGTGTGTCTTGTCCTTAGCATAAGTTAGTTCAAGTTAGATTAAATAGTGTGTATGACTAGGGACCGATGACCTGAGTAGCTTGGTCCCATAGAACCTTACCACAAATTCAATTCTTTTTAAAGAATACCTCACTTATGATATCCATTCAGTCAGTGAGGAAACCTGATCCTATAATATGGGGGTCCTTTCTATAAAACAATACCTGGCAACGTTTGTTTGCAACACTCTTAAAGCAGAAACGCATTACGCAATAGTAAAAGTTACATCAGTTACTTAGTTTTAAGAATGCCTAAAACACATTGGAATGGCGGAATGGGATGCTAGTTATTTTCTTAAATAACTATATAAAGAATACAGTCTTTCTTAAAATTTTATATTGAATTTACTCTGGTTTTTAGCTTCTCAGTTATTATTATTATCATCCACTAAACCTAACAGTTTTTTTCATAATTAGATTCCACAGGGACACTCAGATAATTTTTAGAATTATGAATACGATCCTAGCACGGGTTACGCGAGTAAGGGTAACACCTGTCTTGGAACGTATAACAATTACATAACACAGATCACAGCAAAGAAATTATTCATTCATGCATTTTTACAAATCTAACGAAGCAATACATCGCCTGGATTCGACGATGCGTTAGTCTGTGCTGCTGATAATTTTGAAAGTGGATTTCACAAGCGTTGTTCAACAAACAAAATGCTCTAATAGAATTCTTCATTCCATATCCAACCACCGCAAAGCATTGCAGAAGCATTCCACGGTGCAGCACACTAGTTACACGTCCATCCGAGTGTTACTCCCAGTAAAATCGCCGATAACGTAGCCATGCTTCCGCTTCAAGGTATTGACGGTCTGAAGACTAGCTACTGACCGACTGGCAACCGTTCCTGCCTTGGTGCGCTCACAAGAAGCGCACATGCTCTTTGCTTTGGCCCGCCAGCCATCTCCTATGCACAAAGGGACTTCGGTCTAACTTTTCTTCCTTTAGTAATAATTTCTACGTATTGGGCCCTATGCATGAATCAGTAATATGATCAACATTTCTTCCCGCATAAACTATGCTTTTAAAAAAATGGGATCATTATTACAAGACGTCAAATATATATATATTTATAGAGAGACAATAATAACACAGGAATAGTTGTATTAATGACTGGCTAAACGTCGGTGTTACAGAGGGAAGTCGGCCCTGTCCTTATAAAGGAACCACCCCGGCATTTACCTTAAACAATATACGGAAATCACGGGAAACCAAAATCATCACGACCTGACGAGTATTTGAACCGCCGCCCTCCGAGTCCAGCGTGTTAACCGCTGAGCTACCTCGCTCCGTTATATAAGTAGTAGTTTCTGTTGACACAAAGAGAAAAAAAATATTTTGCTTACAAAGAGAAACAGGAACTGTATGACACACTGTACTATGCACCACATTTCGTTCTGAGTAAAATGACGCTGTTGCGACAGACGAAAATGAGTATTTTGTAGACCTGCCAAAATCGCAGTTGCGGGCTGTAATATACTCACGGGTAAATCGCCTAAGTCGATTCACCTAACAGTGAATCACGAAGTAATGGTCTACAGATCCTTTCCAGATTGAGTTTTTTACTGTGTAGTTGAGTGTGCGCAGATTTGAAACTTCCTGGCAGGACCAAGAGTCGAACCAAGAACCTTTTCGCTGTGCGGGAAATTGCTGTACCGAAAGAGGTGCCGGCCGCGGTGGTCTCGCGGTCAAGGCGCTCAGTCCGGTACCGCGTGACTGCTACGGTCGCAGGTTCGAATCCTGCCTCGGGCATGGATGTGTGTGATGTCCTTAGGTTAGTTAGGTTTAAGTAGTTCTAAGTTCTAGGGGACTGATGACCACAGATGTTAAGTGTCATAGTGCTCAGAGCCATTTGAACCGAAAGAGGTATTCAGCTACGACTCATAAACTCCTCCCCCCCCCCCTCCCCTCTCTCTCTCACTCACTCTCTCTCTCTCTCTCTCTCTCTCTCTCTCTCTCTCTCTCTCTCTCTCTCTCTCTCTTTCTCACCACTCCCTACCCAGCGCCTCACACCTTTAATTCTTTCCTAGTTTTAAAGTTTTAAAAATTCTTCTCCATACCTTGCGAGACTAGACTCCTGGAAGAAATTAGATACATTATTTGTTCCCACACCATTTTAGGAATACGTGTCGGTGGCATCAGAGGCATGTGGCCGTAGAATTAAGCGAAAAATTCGCAATGAGCATGTGCGATTTATGATGGATCCAGTGGTATGATCATATCAGTCCTTCATACTCCCAGCTAGGTTGGATACGCCCACATACGGCACGCGATCTCCACACGATGTGCTTACTTCATCGATTTCTTAGCCACTGGTGCCCCCAATACTTATCTTCTCACATTAAACACCTATCATCATTCCACAATCGCTACACCAGATCGGATACGTCTATCATCTTGGCTGTACCTTTACATAACACAAAATCTTTCTCCGTGTCATTCTCCATCTCAGCCATACGACTATGGAACGCGCTCCCCTGTGATCTGCGTCTTATCCAGAACTACTCAACATTCAAGAGGGAACTCATAACATACATATTAGGGACGGTATAGCCACCATTCTTGTGCCCCTCCCATCTCTTTCTTTCTCCTCTCCATCACAGCTTCGAATTTTACCGTTCTATTTCTCTTCCTCTAACCTATCTAACTCTTATATATCTCTTTCACCCCATTCTATCGTCTTATGTCTGTGCTCGATGAGAATAACTCACAAGCTGCAAGAACATAACGAGAAAATTCCCAACTAACAATGTGACTGACATTCATAAAAGAAAAGTATGTTTACTTTCATATACATAGACATTATTATTATTATTATTATTACTATTATTATTATCATTATTACTATTATTATTATTATTATTATTGATTGTTATAATTATTTTTTATTGTTATAATTATCATTGTACTACGGTTATAATATCTATTTTTTTCTTTAACATCAATACTCCATAGTAGGCTATATGTCCTTAATGTTAAGTAGAAACTGTAACTCGTTCAATCTGAGAATGCCTGGTTAGGTGTAAGAGAGGGCCTGAAGGCCCTAATCTTGCCAGGTAAAATAAATGCATAAATAAATAAATAAATAAATAGACTCCTGGAAGAAATTAGATACATTATTTGTTCCCACACCATTTTAGGAATACGTGTCGGTGGCATCAGAGGCATGTGGCCGTAGAATTAAGCGAAAAATTCGCAATGAGCATGTGCGATTTATGATGGATCCAGTGTCAAGAAAAAGTAGATGAGGCACTTGTTAAAACAACCTACCAAAAATTAATAATTTTGTATAGGATCAACGCAGTGCAACTTTCGTCGGTATAAAAAAAAATTCCACTGTGCAGTCTGCAAATAATCACAAACCACTTTAATGGTCAATACAGGCATTCATTCATTGGTCAGCGCTCGTAACGATGCATGCGTCGCACCCACATTGTACAGTTTGAACGTTTTTGATAGGTTCGTTTTTTGTTTCACTCGTACTGACAAAGCTGGCGTGTATGCCCCCTGGTTGGGTTTGATTCATCGGGCGGCGAATGCAAGAGCACACGCGTGGCCGAGCCGACGCACAAAGCGGCGCTGGCCCGTAAGCACTGCTATAGCCCACCGTCGCTCTACAACATTTTCAATTAATGTGCAGCCTCGCTGAATATTTGAGCGATACGTTAGTTGAGAATTGCAAGCTTTATTCTCTGTCCGGCGCCCTTTGTGTTGTTTACACAGAATTTACATTGACCGTATGTGAGAAAAGTGCCGACCCTCTACCCCTTTGATCGATACACCAAGCACAGTATTGTCGGTATATATTGAAAGAGAGAACTCAATGTACCGAAGAATGCCGAAACTGTTCCAGGTTGAGACGCCTGTCCAGATTACTGGACGAATGAACTAAGTGATACGGCTGAGTGTTCAAGATATTGGACTCATGTGAATCAAATGCTCGTCCGGACATCTAAATTCGGGAATTCCGTACTCCAAAATTCGCTTATAATTAATGTCCAAGTGGTTTCTCTGAAATGGCTGAAACAGAATCTCTTTCTCTTCCTTTTCTCATCCGAACTAGAACTCTCTCTCTGATAATGTAGTCGGCGTTGCGTGTTACCTAATCACTTCGGAGAGAAGATGGAATATGGTTCTTAAATGACGTGTTTGTTATTTTTATAGTCACAATTAAGACTTTTCCACATTTTTTCGTTACTTCTGTAATAAAATGTGGAAGAAATACGATTTTCGTGAACAGGAGGTTGGTCGCGCGGAATTAGCCGAGCGGTCTTGGACGCTGCAGTCATGGACTGTGCGGCTGGTCCCAGCGGAGGTTCGAGTCCTCCCTCGTGTATGGGTGTGTGTGTGTTTGTCCTTAGGATAACTTAGGTGAAGCAGTGTGTAAGCTTAGGGACTGATGACCTTCATACACATTTGAACATTTTTGAACAGGATGTTGTGTGGGGCACTAGCATTCGTTCGATAGGAGCTGCAACACTCCTGTAAATGTCTAACTCGCTGTGCTGCTTACAACTGTGGATAGGTGAGCAGGCACTGCTTGTACAAGACCACTCAGTAATAGAAGATACCTGAAATTTGGCGTTAATAATACTTTTACAACACCTTTATACGAACGGCATTCAATAAGTAATGCAACACATTTCATTCTGAAATAAGGTTGGTTTTATTCGGATTCCCAGTAGACTATATTATTCCCCACTCTTCTGGCTTCAGTACAAAATTGTTCAACATAATCTCCTTTCAATACGATGACCTTATGCCACCTTATTGCGAAGGCCTGTATGGCCCCATGGTATCACTCTACTGGGGCCCTATTCTGTATCGTTCATACCGATCTGTGCATTAGGTTAGCCTTGGTAGTGACATCATTATAGGTTCTTTATCCGAAGTTCCTATTCAGTAAGTTCCTGAGACCTGTTACTGATCGGTCCTCCTGCCGATTTTTCGACAACTGTACTGAGAGGTCTTGGATTTCGGTATGGCCCTCGCGTTCGGTTCGGTGTGGTTTATTTACACCTTGAATTTGTTATTTGAAACATACTGAGCGGTTTTAGCCTCGGATTTAGTGATTGTGTTACTGAAGAATCACCAGGATGTGTCCCGATGGAAAATGAGTTCATAATAGACTATTTTCCTTTGTTAGAAATATAGTTTGTATTGTTGCTACTGTGAATGATTATGGTTTACTTATTAACTATCGAAACGCATTTAAAACTTTTAAGTGACAATGCAAAAGGATTTTGTGACCCTGATAGAAGAAACCTAAAATCTTATGCATTCTACATCTACATCTACATCCATACTCCGCAAGCCACCTGACGGTGTGTGGCGGAGGGTGCCCTGAGAACCTCTATCGGTTCTCCCTTCTATTCCAGTCTCGTATTCTTCGTGGAAAGAAGGATTGTCGGTATGCTTCTGTGTGGGCTCTAATCTCTCTGATTTCATCCTCATGGTCTCTTCGCGAGATATACGTAAGAGGGAGCAATATACTGCTTGACTCTTCAGTGAAGATATGTTCTCGAATCTTTAACAAAAGCCCGTACCGAGCTACTGAGCGTCTCTCCTGCAGAGTCTTCCACTGGAGTTTATCTATCATTTCCGTAACGCTTTCGCAATTACTAAATGATCCTGTAACGAAGCGCGCTGCTCTCCGTTGGATCTTCTCTCTCTCTTCTATCAACCCTATCTGGTACGGATCCCACACTAGTGAGCAGTATTCAAGCAGTGGGCGAACAAGCGTACCGTAACCTACTTCCTTTGTTTTCGGATTGCATTTCCTTAGGATTCTTCCAATGAATCTCAGTCTGGCATCTGATTTACCGACGATCTACTTTATATGATCATTCTATTTTAGATCACTCCTAATGCTTACTCCCAGATAATTTATGGAGGATCTATCTTTCTATGTATTCGCAGCACATTACACCTGTCTACACTAGGATTCAATTGCCGTTCTCTGCACCATGCGTCAATTCGCTGCAAACCCTACTGCATTTCAGTACAATTTTCCATTGTTACAACCTCTCAATACTGTTGTGGTTGGCAGGAGAGCCAACACCGCATTGCTAAAGGAGGCCGAAATGCACGCGTTTTAGCTCACTCAAGCTGGCGTGAGGTCTGGAACATGACAAGGGAATTAGAATTGAGAAAAACGGACGTAGCTGGTGGAATACTTAACTATAATCCATTTATGGAGAACGTCGCTCTTTATGGTACATGATTCACAATATCAATAGTACGGATACTGGCGCCTTGCTAGGTCATAGCAAATAACGTAGCTGAAGGGTATGCTAATTATCGTCTCGGCAAATGAGAGCGTAGAAGTCAGTGAAACATCGCTAGCAATGTCGGCTGTACAACTGGGACGAGTGCTAGGAAGTCTCTCTAGACCTGCCGTGTGGCGGCGCTCGGTCTGCAATGACTGTTAGTGGCAACACGCGGGTCCGACGTATACTACCGGACCGCGGCTGATTTAAAGGCTACCACCTAGCAAGTGTGGTGTCTGGCGGTGACACCACAGATACACCACAGCACCATCTGCAAAACCCTCAGTGAACTTACGATGTCATCCACCAGGTCATTCATGTATACTGTGAATAGCAACGGTCCTATGACACTCCCCTGCGGCACACCTGAAATCACTCTTACTTCGGAAGACTTCTCTCCATTGAGAATGACATGCGGCGTTCTGTTATCTAGGAACGCCTCAATCAAAATCACACAATTGGTTTGATAGTCCATATGCTGTTACTTTGTTCATTAAACGACTGTGGGGAACTGTATCGAACGCCTTGCGGAAGTCAAGAAACACGGCATCTACCTGTGAACTCGTGTCTATGGCCCTGTGAGTCTCGTGGACGAATAGCGCGAGCTGGGTTTCACACAACCGTCTTTTTCGAAACCCATACTGATTCCTACAGAGTAGATTTCTAGTCTCCAGAAAAGTCATTACACTCGGACATAAAACTGCACATCTGTTCGACGTCCCTTCTTGAAAGCAGGGATGACCTGTGCCCTTTTCCAATGCTTTGGAACGCTACGCTATTCTAGAGACCTACGGTACACCGCTGCGAAAAAGGAAAGGGGGCGGGGGGGGGGGGGGGCAAGTTCCTTTGCGTACTCTGTGTAAAATCGAACTGGTATACCATCAGGTCCAGCGGCCTTTCCTCTTTTGAACGATTTTAATTGTTACTCTATCCCTCTGTCGTCTATTTCGATATCTACCATTCCTCTGTGAAACTGCTTTGGAAAAAGACAGTTAGTATTTCGGCCTATAGTCTGTCATCCTCTGTTTTAGTACCATTTTGGTCACAGAGTGTCTGGACATTTTGTTTTGATCCACCTACCGCTTTGACATAAGCCCAAAATTTCTTAGGATTTACTGCCAAGTCAGTACATAGAACTTTACTTTCGAATTCATTGAACGCCTCTCGCATAGCCCTCCTCACACTACATTTCGCTTCGCGTAATTTTTGTTTGTCTGCAAGGCTTTGGTTATGTTTATGTTTGCTGTGAAGTTCCCTTTGCTTCCGCAGCAGTTTTCTATCTCGGTTGTTGTACCACGGTGGCTCTTTTCCATCTCTTACGATCTTGTTTGCACATACTCATCCAATGCATATTGTACGTTGGTTTGAACTTTGTCCACTGATCCTCAAAACTATCTGTAGTTGAGACAAAACTTTTGTGTTGAGCCGTCAGGTACTCTGTAATCTGCTTTTTGTCACTTTTGCAAAACGGAAAAATCTTCCTACCTTTTTTAATATTTCTATTTATGGCTGAAATCATCGATGCAGTAACCGCTTTATGATCGCTGATTCCCTGTTTTGCGTTAACTGTTTCAAATAGTTCGGGGCTGTTTGTCACCAGAAGGTCTAATATGTTATCGCCACGAGTCGGTTCTCTGCTTAACTGCTCAAGGTAGTTTTCAGATAAAGCACATAAAAAAATTTCACTGGATTCTTTTTCCCTGCCACCCGTTATGAACGTTTGAGTCTCCCAGTCTATATCCGACAAATTAAAATCTCCACCCAGAACTATAACATGGTGGGGAAATCTACTCGAAATATTTTCCAAATTATCCTTCAGGTGTTCAGCCACAACAGCTGCTGAGCCAGGGCGCCTATAGAGACATCCAATTACCATGTCTGAGCCTGCTTTAACAGTGACCTTCACCCAAATTATTTCTTAAATTATTTTAATTACGGCTTACCCCCCCCCCCCCTCCCCCCACGTCATTCGGCAATGAAGTCAGCCTGCGTCTCTCTCGAGGGGAATTAAGTGGAATAAAGTTCGGTTCGCTCGCGTACCGAACCGTTCGTCAAAATGGCGGTAAGAAACAGAATAGGGCCCCAGTTCTCTGCTTTTAACACACCTCCGTAACAGACGACACTCTGAAGATGAAGTAGAGCACCGCCGGGTGCAAAAAAGGGCAGCTCGTTTTGTATTATCACGTAATAGGGGAGAGAGTGTGGCAGATATGATACGCGAATTGGGATGGAAGTCATTACAGCAAAGACGTTTTTCGTCGCGGCGAGATCTTTTTACGAAATTTCAGTCACCAACTTTCTCTTCCGAATGCGAAAATATTTTGTTGAGCCCAACCTACATAGGTAGGAATGATCATCAAAATAAAATAAGAGAAATCAGAGGTCGAACAGAAAGGTTTAGGTGTTGGTTTTTCCCGCGCGCTGTTAGGGAGTGGAATGGTAGAGAGATAGTATGATTGTGGTTCGATGAACCGTCTGTCAAGCACTTAAATGTGAATTGTAGAGTAGTCATGTAGATGTAGATGTACCTTTCGGAACTTCACGACATAATAGGGGCTGCAGTGAGAATATTCCACGATGTCCCACAGCAAATTTCGAATTTTTTCAACAGACATTGTCCAAGAAATGAATGTGTTGCACTGTTTATTGAAGGCTCCTAGTAATAAAATTTCGTTTCCACTAATAGTGGCCACTGGAGTGCAAGCTCCACATAAATTACTATCTCATTCACAGGTTATAATGCTAAATTTTATTGAATAAAAGTCTGTTTTATGTGACCTTCTTGCGAAGCACAGCACGAACGAACTGTTAATATTTGTGAAATGTTCAGTGTAAAAACGACTTTAGTAAAAGGCGAAAGTTACCTGTTACATTTGCACCTTTCAGTTTCTCGTAATTTTCGTGTCTCGTAACTCAGGAGCAGTGTTGCTGTGGTAATCTGTGCCCACAGGTAGACATCTGTGGTGTAATCAGTTGCCGCAGTTTCTATTAACGACGCTCCTAATGAGTAATTAGGCTCAGCCAGTAGGAATTCATCGTGGCCAGTTAGGGAGCAACATGGTCTATGTGTGAGTAGGAAAGACAAATGACTCCGAGATACTCTGTTCTGAGATGCGCTGTGTTCGGTTCAGGGTTGAGCTGTGGCCGCTCATAAGTATATTGAGAGGGAAAGGAATTGGATTGTGGTTATGTTTGTATGTGAAATATTACAATGACAACTGAGATTTGCATTATCTGGCCACGAGCGACGAGTAAGAAGATAACATGTGACGTCATGAACTACTTAACATACCATACTGATGCAAGGTGTTCACTTCTGTACTGAACCACTAAGCGTGATATAGTGGGACATACAGTTTCGTTTAATGTGTGCCAGAATCGTTGTCCAGCGTGCTGTAAATCTGACTCGTAGGCGAACTATGTAGATCCGTTTTACATTCAACCAGCGATTCTGATATTTATGTCCGTTTCACGAGAACTTTGTGAGTGGAGGCTTTGTCTTGAACTGATACAGAATCACATAATTCATGTAACTTCAACTATGTTTTCCACGTAAAAAACTCTATCTTTGTGTTGCCTATTGACCCATGATTGTATCCAGGCTGCACCTCTTTCTCCCAAAGCAAATCGATGGCCACGAATGTCTTTCTTCAGTGTTCCAAAAGTATGGAAATCGCGTGGGGGGAGATCGGGGCTGTGATGTGTAAGGGCTTCCCAGCGAAACAACCTTGGTAACATTTGGGCATTAAGCTGCAATTGAATCATGCCGTCCGTCAACATTTCTGGGCATTTGGACTCGATGGCGCGCCTTAGATTTTGCAAAGTGTTCGCATACCGCTGTGCAATAATTGTGGCGCCGTGTTCCAGAACGTGTATGAGAAACGGCCCCTGCAGTCAAACAAAAAGACCATCACAACTTTCCCGGAACGGGCGTGCCTGTTGTTTCGACTACACTGCAGAAGTTTCGCTGGGAAGCCGTTACACATCCTTTCCAAATAGTAAACAGTTCTCTGAAATTAAGAGAACGGCTGACAAGCCACAGGAATGGATAACTGCATCAAATCTCCCTTGAGGACGATGTCTGAAAAAACAAAATTTTTTCTAAGGATCAATAAAATTTACCAGTATATGTGAAATACTTCTCTCTATCTGAACCGTTTTCATTTGACTGCTCCATATGTATTTATTCATACAGCTTCCCGTCTTTGAACTGAGACATTGATGTAACATGTGGTTATGGACTCAAAAATCATTCAGTAATGGGGATCCTATTCAGACCATTTTCTTGGTTATGGACTTAAAAATTATTGAGTAATGGGGATCCTATTCAGACCATTTTCTTTCAGCAAAAGAGACCAATGTTTTTTAGGTTCTGCACGCATACAGTCGGTAGAAAATTGCTAGCACTATTTTTCATACAATTCTTTTAGATTCCAGAAGATGCGTTTACGTCGAGATCTTCGGAGCAGCAAACGATATATAAAGTTCCTTAGAGTGGCTTTCTATTATACAATATTTGCATATCCTTTGTAGGAAAGGGTTTAAATTAAAATTACGAGTCTAATATGCTCATTACACGTGTTTTACCAATAAGATGGAAAATATGAAACACTTTGTGCATCAAAGAATGGTACTAATAGTAGGAAACTCGATCATTAAAGTGAGTTTAAACATTCTTTAAGCCCAAATTATCTACTGTTCGAAGTGTGTGAAATTGTCCTTGAAATTAAGGAAGAACCCGTAGCTATAGTACTCTCATAAATCAATATTAACAAATAAAAACGGGTACTTTAATCAGGGCAATTTTCTATAGTCATTGTATATACACTCAGTTAAAGCCAATCACAGGATACTGAGAAATCCATTAGAAGTATCATCATTGCCCTTGAGATTTATTACAGGTCAGTTTCTTCCTTTTAATTTTGGATGCCACAGATGATTCAACAACCCACTGAAGCAACAGTCAAACCCTATTTTTCCATCACATTTCGGGCTCGCATCCAGGACAGTATTATTTCTTCTTCCGATATATTAATAACCTTACAGCCATCTTCAAACCGAGTTGCTGCCAGAATTTAAACCATTTGACACAGTATTCTATTCGCTGGGAAAACTTCAAGAAACAAGAAGGAGTTGTTATTAAACGATATCCTCTGTGGGACAAATGGAGAAACGAACAGGCTGAGTTGAACGTAATGCTGATTTAAGGGCTTCTCAAACGATGTACTTTCCCTCAGCGTAGGTGCCTGTTACACACGATCGCGTGACTTAGCAGCGTAAATACAGTCCACGGAAAGATAACGAAGCATTAGCAAAGTACTTTGAAAGTTTTGTAACCCACGGAGAAACGAGTACTGTATCTTGCGATTCCTCTCTGTGCTGTGGTATTCTTTGCCTCGTGCATTAAATTAAAATAGTAAGATTGCTGCTAACACAACAAAGAGCATTGAGAATGAACAAGAGGAATGTCGGATGGGTAACGAAATACAACCTGGATCAGCAATGACTAAAATCTGTACCTCTAAAATAGTAAACTTAGATAATGGCCTGGATATGGTGAATGCCTAAACGTTCAACTTTAACAAGGAAAGAGGCGGTTTAATTTTTTCTAGCTAGGATGTAGAACAGACGAAGGACGAAGATGAGAGAAAGACATAATAGCTGGGATTGCACATGACAAATAGGCTTTCCGTGAAAAACAGCAGCTAATATCTAAAAACGTAAACTTTGGGACCACAAAAGAATTCATGGAAACTGAATTCTACCTCTCAGTTCCGCAATGTTTGAAACATGGACATTGTGCAAGACAGAAGTGAAACGTAATTCAGATTTTCAAGGCCGATATTTGTGACGTCTGTGATTTTTGTTTTACGTACGTCAAGACATGTTTCTCCGTCTAACGCTGAGTTTTTCAATGCTGTAAAGATTGAGATAACAGCTTCAAACTTCAGCAAACTTATCAGGCCGAACTGTTTATGCGTATCCAGTCAACGGTCGAGTCATGATGTCATCAGATCGCTGCCTAACATAGTGGGACCGCAGTGATGTGTGTTAGCAGGCTTTATGCCCAGAGTAACACGAGAGTAGCTGCCATCTGGGAAATATAGATAAATCAGAAACAGTATGTAATGCACTGGGTCAAGGAAACCACGAAACCAGGAAATTCGTTTCTACGATGCCATAGTTTTATCAAGAACCTATCATTACTACGCTAGGATGTAAATAAAGGCCACAGAATCTCTAAAGCACAAAAACATCTTTAACAGGAAAGGAGGAGGACTGAAATCACATTAACTGTAGGTCTTAGTTCTCGACAAAGCAAACATCACCAACTCTTCGTCACGACAAGCCTCAAAATACATGTTGCCACGACTACGTGGTCTTGAGCAGCGGTCTAATAACGTCACGACCCGACTCTTGCGTAGATTCATACAAATAGTTCTGATTTTTGAGCTTGCGCAAGTGTGAAACTGCTACCTGGGTCTTTGTAGCCTTTGATGGTATCTACAGCATTAGGACACGAAGCGTTAAGTACAGAAATATGCCCACAAAAATCACCAGGTACAGAAATGAAAGAATTGGAAGCCTTTCAAAAGTTGTGTTGCAGGAGGCTGGTGATGATCAAATGCGTTTATCAATAAAGGACTGGGAACGTCCTACTCCTGGCCAAAGAGAAAAACGCATTGTGATGAACGTGACTCTAAGAAGTAGACTTTGTGGCCATATTTCACGATACGAACCAAACTGTGCTTGAAGGACTGCTAAGAGGAGGAGGAGGAGATTAGTGTTTAACGTCCCGTCGACAACGAGGTCATTAGAGACGGAGCGGAAGCTCGGGTGAGGGAAGGATGGGGAAGGAAATCGGCCGTGCCCTTTCAAAGGAACCATCCCGGCATTTGCCTGAAGCGATTTAGGGAAATTACGGAAAACCTAAATCAGGATGGCCGGAGACGGGATTGAACCGTCGTCCTCGCGAATGCGAGTCCAGTGTGCTAACCACTGCGCCACCTCGCTCGGTGGCATGCTAAGAGGAAGAACTGCAGGGACAGGAATAGATGCAACTATATAAGGCAGGTCGTCTATTACGTGGAATCTATCATTTTCTCTGAAATTAAGAGAACGGCTGACAAGCCACAGGAATGGATAACTGCATCAAATCTCCCTTGAGGACGATGTCTGAAAAAACAAAATTTTTTCTAAGGATCAATAAAATTTACCAGTATATTTGAAATGCACTGCCTGACAGAAAAACTGAAGGATCCAGAGAGGAGGAGGAAATGAAATGAAAATCCACGAGCTAAAAGGGCATGTAATATTATTTGAGTGATTACAAAATCGTGTCAGATTTACTTTGCAGTATGACATCATTTACCAGTACGACAATACACCCTCTCTGGCCTGGATGCATGAACTGATTTAGCTGAGTGGAGTGCCAAAGCCATTGCACCCACTCCTGATGTTAGTTGGCCCATGAAGGTCGTAAGTGGTCCTTGATATCGTGGATACTGACACTCGGACGGCGTTGACGTCTGGTCTCACCCCACTCACGTTCTATTTGCGAATCCTTCTGGTCACCGGAGAGCCTCAAAATCTCACAGAAAGTTCATAAACACAAGACAAGAACTGCCCTGTCGACAAACGGCACCACGATATTGTCATAACACATAAGGACACAGGAGGTCCGCCACTTACCATTTCGCCGAGTTCCCTCAGTCAGAAGTCAGAACCAGCAGTCAGCTATAGTCATACCCCATGGCTTACCAGACCTTTGCACCGCTTTGCCTCTCCATATCATTTGAAGAATGAAACCTCTTCCCAGGTCTCCACCATACCCGCCTACGATGGTCATCCGTGGTAGTGCAGAACCGCGATTCATCTCTAAACGCAATGCGACGACATTCATCAGCACATCGGCATTCCCTGCTTCTCGGTAACGGCACCACTCCAAACGCAGCCATTTGTGTTGTGTTGTTAACGGCAGCCTACGAATGGGACGATAATTCCCTAGTCCGGTTGCTGTTAGTCTCCGACCAATGGGGCAGGATGATACAATGTTGCAGTGTGCCCATTGGTCGTTCTAGGCCGGGAGGCCGAGCTGTGAAGAGGTTACGATGTACTTGGTACACAATATGGCGCTTTTGTGGTGGTGAGACGTGATCGACCGAAACTTAGACGACGAGTAAGCCTGCCGTCATGTTTCCATGCAGTTCTGTATCGGTCCACTGTCATTCCTAATGCCCCACAGATCTGGATATTGCACGATTCGACTAGTCGGCCAAATGGAGACTCATAGTGCGGCCCTCTTCGAACTGTCAGGTAGTGATAACGTGCACGCGATATCTCCGTGTTCTTCATAGTGGTCACTCAACATGTGATGCTGTTCACGTCCCTTACGTACCATATCGGACCTGGTAACAAAACTAAACACGAACAACTCTAACGGATATGCTGACCGCTCTACTTGTTACAGGGCATTGCCATTCTAACCAGCCAACGGTGTGAGCGCGTACGAAATAACACCGACATTCGACACCCCCAGAAACATATGTTCTTCATATTAGGTGCATTGTGCTGCTACCCACTGCCAGGTACTCCATATCAGTGATCTTAGTAGTCATTACAGACAGTGAGAGAGCAGAATGGGGCGCTTCGTGGAAATCACGGACTTCGAAAGCGGTCAGGTGATTGGGTGTCATTTGTGTCATACATATGCACGCGAGATTTCCAAACTCCAAAACATCCCTAGGTTCACTGTTTCCGATGGGATAGTGAAGTGGAAACGCGAAGGGACACGTACAGCACAAAAGCGTACAGGCAGACCTCGTCTGTTGACTGACAGAGACCGCCGACGGTTGAGGAGGTTCGTAATGTGTAATAGGCACACATCTATCCATACCATCACACAGGAATTCCAAACTTCATCAGAATCTACTGCAAGTACTACAACAGTTAGGCAGGAGGTGAGAAAACGTGGATTTCATGGTCAAGAGAGAGCTCACAAGCCACACATCACGCCGGTAAATGCCAAAATATGCCTCGCTTGGAGTAAGGAGAGTCAACATTGGAAGATTGAACAGTGGAAAAACGTTGTGTGGAGTGACGAATCACTGTACACAATATGGCGATCCGATGGCAGGGTGTGGTTATGGTGAATGTCCGGTGAACGTAGTCTGCCAGCTTGTGTAGAGACAACAGTAAAATTCTGAGGCGGTAGTGGTATGGTGTGGTCGTGTTTTTCGTGGAGGGGACTTACACCCCTTGTTGTTTTGCACGGTACTATCACAGCACAGACCTACATTGATTTTTTAAGCACGTTTTGCTTCCCACTGTCGAAGAGCAATTCGGGGATGGCGATTGCATCTGTCAACACGATCGAGCACCTGTTCATAACGCACGGCCTGTGGTGGAGTGGTTACACTACAATAACATCCCTGTAATGGAGTGTTCTGCACGTGACCTGAATCCTATAGAACTCATTTGGGATGTTTTGGAACGCCGATTTCGTGGCAGGCCTCACCGACCGACATCAATAACTCTCCTCAGTGCACCACACCGTGAAGAATGGGCTGCCATTCCATTAGAAACCTTCCAGCTCCTGCTGAACGTATGACTGCAAGAGTGGAAGCTGCCATCAAGGCTAAGCGTGGGCCAACACCTCACTGAATTCCAGCATTACCGATGGAGGGCGCCACGAACTTGTAAGTAATTTTCAGCCAGGTGTTCGGATGCTTTTAATCACATAGTGTGTGTACAGGTATAACACGGATATTAATGATTGTTGGTTTCCTGTGCCTTGTGAACCATCCTTTCCCTCTCCATTTCAACAGTGATGTAGAATACTTTTAGCTTGCCTTAACAATTAAAATTACTGTGTATTACAGTCTTAACGATAGGTTGCAAAGTGTTTTTATTTGCCTGTCAACAGAGTCGTTGTCTACCAAATGTCTTAGTAAACAGAAGATGGGTTCATATATTAATGAACACTTTGAAATGGTTTAGTTCCTAGGGCTTCAAGTATTTTGTGAGTGACTGTAGGTATTTCATTACGTCTGTGCTTGTTCGAAGATTCAGAGAGGTTAACGTCACTCGTATCACAAGCAGTTTTTTCAACCGTTCTTATGTAGTGCAATATGGTTAGAAGACAAGTATTGAAACGAGGTGCAATGCGAAGTATTTTAAACCATCAGTATTTGATGTTGACCGATGTTAGTGATACTGAGTATCACTGATACAGTGACGATTCAAGGAATGTCTTGCTTGCTTGCTTGCCTGCTTGCTAGTTTCAAGTTTCAGGTGGCGCGCTGTGATGCCAAAGTTGTCGGGAACTACGAGTGCCTCGTGAATGGCGTAATCGCAGAAGCAGCTGGAGACGCGGAAGGATTCCACTGGGAAATTCGAGCTGTAATCCTCGTTCCCTGAATGAGCTTCGCGGAAATCGTGATCGCATCCTCGAATGTACTCGACGTAACTGAAGGAGCGCTTTTACAACTGAAGCTTTGCGTCATTAGTCTTACAGCGCTGACGAGCATATGCACAGAGGTATCATATGTATATTGCTACAGCTCAGCCAGTGGGTGGTGCCGATTATTTAATTGTAACTTCCTCCGTAGGCCTGTAAATTATTATTATTATTATTATTTCTTTCCTTTCTCAGACGTTGTGTCTGGTTAAAAATGGAGAGGACGCGGACCTTGATCAAGCGTGATTTCCTTTTAACTGTACGGTATATTTTACATTGCATTTAGGAACTTTCGGGTAACTGAACATGTATCAATAATTACAGATTTCTGTAGTTGTATATATACGTCTGGATGTAGGTGTATTGCGTTGATGTACTGGAGGATATTGTGTGGTATGACTCCTGTAGTTGATAGTATAATTGGTATAATGTCAACTTTATCATGATGACACATGCCCTTGACTTCCTCAACGAGTTGGATGTATTTTAAATTCTTTTCTCCTGCTTTCTTCTGTATATTTGTTGTATTGGGTATGGATATTTCGATTAGTTGTGGTAATTTATTCTTTTTATTGGTGAGTATGATGTCAGGTTTGTTATGTGGTGTTGTTTTATATGTTATAATGGTTCTGTTCCAGTATAATTTGTATTCATCATTCTCCAGTAAATTTTGTGTTGGATACTTGTATGCGGGAACGTGTTGTTTTATTAGTTTATGTTGTATGGGAAGTTCTTGATGTATTATTTTTGCTACGTTGTCATGTCTTCTGGTGTATTCTGTATTTGCTAGTATTGTACATCCACTTGTGATGTGATCTACTGTTTCTATTTGTTGTTTGCAAAGTCTGCATTTATCTGTTGTGTTATTGGGATATTTAATAAAATGCTTGCTGTAATATCTCGTGTTTATTGTTTCATCCTGTATTGCAATCATGAATCCTTCCGCCTCGCTGTATATATTGCCTTTTCTTAGTCATTTGTTGGATGCGTCTTGATCGATGTGTGGCTGTGTTAGATGATACGGGTGCTAGCCATGTAGTGTTTTCTTTTTTCAATTTACTTTCTTCGTATCTGTTGCTGTTATGTGATCTAAAGGGTTGTAGAAGTTGTTATGAAATTGCAATGGTGTAGCCGATGTATTTATATGAGTCATTGCTTTGTGTATTTTGCTAGTTTCTGCTCGTTCTATAAAGAATTTCCTTAAATTGTCTACCTGTCCATAATGTAGGTTTTTTATGTCGATAAAACCCCTTGCTCCTTTCTTTCTGCTTAATGTGAATCTTTCTGTTGCTGAATGTATGTGATGTATTCTATATTTGTGGCATTATTATTATTGTTATTATATTATTATTACCACCATCATCATTCCAAAGAAACAATCACAATGTAATGTTCTGACAAAACTCCCACGGGAAATCAGGTAAACGCCTTTTTACCAGTATTTGGCCTTTTTCTAGTGAGAAGAAACGTAGTATAATAATCTGTATGGTAAAAGAAGAAACAATTGTCTTACAGAAGCAATCCGTATGGGATCGCTTAATCTCTCCCCTCCTAACATCTGCCATACTGTAATTAGTAATTTCCAAAGAAATCTGGGCATAAAGTATCAGAAATGATATCAGTAAACTTTTATATACCGCTTCTTTTCCCAACTACTGTATAACTCATTTTACTAAGGTTTGAAGCTCCCCTTTATGATTATGCGTGTTTTCGATTTAAAAATAGGGTTGATTTGAAAGTCACACTTATGCAAACACATTGTTTATAACTGTTGTATGATATTATCAAGTTTTACCTGAACTGTGTTATAATATTAGTAACCATCATTACATTGCACTGATAAAAATGAAGATATGACAGCTGAAAAATTGATACCTCAAACAACGCATCTTACCCAGTCGCCCTCCGACCCTCTTATGTAGCCTCTGAAAGTTGGAAAATAAGGCACTATGGGAGCTAGACTGATGTCAGAAATTTTCTGTCAAAGATTGGAGTACAAATATACAACACAAGACATTTTAACATTTTATGTTATACTTCTGATTTCAATACTTCCGTTACCTTGCTAGATATGACATACAAGTATCTACCCACAATCGACATCTGTCCGCAAGTCACGGTCTAGTGGCCTGCGTTGCTGCCTGTGGATTACGTGGTACCGGGTTCGATACACCGCCGGGTAGGGGTTTTCTCCGATCGGGGACTGGGTGCTTGTATTGTCCGCATCATTTCATCAACATTCATGAAAGTGCCGAGTATGGAATGTGTAAAGATTGGAACTTTGTAGGGGCGCTGATAGCCGCGCAGTTGAGCGCCCCGCAAACCAAATAACATCATCATTATCATCGCAGTCTATATCTGACAACGATATACTACATCGAAGCTGTAAACTTCAAACGCACACTGATTAAGTTTTGCTCTACTTTCAGCCGGTTGAATTGCATAGACATATTCACAAAATTATCATAGTCTTCTGTACGAAATTTTACCTACGTTGTTATTTCGAAGAGTCTCTCTAGGTGTTCCGTGGGTTCCCTAAATCGCTGAAGCTAAATGCCGGCATGGCTCCTTTCCAAAAGACAGGGTCGCCGTATTCTGCCACTCTCCCACTACTGACCTCGTCGCCGATGGGATCTTAAAATCTACTCCCCCTTCCTTTTTCACTGTTTTATCTCTGACTTAGACCGTCTAAGTCAGTGCACTTTATTCTACGTATTACCAATAAATAATTTCATACATGAATATGTGAGATGTCTATAAAACAAAAATCTACGGCTTGCATAACCTCTTCATTGTATTCAACAAGTTTTCCGGCATATATTTTTTTTTTTTATATCGACATACTTATTGCTCAGGGACTGCTCCATCTGGGTAGGAAGTACATCCCAATAATTTGTGCTACAAATTATTCATTTTTCTTATTTCTTATAATGAAAATGTCTAGCAAATGAAATTTATTTTAATTGTATGCTGCTTTGGAAGGAATCAAATGGCTCTGGGCACTACAGGACTTAACATCAGAGGTCATCAGTCCCCTAGAACTTATAACTACTTAAAACTAACTAACCTAAGTACATCACACACATCCATGCCCGAGGCAGGATTCGAACCTGCGACCGCAGCAGTCGCGCGCTTCCAGGCTGAAGCTCCTAGAAACGCTCGGCCACTTCGGTCGGCTGGAAGTAATCCAATGGAGTCTGTGAGCCTTTTTTTTATTGTGGTTCCACGAATGCACGCCAACCATAAAAAATCCAAAACAAAATCCAGTGAGATAGTGGCAGACTGTGGTCCAACACCGAAAACAACAAAATGGGCTCCTTGTGCCATAAAAGTTATGGCCAGTTTCTTTACGAAAGCAAATGGTATTCTTACTGTCGATTACCTTGCAAAAGTAAGAAAATAATTGCTGAATATCACAGATATCCTCTGGGCCCCACGCGAGGACTCGGTCAGACTACGAAAGAAAACAACAAAAAACTTTTTCGTCGAGACAGACCTCTCACCAACAATCAATCACTGGCAGAGATGAAAACGGAGGGATCTGAAACACGAATAGTAGGGAACACAGGTGAATTTTTAAAGAGAGTGGTTTATTTCCATAGGTTTTAGTGTTACGAATTTAATATGATAACCGAATAGCTGTATCACAGAAACAGTTAATAATTAGAAAACCGATATTGATGACATATTACTTTAATTAATATAATAAAGCTGAAATTTCGGTGGCAGTGCTCCCACTGGCGGCAAGCTCCTTGGAACCACTTCTTCTTGCTCAGACTTCGTGGATGCTAGAAATTAATCTGGGTCGTATGAAATGGTGAAAGCCTTGCCCAAATGCGGAGTAATTTGAAATACCTCCACGAGAAATTTTCTTGTCTATCAGAATCGAAAATGATGGGAGACGTATTCGTAAGGCTTGATATTTGCAGAACGACCTTCGGTTCCCAATTTTAATCAAAAACTTGTTTCATAGGGAGACCTCGATATCATTCAATAATATTATTACTAAGTGTTGAAGGATCAAAAATTACTCCTAGTATATTTCTCCTATAGTCAATGAAAAGGGAAAAATGAAGAAGTTTGACTCTTTGGTGAACTTCAAAATGCACTTTTTGAACAGTCATCTGGACTTTTGCTCAGAAAATTTGCCTGATGTCAGTTAATAACAATGTAATTATATTTATGAAGACATAAAAATTATGGAACGTCGTTTGCAAGGACCGTTAAAATATCAAGAGGCTGGTCACTGTTGGTCACTTCGCAAAAGCTATATTACTTGAATTAATGAGTAAAAGCAAAGGACGTGATTTGAAAGCCGATGGATGCATCGTCTCTCTTTAATAAAGAAGTGGTTTAATGTTTATAATATATTAAAATCTTCCTTGATGATGAAAAATTATTTTAAATTCCTATTCCCCAGTTTTATAGTTAACAATGAACTGTACGTTAGAGTAAAAACGTGAGGTCACATATTGACCCAGTGTCCAAAATTAACCAACCACCTCATAAAAAGTATTAAAAATACTACGTTGATAAATAAGCGAATTTTTGTCCTAGGTTGAGAATGCTTAGCCTATGAAACTCTACGAGCATGCTCATAACAAAATACACAAGTACGTAATATTTATCAGATAATGCAAATATAGTTCTTAAGATGAAAATTTTTAATTCTGAGAAGTTTGCAGCTTGAAGTTAATGCTTCATGACTGATTAAACGAATTTTGTCATTTTCACTCCCCATCAAGTTGTATGTTAATAATATCGAACTGATAAACACATTGTACCTAAATCAACAAGGTGACACAAATAAAAAAGTCTAGAAATAGTAAATGACTTAAGCAGAAGCTAGAACCTGTCACTCTAGATTTCTATGGAACAAAAGACGGAAGGACGCAATTGCTCAGCGTTGCATGCCAAGGAGCACTGTAATTAAAACAAGTTTTCTAATTTCACTATGACAAATGAGAAACAACATCTAGAAATAGGATATTGGCTTGACCTGGTTTCGTGGTATATTGAAAACTTAGATCATAAAGGAATATTTCTTGTCTGGGTCATTGTTTTTATCTGCAGTGCGAACATTTTACTGGAAGACTTTCGCTGGTGTTACCTATAAAACGCCTTCGAATGTAGTTACAGGCCTGCTGCGGCCTCTCATTAACCTCGGTTTCAACAACTTCCGTAATTACCAGGCATGGAAAATGAAATATGGCAGAAGCACTCAGTTTCTAATTGGCCATTACTCGCTGCAGAGTCTACCAGCATAATACCGCACACGACCTTTTAAGATGAAAAGACTAAGACAGCAAGACGTTTTGAGAAGATCTGGTTTACTGTGCCCTCGAACTTTTAGTTGGGTTCCAAAGAAAACTTCCTGTAGAAACTGATAATCACACCTCCAAACAATAACATTACCGTTTCTGAAAGCCTTACAAATGTACTGGGTGCATTCAAAGGTATTCTGTGTCTTTACACGACTAGAGAAATGATAACGGACATTTACGAGCAAATTATGAGCAAGCTGTTCAGTATCATTCCTTCATTTCACTTTCATGTCACAGGGAGGAACAGAACGAAGAAATTCCTAATTAGTCAGTGCATATTTTTAATCATGGGACTATTTTGTCAACACTTGACGAAATAAATTCTGAAATAAATTTCCATGATACTGAGTACAATATATAGATATTACATGCAAAGTAGTTAATACGCAACAGGATAACAAGAGTGATCTGCTTGGCTAAACTGCAACTGAGAAGACATTTTCCGGTAGCAGTGGCGTAGTTGAAACATAGAATTCATTTATAATCTAAAAAGCAAATAAAATTATATATTGGCACTTTTATTTGTTGTGACAAAACATCAACACACCAACAGCAATATACGAAAATTTATCTGTGGAGCATGTAAATAGGAAACCCCGTGACCAGGCCCCGAAGACTACGCCATCCATGTCATCCTGTTATTCATCATCGGATGCACAACCACAAATCACAGTTGTTGCGTGTCCAGGGCACTGTGTGACTACGTGAATTACATCCTTTGACCCGTAGCCATACCCTTTCTGCATGACACACCAGACGCCATTTTCCAGCAAGACAATGAACGAACACAGGCTGCTGCATCAACACGTGCCTTTTTGGTGTAACAGAATGTCAGCTTTTAGCCCTGGCCCGCCAGGGAACCATACTTGTCGACAATCCAAAATACCGGGTGATCAAAAAGTCAGTAAAAATTTGAAAACTTAATAAACCACGGAATAATGTAGATAGAGAGGTAAAAATTGACATACACGCTTGGAATCACATAGGGTTTTATTAGAACAAAAAAAGTTCACAAAATGTCCGACAGATGGCGCTGGACAGCAAACCGTCAGTGACTGCGCATGACAATCGTGTATAAAAGGAGCTGTAATGAGAGAGAGAATCAGAACACCCAACAGTCGCAGCATGTTGACGTTACCTGAACAGGCGCTTTTAGTGAAGCTGTATTATCAGAATGGGGAATGTGCTAGTTCAACGCTACGATCCTATCGCCATAGGAAGGGGATTCGAACGGGTAAAGGTCCGTTGACAAATGAAGCTGTGGCGAGAATGATTTCGAAGTTCGAAGCCACGGGTTGTTTAGAAGATAGACCCCATAGTGGCCGACCGAGCACACGGCGTAATGCTGCTGAGACAGTTCAGGAATAAATGGAAACTGTAGCGGGTTCGTCTATGCACGGGGAAGTCAGCGCTCGTGCAGTCGCACGTCGCATCGGCATTTCATACACTACTCTTTGGTTGGCACTGAGGCGTACCCTCCGATGCTATCCGTACAAAATCCATCGGCATCATGAACTGTTACCTGGCGATTTAGTGAAGCGGAGGGCATTTGCGGTGTGGGCGTTTCAAAAGATGGCGGAAGATGACGATTGGTTGAGTAACGTGTTGTGGACCGACGAAGCTCATTTCACGCTCCGAGGATCTGTCAACGCCCACAACTGCAGAATTTGGGCTACCGAAAATCCTAGAACTGTCGTGGAAACTCCATTGCACGACGAGAAAGTCACGGTGTGGGCTGGATTTACCACATCTACCGTTATCGGGCCTTTTGTCTTCGAGGAAATGCGTAATTCTGGTTTTGTAACTGCTACCGAGACGGGTGAGAGGTACGCCGATATGTTACAGGATCGCATCATCCCCAGCCTGGCTGATTAACACTTGCTAGAACGTACGATGTTTATGCAGGATGGCGCTCCACCCCGTAATGCTAGACGCGTGAAAGATCTATTGCGCACGTCGTTTGGTGATGATCATGTTCTCAGCCGCCACTTTCGTCATGCCTGGCCTCCCAGGTCGCCAGACCTCAGTCCGTGCGATTATTGGCTTTGGGGTTACCTGAAGTCGCAAGTGTATCGTGATCGACCGACATCTCTAGGGATGCTGAAAGCCAACATCCGACGCCAAAGCCTCACCATAACTCCGGACGTGCTGTTCACAACATTGTTCCTCGACTACAGCTATTGTTGAGGAATGATGGTGGACATATTGAGCATCTCCTGTAATGAAAATAAGCTTTGCTTTGTCTTACTTTGTTATGCTAACTATTGATATTCTGATCAGATGATGCCGGACATTTTTGAACTTTTGTACTTTTTCGGTTCTAATAAAACCCCATGACATTTCGAGCATCTGTGTCAATTTGTACCTCTGTATCTACATTATTCCGTAATTTATTCAGTTTTCAAATGTATATTGACTTTTTGATCACCCAGTATGTGGGATATGCTAGACGATGGGTGCAGTGGTGCGACCCAATGCCAACCACCACAGATGAACATGAGAATCTGGCGAACGCAGCATGGATAGCTATACCACAGGAAGCAATTCGCGCCTTATACACGTCGAAGCCATCACCCGTGGAACAAGTTAGCAGGTCTAATGGCGGACACTGTGCTTAATAGGCACCAGGACACATGCTGAACTGATGTGACTGAAATGTTAATCATTTCTGCAGAACATACTAATGTAAGTGTCCTGTGAATATGAATGTTCTGTCTCTAGTCGTTCAAGGTGTTCTGTTTTTTATGAACATCAGTGCATACATTACAAGCAGCTTCCTTTGCAGCGTTCACACGTAAACTGAGATGGACCTGCATTCAATGATAGAAGTAATTACTGTCGGATTTAAAACCGATTGTTAATGACAAGGCTTGGCACTTGTCTCCAGCCCGTGTCGGTTACGGTATTTTTACGACCACTGTTTTTACGTTGTGTGGTAAACCAAAAGGACAGAGAAACTTCATTCCCGGTGTGGTTAAGGCAACGTCCAAACATGATAGCTCCTTTCTGCCGGTCTGACACGTCTCCACATCGAGCTATATTACTCCATTCATTCCATGCAATCGGCTGATTCATATGAATACGCACCCCTTCAATTCAATGGGCGGTCTATGGCGCTGCAGCCATGGACTGTGCGGCTGGTCCAGGCGGAGTTTCGAGTCCTCCCTCGGGCATGGGTGTGTGTGTGTGTGTGTGTGTGTGTGTGTGTGTGTGTGTGTGTGTGTGTGTTTGTCTTTTTAATTTAGTTTAATTAGTGTGTAAGCTTAGGGACTGATTATCTTAGCAGTTAAGTCCCATAAGATTTTCTTTAAAAAAACTTCCATGGCTTCCATCAGCGGTGGTGGGTATCATGACCGTCCAACACCAATTCTACACGAGACACGCTTCAGAGCGACCAGTGCTCTCTCCTAAGGGGATAAATACTATTTTTTCCACTGACCTTATTCAAAAAGTACATAACGTAAATCACGATAATACTGTTGAATATACATACATTCACCCAATATTCTCCAACTACCGAGCGAGGTGGCGCAGTGGTTAGCACACTGGACTCGCTTTAGGGAGGACGACGGTTCAATCCCGCATCCGGCCATCCTGATTCAGGTTTTCCGTGATTTCCCTAAATCGCTGCAGGCAAATGCCGGGATGGTTCCTTAGAAAGGGCACGGCCGATTTCCTTCCCCATCCTTCCCTAATCCGAGCTTTTGCTCCGTCTCTAATGACCTCGTTGTCGACGGGACGTGAAATAGTAGTCTCCACTTCTCTTCTCCAACTGTACTAGTGAATGACCTCACTGTTGACAAAAACTGATTTCATTTTCATACAAACATAATTAAAACTGTGGATGAGAAATAACTTTTTGTAGATACCGAAAATACCAATACTGTAGTATGTTTTTGTGTGTTGCCTACTTAAACACTACTGGACGTTAAAATTACACAGCCAGGAAGGACAACAAATATAGTAACTTTACTTATAGTACGTATACAGTGTAGTGGGAAGGATGTCCATACATGATTACATTTGCATGTGACTAGGGGGTATACAGTGTGCGAAATTTAGTCCATGGACCTGATATGTATGGCATCAACAGTGGCTCTATATGGGCTCGGCATCAGGTTACACTGGTCTGGATACTTCCAAACTATTCAACTCTGTCCTGGAATTCAGCAGTCACAGCAGCTTGTGACCAGATGTTTTCAGTACGTAAGAGATCAAGAGAACATAGTGGTCACGGTAACAGTCTAACACATTGTGTTTTGACGTAGAACATGACAGAACAGGTAACGTACGGCCTTGCGTCATCTTGTTGGAAGAAAATGTAATGGAGATATCGAAGATAGGTCACATCCACCGACCTTAACAAACCATAAATACTGTATAACAGCTGCTGTCGAAAGTAGTGGCTACGTGAACCAGAGGTGATTTTGTTGTATACCCAATGGCCCCTCATACCATCATGCTATGTGATGGCCTCATATGACGATGAAGAAGACAGCCTCCAACTTTAGCTTTTCATAGGCTCTCCACACACGGATATGTCAGTAGTGATGCTATACGTAGAACCTGCTCTCGTCTGAAAAGAGAAAGTAGTGACACACCTGTGTCCAGTGTTTTCGTTGGACGCACTGATGGCGGTATACACTGATGAGCCAAAAGATTATGACCACCTGCTTAACAGCTTGTTTGTCCGTCTTTGGAACGAAATACATCACTAATTCTCCGTATCAAACCACTGCAGCACGGTTATGCTGAAAGATGACGTATTATGTTCCAGTATAATGACTTTTCTGGAGACTAGAAATCTACTTTGTAGGAATCAGCATGGGTTTCGAAAAAGACGATCGTGTGAAACCCAGCTCGCGCTATTCGTCCACGAGACTCACAGGGCCGTAGACACGAGTTGCCAGGTAGATGCCGTGTTTCTTGACTTCCGCAAGGCGTTCGATACAGTTTCCCATAGTCGTTTAATGAACAAAGTAAGAGCATATGGACCCTCAGACCAGTTGTGTGATTGGATTGAAGAGTTCCTAGATAACAGAACGCAGCATGTCATTCTCAATGGAGAGAAGTCTTCCGAAGTAAGAGTGATTTCAGGTGTGTCGTAGGGGAGTGTCATAGGACAGTTGCTATTCACAATATACATAAATGACCTTGTGGATAACATCGGAAGTTCACTGAGGCTTTTTACGTATGATACTGTGGTATATCGAGAGGTTGTAACAATGGAAAATAATACTGAAATGCAGGAGGATCTGCAGCGAATTGACGCATGTTGCAGGGAATGGCAATTGAATCTCAATGTAGACAAGTGTAATGTGCTGCGAATACATAGAAAGAAAGATCCCTTATCATTTAGCTACAATATAGCAGGTCAGCAACTGGAAGCAGTTTATTCCATAAATTATCTGGGAGTAATCATTAGGAGTGATTTAAAATGGAATGACCATATAAAGTTGATTGTCGGTAAACCCGATGCCAAACTGAGATTCGTTGGAAGAATCCTAAGGAAATGCAATCCGAAAACGAAGGAAGTAGGTTAAAGTACACTTGTTCACCCACTGCTTGAATACTGCTCACCAGCGTGGGATCCGTACCAGTTAGGGTTGGTAGAAGAGACAGAGAGCGGAGAGCAGCGCGCTGCGTTACAGGATCATTTAGTAATCGCGAAAGCGTTACGGAGGTGATAGATAAACTCCAGTGGAAGACTCCGCAGGAGAGACGCTCAGTGGCTCGATATGAGCTTTTGTTGAAGTTTCGAGAACATAACTTTACCGAGAAGTCAAGCAGTATATTGTTCCCTCCTGCTTATATCTCGCGAAGAAACCATGAGGATAAAATCAGAGAGATTAGAGCCCACACAGAGGCATACCGACAATCCTTCTTTCCACGAACTATAAGAGACTGGAATAGAAGGGAGAACCGATAGAGGTACTCAAGGTACCCTCCGCCACACACCGGCAGGTGGTTTGCGGAGTATGGATGTAGATGTAGATGTAAATGTAGACGTCGCCGTCGGGGAAGGCATCAAGGTTCGCAGCTGTCATAGTGTCTTCGATTACTACCAAAGGTACCATGAAAGCACGGGAGAATGTCTCCCATAGTGTAATACTGCTCCCGCCAGCCTGCATCCGTGGCGCTCTACATGTTTCGATCCGCCGTTCACCTCGATAACGACGTTTGTGGAGACCGCCAGCGACCTTGTGTAGCAACAGTGTGATTCCCCCGAAGAGCCGACACGTTTCCATTTATCGACGGTCGAATACCGATTCAGTGCCCACTTCATTCGTAACAGAAGTCACGCGAAGTGGCCGCGTGGTTTGAGGCGCCATGTCTTTCAAAGTCACTGCTTTGACAGTAGGGTTCGCGCATACGTTTATAGTGAGAACGAGAGTCACAGGCACATTTCACCGGTAGGTGTTGTTGCTCCGTGACATCGATGTTGACTTGTAAATGTCTCGTGCATAAGAACGTCATATCTCTCTTCATTGAAGGTGTTCTGTTTTTTTTCTGAACATGAGTGTATTTGGAGCTGGGTATCCCAAGAAATGCCATTGCTCACAGTGATACAAGAAACTCCACATTTCAAATGAACAAAACAAGACAACTGAACGATAGACCACTGTAAGCGCCCAGCTTGGTCCGACTTGTGGCGAGTTTGCCTCTTTTCAAATGATGCGAGGTCTCGAATGCACCGACTGCTCGACGATTCGTTCAACCCAAGGAGAAAGGAGGGATTAGTTTAGGCTGGAGAATGTTCTGTATTTTGCGTACCGTGACTTGGGCCCAGACGTTCGGATTATCGTGAACGTGATCCTGCGTGTTTATGCCAACATAGTCGGTGACCAAACGAAGCCCTTTTTTCCACATCTTCGTGATGAGTGTGCTCTGGATATTTCTGTCTTCCAAGATTGCTTCAGCCGTGTTCACAGGGCCTTCCTGGCATCAAAAATAATCAAGCATTCTATTGCAAATCGACTGGCTCGCTGAACCACCCGATCGTAAACCAATAGAAAATGTCTTTGACTGTTTGAGACGGAGGATGAAATGCAACAACCAAACTCTCCACAATCAAGGATAATGTTTTACGTTATTGGCATGATGTCTCCCGTGGTCACAAATTTTTCGTACGGCGTCCTTACAAATATGTGTAATGAATATAACGCCCTAACTCAGGATAAACATCTTCCATCTAAAGTCACTTTATTGAATTTGTAAAATATATTTCTGGTGACTAATATATCCCGTACGAAAGTTACCGCTAAGATGAAAATAAATATACCTGGAAGGTAAAACGTACGTGATTTGCACGAATGAAGGGATTTCTTCTGAAAGCCGATGGTGAAAAGACTCCGGTGAATGTCACTTCAGACGAAGTGTTCTGAAACCAGCACACCTCACGAGCGTACGTAAAAATTACGAGTGATGATTATCTAGGCGCTTTAGTCTGGAACCAGGAGACATCTGCGGTCGCAGGTTCGAATCCTGCCTCGGGCATGGATGTGTGTGATGTCCTTAGGTTGGTTAGGTTTAAGTAGTTGTAAGTTCTAGGGGACTGATGACCTCAAATTTTAAGTCCCACCATAGTGCTCAGAGCCATTTGAACGATTTGATGATTATCTGTTGGCCGCATTTATAGAAAATATGCGGTTTCGTCAGGAAAACAGCAGTGGCAGCACCGGATATTGCTGTAGTATTACTAAATGTCTTGCACATTTGTGTGTGTATTTAATTTGAATTCGTTGTGATGGTTCTGTTTGCTTCCCTGCACATATTGAATTTATCAGAGCTTTATTATATGAATAACCTGTTACGCTTCGAAATGTTTTAAGCTAGATATTCATATTTCGCTGATACAAAAGCGTCTATCTGATATTATAACCTGTTACTCCACAAAATCCTTTAAGCTAGATATTCGTATTTCCATGATACAAAAGTGTGTATCTGAGATTACGACGAAGTGTAATTATTAGTTTCAGAGATAGCTCAACGTGATAGGCGTCATGTAACAATTTAGAATTTTATGAACGACGGCCAAAAGACCTTAGATTGCTGGCTCACTGCTGTTCGAATAATAAGTAATATTTTCTTTTATATGCTTCTAATATGTGCATAACAATTTCAGAGACAAATGACTGGCACTATACAGATAAAAAGTAATACTAAGCATGCAACTCTCAGGACATACAAATATCGTAGATGAAACCCTCTCCTTAACATGATAGCTCTATTCTCGAATGCATACCATGTTTACTCTAACTTAGTTTCAATACCAATTTTTATGTAAGGTTTAACATTTGATTATTAATATCATCATGTCTATCGGTGTGTTTAGAGATGGTAAAAAAAAGTGTATTCTACAGCCCGTACTACTTGCAGAACTATGGACAAAAATGTATGATACACCGTATTAAGATGATAATCCTTGACATTTCTTTCAATAAATGTTTCCTGATACATCAGTACTGAATACATATTAACCTATCTGAGTACTCAGCACTATGAATTTATGTCGTCGTACGCCTTCCTTTAGAGCTCTCTTCAAGCATTAGTGCCTAGCCATTTTATAGCTGTATACGATTCTTTACGTGTTTAAATGTCAGCCAGTTTACCAGTCCAGCCTAGTGGAAGTTGTTGAACCAACCATAGAATCCAGCCCGACAAGGAAAGTCTTCGGCTGTTAACGGTAACACATCCGCTCTTCACCCAGGTAAATTTTAAAAATGTACAGAAAATGATTTTTAGACATTAAAATAATTTTAAATCACATGTGGTTCATAACTTAAAATAATAATAGCTGAGCTTTTATTTAAGAGAGAAGGCCTATTGGGTGGATGATTAGGTAGGTAAAAACAGATGACCTCTACTGATATTTGCTGGTGCACAATAATTTGGGATAGCCAAGAATGTTGATCGTAATGTTGGAGTAAGTAGTAGGTGATTCGGGTTTTTAAAACAGAGTGTTTTGGAAATAAAATGTAATGCTTAAGATGGCGAAGAGAGCATGGAATCTAGCTGTTGTCAGTGGAAAGTCATCAGACCTCCGGGTATATTTCATGGTCACGTTGGAGGTGATTAAAGTGTAGTTGGCACAGTGGTCACTCAGTGTGGTGAGTGTGAGGTTTGGTGGATGTGCTGCTGTAAGCGCAAGTTTCCTAGTAGTGTAAAACATTCGAAAGCGTTCATTGTTGCGGAGGAGATAAGTGTGTGTGTGTGTGTGTGTGTGTGTGTGTGTGTGTGGAGGATTTGTTAAATTCATACAGGGTTCGAGTGGGTGTAATTAGGAGGATGCAGAACGTGGGACGAAGTGGACAGCCTTTGAGCTTTTGAAAAAGAAAATTAGAATTTTGGTGGAATCGTAATTGAAGGATGGGTTCGATCAAGGCTTTGTATGTATGGTGGTTGGTGGAGGAACTCAAATCCTAATTTCGGCCTGTTAGTAGTTTTAATCCATTGTGAGCTTTCTCTTTAGTGGGTAGCACCTGGGGCTTCTCCTTTAGTTTAAGTTTGGTTGTTAATACGGAGCATTTTAGCATGTGCTGTGTTTGGATACGACGGTTTTAAATTGCTTGGAGGAGTTACTGCTTACACCAGAAAGCTGCTGGAAACGGAGTTGAAGGGATGAGACCACTGGAATTTCTGCACAGTTGGGTATAAAGCTCGGAAAAAGGTGTCACCGATGTATTTGAAGAGTCTGAGCCAGTTTCCGGGCATTGTATAGAACTCTTCCACGCTCGGCAATTCTTGAACTGGTAAAAGTAGTTTGGATAACTGAAAAAAATCAAAATAAATCGAGGACTATTAAAAAACACTGAAGGCAAAATACGCCGATCCTAAAGTACGGTTTCATTTTACATCTAGAAGCGAGATATGTTGTTTCAGCAACACGTCGCTTCACGTTATAGTCTGGCTGTGTATATTTTCGTAACACTTCACACAGCTACTCTCGTTTCGACTTTGTGTAGATTTTCATACGAAAGGAAATCTCCCATTTGCTCGTGTGGCTTCAGGACTCGATATTTCGTCTGATCACTCATAGTTTCCGTTTCTGACTGTCCCATCCTGTTTATGATGACTGGCTGTGTAAAAATTATTCGTTTCGAAATTGAAGATGATCAAGATATTAAAACTTGTGCAACAGAAATTAACGGAGCAGGACAGTTAATGAGTGTGATGAGAAAAAGCAATTACTTCTTTCGAGAAGCTGTCAGCTAATTCAGTTCAAATGGCTTTGAGCACTATGGGACTTAACGTCTGACGTCATCAATCCCCTAGAACTTAGAGCTACTTAAACGTAACTAACCTAAGGACATCACACACATCCATGCCCTGACCGAGGCAGGATTCGAACCTGCGACCGTAGCAGGCGCGGGAAGCGAGAACGCTACCACACGACCACGAGATGCGGGCAACTATTTTAGTAGATCCTGCCACTTGGTATACGATAAATCGCACAAATCTAAGGGCTGTCAAATCGACTGAATACTTAGGAATTACAATTACGAGCTACTTAAATTGGAAAGACCACATTGATAATATTGTGGGGAAGGCGAAACAAAGACTGCGCTTGTCTGGCCAGGAGAAGATAAAGGTAGTAAACAGCGCCTTAGCAGGTGACGCTAAGCGCTGGGGAATCAACTTGAATACCGAACTAATGACGTTCGAAGAGTTTAAACAAAAGTTTACGGAAGAATATTTGTCCGAACAAAAACAGGATCATTTGTAGCGCGAATTTGTCATGGCCGAACTTCATGATAACAGGGGCAGGAATTCTTTGAAAGATTTCTGCGAATATTGGTACCGAAAGTTGACACATTTTTAAGAGGGAGAAGATCCGATTCTGAAATCGTATGGGAGCTATATAAAAAGCTTCCAGAAGATTCGAAGAGATATGTGGGAAGCAATCATCGCAGCTTCCAAGCGTTTCTCGAAAGGGTCGAAGACGAAGATCACTGGCGCGAAAGTCGTGCCAATTATCAGAATTCTAATAACAGGAATAATCGCAATAATGACGAGAGAATGACGGCGATGGGTTTCGCATCAACATGATACAGAGAGGGAGAGGCAGAGGAAGAGGAAGAAGGGGTTATCCAGGTAGCGGTAGAGGATACACCGCGCAAGATAACGACGCGGGAAACTGATTTCCGCGAACGTTGCGGGCCAAACGGAAGCGGACAAAACATACCGGCCCCGATTTAAGAAACATTACCGGACTGATAGTAAAGTTATGAGACAGCTTAGAGACAGGCGTGGAACGACGCAGCGTGTTGTTGCGGAGGAGGAAGAGATTAGTGTTTAACGTCCCGTCGACAACGAGGTCATCAGAGACGGAGCACAAGCTCGGATTGGGGAAGGAAATCGGCCGCGCCCTTTCGAAGGAACCATCCCGGCATTTGCCTGAAGTGATCTAGGGAAATCACGGAAAACCTAAATCAGGATGGCCGGACGCGGGATTGAACTGTCGTCCTCCCGAATGCGAGTCCAGTGTGCTAACCACTGCGCCACCTCGCTCGGTGTGTTGTTGCGAAACAAGCGTCAGGTGCGTGCGCAGATGACTCATCTTCGCCACGCAGAGCGCTACATGTTAACAGGCGAGTGGAGCATCAGAGGGCAACGGCCCAGCCTAGCAGAACAGCTGTTCAGAGAGAAGCCGCTAGCAAGGCGGCAGAATTAGGCACAAACATTGCCGTAAGAGCTGGTGAATACATTACGAGTGGTAATTCCGTGGCGAAGGAAATAGTAGATGGAACAGTGGATACACAGAGAGGTGCGGTTAGCAGTGTTAGCAATGAAGTAAATGGCGAGAATGAATTAGCAGAAGTAACTGATTGGCGTGTGCAGATCGACGATCTGTACAAGGGCCTCAAGCAATGTGAGTGGGAGGATTTTAAGAATGAATATGAGGCAAGGAGGTTAATTAGTGAAAAAGTAAATAGTAGGGACGTCGATAAGGTGACGTGGCCCGAATTTAAGGAGGAGAGAGTAAATAGCGCCGAGCTAAGTACGCGTGCTGCCGATAGGACGGTGGTTAAAGATAGGAAGGAATTGGAGGATGAAATCCTAAGCATTGACGAAAATGCAGAGGAAGTAACTTCTGTTAACGATCCGCCATCAGTGCAAACTGTTACCGAAAGGCACCGTGGGGAAAGGGCAGGTAATTACCCGAGAGTAATTGAAGTCCATGAGCATTACACTAAATATGAAGTAACAGTGGATGTGAGTAGAGCTGATAATGAGGTCGTTTTGCCAAAAGAGGATACTGAGTTAAAATCAAAGCCTGACGAAAATGCAGAGGAAGAACTTAGTGCCTGTCTCAGAAAAGCTTTTATGTTAGAACCTGAAAGCGATCCACAATGGTCGGATTCTGACGATAGTTCAGATGATGAGTATTTCGGTACTAGTGAAAATAATAGGAATACAGCTAATTGCGATATTGTACCTACTGATGACGAAGTTTCAAAACAAAACCCAGATGTTGAGACTGAACACAGAAAGAAAGAGCCACCTGACGACTCAGTGTCTATTTTGCAAAGAGTTCAAGTAAGCAAAGACTTTGAACTCCAGAAACCGAGAAAGCCACCAGATATAAATGGTTCCCAGGTCAGGAACGTATCTTGGGACAATGTCACAGTCGACCAAGGTGCGTTGTGGAAAAAACAGGATGGGGCATGATTTAGAGTCTGGGGCAGGTTTATATCGGACTTTGAGAATGTCATGAATACCTTACATCATCAATCTACTGGGTTCCCACCGGAAGAAATTTTGTTAGGCAGCAGAAGTAAAAGTTTAATTGAGGAGAAACTAGAGTTTCCGCCTTGTACAAGCTTGGGGTTGAGTCAAAAGAAAGAATTAGTCAGAAAAACGGCAAAGCAAAAAGCTGAATCTAGATGTAAAAGACATGATAAAAACCTGAAAGTTTCAAAATTTAAAACTGGGGATTATGTTCTTTTAAAAACCCACGAAAAATCTAGTGAACTGAACCATGAAATTTCCAAATTTAAATATATTTATAATGTACCGTATATAATACAGAACATTCAACACGATAATGCTTACTACCTTATCTACCCAAAATCCAAGAGACCTTTAGGTGTAAGAAACGTTGTGGACCTGAAATTGTATGTTCCTAGGAGTGAGTGACCTAAGTAGAATCAGAAAGCAATCTGCAGTAAATTTGCTGTATCTTATGCTGAAACTATTTTATTCTAAATGTAACAAATCTTTGTAAATGTATATATACCAATGTCTGTGTGCTAATGTACTTATGTGAGCTTCAGATTACCAAATATACTATAAATGTAAAGATGTATGGAGAAAAGGGCTGAAAAGAAAGAGTAAATGGTGCAAGCCAAATAAAAGATGGGACTGCCACAAATCAAAGAGGGCAGATAAATAGGCAAAGGAGAATTGTAAGTGTGGTACAGGTGATGTGATAAAATGATGCGAAATGGACTGCCCAAATCTGAATAATAGGCAGAAAATATATGTAGGGATTTTTATGAATAATATTGTGTGTTCATTAGTGAATAAGGAAAGGACTGCCATTCAATGCAAGCGGCAACAAATTGTTTTATAGTGTATATAGGTATTTGTGTCTGCTTTGTAGTTAAGAGTTTGTGTTCCAAATTTTGATTTTATTTATCTGAGAAATTTAGTAATGATTAGTAATATGCTACTTAAATCATGTTGTGATAGAAGGTTGGACTGTGCCAAAGGCACTTAAGTAAATGATAGAAAAATGTTCTCGATATATTAAAAAGTATAGACCTATATGATGTGATTGAAAGGAAGTTTTGCGATATAAAATTTTATGATGGCACATTCATGTAAAGATTCAGGACCCCTGTATAAATATAAAGTTTAGTGTTCCCATCAAATTTGCACTTAGTGAAATTTATTGGAAACAGGAGCATGTGTAACAACAACAACGACGCTGTACTATTGTATATATAAGTAAATTTTTTTTTCATCTGATTTTTCGATAAACTAGTGTAACTGATGTTCTGATTTCATTTGTTTTTGGTTTCCTTCCATTGTGTTAAGAAAACTGTAAACAAGTTTCAATGTGAAGATTAATGTTTATGTCAAATGTCAAGCAATATTGTAATAGTACTGAAATGTAACAAATGTTGAAACTGTTGTAAGATGTTTAAAAATGTAACTGTGCGTCTGGTCCATACATAGGCAATGTGTTAAGATATGTAGAATGCAAAACCTCGGGGGAAAAGCCGGTCTGTAAGGGAGCGGTAAAAGGTGGATGGCAGGTGAGCGCGGGAAAATGAGCAAGGGTACCGTACGGCACAACAGTAGTAGTTGGATTTTGGCATTGGTCTGAGCAACATCTTCTGGAGCGAGGAGGCTCTCCTGGAAGACGTAGCTTCACTCAGCCTCGGGTATGCCGTTCCAACGCCCACACAGCATGGCAAAAGTCCATAGGCACTAAATAGAAAAGTATTGCGACGGTGCCGATACGTCAAGAGCCATAGCTGTGGTTGTATGTGTCCTCTGTGCCTCGCCATCTCGCCGCTCGCCAATCGCCGCATCGATACAAGCAGGTTTAAAAATTAAATTTTGTGTTAATAATAATTACTTGCAGACCTAGTTATGTTAGTATAGTGTTTAAAGAACTGTTTTGTTAATGAACTAGTAAATGAATAACGAAGGTCTAACGAAGTTGAAAGATAACTTTAATATTGATATAGTAATGAAGTTTAATTATTTCGAGACAGATATAAAGGTATTTAAATGAGAAGTAAATAAATAAAAAGAGTAGTAACTCATATACTGGAAATCTTGAACGCATGATAATTTCAGTAATAATTTTTGTTAATATAGTGATCATGACAGTTTCAGGGTCCCCCCCCCCCTTTTTATTCACTTGAATTCAGAAGTGTTCCACATTGGTTTGACCAGCAAAAGTTAAAGTCAATATATAAGTCAAAATTTATCAGTGTTATCTTTATCAATATTGACATTTTGTGTGTGGCTCGAGAGTACTATTTCTAGGGTAACCTATGCCCGAGTTTAATCAATCAGTAGACAGTACGAAGTTTTGTAGTATTCATTATAGTGTAGTGTTCTGTATTCATGGTTTTTCTATATCAGTACAGAGCGTGAAACTATCAGTTCAGTAGATTTTCTGGTTCTAAAATTTTACTATATTATGCAGCGTTACTACGTGTTGTTTTGCATGAATATACACCAAATTGTACAGGGAAGAAACTCAGTTAATGCCTAATGAGGCTGGCGACCGTATTATTATTAAATTGGTAGCATCTGCAGTGTTGCTTTTGGTCCGTCCTGACGTGTAATTGCATTTCGAACTTGCTTGACGGATCATTGTTATAACAGAGTGGATGTACATCTGATTTGCCACCATTCAGGTACACGCGGTAGAGATCTATACGAAAATCCTTTCTCATAAGGTGAAGCCCGTTCACTTACCATAGTACAGGCTTTAAGGAGTATTGTGTGCCCCACGCGCACGTTACACGCTTTACTGGCAGAACACTTAGAAGATGCGACAAACCCACTAAAGAGAGAGCCTACATTAGACTTATCCGTCCTCTGCTGGAATATTGCTGCGCGGTATGGAATCCTTACCAGGTAGGATTCATGGAGGACGTCGAAAAAGTGCAAAAAAGGGCAGTTGGTTACGCGTTATCGCGCAGTAGGGGTGAGAATATCACTGATATGATACGGGACTTTTGGTGGCAATCACTGAAACAAAGGTGGTTTACTTTGCGTTGAGATCTATTTACGAAATTTCAATCATGAACTTTCTCTTCCGAATGCGAAAATACTTTGTTGACACCCACCAACGTAGGGAGAAATGATCTTCATAATAAAATAAGAGAAATCAGATCGCCAACGGAAAGATTTAGGTGTTCCTTTTCCCACTCGCCATTATGAGTGTAATGGTAGAGAACAAGTACGAAAATGGTTCGATGAACCCTCTGCCAGGCACATAAGTGTGAATTGCAGAGTAACCATGTAGGCGGTCAAAGAACTACACTATTAGTACACAAACATCCTCACTGCCAAGAACACCTCCCTTCGATGTCTCAAAGACATGCCATGCCTCATTTAGCAGCAACGTGAACGCACTATTTATTTTGTTTTTTAATTATCTCCACTGTTGTCTGCGGACAACATTTATTTAATATCGTATCACGTACGTTCCTGTAATATAATTTTTACTTCTCGGTGAAAAAAACACAAATAAAATAAAAAATAAAACAAACGCCCAACAGAACGTCTGGTCCATACGCGTCATACAACAGTTAGTGGGTACGTGCGGGCGTTCTCTTTTCCGAGAGTAAAAAAATTCTAATTACGGCAAGAACTTCACTGTTGGATGGAGTCTGTGTTTGAAGTGACGCTTTTTTAAAATCTTTCTAAAGCTATTCTCTCTCGAGAACAGAGTGTTGCCACGTATCCGCTCATCGGACTTTATTTCATGGGTCGATTCTAAACCGCCACAAACAAACCTCTCTTCTACTACAGAACATCGAGATCGTATAAGATAAATTATTGCTTATTTATACTCACTTCCATTCTGTGTCTTATATTGAAATAACATCACGTGTCATTCAAATAACGTCGGACCTGCTTATAAACATAAGCACGACCGACGTTTCCTGAATGACACCATTCCCGAGCCGGTCGGGATGGCCGAGCGGTTCTAATCGCTACAGTCTGGAACCTCGCGACCACTACGGTCGCAGGTTCGAATCCTGCATCGGGCATGGATGTGTGTGATGTCCTTAGGTTAGTTAGGTTTAAGTAGTTCTAAGTTCTAGAGGACGGATGACCTCAGAAGTTAAGTCCCATAGTGCTCAGAGTCATTTGAAACATTTTTGAACCATTCCAGAACTTTGGATTGGAGGAGAAGAAACCGAATATGCACTTCACCGCCGGTGGCCTCCCATGTCTCCAAGCCTTACAACTTATGATTTTATCTATGGGGTTACGTAAAATACCGAGTCCCTCACCCCCCCCCCCCCCCCCCGCCGCCCTCTATGCTTGACACTCTTGAAACTTTGCGACATGGCATTACTGAAGCTGTGAATTCGATAACGAGAGACTAGCTGCTTCATGTGTGGCAGGAATGAGCCACCGTTTTGGTATTTGTCGTGTAGCGCGTGGTGCTCACATTCAATGCACAAAAATTTTAAGTTTTCACTTTCCAGGAGCGTTGAAATTGTGTTTCTATCTTTTGTGATTTGGAAGGAATAAATGTTGGAAATCTTTTCCTTCTTTTTGAATATCACTGTACTGACAATATGAGAGTAACCGCTCCCGAAAAGTGCGATGTCAAAAATAAATCCGCGCGGCACAGAAATGGCACTGATTTTAATTAAACGTTGTTTCTATTACTTTAGGAAATTTCGTGTAGTGACTACATTCGATTATTTTCTTTGTGAGTAGTCTGTTTATACATCGTTTGAAAGTAATCATGTTTATTCGCTTCGGCCAAATGCATTAATTTGAATACTGTGCTATCATAATATCTTATATTTTGGACTGTTTGTCACTAACTGAAATTCCTCTAGCGTTAGTAGAGGTTTAGAAGGATTCTGTTGCTGCTTTTTCACAGGTTAAGACACGAATCTGTGCTTCTCTTAAACTTGATTCGCTTAAAGGGAGTCCAAAAGCTGCAGAGACAGACAAAAATGTAGAGAAAGTGCACAATATTGACGTGAACGGTCAGCGGTTAACAGTCTGTGAAACTGCTGAGACCAGAGGCATGTCACAGAGATTGTGGCAGCACCACATTGTGCTGTCACAGCTACTGGAGCTGTAAGTTGCATGCAATGACCTGAGTTGCTGATACTCTGGAGAGAATGTCTTTGGTTTCACTGCCGGTTGCGTTCGCAGGAAGTCACGATACAGCCTGTAGTACTACATAACAGACACTCGTGTAAGAGATCCTCTACGTTCTATAGTAAAATCTGCGTTTGGTAATATCTTTTCGTTATTTACTTCTTCTGCTGACTGGTACTGTAAGTTTTCCACTATATGTTGATGCACTACTTTAATACAAGGTACAGTTGGTCAGTTACTTTGGAAGCTGCCTATTCAATTGCACTTTCATTTTTTCCCACCATATATTTACTTTCCAGAACCGCGAATTTATCTTTGCAATATTGTTCAAGATGATACTACGGTCAGCTTCGATTATTCGAGCCAAACTCTTTCGGTTACCTCTTTGTGGCGACACCGAGGAGTTTTCAAATCTATGACGGCTTCTGTCCTTGCCAGCCAATCAGGGAAAAGTGTGAGTGGAACAGGCCTTTCGGCTGTCTGATGATATCTTCACAGATGATGGCCTGGATGGTCAATAAGCGATGTGTTTTTTTTCGGTTGTTTGATCTAAATATTCGCTTAGTTATTTTGGCATCATTCCGGGAACAAAACTTGCTGTGAATTAAGACGTGGAATGTTATAATGTACATGACGACACAAAGACTGGCACATCGCTTATCTTTTGTGAACTGGAAGTTAATTTATAGGATCGAGTATTACCTTTTCAGTCCGTTGCACTCTTCACAGTTGTGGCCCTGATGGTCAATAAGCGATGTGTTTGTTTGTTCGGTTGTTTGATCGAAATATTCGCTCAGTTATTTTGGCATCATTCTTGGTTCAAAACTTGCTGTGAATTAAAACGTGGAATGTTATAATGTACATGGCGACACAAAGGCTGAGACATCGGTTATCTTTTGTCAACTGGAAGCTAATTTATAGGATCGAGTAATACCTTTTCAGTCCGTCATTTAAAGAGCAGTTAAATGAAAACGAGACGGATGGAAAAAAGGTAAGTAAACTGTTCATTAATTCAACGGTTAGCGCTATAACTGGTAATAGGTTTATCCCACTGTAGGAAAAGACGGTCAATGCCTTTATGGAAAAAAAATTACGGTTGTCTACGAAACTATGGTTTTACCCAGCCGTGTACCTCTTCGTGAAAGCATATCGTCGGCCACAGATGTCTTTTATCAGGGTACCAAAAATTTGCAAGTCGCCTTCTGACAAGGTTGTTTCGATTGCGCTGCACAAGTTTCGCTGAGAATCTCTTTCACATCCTCCATACAGTCCACAACCCCATGCGATTTCCAAATTTTTGCTGGAGGTTACTTTTGAAATAATAAACAGTTTACTTTTTTCCCATCTGTATATATTTCATTTGACTGCCCTTATATACCGTTCTCTCCCGTAGTAAAAATGGTTTATTATCTTGTTGAATGCAATTTCTCAGCTCATGTTACGTATGCTTGAATCCATGTGGTCTTTGTGATTTGACTGCACAGTTTTGAAGACAATACATTAACTAATTGTAACATTTCTGTTAATTATTTCGCTCAACCCAAATCGTATCATTATTACTGAACATAAAATAGTGCCTTTCTGGTATACCGCAATATTGTACACATATGTTGCTACAGTCGGTGTCGCACCAGTGATCAGTCAGTGTGCTAATAATCAAATAACTCAAGTTCAAGCGGCGATTTCAGTTCGTCAATAAAAAATACCCCTCTTTTGCAAGAACAGTTTACATGTGCTGAAAGGTAGCACACTGAACCCAGTTCTGGAATGCATATGACTGGAAAACTATGCATTTTACTTTTCTATAATAGTGGTATATTACGTGGAACACATGATAGTGAGACGTTCCCTATTTTCATTTGTGTGTGCTGATTTGGTTTTTGAATTATGTCATGTGCTTGTTGGCTTAGTAATGAATTTCAGCAATTTAAAATTTTGAGTCCAGATTCAGTGATCACAGACATGAGGGAACATCCTCATGTCAATGCTTTTGGCTGTAAGCTGGAAGTGAACAGATAATGTAACTTTTGCACAGAATTCGATGAGCGATTACCTGTTACTGGGTGTTGGAGTATTTAGCTATGGATATTCATTTTCGTTGTGAATATTTTAGGTAAGTTGTTTTTTTCTGTGACTACTTCTTCATTTCTTCAGTTAATTGTGGTCAGATCACGTTTCCAATTGTATACAGTGGTATAAACGTTTCTACAAAGCATAGCGTAACTGATCAGGGATATACCTAACTACTCAGGATAGTAGCTAATTTTCTAAACACAGCATGCACGTTACCTTCTGTATACATGCACGATGAGTAGTAGTAGGTGAATTGTATGATATTTGTACCTGGTGACAGCGTATGTCGAAGCTAAATGCGGATCTACGTAACGAGCGAGGTGGCGCCGTGGTTAGCACACTGGACTCGCATTCGGGAGGACGATGGTTCAAACCCGCGTCCGGCCATCCTTATTTAGGTTATCTGCGATTTCCCTAAATCGCTGCAGGGAAATGCCGGGATGGTTCCTTTGAAACGGCACGTCCGACTTCCTTCCATAAACCGATAGGACTGAGGACCTCGCTGTTTGGTCCCCCTCCCACATATCAACCCCCCCCCCCCCCCCAAAGGATCTACATGCTACTGAAACTGGCAAAACACCACCATACATCTTCGGTACTAATGAGCATTCAAATGTGAAGAAATATCTGTAATATTGTTATTTTTAATGGTAGGGGCATAGCTCAATGAGCATATTTGTTACTTTGCACTACAGGCCGTATGATGATGTTCAGTGAACACAGTCGGTAGTGAGAAAATGAAGCATTTTTTTAACACTTGACAGCAGTTGAGGAGTTGATTTACGTAGACCCAAATCAGGGTGCCGCATTTGTTGAACGCTGATTTTGGCCTTTACAGATCAGTCATCAAAAATTGTAAGGAAGTGGTGACTCAGCACCACTAAAGCTATGTTGTTTCTTCGGCTGGGACGGCCACTAACTCTCCATGTTCAAAGAGAATCTTCTTCTTCATCGATATGCGGAAGAGTAAACCAACAAGTGACCAATCCAACAATGTCTTCCTGACTGACAGGATGGGAAAGAAAATCATGATTCAAGGGAAATATCTGTTGTAAGGTGCTTATACTTGTTTTTATGCTGTTTATAAATTATGAATAGCAAAGAAATTATTTAATACATTCATAGATTAGCATTTTAATGTGATTTCTTGTAACATTGTTTTATATGAAACTCGCTCAGAGGAGAAACGAGACGGCATATCAGTCCATATTTTAGTCTGTATCCCACCACGTGGTGTTATGATGACTTTCTCCCCCAACCTTCCCCCTCGCTGTCCAGCTGCTTTTCCTGACATCTCGCCTGTCTGATATGTATGAGACGTGGAATTCCACATCAGCGTCCCCCTGCCGTCAGACCACTGAACCGTAACCTTGAAAGCCAGCAGTCTGACAGGTAATATTGCAGGAACAAATCCGCTACATTATTGATGAGAACCTAAGACGTACAGGAATTCATATTTGAGCTGGTAGTAACTTAAAAATATATTAAGATTATGACTGTGCTATGACAATATTGGTCCAAATCAGCATAAATCTATTTGCAACATTAATAACTTTATATGAAATGAGTGTCATATTTTCCTATCATGTCTCTACAATGCTGCAGCTTGCTCGGTCAAATTACACTAGATGTTGATCTTTAGAAACATAGGAGGCGTTTTCAACAGGTGCATCATGTAAGTGATAATCCAACAGACAAGGCTTCAGCAACAGAAGTTATCTGTCGTTATATATCCAACGCTTTACTTTTTAAGAAAAAATCTGAGGTTTCGAAAGGTTTAGAGTATCACATTCAATAAAACGTCAGAAAATCAAAATCTTCAATAATTTAGTATTTGTGTGGTTATTACGTGAAGGATGGAATAAGTCAGTCAATAATAAAAACAAAACTGTTTCCGTTACAAGAAATGAATTTATACGAGCAACATCGTTCCTGGAATTATAAATAATCGCAACTTATAGACTTCTAGCAATATTTCTCTAGATAGTAACGGCTTTTGTATGTGGAATCTAAGTGTCTTCTTCAGGAAATCCAATAATTAAACTGAAAAAAGTAATTGTTTCAAATAATAAGGAAGATTAAAGACGTATCCCAGCAACACTTATCATTTCGAGAATAAAAACTGATTTATCACTCAGTTACAGAACACTTTTTCCAAGAACAATAAATTACAAACTATGCTGAAACGGACAATAGTAATACACACGTATTGACGAAATGGATTTCTAGAGACTTCAATCGGTGTTAAAGTTCCATGCTAGAATATACTCAGAACCAACCACTGAACACTTGTTTGTGTCTTCCCAATATGATATTTTGTACTCAATAATTCTATCGTTCATAATGAACACCAAAAACTTCGTCACGGAATTACTAGCTCGCAGATGCACCGTGTGACATCAATAAAGCGTCTGAAATTCGAACAGCAGTAACAAAAACCCTGAAACAGTTGCAGGCATGGTGAAACGATTCGAACTAACTTCTGGTGCCAATAGGAAGAAATCGGCAATGCTTGCTACCAGGAGCAATAAACTGTTATTTGAATGGTATTTTTATCATATACATAATGTCTGAATACGTATTTGTACTTCAGTGTGTTACTGTTTTTTTCTCTGAGACTAACAGTCTTCCTGCAAACACGGCACATAATTTGCGACCTGACATTTTCTACAAGTCGTAACTGCGTATCAGTATAGTCTTCGCGTTTTGCATCCGTATGTCCACACTTCAGCACCTGGCCTGCTGCCCAGAAGAAAATAAACATTCATGCATAGCTTGTGCCACACTTACTTGGAGGTACTAACCAATCTGAAAACATACTACTGCTAATAGCCATAATTTTTACTCTGCAAGTGCAGTAAATACTGATGTAACGTTATTTAGTAAACTGTCCTCAGTCACCAATAAAAATATCTGCACTTATACTCCTAAGACCCTGTATTTTGAGTGAGTAATACTCCACTGAGATTTGAATCCCGACTGTTCTTACCTCCAACCATTATCGCTCCTCCCTCGGTGAAAACATGGGAAGATTACGCCGTTATCAGACTGCTGTTGTTACCTCTAGTGTGACCCAATCGTAACTCTGCACGAACAAACGCCATAGTGCTCTTCACGTATTACATTCTTTAGACTGAACGAGTTTGCTGTATCTTGCGGAGAACTAACGATTTCTGGCCTGAAAGTGAGCCACCATATTTGATAATGGCATCCCACTCTCGGCAACAGCAGCCACACTCATTAAGGGCTCCTTGGAGAGCGTATTTGACGCCCCGTTAACCCCGAGAGCTATCCCGGTAACTAACCATTACCCCTGCCGCATAGAATTACAGGCTTCTATAAGCACAACCACTTCTCAATCTAGGGAAACGAGAACTGAAATCATACTGTCCCAAAGGAGAATATGTAGAATATATGTAATAGTCATAGCAGAAATACTTTAGTTCGGTGGAGTAAACTGAATCAGTTCTGTTTATTTCGTACGACAGCAACAGCTATTGATGAGATAGATACAGGACTCGCGTACAACGGTATTCTTACAACCAAGTCATATGGTATCAAAGATGGAGCAATTCTTATGCTCAAAAACATTGGCAATCTATAAAGAGAATATAGCAAGACTTTTTACAACATTGAAACCAGTTTATCTTCAACGCTTTCGTAAAACGTTATAGCTCTGAAAATGCCAAGAACATTTAAGAGTCCTTTAGTTTTTATTTTCTAATTTATTTCGATCACTCAGAGGCGTACACTTTCTAACCTTAGGTCATACATTTCTAGTAGAGTTTACTTTCACGATATTCGTGCCACATAACTTTAAGTTATTTCTTTTTAGTAAGAAACAAGTTCAACGCTGTGTTGTTCTGATCCACTGTTATCATCATAATTTTAGATTTTGGGCTACGAGAAAGTATCATCAACGAATTTCTTCATTCTGAGTTCCCATACAATCATTGTGTGACGACATGTCAGGGGCTTGATTCATACTAACGAGAACATACTTAAAGAATAAGGTCTACAGCGAAAATTAACCTTGAAGGGAGATTACAAATTTTTAGCTGAATGATGTATAAATGCTTTTATTACTGAACAGATATATAGCTGTCATGCTCTCAGTCTTCATTGGTGCAATATTTATCGCCACACTGAGCTGTAGGTGTATCCAACGAAACAGTAATTACTGATCCTTGATCAGAAAATTACGTCTCTTCGACCCAAGCGTCACAAGCTAAGTGTACCAAACGGTTAACGAATGAGCAGACTGGTACTATTAGAAAAGCAGATACAGCAGTTGGTTCGAACACACCATTCCCACACCAACGTCGCGTTCTCGAAATTGGTTTCATTGTGTTTTTTCAAGGTCATAAGCTGGAATAAAAATGGAGATCAATACTTACGCATTACAAAGTATTTCAATATAGAACAAAATGTGACAGACAACATTTACACCCTATATTAAATATTCAATTGTCACCTACGCGAACTGTTGCCTTGATAAAATCCCATCATTACAATTTAATTCAAATGGCTCTAAGCACTATGGGACTTAACATCTGAGGCCATCAATCTCCTACAATTTTGGATAATAGGTCACAATTTATTCCAAGTCCAACCCACTCTGCTTCGTCTACGGTGGGGACGGAGGGGGGGGGGGGGGGAGGAAAGAATGAGTTTTCCTAACGCCGTATGGACAGATATGTCTGAACACCTCTACAAAGAATCCTTAACGTAGTAAACTGGTGAGCAAACTCAATAAACAATTTTGCAATAAATATGTGCCCAATACTGACTTGGCAGTAGTGTCCGTAACACATTCAGGAAGCTCTTATCACGTGTGTTAATTTTCTGGAAACAAAGAAGTGCAAACCAGTCACCAGAAACGAGGTATCCAGAAAAGCAGTCGGTATCACTCCTTTGTAAGAGGCGAATAATGTACGTGGTACTCTGTTACATCGTCGACGTGGAAACGTAGCACTGGAGGGCACTGGAACATCGTTTATCATCAGCTGAAGAGCTTAAGAATACCAACTGATTATGCAATTCACCAACGCATGCGCGTAGCAAAGACCATGGCATGTATGACGCTTAACGTTTTCTCTTCTTCGTTGATACATTATGGACCGTGGGACAACGGCTGGCATGTATTTCGTAATGCAATAATTTACTAACAGCCGTATGTATTGTAGAAATTTATTTTATAAACTTCTTATGTGCTACCAGTTTCGGCATTACATTGATGCCATCTTCAGGCCCCACACGTCATAGTCGTAAAATCTCTATACACGGAAGGAGACATATAACTGCATCAGCGAATCAAATCGTTATGCAACAGCTCTATCAATTCTGTAAGTACACTCCTGGAAATTGAAATAAGAACACCGTGAATTCATTGTCCCAGGAAGGGGAAACTTTATTGACACATTCCTGGGGTCAGATACATCACATGATCACACTGACAGAACCACAGGCACATAGAAACAGGCAACAGAGCATGCACAATGTCGGCACTAGTACAGTGTATATCCACCTTTCGCAGCAATGCAGGCTGCTATTCTCCCATGGAGACGATCGTAGAGATGCTGGATGTAGTCCTGTGGAACGGCTTGCCATGCCATTTCCACCTGGCGCCTCAGTTGGACCAGCGTTCGTGCTGGACATGTAGACCGAGTGAGACGACGCTTCATCCAGTCCCAAACATGCTCAATGGGGGACAGATCCGGAGATCTTGCTGGCCAGGGTAGTTGCGTACACCTAGAGCACGTTGGGAGGCACGGGATACATGCGGACATGCATTGTCCTGTTGGAACAGCGAGTTCCCTTGCCGGTCTAGGAATGGTAGAACGATGGGTTCGATGACGGTTTGGATGTACCGTGCACTATTCAGTGTCCCCTCGACGATCACCAGAGGTGTACGGCCAGTGTAGGAGATCGCTCCCCACACCATGATGCCGGGTGTGCCTCGGTCGTATGCAGTCCTGATTGTGGCGCTCACATGCATACGACCATCATTGGCACCAAGGCAGAAGCGACTCTCATCGCTGAAGACGACACGTCTCCATTCGTCCCTCCATTCACGCCTGTCGCAACAGGCAGGAGCAACAGTGTCCCTAATTTGCTGGGAAGTGGCGGTGCTGTCCCCTACGGCACTGCGTAGGATCCTACGGTCTTGGCGTGCATCCGTGCGTCGCTGCGGTCCGGTCCCAGGTCGACGGGCACGTGCACCTTCCGCCGACCACTGGCGACAACATCGATGTACTGTGGAGACCTCACGCCCCACGTGTTGAGCAATTCGGTGGTACGTCCACCCGGCCTCCCGCATGCCCACTATACGCCCTCGCTCAAAGTCCGTCAACTGCACATACGGTTCACGTCCACGCTGTCGCGGCATGCTACCAGTGTTAAAGACTGCGATGGAGCTCCGTATGCGACGGGAAACTGGCTGACACTGACGGCGGCGGTGCACAAATGCTGCGCAGCTAGCGCCATTCGACGGCCAACACCGCGGTTCCTAGTGTGTCCGCTGTACCGTGCGTGTGATCATTGCTTGTACAGCCCTCTCGCAGTGTCCGGAGCAAGTATGGTGGGTCTGACACACCGGTGTCAATGTGTTCTTTTTTCCACTACCAGGAGTGTATTTTTATGTTCTTTAATAATGGTGCAAAGTATGGCCGTAATCGTTCACAAGCTTCACCAGGATTCGTGGAAAACGTTCTGTACTGCATGGGAGCTGAGGTATCGCGTATGAGGGGTGAGGGCGACTTTCCTCAAATCTGAGCATATTGTAGCACTCGTAAACGCTTTCACTGCATGAACCATTCAAAGGATTTTCCGTGTAGCTACAGGAAATTTCCTCGTCGTTAGTTCGCCCTCGCCATTTGAAGAAGGCAGGTAGGTCCACCGGCTCCGGGGCGCAGCGTGTTATTGACAGTTACGAGTTTTGTAGACGGTTTTATAATTTTAACGTCAGCGCTCGTGGTTTAGTAGCAGTAGCACTGCTGCAGTAACGGCGTTCCGGTAGTAATGGATTTCAAAGCCAAGTGTACAGTGACATGGACAAAGCGGGTGCAAATTTCTATTAGAATAAGAAGTTAATAGCTAGAAGAAATCATATCGAAAAAAGGAACAGATGAGCATTAGTGCACTGCAAATATTTTATTTTTATTTTTATTTTACTTTTTTATGGAACATGAAGTGTTCGACATTGGTGAAACTTTCTGCCCTTCATGTGTGTGATGTATGGGATTATGGAAATTTATCTTAATGAGAGCGGATTGTTACATGACACTGATCAGTTGTTTCACTTGAATGCCTTTATAATATTCTCTAGAGGATTTAAGTGTTGTTCGTGACAAAACCTCATTCACTAACACAGCTGTGCAGGGAACTGATACGGGTACACCGACTGACAGTTTCGTCGCCGACGCTGGTGAAAATGCATAGCGTAATGAGATCATGTGTATCACCAGGACATGAAGTGCTTATTTTAATAATAAATATCTTATTAGAAAGTGTTTATACATGTGTGAGGAGTTACGACTTTCTATTTGATTTTTATTAAACTTAATTCATCACGGGCTGACCTGACAGTCATTTTGCCGGCCGCGGTGGTCTCGCGGTTCTAGGCGCGCAGTCCAGAACCGTGCGACCGCTACGGTCGCAGGTTCGAATCCTGCCTCGGGCATGGATGTGTGTGATGTCCTTAGGTTAGTTAGGTTTAAGTAGTTCTAAGTTCTAGGGGACTAATGACCACAGCAGTTGAGTCCCATAGTGCTCAGAGCCATTTTTTGGCAGTCGTTTAAACATATGTGTTGTGTGTACAAAGTGCAGAGAAATATTTAGTTTGTTCTAGGGACTATTACTTTCTCGTTGTCTTCTTACACAACTCGGCAAACGCTTATTTTACCTTTTACTAGTGTAGTTGATGTATACACCTGATAAACGGGTAGCTACGTCATTTTCCTTCGGGTTAAATTCTTCTGACTATGTAAATCAATTTATTTCTATTCTTTAAAGTACAAACGATACATTCTTGCAGAAATACAAATTATGTAACCACTTGTAATTGTACTGAGTTACGCATCACCAGACCAAGCGCCAAAATGTAATAAGTAACATAATGGAGCCCAAAGTTTCTGTTCCCTGAAATATGTATTCATTGTTAAATTTTACCAATATTTTGTACCGAAGGAGGATTATTGTTGTTTCACTTCGTTGTGAAACCTCAACTTAATTTAATTCTAAACATCAAAAAGTAAGAAAATTGATCATTACCCTTGTACGCTTATTGCCGCTTGTGAGCTTTTGTTATGCAACAGTTACCTAAAAGACTTGAAAGTCTCGACAATGCAGATTACATTAATGATATATATTCGAGGTATTCCTTAATGTGTTCCGTTATTTCTTGTACACAGGTATCATCAGTTTTATTTTTTCCACCACCCACTCTGAGACAATCACGAATTCCTTTAAAGGGTTTCTTATTTCGCAATGAATTTTGCACTTTACAACTTGATATCCTTAGCGTCTGTAAAAAGAACGTTTTACATTCAATTACCCCATACCGTTAGTATAACCTAGTCAACTTTCTTTTGTTTGATGTTTTCACTCTTTTCCGTTTTGTTTCAAATTGAGAATCCATGGAGCAAATCAATGTACGCTGGCAATCATGAGATTCAACACTATAAAATTGGTCAAATTCTTTTCTAGCCTTGTCCCTGTTACGGCCTCTAGTGAAGTGTTAGTGTTGATGTGACCACTCGATATGTGACAACCATCATATGCCGTCAATGTCAGTACCTGATACAGTGGTTAACTATTGCCAGCACCTTAAACTTCCACCGTCGGAGGGAGGTATGGGACTTCAAGTCCCTCCACCACACCTTCACCGTGCACGCCAATGATGTCCTTGGTGTGACATCGTTGTAGGATAGAACAATTTTACCTTTACATCAAGACAGTAAGACGGAGAACCACCGGTGACGCTGTACCACAACAGATCTGGTTTACCCTTCCGATCGCTATACTGCCGTATCCGTTAGTGGTTGTTGCTGTTGTCTTCGTTGCCAATACCTGTCTTTCTGCGGGTACTGGCGACTTCCCTGTCGAAACCCTCGGCCGGTCGGCTTGCGTCTCCCGATCGTCTCAGATTCCGGTTCCTACAGATAGGTCAGTTTCCAATTTCATTCTAGGCAATACTTCATCGTTGGTTGTTCTGTCAACACCAAATAGCCTTAAATTCTCCGGTAACGTCACATGTCAAAAGCATATCTTCGTTCTTTCATCGCTACTCTTCGCATCGCTTCCATACAATATTACGCTCCAGAGTCAAATCGTGACTAGGTTCATTCATAAACCTGTGACAACCATTTCGACTTAGAGATAAAATCTTATTGTACTTTACTAGTGAATTACCTTTTGCTTATGAAGTCCCTTGCTTTCTTTTTCCCAGAAAACTTCAATTCGCGGAACTATTCTAGAAATACACTGCACATCACAAAGGATCGGTTTTTGGAAATTCCACCACTATGTTCCATTCCAACGCAAAAGTTTTAAATTTGCCTCAAAGGTCCTTACAACCTTCATCTGTAACGATGCCAAAGCTTGGCGCCCTGTGACGTCACCCTCGGGCTCGATGACTCTTCAAACAGCAGGGCGTCGATAAATACGAAAACAAGGCCAAAGACCACAAGTTTGTGGGACGTGGAATGTGGGTTAATGATGACACAATGGCACCAAAATTTCACCGCAATTCTGCCAAACGCCACTGCTGACTTGAAACACAATGGGAAGGTCGTCACACCACCTCTTACCCACATTTCACTCCTTATTTTGACGCTTCTGCGATGAATACTAGAGCCGCTATGACCTGCGTTCAAATCGATATGTGTTCTTATAGGTGGCCCAGGAAAACATGTCCCACCGCCGCTGAGAATGGACACTAAAAGACCTCACAAGGTGTCGTAAAGGGCTACAACGAAACCACCCCTTTCCTTGGGGAGTTGATTCCCAAACATTTAGCGGTTGAAAACGACGGTTCACAGTGTGATGACTAACAGTACGACATTATTCACAAGCGTTGACACTGCTGACAAACCCGACCGTTTCAGTCTTGATCGCACCCTTTTGGAATGCAGTGTGGCCCCAATTTTTTTCTCTCACGTAGAGACTGGAACCACTAGAAACCTTTCGACACCAGCTGGCGAAATTTAAACGCGATCCGAAGCAGTAAGGCACGCTTTTGTTATTCAGCCCTCCAGTTTCGCGCCCTCCTGTGACGTGATCACTGGGATCTCCTACGCTCGCACATGCGGGAACAAAACGGAAAAAATTCGGAAATTTGTGGTAAGGTTCTATGGGAGCAAACTGCTGAGATCATCGGACCGTAGGCTTACACACTACGTAATGTAAGTTAACTTAATCTAACTTCAGCAACGAACTGTGACAAGTTACCATAGACCGCACGGCTTCCCCGCGCAACCAAATAAAACGGCAAATTGTCCCTCTAGGACCCATCAGTTCGGCAACAGCATCGGTGGCACACGCCAACCTTCGCTGTGGATTTTAAAAACTTACCTGTAGAGACACAAATTGCGGAGTAGTCCTAGGCGCCTGCTGACAGGCGTATGGAATCCGAAGGAGGGTTTATTCTCTTCGGTGACTAACTTTGTTTTACTAGTAACATATGAAAATTTGTGGCGGTCCGGTGGTCCGGTTCGGAACTTGAACCCGGATTTCTCGCATTACACAAGCGGTTGCCTTAAGCCCTTTTTTGCATTTTTTTCGTTGTATTTGGTCGTGGCGGACATCACATGACATCCATTGAAATTCTTTTTTGTTCCTTTCCCTCAGTTTATTTATTTATTTATTTATTTTTATTACAGAGACCAGCCAGGTCTCTGACCGAACACGCTGAGCTACCGTGCCGGCACCGCCTCGGCCATCCGTTTATGCCTCCATTAGCTACCCGAACTTCCGCATGTCCTAGTGTCTACGTCCCACAATGGTGGCATACAAACTGTGTGATTTCCGATGAGAGAGGCACACTGTTTTGCTCGTCATATTGCCTTGCCTTGGCCAGTGTCTGTATAGTTCAACGTGATGTTCCTTTGGACATGCATGTAATTCGTGATATTGCCCAGTATAGAAGGTCAAGTACCATGCAACCTCTCATGAATAAAATAGAAACGCGTTACAAATTTTCATAGACGCGGGCTTTTAAACGATGGAAGGAACCTGTGAGTAAATGTAAAATGTGTGGAGAGACAACTGACTTTCACAGAAACTTCAACGAACAATTTTAGGATAGTAACAAGCACTCAATTTCCCTTGTCGAAAAAGAAGCAGAATCTGGAGTTTATGTTTAATTACTTTATACTTCTTCTCCTCTGTAGGATGAGGATATGCTGAAGGCAACGCGTAACAAGATTTCTTAAAACGTCCGGCAACTCTGAAAGACGTTCGGGCGAGGTGGAAGTTAGCACGTCGCCACGAGGCTCTCCAACTTGTTGACGGAAGTCTCTTCCCGAGCAGCAGCTCATTAAAAAACGCTTCCTCCACGTTCTGACCCAATATTCTTTGCTGGCTTTTATAGCCGCCGGCTGGAACTAACCCCGCTTGACATGTACCGCCGCAACGTCCTTTCATCTCTCGTGAGCTTCTCTATCTATAAAGCTAATCTATTCAACAAAACAGAAACTGATTTTTGTAATTATTCCTGTTGCGATTAATTCATTTCGTTGAATATTACGTACAGCTTACGAATATTCAGCATATCTGTGAATCCTTGTAATGTTCCCGAATGAACGTTTGCCGTGATGCAGTTACTGGAAAGAGCACGAAATTTATCACAACAATGAATTTAACCATTTGCAAAGACACCTCACCTGTGGAACTTACTATACGCTCGTAGGAAGTCATAAAAAAGAGAGCATTTACGCAGTGCCCCATATAGTCGGAACTTGTGACATAAGTCTGTTGAATTCTCCGCTCTTTTGATCAGTATAAGTTTGCAGACACTCACTCTGCTTGTTACTGTTTAAAATTATTCGTCTCATTTCATAATGGCCTTTTTATTCATACTTACTCCGTCAGCTCTCATCTAGTGATACCTGTTTACTCGTTTGGTTTCTTTTTAGAAGTTACGTCTAATATTACTAACATTCACCTAAAATTAGAACCACTTTTAATTCGCGGTGACGCATGAGACTTCGCGGAGATTCCATGAATCAAACCCACCAAGCACGAGAAGAAAGCAATACTTAAGATGTCAAAATATCTCCATTCAAGTAACTAGTTTCCTAAGCAACGTTGTAATTGATTTTAATCAAATAAAACATCAACAAGCCTGTATCAATAACTTTCGCGCAACTCTACCTTGACGAAATCCGATTTCCGATTATTACTCCCCAAATTAAATACATTCATTTGCTACAATCCACAACAATGCACTGTTAAATTTTTGCTTGCGAAATTTAATAGCGGCTTTTGTTTGTTTGCACGCAAACATAAGCATTAATCTACGAGAAATTTCATTTTTATTACGACGCACTGACTAATCTGCTAAATTTAAAACAATAATATATAATATGAATGTAATAGTAATGATACAAGTCACGATTTCAAGAGAAGCTGTTTCTGCTGAAGTTGAGAATAATAGCCGGGTGACCGCGGTATATGGGTTGACACACAGTCAGACACTTAAGCTGTTGCTGTATCATCATTTTCAGTCATTTTATAGTGACAAAGTGATATTGTTCAGACCAATGTGTGATTCACTAAAATGCTTTTACTTTTACCAGAAGTAAGAAGATAACACACACTTCTGTAAAATTTATCATAATGTACAATGTACCATCATATAACCACAGCCATCAAACAAAGATGTGACCAAACTGTGAGATCATCAGTCCCTTCACCCTGTATGTATCGAACCACGAGTAGCCCTCAAAAGAAGGATACAAAAGGTAAATCCTGGGAACCCTGATTGAAGCAAGATACAATAACACAGACAAAATCAAGGAGAATTACGAGGGAAGTGAGAGGGGGTAAGTTAGGCGAGTCGCTCTGCCCAGAATGCTGTTGGAGGTCCCCAGAGCATGGTAGGCAGTGGAAGACGCACACTCAACATGCTACCAGCGCCACCTCACTGGAGGAAACGAGCAACACTGACAAGATGATAAAGGTTTAGGACAGATAAAACATTAAAAACGGCGAACATAAAAGAACAAAGAGAATAAAAAGGTGAAAATGGTAGCGGCCAGGCCAGACCACTGGCCAAAGGTCGATGTGGGACCTACGGGTCAGAGCAGGCTAGGGATGCCCCTCCAGCCCCTCAGGCTGTTGATGCGACCAAAGTGCTCCACCTCATAGAGACGAGTAAAAACCACCTTTACGGGTGAAACGTCAGCCCCTTTGGCATCGTACGATAGCACCAAAAGTAGCGCGTCACGAAGTTTAAGAAATCGTCGCAAAGCAGCCAAATTTGGACGATCTAGCTGGATGTGGGTCACCATCAGGCAGGCACCACGTTGACAGTAAGGTGGGTCTTCACATCGGAGAATGTGGAGGCGGGTCAGCCATGTGTGGCCAATGCATAGTTGACGAAGGACAGTGGATTGCCCGTGAGAAGCGTGAAAGGAAGACTGCTACATGGTAGTGGTATGCTTTATTGCCCTCTGTTTGGAGTGTCCAAAGCGAACCATTCCAAGTTCCAGACGTCAACAATAGACGGCATAGTGTCGACTGAAGGTACGGTTCTTGGATCACCATTTCAAAAACCGGCATCCTGGTAGGCATCATTGCCAAGCAGTCAACATGTTCTGGGGTCTACACAAAGACGACTGGCTGTCCATCTTGATGGAGGGCAGAAAGAAGATCAACAGTCGTGACGAATGGGTGACGAGGGTAGCACTGGTACACTATGTGATCCGAAGTATCAGGACACATGGATGAAACCTACTTACAAGTTAGTGGCGCCCTCCATCGGTAGTGCTGGAATTCAGGATGGTGTTGACCCACCCATAGCCTTGTGATCGCTTCCACTCTCGCAAGCATACGTTCAATCAGGTGTTGCAAGGTTTCCTGGGGAATGGCAACCCATTCTTCACGCAGCACTGAATTGAAAAAGAGGTATCGATGTCGGTCGGTGAGGCCTGGCACGAAGTCGGCGCTCCAAAACATCCCAAAGATATTTTATAGGATTCAGGGGAGGACTCGGTGCAGACCAGTCCATTACAGGGATATTAATGTGTAACCACTCAACCATAAGCCGTGAATTATGAACAGGTGCTCGATCGTGTTGAAAGGTGCAAACGCCATTCCTGAATTGCTCTTGAACAGTGGAAAGCAAGATGGTGCTTAAAACATCAATGTAGGCCTGTGCTGTGATAGGGTTACGCAAAACAACCCCTCCATGTAAATCACGACCACACCATAACACCACCGCCTCCGAATTTTACTGTTGGCACTACACACGCTGGCAGAAGACTATCACCGGGCACTCTCCATACCCTCACCCTGCCATTGGATCGCCACATTGTGTACCGTGATTCGTCAATCCACGCAACGTTTTTCCACTGTTCAGTCGTCCTATGTTCACGCTGCTTACACCAAGTGAGGCGTCGTTTAGCATTTACTGACGTGATGTGTAGCTTATGAGCAGCCGCTCGGCCATGAAATCGAAGTTTTCTCACCTCCCGCCTAACTATCATAGTACTTACAGTGGATTCTGATGCAGTTTGGAATTCCTGTGTGATGGTCTGGATAGATGTCTGCCTATTACACATAACGACCCTCTTCAAGCGGTCTCTGTCGGCCTGTACGCTTCTGTGCTGTACGTGTCCGTTCACGTTTACACTTCGCTGTCACATCGGAAACAGTGGACCTAGGGATGTTTGGGAGAGTGGAAGTCTCGCGTACAGACGTATGACACAAGTGACACCCCAGCACCTGACCACGTTCGTGAGTTCCGCTTAGCGCCCCATTCTGCTCTCTCACGATGTCTAATGCCTACTGAGTTCGGTGATACGGAGTACATGGCACGAGGGGCAGCACATTGCACCTAATATGAAAAACGAATGTTTTTAGGGTGTCCGGATATTTTCGATCAAATAGTGTATATAGCCTGAACGCTTCTCTGCCGAGGCAGATTAGAAGCATCTTGATGGTGCAAGAACAAAGTACATGCAGATGCAAAATAGACACTGGTGGTGTAATGGGAAGATGATCTTTCGAACATACGTTCGATGTTTGTGTTACACATAGAGCCCAGTGCCACAATGCTAAGATACTGAGCTTAGATTCGGCGAAACAGCAGTTAAAATCCCCGTCCGGAGATACAGATTCAGGTTTATTATAAGTTCCCTAACCCACCAGTACGGTTTTATTGAAAAGGGCATTGCCTATTTCGTCCGCCTTCCGCAGTCCGAGATTTTGTTCTGACCCCTAACAATTCGTCGTCGACAGTACAGTTATACTCTGATCATTCTTAATACTTCTGTGCTAATCGAAGAGCATAGAGTCGTTATTTCACACAAAAGTTACTGTACACTGCAATCACCCATGAAACGACTGTCTGCGAACGCATGCTGGACACTTGAGCAGTATTTAGGAAGTTTTATGACTGCTGGAACAGGTGAGGTTGTGTAACGTTATATGTATGTGTTATGACACAGGACATATCATTAATACATTCTAAACGGTTCAATAAACGTAAATACGAATGGGAATAATTTAATCAGCAGACAGTATAAATTGATTCCCTATAATAACTACCCATCAAAAACATACGAATATAGGCTACTCTGGTAACATTGTTTTACAAAGTGTAGTAGTTTGAGAATGGAAGATTACCGTACCGAGGGAGGGGGGCGCAAATTCCCGCCCGGCCAACCAGGTTTAAGCTTTCTTTGGTTTTCCTAAATCGCTGAAGACAAATATCAGGGTGATTTCCTTGAAAAGCACACAGTCGATTTTTTCCGTCCTTTCCCAATTTTAGCCTATGTTCCGTCTGGGATCACCTCGTTGCCGACGGGCATTAAACTTTAACCGCCTTTTCTTCCTTCGTTACGAAAGTTTCCTCGCCATCGGTGTTCTTAGAGACACAACATTAACTAGGAATAAACAATGACGGACAGAAAACGGCCGGCCGGGGTGGCCGAGCGGTTCTAGGCGCTACAGTCTGGAACTTCGTGACCGCTACGGTCGCATGTTTGAATCCTGCCTCGGGCATGGATGTGTGTGATGTCCTTAGGTTAGTTAGGTTTAAGTAGTTCTAAGTTCTAGGGGACTGATGACCTTAGAAGTTAAGTCCCATACTGCTCAAAGCCATTTGAACAATTTGAACAGAAAACGACATAGCACTTACAAAGGGACCGTCTCACTATTCAGCATATGTGATTTGCGAACACCATAGAAAAATTTAATAAGACAGACAGTACGGTGATTAGAATCCTGCTCCTCCCTAATTTGTGCTGGATTACGTCACTCGGTGTTCGGTAATCTGAACACCAACACAGTTTGTAAATTATTCGAATGGGTGTCTTTACTCTTCGTTTTTCCACTTCACTGTTGTCTGCTCATTATCGTGGTAGATTCGCTATTGGCCACTGAAGAAGGTGGAACAATATCAGACAGCTTAAACTTCATGTCAGATGCAAATCCAACGCGTTTTTATTTAGACATTGGTCGAAAATATTGGTGCTGCCACGTTCTTATATGTACACCGTACCTCTTCCGACAAAGTATGATCCAATAAGGTTGGAAATATGGGGAAAAGACGATCTATTACAGCAGCATAGCGTGAAATTACCTCCAAAAACGAGAGAAAAGTATTGTCTTGCATTGCGTCTAATTACAAGTATTTATCGGAAAATCTTAGGGACTGCCAACGATTCTGCCACCATCATCAGAATACAGACAGAAGTCTTCTCCCGCAATTATCACAAAACGTTACCAGCAAAGCATCGAAAATATGTCAGTATTAGTTACAAATACGTACGCTGCCCGTACCACATTTTCTCTTTTGTAACAGAGTAATATCTGATTACAGCGGCATATTGGTTACCTACGGAAGTGCTTTCATTCCACATTTCAGGTAAGTAATTATTTATAGTCCGATGCGCCATAGAAAATACTATATAATGAGGGTAGGGATTGTATAGATAATTACAGCATAGTATCGGATGAACCACAGAATTATATTTTTGACATTTATCGCTACGAAAACTGTTATGCGATTCCAGGGGTACATTTCTGCAAACTCCGCATTTAATAGCTTCATGTAAAGGGAAATAAATTGTTGGAGGGAAGGGGGTTGTCCCGAGGGGCTCCTTCTTGGTGAGAGATGTTGGAGGAGGGCGATGTTTCCTGACTGGGGGTTGTAGATCGACGTCCCCGGAGGGTGGGTCGTCAACGCTCCCAAAGCGAGTGTGGAGGAAGCAGTAGGTGGAGGGCTCCTAACCACCGGCGGAGCAGGTGTAGTCGAGTGGCTCTGAGGACCTGGCGTAGAAGACAAAAAGAGCCGGGATACTGTTGCCAGACAGGGTGAGATCGTTGTAGCCGTAACATTCGTCGTCATACGTGTAGGATGCTAACGATCACGTTCCTTCTTGTCCTCGATACGTCAGTCGGTGGAGAATCTCGTATTCCCTGTTTCTTTTTATTGTCTTTGGAAGACGGTGAAGTCCTGTTAACAGGGGGAATGGTGCTCTCCGCAGTCGGCACAAACGGGCGAAGGGAACGTTTGTGTGCAACTACTGATTTCCACAACCCCTACAGACGGGGCTAACGTAACAACGTGAAGACATATGCCCGAATATCATGCATTTGAAGCACCGCATGGGATGTGTACATATAGTTTCACATCACATCGATGCACTATCACCTTGACCTTTTCAGGCAATGAGTTGCCTTAAAAGGCCAAGACGAAAGCCCTAGTAGCAACCCTATTGTCCTTCAGTTCCCTTAGAAAAAGACGAACTAAATGCACACCCTGCCACTTCAAATTGGTACGTAAATAGACAACGGTCAGTAAAAGGAACGTCGCAATCGTAGATGATATCCTGTACCGTACTGAGCGAGACAATAGTTACAGGAATGTCACCCAACTTGTCACAGGCGAGTAGCGTTAGTGACTGTGCAGCGGATGCCGTTTTAATCTGAACAGAACAACTGTCACTTTTCGAGATCGCTGCTACTTCCCCAAACCAGTCCTAGATGTGTTCGACAGAATAATGCCTTCGTGTCCAAAAGGGAATCCCCATCTGTCCTAGAGCAAAGTAAGTATTTGAGATGAGTATTTCTCCTCTTATCTAAGGCCCTATGTACCACCCATAGCGTAGCCAGGGCAGGAAACGTTTTGTAGTCATATTTCTCCGCAGTGTAAAACGCTTTCCGTCCAGTAGAGACTACTGGAGCCGTGCAGCCACCAACGGAACCACCCTTAATCCGATTCATATGCAAATTGTTTCCCGTGGTGCTTGCTACCCACTCCGAACGTGGGTTCGCCCCACGGACGCCACCGAAACTCATTAACGGCTACCTAGTCAGTGATCTGTTGTCCAGAATCCCAGTGCCCCAGCCTCGACGGGCTCATACTCTTTGGCATGAGTAGGTTGTTTCCTGCTCAGGCATCAACAACACTGCGATCCCTGCGTGGGCAGAGTAAGTATGTGACGCCCCCCTCATCGCCCACCCCACAACGCGGTGGCTACCGTGTTGGGTTTAGAACGTACTACCGTTGCCATATAGGAACTGTGAAAAGACTGAAATTCATAAAAATAGAATATACATTGTGGTCTGTGACGTTCCATGCACGATCCGCACTTCTGTGAAATTTAGAAGAGTACTGGTAGGACAGACCCAGCAGTGGAGGCCATGTAGTTTAGTACGAAAAGGTGTGCCGAATGAGAAAAAAACCAGAAACGACTATCCAGAATCGTAGGTCGGCGCAAAGAAGACCATCCCAAGGAGAGGCAGAGGGGAAAAGAATATTACATGTATAGACTTGCAGCAAGGAAACAGAAGTAGGGCTGCAAGAGTTGGAGTCCCTTGTTGGCCAAGCACGTGCTTAGGAAAGAGTTCTGAGCCCCATGGGAGGGTCTTCTGCTATTCTTCTACTTCGTATTGATTACAATTCTGTCTAGAAATGTCTGAATGCCGTGGTAATCAAACAATAAAAGACGTAACTCCTTAATTAATTTAATTGATTAAGTCTGGATAGATATGGCAAGATGAAATTAAATTCCGCGAACCGATTCATCTGAAAATGTGCATTTAATTTACTTAATTCTCAGTACCTAACAGTTTCTAGCAGATCAAGAACCATCTGCGCTTTTCGGGTTCATACTTTGCGTAGTAGAATTGCGATGCGTCACCACCAACAACACAGAAAAATTTCAGTAATTCACAAGTAATAGCCTATTAGAAGTCCGTGATTGAATAGGGGTGCAACCACATACAAAGACTACGTCATATGTACTTGATGAAATTTATTAAGAATGAGACTAGCTTTTGGAAGTATAACGAATCCTAAACTCGATTAAGTTGAGAATCGTTTTTAATTGTTCGACGACGGCACGGCTTATTTGCCGCCCATGCAACACCAAGTACGTAGGGACTACAGAAAGTGTGTCAGACTTATCGATCCACGGTAAGTCCATTGGGCAACAAAATTGGTGGAGTGTCAGAAGGGAGTTGATGTTCCTCGTTTCCTGAAGACACAATTTTACTGCCGTATGGATTACAGGTGTATCACAGTAGGCGACTGAAATGGCGCGGCAACAGAAAATGTATTCCAAAGTTGAAGTAGGCGGGAGAGTACAGGTCACTGTGGCGAAACATTTAAACTGCACAGAGAATGATCGTGAAATTCCGGAACTATATGAACCATATGCAATGTCGTGTAAAAAGGTAGTGAAATACTACCAACTGGGGTTGGTGACAAAATACCCATATATTGACACATCGATACTCCTTCCAAAGGATGTCGATATATGTCGGCGATATATTTTCCACCGATATATCGATATAAAAAAGAATAATCGTTTGTCGATACTTTTATTTCGTGTTATACATTTTTCACAACTTTCGAAACATGTCTGAAGTTGCTATTTCGAAATTGTAGTAATACATAACCTTACTTTCACTGTGTGAAGGAGTCTTACTACTTTCTGAACTTTCATCACGTCATATCTTTCTCTTTACTGTGTGAAGCAAGTATATGTGGCACAAAAATAATGGTCCGCTTGCACTAGGGGGGTGGCGGTGTGAATGGAATAGCAAGATTTCCGATGTGAAGGAATAACACAACAGCTGCGCTAAGAACACCTTTAATGCAACTATTGTGATGTTCCTTCACATCGGCATCCTTCAAAAAAGTTGCCGTATATGATGAACAAAAATCTGAATGACAAGAATGGCCTTTGCAGCGGGTGGAGACGTGTGAAGGGAAATGATGACATAATCGGCGCTTGGTACTACCACCAGAAACTGCAACGTTTAGGTTCACTACGCAATTTTGACACTACAACATTTGCTAGATCGATGGCGTTGCCAGAAATGAAAAAAAGCTTGGAAGTCGGCAGGACGTGTCCCGTACAAATCCGATATGTGACGTAACTTACAGCCGGGTACCATTGTTAGCGAAGTGTTTTTCACCAACAGTGGACGCGCATAGTTTTCCTTTGAATTCTTGCTGTAAGAGGGACACGCAGAGTGCTAGTTTGTTGATGTACAGAATATCTAATAATACACTCAAGTGCCAAAGAAACTGGAATAGACGCCCGTATTCAAATACAGACAAATTTAAACAGGCAGAGTATGGCGCTCCGGTGGGAAACGCTTACATAAGACAAAAAGCGTCTCGCGCAGTTGTTAAATTGGTTACTGCTGTTACAATGGCAGCTTATGAAGATTTAAGTGAGTTAAACTTGGCGTTATAGTCGGCGCACGAGCGATGGGACGCAGCATCTACAAGGTAACGAAAAAGTGGGGATTTTCCCGTACGACCATTTCATGAGTGTACCTCGAGTATCAGGAATCTAGTAAAACGTTAACTCTCTGACATTGCTGCGGCCGGAAAAAGATCCTGCAAGAACGGGATCAACGCCGACTGAAGAGAACCGTCCAACGTGACAGAAGTGCAACCCTTCTGCAAACTGCTCCAGATTTCAATGCTGGGCCATTAGCAAGTGTCAGCGTACGAAAGATTCAGCGAAACATCATCGATATGGGTTTTCGGTGGCGAAGGCCCACTCATGACTGCACGACACAAAGCTTTACGGCTTCCCTGGGCCTTTCAGTACCGACATTGGACTGTTGGTGACTGGACACATGTTGCCAAGTCGGACGAGTCTCGTTTCAAATTGTATCGAGCGGATGGACGTGTACGGGTATGGAGACAACCTCGTGAATTCGTGCGTCCTGCACGTCCGCAAAAGACTGCTCAATCTGGTGGAGACTCTGTAATGGTGTGGGGCGTGAGCAGTTGGAGTGATACGGGACTCCTGACACGTCTAGATACGACTATGACAGGTGACACGTACGTAAGCATCCTGTCTGATCACCTGCACCCATTCATGTCCGTTGTGCATTCCGACGGACGTAAGCAATTCCAGCAGGACAGTGCGACACCCCACACATAATTGCTACAGAGTGGCTCCAGGAACACTCTTCTGAGTTTAAACGCTTCCTCTTGCCACCAAAGTCCCCAGACATAAAGATTATCGAGCATATCTCGGATGCCTTGCAACGTGCTGTTCACAAGAGATCTCCACCCCCTCGAACTCGTATGGATTTGTGGACAGCCCTGCTGAATTAATGGTGTCAGTTCCCTTCAGTACTAATTCAGACAGTAGAGTCCATACCACGTCGTGTTGCGTGCTCGCGCAGATCCTACACGATATTAGGCAGGTGTACCAGCTTCTTTGACTCTTCAGTGTAAATCAATACTTGAATCTACAGCTCTAAAACCGGCAGTATATTTACAATGCGAAGCCGATATTTTTATTGGCCGATATGTCGATGTTTTCCGCGACGAAACGCCGGTATATCGATACTCTTCTCGGTATATCGACAGCACGTAGCGATACTTTTTAAAATATCAATATATCGATTGCCCGACATTGTGAAAAATAGCAACGATCGTAGTACCAACGACTTGATCGGAACTGGTTACATTGGTGATACTGATTGAGACCTCCAGACCGTGCACCATGTTATTTAGATCTTTTTGACATGTTGCGGAAATGGATTTTCCAACGAGATATTCTCGAATGGATTTATGACAAAGGTGCTGATATCTATCCTTGAGGAGCTAAATGATTGGCATAAAGTTTCGACTGTTTTTTTCAAGGACTTAGTGAATATGTTGAAAAATAGTGTAATGTAACTGTGTCTGCCGGCCCGAGGCGGCCGAGTGGTTCTAGGCGCTATAGTCTGGAACCGCGCGACCGCTACGGTCGCAGGTTCGAATCCTGCCTCGGGCATGGATGTGTGTGATGTCCTTAGGTTAGTCAGGTTTAAGTAGTTCTAAGTTCTAGGGGACTGATGACCACAGAAGTTAAGTCCCTTAGTGCTCAGAGCCATTTGAACTATATCTGTGTATCTTTGAAGTGTAGTACACAGTCAATAAAATTTTCTTGACCTGTCGTAACAACGTGTAACCTAATTTTTTACGTTTCTTAGTAACTACCTCATCTCATGAAGACAGGCAGTGTTCCGATTGACTGCAGGCAATGACACTATAAGACTGTATCCGACATCCTCTTATAATTACTCTAATGAAAATGACTCACTATGCTGATAATGAACAGGGTTTCTAAGGGACTCAAAACGCGATAATTGACATGTTATTCTTTATGGTCAATAAGCTAACAGTAGAGTTTCGTGGGCAATATAGAACAGAATCTTGTCAAGATCTATGTCGTCTCCTGAAACGGCTTATGGAGAAGCGTGCACTGCGAGTAGCTGTAATTGAAGATGCGGGACCAGAGGCCAAGCAGCAAGAAGTAGTAACTGTCTCACGTAATGCGGCTTGAGGATGTAGCACAAAAGTTCGTGGACGGGAAAGATTAGAACATAATTTAAAAAATAACTCTCATTCGCCTATAAACTAGGAGATGATTCATTGAACAGGAGAATATTTTCGAAGGTTAAATTTTCGTGAGTGAGAACTGTATGTATTGTTACTGATTGCGCATTGTAGATAGCACATACAGTAGGAAGAGAGCTTTTCATAGAAAAAGAAATTGTCGATAATTGCAATGCGACTTTCTCATCGTTCCCTGAGGCTTGTTTTCATATCGGACTAAATGTCGCATAGTTGTAAAGTGCCGGCCGGTATGGCCGTGCGGTTCTAGGCGCTTCAGTCTGGAACCGCATGACCGCTACGGTCGCAGGTTCGAAACCTGCCTCGGGCATGGATGTGTGTGATGTCCTTGGGTTAGTTAGGTTTAAGTAGTTCTAAGTTCCCGGGGACTGATGACCAGAGATGTTAAGTCCCATAGTGCTCAGAGCCATTTGAATCAAGTTGTGAATTACCGAATGGAAATTACTGAGATTAATGTTTCGATCTGCTTGCTCATTGGTGACACGTAAGAGACTGATTCGTACTGCAAGTCAAGGGATACAATGAAGGGTAGTCTCCGTGTATGAGTTACTAAGGCTAGTTGTCGCTCCCGATGCATGTCACCCAGTCTAACAGCTGACGATCATCCTGTTTCCAAACATTTTAAATTTTTTTACTGTAGTTCATATTTCTTTGAACACTACTGTCATCCTAGAGGTCAGTTTTGAATATAGTATAAATAATTTTCGAACAATGATCTCACAAAATTTCTATTTGCATCGATGGATGAACACTTAAATTGTTTGCAGACATGTAAATCTACGTCCACATGCCTAAAGCCACCTAACAGTGTGTGATACTACTTGCATCTCGGCCTCTTACTTTCAAGTATCATCTTAATAAACTGAGTGTGCACGTAATAATGAGTATTATTTTCAGAGGTGATAGTAAAAGCCTATGCATTAATTTGAGGTAAGCATTGCCAGTTCAGAAACGCCGGAGTCGGAACAAGCGAAAATCCTTGTGGTAAATAATTCTCATACTGAAATATAAGAACCTATGAATGAGTCTCTATATGATGAAAGAAAATGATTCATTACGTTCATATATACTAACTTTACAGAGTAGCCAATCCGACCGATACATCGAAATGATTGGAGAGGTATTTGAACAGCCACCTCGCCGAATGCGATTTCACTGTCTTCCCACAGTCACATCTCTCACGATACTGTTGATGTGTAGTGTCGCTCAGCAACTGTGAAACGGCGTTTTACTCTGAAACGGACACAGTAGACTTGATTTTCGTGTGCAGAAAACTCTTGAAAACTGTGTCATAGTTGAAAGGCTGTATTGGGAAAAGTACACACGTAGAAGACATCCGATGCGCAACATGCTGGCGTGACTGTTCTAACAGATAAGGAAAAGAGAGAAAATGGTACTTCAATACAGCGGCCGATGAGGTAACTACACTATCTGATGAAAGGTTTCTGGATACCCTTACGTAATTCAGAATATTTCGACTAGAAGTCACGAGAAGAGCAACCGCTGGAATAAAATGAGGCAGAGAGTAACTTTTTTATCGGTACAGAAGCAGTAACACCAGAATATATCTTTCAGGGTGCTCAGAGATTTCGAAAATTGACTAATCACTTTATGTCACCATACATTTCAACCTATCTAAGGTTGCCCATGTCGACTGTTGATGTGATTGTGAAGCGGAAACACGAAGGAACAAACACTGGTACACCAAAACCACGCAGACCACATGTAATGACGCATCGGGACCGTCGGCCGTTGCGGAGGGTGGTTGTAGCAGATCACACGAATCCGACCGAAGAGAAATCATTAGTGAGTTTGAACATGATGCCAGCAATCCAGCTAGCTCGATGAGTGTGCGCAGGGAGTTATAAACCATGGAATCTAAATCTACGTGGATACTCTGCTATTCAGAATAAAGTGCCTGGTAGAGGGTTCAATGAACCACCTTCAAGCTGTCTCTCCACCGTTCCACTCTCGAACGGCGCTCGGGAAAAACGGTCACTTAAATTTTTCTGTGGGAGCCCTGATTTCTCTTATTTTATCGTGATGGTCATTTCTCCCTATGTAGACCTAGCGAGGTGGCACAGTGGTTAGCACACTGGACTCGCATTCGGGAGGACGACGGTTCAATCCCGTCTCCGGCCATCCTGATTTAGGTTTTCCTTGATTTCCCTAAATCGTTTCAGGCAAATGCCGGGATGGTTCCTTTGAAAGGGCACGGCCGACTTCCTTCCAAATCCTTCCCTAACCCGAGCTTGCGCTCCGTCTCTAATGACCTCGTTGTCGACGGGACGTTAGACACTACCCACCACCACCATCTCCCTATGTAGGTGGGTGCCAACAGAATGTTTTCGTAATCGGAGGAGAAAACTGGTGATGGAAATTTCATGAGAAGATCCCGTCGCAAAGAAAAACGCCTTTGTTTTAATGATTGCCACTCCAAATCACGTACCATGTCTGTGGCACTATCTGCCCTATTTCGCGATAATACAAAACTAGCCGCCCTTCTTTGAAGTTTTTCGATGTCATCCGTCAGTCCCACCTAATGCGGATCCCACGCCGCAGAGCAATACTCCAGAATGGGGTGTAAGCAGTCCCTTTAGTAGATCTGTTGCACTTTCTAAATGTTCTGACAGTGAATCGCAGTCTTTGGTTCGGTCTACCCACAACATTATCTATGTGATCGTTTCAATTTAGGTTATTTATAACTGTAATCCCTAAGTATTTAGTTGATTTTACAGCCTGAGGATGTGTGTGACCTATCGCGTAATCGAAATTTAGCGGATTTCTTTTAGTACTCACGTGAATAACTTCAAACTTTTTCTTTATTCAGGGTTAATTGCCCCTTTTCGCACCATACAGACAGCTTATCTAAATCATTTTGCAATTCGTTTTGGTCATCTGATGACTTTACAAGAGGGTAAATGACAGCATCATCTGCAAACAATGTAAGACGGCTACTCAGATTGTTTACTATGGCGTTAATATATATCACGAACAGTAGAGGGCCTATAACACTTCAAAATACAATGTTCGAGCGGCTCCTCGTATATTTCTGTAGTCAATACTAGTGACACTTGATGTAGTGAATCACTCTATACTTACTGTAGTTCATGTAATCATGTACAGCGCCAACAGTGAAGTACGTAGTGTTGCAATATGTGGGGGATTTTCGAGGTTAGGGTGCGATCCCCTTGTGGCACTTAAGAAAACGATAAATATGGAAGGACACGAACACAATTTGCAGCACTGTGTGCAGCGTACAGTAGAGGAATGGTCAGAAGACGGTGACATTTATCAGCATGACGTTGCACCTTGACATAAAGCAGAATCCGTGACGTAATGGTTTGTGGACAACATCCTGAAATCCACGGGCCTGACCAGGGTCCGAGCAGGACGAACGTAACACCTTTCGGATGTGTTAGATCGTCGACTTTGCTCCAAAACCGAGCGTACAACATGAGTGCATTCTCTGGTTTCGGCTCTTGAGAAAGAGTGGGCTATCATTTCTCCATAGACATTGAAACATCTCAATGAAATTGTTCTTAGCAGAGCTCAAACTTTCATAAAGAGGAAGGGTGGACACAACTCATGTTGCTATCGACTAACAGTCAGATGCTGTTGGAGAAAAATGCGTGTGTGTGTTGACAACAGCGCTTTTACTCACAAACCATATACGAATGAGAGCAAAAGTTTAATATAAATTTTACACGACATGCTACTCTTCCCTGTCATCGTAGCATTTTGTTTTAAATATTACATACGAATATCAACCACTCAAGGAAGATTTTTTACCTCCCTTATTACGTGCACAGTGTAATATTTTGTGATAGTAAAGCTCTTTCTCAGTGCTATTGACATCAGATAACGCTTAAATGGAGGTAAAAGTAAACCAGCACTCTTGGTGCAGGAAACATAGCTCGAATAGGCGATTTCAAGCTTACATAGTGCACGAATTATCACTGAACTGCAAGAAGGGTTGTTAGGGCGATAGGTTGCCCACCAAATCGGCGTACACCAAAGTGACATCAACAGATGCTTGACAGAGTTTGGATTCATTCACGATTGTAAATATAAACACAGGTTTTCATTCCGATTTGAAAGCTTTTATTCTCATTTACTCCTTCTCCCTGTACGAATAATTTAGATTCCGTTAACTTTGTTATAGGGACCCCATTTCCGACACAGAGAGGAATAGCTACTACACCCGCTCATATTTGGATTTTCCGCAGTTTCCCGAATTAATTCCGTACAAATTGAGGAATACTTCCTCAAAAAAAAAAAAGGTTCAAATGGCTCTGAGCACTATGGGACTCAACTGCTGTGGTCATTAGTCCCCTAGAACGTAGAACTACTTAAACCTAACTAACCTAAGGACATCACACACATCCATGCCCGAGGCAGGATTCGAATCTGCGACCGTAGCAGTCGCACGGCTCCGGACTGCGCGCCTAGAACCGCGAGACCACCGCAGCCGGCAAACCATGGGCCATTAAGATTTAAAAATTGAAGTAAATAGTAATAAACTTATTGTAGAAAAATAATTATTAACAGTATTATTTTCGTTCTGGAAACTTATTTCCTACTTATACAGTGTATCCCAGGAGGAATTGTCAGTATTCAGGTATGTGACAGGAGCGATCATTCGAAGAAATGAAGTCTAATGAACATGAGCGCTAAAATGCATACCTTAAGAGTTATGAACACTTCTTCATATTCGATAATGTGAAATCTCTTCTACTGCAAGCTCTTTGCTTTCCGTAGTTTGGGAGTAGGTAGTATGGATCAAAACAAGAAAAATTTGACCATTAAAGATGGGATCTAGAATGCATACCTTGCGAGCTATGAGCCCTTGTTTAGTGGAAGAGATGTTTCACGGTAGTGAAGAACAAGTCCTCATAGCTCTTAAAGTATACATTTTAGAGTTTATTTTTACTAGACTTTGTTGCTTCGAATGATTGTTCTTGCCGTAACCCTGGGTATTGACCAAGCGCCCTGGGACACCCTGTACATTGTGTATCTTCTTTCACTAGTACCTTTTGTGTGTGTGTTATGACGTATTCTAATACTTGTTTTACCAACAACGATGTACAATTAATGAAACTAAGTAAGGTTAAATATTTTGTGTAACAGAACGGGGAACAATGGAAGATGATCTGTACTTAAAGGCTTTGTGTTATCGTATTACACGTACCGACAGCATTGGAATAGCCTGTGCAGGAAAATGCCTAGCGGCATGTAAACTTCAGCTTTACCCGCGCAGCATCTGCGAGAGGAGTATTTTCGCTCGGCCACCAGGAGACGTATTACAGTCCGCAGAAACTACAGCTAAGCTATTATTCTGAGGCGTCGGTGTGCGTATCAGCGAGGGCTTCATGACGGCTGTTTCCATTCCCCTTCATTCACCACGGCAGAGCTAAAATGCAGATCTGGACAAAGTAGAAGGCGAGTGTGATAAACTTGCAGTACCCTTCCAGGCTGAAATTCTCAAATGTCGGTTCAATCTGTTGTGCAAAAGCAGCTCCGATGTGTGCAAGAAGTTAACGAACAGGGATAAGTGGAAAGTTTTTAGCTAGCATAGAGATGGCGATGGCGCTGATATCAATGCAGTTCGGTATGTGTTGTGTTGGTGCATTATGTGAAGTAACGCAGTAATAGACTCAACTTTATCGGAGATAAAATTTCATTTGTAAAGGCTCTTAAAATTAGTCCTTACTGGTGTGTTTCTTTCAAATACATGCTTTGGATTACCGTGCGGGCCTAAAATTCTTAGTTTCGGCGAGTCCATCGATATCCAGAGTTGACGCAATTTTATAAGGTGTATGTCATTTCATTTTCAGTAATTAGGAACCGGACAGCTGCACTCCAACATAGCCTAAATGTCCTTGGAGATGATCCACACTCACTCAGTAGGTCTCCATGCAGCAACAACAGATGCTGTTATTACGCTATTATTATAAAAAAGCTGTGTGGAAGGTTGGTGATGCGTTTCTCATATACTTACCAAATGCAAATGAAAAAAAAAAAAACTTTTGACACACTTTAAAGAACCTAATAGTTCTTATGTATCGATTTGTGTTGTGGATGAGATGTGGAACAACCTTTTGAATCCTTAAGTGAAACAACAACTAAAACAGCCTAAGGAAGTACCGCACCATAAAAGGTGAGAAGATTTTCATATTCTGGAAAGACTATGACCCCTATTTTCTTTCATGTTAAAGAGAGGAGAAGGATATTTTTTTAGTTTTAGCTAGGGGTAAAAAAACTATGGGCTCAATCATTAGAACAAAGTGGAACTAGACAGTGGTGGTGTTCAGCAACTGTTGAATATTGAAATGCAACGGACAGCAGTCATCCGCAGAATCCGGCACTTATGACAGATCTAGATTTCGGCAATAATAAAGCCATCATTACTGTATTACCAGAAGAGTCACGTAGACATCGCCATGTCAGAGCATAAACGTATGGCAACTGACACTAGCATTCACATGTCCTGCCATGTAACTGGTAGCATCAATTGTCACATGTTAATGGTGTGACATTGTTATGCTTACATGACTCTTCTGATAATGCACCGATGATGACTGTGTTATACTCGAAACCTAGATCTGTAACAACTTAAGATTTCGGCAACGGACTCTCGTACTTCCTTAAATTTGACTATTTGTTCTTTGTTTTACGAATCAGGATTTTTCCTGTATCCTTCCTATCCAGTTGGTCGACATGAACTGTATAATACGGGATGTAATGGTTGTAAGTACATATATTTCTGTTGGTGACTGAGGACTGTGTAGTGAACAGCATTAAATGAGTATTTACGTCATCTGCAGACAAATAATTATAGCTATTACAAGTCAAATGTTTTTATATTGGGTAGTACCGCCAAGTACATGTAGCAAGAGGGAGCCACTAATGCTTATTTTCCTCTCGGTAGCAGGTGAGATGTTGAAGTACCGACATGTGGACGCAAAACAGGTTGTCTATCCTGACAGGCGTACTCCACTCACTGGTGCAGTTATGACCATGTAGAAAACATCAGGTTATAAAGTTTGTGACATGTTTGTGGTGAGACTAATCGATGCAGCAAGAGAATGGTCAACACACTGATGTGTGTGCATATTAAGGTGCTGCATATAAAAATAGCTGTACTTCTACACAGTAGACCCTGTATATGTCGTTAATAGCTAAAGTCTTTGCAAGGTAATCAGTAAGATGAATCCTTTATGGGTCCCATAAAGTCTTGTTCACAAACTATCTCGTGCAAGATATCAATTCTAGATGTTTTCGTGTGGAGCCGAAAGCTTCCAACCACTGTTGTGATTGTGGTATCGTTTACCCTGATGTAGTGGAACTTTTTCACATCCACAGCTACATATTGTCTAGTAAAATTACTTTAGTTATATTCAACACAAACAAAGCATTGCCGAGTAGCTCATTTCTCTCACTTAATTCTAAATTATGATTTTCTGTCATTTCTTTCTAATATCTTTAGTACACGATCAGCAAAACCACATTATATATTAGGTCAATATTTTCGTCTGCAGACGTAGGTTTGAGATGTCATTCATATGGAGCATCTACATGAGCAGTATTGAAAGGTCTGAATCTGAAATACTGAAAATTGTGTTGTACATTCCTTACAAAATTTCACTAACTTTGAATGACCTTTCGCTGGCCATAATCCATCCAAAACAGTGTTTTGTGAGCACATATTATTCCAGTTTCTCTTACTGAAAGATAAATGCTTAACATTTTGTATAAATAATGCTATTATGTAGATGAGATGATACTTAACTATCGTTATCATGCAATATGTATCAATACTGAAAAACTTACATTCATATCAATACTGTTCTGTGAGTGACCAAGATCTCTTCACATTGGCATTGAGTAATTGCACTAACGTAGTCACTAGCAATGTTTCACAGAAGTCATAAGAAGAGAAACTGACATGTATGAAAAGCAGGGGAGAATGGGCAAAAGACGAGAAAAACTTCAACACGCGTACGTATGGGCTTTGCAGCAAACTCTCAAGGGCCATCTGTGGCGTGTAATTATATGAGTCTGATTAGAACCATCTATAGCGCGTTAACGGCCGTAACTTCATTCAACGTCTTCTAAAACAAACGACATCTAAAACAGAATAATATTTTAAGATAGTACTGCTGCTGGTCATGAAATAGTGCCACGATGTCATGCTGCACGTCCGAGTGAAAAAACAAAGAAATTCACCCGTGTCAAAATCCGGAATGGATGCCAAATTGCCAAATACAATATCACGACTATAAAAGGAGGGGAAGATGGGGAGGGGGCGGGGAGGTGGAGACGGAGGGGGAGAGGGAAGAGGGAAGAGGGAAGAGGAGAGAGAGAGAGAGAGAGAGAGAGAGAGAGAGAGAGAGAGAGAGAGAGAGAGTGAGAGAGGGGGGGTGGGGAGGGGGATTCATCTCATATCAGTGAAGAACCATGCTGTCTTATATCGTTCTTTCGTACATTGGACACTGAGTATGAGATTCTGATGCACGGATGGTGGAAGACAGTTTCAAGTGATTCTGTTCACCCTGCACTTCGCAGACTACATGAAGTTCCGGAAAATGGAGCAACGTGGTACCACTTATTTAGCATTAGAATTTACCCTTGCTTCTGCACCTAGGGTCACTGATATTCTATTAGAGGCTACGCGACAAGTGAGGCTACAAAAAAAAGAAATGAAAATGAAAAGTAGCGACTTAGAGGTGGCTCCAGACTTGCATAGCACTAGTGGTTCTATGTACTTTTAGAAAGAAACATCCCGAAATTCCCCTTAACCGTGCTGACCATCTACCTTTCACGAAAATACCTCGATCCAAGAGTTTTCAGCCGATTACACTTCCCATGACTGCCACTGTGCTAGAGGATACTTGCTAGCTTGTATGTGTCTTCATGAGCCTAGAAGGGCACTATGGAATGGTTGTAGCTCACACACTGATCGTTGGTGTACTCTCAAAACACAGATGTCACCTGGTATGAGGGCTGAGAAAACACGGAAACAAGCTGCTAGCATGAAAACAATGCCAAAAATTTATTGTGAAGTACGTCTTTTTCACAATGGTTGAAATCCTAAGTGACTAAATGGGTTCTTCACCAAACACCAATAGCTGTAAACGGCTTGCATTTGAGTTACCATTCATCTATCCAAATATATTACTATTTATATTTAGTTGATGATGAGTCTCTTTTTTACACGTACTGTAACCTTAATTTCAGTATGTTTCTTGGTTAATTCGAACTAAGTATATAAATACGTGTACACCATTTACATTATATATTTGTCAACATTTCGCAAGCCATATTATTGTGTATAGCATAGGGTAATTTGTGTGTCACTACTGTCACTTGTGTTTCCATATGTTACGCGGAAGGAACAACTGTCGGTTACCGGCGTGCGGCGTGGAATGTCTTCGCCTCTAACGTCATGGTTATATTGCAAGACTTATGTATAGAAAATAAATTGAAACGTGACTCTTCTTGAAGTATACTATCTTGTTATCTCAACAGTAAAACCTCTCCGTGATACAGAATGTCTCGCTTGTATCCTCTGGAAATGGCTTAACATCTCCATGACGTTTCAGCACTAGCTAAGCGCCTCTGTCTTTTATGTAATTTATACTGGTAAGGGTCCCAGAACGAAAGGCAACTTTGAAGAATCGCTCAATCGAAGATTTTGTAAACTATCACTGTTCCTAAAAATGGTTTAAATGGCTCCAAGCACTATGGGACTGAACATCTGAGGTCATTAGTCCCCTAGACTTAGAACTACTTAAAGATAACTAACCTAAGGACATCACAGACATCCGTGCCCGAGGCAGGATTAGAACCTGCGACCGTATTAGCAGGACAGTTCCGGACTGAAGTGCCTAGAACCACTCGGTCACACCGGCCGGCCGACCTTTCCTAGATTTCTTCTAATGTGTACTGTATATCTGGCATCTGCCCACATAGTTTTATCTCACCGTTCCCTTTTAACGCTCCGGACGTATACTCAAACGTATTTTACGCTTCTTCAGTTTACGGTGATCGATCATCAATGGTGCAACCCAGTAGCAATGGACCTTTCCACCACTTATGCTCAGAACTCTGCATTTGTTTGTGGTGAGAGTCAACTGCCCGTTCCTGAAATAATATTCTTCTCGTATCGTCTGTAGATCTTCCTGCATTACAGTTGTCTAGCGTTGCGTCTTCCCTATATAAAACTGCATCTTCCGCGTAACATTATCATGGACATCGGACGTTATCCGCGATATCATTTACAGTTATAGTGATCAGTAACAACCCCAGAAGTACGTTAGAAGCTACTTCCGCATCTGACGCCTTATGTTTGCTAAGATTAACTTGCTGAGCTCTGTGTAATAGTATGTACTCAAATTAATCAGAGAAGTGGTACGATATTCCATAAGGTCGTAAATTTTTCTCTAGGCAACAGTGAAAATCCGGTCTAAACTTTCCAAAAACCAAGAAAGGCAGTACCAAGCTGGTTGCTGATATCTACTGTATTCTCAATGATACGTATGAATAGGGAGAGATGAGCTCCACAACATGGCTGTTTCCGGAATTCATATTGATTTTAATCTTCAAAACATCACAATGAGAGAGTCTAAAATGTGTCACAGTATTCTGCAGTAGAGAACGCAAGCGATAACGCGAATGTATTGCGCCTACGATAAACTGCTTCTAGAAGAGGAGTGAATTCATTTCACCATACCCCGTGCCATTTCCTCTGCTGAGAGGCTACACATCAATTTTTATTCAGTGATCACTTATCAGTTCATGCACGAATTGTATGATGTTATTTTATAGTTTCGTTCCTTGGCAAATTTGGAATCGTTGTTTAGTAACCATTAAATTTGCTTCAAGTAATTCTCTACCTATGCAGTGCTCACATTACAAGAAATTAATATATGAAGATACTGAAGCGCACAGATGTCACCCCATATTAGACATTCATACGTACATATTTTTATGTTTAAAATATTCAGAATAGTCAGTGCTTCTATGTCATAAAATAATGCTGAATCATTAAATTTATGTAGTTATCCTAGTTCTTATCTGCAAGAAAGTAAATTCTAATTAAAGACTAAAAAGGTTCAATTCAGAAGTTATGGTATTAGGCTTGAATTTGCCCCAGAGTGGGAAATTCTTCCATTATTTCAGTGGGATGTCTGCAGAATAACAATGGACGTGGTGCGGACACACAGAGTACACAAAGTTTCAAAGAATTTCAGGGAACGAGCGACCAAAGCTGTAACATATGGTATGACATAAGTCTTGATTTTACATAGTTGATAAATTGGCATGATGTGATTGGCTGATGTAGAAGACGTGATAAACGCAATAATCCGACTTACTCGGTGCATAAGCTGTTATAGGTAGAATCTATCGACTGATTATGAAGGCAGCATCTCAGAGTTTTATTTTTGGAAGTATTCATTTATAGCTGTCAAAGACAAATGCTAGCTTATGTAAGACGCTACTCGCTGTCAACAAGTAAGGCGCAGGCTGTCATCCCGCAAACCAGAAGACACATCGACGCGAAAGACTGGTACCTTAATGGACGTCCAGGAGCGCCTTTTGTGGAAACGCTTACTAGCATACACAGACAACAGTGACCTAGCCACAGGATATCTGTGTTTAGAAAACGGAGATGTACAGGTTCCTTATAATATAGTTTTACTGATAAATGATGAATCGTCGAATGGCAGGTACGTTTATCAAACTGCTGTGGAAAATCGTCAGCCTTAAACATTCCACATGTAGACAAAATTTCTGCAGATTAGCCACTGAATTTTTCCAGGAGTTTCTGTGTGGGGCAAAGAGAAAAAAAATTTATGTGTTTTTTGTCTGGGAACTTTAGATTCTAGCTGATTAGAAGGGCAAAAATGTACTAATGTTGACGAAATACTGGGACACAGATAATAATTCACAAAAAGATGTGTATTACACTACACACATTCTTGTGGGCCAATGAGGTGCATTGATTTCCCCTTTGTACTCGCTCACGGCATCAAGGATCATATTCCTGTTCAGCTGTCCGTACTTAGTTGTTTCATCATTCCCTGAAGCGATTCAATCGGATGCCATTTGATATGGATTCAGTCGAATTCCTTCACCATCCATGCTCTTTTCGGGCATGTACTCCCTCTCTAACGATTTATTAAACAACAGGATGCCACCTATAATCTTCCCTCCTAAAACACAAGTGGTTTCAATAAGAATCATCCAATTTCACAAAACTACATCTTCTATACCAATAAGGGTAGACGTTTGGTGAATTTAACTCACGCATGAGACTACGATGTTACTACTTTTTCATTAACAATCCCATTTTTCACGGGTACGTATTTTACACGTATGTGAATACAAACTCGTGGTACTTTTTACAGTTACGTTTACCACAAACGTTTTCATTCTCTTTGACAAATGTTTAATGTGTCGCCGGCCGCGGTGGTCTCGCGGTTCTGGGCGCTCAGTCCGAAACCGCGCGATGCTACGGTCGCAGGTTCGAATCCTGCCTCGGGCATGGGTGTGTGTGATGTCCTTAGGTTAGTTAGGTTTAAGTAGTTCTAAGTTCTAGGGGACAGATGACCACAGATGTTAAGTCCCATAGTGCTCAGAGCCATTTGAACCATTTTTTAATGTGTCCTCCACCGGACGCACCGTAAACATCCTAACGCGGATCAAAATCGTCACACACATTTGCGAGTATGTCTGGAGCTACTGCATTCACTGCTGTTGCTATGCGCCGTAGTAGTGTACTAAATGTTGTTGGAAGGGGAGCCACATCGAAATACCCTTCCACAACAATCTTTTACCGTGAGATCAGGTGACATAGAGCTCAATGATGGAAGTTCCGCAAACCACTTAACTTATCGTTGAAGCAACTCGTTGTTAATCCTTTGCCCTACCACTTAGGCGAAATCTGTGCCCAAGAAACTGGAAAGACGTGAGTGAAACGAACATGCGCGAGACAACCGCCGTATAAGCTGACATGCCGATACCTGCTATGTAGCTACATATTTATTTGTTTCGCGCGATACTGCTCCTGTAGACGTTACCACTAATTCTCGTTTCTATTTATACGTATTTTTGTCATACACAACTTCAAACAAACCTATAAAATACAAATATAAATTTTTACACGTAAACAATACTTCAACATAAATTATAATTTCGTGGACGTCCTCGTCTTCAGGTATGACTTCTTCAGAAAGAAAGTAAAATGGGACTTTTGGCGTGTTTCAACAGCTGTGGAAAGAGCTATAGCGAATGAAGGAGCGAGCCAAATGCATCAGGTGAACTTTCTATCGGTAACCACGTGAAAAGACAACGTAGAGGTGCCACATTGGTAAACTCTTAGTTGCTGCGCTTAACTTAAAATTTACCCCAAATTTCTGTCTTTATTCATGTAAAAAGTAGTCTTGTGGTATCAGAAGAATATTTTTGAAACACTCTTTACGTAATTCCTTTGAGCAGAAGGCACTTTCAAGATCTTTCCCAATGAGTAGAGTTCATCGCCAAACTTTAATTCTGAAGAACTGCAGAAACGGCTGTGGTTCTCTCTTCATTAGACTCGAAACGTTTATTCACCTCAACTTTTCTCAGTGTCTGGGAACTGGTAGAGATCAGAAAGAACAAAATCATGAAATGGGTGAATGTTCCAGTAATTCCCACGTAAACTTATTGCCAAAGCACGTTTGTGTGCAGGTGCATAGTCGACGTGATAATGGTTTTTCCTTTATTTTCCACTTTCCACTTTAGTCATTTTCTCAATTATCTCGTCATCCATGGCTAGTGACTTGGGTAGAATTCGACAAAAACTGTTTAGCCCTATTTCAATATACTGAGCAATAAAATAACCTACGTTTGGCTCGTAAAGCAATGATCATAATCTTTTCCGTATAAGAAATCAGCATCAACGACTTTGTTTTAATAACACTGATTTACATCGAGTATTTTGGTTTCTGTATGACCCCCTTCTCATCCACAGCGTGAAATGTTCCATCGTCCGTGCTTCGAGACTAATGGCATCGCGCCAAGTCTAGCTCGCCAACACCCACGCACTCTTAACGACGTGTGGTGCGCGAGACAAATTACGTTACGTCTCCCGCCGTTGATTAACTAGGAAACGTTTCCAGAACGAAATTTTCATTCTGCAGCGCAGCGTCCACTGATATGAATCTTCCTGTGCCGGGCCGAGGCTCGATTTCGGGACATTTGCCTTTCGCAGGCAGGTGTTCTACCGATTGAGCTACCCAAGCACAAACAGGCACCGTGAGAACAGGTCTTGAAGGCCCAACGGTATCGACGGTACCGACCGGCCGCCGTCTCCTCCTCAGGGTTTGCGTCATCGAATGCGGATACGGAGTAGCATGTGGTCAGCACACCGCTGCCGTTGTCAGTTTTCGTGACCGGTGCCGCTACTTCTCAATCAAGTAACTCCTCAATTGGCCTCACAAGGGCTCAGTACACCCTGTTGCTAGCAGAACCTGGCAGACTGGACGGTGACTCATCCAAGTACTAGCCAAACCTGGCAGCGCTTAACTTCAGTGATCTGACGGGATCCGGTGTAACCACTGCGGCAAGGCCGTTGAGCAAACTCAACTCACCTCACACGACTTCCTTTCATTGGTCCGTATTCCGGTCTGGATGTGATTTTTAGGAGGTTTTCAACATCCCACAAGGTGAATACCGGGTTGGTTCCCATGTTCTGCCTCGGATACATGTTACAAAAACAATTAGAAGACTGAAACTTCCTGGAAGATTAAAACTGTGTGCCGGACCGAGCCTCGAACTTTCTCAAACATGCGTACAGAATTTACTGTATACGCAGACAGATTGGATATACTGCTTCTATCCTTAGGAATGAATAGGAGACTGATGACTATAGCTCTTCTGAGTCGTTGAACATTTAATCAGCATCAGTTCGAGCCTCTGGTTGTGCCTCTCGGTTTCTTTCACGTTAACTGTGACTGTTGTCGCAGATCACGGTGAAGATTCTGTGTGATCAGCATTCTAATTGTTTCCGTTTTTATTACTGTGGCTGCCGCTGTGGACTCAGCGGACGACGGAATCGAAGTAGCCGATGCTGTTTCTTATGGCTGAGACTGGTCAAGAGTGCTACATCTCCTGGTGTCACACCTCTAATACCTCTGACACACACACCTACCTTGCTCTGCTGTATACCTCGATAAAATTTAAGTAAATTGTTACGGGCGCTCTTCTAAGATGTACACTCCTGGAAATGGAAAAAATAACACATTGACACCGGTGTGTCAGACCCACCATACTTGCTCCGGACACTGCGAGAGAGCTGTACAAGCAATGATCACACGCACGGCACAGCGGACACACCAGGAACCGAGGTGTTGGCCGTCGAATGGCGCTAGCTGCGCAGCATTTGTGCACCGCCGCCGTCAGTGTCAGCCAGTTTGCCGTGGCATACGGAGCTCCATCGCAGTCTTTAACACTGGTAGCATGCCGCGACAGCGTGGACGTGAACCGTATGTGCAGTTGACGGACTTTGAGCGAGGGCGTATAGTGGGCATGCGGGATGCCGGGTGGACGTACCGCCGAATTGCTCAACACGTGGGGCGTGAGGTCTCCACAGTACATCGATGTTGTCGCCAGTGGTCGGCGGAAAGTGCACGTGCCCGTCGACCTGGGACCGGACCGCAGCGACGCACGGATGCACGCCAAGACCGTAGGATCCTACGCGGTGCCGTAGGGGACCGCACCGCCACTTCCCAGCAAATTAGCGACACTATTGCTCCTGGGGTATCGGCGAGGACCATTCGCAACCGTCTCCATGAAGCTGGGCTACGGTCCCGCACACCGTTAGGCCGTCTTCCGCTCACGCCCCAACATCGTGCAGCCCGCCTCCAGTGGTGTCGCGACAGGCGTGAATGGAGGGACGAATGGAGACGTGTCGTCTTCAACGATGAGAGTCGCTTCTGCCTTGGTGCCAATGATGGTCGTATGTGTGTTTGGCGCCGTGCAGGTGAGCGCCACAATCAGGACTGCATACGACCGAGGCACACAGGGCCAACACCCGGCATCATGGTGTGGGGAGCGATCTCCTACACTGGCCGTACACCTCTGGTGATCGTCGAGGGGACACTGAATAGTGCACGGTACATCCAAACCGTCATCGAACCCATCGTTCTACCATTCCTAGACCGGCAAGGGAACTTGCTGTTCCAACAGGACAATGCACGTCCGCATGTATCCCGTGCCACCCAACGTGCTCTAGAAGGTGTAAGTCAACTACTCTGGCCAGCAAGATCTCCGGATCTGTCCCACATTCAGCATGTTTGGGACTGGATGAAGCGTCGTCTCACGCAGTCTGCACGCCCAGCACGAACGCTGGTCCAACTGAGGCGCCAGGTGGAAGTGGCATGACAAGCCGTTCCACAGAACTACATCCAGCATCTCTACGATCGTCTCCATGGGAGAATAGCAGCCTGCATTGCTGCAAAAGGTGGATATACACTGTACTAGTGCCGACATTGTGCATGCTCTGTTGCCTGTGTCTATGTGCCTGTGGTTCTGTCAGTGTGATCATGTGATGTATCTGACTCCAGGAATGTGTCAATAAAGTTTCCCCTTCCTGGGACAATGAATTCACGGTGTTCTTATTTCAATTTCCAGGAGTGTATGTGACTAAATAGGAATGGTGCTACATCGATCCGACGCATGGTGTACCTTGTTATCGAAATAGAGGGGAATGACATCCTACGGTTTAGCATCACGTGTTCAGTCTTTACGAGACAGTAGTGAGTGCATGTGTAGATTCCATGCCGAGGCGCCCGTGAGACCTGTTCCGACGCAGTAAACGTGTCAGCTGGAGTATTTGTAAGTGTCGAGACGCTAAGTCATATACCAATATGTGTGGTTTGGTAAACTTAAAACAACACTGTCAAATGGCAGCAGCAGCTACAATTTCAATGTGATAACTTTATTAGTTGCTGATAGAAAGAAATTTACTTAAAACTATAAGTTTCCCATATTGCGTAACAATATACAATTTCCATCGTACCTAATATTGTGGATTCATGGTGTGCATCATCCACACATTGTGATATGTATTATGTAAAAATAACAAATATTTATGTAAAAAAATATTTTTACCTTTGCTCTTCAGACACTTAAATGTATTATAAATTTTTTTCGATATTTTAATGAATATAATTTGTCAGAATACATGAATCCATTATATGCTTATGATTGGTGAAATAGGTGAAGTACCTAGTGAAATGAGAACAAATCCGATTCTCACTCCCTCAGCTAATATTATCCAACCAGTGGAAAGCGCGTTCCAAAGTTCAGTTGCTGGGAAATTGACTATGTATGCTAAAGTAGTGGGGACTCGTGATTTAGTATTCAGAGAGTAAGGATGTGTGTATTGAAGCTCTGAAAATTTGATAACATATTTCATTGATGCGTTTAGGTGAGAGAGTATCAAGTGGATATGGTTATTAGTAACGTATTTGCATTATTCTCTTGAGAGAGAAAACTGTTCTTCTTACCACAGTTCATAAAACCGCATGTTATATTTTGCAGACTTTTAATAAACAGACTACCCCGATAATGAGTAAGGAAATGTGTAATAATATGTCTAGCATTACTGATCGCTGTATATCGTGTGAACATTTGACTGGCAGTGAACTTATTTTATTCCTGTTTCTTGCCTGAAGGTCATTGATTTATAAGAATACTAACTATTAGTGTGTTTCGTACATATGGACTAAGGAGGTAAGAAGTTGACGAAAATTTTTTTTAAATCCGTGAAGTGTACAGCACAAAAATGTACTTGTTTTAGTGTAGACCTGGTGGCATTTGTGACTTTTCTACTTAAGACACGGCCCAGTTATTTTTAAAAGTATTTAGTTCATTTAGTTAGATAACCGAGACCAGATGTGTAAAATGAACTTTTAGCATTCCAAAAGTTAACAAAATGCAGTCTTGGTATACTTACAGTGCCGTCAGTTTTTAGCAGCGTTTCTTAGGTTTTCTGAATTACGGTGCCATTCTAGGCAGGGGATCTACGGACCTTATTGAGGTAAGTAAGCTACGTGAAGGAATGTAATCACGACGAAGTAGTACGGACAGAGACAGAAGATTACTGTGTGTGTGTGTGTGTGTGTGTGTGTGTGTGTGTGTGTGTGTGAGAGAGAGAGAGAGAGAGAGAGAGAGAGAGAGAGAGAGAGAGAGAGAGAGAGAGATGCTTCTATGATAGATAGACTCAGATGGCCATGTCAAATTAGCCATTCAAGGAACTACGCAAAGTTACTAACGGGTCGGCGAAGCATATACCCGTAGAACGGTGAGGTATAGCCACTCGAAGCACTTAAAAGCTCTCAGTTTTCCTTAAAGCAGTGCTAGCAGCAGCTCTTGAGAGGCGGAAATTATGTGGAGGTAGTTGCACTCTGCTGTTTTAACTTTCCGCTTCGGATTCGAGTGGCCGCACAGCCGATACGGCGCCCGGATCAGCGCTCTTTGGTCACCAAAGAACGCTCGTTCCGTAAGGCTCTTTTTTGTTTTAACAGAAAGGCGGAAAACGGGTGGATTTAATTCCAGAGCGTAGGGTGGCGCACCTCGTGTACCGATTGGGAACTCAAACGATCCGTGTCCGAAGACTTGTCCGTAGCACGCAGATCTAAAATAGGACCAGCGCCGTGTTTTAGATGGAACGCTTTTGCGTCAAGGTTTAGATGTTAATCTGCTCACAAACTATAACATTCCTCTCATGTCTTACACCGAAAGACTGTTGATATACTTTCCGGGATGTGAGGTCGTGCTCCAAGAACTTTTCTGCTCCTTACGTTTCGTCCAGGACTGCGCTGGACTTCCTCAGAGGCGCTGCTCCGCTGAGTCTTGCCGACTGACTGGTCGGGTCTCTGAGAGCGACTTATATATTGTGAGAAAGGGGGCGTGGTTCAGGTGACACGTGATGAGCAGTGATAATCCATAGCAAAGATAAGGTTGACTATCGATTACCACCTTGTCAAAGATAAAAATGGTTAGCAATTTTGTAGAGCCACTGTCCATACATCGCTGAGTTTCATAGCCTGCTCTTTCCTATTAAAATTATCGTGATGATTATAAATTTCAATAGCTTCTCTGAATAGCCGTGGATAGTAATTTAAACGTTGTAGATAAAACTTCGGTATCCGAAAACTTCACTTGGTGGTTGCCTGGTTGAAGAGCATGTTCCGCTACAGCTGATTTATCTATTTTTCCAAGTCGACAAAGACTTTTATGCTCTTTCAGTCGAGTATTTACGCTTCTTTTCGTAGCACCAATACAAACATTACCACAGGTACATGGAATTTTATACACACCACATGTCGACAGAGGAGGGCGTTTATCCGTAGTACTTGACTTATTTTCTTTGTTGCTTTAAAGACCGGTGTTATGTCATGTTTTCGTAAAATCTTACCGATCCGATCTGTTACTTTTATAATAAAAGGGAGAACTACTGTATTTTTCTGTCGTTGTGGTTCATTCTTATCTTTTGGTCTTCTGTTCCTTGGACGCAAAATTCTATTTATCTCTTTTTTTGAGTAGCCGTTTTTTTTTCAAAAGCCTGCTTCAGATGTTTCACTTCAGCATCCAAATGTTCAGGTGTACATATCCGTTCCGCTCGATCGACAAGACTTTTTATGACACCCCTTTTTTGTTGTGGATGATGATTAGAATTTTTATGTAAATATCTGTCCGTTGTGTTGCCTTCCGAAAAACCTTATATTCCAAGCTTAGGAGCAGAAAAGTTCTTGGACCACGACGTCACATCCCGGAAAGTATATCAACAGCCATGTCACCCGGTCGTGAAAGCCTTCATTACACCGAAAGGTTTTTGTGAAGAGACAGTATTAACTGAACACTCCTGCTGATCCAGTATTTTACAGACTTCACAACCAAAATGAAAAAAAAAATTGTATAGCCTCAGGTGCCACGTGGGATATACAGTTTGTATCATACTGGCAGATGATTCTTTCCACAGTAGTGTTTTGCAAATTCAAAATACGTACAAATCTCGTGAGCTTTACGAGTGCGAATCATACATTTTGCGCTAAACTGAAACACACTATGACGACATGACGAGGGTTGTTCAATAAGCTACGCAACACACTTTTTTTCTCTACCAGTTTCGGTTGAAAAAACGCGGAAATTGTTGCAAGACATCGAGGAATATTCCAGTTTCAGCTCCTATAGGTTCTTGAAGTCCCGATAGGTGGCGACGCTATGCGTAGCCTTCCAAATGTCGTCTATAAGGGAGGTGAGGTCCAAGCAGAAAGCTGCCATTGACTTACTTTGGTTAGAAAACCAGAGTATAGGAGGTATTCATAGGCGCTTGCAGAATGTCTACGAAGGCCTGGCAGTGAAGAAAGGCACGCTGAGTCGTCGCAACAAGGTCGATCAAGCCTGTGCGATCCTCCGCGTGCTGGCCGGTCGCACACACCTTTGACTCTTACAGTGTTGGAACGTGAGAACACTCTCATTCGGGGTGATCGAAGATCACAATCAAGTAGCTCGCTGCACGACTGGGCGTGTCTGTTGGTAGTCCTGACACGATCTCCCACTATTTGGGGTACTCTAACTTTTGCGCCCGCTATTTTACTCGCCACAGAAGATCGTACAGAGCAACGAAAATCTGTTTCTGAGGAACTGCTTGCGCCTTACTGATAGTAACGAACTTCTCCTTCTCCATGACAGTACAAAGTTTGATACAAGTCTGCGCACCCGAGAGGAGCTCACAAAACTTCACTGAACTGTTCTTTCTCGTCCAGCCTACACCTCGGATCTCACACCTCCTGACTTCCATCTGTATGGCCCAATGAATGATGCATTCCGCGAGATGCAGTACGTGGATGATAGGGATGTTATTGGTGCAGCAAGAAGTTGACTCTGTCATCGATCAGTAGAGTGGTAGCATGCGGCTATACAGGCCCTGCACGTAAGGTGGTGTAAGGCCATCGCATTGAATGGAGCCTGTGTTAAAAATATGGTTTTGTAGCCAGAAGAGTGGGGAATACCATGGTGTTTTGTAACACTGAATAAAACCCACCTGGATTCAGGAAAAAAAAAGTGTGTAGCATTACGTATTTCAATTAATTAACCCCACAGAATCTCCTAAGATGGGAAGATGGATGCATACTGACATTCAAATGTGTTAAAGATAACCTCGTGGCTGATAATTTCACTTTACCAGTTTCAGAAAATTTTGGCCTTTAGTTAATGTGGTGGTACATAACAGTCAAAAATGATTATTACTAACCTCAATGACAAATTTCATGAAATACTTAGCACAAAATCGATAAACACTACAACAGAAAACATTTGCGATGTTCGAATAAATTCACACTACGCTTGCAGAAACGCTCAAACCCGCCACGATAGATGAACGAGAGGGAGCCCCGCTTACCCCGGATCAAATCTGCACGGCCGATTAGCGACGAGGGCCAGCATGCTGGCCTCCCTGGATATGATTTTTAGGGGATTTTCCCATGCCCGGCTAGGCGGATAGCAGGCTGCTACCCACGTTTCACCACAGTTATACGATTCGCAAACATTTAGAAAAGTTCTCACACTTCCCCAGACAAATCGGGTACGCAAATCCGTCCCAGGTGGAAACCGTGCCGTCAAGAACGGGATCCGGTCACACACTACTACTAACATTCCCACATTCGTGGTAGTTGTAACATGCCGACCCCTGGAAAGACAGTATATGGCAAGTAACAGAAAAAGAAGGAATGGGAGAAACGCACACCAGTGTATTGCGCTCGTCACATGGTTCATAACTTCTAGGTTTTTCGTGATTATCTTAAATCATTTGGATCACTGACGCTACGGTTTCTTCAAGGCGTCCACGAACATTTTCTCATTGTAATAACTCTGAGCTACTGCTCCATCGTTACTGTTTATCGATCTCTGTACTGGCTTGACGTCATAATCTAACCCACCAGCCGGCCGCGGTGGTCTCGCGGTTCTAGGCGCGCAGTCCGGAACCGTGCGACTGCTACGGTCGCAGGTTCGAATCCTGCCTCGGGCATGGATGTGTGTGATGTCCTTAGATTAGTTAGGTTTAAGTAGTTCTAAGCTCTAGGGGACTAATGACCACAGCAGTTGAGTCCCATAGTGCTCAGAGCCATTTGAACCATCTAACCCACTTTCGCTTTGATTCTATTAAAATAGAAGACGGGCTATAGTGTGTCAGAGAATTCGACAGTTCACCTCTGGGTAACAAATGAGTTTCCTCTAACCCAGAATGAATTCTGTGAATCGGGGCACAGAAGAGACATCGAGTACGTCTATCTCTACTATCAAATGGAATGTGACAGTGCACAAAAACTTCCAAGGGTGCAAAAAACACCAAAATTTGCATTTCGAGGCATGGAGGGAGATCTCCTGCACTGATAGTCCTGTACCAGTTGGAAGATGCTGTTGACATGGTCCGAAAAGTCTTTACACGAAATGAGGTATGGATTCCTTAATCTCTGTTTGAAGCAGGTGTAAGGTGACAGCTTGAACGAATGTTAATTTCGCACCTTACATGAGGCTTTATACGTCGTAACAAGTAGATGGACATGCCACTTAACATACTTCAGTGGTATTGAGCAGATGCCTATCCAAACGTATAGTAGGTAATGTTAAAAGGAATGTGTTTTTGCTGATGTCGGACGAATGTGAAAAAGGAGTGGAGTGTCAGGTTAGACTGCGGCTTATGGTGGTATCTTTGTAAAGGAGTAAAGTGAACAGCTCTCGATGTGGGACGAATATCAATTAAATTTCGATTTTAAGTGGCTGTGAGTGCTGCCCAGTAACCCAAGTAAAGTGCTCGCATTAGCTGTGAAATTCGATCGTTTACATTCGTCATTCGAAGTACTCTCACTGATTATATTTCTTTTAATAAACCGAATAATCGTGATGTCATAACAGTATTTTGGACAGTTGATCGCCAAATGGGAATTCATCCGAAAGTGGTGAAGGGGTCTAAGGAGACAGCCCTTTCAGTTCCAGAGCAACAAAAACAGGCTGTTCGATCTAAACTGTCCGTTCCCTTGAAGTTAACTTGCGAGACGATTCTCGAAAAATTGCAACGACAGATGAAACCAACTAAAAATTGTGCAATAGGGTAACCACGAACAGCATTTAAATTTGTATCAAATTAGGAACACCATTAATTGGCAATTATTGAATGCTGGTCACTAACATATAAATCCTCGGACCGTTTTTAACATTAAAGTGCGGAAGTATTCTTAGCAAAGTTCCTGAATTTACAGCTATACAGGAAATTTTTCTCAGTCCAACTATTCTCGAAACAGAGAACTGGCTGGAAACCGACGTAGAAAGCTCCGAAATATTGTGTCTATCGAGGTCGAAATTGAGTCAGGCTGTGAGCTTATCTAGACGGGAACAGGCGTATATTAACTCACGTTAGTTATCGGATGTGTTTACCGGACACCCGATTCCGCCGTGACTGTTTTAGAATTATTTAAAGAAAGTCTGCGCTCAGCAGCGCGCAATTACTTAAGAATGCAATGCAGGTGACTTTCATCTACCGATTACATAGTAGGAAGTCCATGAATTCATTGCAGGCGATACCGACAGACAGTCTTATGAAGTAGTTTCGAACACATTTTCCGAACTGCCTTGAGCAGCTAGCTCCACAGTACACACGCACAGTGCAAAAATTTAAGACCTTGTATCTACAAACGGGCCTGACCTTATCGACAGTGTGAATAAAGTGGCAGGTAAGTAGTAAATTGTCTTTCTGCAGGAAAATGCCTCTGACCACAAAGATGTTTTGAAACGAGAAAAGCCGGCCGGAGTGGCCGTGCGGTTCTAGGCGCTACAGTCTGGAGCCGGGCGACCGCTACCGTCGCAGGCTCGAATCCTGCATCGGGTATGGATGTGTGTGATGTCTTTAGGAGAGTTAGGTTTAAGTAGTTCTAAGTTATAGGCGACTGATGACCTCAGAAGTTAAGTCGAATAATGCTCAGAGCCATTTTTTGAAACGAGAAAACTGACAGATTACAAATAGTCATTGTTCTAAAATCCACAGAGTTCATTAGATTGGACACCATCTGATTTCCACCTATTCCAGCAACTATAGACATGCATGAATACAAATCGTCTGAAGTACACTGAAGATATTTTGAAATCTTGGGAAGACATTAGTAGGCCTTCAAAAATTACACCCCGGAGATGAAACCTACACACTGGAAAACGATAGACAAGACAATCTGACCTAAACAAGACAACTGTTCACAGCTACTCGAAAACGTTTAACGGTATATACATGTATGAGCAATGATTAAATGTGGTACAATGACACAAGTCTGGTAAGTTTGTCATCAAATTTCGCAAGCAGTATTATAGGTACATGCTGAAAAATGATGTGTTACTGAAAAGTCGGCATGCCATCCAGAGCAATCGAGTAATATATAAGGACAATACATCACTGTAATACCAATGAATTAATACTGTGAACGTACAAAAAATGAAATGCGCTTTGCCTTGGACGTCATCAAACTTCACACATTTTTCACACTTCTTGAATTAAATTGTGGATAGGAAAGCACACAACTTGGGCGCGCTTCGTGAGATGTGAGCAGTTTTTTGCCAGGACCTAGACATGATTCCCCAACATATTCTATGTCGTGAAGAATAAGTGTATCCATCAAGGCTGAATAGAGCTATTAACCTTGCTTAGAAGAATTGTCTAATTTAATTGGCCGTCAAAGAAGTTAAACTGATATGAAGTTTTTCTGTAACATGCTACAATATTCAGGCGTGGTTTCACTCAAATACAATAATTGGAACAGACATGACAATATCTGTATACCTTTCGCCCTTTTAGTTAGAATGTGACAGATCGACAGTCTCACTTTATCGATACCGGCGCACCAGTGTAGCCTGCCAATCAAGATCCCAGTTACTGCCGCACTTCGATATTGCTGCGGCAACGAATCCCATTTCCTCTCTATCGAGGAATCACATTTAAGCTGCAGCCGATGGTGATGCGATTAGTATCGGACACAGAATATCGTTCATTTTTTGCCGCTTATCTCTCATTCTTTATTTCTCACTCGTTTCCGAATTGCATATTGTTGTGTGGAGTGTTTGTTTTCCTCCAGAAAAAAATTGTACACTAACAAACTGATAAATTTCTATATAAATGCTGCACGCATTTCGCAGAGACAGCTGCTAAAGCAAATACAGGATATAATTCAAACAAAGGTCTTGCAGAATTGAAAACTATACTCACCTATACACCAGATGTCGAGAGATTTATGTCACCAGCGATAAACTTTCGCTTCTTTTTTTCGGTTTACTAATATGACATCTATCCCGTAGGCAACCAAAGCATGTTCTATTAACTGTACTGATTTAGCTTGCACAGGAATATACGACATAAACCAATTATACTAGAATAATGGTGAAGGAAAGTTAATAAAAATTAGATTAATGTACAGGATAACTACGCTCAAAATTATAAAAATATTGCACTGTGTTATACTGACATGTTCATTTTTCTGATTTGTTAACAACGACATTTTATGTGGCATCAGTCTTTCATATGACTCACTATCTGGTAGATTATGTTAACTTCTTGACCTGTTCATGACTTCTTTACTACATAATTCATCTAACTCTTACATGTAAAATACCGGTACTGTACGTCGTCAGTTACACGTATCACCTTCTGATGACAGATGACGTCATTAAAAACCAGAGAAACTATTTAAACCTGATGCGGCAAGAAAGTCGAGAGACTTTTATCCAGTTATGACGCCAAGGAAAACTATTATCCCATATCTTGTGTTTGTTGAAGAAGCACCAAACAGTGAAGAATACATTCAGAATATCATCCGCCCCATTCTGTTGTCACATCTACAGCGTCACAGACACGTATGCTTCGAACAGGGAAACTCCGATACACGCAGCCTGAAAGATGTTTGCCATATGCGGGACACGATGAAGTGCCATTTGCTACGGTCTATGGTCCACCCAACAGCGCTTCAAAGTTGTGACAACAGACGAAAGTGCCGTGGAACACTACAGTGCAAGATGGCATCATGTAGCTATATGAACATCTGTGTATACAATTATTAGGTGAGCCTGCACGAAGCAGGGTTTGTGAACGTATGATTATGATCACATACAGCATACGATCTGTTAAATGTAATGATCTTTGGCCCATTGAGATCATTTATAATTTTGCCCAGTTTTTTTAGTTACAACAAGGATTTGTGGAGACATCGTCAGTAGTTAAAGACTGTCCCAACAAACGTTACTACGAAAAATGTATTCATATCAGATATGGAAGATGTCAGACTAGAAAGTAGTACTATGCATATTCGAGTTACATCAGTTTATAATCTGCACACTTGGTAGGCTAATATTTGCTTTGAGCTACATTACGACTCTTTCCACCATCAAGGAAAATGATGAAACCGAAGCTAGTTCCGTGCACCGAATGGCTATAAGTAACAGCCCTCATTTAATTTTATTACCATAACAGATATCTAAATAGCGGTAAATACTTTGTCGACAACAACTGTATTGGTTGCAGGTTGCCAATACCGTGGCTTCCCAGGTCCTCCCACGTGAAGCCGTCGGATTTTTTTTGTGTGCAGGAACTGTTGATAGTGTCTCTGATCTCCGGGAGAGCGTAGTGGATGGTTGTCAATTCATCCGTAACACGCCAAGGATTTTTGAACATGCGGAAGCATCGGTGATAGGACCTGCTGAAACATGCCTTCGCATGAACGTCGACCATGTGGAAGACTTATTGTAATGTGTTATTCCTCTAGTGCAGATCCGCAGTCTGGTTATTCGGGGACTCTGTAATACGGTGTCCACGAAGGCAGAGGTAATACATCGTACTATGGAAACGATTAGTTTCTGGACCTATGTTTAGTACGATAATTTGCTTATTTCTTTGTTCTCTACTCGTCCCTTTTGTTTATACCCACCGTATAAGGTAATGCACAATCGAAAGATTCAGAAAGTGAGTGGTGCCAACATTTTAAAATACCGCAAATAAAGTAGAGTTGTACTGTTCAGTAGCTTAGCGCCATTTGAGACCTGGCTGTAGCAAAGCATTTTAACTGAAATAAAGAAATCAGCTGGAAATTTGTTTGCAGCTGACACATTTGCATACTGATCGGCTGCTCGAAATGTAGTAAAACTAAGATTATTGGGAGTATTATAATACAGTGTAATTCACCCACAAGTGGTGGCAGCCACAAAATTCGTTACTATCATTTTTTGGTATTATACCCTTGCAATGTTTTATTAACGAAAGGGATGGAGGTAATTCAACGGGTAGCTACACCTTTTTATGTAGTCAGTGCGAATGCGTCGTTGAATTCTCAAGTGGGAGACGCTAGAAGAAAGGCGCTCAGAGTTTCACGTTCCATTACGAGTCAATAAACTTTTTAAGTCACCCAACATACATCTTGTGCAATACGTACGACGCTAACATTAGAGAACTTTTGCCTGTACAGAGAGATACCGAAACTAAAATGGTTCAAATGGCTCTGAGCACTATGGGACTTAACATCTATGGTCATCAGTCCCCTAGAACTTAGAACTACTTAAACCTAACTAACCTAAGGACATCATACAACACCCAGCCATCACGAGGCAGAGAAAATCCCTGACCACACCGGGAATCGAACCCGGGAACCCGGGCGTGGGAAGCGAGAACGCTACCGCACGACCACGAGATGCGGGCAATACCGAAACTCACTAATAGTTTGTACCATCCGCGAATGGAGCAAGAAGGATTAAAATGGGTGTGGTTCACTTTATACACGGTGCCACATAATCTATACTGATATAAGCCGTAAGACGGAGATTTACTGCCACAACATTTGAACTGATAAATAATACAGATCGTTATTTTAAATCTTAAGGAATGGTATCACGCATAAATTGTCACGTTTTCTGAGTATCACAATTCTGAGGACCTTAGAAAGGACTCAGATTACAGAGGTGTGTCACTTCTAGGTGTGCCAAATACGACCGCTGGTTTATTATGGTGTCGGTTGCGTCGTTCTTGTTACAACACTATCCCGATGTTTAAAGACGCTGTGATCGTGAAGTGAAATATCGTTGAAGAAAACTAAATTTCATCACGCTGCTGCTAAATATGTTTCTTTTGTCGACTTGCGTCAACATATTCATTTGGGTTTCTGTTCCCATCTCTCTGCAGATGGAAGTACGTAATGCACCCAGGAACACTGCTGAACATGGCAGTTTTGGTGATCCAGGAGTTATGGTGTGTGGAGACATAATATTGCATAGGCGTGCTGACCTCCAAATCTTTGAACACGGTACACTCACAGCAGATGGTTATCGTGACACTGTGCTCATTCCCAATGTTCGTCTTTTCTGGAGTGGATTCAGCTATGACCTCATTTTTGTGGCTCATAATGCGAGAACGCTTCGAACAGCATAGGTGGAAGAGTTCTCTAACCAGATGATATTCAGCGAATGGACTGGCCTATCCGTTCCATCGAACACGTGTGGTACGTGCTACCAACCTTGTGGTCAGCGTACGAGCACATTGCAGAGCTTACACTGCCACCCGGGGTGATCACACACCCAATTAAGAAGCATGTATCATCTTCTGTAATGTCCAGAGGACCATCATGAATCGCGGTGATTCAGTGTAATTATTGTATCTGCATAAAAGTGTTATTTCCGTTCGTCTCATTGCGTTTTTCTTCGAGTTACCTTCTGTATTATACTGTAGCGTTTTTTCTATGTAGAGTCCAAGATTCATCGAGCTATGTTACTTGGCTATGACATATCATGCGAAAGTCATATAAATTTTATTAGATAATGACAATGTGGTAGTATTCTCTAGCTACTTCTACAGGGCGGAATGAATACTTCGCACTGAAAATGAAATGGAATCACAGAATGAACATATGTAGCACCTGAATGGTGGAATTTCTTTTCATTATTCAATAAATATCGTAGGGTCGGGAAGGTCATTCCACCACCACAAGTGTGAAAATTCTCGAGGTGACATCACTGCTGGAGTAAATTGGCCATTTAACTGAAAGAGGCTCATTAGAGCGCATCACTGTTGAATTTGTGGTGCTCCGCTGAGGTGTTAATAGCGAATGTCACACAACGCCTCCAGATCAAAGGGTGCCTTCGCAGAAGCCCCTGTCCCCTCTGATATGTGCTCCAGCAATCTTTGGTGAGTAAACGTAATAAGGGAGAGCTAAGCGCGAGCTTCCTCAAAGTCAGCCAGCCGCCTACCAGCCAATGCTAACACACAGGAGAGCCACGCTACATTTACTTAAGCAAACGGCGCACAAAGGGTCGGGCAGCGAAGCACAAGGCGGTTATCACTAAAGAGGAATTAGATGAACACGGATCACACAGTGGCGAGAACATAATATGTACATAACTGGATACAGTCGTGATATATTCATTGAAAAACATTTTTATTTGCCAATCAGCTCTATAAATTATATTTATTCGGCCAGTTGTTATTGTTTTAACCATTATCAACTACAGTAAAAATTATAACATCTGATGGTTTAAAAATGTATATTTTTCATAGAAGACACTATCATGTACCAAATGTAAGAAAAACAAAACGTGAAATCTAACAATCAGACACTGACAAACTCTTAAAAAGTATAGATGAATTGCACATTCACTCCTGTCAGTCGCCTGTTAACTGCCACCCTACACGAAAACTGGAAACTGCTAATGGAGTTTTAGCACATATCTTCCCCAACTCCCCCGTCACGAAATGATATATTCATTTCAACCCGTCTTAATTTATCAAAATTAGAGCCCCTATATTTCGGCAGGTGATCGGTCATCATCTGTCGACATTCGTTGTCATTTCTCTGTCAGGAACCAGAACTGAGTGCCGCCGTCCATTGTTTTCGCTCTCTCGCTATGTATGTTTATATTCCACAGTGAAATCTGAATTTCGCTTAGCAACTTCATGCAAGAGCACCACCTATCTCTGTAAGTTTCCTTTCAAGTATAACGGATGAAGCGCTTTCGTTCGTTGGCATCATTATTCAACTCAGAATAACAAAGACACTCACGTTCCAGTCCGTGGTCTTAAATCAACACATCCTATCACAGATGTCAATTTGCAGTAAGATTAAGGAACATATATTGTGTTCGGACATTGTGAATTACCTTGAAGGAAACACATAGTCAGCAGGGATTCAGAAAATATCATTCTTGTAAAATACAGCTAGTTCTTTATTGGTACGAAGTAATGAGTGCTATCGACGGGGTATCTCAGAATTATTCCATATTCCTAGATTTCCATAAGGCTTTTAACTTCGTTCCTCACAAAAGATGTTTAATAAAATTGTGTGCCTATGGAGTATTGCTTCAGTTATGCGAATGAATTCGTGATTTCCTTTTTAGAAAAGTCACAGTTTGTAGTAAGCGATGGAAAATCATCGAGTAAAGCAAATATGATATCCGTTGTTCCACAAGGAAGTGTTTTAGGCCCTCTACTTTTCCTAATATATATAAACAATTTAGGAGACAACCTCAGATGCCCTCTTAGACTGGTTGCAGATTTATTGTGTAATAAACTCATCAGAAGATCAAAACCATTTGCAAAAAAATATTAGAGACAAGTTATCTCTGTTGTGCGAAAACTGGCGGTTGCCTCTGGATAAGGAAAAGTGTGAGGTTATCCCCACGAGCACGAAAAGGAATCCGTTAAATTTTGATTACACGATAAATCACACAAATTTAAAGGCTGCCAATTCAACTACATGTAGCGATCTTAAATGCTCCACTGACTATTGGTAATATTGAAATTAACACATTTAGTTATTATTCGTATAATGTCGTTCATTTCTGATTATCGTCACCCAATATCACAGCCATATTATAAAACAAAGACTTAAGGAATATGAGACGCTCACTAATCTAGATGGGATAATAAAATTTGGTAGATTGGGAAAGTAGAACATTTCAAATAATGGTTCAAATGAGCACTATGGTACTTAACTTCTGAGGTCATCAGTCCCGTAGAACTTAGAACTATTTAAACCTAACTAACCTAAGAACATCGCACACACCCATGCCCGAGGCAGGATTCGAACCTGCGACCGTAGCGGTCGCGCGGTTCCAAACTGTAGCGCCTAGAACCGCTCGGCCACCCGCGCCGGCAGAACATTTTCCTCCATCTTCACTGCCGCTACTATTACTTGATTGCATTAACCCTGGAAAATCATAAGAACTAATATTGCTCCTATTTATTCAAATTTATCGTAATTATATTTTCTTGTTCATGAATTTAGCAACAGAAGTAATATGAAGTAACACGTCTATGCTATTCGCTGTTTTAGGAGTTTAGGAGTTGAGCGTTCGCACTCTAATCGAAGCCATATATATTACAAGCAACGAATAATACAGAGATAAAGAGTACACGCAGACATGTTATATTCCTGCTTCTTATAAGGGCGGGCAGTATTCGATGAATGTTCATGCAGCGGGTTGCGAATTCAGGCTCCAGAATTTGAAGAAGGCTGAGAAGGCATTGTGAAAATGGATAAGGATAAAATATTAAGCGTATTTACAAATTTAGGTGTGCGGGTTTATAAAACAAAGTAGCTGGTTCACATATCAAAGTTTGTACAGTATTTGCAATAGCCTATGACCAAGCCGCCAACCACACAGCGGTATACAGCGGGTTGCCGCACTTGCAAGGCGCCTTCATCATAACCGTGCGGCTTCATAGCAGCCCCTGCGGTACCTGGTGGCGCTACATTCGCCAGATAGAGCTGCTATCAACGGCACTAGCTCGCCTCCTCGAGTCGCATGCTGCCACCGCGATTTCCGGATATTCCTCCGTCGGACGGCTTTATAGCACACCGCCCAGCCACTCTGCAGTGAGTGGACGGTGGGTGTTTGCAGTTACGATTCTCTGGCCTCGCATCTCGTTCAAGCCGCCGACTCAACGCCAGACGACTTCACCTACGTCATTCATACTCTATTAGGACGGACAGTGTACCTAACTCAGTGACTACGTTAGCTTAAAGTACGGCTCATACATTTAAGACATTGTGATTGTGTTTCATTTCAAACTCTTGTCAGATTAGGACGATCTTTTAGTTGTATTAATTCGGAACCTTCTTTCTCCAGTACTTGCTTAAGGTGCTGTATTAATAAAGTTCCATTTTCTTTGGCTACCTAGGCACATGTATTCATTAACAACGTGCATCACCCACAGAAGGAAATGTAGAGTAATATTGTCAGGTGCAGTGGGTCAACATATATGCGTGACTCGATGTATATGCAAAAGTAGAGAGTAAAACACGTAGAAAGAATTTTCGTCTAAGAAAACCCATTTGCATACACACTCTCTACCATGCCCTAGAATATCGTGGAGCAGCATCGACATACCACCACGACTCCACAAGGCGTTGCTGCAATTGCAGGTCACAACTATAATTGCCTGTCACCGTCACGGTAAATTTACATTTCTCACACAGAGCTCCTTGTGCCATTTGCCTTTGACCTCGGAGAGTCATTTGGCACGTCACCAAAGCAAAAAGAACTGAAAGAATACATTGTAGCATTTCTTATTCCCTGGAGAGGCCAGACTTAATCACAAAGAATGTAATATTCATCAGTGTTATGCGTTACACGAAATTTTGAAGCAATATGGTACCGATTTAGGATGGAAGGTGAAAATGAAGTAGCCTGACAGAGGGAGCTGGGGCTTTGAGGTAAAACTGTACTTAGTTTTCGCAGTACTACTCCTTTAAGTTCACGCGCTTTGTCTAACTTTTTCCACGGAGCAGACTGCATTATTTCGTTCATTTTTCGAATAATGGTAGTCATGATTCCTCCACACCAACGAATCTGTAGTGAAATAAGGTAGGCTCTCATCGAACCTGTCCGTAGAATTTTGAATTAAACGTATTCTGACTCCAAACTTGCACGAATCTTTCTCGTCCACAATTCCTCATGTAAAATGTACCATATACCTATTTCTGATATGCCTGGGCGTTAAGTTTCTTCATACTGAGATTCAGTCGCTAATTGTCTAAACAGATATTGTTAACTAAATCGAGACCGTCACTTGTGACTAATTCTCGTACGTATTTCATGTGGGTTACTTTCTACTGTCGTACGGCTACGTTTGAATTCAGTCAAAAAATTTTAGAGACTGAATTAATGAAAAAATAGAGTAAAGTTAAGATGGTGATTCTAACTCTTCAGTCCTTCTACATAGTCTTCCTCAACTTGAGTACAACCCACGGAACGTTCATTCAATCATGTGAAACTATCAGAATTTTCCTCGGTTGGGATGTATTGAAATCACGTGTCAAATTGACTTGAATGTCGGTTATGTCACGAAGGCGTTGACTCTTCATGCAAATTTCCACCCTTTTAAGTTTTCTGGTAGATTCATTCTGATAGCACCAAGTCTCGTCACTCGTAACTTTTTCGAGAAAAGAAATATTCGCATTTCAATTACGTCGAGGCAGGTATCCATGCATCGTTGTTTCTATTCGGCAGTCAAGGTGTGTGGGAATAAATTTGCACACACTTTCCCTTGTTCAAAACATTCTGGAAAATATATTTAATACTTGATTTACAGGAGTTGCTCCATTAATGATTTTCGGCGCAACAACTTTGACGCACTATGGCCTCACCTCCATTATTTAACATTTCGAAGTCCCTTGTACGAAACGTTACACGGATGAAACAGAATTGTTCTCATAATTGCACAATAAGAACAAACAGAAAATTAATTTGCATTAACGCTGCTTCATTACCAGGCCAAGAAAATTGCACCTTACTCTAATAAAGAAGACCATTTTTACGAGGGCTGTCCAGAAAGTAAGTTACGATTGATCGCGAAATGAAAATCACAGTGAAAATCAGAAATGTTTCATTTGTAACAGTTAGCTACACATTTCAGCTACTTCCCTACGTAGTCGCCGTTCAGACTCAGACATTCGTCGTAGCATTGTACCAACTTTCCAATACCCTCACCATAGAACGCAGCCGCCAGTGCTTTCCGCCAATTCTCTACGCTGGCCTAAAGCTCGTTGTCTGTGTCAAAATGTTGTCTTCATAGCCAGCGGTTCGTTTGAGCAGAGATTAGACTCAGTGGGAGACAATTACGGGCTTTATTGTGGGTAACCAAACATTTCCAATTGGATGATGCAGGAACATCTTCATTGCCCCTGCAGAATGAGGCTGAGAATTGTCGTGAGGAAGAAACCGCACGACAGTTATGTAATGTTGGTTGCATAGCTTCAGGCCCTCGTACTTGGCTGGAGGCACTATTTTCTGTAACATCTTTAAGCGCTCACTAAGAGCTCAGGAACGAAAAAAACATGGTTCTGAGCCCTATGGGACTCGACTGCTGTGGTCATCAGTCCCCTAGAACTTAGAACTACTTAAACCCAACTAACCTAAGGACAACACACACATCCATGCCCGAGGCAGGATTCGAACCTGCGACCGTAGCAGTCGCGCGATTCCGGACTGCGCGCCTAGAACCGCGAGTCCACCGCGGCCGGCTCTCAGGAACGAAAAGAGCGACATAATTCTACCTAGAGTCATACTAGAGACACTGCCCAACACACCTTTGCAAAGCTTTATCGGATTTTCATAGTCGTTTCCATTTCGCGACCGATCGTAACTTACTTTCTGGACAGCCCTCGTATAACTTGGTGCACAATCATTTTAAGTTATCCTTTACTACTGTGCTTTGTTGGATCTACTGTCACCACACCCTTGATGGTCTGCGGTGTTGTATATCCTTTTTCTATAGCACGCCTAATAACATTCTCCCGCAGGACAATTATGGTTTTCTAATTCAAAGAATCCAATAGGGACTGGGACTTATAACCGCACTCCGTAGGCGAGTACGGTGACGAACGGTGGTTGGGTGGCGCTCAGCTAGAGCTTAGCCAATTCGGATCCTGGCCGTGGAAGACAACTTCGTCCCCAGTAATTGGGTGGTAAGTGAAGCATAGGTGCCGAATTTCCAGGACAACAGACTCCGCAAGACTTTGCAAAATTGACAGCGACTAATCTCACGGGTGGGGACATTAAACTTCATGGCCCCTTTGCTGTGCTCCATGTTCCGCACTCTCTCATCATCAAAATCACTTCACGGTCACACATCTTAGGCGTTGGACACGTAATCTTCCAAAAAACTAGCGACGGTCGGTGGCGCTTGAGGGAAATAGAGCTAGGAGATATTGTTTTACTCATAATTGCTGCAGAACTTATGAACTGTTTTCAAAATATAAAGATGAGAAAGTGAAACTTCAGTCAGTCATTACTTAGACGAGTGAATTATCTATTTAGTCTGAGCTAGTTTGCTAGCTCAGCATCTCTTCAACCATTACAACATAATTATGGTCCAAATTACTATTTTTTCCTGTGTTATGTACCTAATTTGTTGTAAAAACGATAAATAAACCTACTGCATCGTTATGGTAGATGTGCAGAAACAGGTTCTCTTTGTTCTACAGTAACTCGGAACACGTTCTTACTATTTCAGTTCACGATACAAATTATAGAACCATATGAGGATCCATTAATTCCAATCTACTTTCAGAACCATATGAAGGATCCATTAGTTCCAATCTACCACAAGCACTACTCAAGTCGTGGTGAATGATTTGCTGCAGCTGAAGCCAAAATGTTAGAAAATAGCTAAATTCGTTACGTACACAGTAAGACCAATATAGTAATTACAACTGAAGTGTTGTTTAACCTTATTTTATACCCATTTTCGATTCTTGCGTGTGTACTCATGTTCGTCTCGATTCTGCTGCCTACACACGGCAAAGTTCTCGGTTGTAATATGTAAAAAAGCTTATATTTTCTACTAGTCCTTAATAAGGCAATTTGGGCCAAAGATTCTCATTTTTATAGAAAATAGTACGTGGCATAGAAATATCTATTTAAGAGAAGTTAATATTTTTCAACACCGCATAATTTAGATTTGACTTAACATAAAACCGCACAATTTCGCTTCGAATCGTCCAGTTAACTTTTAAATGAATGACTGTGAATATCGCAGAATGATAAAATCTTATGAAGCAAGGCTGTGATGAGAATATTGAATGCCTTTAGATTTCAGTATAATTCTAGAATTGTCCCTAAAAGTTTCTTAACATGTAATGCAGCGGTAGAAACAATATGGTTAATTTTCCTCAACATAAATGTCGATGTAACTGCGACTTCGAAATTAATATTGACTTGAAATGGCCGTATATAAGTTACATCGCAATTTAGTAAGAAAATTGTGAGAGTGGGGGGTCAGTAAATGACTAATTTGCTAACTCGTGACGAAGAGGTGACGTCACATAAAAATATTATATTTTACAGCATCTGATATCTGAGGTTTCGATTAATAGATATGACACCACTTAAGTCATGTCTCGAAGACGTCTAATATCTGAAAAAGGGTTTACACAAGTTTTTCTCACTAAAAACAACTCGTGTAGCAGAGATGCGAAAGTAGCTCATTGATTGTGATCAACATTCATATCTTTAGGTATAAGGGGCACTGGAATGAAAAGGAGACACATGGGAAAAAGTAAGTAAACCGTTTATTGTTTTAAAACTATGAGACAAGGTAGCCAAAGCCATCATGGAAAAATGTTAGGGGTTGCCTACGGAATCATGATTGTACCAAGGCGTGCACCTCTTCGTCCGAAGCAAATAGACGGCCACAAATGTCTTCTTCAGCGGTACATTAAAAAAAACCTATTGTATGGAGAGAGATCGAGACTGTATACTGCGTAGAAGATGTGTAACAGCTTCTTAGCGAAACTTCGGCAGCGTATTCTTAGCAACACGCGGGCTTACGTTGCGGTCAGACTTGTCTCACAGTGGCATAAATGTATTAACAGTTACGACGACTACTTTTAAAATAATAAACAGTTTCTCATTTTTTCCACGTCTCGTTTTCATTTGATTGAACCTTATACAATTTTCTCATTGCGTAGTGTTTCTTCGCATGTGCGCAACGCTCATAAGACAAACAACAACTAATATTAATGCGTGTTATATAATAAACATATCCGAAACGGTTTGCTTTGCAAGAAAATGCCTGTAAAAACGCACTCTGCTTCGCAGGTAATTGCACTGGTGTAAGATCTTGGTTGTGTATTCCATTCTCTTTGTCTGATTTAAGCTACTACGGACGTATAGAATGTTCTCTGACGACTTGTTCTCCATTGCAGCGAATTACATAGACCACCCAACATCTAAGTACTGCAAAAGGAATGGCAGAAGTCATTCATTAGCCATATCGTGGAATGTGTCTCGTGTAGTGGGATGTACCCTGTGTAGCTCTCACTTTGTGAGTTCTACACAAAGTGTCGGCACGAGCGGAATTGCATGTGGACGTACGGCAACTGTATGAGCAGCGTCTTCGAGCTGTCACTACAAACAAGTGGGCGACAGCGATCGATACAGCTTTGCATTCAGTACTCCAGAACCTCGATCAGTTCCTCCTTGTTCTATGTCAGCACATTTATTATTCATTGTTGTTCGTGTTGGGTTCATAAAATCTTGATACTGTAATGCGATTGGACTGGTCTGAAACTTTAATGGTTGTTTGTAGTGCTCTTGGTGAGGCGAAACAAATGTGCTTTTGAAATGGTTCCATCTCTCACTGGAAGGTATGTATGGGCAGAAAGCAAAACTAATGTGCATTCAGGAGAAACGTTCTTTTCGTTATGAGATTTGCTGCAGGAAAGAAAGCGTACAAACAGTTGCGATAAATGGAGTAATTTTCTGTATAGAGTATGTTGCACGAACATAGCATACTACGAATGGCACGCTTAGGCCCCGACTCTCGGTATTCTGTAGCGAGCAACAAGTTAACACCTGTTATTACGCTTCAGAGATATTGATTTTCAGACCACGCATCACTGGCATTGCCTTGCTTCAAAGCATACCTCTTCCTAAGGACTTCATTAAGGCAAACGAGGTGCACAAGCGCCAAATGAATGGCGTGATGAGGTACGCTCCACTTAGTTTAGAGCTGGTGTGGGCTGACGTATATCAGCAGGAATTCGCTCGGGCGTCTTGCTGCACGACCTTTAAGCGATAATATTGCGAAAACGGCTATAGACCGATCCACAACAGAAAATTAACGACGAATCATAGCTGGAAATTTCTACACACAAACAGCTCTCTTGGTAGAACCGAAATATTCCGAGGACAAATTTATAGTGGTAGTAAAATATGTGAGCGTAAAAATTTGTGACGGTGAATTTCCACGAATGCTATGTTACGCACAATTAAAACATGTATTGAATGTAAACTATTTCATACATACGAAGATGAAACAACGTTTTTCTGTCTATTTAATGCATGAAAGTTCAACGTTGAGGTTTTCCACAAACCTCGATGATCTTGAAATGGTTTAAATGGCTCTGAGCACTATGGGACTTAACAGCTGAGGTCGCCAGTCACCAAGAACTAAGAACTACATAAACCTAACTAACCTAAGGACATCACACACAGCCATGCCCGAGGCAGGATTCGAACCTGCGAACGGAACGGTCGCACGGTTTCAGAGTGAAGCGCCTAGAACCGCTCGGCGACACTGGCCGGCTCGATGATCTTTACAAGGTTTATTACAAATTGATAAAATGCTAAGAATATACCTAAATTTTGTAATTAATGGAATTCGTATCAGGCCAAAAATTTGTTGTTGTTTGTTGAAACATATTTCTTTCTTGTTCAGTGATTGTAATTTTATAAACTCCGACCGAAGAGGCCTTGGAAGTTGCAACGGAACCATCGGACAGCCGTGTCATCCTCAGTCAATTGGCGTCACTGAATTGAGATATGGAGGAGTTGTCAGCACACCGTTCCCCGGCCTTGTCAGTTTTCGAGAGCCGAGGAGCCACTTCTCAGTCAAGTAACTCCTCAGTTGGCCTCACAACGGGTGAGTGCAGCCCGTTTGCCAACGGCCCTCGGTAGACACCGACGGTCACCAATCCAAGTACTAGCCAAGCCCGACAGCGCTTAAATTCGGTGTTCTGACAGAGACCGGTGTTACCGCTTCGGTAGGGTCGTTGGCATTGTAATAGATCAGCATTAATTCAGGAAAGAAGGATGTAGAAAGGAATGCTGAATCTTTGTCTCCAGTTGACTTCAGGGCAATAAATAAGGAACCCTAGCTTAGGAAGAGGTGGATGGAATAAAGATCACGGATTAATTCCTTGTCGACAACTAGGTCATTATACAGAGTGGTCCATTGATAGTGACCGGGCCAAATATCTCACGAAATGGGCATCAAACGAAAAACTACAGAGAACGGAACTCGTCTAGCTTGAAGGGGGAAACCAGATGGCGCTATGGTTGGCCCGCTAGATGGCGCTGCCATAGGTCAGACGGATATCAACTGCGTTTTTCTTAAATAGGAACTCCCATTTTTTATTACATATTCGTGGAGTACCTAAACAAATATTCATGTTTTAGTCGGAACATTTTTTTCGCTATGTGATAGATGGCGCTGTAATAGTCACAAACGTATAAGCACGTTGTGTCACATAACATTCCGCCAGTGCGGGCGGTATTTGCTTCGTGATACATTACCCGTGTTAAAATGGATCGTTTACCCATTGCGGAAAAGGTCGATATCGTGTTGATGTATGGCTATTGTGATCAAAATGCCCAACGGACGTCTGCTATGTATGCTGCTCGGTATTCTGGACGACATCATCCAAGTGTCCGGACCGTTCGCCTGATAGTTTAACGTTATTTAAGGAAACAGGAAGTGTTCAGCCACATGTGAAACGTCAACCATGACCTGCAACAAATGATGATGCCCAAGTAGGTGTTTTAGCTGCTGTCGTTGCTAATCCGCACATCAGTAGCAGACAAAGTGCGCGAGATCGGGACTCTCAATAACGTCGGTGTTGAGAATGCTACATAAACAACTATTGCCCAAGTACCATATTTGTATGCACCAGGAATTGCATGGCGGCAACTTTGAATGTCGTGTACAGTTGTGCCACTGGGCACAAGAGAAATTACGGGGCAATGACAGATTTTTTTGCACGCGTTCTATTTAGCGACGAAGCGTCATTCACCAACAGCGGTAACGTAAACCGGCATAATATGCAATATTGGGCAACGGAAAATCCACGATGGCTGCGACAAGTGGAACATCAGCGACCTTGGCGGGTTAACGTACGGTGCGGCATTATTCGAGGAAGGATAATAGGCCCCCATTCTAACGATGGCAATCTAAATGGTGCAATGTACGCTGATTTCCTACGTAATGTTCTACCTATGCTACTATAAGATGTTTCACAGCATGACAGAATGTCGATGTACTTCCAACAAGATGAATGTCCGGCACATAGCTGGCGTGCGGTTGAAACGGTACTGAATGGCATATTTCATGACAGGTGGATTGGTCGTGGAAGCACCATACCATGGCCCGCACGTTCACCGGATCTGATGTCCCCCGATTTTTTTCCGTGGGGAAAGTTGAAGGATATTTGCTGTCGTGATCCACCGACGACGCCTGACAACATGCGTCAGTGAATTGTCAATGCATGTGCGAACATTATGGAAGGCGAACTACTCGCTGTTGAGAGGAATGTCGCACGTATAGCCAAATGCATTGAGGTTGACGGACATAATTTTGAGCATTTATTACATTAATGTGGTACTTACAGGTAAACACGCTGTAACAGCATGCGTTCTCAGAAATGATAAGTTCACAAAGGTACATGTATCTCATTGGAACAAACGAAATAAAATGTTCAAACGTACCTACTTTCTGCATTTTAATTTAAAAAAACCTACCTGTTACCAACTGTTCGTCTAAAATTGTGAGCCATTTGTTTGTGACTATTACAGCGCCATCCATCACAAAGCGGAAGAAGTGGTCCAACTAAAACATTCGTATTTCTTTACGTATTACACGAATATGTAATAAAAAATGGGGTTCCTACTTTAAAAAAAGCAGTTGATATCAGTTCGACCTATGGCAGCGCCATCTAGTGGCCCAACCATAGCTCTATCTGGTTTCCACCTTCAAGCTAGGTAAGTTTCGATCCTTATAGTTTTTTTGTTTGACGCTAATTTCGTGAGATATTTGACCCGGTCACTATCAATGGACCACCCTGCAGACGAATAACAAACTTTAATAAGTCATTTATGGGGTAGATAATTCATCGTGTTGGTCTTAAAGGAAAAATCTCGGCATTCACCTTAAGCAAATTTAGGGAATCCACTGAGAACCTAAACCATGTCTCTCGAACAGGAAACTGAACTACGGACCGAAGAGCTAGAGCCGGCCGCGGTGGTCTAGCGGTTCAGGCGCTCAGTCCGGAACCAAGCGACTGCTACGGTCGCAGGTTCAAATCGTGCCTCGGGCATGGATGTGTGTGATGTCCTTAGGTTAGTTAGGTTTAAGTAGTTCTAAGTTCTAGGGGACTGATGACCACAGATATTAAGTCCCATAGTGCTCAGAGCCATTTTGAAGAGCTAGAACAGAAGCCACCGCGGCCCACTCCAGAACCAAACCAGCATTCGCATTCAGTGACATAAGGCAACTAAGGTATAAATAAATAAAGACAGACGGACGGAGATTCTAACCTATGTGGTCAGTCTGTTAACTTGTTCGACATCTCTTTCAGAAGGAAAACAGAGTCTCAACCAGAGTATATTACCAATAGGTACTAATGCTAATCGGATGACAGCATTATTTGACTCTAGAACTAACCCTTCTCCTGAATAATTACAAATATCTGTAGTGTGCTTAACAATAACAGAAGTGTGTTGCAGAATCAAGAGGTTCACTGAGTAATGTGTTTAAGTGATCGTACCCAGTAAGATGGAAGTAGAGTTTTGGGAGTCTGGCACTGGTCTAACGATTATAGACTGAAGCAAACACGGGTGACGTTTTGTATGTGGATATCTCTAAGATACTGAAAATGCATCATTTCTTCGATAATTGGGGGAAGGGGGAGAGAAGTTTGTTTCTATCTCTTTGCCAAAAATTTAATTTTTAAGGAGTTCTGTGACATAAACTGTAGTAAATATATAAATGTTTATATGTAACTTTTCCCGTCAATGACAACGACCGCTTACAGTGCAAAGATGGCAATCTTTATACGTGTACGTAAACGTGACGGATTTTTGACGGGAAAAATATGACTGGAGGGACAGGGCAACTACACGAGAAACAGGTAAAATGATGGCCTTAAAATACAACGGAAAAGAAGGCAAGGACCTCCACAAATCTCTTCGTAAATCAGCCGGGACATTACGGCACGCACAGTACAGGGACGAAAACGGATTGTAGAATCATAAAAGCTGGACCCAGCAGTGGGAGTAATCCAAGGGCGTAACGACCCCATTAGGCGGCATGGATTATTAAATGTACATTTCACGCTCAATGACGGGCTGATAGAACTAAAAATAAGATAATGAAGACAGAGCAGAGAGGAATTAGATTTTACTCGTCAATGGCTGCCCTCATTAACAATGAATCTCCGGCGATCATATTCTACCGTATTTCATGTCCACTATGAGAGTAATCCTCTAATATCCCTTATGACCTAAAGGCGTCAAAAAGAGTTCACATGAAAAGCATTCATAAAAATATTTGGTACTCACACAGTGGTAAGGTAAGACATTCATTAAACATAATGCAGCTAAGCCACAACTTGCATCGTGTAACGAAATTCACATTACGGTTTTAATAGACAGCAACAAATTATTACGTTTAGAGTGCCTGAATAATAGTGACAGAACATAAAATCTTTATTAAATACGACAGACTGTATTCTGCTTATCGTCAACGATAAAATCTGCTACATTTGTAAAAATTATTTGCTTCTAAAAAGGAAACACTGCCCGGTTTAGGAAATATGCCCCATCTTTCGGTGCGTATTAAAATCTGAGTACTCAAAGGACGCATAAATATGGTTAAAATATGTTAAAATAGTGTAAGCCTGGTATATGCACTATTTTAACACATTTTAACCTTAGTTATGCATGTTAAAATATTGCATTTATCAGGTTAACACTTTTTTTAAACATATTTTAATCTATTTTAACTGTAGTTATGCATACTTCGTGAATAAACATTTTAATATGCACCTGAAGATGGGACGTATATCCTGAAACCGGTTAGTGCTCTCTCTTTTAGAAACAAATATTTTTTTTTTACAACTGTAGCGTATTTTATCATTGATGTGAATTACAGATCTTGAAACTTATTTTACCTAGTTGTGCTGCAGTAACTTCAGCGTCTTCTTTTGCTGAATCACCCCGTCGACGGAGATCTGATTGGAGATGAAGAGGCAGCTCAGTTTTGACAATTTTATGGGAAAAACGGGCCCAGGAATGTCGTTAACTGTAGGTCTTCCTATAAGTAACTGGCTAAATCAGTTGGAAGTTCGGAGAAAGACAAGGAAATATTACTTTCAACACCAACATGACTAGTCAAGCACTGCACATTTCAAAACGAACTTTGAGTTGAGGACAGCTTTATCTTTTGAGGGACAGACGTTAAATTAAATCAAGTTTGAAGTCCAGTGTTTTACTACAATTAGGCCGTAAAAGTGCCGTATTAAGAATACATGACACTAATAACCCATTTAGCTGAAGTGTTCAAAGATATGTTATTTTACTTCTGTCTTGAAACACTTTTAATGATTTGTCGTTTGACGCTTGGGTAAGCAACACAGTAATTATAATGGTCTTAGATTAAAAACTGAAAACAAATATGCTACATTATCGTATTCAGTTACACAGAGCAGGAAGCCAAGATTTCCTTTAGACATTATTTATCTTCAAAATTACTCATTACAGTGGAAAGAAATCAGCTAATGTTTTGAGGAAATTAGATTCAGCAGGGTAATCACTCGTATTCGTTGTGATGCCTGAGACGTCCACACACCATTAAGTCAGACAAAATAAAAGAACCTATCAAGAATGTAGTGAAACGTCGTTCACCACAAAAAGCTAACTGTAAATTTTTGGATTTCAGTGCATTGAAAGCGAGCAGTAACGGACTTCCCAAAGGAAAAAAGGTAAGTGGCAAGCTGATATCTGGGACAATCTCTAAATTTCAGATGTTACGCGGAACTCCACTGAATTCTGTACCAGAAAACATAGGATGAGTGCACTATTTGATTTCCATAACGCAATAGGGGTTTATAACCAATGTGTGGTATTTTATGAAGCAAACTCATGTCTCGTTGAAAATATATAAAACGTTTTCGATAGAACGTTCCTCGTAGGGATGATATTTTTATACTGAAACGAGGATCGTGAACGGTGCTGTATTATGGAGAGATCTGACTAGATGCATAAGAAATACGGTGACAAGTAATACTGCAGGGGCGAAAATCGTTGGAGAGCGGGAAAGGCAGTGGCAGACGTTCTGTCCTAACAGGTGGTCGCAGTTTGAGCGCAATGAATCCGAGTCCGCGCACCCACTATTTTCCCTGTAGGCAAAGCTCTCCCTGACTCAAGGAATTTCTTTGGAAAATGATAGGCTTTAAAAATAGTTTTGTTAAATTGCAAAGAGGTTAGATTTGTCTTCCTACCCGTTAGCGTGCCAAGTTTCAGATCTGATATAAACTGTATTCGAAATACTATCCGTACCAGAAATCTGGTACCTGCAGTTTCGTATTTTATGTTTTATTTGTTGTAGTAATAGATACGTCAGCGCATTATGCTTATATACGATGAACTGAAATTATTCCAGCTGTGAACAATACGTGTTGTTACGTGGTCTTCTTGTATTACGTTGACTGGGTAGTAATTCCAGCCGGTCGGTTCTCGGCGCTACAGTCTGGAACCGCGCGACCGCTACGGTCGCAGGTTCGAATCCTGCCTCGGGCATGATTGTGTGTGATGTCCTTAGGTTAGTTAGGTTTAAGTAGTTCTAAGTTCTAGGGGACTGATGACCTGAGATGACCTCAGCAGTTAAGTCCAATAGTGCTCAGAGTCATTTGAATCATTTTTTAGTAATTCCACAATTTTCGGGAACGTGTTTTGCCAGTTACCACACGGAAACTATATACATTTGTTATGGCGTCCAATAACGAAGTGACTGGTTGTATCAAGTAATACTCTCATACGCTAGAGAATCCGTGCAGGAAGTAAATTTCTACCGTCAGCTACCTTTCGCTTGACAGGATTTGATTTTAGTTTTTCCTGACAAAAATGTAATTTCATGTATTTTCTTTTCGTTATTAATGTTGCCTGTCCTTTGTAACGTGTGGGTAAAGACTGGCTTCTGGTTAAAGCTCGTAGTTTTGATATTTACGTAAAAGAAACGTATATTACGGAAACAAAATCTCGCTCAAACTTCCCTGACTGCAAGGGGGACATTGTGATGTATTTTCTTTTCGGATGAGGGAGAGGGAGCTATCGTGGTATTGATTAAAGTTTTATACTATATATTAAACTAAAATATTTCATGCTTGATAAACTTCTTCGATCGTCATAGCAGAATGGTAAGGGGCGTGCAAATGAAAACGATACACATGTGAAAAAAGGGTAAGCTGTTTATTATTTACCTCTACATCTACATCCATACTCCGCAAGCCACCTGACGGCGTGTGGCGGAAGGTACCTTCAGTACCTCTATCGGTTCTCCCTTCTATTCCACTTTCGTATTGTTCGTGGAAAGGAGGATTGTCGGTATGCTTCTGTGTGGGCTCTAATCTCTCTGATTTTATCCTCATAATCTCTTCACGAGATATACGTAGGAGGGAGCAATATACTGCTTGACTCCTCCGTGAATGTATGTTCTCGAAACTTCAACAAAAGCCCTTACCGAGCTACTGAGCGTCTCTCCTGCAGAGTCTTCCACTGGAGTTTATCATCTCCGTAACGCTTTCGCGGTTACTAAATGATACTGCAACGAAGAGCGCTGCTCTCCGTTGGATCTTCTCTATCTCTTCTATCAACCCTATCGGATTGCATTTCCTTAGGATTCTTCCAACGAATCTCAGTCTGGCATCTGCTTTATCGACGATCAACGTTATATGATCATTCCATTTTAAATCGCTCCTAATGCGTACTCCCAGATAATTTATGGAATTAACTGCTTCCAGTTGCTGACCTGCTATATTGTAGCTAAATGATAAAGGATCTATCTTTCTATGTATTCGCAGCACATTACACTTGTCTACATTGAGATTCAATTGCCATTCCCTGCACCATGCGTCAATTCGCCGCAGATCCTCCTGCATTTCAGTACAATTTTCAATTGTTACAACCTCTCGATATACCACAGCATCATCCGCAAAATGCCTCAGTGAACTTTCAATGTCATCCACAAGGTCATTTACGTATATTGTGAGTAGCAACGGTCCTACAACACTCCCCTGCAGCACACCTGAAATCACTCTTACTTCGGAAGACTTCTTTCCATTGATAATGACATGCTGCGTTCTGTTATCTAGGAGCTCTTCTATCCAATCACACAATTGGTCTGATAGTCCATATGCTCTTATTTTGTTCATTAAACGACTGTGAGGAACTGTATCGAACGCCTTGCGGAAGTCAAGAAACACGACATCTACCTGGGAACCTGTGTCTATGGCCCTCTGAGTTTCGTGGACGAATAGCGTGAGCTGGGTTTCATACGAATGTCTTTTTCGAAACCCATGCTGATTCCTACAGAGCAATCACCCTAATTGTCGGTATATTTATCCTATTGCGAGGAAAGACAATGTTTTCACGGAAAAATGTTGCTGGTACCTACGGAATCATGATCGTACCCAATGGTGCACCTCGTCGTCCGACGAAATATGGGAACATGCAAATCTTATGGGAAGCTCTGGGACTGTATGGAGGACGTGTGAGGGCTTCCCAGCGAAACTTCTACAGCGCACTTGAAACAACCTTGGAAACATGTGGGCAGGCCCAAATTTTTCCAACGGTAATCCGACTACAGTGCAGAATGTCGCTGGGAAGCCCTTCCATACAGTCCCGATCACTGTCCATGTACCTTCAGTATTTTTGGAGTCCCGAGGAAAGACGTTTGTGGCTGTTGGTTTGCTTCGGATGAAGAGGTGCACCACTTGGTACAATCATGGTTCCTTAGGGACCGGAAAACATTTTTCCATGAAAACATTGATTGTCCCACCTCACAGTGGCATAAATGAACTGACAATTACGGCGATACTTTTTAAAATAATAAAGTTTACCTACTTTTTTCCCATTGTTTCCAATTTTCTCGTTTTCATTTCAGTATTCCATATAGTTCTTCTATGGCAACCGAGGAAATTTTTCAAGAATAATGTAGTTCACTTTAGTATACTGTGGTGTCACCGCCAGACACCACACTTACTAGGTGGTAGCCTATAAATCGGCCGCGGTCCGGGAGTATGCGTCGGACCCGTGTGTCGCCACTATCAATGACTGCAGACCGAGCGCCGCCACACGGCAGGTCTAGAGAGACTTCCTAGCACTCGCTCCAGTTGTACAGCCGACTTTGCTAGCGATGGTTCCCTGAATAAATACGCTCTCATTCGCCGAGACGATAGTTAGCATAGCCTTCAGCTACGTTATTTGCTACGACCTAGCAAGGCGCCAGTATCCGTACTATTGATATTGTGAATCACGTACCATAAAGAGCGACTTTCTCCATTAATGGATTAAAGTTAAGTATTCCACCAGCTACTGAAGTCTAATTTCCTTGTCCTGTTCCAGACCCCACGCCAGCCTGCGTGAGCTAAAACGCGTGTCTTTCGGCCTCCCCTAGTAACACCGTGTTGGCTCTCCTGCCAACCACAACATATACAGTATGTAATTTTAGTCATTACCAGAATAGCTCCCACTCACTCATCTAAAAATAAAATAAATCACAATGCTTTCCTTACAGTTCAGCATATATTTCGCAAGTTTGAGCGAGGTTTTGTTTTAATAATATATTTTTCCTTTACGGAAAAATCAAGCTTACCGAACTTGACCAGAAACCAGTCTTCACCAATACGTCAAAAAGGACATGTAACATTGAAAATTAAAAGAAAATACATGAAATCACACTTTTGTTAGGAAAAATTGAATTTAAGTCCTGTCAAACGAAAGGCACGCGACGGTAGCAACGTATTTTCCAGACGGAAATCTTTACTATACGAGAACATTTTTCATACAGGCAGTTACTTCATTATTGGACATCATAACAAACGTACATCGAATTTTAGTTGTGGTAAGTGGCAAAACGCGTTTCAGGAAAGTATTGATTTCAAAAATGGTTCAAATGGCTCTGATGACTATGGGACTTAACAGCTGAGGTCATCAGTCCCCTAGAACGTAGAACTGGTTAAACCTACCTAACCTAAGGACATCACACACATTTATGCCCGAGGCAGGATTCGAGCCTGCGACCGTAGCTGTCGCGCGGTTCCAGATTGAAGCACCTAGAGCCGCTCGGCCACCCCGGCCGGCAAAGTATGAATTTACTACTAAGTTGATGCAATACAAGAACACCACGTATCAACACGCATTGCTCATAGCTGGAGTAATTTCAGTTCATCATACAAAGCTTATTGCGATGAAGTAGCAATTTATGTTACAAAATAAAACAAACTACGAAATCATGTTTCAGTTGGCAACTGGGATACATCCACTGACTTGCCTCACAGTGCAACAAATGTATTAACCATTAAGGCAACTACTTTTGAAATAATAAATAATTCACCTACTTCTTCCATCTGTCTCTTCTTTTCTAATGTCCCTTACAACTTAATCTGTTTCGATTTTAGAGGCGGACAGAATTTCGTCTAAGGAGATGAAATTCCACTGTCATCTGAAATTCCTTCATTTTCAAAACAAACCCCTTACAATCAGTTAATCCGAGTAATGCACGGGTACTTTCAAACGTGGCCATTTTGATTGTTCACTCTATGATTTGATAACGGCTACCTCTTAAATTTCTAGTCTTCCAGATCTGATCTGACAAAGTGCATTCCTTTTAAATCTGTGTAACATGTTTGATTGCCTTGTTTAGAGTTTTCTTCAAGACCCTTGGCCTTTTCGTTTTCTCTGACCGCCATGACAATGTGAGCAGTTTCCCTTTGTCAGTTGTAGGGCTGCCTCTCTGTGCTAAGGATTCTTAATGGTAACATTTTTTGTACCAAGGCGCCTTTTTCGCACTCACACAATTTCGTTCATAGTGACCGCATCTCTCCCTGAAGAAACAGTTGGGAAATGCCCCTCTGTCACGCCACGCACATACTTCCCGTGGTCGGATGCGAGTAGTGTGAACACGAGACATCGAAATACCTTGTAAACGAACTCTTACCGAACGAGACCGGAAAGTATCACCACGCATCCTCTAATGGGAGCAACTCAAATAGTGAGTTAGGGGAAATGCGCCAGTTAGGAGTGTGCTAGAACAAGCGGAAATTAAATTGTGGGGGTAAATGGATTTGGGCGCTTCCTTTCGAGTAGAGGCCATTGCGGCCTCTATTTCGTGCGTGACAGCTCTTGCTCTTTCGGAAGTAGAATCTAGAGTCTCTTTCACGATTTTCGACAAAAAAACACACAATTATATGTTACTAATAAAATTAAGATGGCCCGTGAAAGAAATACGCTACCTTGTGCTCTTTAAATATTGCCTTACATTAACGTTTCAAGATTTAATAGCAATGTCCAACCTCACTTGCATAATGATGCATAGATTGAAACTGTTTGGCTATGTCTGTAAAGCATTTAAAATTGTTGTATATAAACATTCGAATGGTACGCTCATAGTGTTCTGAGAGTGTGTGTATACGCCTCATCAGTAGACACACGGCCACACATCTTAGACCTATGCAAAAGGATGTAAGTTACACATTGTTACTAAATTCTGGATGATTAAGCCATCCGTGTTGCCCAGACGTGTCGTTTTTATGATGTAAGTACACCATGACAAACAGCAAACTGTATTATTAATTGCAGTTTGTTGTATTTTCATTATAAGAAAGTTAATTTACAATCGCAGAAATTTTTACTGGAAGAAAGGCAATAGTAAGTGTTGGAAAGAAATTGGAAAACTGACGAACTTGCAAAGATTTGCCAATTTGAGTGCAAAACAATAGATCGTTACAGTGACATAATAAAATCTTGGCTTCCTGCAGGTGAATCTTATGATCAAAATTTGAAAACATTGTTAAATTAATATTTCATCTTATTGGTGCATTTACACTAAAAAAAATTTCCAACAATATTAAATCATCTTGAATGTCAGTTTTTTTCCTGATTAAGAGGAACGCCTTTCGAAGCTTTAAGTCAGTACTCAAGCATGGTATCGACAAATAGTTTTCAGCCGCTTGAGATGATTCACTGTTTATCCACCACCAATCTCGTTTAGTACATTAAGCTCAACTTTGGCAAATATCATTGGCTAGATCGTTAGCTACATTTCCTAGATTTGCAGCGTGAAATATTTTTTCTAACATCAAAATTACTTTCTTTGTATTTTATTTATATACCCGGTAATATTTTATTTAGTTCCACGCCGTGATACAAAATTTTGCTATTTTGTAATGTAAACAGGCATTGCTCTGCTGCATAATCAGTTGTGGATACCTTCCAATCGTATGCACATATATCGTCCCTTGTAATTTTCTTGATTAACTGTGACTTTAATTATTAAATGTAGTGATTAGTCTGCTGATAGAAGCTGCTACCGGTTGACCAATTAATCAACGCAAGCCAGTGGTACTGTTTTCTCAATTACACATTCAAATCGTATTTGAAAATTGAGGTGAAGCTTCGAAACGCATTGGTTTTGAATAGGAAAAAAATTGAGACTTATGTGATAGATTATAATTATTCAAATAATTAATAAATGAGTGATAAAATTTGGTAGGATGCAGGGTGAGGCTGGTGGGTGTGCAAAGCGCGGCGCCTGTGTTGCGGGACTCACCGTTAAGGCGCGAAGCGGCGCGACGCAGAGTGCGAACTGAGCGCCCGACTCGGAGCCAAGAGCGAGGCGACTCCGCGCGCCTGCGCACAGCCCCTGCTGCAGCCCCCGCCAGCGCGCCGCGTACGACACAACTTACCGAACCGAGTAACGCGATTCCGCCGCCTCCACAATGGAGAGTCGCAGCTGTTCGCAACTCCTGTCCTCATCACTACTATATCTCGACTCGGCGTTTTATACCTCGGCGAGGCGAAGTATGTCGCGTTTTGCGTCGGAGGGAGGGGGAAGCAGCGGCGAAGACAAGATGAAATATTCTAAATCTAGTTACTACAAGGCGTGTTTTTTAAGTACCGTTTTGCAATTAAAAAAAGGCATGCTAAAATTTCTCAACACTTTTGTTCAAAAATGTTCAAATGTGTGTGAAACCTTATGGGACTTAACTGCTAAGGTCATCAGTACCTAAGCTTACTCACTACTTAACCTAAATTATCCTAGGGACAAACACACACACCCATGACCGAGGGGTGGGACCAGCCGCAAAGTTCATGACTGCAGCGCCTAAGACCGCTCGGCTAATCCAGCGCGGTCATCAAGAGTAGTGACTGGCGTATTGTGACGAGCCACTTGCTCGGCCACCATTGAACATACGTTTTCAGTTGGTGACAGATCTGGAGAAGGGCAGCAGTCGAACATTTTCTGTATCCAGAAAGGCCCGTACAGCAACATGCGGTCGTGCATTATCCTGCTGAAATATAGGGTTTAGGAGGGATTGAATGAAGGTTAGAGCCACAGGTCGTAACACATATGAAATGTAACGTCCACTGTTCAAAGTGCCGTCAATGCGAACAAGAGGTGACTGAGACGTGTAACCAATGACACCCCATACCATCCCGCTGGGTGATACGCCAGTATGGTGATGACGAATACACGCTTTCAATGCGCGTTCACTGCGATTTCGCCAAACACCGATGCGACCATCATGATGCTATAAACAGAACCTGGATTCATCCGAAAAAATGACGTTTTGCCATTCGTGCACCCAGGTTTTTCGTTGAGTACACCATCGCAGGCGCTCCTGTCTGTGATGCAGCGTCAAGGGTAACCGCAGCCATGGTCCCCGAGGTGATGGTCCATGCTGTTGCAAACGTCGTCGAACTGATCGTGCAGATGGTTGTTGTCTTTCAAACGTCCACATCTGCTCACTCAGGGATCGAGACGTGGCTGCACGATCCGTTCTAGCCATGTGGATAAGATGCCTGTCATTCCTTGTTTACGTTGTGTACTGAGTGTTTAAAATGCCTCCGATGATCTTGAGTCCCGCCGACTGTGAAGTACTGGCTGTTAAAAGATTTCTTTGTGCTAAAAGCCTAAAAGCGACCGATATTCATCGTGAGATCTGTGCAGTTTACAGAGAAAACCTTATGAGCGATGGAATGGTAAGAAAGTGGGTGAGAGCATTTAAAGACGGCCGCACAAATGTGCATGATGAGCAATGGAGTGGGCGTCCTTCGGTCGTTAATGAAAGTTTGGTGCAGGTAGTGTACAATAAGGTGAGAGAAAACAGACGCTTTACGATTTCCTCCTTGCGCGATGACTTTCCAAACGTTTCTGGTAGTGTTTTGTATGGCATTGTGACCGAGCACTTGAATAACCGAAAATTGTGGGCACGTTGGGTACCGAAAATGTTGACGGATGTGCACAAAACCAAACGTTTAGACAGTGCATTGACTTTCCTTGAGCGGTACCACAACGACGGTGATGATTTCTTAAGGAAAATAGTTACGGGTGATGAAGCATGGGTGGCCAACGCCACACCAGAATCAAGGCAACCCTCCCCGATATGCAGTAGACAGACGCGCAAGTGGATGGCGGGCCAAAGGAAGAAGACACCACTAACACAAATGGTGAAGGTACTGCATTCAGAAAGCGAAAGAAGACTCGCAGAGGAAAGCCCAAGAGACGCAGGTTGAAACCGTATTCACGTCTTTGGCAAGATGATAAACAGCGTTCGACAAATAACAGACGATCTGAAGTATATGCGTATGGACAGCCAGAAGCGCCGTTTAACACGACACTGTTTTTGATGGCGGATCACGATCTTCAGGGATTGGATGACCATTTTCGAAATGTCCTGGTTGTACAACGACCACCAAGAGCGCGAGATTCGAGTTTTAGCGTGGATTCGGAGGATGATTATTTTTATTCCTCGCCGGAAGACGAAGGCGAATTTCTTAGTAAAGAATTCACAAATACTTATGAAGATCTCCACTCAGAAAGGATAAGTGCTATTTCAAAAAATTAACTAATTCAAGAATGTCTGATGCTGGAGGAGAAGGCTGAAATGTTGGAGACAAGAGTGAAATCTCTTGGAGGCAACCGGGTTACGAATCACGTGAGCGCCGACAGTGTATCGGAAGAACGAGTGGCGGATGCAGCGGAACTTGAAAGGTTACAACTCGAGAACGAACAGATGCGGAGAGAGAACGATCATCTTAGAAGGGAAAACGATCATCTTCGTTCTTATATGAAAAGAAATTCTTCGACTGTTTCGTCTGTGGATTCAGAAAGTGATAGTTCATCGTCTTCGTGCTCAACAGGCAGTGATTCTTCGGAAGGTGAACATGAGATGGAAGACTGTGATGCAGTGAGATTCGAAAATGAAGAAATCGATGCCACTGGCCGCGAAAATCCGGAAAATGTTCTGTTTGAGAAATCGACAGATTATGTCCCTATTAGTCCGGCACATGAGGGGACTGCAGATATGAGAGGGGAAATTGACAGAGAAGAGCACAAAAATTCAGACCAAATTCAAAGGAATGGTAGTTCGTTAGGAGAAGTGTTTGCGGCAGAGCCCGAGCCGAAACTGCTGTACCACAAGGCAGCAGCTCTGCCCGGTTGGAGAGTAGCGAAATGGACAGTGAAGAAAGTAAATAAGTGTAAGCTTTCAATATTTACATACTGATGTTCTTAATCTGACTGAGAACTAGTAGTGCTGTATCCGGTGCATCTTGTCTTCCAGTAACGTTTTGATTGTCAATGTTTTGTTAGCGAGAGAATAGTATTAGATTCTCAGAGTACTGTGCTTTGTGACTTTAATATGGTTAGATTTTAATCAGTCTTACCTCGATTAAAGGTAAACCATGGAATCTCTGTTAAATATTGTCCCCTTAAAGTATTTATCGCAACATAATTGCAACCCTTAGCAGAAGACTGAGCTGAGGGAGAAATTCATTGATGACTAGTATTAGTACTGTCAAAGTTGGTTCAAATGTCGAAAGTTTCGTGCAACCGCAGCAGTTGAAAATTTGCGTGGTACAAAGTGTCTTTCCCTTCGTCGTTTTATTCAGTCGATAATATTTATCAAAGTTTTTGAAACCAATTCAATTTTTATTGATAGCTATGAGACAATTTTGATTTGCGTTTTATTCTTTAGTAAATTTCACCGAAACTAAAATTAGCAGACTCGAGACTGGAGATGAAATTCGAAAGATACCACTAACACCAGGACATCACATTTGTCAGTGTTATTATGACATACTACGATAACGTGTTCATGGCTCAGAATTTGTTGTAGAAAAACTCCTGAAACGGCTCCAAGAAACGCCGTGATAAGAGTATAAAGTGTTTTATAGATGAGGAATATTGCATTTATTCTGTAATTGTATAATGTGCTTCTAGAAAGTCATATTTGTCTCTTTGTACATATGTTAGTATTATTTTCACTGTAACATTATTGAAAATATACACCATTGTAAATAAGAAGCTACACTGATACCACTGTTACAATCCTTGAAATTCTAAGGTAGGTTTTTGTTTTCTGCAAAATTTTAAATATATATCGGTTTGAAAGATAGGCTATTTATTCTTTTTTATTTAATGTGACTGTGAAAGTAGTTTGATTGGATGGCTGGCCATTTGTGTGTGTGTGTGTGTGTGTGTGTGTGTGTGTGTGTGTGTGTGTGTATGTGTGTGTGTGTGTATTTTAGATTGTCATTTGCTTGTTTTTACAGTACAAAAGTTATTGTGTAAAGTTAGATAGAATTGTTGTGTTCAGTTGTGTGCTTTTCTGATGTCTAAGTCCAATTACCTACATAACATAATATCATGACTTACAGTTAGGCTGGTTTTTGCACAAATAATGCCTGAATGTACTTGGGAGTCATCGGGCACATAACTTACGAAACACCTGTTAATCCTGCCCTCTGAAAGCACATAATCACAGATTGCTGGAAATGTAATACATGTCCATGCATTAGACATGCCCTATTTTGGTTTAGTGAACTGTAGGCAGACTTTCCTATCAGACATTCGATACAGCAAACTTAAAAACAGAAGTTTTAATAACTTACTTGTCGTGCACCAAAATTATGGTCGTACTGTGACTTCAACATGTCATTCTCTTCAGGTTGTGTGAAGACGATTGTGCAAATGAGGAGCTATCTATGAAAACATTTGTAAGACCTGTTTTCAGCAATTTTACCTTTTTCAGTTTCCTATAACTTACACTAGTCATCACTACTTTGTATGTAGAGTCACTGATCATGCTTTAAAGCAGGTGAAACCATCAAATTTTTTGAAAGATCATATAATCAGAGTAGTTATTAACTTAATGTATTACAAATTCAGCAAGATAACCATGGAGAGTGACAATTGTATTCTTTGCCTCTTTTAGACTGGGATTACTTTAGTTTTATTGTTAGCAAGTATTTGAGCCCCATATTGATTTATGCAGTTTATAAACATTTTTTTAAAAAAAATTATCCCAATGAACCAAGTAATTCAGTTGTCAGAGTTCATTATACAATGACCTTTCAAGAAGTTATTAGTGTCAAACAGGTGAAATATTTTAATAATAGATAGGAATCGAAATATTGTGTGAATACATTCTCTCTCGTATAGTTTCAACAGTCCACGGAAGTTGAGCAAGGGTATCGCTTTGCTGCAAGACAATGCCCGTCCGCATGTGGCGAATCGTAACAAAGATCTCATCACAACTTTTCGATGGGAAACTCTAGATCATACTCCGTACAGTGACTACCATCTGTTCCTTCACTTGAAGAAACACCTGGGCGGTCAGCGTCTTCAAGACGATGACGAAGTCAAAACAGTGGTAATGCAGTGGATAACACGTCGGGCGGCAGACTTCTGTGAGGAGGGTTCTCAAAAACTGGTACAACGTTATGACAAGTGCCTCAATATTGACGGAAAAGTAGATTGAAGTTCAGGCTTTCATGTAAAAATAAAATTATTGAGATATCTTAGTAGGTCTTTTTTTAAATTTCAAAACGGTACTTACTTAAAAAATACGCCTCGTATCAGGGGAATTCAAATAAAAACTGGCCACGTGGGACCGTGGAATGGTGTGATTGAAAAGTAATCGCCACACGCTTTAAGACATTTTCCCCTCTGGGAGAAGAGACGATCAGTTCCGTGTTTCGTAGAACGCGGTAGGCCACTCCTCAATCTCACTCACTATTCGCACTTCCTCGATCGACTGGAACCGACGTCCACCCATGTCTTTCTTCAGGTCGCCAGAGATGTGAAAATCATATGTTGAAAGATTGGCCTCTTCGGAGGATGTTGCAGTGTTTTCCAACCAAATCGCTGAAGCGTTGCCTTCGTCCGTTTGTCAATGTGGGGCGGATGCTGTGGTGCAATACTATCATTCCATCCGACAGCATTCCGGATGTTATGACTTTATACTTATATGGAAATGGTGTCCGTTCTTTCGGCATGTCCGAAAGAACAGACACCATTGTTGACCTGCAGCCGTCTAGAACGAAATTAGAATTATATTAATACCTTCAGCTGCTAACTGACGTTGATATATATCAACGGGGTCAGGTGAAACTGTGTGCCCCGACCGGGACTCCAACTCGGGATCTCCTGCTTCCATGGCAGACGCTCTATCCATCTGAACCACCGAGGACACAGAGGATAGCGCGACTGCACGCCTCCCGCGAGACCCACATTCTCACCTTGTATGTCCACACACTACATTCGCAGTGTCCCACCCCAACACACTCATTACTTGTGGAAGACATTCTTACCAAGTCCCGTAAGAGTTCTGGGAATATGTATGCATCCGCACAGAAGAAGAAGGTCGTAGCCGGTATCGCCAGAAGTATATACGTAAGAGGAAATTAGAAATATATTAATACCTACCTTATCGCTTCACGCTTGATGTCTTTCCCGACGGCGATTTCATCTTTCAGCAGCATCATTTCGGGCGTCGCGCATACAGAATCGTGCTACAGCGGTTTGAGGAACATTATAGTGAACTCACGTTGATGTCTCGGTGACCAAACACGCCTGATGTAAATACTACGGAACCGATCTGGGTCGCTATCGCATATCCAAATCAGTGGCTCGTTATTTACGCGAATTTCATGACCTATATACGGTATATATCATCGTACGTGCTTACCAGCTACGAAGGCAAGGATTCGATTTTGGGTGCAAAGAGTATTTATTTTCAAAGAAAAATAGGTAAATCTTTCAGTAATCCCGAACTGAGAAAGGCAAACGTGTTATGCAGTTATTGCTGCTATCGTTTCCTCACTTTCGTCCTGTAAAAATCGCAAAACCACATAACGTATATACAGAGAATTGAAACCATGTCATCCCAATTTGTAACCACGAATATTGATCACTCGGCCACTATCTCGAGTATCAACGATTGAACTCCCTAGCTTTAATGGCGACAGTGGAACAAAAACACCAGTTCTTCGTTTTCACGTAATTTGTTAAGTTGGGAATCTATCATGTATTACTACAGATTGATTATTTTTATTAATTTATGTACTTCAGCTTGTTTGGAATGAATCCTGCTGCCTCGTGTTTTCTGCCTTCAATTTGTTTCGAAAACATGAAAAGTGGAAAAATGAAATTAATTGGTTTCTACGTTGGATTGGGCCCTAACGTTATTCAGAATAGTCCTGTGCTAAATGACCGAACTGTCGTCAAATGTCATACATAGCTCGCACTGACTTAGCGCATGGCAGCTCATGCTGTGATAAATTACAGAATTTACACCTCACTGGCGTTAGACACACTTCCCTGGTATTTCCGCTAAACAATGACAAGTCTGCAGGTTCATACGGTTTAACAAGCGACACTATGAGAGTGAGACTAATTTCGAAAACTAGAAAGGCTAACAGAAAAATACTCGCTCACGGCACTGCAACATGCCACGGTGGAAGTCCGGGCGGTGACGAAGATGATACTGTTGCATTGGTTCCACTATGGCAGTGACAGCCGTCGTACATACTTATGACGCCAATTCGTAAGTGCCCGAGTGGACACCGTTATGACTGCAGGATGGCGAGGTGTGGGGTATTGTGGTGAAGTCCAACTGGTGTTTTGTGCACCTGTGAAATAAATACACCAAAAAAAGTTTTGCATCACGCCGGTTCAGCCAGCCGTTGTGGCCGAGCGGTTCTAGGCGCTTCACTCCTCAACCGCGCTACTGCTACGATCGCAGGTTCGAACCCTGCCTAGGGCGTGGATGTGGGTGATGTCCTTAGGTTAGTTAGGTTTACGTAGTTCTAACATCTAGGGGACTGATGACCTCAGATGTTAAGTCTCATAGTGTTCAGAGCTATTTTTAACGCCGGTTCCGAGAGTTCCGGAACCTGTACAGAAAACTGGAATAGAGATGAACATAAACATCATTTCCGCCCTTTTTATTGCTCATGAAAACCACACATTGCATGTTGTACCGCCATACAGCCAGACCTTCAGATATGATGGTCCAGATTGCTGTACACATCGGTACCTCTAATACCCAGATTCACGTCCTCTTGCATTGATGCATGCCTGTATTCGTCATGGCATACTATCCACAAGTTCATTAAGGCACTGATGGTCCAGATTGTCACACTCCTCAACGGCGATTGGGCGTAGATCCCTCAGAGTGGTTGGTGGGTCACGTCGTCCATAAACAGCCCTTACCAGTCCATCCAGGCATGTTCGATACGGTTCATGTCTGGAGAATATGCTCGCAGCTCTAGTCGAGTGATGTCGTTATCCTGAAGGAAGTAATTCATGAGATTTGCACGATGCGGGAGCGAATTGTTGTTCATGAAGACGAATGCCTCGCCAATATGCTGCCGATATGGTTGCACTATCGGTCGGAGGATGGCATTCACGCATCGTACAGCCGTTACGGCGCCTTCCATGACCACCAGCGTCGTACGTCGGCCCCACTTCATGCCCCCCCCCCCAAAAAAAAGGAAAAACAGCAGGGAACCTCCACCTTGCTGTACTCGCTGGACAGCGCGTCTAAGGCATTCAGCCTGACCAGGTTGCCTCCAAACAAGTCTCCGACTATAGTCCGGTTGAAGGCATATGCGACACTCATCGGTGAAGGCAACGTGATGCAGGTGCTGAGCGGTCCATTCGGCATGTTGTTGGACCCATCTGTACCGCCCTGCATGGTGTAGTGGTTGCAAAGATGGACCTCGTCATGGACGTCGACAGAAAAGTTACTCACCATGCAACCTACTGCGCGCAGTTTGAGTCGTAACATGACGTCCTGTGTCTATACGAAAAGCATTATTGCCGGCCGCGGTGGTCTCACGGTTCTACGCGCGCAGTCCGGAACCGTGCGACTGCTACGGTCGCAGGTTCGAATCCTGCCTCGAGCATGGATGTGTGTGATGTCCTTAGGTTAGTTAGGTTTAAGTAGTTCTAAGTTCTAGGGGACTAATGACCACAGCAGGTGAGTCCCATAGTGCTCAGAGCCATTTTTGAAAAGCATTATTCAACATGGTGGCGTTGCTGTCGGGGTTCCTCTGAGCCATAATCCGTAGGTAGCGGTCATACACTGCAGTAGAAGCCCTTGGGCAGTCTGAGCGAGGCATGTCATCGACAGTTCCTATCTCTCTGTATCTCCTCCATGTCCGAACAACATCGCTTTGGTTCACTCCGAGACTCCAGTACATTTCCCTTACTGAGTGCCCTTCCTGGCACAAAGTAACAATGTCGGACACGTTCGAATCGCGGCATTGACCGTCTAGGCATGGTTGAACTACAGACAGCACCAGGGGTGGACCTCCCTCTTGGTAAAATGACTGGAGCTGATCGGCTGTCGGATCCCCTCCGTCTAATAGGCGCTGCTCATGCATGAGTTGGGCGGTGGGGGGGGGGGGGGGGGGGGGGGTTACTGACATCCCTGAACAGTCAAAGGGACTGTGTCTGTGATACAATATCCACAGTCAACGAGTATCTTCAGGGGTTCTGGGAACTTGGGTGATGTAAAACTTTTTTTGATGTGTGTAGCATTTGTAAAGCATGCAATTATTATTTAAAAGTTACAACGAAATCATCATCTCTGCGGCCACGGTGAGTCAGTGCACACAGTACACAGGCTTAGAACATGTTGACTCGTCCATCTCAGCAGATTCCCGATGCAACTGTCACTGTCGTGGCTGCTCACGTAACACCTCAGTTCCGTGCGAGCTAGCGCGGGGCAGGCATAGCTCAGTACAGTGCCGCCGACACCCAGCCATCGACTGACTTTGATTAGAGCACTCCCGTGTGCATGAAACTTTCTGTCCAAGTAAAGACCAGCAACTTCGCGTGGAATATCGATGGTAGTGCAGAGTTACGGTATGGCCTCTCCACCAGGGATAGGCCATAGACGACGGTGTCTGCTTACAAATGCAGCTCGTGGGCTACAGCTTTCTGCGCACCTACCGGGTGTATTGACAAGTTGAGGGCGTGCCAAACACCATCAGTTCGGCTCTCAGAATGCCGGAGGCAGAAGTCTCCTAGCCATGACTTTAGATCAGTGGATGAGATGTCGCCAGATCACAGTGAAGAGGATAAGCAGACCTGCCAGGCAGCTATCTCGATGATAGAAATGCTCCAAGGAATGACGAGCAGTACGTCACAGGGTCTGGTTCGTAGCTTGTTAATTGTAACTGAATAGCATATGGGTTTGTAAGAGGGAGTATTTATTGCTGTCAAATGGCTCTGAGCACTATGCGACTTAACTTCTGAGGTCATCAGTCGCCTAGGACTTAGAACTAATTAAACCTAACTAACCTAAGGACATCACAAACATCCATGCCCGAGGCAAGATTGAACCTGCGACCGTAGCGATAGCTCGGCTCCAGACTGTAGAACCTGTGCCTAGAACCTCACGGCCACTCCGGCCGGCTTTTATTGCTGTCCGTCTGAGACAACGGTGTTATGTTTTGCAGAGCATGAGCGCATGTGTTGTCTTTTTCTGGACTCATCAACATTCTATGCCGCACCTCGGTGTCATAACAGTCTCTTTCGATGCTTCAGTTTCGTGCTTTTCCGCCATCTAAGCACGATGATAGCTGCAATATTTACTCCTCTTTGTGGCATCGTGATGTGCACTCAGAATAACGCATTGCCCCTCCTTAGTGAGGTGATGTTGCTGAAATAACTATTCTGACTTCTCGCTCGGCGAGGTGAAGCAATAGCTTCTGGGGTGTGGCAAATTATCTGTAGAGTCGGCTCTATGATCGTTTGTCGCTCTGATTGTCGTATGGCGAGCTGAACAGGTTTGAGTTGGTTTAGCGCTGGCTGAAGAAAACAATAAGAAAATTTTATATTTGCCCGTGATCTCAGCATGAGAACGCACGTTGATTTTTTAAGACCTCATTGTGAAAGACAATACTTAAAGCTACAATAAAGTTCCATAATCCTCAATTCTTCATGAGACTTACGTTTCTACTACGCAATCAACTTTATGCACCGAAATACAATACTATGTTACAATATACTTCACAAAAGGCAGGTTATGGCACTGACATATCAGTATCATCGTTTGAAAATGTAATTAATGTGGCGCTTGATATTAGACTGCTTCAATTCACAAGTGATGTGGATATGAGCAAGTGGCTTTAGTCAGATGTGCGTATGGTTCTGCTCCACTTTGCTTTCATGATTTCACTACAACCCCATGCGTGCACTTCGAAGACTGGACAGCAATTCAGGTCAGGAGAAAAAGTTTATTGTTCAAATAAGGTGATTATTTTAAGCATATGGATATATTGGGATAAGTCACGACATCGAAATCTGTGCGTTGTTGTTCCTGGTATAATTTTATTTTGGTTTTTCGCGCTGCCAAAGTTCCTTTCTTTCTGTTAACCTTCAATAAGCGCCCATTAAAATGTGTCTCGTGACAAGACACGCAGTTTTTCATGTGAATGGCTCATACCACTGTTTCTGATATGAGCGATTTGTATTCTAAGCACATTTTCGCGCGGTTCTGAGCGTTCGAGGTCACTCACTTCCCTTGCCAATGTTTTCTTCGACAGACAGTGTTCTTAACTTTTCTGTCATTCACGTGGCAACAGTTTTGACGTGAAAAATCCTTAATTATTTTTAATTTTTTAGTTCAGAACACGTCACGTGTAAGTCGGATATGTGACAAAATAGTGTCGCGCTATGGCCATATGCTGTGCATATTCTGATACTAGACCGTAGGCTGGTCTTTTACTTTCAGATTACGTTCAAATGTTTCAAATGCCTCTAAGCACTATAGCACTTAACATCTGAGGTCGCCAGTCCCCTAGACTTAGAACTACACAAACCTAACTAAGGACATCACACACATCCGTACCCGAGGCAAGATTCGAACCTGCGACGTAGCAGCCACGTGGTTCCGGACTGAAGCGCCTAGAACCGCTCGACCACAGCGGCCGTCTTTCAGATTAAATCGTCGAGCGCAATAAAGTTTAAGCTGGGTCTCGATTCGTGGTCTAATTGTAGTTCAGAATGCGAACGAGCGAGCCGTGTGAAATGTTTTGTGTAGCCGTACAGTTTACTGGCCTTAAAAAAGGTGAGTAAACGTAAGCAAACGAAAGTTACCAAGTCAAACTATAAGTAACGGAATATCTAAAGGCATACGAAATAGAACCAACAATTAAGTCGATGTAATAGAGCGCATGCACCAAAAATAATGGCAAAGGCTACAGAATGGATGAATTCTAAGGGGCCTTCTCCATAACGAATGATAAAACAACGAAAAAAACAGTATGATGAAATAAGTAATTAACAACAACTCTTTCCAACTGCGGATTTGCCGTGTAGCAGGGGTGTCCAACCAGTGGCCCGCGGGCCGCATGCGACCAAAACCAAGTAGCAATGCGACTCAATATGTGAGCGTCTACCACACGACCAGCAGGAGGAAGAAAGAAATAAAATCCGGAAATTTGCCTTTGTATGTAAAGCTATGGTAAATTTATTAAATGGGCATCACTCCATGCTATTCTCTCATGATCCACCCTGTCGCTTTTTCCTCTGCGGTTATTTTTGGTGTTAAGTATATCATGTGTGGCCCTAAAATACTCCTCTTCTTTCGGTGTGGCTAGGCAGGCTAAAAGATTGGATGCCCCGTCGTATAGAGTCTCCATCCGACGATTTTGGGTCCAGGACACCATTAATGGATTTTCGAAGCACTGACTAACATCTCTGACCTACTGGCGTGGAAAAGAGTTGACTGCAAAATACCTCATCGGAGGATTTCATTTACAGAAGAGCCAAGTGTTCACCATAACACAGTCAATAACTACAGATTTCATCGTGCTCGCTGCAGTAACCGATTAGGGAAGTCCCAGATATGTAAAGACACAAATCTAAGTGATCTGACGTGAATCCGAAAAGTTATACGAAAAGTTAACTACCACGCAACAGCGATCGGTACCACAGTCATGTCTCCTGTACTGAACATTTCTGTGTGTCGAACACGAATGACTGCTTGTTTACTGCCGTGAACATATCATTTAAGAGAGTGACAGAGCAGTAATCCGTTCCGTTCTAGAATCACGATATAATTCTCGACTGCAGACGTAAATGACAACTTTCGTCTCGACGTGTACCACAGATTTCGTATGGGGCTTAAGTCAGACGGTTTTGCGATCAACGCTCTCCACTGTAAACCGTTGTTCCAACATCATTTTCTGTTAACATTTGTGCCATAGAGAGTCGCATAGGATGAGGCACAAACTTCACATTTCATCCATCAAGATCTACACTTCATACTAGATCAGCGGACAAAATTTTAGTCACCCCTGAAGACCATTACAAGTATAATTTAATACTGTGTAATTCCACCCCTGGGCTTGATATCCGCCTGGATTCTGTTAGAAAGGGAGTGGAATATGGTGTACAGGTCAAGCTACTTGCAGAGGATGCTGACGCCCGCGTTACACCCGCTGTCTCGACGTATACCACAGATTTCGTATGGGGCTTAAGTCAGACGGTTTTGAAGGCCAGAAAATAAATAACAGGGTGGCGGGGTGTTCAATAAACTAGTAACGCATTCTTCAAGTCAGAAATCACCTTGATGTGCCCAAGTGAACAATAGCCTCGTGCAAGGCGACAGAATCCAAATGTGCATTGCATACGGATCCCGTCGCAGTGTTCTAACAGGCTGGAATGGACCTTCATTCACAGTCTGCAGCAATTGCTGTTGGAAGCGACATCGCAAGTTTGCATGTTTTTCCCATCAAAATTCTGACGTCACGTTTCGACTCCACGTGTGATGCACCACTGCCTGCAGACACGCCGAATAGTCCGACGTGAAACACCAGCAAATATACCAACTTCACACACGGTATGGCCATGTGCACGGTCAGACTGGATTGTCTCTTTTTGCCACTCTGTCAAGTGCTTAAATTTACCCACGTTTACGTACAGTGTGCGCTTGATACGTAATTGTGTTATTGATCGCTACTGCCTAATGCTCGCGTAGAGGCAATTCGCGTGTGGTTCAGCACGTGACTCGTTCTCTTCTTCGCCATCTGTTAAGCTTTAACGGTTCATATGTGCTTGCGCACTCGAGGGATTAGTTTCTTTTTCAGTGAGCTTAAATAAAGGATCGCCAGAAACGGCTTGACAAGTTTGTTAGGGTGTTGCAGTTTAGGTTATGCTGAGAAACAATTGTAAGGAAAAAAAAAGTCGATGCGTTGCGCCGTTTCCGTGTTAATTAGCATTGAAGTTAGCTAGTCAGACCACGCTGTTGCCAAAGGTGTGCTTCGTTTGGTTTCCTAAATCCGAAAAGTGCGAGATACAAAAATTGGACATGAGGCGACAGTGAGGACTAAACCCGAACCAAAGGCTGAGCGGTCTCTTGCGCTATCATCTAGGGTGTGAGAACAACTGACACTAACACTGTAGCTGACGGAGCGCTGGAATTTGCGCAAAGAATGGCCTGATTGGCTAACTTCAGTGCCAATTAATTCACAAACGGTACAAGTTATTGAATTTTTTCGTTAAAATTATTTCTCGGCACAATATTCTCTACTACACCCTTATAACCTTTCCAGACATTTTCACACCACTTTGTGTATTCTGCAAGCCACTGTACAGCGCTTGACGGAGGGTAATCCGTCCCTAGGGACCTCTGACAACCATTGAACGGAATCTCAACAGTCGTCCTGTTTTGCTTGCTCCTGTGGTGACGCACATGCTTGAATAAAGTAGCAAAGGGTCCCTCTAAGATCTCCCACTTGGACAACACCGTCGGGGGCACCCACCCAGCTGTACTGTGAATTGTAAAAATCTACCTGTACTGAGACAACTTCTCAAGTTGTCTTAGGCACTTACTGGTAGTCATCTGGGGTTGGGGATATCGAGAAGCTGCCTGCCTGTAGAGCAGGAACACTTCACAAGTCATGCTTATTAGTCGGCAGAGTGGCACAATATAGGAAGACTTTCTGAGCTCTATTAAGACAGTATCTACGTGCTCGCCAGCATCTACTGTTTGCTTTCTATCGTCTGTGAATAAAACTAACTGTGTTTCACACGAGAGATATTTTTCTGAGCAATTTCAGATTATTGGAGAGGAGCTTCATTTCCTCCTGAAAAATCGTAATATTCGAACCTGAAATATGCTACTGGATACTATAAAAGACAATGTACTGGCAGAAGTAAAGCTGTGAGGATGGGGCGTGAGTCGTGTTTGGGTAGCTCAGTTGGTAGAGCACTTGCCCGCGAAAGGCAAAGGTCCCGAGTTCGAGTCTCGGTACGGCACACAGTTTTAATCTGCCAGGAAGTTTCAATAGCGACATATATCTGTAAGCTGCTGCAACTGTTTCTAGTGTGCTTTATAAACAGGAGGGGCCTATGATCTATTCCCTTCACGTGGAACTGGCCACTGTGGAAGAGATTGCTGTTGAATGTGGGTTAGGAAATTGGATAACCCTGAAGCAACTTATAGGCATTCTTTTACGGCCTGGTACCTTCTTCGCCTTGGGTAGCCGCAAACGAAAATGGTGACTGAAATACTTATTATTAGTGAGTCTGTGCAATGATCACACATTGGCATTAATGAGAAAATACTTTACATGTTAAATTTAATATTTTCTCTTTCTATTTGTTATCTTTAACCATGTTGTTTTTGTTGTGGTCTTCAGTCTTGAGACTTGTTTAACGCAGATCTCCAGGCTACTCTATCCTGTGCAAGCTACTTCATCTCCCAGTACCTACTGCAGCCTTCATCCTTCTAAATCTGCTTAGTGTATTCATCTCTTGGTCTCCCTCTACGATTTTTACCCTCCACGCTGCCCACCAATACTAAATTGGTGATCCCTCGATGTCTCAGAACATGTCGTACCAACCGATCCCTTCTAGTCGAGTTGTGCCGCCAGCTCCTCCTCTCCCCAATTCTATTCAATACCTCCTCATTAGTTATGTGATCTACCCATCTAATCTTCAGCATTCTTCTGTAGCACCACATTTCGAAAGCTTCTATTCTCTTCTTGTATAAGCTATTTATCGTCCACGTTTCACTTCCATACATGGCTACACTCCATACAAATACTTACAGAAACGACTTCCTGACATTTAAATCTATACTCAATGTTAACAAATTTTTCTTCTTCAGAAACGCTTTCTTTGCCATTGCCAGTCTACGTTTTATATCCTCTCTACTTCGACCATCATCTATTATTTTGCTCCCCAAATAGCAAAACTCCTTTACTACTTTAAGTGTCTCATTTTCTAATCTAATTCCCTCAGCATCACCCGACATAATTCGACTACATTCCATTATCCTCGTTTTGGTTTTGTTGATGTTCATCTTATACCCTCCTTTCAAGACACTGTCCATTCCGTTCAACTGCTCTTCCAAGTTCTTTGCTGTCTATGACAGAATTACAATGTCATCGGTGAACCTCAAAGTTTTTATTTCTTCTCCACGGATTTTAATACCTACTCCGAACTTTTCTTTTGATTCCTTTATTGCTTGCTCAATATACAGATTGAATAACATCTGGGATAGAATACAACCCTGTCGCACTCCCTTCCCAACCACTGCCTCCCTTTCATACCCCCTCGACTCTTATAACTGCCATCTGCTTTCTGTACAAATTGTAAATAGTCTTTCGCTTTCTATATTTTACCCCTTCCACCTTCAGAATTTGAAAGAGACTATTCCAACCAACATTGTCAAAAGCTTTCTCTAAGTCTACAAATGCTAGGAACGTAGTTTTGCCTTTCCTTAATCTTTCTTTAACCATAACAGACCAGACGAAGGTGTGTAGCCATTCCCTGACTTAACATGTGTCCCACACTTCCACGGGTTTTTGACCACCCCCTTGATGTTCAACGATTCAGATATAAACTGACGTGACAAAAGGCATTGGGTACCGCCCAATGTGGTGTCGGACCTCCTTTTGCCCGACGTTGCGCAGCAACTCGACGTGTTATGGACTCAACTTCTTTGAAAGTCCCCTGCAGAAAGAATGAGCCATGCTACTTCTATATCCGTAATTGTGAAAGTGTTGTCGGTGCCGGATTTTGTGCACGAACTGATCTCCCGCCTACGTCCCATAAAATTCGATGGGATTCATGTAAGACGATCTGAGTGGCCAAACCAATCATTTGAATTGTCCACGTTGTTCTTCGAATCAATCACGAACAATTGTGGCACCGTGACATGGCGCACTGTCATCCACAGAAATTCCGTCGTTGTTTGGGAACATGACGTCTATGAATGGCTGCAATTGGTCTCCAAGTAGCCGAATATTCAGAGGATCAAGTCCGTTGTATGTAGATACAGCCCAAAGCATTATGGAGCCAACACCAGCTTGCACAGTGTATTGTCGACAACTTGGGTCCATGGCTTCTTGGGGTCTGCGCCACACTCGAACCTCCCCCCCACCCCTTCCCTCAAAAATCAGTTTTTTACCAACTGAAATCGGAGCTCTTCTCACCAATCTAACCGATATGTTCACGACACCAGGATAGGCGCTGCAGGCGATGTCGTGCTGTCAGCAAACGCAGTTGCGTCGGTCGTCTTCTGCCATAGCCCATTAACGTCAAAAATGTGCACTGTTCTAACGTGTACGTTCATCATAGCCCCATAATGATTCCCGTAGCTGTTTCACGCCTTGTTTCATTTCTGTTAGCACTGACAATTCTAAGCAAACACCGCTGCTCTAAACACCGTTGCTCTCGGTCGTTAAGTGAAGCCTGTCGGCCGCTGCGTTGTCCGCAGTGAGAGGTAATCCCTGAAATTTGGTATTCTGGGCACACTCTAGACAATGAAGTGTCCCATGTCTCCAGCTACAGCTACCATTCCGCATTCTAAGTCTGTTAATTCACGACAGAAACTTTTTCCCATTAATCACCTGAGTACAAATGACAGCTTCGCGAATGGACTGCCAATTTATTCTTTGTGTACGCGACAGTACCGCCATATGAGTATGTGCTATAACTATCCCATGATTTTTGTTACCTCAGAGTACTCATAGTCATGTCTGAACATTGATCCGTTCGTATAATTCATACTTACGCCTTTTCAAAGCAGGTGTGCTTTGTGAGTTCCGATCACGTCAATAAACTTCGAAGACCATGGCACAAAGAAAGTCTTTGGGGCTGGTTATCGCGAAAGTATAATTATTGAAAGTTGATGAAGGCGTGTAACTGATCCGCCCCTTCATTTTCAACGGCTAATAACTGGTGGATTGAACTAACATGTAACCCATTTTTTTTTACTATAATAGCCTACACATCAATGACGTGGCAAATCGACAACTACCGTTGGTGACGCTGAGAAGTGCATAAATCGTGTTTAAAATACGATGATTAAAGATACTTAAAGGCTGCCATTTGCATACACTGGATTATACGAGGATCCGTCTTTGTTGAATGGTGACAAAGTCAAATGTGAAACTGAATATTTTAGCAAAATTGGCCCAGTTTTAAAATGTCGGTTTTGTGCATCAAGTTGTGAATGCGAATGACAAATGGATCCACCTCGTTACACTAGAAACGAAAGAGCAATGAAAGAAGTGGATAGAAGCTTGCTGTCATGTACCGACGAATGAATAATCGACTTCACCTGCAGGTAAATTTACGACCTTTGTTTTCTGGGGAATAAAACGAATTCTACTTCCTGATTACTTTGTAAATAAGGGGATGCTAGGTAAATCATCGGGACCAACACCGTTAAAAGTTCTCTAAACCAAGTATGATTGCAGAAGAAATCATCTTTCATCATGACAAGATAAGGTGCTTTGGAAATTGTCATACTGAGGAAACTGATGTTCAAAAAATCCACTCTATGTATTAGATTTAGCGCTCCTCTAGCATGTACCTATATACATAAAGAAAAGTGTGTCGCTGATAAAACCTTTGACTCAATGAAATCATTATAGCAGACGGACATTTTTTTTTAGACTTCTGAAAATCGCATATTAAAGGCTGAATTTACTATCTGAAACAATGCTGGACAAAATGCATCCACGAAACAGAGGATGAAGATGCAAAATTAAGTGCATTTGTGATTCAAAGACTGAGTGTCAATACCAGGCTGGGAACATTTCATCTTTATCTCGAACAGACACGGAAAATGTACAGATTGCTGTAAGATGAAAATGCAGAGATCATTTCGATAATTTGTTAGACAATGATACACAACAACGTATAGCGATCTGTATCTCTAAATCCCGTTTTCAGAAATGATTCAAATGGCTCTGAGTACTCTGGGACTTAACTTCTGAGGTCATCAGTCCGCTAGAATTTAGAACTACTTAAACCTAACTAACCTAACGACATCACACCATGCCCGAGGCAGGATTCGAATCTGCGACCGTAGCGGTCGCGCGGTTCCAGACTGTAGCGCCTAGAACCGCTCGACCACCGAAATCCCGTTTTCCGTTGGAGTCTAAAATTAATCGCTTAGGATAGGATACAGTGAGGATTTAATGAATTATGAAAAATGTACACCTGTCGGAAGATAACTAATTCTGTCTTAATAAGCCTGGGAACTGATAGAATGCTGCCTGGAAAAAGTGAATGACCCAGAAGACACGGTCGAATGTCCCTGTAACTTCGTACATATACACGCCATGGCAGATGTGTAAATGATTACAGTTGCAAGTCTCTGTAATAGATAGAACGGCCACCACAAGCCGTGCGCATTTAGTGTTGTAGGCGGGGTAGGTTACATAACGGGCGTAAACACCGTCAGATCTTGAGTGATCACTGTGAAGGATGGAGCTGCCGCATACTTGTAAGAGACAGCGTTACCAGCATTTGGCAGAGTTTGAAAGGGACGTCACTGTAAATCTCTAATTGGTTTGCTGATCGAATCGTGCAATATCCAGATTTGTAGGGCAGTCCGATGTGACAGTAGCCCCATGTTGCAGTGTACGGTAACGTGAGGGGACGCCTACTCGTCGTTAAACTCCCGGTCGTCCACGTCCGAGCACAACGATGGTGACCACCATAATGTTGAACAAGGGCATCGTAACCATATAACATCTGCACCTGTCGTCAGAGAACAAGTAATGGACTCGGTGCAAAACTGTTTCATCCAGCACCATTGGTCAGATGCTAGCAGCAACCAGCATCTGGGCTGGAATATTGTTGTTCCATGCGTAGACTGACGTCAACACCGGAACACAAACGGTTGCGTTTGGATTGCTGATGAATGGCGTCTCACTGAGTTCAGTGATGAATCGTGGTTGTGCATTGCCCTGGATGACCGTCGTGACTATCGTCGTCGGCTATGGTGGGGAACGGCGGGGAGTTCCATTCTTTCATTGTTTTGGTGAGGCACAGTGGTGTTTGTTCTAGCGTTGGGGTTGGGAGCCATCGGCTATGACTTATACTCACGGCTGACAGGTAATGAGGGAACATTCTTCGTCTTTGTGTGTTACCTATCATGCGACTGATTGTGGTGCCATTTTTCAACAGGACAACGCTCGTCCACATATGATACGTGTCTGTATGAACTGTTTGATGTTGAAATACTCCTGTGATCAGCAGGATTACCAGATCTCTCCCCGCGGTAAATGTATGAGACCCGTTTGGACGGGTTACAGTTGTGGGCCAGATTGCTTCGGGAGGGGATACATGGGGCTATGACACCCTTTCCAATCGAATGAGGGCATACATTCAGGCCACACGGGGTGCAACGTCATACTAATGAGTGGGTTCATACTGCGAAATTCTGTGTAAATTTGACTCGATTTTGTATTCACTGAAGTATTGTCACATACACTCTCAAACCGTTAAGTTTCATTTCGTTTCCTCCTCCCCAACCAGGAACTAATTTTTTTCAGTCGGTCGGTGTTCTAATGTAACGTATTTTTCTGGATTACCGTGGAATCTCACGGAAATCCCACAGGAATTTTTTAACAGTTTTCCGCTGACGAGCTTCAGGGCTCAGATCCTGACCTTGTATGATAACACAACATACTGAGTCAATCGGATTGTATAACAATCGACGTACAGGAGAGATTTTACGATACAGCCCGAACTAATGGAGAATGCGATGGCAACTAGTAATTGTAGACATGTTTGCATGACGACTTACAATACAAATGACATCTGACGACGTGAAAAGTCTCACATCACTTTTGATTCGAATTTAATTTAGCACCCTCATGCACATCTAAGGCAGTCCATTTATTTCGTTCCATTACAAACAAAAAATAATAGTGGATGTCATAATCCTCTATTTTTGGCGATTGTATTCGGTTCTTAAATGCTATGGCTGGAACAACATGTCTAAAATCGTTAACAGTGGCAAAATCGTAACCAATTATAATACCGTAATCGTCGAGTGAATCTGCAGTCTTAACTTCATTTCACTGATTAAAACGGAAGCTGATAATAATTGTGGCTTTCCACAATCAATGTGAAATGTATAAATAATAGAGACTTATCAACGTTGTAATTCTTTATATCCTAAAACTGAAACTGACTTCTTATTTTACGTTTTATCTGGGCACTTACGAAAGTATCGCAGCAAACTAGAGATTAATTGCTTCTGTATATTTAAGTTAGCGACATACCTTACAAAGTAAACATTGCGAAAAATTCTACTTTGTCGATATCGTGCACGTAAAAAAAAAAGTCCTGAGAACAAAATGAATTTTTAAATGGATCAAATAGTGCCACTATGAAGCTCATTGTCACAGTTTCAGAACCGTTCTAGTGTTGACAATTTACCTGAAGTTTTAGGGTGTGTTTAGTGCCAGCAAGAGGCACATAACATTCTGACCACACGACATGTAAACCAATATTTCTTAGTTAACTGCTACACATTTTTGTCTGACAGTCACGTCCTTTCAGCATGCGTCCAAGAAGGGATGCTGTGAACTCCATAACAAAAAGTGCGTAAGAAAGCAAAATCGAGGAATAGGAGCTTGCCACTTAATCAAGCGATGTTAGCAGGTGAAAATGCATTCTTATTTAGTCTGAGGCTTAATAATATCGATATTGTCATCTGAAAGTTGTAAGTGGTAGGGACTGAAAAAGCAAATAAAAAGAGAGAGAGAGAGAAGACAGCAGAGAGACAGAAAATACGGTCGAGAAAATGTTAATGGAATGAACGTCAGGTTTGGAAACGTCGTCCTTGGACGCAAATGAATAGACTCGACAAACCCAAAGAGCTCGCAAATGATGGACAGATAGCCGTCGGAGCTACTCGCCAGATAATTAATACCGTTTGTTTCTTGCTCAAACGAAGCAGCAAGCAGGAAAAGATAATGACAAGGACATTAAAACAGAAAAGAAGAAATGAGGCGGAAAATGAAACAAAACGTGGGTCCGCAGAGACGTTATTGAACAAGAGATAGCAGACCTGTTCTTCGCAGTAAATGTCTAAGTCAAAAGTAGAAGCGGGGCATTGTTCTAAGGAGCTACAGTGCTTGTTGGCGGTTCCAGTATTCGGGGAAGGGAGACAATTCCCTTACACAGTCTCCTTAAGATCTTCCTGGATACAATGTCATGGGAAGAAGTATATAGCAACAAAAATGCTATCACTCGAAGCGCAACATTCTGTGACTCTACTAGTGTGATATAAGCTTTAATGAAGCTATTATCACAATAAGCTACAAAATTACATTTGAGACTGTTTTATTTCCTCTTTATGTAAATTCTCGCTTAATTTTGTATTTTACATTCACGTTCGCAAATGACAAGTGAAATACATGTACACAATATTTTTCTCTCTTTTTCTATGCTTTGAGTTTGATATAAAGAAAAATACAAGTGAGTAAATGAAAACTGTCAACTTAACCTGCAGATACCAGGTGTCAGCTTTATCTGTTAACGTAATGAGGCGTTTTATGTCACACGTGTGCAAACGGAAAGATAACGGAAAGCTGTCCGCAGCTCGTGGTCGTGCGGTAGCGTTCTCGCTTCCCTCGCCCGGGTTCCCGGGTTCGATCCCCAGCGGGGTCAGGGATTTTCTCTGTCTCGTGATTACTGGGTGTTGTGTGATGTGCTTAGGTTAGTTACGTTTAAGTAGTTCTAAGTTCTAGGGGACTGATGACCATAGACGTTCAGTCCCATAGTACTCAGAGCCATTTGAACCATTAAAAAAAAACCAGGAAGCTGACAACATTCCTTTTGCATCTATACTAGTTTTTGAAATGTAGGTTGTGGTGACACACTGACCTGAGGCGTAGCACCAGGTCTAGCTTCGATTGGAAGGAGACAGTTTGGTTAGTTGGCGAAACCGTATAGAACGCTTCATTTAATCCTATGTCACACGACGCTGTAGGCTGCGATATCCCTAGGGATTCAGCCGAACCGTATGAATTAAAAATTCTTCCTTAATTACGACGATTCAATCCCGCGTCCTGCCATTCTGATTTAGGTTTTCCGTGATTTCCCTAAATCACTCCAGGCAAATGCCGATATGGTTCCTTTGAAAAGACACGGCCGACTTCCTTCCCTAATCCGTTGAGACCGATGACCACGCTGTCTGGTCTCCTTCCCCAAAACAACCAACCAACCTTAATTACGTCCAACAGATACCTTTCGTTTTTGTGGTGTTAGAGATGGGCCTTAAATTTAACTGTTCAATGTAACTGACTGTAATGAGAGCACATGGAGTTTACTGACCGGGTTTTACTGGTGACTATGAGAAAAGAGAGGGAGAGAGTGAATTGGTTCCTATCGATTAACGTAAAATGCGTCACAGAATCTAATGACGGCATTCGCGGTCTGATCAGAATCATCAGTACCACAGGCCCTCACTGCGTGGAACACTAGGCTTCGAATAAAACGCAGGACTTCGGCTGAAAGTCTGGTGATCATTTATTTAACCATATAATGTATAATTTCCTAGTCAACACAAAATTTTAAAATCCATGCTGAAATCTATTCGCACACGTCAGTTCAGTTAGCACACACAGTAGGAAGCTGCTACATATCTCGACCTTGTTCATTATCTTTCTGCAGACTTTTCATAGGTCGCCTTACGAGAACATTAAGTCACCTGAATTCGAACTTTACAAGTTGAACTAGCGGAAAAATTTTATCCTATACGAATCACTTGAGTTAGCAATGAGTCCAGCATCACCATTTCCCTGGAAAACATACATGTTTTTCTCTGCAGACGATAGCTGACCATTTAAAACAAATTTAGCTGTAATAGGAGATAATCAAAATTCTACACTAATCTTTGGGGTGCCACATCCATATTTATTTATCACGAATAAGTTATTTTTTGACAAACAGAATTACAACCGTGACTACATTGAAGATTTTAGAAAAACTACACTCACTGCCTGCAATGCGATTCACAATTGCTATTCAGTTTGGAATCAATTAAATAATTTTTAATCATAGAAAACAGCATGGAACTCTGTCACGAGAAAGACGTTGAGTAAGTCCTGGACACTAGCTGAATTGGTCCAGAGTGTAAAACTCTTGTAGGTAATCACTCATCTTGGACCCACAAACCAGTTTCAGGATGCAAATCTTTTAGTCACTGGTTTAACCATTTTCGCATAATTGCTTGTTTTTCGTGTACATTCATACTAGTTCTCTTCAAACTCTCGCTGCCGTCTTGGCTTTGTTATTAACAGTAAACAGATTTTCTTTATTACAAGGCTTCACTTCTACCTGAAAGGGCAGGCTCCCATGAAAAACAAGTGAATGTAGGACAATGCGAATCTGTAGAAACATTTGTAAGAACATGCGAAAGAGAAGTAACGAACAGACCGTCGAAAGAAACACATTTTAATTTCCACATGAGAAGGTAATAATTTTTAACTACGTACCATGTTTACGTTTCCAATTATAAACAGTGTTATGTGTGACGATCATCTGCATCGACGAGCACTTGGAACCGCGCTGCAGATACAATTTCACTGTTTCTCGCAGCTCTTTTCAAACGTCGGACCACTGAATGTTCAACTGTCGTGACATAGCTTGCAGTATTCTCAGACATGACGACAATAACTTCTTAAACAATTTGTGGGAGATTGGTAGTCGGCCTCTCCTAGGAGCAACCCACACATCGCCAGTTACCACGAACTTCCGAATCTTGTTCTCCGGTCTGGGGCGGGAAGACCTCTCCGTATGCGTCGATATTGTGAAGAGCAGCAGCATTATTTCCGTTACTTTGATAAAAATTCTTAACAAGTAAAGCCGTGTTCAAGTTGTCCAGACCCATGTTGACTGTCTGCTGTATTGCAATGCTTGTGCTAAACCATACGTCGCCGTACAGGTACCGGCGGCTTAGCGGCAAGTTATGACGCTAACACTACTAACATTGCAAATCCTGCAGCGCAAACTCTGAACATCATTTCTATAGAGTTTGGTGCTCATACGATAAATCGTTTTTCGTCTACAATGGCGAAAGTTTAATTGTAACCAACTTGTATTTCGCCACCGGTGCAGAGAACGTACGCGATAAATCGTTTTTCGTCTACAATGGCGAAAGTTTAATTGTAACCAACCTGTATTTCGCCACTGGTGCAGAGATCGTTCGCTTCGGTGCGAAGAGACGCCACCTTGCGCATTGTGTGCTTGTACTGCAACTTTATAATCCTATTCAGCGTCCGCCAAACGGCGTACGAGATCTCGCAGCCGGTAGTAAGCACTTGTTTTAGGAGGAACTCCAAACATTCTAGTTATGTACCCCATTTCTCCATCCGGAACTTCTGATAGGACGTCATTATTTCCTCTTCACGTCCCATGCAACATCTCCACGGCCACGTGAGGTGTAATGGCAATCAGAGGGTAGAGGTTTTGCATTTTACCATCATGAGTCATAAAAATAGTAAATTAGAGCCATGGTAATTGGATAATTTATCGTCAGCGACGTTTTCCAATCCACAACAAAATTATGGTTTAAAGAAAAGTAACCGCGCTGGTGCTCAATAATAGGTGATAATTATGAACCACGTTCAGACTGATTTTCATACGTAACCCTGCTTTTCTCCCTCCCCCCCCCCCCCTCTCTCTCTCTCTCTCTCTCTCTCTCTCTCTCTCTCTCTCTCTCCTTCCCTCCCTCCCTCGATCAGGACAGCAGTGCATCGGTCAGGCGTCAGACACACAAATGCTGCACCTCTCCTCTGAGGCTAATGGAACTGCCACGACTATTAAGAGTACTTACCTCATTCATGAGAATTCAACACATTACCGTAAAAGTCGTCCCAGAATGAATTAATGTCTGAAATAAATGTGGAAAAACAGTCAGCTTGAGTGTAAAGTCTGCTCTATCAGAAAAGTTTAGCAAGTGCATGACAATCACATTGTTGATCCAAACTTATACAAGTATCGATTACCGGAACTGTAGTGACCTGTATTTGGATAAATGGCTTTTGGATGGCCATAATGCTGTTGATATTCGGGCAGATATGACTTCACGGCTGCGTGCAATGTCTCCGTATTACCGGCTCCTACGTTGAGTAAGAAATCAAAAACGTTAGCCAGTCACGTACGGTTGCTACACTGGGTATATCCAGAGATATTAATAAAAACAAGTATTATAAGCACGTGTTTATTCATGAAGACATTGAATAACAGTGTGATCTATTTTTTTAGACACCACACTCACCATCTGTTTATAAAATGTAGATATAGCCTTCTCTATCATCTCACTAAATGGGTTCTGCCTACTAGTTCAGTAAAATACTAATTTACTATTTACTCAAAGAGGACCCTCGCTCCACCCAATATATTTTGCCATCGATTGAACCGCGATAAGTGACGTGCTATGCAGAAAACCAAATTTCACTTTGACCCACAAAAAGAACGTCGAAAGTGGGGGAATGGAATATTCGGCTCCCTCATATAGCCCTGGAGCGCAATATGCAATATTTTAGTTATAATTGGGTCCATAGCTGAAACAATTAATAGGTCATACATTGCTTAGAGCTGATGGAGAAACAGACGTAGTCATGTTGTTCATTTTGAAGTCTGGTCGCCCAACAGTATTTTAAAAATGTGCTCCCCCGTTTTGACTGTAACTCAGTCGATACAGTCTGACAGGTTATAAATACACAAGATGATGATGATGAAGTCCCATACTCCTTGACAGAGCGTAGGGGACGATGCGGGAGACCCGCACCGCCGTACTAGGCAAGTTCCTAGCGGAAGTGGTTTGCTTTTACCTTCCTCCGACCGTAATAGGGATGAATGATGATGAAGACTACATAACAAACCCAGTCATCTCGAGGCAGGCGAAAATCCCTTACCCCGCGGGGAATCGAACCTGGGACCCAGTACTCGTGAAGCGATAACGCTACCGCGGGACCTCGAGCTGCGGACAACATACCCTTGTAAATGGCTAAATAGCTGAAACAGTGCAACAACGAAACCTAAATACAAAAGCCAATTCTAATCCAAGTTATGTAAGTCAATGCGACAGATTGTCATCCAGAAAATTTTTCAGTAGTTAGCCTTTGCTGGGCTGTTAGTAAATGTCAATAAGATATGGAAACAGACAAATGCTAGATCCACAAATTCATTTGCTGTAGGTATTATGACCTTCAGAAAGCACGGACATGAAACGTATTACCCTGAGCCCCAACATCATCGTTACTGTGAGCCCTTCAAACTGTGTTTTAAAAGCAAAAGGAGGGATCATTGAAGTAAAAAATCTCGTCGACGACGAGTTGATTAGAGAGAGAGCACAGGATGCCGTAGGAAATCGTGATACTATCTTTATAAGAGAGAGAGAACATGATATCATGGGTCATCCTGCCCTAGTCAGAAACGCAGAAACGTGAAGTATGGAACGATAGAGCATTTTTAACAATCACAACAAAATCAAGATACTTCTCATCTCAAAGTACTTACTTCCTTCATTGTTGTGAGTGTAAACATCTAGGAAGATGTAGCTTTCCTCCTTGTATCTGGCTTGTAATTATTTACAAGGTGTTTCTAACAATTTTGGTGAATGACCCGATATCAAGATGAAAGCAACGTCGATTATTTGAAGATGAGACAGTTTCGATGTTAAGGATAGTGTCATAATGGAATGGAGCAACAGTTTTATTACAAATCGTGAAAATCTGTTGCGGAGTTGTGTGCAATGTTCACATACAAGACATATAACAGACAATTTTCACCAAAAATCGTTGACAGTTGACGGAATTTATATTAAAGGGACTGAAGGTTAACATGAACGATGATAGTGCCATGGTACACACAGATTTAGAGATGTGTGATTTGGTTGCCCACATCGAGGAGCGAAAGATACTGTATTACGAATAGAAACGGCTGAAGATTTCATTACCATATGATAGATGAGATTCAACTTACCAGTAAAAAGTCATCACGGATGGTAAGCAACCTTGATCTGTGCAGTGAAGACATTTGATAAGAATCATGAAACAACTGGCAACAATATTCGATCGATACCAAAAGAATCATCCGCTGACAGTTTCCATTGTCCCTAAAAAAGTTGCCAGACGTCGATTGTGACTAATGGAGAGTAATCTAAAGGTAACTGAAGGAGATGTGCATTTATCTTCCGTGTTATTTGTTTTACTCTACCATTCACCGAATGTTTTTAAACCACCTTGTGTTATACCCAGCTAACGTTGTAACAGTTTGAGACATCACGTTAGGATTCACTTCATGCTCTTTCAGATGAAAACCATGAACTAGCTGCACGTGATTTACTGACGTAAAGGCGCTGTCGCATTGTACTCAGGTTATATTAATGTATAGCAATACCTTCGAAGATGTAGGGTCTTAATAACAGATTTTTATAAAAAGGTAAACCTGTCATCGAAGTATGCACTGGTTTGAGAATCACAGTCCTGTACTAAGCAGTATCCAATGTCGGACGCCGTTACCTTCGTCCGACATTCTAACCGACTTGCTCTTACAGGGTACCTACAGTAGAACGTTAACTCAAAACCACCGTCTGACTGGGTATTTTTGTCATTTGAAAACATTTACAAGAATTTTTTGGAAATTTGTGGTAAGGTCTTATGGGACTAAACGGCTGAGGTCATCGGTCCTTAAGTCTACACACTACTTAATCTAACTTACGCTATGGACAACACACACACACACACACACACACACACACACACACACACATGCCCGAGGGAGGACTCGAACGTCCGTCGGGGGAACCGCACGGACCGTAACAAGGCGCCTAAGACCACGCGGCTACCCCACGCGGCTACAGGAATTTAAAAAAGTGGTAACTGACCATCAGGAACCGAAACCGAGCAATAATAGGTAATACTATTTCGTACATCAGAATTTGCAGAGGTCGTCATCACTAGGATTAGTACATGAAGATCTCACAAGGAACGTAAGACGTGGCATATGGATGTGGCGAATGGAATTTAGCGACATTCGTGTTCTTCGGTGAAAAATTGGTAGTAAAAAACGTAGTGGAATTAACGACAATGGAATCCGTCCACGTGTTAACCATAGTCCCACTTGGGTCAGAGTGATATCTGCAAATATCTATCTAAAGGCAGCGGATCTGCATTGCAATTTATATCCCTCCTTTTGTAAGTGTTCAAAATTTATCTCGAGGTCTCTATAGAAACGAAACAGACTTCGAGACAGTCACTTGAGCATTAGATCTCCTAAGCCTCAGAAATCACTCAAATTTGAAATGTTCAAACGTTCAAATGCGTGTGAATTCCTAAGGGACCAAACTGCCGTGGCCATCGTTCGCTAGACTTTCACAATACTTACATTAACTTACATTAAGAACAATGCACACACTCCCGCCCGAGGGAGGACTCGAACCTCCGGCGGGAGAGGCCTAAAATTTGACGCAGCTGCTTTAATATTTGGATAGCTTCTAATCAGAATGCTAGGCGATAAATACAGACTTCTACAACGAAACGATTGTTTTTCTAACTAAACAGTATCAATGAAACGAGGCAGATATTTTAATAAGTTTCGTGAGAGAGAGATTACGATTCTCCGACAAATCCAGCTGGCAAATTTTTCGAGTCTCTGTGCTGAACAGTGGCATTAAAGAGAAAGATTAGGGCGCGTGCCGTGGCATATGGAAGGTGGCTTCTACCCTCGACACATTCTCGCACGGAACAGCAAATGCGCAGAACAAACCATGTTTCTCACAGTATGGGAGTATCGGGTCTCGCTTTTACTGCTCCGAGAAGATGAAAATTCCTCGAGCTAGAACACAGATACCGTTCACATCAATGAAAATTAATTTGTGTTATGTATATTTTCTTACTATTGAATTAAGGCTATCTTGAAATGACTGCGATGGATTTTTTTTTAGAATCTCAAGGCAGTAAAAGTAACGGGTATCTGTCGAAGTCCACCACAGCCCGTTACAAATTCCCAGTCTGATTAATTTAGGGCGTCATTAGATTTAATGTTCGTAATTGTTTCCGTAAATAGACCTACCCCGGGATAACAAATCGATATTTACTATGTATTTTTCACGTTTTAAAAATGTTCAGTTTTGATTTGGATTTCAACCATTTCTCTGTTCTTAATATTATTTACTGGTAACATGTTTTCTTATAAATGCTTGCAGTTTCATCTAAGCTAACCTTAAATGAATTGATATCGTGATTCCCCATTAATAAGTTATGTAGTGGCGCAGGCATGTGCTACACCTCGTTTCCATAATAGGTGTATTTGACGTAGTCAGCTAGTGAGCATGTCGCCACCATGCCCATTTCGGTACAATGGCACAACCACTTGCGTTCGATGATCAACGGTATTGCCGAAAGCCGGGCCGCTTCGGCAGCATTGCTGCAAGTGAAGTACGTGACACGTAGAGCGTCAATTGATTAAAAAGCTGACGTTGATGCGTGTACATACTGTCCAACCAGTCGGCAAATGTCACCCAATCTGTTTTAGGGCGGCGTGCCACACTGATGCCATCGTCACTCACCCTAATTCATTGGACCAGTTACACTATGTCATCGAAAGTATCTGGATAGCCCCAAAAACATATACATTTCATATTAGGTTTATTGTCCTGCCTCCTACTGCCACGTACTCCATATCAGCGACCTCAGTAAGTCATTAGACATCGTCAGAAAGCAGAATGGGGCGCTGCGCGAAACTCACGGACTTCGAACGTGGACCGGTGATTGGGTGTCACTTGCGTCATACGTCTGTGTGAGAGATTTACACACTCCTAAACATCCCCATGTGCAGTGTTTTCGATGTGATAGAGAAGCGGAAACGTGAAGGGACACGTATAGCAGAAAAGCGTGCAGGTCCACCTAGTCTGGTGACTGACAGTGACAGCCGACAGTTGAACAGAGTCACAGTGTGTAATAGGTAGACATCTATCCAGACCATCACACAGGAATTCCAAACTGCCTCAGGATCCACTGCAAGTACTATGACAGTTAGACGGGAGGTGAGAAAACATTGATTTGAGGGAGGAGCCACACATCACGCCGGTAAATGCCAAACGACGCCTCGCTTGGTGTAAGGAGCGTAAACATTGGACGATTGAACAGTGGAAAAAGGTTGTGAGGAGTGACGAATCACTGTACACAATGTGAAGATCCGATGGCAGGGTGTGCGTATCACTGTCACAGTACAGGCCTACTTGATTTTTGAAGCGGCTGCTCGCTTCCCACTATCGAAGAGCAATTCGGGGATGGCGATTGCATCTTTCAACACGATCGAGAAACGTTCATATTCGTGTAAATTCCTAAGGGACCAAGCTGCTTAGGTCATCGGTACCTAGACTTACACACTACTTAAACTAACTTAAACCAATGCTAAGAACAACACACACACCTCTGCCCGAGGGAGGACTCTAAACTCTGGCGGGAGGGGCAGTGCAGTCCGTGACGTGACGCCTCTAGCCACGCGGCCACCCCGCGTGGCTCAACACGATCGAGAACATGTTCAAAACGCATGGCCTGTGTCAGAGTGGTTATACTACAATAACATCCCCGTAATGGACTGGCCTGAACAGAGTCCTGACCTGGATCCTATAGACCACCTTTGGTATGTTTTGGAACGGCCTCACACACCGACACCTGTAGCTCACTTTAGTGCAGCACTCAGTGAAGAATGGGCTACCATTCCCCAGGAAACCTTCCAGCACCTGACTGGACGAATGCCTGCGAGAGTGGAAGGTGGGCCAACACCGTATTTAATTCCAGCATAGGCGGTGGAGGACGCCACGAACTTGTAAGTCATTTTCAGCCAATTTTCCGGATACTTTCGACCACATAATCTCCGTTCGCTATTCCACAGGACCGTTTACTTGGGGGTCCAGCCGCAGCACTGATGGGGTGAGGATCAAACTGAAGTTCTCTGAGACGACAATTCACTGGGTGGGGCGTCCGTCAATACCAGACACTGCCAGCTAGGCATGAGGATGGTGTACGTAACCGTATGTTAGCATTCATGATGCAGGCTACTGTAGACCACAGCCCACCTTTTAGTGTCAACATGTGACACAGCTCTCCCGCCGCCGCCCACGAATGCTGACCACACACTGGGCAGCATGTCGTGTAGCGACCACAGTTGAATTCATGATGTCGCATCGTCTTCCAAGGATCAGGGGTTCGACGGTCACCCCAAGCCTGCCGGACGTTGCAATAGACTTGTGCAGTAAACTGTCTTAAGTAAGTAAAGGAATCAACTGTCTCGAAGCTCTACGTGGCTGTAAACACCCACGCCTTCCCACTAGAGAAGCCGTATATATTTAGCCCACTTATTACATGGCAGACTGCCAACAATACAAGTCTTCCGAAGTAAGAGTGATTTCAGGTGTGCCGCAGGGGAGTGTCATAGGACCGTTGCTATTCACAATATACATAAATGACCTGGTGGATGACATCGGAAGTTCACTGAGGCTTTTTGCAGATGATGCTGTGGTGTATCGAGAGGTTGCAACAATGGAAAATTGTACTGAAATGCAGGAGGATCTGCAGCGAATTGACGCATGGTGCACGGAATGGCAATTGAATCTCAATGTAGCGAAATGTAATGTGATGCGAATACATAGAAAGATAGGTCCCTTATCATTTAGCTACAAAATAGCAGGTCAGCAACTGGAAGCAGTTAATTCCATAAATTATCTGGGAGTACGCATTAGGAGTGATTTAAAATGGAATGATCATATAAAGTTGATGGTCGGTAAAGCAGATGCCAGACTGAGATTCATTGGAAGAATCCTAAGGAAATGCAATCCGACAACAAAGGAAGTAGGTTACAGTACGCTTGTTCGCCCAATGCTTGAATACTGCTCAGCAGTGTGGGATCCGCACCAGGTGGGGTTGATAGAGGAGATAGAGAAGATCCAACGGAGAGCAGCGCGCTTCGTTACAGGATCATTTAGTAATTGCGAAAGCGTTACGGAGATGATAGATAAACTCCAGTGGAAGACTCTGCAGGAGAGACGCTCAGTAGCTCGGTACGGGCTTTTGTTGAAGTTTCGAGAACATACCTTCACCGAAGAGTCAAGCAGTATATTGCTCCCTCCTACGTATATCTCGCGAAGAGACCATGAGGATAAAATCAGAGAGATTAGAGCCCACGCAGAAGCATACCGACAGTCCTTCTTTCCACGTACAATACGAGACTGGAATAGAAGGGAGAACCGATAGAGGTACTCAGGGTACCCTCCGCCACACACCGTCAGGTGGCTTGCGGAGTACGGATGTAGATGTAGATGTAGATGTAGATGACCAAGGTGATTTTTTTATTTACTTCGTGCCATGTCCAACATGAATACCAAAAAAAAGGTTCAAATGGCTCTAGGCACTATGGGACTCAACTGCTGTAGTCATCAGTCCCCTAAAACTTAGAACTACTTGAACTTAACTAACCTAAGGACATCACACACATCCATGCCCGAGGCAGGATTCGAACCTGCGACCGTAGCAGTCGCACGGTTCCGGACTGCGCGCCTAGAACCGCGAGACCACCGCGGCCGGCAACATTAATACAGTGGTTCCAATAGCAGTTTTTTGTGGCTTATATACTCTTGTGTAACGTTGATGTCATCCGTAATAGTATGTCGCAATGTTGCATGTCTGACCAATTGACTAATTCATAATTTACCACACGTCTGACAAGAATCATCTTTTACCGCGGGAATCACGGTCTACAGCTGTGCCAAAGGACGGGACAGGTATTTAATTTGGTTCTTCTAGAATAGCCTTCACATCTACATAATCTAAATCATACTCCGCAAACAACTTAATAGTGTGTGGCGGAGGGTACTTTCGGCACCACTATCTGATTCCTGCAGCCCTGTTTCACTCGCGAATAGTGCAGGGAAGAATGACTGTCGGTAAGCCTCTGTATTTGCTGTAATTTCTCAAATTTTCTCCTCGTGGTCAATACGCGAGATGCATGTGAGTGGAAATGATATGTTGTCCGACTCCTGAAAACCGCTGTCCCGAAACTTTAAAAGTAAATCTCTCCGTGCTGCACAACGCCTGTCTTGTAACGTCTGACAGTGGAGTTTGTTTAGCACCCCCGTAACGCTCTCTCGGCAGTTTAACTATGCCGTGACGAATCATTTATCAATTCTCTGCAGATCTTCTGGCGTTGCTACTTTGGTATAGACAACTGCATCATCTGCGAATATCCTTAAAGAGCATCCGACGCTTTCTACTAGATGATTTATATATATACTGTAAACAGCAACCGTCTTATCACCCTTCCCTGTGGTACTTCTGATATTACCTTTGTATCTGTTGGTATTGTTCCGTTAAGAGCGACGTGTTGCGTGGTATCTGCAAGAATCCTATCGCAAGTCTGCTCCGATGCTCCGTAAGCTCGCATTTGTTTCATTAGACGGCAACGCGAGACGGAGTCAATTGCCTTACTGAAATCAAGGAACACTACATGAACCTCAGCCCCGTTGTCCACTGCGCTGTGGATCTCATCGAGGTACAGAGGGAGCTGTGTTTCATAGGACCTATGTTTGCGATATCCATGTTGATTTTTATAGAGGAGATGTTCATTTTCCAATAACGTTATAATTCTACAACAGATTGACGTCAACGATATAGGTCTACAATTGTGTTGATCTGTTTTACAGCCTTCTGATGTTGAAACACTAGGTGAGAATTCATCCTGGTCATATTCTTAATATCATGGTGGATTTACTTCCCTGAATATTTATGCCGAATATGCACAGGATGTTGGTGACTAAATCGTGCTGGCAAGCTCGCAAGAACCTATATAGTTCGCTATCAAAAAACGGCCGTCCATATTATACTGCTGTTTCGATTGCCACACACCCTGAGAACCAGTAATTTATCTTCTCTTTCCTGAACGACGACTCTTCACTTCTAGAGTGAAATAAATGTTATGGTGGAGAAAGCTCAGAGGTTCTCTATCTTATATACACTGCACAACATAATTAAATGATCACTTTTTCGAAACACCGTAATTGTTTCGCATCAAGAGTTTGAAATTGGGCTCAAAGGTATCTAAAACATTTTTATGTAACGCTGCAAAAGCGTGGCGCCCTGCGATGTCACTCTCCAGCTCAGCGACGATTTAGACCTCAATATACCAACAAATACGAAACAATGGCCAGAGCTCAGCAGCTTATATGAAGTTTAAGGAGGGCTAATGATGATACATCGGCACAAAGTTTCATCAGTTGTGCCTGACGCCACCGTAGACATGGCACACTATGGCAAGGTGTCAAGTCAAATACCCTCTTATACACATTCTACCCCTTACTTTCGCACCTTTGCGATGAAGATCAGTAACGCGACGACCAACGTTGAAATCTCGCGTTCTTTTTGTGAGTGGGCGAGGTAAACATTTCAGACACACAGCTCAGAATCGATACCAAAAGGCCAAAGCGTGCGGCATAAATAATGTCAATGAAGGCACTACTTTCCTTGGGGCGTCGATTCCCACACATTTCGCTGCAGGAAACGGCAATTCTTCGCAACCTTTGATGCTGCTGACACCCCTCGGACGCTTCAAACCTCATTTAGGACATTGGGGTCAGCACCCCAGTTAACATGATCGTACCCCTTCAGAACGCAATGCTAACGCAGGTTTTGCTCTCGTATAAAGGGGGGAGCCACTGAAGACCACTGAAAACCATTCGAAGTAAGGTGAAGGTGATCTGGACCAGCAAAGTGACCTTACGCTTTTTCAGCCACCCTCTTTTGCACCCTCCTGTGTCGTGATCAAGGAGGGGGATCTGTCTAAGATCACTCACCTGGACAGCATCCTTAGTGACATTTGCTTACCTTCGTTGAGCACTTCACCTGTACAGAGTTGAACGTTATGAGTAAGTGGGTGAATTATTCGTCCACCTAGGCCGGTTATTGACGAAAGGTGATTTCGGTGCGCAGATAGCATTAGCAGGCCCAGGGCACAGGGCGCGCCGCACCCAGTATGGCTAGCTGACCGGTTACGACGAGCGAGGTGGAGAGACGAACTGTGTCAGTGAAAAAGGGTAAATCTCAACGCCGTGAATTTGGGCAGGTGTCACTCGGATGGCCTTTGTGCAGGAGACAATGATCCGATAAATGGCGAGGTGTCAGACAAGCTGAAAGATGCTGTCTCGCGGCTCTTTGAGAGTCTACAGGGTGTTACAAAAAGGTACGGCCAAACTTTCAGGAAACATTCCTCACACACATATAAAGAACAGATGTTATGTGGACATGTGTCGGGAAACGCTTACTATCCATGTTAGAGCTCATTTTATTACTTCTCTTCATATCACATTAATCATGGAATGGAAACACACAGCAACAGAACGTACCAGAGTGACTTCAAACACTTCGTTACAGGAAATGTTCAAAATTTCCTCCGTTAGTGACGATACATGCATCCACCCTCCGTCGCATTGAATCCCTGATGTGCTGATGCAGCCCTGGAGAATGGCGTATTGTATCACAGCCGTCCACAATACGAGCACGAAGAGTCTCTACATTTAGTACCGGGGTTGCGTAGACAAGAGCTTTCAAATGCCCCCATAAATGGAAGTCAAGAGGGTTGGGGTCAGGAGAGCGTGGAGGCCACGGAATTGGTCCGCCTCTACCAATCCATCGGTCACCGAATCTGTTGTTGAGAAACGTACGAACACTTCGACTGAAATGTGCAGGAGCTCCATCGTGCATGAACCACATGTTGTGTCGTAATCGTGAAGGCACATGTTCTAGCAGCACAGGTAGAGTATCGCGTATGAAATCATGGTGGTGAATCGAGGAAGTACAGTACATACTGACGAAACTAAAATGAGCTCTAACATGGAAATTAAGCGTTTCCGGACACATGTCCACATCTTTTCTTTATTTGCGTGTGAGCAATGTTTCCTGAAAGATTGGCCGTACCTTTTTGTAACGCCCTGTATAGTAATTTACAACAAAATATTAATGCAAATCTGAATACATGAGGGATCCCAGAAGAATGAGGGAGATCCAATACCACAACAGTATCCTTAAAACTACAGAAGCTAATATTTCACAGTGTGTAAACGTGAATATACCTCTGAATTAATAACTTTTAATCTCTTCCTGCGGTTTCAGCGAAAGATATTCCAGATATAGCTATCATCTCAGAACTATAACTACCATCTCTGAAAGCTACGTACCTGTATCTACTTTAATTCTTGATTAATTACGTCTTTGATGTCGTTTTATTACGCAGATGTTTGTCAGAACATCATATTCTCCGCATTACATAGCAAATGAACACAACATCATTACTTCATATTTCATCGTACTTGTGTATTTATTTAATGAAGAGTTTACTATTTTGCAATAACTTTATTCAGATGTTGATTGTAAGTGCTATTGAGAAACTGTAGTAATTTAAAAGTGGTCAGTTATATGTGTTAGTGGACACCACAATTGGAAAGAGAACCTAAAGACGCTAAATAATTATTTAAATAATACTTAACGACAATTCGTTGTCATTTAACCTGTGTGCACTAGCTTATTTAATTTCGAACGATCCTTCATTGTAATTATTGTGAATGATCTGAGTGTGACCAAATATTTATAATATTTTTATTTAAATATTGTTGTAATATATTAGTTTGGACAGGGAAGTGGTCAAGATAAGTCAAATCATCTAAGAACAATGTGATTTTGGTGGGGATGGCCTTCAGCAGACAGTAGCAAAACTTTGCGAGTGAAGAGCAATGCTGGATACTTTGTCTTTGTGGAGTGCTGGAAGAAGACAGACCTGCCTATGGTAACGTGTGTAATTCAGTGGTGTAGGTGATTGACTGATTCTGGACACTGAACGGCTCCAACAGCACTTTAACTATTGAGGGAACATTACATTTCGAGAAGTCTGGATGTGCTCCAGAGTAGGACTCGAACTTATTCCGCTGATGTTAGAAATCTGAGGAAAGACGGAGTATGAGTTACTGTTCATCACGTTGAGCCCTTAACTTTTTTGAGCTGATGTATATTACATTTACTGTGATCACAAATGAACTTTGTATTCGCGTATCTTTGATAACTATTTTGCTTGGGGTTTTGCCACAATTCTCGTAACGCTCTCGACGTAGCTCTACTGCGTTTCAAAAAGAGGGTTTCTTATCTGTACTTTAAATGAATAACGTAGGACCACTTCGGATTTATTATAGATGCCCTTCATTGAATAAACATTATCCATCATAATTCTCTGTCGTCTAGATCAATTACAGACTTTAGAATAGAACCCTTGTTACTAAATCAATCATTTACCTTTCATTTTATATTTCTGTGTAATTTATTAATTCGCATTTCTAACCAATGCATAGACTATTCGACCGCAGGCTCACAGATAAAGGTTGTTATTTGCAGTGGATTAGTTCCAGAGCATGAAAGCAGACATGTACGGCTTGAGCGTAAGACTATATTGAGCTATGTTTCTTAAACAGAGCTGTGCGTAGGTCAAGTACCTAAAGTACGAGTAACCACAGGTAAAGACGCAACGGGTTTACTCGTAAGGGAAGCTGATAGGAAGAGCAACTCAGCATCAGTGGCAGAAGTACCGTCACAAGAGACAATTGGTGACAGAGTTCTAGGTAATGGCAGAATACGCTGCTGCTTTAGTGCCTGATAGTAGGCACGCCGAACTGGACCAGTGTCAAGGGGTTGCCTGTCTGCAAGCGCCTAGGACTCATTCACAGGTTGTCTCTGTACAGGTACGTTGTAAAGTGCTCAACAAAGGCGGGAAGTTGGCATCGATGGTTTTTGCGAAATGGGTGGAGGTCTTAGAGGATCTTTTTATCATTTTATTCACACAATTTTCAACGTCACTCCCCTCCATGATCATGACACAGGAGTGCGCAAAACGGGAAGGCTGAAAAGCGTAAGCTTACTTTGCTCCTTCCAATTAAGTTCAAATTCCATCAAATAGTTTTAATAAATTCCTAGAAGTTTCACCCTGTACAGCAAAAATTGTGGTCTCACTGAGTCCGAAGGGATATGGTCACACTCAAAGGAGTTGTTGGCCATGATGTCCTTAGACAAAGGTTGAAGTGTCTGGGAGTGGAGAGATGTGAGCAGTGTGTCAAAGGTTACCAAGAATGTCGTCCTGTTGGTCATCAAACTGAACAGTCTTTCTCGAACGCGAGATATGTGGGAATCAACGCCCCAAAGAAACAGGTGGTTTCACTGACGTCCTTCATGACAGCCTGTAAGGCCTTTCATGACGGTTCGGAGTGGTGGTGTGTCTGCAGTGTTTTCCTTAGTCACCCATAAGAAAATCGCTCGAATTCAAAACTGTTCGTCGAGCTTCTGACGACCATCGCAGAGGCGTCAAAAGAAGGGGTGAAATGTGGCTAAAAGGAGGTGCGACGACCTTCCCTTCGTTTAGATTAGATTAGATTTACTTTCATTCCAATTGATCAGTAGTGAGGAGGTCCTCCAGTATGTAGAACATGTCATAAAAGCAACAATACATGACAAATATTTACAACTCTAATATGTAAGCTAATGAACAATTCCATAGGTCCCAAGTGGCATGGACGTCATTTATTAATGAACGCTGTATGAAAGAATCATTTTACAAATACTAATGCAATGAATTTAAAATAAAAAAGGTTTTTTATTTATGTATAAGGTAATAAACGTGTAATACAACTACTAAATACTTATTTACAATGAACACATTACTGCACTGAAATTGTGAAGATGTAATATATATATATATATATATATATATATATATATATATATATATATATATATATATATATATAGGTTCTACTGAGAAATTCATCAATGGAGTAGAAGGAGTTGGCCACCAATAAATCCTTTAGGTTTCTCTTAAAGCGAATTTCATTGGTTGTTAAGCTATTTATGGCTGCTGGCAAGTTATTGAAAACGTGTGCTCCTGAATAATGAACACCTTTTTGTACAAGACTAAGTGACTTCAAATCCTTGTGAAGATTATTCTTATTTCTAGTATTGATTCCATGAATTGAGCTGCTGGTTTGAAAAAGTGATATATTTTTAACGACAAATTTCATTAAGGAATAAATATATTGGGAAGCAGTAGTTAGTATCCCTAGTTCCCTAAACAGGCTCCTGTAGGATGTTCTTGAGTTCACACCACATATAACTCTTACTGCACATTTTTGTGCCCGGAAAACTTTCACGTGGCTTGATTAATTGCCCCAAAAAATTATCCCATAAGACATTACGGAATGAAAGTAAGCATAGTATACCAGCTTTTTCATTTTTATATCCCCTATGTCTGACACGATTCGCATTGCAAATAGAGATTTGTTAAGACGCTTCAGCAGTTCTGTGGTGTGCTCCTCCCAGTTGAATTTAATATCAAGCTATAATCCCAAGAATTTAACACTGTCCACTTCTTCTATCTGCTTGCCATCGTATGTTAGACATATACTCGTGGGATACCCCTTACAAGCTCTGAACTGCATGTAGTGTGTTTTTTCAATGTTTAGTGACAAAGAATTGGCTATAACCAGTGATTAATGTTCACAAATACTTTATTAGATGACCTTTCTAAGACTTCACTTGATTTGCTATTTATTGCAATATTTGTATCATCGGCAAGCAAAACGAACTTGGCTTCTGGTAATATTACTCATAAAAGGTCATTGATATACATAAGAAAAAGTAAGGGCCCTAAAATGGAACCTTATGGGACCCCATATGTCTACACATCCACTGTGGCGTTGGGCAGAACTGTGGTAAAATTTGGTGCCTATATAATGTCCTTAGCCCACTATACACCTCACACGAATTTCTGAGCTCTGAACTTTTCTTTATCGCATGTGTCGACACCTTGCTGTCAGAAACTTTGTCAAACTCGAGGGTGACGTTCAGGGCACCATTACTGAAGAAAGTAGCAGGCACCTTTGAGCCACATCTCAAACTTATATATTGCAATAGAAGAAAATTACTGGGTTTCTAGTAAATTATCTTTTAATTGTGTTGTACAGTGTAGTTCGTAATGGATTCCGTGAAGTACAGAACCTCTCTTGAAACTTCCTGGCACATTAAAACTGTGTGCCCGACCGAGACTCGAACTCGGGACCTTTGCCTTTCGCGGGCAAGTGCTCTACCATCTTTTTATTATTATTATTTTTTCTTTAATTTTTCAGATTACGGACCGAGATTCGAACTCGGGACATTTGCCTTTCACGCTCTACCATCTTTTTTTTTTAATAAGAAAACATATAAAATCCTCTTGTGCATGAAAACAAAAGACGAAGTTCTTCCTAAAATAATACAATACCCTTTGAAAATGGAAAACATAAAAGGTAGCTATATTTCCGCAAAGGCCTTCTATTTTTATTCTTTTTATTTTTTTGTTAACATAAAGGAGTATACAGTCTCACCATCAGCAGTAAACTCTTTTTTTGCCTTTTTTTGTTTTTCTTTTGGGGGAGCACAGGAGAAAGAAAAACAACTAGGCTGCAGATAGAGAGCTATGTGTGAAAGGGATAAACATGTATAAGGAGAAAAAAACTTAGAAGAGGAGGAGAAAAGAGAAGTAAAATAAAATAGGAATACTTTCCGCGCCATGCTCCACTTTGGCGCGCCATCAGAACAAAGTGCATTCTATCATTGATCATTGAAGGGGAACGTGGGATCGTCCAATCTTGGCTGGCACTGTTCGTTGAGGTTCCAGCTCTGAAGCGGGTTGGTGAAAATACTCTGTAAATAGTTCGCGAAAGTGGTCCGATAGTGTCGATGTCGGCGAAGGGTGTGGTGACGTACTTGGAGGCGTGTCCAAAAGTTCGACTGATCGACGATGTCGTCCCGGAAGAGGTAGTTGACAGCCATGCCACTGATCCATGTGATGCCGTGCCACTTAGCCGGTGGAAAGTAGGTCGTGTCAGGATATATCATCATAGTAGGAGAAACATGACGTGGTGGTACTCGGAGGTAGAAAGCCAAAATCTTCTGTACGAGGGTCCAGACAGCTGCTGCTGGCCCACACTCAAAACGATGTAAATCTGTATCTTCGACATTGCATTTGAGGCACAGGGGCGAGTCCACCAGTGCGATACGATGAAGTGTCTGTCTTGTAGTATACTTGCCGTTGACGAGAAGGTACCACATAGAGGTGGTGTCAGTGGTGTGATATGGTTGGTGGATCGTTTTCCAAACTGTAGGCCATGAAACCTGGGGGTGACGTGTTTCGACGGGGTTGCGTGGTGGAGACTTTCGGAGAAGGCAGTAGATGTCACGGGTCCTGGGGAGCTCGGTGCATATGTAGCTGTACTCCAAAAAGAAACGGCCGGTATGTGAGATCGGAGGTGGGATGTGTGCCAAAGACGTCGGTGGGCGTCTCGAAACAGGTGCGAGCTCGGTGGTCAACATTCCAGTAAAACTATAATTTTAGCTTTTCCAAAACCGGAGCATAGAATTGGTGTAAAGTGCCGTAGTCCTGGCTCTCACATTAACCAGATCGAGGCCACCCTCCCACTTCGGTAAGGTGAGAGCTTCATACTGGACTTTGAATATGTCTCCAGAACAAATGAAATAGCCGAAAGCCGCCTGTAATCTGGCCGCCATTGTCGCAGTGATGGGCAGAATCTGCGCTATACGGGGTATCCGGGCTGTCAGATGGGTATTGACGAAGGTGACTCTCTGGCACATATTCAGCGGGCGTAGAATGTGATTTTGTACGTTGGCCCGGATGCGCTGCAGCAGCGCCCGATAATTGACCGCCGAGGTGCAGCTAATGTCTCGCGTGTACACCAACCCGAGACAGCGAAGAGTGTCCACCAGTTGAAATGGGACGACGCTGTCTGCGGGAAGGCCGCGGCCGATCTTCATGACGCATGATTTTGCCACGTTCATAGCGCTCCCTGCCCCTTCACTGTAACGGGTAATCCACTGCATCACAGCTCGTACGTCGGCCGCTGAACGTACGACGAGGGCCAAGTCGTCCGCGTAAGCTCGGCAGCGGAACATATGATCCCGGAGTGGAATACCTGTCAAACGTCGCCGTAATCCGCAAATGAGTGGTTCCATCGCAATGGCATAAAGCACCGTCGACAAGGGGCAACCCTGCCATACTGAGCGTTCAATCCGTATAGGTTCTGTAAGTCTGCCGTTGACGAGAAGTCTGGACGTTGCTCCACGAAGGAGCCGCATAATCACTTGCGTGAACGTCGGCGGAATTGCCATTCGGTTCATCACTGCGTTCAGGAATGCATGATTGACGCGGTCAAACGCTTGTTTGAAGTCGATGGAGATTAAAGCGCCTGGCAGTCTCGAGTGTGTTGCCACAGCGATCACATCTCTATATTCACTGAGGGCTGTCTGTATATTACGATCGCCGCCTAAAGATGTTTGTTCGTGGGAAACAATGTCTCGTAAGACATGTTTGAGTCGCACTGCTAGAAGGCGTGTGAAAATCTTGAAGTCGGAATTGAGTAACGTGATCGGCCGATAACTGTCGAGTCGTGTTCCTCCTGCGGGTTTCGGGACTGGTACAAGTAAGCCTTCCATGAACATTGGTGGCGGGTTCGCCGCGCCGGACAAAAGTTCCCAGTACATGTCCCTCCATCGTGACATCATCAAATCTAGGAAGGTTCTGTAAAATTCGAGAGGTAAACCATCCGGGCCTGGAGATCGATTCAGAGACCCTTTAGCCACAGCGCCTTGGACGTCGTCGTTGGTCACTTCAGAAGTCAGGAGGGTTGCAGCTGCTGCGTTTAGAGTACCAAGTGTCAACCTCAGCAATGGCCTCTGCACCGGCAGGTACCTCTTGATATAAAAGTCTATAGTGCGTTGTGAATGCATCCGCAATGGTAGCTTGCGAAGTCAGCCGGCGTCCATGAGGTAAGTCTAAAGTTGTCATTAAAGCCTGTCCGCGTCGACGAACATTTTGAATAATATGATGCATAGAAGGTTCTTCACCGTTAATCCTATCTTGGCAGCGTGCTCGTACAATAGCTCCCTCTAGACGGCATCTGGTCAAGGTTAAAATTTTTGCCTTAATGCGTTGAGCTTCTTTTAGACGATCCGGGGATGGAGGTTGATCCATGAGTTCACGTAGAGCGCTATAGTAGAAATCAGTTGTATGGTGATTCCACCTGGCTTTGGCTCTGCCATAGTGTGTCAATGTACGTCGGATGGCCGGTTTGGCGCACAGCAACCACCACTAAGGTGTGGTCTCGTAACGCGTAATTCGTTGAACACAGGTGTGCCATTTGTCGGTGACCTGTTGTCGACATTCAGGGTCCCGCAGTAGTGGTACATTGAGTTTCCAAGGTCCTGCACCGCGCCATATAGATTGTCGACGTAGGTTCATGGTACAGATGTAGATGTCATGATCCGAGAAGGCAGACGGCCAACGTTCCGCGTCGAGGAGAACTGATTTTAGAGCGTTAGAGATGTATATTCTGTCAAGTCGGCTGGCGGAGTGGCTCGTAATGTGTGTATACCCCGGGCAGTCGCCGTGTACCACTCGCCAAGTGTCAAGGAGACGAAGGCGGCGGACGAGGAAGCGAAGTTCCGGACATGTGGTGAAATGGGGGTATTGGTCTGTGCGCTCGAGAACACAGTTGAAATCTCCACCTACGATGAGATGATCGTAAATACGCATTTAGGAAATCTAATGGCTAATGGTTCTAATGGCTCTGAGCACTATGGGACTTAACATCTGAGGTCATCAGTTCCCTATAAGTCAGAACTACTTAAACCTAACTAACCTAAGGACATCACACACATCCATGCCCGAGGCAGGATTCGAACCTGCAACCGTAGCGGTCGCGCGGTTCCGGACAGAAGTGCCTAGAACCGCTCGGCCACATCGGCCGGCTCTTTAGGAAATCAATACACTGAAAATCTAATAACAGATTTCCTATGTATTTACTTCCCAGTAAGTCAGAGTACCTAACTCTTGTTGAAATATGGAAAAATTTCACTTTCACACTTCCTGAAATTCGTTATTTCATTATTAGTTATTTTTTTTTACTTGGCTTGACTTGTGATATAAACGAAATATTCCACAATCCAATATTCCGATAGCTTTTGCATACAGGTGCATCATGTGGCGGTCAAAGGCTGAAAACTGATCTGTATACAGATAGCAGAAAAGAAAGACAACCGTAAAAATATTTGGGGACACACAAAAGTGATATAGTTAACGCAAACATTATTACCTTTGGACTCTCAGTGAAAGCGAACAGCCGAAGCCAACGTACCCACAGAGATCAGATAACAGCATTTGATTTCATCCACGTCGAGCTTCTGCTCACGTATTGTACTGGAGACACTGAGGCTGCACGAAATGAAGCTAAATCCTTCTGTTATTTGGATAACAGAAACCGGATTTATCTCTAAGTCTTCATTTTGCAGTGGCCTTAAAAATAATAGGTCACTGCGGATTGAAAACAGCAATTTAAGCAGCAAAGGACTTGCATTACATTAGGTGCCATGTGACATAAAAAATGAAATGCTGCAGGAAAAATGATCTTGAAGGTTTTGAACTAAATCAAAAGACAACCCAATTGGTCATGAAGAAGTAATTTCTTTTCCTTCATGAAGTGCTGGAGAAATGTTACGGATGTAAATGAAAGCGCAAACAATTTATATTTTGTACTAAAAAAGATAAATATTATGTAACTCATAGACGTTTGTGCTGTAAGTGGTGCACAGAACAGCTAGGTAAACAGTAGATGGTAGGGGGGACGTTATTTTCTTAGTTTGACTGTATATTTCCCAGTAGTGAAGGTTTTTTTTCATTTAACATCTGCAGGTACAAATAAACGTTATGTATGTGTAAGAGGGATAGGTAGATCGATGAGACAACGTGATACAAAAATCAAAATAGAGATTTGCCCTATTACTCTCACACAGCGTAAATTTCTGGAAACAGCCAGAATAGATATAGTATGTGAATGTAACATTTCTCTAGAAGCAGAGTAATGGAAAAAATTGTGTACTCGGGTCGTGAAGAATGTTATTCACATTATGTTTTCGGAATATTACTCAATTTCTTTAGCCAAATACTGCAAAGATTGCTTTAGTGAACTCACTGTTATTGTCTCCCTCCTTATTATATCTGAGACACACACGATATTAAACTACCTCCGTCTTTCGTTTTTCAGTATCCTTCACACACTTCTCCTGTTCTGATATCACCTCACGCAATTTAAGAGTATCTGATATATTCGCATATAGAAAAAAAATTGTTCTTACCTCAGAAAATGGTATCTTTACCAAATATTCTTGCAGCATGCATGAAAAGTCAAAATTAACTTACAACACAAAACAATGCTGTGGCGAAGTTCGCTTTCATTTTATCATAGCGCTCCGCATTCCTCTCCGTTCTGCAGTTAATATGTTCCTAAAATGTGTGGTGAAGACCTCACGTGAAAGACAATACAATGAAGTACACTTTTCCCGATACCGTAGATGCTTCTCGGGGCCAGATATTTATCCGTTTCCGATATTTTTACGTCTACTTGTTTTGTTAAATCATTCGGAATGTGTACAAACCTTAATTTCTGGCATCATCGATTGCCGATATCTGAACATATCTGTTCGTCCAAGCCTGTTAAAACTTCGTTAATTCAGTAGGCTCTCTTTTACTTGTCTTTTCTTTTTGAGATTTCATGAAACAAGACACATGCAGTACCATTCTCAACGGAGTAAAAGCTGATAAGATAGCCCCTCTCCTCCAGGAAGACAGGAGTTTAGACCGCATTAACATTGTTTAAAAGTCTCGTAATGCCTGAATCTATGATGATAGAGTTGATACAGTGGGATAGGTCAAGCCAAAAGTCTGGTCGGGAGCTGTCTACGATGCATTACCAGTATCAGGCCATTATTATGTTTAAGTGTCACATGTCTACTGCCAAAGAACTACATCTCATCAGAAATGACAATGGAAATGAAATATTAGACATTTAGCTGGCGATTATGATCTACGATTTTTCCAGGTGCTTGTGTCTTGGTTAAGGTGGGGGAATAATGCAAATGGTTCAAATGGCTCTGAGCACTATGGGACTCAACTGCTGTGGTCATTAGTCCCCTAGAACTTAGAACTACTTAAACCTAACTAACCTAAGGACATCACACACATCCATGCCCGAGGCAGGATTCGAACCTGCGACCGTAGCAGTCGCACTGTTCCGGACTGCGCGCCTAGAACCGCGAGACCACCGCGGCCGGCGGGAATAATGCAGTTGGTATCTTGTTCTGCTATATTAGGGAAGGCCAACAATTCGGCACATGAGCAGTGCACTTACTCATGTGTCATAGCTTTCCTGCCTGGCTGCACATTCCCCCCACCGCTACACCATGCCCTCTGAGCATGAGCAGCGGTTGGAGGGGGAGGATGGGAATATTCTGAAAGTACTGCATTTAAACGGAAAAGCAGTCACACTTCATAGGACTTGATTTCGTATTTCATATTTCTAGAAACATATATCACAAAAAAACAAATTTTCAGGATTATTTAATTATTTTAGGCGTAGAAAGACATAAGGTAATTTTTAGCTCTTACAAACCGTTGGCATAAGGACTGACACAGACAGTCTCACAGACTTTCGCACTCAGGTTGCCATGTAATTTTTATATTTCACATGCGTATGGTCGAAACATTTTATCACACTTTCAACCTCATTATGGAGACGTGGAAACTCTTCCTGAGGAAATCAGCGAAGCACTCCAAACGTCAATGAATTCGTGTTTTAAATGGGACTGAAACTGTAGATGAATCAGCTACACTGCATGATCAAAACTATCCGGATATCTGGGCGAAAATGGCGTACACGTTCGTGGCGTCCTCCAATGCTGGGATTCAGTATGGTGTTGACCCACCCTTAGCCTTGATGACAGCTTCCACTCACGCAGGCATACGTTCAATTAGGTGCCGCAAGGTTTCTTGGGGAACGGCAGCCCATTCTTCACCGAGTGCTGCACTTAGGAGCGGTATCGATGTCAGTCGGTGAGGCCTGGCACGAAGTCGGCTTTCCAAAATATCCCAAAGGCGTTCTGTAGGATTCATGTGAGGACTCTGTGCACGCCAGCCCAATACAGGGATGTCACTGTCGTGCAACCACTCCGCCAGAGGCCATGAATTCATGACAGGGGCTCGATCGTGTTGAAAGATGCAATCGCCATCTCCGCATTGCTCTTCAACTGTGGGAAGTAAGAAGATCTTTACAACATCAATGTAGGCCTATGCTGTGATAGTTCCAAGTAAAACAACAAGGGGTGCATGCCCTTTCCATGAAAAACATGACCACACCATAACATCACCGCCTCCGAATTTTACTGTTGGCACTACACACGCTGGCAGATGACGTTCACCGTGCATTCACCATACACACACCCTGCCATCGGAACGCTACGTTGTGTACCGTGATTCGCCACTCCACACAACGTTTTTGCACTGTTCAATCGTCCAATGTTTACGCTCCTTACACCAAGCGAGGCGTCGTTTGGCATTTACCGGCGTGATGTGTGGCTTATGAGCAGCCGCTCGACCATGAAATCCAAGTTTTCTCTCCTCCCGCCTATCTATCATAGTACTTGCAGTGGACCCTGATGCAGTTTGGAATTACTGTGTGATGGTCTGGATAGATGTCTGCCTATTACACATTACGAACCTCTTCAACTGTCGGCTGTGTGTGTCAGTCAACAGGCGACGTCGACCTGTACGCTTTTGTGCTGTACGTGTCCCTTCATGTCTCCACTTCACTGTGTCATCGGAAACAGTGGACCTAGGGATGTTTTGGAGTGTGAAAATCTCGCCTATAGACGTATGACACAAGTGATACCCAATCACCTGACCATGTTCGAAGTCCGTGAGCTTCGCTGAGTGACCCATTCTGCTCTCTGACGTTGTCTAATGCGTACTGAGGTCGCTGATACGCAGTACCTGGCAGTAGGTGGCAAAACAATGGACTTAATATTAATAACGTATGTTTTTGGGGGTGTCCGGATACTTTTCATCACATAGCGTACATCTGCACGTGCATACGGGCGCTTGCAACTAAAAAGGCAAATGGTCTCGAAAGTAGTTCGAAAAATAATGTAAGACTGGCAGACTCCTCAAAACGCTTAGAAAACTGTCCTTGTAATTCTTTATAGGCCATAATGATTTCTTCAGACCTTGAATTTGCTTTAACGTCTGTGAGCTTGGGGGGAATGGAGAGTGTTTGTCAGAAAGTGTCCCTTCTATATTGGGATATTGTTTTTAAACGTATCCCCCTAACATCGGAAAGGAATTCTTTATCACCTCGCAGTGGTTCACTGTGGGATATGTGCAGTCAACACCATTTAAAATGTAAGGTGTGCAAGTGTGCAAACCATTCCAGATGCAATTTTCGATCCTACACTCCTTTTTCCTTCTTAGATTCAACAACAGCAATCAACAACAACAATGAATTAACCAACGTACTTTGTAATAATATACGAGTATATTAATTTCCACCGAAAAATGTTATCACTGGCAGTGAAATAATGTGTGCGGCTTCGTAAAATTTACTTTCCGTACCACGAATTTTACCGCGTTCTCCATGCCTGCAAATTTAGTACAAAGTGTTTCATGGTCTACAAAACAATGACTCCTGCCTGTCGATCGTTGTAATTTTTGACTCTTCCATCATCAACTTTCCGTTCAAATGGTTCAAATGGCTCTAAGCACTATGGGACTTAACATCTGTGGTCATCAGTCCCCTAGAACTTAGAACTAATTAAACCTAACTAACCTAAGGACATCACACTCATCCTCATCCATGCCCGAGGCAGGATTCGAACCTGCGACCGTAGCAGCAGCGCGGTTCCGGACTGCGCGCCTAGAACCGCGAGACCACCGCGGCCGGCCATAGTGTCTAGGAAGCTTGCTTACTATGTACGCTAGATAAACATACAAATAAATCGGACTAATGAGTTTCATTTAAAAAAGTAAATTACAATACTCAACTTTGACAATTACGCACAACTGTCGCAAGCGAAGGGCGACATATGAAATAAACAAGCTTCTTCAGTAAATAAAATTCCAAGTCGGTGCTACATAGAGTTTACACGCGTAGTAACTAGAGTTGACGCTTCTGCCCAAGTCAATAGTCTTGAAGGTACTATTCAACTGGGGCGTCGCCAGTCGATCGCGGCGCTTATGTCCTCTTCACATAGGGGCCGTTGATGTCGCGTAGTCGTCCTGGAGAGGGGTCGGTGTGATTGGCTGACGTCTTCTCACAGGCACTTTACTTTACGCCGTAACATTTCCGTCAGTCCTATTCAATTTTAAAGGCTTTGACGATAGACCACTAGACTCCAAAATGAAATTTTCACTCTGCAGAGGAGTGTGCGCTGATATCAAACTTTTTGGCAGATTAAAACTGTGTGCCGGACCGAGACTCGAATTCGGGACCTTTGCCTTGCCCGCGAAATGCAAAGGTCCCGAGTTCGAGTCTCGGTCCGGCAAACAGTTTTAATCTGCCAGAAAGTTTCATATCTGCCCACACTCCTCTGCAAAGTGAGAAATCTCATTCTCGAAATATCCCCTATGCTGTGACTAAGCCATGTCTCCGCAATATCCTTTCTTTCAGGAGTGCTAGTTCTGCAAGGCTGGCAGGAGAGCTTCTGTAAAGGCACACATGGCTCTGAGCACTATGGGACTTAACATCTATGGTCATCAATCCCCAAGAGCTTAGAACTACTTAAACCTAACTAACCTAAGGCCATCACACAACACCCAGTCATCACGAGGCAGAGAAAATCCCTGTTCTGTAAAGTTTGGAAGGTAGGAGACGAAGTACTGGCAGAAGTAAAGCTGTGAGGAGGGGGCGTGAGCGGTGCTTGGGTAGCGTAGTTGGTAGAGCACTTCCCGCGAAAGGCCAAGGTCCCGAGTTCGAGTCTCGGTCCAGCACACAGTTTTAATCCGCCTAAAAGTTTCAGACCACTAGCCTGCCTCTTCCTGTACTAACAGCCACTGGATTTGTGAACTTGTTTCATACCACAAACAAACAGCGTAGGTTAAACAGCGGTGACAACACACGATTCTGCCGGACTGAAGAAACGCGTGGCGACCGAAAAACGCAGCACCGAAACGCTAAATGAATTGTCGCGCAGTACGGAGTACCAACGCTGCCCGCTCAGCGTGCTTGCCCGCAACTTGGCACGCCGAGGCAGACCCTGGACCACTCTTCGCCAGTTGGTATTTTCGCAATTGGGGAACTTCGTTGGCAACACGCGGGCAACGATTTTCTGTGATGCACGTCTGGGCATATTTATGAAATTGAAATTGCTCTGAGCGCTATGGGACTTAACATCTGAGGTCATCAGTCGCCTAGAACTTAGAACTACTTAAACTTAACTAACCTAAGGACATCACACACATCCATGCACGAGGCAGGATTCGAACCTGCGACCGTAGCTGTCCCGCAGTTCCAGACTGAAGCGCCTAGAACCGCACAGCCACACCGGCCGGCGGAATATTTTTGAATGGAGAGGCAAGGATGATCCGTACCGCCAAATGTTGTCATGAAGTCGACACATCCAGTCAAGTTTCTACACTGTTGTGCTGTAGCATCAGTACTACTTGTCATACTGATCTTGCTGTTATTCCGTGTTATGCTACACAGGACAGTACGTTGAATGAATCCTGTTAGACCATTTGGTGGCCACTGTTTTAGGTATTGGCCCTGAAGTCCGTTAAACGTGCAGTGATGTAGAGCATATAATCGGAAAAATCTTGCAGAAACTCGATATCAAGTATCACTATTATTCCTCGTCGTTCTCGTGCAGCAAATATTCTATAAGACGTGTCACAGTCTTCCCCTGAAGAATGGGAACGAGAATCTCTGTTTGCCGATTTTAGTTTCCGTTGAGAAAATAAGGATTAATTGTTCATTTGTAGTACACTTCATTTGCATAAAGTAAAAGCATGCATGATGGTGTATTTAATTCTCTATTATAGTTATACTGGCGGCATTCCTAAATATTTAATTATCATCCGCTAAGAATAACGTTAAGTAATTAATTTCTTTAGATGTCTGGAGTCCCGTTGCACAATGAAACCCTCACCCACAGTATCGTATTATGTGCCAAGATTAGCCAACGCAAAATGGCGTAGCTCATTGATAAAGTTGAGTATTGTGCGGTAATTTGTTTTGCGCCTTCTAAGAGGAAAACGTTGCAACAATCCATATCCAGTTGGTGGATATGTAAAGTAATTAGCAGGCACAGACGTCTTCGAGGATGCAGACCATCCTCGGGCATGGATGTGTGTGATGTTCTTAGGTTAGTTAGGTTTAAGTAGTTCTAAGTTCTAGGGGACTGATGACCTAAGCAGTTGAGTCCCATAGTGCTCAAAGCCATTTGAACCATTTTTTTTTTTGCAGACCATATTTCTGCAGAACCGGGAGATACAAGGCAAATGGAGGACCTGGTGCTCGAAAACCACCCTATCACAATCGAGGCGATGTTCGAGAAAGTGAAACTGTATCGCGGATCAGTTCAAAATATTGTAGAATAATCTTAACATGACGAAGTTCGCAATACTGCAAACACCAATTGAAAACGGAAGCTGAACCGTGGCAGCAGCGGAAATGTTGACGCTATTTCGAGCAAATACAAACGAATTCTTTAGCCGTACAATCACTATGAATGCGTGCTGAGTGCATCGCTATGACACCAAAACGAAGGACCAAACAGACATTCCTACCATGTCGATTCACCACCGCCAAAAAAGGTAAGGACCCAACCGTTTTCGGGCATACTTCTGCCATTATGTGAGGCCATAGTGCATACAACCTATGTACGAGTAGTCTGACAACGTTACTGGTAGCTGTCAAGTCAAAGAATCGTGGAAACCATTTCAAGATGGTAGTTTAGTTCCATAACGACGCTCAAGATCATTCTGCACAGGACATAACAGGACATAGTCACACATCCCGCTTCAACCCTCCCCTCCAACCTCACTCACAAACACCGTCCCTGTGTATTCTCCAGACATGTCACCCAGTGATCTCTTTCCTCGGTCGAGGTGATTTTCGTAGTGGAACGTTTCCTCAATAGCCAAAACTCAGACGTGTACAATCAAAGTTTTAACCCACAAGGGAACCTCCCCATCGCACCCCCCTCAGATTTAGTTATAAGTTGGCACACTGGATAGGCCTTGAAAAACTGGACACGGATGAATCAAGAAGTTGTGTGGAACTATAAAAAAAATAAGCAAAATATATCAACTGAGTAGTCCATGCGTAAGATCGACAACACAAGGATAGCCTGAGCTCAGGAGCGCAGTGGTCCCGTGATTAGCGTGAGCAGCTGCGGGACGAGAGATCCTTGGTTCAAGTCTTCCCTCAAGCGAAAAGTTTAATTTTTTATTTTCAGACAGTTAATCAAAGCTCAGACACTCACACATAATCAACTTCCCTCTCCAAAATTCCAGTACATGTTCAGATTTCCTAGGAAATATGCAGGATTTGACGGTCTACACATGGAAAAATTTGAAAACGTTAAAAACATATGTTTTGACAGAGCATAGGGAAAACTGTGCGACTGTGAAACTGTTGCATTCATTTGTTGCAGTTTATGTGACAAACTCGTGTTTTCATCACATGTTTGCGAGTGATTATCACAGAGGCTCTGAGCACTATGGTACTCAACTGCTGTGGTCATTAGTCCCCTAGAATTTAAAACTAGTTAAACCTAACTAACCTAAGGACATCACACACATCCATGCACGAGGCAGGATTCGTACCTGCGACCGTAGTGGTCTCGCGGTTCCAGACTGCAGCGCCTACAACCGCACGGCCACTTCGGCCGGCGATTATCACATCCACAAGAAAACCTAAATCGGGCAAGGTAGGAGAATCCTTTTACCCATTCGCCAAGTGTCAAGTTAGGTGGGTCGACAGTATATTCGTGTCATGTGACACACATGCCGTTACCAGTATCGTATAGAATATATCAGACGTGTTGTCCTGTGGAGGAATCGGTAGACCTATGACCTTGCGATCAAATGTTTTCGGTTCCCATTGGAGAGGCACGTCCTTTCGTCTACTAATCGCAGGGTTTTGCGCTGCGGTCGCCAAACACAGACACTAAACGTAATACAGTGAACAGAGACGACAATGAACGAACGGGCAGATCAGAACTTTGCTAAAATAAAGACAGTAAACTTTTCACTCGAGGGAAGACTTGCACCAAGGTCCTCTCGTTCCGCAGCTGTTCACGCTAACCACAGGACCACAGCACTCCTGAGTTCACATTATCCTTGTGTTGCCAATCCTGCGCATGGACTACTCAGTTGGTATATTTTGTTTATTTTTTTCATAGTTCCACACTACTTCTTCCTGTTTTCTCGATTGATCTGTGTTCAGTTTTTCAAGGCCTATCCACTGTGCCAACTTATAACTAAATCTGAGGGGGGTGCGATGGGGAGGTTCCCTTGTCAGAAGGAACCCTCTGAGTGTGTGGTCGCACGTTCAGTGTCTAGTAAGTCTCATTTGAAAGTTTTGTGTTAACAGCTATGACAGGAGAAATATTAGCAGCTAATGACTCACCAACTACGTTGGATTACAGGTGGACACGCGAGTAATTCAGAGGCGGACTGGTAGATTTGTCAGCGGCAGAGTCGATAAGCACGCTAGTATTACGGAGACGCTTCGAGACCTCAAATGGGAATTCCTGGAGGGAAGGCGATGTTTTTTCCGCAAGGCACTATTGCACAAATTTATAGAACCGCTGTTCCTGGTGTGTCCGCTGTGCCGTGCGTGTGATCATTGCTTGTACACCCCTCTCGCAGTGTCCGGAGCAAGTATGGTGGGTCTGCAGAACGTTTCTAGTCCCGTCGCGTAAGGACTACGACGATAACATGCGAGAAACTAGGGCTTGCAAGGAGGCATATAGATAGTCATTTTTCCCTCGTTCTATTTGCCAGTGGAACAGGAGAGATGACTATTAGTGGTAGAAGCTACCCTCGGTAGTACAGTGTACGGTGGTTTCCGGAGTGTGTATGTACACTCCTGGAAATTGAAATAAGAAAACCGTGAATTCTTTGTCCCAGGAAGGGGAAACTTTATTGACACATTCCTGGGGTCAGATACATCACATGATCACACTGACAGAACCACAGGCACATAGACACAGGCAACAGAGCATGTACAATGTCGGCACTAGTACAGTGTATATCCACCTTTCGCAGCAATGCAGGCTGCTATTCTCCCATGGAGACGATCGTAGAGATGCTCGATGTAGTCCTGTGGAACGGCTTGCCATGTCATTTCCACCTGGCGCCTCAGTTGGACCAGCGTTCGTGCTGGACGTGCAGACCGCGTGAGACGACGCTTCATCCAGTCCCAAACATGCTCAATGGGGGACAGATCCGGAGATCTTGCTGGCCAGGGTAGTTGACTTACACCTTCTAGATCACGTTGGGTGGCACAGGATACATGCGGACGTGCATTGTCCTGTAGGAACAGCAAGTTCCCTTGCCGGTCTAGGAATGGTAGAACGATGGGTTCGATGACGGTTTGGATGTACCGTGCACTATTCAGTGTCCCCTCGACGATCACCAGAGGTGTACGGCCAGTGTAGGAGATCGCTCCCCACACCATGATGCCGGCTGTTGGCCCTGTGTGCCTCGGTCGTATGCAGTCCTGATTGTGGCGCTCACCTGCACGGCGCCAAACACGCATACGACCATCATTGGCACCAAGGCAGAAGCGACTCTCATCGCTGAAGACGACACGTCTCCATTCGTCCCTCCATTCACGCCTGTCGCGACACCACTGGAGGCGGGCTGCACGATGCTGGGGCGTGAGCGGAAGACGGCCTAACGGTGTGCGGGACCGTAGCCCAGCTTCATGGAGACGGTTGCGAATGGTCCTCGCCGATACCCCAGAAGCAACAGTATCCCTAATTTGCTGGGAAGTGGCGGTGCGGTCCCCTACGGCACTGCGTAGGATCCTACGGTCTTGGCGTGCATCCGTGCGTCGCTGCGGTCCGGTCCCAGGTCGACGGGGACGTGCACCTTCCGCCGACCACTGGCGACAACATCGATGTACTGTGGAGACCTCACGCCCCACGTGTTGAGCAATTCGGCGGTACGTCCACCCGGCCTCCCGCATGCCCACTATACGCCCTCGCTCAAAGTCCGTCAACTGCACATACGGTTCACGTCCACGCTGTCGCGGCATGCTACCAGTGTTAAAGACTGCGATGGAGCTCCGTATGCCACGGCAAACTGGCTGACACTGACTATGGCGGTGCACAAATTCTGCTCAGCTAGCGCCATTTGACGGCCAACACCGCGGTTCCTGGTGTGTCCGCTGTGCCGTGCGTGTGACCATTGCTTGTACAGCCCTCTCGCAGTGTCCGGAGCAAGTATGGTGGGTCTGACACACCGGTGTCAATGTGTTCTTTTTTCCATTTCCAGGAGTGTAGATTCAGGTGTACCACTCGCATTCGGTGTGGTAATTTTCAAAAACATATTTTAATCATTCTTATGGAACCTTTAGATGGGTATCTGGGCATTCCATGGCTACCACAGCGTAGGAGTATTTTCAAAACAGCCACGTCCTTGTGCCAAATTACATACGGCACAAACTACCTCCTCTTTCTCATTACTGGTGGTTGTAAAGGACATAGATGTCAGACAACGTGCCTAAAAGTCGACGGATCTTATTTTCCTCGAGTAGTTTTTCTCCCCTAGTTCTCCCAATGGCTGAGCTGCTCAAGAGTGTGGAAGCACGAGCGGAAACTCAAGAACATATTTGTGGTGTCGTCCGAAGAGTGAAGTCCAAGATTACAGTTCGTACCTCACGATAGCACCACGAGGTAAAGACAGTCAGAGCCAGGTGGAGCCACAAATGAGGAGGTCGGCGAAGTCACGCCGTCGAGAGGTTCCACAGGCGGCCGCTGCCTGAAGTCTACCGACGCCACAGACCCACCAGTCTGCCAATTGAGCCAGCAGCATAAACAGACTATATCCGGCAGAGCTAGTATTATTAGTCAGAAATGTGTATCCTATTTCACAGCTGAAATGATACGTGTCTGTCCTTCACTGCTAGTCAAGTATAAACATTATTCTTGTACTCGGCGTGTATATATTGTTATTCAAGCGCGCATAGATTGCATCCGAGTTAAGCACTAGAGATTATAGTGTATTACTGAAATTCAGTGATATATTTTGAGCGTTGCAGTAACCGCTCGACCTTCTGCAGCAAATCTCGTCTTTCTACGATACACAGAAATATCAGGAACTCAGTTTGTGAGATTAACTGCGAAAGAAACCGAACGGAATACTGTAAATTAAACGGAATGAAGAGCCACCGTTTAGGATTAGTGGAACTGGAGTTGAAAGGGGAACAGCAGACCGCGGCAAGCTGTGAGAGTGCACCATTCGTGGCAGTGGAGCTCCCAAGCGGCAGGCAGGTAGTTAGTTATTCCCCCAGAACTCCTGCATCGAAACACACTGTGAGCCGATGCTTTGCTCCATAACGCGCGCCGGTGCGAATATCGACAGAACGCCACGCCGTGCTAATGAGATTCTGCATGAGTTTTCCCCTTTATCACAGATGGGGATCTGACTTCAAAAGCGTAACTTTCAGTATACCGTTGTAGCAAAGCTCTCAGATATTCGTCCGCATCCGGACATTTTCGGGAGAAGTTCTTCGTAATACAACGCTCTTTCTCTTACACGTAAAGCACATAAAGCTACAACTAATGAGGTTTTTATTGAATATCCGTGCTGGCTCTCATGTTCTGTTGTTTTAATGGGCACATCTGCTTTCATGAAGACTTCGCAAACTAATGAATGATTTGTTTGTTCGGTTTTTTACAATATCCCTCTGGAAAAGAGACGTACAGGTACTGCCTGGCTGTAATTTGGAAGCACTTCGTCTGTTTCACAGAGTCCGAGAATTCAGAAGATTGACACAGCGCGTAAGGCATTAGATTCGTATTTTCGAGGTACAGGCTTCAGGTAGCCGTTCCACGGTTTCCCTAAACCTGAATTACTTCCACAGCGCATAAGAGCGTGTCAGGAGGCTAAACCACGTGTTCTTTTATGTTGGAGACAAAATGCAGCTACATCAGTTGTGACAAATATGTCACAAGTGAGGTGATCCACATGAGTTCCAAAAGAAATCCGTTGGAATTCGATTACTCGATAAATGGTATAATTCTCATGGCTGTCAATTCAACTAAGTACCTGGGTGTTAAAATTACGAACAACTTCAGTTGGAAAGACCACCTAGATAATATTGTGGGGAAGGCGAGCCAAAGGTTGCGTTTCATTGGCAGGACACTTAGAAGATGCAACAAGTCCACTAAAGAGACAGCTTACACTACACTCGTTCGTCCTCTGTTAGAATATTGCTGCGCAGTGTGGGATCCTTACCAGGTGGGATTGACGGAGGACATTGAAAGGGTGCAAAAAAGGGAAGCTCGTTTTGTATTATCACGTAATAGGGGAGAGAGTGTGGCAGATATGATACGCGAATTGGGATGGAAGTGATTACAGCAAAAACGTTTTTCGTCGCGGCGTGATATTTTTACGAAATTTCAGTCACCAACTTTCTCTTCCGAATGCGAAAATGTTTTGTTGAGCCCAATCTTCATAGGTAGGAATGATGATCAAAATAAAATAAGAGAAATCAGAGCTCGAACAGAAAGGTTTAGGTGTTCGTTTTTCCGCGCGCTGTTAGGGAGTGGGATTGTAGAGAGATGGTATGATTGTGGTTCGATGAACCCTCTGCCAAGCACTTAAATGTGAATTGCAGAGTAGTCACGTAGATGTAGATGTAGATGTAGATCTCGACCGCTACTGTTACGAGGCCGTTGGGATCCAGCACGGCGTTCCGTATTACCGTCCTGAACCCACCGATTCCATATTCTGCTAACAGTCATTGGATATCGACCAACGCGAGCAGCAATGTCGCGATACGATAATCCTAAATCGCAATAGGTTAGAACCCCACCTTTATCAAAGTCGGAAACGTGATGGTACGCATTCCTCCTCCTTACACGGGGCTTCACGACAACGTTTCGTTTCACCAGGCAACGCCGGTCAACTGCTCTTTGTGTATGAGAAATCGGTTGGAACCTTTTCTCATGTCAGCACGTTGTAGGTGTCGCCACCGGCGCGAACCTTGTGTGAATGCTCCGAAAAGCTAATCATTTGCATATCACAGCATCTTCTTTCTGTCGGTTAAATTTCGCGTCTGTAGCACGTCATCTTCGTGGTGTAGCAATTTTAATGGCCAGTAGTGTATTTACCATTGTCAGGTTCCCTCCTTCTTACACTTGTTGAGAGCCGTCTGTTAGGAAAATACTATTAAATCATTTGTTTTTATGCGAGATATTACTGACTGGCAAGGTGCAAAGACACCCTATACATGGGTTTTGTCTGTTACGAAAGGCACTGTCTTTGGTTGCACATTGAAGGCACAGCTATACACTGAACTTTGGAGGAGTGGCTACATGACCAGTCCATTGTCAGCACGGTGTAGTCTGATCAGTGTTCCCGAGGAAATAGTCAAACAAAACAGCACACTTGTGCTGTGGCTAGATGTGTTACAAGGAGTGCCGTCCGCTGTGGCTGCGCGGTTCTAGGAACTTCAGTCCGGAACCACGCTGCTGCTACGGTCGCAGGTTCGAATCCTGCCTCGGGCACGGATGTGTGTGATGTCGTTAGGTTAGTTAGGTTTAGGTAGTTCTAGGTCTATGGGGCTGATGACCTCAGATGTTAAGCCCTATAATGCTTAGACCCATTTGAACCATTTTATTACGAGGACGTTCCCTGCAGTATATCGATGGCTTTGTCTGACATTTTATTTGTATGGCCATTTCCTATGCTGCGACCTACAAGAGTAAGTCAGATGGTAGAATTCTCAGTTTTACAGTTTTACCGTCGTTATGATCAAGTTGTTCCAAGACCGCTATCGGAATTTCGTATATTCATCCGTGAATGTAGCCCAAGGCTCAAGTTGCTATCCCATTACTCAATATTATTATGCGAATTTACGATTATTTAGGGTTACTTTTTGTACTATGTAAATGCTGAGTGGAACTGTTATGCACGTTGTCTTTTAGAGGACAGATGTAACATTTTACTACAATCTTTTACTTGTTTCTAGACTAATAATAACTCACTCTGAATTGCTCTACGATTACTTTGATTCCACAGTGACTTCTTAAAATTACACTTTTCCTAGGATGTTTCGATTTGCCCATGTACACTTTTTTTAAATCTCTAGCTGATTTGAGCACAATTAACTAAACGCGTTCAGCCTTCAGCAGAATCGTTTCTCAGACGAGCTGCCACTAGCGGAGATATTTTCAAATTCCTTGTAGGCATTTTACAGCACATATAAGACAGGTGTGTGTTTGTGAGAACTTCGAGAATTCCTTCTGATCCTGAATATGTTCGGAGTGATTGTTATATTTAATGTTAGTTGTGAAGGATGTTAGACCATACAAAGTGAGTTTACTTACTTTTTTCCATCTGTCTTCTTTCTATTTGACAGTAGTTTGTATAATAAAATAACCCTTTTCGATTTAACTCCGACATCCTCAGTCTGCTATCATCTATTCTTCTTTCCTCTTATTATATTAGATTTAGTAACAACTTAATCGTTGCTATGAAAATAAAAACTTTGCACAATATGCAGACCGCTTTTAAAAGTTCATCGGATTTTATAAGACCATCTTCCACATGAATAAAGATAGAAACTTGAGGTAAATTTTAACTCGGAACTAAAAGTCTGTCTTGCGGTTGCTTTGAAGGGCTCCACGTTGGTGCAGCTAGCTCGCTAGCTTGCCATTGAACAACGTAGGCCGAGTGTAGATGACGATAACGCAGCAACAAAAGTAGTTTTGGGTTCTGCGTTTCAACAGGTGCGGCGTGCCGCGTGAGTAACAGCAGTGGACCTACTACAGCTAAAGGGGAGTTCGCAATTCACACTGGGCAATCAGCCTTCGAAGTCACTTGATATATAAATTTTTTTGCGAGGGTTTGTGAAAGACCCCATGTATGTGTCTCCCATTTCTAAAAACATGTTCGAAGTACGGCCCAAAATGGCAACAGCAGATAATGCAGCAAACCTAGACATGCCTTTTATAGTATGATATTCGTCTGACAATCGTCTGGATGTCCGTCGGCCATCCGATGGGGGACATATTCAACGTTTGTGAAAGTAAACGAAAGCTTTGATTCTAAACGCAGTTGTATAAAGTATCTCAAGGTTATGTGTATATGCACGTAAAATATACACCATTGTAAAATCGGACGGATCGTTTGAACATAAGAACTTGGTAGACGTGGCGTAAGCTAAAATTTAGGCCTAGTTTCTATTTTTAACCATGTGGACGAGACGGTCGTGTAAAAGTGGACTAATCTCTTTGAAACACCCTGTATCTTCTTCTAGGACGTTAGAACTAACTAGGGCTCTAGCCAGTATGTCTTTCAGTAATCGTTCTAATTCGCTTTCAGTGGTATCATGATGGTTGTAAACAGAAACTGTTCTGCTAGATCGCCATGGCTGGTTTTCTGTTTATTTATGAGGGGTGTTCAACAAATAATGCAACACTTTTTTTTCTGAGAGCAGATTGGTTTTATTCAGGATTCCAGTACACCATATGACTCCCCACACTCGTCGTAAAAATTTTTTTTAACCTAATCTCCGCGTAATACAACGGCGTTACACCATGTTATTGGGAAGGCCTGTGTGTCCACATGGTACCACTCTACTAGTCGATGTCGGAGTCAGTGTCTTGCTGCGTCAATAACCCCCCTATCATCCAGTCATCCATGTACCACTTCCTGCGGAGTGCATTCTTCAGTGGTCCCAACGGCTGAAGGTTAGAAGGTGTGATATCCGGTCTGTAGGGTGGATGAAGTTCAGTGGCCCCGTCTCGGGTGCACGTTCCAACGCTGCAACAGTCACAGCCGTGTGCGGCTGGCTAGCACGCGGGAGACTAGACAGGTTAACGCGACCTTGTTGCGATGATGGCGGACGCCTCGCCCAACGATTCACCGTGCTTTCGTTTGCTGCCAGATCTCCGTAGACATTCTGTAAGCGCCTATGAATATCTGCGATGCTGTGGCTTTCGGCCAAGAGAAACTCAATGACAGCTCTTTGGTTGGACGCACTTCTGTTACAGAGGCCATTTTGAAGGCTACGAATAGCATCGCCACCTATCAAAACTTCGTGGAACTATAGGGGATGAATCGGGAATAGGCCACAAGATCCCACACAAATTCACTATCTTTCAAGTCAAACTGGGCGAGAAAAAAATGTATTGCATTATTTATTCAACGCCTCTCGTATTTATGCTGCAACTATATTTCTGGACAGTTTTTAAGAAGCTTCCCAATTTTTTGTAGTAAGAAGAAAATGGTCGATCGTGATTAACAGATTTAGCAGGTGCACGTAATTCTGTGAATTAGGTTGTCGCATAGAGCACAGTGCATTTTTCATGGTGGTAGTTGGACGCTGACCCGAATGATGTAATTTAATGTTCATTCAAGAATAACTGCACGGTTAATTGTGTAAAACTTCCTTTTGTTTCCCTATTATGTAATGTAGAATTACATAGCTTCAACACATCAACTGTACGATAACGAGGAATAAAGGGACGTTACATATTCCGTTGGTTGTGGGACAATGTTGTACTTTCAAGAATTGGCTGAGGAGGCACGTAAAGCCGAAATGAGAGACGTAATAATATTATATTTGTAAATTTGACACTTTGCATCTGAAATCCGCATTTATCAAGGGTTTCCTATTGCTTGTGTATTAAACAGTGTAAGTATTAACACAATGTGTAATCAATAAATAAAGTTTACATCTGTTCTACCCGCTGGTCGTAACGCGTTATCTGTGCCTTGAGTTGACATGACTTGACGATGAAGCTAAGGTATTCATGTAAGTCGCGATACAAGAAATGCGGATCATGTGACTGTTTACAGAATACTGTTCTTGATTTAACAGCATTACAGTAGTACTCACCAGTCACAGTTGTAAGGTAGTGAGAGCCATAGGCGTTACTACTAACTTTATAATTAATATAAATCATTCAGAATGTCGTGCTTGGCGTGTAGTGACTCTTTCGCAATTAAAGCAAGGTTTGCCTCACTCTGTGGTTACGAATCTGTTACCCTTGACATGAACACCGATCGCCGGTACACATCGTGACTATTTTATACGACACTCTGAACTGCATTCGTTACGCTCCACCCGAAACAATAAGCAGCGCAATATCAATAACACCCCACTGTAAACTATGAATAGCACAATATCAATAAAGAGATCATGGGCCATTCTACGAGTTAATTCAGTAGCAAAGATCGTATTTTCCGAAAGATTTATATTTTTTAATCTATACCAGACTCCGTAGCTGGAATCTTAAACACATGCATTTTTAGTGGCTCTCGACTCGGATATTGTCGGTTCGATTCCGATGCCGAAAGTTATCTTCAGCGACAATGTTTGGTTAACAATGTGAAGAGAGGTGTTAGCGTAACCTAATGACTACCGGACTTGGCGACAGTACCCAGATTTGAATCCCATAATTTTCTTTTATTTTCAGTTTCTTCTTGAATGAAAGTATGCAACACTGTTGATGATAATCTGTCAGTCGCAAGCGTATGTGTAGATCTGTGGATCCCCCTTCGAACTGTAGTACTGTCATCCACAATATACAGACACACACTTTGCATCGCTAACGAACTGTTTTTGTGTCCCTTAATTCTCCTGGATGTTCTTCTTCAATCTTCCTCCTGTTATTCTTGGATATGGCGAATAGTTGTTAAATTATGTATACATCACTGCAGAATTTACTTTTATTCTTTTCAGATTTATTAACATTAAATTCAGTTCACAATATCAGATTCTTTGAAATGTACTCATACCGATTTAGGAAAACAAATCGATAAGCTACGCCGGCTACCAGAGGTTTCGCAAAGTTCACAAATTGTAATGACTGACTTGGATCATTACATTATGCTCGATGAAAGCAAGTGAACAGACTTCATACAGGAGTATACATTTTGACTACCGGCCGCTAACTGACCGAAATATTACTTTACAGTATCATCACCAAACACTGCCTGACTGAAAATTACATGATGAAGTACCGAATATAGAAGTCTGCGAGTTTATTGCTGTGTCCTGACTGGTTGACAAAATATTCACCACCGTTCTAAAGCAAAAAATGGTATATAAACAGAAATACAAAATCAAGCAATGTGAGATGCGAGACCAAGGAACACCTGTGGGGCTATGTTACCATCACGGCGGTCATTTTGTAAATCATCACCTGAGATACAATCTGATGTTTTCAAATGGGAAGAGGAAAATGCCGAGCTATTTCCCTACCAAAACATTAGAAATATTACACGCTTTAAGTCAAAAAGCGAAATTCATAACAACTTGTGCTTGGTATTTGATTCAGAGACGGACGCTACACCCATGTCTCCTTGCTTCAGGAAACTGAAGTTGGTGGCGATAACAGTCATCCAGTCTCAAAACTAGAGTATCCCAAATAGATGTCAAAAATTGATCATCGGTTCATCGATAACAGACTTTGACATAGCAAGCAAAATGGAACGATGCCTTTTGTGATTTTCTCTTATATTTGTTTCTTAATACCGATCACGAAAACTGACTACAGCCAAAAGAGGGGCGTGCTGACCACATGTGTCTCCATAATCACATGTAGTGAAGCCACACTGCGGCCTGCGGCCGGTCGGTAGTGTTGGCCTTCAAGGCCTTTTCGGATGTTATTAACAGGAATAAGTAGCAGCCCATATCGTAAATTAATGCTGGTAACAGATTCTCTAAAAAAGAAAGAGAAAAAAAACTGAAATGACGGTAAACGGACGATACATCAGTGATGTAGTATAAACAAAGTAGTCGTTATATCAGAAGTATTATTTAACATTATTTTAACAATATCAACGATAGCTGCAAAAACATTTGGCTCCGAAATATATGGTTTTCCAGATCTGTAATATATATACTTTTCTTTCTCTCGAAACGGTGTGTCCGATCTTTTCAGAAAAAAATGCGTTTTAGGCAAAGAGATAAAGGTGGATGGTATGATGAACCTTACATTGACTGACAGCTGCTTGGAAATGTAGAAAACTAACTCAACTTCAAAATTTCAAATCAGAGCAGGGGAAAGAATTAGAGTATTGGAAAAGGCAGAGAAACTGAAGTTTTGTCCAAAAAGGTTTCTCTGTACTTTGCTTCATTTCAATAACATTATCAAAGTATCTCTGCCTGTTGCAGATGTTTTTAACATTGCGTAATGAAAGAAAAAGAAGATAATTAGGATTATGAAGGTGCTTTATAATGTTTTAGTGACGGATCAATTTTTTGTACGCTTCCAACTTTGAATGAACTTTTCCTAAAAATTGAAAACTTACCATTATTACAATATATAACAATTTCTGCGTTGGCTTAAATTAATAAATGTGTAATTGCTTTCCTCCTTGTTAAAAGAACAATCGAGTCTGCCTTTCGACAATTTGAGTACCTTGATCTATCTTGGCATCTGAAAGCATTCAGCACGATTACAAATTTTTGTTTCATATCATCTTATGTTTTCGGACGCTGTTGCTACGCTCTGTCTTTGATGTGCCCCCAAGAGAAATAATCAAAGGGAGTTAAGTCTGGCGATAGTGGGGGAGAAGTCACTGATTTAAGGTAAGAGTGGCCATGAAGGAAACATGTTCTGGAAATCCCGCGTGCTGTAAACACACAACATACAGGGTGTTTCAAAAATGACCGGTATATTTGAAACGGCAATACAAACTAAAGGAGCAGCGACAGAAATACACCGTTTGTTGCAATATGCCTGGGACAACAGTACATTTTCAGCAGACAAACTTTCGAAATTACAGTAGTTACAATTGTCAACAACAGATGGCGCTGTGGTCTGGGAAACTCTATAGTACGATATTTTCCACATATCCACCATGCGTAGCAATAATATGGCGTAGTCTCTGAATGAAATTACCCGAAGCCTTTGACAACGTGTCTGGCGGAATGGCTTCACATGCAGATGAAATGTACTGCTTCAGCCGTTCGATTGTTTCTGGATTCTGGCGGTACACCTGGTCTTTCAAGTGTCCCCACAGAAAGAAGTCACAGGGGTTCGTGTCTGGCGAATAGGGAGGCCAATCCACGCGGCCTCCTGTATGTTTCGGAGAGCCCAAAGCAATCACACGATCATCGAAATATTCATTCAGGAAATTAAAGACGTCGGCCGTGCAATGTGGCCGGGCACCATCTTGCATAAACCACGAGATGTTCGCAGTGTCGTCTAAGGCAGTTTGTACCGCCACAAATTCACGAAGAATGTCCAGATAGCGTGATGCAGTAATCGTTTCGGATCTGAAAAACGGGCCAATGATTCCTTTGGAAGAAATGGCGGCCCAGACCAGTACTTTTTGAGGATGCAGAGACGATGGGACTGGAACATGGGACGTTTCGGTTCCCCATATGCACCAGTTCTGTTTATTGACGAAGCCGTCCAGGTAAAAATAAGCTTCGTCAGTAAAACAAATGCTGCCTACATGCATATCGCCGTCATCAATCCTGTGCACTATATCGTTAGCGAATGTCTCTCGTGGAGCAATGGTAGCGGCGCTGAGGGGTTGCCGCGTTTGAATTTTGTATGGATAGAGGTGTAAACTCTGGCGCATGAGACGATACGTGGACGTTGGCGTCATTTGGACCGCAGCTGCAACACGGCGAACGGAAACCCGAGGCAGCTGTTGGATCACCTGCTGCACTAGCTGCGCGTTGCCCACTGTGGTTGCCGTACGCGGTCGCCCTACCTTTCCAGCACGTTCTTCCGTCACGTTCCAAGTCCGTTGAAATTTTTCAAACAGATCCTTTATTGTATCGCTTTTCGGTCCTTTGGTTACATTAAACCTTCGTTGAAAACTTCGTCTTGTTGCAACAACACTGTGTTCTAGGCGGTGGAATTCCAACACCAGAAAAATCCTCTGTTCTAAGGAATAAACCATGTTGTCCACAGCACACTTGCACGTTGTGAACAGCACACGCTTACAGCAGAAAGACGACGTACAGAATGGCGCACCCACAGACTGCGTTGTCTTCTATATCTTTCACATCACTTGCAGCGCCATCTGTTGTTGAAAATTGTAACTACTGTAATTTCGAAAGTTTGTCCGCCTGAAAATGTACTGTTGATCCCAAGCATATTGCAACAAACGGTGTATTTCTATGGCTGCTCGTTTAGTTTTTATTGCCGTTTCAAATATACCGGTCATTTTTGAAACACCCTGTATCATGTTGCATGTACAACTTCTTAGAGCAAATCTGATAGTGCGTTTCGGAAATACTCGCAGAACTGCTCATTGTTTGAGCACAAGATCCGACAGCTGTAACGGATGGGTACACATTAGGTATTGATGCTCCATATACGCGAGCTGTTCTGCTGGCGTAACGATTGAAGGATTTATTCTGACCAGTAGTGGGCAACGCGAATATTGAGTTCGCATTAGATTTGAAAGCTACATCATCAACCGTGCTTGGGAAACCTATGCAGAAAGCAATACTTGTCTGGAAGTAGTCTTCGCTTAATGTCTGATGAGCAGGGATGTGATACGGACATAAACAGCTATCATTTAAAATTCACCAGACGGTACAGATGCTCAACCCGAAATGCTATGCAAGTGTTTTTGTAGAAACTTATGGGCCAAGATTTGTTGGAGCAAGAACATATTCATATCTGTGGCATCTGACGAGTCTTTTGACTTATTTGTAACAATTGTGGAACGGCTGTAGCCCGCTTCTAGCATGAAGCCATCTCTCGAATCACAAAATGATTTATCTGACGGACGTATACTGTGTTGATATGTGTCTGTCTATACCGTTTTGCTTATAGGTAGTTTGGCGCCCACCAATGAAGGAGGGGAGGTGGTAAATTCATTCCTTACTCCTTTCATCGATCACGTCTGCATAGTATCCATGCACTGAAGATAGGTGTCTTGGCTAAGGTCTGTGTAAACGTATTGCTGGTCACTAAGGTTCACTAACTTCTTTGAGGCAAAAGTTTCGTGCTCGTTAACCTACAGCTGACGCCTTCTTCTGTGGAAACTGTGGTGCTTTGTTATTCATCTGCTGAGGCCTTGTTACCTACGCATCACCCAACACGCATGGGTGCAGAATGCTATGAAGCAGCAAGTGTTACACGCAAAACCGATTTACTTCGCTCACACTGTCTTTTCCAATTCGTCACAAGAGCCAGTAAAGTTAATTCAGTATCGGTTTTGTTTAAAAAATTCTTTAAACGAACAAAACAATTTGTACATACAACATATATGTGTGAATTCGAAGAGAAGCTCTTGATAAGACCAAAATTATTGACAGGAGACAAATCTATTGAGAAGGTTAACTTTTTAACTACCTTGATTATAGTTTAAGAGAATAGTTTCAAAGGTTTCGAATCCACAATTAAATAATTCTGTACCTTATGCGGTACAGAGAAACTTAAAGCCAGTTTTGCTTCGATGATATGTTTTTATAGAGCAATGTCAGTCCCTACAATCTTTTATGGAGCAGATTGTTGGTCAGTGAGAGAAAAACAAAACTGCAGATTCCAGACAAGATAAAGTAATGAGGCTTTGGAGGAAAAAGTGAAGAGAAAAAAATTAAGTAAAGTGGCTGAATCTCGTTGAGAGAGCACGGAATAATAGATACGCATAACTGATGTATAATCAGAAATATGTAAGCAAATGTAGCAGAGCAAAGATAAAAGAAAAATCTTTAGATCCCTAAAGAGCACCCGCAAAGAGACTAATTCTTGATGATGTCCTGTGCTGTGTGACTTTAAAACATTCACATGCAGACGCTTAGACTAAATCCACACCAAGAGGGTAACGTGGAATATTGTGTCACTCAGCGATGGAAAACGATGTATTTCAGGTGAAAACTGCACTTACTTTTCGATATACTGCCTCGTCTTCAGCGTTATGTATTTCATATAGGTTTCAACACTAATTAATATTTTATAAAACAAACTTAAACTCCTCCCGAACAGGCCATGAAGTCCCAATGGTATCGACCGGCCGCCGTGTCATCCTCACCCATAGGCGTCACTGGATGCGGGTATAGAGGGGCATGAGGTCAGCACACCGTCTTTCCGGCTGTAGGTCAGTTTAAGATACCGGTGCCGCAACTTCTCAATCAAGTAGCTCCTTAGTTTGCCTCACAAGATCTGAGCGCATCCCGCTTGCCAAGAACGCTCGGCAGACCGGATGGTCACCCATACAGCCCAGCCCGACAGCGCTTAACTTTGGTAGTCTGACGGGAACCGGTGTTACCACTGCGACAAGGCCGTTGGCCAGTTTGTATTTTATGATATAGTTAAAATGAACGATATTTTCTAGAGTGGTTGCAGTTTTGAACATTCTTTCCGTGGACCATCTAATAGATCAGTACGGTCACATCTGAATTCAGTAACCTATTTCTCAAACGTTCAAAATTAGGAACTCAGTTCATATAAACATCTGAGGACTTAAATGAATTTCCGTTGGTCATAAACCGTTCAAAATAATGATTTATGCCACAGAACGGCGTTGTAGTGTGTCCACTTGAGAAAGGAAAGCATGACACAATTACATTAACAAAATTATAAGTAAAACAAATCTGGAGACTAAGTATACACTTGGAAACGGCCTTGCTACAGTGGATGCACCGGTTCCCGTGAGATCACCGAAGTTAAACGCTGTCGGGCGTGGTCGGCACTTGGATGGGTGACCATCTGAGCCACCATGCGCTATGGCCATTTTTCGGGGTGCACTCAGCCTCGTGATGCAAACTGAGGAGCTACCCGATCGAATAATAGCGGCTCTGGTCAAAGAATACCATCAAAACGACCGGGAGAGCGGTGTGCTGACCACACGCCCCTCCTATCCGCATCCTTATCTGAGGATGACATGGCGGTCGGATGGTCCCGATGAGCCCCTTGTGGCCTGATCACGGAATGCTGTAAGTATACACTTGACGTACAATGTAAGAAAATTTGTACCAACAGCGTAAAATATACTTCCATTGTCTCCAGTTCCATCTATGTACCGTGCGGATATTTTTTTTATTGTCGTCACACAGAGCCGACTGAAATACGCCTTCGCATATTGGCAAACATTTCAGAATTTGATGGCGACTTTACGCGACCAGACTAACGACCTTGCCGTCCATGGGACATTAAACTCAAACTAAAAAGAGATGGACGCCTGTCAGCGTGTGCCGTAATCTGTCATGATTTTGCAGCCCGCTGCCAGAGTAAGCGCGGAAAGCAGCCAGCTCGCTTCGTAAAATTAACCATCGCTCAACATTTGTTGTTTCACAGGCAAATCTTGAGACCGGAATTTTTCGTGCGAGCAGGCATGTAACACGTGTCAGACAGACTGTTTATCCTGAAATATTTGTAGCATAACGCTGTGCACTACAGTCTGGTTTATCATCTGCACAAAAATATGAGTGGGCTAATACGGTCTGCAACGAGAGTAATTTAGCTAACAGCAAATTCGATCTCTCCAGCACATAAGTCGAAACTGCTCTATAATATGATAAACCCCGTAATAATGCTTCATAGTGGCTAATTTATCTGTTAAACGACAGAATTTTCCGGCTTGCGCAGCCTTTTACTAGCCCTCTAATCTGGAGCTCTCACAGCAGCAAACGAGCCTCACGCTACACGTCTCGATTTCTGCGCCCATGAGGGCATGTTCTTGCAACATTCGCTGACTTCGCACTATTGCTTCCAGTGATGGGAGAGAGAAGTTCGCAGTATTGCAAAGGAGGAAGGCGGGAGAGGAACGGGACGAGAAAGCAGAAGTACACTACTAGCCATTAAAATTGCTACGCCATGAAGATGACATGCTACAGACGCGAAATTTAACCGACAGGAAGAAGATGCTGTGATGTGCAAATGATTAGCTTTCCAGAGCATTCACGCAAGGTTGGCGATAGTGGCGACACCTACAACGTGATGACATGAGGAATGTTTCCAACCGATTTCTTATACACAAACAGCAGTTGACCGGCGTTGCCTGGTGAACCGTTGTTGTGATGCCTCGTGTGAGGAGGAGAAATGCGTACCATCACGTTTCCGACTTTGATAAAGGTCGGATTGGAGCCTATCGCGATTGCGGTTTATCGTATTGCGACATTGCTGCTCGCATTGGTCGAGATCCGATGACTGTTAGCAGAATTAGGAATGGGTGGGTTCGGGAGGGTAATACGGAACGCTGTCCTGGATCCCAACGGCCTCGTATCACTAGCAGTCGAGATGACAGGCATCTTATCCGCATGGCTGTAACGGATCGTGCAGCCACGTCTCTATCCCTGAGACAACAGATGGGGACGTTTGCAACACAACCACCATCTGCACGAACAGTTCGACGACGTTTGCAGCAGCATGGGCTATTATCTCGGAAACCATGGCTGCGGTTACGCTTGACGCTGCATCACAGACAGGAGCGGCTGCAATGGTGTACTCAACGACGAACCTGGGTGCACGAATGGCAGAACGCCATTTTTTCGGATGAATCCAGGTTCTGTTTACAGCATCTTGAGGGTCGCATCCGTGTTTGACGACATCGTGGTGAACGCACACTGGAAGCGTGTATCCGTCATCGCCATACTGGCGTATCACCCGGAATGGTGGTATGGGGTGCCATTGGTTACACGTCTCGGTCACCTCTTGTTCCCATTGACGGCACTTTGAACAGTGGACTTTACATTTCAAATGTGTTACTACCCGTGGCTCTACCCTTTATTCGGTCCCAGCGAAACCCTACATTTCAGCAGGATAATGCACGACCGCATGTCCTGTACGGGCCTTTCTGGATACAGAATATGTTCGACTACTGCCCTGGCCAGCACATTCACCATATCTTTCACCAATTGAAAACGTCTTGTCAATGGTGGCCGAGCAACTGGCTCGTCACAATATGCCAGTCACTACTCTTGATGAACTGTGGTATACTGTTGAAGCTGCAGGGGCAGCTGTACCTGTACATGCCATCCAAGCTCTGTTTGACTCAATGCCCAGGCGTATCAAGGCCGTTACTACAGCCAGGGGCGGTTGCTCTGGGTACTGATTTCTCAGGATCTATGCAAACTGCGTGAAAATGTAATCGTATCTCAGTTATAGTATAATATATTTGTCCAATGAATACCCGTTTATCATCTGCATTTCTTCTTGGTGTAGCAATTTTAATGGACATTAGTGTATGATAAACCCCGTAATAATGCTGAATAGTGACTAACTTTATCTGTTCAACGACAGATTTTTCCGACTTGCACAACCGTTTATTAGCCCTCTAATCTGGAGTTCTCACTGCATCAAACGAGCCTCACGCTATACATCTCTATTTCTGCGCGCCATGAGGGCATGTTCTTGTAATATTCGGTGAATTCTCACTTGTGCTTCCGGTGATGGGAGAGAAAAGTTCGCAGTATTGTAAAGGAGGAAGGCGGGAGAGCAAGGGGACGAGGACGCAGGAGACGTAGATAGTCAGGTGTTTAGATATAGAAGTTCAATAGCAATGAGCAATGAACACTGCGTGAGTGTTACCTGTATAATTTGTAATATAGGAAAGATGAAGCTAGCGCGTACGCAAATTGACGCAAGTGTCACCTCAGCTCACATCACAAGTTAAGACACGTACACCGCACACCAGACACACACACACAGTCAAACCTGAAAATTGGTAGCATTATTTTTCCATATTTTCTCGAATTCCTTACGTAATAACATATACGAGGGTACATTGAAAAGTAATGCCTTCCCAGGTTTATACGTGAAAATCCTTAAGGTATTTTAAAAAAGCATACTGTAGTAACACTCTAAATCCATATTCTTTATGTTTACACATTTCTCAACATAGTCGTCCTAGCGACGAACGCATTTCTCCGAACGAGAGACCAATTTGTTGAAAATATCACTGTAGAATGTTTGAATTCGTTAGAGTCACAACGCCACCTCTGCTTGCACTGCTTCGTCACTATCAAAGTGAGGTCCTCGAAGGTGTTGTTTATGTTTCAGAAACATATGAAAATCGGACGGAGCCAAGTAGGGACTGTAAGGAGGATGATCGATGACAGCGAATCCAAGGCGTAGGATTGATGCAGACGTTACAGCACTTGTGTGTGGTCTGGCATTGTCATGCTGAAGCAGACGGTTCTACGTGTGTGGAGGTACTCTTCGAACTCGGAACTCGATTACAGCACGCTTTTTCTCACGGACAGTGAGTTACGCTGCACATTGCCACGTTACACACTACAGTTCGGAGCCCATTAGCGCCAGAGAGTTGCAACTTCCGTCAGTGAAGCGTGAATGTTGACCGAGTAATATTCATGACATGTAATACCACAAGCTATATTGAGAACAGAATACAAAATTTGGAGGTATTACTTTTTAGCACGCTCTCATATTACAAAGTAATGCACGTGTTATGTGCGTCGTTGATCCCTAACTACATTACATTCTTCTTGCCTTGATTCCAGTATCATTTTATCAAATGGAAATTGTGAATGTGTATTTCATTTCCTGTTGTTTTTCTGCATAGAAACCTCTAGCTATGCGTCAGGAGTCACAGTTTTGGAAAAAAAAACACGTTCTTGGATGCGTTGTCCGCACTTTATTTCCTTTTTTCGTTCTTTCTTTTTCCTGGATTTTATCCTGTCTAACAAAAGGTCCACTACTCAGGATTTGGCAAATTTTATTTCCTTGTCTAGCTTTGTGGCCGCATGCCCTTCCTGACACAACAGTCGTGAAGGTAGCCTAAGGGAGCTATCTGTCAGTAAATCGTGTAAAATTTGTTCAGTGAGTTCTTGTATTTCAACTGTTCGTGTACAGTATTCGCTGAGGCAGAATTTGGGAAGCAGCCCAGCATTTGCCAAATACAATGTTTGTTAACAGACATTTATATTCAGAATTACATCGAAAATAGCATCATTTCTCCTAAATCTCCTTGACGATGATCGTTGGCGCAGCTGTTCTCCTCACCCTCTTACAATTTTATGGGCCACGTACCTCATAGTCGTCATCTTCCACCTTAACAAAGTTGATGATGGGACAAGGTAAGATATTGGAGTGAGGAAGCGATAATGGCATGCTGATTTATGAAGTGTGATAACCTACATTTTCCGTACAGGGTGAAGATACTGAAGGTTCAAAATGTCTTTTCGAAATATCGCTTAAATCAACATTACAACACTTTCACATAATAACCAATTCCTTTTTGGGAGCAAGTGAGGAATTAACTTACTGGAGTATTAGCACAAACGTCTCTTTCCCAGAACGTATCACAATACGTGTACCCTCCACGGCGAATTGACAGGTATACTGTTAATAGCAGTGTGTATAAGAGCACACCTCAAGAACTGCTAACCACATGGCGAAGGTGAGTCTTGCTGTTGTTGATTAAGTTTACTAAACATTAAGAAGCACTCCGATTATTGGTATCAAAAGAGACATCTTGTAAGTGGTGATTACTCCCCAACTCAACCGGGGTTCCACATTTAACCCTGTAATGTATGACACCTGTTTCACAGTAACAATCGTTATTCTTAGTGCGTGAAATAAACGGAAGCTCTTGTTTTCACCATGACATACCGCTCACCCTGGCTCGAGTCAATGATTTCATTTCATGTTTCCCAGAAAAATAAGGATGAAAATGATTGCAATGGTATAACTAATCTTTGCTGCTTCAGTGTCACATTCGATGAGCTGATACTGTGGTGGTTTGCCTACTACTTTACAGGTATCATACCAGTTGATAATAGGTTTTTACGGAGCAGGCACATAGCTGTCAGATGCAACTGAACTTGCATCTCACAGAACCTAAAATGGAAGGTCCAGTGCAACAGATCCATTCTTAGATACCTCAAGTCAAAGGCTACGGAGTAAGCACATTCCAGTGAGAGCTCAATTATCCGTCAGTACATGGCCCACCTTCAAGGAACACTGCTAGATGTGCAGTCCAGGTTTCAGAAACCATGTGTCATAATGTGTTGCTGTGATCACAGAATTATAGAGCTTAGATTTGGTTACCTACCACTGCTCTTACATCACTGACTGGACGCAATTTTTTTTATTAAGAAGGCAATACATCATAAGACTGGAATATCGTTTGCCAACAGCGATGACTTCATAAGTTTGATAATAATTGATACAATCATTAAGAGACGCAAGTGCCGCAGGGTATGTGAAGTCTGGCGTACTCTGTACTAGAATAGTACTTCTTCCTTATTTGAAAACCGAAGCGTTGCTGCTAGATGATCTTTTTGTGAGCTCCTGTCAGATCCGACACAGTAAGTACGAATTGGATCCGGCGCATTTGGTGAATTCGCCTCACTTACAGTGAACCACTGCTGAAAATCATTGTGTCAAAATCAGCTCATTACAGATACCGATCAAATAGATCTAAAGAGCAACTACAGCTAGAACATTAAGCAACACCAACGAATCTCCATCTTTCTTTGGGCATTTACGGAAACGACTGAAAGCTTCAATGCAACGGTTAAAGAAAATACTGAAAACACAGCTACCTCTCCCATTAACGTTGAAGTTAAGATGATGAAAGTCTAGCGATAGGAATGGAATTGTATTTTACCCCCAAATAAATATCTAGAATATGGATTAATGGTGTCTGTCCGGAAGAGCAGACACCACGCAGCTATGAAACATTATATGTAAATTGAAGCGGGATCACTTCCGTCAGGTGAAGAGGGACTTTAAGCGGAATCAGTGGCTACGAGTGAAAATGTGTACCGGACCAGAATTCGAAACCGGGATCTCTTACTTACTAGGCAGGTGTGGGAACCACTGCGCCATCAGGGACTCAGCGTTATCGCCACTGCACCTTCGACCATAGATACTAGTGGACTGGCCCTGCTGTGCAGAAGCTATAGAGCTGGTGTGGCTCCAACATAAACCACGTGACTGTTGGCAAAACGTGGCGGGACTTCAAATCAGCGGTCTGCCATCCTATTTTTGTATCGTATTTTACCAACATTTCTCAATTGACTGCCAAACGCTTCCAACAAAAATAACTTTTTTATTTGTGAAAAAATATGTCAGAATTACATTTGACCTGGATTTGTTCACAGTACCATTTATAAAATCTAACAAATACATCGAACGCCCCTCTGGTAGGCAGCGGGACGAAATTACTATAAATTATTAATTAAAGTAAAATGTCGTTAAAATCCTTTTAAACAATAACAGTGGGCTCGTGTCAAAACTTTAAATATTGGATTCCCCGCTTTTTGAGCTCTAGTCACTTATAAAATAAAATGGGATATGGGAATTGTGTCAACTATAGGTGCCAAAATTGTCGACTTTTAGGAGCAGGCCCATTTTAGAGTATCAATTTTAGGTGCACTTCAAAGGTTCAGTTCCTACTATTTTTACAAAAGTTTAAACTATCAGTTTAAAAAAATGATATTTTAGATGAAAGGTGAGACTTTGAAGTTTTACCAAATAATTTTGGAGCCTACATTTATTTAATAGTATTAGAAGGCAGAAAAAAATTCTCTTCATGTGTCGACTATAGGCGTTCTTACCTTATTATAATCTCACTTGTATATACAAAAAGGCTCGTATGTGCAGATGGCTTACAGTTTTTCTGTTCCAGGGCTTGTATCCAAAGCTGCCTTCGGTTTTCATCCTTAGGGAACATATGAGTAGGAACGAGAAACAGTTATACTTACTTCTGCAACCGAATTATCACGGATACTTTCCAAAATGTAATATGAGTCTGACTTTACAGGCATCACTTTCAACACTTTAATTTACGTGATACTCTATTTCAAGTGTGAAAAACATATAAAAGTCACTTCAGCAGATTTCAATAAACGCATCTGCACTACCATAGAAACACACGTGAAATGTAATGCCATTTCCCCTGACAAAACGCTGACTACAGCCATGTTTTGCCAACATTCACGTGACTATAGCCCAGAGATGTTGGAGCCACGAAAATGACGTCAGGGCCAGTCTATTATATTTATGGTCGAAGCACTGCACAGACTACCTCGGCGCGGCACAAGGCCGATACACACTCCCACCGAGCGCCACCTATTCACAGTCCCTGTCCATTGTACTCCAGTTCACTACTCGCTCCTGTTCTTCAGTCCGGATGAACAAGTACGTCCGACCGCCCTGTGGGAATCTCTGAGTACTGAACGGGATTGTAATGGACAGGAACTGCGGTCAGGTGACGCTCAGTGGGGGTGTGGAGCGGCCGTGTAGCGTGCAGAGATAGTCCGAGCAGTTGCGGTAAAACTGTGACCCGGATAGCACACTGGTTGCCACACGTGCCTGGTAAGCAGGAGATCCCGGATTCGAATCCCGGTGTGGTACTCATTTTCGCTGGTCAGCCGGATCCCGCTTCATGCCCCGCCGCAGCTGACAGCAGTGATCCCCTTCAATTTTACATAAATGTCTACAAGTTCACGGATAACATTTGGGAGAAGCCGGATGCAAGACTCAGTTTTATTTCAAGAATACTGAGGAAGTGTAATTCACGCTCGTTAGAAGTTGTCAATAACACCTTCGATCGATTAATTATTGAGTATTGTTGGTCAGTCTGGGAAAGTTGCCATGTTGAATAAACGAAAGAGGACGAAAGATACGGCGCAGTGGTAACACACCGGACTTGTATGTGGAAGGCTTACTCTGAATCTCATACGTTAGGTGCCAGGATGGTGTCTTCCCCATCATTCGCCAATCCGAACCTATGTTCCCTCTATAAAGACCTCATCGTCTACGGAACATTAAAGAAGTACAATTTTTTTTAATGGTTTTAGGGAGCAAAACGGCTACGGTCATTAGCGCCCGGTCTGTGGCTTAGGGAAAGGTGAAAAAAAAAATTGGATATCAGCAGCAATGGGAGCGAAACTAAAAAGAAGGGAAACTAAAAGACAGAACGAAAGCTTAGGAAACCATTATAGAAGGGGAAGGGGGTTGTTTTTCCCAAAAAGAGCTTCAAACGACCGACGTCATGTCACTGACGCTAATAAACTCGAGGACGCGATCGGCTGAGCGCGTGTCATCTGCTAAAATGAAAGATATATCAGGCGACAACTGTAGACGGGCGCGTAGCGTAGTAAAATAGGGGCACTCAAGTAAAAGGTGTCTCACCGTCCACAGTTGAGAGCAGTCTCACGGTTTAGTCACAGTGGAGAGTGTCAGAGAGATACTCAACTAACTGCAGTGCAAGACGCTACAAGATAATAGTTGCGCGTCGTGGATAATCTTACTCACAAAATTCCGTTGGCAGAATTTCTAAATGGTTTAAATGGTTCGAAGCACTATGGGACTTAACATCTGAGGTCAGCAGTCCCCTAGACTTAGAACTACTTATATCTAACTAACCTAAGGACACCACACACAGCCATGCCCGAGGGAGGATTCGAACCTGTGACCGCAGCAGCAGCGCTGTTACGGACTGAAGTGTCTGAAGTGCCGAGAACTGCTCGGCCACAGCGGCGATGGCGTGCTCAAAAATAGCCTGGGAAAATTCCATATGAAAACTCTTAAAGATTTATAAATGGAACAAACGTTATTAACATTCTACATCATTCTTTTCCAAGTTTACATATTTATTCCTCAACACAGTCACGGTGGCGACGAACACATTTCTCCCATCGAGAGACAAGTTTGTTGACACAGTCACTGCAGAATGTTTGACTTTGTTGACGAAGCCACAGCCTCAATTCTGCTTCCTCCGTTTTGTCACTATCAAACTGAAGTCCTCGAAGGTTTTATAAAATTTTGGAAACAGATGAAAAGCAGATGTGGCCAAGTCTGGACTGTGGCCAAGTCTGGACTGCTCGGAGGATGACGGATGGCAGTGAACCCAAGGCAATGGACTGTTGCAGACGTCGCAGCGCTCGTGTGTGGTCTGGCACTGTGATGCTTCTTGTGTAGACGAACTTTCGAATTCCGAACTCGATTACCGCTCGCTGTTTCTCACGCACCGACATAGTTACGTTATTCATCGCCCTGTTACACGCTACAGTTCAGAGCTCTCTAGCGGCAGATGACTGCAAGTATGCAGACATGGGGAATAAAGATGTATACTGTTCATACCGTTTGTTTTATTTAAAAAGAACACAAAGGAGTTACACACATTGGCTGCAAGGGGGATTTGATTTGAATTAATGGGGGAAGTTAAAAAATTGTGCCTGACCGGGATTCGAACCTAGGTCTCCTGCTTTCTAGGAAGAGACTGCGCCACCGGGACACAGCGGTCACGGCAACTACCTAGCACACCACCCGCCAGACCGACATCCACACACTGCCCCTTGTCCGTTATCTTAATTGCTCCCGGCATTTCGCTGATTCCCGTAAGAGTTCTACATCTATATCTACATATATACTCCGCTAACCACCAAGCGGTGTGTGGCGGAGGGCACGATTTGGGCCAAAGTCATATTCCCCCCCTCCGTTCCACTCACGGATCTCGCGAGGGAAAAACGTCTGCATGAACGCCTCAGTACGAGCTCTTATTTCCCTTATCTTTGAATCGTGATCATTGCGTGATTGGAAAGTTGGTGGTAATTTAGTGAGCAGCCCCTTCTGTTTAGCGCGCCGTCTATCTGTCTATCTGCAAGTGTGTCCCACTTCAAACTTCCTATGAGATTTGTAACGCTCTCACGATGGCTAAATGTACTAGTCACAAATCTTGCTGCTCTGCTTTGGACCTTCTCAATCTCTTGAATCAGACCCAACTGGAAAGGGTCCAACGCAGACGAACGATATTCCATAACTGGACGAACTAACGTATTGTAACCTATGTCCTTTGTTGAAGGACTGCGCCGCTTCAGGATTCTACCAATATACCGTAATCTACAGTTCGCCTTACCCGTTATATGAGTAATCTGATCATTCCATTTGAGATCATTTCGAATAGTCACACCCAGATACTTGACGGACGTTACCTCTTCCAAAGACTGAGCGTTTATTTTGTACTCGTACATTAATGGCAATTTTCGCCTTGTTATACGCAGTAGGTTACACTTACTAATATTGAGAGATAACTGCCAGTCATTACACCACGCACTTATTTTATGCAAATCCTCATGTATCTGTTCACAACTTTCGTGTGATACTGTTTTCCTGTAGACTACAGACCATCGGTAAACAGTCTAAGGCCGCTGTCAATACCATCAACCAGATCGTTTATGTAAATCGTAAAAAGCAGAAGACCTATTACGCTGAGCTGGGGTACACCAGAAGTTACGCTTGTTTCTGTTGAAGTCACCCCGTTCAGGACGACATATACAGCTCCCTGTCAGAAAACCCTATCCAACCGCATATGTCATCGGATAGACCGTAAGCCCGCACTTTTTCTAGCAAGCGACAGTGCGGAAATGAGTCGAACGCCTTTCGAAAGTCGAGAAATATGGCATCAACCTGGGAGCCGGTATCTAGAGCCTGGTGTATATCATGCACAAAGAGGGCCAACTGTGTTTCGCATGACCGCTGTTTCCTAAAACCGTGTCGGTTTCTGCAGATGAGCTTCTCAGAATCTAGAAAGGTCATTATGTCTGAACACAAAATATTTTCCATGATTTTACAACAAATCGGTGTCAGTGAAATTGGCCAGTAATTATGTGCATCCGATATTCTACCCTTCTTATAGATTGCTATGACCTGGGCCTTCTTCCAGTCCCGTGGAACTTCCCGCCGTTCCAACGATCTCCGATAGATGACGAATAAGAATGGTTCTATATTTGTAGCATAGTCAACATAAAATCTTATGTGGATACCGTCTATGCCTGATGCCGTCCTGGCGTGTAAGGATCTTAACTGTTTTACAATCCCAGATACACTAAACACTATCCTTTCTTTGTTCGATCACTGAAAGAGGGAACGGTGCTGCAGTCCTCTATCCTAAACGAGGTTTTGAAAGCTAAGTTTAGGATTTTGGCCTTCTGTTTATCATCATCAGTTACATTACCCGTACTGTCAGCGAGAGAAGGTATGGATTTTTTGTAGCGTTCATAGATTTTACTTTCGAACCTTGTGTTAATCCACACTGAAGACGACGTTGGCCGCCCTCGCCTTAATCATTTATTATTTAAAAAGCCTTAAGAGTTTTATAGAAAAAATTCGGAGGCATTACTTTTAAGCCCCTCCCTCGTAGAACAGCAAGTATTCTGCACCACTCCTCGTACGTAGGCTTGTCAAGTACTGATGCAGATGAGACAGAAACAGAGGGCAGGAGTAGGAGAGTAAAATTGATGGCGGTGAAACAGTCCAAACGAGTTTGATTAGGCACATAAAGCGCTGTGTTTTCTGTAATGCGCTTCCCCGCAATAACTAATTAATTAATTAATCTCTGTTAAGTTGTTGTCGGATATTCATTAGCGCTCGACGGTGTTTTAACACGGGGTTAAAAATTCTAATAATAAAGCCAGCTATGCAGTCCTGTGGTTTTCCCTTCAACGCTGTGAATTAAGCGTATGTAAATGATTATTATAATAATTAGAGCACATACAGTAAACGGGTTTTATCGAGCCACACAAAACTGTAGCACATATAACATACAAACATTACATTATACGCTATATGAAAACTAAATGTAGCTGTACGATGACTGCAGCAGCACACGAACCACAGAATAAGTGAGCACCCGGAGCGGGTGTGAAGTAGCGCAGCAGTAAAAATATCCAGCGTGAAAGGATATTCAGCTTCTGACATTAAATAAGTCTTTTCATCGTGGAATGCACAGATTTACTCTGAAGATTAAGCGTCTCAGAATAGCTGCGCGGAACTGGCAGGTGCTTCGCAGGGCAACACAGACGTGACATTATTTTTCACGGAAGGACGAGGCGCTCTCTGAATATTTCCTGAAAAGCAGTTAAGTGGTCTACGGAAAGCTGCAGGTTGTGAACTGTTTCTAGGCGGAAACTGGAAGGAACTATTCATATTTCCATCCCCAAAAGGGTTTTAAGGTATTGTAAATTCAGTAGAGTAAAATGCGAAGTACTTCTTCGCTTACTATCTATGAGTCGACAAGTTCTTTAGAGTCGACGGAAAATGATTTTTAAATGCTGACCCTGCACGCTAATCTGGGTTTGTACGCTATTTTAGCTAGCGTCAGCCCCATCTGCCAAACTACATGCATATTAACACTTCTATAAAACTAACCTGCCTTGTGTATCAAACTGATAAGCAGTACCCAAAAAAAGTCTTACAAGAGCTTTATAAGACACTTCTTCCGTAGATGAATTACATTTCATCGAAATTCTTACGAAGACTCTCAATATGACAATCGATTTCCCTATACTTACTTTTATTTGGTCATTCCACCTTCGTACGATCCAGACATGGCAACGTGTTGTACTACCGTTTCGTTCCAGCGTGCCAATGGTAGTCCCTGGATGCGTTTCTTTTAACTCTTCGCTACAGTCTTTTTACCTACATAAATAGATTCGCTGGCTGTTAAGAGCTACGTCTTCTAACGGCAAAATCCTGTTAAGGATCGTCACGCGTCGGGAGACACACATGTGCGCTCGCGATAGGCCATTAACAAAGAAAGAAACCCTAGACCGCCGGCCCGAGTGGCCGTGCGGTTCTAGGCGCTGCAGTCTGGAACCGAGCTACCGCTACGGTTGCACGTTCGAATTCTGCCTCGGGCATGGATGTGTGTGATGTCCTTAGGTTAGTTAGGTTTAATTAGTTCTACGTTCAAGGCAACAGATGACCTCAGAAGTTAAGTCGCATAGTGCTCACAGCCACTTGAAACCCAAGACCACCAAAAATAAACATCACTGGAGATTATGGACCCGTTTGTCAAGTTATAGATTTTATTTCGAATTTCTCCAAATACTAAGCGGAGATTTACCACCGATTGCAAAGTCAGGTAGAAGAGAGACCGTAACAGATTCCTGACATATTGAGGAACAGCAAAACGGGAACTAAATTCGGATGCGACAATTTGAGAGGATTTGATTATTTGGTGAAGATGGTAACAACCGTTAAATTCAGACAAAATTTCAAACGACCCTTCTTATTCTTATTCTTATTCTTCCTAGGGCAGCTGCAGTGCTACAAGGACAACAGTGTTTCAGCAGTTGGAGTATAGGTAGAAGTGGAAATATCTCTGAAAAAAAAAGACAGTGTGGCGTCTGTAAATCCCAGCACGCACTCCGTCACCACAGCCCTCTCAGCAGTTGGTACAAGCCCTGTTTTTGAGGTCGGAAGTACACCGGTGTGCGGACGTTTAGAAGCTATTAAAACTTCAGGGTACCGCTTCTTTTCGGACCAACGGATACAGTAAAACTACTCGGACATGCGCGGTATTTTTCGAAAAAAAGGTTCTAAGCACTATGGGACTTAACATCAGAGGTCATCAGTCACCTCGACTTAGAACTACTTAAACCTAACTAACCTAAGTACATCACACACATCCATACCCGAGGCAGGATTCGAACCTGCGGCCGTAGCAGCAGCGCGGTTCCGGACTGAAGCGCCTAGAACCGCTCGGCCACAGGGCATTTTTCGCCTTGAGTCTGAATAACGTTTGTCTGCTCATTACCTTGCGCAGAAGGTAACAATGTTGTTGATGTATAGACGCTGCCATTAACAATCTACGAACGTGAATACGTCACGCTCTTGTATTGAGACGACACACATTGCTGTGTGGTAAGCCATCATGGCAACTATCCCCTTTCGTCACTTCGATCATTATCTAATGGTTTCAGGCCTCTCTGTAAGACGCTGATCAACCAGAAAATTATAACTAACGACCCACTATCGATATAAATCCGTCCAGGCGATAGCAGAGGCACCTGGCGATGAATGACTACTATTCACACAATGGGGAAGGCGCATGACCCATCTAAGTCTGACCAAGGGCAGATTGTGATGGCCGGAGGCTCGAAACGAGAGTTTCGGAAACTGCATGACTTATCGGGTGTTTGAGGCGCGCTGTGATGAGTGTCTTCAAACACGTGGCGAAACCATGGTGAAACCACGGCCAGAAGTCGTGGGGTTGGGCACCACTCCTCATCACAGATGTCGGACGTCGTAGGCTGGGCAGACTGGTAAAACAGGACAGGCGGTGTACCGTGGCGGAAGTAGCTTCAGACCTTAATGCTGGGCAGAGTACAAGTGTGTCTGAATACACAGTGTACAGAACACTCCAAACGATGGGTCCCGCAGCAGACGACCCATGCATGTGCCAATGATAACACCACGACATGGGGAACTACACCTGAAATGGGCACGTGATCATCGGCACTGAACATTGACTCAGTGGCAGAGCGTTTCATGGTCTGATGAATCCCGATACCTTCTTCATCATGCTGATGAGAGTGCACCCTTCGCCATCATCCAGGGGAACGGCTCCCTGGTACCTGCTCTGGTGTACGGAGACAAACTGGCAGCGGCTCCATTATGTTTTGGGGATCATTCAAGTGGGAATCCATGGGTCCAGTGGAGTTCGTGCAAGGCAACATGACAGCCAAGGAGTATCGTAACTTAGCTGCAGACCACGTACACCCCTTCATGACGACAATGTTTCCAGACAGCAGCGACATTTTTCTACAAGATAATGCGCTATCTAACAAGGCTAGGAGTGTGATGGACAATTAGAGGAACACTGAGGTTAGTTTCAATTGATGTGCTGCCCCCCCCCCCCCTCCTCCAACTCGCCAGCTCTGAACCCGATCGAACACACCTGGGACGTGATTGGATGTGGCGTCAGAGCTTATCGGCCCCCCTTCAGGAGTTTACCGGAATTAGTTGACTTGTGTGTATAGATGTAGTGCCAGATTCTTACAGCAACCTACCAAGGCTCCATTGCTTCCCTCCACAAAGCGTCGCCGCTATTAGCCGTTCCAAAGGTGGACATATCGTCTATTAGGTAGGTGGTCATAATATTCTGCGTGATCAGTGTATGTTAAGATACTCACGTGAAACTTCAGCCCTCTCTTGCTACTAAACCCCAGGAATCGTTTTAAGTTCTTTTGAATAATTACTGTGTTCATTGATTACTATCTCTGTACGTCAGTAGTTTATCTGGTCAGTGAGGCTGCTGTCGGCTATATGTCTGTAAGTTTTAGTGGAATACATCGTATTATTTAATATTCATCCGTTTTAATCAGAATCGTACGCGTGAGCACTTTCCTCAATATACGAATTAATTGGGATCCACTAAAATTAGGAACGATGTTGATAGCCTTCCACAGTCGGTACTAACATCTCCATTGAAACTCCTGGCAGCATGCAAATATCCGCCCAAGAGACACAGCCAGTTGCTACGGTGGGAGAACTCTGAGGCGAGCCTTTACGGCTGGCCCACAGTGCTTGAGAGCTTAAGAACACAGCAGCGTGCGGGTGGGGAAAGGGGGAGGCGTCGTTGTAACAGTCTTTCTTATACCTTCTAACCGTAATCTTTACCGTCCGTATATGTACACTGTTTCTGAAACTGGAAGTCACGATTGTAGCGTTGACGTGGCAACACGCGTCATGCAATAAAATGAACATACGGTGGGCCAGTCCAGCCACTACCAACATCACGGGCTTACTCTGAGATGAGTGCTAATCATGTGCGTCACCAACCACGTGCGTTTCCAACGTCTTGGAAACACCCAAAAAGACTACAAAAATTAGTTTTTTAATTGGACCCGCCTTGAGCAAAGAATTTGTCTTCTTCTTTTTACTCAGACGTATTCCACTCAAGTTACAGCATCATCATGGTAGCGTATGCAACAAACGAGCGATGTTCGCAGATAGGTGGAGGCCTGCTGGTTGACAACACCAGTGGCAAAGCGGTGTAGGCGTGCACGAGGCCCACGACCGCGCTAGCTCATTTGTCCACCTCTGTTGCAGGCGAACTTTTCTTGAGTACATGGCTAGCGGTTTCTCATACGATGACCCGAACTTTCCGAGAAAATCGATTTTGAAGTTTTAAGCGTACTCGCTATACCTGTAATTTTAGAATTGTATCGAATACGTGTAATTAGCGCAGCGGCTAACACTGGCCGCTATCACACAGACGGGTCAAGGTCCAATTCTGAATGAGTACTTTTTTTCAATTTCATTATACAGAATATCATTAAACAGTACATGTCATGCAAAGTTATTCAAAACTAGTCATTTTCGACATACTAGTTTCATTAATAAATCAATTATTAAAGCAAACTTTCTTCAAAAAGTGTATTCCATCTGTCACGGACTATATTACAGAATCGGCTTAGTACCCGCCCCTTGTATCACTTGCTGCGCTACAACAAAATTCTGGATGGTATTTGTCATAGAAGCAACCGAAATGAAAATTCGTGGAGCACCATGCACACCTAGCATATTTAATGAAAGTTACTGCACTACTAACACTCGGATTTTTGAGGAGCGGTACCGCGAAATACAGTTCGATTTGATCCAAAAAGATTGTTCTCACTTTTCTCAACTTCGATGCAAACCTTGCATATTTCATCATTCCTGTGAAAGCAGCTGCCAACGGCCTTGTCGCAGTGGTAACACCGGTTCCCGTCAGATCTCCGTTGTTAAGCGCTGTCGAGCTGGGCTAGCACTTGGATGGGTGACCATCCGGTCTGCCGAGCGCTGTTGGCAAGCAGGGTACACTCAGCCCTTGTGAGGCAAACTGAGGAGCTAATTGATTGCGAAGTTGCGGCTCCGGTCTCTGAAAGTGACAAACGGCCAGGAGAGCGGTGTGCTGACCAGATGCCCCTCAAATAACCGCCTCCAGTGAAGCCTGTGACCTGAGGATGACGCGGCGGCCGGTCGGTACCGTTGGGTCTTCATGGCCTGTTCGGGCAGAGTTAAGTTTAGCTTTGTGAAAGCAGCTCCACAAAACTGATGCAGATTTAAAGAATGTGTTTTTATGGAATCTTTACTTGAAACGATTTTTCTATTAGTCTACAAAGTTTATAGAATATTGATTTTCTTTTTGCGAAAATTTTAACCTGTCTGGAAGAGTAAACATTACATGGTTGGCAAAGTGGATTGCAAACCGGTGACACAATTTTTATGGCGCAGGTGCTTGTTGCTCTGTCATTTATAAATATTTCATCTTAAGATGTGATCAATCTGCCCTCACCACGAATCAAGCGAACGTTATCCAAATATTTGGCATTTTAACAACGAAACACAAACGGGGTACACATATGAAGATTGTCTGCTGTAATGATTGATATTTTAATGACATTACAACAGCGAAAATTTTGTATTACATATACACTAAAGCGCCAAGGATACTAGTGTAGGCATGCGTCTTCATACATAGATATGTAAAGAGACAGAATACGGCGCTAGGGTCGGCAACACCCATCTATGCCAACAAGTGTCTGACGCAGTTGTTTGATCGGTTACTGCTGCTACAATGGCAGGTATGCCGTCCCACCGACAATTGTGTAATAAAGACATCGTTAAAAAGAAGTGTACCTCGTGACGAAATAAGTGTACACGAACCTTATGTGTTTTACCTGCCGCATAGTCGGAGTAAAATTTTCCTGTTCTGTAGCAAACATTAAATTTAATCTTAGTATCAAGGAGTAAACTCTTTAAATGTAATAACTTCTACGCAATTAATAAGTGAGATCAATGATCCTAGGTTGTTGTTCTCTCCCCCTCTTCTTCGTTTGCTTCTAGTAATAGGAGGCAGACATATTGTACAACGAAGGTTTGTGGTTGTTAATATTGTATTGTATTGTATTGTATGTTAACCGGGGACCTAGAAACCACGGAGAGGCTCCGTCCCCGCCACAGCCGCAGTGCTCCAGAACCTCACGAAGACTACCGCAGTACACTTCACCCCTCCGCCGCACCACGCCGAACCCAGGGTTATTCTGCGGTTCGGCCCCCGGTGGACATTCTGAATCCTCTCAGCACACCAGAAAATGTAGCTGCAGTTCACTAGAAAATGCTTCAGAGACCGACATATCACGTAGATCATGCGAACCAATTTTACACCTGGACCTGCACATGCATCTATACCGAGTGTATGTTGTTCATGCATTAAAACCAGCAAATGCTCCTCAGCACCTCCAGTTTCGTGAGTGGCTGCTCACTAAGATAACAGTGAATGGCTTGGACATCATTTGTTCTCCATGTCTCATGAAGCCTCATGAAGACTACCGCAGTCCACTTCACCCCTCCGCCGCACCACGCCGAACCCAGGGTTATTCTGCGGTTCGGCCCCGGTGGACATTCTGAATCCTCTCAGCACACCAGAAAATGTAGCTGCAGTTCACTAGAAAATGCTTCAGAGACCGACATATCACGTAGATCATGCGAACCAATTTTACACCTGGACCTGCACATGCATCTATACCGAGTGTATGTTGTTCATGCATTAAAACCAGCAAATGCTCCTCAGCACCTCCAGTTTCGTGAGTGGCTGCTCACTAAGATAACAGTGAATGGCTTGGACATCATTTGTTCTCCATGTCTCATGAAGCCTCATGAAGACTACCGCAGTCCACTTCACCCCTCCGCCGCACCACGCCGAACCCAGGGTTATTCTGCGGTTCGGCCCCCGGTGGACATTCTGAATCCTCTCAGCACACCAGAAAATGTAGCTGCAGTTCACTAGAAAATGCTTCAGAGACCGACATATCACGTAGATCATGCGAACCAATTTTACACCTGGACCTGCACATGCATCTATACCGTGTGTATGTTGTTCATGCATTAAAACCAGCAAATGCTACTCAGCACCTCCAGTTTCGTGAGTGGCTGCTCACTAAGATAACAGTGAATGGCTTGGACATCATTTGTTCTCCATGTCTCATGAAGCCTCATGAAGACTACCGCAGTCCACTTCACCCCTCCGCCGCACCACGCCGAACCCAGGGTTATTCTGCGGTTCGGCCCCCGGTGGACATTCTGAATCCTCTCAGCACACCAGAAAATGTAGCTGCAGTTCACTAGAAAATGCTTCAGAGACCGACATATCACGTAGATCATGCGAACCAATTTTACACCTGGACCTGCACATGCATCTATACCGAGTGTATGTTGTTCATGCATTAAAACCAGCAAATGCTCCTCAGCACCTCCAGTTTCGTGAGTGGCTGCTCACTAAGATAACAGTGAATGGCTTGGACATCATTTGTTCTCCATGTCTCATGAAGCCTCATGAAGACTACCGCAGTCCACTTCACCCCTCCGCCGCACCACGCCGAACCCAGGGTTATTCTGCGGTTCGGCCCCCGGTGGACATTCTGAATCCTCTCAGCACACCAGAAAATGTAGCAGCAGTTCACTAGAAAATGCTTCAGAGACCGACATATCACGTAGATCATGCGAACCAATTTTACACCTGGACCTGCACATGCATCTATACCGAGTGTATGTTGTTCATGCATTAAAACCAGCAAATGCTCCTCAGCACCTCCAGTTTCGTGAGTGGCTGCTCACTAAGATAACAGTGAATGGCTTGGACATCATTTGTTCTCCATGTCTCATGAAGCCTCATGAAGACTACCGCAGTCCACTTCACCCCTCCGCCGCACCACGCCGAACCCAGGGTTATTCTGCGGTTCGGCCCCCGGTGGACATTCTGAATCCTCTCAGCACACCAGAAAATGTAGCTGCAGTTCACTAGAAAATGCTTCAGAGACCGACATATCACGTAGATCATGCGAACCAATTTTACACCTGGACCTGCACATGCATCTATACCGAGTGTATGTTGTTCATGCATTAAAACCAGCAAATGCTCCTCAGCACCTCCAGTTTCGTGAGTGGCTGCTCACTAAGATAACAGTGAATGGCTTGGACATCATTTGTTCTCCATGTCTCATGAAGCCTCATGAAGACTACCGCAGTCCACTTCACCCCTCCGCCGCACCACGCCGAACCCAGGGTTATTCTGCGGTTCGGCCCCCGGTGGACATTCTGAATCCTCTCAGCACACCAGAAAATGTAGCTGCAGTTCACTAGAAAATGCTTCAGAGACCGACATATCACGTAGATCATGCGAACCAATTTTACACCTGGACCTGCACATGCATCTCTACCGAGTGTATGTTGTTCATGCATTAAAACCAGCAAATGCTCCTCAGCACCTCCAGTTTCGTGAGTGGCTGCTCACTAAGATAACAGTGAATGGCTTGGACATCATTTGTTCTCCATGTCTCATGAAGCCTCATGAAGACTACCGCAGTCCACTTCACCCCTCCGCTGCACCATGACGAACCCAGGGTTATTCTGCGGTTCGGCCCCCGGTGGACATTCTGAATCCTCTCAGCACACCAGAAAATGTAGCTGCAGTTCACTAGAAAATGCTTCAGAGACCGACATATCACGTAGATCATGCGAACCAATTTTACACCTGGACCTGCACATGCATCTCTACCGAGTGTATGTTGTTCATGCATTAAAACCAGCAAATGCTCCTCAGCACCTCCAGTTTCGTGAGTGGCTGCTCACTAAGATAACAGTGAATGGCTTGGACATCATTTGTTCTCCATGTCTCATGAAGCCTCATGAAGACTACCGCAGTCCACTTCACCCCTCCGCCGCACCACGCCGAACCCAGGGTTATTCTGCGGTTCGGCCCCCGGTGGACATTCTGAATCCTCTCAGCACACCAGAAAATGTAGCTGCAGTTCACTAGAAAATGCTTCAGAGACCGACATATAACGTAGATCATGCGAACCAATTTTACACCTGGACCTGCACATGCATCTATACCGAGTGTATGTTGTTCATGCATTAAAACCAGCAAATGCTCCTCAGCACCTCCAGTTTCGTGAGTGGCTGCTCACTAAGATAACAGTGAATGGCTTGGACATCATTTGTTCTCCATGTCTCATGAAGCCTCATGAAGACTACCGCAGTCCACTTCACCCCTCCGCCGCACCACGCCGAACCCAGGGTTATTCTGCGGTTCGGCCCCCGGTGGACATTCTGAATCCTCTCAGCACACCAGAAAATGTAGCTGCAGTTCACTAGAAAATGCTTCAGAGACCGACATATCACGTAGATCATGCGAACCAATTTTACACCTGGACCTGCACATGCATCTCTACCGAGTGTATGTTGTTCATGCCTTAAAACCAGCAAATGCTCCTCAGCACCTCCAGTTTCGTGAGTGGCTGCTCACTAAGATAACAGTGAATGGCTTGGACATCATTTGTTCTCCATGTCTCATGAAGCCTCATGAAGACTACCGCAGTCCACTTCACCCCTCCGCCGCACCACGCCGAACCCAGGGTTATTCTGCGGTTCGGCCCCCGGTGGACATTCTGAATCCTCTCAGCACACCAGAAAATGTAGCTGCAATTCACTAGAAAATGCTTCAGAGACCGACATATCACGTAGATCATGCGAACCAATTTTACACCTGGACCTGCACATGCATCTATACCGAGTGTATGTTGTTCATGCATTAAAACCAGCAAATACTCCTCAGCACCTCCAGTTTCGTGAGTGGCTGCTCACTAAGATAACAGTGAATGGCTTGGACATCATTTGTTCTCCATGTCTCATGAAGCCTCATGAAGACTACCGCAGTCCACTTCACCCCTCCGCCGCACCACGCCGAACCCAGGGTTATTCTGCGGTTCGGCCCCCGGTGGACATTCTGAATCCTCTCAGCACACCAGAAAATGTAGCTGCAGTTCACTAGAAAATGCTTCAGAGACCGACATATCACGTAGATCATGCGAACCAATTTTACACCTGGACCTGCACATGCATCTATACCGAGTGTATGTTGTTCATGCATTAAAACCAGCAAATGCTCCTCAGCACCTCCAGTTTCGTGAGTGGCTGCTCACTAAGATAACAGTGAATGGCTTGGACATCATTTGTTCTCCATGTCTCATGAAGCCTCATGAAGACTACCGCAGTCCACTTCACCCCTCCGCCGCACCACGCCGAACCCAGGGTTATTCTGCGGTTCGGCGCCCGGTGGACATTCTGAATCCTCTCAGCACAACAGAAAATGTAGCTGCAGTTCACTAGAAAATGCTTCAGAGACCGACATATCACGTAGATCATGCGAACCGATTTTACACCTGGACCTGCACATGCATCTATACCGAGTGTATGTTGTTCATGCATTAAAACCAGCAAATGCTCCTCAGCACCTCCAGTTTCGTGAGTGGCTGCTCACTAAGATAACAGTGAATGGCTTGGACATCATTTGTTCTCCATGTCTCATGAAGCCTCATGAAGACTACCGCAGTCCACTTCACCCCTCCGCCGCACCACGCCGAACCCAGGGTTATTCTGCGGTTCGGCCCCCGGTGGACATTCTGAATCCTCTCAGCACACCAGAAAATGTAGCTGCAGTTCACTAGAAAATGCTTCAGAGACCGACATATCACGTAGATCATGCGAACCGATTTTACACATGGACCTGCACATGCATCTATACCGAGTGTATGTTGTTCATGCATTAAAACCAGCAAATGCTCCTCAGCACCTCCAGTTTCGTGAGTGGCTGCTCACTAAGATAACAGTGAATGGCTTGGACATCATTTGTTCTCCATGTCTCATGAAGCCTCATGAAGACTACCGCAGTCCACTTCACCCCTCCGCCGCACTACGCCGAACCCAGGGTTATTCTGCGGTTCGGCCCCCGGTGGACATTCTGAATCCTCTCAGCACACCAGAAAATGTAGCTGCAGTTCACTAGAAAATGCTTCAGAGACCGACATATCACGTAGATCATGCGAACCAATTTTACACCTGGACCTGCACATGCATCTATACCGAGTGTATGTTGTTCATGCATTAAAACCAGCAAATGCTCCTCAGCACCTCCAGTTTCGTGAGTGGCTGCTCACTAAGATAACAGTGAATGGCTTGGACATCATTTGTTCTCCATGTCTCATGAAGCCTCATGAAGACTACCGCAGTCCACTTCACCCCTCCGCCGCACTACGCCGAACCCAGGGTTATTCTGCGGTTCGGCCCCCGGTGGACATTCTGAATCCTCTCAGCACACCAGAAAATGTAGCTGCAGTTCACTAGAAAATGCTTCAGAGACCGACATATCACGTAGATCATGCGAACCAATTTTACACCTGGACCTGCACATGCATCTATACCGAGTGTATGTTGTTCATGCATTAAAACCAGCAAATGCTCCTCAGCACCTCCAGTTTCGTGAGTGGCTGCTCACTAAGATAACAGTGAATGGCTTGGACATCATTTGTTCTCCATGTCTCATGAAGCCTCATGAAGACTACCGCAGTCCACTTCACCCCTCCGCCGCACCACGCCGAACCCAGGGTTATTCTGCGGTTCGGCCCCCGGTGGACATTCTGAATCCTCTCAGCACACCAGAAAATGTAGCTGCAGTTCACTAGAAAATGCTTCAGAGACCGACATATCACGTAGATCATGCGAACCAATTTTACACCTGGACCTGCACATGCATCTATACCGAGTGTATGTTGTTCATGCATTAAAACCAGCAAATGCTCCTCAGCACCTCCAGTTTCGTGAGTGGCTGCTCACTAAGATAACAGTGAATGGCTTGGACATCATTTGTTCTCCATGTCTCATGAAGCCTCATGAAGACTACCGCAGTCCACTTCACCCCTCCGCCGCACCACGCCGAACCCAGGGTTATTCTGCGGTTCGGCCCCCGGTGGACATTCTGAATCCTCTCAGCACACCAGAAAATGTAGCTGCAGTTCACTAGAAAATGCTTCAGAGACCGACATATCACGTAGATCATGCGAACCAATTTTACACCTGGACCTGCACATGCATCTATACCGAGTGTATGTTGTTCATGCATTAAAACCAGCAAATGCTACTCAGCACCTCCAGTTTCGTGAGTGGCTGCTCACTAAGATAACAGTGAATGGCTTGGACATCATTTGTTCTCCATGTCTCATGAAGCCTCATGAAGACTACCGCAGTCCACTTCACCCCTCCGCCGCACCACGCCGAACCCAGGGTTATTCTGCGGTTCGGCCCCCGGTGGACATTCTGAATCCTCTCAGCACACCAGAAAATGTAGCTGCAGTTCACTAGAAAATGCTTCAGAGACCGACATATCACGTAGATCATGCGAACCAATTTTACACCTGGACCTGCACATGCATCTATACCGAGTGTATGTTGTTCATGCATTAAAACCAGCAAATGCTCCTCAGCACCTCCAGTTTCGTGAGTGGCTGCTCACTAAGATAACAGTGAATGGCTTGGACATCATTTGTTCTCCATGTCTCATGAAGCCTCATGAAGACTACCGCAGTCCACTTCACCCCTCCGCCGCACCACGCCGAACCCAGGGTTATTCTGCGGTTCGGCCCCCGGTGGACATTCTGAATCCTCTCAGCACACCAGAAAATGTAGCTGCAGTTCACTAGAAAATGCTTCAGAGACCGACATATCACGTAGATCATGCGAACCGATTTTACACCTGGACCTGCACATGCATCTATACCGAGTGTATGTTGTTCATGCATTAAAACCAGCAAATGCTCCTCAGCACCTCCAGTTTCATGAGTGGCTGCTCACTAAGATAACAGTGAATGGCTTGGACATCATTTGTTCTCCATGTCTCATGAAGCCTCATGAAGACTACCGCAGTCCACTTCACCCCTCCGCCGCACCACGCCGAACCCAGGGTTATTCTGCGGTTCGGCCCCGGTGGACATTCTGAATCCTCTCAGCACACCAGAAAATGTAGCTGCAGTTCACTAGAAAATGCTTCAGAGACCGACATATCACGTAGATCATGCGAACCAATTTTACACCTGGACCTGCACATGCATCTATACCGAGTGTATGTTGTTCATGCATTAAAACCAGCAAATGCTCCTCAGCACCTCCAGTTTCGTGAGTGGCTGCTCACTAAGATAACAGTGAATGGCTTGGACATCATTTGTTCTCCATGTCTCATGAAGCCTCATGAAGACTACCGCAGTCCACTTCACCCCTCCGCCGCACCACGCCGAACCCAGGGTTATTCTGCGGTTCGGCCCCCGGTGGACATTCTGAATCCTCTCAGCACACCAGAAAATGTAGCTGCAGTTCACTAGAAAATGCTTCAGAGACCGACATATCACGTAGATCATGCGAACCAATTTTACACCTGGACCTGCACATGCATCTCTACCGAGTGTATGTTGTTCATGCATTAAAACCAGCAAATGCTCCTCAGCACCTCCAGTTTCGTGAGTGGCTGCTCACTAAGATAACAGTGAATGGCTTGGACATCATTTGTTCTCCATGTCTCATGAAGCCTCATGAAGACTACCGCAGTCCACTTCACCCCTCCGCCGCACCACGCCGAACCCAGGGTTATTCTGCGGTTCGGCCCCCGGTGGACATTCTGAATCCTCTCAGCACACCAGAAAATGTAGCTGCAGTTCACTAGAAAATGCTTCAGAGACCGACATATCACGTGGATCATGCGAACCAATTTTACACCTGGACCTGCACATGCATCTATACCGAGTGTATGTTGTTCATGCATTAAAACCAGCAAATGCTCCTCAGCACCTCCAGTTTCGTGAGTGGCTGCTCACTAAGATAACAGTGAATGGCTTGGACATCATTTGTTCTCCATGTCTCATGAAGCCTCATGAAGACTACCGCAGTCCACTTCACCCCTCCGCCGCACTACGCCGAACCCAGGGTTATTCTGCGGTTCGGCCCCCGGTGGACATTCTGAATCCTCTCAGCACACCAGAAAATGTAGCTGCAGTTCACTAGAAAATGCTTCAGAGACCGACATATCACGTAGATCATGCGAACCAATTTTACACCTGGACCTGCACATGCATCTATACCGAGTGTATGTTGTTCATGCATTAAAACCAGCAAATGCTCCTCAGCACCTCCAGTTTCGTGAGTGGCTGCTCACTAAGATAACAGTGAATGGCTTGGACATCATTTGTTCTCCATGTCTCATGAAGCCTCATGAAGACTACCGCAGTCCACTTCACCCCTCCGCCGCACCACGCCGAACCCAGGGTTATTCTGCGGTTCGGCCCCCGGTGGACATTCTGAATCCTCTCAGCACACCAGAAAATGTAGCTGCAGTTCACTAGAAAATGCTTCAGAGACCGACATATCACGTAGATCATGCGAACCAATTTTACACCTGGACCTGCACATGCATCTATACCGAGTGTATGTTGTTCATGCATTAAAACCAGCAAATGCTCCTCAGCACCTCCAGTTTCGTGAGTGGCTGCTCACTAAGATAACAGTGAATGGCTTGGACATCATTTGTTCTCCATGTCTCATGAAGCCTCATGAAGACTACCGCAGTCCACTTCACCCCTCCGCCGCACCACGCCGAACCCAGGGTTATTCTGCGGTTCGGCCCCCGGTGGACATTCTGAATCCTCTCAGCACACCAGAAAATGTAGCTGCAGTTCACTAGAAAATGCTTCAGAGACCGACATATCACGTAGATCATGCGAACCAATTTTACACCTGGACCTGCACATGCATCTATACCGAGTGTATGTTGTTCATGCATTAAAACCAGCAAATGCTCCTCAGCACCTCCAGTTTCGTGAGTGGCTGCTCACTAAGATAACAGTGAATGGCTTGGACATCATTTGTTCTCCATGTCTCATGAAGCCTCATGAAGACTACCGCAGTCCACTTCACCCCTCCGCCGCACCACGCCGAACCCAGGGTTATTCTGCGGTTCGGCCCCCGGTGGACATTCTGAATCCTCTCAGCACACCAGAAAATGTAGCTGCAGTTCACTAGAAAATGCTTCAGAGACCGACATATCACGTAGATCATGCGAACCAATTTTACACCTGGACCTGCACATGCATCTATACCGAGTGTATGTTGTTCATGCATTAAAACCATCAAATGCTCCTCAGCACCTCCAGTTTCGTGAGTGGCTGCTCACTAAGATAACAGTGAATGGCTTGGACATCATTTGTTCTCCATGTCTCATGAAGCCTCATGAAGACTACCGCAGTCCACTTCACCCCTCCGCCGCACCACGCCGAACCCAGGGTTATTCTGCGGTTCGGCCCCCGGTGGACATTCTGAATCCTCTCAGCACACCAGAAAATGTAGCTGCAGTTCACTAGAAAATGCTTCAGAGACCGACATATCACGTAGATCATGCGAACCAATTTTACACCTGGACCTGCACATGCATCTATACCGAGTGTATGTTGTTCATGCATTAAAACCAGCAAATGCTCCTCAGCACCTCCAGTTTCGTGAGTGGCTGCTCACTAAGATAACAGTGAATGGCTTGGACATCATTTGTTCTCCATGTCTCATGAAGCCTCATGAAGACTACCGCAGTCCACTTCACCCCTCCGCCGCACCACGCCGAACCCAGGGTTATTCTGCGGTTCGGCCCCCGGTGGACATTCTGAATCCTCTCAGCACACCAGAAAATGTAGCTGCAGTTCACTAGAAAATGCTTCAGAGACCGACATATCACGTAGATCATGCGAACCAATTTTACACCTGGACCTGCACATGCATCTATACCGAGTGTATGTTGTTCATGCATTAAAACCAGCAAATGCTCCTCAGCACCTCCAGTTTCGTGAGTGGCTGCTCACTAAGATAACAGTGAATGGCTTGGACATCATTTGTTCTCCATGTCTCATGAAGCCTCATGAAGACTACCGCAGTCCACTTCACCCCTCCGCCGCACCACGCCGAACCCAGGGTTATTCTGCGGTTCGGCCCCAGGTGGACATTCTGAATCCTCTCAGCACACCAGAAAATGTAGCTGCAGTTCACTAGAAAATGCTTCAGAGACCGACATATCACATAGATCATGCGAACCAATTTTACACCTGGACCTGCACATGCATCTATACCGAGTGTATGTTGTTCATGCATTAAAACCAGCAAATGCTCCTCAGCACCTCCAGTTTCGTGAGTGGCTGCTCACTAAGATAACAGTGAATGGCTTGGACATCATTTGTTCTCCATGTCTCATGAAGCCTCATGAAGACTACCGCAGTCCACTTCACCCCTCCGCCGCACCACGCCGAACCCAGGGTTATTCTGCGGTTCGGCCCCCGGTGGACATTCTGAATCCTCTCAGCACACCAGAAAATGTAGCTGCAGTTCACTAGAAAATGCTTCAGAGACCGACATATCACGTAGATCGTGCGAACCAATTTTACACCTGGACCTGCACATGCATCTCTACCGAGTGTATGTTGTTCATGCATTAAAACCAGCAAATGCTCCTCAGCACCTCCAGTTTCGTGAGTGGCTGCTCACTAAGATAACAGTGAATGGCTTGGACATCATTTGTTCTCCATGTCTCATGAAGCCTCATGAAGACTACCGCAGTCCACTTCACCCCTCCGCCGCACCACGCCGAACCCAGGGTTATTCTGCGGTTCGGCCCCCGGTGGACATTCTGAATCCTCTCAGCACACCAGAAAATGTAGCTGCAGTTCACTAGAAAATGCTTCAGAGACCGACATATCACGTAGATCATGCGAACCAATTTTACACCTGGACCTGCACATGCATCTCTACCGAGTGTATGTTGTTCATGCATTAAAACCAGCAAGTGCTCCTCAGCACCTCCAGTTTCGTGAGTGGCTGCTCACTAAGATAACAGTGAATGGCTTGGACATGCATTTGTTCTCCATGTCTCATGAAGCCTGGTTCTTCCTGAATGGTTATGTCAACTCACACAATGACAGGTTCTGAGCAGCGGAGAATCCTTATATCTTCCGCTAAAGACCACTACATGACGAGAAGATTGGAGTTAATTGTGAAGTGTCTGCAGGACAAATTATTGGTCCCATCATCTTTAATCAGACGCTCACATTTTGAAACAATTTGTGGCAGCGTTAACGGAGGAGGAACTACAGTTACTTACAACAGAACATAACGAATGCCCGAAAAGCAGGCCGAATCTTGGAGCACACTTACACAATCTTCACGCCTGACGGAGTTGATGTCAGGGGTCACTCTAGTCGAGGTCCTAGCTAGCCACCAAGGTCACCTGATCTGTCAGTGTGAGATTACTTTGTGTGCGGAGTCCTCAAGTCTAAGGTATATTGCAACGACTCGCTTCGTCTTCAAGAACTGCAGCAGAACATTTCGGATGAGACTGCAGAAATTCCAGCAGTCGAGCTTCGATCCACCTTCAGCAACTTGCCGACCGGGGTCAAAAGTACCAAGAGATGGGTGGTGGTCACTTTCAACATCTTCTGTAGTCAGATTAGTATTTCCTCGGGTGTGTTTGTTTGTACCCTGGAATTCTGTTCTCAGGGTCACTTTCATTTGCCCCACCCTGTACTTCACCATGATGACGCAAAGCCTCACACATGTCTGCGCACTCGACAGGAGCAGACAAATTTCACTGGACTGTTAATCTCATCGACCCTACAGCTAGGATTCCATCTGTTTGTCACAATGACGTATGCACTCCCGGGGGAAGCAGTACGTTGATGATGGAGAGGTAATTAATGCAGCAAGACGTTGGCTCAGAAGTCGCCCAGCAGAGTGGTAACATGGGGGCATATAGGCCCTCCCTGTAAGGTGGGGTAAAGCCGTCGCACTGAACAGAGATAATGTTGAAAAATACGTTATGTTACCAAAAGGGTGAGGGATAAAACGGTGTATTGGAATTCTGAAAAACCATCAAGAAACCAGAAAAAAAAGTTTTGCCTTACTTGTTGAACGCCCTCATAGTTTAAGAGATGTTGCGAATTCAAACAGACACTGAATAAAACAGAAGAAAAACGTACTGGAGACTAGCAACGTTTGATTCAAAGCTCATAGAGTGGCACTTAAGTTCAATTCTTATCTAAAGTTTTATTTGTGTTAACGTATTTCTTTCTTACAATCGTGGCACGATTACAGAAATAGGCGACACAATATATGTGGCACTGAGGGTTGATGACGTGTTCTCGTGGAATGCACAGTTTTTCGGGACTCAGGCACAAGATAAATTTTACTGTTTTTATGGCTAAAATATTGTTCACAGTAAGTACCAGAATATAATAAGACGCGTTTACTTCACATACTTCTATTCCTCAATACTATTAACGATAATACACTACAGGCCATTAAAATTGCTACACCAAGAAGAAATGCAGATGATAAACGGGTATTCATTGGCCAAATATATTACAGTAGAACTGACATGTGATTACATTTTCAGACAATTTGGGTGCATATATCCTGAGAAATCAGTACCCAGAACAACCACCTCTGACCGTAATAACGGCCTTGATACGCCTGGGCATTGAGTCAAACAGAGCTTACACGAGGCATCACAACAACGTTTCACCAGGCAACGCCGGTAAATTGGCTGTTTGTGTATGAGAAATCGGTTGGAAACTTTCCTCGTGTCAGCACGTTGTATGTGTCGCCACCGGCTCCAACCTTGTATGAATGCTCTGAAAATCTAATCATTTGAATATCACAGCATCTTCTTCCTGCCAGTTAAATTTCGCATCTGCAGCACGTCATCTTCGTGTTGTAGCAATTTTAATGGCCAGTAGTGTACTTTGGGGCTGCTCACTTCAGACAACTTTAGAAACAACGTAGACAAACCGCACAGTAAGTGGGGTTAATCCTTGAATGGAGTTGGCAGTACATGTGCTCGCCTGTGAAACGTGTGGTTGGAAGCACAAAATTGTATAAAGAGAACGGTAGCATCTACTCAGTGCATGCAAGGCAGAGGAATTATCTCTAAGCCGTCTTTGCATTCTTAAATACTCTCCAATAAAATATGCAGCACGCTACAACTTGAAAATTAAAAGGAAAAGCGGGAAATTAGGTTTTAATGATCCATCGATGACATACTGATTAGAAACGGGACGCAAACTTGGACAGGGGAGTGAAATTGGTCTCGTCTTCATCAAAGTAGCGGCTCTTAAGTGATTCACGGAAACGTCGGACAAGTTTAATCTGTACACTCGGACAGAAATTGAACCCCTATCCTCCCTAATTCCAGTCCACTGTGTACGTGTACTTACGTGTACAGTAGGTCCTCATAATAACTAATAGCTAGAACTTAGAACTACTTAAACCTAACTAACCTAAGGACGACACACACATCCATGCCCGAGGCAGGATTCGAACCTGCGACCGTAGTGGTCGCGCGGTTCCAGACTCAAACGCCTAGAACCGCTCGGCCACTCCGGCCGTCCCGCCAGTTTCAAACAGGTTTCATGTACCAAAACAGAAATGGTATTTACTTGAATGACTGTATATACGCAACAGAAGCTGACCCCAAGGACCCTGAAGGGACGAAAATCAGGGAATACCTCCTAATATCGAATCGGAACTCCCTTGCCCCGGCGTAGTGCAGCTACTCGACGTGGCATGGACTCATGAAGTCGTTGGAAGTCCCCTGGATATATATGCAGCCACACTGCCACTGTAGCCGTCCATAATTGCGAAAGGATTGCCGGTGCAGGATATTTTGCACGAACTGACCTCTCTATTATGCCCCATAAATGTTCCACGGACTTTACGTCTTGCGATCTGGTTGGCCATATCGTTCGCTCGAACTGTCCAGAATGGCCTTCAAACCAATCGCGAACAACCGTGTCCCAGTGACATGACATAGTTATTTGGGAACATGAAGTCCATGAATGGCTGAAAATGATGTCTAAGTAGCCGAACATAACCATTTCCAGTCAATGATTGGTTCAGTTGAACCAGAGAACTCAGTCGATTCCATGTAAAGACAGCCCAGATCATCTTGCAGAGTGCCTTGTTGACAACTTGGGTCCATGGCTTCGCGAGGTGTGCGCCACATTCGAACCCCACCAACAACTCTTAACAACTGAAATTCGGACTTATCTGGACAGGCCACGGTTTTTCTGTCGTCTAGGGTCCAACTGATATGGTCACGAGCCCGGGAGAGGCGCTGCAGACGATATCGTGCTGTTAGCAAAGGCACTCGCGTCTGTCGTCTGCTGCCATTACCTATTAAAGCCAAATTGTGTAGCACTGCCCGTACCGATACGTTCGAGCCGGCGGTGTGGCCAAGCGGTTCTAGGCGCTTCAGTCTGGAACTGAGCGACCGCTACGGCCGCAGGTTCGAATCCTGCCTCGAGCATTGATGTGTGTGTTGTCCTTAGGTTAGTTAGGTGGAAGTAGTTCTAAGTTCTAGGGGACTGATGACCTCAGATGTTAAGTCCCATAGTGCTCAGAGCCATTTTTTTGATACGTTCGACGTAAGTCCTTCATTGATCTCGGCAAATATTTCACACTGTCTTGCTTGTCGGTTAGCACCGACAACTCTTCGCAAACGTCACTGTTCTCGGTGGTTAAGTGAAGGCGGTCAGCCACTGCCACTGCACACTCTTGACACTGTGTATCTTGGAATATTGAATTTCCTATCAATTAACAAATTGGAAAGTCCCATGCGTCTGGGTCCAACTACCTTTCCGCTCTCAGAGTCTGTTAATTCCCGTCGTGCGCCCATAATCACATCGGAAATTTTTTTCACATGCATCACCTGAGTACAAATGACAGCCGTGGCAATGCACTGCCCTTTTATACCTTGCGAACGCCATACTACCGCTGTCTGTGTATGTGCGTATCGCTATACCATGATTTTTGTCATCTCATTGAATTCTCACTGGGGATGGGAGTTAGCCAGGATAATCGTCTTCGACTGGTATTTGAAAATCTGTAGTTTAGCACAAGTAGCTATTAGTTGTAGTACCCGTGGTCTAGGGGTAGCGCGGTTCTCGCAGACGAGCGAAGAAGACGTGCGGTGCGTGCTCTCCGCTGACAGAGAGGGCCCGCGCGCCTTGTTTACTTTCTTCGGTCGACACTAACGTGACGCCGTAGCGCTACAAGACCATGGCAAACCAATACAGAAGATCAACCTTGAAATTCACATTTCGGAACGACTTTACCCGACCAAAGGAGCTCGAAGTCGAACGCTTTTTAAAAGAGGAAGCCAAGATCCCGGCTGCCGACATTGTCGGCATTCACTTTTCGATTGTCAGTAGCACGGTCTATCTGAAGCTCATAAACGAAACTACTTGTGACAAGGTGCTTCCAGAGATGAAACAAGAACTCCGCTTCTGCCACGCAGATGGCAATGTTGGCAACGTCGAGGTCGGCCATGCCGCAATGGGACTGCGGACTATACGCATCTTCGAACTTCCATTTGAACTCCTGGCGGCAGAAGTTGTAGCGGCGCTCCGCCCCTACGGTTCAAATGGCTCTGAGCACTATGGGACTCAACTGCTGTGGTCATCAGTCCCCTAGAACTTAGAACTACTTAAACCTATCTAACCTAAGGACATCACACACATCCATGCCCGAGGCAGGATTCGAACCTGCGACTGTAGCAGTCGCATGGTTCCGGACTGCGCGCCTAGAACCGCGAGACCACCGCGGCCGGCCGCCCCTACGGCACGGTACACGAACACGTGGCTGAAAAATGGACCCAGTTTAGGACGTATCCAGTACTCAATGGAGTACGCCAAGTACGCATAGGTCTCAAACGACACGTGCCATCCTATCTACAGATAGGTGGATGCCGGGCCATAGTTATTTATGACGGCCAACCGAAGACGTGTTCTGGATGCGGTAAGGAAGGTTACCTTCGTTCCGAGTGCCTCCAGTGCCGGATCACACAACTCCCACCGAAGGACGTTGCACCACCAGCGGCAAAGACTATTCTACCCGTGACTTACGCGGCGGCGCTCACGACGTTCTCCACACAACAGACACGGCCGAACGCTTCAGGGGTACCAGAATCACTTTCCATGGACAAAAACCTGGATGATCCGCCGACCTGGCCAGTGGTGGAAAATAGTACGACTCTGGAGCTACAGAACGCGACAGACATTGACGCCAGTAAGATGGCAATTGATTCCCTTGTTGTACCGACCGAAGCGTTTGTTCCGGCGGAGCGTGAGTCAGTGCCGTCTTCTGACAATGAAGGCCACGTACGGAAACAGCGATCACCGAAACGCCGAAAGCGGCGTCGTCGGACCGTGTCGGAACACAGCGGTTCGCATTCGGCCGGGGAAGAAGAACTGACAACTCAAGAAGCCAGCCGCGAAGCTGAGGCTGTTTCCACTGACTCCAACCTTGCAGAACAGACAGAAAAACATGCAGCTTTCGACCATCAGCCCATTGACAGAAACAGTGAGCAGCGGGAAGGTACCAGTGCAGGCAGCGAAGTCGCCCGGTCCCTTACTATCAAACTTTCCGAGGCTATGGACCATGAACAGATATCCGCGCCCGCTGCGTGGGCCGAAGACGTCGAGACAAGATCCCGACCCGCGGCCAGCTGAGGCGCCGCCGGATCATGCAGCATAAGCAGCACAAGGAGGACCGCGTTCGGCGGGGGGTGACATCACTTCCGATGTTCGCTTCTCTCCACCTTCACCATGGATAACCCCGCCCAAACAACTCGTTGCCAGGCTTACCGCCTGGCGACAATGAATATCAACATGTACAGTTCTCCTGTCAAGATCCAACTTTTGAAAGAAACCATACCAGCCATGGGGGTTGACTTTGCTTTCCTACAAGAAGTGAAAACGACTGCACCCCCGCACTTTTACGGGTACACCACACATGTGACGCCCGGTAGCCCTGCAGATACCGGAGTGGCAATATTAATGCGTGAAGGTATTGAAGTTACCGACGTCACGTTTCTTCCCTCCGTGCGAGGAATAGCATTTACAGCACTCAACACCCGACTCATTAATGTTTACGCGCCGTCGGGTACCACAAGACGTCACGACCGCGCCAGATTCTACTCCACAGATGTCGCTCCACTTTTCCTTGGACGATACGACCACAGCGTCTTCGCCGGCGATTTTAATTGCGTACTTCACCCCAAGGACCAAATCCCACATTACATGCCTTGTCCGGAGCTGGGTGCGATGATCCAAGAGCTTCACTTGTGTGACACGTGGGAAAAAGTCCACGGTAACCGCTCTGGCCACACTCATCTTACCAGTCATTCGGCCAGCCGACTCGACCGCATATATGTGTCATAAGATCTCACACAAGGTGTGGTGGACGCCGAACTATGGCCTCAAGCCTATTCTGATCACAGTGCCTATATCTGCACTATACACCTACGCCCCCAACAAGTCTGGCGCAGCAATAGCTTTTGGAAGCTCAACATAACTCATCTCCAGGACCTGGATTGCCGTCGGCAAGTTGCAGCAACGTGGACTGACTGTGAACGCCGCCACCCTCGATACACCTCGAACCTGGAGTGGTGGCTCCTCTGTGCCATACCAGCAATCCGTAGGACACTTATGCAATATGGCAAGGACGTGACTGCGTGGCATCGACAGACCCTCGATTTTTACTACGCGGCACTCAGGGACCTCGACGCCTTACCCCCTTCCCCTGAGAGACAACATGACCAAAGCAGAATCAAGGCTCACATACTATCATTGACGAAGCGCCGACTAGAAGGTCCAGTCGTCCGCTCGCGACGGCATGACAGAACGTTTGCAGAGGAACCCACTATGCACCACGTTGTGGCGGATAAGGGCCGACAACGCCAACATTTAATCACACAACTCAGGACACACGACGGTCGCTTATGTACGACCCAAGCAACCATAGTAAAGGCGGTGGAGGATCATTTTCGCCATCTTTACAAGGAAAGAATCGTCGATGACGAGGCCACTACTGAAGTGTTACAGCAGGTAACACGTAATATCGACGAGGCTACCGTGAATGCACTAACAGAGGAAATCTCACTCGAAGAAGTCGAAGACGCCGTGGACAAAGGTGCGGCCAATAAGTCTCCTGGACCTGATGGATTGCCCATCGAATTCTACCGGACTTTCCGTGACATCATGATGCCTCGCTGGGTTATAATGTTCCGCGAACTTATGTCTCCAGACTGTGTTGTGCCGCCAGCGTTTGTAGAAGGCCTTCTCATACCGGTACACAAGCCAGGTGGAGGGCTATCGATTAACGACTATCGGCCGCTTACAATGCTGAACGCCGATTACAAGATTTTCACCAGGATTATGGCGAGCCGTTTTAAGACGACTTTGCCGATGATCCTCGCTCCAGAACAGACGTCGCAGGGGGGAGAAGCAAACGTACACATGGCCACCGGTGACTGCAGGGACTTAATAGCGATCGCTGCTGCAGCCGTCTGAGAGCGGCGATCGTCTCCGTAGATTTCAACCGCGCCTTCGATAGAGTGCACCACAACTTCCTCCTGCGAGTGATGGACTGTATGGGATTTCTCCCGGGGCCTCATCGACACCCTACGGCGTCTTTGCACAGTAGCCAGCCCACACGCCCAGGTCAATGGAAGGACGGTAGGACCAGTACCCATTAAGAGGTCTCTACGACAGGGTTGTCCCCTTTCTACCTACCTTTATGCCATCGCACTCGAGCCACTCCTAGGGGGCCTTAACCACCGCCTATCTGGCATTACGCTGCGGGACGTCACCTTTCGCTATTGGACATACGCTGACGACCTGCTACTACTGGTTCGTTCCAATGACGAAGTTCAAAGCGTACTAACCTGGATTGAGCGATACGGACAGGCCGCAGGCAGTCTTCTGAACATCAAAAAGTCGGCGGCGTTGGATATTGGGCGTGGACTCGGACCGGAAGCCCTCGCTCCCCTCCCACCAGTTTCTGATCTGCGATATTTGGGAATCACGTTCAAGAAATATGTACGTAACACAGCTGCAGCAAACTACCGACGGTTATTACAGATCATACGCGCAATGGTGCGACAGAACCTGCTCCGGGACTTGAATCAGCTACAACGTGTTGAATACCTGAACCTCTACGTGGCATCAAAACTCAACCACGTGGCACAAGTCCTCCCACTACCACTGCAGATAGGTCGCCGGGTTCAGGCGGCCTTCAGTTACTACGTTTCCGCAGGTCATACCTTTAAAGTACGATACGACACTTTTACCCTCCCAGTGCACAAAGGAGGGCTGGGATTTGTCAACGTCAGGGCGAGAGCAACATGAGGAAACGATGGAAAAGTCAATATACCTCTCTCGCGGGTCGTTTACTACAGGTTCTGATGCCAGTCTCTAACGTCCCGCCGGTGTCGGTTGCGTACGTCGCACTACAGCTCTCCCATGTGTCGACCTTCATTCTTGATTATAGCTATGTCAGCTCGAACCTCTCCGCCACGCGTCCACCAAAGGCGAAAGATTTTTATACCAACCTTCTGCGTGCTGTTCCCCATAACGTGGTGGAAAACAAGTACCCTACGGTTCACTGGCCAAGAGTGTGGAAAACGATACATCACAACTTTCTGTCTTCCACGGTGCGTTCGAAGTGGTATCAGATCGCCAACAAAAAATATGCCACACTACAGCGACTTCACACTGTTGAACTGGCAGACGCCCCTTATTGCCCAGATTGTCACCTTTTGGATACTGATGAACATCGTTTTACTTGCGCATCATCGTCCGGAGTTTGGCGACTAACACAGAAGATATTGGCTTGTTACCTCCGGGTCACACCTGATATGATTGACCCTAAGACCGTACCCTGTCCCGATGGAACTTACTTTCCGGCTGCAAAATATCATGCGCTTACATGGTTCAAAGGACTTACCGTCGCCTACATCTTTAGCGACGGAGAGAAAGAGCAGCTTGATTACTGGTGGTTCCTGCAAAATGCTCACAATGCCCTCGAACGCACACTGAAATACCGTACGCTCTTCGCAAATTATTTACGCAGCGTTTTCGTTAACCCCCCACTCAGCTGGGGAGTGCCGAGCTGCGGTTAATGTTCTGTGCCGCATCACACAAACGGCTGAACGTTCTGCCTTGTCAGCCATGAGCGAAGGAAGAGACAAGCTGCTGCAAGGATGCTGTTTTCCTTGAGGCACTAGCGAAGCTGAATGCCTCCGTTGCAGATACCCTTCAAAGGCGCAATTGGAGATATTAGATAACGATGACGAGGCTCCAAGTGGAACCAGTTACATTATTGAAGAACCTTTTAGTTGGAATTACACCAGAGATTTATTTTTTTATTTCTGCATTACTCTTTTATGCCACCTTTGTTGTTGTAACACTTGCTTGTAACACTTAGTTACTAGAATTCTCATTTGTACACGTTCCCTAAATGTAATCATGTATAAAAAAAGTGGCAAAGGATAGCTCTAACCTTGATTTCCCATATTTCCCCTGATATATAGGCAGCTCTCTGGGGTGGTTTTACTTAGGAGCCAACGCCTGAAGTGGATCAGATTTTTTGTTATAGGGTGTAAAAAGAAGGGGGGGTAGCGTCTTTGATTCATAATCAAAACGTCTTCAGTCCCGGGTTCGATCCCCGCCACTGCCTAAATTTTGATAAATAATCAGCATTGGCGGCCGAAGTTTTCCGGCATAAGAAGTCAGCCTCATTCTGCCAACGGCCTTGTCAAAGAGAGCGGAGGAGCGGATAGAGGTTCAGGGCACTCTCTTGTCCTAGGGGTGGGAAATTGCCCTTAAAGGCGGAAGAATCAGCAATGATCAACGACATGAGGATGCAGAAGGCAATGGAAACCACTGCATTAGAGATACGTAACGTGTATCCACAGGGCATGTGGCCTGTAGTTGAAGTGTCATGATGATCCCTCCATTGGCAAAAGATTCCGGAACAGTCCCCCATTCGGATCTCCGGCAGGGGACTGCCAAGGGGGAGGTTACCATGAGAAAAAGATTGAATAATCAACGAAAGGATAATGTTCTACGAGTCGGGGCGTGGACTGTCAGAAGCTTGAACGCGGTAGGGCAACTAGAAAATTTGAAAAGGGAAATGCAAAGGCTCAATCTAGATATAGTAGGGGTCAGTGAAGTGAAGTGGAAGGAAGACAAGGATTTCTGGTCAGATGAGTATCGGGTAATATCAACTGTAGCAGAAAATGGTATAACAGGTGTAGGATTCGTTATGAACAGGAAGTTAGGGCAGAAGGTGTGTTACTGTGAGCAGGTCAGTGACCGGGTTGTTCTAATCAGAATCGACAGCAGACCAACACCGACAACGATAGTTCAGGTATACATGCCGACGTCGCAAGCTGAAGATGAACAGATAGAGAAAGTGTATGAGGACATTGAAAGGGTAATGCAGTATGTAAAGGGGGACGAAAATCTAATAGTCATGGGCGACTGGAATTCAGTTGTAGGGGAAGGAGTAGAAGAAAAGGTTACAGGAGAATATGGGCTTGGTACAAGGAATGAAAGAGGAGAAAGACTAATTGAGTTCTGTAACAAGTTTCAGCTAGTAATAGCGAATACCCTGTTCAAGAATCACAAGAGGAGGAGGTATACTTGCAAAAGGCCGGGAGATACGGGAAGATTTCAATTAGATTACATCATGGTCAGACAGAGATTCCGAAATCAGATACTGGATTGTAAGGCGTACCCAGGAGCAGATATAGACTCAGATCACAATATATTAGTGATGAAGAGTAGGCAGAAAGTTCAAGACATTAGTCAGGAAGAATCAATACGCAAAGAAGTGGGAAACGGAAGTTCTAAGGAATGACGAGATACGTTTGAAATACTCTAACGCTATAGATACAGCAATAAGGAATAGCGCAGTAGGCACCACAGTTGAAGAGGAATGGACATCTCTAAAAAGGGCCATCACAGAAGTTGGGAAGGAAAACATAGGTACAAAGAAGGTAGCTGCGATGAAGCCATGGGTAACAGAAGGGATACTGCAGTTGATTAATGAAAGGAGGAAGTACAAACATGTTCATGGAAAATCAGGAATACAGAAATACAAGTCGCTGAGGAATGAAATAAATAGGAAGTGCAGGGAAGCTAAGACGAAATGGCTGCAGGAAAAATGTGAATACATCGAAAAAGATATGATTGTCGGAAGGACAGACTCAGCATACAGGAAAGTCAAAACAACCCTTGGTGACATTAAAAGCAACGGTGGTAACATTAAGAGTGCAACGGGAATTCCACTGTTAAATGCAGAGGAGAGAGCAGATAGGTGGAAAGAATACATTGAAAGCCTCTATGAGGGTGAAGATTTGTCTGATGTGATAGAAGAAGAAACAGGAGTCGATTTAGAAGAGATAGGGGATCCAGTATTAGAATCGGAATTTAAAAGAGCTTTGGAGGAGTTATGGTCAAATAAGGTAGAAGGGATAGATAACATTCCATCAGAATTTTTAAAATCATTAGGGGAAGTGGCAACAAAACGACTATTCACGTTGGTGTGTAGAATATATGAGTCTGACGACATACCATCTGACTTTCGAAAAAGTATCATCCACACAGTTCCGAAGACGGCAAGAGCTGACAAGTGCGAGAATTATCGCACAATCAGCTTAACAGCTCATGCATCGAAGCTGCTTACAAGAATAATATACAGAAGAATGTAAAAGAAAATTGAGAATGCGCTAGGTGACGATCAGTTTGGCTTTAGGAAAAGTAAAGGCACGAGAGAGGCAATTCTGACGTTACGGCTAATAATGGAAGCAAGGCTAAAGAAAAATCAAGACACGTTCATAGGATTTGTCGACCTGGAAAAAGCGCTCGACAATATAAAATGGTGCCAGCTGTTCGAGATGGTTCAAATGGCTCTGAGCAATATGGGACTTAACTGCTGTGGTCATCAGTCCCCTAGAACTTAGAACTAATTAAACCTAACTAACCTAAGGACATCACACACATCCATGCCCGAGGCAGGATTCGAACCTGCGACCGTAGCAGTCCCGCGGTTCCGGACTGCGCGCCTAGAACCACTAGACCACGGCGGCCGGCGCTATAGGGAGAGACGGGTCATATACAATATGTACAACAACCAAGAGGGAATAATAAGAGTGGACGATCAAGAACGAAGTGCTTGTATTAAGAAGGATGTAAGACAAGGCTGTAGCCTTTCGCCCCTACTCTTCAATCTGTACATCGAGGAAGCAATGATGGAAATAAAAGAAAGGTTCAGGAGTGGAATTAAAATACAAGGTGAAAGGACATCAATGATACGATTCGCTGATGACATTGCTATCCTGAGTGAAAGTGAAGAAGAATTAAATGATCTGCTGAACGGAATGAACAGTCTAATGAGTACACAGTATGGTTTGAGAGTAAATCGGAAAAAGACGAAGGTAATGAGAAGTAGTAAAAATGAGAACAGCGAGAAACTTAACATCAGGATTGATGGTCACGAAGTCAATGAAGTTAAGGAATTCTGCTACCTAGGCAGTAAAATAACCAATGACGGACGGAGAAAGGAGGACATCAAAAGCAGACTCGCTATGGTAAAAAAGGCATTTCTGGCCATGAGAAGTTTACTAATATCAAATACCGGCCTCAATTTGAGGAGGAAATTTCTGAGGATGTACGTCTGGAGTACAGCACTGTATGGTAGTGAAACATGGACTGTGGGAAAACCGGAACAGAAGAGAATCGAAGCATTTGAGATGTGGTGCTATAGACGAATGTTGAAAATTAGGTGGACTGATAAGGTAAGGAATGAGGAGGTTCTACGCAGAATCGGAGAGGAAAGGAATATGTGGAAAACACTGATAAGGAGAAGGGACAGAATAATAGGACATCTGCTAAGACATGAGGGAATGACTTCCATGGTACTAGAGGGAGTTGTAGAGGGCAGAAACTGTAGAGGAAGACATAGATTGGAATACGTCAAGCAAATAATTGAGGACGTAGGTTGCAAGTGCTACTCTGAGATGAAGAGGTTAGCACAGGAAAGGAATTCGTGGCGGGCCAGTCAGTAGACTGATGACCAAAAAAAAAAAAAAAAAAAGTTATAGGGGACTGATGACCTCAGATGTTAAGTCCCATAGTGCTCAGAGCCATTTGAACCTTTTTTTTTTTAAACTGGCGGTGCCTTTTTAAAGCCTTCGAAAGTAAGAAAATGGCTATGTAAAGAGAAGAGGGAACAGTGTTGTTTAACAGATCCAGCTACCTTGAAACATATTTTCACTGCTTTTCGGGAACCGAAGGGGTCGAAATCAAGGATAGTTTCTACTTACAGACCACGGTCAGCAACTTTCCCAGTTCTTCCTCGTTATATTAATTTTGTAAAATGAAGGGAACTATTGTATATTTGTTATTTCTGTTGCTATAAATACTGTTTCTAGTAATATTATAATTACGAGCTTTGGAGCTCCCAGTCTTGTTGTTTTGTTTAGATTTCTTTAAGGAATTTTTTATTATAGTGTCTTTCGAGTCATTGAGACGACATCCTTTTGCCAAAAGTAAATAAATACAAATTTTATATTTTACGTATCTTGCTGAGAAAGGCCTGCCATGGCTTCCCTGCGGCTATAGGTATGTAAGCGGAAACCGAAATGCAGTTAAATGGCTATTCGTTGGTACATTGCAGGGGCTGCATTATACGTTTCTCGAACAATCGCTTGAAGTATAAATTTAGCGCCAGGAATATAGATTTTCTGTGTCACATATATCTACAATGAAATTAATACTAGTCACAGACATCTACGTTGTTTTGCATATCTAAAAATAGAAAGTGCAGTCATGATACCCGTCATCTTGCACAGTACACAGTGAATTGGTAGACTGAATGGCAGGTGATACATTCCACGTGTATGTGAACGAATGTTTTCGAAAAAAAAAAAAAAGATTTAACTGCCGCTCAACGACGCGTCAATCACTTGTCGCTCGCATCCCCAGTCGTTATGAATATCTGCGACTTCAAATTCATCCACTGACATTTGAAAGCAGTCAAGGCCGAATGTCATAGTTCTACGAATTTTGATGGTACAATTCTACGTATTTTTAAACAAGCAGCGCAAATCTCACTCGGTTTTAAATGTTTTAAATCTATCTCTGTATCTCTGCGTACCATATCGAAACGTGTCGTGGCGCCCATTATTCATATGTATTTCACATACGGAAAAGGAGCAAAGGAATAATAACCCGGTGAATGCCGATGTATAAGCAGTAAAAATCTCATTTTATCTTTCAAGCACGGACTTTGTATGTAGGGGATTCAAGGTATTACTAAACGTGGCTCAGTGAGCCAATTATTTTTTCAAATTAACTTAATTTTCACAACAAAATGTACTTCTTACTTCGACCGATTGCCAAAACAGGTTTTGAAACATTTTTACAACATTTTCTTATGGGTTTCATGCGTATACCACCGTACTTACTTTTCTTCCTTATACTCACCTGATATGTTCCGTGAGTCCAAAACGAAATAAGGTACGTCCCATTTCGGCAGATAAATTATGTGGCATAGACCTCTTGCAATCAGTTCTTTCACGCACGATTTGTAGGCCCTCAACGTTACTTCAATCGAAATCAGACCCTTGATTTGTTCGCAATTAAATCTACATACCTGTCCCCCTTTTTACGCTCACGCATTGTTGAGACAAGAAGTTTATAGGAAGTGGTGGATTATACCTGCGAACCACAAATTACCTTTTCCTAATTTTTTTCGTAGCTAGTAAAGCGGTTTGCAAAGAATTGCAAAAACTTACAATTTTCAACATAGATGTGACCCAGCAACCGTACAAGAACATGATTTGTGTAATACAGCCAACCGGTTACAATGAAATTTAACATGACCTGGTTTCAACACCATCCATGAGTGTCTTAATCAGACAGTTCAAAACAATTACCTAAAGAGATTATAAACACACAGGTACACCAAGAATAGATGGTTTTTATACCGAACGAATTTATGAGGGGACTATACTCACTATGTAGTGAGAGATAAACAGATTTAGCAGCGAGATGCTCTCATCATATTAAAAACCATATAAAAATTACAGATCTTGGAACTGATATAACGATGGTAGTGGTCAGTAAAAATTATAGCTACATGACGTGGCACACTGTTCGTCGCAAAGGGCTGAAAAGAGGAAACAGGCACCGAAGGTGGCATCATGTTAAGAGGCTGATAGACCGAAGTTGCCACAAGGTGGACACGAAAACGGTCGTACCCTCTATCAACAGTCGAAGATATCAGCAGCTTACATTAACACAAATATTTTAAATAGAATACAAGTCTTCACCTCACCAGCCAACAGCCAGTACTATGCAAACTAAAATATATACTAAACATTACAATAACGAATATTCTATACATTTTGTGTGAGAACGAATAAAAACGTAAAAAATAAGGAGAGAAGAAAACGATATTTTAGAGCCTACTCTGGGGGAAAAGAGGAGGCTTTACAGTGTTAATTTTTTTTATTGAGTAGCTGCAACTGCCCATTCAAAGAGAGTCTGTCATTAAGAAAAAAGGTGTTTGAAAATTTCTATTTCTTCAAGGATATTAAGTCTGAAGCCTTCTTTTTTACGTACATGACACTGACGTCAGGCTTATAGCCTGTAATTAACACATGATCAGCAAAAAACGAGTTTTATTTACCTGTGCCGTTTTCTCCTGAGAGATGTTCTTCAAAGCTAACAGAAACTGCGTGTCCTGTCTGTCCTATGTAATAGGCTATTACATTGTTATTCTGGAGGTAAATGCCACTAATTAGCGTTTTCACGTGATGCCAAAAAATATTTTGTATCCAAAAGAAGTTCAGTACTCGCTTATTAGTTAACGAGAAAAATGGCTGGAATGAATACCATCTTGGGAGGATGTGTTAGGTAGTGCACCAGCAAAAGTGGTTAATGTTGTAGAGACATAACATGCAGTTACATCTAGCTACGGTCCCTCAAAAATCATGGAGCTGAATTTATGCCCAGCTCAATGAGTAAAAAATTCCCAGGGTAAGTGAAAGTATGATAATACACTGACCATCTAAAAAGTTCTAGGACTGGTTTCATTCCTGTCTTACAAGCGCAGCGCTGTATTACGGTGTCAGCTCGACTTAACAACTGTAAACAAGATGTACATCTCACCAGTGTGACACGCAGTTCTGAGAACTGTAAGTATGGTCTAGTGTGACAACATTGTTGTCACAACTCGCAGTACAGTAACGTTCCTATGCAAAGTTTCAAAACATTCTTCCGAATCAAGGCAAAAATGAATTAAAGATACTAGTTGCCAGTGGGCATTGATTTACATCAACAGACCACGTTGAAAATTTGTGTTCGACTGGGATTCGAACCCAGGTCTCCTGCTTTCTTTTTTCTTTTTGGTCATTTTGTTAGTTTTCATTCGTTGCATCAGCTAGGTGCGGACGTCGCAAGACACCCGGTTAAGTTCGTCGTTTGTCCATTAACTTAGTTTTTTTTTTTATTGCAGAGGGCAGCTAACCCGCTGACCGAACACGCTGAGGTACCGTTCCGGCACTTGCTACAAAGATGTGCTGCCCACTACGCCATCTGGACACTGCTCAGCACAGCCGCACGTACTACCCTAGCACTCCTGAGACACTAATTCACGTCTTACACCACATATTGCTGATGTAGTACCCCAACCAATTGGCCTCATTACTCGTGAGATCTCACCAATTCCCACAAGAATTTGAGCTTAGTGTGCCTCTGCACTGCAGGGATCATTGGCCACCATCACCTTAATTATATATATGTCGTTTCTGTTCCTTCGGATATGTTCGAAAGAATAGAGACTACGTACATATTTTCGCGAATATTTTGATGTAGAAAAAAGTGTCTGCGAAGTTTGTCCTGTACCCGTTGCTTTTCAAACAAAAACGGCACTTCGACGCCTGCCGAGGCTTGAAATGCAAAATGCAGATAATTTTTTTCTGGAGATTCTTCACGGGTGGCGGGTCTTCGTGTTATCAACACGAACCTACTGTAAAACGACAAAGAGCAGAAATTCACATCAACTGCCAATGCTTTGAAGACTCCGACGTTCAAGCCGGTGTGAGACGCGAACTGATCAACATCTCAAAGGAGTACTCTTCGGACAGTTTCGCATGGTTGTATCAACTTTTTGTACTATGTAGTCACGCGTGGGGAGCACTATGTAGAACACCTGAAACATTAAAACCGCCATATTAACATTTCTCTATTTAATTTCTATTAATCCGGTCCCATACTTTTTGGACTGTCGAGGTATAGTTTGTCAGAGTAACAGTCCACGTGAGTGATTTCGGGTGGCGTCGAAACGTCAGTCTCCAGAAAATGAGTTTGTTATGCCAGGAAATTTTGAGTCCTGCAGGGTGCACTCCTATGATCGTGCTGTGTCGAACGCAGCGACGTCTGGTACATAATGTAAGTAAAGAAGAGAATGTCCTCCATCTTTGTCCTCATGGACAACTGACAGGACAGATTTGTCCACAGCGTTGCCTTGCTGCTGCAGTACAGCAAAGAGTGTGGACTTGTATGCGTGGACGTCACATTGCTGTCTGTTGCAGACAGAGCTAATAGCACCCGTGCCATTTCGTCTACTTCAACTAAATAAGAACCAAGTACCCTTCTGAGAACAAAGAGCACCAAAACGCCATCGCTGTCACACCCAGTGGCAGATTGCACTATTTGAGGTCGCATCGATCAGCCCTACAGTCATAATTATGTACGCACCACCGCGATGCTCGATATCTAGGGAAATGTGATGTCAGAAGGAGTAGTGGACGTAAACGAAACTTGAATCGTTTGGGTGATATTGGGTATAAGATATAATTTCTACTGTTTTGTGAAGAGTGCCATCCGAACGTCAACTTGTGAAGGAATTCATAGCCCCACGCACTGCCGCTATATAGGCAACTCCATATGTCATACTTCAGTGGGATAATTCCTGTCAATATGCGGCAGGTACCACTGCTTGCCTGGCCTTCACTTTCCCTTGAGATGTCACCTATTCAAAACACCTGAGATGTGGTTAATGAGGAACTTGTTCGTTCCAATCTTCCAGCAATCACATGTGACGGTTTTGGTTTCACATAACAATGGCAAGAAAGGGAAAATGCCTTGAAATAGAAGAACACCCTCTATGATTCAGTGCTGCAATGCCTTGAGATGGTCGTGAGTGGTTCATCAGCGTACTGAGGACTCAAAGTCGGGGGATCATGTACGAATCTGAATTCTTAATGATTTTGATTTTTTTGTATTACTTAGAGCTATTTAAAGAAAGAAAAATACAGCAATAGATTATGTTACTATTAAGATGCAGCACTAACATACTACTCAAATTAATGGACAAAATTACAATAATAATAATAATAATGTTGATGTTGTGGTCTTCAGTCCAAGGGCTGGTTTGACGTAGCTCTCCATGCAACTCTATCCTATACAATCCATACAGTAGAGCTGCATGCCCCCGGGAAAAATTGCGGCTGTAGTTTCCCCTTGCTTTCAAGCACAGAAAGGCCAATTTGGTTGATATTACAAGGCCATATCAGTCTGTGATCCAGACTGTTACCCCTGCAACTGCAGAAAAGGCTACTGCTCTCTTCAGGAACCACACGTTTGTCTGGTCTCTCAACAGAGACCTCTCCGTTGTGGTTGCACCTTCGGTACGAATATCTGTATCGCTGAGGCACGCAAGACTCCCCACCAAGGTCCATGGTTCATAGGGGCGTGGAATAACAATAATAATAATACACACATCAAAAAAAGTTTTTCATCACCCCGGTTCCCAGAACTCCTGAAGATACATGTTGACTGTGGATACTGCATCACAAACACAGTCCCTTTGACTGTTCAGAGAAGTCACTAAACCCGCCCAAAGATGTAAACAACCATGCATGACCAGCGTCTATTAGACGGAGGGTGGCCTACAGCCGATCAGTTCCAGTTAATTTGCGCCAGGAAGGGCTCTCAACAAGGGAAGTGTCCAGGTGTCTCAGAGTGAACCAAAACGATGCAGTTCGGCCAAGGAGGTGGTACAGACAGACAGGAACTGGCGATGACATGCCTCCCTCCGACCGGCCAGGGGCTAGTACTGCAATGGATGACCGTTGCCTACGGATTATGGTTTGGAGGAACCCTGACAGCAACGCCACCATGTTGAATAATGCTTTTCGTGCAGCCACAGTACGCCGTGTTACGACTCAAACTGTGTGCAGTAGGCTGCATGATGCGCAATGTCACTCCCGACGTCCATGGTGAGGTCCGTCTTTGTATGCAGCGCGGTACATGTGGGCCCAACAACAAGCCGAATGCCCGCTCACGTTCTCTTCACCGATGGGTGTCGCATCTGCCTTCAACCAGACAATCTTCGGAGACGTGTTTGGAGGCAACACGGTCAGGTTAAACACCTTAGACGCAATGTACTGCGAGTCCATCAAGGTGGAGGTTCCCTGATGTTTTAGGGTGGCGCTATGTGGGGCCGACGTACTCCGCTAGTGGTCATGGAAGGCGCCGTGCCGGCTGTACAATACGTGAATGTCATCCTCCGATCGATAGTGCAGCCATATCGGTAGTCTAATGGCGAGGCATTCATCTTCATGGACGACAATTCGCTCCCCAATAGTGCACATCTTGTGAATGACTTCCTTCAGGTTAACGACATCGTTCGACTAGTGGACGGCATGTTCCCCAGACATGAACCGTATCGAACATTCCTGGGACAGATTGAAAAGGGCTGTTTATGGACGACGGGACCCACCAACCACTCTGACGGATCTACGCAGGATAGCCGTTGAGGAGTGGGACAAACTGGACCAACAGTGCCTTGATGAACATGTGGATAGTATGCTACGACGAATACAGTCATGCATCAGTGCATGAGAACGTGTTACAGGGTATTAGAGGTACCGGTGTGTACAGCAAACTGGACCACCACCTCTGAAGGTGCCGCTGTATGGTAGTACAACATGCAACGTGTGGTTATCATGACCAATAAAAAGAGCGGAAATGATGTTTATGTTGATCTCTATTCCAATTTTCTGTATAGGTTCCGAAACTCTCGGAACCGAGGTGACTCAAAACTTTTTTGATGTGTGTAATAATAATAATAATAATAATAATAATGAAATGATATACTCGTATAGCCTAGCTAACTTGCGAGGCAAGGTGGTGGGCAAGAATCAGCATTGAATCTGCATGGCACAAAAATAACCTTTGGTCTCATAAGCCGACCAGCTCAAGAGTGTTTTTAGGCTCTTTTTCAAGATAAAAGTTGGACTAACACCATTTCCACCTCACAAAATACAATACACTAACAGTTAAAGTGCGATAAGATATAGAACAAAAGTTACACCATTCACAGAGCGATGTCGCACATTGAGCATACTTGGTTCCCTTAGGTTGACCAATGACCGTGGCGACAGGAAGATAATCTGACCAGAAATTTAAAATAACATAAATTTGCCATATCATAAAATATCAGACGTTGTAGGACATTATAAATGTTAAGAAAGAAATAAGAGTAATTATTAACAATAATAATAAGCATATAAGCAATGTACTACACTCTACAGATGTTAATAATTTACCAGAAAGGAAGATGTTCACCGCCGAAAGTCAATGGGAACATTTCAGAATGCAGCTAAAGCAGTATAAAGCTTATTTCTCATATGTACTAATGCGTTAATATGGAATCAATTTATGCTGGAAAACAAATTAGTTCTAATTGTGGCTACCAGGCGCAAATACGGCACTGTACGCTGTTTGCATGTCGGTACGATATGCACGCTGTAATATGACAAGCCATAACGTGAGTGAACAGTATGGCTATCGAGAAGAGAGACCGTGCACTGTTATTGATTCTGTTTAATGTGAACAGCAGCTATTATAGTGCTGCATTGAGAGAGTATCGCCGGCTAAACGGTCGGAGGAGAGCCGCCATGCCATTAAATGTCATTAAATGGTTTAAAGAAGATTATAATGAAATTCAAAAACACGGGTGAGTTTGGTGTGGAATCTGGGATAGGAAGGTGTCCTACCCCGCTTAGAAGCCATTGACGAGGTTGCTGTTGCTGTACTGATCACGCGACATGGGCCCCTGCTAGTGTCAGGGCTCATGCAATGTCATAAGCATTGTCCATCCCACGGTTAACAGCACAAAGTTTCGGGCTCTATCTTACACTGGTATCCGTGCAAGATCCAGCAACTGAAACCTCATAATCAGCAGCAACGTTTTGGATTTGCTCTTCGGTCTCTAGCACGGATTGAAGTTGATGGTAAGTGGTCGACCAATAGTCTATTGAGTGGCGAAGCACATTTTACACTACAGTGTGGAGTGAATATACAAAACTGCCGAATCTGAGGTACTATTATACCGCTTGTTGTGTACGAAGAGATATTGCACTCGCCGTATTTGAGTGCGTGCCGTGGAGTCACAAGCACCTTGATTCTCCGCCCTTTCTTCTTTGAAGAGGATACACACACAGGGCCTGTCAGGTGTATCGTGACGTCTGCATGTTATCTAGACCACCTTGTACAGAAGGTGATTCCGACTTTGAAAGAGCGCGGAACCGGACTGGCTCAACATTTGTGAAACTAATTCCTCCCTCTCAAACCCCACCCTATGGGAAGAGAGGGAGAGTTTTAGTTTAAGCGAATCAAAATTTACGAAGTAAATAAGTTATTTTTTAGAATGAGATTATCAGTCTGCAGCGGAGTGTGTGCTGATATGAAGCTTACTGGCAGATTAAAACTGTTTGCCGGACCGAGACTCGAACTCCGGACCTTTGCCTTTCGCGGGCAAGTGATCTACCAACCTTTTTTTAAAAATCTAATTTAGTTCGTTTTTGTTCGTTGTAACTGCTCGAGGCGGACGTCACAAGACACCCGTTTCAGTTGGTCGTTGATCAATTAACTCAGTTTTTTTTATTACAGAGCGCAGCTAACCCTCTGACCGAACACGCTGAGTTACCATGCGGGCATACCAACTGAGCTACCCAAGCACGACTCACGCCCCGTCCTCACAGCTTTACTTCTGGAGGAGAGCTTCTGTAAAGTCTGGAAGGTAGGAGACGAGGTACTGTCAGAAGTAAAGCTGTGAGGAGTGGGCGTGAGTCGTGCTTGGGTAGCTCAGTTGATACATCGAGTCGCCGGCACGGTAGCTCAGCGTGTTCGGTCAGAGGGTTAGTTGCCATCTGTAATAAAACAACTGAGTGAATGGATCAATAACGAACTTCAATGAGACTATAAGGACGTCCGCGACGAACAATTGCAACGAACTATAACGAACAAAATGAGATTTAAAAAAAAGGTTGGTAGAACACTTTCCCGCGAAAGGCAAAGGTCCCGAGTTCGAGTCTCGGTCTAGCACACAGTTTTGATCTGTCAGGAAGTTTCAAGTATTTTTTATGTATCCGTAATCATTTTCCACGCAAGAATGAGAACATGGACTTTCTTGAATTACAGCGCCAACTACCAAGAATCAAAACAAATGTTTAGGATAAAATGTACGTATTTTTTATGTAGAATCTGATTCTGCAGTAAAGAATGGGAGTTCCCATTAGCAATTTTAAAGTTGCCTCCCGCCAACGCCCCCGGGTCTGGGGTGTCAGGCTACTTTTAGCACCAGCAGATGTCCCCCTCGAAAATGATCAACTTTAGATTCCACAGATTCTGTGTGAAGCTTATTTTTCGAGTTATTCTGGTTTGTCAACTTAAAATTTATACCCTGTATACGGAGACACGTTTATACGTTTTTCTTGCATTCGCACCACCAGATTTGCCCCTGGTGCCCAAAATTGGAAAATATTATTTTCCTGCGTAAATCGGTTCCACATTATCGCGTTAGATTATCTGCCAATTTTCACTGCTATACGATAAGAGTGGCTACACTTCAATTATAAGCATCGGGTATTTGAGTTTCTTCTAATTCACAAACATTGGTACTTGATTTTTCCAGAACTTAGATAACTGTTTCTATGCGTAAATGTAAACAACTACGTGCTCATAACTTGAAAGTTTCAGTATAGAGTGTCGCAAGTAAAATTCAATGGCTGATTCCCAATACTTGACAGGTTATGACCTTTAGCACCAGCGGTTTGATATGTTTCTGTTCGATGTGTGTGGTGATGGTAGGCTGTTGTGCGCTGGAATAGGCAGCAACAGCGTGCCAGGGTTCGCAGCCACAGCCAGGGGCAGGTGTGAAAGCAATCGGCGCCAAGCGCTCTTCAGACACGACCCGTCGCCCTCATATCCGCCGACCCGCTGACAACGACGCCCGGCGCTCCCTAAAGTAGTCATGCGGGGGAGAAGTTCTCCGTGACCTACCAACTCCGCCAGGGCTCATAATTCCCGTGGAGCATGACGCAGACTCCTATGGTATCATGTGCACCGAGCCATCCAGCTAGTAGTAGCGGAGCAATACTATCACCCCTCAAAACATGAGGGCAAAAAGAAAATAGGAGAAATGTATTTGCCGTTGCTTACACAATTAGACTTCAGCTGCTCAATTTATAGGTGACACCAAAATTTGTGGACTGGGACTCGAACTCGGATTTCCAGTTTTTCCGAGCCGGCCCCGAATCGAACCCAGACCCCTTCGGTCAGCAATCAGCCATACTGACCGAGCAGCTACCGAGGCGGACGCTGTACAAGGTTGCGTGCTTGCGAGTCGTAGCTTATTTATTCAGACGGCTTTCACTTTCGTGAGTTTCAGAGGGCCGTGTTTCAGTTTCACGTCACTGAAAATTACGAGATTAGCAGCCCTCATATCACCAGGAAACTCCGTCTCAGTAGTCGACAACACTAGCCATTCGACCACTAAAGCGTTTAAGAGCGACAAATATGAGGAGATAAGATGCACAAACAGTCGATAATACACAGACACTTTACGCATAATACACTCCTGGAAATTGAAATAAGAACACCGTGAATTCATTGTCCCAGGAAGGGGAAACTTTATTGACACATTCCTGGGGTCAGATACATCACATGATCACACTGACAGAACCACAGGCACATAGACACAGGCAACAGAGCATGCACAATGTCGGCACTAGTACAGTGTATATCCACCTTTCGCACCAATGCAGGCTGCTATTCTCCCATGGAGACGATCGTAGAGATGCTGGATGTAGTCCTGTGGAACGGCTTGCCATGCCATTTCCACCTGGCGCCTCAGTTGGACCAGCGTTCGTGCTGGACGTGCAGACCGCGTGAGACGACGCTTCATCCAGTCCCAAACATGCTCAATGGGGGACAGATCCGGAGATCTTGCTGGCCAGGGTAGTTGACTTACACCTTCTAGAGCACGTTGGGTGGCACGGGATACATGCGGACGCGCATTGTCCTGTTGGAACAGCAAGTTCCCTTGCCGGTCTAGGAATGGTAGAACGATGGGTTCGACGACGGTTTGGATGTACCGTGCACTATTCAGTGTCCCCTCGACGATCACCAGAGGTGTACGGCCAGTGTAGGAGATCGCTCCTCACACCATGATGCCGTGTGTATGCCCTGTGTACCTCGGTCGTATGCAGTCCTGATTGTGGCGCTCACCTGCACGGCGCCAAACACGCATACGACCATCATTGGCACCAAGGCAGAAGCGACTCTCATCTCTGAAGACGACACGTCTCCATTCGTCCCTCCATTCACGCCTGTCGCGACACCACTGGAGGCGGGCTGCACGATGTTGGGGCGTGAGCGGAAGACGGCCTAACGGTGTGCGGGACCGTAGTCCAGCTTCATGGAGACGGTTGCGAATGGTCCTCGCCGATACCGCAGGAGCAACAGTGTCCCTAATTTGGTGGGAAGTGGCGGTGCGGTCCCCTACGGCACTGGGTAGGATCCTACGGTCTTGGCGTGCATCCGTGCGTCGCTGCGGTCCGGTCCCAGATCGACGGGCACGTGCACCTTCCGCCAACCACAGGCGACAACATCGATGTACTGTGGAGACCTCACGCCCCACGTGTTGAGCAATTCGGCGGTACGTCCACCCGGCCTCCCGCATGCCCACTATACGCCCTCGCTCAAAGTCCGTCAACTGCACATACGGTTCACGTCCACGCTGTCGCGGCATGCTACCAGTGTTAAAGACTGCGATGGAGCTCCGTATACCACGGCAAACTGGCTGACACTGACGGCGGCGGTGCACAAATGCTGCGCAGCTAGCGCAATTCGACGGCCAACACCGCGGTTCCTGGTGTGTCCGCTGTGCCGTGCGTGTGATCATTGCTTGTACAGCCCTCTCGCAGTGTCGAGAGCAAGTATGGTGGGTCTGACACACCGGTGTCAATGTGTTCTTTTTTCCATTTCCAGGAGTGTAGAAATAATCCTCCTCCATTCAGATTGTGCAGAGGCTTATCAGAAGTTTCAAATGGCTCTGAGTAATATGGGACGTAACTTCTGAGGTCATCAGTCCCCTAGAACGTAGAACTACTCAAACCTAACCAAAGGACATCACACACATCCATGCCCGAGGCAGGATTCGAACCTGCGACCGTAGCGGTCGCGCTGTTCCGGACTGTAGAGCCTAGAACCGCTCGGCCATCTCGGCCGGCCTTATCAGAAGGCATACAGTCCTTCCCCATATTGAAAGTTAATTGAAATGCTTTGATATGTGATACCTAAAGTAAATGTACAGTTTTATAGCCCTTACGGCCAGAACGGCACTGATCTTATCAACTACATTTTCCTCATTGTAGTAGGGCACACATAACTAAAGAACATACAAGATACCAGAAGACATCAATTTGCAAGTAGATACAGAAGCTTCAGTGACTTGCTACTATGTTCATCAATACTGTAACACAACATTCAGGTTTCTAAATCCCTCCAGCTGCAAATGGTCTAGACTATTCGTATTCGCATTTAATGAACAACTGACATTTTGTAAAAATGGAAACGTGCTTTATCAACTTAGAGAAATCACAGAAAACTGGATATTCTGATGGAGATTTGACTCTCACTCATCTAGGATTAGAGTTCATTATCTCAACCACTGCGCTCTCTCTCTCTCTCTCTCTCTCTCTCTCTCTCTCTCTCTCTGTTTTGAAAAATTACTCACAAATAGTAAACTACTGTAGGCAGAATTTCAGTATCCCGTACAACTGACACTTGAGAAGGAAATATATCTTTTCCAAACTATGTACTAACATGCATATTTTTTTGGAAACCTATAAAATAAAAATATTTCATGAGATAAACAATAGCCTTTGAAAACGGGAATATTCTACCCATAGGCATTAACTACCGTAAAATCATGTAAGTGGAAGAATATAAGTGAAAGGCAGGCCATAATATTTTAATTCGTGACCATAGTACTTGCAGAACTCAGAGAGTCTCAATGAGAGAACTGCTATGCATGACTACTTAGCCGACGTTTCTGTTTGCAATTTTATATTTACACTGTTGTGTGATTCATGTTTACTGTTTCACGTACAGCTGTTCACACCACTCAAGAGCCACCTTAACAGAATAAGCTAAGGGCAATTGTTAGCAAGCACGTTTATCTTAGTTTCCTGGAGTGACATATAAAACAAACATAGAAGCAATAAAAACACGTATCTCGTCTGTTAGAGGAAGCGCTCCTATTGTGGTGCGTATTTTACAGCCAATTGCACTACTCGAGTCCATCCTGACGTTCGCCTGTTAAAGATCATTAAGAATGGTTCTATTTTATTAATTTCATGATCTCATGCAAGGAAGCACGATTAGAATCTAATGTCCCGTTAACGACGAGGTCATTAGAGAGAAAGTAAAATCCTGTACTGGAGAAGGATAGGGAGGATGTCGGCCGTACCCTTTCCAAAGGATCCATTCCAGATTTTGTATTAGGGGAAACACCAGAAAACTTAAGCTTTCGTGACCCGAAAAAGACTTGAACTGCCGTCCTCCCGAATATAGGGCCTAAATCTTACCATTGCCCCAAAACGCTAGGTAGTTTTTTTTTTTTTTCAGCCTAATGTTAAAATTTAATTGATCATAGTCAAAATGGCTACCTATTTAGCAGACGCTATTGACTGTGTGGAACATTACAGAACATAGTGTAGATACTCAGATATTTGTAAGTTTGTGCAGCTGAAGACGAATTTTCTTGCTTCGACTTTAGTCTTGCTGTCTTATAAGGCGGAAGTGACAGAATCACCTTCCCCCTTGGTGTAGTCGTGATTTTTAAATGTACTATGTAGTGCTCTGTACTTGCAAAATTGGCACATACATTTAGCAACTGTCAACGAACTAATGAACAGATGCTTCGATATATTAATTGTATTAAAATTACAACATATAATTGACACTTCACTATAAATTATGAGCTGGATAGACACATCATTATACTTTATTGCCGATATGCAGTAGAACTACGTTCTGTGGTAAGGGGAAAAGCGAGGCACTGTGATCGCATAATATTACAGTGGCGTGCACATTACGAAGGAATGGATGTGATATCAATGGAGTGACATTAAAGTATCTACTGAAAAGGAAAAACCAGTGTTCTCTTAAAAAACGGAAATCTTCGATTGATCTTATGCATAAATGTGGTATCTTATGAAGACGGGTATAAGAATAACAGAAGGCGAAACTATCTCTGCGAACAATCACAGCCACTTTTCTTCAAAACTAGGTGTCAACAACAGCAAAAAGCTCTCAGAAATTTTAGCCTATCTAATAAAGTCGAATCTAAGAAGTACGAAGTTAAAATAAAGCACTGGGATTAAACGGCCAGGTGTTAATTAAGTCGATGCTTCAATTTATACATGGCAGTTGAAAGTTAATGATAGAGAATATCGAAATTTTACTTAATTTGTATGTACTGCATAGTGGGAATAGTATATGAATGAATCGGTGGGTGTTTTGGGGTCTACAGGACGCTGCGTTTAGTGAATAGAACTGCCAGTACTGGCAACAACAGTGCTTCTAACCCGGCAGGGTATCGAGTCCATCTCACATTGGATGACAGATACGGGTACGGTATTTCATGCCCATCCAGCTCTACACCAAGGTTCATTAACATTTTGGTTGGCGAGTAGTGGTCTGCCAGTCTCTCAGCAAACCACGACCAGATGTTTTCAGTGGGAGAGAGGTCTCGAAAAAAGCCTGCACAGAAAAAAGGCCGAACAGCCTCTGTGTCGGTGTAAGTCGGGACAGCGTAGGCAGCATGTGGTCTTGCATTATCTTGTTGAAACATACCGTCTCAGAAACATCGAGAACATGGCGCAGGAACCAGCTGTAAAAAGTCAGAAATATTATGGTTGCTGTCAGAATTAAAAACCACAACTGATGAAGTTATGTATCCACAGGCAGCTCAACGTACTAATCTGAAAGTCTATGGTACTCCAGACTTCGTCACACCATCAAATGGTTCAAATGGCTCTGAGCACTATGGGACTTAACATCGATGGTCATCAGTCCCCTAGAACGTAGAACTACTTAAACCTAACTAACCTAAGGACATCACACAACACCCAGCCATCACGTCGTCACACCATCCCTGTGACTATTCGTCTTGGTGTAATCAAGCCCATTTTCTGACTCAAGATATGTGACGTATCCGTATGAGCCTGTATGGCAATGAAAATGGCTCTCCTCAACCAATCGAACCTATACTCCAAAGACATTCATAGTATCCGGACCAACGTGAATAGCCATATCGCGATCTTACATCCTCCTTTGTGCGTGTGTTCTGAAATGCTAATCATTTACATATTCAGGAATGTGATACATTACACGCCAATTTGAAGTTTGTTGCAAACTTTTTTCATATAGTTGCAATTTTAATGGTTCGCTATGTATGAACTAATGCCGTTAGAGTAATAATGTGCGGAAAATACAGTCCAATGAACGTGCCGATCAAAGTATTAGTGCACTAGTGTTCAAAATTAACGGAAAAACGTAATTTTGCGAGGTTGCGTTTATTTTGCCACATAACAGTATAAACAGGTGATAGTAAAGTAGAAATAATGTAAGGAATATAGAACGTAATCAACTGCAACATGCATTACGGTAAACAAAATGTTTTTCGTTTTTCTCCAACTTAACGGATTTGCACACTTATTGTGACAACCTTTTAATGTACTCAGCATGGGGTGTGACCCCGCTGGCACCAATACATGCCTGACGACGACGGGACATAATATGTATGATGTCATCAGTCTCATGTTGAGGCAAAAGCGGCCATTCTTCCTGCAAAGCTGCTCACAAGTCTTGGAGAGTGGTCGGTGGAAGCTGATGTGATGCAACCCGTCTCCCTAGTGCATCACAGGCGTGCTCTATGGGATTCAAATCTGGAGATCGAGAAGGCCACGCCATGCATGTAGTATGTGCAGCTAAAAAAAAGTGAGGTTGAGCATTATTCTCCATCAATACGAATTCTGGTTCCACAACACCTCGCAACATCGCAAAATCCACGCTTGAGATCCCAAGATCTCCTCACTGTGGCTGACAGCAGTTAAACCTTGCCGGTTCACCGTACAATTGCATGAAGTGGTATTCGATTGGTCAACATAATCCTTACACACATCGTTAGGGATTCTCCTCGATATCGATCTCTTTCCATCTGCCCTCCACCTGCGAATCCGTCGAAAATCACTCTCTACACCAATCCTGGACTCATCTGTGAAAAGAACATTGGCCCACCGTTCGACGGAGCAGGTAGCATGCTGACAATACCAATCTAGACGTTCCTTATGTGAAGACACGCCAGAGGTAAACAGACAGCGGATCTCCAATAATAAAGGCCACTCTGCTGAAGCCTTCTCTACTCCGTTTGCCTCGATACGACACATCCAGGGATACTGCAAGATCAGCTGCCAGGTGCGATGCAGTACTAAGGCAGCACCGTCGTGCCCTTAACACCCAAATAACGGTCCACTCTTTCTAATGTCACACGTGATCGGCCCTCTCCTGGTCTCCGTGATGCAGTTACGGTTTCTATAAACTGTCGCCTCATCCGAGTTACAACAGAATTAAGCCATCAGGCCACATCGGTTTGCGATTCACCTGCTTCCATTCTTCCTACGGCCCTCCACAGCGGAGAGGCTGTAGGCGACTTCTCTGTGCCATACTGCACCGTCTGATTGTGTACACAGCGACTGCGGATGTGGGTCTGTCCTGCCAACACTACACCGCTGATAGGTACCCCGATGTCATTGCTGACGTGGTTGTCCATTGACCTGAAAACCACTTCCGTGCAGAACACGATCTTAACGACACCTGTTGACAGTTTGTATGATTATATCGTGAATTAGACATAGGAAGGGGAAACAGCAGTATATTGCTTTAATTTTGGACACCAGTGTGTATAAAAGTAGTTTCAGGCCCACCTTCAATTCTTTTAGCTCAGCTACCTGACTACACGTAAGATTATTGCCCTTTTATTGAGAGAAGCGTGATGTCATCAATGACTGTAGTATTTAAATGCTGTGTAAACGTGCTGCCAGTAAATAATAAAACTTATGAAAACTTAACTTGAAAATCCAAGATAAAGTCACTGATGTTCTATGTTTCTGGCATAAAAATGGTGTCAGCTGACAGTGGTTACGTACAGATGAATCGCGTACTTTACACCCCCTTCCTCTTCTCTTTTCAACAAATCAAAGTGTAATATTAAAATGATGTATGAAAATGATACAAATTCGATGATATTTACATAGAATTGTGAGAAGACATATTGTAAAGTACACTACCTCTCTCTCCCCCCTTCAATCAAAGCCTAGAATTGCTTTTAAAACGTAGCTCTATCGGGCTGTTCTTAAAACTATGCGAAATATTTATCAAAAAATAAATGGTAAAACCTCTGAATTAGCAAAAATTCCACAAATGATAAACTACATTCTTCCAAAATCTTTTATAGACTGTCTCACCAGTCACATTGGTAAATTTCATTCAAAGCTACATATTCTTCGCTATGAAAGACTAGAACGAGTATCTAATATATTCTCTACAAATAACTAAAAATAGTCATTTACTTATAAAATACAAACAACAAATTAGGAACATATAGTTGTCAAACATGAATCCATAAACCCTGATAATGCGAAATAGAATCAACTGCTGTTTCACATACCAGTTGCTTACTGTCTCCAATAGATGCCATCACTGTTAAAATGTGACAAAATTTCGGTCTCTGTACCACAAGTTGTTCTCACTCTCACCAGCACATTCCTGTACTTGTAAAAGCTTTTAAAATTCGATGTATGGACCTCAGTTGGTTTAAGACATAACAGAGCCTTAAGCAAATTCTTTCCAAACTTGTGACGCATTCTAAATTATTTTTAAAATATTTCGGCAACAAACATCGATAATAATCACAGTGTTAGTTTTTTAACAGGTTAGTTCATATCAATAATACATTACTCCAAAATCTAAATCATGCGTTGTGTGTGTGTGTGGGGGGGGGGGGGGGGGGGGAGAAGAGAGATAGGATAATGTAATACTAGAGAAATAAGATTGGTAACAGTCACTTCCGTACAAATTATTAGGCCTACGGAGATTAAGCACAACAAAGCGTTATAAGATACTAACGAACCCATTAATGCGGAATGCCCCAGATTCGTATCATACCAATGTTGTGCTAATAATTAGACAGTTACCTGTTTTCGAATGCCAGTGCCTGTAGATGCTGTTTCGTCATTAAGCTATCAACGATTCCGCCAAGTCCTGCGTTATCCTGAATGTTTCAGGTACCCCTAATGCACAACAATGTGTGATTTGTATCTTTTATCCAGAAATCTATTCTCACATTAAGCGGTTAACTATTTTATTTCATCTATGACTCTCCGTCGAAAATATCACAATGTTCTAAAATGTATCAGAAAGTCTCATATGTACATTGCAAGAGTATCTAAATACGTAAATTGTACTCAGTCTGATAATATGTACATCACCAATTTTTTTCTTTGATAACCAGTATATGAGGAAGTAAGCGAAGATAATGCATCACTGGAAAAATAAATACAATTGAAGACAAGTATTAGAAATAAGTGGTTGCTGAACCATTTGTGGAAACTATGCATCACTAAAAAAACCTGTAATCAACTACAGCAACGTTTGATTCCTTAATTAACACAGTTCGGTTATTTCCGCTACCTTGGACTGTTTTTAGGACTGGGTTATTATTGGGTGGAAATATGGAGAGGAGCGATGTTTCACATTTTCCACTAGCACAACTGGACTATTACAGCCATCTTTCTTTTTTTTAAACTGCGTTACGAATGGCTGGAGATAAGGAGTTCTGCATTGTGATTGGTTAGAAGATATTTTTTCTAATTTGCCACTAATATAAACGCGCTATTTTCGCCGTATTGCATTTTTCAAATTTTATTTTCTCGATTGATATCATTGACTGATGATGGCATCAGTTCATTGTCACTGATGACATCATTCATGATCTTAAGAAAATGTCACTGACCGAGTTCAGGGCCAGGTATTTGACCTCTGACTGTTCTATGTGGGCCAGAAATTAAATACCTATACCACCCTAAGGTTGATCTTTGATAGTGTTTTAACACTTGAGAATGCTATATTTGTAATAAAACCGGAGCGTATACACCATGGTTGTCCTCTTTTTAGACGTAAACGCGATTGTTCTTTCGCTCTAGTTAGGACTTACGCCTTCTTACATAAATAGGATGTTGTTTCCTCGTTATAATTTGGGCGTTTGAGTGCTTTTCCCTTCTATTGTGGTATTTAAGCTTTCATGCTGCTATTTTACTTACATCACCAGGCAACGTATGTTTCTTCAAACTGATTGTGAAGCAGTTATGTGACTTTAGTCCACAAGCGCTATAGAAGAGTGGCGTCTTGCAATAGTAGCTTTAGAAGCTAAGAGCTGAAACTCAGGAGCTGCTGAATTGTTTATGGCGGTAAGTGCTGGTAACGGCTACTTACATAAAGCTCTCCCAGCAAATCCTGGCATGTCCTGGCCACTGGAGCCAGAAGTTAGCTTAGAGTAATTACGTACTGCCTAAGATTATGGAGGAGTACCGTGAATGTCAAGCACTCAATAATTTAGAGCGGAATCTTAAATTTCAGAAGTGGCATAGCGCTGTGGTACTGTGTGACCAAGTAAGATGACATATAACAGTATAAATAAAAGTGTGCGCTCTCATGTTGTCATGTATTGGCACATTTATTACTATGTGGTGCAAGCATACATTAGCATAACATTAAGGAATAAGTCATATACGAGAAACTTTATATCCTGAGCACTAGATTATCCACAATTTTATCAGTAAAATATGTATTATATGCCCCACAAAAATATTTTTTGATTGCTTGGGAACGATTTTTTCGGAGTGCATCATATGGAAACAAAAAGTGAGTAGAATGAGATTTTCTCTCTGCTGCGGAGTGTGCGCTGATATGAAATTTCCTGGCAGATCAAAACTGTGTGCCCGACCGAGACTCGAACTCGGGACCTTTGCCTTTCGCGGGCAAGTGCTCTACATCTGAGCTACCGAAGCACGACTCACGCACGGTACTCACAACTTTACTTCTGCCAGTATCTCGTCTCCTACCTTCCAAACTTTACAGTAGCTCTTCTGCGAGCCTTGCAGAACTAGCACTCCTGAAAGAAAGGATACTGCGGAGACATGGCTTAGCCACAGCCTGGGGGATGTTTCCAGAATGAGATTTTCACTCTGCAGCGGAGTGTGCGCTGATATGAAACTTCCTGGCAGATTAAAACTGTGTGCCCGACCGAGACTCGAACTCGGGACCTTTGCCTTTCGCGGGCAAGTGATCTACATCTGAGCTACCGAAGCACGACTCACGCCCGGTACTCACAACTTTACTTCTGCCAGTATCTCGTCTCCTACCTTCCAAACTTTACAGTAGCTCTTCTGCGAGCCTTGCAGAACTAGCACTCCTGAAAGAAAGGATACTGCGGAGACATGGCTTAGTCACAGCCTGGGGGATGTTTCCAGAATGAGATTTTCACTCAGAGTGCGATGTACTCACAATAAACCAACAAATATATGCCGATTTTGGTGTTATTTTTTATTGTTGTTGTTATCATTGTCGACGATGATGATGATGATGATTTTGATGATGGTTAGTTTTATGGTACTCAGCGTGTTGCTCTTAAGTTCCCATTATCGCTATCAGTCGTTCGTCTTAGAAAATCACCTTCCACAGCCTAATTTCTGTTTATGTGATAGGTTAAGAGGTGGTTAATATACACAAATTGGCGTTTATTCAGAACGTCGCAAATTTTAGTAACGTTAATTCTGTTAACTTTGGTCAAAAATACTCTCACTACAAAAGAAAAAAAAGAGAGAACTTTCTTCCACAGTTATTATAGACGAACAAGCTTCCGTGCCGCGACTTCACGGTGGTATGAAGACGGCTTTATAAAATATAAATAATGTAGTCAATTTTGGAATATGGCAGCACGAAGATTTTGACGATTACTTCCAACTATTTAGACATTGTTGTAAGGAAATTAATCTAAAATGAAATAGCACGTGAACTTATAAACATATACGGGTGGTTTTACATAAATTCTGCATGGGAAGGCGTTCTTTCTCTACTAAACCTGTATAAGAATAAAGTGGGAACTACTCCTTCGCGTGTCTGCAAGCATCAACTATCGGTTATCTTGATGGTCTACCTTCATCCGCAGCTGCTCAGTCCGGCCTACAGTGAATTTATGTTGTGATACGCTAGCAGGTTAGGATACAGTTCGCGCCTCGGATATTGCAAAGGGGCCGGGTTACCTAATAAGCACCGAGCTAGGTGCCGCTGTGGTTAGCACACTGGACTCGCATTCGGGAGGACGACGGTTCAATCCCGCCTCCGGCCATCCTGATTTAGGTTTTCCGTGATTTCCCGAAATCGTTTCAGGCAAATGCCGGGATGGTTCCTTTGAAAGGGCACGGCCGATTTCCTTCCCAATCCTTCCCTAATCCGAGCTTGCGCTCTGTCTCTAATGACCTCGTTGTCGACGGGACGTTAAACACTAACCACCACCACCACCACCTAACAAGTGTCGGTGACTTTTGATTAATTTCCCAGGCTGCAAACCTCTGAGTTACAAAAATTATAGTAAACGTTGTTAGAGCAGTTAAAGAATGGATTTCGAGAATCGATGGTTGACGACTCGTTATATACACTGTAATGACTCGGATGAAATGCAAATGGGGCACTTAGGAAATGTCTACAATGCTGAATCTATGTCCGAAAATTCCTCCATCACGCAAAGATAGCGACTGCATCTGGCATATACTGTACGGGGACAATATTCTCGGAGACCACAGATGTCACTTCACACTTTTGTTAATGCACAGCTGATGAAGATTATTTAGATATAACTGAATATATAAATTGGCCCCTAACTCGGAGGTCCTTGATGTAGGTGACTGATTATAAAAGTTCTAGAAAGAAGGGGAAATGCCCAGAAGAATACTGGACTTCTCTGACGTTCAGTGAGAGGCCAATGTTCTGTAGTTTTCAACTTCTGTGTACTGCTCGCGTGACAACAGCGTGTGAAGCAAGTAGACGCTCACGGCGAAAGTTACGCTAAGTGAGTGTGAGTTTACGGTAGCAGTAATGAGAGCGACGATGGTGACGTAAGAGGACGTGCAAAGGACTGTTGGAATGAACATTTGGGATAGAAGTCGGTGGTGCAGATAGACAAGAGTATTAGAAGTAAAATAATGAAACAAGTACAGAAGTGATGTCAGTGTTAAACAAAATGTCCAAAATGATTAATCAAGTTTGTGCATTCGGTACTAGTTTTGTTTATTAACAGTTGGTGTGGAAAAAGCAGAAAGAGCAATAATAACGAACAACACAAAACGTTTGATTTTCTGTTTTCCTGTTGAATGTAATATTCTTTCCTTAAACGTCTCCACGAAATGAACGACAAACGCGGCCTTTCACAAGAAACAAGATTCCGATAGATCTTCAGGCAGTGTGGTCGATGGGAGGCCCCATACCATGGTCCTACACTGCCAAGTACCTGGGTGTCATATTGGACCGACACCGCTGAGGACGCGGGGGGGGGGGGGGGGGGGGGGAGGGGGGCAGTGCTAGAGTGCTAGGCAGAATGCGCTCTAGCTGTACCCCATGTCAAACTCCACGACGACGCTGTCCCTACACTGCGGAATTACGCTGTCCATAGCATTTATCAGGCGTATCCTGCAGTACGCTACCGCAGAGTGAGGAAATGCTGGCGACAGGACACTGAAGAAACTGCAGACGCTCCAGTCACATAAGACGAATCATGTCCCACTTTTTATCATAAAGACGTTGTGATTCAGTGCTCAGAAATAAATACTGCAAGTCGCACTAACATTTCCTTTTGCAGTCAGTTTATGTCGTACGAAAATAACATCGTTGGACGAAACAAGTAAAAAAAAAATACATTCATAGGGCATGAACATAATATACATTTCTTACAATACCGATTAAACATTCAGAAATGGCCCGCTTAAGTAACTATACACAAGCTGTAGCAACAATATCACAGAACTGCAGTCACAGTATAACATACAGGGTGCACCGAAACTCCACCAACAAAATTTCGGATGTTATTCAGGTATATTTTCTGTGTATTTCGGTTTAAAAGACCCTCGGTCTGTGTATTGTTCATTTACGACTGGGAATCACTATATATCCCGTTATCTAGCATGTTAATTACGGGTTTGAAGTTATGGGTTTTTTTCTCTTGCTTGTGAGGTATGAAAACAAATAGATGTATAGACATTATTCCCAAATTTAGCATAAAACCATAATCTTTAAACATACCATATATTAACAACTTACAGTATAATGACTGAACTCAATTACATATTTCTTAACCTTTTACTGACTGCAAACTAACTTAAAATATTTGGCACTGAGTAATCCTTCCTTTTGCATATGTAAATACTTTTGAGCCAAGTGTTCACACATCTTAAACAAGACATTCACATGTAATGATAATTTTTCAGAAAGGAATAAATAGAACCACACTGAAGATAGCACATAGAGTGCTGAAACATATATCAGTGAGAACAAAACTATAAAATAGTGTCTTGAATAAGGCGGAAGTCCTGTCCAAATTAGGGACGTAGTTTTGAGTGTACTAAGCTCCCTGATGATAAGAGATATGTGTGAAACTTAATCACCTTTCATTGAGTTACACAAGAAATGGCAGTCTAAAACTGAGGACACAGTTGGAAGGTGAAGAACAGAGAAGCGAAAAAACTGAGTGTAGAGTTCGAGAGAACAGAAAATGATTTGTCAGAATACATAACGAAAGACAGAGAGACATTTGAAGAAGTTCTACGACGATAAATAATTCATTTCTGCGAGTCCCGTGAATTAAATTCTATGTTTCATCGTATATTAGAAATCAGTAATGACGAAGGATCATCATCTGCGATAAATCCCTAACAGACAATGGTGTGCCTATAGAGGCGACAAGTATCAAACATCTAGGAGTGAAAACTACAACGGGATAGCATCGATATGTCGCCATGCGATTCGATGTTTGCCAAAGCAACAACCATAACGTGAGTTCCTGGACTGGTGTCTTTAATGTGCGTTCTTATATTCGTAACGAAACATGACACATTTAAGCATGCTTAACAATGTTACCGCACGTGCGCTGTGTATCGAGTTTGACGTACCTAAATCTCGACGGTCAAATAAATCAAACTTACAGTGAAAGTATTATGTGATGCATAACGCTGTCTCTAAGGGCATATTAATGTATTTTCTTGTAAATATAGGGACATCAGCGAACGCCAATCGTAAAAGCACCTGAAAATGGCTACTTCATTCTCAGCCGAAATATCGTGAAGACATGTCGACATCATTGGCGTGCAAGCCCGATACTTTATGAAATATTCACTACGCAGACTTAATTTTAAGAAACACGACATACACATTCTTTCTCGTGCATCTTTTGCGGGCCTTACAGATAACAGCGGCTTGCTTTTCGCTATCCTCCAGAGAACATATCTTATGATACTGCGCTGACATTGTGGATGGGATCGCCGCTGTGCATATATATTAGGAAATTCTCTCTCTCGGAAAAATGTCTTCTCCATAGGTTTATGAAAATAAGTCATTCTTATCACAGTTACATTCATAGCACTAACACCTAACGTGGAAGGTGCACGGAAGACATTTTTTCTGGAAAATGAAGTTCTTCCCAGTTATGTGCAGGAACACAGTGAACTCATTTAAAACCAAAATGTAATTTAAAGAACGACGAAGTATGAGCCGTCTCGTCAACAAATATGTATAAAGTTTTCATGGTTTTGGGTTATTCTGTCGTGAAGTAAAAGAGATTTAGAATATCCCGTTAATATGAAACGTCGAGAAGCCAATTTCTGGAGAGTGTACTGTTAGTTAATATACACTCGATTTCTTTTTCTTTTCTCGTTGTTACAAAGAAGGTAGTGTAATTTATCCTAGGCAGATCGAGGGAAGTTATAAATTAAAATCTTACCATTAATGAGCTTGTTAGATATAAATCTTTAAGAAAGCTTGGAAAGGAGGCGGGAAGTTTTAGACACCTGATGAAATTTTACCTAATAATAGTCATATTATTTTGGTGTTTCATAACTTAAAATTGGACATTTGTTCGTATGAAACTATAGAATATGACGGGAAAATTTGTTGGTAACAACCACATTAGATCGCCAAAACATAACTGTATGAAATTTAATATAACACGTTCCTTCGATGCCCTGTCACAGAGCGAGGTAGCGCAGCAGTTCGCACCCTGGATGCACATTCGTGAGGAACACGGCTGAAATCCTCTCCAAGTTTTGGTTTCCCGTGGTTTCCGTAAATCGCTCCAGGCAAATACCCGGATATTTCGTTTCAAAGGGCGCAGCCGATTTCCTTCCCCATCCCTCTCAAATTCGAACTTGTACTCCACCATTAATGACCTTATCGTCGACGGAACGTTGAACACTATCCTTCTCTCCTTCATCCTTCGATGCACTATCAACGATTGCGTTAGTTTCTCGGAGCCATATTATTCATACTTTGCAAAAATAAATCTCTTTCGTTATATTGTTAGTACTGAATATTTACGTACTCAGTTGCAAGACTACTCGTATTAATAGTAGCACTATTGACACATGAGTAACTACATCTAGTAAAACCACGCACATTTCTTTACATTGTAAGTGTAATTAATTAACTGTAACTACTAGTGGAAATCGTGGAGGGGGCAAAAAAATGTGCAGCCCTTGTCGTCTCGTCGTTTCGTTTCAATGTTGCGGTATACCGTGTGTTGCGGTATTTAAGTATGTGAGAAAGACATTATAATTTCGTCTACAATGGGTTAAGCGATACACACAGCGAATTAACCACATAAAGAATTGGGCACACTTACACAATATCTTAAGATTACAGAAGGTATTTGCCAGTACCAAGCCACAAGAAAAGTTCACGTCTTGTGCTTTCTTTTGAGTCATTTGTAAGTGAACCTACGTGAATATGTGGGTAGATGGTGGAGCAGTTGCTTTTCTGTGCAGTTTACTGCGAATTCGACTCATTACTCCATTGTGCGGTTGTCTAGTATAATAATAGAATAACGAAGCAAACCGGTTTTCCAACCTCATCTATACAAGCGCTGAATTTAAAATATGGATACAAGGAAGAATGTCGTCGCTTTGCAAACGAAAGTAGTTGGTAACCTTGATGTTGAGTGAATTATTCACACACACACACACACACACACACACACACACACACACACACACACACACACTATTTGGTTCAAATGGCTCTGAACACTATGGGACTTAACATCTATGGTCATCAGTCCCCTAGAACTTAGAACTACTTAAATCTAATTAACCTAAGGACATCACACAACACCCACCCATCACGAGGCAGAGAAAATCCCTTTCCCCGCCGGGAATCGAACCCGGGCGTGAGAAGCGAGAACGCTACCGCACGACCACGAGATGCGGGCATACGCACTATTTATTTACGATAGAGCAGTTACGATTGCAGACCCGTTGATATCATTTCCTTAAGCTCGTGAATTTCGGCGAGCGGTGTACGCGTAGACGCGGCAATGATGCTGCAACTTGTGGAGCCTGCAGTAGTTGGTGTAGCGTCAATTACAGAGAGCTGAGCTGCGCTGTGGTGCAACAGGCGCCCGTCTCAACTTGCTACTTGTTGCTCCTGCCTCGGAACAGCACGCGAATACATCTGGGCCTGACCCACCGCACGTGACTCATTGCATTATGGGAAGCCTCTGCAGGTTGACTGTGAACAACTTTCAGGAATGGTTGTGAGTGGGGGTGGCATCCCATAAAACAGATGTAAATATTTTGCATGTGTGTGGAAACACATACCAATTATGTATGCGAATGGGTACTGGAAGAGTACAAAGAAGGACATCACGATGGTCATGCAATATGTGACCAAAAGTATCCGGACACCCCCAAAACCATAGGTTCTTCATATTACGTGCAGTGTGCTTCCACATACTGCAAGATACTCCATATCAGCCACCTCAGTAGACATTAGACATCGTGAGAGAGCAGAATAGGGAGCACCGCGGATTTCCACACTCCTAAACATCTCTAAGTCCACTGTTTCTGATGTGATACTGAGTTAGAAACGTGACGGGACACGCACAGCACAAACGCGTACAGGCCGACCTCGTCTGTTGACTGACAGAGACCGCCGACAACTGAAAAGCGTCGTAATGTGTGATAGGCAGACATCTATCCTGACCATCACACAGGAATTCCAAACAGCATCAGGATCCACTGCAAGTACTATGACAGGTATGAAGAAGGTAAGTAAATTTGGATTTCATGGTCGAGCGGCTATCATAAGCCACACATCACGCCGGTAATTGTCAAACGACGCCTCATTTGGTGTAAGGAGCGTAAACATTGGACCACTGAACAGTGGAAAAACGTTTTGTGGAGTGATGAATCACGGTACACAATGTGGCGATCCGATGGCAGGGTGTGGGTATGGCGAATGCCCGGTGAACGTCATCTGCCAGCGTGTGTAGTGCCAACAGTAAAATTCGGAGGCGGTGGTGATACGGTGTGGTCGTGTTTTTCATGGAGGGGGCTTCCACCCCTTTTTGTTTTGCGTGGGACTATCACCGCACAGACCTACATTGATGTTTCAAGAACCTGCTTGCTTCCCACTGTTGAAGAGCTATTCGGGAATGACAACTGCATCTTTCAACACGATCGAGCACCTGTTCATAATGCACGGCCTGTGGCGGAGTGGTTACACGACAGTAACATTCCTGTAATGGACTGGCCTGTACAGAGTCCTGACCTGGATCCTATATAATATATTTGGGATGTTTTGGAAAGCCAACTTCGTGCCAGGCCTCACCAACTGACATCTGTACCTCTCCTCAGTGCAGCACTCCGTGAAGAATGGGCTGCCATTCCTCAAGAAAGCTTCCAGCACCTGATTGAACGTGTGCCTGCATAAGTGAAAGCTGTCATCAAAGCTAAGTGTGCGGCAAAACTATATTGAATTCCAGTATTACCGATGGCATGCGCCAAGAACTTGTACGTCATTTTCAACCAGGTGTCCGGATACTTTTTAACACATAGTTTAGGTTTATTTGAACCATAGGAGAGAGGGATCGTGAATAAATGCTGGAAAACATGAACAAACAGACGTTTGAGGATAGACGCCAACTATGCAGCGAACACGACATTAGGTAAACGATGTAGGAATCGTACAATTCCATACACAACTTTATAATACTCGACGACATGTATATAATAATTACTGTACACTCAGAGGCATTTAAACGAACATTTGTAGTTGTCTCTTTGCGCAAATGGAACGGGAAAATACGTTTTAACGTGGAACAATGAAAATACCCTCTGTCTTCCACCTCTAAGTGGTTTGTAGACAAGAGATATAGATGGACGGATTGTATGAATATGAAAGTTGGATGGCAAAGTAGATACGAGGCCTAGGAAAAAGTTCATGGGCACTGTAGCAGCATAGTGTTCGAATCTATGAAATTTATTTTCTTTACGTTGGTCATGGTACATAATGATGAAAGTCATGTGACATCTAGATATGCAGACAATTTGTGATCATACAGCTCTTTGAAATAAACGCATCTTCCTCGGTTCACTAACTAAAATGGAAAGAAATGGGTACTGCGCCCCCATGCATATTTTATCGCTAACGGAAATTAATAAAAAAAATTGGTGAAACTTTATAGCTACTCTGACTTTTCACTTGCAACATGTAAGTAAGCGGAATTCAAAATGGCCGTAATCTTCCTGAAAGTCGTACACGTGAGAGATGTCTCAAAATTGCAAGCACAAATGAAAACTCCCAGAATGTGAACAGTATGGTATTGGATGACCAGTTAGCAAAGAGTGTGAAGAAGCTGGTGCTATATGCAAATGGAAAGTTAGAGAACGGCACACTTTTACGCAAAAAATTAATTATGAGAAAGCTTTCATTTGTTGAATGTTGTCCAACAACAAATTTCTCAGCAGTATTCGGAGTTTTAAAATCAAACCCGTGGGCTTTATGCAGAAAACCATTGGTGAGAATTGGGCCACCATGTCACTCCAAATGAGGAATAGAGAAGCTACGGGTGGAAGTTGGCGGCCCACCATCAAAATTTGAACTTAATTTCGTCTGTCGGAAACATCATCTTTTTTTTTTTTTTTTTTTTTTTTGGATCGCGCAATGGAATCTTCAGACCGATTATCTTGCAACAAGTAACTCAATACCTGGTGAGTGCTATACTGGTCTTCTAGACCATCTGGATGGAAGAAAAGGACAAAATTCATCCGCTATCAGAACAATACTCATGTCCACAAATCTTCGTCAATGAAAAAAGCTGAGGAAGCTGGAAGTGAAATTTTTAAATACAATCACAACTGACGAGATTCGACACGCTTCTCTTTTAACCATTCTCACGTTCAAAGTTACTTGTCGTCCAGTGAAGAGTTTCTGGCAGTCGAGGTTTAGTGTTTTTCAGACCTTGACAGTGGCACTTCGGATGTAGAATCTGCACATTGTAACATCTCTCCACAAAAGCCATTGTACAAAAATGGTAACACCCTGAGAAATGAATATCTTCCCTTAAAAGTTACGAACTTCTGTAGCGAGGTCCACTGATTTCTGTCTTGTTTTCGTAAGACACGGGGTTCGTAATTGGATGTGTTTGGTTTTCCTTTACATCTCGGCTATCCTCATTGAGATTTTATGTTGTTTCGCTAAGTCACTTCAATCAATTGTTAGGATACACACTCCAAGAAAGTCACAGTCGACTGTTTCATCCTTCCATGACTATTCAAACTAGTGCATCATCTCTAACGACCGCGACCCACTGCTAGGCTCCCAACTTGGAAATTATATACTGCTGTTGAATTAGTCCCACTGTGACTATTTCGTATGAACGTACGGATGTGAACAGCTAACCCTCTTCCATACTGTCCTCATTGTGCAACCCTTTGTTGACTGCGTCGTCTACGCTTATTCTTTTCATTTTAAATGGCTGATCTGTTCACTGGACTCGCATTCAGGAGGACGGCGGTTCCATCCCGCGTCCGGCCATCCTGATTTAGGTTTTCCGTGATTTCCCTAAATCGCTCCAGGCAAATGCCGGGATGGTTCCTTTCAAAGGGCACGGCCGTCTTCCTTCCCCGTCCTTCCCTAATCCGATGAGACCGATGACCTCGCTGTCTGGTCTTGCCGGCCGCGGTGGTCTCGCGGTTCTGGGCGCTCAGTCCAGAACCTCGCGACTGCTACGGTCGCAGGTTCGAATCCTGCCTCGGGCATGGATGTGTGTGATGTTCTTAGGTTAGTTAGGTTTAATTAGTTCTAAGTTCTAGGCGACTGATGACCACAGATGTTAAGTCGCATAGTGCTCAGAGCCATTTGAACCATTTTTTTGAGCTGTCTGGTCTCCTTCCCCAAAACAACCCAACCCATTAAAATTGCAGATGCTGATCTGTTGTGACTGAGTTATTAATATTTTCACAGTTTTGTGTATCGTTCAAGGTAAGTGTGTGAGTGCCTTCGAACGCAGGACTCTCGTTTTTTTGCTTTCTAGGTGAGGAGATGGACTTATTTTACTACATAAGGGAAATAGTATCCGGCGCTTAAATTAAATCATCCGCATCTACAGCCATAATCGGAAAGCCATCGTGGCCTTTCTTCTGCTGAGCGATTTCAAGTGCTTTTCTATCCCTCGATATCTGCCATTTTGTCGTTAGTGTACAATTTTCCTCAGTGAAACAGATTTTGAAAAAAAGGCGTCTGTTATTACGGCGTTTTTTTGTCATTCTTCGTTTTATTGTCATTATAACCATAGTGACTGGACAGATGACTTCGATTCATTTACTGATTAAGCATAAGATCAAAACCTCTTAGGATTTTCTGTCAAGTTGGTAGGTAGAAATTTACTTTCGAATTGGTTGAATGTTTCACGTATGGCCCTTCGTACACTGATTTTGCCTTCGTTTAGTTTTTGTTTGCCTGTGTGTCTTTGGCTGCATTTAAATTTGCCGTAAAATTCTCTTTCCTTTCGCAGCAGCTTTCTATCATGGCTGTCGAACCATCGACGATTTTTTAGATCCCCTATACGTTTGTTCGGCACATACCCGCCAAGAACGTATTGTACAATGCTGTTGTGTTTTGTCGATTGATCATTGTTAGCACTGGAGATTAAATTTTCATGCCGACAGATGAGGTAATCTGAAATTGTTTCGTTGAAGGTTTTTTTTTTTCGTCTCTCAGACAACGCTTAAGGATGTATCAGGAACAAAGACTTCAAGTATATGCAATGAATAAATTGTGTATTGGGAAAAAGATACGTGGAGTGTTACTAAAATAAACTGAGTCATTCTTAAAAGGGCATAGTTCATTGTGTCTGTAGACCTTTCATCATCTCTTCAACACTTGAACAACTCGAAAAAAAAGGTTCAAATCGCTCTGAACACTACGGGACTTAACATCTGAGGTCATCAGTCCCCTAGAACATAGAACTACTTAACCCTAACTAAACTAAGGACATCACACACATTCATGCCCGAGGCATGATTCGAAACTGCGACCGTAGCGGTCGCGCGATTCCACACTGAAGCGCCTAGGACCGCTCGGCCACAGCGGCCGACTGCGTTACTCGATACAAGGAAACGGCGGAAAACCAGTATTTTTCGGACAGGCATTTGAACTCCGATCCTCCCAACATAATTTCAGTGCCTCGGTTATTTTCTGCCTCTGTCGTTTTATAAGTAGATAAAAAAACATCATCAACAAGTAATGATGTAACAACATGGGAACAAAATTATATACCATTCCTATGAACGCTTTATCTAACTAATATTTTGATTAGTTTCAAGCATGTAGGCACCTACAGAAAATGAAATGTCACGTTCTTAATGAAAAAATGCTTTTAAATTATGTAAGACCAATAAACGTGAAATATGAGGCAATATAGAAAACCAACAGTCCCACGTACCAGTTTCATTTCAGCTCCGCTTGTATTCTACAACTGAAAAGGATAGTATGCATCAAAGAAAAAAGGGAGGAGAATTCATTTAGCAACTTGTTGGAAGAGGAGTCTCATTTAAAGAGAGAGAAAATTCAAATGAGTCCAGTCGTCTAATAACTGGACTTTGTGAAAGTAGTACATATTATAAAGCGCTAATTAAATTCTTGAGGTAATAAATGCAGTTCCAGAATTAAGGAACGACGAAATCGAGACAAGAACAAAAATGAGATAAAATAAACGTGAGAAACCACGTGGAGAAGAATACAAGAATGCTGCATTAAAGTCAGAGTGTTTACTCCTGAAGTCACGGACACAGAAACACTTCGCAGCTATGACTGAAAACACGCGCTATGTTGAACAGTGTGTAGAGCGTGTACCAACACAATTTGCACTTTTTGTGTTGTACCTTGGAACAGCATTCAGACTTTTGCCCTTAACCATCTCGGCAATAAAAATTTAATACACTTTTTTTTTCATATTGAAATGATAGTATCCATTTTGTGTGCTGCAGTTTTTTACTGACATTACAAAAATTACTCCCGAAAAGTACTGTTTCTGCAAATGGGGATAAACTCCTCCAAGGTCTAAATGGTACGCACGTAGAAACAAATATTCTATTCAAATGTAAAAATGTTCCAATCGACCAAATCTGTACTTAAGGGGAGGTTTACTATCTTTGTCCCGAAAAATGCATGCTCTTTGAGATTTTTTTCTCGGGGTGTGTTGCAGATATCAATGTCAAATTTGGTCAAAATGTTCATTGCTATTTCCTCTACAAAAAAAAAAAAAAATGGCTCTGAGCACTATGGGACTTAACATCTATGGTCATCAGTCCCCTAGAACGTAGAACTACTTAAACCTAACTAACCTAAGGACAACACACAACACCCAGCCATCGAGAGGCAGTGAAAATCCCTGACCCCGCCGGGAATCGGACCCGGGAACGCGGGCGCGGGAAGCGAAAACGCTACCGTACGACCACGAGCTGCGGATTTTCCTCAACAAACTGAACGTTTTTCGACAGGAAATGTCGAAGAGCAAAGGTGGAGGTACCATCGAAACGAAACAAAATTTCGATGTAGACAACCGCGGGCGGTATGTCACAGCTCAGCCGCCTCGTCTGAAATCAAAATTGAGTTGTCGTTAGCGAAGTATATAATATTCTTTAGGAGTTGCACCTCGCTTAAGTTATTTGGACCACAGGAAATAAAATTGCGAGCATTTAGAAATAAATACTGTTATTTTCATCGATTTTTCGACTTCGTCGGCCAAGTAAATATATTTATAGTTGATGGATCGGAGTGAAAGTGGTACAACTCCTAGACAATTTAGTTAGCTTCGTTAAAAACAAAGAATCATGCCAATCGGTTCAGTAGATTTGAAGTTAGCATACAGTACGATGAAAAAACGTTATTTCGAGAAAAAACGTGTTTGAAGTTTTGACTTCATATAAATCCAATATTATGCACCGTACGTTAAATCTGCTATTCCGGGTCCATAAACTAGTCCTTCCTCTTCTTCATAGAGGGAGTTCTGCTCGATCTGGGTCATTCTGCGCTGCTCCAGAGCCGTTCGGACGGCGGGTGACAAGCGGTTTTCGGCCGCTTGAATCCGGTGGTCGTCCGAATGCTTGGCGAACTGCGTCGAATAGAGTCCCAGGGTGACGTCCATCGTTGTCATGGTCTTCAGAATTGCTGAATACCTTTCGTTGAAGCTGCTCATTGCCAAGAAAGTCGCAATCTCCACAGTCTTTGCACCAGAATGCAAATGCTTGGGGGCTAACTTCCTAACACACGCTTTCAAACTTTCATTTGAATTTTGTGTGTTTCCTCCCAAGCACCGGTACAATAACTCTTCCTCCGAAAGAAAAAAAACTGGTGCGTGAAAAAAGCCGATTACAGGTAGGTGCATTTTTTTGTTCAACCACGAATAACAAACATTTCCGTTCTGTATTCGGAAAAACCGTTTCAGGGGTGGATTCTAAACACTTTTATGGATCCAAAATAGCAATTTAAAAAAATCAGTTTTTTGAACCAAAATATAGTAAACCTGCCCTTATCAGTGTATGTGTTACATCACACTGAGATGGCAAAATGCATGAGATACTTCCTGCTATCGTGTCGGATCTCCTTTCGCCCGACATAGTGTAGCAGCTCTATATGGCATGGACTTAATAAGTCCCCTGCAGAAATATTGAGCCATGCTGCCTCTATAGCCGTCCGTGCAGGGTTTTGTGCACGAACTGGCCTCTCCATTATGTCCCATAAATTTTAGGTGATCTGGGTGGCCAAACAACTTTCTCGAGTTATGCGGGATGTGAACCACTATGGCCCGGTGACATGGCCCATTATCATCCATAAAAATGCCATCGTTGTTTTGGAACATGAAGTACATGAATGGCAGCAAATGGTCTGCAAGTAGTCGAACATTATCATTTCCAGTCAATAATCGGTTCAGTTGGCCCACAGGACGCAGTCCATTTCGTGTAAACACAATCCACACCTTTATTGGCCCAACAGCAGTTTGCACAATGCCTGGTGGACAAATTGGGTCCATTGCTTAGAGGGGTCTGCGCCACACACGAACCCTACCGTGAACTCAGAACTCATCTGACTAGGCCATGGTTTTCCAGACGTCTAGGCTTCAAGTAAATATGGTGACGAGTCCAGGAGAGGCGCTGCAGGCGATGTCGTGATGTTAGCAGAGGCATTCGTGTAGGTCGTCTGCTGCCATATCCCATTAAAGCCAAATTTATACGGACTTCTCCAAATGAATACGTTCGTCTTACTTCCTACAATGAGTTCTAGGGTTATTCCAAACAGTGTTGCTTGTCTGCTAGCACCGACAGCTCTACGCAGACGCCGCTGTTCTCGGTCGTTAAGTGAAATCCGTCAACCAATGCGTTGCCGTGGTGAGAGGTAACACCTGAAATCTGGTATTCTCGGCACACTCTTGATCTTGTGGATCTCGGAACATCAAATTTCCTAACGATTTCCGAAACAGAATGTCCCATGCGTCTAGCTCCAACTACCATTCCGAGTTCAAAGTCCGTTAATTCCCGCCACGCGGCTATAAACACTTTTGGAACCTGTTCACATAAGTCACCTATGTACAAATGACGGTTTCGCCAATGCACTGCCCTTTTATACCCTGTGTATGCGATATTACCGCCGTCTGTATATGTGCGTATCGCTATGCCATGCCTGTCATCTCAGTGTATTACTCCACTACGTGCCAGTAATCATTAAGTCAAATCAAATTAGGAAGTATTGCCCAAAACAAGTTACAAGTTAAAAATATTTTGAAACCACTGGCGCCGGCCGCAGTGGTCTAGCGGTTCTAGGCGTGCAGTCCGGAACCGCGCGACTGCTACGGTTGCAGGTTCGAATCCTACCTCGGGCGTGGATGTGTGTGATGTACTTAGGTTAGTTAGGTTTAAGTAGTTCTAAGTTCTAGGGGACTGATGACCTCAGTAGTTAAGTCCCATAGTGCTCAGAGCCATTTGAACCATTTTTTTGAAACCACTGGCAACAAAAAAATTTCAATTTTCAAGACAGGGGAAATTACATAGACATTAAAGAAACTCAGTTCATTTGAAAATACTGTGTGTTCCATGGTAAAAAGATCTCCCCTTTCAAGATACATGACGGTGTACAACTGTTGACACGTGGCTTAACCGTCCGCACGTGATGTTACTCGTTCCATACATAAATACGGTATTTCTGGTCACCATAAAACTCCGTAACTGCATAATTCACATTATACTCGCAATACCTTTCATATATTATGCAACACTTTCAATAGCCTGTGTAGAATTCCTAATATTTACAAAATCTGCACAAAACACGAACTCATGTCTCACAACAACAATAACACAGTAGAAAATGTCAGAAACTGTTTGTGTCGCTCTCTAATGCACATTCCTTTATGTGATTCTAAAACTGACCACTAGATGAAAAGCAGTCCACGAAACATGTGTTCGTGCGTCACTATTCACTAGGTACAACACTCTCCAGAACTAATTAGACATTATAGTCATCTTTCGTGACAGAGTATATATTTTCGTTTAAGTGCACCTAGGAGTCATTCGTTCTGGGACAGGTTCATACACAAAACCGAACATCCTTTATACATTAAAACGAGTCAATACTTTTGGCCAAGAGTAACACCTGTTTATTCGGCGTTACAGTATTTTAGAATAGAAGAGAGAGCGAAGCTTCAACATTCAGTGGCCCGTTTCGTCACAGGATCGTTTAATGACCGCGAGAGCGTTATTGACTTTGTCATCGAACTTCATTGACAGGCTATAGAAGAGAAACATTGCTCAGTCCGGAACCGCGCGACTGCTACGATCGCAGGTTCGAATCGTGCCTCGGGCATGGATGTGTGTACTGTCCTTAGGTTAGTTAGGTTTAAGTAGTTCTAAGTTCTAGGGGACTGATGACCACAGATGTTAAGTCCCATAGTGCTCAGAGCCATTTGAACCAGAAACATTGCGAATTACTGAGAAACCTTTTTTTTTTTCAATTTCGGACAGTGTACCGCTCCACGAAAATTCAGGGAACATATTACTTCCTCTGGTATTCTTTGTGAAATCACAACGACGAGAAAATCTGCAAGATTAGAAGTCACTCGAAAATACCTCGAACGTCTTCATCACGCATTGTCCGCGAATGCAGCGGGTACCATGGCCATCGACCATTATGCAAAAATACGCTCATGCTCGTAAATTAAGGATAATTGCAGAATGTGGTGCCACACAACGTGGCACTACACAAAACTGGCGCTAATAGCATAGGCACATAGGGAAATCACACGACATAGATCTGTAAGTCTACGGTATTGGTAATAAGTTGAGAAAACCTTCCCGAAACACATGTGTTACAAAACGCCACTGTTTCCTGCACATGCACCCCGACATCAATATGGGATATGATCATCATGCACACGTACACAGGCCGCACAACGGGTTGGCATACTCTGGATCAGGTGGTCGAGCAGCTGCTGGGGTATAGCCTCCCATTCTTGTACCACTGCCTGTCAGAGCTTCTGAAGTGTCATAAGGGTTTGAAGACGTGCAGCGATTCGTCGACCGAGAGCATCTCAGTGTGTGTTCGATAAGGTTTAGGTCTGGAGAACAGGCAGACCACTACATCCGTCTGGTATCTTCTGTATCAAGGTACTCCTCCACGATGGCAGCTCGGTGTGACCGTGCGTTATCATCCATCAGGAGGAAGGTGGGTCCCACTGCACCCCTGAAAAGGCCGACCTACTGGTGCAAAATGACGTCCCAATACACCTGACCTGTTACAGTTTCTCTGTGAATGACACGTCTGCCAATCATAATCCCACCCCACACCATCAAACCACGACCTCCATAAAGGTCCCTTTCAAGGACATTAAGGAGTTGGTATCTTATTCCTGGTCCACGCCAGATGAAAACCCGGCGAGAATCACTGTTCAGACTATACCTGGACTCATCCGTGAACATAACCTGGGACCACTGTTCCAATGACCACGTACTGTGTCCTTGACTCCAGGCTTTACGGGCTCTCCTGCGACCAGGGGTCAGTGGAATGCACCTTTCAGGTCTCCAGGTGAATAAACAATGTCTGTTCAGTCGTCTGTAGACTGTGTGTCTGGAGACAACTGTTCCAGTGGCTACAGTAAGGTCCCGAGCAAGGCTACCTGCAGTACTCCGTGCTCGTCTGCGGGCACTGATGGTGAGATATCGAATTCTTGTGGTGTTTTACACTGTGAACGTCCCGTACTGTATGGCTTGGACACGTTTCCTGTCTGCTGGAATCGTTGCCATAATCTTGAGATCACACTTTGTGGCACACAGAGGGCCCGTGTTTCGACCTACAGTATTCTACCCCTCATAACGTCATCAATATGTGATCTTTGAGCCATTTTCAATACACAGGCTCCACTATCATGTCTGAAAACGTCTGCACACATACTTGCTGCACCGTACTCTGACACGCACCAACACACCTCTGCGAATGTGGCCTGGTGCCAGCGCCACCATTCACCGCATGGTCATACCCCGTGGTGATTTAAAGCCGCAAACCGCCAACCAGAGCGTTGTTTCACCATGTATCAGCATTATCCTTAATTTATGAGCATGAATGTAGTTATTTCCTGATGTTGTTATCGACTTTCAGGGAGGATGGAGAAGAATACACTCCTGGAAATGGAATAAAGAACACATTGACACCGGTGTGTCAGACCCACCATACTTGCTCCGGACACTGCGAGAGGACTGTAAAAGCAATGATCACACACACGGCACAGCGGACACACCAGGAACCGCGGTGTTGGCCGTCGAATGGCGCTAGCTGCGCAGCATTTGTGCACCGCCGCCGTCAGTGTCAGCCAGTTTGCCGTGGCATACGAAGCTCCATCGCAGTCTTTAACACTGGTAGCATGCCGCGACAGCGTGGACGTCAACCGTATGTGCAGTTGACGGACTTTGAGCGAGGGCTTATAGTGGGCATGCGGGAGGCCGGGTGGACGTACCGCCGAATTGCTCAACACGTGGGGCGTGAGGTGTCCACAGTACATCGATGTTGTCGCCAGTGGTCGGCGGAAGGTGCACGTGCCCGTCGACCTGGGACCGGACCGCAGCGACGCACGGATGCACTCCAAGACCGTAGGATCCTACGCAGAGCCGTAGGGGACCGCACCGCCACTTCCCAGCAAATTAGGGACACTGTTGCTCCTGGGGTATCGGCGAGGACCATTCGCAACCGTCTCCATGAAGCTGGGCTACGGTCCCGCACACCGTTAGGCCGTCTTCCGCTCACGCCCCAACATCGTGCAGCCCGCCTCCAGTGGTGTCGCGACAGGCGTGAATGGAGGGACGAATGGAGACGTGTCGTCTTCAGCGATGAGAGTCGCTTCTGCCTTGGTGCCAATGATGGTCGTATGCGTGTTTGACGCCGTGCAGGTGAGCGCCACAATCAGGACTGCATACGACCGAGGCACACAGGGCCAACACCCGGCATCATGGTGTGGGGAGCGATCTCCTACACTGGCCGTACACCTCTGGTGATCGTCGAGGGGACACTGAATAGAGCACGGTACATCCAAACCGTCATCGAACCCATCGTTCTACCATTCCAGACCGGCAAGGGAAATTGCTGTTCCAACAGGACAATGCACGTCCGCATGTATCCTGTGCCACCCAACGTGCTCTAGAAGGTGTAAGTCAACTACCCTGGCCAGCAAGATCTCCGGATCTGTCCCCCATTGAGCATGTTTGGGACTGGATGAAGCGTCGTCTCACGCGGTCTGCACGTCCAACACGAACGCTGGTCCAACTGAGGCGCCAGGTGGAAATAGCATGGCAAGCCGTTCCACAGGACTACATCCAGCATCTCTACGATCGTCTCCATGGGAGAATAGCAGCCTGCATTGCTGCGAAAGGTGGATGTACACTGTACTAGTGCCGACATTGTGCATGCTGTGTTGCCTGTGTCTATGTGCCTGTGGTTCTGTCAGTGTGATCATGTGATGTATCTGACCCCAGGAATGTGTCAATAAAGTTTCCCCTTCCTGGGACAATGAATTCACGGTGTTCTTATTTCAATTTCCAGGAGTGTAAATATATAATTTTGGGATTAGGAAACCTGGTACGGAAACGGCCGAGTCTGAAGTTATAAGCAAAAATTGTTCTGATATCGCTGACCCTGGAACATGTGTATCGGTAATGTTGGTGCTAAGATTATAGGCTAGGCAACTTCCAGCGGCGGTGGTACGAATCAACACAAAAAATGTTTCTATCAAACATGGGCTCTGATGTTCACAGGTATCAGGGTATGCATTTTAGAGCCCAAGTTTACTTGACATATTTTTCTTGTTTTGGTCTATACTGCCATCTCTGAAAGTTCCCTACCCCTACAGTTTTAGGAACAACAGCACTTGTACATGTATTCCACTGTCAGAGGCATCAGAACTATTTTCGCCTATAGCTTTCGATTCGGTCGTTTCTGGAGCAGCGTCCATTACCTCACATAATACTTTAACCATTTCCATCATTCCTGAAAGTTCGTCACCCTGTAACATAAATTCCCGAAGTGGCTGGAACTCTGTCTCTAGGTAATTTTCAGTTTTATCAATTAATTACCTAACTGATCTTGACGATTTTTCTGTCTACTTTATAAATCTAAATGATTTAAATAGGATAAAATAGATGTTTCATATTTCTACTTCGTAATAATTGCTTGAGGGATTCTTGGACGTTCCTTTGGATGTTGAGGAAGCGACACAAAGTTTCTTTGAGGCATTATTTCGTCGTCACCAGATTGTGATTCGACTGTAAAAAGCAGATTTTTTTCTCTTATATCTATTTTCATTCCCCTTTCACAGCCCTCACAGGAGTGTCGACTGTACATCATCACGAAGATGTAGAAGAAATAGCAATACTGGGTCACTGAAAGAAACGTAGTCGTTCATTTTCACGATAACCTGAACGAATGGACCAAAGTCATGCTATGAAAACCACCTCTAACACACGACAGTTCGTCTCTGGCCTCAGCTACAGCCACCAAACGTCTCACTGAACCTTCAGCGCACTCGGTGCCTTGTATCACTCGAAAATAGACAAATTAGAGACACTTGAGGTACACTACATATCTCAGGTAGTTAGTATCCAGGTTCTGTGTTTTTTGGTCGGTGAATGACATGGGTTTCTGTGACGGTGTGAGAAGTGGTCTTTTGTGAGATACACGACTCCAGATGTCCACTTCATGGAGTTTCCCTCTCAAATTTGGCTCTGAAGCTGGTTACGATCGATCTACATTCAACGACAGCAGCATTTTCTGTTTGCAAATAAGTCGTTTGTCACTGACATGGAGTATTACTCGTCTCCGATCCCTGTCAGGATCGTTTTATAACTGTTCTTAAGCCGTGTTACACGACTGTGAGAGGTACTCCATTCCCTGTAGATACGTTGGACAGTCCGCGTTGGTACACAAAGTAATCGGGCAACTTTATGCACAGTGTGATCATGGGCACGTCGAGCATTACAGGATCTTGGAGCCATCAGGCATGACTTCAAGTCGTCGTTGGTAGTAACTGAGGGATGGCCAGACGCGGATTTGAACTGTCGTCCTCCCGAGTGCGAGTCTAGTGCGCTAACCAAAGAACTATCTTCTGGAATTTAGGAATATACTTCCATTTCATCACTGTTTAATGGAGATTTCCTAATTAAACACACTGGAGTAACTGTGAGTACTTTTATTAATATACCCTCATTTTTAGTTATTTAACAGTTATTTGTCACCCATATTGAATTTGTTTTTGGTAGTGTGTACACTGTAGTTGGATGTTGCATTACTTATCTCGCAACAGAACGAAAAAGCGAAGAGGGAGTTCTGTGTAATTTACCTGCATTTATGTTCATCGTAAGTTCGAAGCACGCTTTACTGATTTAGTTACAACGCGAAATGCAGACGCTGACTATAATGAGATAATAGTGAAGAAGAAAGTAATTTGTCTAAACAATGATGGAATTTCAGCTATACAGCTCGCATGTAAACGGCCACGTGCTTCCATGCTCGGTTTATTGTTTTATCTCGGGTAGGAAGCGTCGTCTGTTCTCCGCGGGGTTGAGATACGCTCCACCGCAGAAGCATTCTCCTGGGGTGAGCTGCTGTTCGAACTGTCCCCGTGAAAGCTCTGCGCCACAAGGATATAGCATTATGGTAACTAGTTTTTCCTACACAGCAGAAGCAAGAAGGGTGAGTAAATGCCATCGCGGGCCCTAAAAATATGCATCAGCAGAAGATCTTTTACCGACAGTGGCTCACAGCAGATACACTTGCCGACAGAATCCGATGATACTCATAAATGGTTTCTAAGACTGCAGTTCGAAATTCTCTTAATAGTGCTTATTCTTTCGCAGAATAACGCCAATAAATAGACAGATCGCCGGAGGTAGAGGTGTCCACTGACGGAAGGATCGGATCGACTGGCATGTTCTTTGACCGTCGCCACAACCGGAAGGAAAGTGGACCGACATGGTGACTTACATCGCAGCAGGCAGCCACAAGCCACCACGCGAATGAGTACCTTCGGTCTTGAGGTAGAACTGGTGACCCAAAAAGGAAGATATGACAGGACTCACCTCCTCACTATCGTAGTCCATAGAAGACAGAAACAGCGCATGATGTTGTTATGTTGAAACCGACATTTCGATTAACTGACTGGTGGCGACATCATTTTGCAGGCGACTTCTAGCAGACTGTTTAATTTATCTTGATCTTAATTATAGTACTTTCCGTAAAGCTTTCTTTATCACAGTGGTAAAATCATGTGCAGAGACTGGTTGCCCCGAAAGATATGTGAAAAGAAGCAGTACTTCTTTGCGAAGGTAAAATTGTTTTAAAAAGGCTAAAAAGTTAGTGAACACATTTTTCGAGTTTAAGTCACTGAACCCCCCCCCCCCCCCCCCCCCCCCCCCCATGAACCATGGACCTTGCCGTTGGTGGGGAGGCTTGCGTGCCTCAGCGATACAGATGGCCGTACCGTAGGTGCAACCACAACGGAAGGGTATCTGTTGAGAGGCCAGACAAACGTGTGGTTCCTGAAGAGGGGCAGCAGCCTTTTCAGTAGTTGCAGGGGCAACAGTCTGGATGATTGACTGATCTGGCCTTGCAACATTAACCAAAACGGCCTTGCTGTGCTGGTACTGCGAACGGCTGAAAGCAAGGGGAAACTACAGCCGTAATTTTTCCCGAGGACATGCAGCTTTACTGTATGATTAAATGATGATGGCATCCTCTTGGGTAAAATATTCCGGAGGTAAAATAGTCCCCCTTTCGGATCTCCGGGCGGGGACTACTCAGGAGGATGTCGTTATCAGGAGAAAGAAAACTGGCGTTCTACGGATCGGAGCGTGGAATGTCAGATCCCTTAATCGGGCAGGTAGGTTAGAAAATTTAAAAAGGGAAATGGATAGGTTAAAGTTAGATATAGTGGGAATTAGTGAAGTTCGGTGGCAGGAGGAACAAGACTTCTGGTCAGGTGACTACAGGGTTATAAACACAAAATCAAATAGGGGTAATCCAGGAGTAGGTTTAATAATGAATAGGAAAATAGCAATGCGGGTAAGCTACTACAAACAGCATAGTGAACGCATTATTGTGGCCAAGATAGATACGAAGCCCACACCTACTACAGTAGTACAAGTTTATATGCCAACTAGCTCTGCTGATGATGAAGAAATTGAAGAAATGTACGATGAAATAAAAGAAATTATTCAGATAGTGAAGGGAGACGAAAATTTAATAGTAATGGGTGACTGGAATTCGAGTGTAGGAAAAGGGAGGGAAGGAAACATAGTAGGTGAATATGGATTGGGACTAAGAAACGAAAGAGGAAGCCGCCTAGTAGAATTTTGCACAGAGCACAACTTAATCATAGCTAACACATGGTTTAAGAATCATGAAAGAAGGTTGTATACGTGGAAGAACCCTGGAGATACTAAAAGGTATCAGATAGATTATATAATGGTAAGACAGAGATTTAGGAACCAGGTTTTAAGTTGTAAGACATTTCCAGGGGCAGATGTGGACTCTGACCACAATCTATTGGTTACGACCTGTAGATTAAAACTGAAGAAACTGCAAAAATGTGGGAAATTAAGGAGATGGGACCTGGATAAACTGAAAGAACCAGAGGTTGTACAGAGTTTCAGAGAGAGCATAAGGGAACAATTCACAGGAATAGGGGAAAGAAATACAGTAGAAGAAGAATGGGTAGCTCTGAGGGATGTAGTAGTGAAGGCAGCAGAGGATAAAGTAGGTACAAAGACGAGGGCTGCTAGAAATCCTTGGGTAACAGAAGAAATATTGAATTTAATTGATGAAAGGAGAAAATATAAAAATGCAGTAAATGAAGCAGGCAAAAAGGAATACAAACGTCTCAAAAATGAGATCGACAGGAAGTGCAAAATGGCTAAACAGGGATGGCTAGAGGACAAATGTAAGGATGTAGAGGCTTATCTCACTAGGGGTAAGATAGATACTGCCTACAGGAAAATTAAAGAGACCTTTGGAGAGAAGAGAACCACGTGTATGAATATCAAGAGCTCAGATGGCAGCCCAGTTCTAAGGAAAGAAGGGAAGGCAGAAAGGTGGAAGGAGTATATAGAAGGTTTATACAAGGGCGATGTACTTGAGGACAATATTATGGAAATAGAAGAGGATGTAGATGAAGACGAAATAGGAGATACGATACTGCGTGAAGAGTTTGACAGAGCACTGAAAGACCTGAGTCGAAACAAGGCCCCCGGAGTAGACAACATTCCATTAGAACTACTGACGGCCTTGGGAGAGCCAGTCATGACAAAACTCTACCAGCTGGTGAGCAAGATGTATGAGACAGGCGAAATACCCTCAGACTTCAAGAAGAATATAATAATTCCAATCCCAAAGAAAGCAGGTGCTGACAGATGTGAAAATTACCGAACTATCAGTTTAATAAGCCACGGCTGCAAAATACTAACGCGAATTCTTTACAGACGAATGGAAAAACTGGTAGATGCAGACCTCGGGGAGGATCAGTTTGGATTCCGTCGAAATGTTGGAACACGTGAGGCAATACTGACCTTACGACTTATCTTAGAAGAAAGATTAAGAAAAGGCAAACCTACGTTTCTAGCATTTGTAGACTTAGAGAAAGCTTTTGACAATGTTGACTGGAATACTCTTTTTCAAATTCTAAAGGTGGCAGGGGTAAAATACAGGGAGCGAAAGGCTATTTATAATTTGTACAGAAACCAGATGGCAGTAATAAGAGTCGAGGGGCATGAAAGGGAAGCAGTGGTTGGGAAAGGAGTGAGACAGGGTTGTAGCCTCTCCCCGATGTTATTCAATCTGTATATTGAGCAAGCAGTAAAGGAAACAAAAGAAAAATTTGGAGTAGGTATTAAAATTCATGGAGACGAAGTAAAAACTTTGAGGTTCGCCGATGACATTGTAATTCTGTCAGAGACGGCAAAGGACTTGGAAGAGCAGTTGAACGGAATGGACAGTGTCTTGAAAGGAGGATATAAGATGAACATTAACAAAAGCAAAACGAGGATAATGGAATGTAGTCAAATTAAATCGGGTGATGCTGAGGGAATTAGATTAGGAAATGAGACACTTAAAGTAGTAAAGGAGTTTTGCTATTTAGGAAGTAAAATAACTGATGATGGTCGAAGTAGAGAGGATATAAAATGTAGACTGGCAATGGCAAGGAAAGCGTTTCTGAAGAAGAGAAATTTGTTAACATCGAATATAGATTTATGTATCAGGAAGTCGTTTCTGAAAGTATTTGTTTGGAGTGTAGCCATGTATGGAAGTGAAACATGGACGATAACTAGTTTGGACAAGAAGAGAATAGAAGCTTTCGAAATGTGGTGCTACAGAAGAATACTGAAGATAAGGTGGATAGATCACGTAACTAATGAGGAGGTATTGAATAGGATTGGGGAGAAGAGAAGTTTGTGGCACAACTTGACTAGAAGAAGGGATCGGTTGGCAGGACATGTTTTGAGGCACCAAGGGATCACAAATTTAGCATTGGAGGGCAGCGTGGAGGGTAAAAATCGTAGAGGGAGACCGAGAGATGAGTACACTAAGCAGATTCAGAAGGATGTAGGTTGCAGTAGGTACTGGGAGATGAAGCAGCTTGCACAGGATAGAGTAGCATGGAGAGCTGCATCAAACCAGTCTCAGGACTGAAGACAACAACAACAACAAGTCACTGAATTTACAGGCTGAAGCTAAGGAGGGATGGAGAAGTCAAAATTGTGATGAACAGTGCTAGTAGGTATGACAGAGTGGGAGGGCACAAGCTTACAGTGCGATCAACGGCTCGAGACGTCAGAACCCTAGAAGCTCTGCTTACATTCTACGTTGCAGATCGGAAAACAACTGAATTTGGTAATATGACTATCAAGCAATGTCACGACCAGGCCTGCCATCTAGTAACTGCGCAGTTATCCGTCTTTATGTAACTCGAGACAAAGGATTAAGTTAACTCGAGCAGCAACGCCTAATAAGACAGTAAGTGTCTGGCATTGTTGTTAGATCTGTTACTGCTTATCAAGGTTTAGGTGAGTTTCAACGTGGTGTTAGAGACGGCGCACAAGTGATGGGACACAGCACCTCAAAGGTAGAGATAAGGCATAGATTTTCCCGTACGACCGTTTCACGAGTGTACCGTAAATATCAAGAATACGGTAAAACACCAAATTGGGCCGTAAACACTGACGTTGGGCTGTTGATGACTGGAAACATGTTGCCAGGTAGGACGAGTCTCTTTTCACATTGTATCGAGCGGATGGGCCCTGCATGACAGCGGGGAACTGTTCAAGCTGGTGGAGGCTCTGTAATGGTGTGGGGCGCGTGCAGTTGGAGTGATATGGGACTCCTGATAAGTCTAGGGTACGACTATGTCAGGTGAGACGTACGTAAGCATCCTGTCTGATCATCGGCATCCATTCAAGTCCATTGTGCTTTCCGACTGACTTGGGAAATTCCAATAGGACAATGCGACACCTCACACGTCCAGTATTGCTACAGAGTGGCTTCAGGAACAGTCTTCTGTGTTTAAACACATCCGATGGCCAGCAAACCCCCGAGACATGAACATTATTGAGCATATCTGGGATGCCTTGCTCGTATTCTTACGGATTTATGGAGAGCTCTGCAGGATTCATGATATCAGTTCTCTCCAGTACTATTTCAGACATTAGTCACCCAGCCGCTGTGGCCGAGCGGTTCTAGGCGCTTCAGTCCGGAACCACGCTACTGCTACGGTCGGAGCTTCGAATCCTGGCTCGGGAATGGATGAGTGTGACGTCCATAGGTTAGTTAGGTTTAAGTAGTTCTACGTCTAGGGGACTGATGACCTCAGATGTTAAGTCCCATAATGCTCAGAGCCATTTGAACCATCAGACATTAGTCGAGTCCATGCCACGTCGTGTTGCGGCACATCTGCGAGCTCACGGGGGCCCTCCGCGGTATTAGGCAGGTTTCTTCCGCTCTTTAGTGCATTTCCACATGGTATCATGAGGTAATAGTCCCATTCATCATCTGTGCCTCATTAGCTGGTGTAAATATCTAAGGCTCAGAAGGATAACAACACTACATTCACAAAGGGAGGCTTCCCAACTGTGTCCTAAAGCCTAACTACTAAAAAAGTGTGTTCAAGGCCAAAGCCAGGATCCAAATGAGTCTCTAAATTCACTCATATGAAAACGATACAGTAAAACAGTATTTTTTGTTTGCTAAAGTTGTCAGGATTACAATTATGGTACAGTTCGTGTATTTGACGATGGGAACGTAGGGAGGATGCATGTGTGACAGAGATTGGGCTTTAATATAGAATATTTCACTCACGATACCTTGAGAAAAATAGAGTCACAGCGCCTCTCTGCAGTTGAAAAGTGATTTGAAGATCTGGTAAACGAAATAACGCAGAAAATAAAAAACCAGAGGAGAAGCCTTGAACGATAAGGGGATCATGAGCACATATCTGGATCCTTGTGAAGAAGTGACACAAGAAAAAACGTTAGGTAAAGGTCAAAACTGAATTTCCTGAAAATTATGTTTTTAAAATTTAAGGACCTTCTTCTCAGAATCAATGAAGGCTGGAATTATGAAATTTTCTGCATTTATTTCTATAAACTCAATAAATGTTCACTCAACAGCAACTTCCAAATTCTGGATGTAAGCTTAGATATGGGGCAAAGTGCTGGGAACATTGTATGAATTTTATATTTTACTTACAGGATTACAATTTAAAAAATTATTAAAATTCTGCTATTTGATATATTCGAAGAAATCTGTTGAGATAAGCTTATTTCATGCAAATAGATTAAACATAGAAGATGTTGTAGAAATCTCTAGAGTTATTTATGAGAAAAAGGTACATATATTGTTTTTTGTAAATAAAGTTTTAAATACCATAAAAAGATAAATATGTATAATCCAAGGGCACTAACAGTAAATGTGTTAATTTCTTATAAAGCGTGGTACAAACTTTCACTGCCGTATCTTCTTAATTGTGGATTTGGTGCATCTTTTAAATAGTGTGTGTCTTTTACGAACGTGCTCTCTTAAGAGTAATTCGGTGCTCATATGACATACAAACGGAAATGGGTAGTGTTAGACTATCAGGCACCTGTCCGATATTTATCAAAGTTCATGGAGATACACATTATACATAAGGTGTTAAGTGATTGAACATTCATTCTATTTGGAACTGACGCCCATGAACACCAACATGAGGAGTGACCACTCGGCCACACATACACTCTTGGATTCTTTGTGGCACTGAGGCCATCCGTGATCTTGTGGAACACATGTTTTTCAGTTGAAGAAGACAGCTGTCTGTATGGTAATATGAAAGTATCGTCTTCCCTTCGCATGCTACACATTCTCTGTGATTGACAAATCTGAACATTGGGCAGTGTCTGTACATGCCTCCGGCCGTTTGTGGTGTGAACTGCAGTGCGGGGTCTTGCATTATATTGCTGGAATATGCTATTTCATACCCTGCTCATGATGGGTATGACAACGGGATTACCAGTCTTACTATCTACCTTCATTCCCAATAGCTCTCCGCAACATGACCCAAGACTTAGAAAAATATTGGTCTCGAGAGTCACTTTGATCAGTGACCATTCACCATTTTATCTATCAACCGATATGCTTAGCCTCAATCACAAGCTAGACATATCGCTGAACACCACAGAATATCATTCAATGTCCCAGTTGACCCTGCCCGCAGAACAGCTGAAGACTTCAACCCAGCTTCAGATAATCTGTTCACGACGGTTCGTGATGTCACTATTCCTGTCTGCCTGTCAGCCTCTCAGCTGCTGGCAAATATTTATTCGTCAGAGACAGTACAGTAGTCCTATATCTTCTCAGAGTGTAGCCCATCTGAAAGTATCCGTACCTACTTCTCTTGCCCTGAATCCATCTCGTGACCACTTATTCCACAGCAACTGATTTATTGCCAACTGTTCGATCAGTCGATATGAAGCTCCCATGCTCCTCATGTCAATGATTCGGCTTTTCTCAATGTCCAAAAGATGGGGAAAAGCTGCATGTGCACATTCTGTGTAGACTGTGTGTTACCATGTCCTTGTGTGAAGGTCCATTGACGTTTCATACAATCAATAAAAATCACATATTTATACCCTTCTTCGCCGGTAGGAATGCCTCCTTTCTGCCTTGAAAATAACATCTACGTCTACATGATAACCCTTCAATTCAGAAGTGAATGCCTGGTAGAGGGTTCATCGAACCTCCTTAAAACTATTTCTTTACCATTACATTCTCTAGGAGCGCGCTGGAAAACCAAACACTTAAATCATTCCGTGCGATCTCTGATTTATCTTATTTTATTATGACAATTTCTCTCCATGTAGGTGGGCGCCAACATAATATTTCCTCATTCTGAGAAGAATGTACGGATATGAAATTTTGTGAGCAGATCCCGTCGCAATGAAAAACGTCTTTTGTTTTAATGATTCCCATGCCAAATCGTGTACCATATTCGTGACACTCTCCCCTATTTCGCGGTAATACGATACGAGCTGCACATTCTTTGAACTTTTTCGATGTCCTCCGTCAGTCCTATCTACAGCGGATCCCACACCGCTCAGCGATGCTCCTCAAGAAGACGTACAAGCCTAGTGTAGGAAGTTTCTAGGTGCTCTGCCAACAAATCGCAATATTTGGTTCGATTTCGCAACAACATTTTCTGTGTAATCGTTCCAGTTTAAGTTATTCGTTATTGTAGTTCCTAAGTATTTAGATTAATTTACAACCTTCAGAGTTATGTGATTTACTGTGTAACCGAAATTTAACGGATTCCTTTCAGTACTCATGTGCACGACTTCACATTTTTCATTATACGTATATGGTCAGTTGCCACTTTTCGTGCCAGACAGACATCTTGTGTCAATTATTTTGCAATTCATTTTGACAGTCTGATTACATTACGAGACGAAAAATGACAGAGTCAGCTTCAAATAGTGTAAGTTGGCTGCTGAGATTGTCTCCTAAATCGTTCATGTAGATCAAGAAAAGCAGAGGTAGCATAACGCTTCCTTGGAGAACGCCAGCTATTCCTTCTAATTTACTTGATAACTTTCCGTCAACTACTACGAACTTTGACCCCTCTGACAGAAAATCACAAAACAAGTCTTAAAATTGGGATGATACTCCACAGGTATGCAGTTTTATTAGAAGTCGCTTGTGAGGAACGGTGTCAAAAGCCTTCTAGGAATCAAAAAATAAGCTCAGATACGGACGAAATTTTAATTGTCACGATCCTCTGGCGTTTAAATACTGGATTACCAGTTCGTTAGGACTCGGGCGAGGTGTTCCTGGTGTAAGAATTTCAGTTTCAGCCTGTGTATATAGATGTAAAGTTTAATCTATATGGGTAACAACATTCTCATCTGTGAGATCCGGAACAATGTCCGAAAGAAGTACAATCACAACAGAATCTTTTATTAGGACATGCCATGATAAACTGCTGTTGAATCGGTAGACTAGACATGCATCATAAACGTTTAAATTAAACAGTCTGCATTAACAGCTTATAACTGAGCGCAGTCAGAAAATTATTCTGTAACCTGTGATCGCGTCAATGAATAACTTCCGAATACATGTTTCCGTTGAACACGAAATTAAATGCTAAAATAAATACAAGAGAAACATGTACGTTAGCAGCATGCTGCCTGTGTCGTGAGATGTTCTACGAAAATCCACTCATCTCTCCGAATGAACAAGATAACCGATGTGATGTAGAAATTGTAGAAATTAGAGTCGGAAGAATCGTCGGAAGACTACCAATGAATGCAAACTTGAAGCAGTGGTGTGATACCAGCGCCTATAACCCAACCCGTAGTATGGTAGTTCGCGCGATGCAGAATGAGCCACACCCTGGTCAAGCAGCGACGCCGGCGTAACGATCGATCGTCGGGCGAACCCATCAAGTTTTTTGGCGGTTTCCCACACTCGCCCTGGCGGCCGCTCTACACACTCTCTAATTTCTGCTCAGATATACAGTACTAAATCAGCTAAACTATGGAAACAAACGCAACAATGGTTATACGGCGGACGAAAGGTTAAGTGTAGCCAGTCTTGCAAAACTTAGCATCATGTGACGACAAGAAGAGCATTCAACTGCAGAAATAAGCCCAAAATCGATAAGAGTGTCCATATCTTACTGGAACTCTCTAATAACTACAATTGTGTAAGTACTGAGAAAACTGTCTGGACGTTCGAGTGCAATAAACTGCAATATTTGTGTATTTGGTCAGTTAAATAAATCATTCCTGGTCTACATTAGCGTAGGCTGAGTATATTTGATTTCTATTACGCATGCATATTCATACCTCTCAATCTCAGGCACAACAGTAACTGACCACCTTAAACTCTTTCGTCTACTGATGCTCGCATTGCCATCAACTTAAAATACGGGAATTCTATGTTTCGAAACTGTTGTGGTAAAGAACTACGGTTGCTCTGTTAAATTTTCGAATGAAAGACTAAACAGTAGGTATATGGATAAGAGTTACAGATGATTAGAAGATAAAGTGCCGAAGGGAGGAAAAGTAACAAGTTTGTTTGTGTGGCCATCCTCCGCAGCAAGCATATAAATACTTGTTTTGTAACTAAAACTGCCTTTTACTGCTGCTAATTACTTTATTAGTAACTACCAGCAGGAAAAGGCAGCTTTATTTACGAAACGAGGAGGAAAGTAATTCGACGTCATTCAATTCTACATAGAAAATGGTAAAAACTGTTGCTAACAGCAGTTAGTCCTAGGCCTCTGTAGAAACGAACCGTCTCTAGTGATTAGAAATGATACACGTCGTTTTAAGTTTCAAGATAGGTCGTCTGATTAAGAATATTGGACTATATCGCTGTGGTCAGTCTGTCCAGAATAACGTAAGACGTTTTATATCGTCTGAAGGACCGTTTTCTTCGTTATGATTATGAACCATCTACTGGATAGTGTAGTGAGATCTATGTGGTTGGTCGTTGACGATGCAGTGGGATACAAGAAAGTCGGAGCGCCAAAAATGTTATGTAATATAGGAAGTCTTACAAAGTATCGACGCTTGTAGCAGGAAGTGGCCATTGACAACCTGCATAAACGATTTAACGTACTGCGCCTATATAGATGTAAATGCTCACCGTTTCATTACGACATTGGGGATATATCACTGCAACAATCATGTCCTTAAAATATCTACGATTATGTGACCGGAGGAATTTAAGTTGGAGTGGCCACGAAAAATAATTGTAGTAAGAGATGGCACCTAACTGTTGCAGTTGCTCAGTATCCCTCGCAAGACCGCAACCCTTACGAATTGGGATTAATCGAAGAGAGATATACAAAGAGCTGAGCGGTTTGTCACGCGTTTGTTTGGCCAGCATTACTGAAGAGCCAAACTAATTTACTAATTTCATTGGCAGAAACTACAACGGAGACGTAGTGTGTCCTTGGGGGTGTTGTTAAAACTTCCAAGAAAAGCCAGACATAGCTGTCCCCAACGTATACCTCATATAATGACCAATAGCGTAAAAAACTAGGAGACATTCGAGCTTATTCTGACGCTTACTGGAGTTGGTCATGAGATAAGGTGACGGTGCGGAGGGGGGGGGGGGGTGAGATAATGGTACACTATATGCCTCACTTCATTTATAGTAAATTTTCTTGCTGTCCGTAAGTGTGAATGAACATGTATTACTATTATCGTATGCATCAATTACAGTAACACACATTTAGCAAAACAAAGAAATATATAAAAGTGAACATGTGAAATTATATATAGTTCACCAGTTTTAAAACGGCTCAGGCTACACTCGGATGTTGATGGACTCGATCCAGCGGAGTGCCTCGTGAGATGCTTGATGGAGCTTCTCAATGCCACAAGGGAAGCGTCTGATTGGACATTCATTCACAATGTGGCTCATTGTTTGGGTGTCACCACAGTCACACACACTGTCGCTTGAGGAGCCCCACTTATGCATGTTGTATTTGCACCTACCCTCTTCAGTCCGATATCTGTTTAACCGCACCCACACCTTCCTTGGTTGGTGAAAGCGTGGAACTGGAAGTGTTCGATTGTTCGTGGTTTCGGGTTCTTGTAGCTTGCCACTCACGTTTGCACTCTGCGTCCTGGTCGAATCCTGAAGATAGCATTTGGACTCCCATTTCATATGCTGACCATCTAGACTTGGGGCGTTTCCTTGGCAGTGATAGCAAATCATCATGAAGAGGGATCGAGTTGTTTTCAGAAACTTGCTGACAGAGGTTGTAAAGAGCAGCCTTTCGACGGAGGTCTGGTGGACAGATGTTTGAAAGCACTGGTAGCCAGCAAGTAGGTGTAGACCGGACTGTACCACTAATGAATCGAAACTTAGTTTAGTTGGACGTGTACTTTCGCTACGTGGGAACCGAACTGGTGCACAGAATTCTCCTGCAGAGTATACCAATGCAAGGAATGCGCCTCGGAGAACTGATGTGGTTGCTCCCCATGTAATGCCTGCCAGCTTTCTCACAATTTTCGCTCGTGTTTGTATCTTCTTGGCCAAGTTGGAAAAGTGCTTTCTTGTACGTTAAAGTTCTGTCCAGGCTGACTCCCAGGTATTTTGAGCTTTCGTTGTACCTGTCTGTGCCAAGAGGGCCGAACTGTGGACTGATCTTTGCTGATGAAAGGCGATTAGAGATGTGGAACAGGCTTACTCGGTTTTAGAAACATTTGGTCTCAGTCGCCATGTCTCAAAATACTCATAAAGTTTAGTAAGGCTGTTCGTTAGCCGTTTTTCACATTCAGAAAGATCTTCACTCTGATTAACGGAGAGGGTACGACATAGCCCTATTTTGGAGGAGCTAAGTTCATATTCGTACTTATTTTTATATTTTGGGATTTCTCTAAATCGCTTGAAGCGAGTACCGGGATGATTCCTTTGCCAAGATAATGGCCAAAACCTTTTCTTATCCTGTCCGAGGTTTTTCGCCATCGCTAATGATCTCAATGTCATCCAGGTGTTTGACCTTTCGGCCTTCATTTTCAGGATGGTAGATTTTTTCTACATCCTTCGCCACAGAATTAGTGCTATTCAATACAGAAATGTTGATGAAGCTCTGAAGGTGAGATGCTCCATTTATTGAGAGCTTAAATAAAGTCCACACCTTAGTGTAAGTAACAGCTTCCGCCATTACCGCGTAAGAGATACAAAATGTTATTTGGAGCAGGACGAGGAAAATAGCAGGAACGGAAGAAGAGGCGCAGAGTAGACGCAGACAAACAGGCCTGGCCGGGTGCTCTGCCTTCAGCGGCAATTAGCAGGCCGTTAATTTCTGAGCGGGAGGCGCGCCTTCTCTGGAGAACATCTCCCCTTGCCCTGACGGCCGCTTTTCAGTCGCACTACCCCCAAACCATTCTTCTGTGCGTTTTTTCACCCACTCTCGTCAAAGACTCTGTATTTCGAAATATTTTCATTTACCGAGGAACTAATTTACAGTTTACTAACTAGCTAAGCAACAATGAAGTGTTGCAGTTAAAAAAATTACCATTATTCGCTGCCAGTGACCCGAGCTTAACGTCAATGGCACATCTACGCATACAAAAATTTCCATCACCTACATTGGTACAAATCTGTGTTTAGTGTTCGAGTTAAAACATAACCTGTGCCTGAAGTTAAATCCAAATATGCCCTGTTATCTTTAACATCCCGCCCGAAGGCAGTAAGTCATCAAAGTCGCTATTATTTTCACGTTTTTTCTCAACAAAACTTCAGTACTGTAACGGAAATAATAACATACCTATGTCTAGCTTCGGATCAGCACCCCCAACTAAACAAAAAGACTATTGCTATGTGTTAGAAGACGTCTGATTGTATAGAAACCGTCCAAGTTTCTCGACACGTATGTCAAAAAGATATGGAACGTAAACTGGCAGACCTCTTCAATTGCAGAGTCATCTGACACAGGATGAGTTTTAGAAAACCCTGTATGGTTAGAAGTAACTGTGAACACTTTGTTACATTCGTCTGTTTGATCTTTAAAGTGCCTCATTCATCCAATCACAGTAAAAAGGCGTGTGGTGGAGTGATGCTCAGTGGCAAGGAAGAGTGTAACACGAATGCTCGAGCCAATAGCCTCAATCTGCTGCGTCTGTCTTGAGCGTGCACTATGGGGAGCATGTAGATTGTTTAGCCTTGAATGTCATGTTACTTTAGATATGGTGAGTCGCAGCAGTGTTTATTATGAATGGCGTAAAGGAAACACTACAAGTAGTACGTTAAACAGCGACGGCGATAGTTTTCCGAATATGTAAGTTGCCCTAGGGAGAGTCAATAGCAGAAACAGAGGCCCAACGTTGCGATCACATACGTTCGCCAGTTACCAGACAGACAGTGGGTGAGTGCTAGCTGGCAACACCACAAAGTATTCTCTGTCCCGCTCTGTGAACAACAGTCGCATTCATACTTGCAAAACACTATAGGATGACCGCGACTAGACTGGTTACGTATGTATCACACGCTGTGTTTACTTCACACGTACTTCGTTGTTCACTCCTATCTTTACCTCACCTCTGACATGAAATACATCTCTCCACGTCATAATACAAACACAATGTCTGTCTTACCTAGTATCATGTCTGAACCCATCCTCATAACATGGGTATCAAACAAGCAACACTACATTCCTTGCAACATCTAACACCGTGTTGTATTTGAGATAAGTCAGAAGCACATTTTTTTGTCATTTCATTAATTTCTCTTTGAAAATTTTGCGTAATGTCATTTCTCTAACAGAGACGCATCGCTCAGTTCCTCTAGCAATAATCTTATTTTCCGTTTCCTTTTTCAACTTAGTTATTTGCTTGTAGAACACTACATCCCCACGTTCACTTTCTCTTCCTCTGCTGCCACCTGTTCTCTCATGTCACCTGCAATATATTGCTACTAAATAACGAAGTCTTTATGAACGTGTAACTGTTAGCTATTTACATTGGTACTAATACTGTTATTGCTTCCAGACTAAATTTTCACTCAGCAACCGAGTCAGCCCTGGTCCGGCACACGGTTTTAATCTGCCAGAATTTTTCACCGCTACTGTTATTTGTATAAATTTCTTTCAGATACTAGATACATTACTAAAAATAAGACAACGTCTGATTGGATCTAAGATAAACCTGCCTCAACCCAACATTGGCAGGATAAATGAATCTGTTCAAGTATAGAAAGATATTCAAAAAATTCTGCAAAGTACTCCTCCTAATGAATCAAAAATGGCTCTGAGCACTATGAGACTTAACTTCTGAGGTCATCAGTCTCCCAGAACTTAGAACTACTTAAACCTAACCAACCTAAAGACATCACACACATCCATGCCCGGCAGGAATCGAACCTGCGACCGTAGCGGTCGAGCGGTTCCAGAGTGTAGCGTCTAGAACCGCTCGGCCACTCTGGCCGGCGCTAATGAATCGCCACTGGGGTGTAACTTAATTTTCCCGTACAGTGTTTCGGACTCATTAGGTGGTCTAATGCTGATAGCATTACTCTTCATTTTTCACTCATTATAGTATACAGGAGGATATTTGGCAGACTACCGTTTGCGTTAATGACGCCTGCATCTACTGCTAAAGTATCTCTCAAGCCCAGTTTCACAGAATTCTAAGGTGTAGAGCAATGGACAGGATTTTCACAGAATTAAAGCGAACACACTGGACTAAATACACGTTTCTGAGGGCTGCCTTTCGATCCACAAGGGAATAGCGCAACACATGTCGCAACCATCCTGAAATTTTTCACACTAGAAGAATACACCAAAAGAAATGCACTGTCAAAAATTTTGCTGATAAGGTGCAATTCAAGTTCAAAAAAACTAAACATTTAAAGTTGTTCATTTTTGTAGCCTGAAGAACTTCTTGTAGCTGCGGTTTGTACAGCCCGTCCTGCCTAGCGCGCCATCCGGCAAATAAGCAGAAACTGTCGTGACAAGAGAAAATAGCGCAGCGTAGCGCGAATTCAAATGTGCACACATGCGAAATTTAAGCAATTAAACCAAACCAAAAGTGTCTCGAATCGTCAATTTTTTGAATAACATGCAGTTCATATTGACAGCTGAACTATTGCGTAAGTACCTCTTACAACACCGACAGAGGAAACAAACTCAAGGCACTGTATTACATTACAGACGATTTCCATCAGTCGGGACTTTAATTTGCTGACATGAATTATTTTGTAAAAAAGTCTTGTACCATAATTCATAAGATCGTTTTTGAATACTACGTATTGTACTAACAATGAAATAGTTCCTTGTTTGTTCAGTGTTGTTTGTTCACAAAAATACATAGTTTGTATTGGATGAAGAAAAAACATATCCCTTAGAGATTGTACACCAGATAATGTAAAAATTAATGCTTTCTGGCCCTTTATAGTAATTACTAGATTTATTTAGACTCAACTGGGATGGAGTAAGAAATGGTCACGGCCGTTGTTCTGCATATTGTGCTGCGTACCAGGCATACTTGATCAAATCCGAAAACGTGATGCAAACTGACAATGCACAAACGACTGATGTTTAACAATACTGTTGCCCTGATAAACCTGAAATGACAAAGAACTCCCGGAAATTATGCTGTCCAGTAATTTTATGAAAAATGCTTTACACTGTGGAAAAATTTATCTACGGAGGGGTTGAATCATACTATTAACTGCAGGTGGATTCCGAATTACGTTGTCCTTTCGTCCTCATGAAGACATAGGTGTCATAATGTCCAGGCCAAGAGTCCAACGAAAGCAATGAATTGTTTTCTTTAATTAGCACAACAATCACTGTTTGAACCATTTCAGGAACTGTAAGACTTACTTTTTATTTCTTCTAATGAGTCCACCATTTGTAACGAAATGTAGAAATCTTTCGAATGAATTAACCAATAAATAGCCCATACGTGTGTCTCCTGGAGAAGTAGGTGATTTCGATATTATTCTAAGTACTTCTTATCTGATGCTTTTTGAAACTGAAAGCATTAATTAGATAAATCATTACTGTGAAACTCCGAAACTTGCGCAAAGACAGATGCTGTTCCGGCGCAGCATCAAGCGCCGGCACTTCGGCCTGGAACGATACAGCAGAGACGACTGTGAGACGTCGCCAGCCAATAGAACGATGACAAGGACGACACCACCACAGGTACAGTACCTATACGAAGAGACTAGAGAAGTCGCACTAGAAGACGAGCTGTGATATAAAGTCTGTAGCAGTGACTTATGAACCTGCGTGATTTGCTTGCATGGAAATATCGAAGGACATTGATTATTTGCATGTCGCCAATTGCTCGCGACAGCTCTTTGTACCGGGTTCGATTACCGGCGGGGTCAGGGATTTTCACCTGCCTCGAGACGACTGGGTATCTGTGCTGTCCTCATAATTTCATCATCATTCATGAAAGTGGCAAAATTGGACTGAGCAGAGTTAGGGAATTTGTATGGGCGCTGATAAAAATGGTTCAAATGGCTCTGAGCACTATGCGACTCAACTTCTGAGGTCATCAGTCACATAGAACTTAGAACTAATTAAACCTAACTAACCTAAGGACATCACACACATCCATGCCAGAGGCAGGATTCGAACCTGCGACCGGAGCGGGCGCTCGGTTCCAGACTGTAGCGCCTAGAACCGCACGGCCACTCTGGCCGTCTGGGTGCTGATAACCGCGCAGTTGAGCGCCCCACAAAAAAAAATCATCACCATCACCATCACCATCAATTCTTTGTAAAAAGGCACAGTTAAGTATTGTCAATTTAATTCATTGTAATAAACTCCATTAATAAGATTTGCTTGAATGTTATCTAGCTCTCCGAGAAAACAGCTTCCTAGGCACCCTATATTAAACGAGTGGGCAGTGTTCTACAGATGCTATTTGCAAGCATATACGAAGCAAACACATATACATTAATTCAGTTTACCGAGACTGCAAAGACAACTGCTGCTAATTATTATGGATATTAAATGAGCAGCAAATTCGAGCGATTAGTTATTGTGAACAACTGTGTCACTGAAACTGCCAACTGGAACTGAAATTCGCTTTACAAATTACGCGCGTAATGGCGTTGTGCCGTGTTATCTGTTTATTGAAATGCTGTCAATCAAGAGCATGTGCCTGCCGTGTTGCGCATGCACGTTCAGCTACAGCTATACGGGGTACATTATTCCAGCTGCCTGACGAGCTACGAATTTACCTATTTACAACTTTTAAAAAAAATGTTTGCAATGAGTTTTAGCAGTTAAAATTTGACCGTTGTGTTTCTTTCGGCACACTCTTCCTACATAAAAAAATTTCCGCGCAGGGTTCGACATGCCGGATTGAACTGTTCTGTTGTTAGTTTTAGAGAAATTCCATTTACTGTTGTTTCACATCTTTCTGTAACTTCTATACGTTTTATAAGTGTTCCAGAAGAATGCTGAAGATTAGATGGGTAGATCACATAACTAATGAGGAAGTATTGAATAGGACTGGGGAGAAGAGAAATTTGTGGCACAACTTGACCAGAAGAATGGATCGGTTGGTAGGACATGTCCTGAGTCATCAAGGGATCACCAATTTAGTATTGCAGGGCAGCGTGGAGGGTAAAAATCGTAGAGGGAGACCAAGAGATGATTACACTAAGCAGATTCATAAGGATGTAGGTTGCAGTAGGTACTGGGAGATGAAGAAGCTTGCACAGGATAGAGTAGCATGGAGAGCTGCATTAAAACAGTCTCAGGACTGAAGATCACAACAACAACAACAACAACAACAAGTGTTCCAACTTTCAAGAAGGGAGTTCTGTCGATGCCCTCTTAATTGAAGCGACCAATTCAGCACACGCAAATCAACTAGAGTTATCTAAAGATTCTGAGGTAATATTTCCTTTTCTGCCAGCGAGCAGTGAACTAGTGTTACTGGTAATCTGAGTTCTCTAGTAGCTTGTGTTTGTGATATAAGACATTTGGTAGCTCAAATCCGTATCTCATACTTGTGAACTGAGCTTGTCATACGATTTTAATACTACAGCAACTTTATGCTCGCCATTTGATGCCTTTGGATTAATTATTACTAAAACACTACTCAGATTTCCTTTGTAATAATAGGGAAGAACTTGTTAATACTAAGTATCACTACATGATCAAACCATCATATCTGTATCAACTTTTAGAAAACATTTGACCAACGAGAAACAGTTGAATTACTTCGTGTGTCAATAGCTTCGCACTGAATGACCACCTAGTGAAGCAAAGCAGAATGTTCCTGGGTCTAGGAAGACAATTTGATTAGTGAAATACTTAGAATACTTTCTGCCATGTTTAAAAGTGTACAAAAAAACTTTTTTCGAAGAATAAATATGACGAGTAAGTTGTCGTGTGACTATTGTAGGCGTACGCTTTACCACGCAATATCTGTTATCAGTCTTCTATTTTGTCTGAGGCAAAGTGCAAGATAAAAAACAGACGGCATCATAATAAAATTCAGATTTGAGTATTTTGGTAAGAGAGAGCCTTAACCATTTTATAAATAGGTACATTACAGACTCAAACAAAGACCAGCTGACTTACTATCTACGTGTTATTTGTTGCTGGGACGAAAACGTTACATAACTTACTTTGGTGGACTTTTTAGAGTTTTGTGCTTTGCTTTGAAGAGGCAAGACGCAAATAGGTCCCTTACTTATGCTGGTACTCCCGTACAAATGGAGACAGTCAGGTGCCATCTGTGGCATCGCAGAGAACGGAATGGCAAACTTCCTCTCTCTAACTACGAACTTACGTCTGAAAGAGTTGCGACGAAAGCTATGTGTTTCACGTTTAAGAAGGTCTTGTTCTACACAGCGTGTTTTAAAAACACTTTTATAACGTTTGGTGACAGGTTCCATTCACAACAGATCAGTTCAACGTGTCTACGAAAATCCTTCAATGCACAGATCAAATAACATGGGGGAAAGCTACAAACCTGTCTCACTCCCATCTCAACGACTGCTTCCCTTTCGTGCCCCTCGACTCTTGTAACTGCCGTCTGGTTTCGGTACAAACTGTAAATAGCCTTTCCATCCCTGTATTTTACCCCTGACACCTGCATAATTTGAAAGAGGGTATTCCACACTTTTCATTATTTAGGACCAATTGCCAATTTGCGCACCATACCGAAATCTCTTCTAAATCGTTTTGAAATTTGTTTTGATTTTCTAATGACTTCATTAAACGATAAACGACAGCTTCATCTGTATACAACCTAAGACGGCTGCTCAGATTGTCTCCTAAATCGGTTATACAGATAAGAAGTAGCAGAGAGCCTATAGCACTACCTTTGGGAACGCCAGAAGTAACTTCTGTTTTACTTGATGACTTTCCGTCAATTACTACGAACTGTGACCTCTCTAAGGGGAAATCTCGAATCCACTCACACAACTGGAATGATATTCCGTAGCCACGCAATTTCACTACAAGCCGCTTGTGTGGTACAGTGTCAAAAGCCTTTTGGATATATAGAAATACGGAACTAATTTGAAATCCCTTGTCAATAGCACTCAAAACTTCGTGCGTGTAAAGAGCTTTTTGTTTCAGAAGAACGATGTTTTCTAAATCCCTGTTGAGTGTGTGTCTTCGATGTAATTCATTACCTTCGAACACCATATATATGTTCCAAAATGCTGTTGCATATCGACGTTAATGATATGGGCCTGTAATTTAAAGGATTATTCCTACTTACTTTCTCGAATACTGGTGTGACCTGTGCAACTTTCCAGTCTTTGGGTACGGATCTTCCGTCGAGCGAGCGGTTGTATGTGATAAGTACGGAGCTATTGCATCAGCATACTCTGAAAGGAACGTAACTGGTAAACACTCTGGACCGGAAGACTTGCTTTTATTAAATGATTTAAGTTGCTTCACTACTCCGAGGATAACTACTAAGTTACTCATGTTTGCAGATGTTAGTGATTCGATTTCTGGAATATTTACTTCGTCTTCTTTGGTGAAGGAACTTCGGAAGGCTCTACTTTACTAACTCTGCTCTGGCAACATTATCGTCGATAGTACTTCCATTGCTGTCGCGCAGAGAAGGAATTGATTGTGTCTTGCCTCTAGCACACTTTACATACGATCAGAGTCTCTTTGGATTTTCTGCCAGGTTTCGAGACAAAGTTCCACTCTGGAAACTATTGTAAGCATCTCGCATTGACGTCCGCTGTAAGTATCGAGCTTCTGTGAAAGATCGCCAAACTTAAAGATTTTGCGTTCGTCTGAAATTGGCATCCTTTTTTCATTGTGTCTGCAACAGTGTTTTGACTCGTTTTGTAAACCAAGGAGGATCAGGTCCGTCGTTTGTTAATTTATTTGGGATAAATCTCTCCTCTAAAACGAAGGATCGTCGGACCTATGTTTATCCGAACTTCTTTCCTTGTTTATAGTGTAAGGGTCCTGTCCCCAGAGTTTGTGAAAGTCTTTTTGAAGCACCCCGCATACACGTTTAAAATCTGACGGACAGGGAGATCAGCAATCTGCGACAATTTGTTGATTAGTAATAGAGTTCAGGGAACTGTCGTCGTTGAGTTCCTATTGGAGGGTAGATAAGTACTTGGACAAGGATTCTTTGGTGAGATTAATTACAATTTACTCCAAATGTGGAAAAATGTATTTTAATGCTAATGAGTAGGAAAAACACTGACGTAGTGTTCGAAGTATTAGTGGCACGCTGCTTGAACAGTCACATCGTCTAAATATAGATGTGTTCATTGCAAAGAAACATGAAATCGGACGAGCACGTAAGGTCGGTAGTAGGGAAATTCGGCTTCGATTTATTCGAAAGCGTGTAGGAAAGTGTAACTTACCTATAAAGCAGACGGCGTGCAAACGCTTGTTTGTCCCATTTTTGGGTACTGCTCGAGCATTTGCAAACTGCGCGACATCAGATTGAAGGAGGTTATCGGATCAGTTCAAAGTCGTGCTGCTGCATTTGTTAATGGTAGGTTCTGGTAACACACGAGTATTATGGAAAAGCTCCGAGAAGTCTTTCCGCGAAACACTACTGAGAAAGTTTGCGACAGACTGTAAACGATTTTGCCGTCACCAACCTACACCTCGCACAAGTACCGCGAAGACAAGATAAGAGAAAACAGGGCTCGTACGAAGGAATAGCAAAGGTACAAGGTAGCCTCAGTCATGTACCACACTATGTATTTACGGAGTATGTCTCTAAATGCAGATACTTACAGAAAGTTCATGGAAAAACTACTTTGCTAAGCACGACAGCTTAATTTACATTAAAACTATATTTTAATGCGTAACAGCACTCGAAATATCGTATGAACAGCGGTGGAGACAAAAATCAAAATCACATCGCAGACTATGTGTATTGCTGATCTTCAAAAAGTATCAGTGTTAGCTATAGTTAGATGAAAATATCAGCAAATCAAAGTGCCCAACACCTGTGTGATAAACTTTATTAACTTACAATAACTGTATGTATAATGAAACTAAAAATGTTATAACCAGCCTACTGAGCGAGATATCACAGTCTTTAAAGCAGGTCTGAAATTGTATTAGGTGGCAATGTGCACCGTATTGGCCCCAAGATACATTTTTTCACCCCCCCCCCCCCCAATAATCGCCATTGTCATTTTAATAGGCCAGCTGCGTGCAGTCATGTTTTTGTTTTTTTGTGAGCAACAAGTACATTAATGAACGAATAAGTGTTGAAACATTTGTGAAGACTGATTCAACTACACGCCAGATACTCAGCAAGCCAACGGCGCTTTTCCTCTCATGGATGTCATAAAGAAAGAAGATGCGATTCATTAAAAAAAAAAAAGGTAATATTAAGCCTTAACATCCCGTTGACAACGAAGTTATTAAAGTCGAGTAAAAGCTGAAATTGACGAAAGGAATGGGAAGGGAAGGATATCCCCGAAGTGCTATAAAACTGGTTCATCCAGGAATATGCGGTAAGAGAGTTAGGAAAACCATGGAAATCACAAATCTGCATAGCTGGACGGAGATTTGATTTGCCATACTCCTGAATGAAATTCCACAGTGCTTCAAGTGATTAAACTGAATGGTTAATATGAATACACATTTACACGCCAACAATGAAGAACTGCATCTGTACGATGTGTTATTGGTACGGTGCTGAAAATAACTGAAAAACGTTTTCCTGAGGTATTTGAACCAAGGTAAATTTTCGTGCGCAGCATGTAGAAGAAGCGGGTCGTTATCTATTTGTATGCACCATGTGGTCAAAAATCTGCAGAGTCCAGAGATGCATTCCGTGGAGAAATTCGCAACGTTGCAAGTTCGAAGGTATGTAAATGTAGGTTGGATACCAAAGATCTTAGACATATCAGAACGATTCGACTGGCAGAATTGACGAATCGCGAAGGAAGTGTGCTTATAGTGGTAACAAAGTCATATACTAATGTTTGAATGTAAAGTGGAAACTTGAGGAAAGATTTGTATCTAACCATCGATCTGGCAGACACGAGAAAATAATCTCTTAGAAAGGGTGAAAGGAAGATGAGAGTTTAGTGTCCTGTCGACAGTAAGGTTATCAGATATGACGAATAAGCTCGGGTTGCATAAATATGGAATTAGGCAGTGTCCAATTGAAATGAACCATCCAACATTCGCCGCAAGTAGAGTCGTGCTCTACAAAAACTACGGTGCAGTAGATTTGATACACTACATAAATGGCTTGGTAAATGGTAGGATTACCCACACTATTGGTAGAATTGGTAGAGAAAGAAACATAAATGAATGTGTAAGAGAGAAAATGGGAGCCGATAACTTCTGTTTTTTATTTTTGTATGTTTAGGTGTTAGTTTTACACATAATTAGAACTTCAAATCATTCAGTGTTAGTCCTTTGTGTAGTTTATATCCTCAGAGAATAGAAACGTATTTTAATAATAATAATATAAGTTTATCGCGGAACTTCTGCGATTGTAAGTAACCAAAGCAATTACTTTTCATGCACGTAGAGTTTACATGTACCAACATAAGAGAATATATGTAATAATTGTTATTTTATGCTTAATAGAACGTTCTTCGTCACGATCGAAGGTTATATTTTCCTTTTTTCCATCGTAACTGCGGTAGTTGTTTATGACTAACAGAAACAACCTTTATATAAGTTCGACGAAGTATTGAAGCGCTATTTGATATATCTTTGTTTTGGATTTCTTTTTTTTTTTCTGTAGTTTTACCTTTTTGTTGAGGAAATTGCGATTTCAAGCGCCATATGATAAATCTGTTTTGTTTTCTTCATTTTTGCTAAAACATCCCTGCGTTTCACGCTACATATCAACCATTTTCGAATAGAACCTGAATTAAACAGTGGGAATTTCAGTTTTCCTATAAATACTGTATTCTCTTAAGTAACAGACAGGAGGATAACTACATATAGCCGGCCGGGGTGGCCGAGTGGTTCTAGGCGCTGCAGTCTGGAACCGCGCTACCGCTACGGTCGCAGGTTCGAATCCTGCCTCGGGAATGGATGTGTGTGATGTCCTTAGGTTAGTTAGGTTTAAATAGTTCTAAGTTCTGGAAGACTGATGACCTCAGAAGTTAAGTCAGATAGTGCTCAGAGCCATAACTACATACACTCCTGGAAATTGAAATAAGAACACCGTGAATTCATTGTCCCAGGAAGGGGAAACTTTATTGACACATTCCTGGGGTCAGATACATCACATGATCACACTGACAGAACCACAGGCACATAGACACAGCCAACAGAGCATGCACAATGTCGGCACTGGTACAGTGTATATCCACCTTTCGCAGCAATGCAGGCTGCTATTCTCCCATGGAGACGATCGTCGAGATGCTGGATGTAGTCCTGTGGAACGGCTTGCCATGCCATTTCCACCTGGGCCTCAGTTGGACCAGCGTTCGTGCTGGACGTGCAAACCGCGTGAGACGACGCTTCATTCAGTCCCAAACATGCTCAATGGGGGACAGATCAGGAGATCTTGCTGGCCAGGGTAGTTGACTTACACCTTCTAGAGCACGTTGGGTGGCACGGGATACATGCGGACGTGCATTGTCCTGTTCGAATAGAAAGTTCCCTTGCCGGTCTAGGAATGGTAGAACGATGGGTTCGATGACGGTTTGGATGTACCGTGCACTATTCAGTGTCCCCTCGACGATCACCAGAGGTGTACGGCCAGTGTAGGAGATCGCTCCCCACACCATGATGCCGGGTGTTGGCCCTGTGTGCCTCGGTCGTATGCAGTCCCGATTGTGGCGCTCACCTGCACGGCGCCAAACACGCATACGACCATCATTGGCACCAAGGTAGAAGCGACTCTCATCGCTGAAGACAACACGTCTCCATTCGTCCCTCCCTTCACGCCTGTCGCGACACCACTGGAGGCGGGCTGCACGATGTTGGGGCGTGAGCGGAAGACGGCCTAACGGTGTGCGGGACCGTAGCCCAGCTTCATGGAGACGGTTGCGAATGGTCCTCGCCGATACCCCAGGAGCAACAGTGTCCCTAATTTGCTGGGAAGTGGCGGTGCGGTCCCCTACGGCACTGCGTAGGATCCTACGGTCTTGGCGTGCATCCGTGCGTCGCTGCGGTCCGGTCCCAGGTCGACGGGCACGTGCACCTTCCGCCGACCACTGGCGACAACATCGATGTACTGTGGAGACCTCACGCCCCACGTGTTGGCCGGCCGCGGTGGTCTCGCGGTTCTAGGCGCGCAGTCCGGAACCGTGCGACTGCTACGGTCGCAGGTTCGAATCCTGCCTCGGGCATTGATGTGTGTGATGTCCTTAGGTTAGTTAGGTTTAAGTAGTTCTAAGTTCTAGGGGACTAATGACCACAGCAGTTGAGTCCCATAGTGCTCAGAGCCATTTTTTGAACCCACGTGTTGAGCAATTCGGCGGTACGTCCATCCGGCCTCCCGCATGCCCACTATACGCCCTCGCTCAAAGTCCGTCAACTGCACATACGGTTCACGTCCACGCTGTCGCGGCATGCTACCAGTGTTAAAGACTGCGATGGAGCTCCGTATGCCACGGCAAACTGGCTGACACTGACGGCGGCGGTGCACAAATGCTGCGCAGCTAGCGCCATTCGACGGCCAACACCGCGGTTCCTGGTGTGTCCGCTGTGCCGTGCGTGTGATCATTGCTTGTACAGCCCTCTCGCAGTGTCCGGAGCAAGTATGGTGGGTCTGACACACCGGTGTCAATGTGTCCTTTTTTCCATTTCCAGGAGTGTAGAACAACAGTGTTCCATAGGCTGCCTGGCCCCTTTGTATATTCTCACTCTGTTTCTAGGGGATTCACTGCTTCCAGCTTTTAGAGGACTCAAGTAAGACACTGATCGTATACACACACACACAGAAAGAGACACACCCATACACACACAAAGCGATCGTTGTGAGGTCACGCCCGATATGTGTGCAACACTCCCAATATTCAGGTAGTGAGGGAACAGTCTTAACTGAGCAGAGCTACTAGTAAAACTACCGTTGTCTACGCTTACTTACGGTTGTCTACTGTCACCTACGGTAGTGGCCTACCCATACTTACGGTTGTCTATCGTTAGCCTACGGTAGTTTTACAACTCTATCCATAAGTGACTTAGGCAAGTAAGAAAATACGTAAAACGGAGAACCGAACCGCGCTAATCGTTAATGTTACTACACAGCTTTAAACTCAGCGTCTCGTCGATCGGTCAGCGCTGTAGCAGTCCGCTTGTCGCCTACTTCGTTCAGTGATAACGAGAAGGCGTGGTGGTGCCGTTGTCACACCCTCCAGGCCTATTAGACACACGCGACCTAAATAAGTGACATCATCAGTCGGGGAAAGACATGTTAATCGGTGGATCCGGTTCAACTCTCTGCGCTACTATTCTAGAGAAATGAGACATTGGACAGAAAATCAGCTACCGGAGGAGACATCACGCTATTACGGTGTAACATCTCATTTCGGCGAGGAAGAAAGTCCATAAACTTCCCTCAGTACACTAAATCATGATCAAGATACTCTCTCATGTTAGAACCCTTAGAGCTACCAATGTTTGGCAGTGTGAATTTCTGCGTTTCATCCAATGTTGGCCGGCCGTGGTGGCCGTGCGGTTCTAGGCGCTGCAGTCCGGAACCGCGGGGCTGCTACGGTCGCAGGTTCGAATCCTGCCTCGGGCATGGAGGAGTGTGATGTCCTTAGGTTAGTTAGGTTTAAGTAGTTCTAAGTTCTAGGGGACGGATGACTTAAGATGTTAAGTCTCATAGTGCTCAGAGCCATTTGAACCATCATCCACTGTTCCAAATATTCGCAGGCGTGTTATATGATACTAGGATCGGTTGACACGGCGGGCGTTCACCAAACCAGGTACGTGCTCATGGAACTCTGTGAACATGACTGTTGACATCTTGAAAGATGAGAGTGTTCAAAACACGCTCATTATGAATAAATGATGAATGGGCAATACTTCGCAACAGAGAATGTTGAAATTAAGATCGTAGCTAATGTTCAAGTTAGCCTGAATGATGACAGAATCAACTCCAGCATTGTCTGCACCCTCCAAACATTGATAATTAAAAGTCTGATTGGACCTCGATGCACTCAGCACCTCGCATCATTTGGAAAGGAACAAAACCGCGAATCTTCGGAACACATTGCACCCCTCCAGTCTGCTGTTGACCAGTTTCTGTATTGTTTGGCATACTAAAGACCCGCCTATTTATGTGCCTGTGTGCGCAAAGGCCTTTCTCGATGTATATGAGTCCAGATGGGCATTTCATTCAGTTCCCTTCTCAATGTTCAATCGGAAACTGGGTGAGATGGATCTGCTTTTGAATACAGATGCGATTCCTGTTGCGTTTGAAACAAATTGTAAATGGGAAAGCGTGGCACTTGTCTCCAGTCCCAGTCGATTAGGACCGCTTTTGTTCTGCCGCGTTACATGGTTAGAAGTTCGATCTGATACACTAACAAATTGAGAATTTCGTGTCCTTTTCTGTGACTATATCAAGTCTCCACGTCGATCTATCTTACAGCACTCATTCTGTACAACCGACTAGCAGGTACGCACGACTTCAACACCTTGACAAACATGGGGTGAACAAAAGTATGGGAACATCACAAGCACATTACCATATCTAATATGGCGTAGGAGAACCATTAGCGTTGAAAACGGCTTCCAGTAGTCTCGGAAAAAATGCACACAGGTCCTGTGTGGTTTCCGGTGGAATCTAACACTATTCTTCCTGAAAAACAGTGGCAAGTTTGGGTAACGATGATGCTGATGAATAGAGATCATACATCATTCGCTCCCAAATAGACTGCAAACGATCTATAATGTAGAGATCTGCTGACAGTGGTGGCCTAAGGAGATGCGACTAGTCATCCCCGTGCTCAAAAAACCAGCCTTGGACGATGCGAGCTGTGTGGACATGGGACCAGTCGTCTTGGAACACAGATTTGCGACTGTGGGACAAACATTGTGCCATGGGAAGCACCTGACGAATCAAAGTGCTCACATAATCCTTGGCAGTAATACGTCCTTGCAGAGTAACACAGGGCCCACGGAATATTACGGTATGGCTGCCCAGATAATCACAGAAACCACGCCAGTTTCACTCTTGGGACGTAAATTCGACCAGAAATCGGAAACAGTGTGAAAGAAGACTCCCCCAACCAACACATTCTTTCACTGCACCATAGTCAATGGCTTCAGCACCACGTTCTCCTGTTACGTGGTTTAGTAATTCTAACTCACCATGAAATTCCCAGCTAATGGAGCTCCGTTCATGTTGCTAAGATGCTGACAGAGTTAACGAGAGTGATATCCAGTTCCACAATGACTTTCGCCACCGTCGTCCTCTTATTTTTCATCACAATACTCTTCAATGACCGTCTGCCACGATCAGTTAACTCAAAAGTAGCCCCGCTTTATGAATAGTGGATGATGTTTCTCCGCATTCCCTGGATGCGATGTAAGTCTCCGACGCTGTGTCTTTAAAACATCAAACTTTCGGCTACCTTGGTTTCAGAAGCACCAACAATTTTCCCATGTTAGAATTGATTTAGCTCCGACCTAATGGACTCAAAGCTACATAGAAGACTGTTCTGGCCACGACAGACATTTGAAACGTATTGAGGACATTGTACTGGTGTCTTTAATGGTCAAATCCAACAATGCAGTCTCTAGGCTGTGCAAGAATCTGCATATACACTGAAACCCTATTGAAACAGGTATATGCACGTGTATTCAAATACAGAGATATGTAAACGTATAACGCCTATATAAGACAACAAGTGTCTGGCGCAGTTGTTGGATCGATCACTGCTGCTACAAAGGCAGGTTATCAAGATTTCAGTGAGTTTGAATGTGGTGTTATAGTCGGCGCACGAGCGATGGGACACAGCATCTCCACGGTAGGCATGAAGTGGAGATTTTTCCGTACGATCGTTTCACGAGTGTACCGTGAATATCAGGAGTCCACTAGAACATCAAATCTGCGACATCGCCGAGGCTGGGAAAAGATCCTGCAAGAACACGACAGCTGAAGAGAATCGTTGAACCCTCCCACAAATTGCTACAGATTTCAATGCTGGGCCATCGACAAGTGTCAGAGTGCGAACCTTTCAACGAAATATCATCTATATAGACTTTCGGAGCGGAAGGCCCACCCGTGTACCCTTGACGACAGCACGACACAAAGCTGTATGCATCGCCTGGGCCTGTCGACACCGACATTGGCCTCTTGATGACAGAAAACATGTTGCCTGGCCGGACGAGTCTCGTTTCAAATTTTATCGAGCGGATGAACTTATACGGGTATGGAGACAACCACATGAATCGCCGGGCGGAGTGTCCAAGCGGTTCTAGGCGCTACAGTCTGGAACCGAGCGACCTCTACGGTCACAGGTTCGAATACTGCCTCGGGCATGGATGTGTGTGATGTCCTTAGGTTAGTTCGGTTTAAGTAGTCCTAAGTTCTAGGGGAATGATGACCTCAGCAGTTAAGTCCCATATTGCTCAGATCCATTTGAACCATTTTGAACCTCATGAATCCATGGACCCTGCATGTGAGCAGGGGGCTGTTCAGGTTGGTGGGGCTGTGTTTCGAGTGGGGTGTGTGCAGTTCGAGTGATTTGGAACCCCTGATACGTCTAGATACGACCCTGACAGGTCATACGTACGTGAGCATCCCGTCTGATCATTTGCATCCATTCATTCCCACAGGCTTGGGATATTCCAGCAGACCAATGCAATACCCCACACGTCCTGAATTGGTACAGAGTGGCTCCAGCAACACTCTTCCGAGTTTAAACACTTCCGCTGCCCACCAAACTCCCTATTGAGCATGTCTGGGATGCCTCGCAGCGTGCTGTTCAGAAGAGATCCACCCCGTTGTACTGTTAAGGATTTATGGACAGTCTTGCAAGATTCATGATCTCAGTTCCCTCCAGCACTACGTCAACATTAGTCGTGTTGGTGCCAAGTCGTGTTGCGGAACTTCTGCCTGCTCGCGGGGGCCTTCACGATATTAGGCAGGTGTACAATTTTCTTTGGCTCTACAGTGTATATTCAAGCATGCATTTCTTGCGGTGTTTATATATTTTTGTCCAACACATGAACATCAGCGGTGGAAGGTCGAATGACAGCCTGTTACCGGTTCCACAGCCTCTTTTAAAGGGCCAACTAATGTGCTGTCCAGAGAGCTTAGTTCCGATTATTGTCGTCAGCTTTGCTTTAACCAGCAAGACAAAGCTATGAATGACTGTTCCGACAAACAACTACTGGTCTGTAACAATCTGGCTGCACTCAGATAAGTTACGAGGTCCGATCAATAGACTGTAAGTATAAGACGGGTGTTCAAAAGGAAAGGTACGAAATAATACGGCGGGTCTAACTGAACTCTTTACTTAGAAGTAATTACCAGTGGCATGAGCACACCTATCCAACTTTTTCACGAGCCGAAGAATTCCCTTTTAGCAGAATTCCTGCGTCTGTGACAGGAACCAGTCCTCTGTATCCACCAGATTGTCGTCCAAGTTAAAGCGCTTCACTCTGAGAAAATTTCTTGACGGACCAAACACGTGAGAATCGCAGGGCGACATTCCAGGCTGTTGGGCCGATGCTTAAGCTGCTTCCACTGTAACTCGAGGAAATCAATGAATATTGGATCTCGGACGTCGAAAAAAAAAAAACGGTGAAAATCATCTTATTTGCTGAGCTCACAGCTTGCAGTTTTTGAGTGGGCAGTGACAATGCACGCTTTGCGTCCCTTAATGCCTCTGCATGTTATCCCAAAGAGGCATATCCAAATTTCAACCGGTTTGGTTGTTACGACGTTTGGTACCTTTTGATTTGGACACTTCCGTTGAAACACTAGCCGGCTGTTTGCAACGGTATTAATGACCTCTGAAAATAAAATTTTCCGATGATAACAGCTTCAGGAAGAGAAAGTTAGGAAGAAACCTCATCCAGTATGCCCACAAGCAATTCACTTTATTCCAACTTAATAAAACACAACGATGCCACTAACGATGTTTCACACTTGCTTTTCAAAAATTACCTGGCGTTTCGAGACACCTTCATAAATAATTCCGTTAAATGGTCTACATAACTCCCCACACCTCAACGCACCGCATCATATCTCATCTATCTTTCCGAGCAATTTGTGAGACGTTTTAAGCACTCGCCCTCACGTGTTTGGCACCCATGTGTGAATATGATAACGAAGGCTCTGCACGCTAGTTCTCAATTCTGTTCGCAGGTTAAATACGGTCACAGCAGCTCACATTACGTGGGTAGTAGGTCGGAAGTCATTGTTCATAGTTCAAAATACGCTTTAGACCGCTCCCAAAGTTTGTGGAGAACTTACGTTACATTTTGAACAGTTCATGCAGGTCGTTTTCTTCCAATTTACAACAAAATTCCATAGTTTACAACGATCTCTGTAAACTTGGAGAGACACCGTCAAATAATGCACCAAACACTGAAATACCAAAAGCTGTGCTGCGCATTCCGTACGGCTGGTTGCTAACTGAATTTAAACATAGCAGCACTGTGAAGGCTCCACTTTTCTACACCAGCCCAGTAACGTGCGTGTTTTGTAGTGATTTGCACCTCTTCAAATGGGAAGGTACGCCCAGCCTCTCCTCGAGCTATCGCGTTCTTAGTACGCTAAGGATGCAAACAAACTTTCTGCTAATTGGACGTGAAAGTTTTAAATCTAAGCTATGTTCTTAGGTACACTCATGAACAAAACGTACGTGGCGAATACGTGCATCTTTCCTGATTCAGTTGGATACCGATACTTAGGAAAAGCGAAAAATTGGTGAACACACAAATTCTGCAACCGACTTCAGAATGAAAGTAAGATAACATATGAGGAAAGCAGAATGCCATGTAACTGGACTGTAAGCTTACCATGGAATACAAAATCACCATTTCTGAAGATGCTCTGAAATTCAGTTGAAATACTGAGGTTAGCAAGTAGCATAAACACTGTTTATACGCTGTTTGTTAACGCATTCTACAAGGATCTTACGATTTTTTCCTCACATTTCACAACAGTTAAACATTTAATGATAAGAATCATAAAGGTGCGTTCTACCAACTGGAAATCCGTAAAAAGTATAGACGTATCTGACAGAAACCTTCTACAGAGCCGGCCGCGGTGGCCGAGCGGTTCTAGGCGCTACAGTCTGGAACCGCGCGACCAATACGGTCGCAGGTTCGAATCCTGACTTGGGCATGGATATGTGTGATGTCCTTAGGCTAATTAGTTCTAAGTTCTAGGGGACCGATGATCTCAGAAGTTAAGTCCCATAGTGCTTAGAGCCATTTGAACCATTTGAATCTTCTACAGATGGGAGGATGAGTTTCGAACTATTGTCGCACTATGTGACAGCAAGAAGTAACTGACTGCACAAACGGAAATCCTCGGAACACGAAAGTGAGGAATATGTTGTTGTTGTTGTTGATAATAATGATTTTGTTTTTGGTGTTGATGTCACTCTTGTCTTCAGTCCGAAGACTGGTTTGCTCTCTATGTTAGTTTCTTATGTGCAAACCTCTTCATCTCTGAATAGCAACCGCACCCTACATCCATTTGAAACTGTTTACTACATTCAAGGCTTACTCTCCCTCTACAAGCTTGATTTGTCAAGACTTCCCTCCATCATCATGTGTGACCTGTCTCGCTTGAATCCTGTACGCCGATTGTCCATCATTAGTGGTGAAAATATATTTGTAGGAATACACATACACTGAAGCGCCAAAGAAACTGGCATAGACATAAATATTCAAATACAGAGATTTGTAAAAAGACAGAATACGGCGCTGCTTCCGGCAACGCCTGTAGAAGACAACAACTGTCTGACGCAGTTGTTAGATCATTCTGCTGCTACAATGGCAGGTTATCAGGATTTTAGTGAGTTTGAACGCGGTGTTAGAGCCGGGGCGCGAGCGATGGGACGCAGCATCTCCGAGTTAGCGATGAAGTGGGGATTTTCCCGTACGATCGTTTCACGAGTGTACCGTGAGTATTAGGAATCCGGTAAAACATCAAATCTCTGACATCGCTGCGTGACCAACGACGACTGAAGAGAATCTTTCAGCGTGACAGAAATGCAACCCTTCCGCAAATTGCTGCAGATTTCAAGGCTGGGCCACAACAAGTGTCAGTGTACTAAACTTTCAACGAAACATCATCGAAACGGGCTTTTGTAGCCGAAGGCCCATTCGTGTACCCTTCATGAGTGCACGACACAAGGCCTTACGTCTCGCCTGGGCGCCGTCGACACCGACATTGGACTGTTGATGACTGGAAACATGTTGCCTGGTTGCACGAGTCTCGTTTCAAACTCTATCCAGCGGATGGACGTGTACGGGTGTGGATACAACCTCATTAATCCAATCGGGCCTACATGTCAGCATGGGACTGTTCAAGCCGGTGGAGGCTCTGTATTGGCATGGGGCGTGTGCGGTTGGAATGATATGGGACCCCTCATACATCTAGATACGTCTCTGATAGGTGTTACGTACCTAAGCACCCTGTGTGATCACCTGCATACATTCACGTTAATTGTGCATTCCGATGGACTTTTGCAATTCCAGCAGGACACTGCCCCACCACACACGTCCAGAATTGGTACAGAGAGCCTCCAGCAACACTCTTCCGAGTTTAGACACTTCCTCTGGCCACCAAACTCCCCAGACTTGAACATTATTGAGCATATCTGGGGTGCGTTGCAGCGTGCTGTTCAGAAGAGATCTCCACCCCCTAGTACTCTTACGGATTTATAGACAGCCCAACAAGATTAGTGTTGTCAGTTCCCTCTAGCGCTATTTTAGACATTAGTAGAGTACTTATACATGCTCGCAGGGGCCCTACACGATATTAGGCAGGTGTACCAGTTTCTTCGGCTCTTCTGTGTATTTAGAAAACTCAGACTGACACAATTGCAAGCCCTCACAAGTGGAAGATATCAGCAAAAATGTCCATCGAACTATGTTCCAATACAACATCCAGAGTAATATTTATGATTCAGTTTTACACTCAGCACAGATTCGAGTAACTCTTCTTGCGACATCATGTAAGAATGCTTGAGGGAAAGTAAAGCCTCAGAATTTTTTTTCAGTAAAACTCTTAAATCTTTTTAGATCGAACAAACGTTATTAATATTCTGCATCTTTATCCTATATGTCTACATATTTGCAGCCATCTTACAGTAGAGAAATCTGAATTGTAGCGTGCATTTTGGAGGCGTGGTATGTAACTATGCCAGTGCGTAAGAAACAGCATGCTCTTCAAATGGTTCAAATGGCTCTGAGGACTATGGGACTTAACTTCTCAGGTGATCACTCCCCTATAACTTAGAACTACTTAAACCTAACTAACCTAAGGACACCACACACATCCATGCCCGAGGCAGGATTCGAATCTGCGACCGTAGCGGTCGCGCGGTTCCAGACTATAGCGCCTAGAACCGCTCGGTCACAGCATGGTGTAATCGAGTTTCGAATTCGAAGAGTTCGTCCACACGTGGAGCACCCTCTCCTACAGCATCAGAATGCCAGACCACACGCGAGGGCTTCGATATGTGCAAGAATCCGACGCCTTGGGTCCATCGTCATCGATCATCCTCCGTACAGTGCCCAGTTGGCCCTATCAGATTTTCATCTTTTCACAAAACTTAAAAGAAGACCTTAGAGGACTTCACTTTGATGGTGTTGAAGCATTGCAAGCAGACGTGAGAATCCGCCAAGGAAGTCAAACCATTCTACAGTGATGGTATCAACAAACTAGTCCCTCGTGAGAGACGTGCGTTCGTCGTCGTGGTGACTATGTTGAAAAATACATATGTAGATATGAATAATAAAGATGTAGGATATTAATAACGATAGTTTTATTTAAAAAGCATTAAAACTTCTTACATAAAAAATTCAGTGACGTTACTATCCAGCAAGCCCTTGTAGATTACTGTGCACCTTAATGAGCAACATTTTCACGTTAATAACGATCGAATGAATTCATATCACACCAGTATGATGTGGAACTCGGAAATTACAAGACGTTAACTGCTCGATATCTACCTGCACGTGGCATTCATGTATCATCCGGAACGAAACTTCTAGGGAGTAGGAGACTGACTGACGTACAAAAGCAAGCACCCGAACCCATGGTTTTAAAGGTAATGTTCTCATCGGGCAGGCTATTCATACAATTTCAGCAGTATGATACCTCGTCCTAAGTAACCTAAAATTAGGTGTGTGTGTGTGTGTGTGTGTGTGTGTGTCAGAGAGAGAGAGAGAGAGAGAGAGAGAGAGAGAGAGAGAGAGCGTGCGTGCTTGCGTACACGCTTTCGTTGAAGGATAGTTTGTTGCTTGGCTTGGAGTTGGTGAAACATGCCCGAGTATGCAAACACGATGACTGCTCCTGTCGCTGGAGACGTCAAACCGTGGAGTTACAAGGCGTCAGACTAGCCAGCCCAAGGTAATGTGGCCTAATTCGTGAATTTCACGAACGCGCTTCAGATACCACTATACCGTAAACCCTATATCGTGCTTCTTGCCTCACTGAAACTGCTGAGGTGAGCAGTACTTGCATATTTGTGCAGTATTTAAATTTTTTAATTTGTTCAGCTCAAAATCGTGGGAGGTGGCTGGAATGATACTCAGATGATACGTCAACTAGAGAAGGAAGACAATCCAGCTTGATGGAGAACAACAAAGACAATTTTTTGTTGCAGGAATTTAAACGATAAATTTGAACGTTGCATATGCTGTCGAATAACTCCAATGAATTTGACTTAGTGATGTTGTAATACATATGGGGAGATGTAAAAGTTCCCGTTTGAGAGCGTTGCTAAAGCGTATGTGCAACGTAACGCGACTCCGATGCGGGTATACAAGAACCGACATATAGGCAAGGGATTAGTGTGCTATTTGTGTCTTTCCTACATGCGTGCGGTAAATGCGGAAACGGATCTGTGGTGACGTTATTACCAAATGTATCCGAAAAGGACCAACCCGCTGTTACTTATTTCTTGTCTGCCGAAAGGAAAACGTCAGTAGACATTCATCCGAGAAGGAATAATGTATGTGGGGTAGCATGTCTGACGAAAACCACCATTGTGGAATGAAAACTGTGACAAGGTGTGCTGCTGATCATGATAACGCACGTCCCCGTATCGCAAATGTCGTCACGCAGAAGCTACACCAACCCAAGTGGGAGACACGGTATCACCCCGCCCTATAGTCCTGATTTCTCTCCATGCTGTTATCAAGCCTTAGGTCGCTTAAAAAAAGGCTTGATCAGTCGACGATTCGTGTCAGACTATCATGTGGAGCAATCAGTTACGGACTTCATCACGCAGCAGGGCATGGTGTTTTACCAAACGAGTATGTTCTATCTAGAATGTGGGTGGGAAGATTGCCTCAATGTTCATTAGGACTTTGCCTAATTGGTATACCAATTTTAGACCGTACGGATTTCGAACGGAAACTTTATCGTCTGTTATATCACGTACTGTATACAGGTTAATCAGCGATAAATTGCGTCACATTATCGAAATGGCCGACACTGCGAAGAACTGCCATTTGTGGGATTGAAACTGCAAGGCGGGAATGATCAAATTCCGTGACATATGTAAGGTATGAGATGGAAATGGCTATGAGTGTAAGAAATTAGGTTGGACGGGGAGTCAGGGGATAACGTAATAGATGAGATGGAATGAGACGCAGCTGGCCGCTGTGGCCGAGCGCTTCTAGGTGCTTCAGTCCGGAACAGCGCTGCTGCTGCGGTCGCAGGTTCGAATCCTGCCTCGGGCATGGATGTTTGTTTTGTCCTTAGGTTAGTTAGGTTTAAGTAGTTCCAAGTCTAGGGGACTGATGACCTCAGATGTTAAGTCCCATGGTGCTTAGAGCCATTTGTACCATATTTTGAATGAGACGCGATCGAGATGAGTATACAGATGGTCACACAGATTTAGGTACAGATGGTGTCGGAACAGTTGACATAGTCTAAAAAGTCGCACAAACACATTGAAACACATACATACAGATAAAAACTAAGAAATTTGTTAAAATTATAACTAACGTGGTATGCAAATGTGACTCGATGTAATGGTGTTAGAAAAACTTGTTGGCATGGTCTATAACCTACGAACAATCCGGGAAAATTTAGGTGCGATTGCAAGAAGCTTCAAGAGAATGAGTACTGCACAGGATTACCTATGAGGATATTTTTTCACCATTTTCAATTTATATCAGCATTCTTTTCCTGTATCTTTAATACTTCTTTCCACTTTAGCTTAATATAAATGGATTCTTCAAATTTGCAACATCTTTCAGTTTGAAGCATTATTTTTCAAATGTGAAATGTTCAAATGTGTGTGAATTCCTAAGGGACCAAACTTCTAAGGTCAACGGTCCCTAGACAAACTACTTAAACTAACCATGCCCGAGGGAGGACTGGAACCTAAGGCGGGAGGGGCCGCGCAATCCGTGACATGGCGCCTCAAACCACGTGGCCACTCAGCGGGGCTTCAAATGTACCTCAGTATTTTATTTCACTGGCTATTTTACACTGTGCAATTTCTCTTATCTTGTCTTTTCCCGAACACGGCGGTGGGAGGGAAGGAGAGGGCATGTGAAGTAAGATACATGTGGCAAAAATAAAACATATGCCTTCCGGTCGCTGCGGCGACAGAATTCTATCGAACAACACTGGGTCCACCTTCTAAGGACCATCTTGTGGCCTTCGAAGCATGCAGGAATAGCTAATGTAACTCCTGGCTTCAGCTATAAAGTTAATTATTGCCAGATATGAGCAATCAAGGGAATTACAGCTTTGTAGAGGGTATATGTCAATTGTTTCGCTCAAGCATTAGTTACCGAGGCTTGTCTTGCACTCTTCATAGACTTGACGCCAGTTCGTAGAGAGTGAAACCAGGAAAGTTGAACTCCATTAGTTTGCAGCTGTGAATGGGAGACAGTAATAAATTTAACTGAAATACTTGTCATTACTTATTTGTATTATTTTATGGCTAAGGTAAATGGTGTTTTGCGAAATAATAGTTGTTCTACGGAACTATGGCTATTGTGTAATGGATTTTATTTTTACCGGTAACTCAAACCGGCAATAATTAATTCACATGCTGTTACCGTTTACCATAAAATATCTGTAGTAAATATAATGACTTCATACGAAGATAACAGAATTCTAAGCGAGTACTGTAATTAAGTAAATACGCAGAACAGATCAATAAATAAATGAAAAATCTACTTCTGAAATTCCATTAATTATATAATAGTTTATAATTGTGATCTTGAGTCAGAACGCTGTCTCAGAATTGCACCATACATAAGCACCCTACTAAGACTTGAGGCTTTTCGGTTCAAGTGTGTCACGATAGCTGATGTAAAGCACGCTGAATTTTTTTGTTTCATTGGCAATTTAAAATTTTTGGTTTACCGAGCCAGTTTTTTGCGATAAAGGATCTGACTCAAAGCGCCTGCTATTATCGTACCACTCTCGTGAATACGTTATCTGCAAATAGCAGCTCTATATCTACATTCGAGATGTAGCTAAGAACTTTGCCCTGCGGCAGATCAATGTATTGTACATTGCTGTTTATTGTGTATTACCATTAGCTTGCTGTTATTACCACTTCCATCACAGTAGCTGAATGATTAGGTTGGTCGTCGTTGCTTTGCTCAATATACTCTGATTACGATCAAACAGTTTATTGGTGAATACTCTGCGCCCTGGTTATTGACACAGGATGGTGCGAAAGGCAGGATAACACTGACTGAAGGATAATCAAAACGAGCTGAAATACTGACGTTGATATCACATTCTTTTAAGTTGTTACTGTAAATAATGTACCTAGTAGTAAACTTCCAGTCTGATAATTATTTTCTCTATTACTGTAGTTAGTAGTAATACCGGTGTGCCAGACTGGAACTTATAGTACACAGAAACTATAGCTACCACTCTTGCCATGTACGTTTCATATAGAATTCTGCTTTTACCCATCTGTTCTGATTATTATAGCGCCAGCTATCTTGACGTAAAGATCTGTAATTGGCGTAAAATGCGAACAAAAGTTATTGCGACAACACTGTAATTGCCGTCAACAACAGAGAATTTTATTGGCTAATAACATTACTTACCGTATCAGGCACCTCGAAGGAAGTCGGAACATCACTTTATGCGAAACTTACCTGGAAAGAAGAAAACAGGTTGGGTTAGTAGACGTGGATACAGTATTTCACTAGAGATAATTAGAACAATTTCTAACGACCGTTATAGCCTGAGTGGCACAATGTCATATTCTGTGGTAAACTGCTAGTTAATCAAGGGTCAGATTATATTCTGATGACTGCTTACAAACTCTTTCTGTACTCTTAAGAGCGGAAAACATTTAATTTATTCCATTACACTCATGTATTGACGAATATGGATCGACAGCTTCAAACGGAAAAAACCTGAGACGCCACACACTACCAGAATGAACGTAATTGGCATCAGATTCAGAATCATTCCTGCTTAGTGTCTTACAGTGCCTAATGTTACTATGCACATTTTCGTATGTCTGCAAAGCTTATCTGGAAATGAGTGGCTTGGGCTTCCACTGTTGGAAGAAATACGAGCTCCGACATTTCATAGAGTATGATCATGCATACACATTGTGATCAAAAGTACCCGGATACCTGGCTGAAAATGACTCACAAGTTCGTGGCTTTCTCGGTGAATGGCAACCCATTCTTCACGGAGTGCTGCACTGAGGAGAGGTATAGATGTCGGTCGGTGAGGCCTGGCACGAAGTCGGCGTTCCAGAACATTCCAAAGGTGTTCTATATGATTCAGGTCACGACTCTGTGCAGGCCAGTCCATCACAGGGATGTTATTGTCGTGTAACCACTCCGCCACAGTCCATGCATTATGAATAGGTGCTCGATCGTGTTGAAAGATGCAATCGCCATAAACGAACTGCTGTTCAACATTGGTAAGCAAGAAGGTGCTTAAAACATCAATGTAAGCCTGTGCTGCGATACTGTCACGAAAAACAACGAGGGATGCAAGCCCCCTCCATGAAAAACACGACCACACCATAACGCCACCGCCTCCGAATTTTACTGTTGGCACTACACACGATGGTAGATGACATTCACCGTGCATTCGCCATACCCATACCCTGCCACCAAATCGCCACAAGTTTTCTCACCTCCCGCCTAACTGTCATAGTACTTGCAATGGATTTTGATGCAGTTTGGAGTTAGTGTGTGATGGTCTGGATAGATGTCTGCCTATTACACGTTACGACACTCTTCAACTGTCAGCGGTCTCTGTCAGTCAACAGACGAGGTCGGCCTGTAAGCTTTTGTGTTATGTATGTCTCTTCACGTTTCCAATTCACTATCACATCGGAAACAGGATATCTAGGGATGTTTATGAGTGTGGAAATCTGGCGTACAGGCGTATGACAGAAGTGCACCCAATCAACTGACTACGTTCGAACTCTGTGAGATCCGCGGAACGCCCCATTCTGCTCTCTCACGATGTCTAATGACGACTGAGGTCGCTGATATGGAGTACCTCGCAGTAGGTGGCATCAAAATGCACCTAATATGAAGAACGTATGTTTTTGGAGGTGTCCGGGTACTTTTGATCACATGGTGCACATGTGTACGTTAGCATCCAAGACGATCAGTATATCTTTGAGTCCCTTTAGCGACTGAAAAATTATTTTGGAAGCAGACTTCGGAATAGGAAATAGGTTCCGTCAACTGTACGGAATACATACAACTTTAAATATACTAGTGGGCATCTCCAAAGATGTGACCGAAAGCAATGGATAGGGCGAGCATAAACCTTTCACGAAACCAAACTTTTATTTCTAAGGGCTTATAGTAGATATATCTATGCGGTTTCGTGCAAATAGTAGCTTAACGCATAAAGATTTTATAATTTTTTTTTGAACTGATACACTTCCACGCTTTTTCCGTTTGCTGCGCGTATAATGTCCAAGTGAGCCCGATTTTATCTCTGTGTCTTTTCGAACATCTCTTCCGTCACCACCTCTACAACATCTAGAACTCCTGTCGTAATAGATTGTACAATAATAATAATTGTTGAAATAAACACTTTATCCTCAATGTAACCCCAAAAAATACACTACTGGCCACTAAATTGCTACGCCAAGAAGAAATGCAGATGATAAACGGGTATTCATTGGACATATGATTACATTTTCACGCAGTTTGGGTGCTTAGATCCTGAGAAATCAGTATCCAGAACAGCCACCTCTGGCCGTAATAACGGCCTTGATACGCCTGGGCATTGAGCCAAACAGAGCTTGCATGGCGTGTACAGACACAGCTGCCCATGCAGTTTTAGCACGATACCACAGTTCATCAAGAGTAGTGATTTGCGTATTGTGACGAGCTAGTTGCTCGACCACCACTGACCAGACGTTTTCAATTGGTGAGAGATCTGGAGAATGTGGCTGGCCAGGGCAGCAGTCGAACATTTTCCGTATCCAGAAATGCCCTTACACGACCTGCAACATGCGGTTGTGCATTATCCTGCTATCCTGCTGAAATGTAGAGTTTCGGAGGGATCGAATGAAGGGTAGAGCCACGGGTCGTAACAAATCTGAAATGTAACGTCCATTGTTCAAAGTGCTGTCAATGCAAACAACAGGTGACCGAGACGTGAACCAATGGCACCCCATACCATCACGCTGGCTGATACGTCGGTATGGCGATGACGAATATACGCTTCCAATGTGCATTCACCGCGATGTCGCCAAACACGGATGCGACCATCATGATGCTGTAAACAGAACCTAGATTCATCCTCAAAAATGACGTTTTGCCATTCGTGCCCCCAGGTTCGTCGTTGAGTACACCATCGCAGGCGCTTCTGGCTGAGACGCAACGTCAGGGATAACCGCAGAGATGGTCTCCGAGCTGATAGTCCATGCTGCTGCAAACGTCATCCAACTGTTCGTGCAAATGGTTGTTGTCTTGCAAACCTCCCCATCTGTTGACTCAGGGATCGAGACGTGGCTGCACCATCCGTTACAGCCATGAGGATAAGATGCCTGTCATCTCGAGTGCTAGTGATACGAGGCCGTTGGGATCCAGTACGGCGTTGCGTATTACCCTCCTGAACCCACCGATTCCATATTCTGCTAACAGTCATTGGATCTCTACCAACGCGAGCAGCAATGTCGCGATACGATAAACCGCAATTGCGATAGGCTAAAATCCGGCCTTTATCAAAGTCGGAAACGTGATGGTACGCATTTCTCCTCCTTACACGATGCACCACAACAACGTTTCATCAGGCAACGCCAGCCAACTGCTGTCTATGTATGAGAGATCGGTTGGAGACGTTGTTCATGTCAGCACGTTGTAGGTGTCGCCACCGGCGCCAACCTTGTTTGAATGCTCTGAAAATCTAATCAGTTGCATATCACAGCATCTTCTTCCTGTCGGTTAAATTTCGCTTCTGTAGCACGTCACCTTCATGGTGCAGCAATTTTAATGGCCAGTAGTGTAACTCAAGAGGGGTTATGTCTGGTAAATGTGACCATGATGTTTGACTGTCCTTACTAATACACACTCTACCACTACTCCTGAACGAGAGAGAGAGAGAGAGAGAGAGAGAGAGAGAGAGAGAGAGAGAGAGAGAGAGGGAGGTAGATGTGTTCACAAGAACTTCGGTAGTTACGCTACTATTTTTCAATAAACCACACAGCCATGTGAAGTTTAACGAACCCCATAGCTATACTAGCGTAGTAGTTTAGAATAAAATGTCGTGCTCACCATGTACGACCTTGTAGCAATGACAGACAATAGTAAACATAATGACTCAAACGACACTGTAATAGGCATTGTAGGATCTATAGAATCTGTGTACTCTGCACTGTTACATACACTTTCACTGCAGTCACACAACTCACTTGTGAAATGAAAGGAACAAATTTACGCTGATTGGAATGAAAGACGTCTACTTCTACTAGGGAGCATTTAATAATGCTCCAAGATAAAATAAACTGAAATGTGCATTGTGTATCACAGCTTATTGTCGGGAGGGGAGTATCATAAAATGAAAATTCGACTCGATAAAAGCCCGTATATTTTGACTGAAACCACGTTAAAAATAAATGCAACTCTTCGTATTCATTTGGGGCAAATAGGTTGCAAATGGGCACTCAAACAAATTGAAACATGAAAAATGACTGAAAAGAAATATTATAACTGGAAGCAGAGATACCTGCGGAACACATACGCACTGTTATTTCTTAATGCTCTAACAATTTCGTGTCGGCGAAAATTAGTAAAGATGGTTGTCCTCGATTCAATCAAAAAGGGAAAAGCAACCGGAAGCTATTTGAGGAAAACAGAAAATGTTGGCAATATAAGTACTTCCTGGCCATGTGCAGCTGCATTCGCTCCTGATAATATCATAACGTGTTAGTTATATATTATTTACGCGCAATTGCGGTTAAACCATCACTAGCATTTGTAGACATACTGGCCCCAACAAATCGAAGTTCTCTAACCAAAATCATAAAGAATGCTTTTCAGTTACCATGATGGCTGAAAATGGAAATATGTGATGGACATTAAAAAGACTCAAACCACAGTACCGGCGTGGCATCAACACATACACACATGTCAACAACTGAACAAGTGTAGACAAATTCAGCTGAGCAAGTCAGAGTGAGATTGTCATCCTGCACTCCTAAGTTGGATTGCAGCTGATCGCAATCGCTACCTCAGCTACCGAAGCACTATTTCTGGTATCGAAATTGAATATAGGGGCTAAGTAGGCAGTGGTTCTCAAAGACCATGAAGAGTTCTCTGATTGTGACTCCACGATTCTATCACGACCGTGAAACCTCCTGTGAAGAGGGAAATGACACACAGACACTCATTTACAGTGGGCCCTCTCCATCTTTGTCATATTACTAGAAGAGTACCAGGTGTTGCTCCAGCATTTATTTATTGCAATCTTCTGTTAGCCCATATCCCCCATCCACCTCTCTCTGTCCATGTCCACTATCCCTCTCTCTGTCCACTTCCTTCTCCCCCCTCTTTGTCAATCTACTAATTCCCTTCTGCCCATTTGCTCATTCCCACTGTGTCTATTTCCTCCCCCCCCCCCCCCCCCTACTTAAATACCATCTGCTCGTGCCCTCTCCTTGTCCATCTCCTCCTCCATCCTTTCTCTATCCATCTTCTCCTCCTCCCTCTCTCTGTTAATATCAGCCCCTTTCCTTTCTGTGTCCATCTCCTCCTCTTCCCTTTCTCTGTGCATCTAATCCTCTTCCCTTTCTCTGTGCGTTTCCTCCTCTTCCCTTTCTCTGTGCATCTAATCCTCTTCCCTTTCTCTGTGCATCTACTCCTCTTCCCTTTCTCTGTGCATCTGCTCCTCTTCCCTTTCTCTGTGCATCCGCTCCTCTTCCCTTTCTCTGTGCATCTGCTCCTCTTCCCCTTCTCTCTGCATCTGCTCCTCTTCCCTTTCTCTCTGCATCTACTCCTCGTCCCTTTCTCTGTGCATCTACTCCTCGTCCCTTTCTTTGTGCATTTCCTCCTCTTCCCTTTCTCTGTGCATTTCCTCCTCTTCCCATTCTCTGTGCATCTACTCCTCTTCCCTTTCTCTGTGCATCTACTCCTCTCCCCTCTCTCTGTGCATCTACTCCTCTCCCCTCTCTCTGTCTATTTCCGTGTCCCTTATCTCTGTCCATATCGTCCTTCTCCTACATGTGCATGTCTATTCCTCCCCCTCACTTTCTGTCCATTTCCTCATCCCCCTTCTCTCTAAACGTTAGCAGTCTCACTACAACACGAGTATGGTGGTCCTTATCTTTGCTGTAGTACTGTTTATCATTAATATTTCATAATAGCAGATTCCAGTGGAAGATTACATTCTCGTTTGTACTTACACGCCCAGCTGGTAGTTTACAGATTTAGAAACGCATTTTGTCTGCTGAGCTGAGCGAGAGAGCCACTTCAGGACTATCTTCGTGACGTATGCTCCGCGGTCTGTCTTTTTCGTGGGTCTCATCCTGAACTAAGGGTCGAACTGTTGTGTTGGCAGAAGAGCCAACACCGTGTTACTAGAGGAGGCCGAAATGCACGCGTTTTAGCTCACGCAGGCTGTCGTGAGGAGGGAAGAACTATACTGACGCGAGGTCTGGAACACGACAAGAAATTAGAATTCAGAAAGCGGACGTAGCTAGATGATACTTAACTTTAATCCATTTATGATGAACGTCGCTCTTGACGGTACATGATTCACAGTATTATCTGTTCAGATTATAGTAAATGAATATGGCGCCTTGCTAGGTCGTAGCAATGACGTAGCTGAAGGCTATGCTAAACGGTCGTCTCTGCAAATGAGAGCGTATGTAGTCAGTGAACCATCGCTAGCAAGTCGGCTGTACAACTGGGGCGGGTGCTAGCGAGGCTCTCTAGACCAGCCGTGTGGCGGCGCTCGGTCTGCAATCACTGATAGTGGCGACGCGCGGGTCCGATGTATACTAACGGGCCGCGGCCGATTTAAAGGCTACCACCTAGCAAGTGTTGTGTCTGGCGGTGACACCACACGAACAGCTATGCAATTTTATTTGGCACATTCAGTGGTATATATGAATACTGCCTGCAAAATGCGTCGTAAATGTAGCTGGTAGTAAAGAAGCATCAGACTAAAACCTCAAACTCCACTTGAAAGGTTTATTGCAGGAATAGCGAAAATGTAGTAAGAGATAAACTTTTTTGCTTCATCCCCGTCTCTCTGTCCATCTCCTCCTTCACCTCCTTTTGTTGGGATCGTCAGGGAGAAAAAGCTTACTGAAGGTTTGAAATTATATGATGAGTTTGTTGCAGATCACTAAGCGGTCTCATTCTCAAATACGGTACTGGATGACTAAAGTGTGGATATTCGCGCGTCGTGGGCCACACTGCTTTTTCACTCCCACCCTTTGATATGTGGGTGGTTCTTACTCCCACAGTGATTATTTCCAGACAGTGAGTGATGTGTGTACTACGTTTGGATAAAATCGATCCATTGGTTCAGTAGGAGACGAGGAACACACATATAAAAATGGGTGTACATATTATGTAATTTGTATGAGTTAATCTGCTAAGAATAATGTGTAGAAGGCGAAAATGTCCCGGAAACGTGTCACTGTGCATATATCGTGAAATGATGCATTTTGTATCTCTCTCCTACACGGAATGCACAGAAAACCTATCTTAAATATTACAATAAATGAAATAATAATGAATGAAAATTTCATTAGATATTCCACACCGTGAATTCGGTGAACGTCTCTTAAAATGTTTGAAGTATCATATTTACACCTCATTACTCCGTTGAAGTACACTGTAGCAGTATGAAAACTGTAAGCTGATAAAAAATACATTGCATTTGATGGAAAAGTGATTTGTTGTTTCGAGCAGTGTACTGTGTCAGCCGTCATTACACGCGTGCCAGCCGCGCGGAGTGGCCGCGCGGTTCGAGGCGCCATGTCATAGATTGCGCTGCCCCTCCCACCGGAGGTTCGAGTCCTCTCTCGGACATGGGTATAAATGGTTCAAATGGCTCTGAGCACTATGGGACTCAACATCTTAGTTCATAAGTCCCCTAGAACTTAGAACTACTTAAACCTAACTAACCTAAGGACATCACACACACCCATGCCCTAGGCAGGATTCGAACCTGCGACCGTAGCAGCCCCGCGGTTCCGGACTGCAGCGCCAGAACCGCACGGTCACCGCGGCCGGCGACATGGGTATATATATATATATATATATATATATATATATATATATATATATATATATATATATATAACATTTTGTATTTTAAATCTTCCAATTCACTTTAATAGATAGTGCATTTTTGTCGAAGCTCATTTTTAATGAAGTTACAGCAATAAAATACTTATACCTCTTTCTGCTTCCACTAAATTCAGTTAAATCAGGAATTACTTTAAATGGAAATGGTTTTTTCTTTTAATATTTAGCACTGGAGTAAGATTAAGAAATTTACTTTTCTGAAAGAGTAATATCAACGTAGTACTTATTTTAAACGAAAGGCAACCCACGATAACTTGATTTTTAATAAATTTTTAAAGGTCTTGCTAAGAGCCGAGAGAAAGGAAGCAGATGGTATGTTGATTGTTTTCTGGAATCTGTGTTGGCTATCTCAGCCCGCATTCAGATCAGACTCAAATTTTGCTGATAATGTTTCAGGCTATTACATCGGAACACTACAGTTAGATTTATTCTACATCTACATCTATATCCATACTCCGCAAGCAACCTAACGGTGTGTGGCGGAGGGTACTTTGAGTACCTGTATCAGTTCTCTCATTTATTCCAGTCTCGTATTGTTCGTGGAAAGAAAGATTGTCGGTATGCCTCTGTGTGGGCTCCAATCTCTCTGATTTTATCCTCATGGTTTCTTCGCGAGATATATGTAGGAGGGAGCAATATACTGCTTGACTCCTCAGTGAAGGTATGTTCTCGGAACTTCAACAAAAGTCCGTACCGAGCTACTGAGCTTCTCTCCTGCAGAGTCTTCCACTGGAGTTTATCTATCATCTCCGTAACGCTTTCGCGATTACTAAATGATCCTGTTACGAAGAGCGCTGCTCTCCGTTGGATCTTCTCTATTTCTTCTATCAACACTAACTGGTACGGATCCCACACTGGTGAGCAATATTCAAGCAGTGGGCGAACAAGTGTACCGTAACCTACTTCCTTTGTTTTCAGATTCTTCCAATGAATCTCAGTCTGGCATTTACTTTACCGAGGATTAACTTTATATGATCATTCCACTTTAAATCACTCCTAATGCCTACTCCCAGATAATTTATAGAATTAACTGCTTCCAGTTGCTGACCTACTATATTGTAGCTAAATGATAAAGGACCTTTCTTTCTATGTATTCGCAGCACATTACACTTGTCTACATTGAGATTCAATTGACATTCCCTGCACCATGCGTCATTTGATTGCAGATCTTCCTGCATTTCAGTACAATTTTACATTGTTACAACCTCTCGATACACCACAGCGTCATCCACAGAAAGCCTCAGTGAACTTCCGATGTCATCCACAAGGTCATGTATGTATATTGTAAATAGCAACGGTCCTACGACACTTCCCTGCGGCACACCTGAAATCATTCTTACTTCGGAAGACTTCTCTCCATTGAGAACGACATGCTGCGTTTTGTTATCCAGGTACTCTTCAATCCAATCACACAATTGGTCTGATAGTACATATGCTCTTACTTTGTTCATTAAACGACTGTGGGGATCTGTATCGAACTCCTTGCGGAAGTCAAGAAACACGGCATCTACCTGGGAACCCGTGTCCGTGGCCCTCTGAGTCTCGTGGACGAATAGCGCGAGCTGGGTTTCCTATAGAGTAGATTTCTAGTCTCCAGAAAAGTCATTATACTCGAACATAATACGTGTTCCAAAATTCTTCTTGAAAACGAGGATGACCTGTGCCTTTTTGCAATCCTTTGGAACGCTACGCTCTTCTAGAGACCTATGGTACACCGCTGCAAGAAAGGGGGGGGGGGGGGGGGGGCAAGTTCCTTCGCGTACTCTGTGCAAAATCGAACTGGTATCCCATCAGGTCCAGCGCCCTTCCTCTTTTGAGATATTTTAATTGTTTTACCATCCCTCTGTCATCTATATCGATATCTACCATTTTGTCATCTGTGCGACAATCTAGAGAAAGAACTACAGTGCAGTTTTCCTTTGTGAAACAGCTTTGGAAAAAGACATTTAGTATTTAGATTTGGTGGAAGTGTCGAGCTTTCCCCCGGATACCAGTTTCAAATAAAATGTTCATTGCAGTAAAATATTTATTACAGTAAACGTTCGCCTTTCTTAACAGAGTTTACTGAAATGCCTTTACATCATTGGTTTTTCACTGATTTCATTTATACTTCTTATAGTCATTTCAGTTCAGTGAAAATAGTTCATTTGGTATATTTTCCTTGTGGTACAGCCAGCCGCTGTGTCCGAGCGGTTCTAGGAGCTTCATCCCGGAACCGCGTTGCTGCTACGGTCGCAGGTTCGAATCCTGCTTGGGGCATGGATGTGTGTGATGTCCTTAGGTTTTTTATGTTTAAATAGTTCTAAGTCTAGGGGGCTGATGACCTAAGATGTTAAGTCCCATAGTGTTTAGAGCCATTTGAACCTTTTTCGACCTTGTGGTACTGTAAGGGTAGGCCACACGTAGATTCGTTATGTCACTTACTCTGGAGATCCTATTCGAGAAAGCAGAACCACCAGAGATTGGAAGTAATATAAGGAAATGTAAGTGACAATAAAAGTCCGATTAAGATATAGAGGCAATCTAATGGTTAAGGTGACTGCTCTCGATAAGCCGGAAATGTAGGCTCAAGTCTCGAGCTGACAAAAATAATCTCATACAGAATCATGCGTGGGCGGCAGAACGAGCTGACCTCCTCATTGGTCTTGCTGTGAGCGCGGCACATATTAGTCTTTGCTAGGGCGATCAGATCACTTTTGATGGTAGCTGGCTCCCAAGATTTCCCCTTACGTCATACGCAAGTAAGTATGCACACCACCTCTACTGATATAGTAGAAGAAATGCCTGAAGGGATGAATGGCTCAGAGTTGTGTTTAATGATCAGAATAGAGGCGGAAGTCAGGTGACAATGAATCGTAAAGTTATTGACGGAATAACATGAGGATTGGCAGATTCTGCCTTTCTCGTTAGAGATGATCGTTTGCCATTTCTGCCTTGGGCAGGAGAGCGGAAACTACCATCCAGCGACATATAGAAGCGAAAGTGGGCTTAATTCTATTATGATCCACGTACTACAATGACCATAGATAACGGCGTTCATAAAGGTAACACTGTTAAGAGTAGTGTACACTGAAATGTCCCTCTACACACTTTTGTTGCTACTCAGCTTCTTCTTTAAGGTATTTGCCAACAACACTAGCCAGCTGAATAACAACATCTATATCTGAAGTGTGAAAGTGCGTGCATGCGTATGTGTGTTTGTGTGTGTGTGTGTGTGTGTGTGTGTGTGTGTGTGTGTGTGTGTGTGTGTGTGTCAGTGAGCGTGTGTATTTGCAGCTCGAGGGCGCTCTGTCGAGGGTATCAGCGTCCTGCATTGTCAGCAACACTCCCGTACTTATTGTGACCTCATTTGTAAATAGCGTTCATGACTCTCTATCAAGAGGAGATTCTACACCTACTTACATACCACGTAGTCATTTCGTTTCCTGTTCAACTCGTCAAGCCCGCATCTCGTGGTCGTGCGGTAGCGTTCTCACTTCCCGAGCCCGCGTTCCCAGGTTCGATTCCCGGAGCGGTCAGGGATTCTCTCTGCCTCATGATGGCTGGGTGTTGTGTGTTGTCCTCAGGTTAGTTAGGTTTAACTAGTTCTAAGTTCTAGGGGACCGATGACCATAGATGTTAAGTCCCATAGTGCTCAGAGCCATTTGAACCAACTCGCCAAACATAGTGAGGCAGAAACGAGTGTCTGGAAGTCTCCGTATGAGCCATAATTTCCTTTACCTTCGCGTCATTACGTGAAATGTACGTTGGGGACAGCAGAATAGTTCTGCAGTCGGCCTCAAATGCCGGTTCTCTAAATTTCCTTAATAGTACTTTCGACTCCACTGTCATAATCTCCATGCAAGACTGCAGCATAACATTGTCGTTCCAGGAAATGATACATGATAGTGAAATTGTACAAAGCAATCTCTCCAGAGGAGTGATCTTAAAATTCTAAACATACACCAGGAACACGTTTTATAATAAGTGAATAAACCATTATCATTTGGAGCTACCGTTGTAGGGTGTTCGTTTTCCACTACCTGATTGTGCAGAATCGGAACAGGGCACAGAACAAGCAGTGGACTACTGCGTAAATGAAAAGAGTTGTTAGTTCTCAAATGTTACACTGGTGTCTGTTGTCAGACTACTGTAGATAGTCCGCCATTCAAAAAATTCAAGTAACAGATTTAGTTGGCGTACCTATTTTTTGTGGTATTGCGGAGTTGCCAATGATTTGCATATCCAGGGGTGAAGCATATTTCATGCCAGTTTGACGTTTGTTGGATGCAATATTCATGGGGTTGAAATTTTTTTGGTAACTAGTGTATTACTGATATAAGTAAATGAGTATTAGCAGTGAATCCATTACGATACCACGGTTTGTAAATTATAAGCAGAGAAAGACATAAAAATAATAGTAGAGACCATAAGCCGTAGCTATTGTTAGCTTCAACATAATACTATTTCCCACTTTACACCTAAATATTTTGGACACACCTGATACTTAAAAACAGTTAAAATACGATTTGCATTAATGATAGAACACAAATAAATAAGGATGACCGTACCTTAATTCATCTTAAATAATCTGTCTATAGCGGCATTGAGACAGGTGTCGTTTCTTAAACTGTCCTACGTATTTTAGAGCGTTCGGGAGCCTTGGAAGAAAGGTGGTGATTTGAAAGAAACGTCTAAAAAATGAAAAGAGTAATACGGTAATTGGAGAGTGCTAAGCAAACGTCACTCGCCATTACTTCCGGACATAGGCTTCGTTTAATTGGACGTAACCCTCATTGTACCGGTATTCTTCGTTTATGGGAAGTATTATAATCACAGTTCTGGATCTTATTATTTGTAAACTGAACGTAAAGTAAAATATCAAAGGTGTGCAAGCTTTCTGCAGAGAAGACTACAAAAATCCTTTCTGAGATGTTTCATAGAAGCCAACACTGTCTTGGGAGCTTCGGGCAACTGTCATTCATTTCGTTGTACATAATTTTCTCCAGCGCCTCATATTCACGAGCAATTAAGAGATGATAAGTCTAGAAGAAAAATAGATTTTGACGACTAATTTACAACATTTTCCTTCCTTCTAGGATATAACGTTTGAACAACGCAACAGTACGAGTTTCTTACCAATATGTTTCATGTGGGCCCACCATACTTACGTTTTTGTTAAAGTATTTTGCTCTCAAAATATGTGTGACAGAACTGTTTCTGTTATAGCTTTTAACGTGCATATGTAGATACGACTGGAGACGAAACCAAGCAACATTTAACACTCCGATGCTGGCGCCGGATCTGTGAGATCGATTCACTCAAATTAAAAATACTTCGAAAATTTCACGTATGGATGAGCTCCTGAATCGTGTAAGGTATTTATTTTTAATTATTTTATGAATTAATTCATAAACATACAAAATAGAAATTAGGAACTACGCTTGGAGAAATATAATGTTTAGGTAATGTTTTACATGGCACGTACGACATACAATGTCCTGAAAAGTACCTTACGACTAAAAATGTAACAAATAAGAGACATTTTCATGTTTATTCTGGAAGAGCACCCAGTTCACATCCTGCACGGAAAACAAAATAACAATGTTGAAGACCCAGAAATTATCCGCACGATTTACACGAGTAATTCGTCAGTCGTCTTGTACCAGTTGTGAGGCAGGGTTTGTAACGCTTCCTTCTTGCGCGATTGGTGTTAGCATTGTCGGCTCTCTCATCAATAAGACCTAATTTTGCGGCAGAATTTCAATAATGCGCGTTGACAGGGTCCGAGGTAGATTGGAAAGCAGGCTTTACCCGTTGGTCTTCCAAGAGTTCCAAAACGAGATGACGAAGGAACAGCCGTCGGCGGAGACTTTCGTTGCCATTTCCCATATAAATATCTGGGAATTTATACCAGCAAAATTCAGTACCGAATAAAATACTACCATGGCCATCATCGTGTACCCCTCTGTACGTTGTAGGCAGAACACAATTTGTCAACCATATAAACTCCAATTTAGTGTGTGTTATAGTAAGTTCCAACAGGTTTTCTTTTATCTTCTGTGTTTTCGTCAATTTCGATCAATAAAACATTTTATTGTTATTTTTATTTTGTAGAACGTAAGAAACGATCGGACATACTTTTCTGTAAGCAAATATGCTAGAATTTGCAACCCTAGTTTTCATGTCCTTCATTTCTTTTTTTCAGGATTGCAACATATGACAGCTGGTGCTTCTCTGACAAATCACGGAGCATATTTACATCGCTGAACCAGTTCCCAGCACAGACAATAGTCCTGAATTACTGAGAAGGACCACCAAACGTTCAACCAAGTCACTGTTTTCATTACTAAGCTGGAAAGGGCCATCTGACTGACTGCCAGCATAGATCTCCATGTTGGAGATGTAAAACAGTTTGGAATCAACTGTATCAAATATTTTCATTCTGTATTTTGACGGATTCGGCGATCGGCGGTATATATTGGATAAAAGAGCAATTTCCTCTGAAGGCCTCGAGTTTCTCGTCAATGGTGACGTTTTCGCCTACGACGTAACACGACTGGCAGTTCTTCACAAACATTCTGAATAAATCTCGAATTTGTGCCACGCGGTCCACTGCTCTGCGTTCACTACAGGATTGTCAATCATCATATCGCAGAGTTTGTAACAGAAACCTGTACTCAGGTTTGTAACGAAACCTGTACTCACTCATCGTCAACCGAAATATCTGGATTCCAAACGCCTTGGAATCTCACAAATCTTGTGCATTCCAGCAGTGTACAAAAGTCCAATGAAGACTATTATCTACCGAGCGAGGTGGCGCAGTGGTTAGACACTGGACTCGCATTCGGGAGGACGACGGTTCAATCCCGCGTCCGGCCATCCTGATTTAGGTTTCCCGTGATTTCCCTAAATCGCTCCAGGAAAATGCCGGGATGGTTCCTTTCAAAGGGCACTGCCGTCTTCCTTCCCCGTCCTTCCCTAATCCGATGAGACCGATGGCCTCGCTGTCTGGTCTCCTTCCCCAAACCAACCAACCAACCAAGACTTTTATCTCGATTATGCCTGTTGGGTAAGCGTTTCGTTCTCGATGATTATTGATGCGGATAATTTCAAAGTAATTGTTCATGTACTTTACAGTCGTTTCCAGCGCTGGTTGGCAGAACAAGCATTCCCATGTTTTTCAAATTCCTTCAGTACTTTTTGCTTTCCCATTGACACCAGGAAGCCTTATGCGGAGATGTCTTTGTTTTTGGGGTTTCCTGCGATTTGTGTCTGGTGTCTTTTTCCAGTCGAATGATTCGATTATTTCCTTTCCTCTCTTCCTCATCTGAACGTATGTCTGTGTCACTCTGTTCGGTCTCCGAGTCGTCTCTTTCTTCTACGCTTTCTGAGGCATCAGTATCGATCTCTTCGTCTACCAGATCGAAAATAGGAGCCCTGTGTGTAGCATGGTGGCCCTCGTCATCGCTGTCATCAAACAAAATTTGTTGAAAATCAGTAACTTCTGGACTGTGCGTATCCCGAATTTCTTTTGTACCCATGGCCAGCCAAACAACAGACCTGTAAACATTCTGTAGTTGTAAAACAATTTGTACAGAAACCAGATGGCAGTTATAAGAGTCGAGGGACATGAATAGGGAAGCAGTGGTTGGGAAGGAAGTGAGACAGGGTTGTAGCCTCTCCCCGATGTTATTCAATCTGTATATTGAGCAAGCAATAAAGGAATCAAAAGAAAAGTTCGGAGTAGGTATTAAAATCCGTGGAGAAGAAATAAAAACTTTGAGGTTCACCGATGACATTGTAATTCTGTCATAGACAGCAAAGAACTTGGAAGAGCAGTTGAACCGAATGGACAGTGTCTTGAAAGGAGGGTATAAGATGAACATCAACAAAACCAAAACGAGGATAATGCAATGTAGTCGAATTAAGTCGGGTAATGCTGAGGGAATTACATTAGGAAATGAGACACTTAAAGTAGTAAAGGAGTTTTGCTATTTGGGGATCAAAATAACTGATGATGGTCGAAGTAGAGAGGATATAAAATGTAGACTGGCAGTGGCAAGGAAAGCGTTTCTGAAGAAGAGAAATTTGTTAACATCGAGTATAGATTTAAGTGTCAGGAAGTCATTTCTGAAAGTATTTGTATGGAGTGTAGCCATGTATGGAAGTGAAACGTGGACGATAAATAGTTTGGACAAGAAGAGAATAGAAGCTTTCGAAATGTGGTGCTACAGAAGAATGCTGAAGATTAGATGGGTAGATCACATAACTAATGAGGAAGTGTTGAACAGGGTTGGGGAGAAGAGAAGTTTGTGGCACAACTTGACCAAAAGAAGGGATCGGTTGGTAGGACATGTTCTGAGGCATCAAGGGATCACCAATTTAGTACTGTAGGGCAGTGTGGAGGGCAAAAATCGTAGAGGGAGACCAAGAGATGAATACACTAAGCAGATTCAGAAGGATGTAGGTTGCAGTAGGTACTGGGAGATGAAAAAGCTTGCACAGGATAGAGTAGCATGGAGAGCTGCATCAAACCAGTCTCTGGACTGAAGACCACAACAACAACAACAACAACAACTGCACAGTAATAATTTCCATTTCACATACTGAATGCTTGAATGTAAAACACAAAGAGACATTACACTGAAGAAAATTCAATGAATCAAGAATACTTAACGGGATGCTATGCGATCCGTCGCTCCTCTGTAGCTAAGGTGTTGCTCTTGGGGAAGTAAACACACTGTTGCCTGTTGTAAATGCCCAAATCAGGGCGATAGACGAGAGGGGGTAAATAATACCGCAGGCGTTGAGACGAAGGCACAGACACACTACTTAATGGATCTGTGCGATCCAGCGCCATCATCGGAGTGTCAATTAAAATGATACAAGTGAAAAACCGGAAGATTCCATAGGCCGATTCAGCGGTTTCTTGTTTTTAAATTGAAGGACCAGGCTATCGTATTGGAGTTTTGAAAAAATTGGTTTGCGATTATCGCAGAAAAAAATGGCTCTGAGCGCTATGGGACTTAACGTCTGAGGTCATCAGTCCCCTAGAACTTAGAACTACTTAAACCTAACTAACCTAAGGACATCACACACATCCATACCCGAGGCAGGATTCGAACCTGCAACCGTAGTGATCGCGCGGTTCCAGACTGTAGCGCCTAGAACCGCTCCGCCACTCCGGCCGGCTATCGCAGAAAGCAGACGTTACTTCAATGATAGTGACTTCTTTGAGGCTGTGTTATTTTAATATCACTCATATTCCCGTATCAGAGATGCATGTGCTTCTGTTTTCTAGCTGCTCGTTTTGACCCGTCACATTTCTGGAGAATATACTGCTCCAAATTTGTAATTTTTCATTCTCTGTTCAGTCTAATGTTGACGCTGCCCCTTGTTTTACTGCATTTCCGATGTACCGCGTGTGTCACCTGTGCCTACACGTTGAAACGTCCCTTTAGAAAAATTGTACACGACTGCTCTACGTGAAACGTCCTCTTTGAACAATTATACACGAATGTGCTTAAACTGACACACAATATTCCTAGCGCAACGCAATCTGACTTTCAAAAATCCCTACGAAAGAATGGCCCTGACTAACAATAACCTATACGTTTCACAAATCACTTACCTCACAAAAATCTTCGTTACTCAAGCTACTGCAATACAGCGAGCGCCACTACTGACAGCTAAATAAAAGATTCAAACTACTGAAGGCACTAACTACTGATAGGCATAGTTAGCAAATGAAAGATTGTAATACAGAACAAACAATGTATTTACCTTAATAGTCATTATATATATATATATCAGTTCGTGACACCAATTCTTACAAATTTCAAAACTCCGCCATCTCTCTCCCCACGTCCACTACTGCTGGCGGCTCACCTCCAACTGCGCAACGCTTGGCGCTGTTAGCATCCAGCTGCCGCTGCCCAACACTACAATGGCAGACAACAATGCAAACCAGCCACAGACTGCACACGGCACAGCCAGTGATTTTTATACAGAGCGCTACGTGGCGGCGGCGTTACCAATAAAAAAAACCTAAACAGCCTACTTACAACGTGTCACTCAGAGAATATACGAAAATTTGTGAAAAACCTGGTGCTATCAGAAGTAATTTGCTATCTGCAATGCCGAATCCCTTTTTAGTTTTAACTTATAATACCATATAGGACAGCTACTCGTCGAAGACATTAACTGATAGTCCCTTCTACAGACTGTTTCGCCTCTTAATTCAGGTTATTAGGTATTATCGGGCATAACATTTCAGCATACTACTAACGATTCACTGAACAGTATTTGCAGTAACATCAAAGGCAAGTACGGCAAATACCGTCGCTGCCGACGTCTCACGCGGTCGAATGGAATCCGTCGTCGGCAATGGTGGCTGTACAATGCGAGCACATACCGGCAGCAGACATGGGTCGTGGCCGTTATTGCCCCCGAGAACATCAAAGGAGGTCAAGGGGCCGCTCCGCTAGCTGATATTCAGTTACCTCGCGTCTCAGGAGCGCTGCGACACAGTAATACTGTGACTAATGACGTATCAGCCTTGTACCTCACTCCCCCTACACAGGACCTTCTACAAACATTATTGCTTAGAGTGCAGCTTTACCGTACGAGGCATAGAGCCACTCCGCTACATGTAAATGGTACTGCATCAATAATAAACATGAACTAGGGGACTTCATTTATGCTTCGTTTATCACGCAAAGACGCACTATGTTATAAGCGACTGTCAAGAGTGGCAAGAATTTGTTATTGACGATTTATATGTAACTGAATTCAAAAAGAATATAATTATTCCAATCCCAAAGAAATCAGGTGTGCCGGCCGCGGTGGTCTCGCGGTTAAGGCGCTCAGTCCGGAACCGCGTGACTGCTACGGTCGCAGGTTCGAATCCTGCCTCGGGCATGGATGTGTGTGGTGTCCTTAGGTTAGTTAGGTTTAAGTAGTTCGAAGTTCTAGGGGACTTATGACCACAGCTGTTGAGTCCCATAGTGCTTAGAGCCATTTGAAATCAGGTGTCGACAGATGTAATTACCGAACTATCAGTTTAATAAGCCACTGCTGCAAAATACTAAAACGAATTCCTTACAGACGAATGGAAAAAAACTGGTAGAAGCCGACTTCGAGGAAGATCAGTTTGGATTCCGTAGAAATGTTGGAACACGTGGGGCAATACTGACCCTACGACTTATCTTAGAAAATAGATTAAGGAAAGGCAAACCTACGTTTCAAGCATTTGTAGACTTAGAGAAAACTTTTGACAGTGTTGATTGGAATACTTTCTTTCAAATTCTGAAGGTGGTAGGGGTCAAATACAGGTAGCGAAAGGCTGTTTACAATTTGTACAGAAACCAGATGGCAGTTGTAAGAGTCGAGGGACATGAAAGGGAAGCAGTGGTTGGGAAGGGAGTGAGACAGGGTTGTAGCCTCTCCCCGATGTTATTCAATGTGTATATTGAGCAAGCAGTGAAGGAAACAAAAGATACATTTGGAGTAGGAATTAAAATCCACGGGGAAGAAATAAAAACTTTGAGGTTTGCCGATGAGATTGTAATTCTGTCAGAGACAGCAAAGGACCTGGTAGGGCAGCTGAACTGAATGGAAATGGTCTTGAAAGTAAGATATAAGATGAACATCAACAAAAGCAAAACGAGGATAATGGAATGTAGTCGAATTAAATCAGGTGATGCTGCGGGAATTATATTATGAAATGTGACGCTTAAACTAGTAAAGGAGTTTTGCTATTTGGGGAGCAAAATAACTGATGATGGTCGAAGTAGAGGGGATATAAAATGTAGACTGACAATGGCAAGGAAAGCATTTCTGAAGAAGAGAAACTTGTTAACATCGAGTATAGATTTAAGTGTCAGGAAATCATTTCTGAAAATATTTGTGCAGAGTGTAGCCATGTTTGAAAGTAAGACATGGACTATAAATACTTTAGACAAGAAGAGAATAGAAGCTTTCGAAATGTGGTGCTACAGAAGAATGCTGAGGATTAGATGGGTGGATCACATAACTAATGAGGAGGTATTGAATAGAATTGGAGAGAAGAGAAATTGGTGGCACAACTTGATTAGAAGAAGGGATCGGTTGGTAGGACATGTTCTGAGGCATCAAGAGATCACAAATTTAGCATTGGAGGGCAGCGTGGAGGGTAAAAATCGTAGAGGGAGACCGAGAGATGACTACACTAAGCAGATTCAGAAGGATGTAGGTTGCAGTAGGTACTGGGAGATGAAGCAGCTTGCACAGGATAGAGTAGCATGGAGAGCTGCATCAAACCAGTCTCTGGACTGAAGACCACAACAACAACAACAACAACAACAACATGTAATTGAATTTGAATGATGATGCTGTTTTCCTTTAAACGTGTGCTTCCTACCATAACAGAAGGCACTGGCTAGACAGTTTGATGGATTTAATGGGAGTAACATGCTTGAGTCTTTCACATACTCACAGTTTAGTATCGGTTTTTCCAAAGGGGCACTTTCTCCCGTTCTACGTACGTTTCTTATGTAGTGTGTACAGAAGACTTCCGTAGTATTACACGGATCTTCATTCACCCTTTGTGAGATAATCTATAACAAGTGCTCATTCTGCACGCCATAACGCAATGGCACTTCTTTCAAATGAAATAGACTTATCCTCTTCACGCACCAGGCGCACACTCTTCTACCCAATCATTTAATTTCAGTTTCATCTCTAGCTTGCCCGCATCTCGTGGTCGTGTGGTAGCGTTCTCCCTTCCCACGCCCGGGTTCCCGGGTTCGATTCCCGGTGGGGTCAGGGATTTTCTCTGCCTCGTGATGGCTGCGTGTTGTGCTCAGAGCCATTTGAACCATCTCTAGCTTGAGATAGTGCACCCACAACTCATTCACAGCAATGTGCCGTAGTTGTATTTATTTTTTAATTCTCCTATCACAGACGAATGTTTTCTGACTCGCTCGGGCCGGCATTTAACTGTAATGTGACAATTATCAAGCTCAAACCTTTCTTATGGTTAAAAATATTTATTCTAGTATACTAGTTCTATCAGTAGCTTAATACACCTTAAATCGCTGATCATCCGTAATAATAGTATGAAATTCCTTCTTTCTGCAACTGGGTTTAAATTTTTTTGTCGTTTGTCACGCGCATCACCCCCGAAAGATGTACGGCCATTTCTGAAATTCAGTGACTCATTTCAGACTACACACAAACACTCCTCAATTTGAATAACTTTTGGTTCGCTTAAGAAGTACGGAACAAAATAATGAGTTTTAATCGTGTTGTGAATATTTCGTCATAATGGACAAGGCCGTACAAAGAAAACTATTCTATAGAATTGGCATTTCTCTTGTGTTGTCACTCAAGATATACGTACGCACCTAAGCAAAATTTCACGCATATGGGCGTTATTTATATGCCAAGCGCAACAAATTTTTCACACTCCTTTATAATACTACTCAGTGTGACTTGTGGTAGGCCGACGTCATAAACTTATGGATAACCGATTAGGCTTCTGTGTCCTGGCAAATTCGAGACGATTACTTAGGAAGAACCAGCTTAGTTTGAGAGAAGTTGGAAAGGAATGAATCGTGAGCAGTTCAAACTTCTATTTGGCTGGAGCTAATCCCTAGAAAATCTACACTGAAGCGCCAAAGAAACTGGTATAGGCATGCGTATTCAAATACAAAGATATGTAAACGGGCAGAATACAGCGCTGCTGTCGGAAACACCTATATAAGAATCTGGAACTGCTCTAGTGGCACGTTATCAAGATTTAAGTGAGTTTGAAGGTGTGCTTTAGTCGGCGCACGAGCGATAGGACACAGCATCTCCGAGGTAGCGATGAAGTGGGGATTTTCCCGTATGACCATTTCACGAGTATTCCGTGAATATCAGGAATCAGGTAAAACATCAAATCGCCGACATCGCTGCGGCCGGAAAAAGATCCTGCAAGAATGGGACCAACGACGACTGAAGAGGATCGTTCAACATAACAGAAGTACAGCCCCACCGTAAACTGCTACTGTCAGCGTGCAAACCATTCAACGATATATCATCGGTATGGGCTTCGGAACTGAAGGCCCACTCGTGTACCCTTGATGACTGCTGTTAAGACACAAAGCTTTACGACTCGCCTGAGCCCATGAACACTGACACTGGACTGTTGATGACTGGTAACATGTTTCGTGGTCGGACGAGTCTCGTTTCAAATTGTATCGAGCGGATAGACGTTTATGAGTATGGAGACAACCGTATGAAACCACTGACCTTGTATGTCAGCAGGAGATTGTTCAAGCACGTGGAGGCTCTGCTAAGTGTGAGGGGGGAGGGAGGGGGGGGGCTTGTGTTCATTTGTACTGATATGGGACCCCTGATACGTCTAGATACGACTGTGACAGACGACACGTACTTGGGCAATTCCAACAGGACAATGCGACACCCCACACGAGCAGAATTGCTATATAGTGGTTCCAGGAACACTCTTCTGAGTTTCAACACTTCCGCTGGCCACTAAACTCCCCAGACATGAACATTAATGAGCGTACCTGAGATGCCTTGCAACGTGCTGTTCAGAAGAGATCGCCACCCCTTCGTACTCTTACTGATTTATAGACAGCCCTGAAGGATTCATGATGTCAGTTCCCTCCAGCACTACTTCAGACATTAGTCGAGTCCAAGCCACGTCGCGCTGCTTCACTTCTGCGTGTTGAGGTGGACCCTACACGATATTAGACAGGTGTACCAGTTTCTTTGGCTCTTCAGTGTAAATCAAGAGGATCAGATGCCGTTTTGAACCCTGCCCCCCACGAATGTTGAACTACTGTGCTTATCACTGCGCCACCACTTCAATATGAAGTGTATGATGGATTGCGGAAAGTCCTAACAAGAGAAGAGCTCCAATGTCTGTGGCGATCCTAGCTACTTTTAAATTCTCAAAAAGCAACGGGCTGGTAGCATGACCATAACACGCAATAATACGAACTGAACCCATTAGTAAATTTCACCTGTATTTATCAAAGGAAAAGTTGGGGTTAACTTACCACAGACCAGATAGACGGAGATGGGGAACAAGCTCGGATAGGACAAAAATGGACGATTATTGGCCATCTCCTTTTCAAAGAAAAATCCCAGAATTTGCATCAATCGATTTAGGACATGCAAGGAGATCACACATAAGCCAAACCGAACTTGAAGTCCAATTTTAATTAATTGCTGCTTCAGTTCGCCTGGTCACTATTATCAACAAGAGGGTGCATTAGTTAAGATACTGGATCGTTCTTGAGAGTAGTGGAGTCTACACGCTCGTCTGCTCATTCTCTTTTAGGTACCACATGTGAACCTGATTTAATTTAAAGGTTGGGCTTAACAGAATAAATAGAAACTAGATACAGGATTCAGAAATTTTTAGAAATTTGAGAACAAAGGCAAGTGACAATGCTGTGCTTCAACTGAGGGGCTGCATCCCATGTGGCACATTGCCTTGAGCAAGTCTTTCAATCGGACTCTATTCCGGCGATTTACGTGCCCATCGTATCATAAGCGTAATTCAGTTGCGAATGGGAGAAGTGAGTGTAATTGTAGTACTAGTAGTAATAGTAGTAGTAGTAGTAGTAGTTGATGATGATGATGATGATGATGAGGATGAGGATGATGATGATGATGGTGGTGGTGGTGGTAGTGGTGGTAGTGGTGCTAGTGGTGGGGGTGGTGGTGGTGGTGGTGGCGGCGGTATAGAGAAGAGAAAGAGTGAAACACTTCAGAAGTACGTAGCCAAATTCTCCCGAATACCGTTAGTGAAGGCGTCGACAATACGCAGTGAGACACTGCAGGAATTGGTGTTGAGCTGGCAGATTTAAAATTTTTTCCACTAACTCTCCTTTCCTTGTTGACATAATGCTGGCGATGAAAACATGTTCTATCGTCAACGTCTGGAACGGCTATCTGTGTTTCTTTTGTTACTAAACTACTGGCCATTAAAATTGCTACACCAAGAAGAAACGCAGAGGATAAAGGGGTATTCATTGGACAAATATATTATACTAAAGCTGACATGTGATTACATTTTCACGCAATTTGGGTGCATAGATCCTGAGAAATCAGTATCCAGAACAACCACCTCTCGCCGTAATAATCGCTTTGATACGCCTGGGCATTGAGTCAAACAGAGCTTGGATGGCGCGTACAGGTACACCTGCCCATGCAGCTTCAACACGGTACCACAGTTCATCAAGAGTAGTGATTGGCTTATTGTGACGAGCCAGTTGCTCGGCCACCATTGACCAGACGTTTTCAGTTGGCGAGAGATCTCGAGAATGTGCTGGCCAGGGCAACAGTCGAACATTTTCTGCATCCCGAAAGGCCCGTACAGGACCTGCAACATGCGGTCGTGCATTATCCTGCTGAAATGTAGGGATTCGCAGGGATCGAATGAAGGGTAGAGCCACGGGTCGTAACACATCTGAAATGTAACGTCTACTGTTCAAAGTGCCGTCAATGCAAACAAGAGGTGACCGAGACGTATAACCAATGACACACCATACCATCACGCCGGGTGATACGCCAGTATGGCGATGACGAATACACGCTTCCAATGTGCGTACACCGCGATGTCGCCAAACACGGGTGCGACCATCATGATGCTGTAAACAGAATCTGGATTCAACCGAAAAAATGACGTTTTGCCATTCGTGCACCCAGGTTCGTCGTTGTGTATAGCATCGCAGGCGCTCCTGTCTGTGATGCTGCGAAAAGGGTAACCGCAGCCATGGTCTCCGAGATAATAGTTCATGCTGCTGCAAATGTCGTCGAACTGTTCATGCAGATGGTTGTTTTCTTGCAAACGTCCCCATCTGTTGACTCAGGGATCGAGACGTGGCTGCACGATCCGTTACAGCCATGCGGATAAAATGCCTGTCATCTCGACTGCCAGTGATACGAGACCTTTGAGATCCAGCACGGCGTTCCGTATTACCCTCCTGAACCCACTGATTCCATATTCTGCTAACAGTCATTGGATCTCAACCAACGAGAGCAGCAATATCGCGATACGATAAACCGCAATCGTGATAGGCGACAATCCGACCTTTATCAAGGTCGGAAACATGATGGTATGCGTTTCTCCTCATTACACGAGGCATCACAACAACGTTGCACCCTGCAACGCCGGTCAACTGCTGTTTGTGTATGAGAAATCGGTTGGAAACTTTCCTCGTGTCAGCAGGTTGTAGGTGTCGCCACCGGCGCCAACCTTGTGTGAATGCTCTGAAAAGCTAATCATTTGCATATCACAGCATCTTCGTCCTGTCTGTTAAATTTCGCGTCTGTAGCACGTCATCTTCATGATGCATCAATTTTAATGGCCAGTAGTGTATTTCAAATCTGTTCAATACGCACCAACCGTTGACGAGACCTCATGTAGTAAGAGCGGCTGTTATGTCCACAAAGTTGCCATAAGTTAGTGACTGTGATATGTAATTCAGTTATTCATGGCATATTTGTTTATTCGTGACAATCGTATTTACTTTTCAGAGCAAATAATTCTTTACAATATACTGCTCGTAAAGTGCATTGCGCAACAAAGTTAAAGAATCTCTTTTTCGAAACCCCGTAACTGTCTCCCATTGCAACGTAGAAGTTTGAAATATAGCTCAATGGTGTCTACAGCATTCCTCTATAGCGGTGCAAAAGCGTGGCGCCCGTGACGTCACTCTCGGGTTCACCGACACTTCAAACAGGAAGGTGATGACATATACTGAGAAGTTCACGTGAGGTATGATATAGATTACTGATGTCACATTGGCACGCAATTTTGAACACAATTCTCTCTAAAGCCATAGTAGATTGTCACATGATGGGAAAGTCATTAAACCGCCTCTTACCACACTTCATTCTTTTTCTTTTATGACTCCCCTGCGTTGGAGGTCAGAACAGCGATTCCCAGCGTTGATATCATGGGGATTTCTTACTGATGGCAGACGAAAACATTTCAGACACATAACGACCCAGAATCGACACGAGAATGCCTTAAGGGGTGGCATAAAGAACGTCCCATTTCCTTGGGACGTTGATTCCCACATATTTCGGCGTCATAAACACTAGTCTGAACTGCTATGAGCAACGGAACGGCGCTCTTGACTACCTTTGACACTGCTTCCACCCCCTGGACGCTTCAAACCTTCTCTATGACAAACTGGGCCAATAACCAAATTGTATATCATCGCACTCGTTTGGGGTGCAGTGCGATCACTATTTTTGCTCTGGTGCCACCCGCCTGCCTTTGTTGAATGCTTTAAAAATGTACCTGTACAGAAAGAATCTGTGGTTTCGTAGTCGTTTGCAGGTAGGCAACCTCTCCGATTCGTCACGCCTACTAGCCGGCAAGTGGCGGTACACCAGCAGCGTAGCCCGCCTGTAGGCACCTACGAATCCGTCACAGATTGTCCCCAGTACAGATACGTTTCTAAAGTGCTCAGTGAAGGCGGGCGTTTGGCACCGATGGTGTTGCTGAACTAGGTTGTCCCTTGGGTTCAAATGGCTCCGAACACTATGGGACTTAACTTCTGAGGTCATCAGTCCCCTAGAACTTAGAACTACGTAAACCTAAATAGCCTAAGGACATCACACACATCCATGCCCGAGGCAGGATTCGAACCTGCGACCGTAGCGGTCGCGCGGTTCCAGACTGTAGCGCCTAGAACCGCTGGGTCACTCCGGCCGGCTGGCCCTTGGGCCCTTGATCGTTCTATTCATCCATGTGACAATGTCGCAAGTCTCTACCCCCAACCCTTCTCCCCCCGGTTATCACTCCACAGTATGAGGGCTGAAAACGCATAAGCATCCTTTACAGCTTCCCTAATGTTTCCACCCATGCTGGCCCATGATGTTCTTAGAGAAGGGTTGAAGCGACCTGTGAGTTGGCGGGGTGGGGGGGAGGGGGGGCAGGTCCAGCAGTGTCGAAGACTGTCAAGAACGTCATCGGGGGGGGGGGGGGGGGGGAGTACTCATCGCAAGGCGAATTATCGTTTCCTAGCGCGAAATATGTTGTAATTAACGCCCCAAGGGAAAGAGTGGTTTCATTACCGGCCTTTATACCACCCCGTAAAACTCTTTCGTGTCGATTCCGAGCGGTTGTGTATCTGAAATGTTTCTCTTGGCCACCCATAAGAATACCGGCCGCGGTGGTCTCGCGGTTCTAGGCGCGCAGTCCGGAACCGTGCGACTGCTACGGTCGCAGGTTCGAATCCTGCCTCGGCCATGGATGTGTGTGACGTCCTTAGGTTAGTTAGGTTTAAGTAGTTCTAAGTTCTAGGGGACTGTTGACCTCAGCAGTTAAGTCCCATAGTGCTCAGAGACATTTGAACCATTTTGAACCCATAAGAATACAGCATGATATCAAAGCCGGCCGTCACAGTTCTGACCTTCACTGTAGAGGTGTCAAAAGAACGGGTGAAATGTGGTAACAGAATGTCTACATCTACATAAGCCACCTAACGGTGTATGGCGGAGGGCACTTTACGTCCTACTGTCATAACCTCCCTTTTCCGTTCCCGTTGCCTATGGTTCGCGAGAAGAATGACTCCCGGAAAGCCTCCGTGCGCGCTCGAATCTCTCTAATTTTACATTCCTGATCTCCTCGGGAGGTATAAGTAGGGTTGATGGTTGGTTTGGGGAAGGAGACCAGACAGCGAGGTCATCGGTCTCATCGGATTAGGGAAGGAAGGGGAAGGAAGTCGGCCGTGCCCTTTGAAACAAACCATCCCGGCATTTGCCTGGAGAGATTTAGGGAAAACACGGAAAACCTAAATCAGGATAGCCGGACACGGGATTGAACCGTCGTCGTCCCGAATGCGAGTCCAGTGTCTAACCACTGCGCCACCTCGCTCGGTACGGTATAAGTTGGGGGAAGCCATATATTTGATACCTGATCCATAAACGCACCTTCTCGAAACCTGGACGGCAAGCTACACCGCGATGCAGAGCGCCTCTCTTGCAGAGTCTACCACTTGAGTTTGCTAAACATCTCCGTAACGCTATCACGGTTACCAAATAACCCTGTAACGAAACGCGCCGCTCATCTTTGGATCTTCTCTATCTCCTCCGTCAACCCGATCTGGTACGGATCCCACACTGATGAGCAATACTCAAGTATTGGTCGAGCGAGTGTTTTGTAAGCCACCTCCTTTGTTGATGAACTACATTTTCTAAGGACTCTCCCAATGAATCTCAACCTGGTACCCGCCTTACCAACAATTAATTTTATATGATCATTCCACTTCAAATCATTCCGCCCGCATACTCCCAGATATTTTACAGAAGTAACTGCTACAAGTGTTTGTTCCGCTATCATATAATCATACAATAAAGGATCCTTCTTTCTATGTATTCGCAATACATTATATTTTTCTATGTTAAGGGTCAGTTGGCACTCCCTGCACCAAGTGCCTATCCGTTGCAGATCTTCCTGCATTTCGCTACAATTTTCTAAAGCTGCAACTTCTCTGTATACTACAGCATCATCCGCGAAGAGCCGCATGGAACTTCCGACACTATCTACTAGGTCATTTATATATATATTGAGAAAAGCAATGGTCCCATAATACTCCCCTGTGGCACGCTGGACTTTAACGCCTGTAGACGTCTCTCCATTGAGAATAACATGCTGTGTCTGCTTGCTAAAAACTGTTCAATCCAGCCACACAGCTGGTCGGATATTCCGTAGGCTCTTACTTTGTTTATCAGGCGACAGTGCGGAACTGTATCGAACGCCTAGTCAGGTGTCAGCTGAGCTTTTGAAGTTTTTTTTTTTGCAAGTGTCGACACCTCGCTGTTTGAGTATCGCATAGCCCGAGAGTGAAGTCGGAGGGCATCACGTTTCTGCACCATTGCAGAAACTTCTACGTCACAATGGGAAACAATTATGGCGATTAGAATGATTGAATCTTTAACTACGTTGCATTCATATTGTGATGTAACCCATACCACAACAAAAGGGTCAAAACAAAGCTAATAATAAATAATCGTTCACATTTACATAAAAATATTTTATGTTCATAAGTCCTTACAACAAACGATCGGTGCAGAAATATCTGAAACACTCTTTTGTCTGTGAGAAGAGGTCGGAATTCAGACAGCGCAGCCGCGTCAGTTCCACGTGCCAGTGGCACAGTCGCATTCCTCTAACATAAAGTGCGGATTCCATCCAGACGCCTACGTGCAACGCACTGCGAAGCTATGCGCAAGTAAAATTCTATCTGTTTCAAACATTAAAGACAGACAGTTTACCGCAACGTACTGAGGGACATAACCTAATTCTCTGTTTAATTTTCTCACTTGTAAAGACACAGAACTAGAACGATCGATTGTGGTGCTTCTTGTATGAATATCCGTAAAAATTGTAGCACAATGAAATAATAGTGGTGTCGATGAAACGTATCTCGACAGTGAAATAAGTGCAGTACACATCATGACACCACACCACAAACTTGACAGTGGTCCTGTCAGTTTACAGATAACAAAAAAAAAAGTTTCAAATGGCTCTGAGCACTATGGGGCTTAACAACTGTGGTCATCAGTCCCCTAGAACTTAGAACTACTTAATCCTAACTAACCTAATGACATCACATACATCCAAGCCCGAGGCAGGATTCGAACCTGCGACCGTAGCGGTCACGCGGTTCCAGACTGTAGCGCCCGCCTAGAACCGCTCGTCCATCACAGTCGGCTATAGATAATAGGACCAATCTCTTCTACAAAGCGATCAGTTCTAACATACGTCGACAATAACATCTGATGGGATTCAGATGTACCGGGTAATCAAAAAGTCAGTATAAATTTGAAAACTTAATAAATCACCGAATAATGTAGATAGAGAGGTAAAAATTGAAACACACGCTAGGAATGACATGGGGTTTTGCTAGAACAAAAAAAATCCAAAGTATTGCTAGACGCGTGAAAGATCTCTTGCACGCGTCGTTTGGTGACGATCGTGTGCTCAGCCGCCACTTTCGTCATGCTTGGCCTCCCAGGTCCCCAGACCTCAGTCCATGCGATTATCGGCTTTGTGGTTACCTAAAGTCGCATGTGTATCGTGATCGACCGACATCTCTAGAAATGCTGAAAGACAACATCCGACGCCAATGTCTCACCATAACTCCGGACATGCTTTACAGTGTTGTTCACAACATTATTCCTCGTCTACCGCTATTGCTGAGGAATGATGTTGGACATATTGAGCATTTCCTGCAAAGAACATCATCTTTGCTTTGTCTTACTTTGTTATGCTAATTATTGCTATTTTGATCAGATGAAGCGCCATTTGTCGGACATTTTTTGAACGTTAGTATTTTTTGGGTTCTAATAAAACCCCACGTCATTCCAAGCATGTGTGTCAATTTGTACCTCTCTATCTACATTATTCCGTGATGTATTCAGTTTTCAAATTTATACTGACTTTTTGATCACCCGGTATCTTTCGTGAAAGGATTGACATACAATTTGATACATTACTGCCAAACTGCGAATAACCTCGGAACATGGAGTGTACAGTCATGGAATGAGTCAAGTCACCACATTCTTTAAGAACGTTTTTCTCGGCAGTGGAGATTAGGAATCCACAGAGGTGCCAGACTCCGTGGTAGTTGGTTCCAGTTCTGATGGTGAGAAAAGTTTTCAGCACCGTAATTTTGGCAGTAAAGCGAGTAGATACTTGAATTCTAAGGTCTCACTGGTATTCCATGAGGCGAATACCTGATCGCCCGTTCTGTACTTGAGGCGATGGAATTACTAACAAGATATTAATATGTTAAGTCCCTGAGTCTAATCCTGTTGTCAAACATGAAACTACGGCTCTTGTTTATGAGGTTTCCCAACATCCATATTTCTATGGACTCCTTAATGAAACTGCACCATAAAAGTAGACAGCGATACAGATCTTCTTGCGTCGTATTTCCACAATAATCTCTCCCCAGAGGACTGACCGAGAGACTGATTTCAAATTGCCCTAGAATATTTTGAACTAGAATCTAGCGATTTTTGTTGTGTAATTTGCACGTAAGATTAAAATTGCATTTGATGCCGTACCTCACTGCCAGTTAATGTTTTATGCAGTACATCACTTTTCTGAAAAATGATCCTACAAGTATTCCAAATATAATTTTTTGTACGCTTATTTACTTATTCGTTCACTGTAGTACAGTTTCTCAGTAAAAACAATAGGCCAATACAAATCAAATCTACAGTCAAGTTAATCATAATGATAAACGTTTTAGCGTCCTCTTTTTTACGCAGAATCTCAATCAAAATTAGTAATATTAGTCATATTACTTTTCATTTAGTTTTCATTTAGTTTATTATTAATACTGTAACATTTTCATGGCTTCTTACACACTACTTGAAATGTAGTCTGAGACGCACTTTCCCGCAGCATTCACGCAACGCTTCATGGATTTTGCCATAAACATTTTCAAACGATTCTCAGCCGCAGGAATAGACGAGAAGCAACAATTCATCATCGTACTTGACAGCTCCTGACGATTCTCTTTTGTTTAATAGTTTGGGTACAAGTGGTTGAAAGTTGACCCAGATACGAAACATATAGTACTCAGAAGACTCGTTTTGTAATACGTTTGGTAACTATTGTTGTAGTAGTTGACATCCTCACGTATCCATCGCGACTAGACAGTAGTATAACATTTTGAGACACCTCGTCTCCTCTGAATTTTTTTTTAAAGAATGAAGGCCACCATAAGTTGTAAACGCTACAGAAGTTCAAATATGTTCAAATGTGTAAGGTCATAAGTCCCTAAGCTTACACACTACTTAACCTGAATTATCTTAAGGACAAACACACACCCTCCATGCCCGAGTGAGGACTCGAACCTCCGCCGGGACCAGCCGCACAGTCCATGACTGCATCTACAGAAGTGTCTGTCATTATACCTATAACATACTTTGCATCTACAGCATATACTACGTTTTTCGCCACATGAAGAGGGGCCTTCCGTATATTACCATTACTGAATCAATAATGAGGATTAAAAAAATCATGCATTCCGTGAATAATCTGCTGATTTAAAGGATTACATAGAGTTTAAATGATTGTACCACTTCCCCTGATATGCCACCAGGAACGAGCGCTCCTTCTTTTACATTTCAGGATGATTTAAGGTACCTCTGTATCTTCTCGGTTACGTGGCTGCTGTATTGGTTTCAAGACGTTCGAGCTCGTATCTCAGTTATTTGCAATATTCAGTGTCACCCTCTTCGTCATAATGTTGCACAAGAACTTTATGGAGAACTTCAGAGGACCAGATCCATCATATTCTTATTCGGACTTTCGTTCCGCCAGAAACCTAAGATAAACTGCTTTCAGGAGAGGAGCAAGTTCTTCCTCGTACTCGTGTAGGTATTCTGTCAGATCCATTTGCCTTTATCCTCTTGATCGATTTTTGTTGATTTTCTCTCTCGCGTTCGCTTAGCTCGTTATTTGTCGTTTTAGCTGAAATTCTCTGTACGGGGTGTCCCATTTATCTTGACCATTATTAATAACTTTTGTCGAAAAAGGAGACGAAAAGAAATATATCAAGCAAAGGTTTAGCTGCGAAGAAGGACATCAACCATTATCATTGCCTTTCTTGTAGCTTTGTTCGTTATGAAGGTATGCATAGCATTAAATCTTTCTTAAGTGCCTCCGTGTACTTTTCATTCGGTAATCCATTTTCTCTCATCATGAACAACTCAAAAACGTGTAAAATTCACGTAAACAAGATGTTATTAAAATCTTAGCACAGAACTGAATGACTTTCCTCTACTAGACACATATAAAGTAGCCGAGATAACGTAACTATTGCTGAAGTTGACGGTAAACGAATGGAAACACCTGGAAAATCCATGCCGGTCATTAATTCAACCATCTGTAGTTGAAAGATTGTTTGTGTACTATGATCACCAAGAGAAGACCGAAGCGCTACTCGTCTATAGAGAATGTAAGTTAGTAGAATAGCAACGGCAGTAATGTTAAATGCCGTACAGTACTGTAGTACATTTAAACATTACTGTCCTGCTAACTTACTGACACCGTTCAGTGTATCCTGCACTTTCCTGAAATATCCTTTTTGAGTAACGTAAATATCCAAATTTTAGTCATTTTCCAAAGATATTCATTTGAGCACATTGTGTAAGAACGGTGATTACCGAGATATGGAGCTGATTTTGTACCAAAATGGTTAGAAATTGTAGCGTGGTTTCCTATGACAAGCCTAACATGGAAGGTCTACATTCATTATGTTGCAAAGATCGTCAGAATAGCATTGTAGAATTCTACAGCTGTAATCGGCTGAGGCTTTTGAAAGAGGTTACAAGTATTACGACCATGATACTGCAGCATAACCACATTGTATCAAGGCGAATGAGTGCGCGAAGCCCTCTGAAGAGCAGATGTTGCGTAAAACCGGCCTTGGTTTACTATAAATATCTCATAAACTTTATTTACGACTTTTTGCGACGTTTTCAAGACTTCCTTTATGTGTTTCCGACTTTCACGGCCGTGCTGTTAGAATATATTTTAGTCTCTAACAGGTGTGAATATATAGCTACATTTTTATTAACTTCATGCAAACTATAAATGGAGGAGCAAGGAGAAAGTTTTCTCACCAAAAGAAAAAAAACCATACAGCCGGAGTAAACAACTTCATTCCTAGACAGCATTCTGGTCATGAATATTTTAATCTTCTCAGAACTCAAGAACAGTCTGGCATTACAGATATAAAAGTTTGCAATTTCTTCATTACGTTATTTGACGAACCGCTTCTTTTATCTCAAACTAGCTGTTAATTAACGAACTTTAGGGACCCAATTCCAACCACATCAGTTCAACTATTGGGTCGTTAAAGATTAAAGTATTTTGTGGAAAATAAGTACGAGAAAACGTTACAGTAAACTATAACTGCAATATTAATTAACAGCTGTTTTTAAGCGTTCAGTATTTTTTCTTTAATTTAAGATAAACTTGGCTTCCTGGAAGTTTTGAGTGCGAAGTTTCTGGTGTATTTTCCGTCACGATCAGTGGATACATACAGGTGACGCTGTACATTTAGTCTCCATTTAACAATTAACTTACTATTTGAATACAGGTGGTCATTGTAGCGAACGTTGCCACATTCGCACTGATCTAGAGTCTGGTTTGGAATTACTTCCACTGCTACAGCTTAGCACAACTAACTTACTGTGTTCAGTCATCTTAGGAATTTACCCTTTAACCTCCAAAAATACCCTTCACAAAGGTGTGACTTACAAATGTATGAATAGGACAGAGTCCTCTCTTGTTACACGCCGCAAGACATCTCGGGCTACCAATTGGCAAATCCTTCAAAATTTACTTTTATTCATCAATGTGGAGTTAACTTAGTGGTTTGAAAACTCTCCCTCTCTCCCATGAATTCGTCTGGTAAAACTAGAAACCGTACATTCAATCTGCAGAGATCCTGAACCTAACTTTGTGATATGATGATTCATATATTCACGTACGTAAGATAAGGATTCGTTCAGATTCACGAAAAAACTTGAGATATGGCGTTAGTATGGTCACTAAACGGTGCCCAATCAACAATGGAATACGGCGATTACACTGGTGTCAAAAATCAAAGCAACAAATGGAAATTGTGCAAGGTTGCGTTTGTTTTGGCACGAAACAATATAAACAGATGATAGTAAAGGAGAAATGATGCAGAACGTAAACAACTGCAACATTCATAACGGTAGAAAAAAATGTTATTTGTTTTTTCCAACTTAACGTATTTGTACACACATCCCGACAAGTGGTTAATGCGCTCAGTATGGGGTGTGACCACTTCTGGCAGCAAGCAGTACAGATCTGAAAACGGTCGGCCGCTGTGGCCGAGTGGTTCTAGAGGCTGCAGTCCGGAACCGCTCTGCTGCTACGGTCGCAGGTTATAATCCTGCCTCAGGCACGGATATGAGTGATGCCCTTAGGTTAGTTAGGTTTAAGTAGTTCTAAGTCTAGGGGACTGATGACCTCAGATGTTAAGTGCCATAGTGCTTAGAGCCATTTTTTTTAAGCTCTGAAAACGACAGGGCATGCTGTGAATGATGTCATCAATCTCATGTTAAGCTATAACGCTCATTACTCCTGCAGAGATGCTAGCAAATCGTGGAGAGTGGTAGCGGATGCTTAGGTTCAAAAAATGGCTCTGAGCACTATGGGACTCAACTGCTGTGGTCATTAGTCCCCTAGAACTTAGAACTACTTAAACCTAACTAACCTAAGGACATCACACACATCCATGCCCGAGGCAGGATTCGAACCTGCGACCGTAGCAGTCGCACGGTTCCTGACTGCGCGCCTAGAACCGCGAGACCACCGCGGCCGGCGGATGCTTAGGTGGTGCAGCCCATCTCCAAAGTGCAGCCCAACCATGCACTATGGAATTCAGTTCGGGAGAGCAAGCAGACCACGCCATGCGTGCAATATCTTCCGTTTCCAAAAAAAAACATCAGCAACCTGTGCTCTACAAGGTCGAGCATTAGTCCAATCAAATGGTTCAAATGGCTCTAAGCACTATGGGACTTAACGTCTGAGGTCATCAGTCCCCTAGAACTTAGAACTACTTAAACCTAACTAACCTAAGGACATCACACACATCCATGCCCGAGGCAGGATTCGAACCTGAGACCGTAGCGATCCCGCGGTTCCAGGCTGTAGCGCCCATAACCGGTCGGCCACCCCGGTCGGCTATCTCCAATCAGTACAAAATTTGGGCCCACAGCACTTCGTAAAAACCGCAAATGTGGTCCCAAGATCTCGTCACAATACCTGACAGCAGTTAAACCTTGCCGATTCAGCCGTACATTTTCATGAAGAGGTTTTGGAGTGGTCAACATCATCTCTACCCACACCATTAGGAATATTCCTCGATATCGGTCTCTTTCTACAATGTTTGGACTCCAAAATCGTATTCCATGTTCCTTCCAGATGCATATCCGTCGCGAATCACTCTTCAGGCGAAATCGGGACACATCTGAGAAAATAACCTTGGCCCACTGTTCGACCATCAAGGTAGCATCTTAACGGCTCCACTCTAAGCGTTCGATTGAGTGAAAACGCGACAAAGGTACACATATAGCAGATTTCCGACTATAAAGGCCACTCTGCCGAAGCTTTCTGTACACGGCTTACCTCGATACAACACGTCCGATCGATGCTGTGATGTCAGATGTCAGCTGCCATGCGGTACTAAGGCGGACCGTCGTGCTCATACAGCGAAAGAACGGTCCTCTCTTTCTGGTGTCATACGTAGTTGGCCCTATCCTTACTTTCAGGATACAATTTCGGTCTCCATAAACCGTCGCCACTTCCCGAGAAACAACAGAACAATTCACATTAAGCCATCGGACCACATCAGTTTGAGACTTTCCTGCTTCCATTTTTCCTACGGGCCTCCTACGCAGAGCCTGGAGGCATAGAGCCTGGACTACGCAACAGATAACATCGCAGCTGAGAGGGCAGCATTATTGGACCGCTACCATGGCAACGGCGTCCATAATAACTGGACTAGAGGGCTCTGCATATTCGATTACAGATGGGCACACTTAAATTATTACGTTATTAAATAACAGAAATAGGATACAGCTATGCACAAAGTAAATAGAATACAGACAGGAACTTGTTATCCTTCTCCCATAGATATTACGAATGGAGATTGGTAAATTACTAGCGTTCTTTTATAACTTTGACGTTGAAAAGTTTTTTCTTATACTTTTTATCTTTTAATGTATATTTACCTAACAGCGTATTTTAAAATGACTATGATTTTTCTACCATGTAAACTTAACACAAATTGTATCTATACTTCAGTTTTTCATGCCTAAATGGTCACCACTGGAGACGTTGCTTCGGCCTACGCTCACGAGCTCAGAGGTTACTATATCAACTCAGGCATAAGGTAAATTCCTTACAGTCTCCTGCCACACCTTGGTAGACATGACGCCACCAGCAGCCGACCAGTGGGTAGAACTTTATATTTACACAATCCACTCTTTTAAGATAGTTATCATCAGTCTTTTCTAAGATATATATTATAATTTCACAGTATGTTTGCCCTGAAGATGGCCCCTGCGATGGGCCGAAACCGGTTGGCACTAAATAAATAAAAAACGCGATTAAGACTGTTTTCTTAATACTAAGTGAAAACACTACCAACGGTGTCCTGACATTACCGTTGGTGTGTTGTCCATTGACTGGAATGTCATCTTTCGTGCAGAACACGATCGTGCACACATCTGGAGACAGTTCGTATTCTTATGTCGTGAATTAGACTCAGGACGGAGAAATAGCGGTTTGTTGCGTTAATTTAGGACACAAAGGTATTTTAGGGTTACTGCCACCAACGTAGAACATCTCGTGCATACCAGTGTCGTTCTTGTACAATCCTACATTTTATTCTAAGTTCAGACACTACGATGATCCTGGAAGGACTCAGAAAAAAACACTTTCGTAAATCACAGGTTGCTTTATTCGTACACGACACTCTGCAAAAACAATAAATGCATGTGTAGAGATAGTATCCGTATTCATGGATTTCCATAAGGAGTTCCACACTATAAAACTAATGTCGACATACGATCATACGGAGTATATATTCGCAAATATGTGGATGGCTCGAGGAATATTTGACTAATAGAATCGAGCACTTTATGTTGGATATTGGATGTGTGACAGAAACGAAGGAAAAGCGGGTGTGCTAGAAGGAGGGCAATGATTTAAAGCGGTAGACACAACCAAGAGTGAGCCTCAAGAGGTATAGCAAGGCGACAACTGTGCCCTTCGGATACTTTCGCGTCTTCAAGAGAAGATAACTGTAGCTGTACTGGGTTGTAGAAAGGAATCAGTCTTTCCGACATAAACCCTGCAGGTTGCTTCCCGCTTTGTGTGAGCTCCACAAGCCTAATATTGTGACACAACTGGCATTTATTTCCAGGACCTCATTCTGAATATGGGTAGCCTCTTACCTGAGAATCACGTGGCCATACCTAACTTTACACAATTCTATGAATGCACTGTACCGTTTTCTTCCTTATAACTCGAACGCTGCGTGCCATACACTGATGTGACAGCAAAAAAAATGTTCAAATGTGTGTGAAATCGTATGGGACTTAACTGTTAAGGTCATCAGTCCCTAAGCTTACACGCTACTTAACCTAAATTATCCTAAGGACAAACACACACACCCATGCCCGAGGGAGGACTCGAACCACCGCCGGGACCAGCCGCACAGTCCCTGACTGCAGCGCCTGAGGCCGCTCGGCTAATCCCGCGCGGCGACATGTCAGCAGACATGGGATATCTCCTAATACGCTGTCGTAACTCATTTGCCCCGGCGTAGTGCACAAACTCTACGTGGCATGGACTCAACAAGTAGTTGGTAGTTCTATGCAGAAATATTGAGCCACCTTGCGTCTGTAGCCATCCAAAATTGCAGAAATGTTTCCAGTGCAGGACGTTGTGCACGAACTGATCTCTTCATTATGTCCCATAAATGTTCGATGGGTTCAAGTGGGGCGATCTGGATGGCCAAACTGTCAAACTGTCGACAGCCTTCTTCAAACCGATCGCGAACAGCTGTAGGCCGGTAACATGGCGCATTGCCATCCGTAAAAATTCCATCGTGGTTTGGGTACATTAAGTACATGAACAGCAGCAAATTGTCTCCAAGTAGTCGAACATAATCTTTTCCAGTGTCAATAATCCATGTTAACTCAGCCTCACCATTATGGAGTAAGCACGAGTTTGCACAGCGCCTTGTTGACAACTTGGATCCATGGCTTAGCGGGGTCTGCGCCACACTCGACCCCTACCATTAGCTCTTTCCAAATGAAATGGGGAGTCATCTGAAGAGGCCGTGGTTCTCCTGTCCAGCGTCCAACCGATATGGTCAGGAGCCCAGGAGAGGTGCTGCAGGCAATGTCGTTCTGTCTGCTGCAATAGCTCATTAACGACAAATTTCGCCTTATTGTCCTAACGAATACGTTCACCGTACGTCCCACATTCATTTCTACTGTTACAAGGGCCGTTCGATAAGTAATGCCTCACTTCTTTTCCTCAGAACATATTTATTGTTGCGAGTGAGAATTTGATGACAATATACGTCATCATGTCTTGTCCCTGTACTACTGTTCCGTGTAGTCTCCATCAGGTTCTATGGCCGTACGCCAACTTTGTGGACGATCATGTATGCCCTGCTAGTAAAAGCTCTTGTCCTGTATGTGTAGATATGTCGTCACTGCATGGCTCACACTCTCGAGATCTTCAAAGTGACAGAAAGGCCTCTCCTTCGGTGTGAAAACGATCCAACAATTGAGATGAAATGGCCTTTCTTTGAATCTTGTGGTCCACTGTGTGCATTCGTGGACTCCATCGTGAGCACCTCTTTGATCATTGCAGACGCACTTCCAATGCTGACCGACAACTGTTGAGCCAATTGTCGAGTTGTGATGCTCCGGTCGGCACGAATTATGGCATCCGCACGATTTAGCATGTCTGGAGCAGTGGAGTGGCTGTGACAGAATGTCCCGAGCGTGGCTGATGATTAAGCTTGTTTCTGCATTTCCTGAGGCTGTAACTTTATTTAGCCATCGCCCAACTGTACTCCTGTCAAATGTAACATCGCCATACACTGCACACAAACATTTATGGACGTTCACCGCAGTTGCTTTTTCCTCACACAAGAATTCCATAACTGCACGCTGCTTGCAACGTGAGTCGTATGTAGCCGCCATTTTCACGCTGTATTACGGCTCTGCCATCTGACAAAGCGGTTCGAAAGTTCACCGGCGCATAGAACAAACAATAAATGTGAAGCACCAACAAGGGCGTTTGACTATGTATATTAATGGCTTTCTAAAGAAAACGGAGGGCATTACTTACTGAACACCCCTCGTGCCACATATCGCTATCCCATGTCACTTCAGTGTACAATTCCCAGTCAGAACCATTATAAACCCAAGCCCCGTGCTTACGCGCGCTCGCACACACACACACACACACACACACACACACACACACACACACACACTGTTACATACACGCTGAGTGGTCCTTTACTGCAGTGCCACGTGCGTTGTCTATTTATAGTTTAGTTCGTACAGTGTCGCCATGACAGAATGTTTTTCTTGTGAATCTCGACGATACCTCAGCTCACGGACGTGACTGCGCCACAGTGCCTGACTGTAACTGATACACTCTCTCTCACGTTACATTCTATTAACTCTTCAAGATTTAAATTTTCTGCTGACTTCATGGTTGGGCTACGGTAACTAAATATGGCAATATTTGATGCAGTGATGTCCCATCTTCGCCCTAATCGCCTTTTCAGTCGAGCAAAAAGTGACTTCGTCCCCACTATGCCAAACGTCGCTTGCAATGCATCAGAACGCCACTCCTGCACTTCATCTGTTATGGGGTTTCACTTGATTTTCAGAGCCCCATTTGTGCAGGTTCCCACCCACGAACAGTTTAATGTGCAAGGTATTCGTATATTTATAAACATTCACTCATTTTATGCTTCAGTGGTTTTTTTTGTTGTAAAGACGGATGTGATAATACACTTTACGCCAACATGCTATCATCATCAGGTGAACGCATTCCATTATAAGATTCATCTGTCTGGCAGAGCAATGTGTTACGTTGGTTTTGTCAGTTAGGCTCTGTGGCGAAATATTGTCGCCTGTCTTATGAAAGTATTTAGTCAGTTTCCGGAACGCTGAATAAAAGAAAGGAAAACGTCACTTAACTAAATTTTGTTATAATCCTGTACAAGCATTTGTGTACGAGAAAAATTTGAAGTAATATTGTTGGGGTCTGTGTTCCACGTGCCAGAAATACAGTCCACGCTCTCAAACCACAGACGATATTGATTATCCACTTACCGCAGCTGCAACATGGAGCATACACATCTCATTTAAATGAATGGTGTAATGGTAACTGTACTACACAGAACAATGTCTCTACAACATTTTGGTATGTAAGAATTGTTGTGAACCACCGACGACTGTCATTCCAAACTAATTTTGTTGAGAAACCGGAATAACGCGTGTCACAGTCCTCTAAATATCGTAGGACAGTCGCTTTACTACACTCCTGGAAATGGAAAAAAGAACACATTGACACCGGTGTGTCAGACCCACCATACTTGCTCCGGACACTGCGAGAGGGCTGTACAAGAAATGATCACACGCACGACACAGCGGACACACCAGGAACAGCGGTGTTGGCCGTCGAATGGCGCTAGCTGCGCAGCATTTATGCACCGCCGCCGTCAGTGTCAGCCAGTTTGCCGAAGCATACGGAGCTCCATCGCAGTCTTTAACACTGGTAGCATGCCGCGACAGCGTGGACGTGAACCGTATGTGCAGTTGACGGACTTTGAGCGAGGGCGTATAGTGGGCATGCGGGAGGCCGGGTGGACGTACCGCCGAATTGCTCAACACGTGGGGCGTGAGGTCTCCACAGTACATCGATGTTGTCGCCAGTGGTCGGCGGAAGGTGCACGAGCCCGTCGCCCTGGGACCGGACCGCAGCGACGCACGGATGCACGCCAAGACCGTAGGATCCTACGCAGTGCCGTAGGGGAACGCACCGCCACTTCCCAGCAAATTAGGGACGCTGTTGCTCCTGGGGTATCGGCGAGAACCATTCGCAACCGTCTCCATGAAGCTGGGCTACGGTCCCGCACACCGTGAGGCCGTCTTCCGCTCACGCCCCAACATCGTGCAGCCCGCCGCCAGTGGTGTCGCGACAGGCGTGAATGGAGGGACGAATGGAGACGTGTCGTCTTCAGCGATGAGAGTCGCTTCTGCCTTGGTGCCAATGATGGTCGTATGCGTGTTTGGCGCCGTGCAGGTGAGCGCCACAATCAGGACTGCATACGACCGAGGCCACAGGGCCAACACCCGGCATCATGGTGTGGGGAGCGATCTCCTACACTGGCCGTACACCTCTGGTGATCGTCGAGGGGACACTGAATAGTGCACGGTACATCCAAACCGTCATCGAACCCATCGTTCTACCATTCCTAGACCGGCAAGGGAACTTGCTGTTCCAACAGGACAATGCACGTCCGCATGTATCCCGTGTCACCCAACGTGCTCTAGAAGGTGTAACTCAACTACCCTGGCCAGCAAGATCTCCGGATCTGTCCCGCATTGAGCATGTTTGGGACTGGATGAAGCGTCGTCTCACGCTGTCTGCACGTCCAGGACGAACGCTGGCGCAACTGAGGCGCCAGGTGGAAATGGCATGGCAAGCCGTTCCACAGGACTACATCCAGCATCTCTACGATCGTCTCCATGGGAGAATAGCAGCCTGCATTGCTGCGAAAGGTGGATATACACTGTACTAGTGCCGACATTGTGCATGCTCTGTTGCCTGTGTCTATGTGCCTGTGGTTCTGTCAGTGTCATCATGTGATGTATCTGACCTCAGGAATATGTCAATAAAGTTTCCCCTTCCTGGGACAATGAATTCACGGTGTTCTTATTTCAATTTCCAGGAGTGTAGTTTCTGCATCGTCATATGTAGAAATTTAAGGTATTTACATTGTTACTGGCTCTGCGTCCACGTACACGTGAAACGTTTCTATGCCGACGGTTGACGCCTAAAGACTAGTTAATAAATCTCTATCTACATCGCGTCTTAACAACAACGCTTGGGCCCTCACACGCTCTATATTTACTGTACCATACATAGTACAGTGTCAATATATTGCGTGAAAGCGCGAGGCTAAGAACGGCACAATACTGTTGCGCAGTATTTATGTCCAGGACGCGTCAGTTAAAGACCCTGCTTTCATAGCGAACATGTCGGCGGTCGATGTGAATTTCGAATGTATTGCGACTGAGTTACTTGCCTTGCAAAACAGAAGCATAAATTATCCAGAACGGAGGAAATATTTCTGAAACGCTTCCAGTATACGTTTCAATGGTCCAGGGCCACATTCACTGCGGATTCGTAAACCAAAAAGAAACTAATTACAAATTTAACAAGTCAGCTGTGTAATTTATCACGTACATATTCTACTTTTTTCAACTTTTTCTCTACTTTAACAACTTTTGCAAACGAAATAAATTAATTATTTACTGTGTGACATGTGACAACTGTTGAAAAAAAAAGGCAGGTAGCTGACCTGATTTTATTTGCCATATCTGAAACCCGCTATAAGGAAGATAAACATTTCTGCTTACCGTCATATGCTACCATTATCTTCAATTTCCTATTGTAGACAACGAGATACATGGCGTTTTTACACAACCAGGAATTCCATTTCCCAAAGTACTGGATGACGCTTTAATATACATCTACCTGTACAATTCTCGATCTTTTGTCGTTTACTTTTTTCAGTTCTTTGCGGAAATTCGTTCGGGACAAATTGAATTTCTATCGGTCCCGATAGGAAAAGCTACCTACTACCTACTACCCATCGTATTATGTTCACAGGTCACACCTACTTACAAAATACCGTGTCGTTTGTTTCCACTGTTACTAAATTAGTTTACTGTCACACTATTAATCTAAAAATCTGTCACCCAGCAAAAGTGTGTTTGTAGGTGCTGCATATTTGGCTATTACTGCATAGAACGTGAGGTCAGGAAATTCATGATCATGTATTGAGGTACCGACAGATTCTTGAGTTCAGTTCTGTAACTTCGTATTTCCATCGTGGAGGTGTGATACAGGCATACTAAAACCATGTGATTAAAATTTAATATATCACATCGTGGATAATTAACGTTGCTTTGTATGCATTTATCCTAGATTTACTATGAAAATGTGAAGTTACAGAACTGAACTCAAGAGGAAGTCGGTAGCTCAGTATATGATCATGCGTTTCCTGACCTCATCTTCCATACAGCACTCTCAACAGTTGAGATTTAACGTTAATCTGTCAGGCAGATTTTCTCAGTTATAACACGAATTTGAGCTGCATCACGGTTTTTGAATACAATACATATAACACAATCCATTACTTTCATGTTACCCGTATGTAGAATGTTTCAGTTGCATCAGTAAACGGACGATAAGAAAACGCGTTATGATTAAGAAAAACTAAATACCATCGTAAGTACAATGTTCAGAAAATATGGATGTACGGCACTATGGATATTAAAAGTAAAAGGAAGAAAACATTGTAACACATTTTTGTCCTTGAAATAACTGACCTAAGAATGCCTAGAAAAAACTAGATAAAAGTCGACACTGTGTGAAATAAAAATGTTAAAACTATAACACGTGTCATAGTTGTATGCGTGTTAGAAAGGCAATTCCTAGTGCTTACCATCATGCCGTGCCTCTAATACTGCATAATGACTGTCAATATGGGGTGTGATGCCTTCCTTCGGCATATATGAAAGCGTGCTGAAAAGAAATACCTCAGAAGCCTTTATTCTGTTCTCGATATCAGTTGAGGTATTAATTGTAATGGATTTTAATCGGTCGCCTTTCCCGCTTCGGTGACGCAAGCTGCGATCCTCTGATTCTAGAGGGCTTCTGACTGTGGCGTGTAACATAGCGGTGTGTAACTTGACTATAACGATGCGTGCGAAAAAGGTATTGTAATCCAGTTTCTAACCACAGAAAAATTCGTTCACAAATGCAGCAAGCTCTCCTTCAGAATGACAATGTCAAACCACGTAAAACGACCTGCGACACCTGCAACAATCCGACGCCTTGGGTTCACTGTCATCTATTATCCTCCATGCAGTCCCAACATGGTTCCTTCCGATTCTCATCGGTTTCCAAAACTTAAATAACACCTTAGAGAAATTCACTTTCATGGAGATGAGGTGGTGCAAGCGGAAGTGAGGTTCTGACTCCGTCAACAAAGTCGAACATTCTACAGTGACGTTATCAACAAACTGGTCTTTCGTTCATCGAAAGGGTGACTACGTTGAAAAATAAATATCTAGACACGAAGAATAAAGATGTAGAATATTAACAACGTTTATTTAAAAAGCCTTAAGAGTTTTCTTGTAAAAAATTCGGACACTACTTTGGAACACACTCTTGTAGGAATCAGCACTTGGGCCCCAGTACTGTCGGTCTGATCATCAAGCAAGTCTTCCCACGACGACTTTATTTTTGGACGAACTACTTAAACCTAACTAACCTAAGGACATTACACACATCCATGCCCGAGGCAGGATTCGAACCTGGGACCATAGCGGTCACGCTTTTCCAGACTGTAGCGCCTAGAACCGCAGAGGCCGGCGGTTATCCGTGTCTATATGGAATAGTATACCACTCGCAGCCTGTTGCACGACGTAAGAACAGTGGTGGTAGAGAGATCCTACCGGAAACGCTTGGAGACAAGTATCAAGCCTTGTCAATTGATGTATCGTAGTTGATGTGGCAAATGAAGACAGGGAAACGTAAAACATTAATAATTTTATTTTACATATAAATACTTAGGGAGATTCATCTACATCTACATCGATACTCAGTAAATCACATTTAAATGCCTGTCAGAGGGTTCATCGAACCACCCCCACAATTCTCTATTATTCCAATCTCGTTTAGGACGCGGAAAGAAAGAACACCCTTATCTTTCAGTACGAGCTCTCACTTCCCTTATTTTATCGTGGTGTTCGCTTATCCCTATGTAGGTCGGTGTCAACAAAATATTTTCGCATTCGGAGGAGAAAGTTGGTGATTGGAATTTGGAGTTGGAATGCGAAAATATTTTTTTGACACCGACATACATAGGGAGGAACTATTTCCAGCCCAAATCCTGTATCATTTTTGTGACGCTCTCTCCCACATTTCGCGATAATTCAAAACGTTCTGCATTTCTTTGAACTTTTTCGATATACTCCGTCAGTCCTATCAGGTAAGGATCCCACACCGCGCATCAGTATTCTAAAAGAGGACAGACAAGCATAGTGTAAGCAGTCTGTCTAGTGGGTCTGTTTCATTTCCTAAGTGTCCTGCCAATAAAACGCAATCTTTGGTTAGCCTTCCCCACAATACTTTCTGTTTGTTACTTCCAATTTAAATTGTTCGTCATTGTAATACCGAGTTATTTAGTTGAATTTACGGCTTTTAGACTAGACTCATTTATCGTGTAACCGAAGTTTAACGAATTCCTTTTAGCACTCACACTTTCCGTTATTCAGGGTCAACTTCCACTTTTGGCAACATTCAGATATTTTTCCTAAATCGTTTTGCAGTTTGTTTTGATCTTCTGATGACTTTATTAGTCGATAAACGACAGCGTCATCTGCACACAACCGAAGACCGCTGCTCAGATTGTCTCCCAAATCGTTTATATAGATAAGGAACAGCAAAGGGCCTATAACACTACCTTGGGGAACGCCAGAAATCAGATCTGTTATACAAGATGACTTTCCGTGAATTACTACGAACTGTGACCTCTCTGACAGGAAATCACAAATCCAGTCACATAAATGAGACGATATTCTACAAGCACGCAATTTCAATATGAGCCGCTTGTGTGGTACAGGGTCAAAAGCCTTCCTGAAATCCCGGAATACGGAATCGATCTGAAATCCCTTGTCAATGGCACTCAGCACTTCATGTGAGACTGGGCCGAAACGGTGAGTGTGGCTGCTTCGTACGACACTCGGTCGGATCGGAGTGGCAGACAGTAAGGTCACGTTAATTCAACGTCCTCTGGGGGCTTGTATGCGAGACAGCGAGAAATGGAAAAGCGAGCTTGCTCGCCCATGAGCTGATCGGAGATTTAAATGTGCCGTCCTCCCGCTTAGCTGTCAGCGACGCGCTGATACCATAGATACCGCTCCAATGAGAATCAGTTTCAAATCCGACAGAGATTGCTATTGTCAGTCAATGCAGGTCCATCTCAACCAGCTTCCGAGAAGGGAACTGCAAAAGCCTGACAGTTGGAGTCTGGTATCAGCAAAAGGCTATTTCTCACAGGGCCACGTTAAGCTGTGCATCTTCAATGGACAAAATAACATAGAAACTGGGCAGTAGTTGTAGACGAGTAGTGTGGCTCAACAAGTCGCGGTTTCGTCGTTTTCAAAATGATACAAGGCGCTGAGTGCACGGAAGGCACAATAAAGCGTTTAACACTTAGGGAGTGGAGGTGTGGTTCAAGGAAGGGTTGGTTCTGTGATGTTTTGGGAGTGTTTATCGCAACACGACTTGGAACCACTCACTCAGGTTACTGTGAACACGAACCAGTATATTTAATTCAGCCTTCTGGGAGACTAATTGCTGCCTCTTCTTTTACATATCCATGATATAAGGGGAGACCAAAAAATTTCCGTTCGAAGGCCGTACAGTCCAGAATCGATACGCCAATGAGGCAAAATTACCGTCTGAATTCAGGCAATCATCTCACCGTCGCTCCAGGTCGAAGATATCCGTTTGGTGTCCTGCTGCCTAAAGATTTTCGTAGCCCCCTGCTGCACGCTGTGACGTATACCTTATATATATATATATATATATATATATATATATATATATATATATATATATATATATATATATATATATATATATATCAGTATGTACTGTACGTCCTCGAATCACCGCCATGATTTCATACGGGATACTCTACCTGTGCTGCTAGAACATGTGCCTTTACAAGTACGACACAACATGAGGTTCATGCATGATGGAGCTCCTGCACATTTCAGTCGAAGTGTTCGTTCGCTTCTCAACAACAGATTCGGTGACCGATGGATTGGTAGAGGCGGACCAATTCCATGGCCTCTTGACTTTCATTTATGGAGGCATTTGTAAGCTCTTGTCTACGCAACCCCGGTACCAAATGTAAAGACTCTTCGTGCTCGTATTGTGGACGGCTGTGATACAATACGCCGTGCTCCAGGATTGCATCAGCGCATCAGAGATTCCATGCGACTGAGGGTGGATGCATGTATCCTCGCTAACGGAGAATTTTTGAACATTTCCTGTAACAAAGTGTTTGATGTCACGCTGGTACGTTCTGTTGCTGTGTGTTTCCATTCCGTGATTAATATGATTTGAAGAGAAGTAATAAAATGAGCTCTAACATAGAAAGTAAGCGTTTCCGGACACATGTCCACATGACATCTTTTCTTTATTTGTGTCTGAGGAATGTTTCCTGAAAGTTTGGCCGTACCTTTTCGTAACACCCTGTATATAAATTTTCGGTGCCTATAGTGTCACGTCTTTGAGTGTCACGCAAATTTTTATTTTTAATGGGGATTACTTAAGACTATCTCCATGGGTTCGCCCCTCAAATTTCTCCCTCATATCACAAAATTGTCGTCTGATGTAGTACAAACAGAAAAGTAAATTCCTTTTAAAGCACATTTTCGTATATAATTTATATTAAAAACCTTACACCTGTGTCACAGAACAAATCCTACACCGTGAATACTTTACACAAGTTTAAGGGAAAAATCGCTTCCGATAATTATTACGGTATTTAAAGAACATCAAAACATGAACAGGCTGAATTGAACAAACGGTACATGAGACTATGTTAATCAATTCAACTGTAAAAAGCTAAGGAGCATATTATTAGCAAAATGAGAAATATGCAAAAGTGAATTGCTAAAATGAGCGCTTCTCAATTGGGAGTAAATCAAAACAATCATAATGGCTGAAACAGGGCACAATAACATGAATAAGAGCTAAGCAACTACGCAAATAAGAGAATAGGCAAAAATGAGATGACAACAAAATGAGAGCTGGCCGAACTCCGTCGGCACTCACATACGGTTGCGCTCCTGGCGGCTCTTCGCGGCCCTACGCAACAAGCGCGCCTGCGACCGCAATGCACTCTTAGCGCTCGCGGCGGCGTCTAGCGGCCCGTACGCAAGTTGTGCGATTGCTGTCGCAGGTCGACCCTTAATCTATGATGTTACAACCCCTTGTCTGATGGAACTGATGCAATCGTCCGCCCTTCAAGACCCTTTGAAAGGGACAAAAGGTGTGATAATCGCTTGGGGAGATGGTTCAAATGGCTGTAAGCACTATGGGACTTAACATCTGAGGTCATCAGTCCCCTAGACTTACAACTATTTAAACCTAAACAACGTAAGGACATCACACACACATGCGACCGTAGCAGCAGCGCGGTTCCCGACTGAAGCGCCTAGAACGCTCGTCCACAGTGGCCGACGCTTGGGGAGAGATCAAGACCAGTGTCCCCCACTTGAGTTGGCGTAATTTCTGAGTTACGACATTTGCGAACCCAGATCGACCAGCGTCTTCTGACGGATCGCGACCAGCACGAAACTTGGCGCACGATTCTACAACGCTGGTTTTCGACCGACATGCTGTCTCATAGTCATTCTTCATTCTTCGATGTCTGTTTACCTGTGTTTGTCGTTCGGCAGCCAAGAATGAATAACAGCAAGTTGGTCCTGTTTGGATGCATTTGGTAATGCCGTCGCCATAGTTCACGTTTCCACATTTACCGCGCGCATGTCGGAAAAACACTGATCCCTTTCCTACATATCGGTGCTTATATACACGCATCGGAATCCCCCTACATGTATGCTGTAGCAATCCCGTCAAACGGAAGCTTTATCGTCGCCCCTTTTAAGTGCTCTGTGGACTCGTCCTTCCTCCAAGACGACAACAGCCGTGTTCCTACGTTTCCGGTTTGACGAACATTCAGGTAGGCTTACCTTATAGCACCCCAACTGGCATGTTAAATTACCAGTTCATAAAATCACAGTAGATGTGGAACTATTTGGAACAGGAATTGCCATGCAGCGATCAACACTCTCGTCACTCCTCGGGATCTGATCATTAGTGAGTAGGTTCAATAGATACTTACTTACTTACTCACTGGTCATACCGGACTCCAGACTCCATTGCCGCAGCAACGTATTTTCGCCACCTCGCCCAGTCTTGGGCTATTTCCTTCCATTCACCTTCAATACCTAGGCTCCTTAAATCAGCCTTCACATTGTCCTTCCATCTACGCTTCGTGAAGCTCTTAGTTATGCAGGTTCATTAGATACGGCATACTAAAAGAATGTTTAGGGTACATGTTTTCGCTGAAGTAAGGCGGTTATAAATGTGAGGCGTGGTATGACATGGTATTATAGAGATATCTCCTAGCAGTGAATAATTGTTTTTCTGCTATGGTTGTCTTTCAGATGATTAGGGACGGGACATGGGAAAAAGAGAAGTTGCAATATTGGTGTTTGATGTCCTACAAAAGACTTTTAGCTACAGTGAAATAACAATAAATGCAACATTAAAATTTAAAGAGAATTACTGTTTGACGACCACCACTGAAGTGCCACAGTTAGTATTACACAAAAAACGTCAAAGACCGTATAACGTTGATACCTTGCAGTACTAGAATGATGCTACGCTCATGTTTAACAAAACTGACTTCTCAAAGTACAACAGAGAAATTTATTTACGTAAGACATATTAAAGAATTTTCATGAAAACGGGGTAGACAGTAAATTTTATTCGCTTAAAATGGATGCCTGTGAACTCTTAAAGTCATATCACGAAACAAAGGGCATCAGGATAAAAATAAGGAACTGTAAAGAAGAGATCTGTGTGTTCCAAATCCTAACATTTGTCTTTTACCACCGTACAAACGTAGAATATCCTAAAATTTACGTTGGCGTTATCAGTATAGGGTTACATGTAATCTTTGTATGATGTAAACGCGTAAAATTAAATCCTATGAATATTATCAGAATAGTAGAGTTACCGTTGTGACTGAAATAATGTTGAAACATAATTAATGTTGAAAATATGAATCTCAGGAGTATCTAAATGTAAAAACTCAAACACCTACAGGATGAGGAAGAACGCTATTCTCATTACGTCGAGATTTCCCTATGCACGGTAAAAAACCATGCGTGATGTTGGTTGTTCCATTACTTTGATTTAGAGACTAACAGGAATTGCCAGGTGACAGTGAGGTCAAACAATCGATATGTTATATGTCTAGTCCAAATGCATAAGAAGAAACTAAACAAAGGACTACATATACGACAACTATAATTATTGTGACTTCATGCTATACTGCAGACATATTGAAATGCTTTATTTACACTCTAAGACAAAAAGAACGAGGTACAACGAAGCAATGAATGGAAATCGGTATATGTGATATATATGTATTGATAAAAAAATTATTAAAATGTCGCAAAAACTGGATGATTATTGAAGAGAAAATGCTTCACAAATTGAGCAACTCAATAACGTGATGGTCTACCAAGGGCCCTTATGCAAGCAATTATTCGGCTTGGCGTTGATTGACACAGTTGTTGGATGCCCGAGAGAGGGATATCATGCAAACTTCTGTCAAATTCGCGCGTTAGACATCCAAAATCCCGAGCTCCGTGAACGGGCCCCGCCGCAAAGCTCCAAATGTTCTCAGTTTTGGAGAGATTCGGCGACCTTGCTTGCCAAAGTAGGATCTGGCAAGCATAAAGACAAGCAGAAGAAACAGTTTCTGTGTGCGGGCGGGCATTATCTTGCTGAAATGTAAGCCCAGGTTGGTTTTCCACGAAGGGCAACAAAACGGCGAAGAATATCGTCGATGTATCGCTGTGCTGTAAAGGTGGCGTGGGTGATAACTAAAGGGGTTCTGCTATGAAATGAAATACCATCGAAGACCATCACGCCTGGTTTAGGGCCGTATAGAGGGCTGGTACGGCATCGATGTTAGTGGAGTCTCCATACACGTCTTCGATTATCATTAGTGCTCAGTTCTAAACGGGACTCATTAATGGACGCAATTCTACTCCAGTCAAATTCCAGGCCGAAGACATGTCTGGAATCACTCCGGACAGCGGTGGTATACCAACGTGACTGTCGCCCGTCATAAGATCCAACACTCAGGATTGATGGTCTGGGGTGCCGTTTCTATAATATCAAAACCCCTTTGGTTGTCATCCGCGGCGCCCTTGCAGCACAACGGTAAGTCGACAATGTTCTACGCCCCGTTTTGTTCCCCTTCATTGACATACCTTTCTGGGCTTACATTTCAGCAAGATAACGCCCGCCCGCACACGGCGAGATTTTCTGCTGCTTGTTTCAGTACTTTCCAAACCCTACCTTCGCCACCAAGATCGCCAGATCTCTCCACAGTTGAGAACGTTTGGACCATTATGGGCAGGACCCACCAACCAGAATGGGATTTTGACAACCTAACGACCCAAATGGTTCAAATGGCTCTAAGCACTATGGGACTTAACTACTGAGGTCATCAGTCCCCTAGAACTTAGAACTACTTAAACCTAACTAACCTAAGGACATCACACACTTCCATGCCCGAGGCAGGATTGGAACATGCGATCGTAGCTGCAGCGTGGTTCCGGACTGAAGCGCCTAGAAACGCCACAGAGGCTGGCCCTAACGCCCGAATTGGACACAAATCGGCTCGATATTCCTCAAGAGGACATCCAACAACTCTATGCATCAATGTCAAGCAGAATAACTGCTTGCATAACGGCCAGAGGTGAACCAATGCGTTATTGACTTGCCCAGTTTGTGAAGCTCTTTCTCTTGAATAAATCATTCAGTTTTTCTGAAATTGTAATCATTCGTTTATCTGTACATATGAATCATATCTATCAATTCCCGTCCCATCCGTATAATTTCTTCATGGTGCGTACTTTTGTTTTCTTTAAAATGTATTTATCCAACGGTCTAAGGCGCTGCAGTCATGGACTGTGCGGCTGGTCCAGGCGGAGGTTCGCGTCCTCCCTCGGGCATGGGTGTGTGTGTTTGTCCTTAGGATAATTTAGGTTAAGTAGTGTGTTAGCTTAGGGACTGATAACCTTATCAGTTAAGTCCCATAAGATTTCACACACATTTGAACATTTTGTTTATCCAATGGCGTCTACGGAGGTAATAGGTTCCTTACATTCAAGTATAAATAATTTGTATATTAAAAAGAGGAGTGCCTCAGATACGGCCAACTGATTAGGCTCATATTTGGCAGGTCGCTTGGTTACAACCTAAAATGAAAGACTAAGATATTTTGATTCAACACCCCCCCCCCCCCCCCAACCACCCGCCGTGCACATCACGCCACCACGATCTGTCGACTCAGAATTGACAGAATCGACAGATAATTGAAAACTGAGCATTTCTCATCATCATACGTGCAATACATAAATGCATATTTATCTGGAAATTAGGAAAGAATATTTTACGACTGCCACTTACGTGACCACAAGGAAAACGTTGTTAGACAAAAGTGCCTCTGCAGTAGCTATTATGGCATCTGTCTGCGGAACAGAGAACCTGTGTTCGATTTCCACTGAAGTTTCTTTCAATTTGTATTTTTTCCTTCTCGAAATTGAGGATTAATAAATTAAGAAAGTCAGCAACGAATAATGCCAATATAGGCAAATAAATTCCTCAAACAACTTGGATTAATAAATAATTATAAATTTAATCCTGCTCACTCTACAATAGCTCTTTAATCGCTCTGTTACATTTTCTCAGTTTCTTTAGAACAACTAGGTGGATGGTACTTTTCATATAAACGTTCGAAGCTAATATACTCGCCGCACCAGGAACCTCTAATGAGTGCCTCCGAATTTTTTATGAGATAACTCTTGTTGTTGTTGTTGTGGTGGTGGTGTTCTTCAGTCCAGAGACTGTTGTGATGCAGCTCTCCATGGTACTACATCCTTTGCGAGCCTGTTCACCACCAAGCAATTACTGCAACCTACATCCTTGTGAATCTGCTTCCTGTATCCATCTCTTGGTCTCTCTCTACGATTTTTAACCCGCATTCTTCCCTCCAGTACTAAACTGGTGATCCCTTGATGCCTCAGAATCTTTCCTTCTAACCAATCCCTTCTTCTAGTCAGGTTGTACCACAAACTTCTCTTCTCCCCAATCCTATTCAATACCTCCTCATTAGTTACGTGATCTACCTATCTAATCTTCAGCGTTATTCTGTAGCACCACATTTCCAATGCTTCTATTCTCTTCTTGTCCAAACTGTTTATCGTCCGTGTTTCAGTTCCATACATCGCTACACTCCATACAAATAATTTTAGAAAGGACTTCCTGACACTTAAATCTATGATCGATTTTAACAAATTTCTCTTCTTAAGAAACGCTTTTCTTTCTTTGCATTGCCAGTCTGCATTTATATCATCCGTACTTAGACCATAATCAGTTATTTTGCTTCCAAAACAGCAAAACTCGTTTATTACTTTACGTGTCTCATTTTCTAATATAATCTCCTCGGCCTAACCTGATTTAATTACACTACACTCCGTTATCCTTGTTTCGATTTTGCTGATGTTCACCTTATATCCTCCTTCCAAGAACTGTCCATTCCATTCAACTGCTCTTCCAAGTCCTTTGCTGTCTCTGACAGAATTACAATGCCATCAGCAAACCTCAAAGTTTTTATTTCTTTTCCCTGCACTTTAATCCCTACTCCAAATTTTTCTCTTGTTTCCTTTACCGATTGTTCAATATTCAGATTGAATAACTTCGAGGATAGGCTACAACCGTGTCTCATTCTCTTCCCTACCACTGTTTTCCTTTCGTGCCCCTCTATTCTTGTAACTGCCACCTGGTTTCTGCAAAAATTGTAAATAGCCTTTCGCTCCCTCTATTTTACACCTGCCACCTTTAGAATTTGAAGTAGAGTTTTCCAGTCAACATTGTCAAAAGCTTTCTCTAAGTCTACAAATGCTATAACTGTAGGTTTGCCTTTTCTTAAACTGTCTTTAATGAGACGTCGTTTGAAGAGTACTGCCTCTCGTGCTCCTTCATTTCTCCGGAATTCAAACTGATCTTTCCCGAGGTCGTCTTCTACCAGCTTTTCTATTCTTCTCTAAAGATATCTTGTTATCAGTTTGCAGACATTGCTTATTAAGCTGATAGCTCGGTAATATTCACACCTGACAGCACCTGTTTTATTTGAAATTTGAATTATTACATTCTTCTTGAAATCTGAGGGTATTTCACCTGTTTCATACATCTTGCTCACCAGATGGAAGACCTCTGTCATGGTAGTCTCTCCAAAGGCTATCAGCAGCTCTAACAGAATGTTGTCTGCTCTGGTTCCTTGTTTTGACTTACGTCTTTCAGTGCTTTGTCAAATTCTTCACGCAGTATTATATATCATTTTCTTCTACGTTCTCTTCCATTTCCATAATATTGCCCACAAGAACATCTCTCTTATACGGACTCTCTGTATACTCTTTCCACCTTTCTGCTTTCGTTTCTTTCCTTATGGCTGGTTTTCCATCTGAGCCCTTGATATTCATATAGGTGGTTCTCTTTTCTCCAAAGATCTCTTTAATTTTTCTGTAGGCAGCATCTATCTTACCCCTAGTAATACATTCTTCTACATCCTTACATTTGCCCTCTAGCCATTACTGCTTAGCACTTTTGCACTTCCTGTCGATATCATTTTTTTAGAAAGCTCTTGAGGTTTTTAATTTAAAACAATCGTTATTAACATTCTACACAATTATTCTTCATGTCTACATATTTACAGCCGTCTGCTCTTTGAGGACCCCGAACCGTAGCATGTAAGGTGGCGGGGTGTAACATAACCATGTTCGTTCGTGAGAAAAAGCGTGATGTAATCTAGTTTCGGATTCGGAGAGGTCGCCCACACCCAGAGCACCGCCTCCTTGAGCATGACAATGCCTGACCAAGCTCTAACGCTGTGACATCTGCAACGATCCGATGCCTTTGGTTCACTGTCATCGATCATCCTCCATACATCTCCAGCTTGACCCATCGTAAACTTAGAGAATGCCTTTGAGGACTTCTGTTTTATAGTGATGAATCGGTGCAAGCAGATGGGCAGTTGCGGCTCCGTCACGGAAGTCAAACACTGTATAATAACGGTATCATCAAATTAGCCCCCGTTAGGAGAAATGTGTTCGTCGCCATAGTGACTCTATTGAGAAAAAGAAAAATAGAAGATATGAAGAATAAAGATGTGAAATGTTAATAACGTTTATTTTATTTGAAAAGCTTTGAGTTTTCTTCAAAGAAATTTGCAGGCATTAATTTTCAGCACGCCATCGTACGTGGTTCCTTCCGAAGATTTGATGGAAAATGGATTTGATTTGTATTCAAATACATTTATGTTTCGGGAACTAATTTTGATGCATACCATGCATACGATAGCATTGCCTGAAAAATCGGTACGTGAAGTTGATTATGAATTAGGCTGCAAATCGTTATTACATATGCATGCTTGTGCAATTTCTGATGGGTTTAAATAATGTTTTCAACTTGACAATAAAAAAAAACCCACATAACTGGCGCACACGTCTGAAATTACTTCTACCGAGCAAGTCAACTGATGATCGTCATCTATAAACATATTGTCAAACATGATGGTATTAGATTATTCATGCCAGCAATCCAATATCAGACGAAACTGTAAATAAATGATTCAAATGGCTCTGAGCACTATGGGACTCAACATCTGAGGTCATCAGTCCCCTAGAACTTAAAAGTACTTAAACCTAAGTAACCTAAGAACATCACAGACATCCATGCCCGAGGCAGGATTCGAACCTGCGATCGTAGCAGCAGCGCAGTTCCTGACTGAGGCGCCTAGACCCGCTCGGACACACCGGCCAGCAGACGAAACTGTACAGCAACTTAAATTTACAGAATATTGTCAAGATATGTTCCATAAACTCAGTTTATCGATTTACTAGATTTGGAGTAAGTAAGGAGTTGGTTAAGCGATTGGTTTCTTCTACACCACGAGAACCAAAGTAGTCAGCTGTTTCTTAAAAGCACAGGGTAACGTTAGGAAACGATCTTCCAGACGTAATGTAACTTAGCGCTGTGTCCGAATGCGTTATTTTGTGTGTACTACCAGCTGCGACAAGGGTTCACTTTTCTCCCTGATGCGATAATGTTCATCGAATGCTCGTCTTCGCAGCAGTATTACAGGGAACTGTTCTCCTACAACGAGACTTAAAATTAAATTCCTTGCTAATCCTGGTCGTTTCAGAAATTTTTTGTCTACCTTTTCATATTCCGTAGTCATTTAATAACATCATTAAGCCTCCTGTAACTAACAATCTAGATGCGAAAGAATATGCAAAAAAACCACAGAATCCATCTGGAAATCGGACACTCACAAAATACCTCCATTTTGAGCCATCATATACACTCCTGGAAATTGAAATAAGAACACCGTGAATTAATTGTCCCAGGAAGGGGAAACTTTATTGACACATTCCTGGGGTCAGATACATCACATGATCACACTGACAGAACCACAGGCACCTAGACACAGGCAACAGAGCATGCACAATGTCGGCACTACTACAGTGTATATCCACCTTTCGCAGCGATGCAGGCTGCTATTCTCCCATGGAGACGATCGTAGAGATGCTGGATGTAGTCCTGTGGAACGGCTTGCCATGCCATTTCCACCTGGCGCCTCAGTTGGACCAGCGTTCGTCCTGAACGTGCAGACAGCGTGAGACGACGCTTCATCCAGTCCCAAACATGCTCAATGGGGGACAGATCCGGAGATCTTGCTGGCCAGGGTAGTTGACTTACACCTTCTAGAACACGTTGGGTGGCAGGGGATACATGCGGACGTGCATTGTCCTGTTGGAATAGCAAGTTCCCTTGCCGGTCTAGGAATGGTAGAACGATGGGTTCGATGACGGTTTGGATGTACCGTGCACTATTCAGTGTCCCCTCGACGATCACCAGAGGTGTACGGCCAGTGTAGGAGATCGCTCCCCACACCATGATGCCGGGTGTTGAACCTGTGTGCTTCGGTCGTATGCAGTCCTGATTGTGGCGCTCACCTGCATGGCGCCAAACACTCATACGACCATCATTGGCACCAAGGCAGAAGCGACTCTCATCGCTGAAGACGACACGTCTCCATTCGTCCCTCCATTCATGCCTGTCGCGAAACCACTGGAGGCGGGCTGCACGATGTTGGGGCGTGAGCGGAAGACGGCCTAACGGTGTGCGGGACCGTAGCCCAGCTTCATGGAGAGGGTGGCGAATGGTCCTCGCCCCAGGAGCAACAGTGTCCCTAATTTGCTGGGAAGTGGCGGTGCGGTCCCCTATGGCACTGCGTAGGATCCTACGGTCTTGGCGTGCATCCGTGCGTCGCTGCGGTCCGGTCTCAGGTCGACGGGCACGTGCACCTTTCGCCGACCACTGGCGACAACATCGATGTACTGTGGAGACCTGACGCCCCACGTGTTGAGCAATTCGGCGGTACGTCCACCCGGCCTCCTGCATGCCCACTATACGCCCTCGCTCAAAGTCCGTCAACTGCACATACGGTTCACGTCCACGCTGTCGCGGCATGCTACCAGTGTTAAAGACTGCGATGGAGCTCCGTATGCCACGGCAAACTGGCTGACACTGACGGCGGCGGTGCACAAATGCTGCGCAGCTACCGCCATTCGACGGCCAACACCGCGGTTCCTGGTGTGTCCGCTGTGCCGTGCGTGTGATCATTGCTAGTACAGCCCTCTCGCAGTGTCCGGAGCAAGTATGGTGGGTCTGACACACCGGTGTCAATGTGTTCTTTTTTCCATTTCCAGGAGTGTATTATGCGGTCGATAAAAGATTCGTAGTTAGAGAATGAAAGATGCTCAAATGTTCAAATGTGTGTGAATTTCTAAGGGACCAAACTGCTGAGGTCATCGGTCCCTAGTCTTACACAATACTTAAACTAACTTATGCTAAGAACAACAAACACACCCGTGCCCAAGGCAGGAATCGAACCTCCGGCGGGAAGGCCCGCGTAGTCCATGACATGGCGCCTTTTTTTTTTTTTTACTCTATTATACTTTATTTGTTGCTCATGTTGTTCTTATTTTGTTATTCTGTATTTATTTGCAATTCTTTTTTCTTTCTGGGGGTGTCCACAGTAAGCAGACGGCGGGATGTACTGGTCGTCTTCTCGTTCAGTCAGGGTGAATCACCCTATAATTACCGTTGATGACTCTCATCAGTCCATCATGTGCAATCTCTCAGTCTCAGTCTCTGGTACACCCCAACGGTCTGGAGGGCGCGTAAACTGCGACCTCAAGTAATTCGCAAAGAACGTACCATACGACGCATTGTGCCATAAAATCGTGTAGTTACTCGTTGAATAATGCCAGAAATCTAACAACCCTGCAACGCTCTCATTGAAAAAGTATGACAATGCCATACCCTTAACCCACACCGTGGCGTTATGACGAGTAGCAGGGAAGTAAGTGGCGTCGGGATGGATCAGCTCGGTGGGCTCTACGGACTAAGGCGTCCGTCGCACCAACAATGAAAACATGGGCCGTGTGAGGAGCCAGCAGTCGGTAGCCGTACCACAAATGAAACGGTGCATGTCGGTGTCGACTCTCACACCGATACACAAGATGGGAAACGGAAATAATCCGCTGAATTATAGACTCATATCACTGACATCAATTTCCAGTAGGATTTTGGAACATATTCTGCGCTTGAACATTATGAAACATGCCAAAGAAGACAATCTATTGCCTCACAGTCAGCACAAATGTACAAAAGAGACTGCCTGCACTACGCTTGTCCGTCCTCTTCTAGAGTGTTGTTGAACAGTATTCGATCATTACCAGACAGGGCTGCCCTGGGAAAATGAAAAATTCGTATGAGGGCAGCTCATTTTTTAATATCGCGCAATAGGGGGGAGACCGCCATCGATGTAATAGGCGAGTTGCGGCGACTTCCATAAAAACAAACGCGTTTTTCGTTGCGGAGAGATTTTTCACGAAATTTCTCCTCTGAATGTGAGTGTATTTCTTGACTCCCACTTACGTAGAAAGAAGTGAACATCATCGTAAGATTAAGAGACATTATAGTTCACAGGGGAAGACTTCAATGTTGATTTTCCCACGTAATATTTAATGGTGGAAGGGTCGATAAATGGTCTGAGTGATTCTATGCACCCTCTGCCAAGCACTGAAACGTGAAGTGCGGAGTCGTCATGTAGACGTAGATCTCGCACGACATGATCTTCTGTATCCAAGTTACCTATTGCAGTAGTATGCATTAAGGAAATGTTACGTTCAGCTTTAGCGTTGCTGCTAAAAAATTGAAAATTTGGAACCGCCCAGATAATCTTCTTTATATAACTACGTGGAGGCTCCAATATGCTTTTCACGTATCATCTTCTCACATGTGGTTCATTTTTAAACTGTTAGTGACACAGTGCTTCCTTTCAGAGAATTTAATTCCCGCCTCTTGCCAGTCACACGATCTAAAATTATTGTTCTCACATTTGATTTACTTATAAAGTATCTATACATCTCAAAGTGATGTGTTAACTACTTCTAGGATAGTAGAACCCAGTAAACGAACTGCGAAAGCAGAACTGCTAAAAGTCTCCTCTAATGGGGCCCTCCCAACCAAATAGCAGCACTCGTTAGAGGCCCCAGACTCGAGATATATGGCCCGGGTTTCGCGTACCACAACTAAACAAAGAACACTTAAGTAAATACCTATGCGAGCAGCTTAATACGAGGACGTGCTCAAAAGTAATGCCTCCGTATTTTATATTGGGTCTTAACGTCGGTTGAAGTGCTATACATTGAAAGCCGGAACATTATGCCCATCTACCTAATAGCCGCTATGTCCACCTTTGGCACGGACAACATCGGCGACGCGTCGTGGCATGGAACCAATGAAGCCTTGGTTGGTCGCTGGAAGGAGTTGGCACCACATCTCCACAAAAAAAGTCACCCAGTTCCCCCAGAAGACGACGGATTCGCGCCCTCCCATCGGCATGATGAAGAAGGTATCGGGATTTATCAGACCATGCAACGCTCTGCTACTGCTCTAAAGTAGAGTGTCGATGGTCACGTGCTCATTTCAGTTGCCGATGTGATGGGGTTAACATTGGCATATGGCATATGCATGGGTCGTCGGCTGTGGAGGCCCATCGTGACGAGTGCTCGGTGCACTGTGTGTTCAGACACACTATTTCACTGTCTTGCATTAAAGTATGGTGTTAGTTCCGCCACAGTTCTCCGCCTGTCCTGTTCTACCAGTGTGCCCAGCCTACGACGTACGACATCTGTAATAAGGGGTGGCCGCCCAAATTGGTTCAAAAGGTTCAAATAACTCTGAGCACTATGGGATTTATCATCTGAGGATATCAGTCCCCTAGAACTTAGAACTACTTAAACCTAACTAACGTAAGGACATCACACACATCCATGCTCGAGGAAGGATTGGAACCTGCGACCATAGCGGTCACGCTGTTCCAGACTGAAGGGCCTAGAACCGCTCGGCCACCACGGCCCACTGGCCATAATTCTGATACTACACAGTTACGAAATTCTCAGACTGAAGGGCCTAGAACCGCTCGGCCACCACGGCCCACTGGCCATAATTCTGATACTATACAGTTACGAAATTCTGAAAGTACAGCATTTAAATTTTACCTCGCGCCGATTATTTGTCACACGCTCCGCCTCACTGCAGCCGCCTAACGCCCGGCGCGAATTACTGTACAGTGGAGTGAGTAACAGGTTTGTGAAGTATTGTTTTGACGTTGGTGACATGCTTTGTTCATTGTGTCAAAGTGTGCGGCTGCTAACCTGCAGCTGGCACCACAGTTCTCCTCGCTTTAACATTTTTGTGTTGCCATTCAAAAATGCAGTATAAATGAATGAAACCAATTAGCGTATCATGAAAGTAGCGTAGCCGAAACACCTTGTCCCACACGAGCAGCAGTTTCCCGGATGGATGCATCACATTCTCTCATGCCAATAATTACTCTTCTCTCAAACTCGCTGATTTGACGGTACGGTTAGTACGTACGTCTGAGAGGCATACTGCACGTCTGCGCAAGTTACACTGATTCATTACATTTGGTTTATAGCGACAACGAGAGTCGCAGGCAAATTTTACCTGTAGGTAGTTTTGCTCCGCGATAGCGATGTTGACCATGAGCCCGCGGGCCCACATGGTTCAAATGCTGATCATTTTTTCAGAACATACTACTGTGCAGTCTTAGACATAAAAATTGACCGCGGGCCGGCCGCACAGAGACTAAGTCCAATTCGTTCACTTAAGGCGTCCAATAAAACCGACCGCCCCTGACAACGCTAAGCCCGGGAATCTGCACAATCAGGCAACACTTTAAGATGCTGAAGTGTCAGGAGGTAGTGTCGTGTTGTGTTGTCTATTTCTGAGACGTGGTCGTGTTGTATGAGCCAGTGGTCTAGTTCAAATGGCTCTGAGCACTATGGGACTTAACTACTGAGGTCATCAGTCCCCTAGAACTTAGAACTACTTAAACCTAACTAACCTAAGGACAACACACAACACCCAGCCATCACGAGGCAGAGAAAATTCCTGACCCCGCCGGGAATCGAACCTGGCGTGGTCTAGTCGTGCTGACACGGTAGATCAGCGTGTTTGGTCAGAGGCTAACCTGCCCTCTGTAAACAAAAAACAAAAACAAAAATCTGAGTGAACGGATCAACGATGAACTTTAACAGGTGTCTGAACATCGAAGATAATTCACTTCACATTCTACTCACCAGTACAAACAAATACACTCCTGGAAATTGAAATAAGAACACCGTGAATTCATTGTCCCAGGAAGGGGAAACTTTATTGACACATTCCTGGGGTCAGATACATCACATGATCACACTGACAGAACCACAGGCACATAGACACAGGCAACAGAGCATGCACAATGTCGGCACTAGTACACTGTATATCCACCTTTCGCAGCAATGCAGGCTGCTATTCTCCCATGGAGACGATCGTAGAGATGCTAGATGTAGTCCTGTGGAACGGCATGCCATGCCATTTCCACCTGGCGCCTCAGTTGGACCAGCGTTCGTGCTGGACGTGCAGACCGCGTGAGAGGACGCTTCATCCAGTCCCAAACATGCTCAATGGGGGACAGATCCGGAGATCTTGCTGGCCAGGGTAGTTGAGTTACACCTTCTAGAGCACGTTGGGTGGCACGGGATACATGCGGACGTGCATTGTCCTGTTGGAACAGCAAGTTCCCTTGCCGGTCTAGGAATGGTAAAACGATGGGTTCGATGACGGTTTGGATGTACCGTGCACTATTCAGTGTCCCCTCGACGATCACCAGAGGTGTACGGCCAGTGTAGGAGATCGCTGCCCACACCATGATGCCGGGTGTTAGCCCTGTGTGCCTCGGTCGTATGCAGTCCTGACTGTGGCGCTCAAATGCACGGCGCCAAACACGCATACGCCCATCATTGGCACCAAGGCAGAAGCGACTCTCATCGCTGAAGACGACACGTCTCCATTCGTCCCTCCATTCACGCCTGTCGCGACACCACTGGAGGCGGGCTGCACGATGTTGGGGCGTGAGCGGAAGACGGCCTAACGGTGTGCGGGACCGTAGCTCAGCTTCATGGAGACGGTTGCGAATGGTCCTCGCTGATACCCCAGGAGCAACAGTGTCCCTAATTTGCTGGGAAGTGGCGGTGCGTTCCCCTACGGCACTGCGTAGGATCCTACGGTCTTGGCGTGCATCCGTGCGTCGCTGCGGTCAGGTCCCAGGTCGACGGGCACGTGCACCTTCCGCCGACCACTGGCGACAACATCGATGTACTGTGGAGACCTCACGCCCCACGTGTTGAGCAATTCGGCGGTACGTCCACCCGGCCTCCCGCATGCCCACTATACGCCCTCGCTCAAAGTCCGTCAATTGCACATATGGTTCACGTCCACGCTGTCGCGGCATGCTACCAGTGTTAAAGACTGCGATGGAGCTCCGTATGCCACGGCAAACTGGCTGACACTGACGGCGGCGGTGCACAAATTCTGCGCAGCTAGCGCCATTCGACGGCCAACACCGCAGTTCCTGGTGTGTCCGCTGTGCCGTGCGTGTGATCATTGCTTGTACAGCCCTCTCGCAGTGTCCGGAGCAAGTATGGTGGGTCTGACACAACGGTGTCAATGTGTTCTTTTTTCCATTTCCAGGAGTTGACTTAAAAAAAAAAAAACCAATTCCGCAGGATAACTCGTGGCCATTTGAATTTCCGCGGGCAGGCCTCACTGGTTAATTCAATACTAACCAACTTGGAAATGCCACAGCGTATGACCGAGCGAGGTGGTGCAGTGGTTAGCACACTGGACTCGCATTCGGGAGGACGATGGTTCAATCTCGTCTCCAGCCATCCTGATTTAGGTCTTCCGTGACTTCCCTAAGTCGTTTCAAGCAAATGCCGGGATAGTTCCTTTGAAAGGGCACGGCCGTTTCCCTTCCCAATCCTTCCCTAAACCGAGCTTGCGCTCCGTCTCTAATGACGTTGTCGACGGGACGTTAATCACTAACCACCACCACCACCACCACCACCACCACGACAGCGTATGCTCGTATATAATTTTTTTCTTAACAATTATTTCTCAGTACAGCTTACTGTGTAACAACCTTACAAGTTTTGCAGGCCGCGGTGGTCTAGAGGTTCTAGGCGCTCAGTCCGGAACCGCGAGACTGCTGCGGTCGCAGGTTCGAATCCTTCCTCGGGCATGGATGTGTGTGATGTCCTTAGGTTAGTTAGGTTTAAGTAGTTCTAAGTTCTAGGGGACTGATGACCACAGTAGTTAAGTCCCATAGTGCCCAGAGCCATCTGAACCATTTGAACCTTACAAGTTTTTCAGATTGTTTCTGCCCAGCCTGCGCATGTGATAAAGCATGTCAACAACTTTAGATGGGCAGGTGTTACTTGAAACACGTTTGGTTGGCAAAACTATGTATTATCGTTCAAAACCTCGGCTATAACTTTCCCCAGTGTCAAGCAAATTGCGTCCAAATACCTGCTGACGATAGTTGATCTGAAACGGACGACAGCAAATCTGAAGGTGAAAATCTGAATACTTCTGCACAGTATAAAATCAAGGAAAACAGGCTCGTTTTACTGCTGAAGTACTAAATCAAGTGGCTAATAGCCAGTACTGTTCAAAAGCAAGCTAAATTTTTAACTTTCATCAGGCCCTCAATGCACTTATAGATTAATTATCAGCTGGAACAGCTCCAGTCTCATATCATAATTTATCACAGTTTTATCCAACAGAGCACTGTTTACAGTGACTGGAATACAGCGTAAATAACGTCCGCTTTCAAGAAATGCAACAAAACTGTCTTATGGAAGTAACAATATCCATCACTTCGGTATATCTGTTCAGTATTCGTACAGCATGTTTTAAGTACAAGTATCATTATAAACCTTAAAAGTCCATCATCATTATATCCAACATAGATTCCGAGAACATTAGTCCAATGAATCCCAACTCGAATTGATCAAGTTTAACAGTCTAATAATGGCTCAAATGTCTCTGAGCACTATGGGACTTATCATCTGAAGTCATCAGTCCCCTAGATCTTAGAACTACTTAAACCTGACTAACCTAAGTACATCACACACATCCATGCCCAAGGCAGAATTTGCTTTCAGCGGGCATGTGATCAACTGACTAACCCACCGAAGAACGACTCACGACGCTCTCTCGTAGCGTTACTTCCTCAGTCCCAGATTCGACTCTAGAGCCAGTAGGCGGTTTTATTCTGTCAGGAAGTTTAAAATCAGCGCACAAACGGTTGAAGTGTGAAAATTCACTCTGGGAAATATCCTCTAGGTCAGGGGTGTCAAGCCTTTTAGCTTACCTTGGCAAAACTAGAAGAAGACGAATATGTTTGGGTCGCACATAATATACTTAAAAGTAACGATAGTGGCCGAGCAAAAAAAATTAATTTAGGATTTATTAATTAAAAAAGCAATATGTAATTAATTTGACATTTTATATATCAGATTCATGAGCAATTTTATACACAAGTAATTAGGAATCATACAATTATTGTGACATTAGACTTTGAATTAGGGAAACTGGTACATTAGTATGAGGTTCGATGGAAGTGGTTACAATTCTCAGCGTGTTCTCAAGGTGTTCATCTGTTATTTTGGTTCTGATCCTACTCTTTGTCTACTTTACTACTGAAAATAACTATTCACAACCGTACGGGCTTCCATCAAAGAAGACGTACACTGATAGGCCAGAACATTATGACCACTTACCTAACAGCCGCTATGTCCATGTTTGACGCGGATAACGGCGACGACGCACTGTGGCATGGAAACAATACGTGCTTGGTAGGTCGCTGGAGGAAGTTGGCACCACATCTGCACACTTATTCACCTTATTCCCCGTAAATTCCGGAGAGGGGGGTGATGAGATCTGACATCACGTTGAACAATATTCCAGATAGGTTTCAGATATGGTGAGCTGGGGGGGGGGGGGGGGGGGGCACAAATCAATTGGAACCCGCCACTAAGTTCCTCGAAACACTGCATCACACTTCTAGCATCGTGACATGGCGCATTATCTTGTTGCAAAACGCCACTGTCTTCGGGAATCTTAATCGTTATGAAGGGGTGTACGTGGACTTCAACCAGTGTACGATACTCCTTGGCCGTCATAGTACTTTGCACGAATTCCACTGGATCCGTGGATGCCCTCGTGTATGTTGCCCAGAGCATAATGGAACCGGCACCAGGCCGGCCGAAGTGGCCGTGCGGTTCTAGGCGCTGCAGTCTGGAACCGCGAGACCACTACGGTCGCAGATTCGAATCCTGTCTGGGGCATGGATGTGTGTGATGTCCTTAGGTTAGTTAGGTTTAACTAGTTCTAAGTTCTGGGGGACTAATTACCTCAGAAGTTGAGTCCCATAGTGCTCAGAGCCATTTGAACCATTTTTTTTGAACCGGCACCAGCTTGTTTCCGTCCTGCAGTACAGGTGTCAAGGAGCTGTTCCCCTGGAAAACGACGGATTCGCTTCCTCCCATCGACATGATGAAGACAGTATCGGAGTCCATCAGGCTATGCGACGCTCTGCAACTACTCCACCGTCCAGTGCTGATGATCAAGTGCCCATTTTAGTCGAAGTTGCCCATGGCGTGGTGTTAACATTGGCATATGCATGGATCGTTGGCTATTGAGGCCCATAGTTAGGAATTCCCGATGCACTGTGTGTTCAGACACCGTGCATCTAATGATTGCCGCCCTGGGTAGCCGCGAACTCAGGGGCATCTTGTCACGGTCAGCGTTGCTCTCTCCCTCGGAAGTTCGATTCCTTCCTCGTACATGGGTGTGTGTGTTGTCCTTAGCATAAGTTAGTTTAAGTTAGATTAGGTAGTGTGGTAGCCTTGGGACCGATGACATCAGCAGTTTGGTACCATAACATCTTACCACAAATTAAAAAAAAAAATTTCTGATGTTGGCTCCGCCACAGTCTGCCCAACCTACGACGTCCGACATCTGTAATGAGGGGTGGCCGTCCAACCCCACGACATCTGGATATTGTTTCATCTTTGTTTCTCCACGTGTTGAAGACACTCAACACAGCACTCCTCGAACACCCTGCATATCATGTAGTTTCCTAAATGGTAGTGCCGAGTCTCTGTTCCATCAAAATACGCCCTCGGTCACACTCAAATAGATCTGGCGTGTTCCCCGTTCTACGCACGGACAGCACGCTCAGTGATACTATACGTTGGTTGGAACTTAAATAGTGGCAACACTGCTGTGGAGACACTGTGCAGTGGACTCTACTATTGTCGCTGATAGCACACGTTGTTGACATACCTACCTTACCTCCGAGCAAATTGACTTAGCCGCCCACGTCACTGGCGTGCGCGCAATCGAGTGGTCTACCGTAACGGTTTCACAATGTTTTCGAAACACGAACAGCAGAGTTGGATCAAGTTTGAATGTGCCAGCGGTCGTACAGCACGGCAGTGTCATCAAGGCCTTCGAGAGGCGTGCGAGGAATCGGCATTGCCGTACAGAACAGTGGCACGTTGGGTAACGGGCAGGTCGTCCTAGCGTCTCTGAAGACGAAGTGTATACTGTTGGCGCGTTAGTGGACAGTGATCGACGCCATACGATTCGTGAGCTCGCCCACGAAACCGAATTAGCGCATACGACTGTGCTTCGCATCCTGAAGGAACTCCTGGGCATGCGAAAAATTGCACCACGATGGGTTCCGCATGGCTGGACGGAAATGCAGGAGTGGATGCGTTACGACGCTGTTAGGCGCACTTTGAGCGCTATGAGCGCTAAGGAGAGGTTTCCTTACGCCGTATCGTAACACTGCATTAGACATGGGTCACATCGTACGAGCCAAAACTGGAACGCCTGGCCAATGAATGGTGTCATTATGGTTCACCGCGAAAGTCGTAAGTGCGTCAGAGCCCCAGTATGGTGAAAGTTACGGTGATTATCGTGTACGAGTGTTGTAAGTAGCCTGTTTAGGTTTTCTTATTGGTAACGCCACGTAGCGCTCTGTATAAAAAAACACTGGCTGTGCTGTGTGCAGTCAGTGGCTGGTTGGCATTGTTGTTATACTCGCCATTGTAGTGTTGGGCAGCTGGATGCTAACAGCGCGTAGCGTTGCGCAGTTGGAGGTGAGCCGCCAGCAGTGGTGGACGTGGGGAGAGAGATGGCGGAGTTTTGAAATTTGTAAGAATTGGTGTCACGAACTGATTTATATATTATGACTATTAAGGTAAATACATTGTCTGTTCTGTATTAAAATCTTTCATTTGCTAACTATGCCTGTCAGTAGTTAGTGCCTTCAGTGGTTTGAATGTTTTATTTAGCTGGCAGTAGTGGTGCTCGCTGTATTGCAGTAGCTTGAGTAACGAAGATTTTTGTGAGGTAAGTGATTTGTGAAAGGTATAGGTTAATGTTAGTCAGGGCCATTCTTTTGTAGGGATTTTTGATAGTCAGATTGCGTTGCGCCAAAAATTATTGTGTGTCAGTTTAAGCACAGTCGTGTATAAATTTTTCTAAGGGGACGTTTCATATGTCGACCCTTAGCCAAGGATACCTCACTGGAATCTTCTGATTTTTTTCTTGTAGTTTGTGTAGTTAGTGTAGCCTTTGTTTATTGCTAGCGCGTAATCATAGAGGGAATTTCCTTTGTAGTTGTAGTCTTTCATTGCTGTACAGTACAACAGTTGTGGCATGCATGTAGAGTTGCACCAAGTATTTCGCAGCTGCGCTTGCAATTAACTAGCTATTATTTTCAGTGCTATGTTAATGTGTTCTCTTATTTTTGCTCTTCAAATTGTGCTTTTTTGTGTTGTCGTGTGAAATATTGTGACAATAATGGCGTGTAAAAAACGTAATACTAGGCTCCAAAGTAAACTGAGAAATGACAGTGAAGACGAAAGCAGTGTGTTAGCGCCACCATGTAATGAATTAACTAATGTTCAAAGTAGTAATTTGGTAATTGTGCATAGGGAAATGGAGCGGGTTGCAAATAATGGTGTAGGCAGTGAAACAATTAGTGAACAGGGAAGCATTATCGATCGATTGGTCGGCAACAGCTCGCGTCAGGAATCCGATATGACAGGACACAATCTTGCAAATACTGTACATTCAGGTTTTGCGCCCTCACCGTTTTCTCAAATAAGCCGAGACACATTTTCTGCTTGTCAAACTGTGAATGTTGCCGGTGCAAATGCACTGCCGAAAAGCATAGATGATCAGATTCCAGACACTAATACATTATTATTGCAATTAATGCAACAAATGAAACAAAACCAGAGACAAACACAGCAACAGTTAGACACAATGGAACAAAATCTTCAAAAGTTAGACACAATGGAACAAAATCAGAGACAAACACAACAAAAGCTTCAAAAATTAGACACAGTGGAACAAAATCAGAGACAAACACAGCAAAAGTTGGACACAATGGAACAAAATCAGAGACAAACACAGCAAAAGCTTCAAAAGTTAGACACAGTGGAACATATGCTTGAACAAACACGTGAAGATTTAACTACTGAATTACATAAAATCGAATCGAAATGTCAAAAAGTCTGTAATGACGTAAAAACACAAATTTGTGAGCATTTTCAACCTATTTTTTCGCGGCATGAAAACTCATTACAGAATCACGAAGCAGCCATAAAAGAATTGCAAAGTGTTGTTCGTGAAAATCACGACACCTTGCAAGTTAAAATGGACTCAGTTGCATCCACCGATTCGGTTACGCAACTTGCCAGAACTCTGAAACTTGGTTCAGAAAAACATACTGAGGAAATGTGTTCACTATCGGAGAAAGTAGCCGAACTTTCGGATCAGTTCACTAATTTATCTACGAAGGTAGATGATAATTTGAATGACACAAAACCGGTAGTCTTTAATGACACAGAAGAGTGCGAACAAATTAGGAAATTCAAACAAAGTTTGAAGCAAATTAGTACGCAACACCAAAGAGAAATCCGGGAAGTACAAGATCAGCTGACACAGGTAATACAACAATTACGTATTTCAGAGGACACTCGCGCTCTAATACGGGAAGAGGGACATAGAAATACGGAACAGCCACAAAATAATAACAAAGGGCACTTCGGAAATTATGAAAGAAATTGGCAAGGTACACCGAATTCTGAGATGGAACCGCCGATACGACGTAACAATGACCGATATGCTACCCGCCGACACGATGATTTTGACTATAAGCTGTTCATTACTACACGTAAATTCAAAACATTTAAGAATTCTGGCAACGACATTCATCCACAAGCGTGGCTCCATCAATTCTCTGATTGTTTTCCTCCCAACTGGTCACTAGAGCACAGATTAGAATTTATGTGTGGCTACTTAGAGAATGAACCAACTGTAAGAATGCGATCGGTCATTCACGATTGCCACAGTGAAGGAGAATTTTACCATGCCTTCCTCTCAGCATATTGGTCCCAAGCCACACAAGACCGAGTAAAACATGGCATCATGATGATGAAACATTTCGAACAATCTGAATTTTCCAGTCTTGTGAAATATTTTGAAGACATGTTGCACAAGAATCAGTACCTGTCAAACCCATACAGCCCGTCAGAACTCATCCGCATTTGCTTAATCAAATTGCCTAAACATTTACGGCATATTATTTTGGCAGGCCGTTGCAAAGACGACATTGAAGCTTTTCAGGGACTCTTACAAGAATTAGAAATTGACACTGACAATCGCGGAACGCGAAAACAGGAACACAACAATTACAGGTCACATCCATCGCAATTCCGCGATGAAAGAAATAATAACTGGACACGACAAGGCTATTCTCACAATACAAATCGTGACCAAAACAGACACCACCCGTATGACAACCGTTGGCAGAGTAGTAATAATTACAGGGAAAGGTCACCTCTCCGCGGTAATGACTATCACAGAGACAATCAGAGAAACAGACAATATGGGAACCAAAATAATTACTATCAAGGGAGACAGAATAACTTTAGACGCAACGGTCCAGCGCGCAGTTACGATTCAGAGAGAAATTCTCCACCACGTGACCGACAAGAAAAAAACTATGGAATCTACCGACATGACGACAGACGATATGATCGTAACGACAGACCTGAATTGCAGCAGAACTGGCGGGAATCAAACAGAGCAGGGCCCTCTCGACAAGGTGAATTTGTAGAAGTTAGGTCTCCAAATCCCAATAACGACGCGCGCCAACAAAGACACAATAGGCAATGACTCATACCGCTGGCAGCCTCAAAACGTACTTATGAAACTGACGACGCAGCTGCCGTAGCTAGTAATAACGTTAAAATGGAAGATATTAGGGACATATTACTCCAGAAACACGACGTAAAACATAACAACATTGCATATCCTGTGATTCACATTACTGTAAATGACGTAAAATTTACGGCAGTACTTGACTCAGGCAGTCCCATTTCAGTAATTAGTGAAACAGCTTTTAGCAAATGCAACAAATCGAACGATTGCCCCACACTTCCGTTACGCAAGATTAAATTACAAGGTGCAGTCACTGGACAAAGTGTAGATGTACGCCAACAAACCAACTTAGAATTCTTTTGTCAGAGCCACAGCTTCTCTATGAACTTTCTTATTGTTCTATTGTTGTCGACGGAAATTATACTGGGAGTAGACTTTTTGAATGAATACAAAACAATCTTAAACTTTCACGATGCTGAAATAAGTTTAGAGAAAGAAGGTAAGTCAATAGCTTTAAAATTTGAAGATTGGCTCTCAAACCATGACGAGGAAATTAATCGGCTTTACCTTCTGTTAGACAACAGTTCGGAATTTTCTACGGAACTAGACACTAACAGTCGCTCTGCAAGTACTGACAGGGATGATATCGACGGCACATTTGAAACTAATGAGTTAATTGAGAATAAAATTCAAACAATTGAGAATTGTAATGACACTGATAAGCAGGACCTTTTTCAGATTTTACAAGCACATTCCACAGTTTTTACTCACAAAACAGGAACAATCAAGGGATTTCAATACCAATTTCGTGTTCGTGAGCATACTAAATTTTGTGTTAGACCATACGTAATTCCAGCACATTATAGGGACCGTGTTAGAACAGAAATACAATCTATGCTTGACGACGGCATTATTGAGCCTGCAGTAAGCTCATACAACAATCCATTACATGTTGTTGAGAAGAAAAATGGATCGATCAGGCTTGTCTTAGATTCGAGACAAATCAATACTATCATTATTCCTGAAACAGGCAGGCCGCAAACGTTGGAAGAACTTCTTCAAAATTTTAATGCTGTAAAAGTGTTGTCTTCCATTGATCTCAGATCCAGCTTTTATCAGATCGAACTTCATCCAGAATGTAGAAAATATACAGCTTTCCTTTGTTTCGGCGTTTGTTATCAGTTTCGGAAACTTCCTTTTGGTTTGAACATTTCCTCGGCAGCATTCATTCGCGGGCTAAATTCCATATTACCTGAGCTCTTAAAACGTCACATCACCTTATATGTGGACGATATTCTGATAGCAGAAGCCTCATGGGAACAACATAATCGCATCCTCAACAGCGTGTTACATATTTTTGCAGAATCTGGAATTACAGTTAACTTGGAAAAGTCTGAATTCGGTAGGACAAAATTGAAGTTTTTGGGACATATTATTTCTTCTGAAGGCATCCAGCCGGATCCTGAAAAGTTAGAAGCAATCAGAGCCATTCCAGTTCCATCCACAAAAAAACAAGTCCGCAGTTTTCTAGGTCTCGTAAATTTTTACCGTCGTTTTCTGAATATGCAAATTCTAGTTAGACCAAAACTTTGTTCTCTCACTGGAAAAAATACTATTTGGAACTGGGACGAACAAGCACAGTTGGAATTCAATTCTTTGAAAGAATCGTTACTTAACGCGGCAATACTAGCTCATCCAGATCTCTCACAAGATTTTTGCCTTAGCACGGATTCTTCTAAAGTCGGTCTTGGTGCCCATTTATTTCAAGAAGCCACAGAAAATGACATTACTGTTCAGAAAACCATTGCTTTTGCTAGCCGAGTGCTAACAAAATCTGAAAAAAATTATTCCGTTACTGAATTAGAAGCTTTAGCTATTGTTTGGGCATTTAACAAATTCCGTTTCTTTCTTTATGGTAAGCACGTAAAAGTATACAGTGACCATCGTGCATTACAATTTCTCATGTCTTCAAAATTAAATCATGACAGGTTAAAACGTTGGGCATTGTTTCTGCAAGAATTCCACTTCACAATAGTCTACATTCCCGGCAAGGAGAACATAGTTGCGGACGCACTGTCACGCGCACCGGCTGGGCTTGAGAAAAGTAACATAGAAAGCAACCTCGAGAGAAATTTCAGTATTCTTTACATCCAGAAAGTCGCCTTTGAAAACTTCATCACCACATCTTTAAAGGACATTGCTCATGAACAAGATAAAGATCCGATTTGGAAAGACATCAAAAGTAAATGGCATGAAAAGACACACACAAATTCGGCATTATTATCTGGTTAGAAACAACATACTGTTCAAACGATGCACTGTTGATGACAAGCTATGGGTACTTTGCATTCCTGACGATTTTGTTAATAAGCTCATTTGGTACATTCATTTCATCTATGCACATTTTGGTCCACGAAAATGTTATCATATTCTTCGAACAACTTGTTATTTTAACAATATGGAAAAGAGAATTCGAAGAGTCTTGTCTATTTGTAAACTTTGTCAAAAGGCGAAACCATCTACTGTCACTCATCGTGCTCCATTGTTTCCTATCATTCCTTCTAAATTAAAAGAATTTGCTGCTGTTGATCTCTTGGGACCGCTTGTCAGAACATCTAATGGATTTTCGTACGTTCTAGTCGCTGTTGAACTTACTTCAAAATTTGTTTCTTTCACTCCGTTACGTAAAGCCACTGGACGGTCTGTATCCAACGCCTTTGTTAGAAATTTCTTACGTGAAGTTGGACACGTTAGTAAAGTAATTTCAGATAACGGACCGCAATTCAGATCTGCTGTTTGGTCACGCATGCTTCGTAACCATAAAATCAAATCTGTTTTTATTTCATTGTACTCACCACATTGTAACCCGTCTGAACGGATTATGAAAGAAATCAATAAGCTTTGCAGACTTCATTGTCACAGAAAGTATCAGCATTGGGACAGATATTTACACTTATTTCAAAACGTGCTGAATGAAATGCCTCATGACTCCACTGCTTTACCACCTGTTCTTGTACTGAAGAATAAAGAACCACCAAACAGAATCAGAGAGCTTGTACCTTTTCCGAATACACGTAAACTTCGACACAAAGACATAATTGATTTGGCTATTAAAAATATAAATTCTGCTGCAGACAAAAGGAAAAAATTACACGGTAAAGCAAATGCAAAGAAATTATATATTGGTCAGAAAGTTCTCATTAAAGCTCATCCATTGTCACATAAGAAGAAACACTTGAGTCACAAATTCTTTCTAGTTTACAATGGACCTTACAGAATCCGACGTATACCACATGATAATTGCGTTGAAGTTGAAACTCTTCGTACTAGGAAGAGTAAAGGTTTACACCACATTTCACATGTAAAACCGTTTATTGAAAGATAATCTGCTTTTTAACTTTGTCTTTGCCATAAAACATTTCACTTCACATTTCTAGTATGCTTTGTCACACTGAGAAACTGTTAACATGCAACAATGTTTGAAGTTTACTATCCAGTCTAGAACCTACGGAACATATTTAAACAGAAATTACGAATGCATTGTTATAGTGAACAGACGTCACAGTGTTATTGTGCGTGTACATTCTTGCTTGTTAGTTGCACGATTACGTAACGGCTATAAGGCTTACATACTTAGAACATACACTGCTAATGAGATTCTAATGCAACATTTTGGTTTACTTGAAAAGACATTCTTTATTTGAAGTACTTTCTGTGGGATTAAAGATGGTTTAGCATTTGGTTTCTTTGACAGCTACATGATCATATCATGACGCTACGAATGTGCGACACAATTTACATTGTTGCTTTGCAGTGTATCTGTTTTTCTGAATTCTGGGAAGTAAAACATGTTTTAGTAGTAACTTTGTGGTATAGCTACAATGAGACAGCCTTTTCTGTAGCACAACAATACTTTACAGTACAGTACTTACTTCATCACGGCAATAAGCGTAGTAACTACGATATCTATACGCAAAGCATTTCACTTTTGTTTGTCTTGAGGTAAGTACATTGACTTCTGCAGAACTTAGTTTTCGACACTTCCACAGAGATTATCTTACAACAAGACGCACAGTTTAGCGCTACCCTTACACGTATTTGAGTGATTAATTTTGTACTTAAACATTTATTCTTAAAGATATTTGAAGTACAATGATACAAAGGTTTTCCATGATACATTTCATTCCATTGCTGTAATCTGCAACACCTGAGGATATAATTACATTAATCCTCAGGGGGGTACACGCCTACTTTGTGTACCATGTGTGTGGCAAGCACAAGGAGCCCTAGCTAATATGGTATTTGCATATACAACTTTACACATCGGTACCATATTTCTCTAACACATAAATTACACAGCGATCTGATTATTTGATAGAGAAACAAACATCTTTTACTACTACAGTGACACATGTTTACGCAATTACGCAGGTGGATAACTTCACACTTATGAAATTGTATTTTGTCTGTACCTTGTGAAATGTTCTTATTTTTCGGAACCATTGTGATACTATGAGAGCTTTGAGTGATGTATTTGGTATGGGATCATGATTTTTAAAGTACGTTTGAGGTAGATGACACTTTTGAAATGAGCAGAGAATTTTTTTAGGTTTTGAAATTATTGCAGAAAACTATGACGTTTTTGAGAATTTGGCTGAGGTGTTATGATGTTATTTTTACGACGACGATGTGTATTATGCTGCTGAGGTACGTGTAAGCTGATGCTATGTGAGTTATTTGGTTATGCTACGTGTCTGTTATGATGAAATATTGAAGAAGTGTCGACGAATAAGGTAAGGAATAATGAGTAGTGGTTAGGGACTCTGGTTTGTGAAAAAGGTTGTTGGAAACCAGGAATCGTACTTTAAGAGTTATGAAAACTATGTATATGCGTGAATGTATCACTGCGCTGTCGAAAATTTTTGAACACTATTATTTTTAAATGATTTTATTTCTACAGTTTTGTAACGCAAATTCTTGACCTGTGAATTTTTTTTATATGAGACTGCCACTGTAGCGGAAACTGGTGTCGTAAATATTTCGGTAAGACAATTAAGTGACCACCTGCACGTAATGCGTCGTGGGCACCCAGCTGCGCGACAACCACCTGACAAAAGAAAGCCATTAGTTTGTGCCTTTCAGAGGCACAGGTAAAAAAAAAAGGGAGGCCATTATCCTCGCTATTGACATTCCTTTGTAGAAAGCACCGCAAATACGATACGCTCATTACTGAGAAAGATACTTACATCTGACACCTGATTATAACAAACGTCTTTCTACGAGAGTTGAGAGAATTCTACTAACTTATGAAATGTCACATTATTGAATGATATTTTTATGCTTTGTCCATAGTTGCTTATTCCATTTGATATCTAGTTTCCAGCTGTGTTACAGCATTGGTTTTATAAAATAAAAGTAAATGCATTTGCTAATGTGAAAACTTTCTGTCAACAGATCTGTTAAATAATAATTTTATGATCCACATTCTTAAAAAAAGGAGCACTTGGAAAGGAAAGAACAATAAGAAGGGACTAGTAACAGGAACTGCATACATAATTTTCTTTTCAAGTACTTAGTAATTTATTTCACTGAACAAGTAGTGGTGCACCATTTTAATTATATAGACATTAAGATGTGAATATACATTTCCCTTATCTGCATTGTTGTCTTTAGCGTAATATTTTTTCTGCTTGAGCTTTGTCATGTTTAGGTATAATTTATAGCATTTGCTGCTGCTGCTATGTGCCAGGCATAGTGCTACTGAATGTCACTTTGTATTACTAGGTTAAGCCAATTTTATTACTGATTTATTTTTCTTGTTTGCTGCGCACTGCCTTATATTAGTTGTAATATTGCTGCCTTTTTTTGCCAATTTCCATTTTTTAACATTGCTGTTTGTGTAAATTGTTTTGTGCTGCTGCATTGCCTCATCCCTTAGTTAAGCATCTGAGCTCAGTAGATTTAAGTTAGCTTAAGAAGGGGTAGCCTATATAAGAGAATGATTTGCGATGGATTGGAAGAAATGCATTGAGAAGTTATACGAAAAAAGTACAGAAATCAGGTATCGATAGGACTTTTTGGAAATAATGAAGAATGAAGGGAGATCTCCGAGAAGTAAAGAAAGTTTTGTTTGCAAAATACTGCAGTAAAACAAACCCTGTCCTTTCCTTGTGTTATCCCACTATGTGTTTGTGTACCCTTGTGTATTTGTTTTGTTCCTGTCTCTGTGTGCTGTTTCATAGAATTTTTTCTCTTCTAATACTAAGCTACATTCACTATGATGAGGAATACTGTTATCCTCAAATATAATTTGCGTTAATAACATGTTATTTACTTCGTAAAGATGTTTACACATTATTTATTCTGTTTTGTTCTAATGCTCATGTGTGAGGTTGATGTTTCAAAAGTTACTCTGATCTTTTATGTATGTACTTATGTCGTAATTTTTGTAACACTGATGTATTTGCTATTTCGATTACTTTGTAAAGCCTGTATTACTGCAAATGTTATCTGTACTATTATGTTCTTTAATGATATTTTTTTGTACCTTTGTTATTGTATTCTCATGTTATAAAATTGTAATTGACACCAGTTCATCAAATTAAGTAACTTGTAAATTACATTTCACTGCACACGTTTCTGTTGGTCATAGTATATGGACAATATGTGAGAAGTAGGGACTGATAGTGTTTGCACGTGTGTTAATAATTCAGTAAGGGACTGGATAACAGCATTGTTGATTGTAAGAACATTTCAAAAACAATTTTTGTGAGTGCACAAGTGGTGGTTATGGACTTGCTATATTATCCGCAAGACTCTTCAATGGTGATTGTGCACCTGCACAAAACAGATGGCTGCTGGCCATCTCTACAAGGACTACAGTGGGTCTACAGCTTTGACGACCCACCGATACCATTATTTCTACAAGGACTGCAATGGGTCTGCACCTCTGGTGGCCCACCAATACCGTAATCTGTACCAGGACTACAGTGGGTCTACACCTTTGACGACCCATCGATACCATTATTTCTACAAGGACTGCAATGGGTCTGCACCTCTGGTGGCCCACCAATACCGTAATCTGTACCAGGACTACAATGGGTCTACTCTGTGACGACCTACGTACCAATATTCTTTAAAACTTCGACTGACTCTGCTGTGGGTTTGCTCTGTTGTGGCCCATTACCTGTCTGCATGTCAAGAGTCAGCACTGTCTTTCCGTTGGAAGGACAACACTACTTCTTCAAGACTGCATGGAAATCCACTACTTCCGTGTTCATTTTCTTTTACTACTCAGACTTTGAGAAAAACACTGCAATTTTACTTTGATGAATGATCAGGACTGTCTTTATGGACTGTGAGAAAATTTTAGCTTTTGACCAACATTGTATCGATAAGTGTGGGCATTTCATTTCTTTGTTATTGTGATTAAGAAAAAATTTTTCAAATCTGTATTGGCCACTGCCCAAAACAATTTGTAAATTTTTTGTAGGGAGCATGGGGGCTATGTAAGTAGCCTGTTTAGGTTTTCTTATTGGTGACGCCACGTAGCGCTCTGTATAAAAAAACACTGGCTGTGCTGTGTGCAGTCAGTGGCTGGTTGGCATTGTTGTTATACTCGCCATTGTAGTGTTGGGCAGCTGGATGCTAACAGCGCGTAGCGTTGCGCAGTTGGAGGTGAGCCGCCAGCAGTGGTGGACGTGGGGAGAGAGATGGCGGAGTTTTGAAATTTGTAAGAATTGGTGTCACGAACTGATTTATATATTATGACTATTAAGGTAAATACATTGTCTGTTCTGTATTAAAATCTTTCATTTGCTAACTATGCCTGTCAGTAGTTAGTGCCTTCAGTGGTTTGAATGTTTTATTTAGCTGGCAGTAGTGGTGCTCGCTGTATTGCAGTAGCTTGAGTAACGAAGATTTTTGTGAGGTAAGTGATTTGTGAAAGGTATAGGTTAATGTTAGTCAGGGCCATTCTTTTGTAGGGAGTTTTGATAGTCAGATTGCGTTGCGCCAAAAATTATGGTGTGTCAGTTTAAGCATAGTCGTGTATAAATTTTTCTAAAGGGACGTTTCAGTGTGATGGTGTTATTCTAACTCATTACGTTCCTCCATGGCAGACCGTCTATGCACAGTGTTACTGCTCGTTTTTGGAGCATCACCTGCGACAAGATTTGCGAAAATAGCGGCGACACTTTCTTCACAACCCACCCATCATTTTGCACGGCAATACGTGGGCGCATACAGCGCAAGCTGTGGCTGCTCTGTTCCGTCGATGGGACTGGGAAGTACTGTACCATCCACAATACTCCCAGGACGTAAGCGCTTGTGACTGATTTGATTCCGAAGGTGAAGGAACCACTTCGTGGCATTCGCTTCAGAACTATTCCAGAGATTCGACGGGCAGTAGACCGCTCCATTCGCACCATCAAGAACAGGGTCTGCTAACGGTATACTACGCCTTCCACATCGCTGGCAACGGGTTCTACACAATGCTGGTGACTACTCTGAAGGACAGTAACACGTGCAAACATGTAACTCTTGCCGGCCGTGGTGGTCTAGTGGTTCTAGGCGCTCAGTCCGGAACCGCGCGAGTGCTACGGTCGCAGGTTCGAATCCTGCCTCGGGCATGGATGTGTGTGATGTCCTTAGGTTAGTTAGGTTTAAGTAGTTCTAAGTTCTAGGGGACTGATGACCACAGCAGTTGAGTCCCATAGTGCTCAGAGCCATGTAACTCTTATGTATCGGTTGTGAATAAATAGTTGCCACTACTTAAGTTCCAACCGTCGTATGTACCGCGCCCATGATTGACTAGCAGTAATTCCTTGCCAGGAGACGCTGATATCGACTGGACGGATTTATATCGATGGTAGGTCAGTAGTCGTTATGTTTCAGCTAATCAATGTGTATAACACGTCACAGTGCAGCATTGTATATTTTTTTTTCCTGGAAAGGTATGATTTGCAAACGTTCAACAAAGTTGAATGATCCAATTTCTCTTTTAGTTGGATGACAGACTGCAACTCTTTGGATTCCAGCTGGAAATGTTCTTTCAATGTATGTCTGTTGTTTGTAAAAGGTGTCACATAAACAGAAAAAAAATGTTTTTTTCAGAAAACCTAGAAACGTATTTTCAAATTCCAGCTCCAAATCGAAACATATGGCTGAGTATTTCATCCTGTTTTTAGGATCATATTTGTGCAAAGTGTTAAAGTGAAATAAATTGTTTGTACTTGTGCTTGGCATAATTTCAGTTTCATTTTGAGCGCGTTCGTTGTTTGAAACATTCTACTGACACTAGGATTCTACCTTGAAGACGTCTAAGTCACCTAAATGAGCAGCCAAATCTACCATAGATCTAATCTGTTGGCCACCCTATTGGTACCGTTGAGTTCAGGCAAAGATTTTGCTTGTGATATTACGAACGATTTGATTTAATTAGTACTATAAGGCCTTTTTGACAACTGGCCCCGATTGAGACACCTTACACCACACTCAGCACCTAAACGTCTGAGTAATTTCTTGAATTTACGGATTTCACGACGATTTGCATGACATGATTCATTTTTAGAATTTTCTACATAAGATAGTTTTCTCGGTGTCTGACGGATTGGCCGGTTGTAAGGACGTGTTATTGGTGGGTTCGAGAATAGAGCGGGCTGTATTCGTTTTTTAAAGCAAATGTATTAAAACAAAATACAAACTAAACTCAAAATCCTTTTAAAAATAAGTAGTGTTATCGCTCAAGAGTGACATTACTCGATGCAACACTCTCCAGTCGCAATGACCGCCTCCAATTTGTCCTGAAGCGATAGCACACACTCTTTAAAACAGCGCTGTCCATATTCGCGAATGCTGCTCCGATAGCGGTGCTTAGAGAGCGATATCTCGTCGTATTTGGAACTCTTTCGACTACGCTCCAAACTTGTAGTCGTGGGGGTTCAAATACTGGGCCAGAACTCCTTTGAATAGAACACGTCAACGTTATCCGAGTGCCAGACTAAATGGCTCTTCGTCCTCCTCTGCCATCCGACACATTGTTCGATCGCTGACATTCAATACAGACGGGTACCAGAAGAATCGCCGGCCGTGGTGGTCTCCCGGTTCTAGGCGCGCAGTCCGGAACCGTGCGACTGCTACGGTCGCAGGTCCGAATCCTGCCTCGGGCATGCATGTGTGTGATGTCCTTAGGTTAGTTAGGTTTAAGTAGTTGTAAGTTCTAGGGGACTGATGACCACAGCAGTTGAGTCCCATAGTGCTCAGAGCCATTTGAACCATTTGAACCAGAAGAATCGAACTATTTCAGTGGGCGAAAGCCCAGCGCGAAGACTTTCGATAATCATGGCTCTTTGGTTGTACTCCGCACTTGTCCGTAGCATTGCGGCCATTTTGAGATTCTGACTTTTTACTAGATGCCTATGGCTTTCGATAACGCCAATCGTGACCTCCGGCGGAACTAAGACACAGTGGGATTTCTTGAAATTTGTCCGGATTTAAGCGACCCCCTCTGTGTGTTGCCAGGTCTCCCCGTTTTCGTTTCGTAAAAACGGCCCTTACCAATTTCACGATAAGACTCGCAGGAGACATATTTCACTGTCGCACACATTTCTTTTGTTTGTAGCACATCCAGGATGTTTTGCTCTCGATCAGAATCTTAAACAGTGTAATTTCTCTTGATTATTAAGTATCGTCAGTGCAGCAGCATCTTACAAAATAATTAATCGCCTCGTACGAGAGATATTGCATATAGTAGACAATATTTAAGACAATAATTTTGCGATGACGCACATGAAGTTCAGTGCAAGAATTCTAGAAAGGGTATCTGAATTCCATCTCTGTCAACAACTGTACTGCGTACGGTAGGGGAGCAATAATTTATTCCTCCCCTAACTCCGCCAGCGCTTGACGGAGACTACAGCGCCGCTCTGCGGTGCACTGCTGAACCTCTAGCGCGTCACGGAACACCTCTCAGTTCACAATGCTGCCGTTAGATGGCAACGGCATGGCAACGGCACTGCCGGTACAAACTGGCGGTGTATTAGGAATTTTCAATCACTAAAGCAATTTGGCTATTTCTTTTTAACAATGCTATAGTAGAACAAGAGAACTGACAGTTACAGGGCCTACACCGACAGATTAGATCCCAAAACGTCTCTTGTTTTCAATGAGTCGTCTAATAACCAGAAGCTTTATTAGTGGCTAGGCGTGAGATAATCGTTGAAAACCGCTTTTAAAAACTGTTAAAAAGTAATAGTATTGTTGTTGTTTCTATTACTATCATTGTCATTGTTATTATTATCATATTATTTTTTACTGTTATCCAAGTAACAATATTGTAATTATTATTATTATTGTCATTGTTATTATGTTATTGTTTACGATTATCAGTTACTGCGTCGTGTCAATCCCTAGTATTACACTGATAATGTCATATGCTGTCTATCAATCTACAAGGCCCAACCTTGTATAGATAAGGCCTACTTAGTGACCGGATACCCGGAAAATACCCGTTTCTGTACCTACATGAAAAAGGATTCTCACATGTTGACATAACCAAATCTTATTATTATTGTGCCTTTGTGGTCTGCTTTGGAGAGGAGAATGCGTGATCGCTCTCTATCTCCATGAGCATCAACTGAACTTACCACTGTTTTACAAGAAGAATGATCTAAGAATCCCTTGATAACCATACAGGACTTGTATTTATCCATTCCGAGACGACAACCCACGAATTTGCTGCACCGTATTAGGCATTTCATGTGTTGTTTTCGGTGTTTCCTTATTTTCGTCCATCAACAGTAGTTGTCAATATTTATGTCACACTGGAATATTATGAAAATGAGTGCAGTTTTGCGCACTTTTATTGAGGAAAGTCTTCATCAGATATAATCATAACACCTGCAAAAAGTTACATGCGGAATTACCCATTTGTAAGATATTTGTGTTGTTATATCAATACATCTGACTCTGTTATGGGTCCTGAAAAACAGGATAACATATTTCGTTATGCCTATCAAATAACTGACAGTACAGGATCAGATCTCGCTAAAAAAAAAAAAAAAAAAAAAAAAGAAATACGAACATTCTCTTTATTAATTGTCGAATGATGTTGAATATAGAGATTTAAAAAACTGGGTAACACCAACCATATCAGACTTTCCGGCAGATTAAAACTGTGTGCCAGACCGGGACTCGAATCTGTCTTCTTTTGTAGGAAAGGCTTCTAACGACTGAGCTATTCAAGCGCGTCTCATGATACGACCTCACAGGTGTATTAGTGCCAGTATCTCATCTCTACCTTCTAAATTTCACAGACATTCCTCTGAAATCTTACGGGAGTAGCACTAATGGAAGAAAGGAAGTCACGGAGAAGCAAATTATCCACGACCTAGAGCAATGGCGACCTACCCACGGCCCGAGGGACGCACGCAGTCTGACAAATCAGTAGCTGTCACACGTTCGGTAGAAACGATAACTGAGGTAAAGCCTGCGAACCTTCAGTCACGTAGTCGTAGAATGACACTTTTTGTTTCAAGGACTTCGGCTATCGTTTTTCAAAGGACAAAAAAACTAAGAAAGTGTGGTTCAGTGTATTTCGAAGATAAGTTCTGATTCACTTCAATGTCGGAAATGATGTTTCTGCAGGAGCACTGCTTGCAGGAATGGTGAAAATTAATTTCATTCGTTTTGATGCTTCATGTACTGCTTCACTGTGACCACAGGAGGCGAGATACCGACCTTGTCTAAATATGTCTAAGTACTGACTGGTTCGGGAATACATCTAAAGAATATATCACAGATGGTTCCGTCCTTAGTCAGAGGATATCAAAATATACACCATAGGATACCTTCAATAAATTAAATGCAGCTCATGTATGTTACCTGTATTTTGGTTATAATTTTCATAAATAAGTGAAAGAAACTTCTAATTATCCAAGTCATACACCTATCAGTTAACTGACGCGAGACAGTAACAATTCCACGAAACAGAGCATGGTACGATGTTTCTCTGTCAGTCACGTCATTTCATTGCTTCTTTCTTGGATGCTCACCATCGCTTCCCTCTGGCTAGGTTTTAGAGCAAACTTGTTCAGATTTAGCGCGGAGTTGCTGTAACTCGATCTTAAGCTGGCCAACTTTCTTCAAACGATAGTCGACATCAAAAAGTGTAGTTTGCAATAGTTCTAACAGAGCCGCTGACTTGTGAAGTATACATGAAGAACCACTATATAAAGAATTTAAATTGACTAACTAAATGTTTGATGAACTGAAACTGTGCATTTACCGCCAGCTTTGAACGCTTCTTCGACTAAAAACACATGTTCTTCAATGGTTAGCATTGTTAACAGTGACAAAAACGAAACAAATAGACAAAGGAACTAAACTTAAATGTTCACGTCACTACATACACCAACGATAATACTGACGCTGGCTGAGATAAACGAAACTGTGGAACGTTGGGAGAGACCACTTGAAGGGAAGTAACACAGGCAGGCGAACAATCATACGGTACGCCCAGCTAATAATCATACGGCACTGCGGAGAGTCTTTTTGAACACCCCGTATAACCATCTGGCGTCGGATACTAAAGAAATCGTCATTTGATCAACTCAACCAAAGCGTTTGATCATTTAGACGATTTAGAGAAAAAGAGGCGAAACCAGAAATTGTGGGAATTTTTTTTTTTTGCATTTCCGTATATGTTTAACAAACTGTTTCAGTACTAAATTCAGTTTATAAGCATAGCAACGTACTAAGAGAGCTGAAGTGTATTTGCCTCTCACAAGCCTTTGTATTCCATTATGATGTGCAGTCATTACGACAAAGCCATACTACGTCTGAGCTACAAGTTTTCTACAGTAACCAAATTCAGTTAGGCAGCCGAAGATATGTTCCGGAAATCTAGCTACACTTCGGATGTCACTGACATCAACAAATACCAAAATTCTCTCAGACACTTTACCAGTGGACAATAAATGCAGCAAAGCAGTTGAAAGTTGGGACGGACTTGAAACATCGACCGTTTCATCTATAATAACCTTAACGAATGGCGTTTCTTTTATTCCCTTCGAAGTTCCTGTACAAATGGAACGGATGGGGTCATTCTGTATGTGACTTGAGATGTCTTGAAAAACAGTTTAAGTCTGCAGATGGTTTGGAAAAAAAAAATCAACTCTTTGTGTCATTAAGTGTAATAGTTCAACCTAATTGCCCGGATTATCATAGTCCTCGGTTTGATCGTGTCGTCTGAAACGAAGTTCTTGTCCAGCTAGGAAACACGTGACATCAAATACACAACTCGTTCACCATGTCACCATGCTTCTGAGCATCTAATATCAAGGCATTGTTCAAACAAAAATTTATCCTTGCACTGCCAAAATTAATGAGTGTGCAGAACAAATTGGATGGAAACAAAACACAAGGCCAACAGCACATTTTTTGTTTCTTGTTACAGCCACATAACGATTTGTAAGAGAAATACCAAGATTCTCGAAAATGTCTTGCGTAGTTTTAGTGACTGTATTTGTTGTGTGTCGTCCCTGTTTGATCGCGTCATTTTTACCCTCACCGAGCGAGGTGGCGCAGTGGTTAGCACACTGGACTCGCATTCGGGAGGACGACGGTTCAATCCCGTCTCCAGCCATCCTGATTTAGGTTTTCCGTGATTTCCCTAAATCGTTTCAGGCAAATGCCGGGATGGTTCCTTTGGAAGGGCACGGCCGATTTCCTTTCCAATCCTTCCCTACCCCGAGCTTGCGCTCCGTCTCTAAAGACATCGTTATCGACGAGACGTTAAACACTAACCACCACACATTTTTACCCTCAAAACTAAGTCCTTCAAATGGATGTTTCCGCAGACATTTCATCACACATTTACTATCTCATATTTTTGTATCTTTTGAGGAGCCAGTTACTTAAGCCATATTACTTCAGCAACCCAAATTCACAGTTACACCGAAAATAATTAAACAGCTTTGCGTATTGTAATGTACCATTCTCACAAAATAATTTTTGTACAACTGAGGCTGCCATATGACGTTAATACTCGGATTTATGTCAGATTTTGAACAGATTGTCATAGTTAAATTCAGTCGCTATTCTTGATACGTAGCCTTCTTGTGCTAGCAGATTGTCTTTTGCCGAACTAAACAATTACAAAATAAAAATGCTCCTTGTCATAACTTTTATTGCCGACGAATTTATTATTATTCACAACATCAAGTACATAGTTTATTACCACTTGAATACGCGTCGTTGAATTCTGTCACCGTAACAGCGAAAAGTAAATGAATCTTGTAATTGTAACGAATATGTAATTCTTGACAGTAGCTGGACAGTAAAATTCTTATCCTGGCTTCATGACTCTACATTCTACAGTTGTTCCGATTCATGTCAATGCTTAGTCATGTCTGACCTGAGTAGTAACTACTGCAAGATGTAACATGAAGTAACCCCTATAAAAATTTATTACTGAGCTACTGTACAATGCCGAGTATTAGATATTAGCTACAATTTGCGTTCGTGTGTGTGTGTGTGTGTGTGTGTGTGTGTGTGTGTGATTTAATGTCAGCTCCTCTATGCGTTGTTTACAGTAGTTATCTGCGATAAAAGCTTGTAATAGGACTGTATCTGGGAACAGTAAACGCTCTGCTGGGTTGATAAGTTTTAGTGTCTGTGATCTTCCTCCTGAAAATCCTTGCGTAGGGTCCGCGGTTTTTTTTGTGGTGGTGGTGGGATTTGGGGGGGGGTCTTAATTACCGAGCGATGACGACAACATGCAGTAGTGCTTAGGAAATATGGAATGTTGCGTTGTGTTCGGACATGGTGAGCTATCACGTGTCAAGTCCGGGTCATGCATCAAATGGGTGCCACATGTAGGGAGTACTGTACAAAATTTAATTACACTCCGTTTTAAAGTGGATATTAATACCTGTGGGCTCAGAGGTATACTAGATACGTATTGTGACGGGCCAAGGAAAGGAAAATAAATCTAAAAACATATGCGCCCACATGGGTAATGCATTTTGCTATTGAAGTAACGCACAGCTGCACACACGATCAAGCGTTAACCATTGTTTGTTATGACTGTAGGACGAGAAAGTGAAGTGTCGTCGTATAACCTGGTGATACGGCTTATCCCAGAATGGAAGCAGAATTCAGATACAGGCGCGACAGCACGATGGGCAACGTATCAATAATATGGACTGAGTTTAATTATGACTCCAATAAAAACAATACTCCGTTCTCAAAAATCCTCACTTCTTGAGTAATGAAATTGTAACAACAGTTCTTGGCACATAGCGGTACAAGTGGATATGATCATTTACCATGCAAACAGATGAGGCGCAAGCCCTGCCAAGCAGGTAGGTCGATGGCGATTTTGCGGCCATATAGTCAGTAAATCATATGACAGGCTTCCCACCTGCATTATATCAGCGTTTGGTGGAATATGCGTTTTAGCTTATTTTAAACAACGTTATTGTTAGAAAACTGTACTGCGGGCTATTCAATGTACAGCAGCAGGGAACTGAACCTAGAAACCAAGCTCCGAGTGTACCAGATGGTTGTCCACCCTTCCCTCACCTACGGCTCCACTGCGTGGACCACGATTAGTGCCTCACAGATGCAAGTCCTCCAGCGCCTGCAGAATAAGGTGCTTCGGTCGAGCCTGCATGCCTCTCCCCTCACTAGAGTACTTACCTTCCACGAGGAAGAAAACATGATCACTCTGAAGACGTCCATTCGAGAGAAGGCAAGGCGTCTCTATGGCGAAGTGGACGCCCTGTGTGACACAGTCGCTGGCTTACAAGACATTGGCACCACGACTCCCCGGTACTAGCACCGCCACGCTGTTCTTCTCACCATCCTTAAGGAATCGGTTTCAGGTCACGGCTAACGATAGCCCTGTTATGGCCAATAATGAAGTGCCAGTGTTGATACGACCACTGATATGTGTCGACCATCATACGCCACCAACTTCAACGTGCACTCCAATTATGTACTTGGAATGGAATTATTGTAGGATAGGACAATTTTATGTTTACCCAATGACAGTAAGACCGAGATCCACCGGTGACGCTATAATTCAACATTTAAAAAAAATCTACAGTGCAAAACACTCGCCTGATCATAGCTGAATGGTCGTCAGCCGAAATATCATGGTAAGAAGTCGGCGTAGTCCGGCTGCAATCCTGAAACTTGCTGGAATACTCTTTCCGCCTCGAAAACTTTAATAATCACAGTCCCTCTGTTATTCGAAGCAACCCTACATTGTACAGGCAAACGAAACTCTCCAGTGGTTATATACGTTATCCGTTCACATTAATGCGACCACCTGTCAGAAGCCTGAGTAACCACCTCTTGTGGTGTGGGCCAGCCGCAGTGGTCGAGCGGCTCTAGGCGCTTCACTCTGGAACCGCGCGACCGCTACGGTCGCAGGTTCGAATCCTGCCTCGGGCAAGGATGTGTGTGGTGTCCTTAGGTTAGTTAGGTTTAAGTAGTTCTATGTTATAGGGGACTGATCTACATTTCTTCTTGGTGTAGAAATTTTAATGGCCTGTAGGCCTAGTGTATTACCACCAACTTTCAAATCGTGCAATGATCACCATTCAAAGACAAGGGAAATTAGAGTTCGTACTGAGGCTTTAAGACAATCGTTTTTCCCTCGCGTGATCCGCGAGTGGAACAGAGGCGGGAAATATGACATTGGCGCGAATTGTGCTCTCCGCCACACACCGCTTGATGGCTAGCGTAGTATATATGTAGATATGAAGGAGTTACGAGTGGTCCCTAATAATGTTCACGTAGTCCACAGCTGTCGTGGTGCTTTCAATTACAACCGTAGGTTGCGTGTCCCTTGCAGACCCAGGTGAAAATCCTCCATAAATAATGCTGCTTGTAACGGTCAGCGTCCATGGCGAGCGGCACTTTTCGAGAAGCATTTCGCCTGCATGACGGCGTATCTGGATACAACTATCGACATGTTTTAATAATAAAAGGAATTAATCCGACCAGGTGAGACGAATCTATTGATCCGCGAGGCAATGTGGTGATCCCGTCCCCACTGTAATCATAACTAACGATGTTGCTGGGTCAAAATGGGAATACGGAGAAGTCCTCTGCTGCGGAACACCATGTCCAACAATGTGCTGAGCGGTGTGCTCCAGAGCACTTGTGCCTGCATGAGCAACGTACTCTATCGTCAGATCTGCCACAGAATGCCTCCTATCCTGCTTTAGAGAGGGAGCAAGCCTCCGATCCCTATGTTCTGTGATGAGGTACGGACGTCGAACTACTTGTCATCTAATCGTGGTTTCAGTATTCTTCAACCACTTTCAATAGGTGCTCACGGCTGTAGCACGCGAACATCCGACATCGTGCCATTCGTGAGACGCTCGCTCCCAGGCACTGAGTTGCTTCCCGCATTTGCGCCACATATCGTCGCTAGTATGATGATTCCGCATTCGTCTCTGCTCCGCTCATATACTTCGCTTATCGCGTAGCGTGCCCTCCACTCCACGTTCAAATCCTGCCTCGGACGTGGATGTGTGTGGTGTCCTTGCGTTAGTTAGGTTTAACCCTTCACTGCGTTACTTCGCAGATGTGCGAAGCAAAGTTTCAACTCTCTTTTCGCCGTTGTTATTGAAGTTTAATGCTTTAAACTGCTATGCTGATGTGCTATGTTCTATTATGACGATAACTGATAAGATTCTGCCACTAGAATACGCTACTGAGTGTATGACGCGACAATGTGTGTTGCTGTGAGTAGCATTGTAAGTCAGGCAGACATTGCTCTCTTTCGGAGGTGATTGTTAGTAGTTGAATGAAAGAACACGTGAATGCAAGAAATGTGTAGAGCTTCTACAACCTTTGGAGAGTATTCTGCTCCGTTCATCTTGTAGTTCTGCTAATAAATATATGAGAAGTATACAAATCAATTTCGTTTGCATATGTGCAGTAGTGCGTAATAATACTTCTATCCACAATCGAACGATAAGAAAGTAGTGTTTCCTTTTTTCAGCTTTTTTCTAGCTCACCATGATAGTTCGAGTGCTGTAATGGAGTCAATCTCGTATTTCGACAGTGGAAGACGTAAAGTGATGACGTATGGAGAATTCATGGCCGTAGAAAGCCCTTCTGGCAGTGAAGATGAGTTAGATTTTGACGATTCACATGAAGAACCGACAATAAACGTAAATGATCTGAAGTCTGGAAATTTATTTTTATTCAGTTTTGCATAAATGCAAACTGAATAAAAATAAATTTTTTCTGAATTAAAAAACATCTTATTTTTTTCAACATTTTCCTGACATTGTTGAACAATTTGAAATACACAAAAAATATTTTAACTTCTATAAAAAAAGTGTATAATGAAGGGTTATGTAGTTCTAGGTCTTGCCGAGTGATGACCTCAGATGTTAATTCCCATAGCGCTTAGAGCCATTTGAACTATTTGAACCTTCACGTGGTCATAATGTTTTGGCTCATTAGTGTATATCAATTTGCAAAGTAGAAAATAATCAACATTCCGTATAACTTTGATTCTACGACATTCTGATTTAGTCACTATTACACAGAGGTGACAACATCAGGGCCGCGCGGGATTAGCCGAGCGGTCTTGGGCGCTGCAGTCATGGACTGTGCGACTGATCCCGGCGGAGGTTCGAGTCCTCCCTCGGGCATGGGTGTGTGTGTTTGTCCTTAGGATAGTTTACGTTAAGTAGTGTGTAAATTTAGGGACTGATGACCTTAGCAGTTAAGTCCCATAATATTTCACACGCATTTTCAGTAAAGAGCGATCTCTACGTACACAGCTGCCGGTAGTATCACTTACACAAGCAATAAAAGGGCAATGCATTGATGGAGATGTCATTTCTTGTCACGTGATTCACACGAAAAGGTTACTGACGTCGCTATGGCCGCACAACGGGAATCAACGGACTTTGAGGAGGAATGTTAGTTGGAGCTAGATGCATGGGACATTCACGGATAACGTAGTGACCGCCGGCCTTCACGTAACGACAAGGAGCAGCGGCGCTTGCGTGGAATTGTCAGTGCTAACAGACAAGCAACACTGCGTGAAATGACAGCAGAAATCAATGTGCGACTGAAGCAAAACGTATCCGTCAGGACACTGTTGCGAAATTCAGCACTAGTCGGATAAGTCAGAAGACTAACGAAGGCAGTGCTTTTGCTAACAGCACGGCATCGCCTACAGCGCCTCTCCTGAGCTCTTGGCCATCTCGGTTGGACTTTAGACGACTGGAAAACGGGGACCTGGTCAGATGAGTCCCCATTCACGTTGGAAAGAGCTGATGATTCAAGTGTGGCGCAGACCCCACGAAACCATGGACCCAAGTTGCCAACATGACACAGCACAAGCTGGTGGTGCCTCCATAATGATTTGGGCTGTGTTTACATGGAATGAACCGATTACTGACTGGAAATGGTTATGTTCAGATACTTGCAGACCATCTGCAGCCATTCATGGATTCCTATAGAACGATGGAATTTTTATGGATGAAAATGCGCCATGTCGCTGGACAATTCGAGAGAATGCTTTGACCACCCAGATCGCTCGACATGCAGGGGACTTCCAATGACTTGTTGAGTCCATACCACGTCGAGTTGTTCTATTACGCCGGGTAAAAGGAGGTCCTATATGATATTAGGAGGTATCTCACGATTTCTGTCTTCACAGTGTGTGTTACTGCTGATGCTTAGAAATGAACTGCTAGTGTATGCTTAACAGATACCTACTGCTCGTTGTTATTTATAAAATTGTTCGGTTGCTTCTCAATAGAAAATCGCATCTTTCTCAACAGATTATAACACTTTCAAGATAAAACTCCTTGCAGTATTGGAAAACAATATGTAGTGTGACATAATGATTGCCTGTTACCAACCCACAATTTCAGCTCATTTAAAAACACGTTTACTTGGAATATTGAGAATACTTTCTGAACTGCAAACTACGCAGGTCAATCAGCGGGCACTTAATTATCAATGCACAGAACTTTACCTTTCCACAAGAGATTACATAACATTTACATGGGCTTATCTCGGTAAGAAATCATACGTTAGTGAAGTTAAACTTCTACACGAAGAACCCTGATAACAACATTTATTCTCTATAATCAGTTTCGGTAATCGAAGTTACAATATTCAGATCTAGACAGGCAGACTATTGCATGTGTCTTAAAACAGCAGTAAAACTACACTTCCTCATGAATTGGCATGTACGTAACAGATTAGAAGACCGATGCCTCGGCATGTTCCAAACCAACGCTTGCTTTAATCACAAATACACTCCTGGAAATTGAAATAAGAACACCGTGAATTCATTGTCCCAGGAAGGGGAAACTTTATTGACACATTCCTGGGGTCAGATACATCACATGATCACACTGACAGAACCACAGGCACATAGACACAGGCAACAGAGCATGCACAATGTCGGCACTAGTACAGTGTATATCCACCTTTCGCAGCAATGCAGGCTGCTATTCTCCCATGGAGACGATCGTAGAGATGCTGGATGTAGTCCTGTGGAATGGCTTGCCATGCTATTTCCACCTGGCGCCTCAGTTGGACCAGCGTTCGTGCTGGACGTGCAGACCGCGTGAGACGACGCTTCATCCAGTCCCAAACATGCTCAATGGGGGACAGGTCCGGAGATCTTGCTGGCCAGGGTAGTTGACTTACACCTTCTGAAGTACGTTGGGTGGCACGGGATACATGCGGACGTGCATTGTCCTGTTGGAACAGCAAGTTCCCTTGCCGGTCTAGGAATGATAGAACGATGGGTTCTATGACGGTTTGGATGTACTGTGCACTATTCAGTGTCCCCTCGACGATCACCAGAGGTGTACGGCCAGTGTAGGAGATCGATCCCCACACCATGATGCCGGGTGTTGGAGGCGGGCTGCACGATGTTGGGCCGTGAGCGGAAGACGGCCTAACGGTGTGCGGGACCGTAGCCCAGCTTCATGGAGACGGTTGCGAATGGTCCTCGCCGATACCCCAGGAGCAACAGTGTCCCTAATTTGCTGGGAAGTGGCGGTGCGGTCCCCTACGGCACTGCGTAGGATCCTACGGTCTTGGCGTGCATCCGTGCGTCGCTGCGGTCCGGTCCCAGGTCGACGGGCACGTGCATCTTCCGCCGACCACTGGCGACAACATCGATGTACTGTGGAGACCTCACGCCCCACGTGTTGAGCAATTCGGCGGTACGTCCACCCGGCCTCCCGCATGCCCACTATACGCCCTCGCTCAAAGTCCGTCAACTGCACATACGGTTCACGTCCACGCTGTCGCGGCATGCTACCAGTGTTAAAGACTGCGATGGAGCTCCGTATGCCACGGCAAACTGGCTGACACTGATGGCGGCGGTGCACAAATGCTGCGCAGCTAGCGCCATTCGACGGCCAACACCGCGGTTCCTGGTGTGTCCGCTGTGCCGTGCGTGTGATCATTGCTTGTACAGCCCTCTCGCAGTGTACGGTGCAAGTATGGTGGGTCTGACACACCTGTGTCAATGTGTTCTTTTTTCCATTTCCAGGAGTGTATATGTCTTAGATATGCTAAATGTTACTATTATTACATGAAGAAAAATATTATCATCTCAATAATCTTCAAATCGTCACCTATACCCTTAATTTTTATGTATGAATTAATGAATGTACTCATGGCAATTTGTTGCGTACACCTATAGTCACTTTCAGAACTCAAATTAATAATCAAATTAATTAATTTAATAAGACTGAACCTTAAATTGCTGGTGCACCTATATATCACCACAATAAAATAAAGACAGCCAATAGCTGAAAGAGTATGAATGAGAACAGTGGTGTATTCGAGTTTATAAAATAGTGACAAGTTTTGTTAATCCTTTTGTAACTACAACTGTCTGATAAATCTTACACAAAAATGAGACACACACACACACACACACACACACACACACACACACACACGCACACGCACACACACACACATCAGAGAAGTTATGATGTTTTTTTGCTAAGCACACACTGGTTGGAAGCTATGAAGCTATACAAATTCTCCCTTAAATTAATGCCTTTTACAACTCAGTATGACTTTGTTCACATGAATCCACTGTGAGATCCAACTCTGTTCAAATGGAATCAACAACGACCAAGTATACGACAAACTATGGTTCCCCTGAGAGCAGGGGACTGTGAATATGATTTAACAAACCCACGCTGTGGCAGCACTGTTTCATCCTTTACCTTTATTCAGGCGGCGGCATAAAACGGCGCACTGTGGGCGAAGAGCGGTGCGCTGTAATGTTCTGACGTGTCCACGAAAGTTTGCAAACTACGCGGTCTGGCGTTCTGATTGTCGAAACGCGGGAAGCTTCCATATCAGAGCTCTGAAATACCAGCAGATTTCAGTGTGAAGTGCACCCGTTCGCTGGTCTGGCCACAATGACAGTGCATGCTGGAACTCTCAGATAGCCAACTCAGGACGAATAAGTTCACCCTCTTGACACACGTTATGTCTGAGATGATATGCCGTACCACTGTCGGTACTGTTGGAAACTGCCACTGGCTCTTAGTCCACCACAAGATACAGACCACAAGTCTCATTCAGTAGGGAAAGACCTGAAATTCTTCACGAAGGGAGGACCAGTAGACGAAGAAAACAAAGAATCACAATCACTTTCTACCAAGCCTCGGTGCATGAGCCGAATTACCAAATACAAAACCGTCCCCACATTGCACAAACCAATCGAACTATCCTCCATTCATGGAATCTTCCCTATTCACTGTTCTGTTGGCCTGGTAGCCAATCGAGAGACAGCATTGGGGCTCCCACGCTGGGGCAGCAAACCTCCACATCGCATATCCTGAAAGGAGAAAATCAGCTATTCCAAATCTCTCCTGTCTGAATTAAGAAGATTTTGGGCTATGGAGGCGCCATTCTCCCGGTAAGCAAGGCCGTGTTTTGGCAAAAGAAATCTACATATATGGGGCCACAGTCACTCATTTATGGGAAGATCTAATCCTTTTATGTCGATCATTTCCAATTTCTGAAAGAAGGTTTTTAAGCTTCCCTGACAGTCGTACCTGTTAAATATACGTTTTTGCAGCTCGCTAAAACAGCCTGGCGACTTCCTGGCATCAAGGTGGGGGGGATAAGGTCTTGCCTCCACTAAACATGTACACCAACCGCACTGTCCATATCGTCCCAGCTTCTAACATGACAGTGCACAAAGTCAATGACATACCGACCATTATTTCCACCAACCGATCTCCTTTACGACGGACTGCCGCCCGGCCCAGGTAATATGTTTTGAGAACTGGCGCCCTTGTGTCCGACCCTAAGTGGAAGGAGGAGAGAGCTGCAGGCAGAAGTCTCTCTGCAGGTACAATCCACTGAGCGCTGCTTCCCACAATCACTCACACAGATAGGTCGCTGCACTCAGCATTTATGCTGCCTCCGCCCCCACCCCCAATACGTCTCTCTTCTTGTTGTCCATCGCCTCCACTGCGCCCCCTGGCGTACAAGTTCTCTACAGGTTACACGTGCAGTTTTAAGAACTTTCTGCCCATAATTTCCTTGTGTAATAAAAGTGGCTCTGAGCACTATGGGACTTAACATCTATGGTCATCAGTCCCCTAGAACTTAGAACTACCTAAACCTAACTAACCTAAGGACAGCACACAACACCCAGTCATCACGAGACAGAGAAAATCCCTGACCCCGCCGGGAATCGAACCCGGGAACCCGGGCGTGGGAAGCGAGAACGCTACCGCACGACCACGAGCTGCGGACGGTAAGAAAAGTGATAGGCCAAAAAAAAAATGGTTCAAATGGCTCTGAGCACTATGGGACTTAACATCTGAGGTCATCAGTCCGCTAGAACGTACAATTAATTAAACCTAACTAACCTAACCTAACTGAGGCAGGATTCGAACCTGCGACCGTAGCAGTCGCGCGGTTCCGGACTAAAGCACCTAGAACCGCTTGTGATAGTCCACACACACCAAATCTAGTACTGGGGAACACCGACATCATAACCTAAAATATGACTGTTAATTTGACTGTCAATGTTGTTAAAATTATTATTATTCACCACGTACATCTGTCATATGGTCACTACATGCTATTCCAGCGGCACCCTAACTGCAATGATGTACTCTGTTGTCAGTGACTTAAGACAGATGTATGTGGTGTAAACTGTGTATATAGTTATTTACTATTAAAAACAGTCTTGATCACGGTTTATTTATTAAGGTGACCGGTTTCGACCACTACTGTAGTCATCTTCAGACCATTGGGTAGGAACCTCTTTCAGCTGGAGAATCACTTCTCCAGCTGAAAGAGGTTCCTACCCAATGGTCTGAAGATGACTACAGTAGTGGTCGAAACCGGTCACCTTAATAAATAAATCGTGATCAAGACTGTATTTAATAGTAAATATTTGTAACACATTGATCACTGCCACTTCCATAATGTATTCAAGAGTAATGTGTAGATAGTTTTAATTTTGACACGCTGTTGTATCAGTGATCTTGTCTCTACGTACCTGCCGATTCATGAGTGTAATTTTACTGCCATGTATCCTCAAAGCATTTTGACACATTGAGAAGGCGTGGTTGATGCGTGGAGCAATGTGCTACGTACGATCGCCGTCGATTAATGAGCATTGCAGACTTGCAGATCGAATGATCTGCCCATAATTTCTTATTTCTTTCGCCGGTGAGACACGGCAGAAGAGTGTAGCAGTCTCATTTAATTCAACATAAATTTCTTCAGAGGAAAATTCGACGACCACATGCTTTACCGGTGCCCTGTGGGCAAGTTGGTTGCGTCAATTCATGTGGTTTCCGACGTACTCGTAACCAGCTATCGGCGTGTATCAACGGGTACCGCGACTTATCAGTGACGACGACATACGTCCTTGCTACCAGCATCAAATGATAATGTTCCTGGGCCCACCTCGGTCCCTGCAACCTATGACGTGCAGTGCGAGCATACGTTTGGGGTGGTGGCTCGTGTACCTCATAACGAGGTCTGCTGGGTGGTATGATCGCTCGCCGATTGTTGTTGTCCAGCACTGAAACTGCGAGTGATCTGGTGCACTTTTCGTGTACGTCTGTCATAATCTGTTGTCTACTGCGACTCATCTCGTAAAGACGTCGTTACTCACAACAGCTGAAACTCGAGCTAACGCTACTTCTAATAAAGTTGCGTTTGGTGCACCCTTGGCACAGTGTCACCTAAATAACCCAATGGAATGGTTCAAATGGCTCTGAGCACTATGGGACTCAACTGCTGTGGTCATTAGTCCCCTAGAACTTAGGACTACTTAAACCTAACTAACCTAAGAACATCACACACATCCATGTCCGATGCAGGATTCGAACCTGCGACCGTAGCAGTCGCACAGTTCCGGACTGCGCGCCTAGAACCGCGAGACCACCGCGGCCGGCAACCAAATGGATTCTGGATATCGGAGGTGGAGTGGTTCATGCTTCAGAATACAATTTTGAGGTCGAGATCAAATTCGCTGATATTACGCGGCTGTCGCAAAACTCCATTCCACAACCGGCACAGGAATTAATAACATCACAGACCCGTGACACAAGGAACTATTTAATTGTTCGTGATGACGGGGACGCTCTTCTTACAATATAGTAGCTGCTTCTAATTTCGTTGCTGATGACCGTATGTTGTATGTACTTCTGCTCCTGTTTCTGATGTACAGAAAGTTGCAGTACTGCTACTACACACTCCTGGAGGCTGTAAAGGTGATTAAACTATTAGGCAAGAAACAATTTATGTAAACTACTTCCATGTTACAAGCAGAAAAACTTAATCAAGTGTTTAGGTCTCGCTCAATATTTATGTCCCTATTTGGTAGGGTGGCCGCCCGGTTAGCCGAACGGTGTAACGCACGGCGGGAAGGCGTGTCGGTCCCCGGCACGAATCCGCCCGGCGGATTAGTGTCGACGCCCGGTGTGCCGGCCAGTCTGTGGATGGTTTTTAAGGCGGTCCATCCGCCTTCATCTGCCTCGGTGATTGCACCCTGGTTCCCCTCATTCCGTCTCAGTTACACTATGTCGGCGATTGCTGCGCAAACACTTTCTCCCCGTACGGGTACACCATAATTACTCTACCACGCAAACATTGGGGTTACACTCGTTTGGTGTGAGACGTTCCCGGAGGGGAGGGGAGGGGTGTCCATTGGGGGGGGGGGGGGCAAACCGCACAATAACTCTGGGTTTGGTGTGGGCGGCGGTGGGGTGAGTGGAGTGGGGTTGTGAACCACTAAGGGCTACGGCGGGGATGAAGCCTCTCCATCGTTTCTAGATCCCCAGTTCCATGCAATACAATGTGGTAGGATACCCGCGTAGAGTGCTTTACATTATATGGCCATCTAAGCTGTTAACGATGGTGGATTACTTCTGCAGTTAAAGTGCCCAAGTACACGTTGTCACAGTACATCGCCACGTTAATCTTCAGTGAGACACAGTGTAATGGGAGAGCAGCTTAACATTTTTACCAGCAGTGTTTCTCACACTGCTTGACGTGACCTCATACTATTACGTCCAGATTTGAACAATGATTACAGGTAACATGATTAGTCAATGTCAGTATGGTAATAAACTGGTTTTAAGGCAAATCGACCTTGTGTTTTCTTTGAAGTGGACGAAATCCATCGGGTTTAAAATTATCCGTATCCAAATTCCAAAGCGTTTAGCGCAGTGGTTAGCACACTGGACTCGCATTCGGGAGGACGACGGTTCAATCCCGTCTCCAGCCATCCTGATTTAGGTTTTCCGTGATTTCCCTAAATCGTTTCAGGCAAATGCCGGGGTGGTTCCTTTGAAATGGCACGGCCGATTTCCTTCCCAATCCTTCCCTGACCCGAGCTTGCGCTCTGTCTCTAATGACCTCGATGTCGATGGGATGTTAAACACTAACCACCACCACCAAAGCGATTAGAAATGACACTAATGTGCCTCATAGCACTGTGTGGCGTGTTCTACATTATCATCAACTACGAGGGTCGGTCAAAAGTAATGCCTCCCATTTTTTTTCTACTTAAAAAAATTAAGTTAAGTGAAAAATCTGAATTTGGCGCCATTCCTCAAACCTTCTTTTGCAATCCACTGCAGTAGTAACTTTCTGTGTCAACAGGTGGCAGCACAGCAGAAGTTTGTAAGATGGCCGACATCGATGTTCGTTTGAGACAGCGTTGTGTGATTGAATTCTTGAATGCAGAACGTGAAACGCCCATACGCATTCATGAAAGACTGAAGAAGGTGTATGGTGTTGTGACAGTGGATGTCAGCACTGTTAGACGATGGGTTCGTCGTTGTAAGGAAGCTGAAGGGCAAACACCGTTGACTGACGAAAAGCGGAGCGGCAGGCCGGTGAGTGCAGTGACTCCACACAACATTCAGCAAGTTGATGACATCATTCGTGGTGACCGTCGGGTGACTGCAGATGAAGTGTGTCGCATTATTTCTCTTAGTAAAGGCAGTGTGATCACGATTATTAAACAATTGGGGTACTCAAAAGTTTGTGCACGGTGGGTTCCAAGAATGTTAACCGATCAGAATAAAGAGGCAAGGAAAACAATAGCCTCCCAACACTTGCAGCGCTTCCGTTTGGAGGGAGATGAGTTTCTGAAAAAAATTGTGACCGGGGACAAGACATGGGTGCATTTTTTTGAACCCGAATCAAAGAGGCAGTCAATGGAGTGGCGTCACACAAGCTCGCCGAGGAAGAAAAAATTCAAAACTGTGCGATCGGCAGGGAAAGTTATGGCAACAGTTTTCTGGGATACAGAGGGTGTGATTCTGGTTGATTTTTTGGAGCAGGGATGCACAATAAATTCTGTTCAATACGTCACAACCCTCAAAAAACTTAAAGCACGTCTTCAGCGAGTTCGCCCAACAAAATCAATGGCAGATGTTCTTCTTTTGCATGACAATGCAAGACCACACACCAGTCGTCACACCTCTGACGAGATTGTCAAAACTGGATGGGAAGTTTTGCCTCATCCCCCCTACAGCCCTGACCTGGCACCATCAGACTTCCATCTGTTCGGGCCACTAAAAGAAGCTCATCGTGGGATTCATTTTGAAGATGAGGAGGCCGTCAAAACATCCGTGCGTCAATGGCTTAGGAAGCAGAGCTGTGATTTTTACCGTGCTGGGATACATGCCCTTGTTCAAAGATGGACCAAAACTGTAGAGATGGGCAGAGATTACATTGAAAAATGACAAAATGATCCTCAATGTTGTGGTTTTCAACCTATGTAATTGCATTTAAATTTCCTGACAATTAAACGTAGAAAAAAAAATAGGAGGCATTACTTTTTGACTGACCCTCGTACTATCTCATCGCCGCGAGAGTAAATACGCCATGCGTCTGGCGCAATTTTGCGGTGCCCCCTCTACTTGGTTCTTTCACCGCTGTGTAGGGGGTGGCTACAACTAAACTTTCGCTACTTCAGCAACCGTAGACTGTAAACTACTTACCGTGTGGATACCGAACTTTATAGGACTGATCTTTAGACCGTGCGCTGCAAGATTTGCATTTTTACAAGGGAATCGCACCATCGCACCCCCATCAGATTTAGCGGTAGAATGGCGCAGTGGATAGCCGGTCAAAAACTGAACACACATCAAGCATGAAAACAGGAAGAAGGTTTAATGAACTGTGAAAAAAGCAGCAAAATTGAAACAGTTTACGGTCGAAGCTCAGGATGTTTAACATCGAGCGAATCGCAAGAAACGCGGCGTTGTGTCTGTTTAGTCACGGTGGTGGATTGCAAAGTGGGAGATCTATGTTCAAATCTCCCTCGGGGTCCCATTTCTTTCTCACAAATTTTTGAACTTTCCATCCTATCACTGATCTGTCTGTTCTCTTCTGCAGTGTCTTGCCCTTCTATAGTCTTGAAAACTGTCATAATGCAAACTGATTATAAAATATGAATCATGTGGTAAGATTATATTACCGTTGCAAGTAAATGTGATTAATAGTGGCCGGCCGCGGTAGTCTCGCGGTTCTAGGCACGCAGTCCGGAACCGTGCGACTGCTACGGTCGCAGGTTCGAATCCTGCCTCGGGCATGGATGTGTGTGATGTCCTTAGGTTAGTTAGGTTTAAGTAGTTCTAAGTTCTAGGGGACTGATGACCACAGTTCTTAAGTCTCATAGTGCTCAGAGCCATCTGATTAATAGTGACAGCAGACAAGATGCACAGACCTTTCGCAGAAATGAGAACAACAAATAAACGGGTGTGAACGATGTCGCAACGAAGTAAGTCAAAGAGTCAAAATGTTAAAACAGAACGCAAGAGCCATAGCATGTGGTACTTGTATAGCACAAATAGGAGGTATGTAGGTCTGGAGGTCCCTTCCTTAAGCTAGCTATTGCAAACGGACGTTACACCGAGACACAGCGAATAGACACATAAATGAGCACTTATAGTTCATAACTTTGAGAAAAAAACAACCTAAAGGAGATTTGAAGGCAGGTTTCCCCCATGGCAATCCAACACCGTGACCACACAACCACGACGCCGTGGCAGTTTAAATTTGCTCGATGTTGCACACCTATTACTTAGACACTTCACTGTTTCTATTTTGCTTCTTTCTCTTATTTCCTTCATAGTTCAGTACATCTTCTTTCTGTTTGCATGCTTGATCTGCGTTTAGTTTTTGATGGGCTCTCCACTGGACCATCTTACCACTGCACGTGAGGGGGAGGGGTACGTTGGGGGGTTTTCCTTTGGTAGTAATGTTTGTGTCATGACTGACCGTTAGGCGCCGGTACTGGTACCGTGACAAAAGGTTGAAACACAGGCGTAAGTATGCATTACAGTTGCACACAGGGAACATGGGGCTGGACAAGGAGAGCAGGGCTTTACTCGTAGAGCTGTTTTATCAGAACAACAGAAATAGCGTTGCTGCTGATAGCGAATATCGACACATTAGAGAAACACGGAGAGATCCTCTCTTTGTACAGTATTGAAGAAAGTGATTAGGAAACTCGAATTAACTGGCGACTTGGGAATTGCTCCTAGGAGACGCCGACGGCCAAATGTGCTACAAATTGTTGAACTTATTGTTGCCATAGCTCGAAAACCTGGGCACAGCGTGCATTGTTCAAGCATTGCACGAGCTGTGTCACGAAAGTTGAACATTCCATGGTACACCATCCGAAAAGTATTGCGAACAATTGCGAAATGGTGTCAGTACAAACTCCATTCGTCGTGGATAGAGATAGCCGTCACTTTAGCCACGTTTGTAACCTAGAACGTAATCACGATACGCCATTATCAAATGTTACTATCTCGTCCGCAGCTCGTGGTCGTGCGGTAGCGTTCTCGCTTCCCGCACCCGGGTTCCCGGGTTCGATTCCCGGCGGGGTCAGATATTTTCTCTGCCTCGTGATGACTGGGTGTTGTGTGATGTCCTTAGGTTAGTAAGGTTTAAGTTGTTCTAAGTTCTAGGGGACTGATGACCATAGATGTTACGTCCCATAGAGCTCAGAGTCATTTGAACCATTTTGTTACCATCTCATGCACAAATTAAATGTTTTTCTTTATATAGTTTATTCGTTATTTCTCTTCCGCGTTTCCCTAGAAATGTTTCAACAAACATTCATTGTTCCATGATATCTGGTATCTCATGGGGGCTCTCTCAGGTAGCATAACCTTAATCATTACAACCCTGTACATTCCCAAGTTCCCAAGACAAATTATTTTCGCAGGAGAAGTACTACAGCCACAATGGAGATAAGAAAAACCTAGAATTTGAAACAATCCCTGTTTGTAAACACCACTTGACATCAATACGCTATGGTATCAAAAGTATCCGGACGCCTGGTTGAAAATGACTTACAAGTTCGTGGCGCCCTCCATCGGTAATGCTGGGATTCAGTATGGTGTTAGCCCACCCTTAGTCTCGATGACAGCTTCCACTCTAGCAGGCATACGTTCAGTCAGGTGCTGGAAAGTTTCTTGGGGAATGGCAGCCCGTTCTTCAGGGAGTGCTGCACTGAGGAGAAGTATCGATGTCGGTCGGTGAAGCCTGGCACCAAGTCGGCGTCCCAAAACATCCAAAAAGTGTTCTATAGGGTTCAGGTCAGGACTCTGTGCAGGCCAGTCCATTACAGGGATGTTGTTGTCGTGTAACCACTCCGTCACAGGCCGTGCATTATGAACAGATGCTCGATCGTGTTATAAGATCTAGTCGCCATCCACGAATTGCTCTTCAACAGTGGGAAGCAAGAAGGTGCTTAAAACATCATTGTAAACCTGTGCTGTGTTAGTGTCACGCGAAACAGCAACGGGTGCCAGCCTCCTCCATGAAAAACACGTTCACCGGGAATTCTCCATACCCACACCCTGCCATCGCATCGCCACATTTTGTACCGCGATTCGTCACTCCATACAACGTTTTTCCACTGCCCAATCGTCCAATGTTTACGCTCCTTACACCAAGCGAGGCGTCGTTTGGCATTCACTGGCGTGATGTGTGGTTTATGTGCAACGCTCGACCATGAAATTTGTTTTCTCACTTCCCACCTAACTGTCATAGGACTTGCAGTGGATCCTGATGCAGTTTGGAATTGCTGTGTGACTGTCTGCGTATTACACATTACGACCGTCTTCAACTGTCGGCGGTCTCTGTCAGTCAACAGACGAGGTTGGCCTGTACGCTTTTGTGCTGTATGTGTCCCTCACGTTTCCACTTCACTATCGCATCGGAAACAGTGGGCCTAGGGATGTTTAGGAGTGTGGAAATTTCACGTACAGACATATGCCACAAGTGAAACTCAATCACTTGATCACGTTAGAAGCCCGTGAGTTTCGCGGAGCTCCCTTTTTGCTCTCTCACGATGTATAATGACTACTGAGGTCGCTGATATGGAGTACCTGGCAGTAGGTGGCAGCACAAGGCACCTAATATGAAAAAAGTATATTTTGGGGGGTGTCCGGATGTATATGGGCAAGTATCACTGAAATTAATCTGAACATTTACAGCATAAATATAAAAGTATCGCCGGCCGGAGTGGCCGTGCGGTTCTAGGCGCTACAGTCTGGAACCGAGCGCTGCTACGGTCGCAGGTTCGAATCCTGCCTCGGACATGGATGTGTGTGATGTCCTTAGGTTAGTTAGGTTGAATTAGTTCTAAGTTCTAGGCGACTGATGACCACAGAAGTTAAGTCGCATAGTGCTTAGAGCCACTTGAACCCATAAAAGTATCAGATACTGAAACCACTTGATAATGAGAAAATCGTGATGGACCAAATGGACTTCAACCGTAAAAACTATTAAACCACTTCGACAAAATTACTACTCTAAGTAGTTACTGAAACTAATAAATAACTTTAAATCACGTTCATTCTACAGAAGTAAATAATGTAAATATGAGAGTGTTTTGCAAAACCGTGACTGGTTAGAATCTGTAACTGAACTACACTTTTGATTAACGGACTACAGAAAACATTTTAACATCTTTTGCAATAAAAAAACTAATTAATGCAGCCATTAGGAGAATTTAAAAAAGTAAACGAACAATTTGGATAGTCTACTTTTTAAAATCTAAAGAAGTATCCAGAGAAATGCACGCAGAAGTCTTACAGGTACCACTGCTTTGCTGCATATGGTAGCTTTATACAGTGGAAATGTAAATGAAAATATTATTATTTTTTAATAATCTGAAATGTCTTCTCGAAGATTTTATATGTTTTACAGGTGATGTTTTAAAAGGGAACAGAGATTTGTAAATAAATATGCATATCATGTCACAAGCAGTATTTTGAAGTTATATATGCTGTCACTCGCGGAAAAGGAACGGCAGTTGTAATTAACTGCCTCCTTTGACGCGCAAGGTAGGAGACGCTCCGTCAAGAGCGCAAAGAGAACTCTGGCTACGCTTGGGAGACGCTTGTCATAAACAGCTGAGACACGTGATCAAAGGCACGGCTGGCACGGCTGCCTCACGCCCCGTTGATGTGCACCAATCGCGGCACGCTGGCAGCTCCTCTGTCCCGGCTGTCCATGTATGTCACGGCTACACCACGCTACCTGCCAAGCTCGTATTTTGCCACTATCAGTATGTTGGGATGGGCGACGAGGACACTAAAACAAAGGTCGCTGGGTGCAATTTCGACGAGTGTATGTAGTACGTTGTTGCACCGTGAAAAAGAAAGTACATACGTTCTACTGACAGCTAAACTGCTGTGGTCAATTCTTACAGAAAAGTGCTATTAGCACAAATAAACGTTTTTAAAACACAAGCTGGTGGAAATATGTCCCTCAAATTTAAAGGGTTGTGGGGTGCAAGATTATATATACAGAGTGTCCCATTTATCTTTACCACCCTAAATAACTATTTTGCCAGACGCGAATTACAAAATGTTTCAAGGAAATATTCTTTAACCGTCAGTGGGACATCAATCAGCATGATTGACTTCGTTGTAGCTTTGCTTTTTATAGAGATGTGAACAGCGGTATGACTTTTTTAACTGGCACCCTGTATTTTTTATTCGTTAATTCATTTCCAATCCCAAAGACCAATTCAAAAATGTACCACAGTGACCCTTTCACTGACACAGAACGTTATTAATTAATAACACAACACTGACGTTGATGCTCCAAGTGCTTAGTGCAGGTACTCGTAGTAATGGAACACATCCACGCGGTGACGTTGGCAGAGGACAAATGTAAACATAAGTAGAATACACAACCGTCATTCCGTCAACCATCGTCAGTTGAAGCGTTGCGTGAGTACAATGTACACCAACGAAGAGAAGGTAGAAATGCTTCTCATCTACGGGGAATGTAAGTTAGCAGAACAGTAATTTCAATACAGTTTACTTATGTACCGGTACATTTACTACAGTAGTTTAGTCCTTTTAAATACCGTTGCGTAGAGTAGGCATACAGTAAAGGCTGTCCTTCCTACTAACTGCATGGACATGACGTTTCTTTTATTTGTTGTTGGCGAATCGCCGGCCGAAGTGATCGAGCGGTTCTAGGAGCTTCAGTCTGGAACGGCGCGACCGCTACGGTCGCAGTTTCGAATGCTGCCTCGGGAATGGGTGTGTGTGATGTCCTTAGGTTAGTTAGGTTTAAGTAGTTCTAGGTTCTAGGGGACTGATGATTGGTTCAAATGGCTCTGAGCACTATGGGACTCAACTGCTGTGGTCACCAGTCCCCTAGAACTTAGAACTACTTAAACCTAACAAGGACATCACACACATCCATGCCCGAGGCAGGATTCGAACATGCGACCGTTGCGGTCGCACGGTTCCGGAGTGCGCGCCTAGAACCGCGAGACCAGTGCGGCCGGCGGGACTGATGACCTCAAATGTTAAGTCCCATAGTGCTCAGAGTCATTTGAACCATTTTTGTTGCTGTTGTTGTTGTTGTCGAAGGTAGATGAAATGTACAGTGAGCGATATCCTGACAAGAACCCACCTTCCCGACGGATGTTTTCTCGTCTTGTTGCGACGCTTCAGGAAACGGGAAGTTTCAACCCACGACAACGCAATCGTCGTAGCACTCGCACAGACGAAACTGCCAAAGTTACCGTTCTCGCTTCCGTTGCTATGAATCCACATGTGAACACGACTCTGGCATTCCTAAAACCAGTGTACATCGTATTCGTACACGTCACCGGTTCCTATCCTTACCATGTACACCTACATCAAGAATTGAATGAGAATGATTTCCAGAATCGGGTACAGATCTGTCAGTGGGCACAGTAGCAAATACTCGCCAACCCGAAATCTTCTCCAATGTTTTATCTACCGATGAATGTTCATTCTCAAACAAAGGACAGGTAAATGCAAGGAACATGCGTTATTTGTCCAGCTACAACCCACGATGGTTTAGACACATGGAAATGCAGCGTCAATGGAGATTTAACGTCTGGTGTGGGATGCTTGGCGCTGCAATTATTGGCCCTTATTTCATCAATGGTCGTCTAAACGGCACAGCGTATGCCAACTGCCCCAGACGAATTCTTCCTCCTCTTCTGGATGAAGTGCCGCTAAGAATGTTAAAATGTGTGAGAATTTCTAAGTGACCAAACTGCTCAGGTCAGTCATCGATCCCTGGTCACGCGGGGTAGCCGTGCGTTCTTAGGCGTCTTGTTTCGGTTTGCGCGGCTCCCCCTGCCAGAGGTTCGAGTCCTCCCAAGAGCATGGGGCCCGCATCTCGTGGTCGTGCGGTAGTGTTCTCACTTCCCACGCCCGGGTTCCCGGGTTTGATTCCCGGCGGGTTCAGGGATTTTCTCTGCCTCATGATGGCTGGGTGTTGTGTGATGTCCCTAAGTTAGTTAGGTTTAAGTAGTTCTAAGTTCTAGGGGACTGATGACCATAGATGTTAAGTCCCATAGTGCTCAGAGCCAAGAGCATGGGTGTGTGTGTGTGTGTGTGTGTGTGTGTGTGTGTGTGTGTGTGTGTGTGTGTGTGTGTGTGTGTGTGTGTGTGTGTGTGTTTTGTCCTTAGCGTAAGCTAGGTTAGATTAAGTAGTGTGTAAGCCTAGCGCCCAATGACCTCAGCAGATTGGTCCCATAGTCCTTACCCCAAATTTCCAATGTCATCGGTCCCTAGACTTATACACTACCTAAAATAACTTAAATTAACTTACGCTAAGAACAACACACACACTCAAACCCGAGGGAGGATTCAAACCTCCGACAGGAGGGGATACGCAGTCCGTGACATTGCGCCTGAAACCACGCGGCCACTCCATGCGGCTCTGCCGCTAAGAACCAGAATGCTTATGTGATATCAACACGAACGAGCTCATAATGCCTTGTGTGCACGTCGTGTTCTGAACGGAAGGTGTCCTGCCAGATGGATTGATCGAGGAGGAACAGTTACTTGGCCTGCTAGGTCTCCTGATTTAAATCATTTGAACTTTTCTCTTTGGGGATGCATTAAAGACATTGTCTATCGCGATATTCCAACGACTCCAGAGGACATGCAGGAACGTATTATGCTTGCTTGTAATTCTCTTCAGCAGGCAACACTGGAAGCAGTAAATAATTCTTTCATTCAACGAGTGCACCAGTGTATCAGTGTCCAGGGTCACCGATTTGAGCACATCCGAATGTTCTAATCTTGGGCAATGGTACAGGTGAGTCAAAGTCAATTTTGTGTTATGTTTTTACTTGGTTTTCATTTGTTTTCTGACAACTCGAGCAAGTCGACGAGTTTGCGATCCCAGACTCAAAGTGAATGTTGTGTTATGTAATTAATAACGTCGTGTTTCAGTGAATGATACTCTGTGATACATTTTTAAATAGGTCTTTGGGAGAGGAAATGAATTATCGAATAAAAAATACAGGGTACCATTTAAAAAAATAATACAGCTGTTCATATCTTTGTAAAAAACAAAGCTACAACGAAAACAGTCATGCTGATCGATGTCCCACTGACTGCTAAAGAACATTTGCTTGAAGCATTTTGTAATTTGCATCTGGACAAACAGTTATTTAGTGTGGTCAAGATAAATGGACATACGCTATGGGATCAAAAGTATCCAGACACCTGGATGAAAATGACTTACAAGTTCCTGGCGCCCTCCATCGGTATTGCTGGGATTCAATATGGTGTTGGCTCACCCTTGATGACAGCTTCCACTCTTGCAGGCATACGGTCAATCAGGTTCTGGAAGGTTTCTTGAGGAGTGGCAGCCCATTCTTCACAGAGTGCTACACTGAGAAGAGATATCGATGTCGATCAGTGAGGCGTGGCACGAAGTCGACCTTTCAAAACATCCCAAAGGTGTTCTTTAGGGTTCAGGTCAGGACTCTGTGCAGGCCAGTCCTTTACAGGGATGTTATTGTCGTGTAACCACTCCGTCACAGCCGTGCATTATGAACAGGTGCTCGATAGTGTTGAAAGATGCAATCACCATCTTCGAAATACTCTTCCACAGAGGGAAGCAAGTAGGTACTTAAAACATCATCGTAGGCCTGTGCTGTGATAGAGTCGAGCGAAACAACGGCAGGTGCAAGATTCCTCGATGAAAAGCATAACCACATCATAATACCACCTCCTGCGTATTTTATTGTTGGCACTACACATGCTTTCGGATGACGTTCACCGGGAATCCGCCATACCCACACCCTGCCATCGGATCTCCACACTGTGTACCGTGATTCGACACTTCACACAACGTTTTCCCACTGTTCAATTGTCCAATTTTTACGCTCCTTACGCCAAGCGAGGCGTCGTTTGACATTTACCGGCGTGAAGCATGGCTTATTAGCAGCCGCTCGACCATGAAATCCAAGTATTCTCACCTCCCAGCTAACTTGCGTGGTTGGGTTGTTTGAAGGAAGAGACCAAACTGTGAGGTCATCGGTCTCATTGGATTAAGGAATCATACCGGCATTTGCCTGGAGCGATTTAGGGAAATCACGGAAAACCTAAATGAGAATGGCCGGAGGCGGGATTGAACCGTCGTCCTCCCGAATGTGAGTCCAGTGTGCTAACCACTGCGCCACCTGGCTAGGTTCCCACCCATCTGTCATAGTAATTGCAGTGGAACCTGATGCAGTTTGAAATTCCTGTGTGATAGTCTGTATAGGTGTCTACCTATTACACATTACGTTCCTCTTCCACAGTTAGCTAACCTAAGGACATGGGTGTGTGTGATGTCCTTAGTTTAGTTAGGTTTAAGTAGTTCTAACTTCTAGAGGACTGATGACCACAGCAGTTAAGTACCATAGTGCTCAGAGCCATTTTCTTTTCCACTGTCAGCCGTCACTGTCAGTCAACAGACGAGGTCGGCCTGTACGCTTTTGTGCTGTACATGTCCCTTCACGCTTCCACTTCACTATCATATCGGAAACAGTGGACCTACGGATGTATAGGAGTTTGGAAATCTCACGTACAGTCGTATGACACAAGTGACACCCAATCACCTGACCACGTTCGAAGTCCTTGAGTTCCGCGGATCGCCCCACTCTGCTCTCTCACGATGTCTACTGACTACTGAGGTCGCTGATATGGAGTACCTGGCAGTAGGTCGCAGCACAATGCACCTGATATGAAAAACGTATGTTTTTGGGGGTGTCCGGATACTTTTGATCACGTCGATATGACATACCATGATATTCACGATATATATTCGCGTTTGCGAGTATGGACATATATCAGCTTTGTAATGGAGCGACAGACACTAAAGATTTGTGTCGGACCTGGGCTCGAACCCGGATTTCTCGCTATTTTGTTTTTTGATTTCATTTTGTTGTTGGTTGTTCGTTCTATTTGTCCGGGGTGGGCTTCCTTTGACGCTTGTTCAACTTGGTAGTCATTGTTTAACTCAGTTATTTTATTACAGAAGACGACTAACCCTCCGACCGAACGCGCTGAGCTACCTTGCCGGCATACCACTAGGATATGCGAGCGCGAGTCTCAGCCAGACCCACATCTCCATAAGTCGTCAATCATGTGTCTGAAACCTTTACTCGTACATCCATTATGTACACTCCAGGAAATGGAAAAAGGAACACATTGACACCGGTGTGTCAGACCCACCATACTTGCTCCGGACACTGCGAGAGGGCTGTACAAGCAATGATCACACGCACGGCACAGCGGACACACCAGGAACCGCGGTGTTGGCCGTCGAATGGCGCTAGCTGCGCAGCATTTGTGCACCGCCGCCGTCAGTGTCAGCCAGTTTGCCGTGGCATACGGAGCTCCATCGCAGTCTTTAACACTGGTAGCATGCCGCGACAGCGTGGACGTGAACCGTATGTGCAGTTGACGGACTTTGAGCGAGGGCGTATAGTGGGCATGCGGGAGGCTGGGTGAACGTACCGCCGAATTGCTCAACACGTGGGGCGTGAGGTCTTCACAGTACATCGATGTTGTCGCCAGTGGTCGGCGGAAGGTGCACGTGCCCGTCGACCTGGGACCGGACCGCAGCGACGCACGGATGCACGCCAAGACCGTAGGATCCTACGCAGTGCTGTAGGGGGCCGCACCGCCACTTCCCAGCAAATTAGGGACACTGTTGCTCCTGGGGTATCGGCGAGGACCATTCGCAACCGTCTCCATGAAGCTGGGCTACGGTACCGCACACCTTTAGGCCGTCTTCCGCTCGCGCCCCAACATCGTGCAACCCGCCTCCAGTGGTGTCGCGACAGGCGTGAATGGAGGGACGAATGGAGACATGTCGTCTTCAGCGATGAGAGTCGCTTCTACCTTGGTGCCAAAGATGGTGGTATGCGTGTTTGGCGCCGTGCAGGTGAGCGCCACAATCAGGACTGCATACGACCGAGGCACACAGGGCCAACACACGGCATCATGGTGTGGGGAGCGATCTCCTACACTGGCCGTACACCTCTGGTGATCGTCGAGAGGACACTGAATAGTGCACGGTACATCCAAACCATCATCGAACCCATCGTTCTACCATTCCTAGACCGGCAAGGGAACTTGCTGTTCCAACAGGACAATGCACGTCCGCATGTATCCCGTGCCACCCAACGTGCTCTAGAAGGTGTAAGTCAACTACCCTGGCCAGCAAGATCTCCGGATCTGTCCCCCATTGAGCGCCACAATCAGGACTGCATACGACCGAGGCACACAGGGCCAACACACGGCATCATGGTGTGGGGAGCGATCTCCTACACTGGCCCTACACCTCTGGTGATCGTCGAGGGGACACTGAATAGTGCACGGTACATCCAAACCGTCATCGAACCCATCGTTCTACCATTCCTAGACCGGCAAGGGAACTTGCTGTTCCAACAGGACAATGCACGTCCGCATGTATCCCGTGCCACCCAACGTGCTCTAGAAGGTGTAAGTCAACTACCCTGGCCAGCAAGATCTCCGGATCTGTCCCCCATTGAGCATGTTTGGGATTGGATGAAGCGTCGTCTCACGCGGTCTGCACGTCCAGCACGAACGCTGGTCCAACTGAGGCGCCAGGTGGAAATGGCATGGCAAGCCGTTCCACAGGACTACATCCAGCATCTCTACGATCGTATCCATGGGAGAATAGCAGCCTGCATTGCTGCGAAAGGTGGATATACACTGTACTAGTGCCGACATTGTGCATGCTCTGTTGCCTGTGTCTATGTGCCTGTGGTTCTGTCAGTGTGATCATGTGATGTATCTGACCCCAGGAATGTGTCAATAAAGTTTTCCCTTCCTGGGACAATGAATACACGGTGTTCTTATTTCAATTTCCAGGAGTGTATATTCCCGTACAAGGGACATATTTTTTACTTGAAACCGTTTGCCCGGTGTCGGTGGATAAATTCGATATTGCGGTTCCTTTGTTATTCCGAATTACATTGCATACTTCCATATGTCGTTAACCATGTGTCTACAACCTATGTAAGTGGGCTGCTTTTGTGTTGGCAGCGATGTGTAGAGCTTTGAGTTGGATCTCTAACTGCGCTTTCTTTGTAAGAGACTCTGTGACTGGTTGGACTCATGTTGGAAGTTAATCGCCAGTAGTGTTGGGCAGTTGGAAGTTAGTCGCCAGCAGTGATGAAAGTACTGTTGGGCAGTTGGAGGTGAACAGCCAGCAATAAGAATGTAGCATTGACGGAGTATAGAGGTCTGAAGTGTTAGCGTAGGCTAACGATCTATACATGTTCAACTTGAAGACTGAATATTATTCATGATTGTATACCTTTGTACTAGATGTCAATGACGAATTATATTCGTGTTTGACCTATATGTCACATTATTAAGGTAAAAATACATTATTTTGTTTGCAACAAAATCTTTCCTTTGCTAACCACATGCCTATTAGTAGTTAGTGGCTTTAGTAGGTAGAATCTTTTATTTAGCTGGTAGTATTGACGCGCGTTGTATTGCAGTAGTTGTCGTAATAAAGATTTTTGTGAGGTAAGTGCTTAATGAAATGTATAGGTTATTGTTAAGATTTCTTTTTAGTCAGGGCCAGTCTTTTGAATTAATTGTTTGAAGTCAGGTTGTAATTTTTTTTAGCAGCAGACTGCGTTGCGCTAGAATATTGTGGTTCAGTGTTGACATGATAAGAAACAGTAAAGAGAAAGTAGGCTCAGTACATTTACTTTTACTCAGCTGTTTCAGAATCGAATAACGTAGAAGTTTCATCTTCTCAGTCATTCTGCAATTTAAGTACAGACACTCTCATTTAAATAAAAAAGTTTCACCTGTATTCGTACATCCGATATCTATTTTCCCGTATAGGAGAGATATTTTTACTTGAAAGGCACTTGCCTGGTGTGGGCGGATAAATTCGATACTGCAGTGCCGGAATTATTCCGAATTACGCTGCAATATCGTATTTATCCGCCGACACCGGGCAAGCGAATTTCAAGTAAAAATGTCTCGCCTGTAAGGGAATATTTATAGTTGATACACGAGCACAGGTTGTAGACAGATGTGGACGACAAATGAAAGTTCGGGTCGCGGTAAGGCGACCACTCGCGATAAGCGGGGAATCCGAATTCGAGTCCGGGTCGGGCACAAATTTTCACTCTAGTCATTCCATTATACAGTTGATGAGTGTCGATATTCGCAACTGCTAATACATTTCACGTATTTCATAACGGCTGTAGCCTTCGCAGTATTTGTCCAAATTAACATTCCATCGTACTTCGGAATAATTCAGGCACTGCAATACCGTAGCATCACATTACCTGGGACGTTCCCTGCAGTTGATAACCGCTGAGGAAATCGGAAAAAATTATCGTAAACTCTTAATCAACGAATTATTTACAATACGATTTTAGAGGTTGGAAAACGTCACATCTTCCGTGAGTCAAAGTGCAACGTAACAGTCTTAGCTCTGTCTAGTGGCAGCTATCTTTTTGAAATGATTGTTGTTTTAAATTCACATAATTCCTGACAGCTCCATCGCTACAATAATTGCTAACTGAACAAGAGAATTTCTTATATGAAAAAATTGTAATATTAGTTTAAAAAGGCTTTGATGAACTCTCTTGGTGCAATATACACTCCTGGAAATTGAAATAAGAACACCGTGAATTCATTGTCCCAGGAAGGGGAAACTTTATTGACACATTTCTGGGGTCAGATGCATCACATGATCACACTGACAGAACCACAGGCACATAGACACAGGCAACAGAGCATGCACAATGTCGGCACTAGTACAGTGTACATCCACCTTTCGCAGCAATGCAGGCTGCTATTCTCCCATGGATAAGATCGTAGAGATGATGGATGTAGTCCTGTGGAACGGCTTGCCATGCCATTTCCACCTGGCGCCTCAGTTGGACCAGCGTTCGTGCTGGACGTGCAGACCGCGTGAGACGACGCTTCATCCAGTCCCAAATATGCTCAATGGGGGACAGATCCGGAGATCTTGCTGGCCAGGGTAGTTGACTTACACATTCTAGAGCACGTTGGGTAGCACGGGATACATGCGGACGTGCATTGTCCTGTTGGAACAGTAAGTTCCCTTGCCGGTCTAGGAATGGTAGAACGATGGGTTCGATGACGGTTTGGATGTACCGTGCACTATTCAGTGTCCCCTCGACGATCACCAGAGGTGTACGGCCAGTGTAGGAGATCGCTCCCCACACCATGATGCCGGGTGTTGGCCGTGTGTGCCTCGGTCGTATGCAGTCCTGATTTGGCGCTCACCTGCACGGCGCCAAACACGCATACGACCATCATTGGCACAAAGGCAGAAGCGACTCTCATCGCTGAAGACGACACGTCTCCATTCGTCCCTCCATTCACGCCTGTCGCGACACCATTGGAGGCGGGTTGCACGTTGTTGGGGCGTGAGCGGAAGACGGCCTAACGGTGTGCGGGACCGTAGCCTAGCTTCATGGAGACGGTTGCGAATGGTCCTCGCCGATACCCCAGGAGCAACAGTGTACCTAATTTGCTGGGAAGTGGCGGTGCTGTCCCCTACGGCACTGCGTAGGATCCTACGGTCTTGGCGTGCATCCGTGCGTCGCTGCGGTCCGGTGCCAGGTCGACGGGCACGTGCACCTTCCGCCGACCACTGGCGACAACATCGATGTCCTGTGGAGACCTCAAGCCCCACGTGTTGAGCAATTCGGCGGTACGTCCACCCGGCCTCCCGCATGCCCACTATACGCCCTCGCTCAAAGTCCGTCAACTGCACATACGGTTCACGTCCACGCTGTCGCGGCATGCTACCAGTGTTAAAGACTGCGATGGAGCTCCGTATGCCACGGCAAACTGGCTGACACTGACGGCGGCGGTGCACAAATGCTGAGCAGCTAGCGCCATTCGACGGCCAACACCGCGGTTCCTGGTGTGTCCGCTGTGCCGTGCGTGTGATCATTGCTTGTACAGCCCTCTCGCAGTGTCCGGAGTAAGTATGGTGGGTCTGACACACCGGTGTCAATGTGTTCTTTTTTCCATTTCCAGGAGTGTAGTTTCTGTGAAGAATATTCATAATCATTCGTCAATAAACGTTTTGATATGTCGCCTGCGGTTCCACCTGTTGACAAATAAGGTTCTGAGTCATTCATACTAACCGAGGGGTTATTCTGGTGAACAAACTCAAGTGAGAGTTGTTTTAGATCAAAGTAGGTGCGCAGGGGATATTATTATAAGAGAAAAAGCTATCGCGTCCCTCGATTGGCAGTGGAATTTATTCTCACAAAAATGTGCACATCTTATCGTAAAATCTAAAACGCTACGTATTGTTAAGTTATGCATCTGCAGATTTTGTTGAGCATGGAAGAAAGATTATTGTTCTAAGTTCCGTGAACGACGAAGATACCGCAGACGGAGCACCATCTCATGTTAGAGAATGGCGTTGAAGAAAATCTGTTGTGTATTTTTCGGAGGAAATATTCCTACATTTTTCCTACTTAGGGAAAGTTCAGAAAATCTATATCTCGATGGTCTGTTTCTAAAAAGAAAAGAAGTGGAATTAACGACCTACAAAATTTAAGTCGTAATTGATAAGAAGAACGAAAATAATAATGATGATGATAATAGGGTTTTGAGGGACCGTCGTCGTATTTCTTGCACCCAAACAGAAATATTCAGATTCTAATGTGCTTGAAAATGACCAACAACAATTCTGTTACGTACCTGTAACACTGCATCAAATGTATGTGATGGCTGATCAGTAAACTAAAATTGGCTGAACCGACCACTTTGCTACACACTTAAGTATCCTATACTAATGTTTGGTTTTGTCTCCAGAAAAATACGCCAGAAACACAAAGACCAAGTGGGTCCTGCCACAAGACTGCAAATGTCATGCATGAGGATACGACGCTTTCACACTTCCAGCGATCCCTCCTGCCACTGCGTTTTGATCTTCCGGCTAAGCAGCGTAACTTGTGTACAGGGGAATGGCACAACACCGTAGGGGTCTGTGGCTGGTACATCAGCTTCCTAGTTTGTCAATACGCTCTTGTATCCAGCCTCTTACCTCAGCTTTTGTAGCGTGGGTAAGGAGTGACGTATGTTATTATACTAGCTGAGTAGCCAGCGTTGCCCGGGAATGTATTTATTCCAATATTCTATTCATCCATCTCCTCTTCCCCCTCTTTTTAGCAGTTTCGTCCTACCCCTCTCTATGTCCATCTTCTCCTCCCCCTCCCTCTCCATATTATCACCCCGTCCCAAATAGGAGGCTGGGGGTTCTTAGCCCATAGTATTTCTTTCCAGTTCGTAGCTTACGTGTGCACCAAACTTGATAGAAAACGTTCCTAGAGTTTAGAATGAGCTTTATACCGTGGCTTTACTCGCGTACAAACATATGAAACAGATTTCACATGTTGTTGTTGTGGTCTTCAGTCCTGTGCAAGCTTCTTCATCTCCCAGTACCTACTGCAACCTACATCCTTCTGAATGTGTTTAGTGTATTCATCTCTTGGTCTCCCTCTGTGACTTTTACTCTCCACGCTGCCCTCCAATAATAAATTGGTAATCCCTTGATGCCTCAGAACATGTCCTACCAACCGATCCCTTCTTCTAGTCAAGTTGTGCCACAAACTTCCCTTCTCCCCAATCCTATTCAATACCTCCTCATTAGTTATATGATCTACCTATCTAATCTTCAGCATTATTCTGTAACACCACATTTCGAAAGCTTCTATTCTCTTCTTGTCCAAACTAGTTATCGTCCATGTTTCACTTCCATACATGGCTACACTCCATACAAATACTTTCAGAAACGACTTCCTGACACTTAAATCTATACTCGATGTTAACAAATTTCTCTTCTTCAGAAACGCTTTGCTTGCCATTGCCAGTCTACATTTTATATCCTATCTACTTCGACCATCATCAGTTACGTTGTGGCCGGCCGGAGTGGCCGTGCGGTTCTGGGCGCTACAGTCTGGAACTCAGTGACCGCTGCGGTCGCAGGTTCGAATCCTGCCTCGGGCATGGATGTGTGTGATGTCCTTAGGTTAGTTAGGTTTAATTAGTTCTAAGTTCTAGGCGACTGATGACCTCAGAAGTTGAGTCGCATATTGCCAGAGCCATTTGAACCATTTGAGCCATAGTTATGTTGCTCCCCAAATAGCAAATCTCCTTTACTACTTTAAGTGTCTCATTTTCTAGTCTAATTCCCACAGCATCACCCGCCTTAATTCGACTACATTCCATTATCCTCGTTTTACTTTTGTTGATGTTCATCTTACATCCTCCTTTCAAGACACTATCCATTCCGTTCAACTGCTCTTCTAAGTCCTTTTCTGTCTCCGACCGATTTCACATTCATTGAACATATTTTAAACGTGTTTTTACGCCTCTTTTACCTGTACATGCAACGATATTTGTTAACATCGAATATAGATTTATGTATCATGAAGTCGTTTATGAAAGTATTTGTTTGGAGTGTAGCCATGTATGGAAGTGAAACATGGACGATAACTAGTTTGGACAAGAAGAGAATAGAAGCTTTCGAAATGTGGTGCTACAGAAGAATGCTGAAGATTAGATGGGTAGATCACGTAACTAATGAGGAGGTATTGAATAGGATTGAGGAGAAGAGAAGTTTGTGGCACAACTTGACTAGAAGAAAGGATCGGTTGGTAGGACATGTTTTGAGGCATCAAGGGATCACAAATTTAGCATTGGAGGGCAGCGTGGAGGGTAAAAATCGTAGAGGGAGACCAAGAGATGAATACACTAAGCAGATTCAGAAGGATGTAGGTTGCAGTAGGTACTGGGAGATGAAGCAGCTTGCACAGGATAGAGTAGCATGGAGAGCTGCATCAAACCAGTCTCAGGACTGAAGACAACAACAACAATGCAACGAATTTTGCTCTACAGTTGCATTTTCACGCAGTTCAATGATTACTCTGAGGTGATAAAATTCATCGGATAGCGATATGCAGATGGCGGCAGTATCGCGTACACAAGGTAAAAAAGGGCTGTACGTTGTCGTAGCTGTTATTTCTACTAAGGCGATTCTTGGAAAAAGAATTTCGACGTGATTATGACCGCACGACCGGAATTAACAGCCTCTGAATGCAGAATTGTAGTTGGAGCTAGATCCAATGGACATTCTGTTTCGGAAATTGTTAGGTAATTCAATATCCACAGTGTCAAGAGCGTGTCGACAATATCAAATTTCAGGCATTACCATTCACCACGGACAACGCAGTGGCCGACGACCTTCACGTAACGACCGAGAGCAGCGACGTCTGCGTAGAGCTGTGAGTGCTAACAGCCAAGGAATACTGCGTGAAATAACCGCAGAAATCAGTTTAGAACTTACGACGAACGTACATTGCTATTGTTTGGCTGGTACATTCAGTGATATACGTGAATACTGTGTCTACAAACTGTATCGCGAATAAAGTTAGAAGTACAGAATTAATCAATTAAAACTTCATTCTTCACGTGGCAGTTTTACAGCATGAACTTCGAAAATGTAGTAAACAGCAACTGTTTTCCTTTCATAATTTTGTGGGTGACATCAGCGAGAAAAAGTTTCGTAAAGGTTTTAAGTTATGAGTAAAGTTTGTTGCAGGTTACTAAGTACCTTCATTCACAAATACTGGATGAAGAAAGTATGGTGATCGCGCGTCGTGTGCTGCAATGCTTTTTCACCCTCACGTCCTTTGACACATAGGTGGTTCTTACCCTAACAGCGATTCTTTCCAGACGGCAAGCTACATGTGTAAGTTTGGTTGAAATCGATCAAGTGGTTTAAGAAGTGATGTGGAACACACATACGCACTTATATTACATACATACATGCACTCTGGGCCAAAAAAAAAGACACACCATGAACCAATTATCCGAATGCGATGGAAATCGGCAGATGTGATGTACATACACAGACAAAGAAAGCCGGCCGGGGTGGCCGAGCCGTTCTAGGCGCTACAGTCTGGAACCGCGCGACCGCTATGGTTGCAGGTTCGAATCCTGCCTCGGGCATGGATGTGTGTGATGTCCTTAGGTTAGTTAGGTTTAAGTAGTTCTAAGTTCTAGGGGATTGATTACCTCAAAATTTAAGTCCCATAGTGCTCAGAGCCATTTATAGCCCATAGCTCAGAGCCATTTGAAACATTTTTATACAAACAAATAATAAAAATTTCAGAAAAACTGTATGATTTATTCGAGAAATGAAATGATAGTACGGCATTGTTGGTCGGGAGACCCCATGCGGGGTGTTCGGCCGCCGAAATTGCAAGTCCTTTTTAGCTGACGCCACTTCGTCTGCTTGCGAGTCAATGATGATGAAATGATGATGAATGACACACAACACCCAGTCATCTCGAGGCAGAGAAAATCCCTGACCCCACCGGGAATCGAACCCGGGAGCCCGTGCGTGGGAAGCGAGAACGCTGCCGCAAAACCACGAGCTGCAGATATTTATTCGAGAGAAAGAGTTCCACAAATTGACCAAGTTAACAACGCATTAACCCATGTGTGGCCTTTATGCAAGGAGTTACACGCCTTCATTGACAGACTTGTTGGATCTCCTTCAGGGCTGTATAGTGCCCAATTCTTACAAAGGGTGCGTTAGATCGTCAAAATCCCAAGCTGGTTTGAAGGCCCTGGCCATAATGCTCCAAACGTTCTCAACTGGGGAGAGATTCGTTACCTTTCGGACCTACGTGAATCTTAGCAAGCACGAAGAAAAGCAACAGAAACTCGCTTTTGTGCGGGCGGGCATTATCTTGCTGGAAAGTAAGCCCAGGATGGCTTGCCATGAAGGGCAATAAAACGGGGAATTGAATACTGTCGACGTACCGCTGTGCTGTAAGGGTGCTGCGAATGGCAACAGAGGGGTCCTGCTATGAAATAAAATGTAACCCCAGACCATTACTCCCTGCTGTAGGGCCGTATGGTGGGTGACAGTCCGGTCAATATTCCATACTTTCCGAGGCATCTTCAAACACGTCTTTGCTGGTCACCGGGGCTCAGTTCGAAGTGGAACTAATTACTGAAGAAAATTCTGACCTAGACAATTAGATTCCAGACCGAAGACGTGGCTAGAGATGCCCTCTACGGCTGAGTGACACTAACCTGATGTCGTCGGCCATGTGGACTGGCAACCAGGAGAGATCGATCGTCTAGGGTGCCATTTCGTTTCGTAGCAAGACCCCTATCATTGTCATCATTGGCACCCTTACAGTACAGAGGTACGTCAGCGATATTATACGCCCTTCATGGGCTTACATTTCATCAAGATAATGGCCACCTGCACGCAGTGATAATTTTTATTCCTTGTCTTCGAATTTGCCATAACCTACCTTGCCCAACAAGTTCGCTGAACCTTTCCTCAATTGAAAACTTTTGGAGCTTTTGGGGCAGGACCCTCCAACCATCTCAGGATTTTGAGGATCTAACTCGCCAGTTGGACAGAATTTGGTACGATATCCCTCGGGAGAACATCCAACACCTACACCAATGAGTACCAAGCTGTATAGCACCTTACGTAAGGGTCAGAGATCTACCAACGAGTTATTGGCTTGATGAATTTGTGAAGCTCTTTTTCTTGAATAAATTATTTAATTTTTCTGAAACGGTAACCATTTCTTTGATTGAACGGGTGCATCACATTAGCCATTTCCACCTCATTCTTATAGTTCTTTCGTGGCCTGCCGTTTTCCTTTTCTTCGTCTTAGAGTGTGCATCCATTTTTATAATATGCATGGCAATGGATGTATGAATTGTGGACTAGTTTGTCTGCTGAGTGGAGTTAGTGAGAAACTCGATACCCCTGCGTTTTTCATGTTTCAGTGCGCACGGTCTTGAAACGCGAAGCTTATACAGAATATTCCGAAGTATCTAAAAGCCAAGTTTTATTGTTCTTGTTGTTATAGTTTTGAGTCCGAAGCATTGTTTGAAGCAACTCTGCCTGCTACTCTATCCTTTGCAGTCGTGTTCATCTTTATACAACTACTGCAACGAACATATTAACATAGTCAAACATTGCTCTCTCTCTACAACTTTGTGGTTAATCACTGGACTCTCATTCGGGAGGACGACGGTTCAATCCCGCGTCCGGCCATCCTGATTTAGGTTTTCCGTGATTTCCCTAAATCACTTCAGGCAAATGCCGGGATGGTTTCTCTGAAAGGGCACGGCCGACTTCCTTCCCCATCCTTCCCTAATCCGATGAGACCGATGACCACGCTGTCTGGTCTCGTTCCCCAAAACAACCAACCAATCTCTACAACTTTGACCTCCTCCCCACCCTTCCCCCCACAGACACATAGTCACACACGCGCACACCACAGTCATACACGCACACAAGCGTTGCCGTACATTACCAAACTGACGATTTCTTGATGTCCCACGGTGGTGCTATCCAAAGATCCCTTCTTTTTGTTGTGCCACACATTTCTTTTTTTCCACTGTTCTAGTCAGTACCCCTTCATTCACTATCCGACCTAGACAATGCTGATAGTTAGCAGCACATTTCAAAAACTTCGATGTTCTTCTTGTCTGAACAGTTCACAGCTAGTGTTTCACTACCGTACAGTACCACCCTAATACTTAAATCCATATTCAATGTTAACAAATTTCTCTTTTTCATAAACTCTTTTGTTGCTATTGCCAGTCTGTATTTTATATACTCAACACTTTGTTATTTATTGTGGTCCAAGAATAAACAAAAGTCATCTAAGGGTGTTTATAAATGAATATCGGGGTTTTAACGCTTTATTATGTTCATTACATTAAACTGACAGTTATAAATTATATGTCAAATGGAAGAGCAACTCAATCAGTTTTACTAAGAACCTTATAAATGTTCAGTGTGAGCACTGGCATAGTGAAGTAAGCGATTGGTTGAACTTCACTGTACCCAAGCGCTGGATAGGTTGAGAGGGGCCCAATGACAGGGCTTGCTTTGCATGGCCTCCACGTTCACCGGAACTAACGCCATGCGATTTTTTCCTTTGGGGCTTCATCAAGTATCGTGTGTACGTGTCTCCGCTACCAGCAGACCTCCCTGAAGTAAGAAACCGGATTGAAGCAGCTGTTTCTACAATCACTGAAGACATACTTATCAACGTTTGGGAAGAACTCGGCTATAGACTTGATGTGCGCCGTGTGAAAAATGGTGCTCACATTGAACATTTATAAGGTTCTTTGTAAAACTGTTTGAGTTGCTCTTTCATTTGAAATATCATTTATAACTGTAAGTTTAATACAATAAATATTATAAAGCGTTAAATCCCCGATATTCATTTATAAACGCCCTGTACTTTTAGTGTTTTATTCCATAATCAAATTCACTCAACATCACCTAATTTGACTGAACTTCGGTTCATTACCCTCGCCTTACTTAGTTAAAATTCTTTTTATAACCTCTTTTCAAGACGCTATCACCTTCTTTAAACAGATTTTCCAAGTCGTTTGCCACCTTTGTCAAACTTACAACGTCACTGACAAGCTACAAAGGTTATATTTCTTCTTTCTGAAGTCTTAGAACAATTCCTGGTCTTATGAGAGGGAAAGGTAGCATTTTATAAGATCTCGATGTAAGACAATATCTCTCATACTCACTTTCAGAAAATAGCTCTTTATAGGAATGCTAAAAGACTACATATCCTCGAAGGCAATTATTAAAAAGCTATTTACAGGTGAAGAAGGAATGTTATGTACTTCAGGGGCGTCGGACAACCAGCATATTGTGCATACTTAGCACGTCGTGAAGTGTCTCCATCTGATGCAAAGCAAGTTGTCGCCGGTGGGTAGGAACAGAGCCAGACAGGAAGGAAATTGGAAATTTGTGGTAAGGTCTTAAGGGACCAAACCGCTGAGGCATCGTTCCCTAAGCTTACACACTACTTAATCTAACTGATACTAACTTACGCTAAGGACGACACACACACACACACACACACACACACACACACACACACACACACACACACACCCATGCCCAAGGGAGGATTCGGACTTACACCGCGCGGCACAGACAGGAAGTGAAGCAGGTAGGAAGAAAGTAGAAGATTATGGTTTAACATTTCCTTTGGTGACGAGATCACTTGAGATGGAACACAAGCGTGGTTTGGCTAAATATGAGGAAGGAAATGGCTTTAAATAATTTACTGTAAGCACGATATAGATAGGTATCGATGATCGAAGCGGATCTTAATGTACGCCATCACAAATGCCAATCCGGTACCGTAATCAGTGTGCCACCACGTTTTGTGGGTTAGGGACAACGATATTCGTCACAGAGTGTTGAACGGCCTAATTTCCTTATGGAGTACCGTGACTGACCCCTCAAGGAAAAATCCGTACATCATGATTCCGCAAACAAGATGAGGATGTAAGAACGCTGTATAAAAGCCGAGCATACAGGCTCACTTTGCTCCCCCATGATCCATGACTACTGCAATTTAGAAATATAAGTCATTTGAACAACTTATCCTTCGGTCCCTCCTTATGTGCCAATAACGTAAGTTTGTAATCTAAAATAAGGCTCAGAAACCATACCATAGCATCGAAACTGGGAACATTGTCCTTTATAGTAAGTTTCTGTTGATCAAAAGGTGATGTGAAAGATTGAAGGGAAAATACATTTTTCTCTCTGCGAGATATCGAATATTGTTTACTATCCATCCGGCCTCTTCATGTGGCAGTTGATGGGTAAAAATATGAACAAGTACGGATGTAAGCTTTTTTTCAAATATCACAAAAACGATCTTACTTGAAATAATACCTTAAAGAAACAACCCATCCATATTCAAAACTATCTGAAAAGATCTCACATTGAAAATAATGTATCGTGCGGAACTCCCAGGAATGCATGTGTCCGAGAACGTGCAAAATTCAGCTCCCCGCTAAAAAGTGGTAGCTGCTATGCACTGACTGCAGAACTGAGATGCCAACTACTCCACTCAATGATCAGTCGGTGATGGTGGAATCCGGATCCTGGGTATGGTGGCGGCAATTGGACAGAAATGTTGCGCTCTGTGCAATATTTCATACACTGATCTCCCATGAATTTGATAATAAATTCCCCATCTCTCACTGATCCTAAAGGTTGCTTTTCACCTCACTGCTGATTTACTGACTTAGTTAACTGGGTGTGTTCAACTACAGTTGCCACGATCTCTTCGCGCTCTTCTTAATAATACGATGACATCTGACTTCGCCATTCCGAAGGCTGCAAACTTCTCGGCAGCTGGTTTGCACAGAAACCTCTAGAAACCTACACGACCGGTCCTGATTCTACGAAGTGTTTTGGATGATGAGTGGTTGTGTTCGATATGGTGTTAGTGCAAAGAGGAGCCGCCAGTGATTAATGTATTACAATAAGTTGAAGATTTTCTAAGTAAAAATTGTGATTAGATTTGTTTACATTTTATCCAACTATCGAGTCGACGCAGTTCCATAATTATTTCAGGATGAAATTGTACTTGAGGATTCCTGGATCGCTGAAATCAACTACAAAAACTCTAGCCGAATCAGATCAAAATTTGGAAATAGCTGTTTCTCAATCTGTGATAACGAACAGCAGCTTCAATCAACGCGTTACAAATGGGAGCCTTCGGTAAACACATGGGATTCTCACCACCGGATCACTGCTCTCGAGCGGTGCCATTTACATTCCTATTTAGGGCAGTAACTGGGGCGAGAGCTCAATGAATGGCTACGAAATTGACTTCCACATCATTCCCTCCCTCGCACCCCCCTCCCCCGCCCGATCCCACCTCTCGGATCACTGGCTGGTAATGAAAAGGTCATTCATAGAACAACACAGTCGCCTACAGGCATTCACTAAATGCAATAACAGCTGGGCACTCCATCCACTACTAGCAAAATGTCAGCATAGCTACGAATGTATCGATGCCATTCATATGCTTTAGAACTGTTTTGTATTAATCACCTTTTTATGACTAGCCGAGATCCAGATGTGTTACGCAATTACTTCACAATACACTGATATAAGGAACTATCTAAATTTCTGATCGGTATGTATCGGTGCGAGCAATACATTTTCTGAACCGATTACATAAAACAATATGACAAGAAGGAAATTTGTAACATAAACATGCCCGTGAGTAATTCATTCTTTTTGTTGTATCGCGAGAGAAGAGTGAAATATGAGGACTGATATTGCAGTCCCGTTAATATATGCAAATGTTTCCAAGTCCACCAAAAGTATATTTAAACTACTTTCCTTAAGGTAATATTATTTATTTGGCTCGGATATAAGAAGATTTTAAATCAAGGACAGATTCATAAAACTATATGACTGTTGTGTGCAGATGGGTTTTTGCACTTATACAACGCTGTGATATTTGTTGTTCAACATAGTGATACTCCTCACGCATTAATAGCAGAAATAAAAACTTTCATCGTACTACGAAAGCAATACAGATGTTAAAAATGCACTCATATTCAGGGAAGCTGGGTTTAAATCATGGTACTCCTTACCTGGTTTAACTTTTTTATTCATATTCCATAGGCAGTGTGTGCCCGTTCATGAACTAACGTTAAGAAGCAACGGCATTTATTTACGATACACAGGAAATTAACTTCTAGAGACACTAATACCAGCCAGTTCTCAGCAACCAGTACCACAAAAACATGCTACCTTCCACTCCATGGTGCACCATCTAATATCTGTACTACAGAACCAACCAAATTTTGAAAATTAATTGAAAATAATTAAAGAAACAGCATACTGCAATGGTTATGGTTCTTCCCTAACTGACAATATCCTGAGTAGAAAGAAGACACAGATGATAATAGCTCTTCTGTATCCTTCCCAGAAAGTACTAGACCACACTAACTGTCAACGTCTATCTTCAGGAGTTCTGTCAACCGGAGTGTTCCAAACCTCTTTTTGATGTGTGTATTCAATAAAGGTCTACAACTCGAAGTGAGGAATGACGATTATTTTAAGTATCTGACGATCCGGAATTCGTGCTACATTATAAGAATATGCTTGGTAGGCGTTCACTCCTTGCATAACCAATAAATAAATTCATAAATACATAAATTGAAATCTCAACGGCCAAACGTCTGCATCAGAGCGGCGTATATAATTTCATAAATTAATTACAGTGGAATTGGCTTACAAGGACGGGTTGTAGATATTCCATTCACGTGCGGGCAGTAACTCGTGGAACGCTTAGCTTTAATCTTTATCTGAAATCTTATTCTCATAAACATTTTGTCTCTACTCCTACATTAAAGATAAGAACTTCCATAAAACGTGTGGCAGTTAAGTGTAAAATAGCGGTTTCTGAGTGATACAGGATATCAAGTACAATTAGCATTCAAAAACCGTCCTTGCAGTTACTAAAAGATGAGTATTTACTTCACCACAAACTGAAATGAAACTTCGACAGTGGTCTGGATTGAAACGTTTACACGATTTTGGTTTGCCTTCCATATCTAGAAACAGTTCTTTACAAAATCTGACAAAAGAAGTGGAGCACTCGGAAGACATGATAGGATGTCGATGAAACTTGGTACACATACGCACAATCAGGTGGTATGTTAATGAGGAGAGATGTAATTCTTTGTAACAGGTAGAACGCCCACGAGGGTGCCTTAGTATTGTTTGGTTTTAGTGTTGTTACACGGCTTGGTAAGGTATAAAAGAGGCGTGGGGATGGTCAGATACTGAGCGATTACTGTGAAATACAGGGAAATGCTGGGTAATCGTATGAGATAGCGTTATCATCACCTGACATGGTTTGGGAAGAGTCTCAATATGAGTCTACTCCGTCAGCTGGTGGTATCGTGCGATATCCATATTAGTGGTGGATTTATAAGGACAGGCATACTAATTGTCAAGAGTCCAGACAACGACGTCTAATCATCACAAAGGAGGATCACCGTTTCGTGGTCCTAGCACATCTTACCATCTGCACCTGCCATCCGAGAACAATTAGTGGACACTCTGCGATATTTCGTCTCATCCTGCATGATTGGTTGGAGAATAGCGTCATATGAACTAGAGACTGCAGTCCCACTTGTAATGTTTCCCAACTGTTTGAAACTCATCAAATGGTTCAAATGGCTCTGAGCACTATGGGACATAACATCTGATGTCATCAGTCCCACAGAACTTAGAACTACTTAAACCTAACTAACCTAAGAACATCACACACATCCATGCCCGAGGCAGGATTCGAACCTGCGACTGTAGCGGTCGCGCGGTTCCAGACTGAAGCGGCTTGTAACTCATCAGCTGGCGATTAAGCTGACTCGTACCGTTTCATAAATGGCTGCTGTTAGGTGCTCTCTTTACACGGCAAAAGAACATGTGTTGTAACAAACTGTATTATTCCATCAGACATCCTTCTACACAACATTCGTATTACTACAACTAACAATATTCAAGTGCTCCGAATACAAACACGAAACCGAAAGCGGCTGCCCTGGCTGACACATTCGATCGACTGCCACCACACACTTGATGGATTAATTTGAATTTGTGTACATAGATATACCGTTACACGAAAGTGACTCTAAATCTAGTTCCTGATTGAACCACACGACAGAGGGATGGGTTATCTGCTACCCAGCCGAAGTCTGTTCATTCCTCACACCAGGAACAGTTCTACTGCATCATTACACCAATTTCCTGTGAATCTGCGCTTACCAATGCTGCTGCGGTACGTAATACTACTTAAGAATCACGAAAGAAGTCGTATTAAGTTGTCTTACATGACGCAAAAAGCCACCTTAATTAACATTTGCATGAAAAAAGAATACAAAAATTATTATTAATCATAACAACACACATTCTTTCAACTGAAAACCATCCACACTTCAGTTGTACCCAATGTGCCATACAGTGAGGATGTATGGTATAGCAATTCAGTGGTTGGGTAAACATAACCGCCGTCTACAGAACAACCTACCTTGCCAGAAGTGAAATATCTTCCGATTCAATTAATGAGGTCTTAGAGAAGATGTTTATGATACTAACGTTTTCCAAATATATTTTCTTCAAAGAAACCTATGATATTTATTGCCATATAAGCAAATGTGGCGTGTTTTCGGAGTCTCCTGCTGCACCTCCAACCAGCAACGTAACATCACTACGCAGGTCATAGTTCCAGCTCCGGAGGCGCACCGGCCGAAGACAGCCGAATTAGGTCTGACCAGTAGGAAGCAAGCTACACTGAAGCGCCAAAGAAACTGGTATAGGCATGCGTATTCGAATGCAGAGATATGTAAACAGGCAGAATACGGCGCTGCGTTGGCAAAGCCTATATAAGAAAAGTGTCTGACTCTTATAGATCGCTTACTGCGGCTACAATCCCAGGTTATCAAGATTTAAGTGAGTTTGAACCTGGTGCTATAGTCGGCGAACGCGCGATGGGACACAGCATCTCAAAGGTACCTATGAAGCGGGGCTTTCCCTTACGATCAATTCACGAGTGTACCGTGAATATTAGGGATACGGTGAAACACCAAATCTGCGACATCGTTGCGGCCGGAAAAAGATACTGCAAGAACGAGACCAATGACGACTGAAGAGAATCGTTCAACACGAGAGAAGTGCAACCCTTCCGCAAATTGCTGCACATTTCAATGTTGGGCCACTAACAAGAGCCAACGTGCGAACCATTCAACGAAACATCATCGATATGGGCTTTCGGAGCCGAAGGTTCACTCATGCACCCTTGATGACTGTACGACACAAAGCTATATGCCTCGCCTGGGCCTGTCAATACCGTCATAGGACTGCTGATGACTGGAAACATATTGCCTAGTCGGACGAGCCTCGTTTCATATTGTATCGAGTAGATGGACGTGTACAGGTATGGAAAGAATCTCATGAGTCTATGGAGCCTGCATTTCAGCAGGGGACTGTTCAAGCTGGTGGAGGCTCTTTAATCGTGTGAGAAGTGTGGTATGGGACCCCTGATACGTCTAGATACGACTCTGACAGGTGACATGTACGTAAGCATCCTATCTGATCACCTGCATCCATTCATGTCCATTGTGCATTCCGACGGACTTGGGCAACTCCAGGAGGACAATGCGACACACCACTCGTCCAGAATTGCTAGAGAGTGGTTCCAGGAACACTCTTCTGAGTTTAAATACATCCTCTGGCCACCAGACTCCCCAGACATGAACACTATTGAGCATATCTTGGACGCCATGCAACGTGCTGTTCAGAAGAGATCTCCACCCCACGTACTCTTACGGATATAAAGACAGCCCTTCAGGATTCATGTTGTCAATTCCCCCAGCACTACTTCGGATATGTCCGCTACCGGTAGCTGAGTGGATGAGTGTTCGGTCAGAAAGTCGGTTGGTCTCTGTAGAAAAAAAAAAAAATGGAAGGGTCAATAAACAAACTTGAACGGATGTCAATGTGACGTCCGCAACGACCGAACACAACGATCAACAACGAAAAAAATGCGAAAAAGTGGTCAGCACGACAGAATGTCAATTGTAAGGGCCCGAGTTCGATTCCCGGCTGGGTCGGGGTCGGAGATTTTTCTCCGCTCAGGGACTGGGTGTAGTGTTGTCCTAAGCATCATTATTTCATCCCCATCGACGCGCAAGTCGCCGACTGGCGTCAGATCGAAAGACTTGCACCCGGCGAACGGCCTACCGGACGAGGGCCCTAGACACATGACATTTACATTTACTTCGGATATTATTCGAGTCCATGCCACGTCGTGTTGCGGCATTCCTGCTTGCTCGCGGGGGCCCTACCCGATATTAGGCAGTTGTACCAGTTTCTTTGAATCTTCAGTGAGGTTCAGAAGGCACTCGCAAGTGCAGTAGAGACCGCTACATCTACAGACCTTCTGCTGCATCCGTTCCTCCATGGCAGCTCTAGCCCACATCGCTACACCAATAGCTATTTCGTAGTTATCAGCCACGCAGCTATAGCTGCCCTCGCCAGTGGAGTAGCAGGCAGTTCCGTTTCTGACAGCAGAATTAGAAGGTGACTTGCGGGACTCGATGTTGCCCTTGCTACTAGAGACTACTGTGCATCGCGACCAGCTGCCGCGGTCGTGGACTGTGATGTTGGAACACCTTTTACTGCTCATGAGAAGGGAATAATTCTCTGTCTACTTTTGATGTATAAGGAGATAGTTGGTTTCGTTCGCAAAAGAACTTTCCAGAAGACAGTCTCACGCAGATATTTACTTGTTTGCTAAGAACTTTAAGTTCTCAAAGGAGTCATGCCTTTATTCTGAAGGAGAACTTTTCGTATTTGTTAAATGTCAATAAAATGATTTTTGATTGTAATCAACTGACTATTTTGAAAGTGTCCCAAGCAGTGACACTTCACAATGATTTCGTTTATTTCATTTGTTAAACCAAATTTATAAGGTATGAGTTGATGACAGATCTTTGTTTAGCTGTAGCTACATGTCTAGCACGCTAGTAACTGACGGTGATAGAGGTGGGAGTACCATGAGCGTGCTGAGCCATGTGGAAGTCAATTACCGTGAGAAGCGCAACCAGCTATCGGAGATGAAGTATGGGAAGAGCCCCACTTGCAGTCATTGAGTTAATATATTATTCTTACGAATTGTGAACTAAAATAACTGTGGACAGTCATGAGAGCCTAAGCGGGAAACGAAATACTGAATGTGTTGTGTATATACAGGGTGTTTCAAAAATGACCGGTATATTTGAAACGGCAATAAAAACTAAACGAGCAGCGATAGAAATACACCGTTTGTTGCAATATGCTTGGGACAACAGTACATTTTCAGGCGGACAAACTTTCGAAATTACAGTAGTTACAATTTTCAACAACAGATGGCGCTGCAAGTGATGTGAAAGATATAGAAGACAACGCAGTCTGTGGGTGCGCCATTCTGTACGTCGTCTTTCTGCTGTAAGCGTGTGCTGTTCACAACGTGCAAGTGTGCTGTGGACAACATGGTTTATTCCTTAGAACAGAGGATTTTTCTGGTGTTGGAATTCCACCGCCTAGAACACAGTGTTGTTGTAACAAGACGAAGTTTTCAACGGAGGTTTAATGTAACCAAAGGACCGAAAAGCGATACAATAAAGGATCTGTTTGAAAAATTTCAACGGACTGGGAACGTGACGGATGAACGTGCTGGAAAGGTAGGGCGACCGCGTACGGCAACCACAGAGGGCAATGCGCAGCTAGTGCAGCAGGTGATCCAACAGCGGCCTTGGGTTTCCGTTCGCCGTGTTGCAGCTGGGGTCCACATGACGCCAACGTCCACGTATCGTCTCATGCGCCAGAGTTTACACCTCTATCCATACAAAATTCAAACGCGGCAACCCCTCAGCGCCGCTACCATTGCTGCAAGAGAGACATTCGCTAAAGATATAGTGCACAGGATTGATGACGGCGATATGCATGTGGGCAGCATTTGGCTTACTGACGAAGCTTATTTTTACCTGGACAGCTTCGTCAATAAACAGAACTGGCGCATATGGGGAACCGAAAAGCCCCATGTTGCAGTCCCATCGTCCCTGCATCCTTAAAAACGTACTGGTCTGGGCCGCCATTTCTTCCAAAGGAATCATTGGCCCATTTTTCAGATCCGAAACGATTACTGCATCACGCTATCCGGACATTCTTCGTGAATTTGTGGCGGTACAAACTGCCTTAGACGACACTGCGAACACCTCGTGGTTTATGCAAGATGGTGCCCGGCCGCATCGCACGGCCGACGTCTTTAATTTCCTGAATGAATATTTTGATGATCGTGTGATTGCTTTGGGCTATCGGAATCATACAGGAGGCGCCGTGGATTGGCCTCCCTATTCGCCAGACATGAACCCCTGTGACTTCTTTCTGTGGGGACACTTGAAAGACCAGGTGTACCGCCAGATCCAGAAACAATTGAACAGCTGAAGCAGTACATCTCATCTGCATGTGAAGCCATTCCACCAGACACGTTGTCAAAGGTTTCGGGTAATTTCATTAAGAGACTACGCCATATTATTGCTACGCATGGTGGATATGTGGAAAATATCGTACTATAGAGTTTCCCAGACCGCAGCGCCATCTGTTGTTGACAATTGTAACTACTGTAATTTAGAAAGTTTGTCTGCCTGAAAATGTAGTGTTGTCCCAAGCATATTGCAACAAACGGTGTATTTCTATCGCTGCTCGTTTAGTTTGCATTGCCGTTTCAAATTTACCGGTCATTTTTGAAACACCCTGTAGTTCCGCGTAGTCAGCGCGTACACAACTTTCCCACTAGAGCGCGCCGCTAAGCACAACAGCGCAGGCGCAGCGCTCGTCCATCTCTGCACTACGAGATGGCACTATCTTAGACACGGACCCAATTCTGCTTACGCCGATCCGCGTATTAATATGTAACGCAGCCAATGAGATTGCTGCTAACGTAGAACCTTTCCTCCTCACGGATCACACTCACGCAGTGATACCTGAACGCTCGAGGTATTATAACGAGTGTACAGACCTCCGATTACTCAGTCTGCATTTGTCTGCACCAGTCTGTACCAGTCTGCATTAGTCTGCACCAGTCTGTACCAGTCTGCATTAGTCTGCACCTAAGGCGATTATCGTATTCCTGTACGTAGCCATGAAGATAAATGTGTAGACACTTTGTCAAGTATCAGATATAAGATTAACGTACCAAGAATAAGATTAACGTACCAAGACCAAAGGAACTTCAGATTGTCAATTGTAAACAGCATCCGGAATCAAGTTTTGTAATGTCTATGCTATTTATTATACGATTCTATTGCATTCTCCATTCTTTCAGTGAATCAAAGAATGACTGCAAGCGGTCCATCCATGCTTAATCGAGTGCTTCAAAAAGAAGGCTCATTATTCGTAACTACCTAAATAATGTTAACAGAGATAACGATCTCGTGTAAGGCAATTTCGGCTACTATACTACATAAAATTGCTTGAAATTATCTGCCCAGTTAACTTTCTCAGCTTTCTTGGTGTGATTAAGGTTATCATGTTTCGGTTTTCTTTTAGAAATTATTCTTAGCATTTCGAAGATATTATTCTGGATGTCAGAACTACCTCTTCTTAATCGCAGTGACATTAGTTTTGTGAGGGACCGCGCACGACTGATATGACATCAATGCTCAACAGTTTATTTGAATATCTAGAGGTGTATTTGCGAAGCGATATGAAATGGTACGAGCGTGTAAGGATGGTATTAAGGCTGACGAGTGGTCGACTTTGGTTTAGTGGGAGAATTTCAGGAAGGAACAGTTCATCTACAAAGGAGACGGAATTTAGAACACTAGCCCGAATCATTCTTCGGTACCGGTCTAGTATGTGGGATACCATCCCCATCACGTCGGGTTAAAGGAAGACATAGAAGCAATTCAAAGGCGCGCTGCTGGATTTGTTACCGGTAGTTTCGACCAGTAAGCAATGATTACGGAGATGCTTCGTGAACTCGAATTGGAACCCCTGGGGAGAAGGCGACTTTCCTTTCTACTATTGAGGCACTATTGAGGAATTATAAAGAGCCGGAATTTAAGGCCGGCTGCAGGACCAATATACTGCCGTCAACGTGGATTTCGTGCAAGGCACATGAAAATAAGATAAAAACAATTCGTGTTCGTGCGGAGGCATATAGACGCTCGTTTTTCCCTCGCTCCATCGCCAGCAGTGGTACAAGGTACCGTCCGCGATGCGCCGAACGCTGGCTTGTGAAGTATATTTGTAGAACCTAGATGTAAATGTAGAGCCTTCTTTTCGATACTGAATTTCACACACACTGCAAAAGCTCGAAGTATCTCGATCTGGAATTTGTTTATCGAAAACACTACACTGTAATTATTGATTAATCAAAAATCCATGGATAAATTACGAGAAAATTTGCCCAGCGCGTTACTGAGTTGATCAGTTTGTGAAGCCTTTTTTTTCAATAAATCATCTAATCTTTTCTGAAATTGTGATCTGCTGCTTGTCTGTACATGTACATCACATCTATCAATTCCCATCCCACTGCGAAAGCTCCTTCGTGGTGCACCGTTTTATGTTGTTATTTCTTCTTTTCATCTACATCATATTCCGCAAGCACGTAATGGTATGTAGCGGAGAGTATTTTCGGTACCACTATCTGATCCCTCCAACCCTGTTCCACTCCGAACAGTGCGTGGGAAGAATGGTTGTCGGTAAGCCTCTGTATTGGCTCTAATTTCTCGAATTCTTTCCTCGGGGTCAACACGCAAGATGTATGTTGGGAGAAGTAATATGTTGTTGTGATTCTTGAGTTTCTCCCGGCGTATTTGATAATCAAAATATCCACGGGTGTACTGCCGGTCTATAGTGTCCAACAGGCACAATATTTCGGCGATCAAACATGTCGCCATCATCAGGTGAACTGACGGACTGAGCTCCTGTGAACGTGCCGGCCCGGAAATCCGTACGCTATGGCTGCTCAGGGGGAACTGGGTTCGGTCGCGGCAGCGGCCGATTTAAATACCCTCCGCCCGCGGCGCGCTCCCTCTGCCGTCCGCGCCCCGCGCCACGGTAACGCGGTGGAACAGATTGCGACGGCGTCTGAGATGACGTCGGTGTGATGGCTCTGTCCGCCGTGGTCGTCACAACTATGCGTTTGCTCGATTTACTCTTGATTAACCCAATCGCTGGTTTCCAAGCCTTGCTAAGATTATAGCCACAGTCACGGTTTATGAGGTCGTCATTGGTGCGAATTTCGATGGCCTCTCTAACAACGCTGTCCCAGTATCTCGACGTCTGTACCAGAATCCTCGTGCGGTCATACTCCATAGCGTGATTTTCCGACAAACAATGTTCAGAAACCGCCGACTTACTAGGATACATCAGTCGAGTTTGCCTCTGCTGTTCACGGCATCGATCCTCGACGGTACGCATCGTCTGACCAATATACGACTTGCCACATTGACACGGAATCTGGTACACGCCGGCCTTCCTCAAACCGAGGTCATCTTTGGCGCTCCCCACCAGTGCACGAGTTTTATTCGGAGGACAAAACACAGTTCCGACCCGGTGTTTCTTCAGAATGCGGGCGATTTTCCCCGAGAGTGCGCCTGTGTATGGAATAAATGCAGTGCCTACCTCCTCCCTCGTGACTTCATCCATCTCAACAGGTTGTGCTGCAGTGGTTGGGCGGAGAGCACGTTGGATCTGACACTCTGACTAATCATTCTTTCGAAACACAGTTCTCAGATGTTCCAATTCCTGGGGTAGACTCTCTGTGTCAGAGATAGTGCGTGCCCTATGTATTAGAGTTTTAAGTACCCCATTCCTCTGTGAAGGGCGGTGGCAGCTGTCTGCGGGGCGCGGACGGAGGAGGGAGCGCGCCGCGGGCGGAGGGTATTTAAATCGGCCGCCGCCGCGACCGAACCCAGTTCCCCCTGAGCAGCCATAGCGTACGGATTTCCGGGCCGGCACGTTCACAGGAGCTCAGTCCGTCAGTTCACCTGATGATGGCGACATGTTTGATCGCCGAAATATTGTGCCCGTTGGACACTATAGACCGGCAGTACACCCGTGGATATTTTGATTAAGTAATATGTTGTCTGACTCCTCATGAAAAGTGCTGTCCGAAATCTCTCCGTGTTGCACAACGCCTCTCTTGTAACGTCTGCCAGTAGAGTTTGCTTATTATCTCCGTAACTCTCTCTCTCTCGCCATCTAAACGATCCCGTGTCGAAACGCACCGCTCTTCGTTGGATCTTCTCTATCTCCTCTATCAGTCCTACCTGATAGGGATCCCAGATAGATGAACAATACTCAAGAATCGGGTGAGCAAGCGCCTTATAAGGCTAAGAGTCTTCCGATGAATCTGACTCTGGTGCCTGCTTTTCCCACTATCTGTTTTATATGGTCATTGCACTTAAGGTCGCCCTGGATAGTTACACCTGGATATTTTACGGCAGACGCAGTCTCCAGCTGTTTGTCATCAATAGTGTAGCTGTGCAGTAATAGATTTCTTTTCCTGTGTATGAGTAATACGTTACCTTTATTTACGTTCACGGTCAACTGCCAGAGTCTGCACCATTCATCAATTCTCTGCAGTTCGCTCTGCAAATTCATACTATCTTCTGTCGTTGCTACTTTAGTATAAACAACTGCATCATCTGCGACTATATAACCTTAAAGAGCATTCTACGCTTTCTACTAGATCAGTCTGTTTGCGGAATACATGTTGATATTAATAGAGGAGCTGTTCAGTTTCCAAGAACGCCATAATTCATGAGCATAAAACATGTTCCACAATATTTAAACAGCAACGGTCCTATCACACTTCCCTGTGGTGCTGCGGGTATTACCTTTACATGTGTCGATTTAGTTCCGGTAAGAGTGACGTGTTGAGTTCTATCTGGAAGAAAGTCTTGAATCCAATTGCACGATTGCTCCGATACTCCGTAAGCTCGTATTTTTTCATTAAATGGCAATGCGGGACGGTGTGAAATGCATTACTGAAACCAAGGCACACGGCATCAACCTGAGCGCCGTTGTCCACTGCTCTGTGGATCTCATGGAGGAACAGGGAGAGCTGAGTTTCGCAGGATCTCTGTTTGCGGAATATATGTTGATTTTAATAGACGAGCTGCTCATTTTCCAAGAATGTCATAATTCTTGAGCATAAAACATGTTCCATAATTCTACGACAGATTGTCGTCAACTAAATAGGTCTGTAATTGTATGGATCTGTCTTACGACCTTTCTTAGAAACGGGACTCAGCTGCGCTTATTTTCAGTCGTTAGGTTCCTTTCGTTGCTCAAGCTATCAACGATAAATTGCTGCTAGAAGGGGAGCAAGTTCTTTTGCATAATCTATATAGAATCTTATAGGTATCTCGTCTGGTCCTGAATCCTTCCCACTCCTAAGCGACTGTAGCTGCTTTTCAGTTCCGCTATCGGTTATCTCAATATCTCCCTTTTCGACGTTCGCACGACGACTGAAAGGAGGAACAGTGATACGATCTTCAGCGGTGAAAGAACTTCGGAAGAGCGAATTCAGTATTTCGGCCTTCTCTCTGTAATTTTCCGTTTCGGTGCCGGTGTGGTCGCTGAGAGAAGGAATAGACGATTTCCTTTGAGTGTGTTAGAAACGGAACTATAACGCGGAATGAAATTTCCCACCTTGTTTCTGCGGATATGTGTGCTGACAAAGCTATAATCTACCGAAACAAATTTCTTCGCTTTCCATTGGCTGAAGAAAATGCTTATTAATAACCATTTCTTATTCAGGATTAGCGGCACGTATAACTTATTTATGTAGACATACCTTCAGTTAGTTAGCTCTTCAAAGCTATTAGCAGTAGCAGAAAGTTTCCAAGAAATCTACAAACACGTTTCTCCATATGACCAAAAAGGCTCTGTGACCAGCTCATGCATAAAGCACTTACTTGTGGCTTCCATCACTAATAGCAGCACCTGCGCAAGAACACACTGCTGCAGAACTGTATGCTGATATCTGATCTGAACTATAACATTTGCGAATAAAAAGTCAGATCCCGTTGTTCGCACAACGTAATACCTCAGCCTCAACGTTTCCCTGATTTATCGTAAATTTACTACCAAAAGTCTTCCAAAAAGGCATCGCCCGAAATAAAAGTATCTGGAGTTACAGGAAATTGCAATTATGGTCTACAAAATACGTTTTTCAGCAATGAAATATTTAGATGTGTATGTACTCTCGCAAAATGTGGATTCATTTGAAATGTACTAAATGGAAAAATACGGTATGCAGTCATTGCTTGTATGCTGTCGAGAAACAAATGTTATTAAATGGAAATATTTTTTGCTCTCTGTAGCAAGTATAAGTGAAAAATTGTTCATTAGTTTGACTATAGTGCCCGTAGTTGCTTTACAGTGATTAAAGTTATTTAAAATCCTTGTTTGTAACTAGTAGCGAATTCGTATTTAATTTACCACGCACGTTTATCTCTATTTCTTTAAAAGACGCTAGTCGTCTGGAATGAATCATATTTTCAATTTTTCTTTCCTTTTCACCTCTGTGACACTTCAGAATCTCTCTTAACTGTTTTCGTATCTACAAAGACAATCGAAATTTTAAATACATTTCGTTCCACATCACTCACGATGGTTTTCCTAACAAGTGACATCGACTGAAATTGCGTGCCTATTGAGTATCGTCTCAGCTGGGCCACTGGATTCACTTTTTCCTGTTAGAGATGTCAGAAGCCGTAGTAATCGAGGGAATGTCATCGAGTAAAACAGAAGTGATACCTGAAGTTCCCGAAGGAAGCGTTAAGCGTTGTGAATTGCAGAGCAGTCATGTAGGTGTAGATGTATATTGCCGAACCCCATTACAATCTATGCTCTTTCTAATCTATATAAACGATTTAAAAGACAATCTTGAGCAGCCCTCTTAGAATGTGTGCAGATGATGTCGTAATTTGCCGTGTAGTAAACTCACCAGAAGAGTAAAAGCAATTGCAAATGATTTAGAAAATATATTTCTATGGTGCGAATAGTAGTAATTGCCTCTGGATAAGGATAAGTGCTAGGTCAGACACGTCAGTACGAAAAGGGATCCGTTAAATTTCGGTTACAATATAAATCACACAAATCTACGGGCTACCAATTCAGCTAAATACCTAGGAATTACAATTACGAACATCTTACTCGTAAACTGGATCGATCACATAGGTAATATTATGGGGAAGGCAAACCAAAGAGTGCGTTTTGCTGGTAGAACACTTTACAAGATGCTCCAGGTTTGCTAGGGAGACTGCCTACAGTACGCTTTTCCTTCCTCTGATAGTGTATTGCTTTGCGGTATGGGATCTTTACCGGATAGGAAAGATGGAGAACATCTGAAAAGTCCAAAGAATGGCCGTTTATTTTGTATTATCACGAAATACGGGAGAGATTTAGGCTGGCAATCATTAAAACAAAGGCGTTTTACGTTGCCGCGAGATCTTTACATGAAATTTCCATCACCAATTTTCTACTGTGAATGAGAAAATAATTTATTGATGAAAACCTATGTAGGAACAAATGATCATCATACAAAATAAAAGATATCAGAGCTCGTAGCAGGCCACTACGGCCGTGCGGTTCTAGGCGCTGCAGTCCGGAACCGTGGGACTCCTACGGTCGGAGGTTAGGTTTAAGTAGTTCTAAGTTCTAGGGGACTGATGACCTAAGATGTTAAGTCTCATAGTGCTCAGAGCCATTTTTTTTAACACGCCGTGTACGCGGATTTTCCTCCTTTCACGTCTGCGACGTTCGCCGTCACTGTCTCAATGCAGGATCGCGCTCTGCTTGTAAAGCTGTATTACAAGAATGATGACTGTGCACAAGTCGCTCTGCAAAAGTTCCGGACACAGGAGAGTTTGAAAAAAGGCGTTGGTCCGATGACTGCCGTGGGTCTGGAAAAAATGATTCGGAAATTCGAAAAGACGGGTTCTTTTGGTGTGTAACCTGGTAGAGGGAGGAACGAACTGATTCGACGTCAGTGGAAGCAGCGGCCACAGCAATGCAGGAAGAGATGTGTGGTGATGTGCAGACGTGTAGAGCATGGAGAATTGCCCGAACATTGGACACCCCCGTGAGCACGGTGTGTAAAATCCTACGAAACATCCTTCTTTGTATCAATTCAAAATTGCCCATGTGCACGAGTTACTTCCTGTTGACTTGCCAGAAGAGAGACCTTTGCTTAAGAATTTCTTGCTGGCATGAAAGTGGACAATAATTGTCCGTGGAAGATTTTTGGACAGACGAAGCCCACTTCACCGGCCGCTGTGGTCGAGCGGTTTTAGGCGCTTCAGTCCGGAACCGCGCTGCTGCTGGGGTCGCTGCTTCAAATCCGGCCTGGGGCATGGATGTGTGTGATGTCCTTAGGTTACTTCGGTTTAAGTAGTTCTAAGTCTAGGGGACTGATGACCTCAGAAGTTAAGTCCCATTGTGCTTAGAGCTATTTGAACCATTCTGAAGCCCAATTCCCTTTGACAGGATATGTCAATACACATAATTGTCGAATATGGGCAACGGAAAATCCACACGCAAATCAATCAGTACCACTTCATCCTGAAAAGGTCACTGCTTGGTGCGGGTTTATGGCAGCATTTATCATAGGGCCATATTTTTTCGAAGAGACAGTTGCTTCCGGCACTGTCACCTGTACTTTCACAAGTAAGTGCTTTGAGTGTCTTTTGCGCAACCACGTCATTCCAGCTCTCCAACAACGTGGATGTGTGGATGGGATCATTTTTATGCAAGATGGCGCACCTCCGTACATTGCAAATGCAGTTAAGCAGCTGCTGAAGCGCCATTTCGGAAATGCTAGAATTATCAGCCGCCATTTCCCAACAGCCTGGCCGTTCCGATCACCTGATCTTAATCCGTGTGACTTATGGCTGTGGGGCTATCTGAAAGATGTTGTGTTCAGCATTCCGATTGCAAACTTAGTTGCATTGAAGGCACGCATTGCCCAACACATTCTCAATGTGATCCCAGAAACACTTCGATCAGTTGTGGAATATGCTTTTTCTCGATTTCAACTTGTTGCAAAAAGCGGTGGATAGCACACTGAACATGTTTTGCGTCAGTCACTCCGAAATTAATAATCTGATTTGATTTTGTATGATGCTTTTTTGGCCTCAGGACATTTAAAAACGGACGTGATTGTTGCTTCTGATGCGATTTTTTGCCTGAGGACAACTGAAAACCGATTTTTCCCATACTATGTGATATTAGCTTGCCGTGGTGGATAGAATTACGTAACTAACAGTATCATACCTGTACACTCATGCACACTGAGTAGTACAGTTTGTTTAACGTCAAACGTACACCTTTTGCACTGTTGTATGATTGATTTGTAATTTGTTGTCGACCACTATTAAGTTATGATGCTTACAGCGCCATTTATTGCTACATTTTCTAACAATTTATTTTTCTTCTGCCATACGTTTTCCCCCTTCTTCGATAGTATTACGTTGCAATTGGAGATCATTCTGACTAGTGGTTTTATTTCTACAGCGGTTTGAAAGTTTAATTCAAATAACCCTGTATATACGGTGATCAGCAATAAGTAAATCTTTGCAGAAAGGAACTGCTCGAACTGTGTTCGTGTTCGTGTGCTTGTGCTGGGGTTGGTTGACTGCTGGAGGGCCAGCGAACAGTTAACGGGAAGATCAAACGGCATCGGAAAGCGCTTCCCTAGGCAACGAGGTTACTTCATTGCTTGCACGGAGCCTAATTCGCATTAAACTCCAGCCAACTGTTTTACCCGTAGCAATTCATGCTTTTTCCTTTAAAAACGAATCCTCCACTTTTCGTGCACTTTAAGTGACTCTATAGACGGAATTAGTTTCGCGTTTTAACGATACTGACTTCGGAATGAGACTTAAACCAGACTCGTAAATTGAGTAAATTTTGATTGGAAGATTATACATTGGCTACTTTATGGACATTTATGGGAGAAGTGTTCGACGAACTAAGAAATGTTAATTAAACTTTCTTTGAAAATGTGCAAGTATTATGGAACCCCATCGGTAAAAAGTTTTGAAAATAGCATGGGACATAATATCAGTACTGCGTACAGTCTGCATCTTATTAGAATATGCTGTCAGCTACAAACGAAATACCGAAATTTTTTGCTGCACTTATTTGTTTTATCCTTGCTTCCAACGTAAATATTCGACATAAAATTAATTTTGTTACGTTACTTAGCAATGTCACAAGCTTGGATGCATAAACGACCATAAAGCATCCAATGTTAGGATGCATGTTGTAAAATTTTTACATGCAGAGCACATCTAAAACTTAGCTTCAGTTTCACAAGTTAGGTAGTCCCATTATCCCACTTCAGGGTGATGTGTAGAAGTATGCTTGAAACCTCTAAGTATATGATACACAAACTACGGGAGCACAATTAGACTAAAACAAGTATGTATAGAGCCCTATAAATGTTCGTTCTAGTTACACACACAACGCGTGAATACAGCTAGGAGAAACCTGTGTACGATAACGGGTGATGGTTATAAGGCTGATACGTACGCATCGGCTCACGACGACAGTGTCTTTATATCTTGTATTAAAAAATTGTAGGACGCCTATACAGGGTGTTACAAAAAGGTACGGCAAAACTTTCAGGAAACGTTCCTCACACACAAATAAAGAAAAGATGTTATGTGGACATGTGTCCGGAACCGCTTAATTTCCATGTTAGAGCTCATTTCAGTTTCGTCCACCTACGCTCAATAGAGCACGTTATCATGATTTCATACGGGGTACTCTACCTGTGCTGCTAGAACATGTTCCTTTACAAGTACGACACAACATGTGGTTCATACACGATAAAGCTCCTGCACATTTCAGTCGAAGTTTTCGTACGCTTCTCAACAACAGATTCGGTGACCGATGGATTGGTAGAGGCAGACCAATTCCATGGCCTCCAGGCTCTCCTGACCTCAACTCTCTTGACTTTCATTTATGGGGGCATTTGAAAGCTCTTGTCTACGCAACCCCGGTACCAAATGTAGAGACTCTTCGTGCTCGTATTGTGGACGGCTGTGATACAATACACCATTCTCCAGGGCTGCATCAGAGCATCAGGGATTCCATGCGACGGAGGGTGGATGCATGTATCCTCGCTAACGGAGGACATTTTGAACATTTCTTGTAACAAAGTGTTTGAAGTCACGCTGGTACGTTCTCTTGCTGTGTGTTTCCATTCCATGATGGATGTGATTTGAAGAAAAGTAATAAAATGATCTATAGCATGGAAAGTAAGCGTTTCCGGACACATGTCCACATAACATATTTTCTTTCTTTGTGTGTGAGGAATGTTTCCTGAAAGTTTTGCCGTACGTTTTTGTAACATTCTGTAGATAAAGGGCGCAAAATTATTTTAAAAAAATTGTAACTACAAGGAAAAACATAAATAACTCCATAAGAAATGTGTAATAGCGCGCTTGCTTGCGCAAACACACACACACACACACACACACACACACACACACACACACACACACATACAATGATGAGTGTCAGTCACGTTGTCAAATTGAATAGAAAGAATGAGCCAGCCACTCTGTAAGACACTAAAATGTGTAGCCTAAAAATTTAGGCTCGAGTTAGTTCAGACACTAGACAACACTTTCAAACCTTTATCACATTCTTCCCCTCATCAGCTAAATCAGAAGGCAGAATGCCAGCGAAATTCGCCTCAGCTCTTTCGTTGCACCATAAACTGCACTCAGTCAAAATGTGGCGTACACTGATTTGCATGCCACAGGCACTGGAGACGGGGGTGACATCTCGCCGTAGATGAAGCATGTGTTAGGGGACAATGTCCAATCCGCAGGCGGGTCGGATTCACTTCATCCCGCCTACGTGACAAGCATGAAGAACGCCTGCGCTGTATAGGTGGCCTCACCAACCGCAACTCGCTGCCACTCACTCCATAGATTTCCGACGCAACCCTGAGTCACTTTATGCTCCGTGGAGGCCTACTTGGTGGGCAGGTCTGCTTATTCATTCCAACAAATTCCTTAACTCCATGGTATCCAGCAGAATGATACATGCCATCCCGCACTGGGGAAGGAAGCGCATTTGATCATGTAATAGTCTGACCATTTTATTTTCTAGGTACATGTGCTGCTATGATTTTAGGGCACTAAGGGAATGGGTGCCTTCTAGAGTGCCTTCAAGATCGTTTGGAGCTCTGTGGTAAGTATAGTATATTCACGAAAAAGGTGAGTCCTGATGCCAGAGCGGGGAAACAATAGTGAACAGCCAAGAAAATCCTCTTGTTTGGAACCATCAGTGTACAGAACTTTAAAACTATGATATTTCTAAAATGTTAAATACCAGGGACAGAACTGTAAAATCTGGTGTTGAATATTTCTTATAATGTATCAGATTTAAAATAATTCTAGGTCTGGGAGCCAAGGAGAAGATATGCTCCAGCCTTGTTGTAAAGCTTTAAAACCAGTCACACCATGATATAATGGACAGTACCCACTGCTAAAGAGTTTACAGATACATGCAAATTATTGATGAAGATGGCCTAATTAACATTTAAAACACCGGGTTCTACATTGCGAGCCAGCCGGAGTGGCCGTGCGCTTCTGGGCGCTACAGTCTGGAACCGAGTGACCACTACGGTCGCAGGTTCGAATCCTGCCTCGGGCATGGATGTGTGTGATCTCCTTAGATTATTTAGGTTTAAGTAGTTCTAAGTTACAGGGGACTGATGAGCACAGCAGTTAAGTCCCACTGTGTTAAAGGCCATTTGAACCATTTTTCTACACTGCGTATTGCGATACCGGCGTCTGTTTCAAATGGTTCAAATGGCTATGAGCACTATGGGACTTAACTTCTGAGGTAATCAGTCCCCTAGAACTACTTAAACATAACTAACATAAGTACATCACACACATCCATGCCCGAGGCAGGATTCGAACCTGCGACCGTAGCGGTCGCGCGGTTCCAGACTGTAGCGCCTAGAACCGCTCGGCCACTCCGGCCGGCGATACCGTCCTCTCATCACCTAATACGAACATGTTACGTTATTCAATAAATGTTTTTACAGCAATATCGGCGTTCAGCTGGTTGAAATCTGGAACAGCACAAGAAAGCTGTTGTAAATACGCTTGCCTTTAACTGTACCAAACAGGTTTCCAATGTAGAACAGTCATCCCTACTGGACGTTTTCTTTGGTGTGTTTCATGTATGCCTGCCTCTTGGTTAAGCGTAAGCTTAAAAATGATGTAACGCCTAATAAAAACTCTTATTTTACAATGTCTACTCCTTCAGACAGGCATGTATGTAAGTCTGAAGGAACAGACGTTGCTGACGATTCCCAACTGTAGTAAATATTACTAAATTAAATCGCTGATTGCAAATTCTTTGACATATGCTGTATCAGGTCTAGATGTACTACCCGAGAGTGACACATGAAAATTCGGGACGGATTGGGACTGGAACACGGATTTCTCGTTTATCGAGAGCGGCTGTCTTAAATATTTCGGTTATCCATGCACGCTCTCCAGCTCGATCCAAACAGCCATATGCCACACTGTCGCCGAAGTATTTGGATTCTCTCAACAATACAACATTTGTAGAGCTCTGGATCGTCGGCATGCTTGTTTGAAACAGCAGTTGTAAAATAAGTGTTACCAGCCTAGACAGGCAAGACGACGGTCGTAACGTTGAACACGTAGTCTCATTCCACGTGTTACGTGAATGCAAGTAATGTTGCTAGCAGTAGGGGATGCGACATATCGAGGTTTGGATCAGTCTGGCAAGCGTGCACGGATAGCTGAAATGCTAGTTTGCTTTCGGCAAGTTGGATTGCTGCTGATTGTGAGACTGTATACTTACTTAGGTTTACAAAAAAATGAGAAATAAAAAACATTAAAAAACAAAAAATGGTTGAGGCGACCATCGCGGTAAGCAAGAAATCCGGGTTCGAGACTCGGTCCGGAAAAAACTTTCGTACATTGCTATTGTGTAGAAGATCTCTGCAGCTAATGTCAAACAATTCGTTACCTGCGAATTAATTTTCTAATAAGTATGTCACCTAATCAAACAGGGTTACAACACATCAATAAAAGCTAAACATGCGTTAATGCAGATAAACCGGAAGATACTTCAGTTATCCACTATATCAATAAAACACACATTTAATTTCATGCTACGTGAATGTCTTTTGTTATGGATGATACGTTTGTCGTCCGATAAAACATAAGATGAATGCTAAGATGTAAGTTGATGGAAGTGGAGTAAGTGAACTTGGACGAGAAAGCGGCATTGAATCATCCGTTATTTGTTGAATCAACCTGACTGTAATTCATCTGACATCATTCGGTCCTGCCTTTGAAACCTTAAATTGCGGATTTCAGGCAAAAATTTGATTCTTGTAGGTCCTGAATGAGTCATGTTCCTGTTCTATAACGGCACCTCATTTTTGGAAGATAGTTCCACTTTCTTTATATGCACAACATATTATAACCCGAAGTTCTGACACCTTGTACTATTAGTCTTTTTCACGAAGTATTGAACTTTTAATACCCTAATTTTCATTTCAGTGTGATTGAAAATTCTTCTCGGTCTGTGCACCACAAGTAATTCGTCTATGTAATTAAAGGTGTCCGTAATTAAAGTTCAAGTTTCAAAACGCTGAGCAAAGGCAACCAGTGCTCAGAATGATATCAGATTTGAACAGGGTATTACTGACGCAGGGGGAAATGTCATGTAACAAAAGAAAATTTAACGAAAGTTTTATCAGTAGGAAACTCTATGCGTCAGTATCAGCACACCAACAAAAGCGCGGCACACGGCTGTTCCTCAATTTTCGGCCGAGAATTCCAGCATCACTGTCTCCATGAAGAATCGCTCGCTACTGATAAAGCTCTTTATAAGATCCAGTAGCCTTGCAGAAATTTTGGACACTCAAAGCTAAGAAAAATGCAGTTGGTCCGATGCCTGCTGAGGCCCTGGAGAAAACGATTACAAAATGCGGATAGACCCTTTTGAAGCGCAACGTGGCAGAGGCTGGAATGCAGTTGATCGGACGTCTTTCGATGACGTTGGCCACAGCATTACAGAATGAGTCGAGCGGTCGTGTGCAAAAATGCGGTGCACTGTGAACTGCCATAATGCTGGACATGTCTGTGAACACGGTGCGTAAATCCTACGAAACATGATGCATTGCTATCCACACAGTCACCCATGTTGAGAAGTTGCTTCCTTCTGACTCGTCTGCAAGAGTAACGGTCACTCTGGAACTTCTTGTTTGTATGGAAGTGGAAAATTAATGGCCATGGAACATCCCGCCGAGAGATGAATCTCATTTCCATCTCCAAGGACATGTCAATATGCAGAATACCTCCAACGAAAAATCTATGCGCACATTAGCCGTACCACTTCATCCTGCAAAGGTGACTGTGTGGTGCAGGTTAACGGCATCGTTCATCATAGGACCGTATTTTAGCGAGGAGATGAGTCCTGCGAGTTGCTGCACTACGCAGGACAAAATGAGGTCCGACACGATATTAGCAGGTGTCCCATGATATTTGTCACCTCAATGCATGTCTAAGAAACGTTCTGTCCCTAAGTGGTTTATCGAAGAATGTGAGTGAAATGATGACTTAAAAGGAAGGTCAGCGTTGGCCGTAATATTGTATGTTTTATTGATAGCACAATCGATTTTTGGTCAGTGCTGATATGTAGTAATTAAACTCAGACACTGGTATCGAGTACTACTTTACATCTACGTACATACTCCGCGATTCGGAGGGTTATCAATAACGAAAACTGAGAAGAGATCAGAAACTGTGATCGCCTCTCAGTTTTGGTTATTGATAACTTCATACCAGTGTCAAAGGTTAATTTGTATATATCAGCACTGAAGATGATCACTATGTGATCGAAAATCGATTCTGCTATCAATAAAACATCAGTATTACGGCCAACTTTTAATTTAACATATATGGAAATGGAAGAGGATGTAGATGAAGACGAAATGGGAGATACGATACTGCGTGAAGAGTTTGACAGAGCACTGAAAGACCTGAGTCGAAACAAGGCGCCCGGAGTAGACAACATTCCATTAGAACTACTGACGGCCTTGGGAGAGCCAGTTATGACAAAACTCTACCAGCTGGTGAGCATGATGTATGAGACAGGCGAAATACCCTCAGACTTCAAGAAGAATATAATAATTCCAATCCCAAAGAAAGCAGGTGCTGACAGATGTGAAAATTACCGAACTATCAGTTTAATAAGTCACAGCTGCAAAATACTAACGCGAATTCTTTACAGACGAATGGAAAAACAGGTAGATGCGGACCTCGGAGAGGATCAGTTTGGATTCCGTCGAAATGTTGGAACACGTGAGGTAATACTGACCTTACGACTTATGTTAGAAGAAAGATTAAGAAAAGGCAAACCTACGTTTCTAGCATTTGTAGACTTAGAGAAAGCTTTTGACAATGTTGACTGGAATACTCTCTTTCAAATTCTAAAGGTGGTAGGGGTAAAATACAGGGAGCGAAAGGCTATTTACAATTTGTACAGAAACCAGATGGCTGTCATAAGAGTCGAGGGACATGAAAGGGAAGCAGCGGTTGGGAAGGGAGTGAGACAGGGTTGTAGCATCTCCCCGATGTTATTCAATCTGTATATTGAACAAGCAGTAAAGGAAACAAAAGAAAAATTCACAGTAGGTATTAAAATTCATGGAGAAGAAGTAAAAACTTTGAGGTTCGCCGATGACATTGTAATTCTGTCAGAGACGGCAAAGGACTTGGAAGAGCAGTTGAACGGAATGGACAGTGTCTTGAAAGGAGGATATAAGATGAACATTAACAAAAGCAAAACGAGGATAATGGAATGTAGTCGAATTAAATCGGGTGATGCTGAGGGAATTAGATTAGGAAATGAGACACTTAAAGTAGTAAAGGAGTTTTGCTATTTAGGGAGTAAAATAACTAATGATGGTCGAAGTAGAGAGGATACAATATGTAGACTGGCAATGGCAAGGAAAGGGTTTCTGAAGAAGAGAAATTTGCTAACATCGAATATAGATTTATGTATCAGGAAGTATTTGTTTTTGAAAGTATTTGTTTGGAGTGTATCCATGTATGGAAGTGAAACATGGACGATAAATAGTTTGGACAAGAAGAGAATAGAAGCTTTCGAAATGTGGTTCTACAGATAAATGCTGAAGATAAGGTGGATAGATCACGTAACTAATGAGGAGGTATTGAATAGGCTTGGGGAGAAGAGAAGTTTGTGGCACAACTTGACTAGAAGAAGGGATCGGTTGGTAGGACATGTTTTGAGGCATCAAGGGATCACAAATTTAGCATTGGAGGGCAGCGCGGAGGGTAAAAATCGTAGAGGGAGACCAAGAGATGAATACACTAAGCAGATTCAGAAGAATGTAGGTTGCAGTAGGTACTGAGAGATGAAGAAGCTTGCACAGGATAGAGTAGCATGGAGAGCTGCATCAAACCAGTCTCAGGACTGAAGACAACAACAACAACATATGCTCGTTGTGCACACAGAACTCCATGGAGCCGCCAGTCAATGAAATGATAACGTCTCAGCACAAGGTTGTACAGTCAGTCTGAAATATTGTAAACCAGCATTTTCCCCGCAGCTTTGTTGCGCACGTTTATGTCACACCTATTTCACACATGTTCTCCTTCCTCTCCCTCTGTGCACCTCCTCCTAGTCCTCTCTCTGTCCATCTACGCCTCTCCCGTTTCTCTGTTCCTGTCCTGCTCCTTCCCCCTATCTCCGTCCATATCTTCCTTCCTTCTCTCTATATCGATCTCCTGTCACACCTATTTCATATGCACTGCACCTTACTGGGCAGTCGGTAATTCTTACATCCACAATGCATTTTTGCAGATACGGAGTGACATATGTACTAAGTTTTATCAAAAGCAATCCAGTGGTTTAAGCATGGATTTCGAATATAAATACGTACATACAAATGTACATACATTTTAGTTATGATACACTAGGTGAGTACACGACATTGCCTGAGTATGTATTTATACCAATCTTCTGTTAGTTCTCACAATACCACCATTTGCTAAGTAGGTTAGAAATCAGATTAATAATATTGCTCACGCAGTATATGTTCGCTTTATTAGGCAACAACAAAGTTATTGACTATGGATAGTATCGTCAGAATGGAAATAATGAATTCACTGTAAAAAAATCATTAATTTTGGCACTTATTTTGTATGGATTCCCACGTAGATTTCGTCGAAGTTGTTATGGCTCATCTTGTTGATTCTAGGGTGATTCCACTTTGACTGCTAGAAGGTCCAGATCTGTATTTTAGCAACATTTGAAGACCTAACAAATGCGTTTTTTTAGGAAATTCGTAATAATCAAACAATCCCAGATCAGAACAATGGTGTGGTAGAAATAATTTTTGACTTGGTGCTCACGATCCACATTTTTATTAAACTTCTTGTAAATTCACATATGCTTCTTCTTATTTGTCACATCACCAAGAAAACAGTTTTTTATCAATCTTCATTTATTTAATTTCCACTTTAACCAAACACAAGACTTAATTGATCTTTTACAAAGCGAAATAACAACTTAACTTCTGCTCTCTGTGGATTCACGCCAAAACGCTTACAAGTAAGTCAAAGATTATGACAGTCTCACACATGTGAATACACACAAGAACCATATCACTGTAATATATCGATAAATCGGAGTATCTATACATTAATAAATCCAAATGTTGATATTGTCACAAAAATATGTCTGTTACTTCGCAGAAAAGTAGTACGATATTAATGGTATCGAGAACTGGGGTTGGAATGCCGAAATGGTCACGTAAATAATCATTACAGCCCATCTTCTCCTTTCCACTCTCTCTGTCCATTTTCACCCCCTCCTCTCCCCCCCCCCCCCCCCCCCCGCCCACACTCTGTCCACCTACTCCGTCACCCACTCTCTGTCCATCTGCTCTTGTCCCTCACTCTGTCCACTTCCTCCTCCCAGTTCTATGCATCTGCTTCCTCCCTGCCTGTCCATCTACTCCTCCCCCTCTAATTCCGCCTCCTCATCCTCATCTCTTTGTCAGTCTCCCCTTCCACCTCACTCTCCTCATCCCCCCTCTCTGTGTCCGTCTCCTCCCCACAGCCTCCTCTCTCAGGTTGTTTCCTCTCCTTTCCTTTCCTTTCCTTTCCTGTCCTTTCCCATTTCCTCTTCTCCCTTCCCTCTGTCCACTTTCTCCTCTTTCATTTCTCTGCCCATTTCCTCCTCCCCTCTGTCTGTCCATCTCCTCGTCTTCATCTTTCTGACCATCTCTTCCTCTTCCTCTCTCTGTCCATCTCCTCCTCTTTCCTTTCTGTGTCCATCTCCTCCTCTCCCCTCTCTCTGCCCATTACCCCCTATCTCCTCCTCCTCCTCGTCCTTCCTTCACTGACCACGTTATCACACTCACACTAATTGGAGGCCAGTGGTTCTTGCCCCTATAGTATCTCCTTCAAGACTGTAATTAAAATGCATACCACATTGATTGCAATCGGTCCAGGGGCTTAGGATAAGCTTTGTATCCATGACTTTGCCTGCATACGCACATGACGAAACAATCTAAACAGTCTAAATCACACAAATCACATTTATTGGTGACCAGTTTCAATCCAGAGGTGGACTATCTTCAGATCGGACTCTAATGTTGATTTGTGGAGACGATTCCACGGAGCAGGAACTGCAGAAGCCTGAAGATGCTGTTAACGTTTTGAGGGATGCGTTCAAGGGACAGATTCTAAACACTTTATATCGATTTCTGGAAGAAGTAGTTGATATCACCTGGAGGCTTCTGAAGTTTCTGTTTCATGGATCCGTCTCCACACATCAACTTCGGAGTACAGTCTGAAGGTGGTCTGCCATTGGACTGAAACCGGTCACTAATAAAAATGATTTGTGCGATTTAGACTGTTTTTCTAAATACATAGTTGCGAACGACAGTCAATTTCTATTCCCAAAACTTTTTCGAAAATAAACATATTTCACAAATATGTAACATATTTTAGGGGTATTTTTACACATATTTCTCCTCTATGTCTAGTGAATTACGCCCTGCAGTCTCTTTTCCACCAGCTCATTGCTTATGACGTCATCTCTCCTGAACTATGTGCTATACAATGATGTAATAGTGCAGGTACATCCAGTGGTATATGTGCCTACAGTCTGCGAAATGCGTTATGAATAGAGAAGGTAGTGAAGCAGTTAAAACCGCATGCATGATGTCGAAGGACCTCACGCATCTCAATGTTTATGACGTCATGTCTCCTGAAGTATGTGCCGTACAATGACATATTTTTCTAGGTATATGCAGCAGCATGTGCAGATACCGTCTGCTAAATGTGTTGCGAATAGACGTGATAGCAAATCCATCAAAATTGTAAAAATGGATTTACGTATGTGCATATGTACCCTTATATGTAAGTATGTGTGTATGTTCCCCATCTCCTCCTAAACGCCGCGCGGGATTAGCAGAGTGGTCTGAGGCGCTGCAGTCATGGACTGTGCAGCTGGTCCCGGCGGAGGTTCGGGTCCTCCCTCGGGTATGTCTATGTGTGTTTGTCCTTAGGATAATTTAGGTTAAGTAGTGTGTAAGCGTAGGACCTGATAACCTTAGCAGTTAAGTCCCATAAGATTTGACACACATTTGAACATTTTTGAACACGTTCGCATTCACTTAGATTCAACATAATGCACTCGAAATTACACGGAATACTGTTATGACCAAGACCGACATCTGTCGCAAATTGAAGACATTGCATATGTGCCGTTCGTGGTCAAATATAACAGCGCAAACCGGAGGCTTGGCTAGCATCTGCATTTATGTTGAAGCATACATGTCTCGCAGTGTTTCCCTATTTTTGTTTGACTCCTTTATGTACCTCCAGTAGTTTGCAAACTGTTAATTTGGCTAGAGTCTAAATGAGGATCAAACCACCTACAACTGTCGAAAACGCATGAACCGAATTGCAAATATTGGGTAATGTTCATGTGGGTCACATATATGGTGTAGTTATAAATATAGTGTGTGCTTAGAAACGTAAACAGGTCTCTTAGGCTTAGCGATACCTAAAACCGGAGGAGGTTGGTAGTAACATACACACACTGTGATCCACACTGTAATCTCAACCAATGATCTGCTCGACACCGCCAACTGACTTCCATGTATTCAGTAAATCCCTGTGTTTTCTCATTTTTAGATTCCGTAATTCATCGAAATATTTTCTGCTTATTTGATATTTGAAGAACAACAGCCTGATTAAAACTGTAAAAGGAGGAAAATAAATTAAATACAATAACATAATCTACGTGTTTACTGCACTTCGAAAGTTTCATATTAGATCGTTCATCCTTACGAGATTAGAGAACACCGATTTACTTTGAATTAACACAGGTTTGATTACCACAAAAACCTACATGCCTTAGTTTTTCCATACTTACTGATGTCACTTTTTGCCAGGTCAGCTTGAAAATAAAGAGATTAGATAGCTATATATATCAGTCTCACATCAATTCGAAAAAATCTACGGTCAGAAGAATTGCAACTGTCACTCTAGGGGATCTATATATTATTACTCTTCTTACACTCTCCCTTCTGTACGGAAAACATTTGCAGATACTGAAAAACATGTAACGTTTGGACTACACCTTTTTCACTTCATTGTTGTATTAACTCACTCTCGAGTCGCCCAACCAATAACTGCTACAGAACAACGGGTTTTCGTCCTGCATCTGCCGATTCATCGTTTAGAAAAACTGAGACTAGAATATGTTTTCCGTCGACTTTCCCGAATTTGTTTATAACAGTTGTCAGATATTTGTGTTTTATTTTTCTCTCCTCCTGTTGTCCCCGGAATATCTGATCATCGGAAACCGTAGATTGTTGGATCAAGGAAGAAGCAGAGAGTTTTTGAGTTATCTTCCGCTCTCGATTTCGTCTGATCACGTATAATCTCTGTGTTCAAATCTTCCATCTACGAGATCGTGAGTGTGACATCTTTTGGTGCTGTGTCCTTCATCATTATTTGAACATTATTGACTCGCAAGTCACCGAAGTGGCGTCAACTAAAAAGAACTTGCAGTACGGCGGCCGAACTCCCCGAATCGGGCCTCCCAGCCAACAATGCCATACAATCATTTCATTTCATTTTTTCTCGTTCGGAGTGACATACACTTCGGTCTAGCTCAGTAACCACAATCAGGGCAGCACTCTATTGGGCGCGCAGTAGGAGACATTATATGTAGCGGTTCTAGGCGCTTCAGTCTGGAACCACAAGGCCGCTACGGTCGTAGGTTAGAATCCTGTCTCGGGCATGGATGTATGTGACGTCCTTAAGTTAGTTAGGTTTAAGTAATTCTAAGTTCTAGGGGATTGATGACCTCAGATGTTGTCCCATAGTGCTCAGAGCCATTTGAACCATTTTTTGAACATTACCTGTATTGTCAGTATTCGAATTTCGCATTGCATATACTTATGAACAATGATACTTCGGATTCCTCAATTGTTATGACAGCTTAACCTTTTCAAAGGCTTTTCGAAAGTATGCATTATATCATTCACAATACTTCACACTTCGTGCTTTGCTAAGTCTTTCGTCAGCTGGTGACCAATGAGAACATAGATCAGGTAAACAATGTAGAACAGTTTTATTGGAAATTACGAGGCGTATTCGGAAACTAAGGTCCGATTAGGCGCGAAATGCAAACCACTGGGAAAATACGATGGAACTTTGCACAGATGTGTTGGTCAGTGTCTTTAGTATGCCTGTCGATCGTTTCATGTCGCTCTTTTCAGTTCAGAGCGCAAAGTGATCACGTAGAAATGCGTAAAACAACAGTCTCCCACCAAGTAAGTGGATCTGATGAGAGATTTCGCCTCAAGCAATGCGGCCTACATAACATAAATGTCATGGGTTTCTTTCTTCAAGACAATTTTCAGACGTTTTCTGCAGGGGCAATGAAGACGCCCCTGTAGCGTTTTCGACGGAAGTGTTTGAGTACCCACAATACAGCACTTAATTGGCGCCCTACGTTGTTCATCTCTGCTCACAGGAAAATTGGAAATCTGTGATAAAGTCTTATGGGACCCATGTTCTTGGTCTCTTTACCACATCATATATGTGTAAGTAAGCAGTAAGTACATAGCACTTACAACGTGTGAAGATATGTAGTCTAACAGTCAAACGGGTTATATTTGAGGCACGCAATTACTGATTGGGCACTTGGAAATTACAGTCTGCCTATGAAAGAGATTTCTAAACAACGCTTATATAGCCTACACAGGGATTACCATCAGGTGGGTGCAACTAATATTCGATTAGTCTATGAGGCAACGTCGACGTATACAAAGGAATGTAGCAACTATACTACTGACCATTAAAATAGCTACACCAAGAAGAAATGAAGATGATAAACGGGTATTTATTGGACAAATGTATTATACTAGAACTGGCATGTGATTAGATCCTGAGAAATCAGTACCCAGAACAACCACCTATGGCCGTAATAATGGCCTTGATACGCCTGGGCATTGAGTCAAGCAGAGCTTGGATGGCGTGTACAGGTACAGCTGCCCATGCAGCTTCAACACGATACCACAGTTCATCAAGAGTAGTGACTGGCGAATTTTGATGAGCCAGTTTCTCGGCCACCATTGACCAGACGGTTTCAATTGCTGAGAGACCTGGAGACTGTGCTGGCCAAGGCAGCAGTCGAACATTTTCTGTATCCACAAAGGCCTGTACAGAACCTGAAACATGCGGTCGTGCATTATCCTGCTGAAATATAGGGTTTCGCAGGGATCGAATGAAGGGTAGAGCTTCGGGCCGTAACACATCTGAAATGTAACGTCCACCGTTCAAAGTGCCGTCAATGAGAACAAGAGGTGACCGAGACGTGTAACCAATGGAACCCCATACCATCACGCCGGGTGATACGCCAGTATGGCGATGACGAACGCACGCTCCAAATGTTCGCTCACCACGATGTCGCCAAACACGGATGTGACCATTATGATGCTGTAAACAGAACGTGGATTCCTCCGAGAAAATGACGTTTTTCCATTCGTGCACCCAGGTACGTCGTCGAGTACACCATGGCAGGCGCTCCTGTCTGTGATGCAGCGTCAAGGGTAATCACAGCCATAATCTCCAAGCTGAGAGTCCATGCTGCTGCAAACGTCGTCGAACTGTTCTTGCAGATCATTGCTGTCTTGAAAACGTCCCCATCTGTTGGCTCAGGGATCGAGACGTGGCTGCACGATCCGTTACAGCCATATGGATAAGATGCCTGTCATCTCGAATGCTAGTGACACGAAGCCGTTGGGATCCAGCACGGCGTTCCGTATTACCCTCCTGAACCCACTGATTCCATATTCTGCTAACAGTCATTGGATCTCGACCAACGCGAGCAGCAATATTGCGATACTATAAACCGCAATCGCGATAGGCTACAATCCGACCTTTATCAAAGTCGGAAACGTGATGGTACGCATTTCTCCTCCTTACTTGAGGCATCACAACAACGTTTCACCAGGCAATTCCGGTCAACTGCTGTTTGTGTATGAGAAATCGGTTGGAAACTTTCCTCATGTCAGCACGATGTAGGTGCCGCCACCGACGCCAACCTTGTGTGCATGCTCTGAAAAGCTAATCATTTGCATATCACAGCATCGTCTTCCTGTCGGTTAACTTTCACGTCAGTAGCACGTCATATTCGTGGTGTAGCAATTTTAATGGCCAGTAGTGTATAATCACGGGTTTGTTTGATTAATGGGATGATGTAACAGAAATACGGCAAAATCTGCTGTGGCAACGATGGAAGAAAAACTTCTAGTATCTTGCGAAAACCTATTTAGATACTACAAAGAATGACTTTTCATGGCGAGATTTACGAATATTTTTCGGTCGCTTTCGTATCTCCACCATAGAGATGTTGAAGATAAATTCAGATTAGCAGCACCACTAAGACAACGAAGCAATCATTCTTTTCACGCATCATCCGTGAATGGGAGAGAATAAACCCCAGTTTATACATCAATAATGAGTACCCAGTAGTGTTCCCTGCAATGTAGACGTTGGCGAACTGATTTATCGCTACACTTTATGTGAGTAGTAGCTTTCATTGCACATTATTGGTACAACGAGAGGTTTAAATGCAAAGACACAGGTATCAGGTCGTAATAATTTCAAAACATATACATAAATTTAGGATTCGTTAATGTGAAGTACATATTCAGATTACATGTACCTTTCCGGAGGAAACCGGAGATGAAACAGTTTTGCAGCTGTGTACCTCTGCACCTTAAGTTATCGTAGCTCGGTCAACTCTGGCAGTGGAGGTAACTGTGTTTCCAAAGTGTGGGCTGTGATTGGAGGTTAGGAAGTTGTGCGGAGTACGCGGCTGCCGGCGCCGTGTTTGCCGGCTGCGAGGAGCCAGCTATTTTGCGGAGCGAGCAAAGCTACAAAAGGAATTTTCCCAAGAGACGGGCTAACCCGTCTCTCTCCAGCCCCCTTCACTCACAGCTCAGACGTTCAGAAAGGAAACAGATCTCCTTGAGGTGCTTGTGACAACGTAGAGTCTCCGTTTAAACACGTATGTGGGCGTAATCTTCACTAAAGATGAGAGATCGATGTAACGCGCTTGTTATCTAGGTTACTATGCTCACAGTTGACAATGAGAAACTGCCTTGCATATGCCACCTTCTGCTGTTTGCCGGTCTAGTCTTACTCTCGTTACAAATCCGAATAGGAGCAAAGTGTATGAAATAGCATATCAATTAAAACAAACAGTAGATTTGACGACTACATGATGACTTAAGCATGAGAAAGCTTTGTTTAAGATGGGGGCAGCACTGCCTGCACACAAGAGTAAGTGAGAAATGCCAGTGGATGAGAAGTGCCTGAGGAAATAGCCGGATTATAAAGGAGAAATAAATTTCCTTTTGCAAGGCAATGACAGGTGATTTAGGATTACAAAAACTGAGGGGTTTCAAGAAGGAATTACCGACACATCACCGAAATTCACCACATTCATTACCCTCTGACTGCCACCAATTCTCACATCTACTGGAAAACTCCTCGAATTCAATGTAAAGATTAAGAGTAGTGGACCATATTTCTGCGATTGACTACCTGCACAACGAAGTGTTTGATCAATATTAGAACGAGAAAATTTCAACTTGCGGTCGTACGTGGGTTACTCATTGACTGTTTCATGAACACGCTGTGTCCACGGAGAACTTCGTTTCGTTTTTTGTAACAATCAAATGCTGCTTAAAAGGTTTTAATTTGCTACTAATTGATACGGAAATCAAAATTACTCATGCAGTTTGTTCGCTGATACCGATTTTCGCATCAGAACGAAAGAACAACCTAGTGTTTTATGGCAGCGACGTTTTGCTATCTTACTAACGCGACACGCAGAGGCTTTGTGTTACCATGGTTTTCTCGTTAGTGTTTCGTCTGAAGCGGAATAACGCTGACTTTTCAGTCATTCAGTGACAATTTTCTCACTCGCTGTGTATACGACAACGTTAATGACATATAAACTGCGTTACCACACTTCTCTTAACTACTTACTGACGCATATTCCCAAAAGTTTTACAATTTCAGATGCTTTTCATCTTTAATATATTCTTGAAAGCCTTTCACAAAGTTTTTGCATTAGATTTTGTACATAACACCGGGTAGTTCATTAACTTATCTCTGCATTATCATTTTAGTAGTAAGCCGAGAGTATATTTACTGAGCTCTGCAGACAATGTTGAGATTTCTTGTTTTCTTACATAAAAGATGTTTCTCGAAGAAAAGTAATTTAAATGTTATTTTGGTAATCAGGTTTTTGGAAGAAACCATTTTCCCGTACGCAATATATTTTAGTTATGAAGTACTAGTGGACGCGTGGGTACCTTTTGCACACACGCTGATACGTACCTCTGATAGACAATCGGCATCGGAAAGTTAGTGTAGTTTCGGCAGTGCTGAAGTTCAGAAGGAGTTGATGCAGTTACTTAGGTAATGGAATCATAGACTTCGTAAAGCTGCATATTGACAGAGCAAAAGGTAAAGGGAATGTTTTATCTTTATCAAGTTTTGGCGTGATGGCGAAAATGGTTTCGTAGTTTCAGAATAGATATAAAACGGGTCTGGATTTTGGAGTTGCTAGTTACGAGGATACTAAATGGCAATTGTGTCTATCACATTTTTTAATGAGTGTATGTGAATGTAGTAATTAATAATGGTTAAAGTAGAATTACTAATGTGACACTGAATACTGATTTTAACAGGACTGGTAACACTGAATTTAAAATGCTTTTGGAAGAACAAGATCTACTCTAGAAGGCAACGGCTATGTTCAGTACTAAATACCCTGTCTAATCTTCTCGTAATATTGATTCTCATGGCATAAAGTGTAAATGTACAAATAGGTAGGGGATAGATTTGACTATGGAAAGCACGTGTCGCATTCACGTCACAGTAATGTTTGGCCGACTTTTTGTGAGAGGAAATCTGCTGTCACGTAGTGAAATAAAATGGGTTTTTACAGAGAATATATACTTTGGATCTTTCATTCTGGACTGGGTGCACGCACCAAACCTTGTCCTCCGTATCGAGTTTATATACTGGATACCGGCGATCATCGAACTGAGGACACGGTTTCCTACTCTATTGCAAAAGAGTGGACAATAGCGCCGTTAGTACAGTGTTGGGGTAATTAGTGCTCTGTAAGTTTAGAAGAGCAGAACTGTACTTTCAGTTTCCGCAGTTGTGTGGAAAATGTAAATACTTGCACGACACGTGTGAGAAATGAATCTGAGTGGAAGAAGAATCCACCAGCTCATGCAGCACGCCATGGAGGGGTAGTAATATCACAGACCTCACTACTGTCCATAACCTAGATCCGGATGCGCCTTTACAATGATGGCTGCTATTCTTAAGAGAAGTGCAGACTGACGATTTCTGAAGACGACAACGTGTGCTGTTTCAGCGTGAGGTGCATGGTGTAAGTGCTCAGAAACAAAATGATACCATAAGAGCAAAAGCCTATGCGAAATTCTACCAGGAACGATCTGTACGGACTGCCAAGTGCTCATAGAAATAGACATGTCCCACAGGAATGCAGCACTGGACACCGAATATGACCAAAGAAAGGTGGTGATGTTTTGAAGGAAATAGGCTCTTGCTGTGAATAGCCACCTTCACTGATATTGTTTTTACGAAACGTTTAATCGCATAAAATGAAAGTAACCCACGTAAAGCCAGAGATGAAAAATTATTATTGTTGTGGGTAAAACACAGGACTAAAAATTAGCATTTATCCTCTTTACTCCAGCGCCTTATAAATGAATATAGCTTGGGAAAACTGTGATACGACCTCATTTTATTTTCTGTTATGGTTCCATCCAGTATGTGACTTTCTTTTTGGATCCCTAAGATAGTTTGCTTGAATAACTGCATGCAGTCCCCACCTATTCGACAGGAACATACACACAGCATGAGAATTGTTTTACTGAAAACTTGGTGTCACAAATAGCCAATTACTGCTTATACGCTCGCAAATATGCAATTACACTTTGGAACGACCGATCTGATAGTTTTGAGTTGATTATGTCTGAAAATGTAGCGCCGTTCTGTCCTAGAAATGTGTGTTTTGCAACACGACATCCTTGAGCAACACAGTGAGTCGTTCCAGTTTCGGATTCCCAGATTTCTCTTGCAACTATTAATTTTTTTCACATTTCACTGTTTCATACGGACACACACAGAATACAACTAGTGAATACTCGACTTTCAAGACCTATCTTTCAAGAGTCATTGAGTACCATTTCTTTTTATTACCTGCCCTTGTGGTTAATTTTACTGCTGACCGTTTCTCTCTAGGTATAAAAAGAAAAATGCTGCTTTAACCTCTAGTGAATCTTTCAGAAAAATAGTATGCTTTGGCTACACCAGATTATATTTTCAGGCTTTTGTCAATTTTCAACCCTTTAGTTTTGTGTATTTTATAAATACCGTAGCCATTTAGTCTCGGGTGTGGTCTTCGCGTCTGTAGAAGACGTTAAGGAAGTATGCTGCAAAGAAACCGTAACGACACATGACGCAATTAACGCGATGGAAGGATATTCAGTAATAAGGGGTAAGTATGATTTTCACCGCATATTTGACTTTAAGAGGTTCCAAAAGCAATTAATTTAAAACACAGTGCAAGTAGTTTGATTATGATCTATTAAGGTATCATGTTAAAACTACAACACGTACTTCTATTGGTCCAAAGGAATCCAGATTCGAAGGATGTGTGGATCAATGTGTCGGCAGTAACTGATTACGATTTCAGAAATGTGACACACACACATTGTCGTGCAAAACGTAAGAACGAAAGTAAATTACGCACGATGTGTCACTGCCAAGTAACCTAGGCCGAAAGAACTTGGACCATACATAGAAAGAACTACTGCAATGTAGTAAATAAGGTAACTGAAAGAACAGAAATGACACATTTATTGGAAGACAATAATTATACTAAAATCATCCCGCCTCCCACGACCCGCGGATATTACAAAGGCGGGGCATGATTCTTAATAGTGTGTGTGATCACTGCTGATGGCAATGCACGTTCTGTAACGTGCTCCCACGCTGACCAAAATGTTGGTAATGAGTTGTTCTGCTAGGGCGTTCCTTTTTTAAACCAGCGCTGTTGAAAGCTGCTCGAGAGTCGTTAGTGTATGTGGACAGCTGCAATACGTCTCTCAAACGTGTGCCACGTGTGCTCAATGGGATGTAAGTTGGGTGTACGGAAAGGTCAGTCATTTGCCGGATATCTTCCCGTTACAAGAACTCCTCCACCTGAGCATTTCGATGCGGTCGATCACTGCCATCCATAAAAATGATGAATCTCCCGAATTCAGCCCTGAAAAGATGCACATGGAGAAGGAATACAGTGCTACGGTGAGTATACCCACTTCAAAGATCTGAAGGTCAGTACACCCATGCAACATTATGCCTCCCCACAACATAAGAGCTGGACCACCAAAACGATTATGCACGACAGTGTTCCTAGGTGCATTACGTGTTCCCACCTCTCGCCATATGAAGATACCTAATGCACCCAAGAACATTACCGAACATTATCATTTTGGAAATCCAGATGTTATGATGATGAATGACAGCTTGCTCAGAATGTAGAAAAATTTCAATTAGAGCTGATGAGTAGCAAACACAATCCTGTAGCGTTTGAATACGGGATTAGTAGGGTGCTGCTCGACGCGGGCACATCGATTAACGACGCAGGCGTAACGCTGAAAGCAATATGAAACGGAATGAGCACGTCACGTTGATAGTAGGGAAGGCGAATTCTCGACTTAGTTTTATTGGGGGAACTTGGGGAATGTCTAGCACAATTATACAGAATACGATGTATACAACACTAATGTGACAGATTCTTAGAGTACTTTCCGAATGTTTGAGATTCCGAGCAGGTGGACTGAAGGAAGAAAAAAATGGTTCAAATGGCTCTGAGCACTATGGGACTTAACATCTGAGGTCATCAGTCCCCTAGAACTTAGAACTGTTTAAACCTAACTAACCTAAGGACACCACACACATCCATGCGCGAGGCAGGATTCGAACCTGCGACCGTAGCAGTCGCGCGGTCTGAAGGAAGACATCGAAAGCAGTTAAGAGGCGTGCTGTTAGATATGTCAGGTTTGATCAGCACGGAGATGCTTCGTGAACACAAATGAGAATCCCTAGAAGGTAGACAACGCTCTTTTCGCGAGCTGTTATTGCAAAAATTTACGTCTGAGGCATTTCCGAGCTTAGAAATGTAAAAAGTATGATCCTGACTTGAAAATGTTAAGTTCGAAAGAGATTACTGTTATTGTTTTATAAGAGATTTGTAACTTCTGTTTAACACATACGTTTTGTCAAGAAATTTGTTTAATTTTTGAACTGTGAAATAAGTTAAGATTTTCATTTCTTTTAAATTAAAGAAAATTAATACACTCCTGGAAATGGAAAAAAGAACACATTGACACCGGTGTGTCAGACCCACCATACTTGCTCCGGACACTGCGAGAGGGCTGTACAAGCAATGATCACACGCACGGCACAGCGGACACACCAGGAACCGCGGTGTTGGCCGTCGAATGGCGCTAGCTGCGCAGCATTTGTGCACCGCCGCCGTCAGTGTCAGCCAGTTTGCCGTGGCATACGGAGCTCCATCGCAGTCTTTAATACTGGTAGCATGCCGCGACAGCGTGGACGTGAACCGTATGTGCAGTTGACGGACTTTGAGCGAGGGCGTATAGTGGGCATGCGGGAGGCCAGGTGGACGTACCGCCGAATTGCTCAACACGTGGGGCGTGAGGTCTCCACAGTACATCGATGTTGTCGGAAGTGGTCGGCGGAAGGTGCACGTGCCCGTCGACCTGGGACCGGACCGCAGCGACGGACGGATCCACGCCAAGACCGTAGGCTCCTACGCAGTGCCGTAGGGGACCGCACCGCCACTTCCCAGCAAATTAGGAACACTGTTGCTCCTGGGGTATCGGCGAGGACCATTCGCCACCGTCTGCATGAAGCTGGGCTACGGTCCCGCACACCGTTAGGCCGTCTTCCGCTCACGCCCCAACATCGTGCAGCCCGCCTCCAGTGGTGTCGCGACAGGCGTGAATGGAGGGGCGAATGGAGACGTGTCGTCTTCAGCGATGAGAGTCGCTTCTGCCTTGGTGCCAATGATGGTCGTATGCGTGTTTGGCGCCGTGCAGGTGAGCGCCACAATCAGGACTGCATACGACCGAGGCACACAGGGCCAACACCCGGCATCATGGTGTGGGGAGCGATCTCCTACACTGGCCGTACACCTCTGGTGATCGTCGAGGGGACACTGAATAGTGCACGGTACATCCAAACCGTCATCGAACCCATCGTTCTGCCATTCCTAGAGCGGCAAGGGAACTTGCTGTTCCACCAGGACAATGCACGTCCGCATGTATCCCGTGCCACCCAACGTGCTCTAGAAGGTGTGAGTCAACTACCCTGGCCAGCAAGATCTCCGGATCTGTCCCCCACTGAGCATGTTTGGGACTGGATGAAGCGTCGTCTCACGCGGTCTGCACGTCCAGCACGAACGCTGGTCCAACTGAGGCGCCAGGTGGAAATGGCATGGCAAGCCGTTCCACAGGACTACATCCAGCATCTCTACGATCGTCTCCATGGGAGAATAGTAGTCTGCATTGCTGCGAAAGGTGGATATACACTGTACTAGTGCCGACATTGTGCATGCTCTGTTGCCTGTGTCTATGTGCCTGTGGTTCTGACAGTGTGATCATGTGATGTATCTGACCCCAGGAATGTGTCAATAAAGTTTCCCCTTCCTGGGACAATGAATTCACGGTGTTCTTATTTCAATTTCCAGGAGTGTAGATCTTACGTCGTATCCACTTTATCGTGCGAATTTTATAAAATGTCATTTTTTTAAAATTAATGGTGCAGTGTTACAATCGATTGCTGTAGATGCGCAAATTGCTCTCGAAATCATTGTCCCACGTATTGGAGCTTGCATGTTCTAGGTTATGATATGTAAAGTATGTGACAAAGTGACGGGTTGGTGACGTCTTCGAGAGTGAGTTGCTCAGGTAGTGAAATACATGATACTTTGGTGAAGAACTGTAATTCAGACGTGAATTACACTGTGGTTTATTAAATATTTATAATAAACCAGTAATTGTCGATTTCATTGACCGAATGGGAAAATCTGCATGCACCCGATAATAATTCCGTTGCTTTAAAGTGTAGTGAACATAGTAATGTATAAATGAGCTGATGCTACAATTGATCTTACGTAGCTCATTGACTGTAGACGAAATTGAATCAGCGTTTTAGGTCACCAGAGTATCTGCGGATCCTTAGCAGATGCATCATTAACGGTAAATGTTTCGTTATAACTGGACAGTAATATTAAAGCTGCACAAAAATGTTTAAAATTTTTCACATCAATAAATAAAGGGGCTGCCATTCAGAGTTTAATGGTATCGTACAGGCTGCGTCCCACGACATAGTACTCAGCCGCTTACTTCGCAGTCATGACAGAGTTAGGTGTCATCTTCCACAGGGACATCAAGAGGAAATCAGACCAGAACGTGACTTTAATCCGCATAGAGGTGATTCAACGAATCTGAGGACCCAGAGTGGGCAGTTAAACTGGAGTTCCTTAAGACATGACTTGGCTGAAAACGATTACGGGTAACGTTGCTACTGACATCACAAAGGGCGAGAAATTTCAAGCTCGTTAATTACCCGCGTTAAACACCAATGCTGAAAGAGAACCCAGATTATGACTAAAAGAAGCGATATATGAGTTTTGCAAGCATTTTAATAAACATCGATACCTACTTCAGGAACACCGTTGTATCATTACTTCAGGCACACATGCCATCCTGTAGGTTTCCGCTGTGCCAGTCCTGCGATACCCCATACTGTAAAAGACTTGTTAATGTCACTGTCGGCGTGCTAAGTGCTGAAATGTATTCATTCGGTCGTGTCTCGTTCCTATCTGCCTTACAATGAGAGCTGTATATGATTTTGACGCTCCCGTGTTGAACGCGTATGATAGTTTGCGTCACTCAACTCCATAGCCTACAAACACTGAGTTTGGCGGTTTTAGGTGACATTGGATTCAACCTTCTGTCTCAATTTCTCGGTATTGAAGACAATGTGATCATTATTTACTACATTGGTAAGTTGGAAGCACGCGAGTTTCTCCACATGTCAGTTTTCATATACTGCATGACATGAAACCTGAAGCACCCAGAAGGGGAGGAGGAGCCCAAATGAAACTACAAAGATTGAGAGTGTACGTGAAGTTTTTTCATTGATTGCAAAATCGAATCAAATACACAGAACTTAGCAATAAAGTCCCACTTATCATAATCACGTTGCACTCCCTCTGGGCTGGACGAGAGCACTGATCCGGTTGGGAAAGGTATTATAAAGTCGTTGATTCCTCTCCTGGTACAAGCTGACACATAACTGTTGCCTCTGTTCTCTGATATCGTGAATACCGGCAGTGAAACAGATTTGACGTCCTTCTTGGTCCCACGCGTGTACTGACGGGACAGATCTTGGGATCTTTCCTGGCACTGGAGTACCTAAAGATCAGGCGGACAGTTCGTAGCCGGCCGTTGTGGCCGAGCGGTTCTAGGCGCTTCAGTCCGGAACAGCTCGACTGCTACGGTCGCAGATTCGAATCCTGCCTCGGGCATGGATGTGTGTGATGTCCTTACGTTAGTCAGGCTTAAGTAGTTCCAAGTTATAGGGGACTGATGACCTCAGATGTTAGGTCCCATAGTGCTTAGAGCTATTTGAACCATTTTTTGACAGTTCATAGGGTCATATGCCATGTGTGGACAGGCAGTGATCTGTTGAAAAATGGCATCATGATATTGTCACTTGAGAGGTAACATGCGAGGACGCTGGATTCTGTAACGTACCCCCCCCCCCCCCCTATATCTACCAACCATAACATGACGACATACTCGATAGTTTCACACACCATGACACAACTAATTTCGGCGCCTTAGGCATTAATTCTGCAACGAATCCTTAACGTCGGATATCTTAATGAGAAACGGTGGCAGTTTTGCACTGATATTTTTGTTAATCCATATCTTTGCCATTTCTGTTCAATCTCATTGAAATTTTGCACACTTATTTACAGAGATCTAATATTTTTCTTAAAAAAATCTGAATTTTTAATAACAATCTAATGCAGTGAGATAGCTTTAAATTTTTTATTGCATTATTATTTTAAGGTACACTTTTTCATAATTTAGAGGCAAATTTGGCAAATTTTTTTAGTGGTAAAATAATCTACAGTAATAGGTGTACAATGAAGTGCAGTAACTTTTTGGTAAATTAATGCTATTATTTTCTGTGATATTTTGGATTCGAACATTTTTTACAAGCAAACTTTTCGATATATTATCGACCACAAAACTCTATGCAATATCTCGATTAAAATTTTGTTCCACTTCAATGTTGCTTCAAAGTAAAAGAATAGGTGTGCGAAATTTCATTGCAATCCTTCTAGTAGTTTCTGATATGTGATCCTGAAAGCAGAAAACCTTAAGTTGCAGAAAAATCATTTTCAAGTTCTGCTTTCCTCATACTGTCCAAGCTTGTGAGGTTACTTCTAATTGCAGCACTATAATATACTTGTAGGCTGTCAGGTCTCTTCTTTGTTCGTCTGTTTTTACCTCTCAGTGGCTTCCCTTCCTCTAGTAGCTTGATTTTATCGTATGCAACAAGTTTTCGGAGTCGTCCACCCATCCTCTTCTGAATATGGCCTAAGCACTCCAGTTTCTCAATGGTGCAATCTTTTCCATAGGGCTGACTTTCAACAACATTCTTGAAACCACTAGAGTCTCCATCTCCTAAATACTGTACGTATCTTACTCCATACTTTTACAAAGATGTATGGAAAATGAAATTCATACCTGCAGCTTCCATTCAACCACTGGAGCCTGCATAATTTCTGCTACAAACAGCTTTATGGGCTTCTTGCCATTCTGTTTCTTTACCTGCATCAATATATTTCTTGTGCAAGGAACATGCAGAACAATATTTAGACATCACCTCTAAGTCTAATACTTTTCCAGTGTCGACACTAATGATTGTTGAAACTCCATGCAGTGAAGTACGCCCCCTCTTAATCCTGGAACTGTCACAGGAAACTGCTATATCGTTGCTATTAGTTGCTTCACAATTTTCTTGAATGGCCCACAGGACTGCCATTTTCATGCTCTCTTCATTTACTTCTGCAACTGCATTGAGGAGAGCAGTATGCATTGCAGAAAATTTTAGGGGAGGACCAGGCATGTTCATAATACCACATAAAAGGTTCCCACCATCTCTTCCTACGCCTATATATCTTAGCCCATAAGGAAATCTCATATTGGCTTCATAGATTCTATTACTGACCTTTGATGTCTTGAATGGTTAGTCAGCATCACAGTTTTGACACAAAATGTGCAATGTGCAAACCAAACCTTCTCTCTTTCCATCATCAACCAAATCCACGTATCCTCCATGAACAGAGCACTTGCAGGCTTTTCTAAGTGCTTCTGCCACCATTTCCAGATCCACAATTCTGAAACCTGTATTTCTGTCATGATTTGTTTCTTCTGACACAATCTCTGTCCCAAGTTTTATTTTAGATGCACTTGGAGACAAGGTAATGTTTGCATCTGCAGGCCCGACCCTAACCTCAATATTGAAAATATGGGACTTACTATATTTTTAAAATACTTTACCAGCCCTAGGCATTGTAAAAAGGGATCAACATATTCAACCTTGCACAAAGAGTGGCACAATAAATCAAGCGTCGCTCGAATTCCACTGAACAGCACAAAACTTGTTTAAATACTCTACAGCCTTGTATACCTCACAGACTGAACCAGAAAATGGCTCCACAGCCTTCTTTACAACACTGCTGTTACGATACCAAAAATCACAGCCTTCTAATGCTATATTTTCTAGGTTCACAGGCCAAATTCTGCAATAAAATATTTCCTCCATTTGGTACATTGAAAAGCGGGCTTGGCGCATTACACTGCTTAGGGTTTTAATTTTTTATGCCATTTGTAGTTCTAATTTCAAGGAAAAAATTTGGGATAATAATCTCAATTATATTTACTATCAAATAAGCAAATAAAAATAATTTGTAAATTTTTCATTCTGCCACCGTCTCCCCTTAAAGTGTGAGGTAATCCTAATCATTCGGTTATCGTTAGGTTAGTGATTTGCTGCGTAAGGTATATTTCAATTGCATGTTTCTCCTAGCTGCGACAATTTTCACGAAGTTCGGTGGAATTTTTTCTACTAAACCTATTTCTGGCAACAAATTACGTAGATTTAGAAGTGAATTCATTTAATTTTAGACAATCAAGAGAGAGTATCAGAAACGAATTTATTTCATAGCTTCTTTGTTAACTTAATTCTCGCAAATTTCAGCAGAGAAAGGAATTTCCCTGCACAAAATATTTTTCACGAGCAAGTAATGAGACAATTTCACTAAAGGTCAGTCCCCGTATTTATCATGGGACAGAATTATTGGATCGCACCTGATGTAATTTATACAGATTTTTACCCCGATACAATGGCTGCTGTTTTAAATATACGCTTTCACTTCCATAGCTCGCAGCGTCCTACACAATGGCAGCTCGAAACAGTCGTGGCAGAATCGCGGACTCCGTTCCTCCTAGCCTTCTACTAAATTCCGATGAGTTCCTGTTCTGTATGACGTCGAAGAGACGTCATGATGGAATTTCTGGCACAATTAAAAGAAATTAAATATCGTATTTCACGGTTTAAAGGGGATTTTAAAATCTGCATTCTATGACAAATATTTCTCTAGTTACCCTCTTGACCATTAAAATTGCTACACCAAGAAGAAATGCATATGATAAACGGGTATTCATTGGACAAATATATTATACTAGAACTGACATGTGAATTCATATTCACGCAATTTGGGTGCATAGATCCTGAGAAATCAGTACCTAGAACAACCACCTCTGGCCGTAATAACGGCCTTGATCCGCCTGGGCATTGAGTCAAACAGGGCTTGGATGACGTGTACAGGTACAGCTGCCCATGCAGCTTCAACACGATACCACGGTTCATAAAGAGTAGTGACTGGCGTATTGTGACGAGCCTGTTGCTCGGCCACCATTGACCAGACGTTTTCAATTGGTGAGAGATCTGAAGAATGTGCTGGCCAGGGCAGCAGTCTAACATTTTCTGTATCCAGAAAAGCCGGTACAGCACCTGCAACATGCAGTTGTGCATTATCCTGCTGACATTTAGGGTTTCGCAGGGTTCGAATGAAGGGTAGAGCCACGGGTCGTAACACATCTGAAATGTAACTATCATTTTTCAAAGTGCCGTCAGTGCGAACAAGAGGTAACCGAGACGTGTAACCAATGGCGCCCCATACCATCGCGCCGGGTGATACGCCAGTATGGCGACGATGAATACATACTTCTAATGTGCGTTCACCGCGATGTCACCAAACACGGATGCTACCATCATGATGCTGTAAACAGAACCTGGATTCATCCGAAAAAATGACCTTTCGCCATTCGTGCACCAAAGTTCGTCGTTGAGTACTCCATCGCAAGCGCTCCTGTCTGTTATGCAGCGTCAAGGGTAACCGCAGCCATAGTCTCAGAGCCGATAGTCCATGCTGCTGCAAATGTCGTCGAACTGTTCGTAGTTGTCATGCAAAAGTCCCCATCTGTTGACTCAGGGATCGACCTATGGTTGCACGTTCCGTTACAGCCATGCGGATAAGATGCCTGTCATCTCGACTGCTAGTAATGCATAAACAGCGCCTATCAGACGGAGGGTGTCCGACAGCCGATTAGTACCAGTCATTCCACCAGGAGGAAGGAGTTACACGACTCGTGTTTCATCTATATCTACATCTACATTTATACTCCGCAAGCCACCCAACGGTGTGTGGCGGAGGGCACTTTATGTGCCACTGTCATTACCTCCCTCTTCTGTTCCAGTCGCGTATGTTTCGCGGGAAGAACGACTGTCTGAAAGCCTCCGTGCGCGCTCGAATCTCTCTAACTTTACATTCGTGATCTCCTCGGGAGGTATAAGTAGGGGGAAGCAATATATACGATACCTCATCCAGAAACGCATCCTCTCGAAACGTGGACAGCAAGCTACACCGCGATGCAGAGCGCCTCTCTTGCAGAGTTTGAGACTTGAGTTTGCTTAACATCTCCGTAACGCTATCACGGTTACCAAATAACCCTGTGACGAAAAGCGCGGCTCTTCTTTGGATCTTCTCTATCTCCTCCGTCAACCCGATCTGGTACGGATCCCACACTGATGAGCAATACTCAAGTATAGGTCGAACGAGTGTTTTGTAAGCCACCCCCTTTGTAGATGGACTACATTTTCGAAGGACTCTCCCCATGAATCTCTACCTAGTACCCGCCTTATCAACAATTAATTTTATATGATCATCCACTTCAAATCGTTCCGCACGCATACTCCCAGATATTTTACACAAGTAACTGCTACCAGTGTTTGTTCCGCTATCATATAATCATACAATAAAGGATCCTTCTTTCTATGTATTCGCAATACATTACATTTATCTATGTTACGGGTCAGTTGCCACTTCCTGCACCAAGTGCCTATCCGCTGCAGATCTTCCTGCATTTAGCTACAATTTTCTAATGCTGCAACTTCTCTGTATACTGCAGCATCATCCGCGAAAAGCCGCATGGAACTTCCGACACTATCTACTAGGTCATTTATATATATTGTGAAAAGCAATGGTCCCATAACACTCCCCTGTGGCACGCCAGAGTTTACTTTAAAGTCTGTAGACCTCTCTCCATTGATAACAACATGCTGTGTTCTGTTTGCTAAAAGGTCCAGTGGACTTTCCTCTGTTGAGTGATTCCAGTTGATTTTCTATTCCGTGGACACTTATTTATGTCAGCCATTTCTTCGTTTGCGCGAGGATTTGGAGAAGGAACTGCAGTGCGGTCTTCCTCTGTGAAACAGCTTTGGAAAAAGGTGTTTAGTATTTCAGCTTTACGCGTGTCATCCTCTGTTTCAATGCCACCATCATCCCGGAATGTCTGGATCTGCTGTTTCGAGCCACTTCCTGATTTAACGTAAGACCAGAACGTCCTAGTATTTTCTGTCAAGTCGGTACATAGAATTTTACTTTCGGATTCACTGAACGCTTCACGCATAGCCCTCCTTACGCTAACTTTGACATCGTTTAGCTTCTGTTTGTCTGAGAGGTTTTGACTGCGTTTAAACTTGGAGTGAAGCTCTCTTTGCTTTCTCAGTAGTTTCCTAACTTTGTTGTTGAACCACGGTGGGTTTTTCCCGTCCCTCACAGTTTTACTCGGCACGTACCTGTCTAAAATGCATTTTACAGTTGCCTTAAACTTTTCCCATAAACACTCAACATTTTCAGTGTCGGAACACAAATTTTCGTTTTGATCTGTTAGGTAGTCTGAAATCTGCCTTCTATTACTCTTGCCAAACAGAAAAACCTTCCTCCCTTTTTATATATTCCTATTAACTTCCATATTCAGGGATGCTGTAACGGCCTTATGATCACTGATTCCCTGTTCTGCACTTACTGATTCATAAAGTTCGGGTCTGTTTGTTATCAGTAGGTCCAAGATATTATCTCCACGAGTCGGTTCTCTGTTTAATTTCTCGAGGTAATTTTCGGATAGTGCACTCAGTATAATGCCACTCGATGCTCTGTCCCTACCACCTGTCCTAAACATCTGAGTGTCCCAGTCTATATCTGGTAAATTGAAATCTCCACCTAAGACTACAATATGCTGAGAAAATTTATGTGAAATATATTCCAAATTTTCTCTCAGTTGTTTTGCCACTAACGCTGCTGAGTCGGGAGGTCGGTAAAAGTAGCCAATTATTAACCTAGTTCGGTTTTTGAGTGTAACCTCCACCCATAATAATTCGCAGGAACTATCCACTTCTAGTTCACTACAGGATAAACTACTACTAACAGCGACAAACACGCCATTACCGGTTGCATGCGATCTATCCTTTCTAAACACCGTCTGTGCCTTTGTAAAAATTTCGGCTGTATTTATCCTATAACGATTTCAGCTTCGGTGCTTTCTATCAGCGCTTGAAGTTCCGGTACTTTACCAATGCAGCTTCGACAGTTCACAATTACAATACCGATTGCTGCTTGGTCCCCGCATGTCCTGACTTGGCTCCGCACCCTTTGAGGCTGTTGCCCTTTCTGTACTTGCCCGAGGCCGTCTAACCTAAAAAACCGCCCAGTCCAGGCCACACAACCCCTGCTACCCGTGTAGCCGCTTGCTGCGTGTAGTGGACTCCTGATCTATCCAGCGGAACCCGAAACCCCACAACCCTATGGAGAAAGTCGAGGAATCTGCAGCCCACACGGTCGCAAAACCGTCTCAGCCTCTGATTCAGACCCTCCACTCGGCTCTGTACGAAAAGTCCGCAGCCAGTCCTGTCGACGATGCTGCAGATGGTGAGCTCTGCTTTCATCCCGCTAGCGAGACTAGCAGTCTTCTGTAGTTCAAACATGCATAGACGGTCAATACCGCGGTTAGAGTGCATCCACATGGTTACTTTGTGCGACGAAGGGCTCTCCACAAGGGAAGATTCCAGGCGTCTCGGAGTAAACAAAAGCAATGTTGTTCGGACATGGAGGAGATATAGAGAGACAGGAACTGTCGATGACATGCCTCGCTCAGGCCGCCCAAGGGCTATTACTGCGATGGATGACCGCTACCTACGGATTATGCTTCAGAGAAACCCTGACAGCAAAGATGAATAATGCTTTTCGTGCAGCCGCAGGACGTCTTGTTACGTCTCAAACTGTGGGCAGTAGGCTACCTGATGGGCAACTTCACTACCGACGTTCATGGCGATGTCCATCTTTGCAACCACGACACCATACAGGGCGGCACAGATGGGCCCAACAGTATGTCGAGTGGACCGCTCAGGATTGGCATCACGTTCTCTTCACCGATGAGTGTCGCATATGCCTTCAACCAGTCAACCGTCAGAGACGTGTTTGGAGGCAACCCAATCAGGCTGAACGCCTTTGACACACTTCCCAGCGAGTGCAGGAAGGTGGAACCCTGCTGTTTTGGGATGGCATTATATGAGGCTGACGTACGCCGCTGGTGGTCATGGAAAGTGTACGATACGTGAAGGCCATTCTCCGACCGATAGTGCAATCATATCGGCAGCATCATGGACGACAATTCGATCCCCAACGTGCACATCTTGTGAGTGACTTCCTTCACGATAACGACATTGCTCGACTAGAGTGGCCAGCATGTTCTCCAAACATGAACCCTATCGAACATGCCTGGAATAGGGTGAAAGGGGTTGTTTATGGACGACGTGACCCATCAACCACTCTGAGGAATGTACGCCGTATCGCCCCTGAGGAATGGGACAATCTGGACCAACAGTGCCTTGATGAACTTGTGGATAGTATTGTACGACGAATACGGGTAAGCATCAATGGAAGAGAACGTGCTACTGGGTATTAAAGGTACCGGTGTGTACAGCAGTCTGGGTTACCACCTCTGAAGGTCTCGTTGTATGGTGGTATGTAATATGCAATGTGTGGTTTTCATGAGTAATAAAAAGGGTGGAAATGACATTTATGTTGATTTCTATTCCTCTCGGAACCGAAGTGATGCTAAACTTTTTTTGTAAAAACAGGTATTCAGCAGGAGCAACGCATAACCCAATTATGCACCTTAGTTGGAAGTCTTAACTGCCCCATTATTTTAAATTTGTCAAGAACGTCGTTATGATGCCCACCGCACTACGATCTGTCGTTTCCCATCGTGAAATGTGTGGAAATCAACTCCCCATGGGAAGGGATGGTTTCATTGACGCCCTTTATTCCGCTCCCTGAGGCTTTTTCGTGTAGGTTTTGAACTGTGGTGTGTCTGAATTATTTTCCTCGGCCAACCATACGAAAACCGTTGGGTGTCACGGTTGTGCCCTCCATCGCAGAGGCGTCAAAACAAGGGGTACAATGTGGGTAAAATGAGGTATGACGACTTTCCCATAGTGTTACACGTCGAAAGTGTCATTGATCAAAATTATGGTGAAGTTTGGTGCCAATGTGACATCATTAACCAACCTTACAGCTCACATGAACTTCCGAGCTACGGCCTTTTTTTCGCGTGTGTCGCACCTTGTTGTCTGAAGCATTAACGAGCAGTAGGATGAGGTCGCAGACCACCACGTCTTTTCACCATTACAGAGCTCATGAATAATGTTCTGAGTCTTTCATTTATAGGTAAAACCAATATTCAACAGAAATTTTATTCGCAATATAGACAAAAAATTGACAGTCACAACAAACAAGTCGAAAAGAACTGATATATATTGAATTTAAGTGTAAATTCTATCTCACGCCCGGGTTCCCGGGTTCAATTCCCGGCGGGGTCAGGGATTTTCTCTGCCTCGTAATGGCTGGGTGTTGTGTGATGTCCTTAGGTTAGTTAGGTTTAAGTAGTTCTAAGTTCTAGGGGACTGATGACCATAGATGTTAAGTCCCATAGTGCTCAGAGCCATTTGAACCATTTTTTTTGTAAATTCTATTCGGTTCTGTGATGCTTTGGAACTAGCTCACAGGGGGACACGATGAATTTGATGTATCTCAGAATAGAGGGAGTTTTCGTGAGCTAATTTAATTTAGTGCGGAATTGGATGCATATCTTGAAGTTCGTCTCAGTCAAGTATTCGTGTTCTAAGGCATTTCTAAGACTGTTCAGAACGAACTACCGCAATGCCATTTTGGAAGTGTACAATGACGAAGTTAGTGAAGAAATAAAACGTGCCGATTATGCTGCAATAATCACGGATGAAACCACAGAACCTGGTCCTTCAAATCTGCTGTACGCACAGTTTGCCACCTCCCTGCAGGTTTGTCTGTCTGAAGGACCCATGATCATATAAACGCCTAAAAAGGGCTTGAAATGTTGTGTGACGTATTTGGTGGTTGTGAGAGTACTTGTTTTAGAGGGACTGATGGCCTTAACAGTTAAGTCCCATAAGATTTCACACAACACACACTTGTTTTGGTATAGCTGTGTTGCCTCTCGAACGCTTCCATCTGTTTGCCCGTACAGAAACACCAAAACTTTGCCGGGATGGAGTGTCATATCTTATACATTCACTGATCTACAACCAAGCATCTAACTTTGTTAGGAATCAATATACGAAGTTTTTAATTAATTTAAAAATAAATGTCTTAGTGTCAAGCTATGAACGCTACCTCTATCATTATAGATGCAAATAAACATAATACCGCTGTCAATAAGAGGTACAAATTCAAGAACTTTAGCTTACTCAGTTTGTGAGATAATTCGAAACAATTACAAAAAAAGTATTTTTTTAGAAATCACACTTGAAAGTTGAAGTAAAAAAAAACTCCCTATTGAATGAAGGGACAACCGAAAACTCTCCAGTTTTGTAATCTTTATCTTCTTGAGGATCAACCAGATGCATTCTCTTTCTTCGTCTGAGGGAATTTGCTGTCCCTGTTGTATTTTTGATCATAATTTCTGCCTAGGAGACCCGCTGTCGGTCTAGTTCTTGTATAGTTGCTTCTGTATTACGGTCAGACTTACATTCAAATTCCTTCAGGACTTCTGTTCTGCCTGGATTTCCATCATTGGGAGTGATCACAGCTTTACTAATCACGGCCTCACTGACCCTAATCTTCAGTGTTTTCAAGACAACAAAAACGTTTTTGGGCACTCCAGTATATACAGACAGCATTGTTGACACACCCATTTACTCTTTCGGCTTTACGTGTGAGGCGTTTCTACAGGTCGTTGCATGGCGCTCTGGCTCATTTAATGATGATGATGATGATGATGATGATGATATGTTTGGTTTGTGGGGCGCTCAACTGCGCGGTAATCAGCGCCCGTACACTTTCCCAATCTGAACACAGTCCAATCTTGCCACTTTTCATGAATGATGATAGAATGATGAGGAAACACAAACACCCAGTCCCCAGACAGAGAAAATCCCCAATCCGGCTGGAACTCGGACCCGGGACCCCGTGACCGGAGGTAGCAACGCTATCCGCATTTTTTGCATTTTGTGCGTTATTGTTCGTTGTATTTGATCTTATTGGACATCACATGTCATACGCTCAAGTTCATTTTTGACTCCTTCACTCGGTTTTTGTATTACAGAGACCAGCCAGCTCTTGGCCGAACACGCTGAGCTACCGTGCCGGCAGCCACTAGACCACGGGCTGTGGACTCTGGCTCGTTTATCGGAATGTGGTGGGTTGGCAAATTGGTCTTAGCGAAGAGTGGCTAGATGACTGGGTGTGGCCTTGAAAAGATATCAGAGAAGACCGTTGTGGCATTAAATAATTCACACTGGTGAGTCAGCAGCATCCGTTCGCAGAGCTGTGACAGTGCATCGACGACCACTTGAAATACAATCACTCGATTTTGGTAGCGCAACAGAACATCTCAGTCTGCGCAAAATGGAGAGTTTGAGACTGAAATGTTCCATTTTATAATGAAGACTTACGAGATGTATTTGGCGAAAGGATGGCTTTAATAATACGATAGTAGCTATCATTAAAAATAATTTTGTCATAGGCGTATGGATGGTATTTGATTTTCTAATTTCCTAAATAACATCACCGTATTTCTTTTCGTTAGATGTTGATTCTTTGGAAGAGAAGGTTGTAGTAGGTTTTCCACAGATCTATCAGAAGTTATTGTTGGTGTAAAACGATCGGCCCTTTACTTCGTGTAGCGCTATCTGCACAACACAATCCGGTTTTCTCCAATGTCGCACCTGCCACAGTCAGAACTACAACTGTAAGTAGGCTGTTTAGGTTTTTATGTTGGTAACGCCACGTAGCGCTCTATATGAAGATCACTGACTGTGCTGTGTGAAATCTTTGACTGGTTTGCATTGTTGGAATATTTGCTATTGTAGTACTGGGCAGTTGGATGTGAACAAAAATGGTTCAAATGGCTCTGAGCACTATGGGACTTAACAGCTATGGTCATCAGTCCCCTAGAATTCAGAACTACTTAAACCTAACTAACCTAAGGACGTCACACACATCCATGCCCGAGGCAGGATTCGAACCTGCGACCGTAGCAGTCGCACGGTTCCGGACTGCGCGCCTAGAGGATGTGAACAGCGCGTAGCGTTGCGCAGTAGGAGGTGAGCCGCCAACAGTGGTGGATATGGGGAGAGAGATGGCAGAATTTTGAGAGCGGACGATCTGGACGTGTGTCCATCAGGAAGAGTAAATTTGTAATATTGGATATCATGAACTGATATTATTAAGGTAAATACACTGTTTGTTCTCTATCAAAATCTTTCATTTGCTAACTACGCCTATCAGTAGTTAGTGCCTTCAGTAGTTAGAATCTTTTATTCAGCTGGTAGTATTGGCACACGCTGTATTGCAGTAGTTTGAGTAACGAAGATTTTTGTGAGGTAAATGATACATGAAAGGTATAGGTTATTGTTAGTCAGGGCCATTCCTTTTTAGGGATTATTGAAAGTCAGATTGCGTTGCGCTAAAAAAAAAATATTGTGTATCAGTTTAGTGATGATCAGAATAAGTAAAGAGAGAAATGTCTGAGTATGTTCAGTTTTGCTCAGCTGTTTGAAAATCAAATAACATAAGGGGCTAACCTGTACAGCAATTCATAAATTTTTCTAAGGGGACCTTTCAAGAACCTGGAGAGTCATGCAGCGACCGTAGACTACTTATGAGAGCCATTAGTAACCGTATTACGACTGTAACAGTGCTTGTACGTGAAACATCCCGCAGTAACAAGCACAAAAATTACTATTACATTATTTTGCAGTGAAATTTGAGCCTCGGTAGTATCTCATAAGAACCGCTGAGCAAGATTTTGGAAACAGAATCTCGTCTCACCTATAAGTAACTAGCAGTTCGAGTAATTGACTCTATCCTGAATGCGTAAATGCCAGCAAACGTTTATTGGATACAATAGTAATCGTCAGTGTTTAATATAATTTTTTTTTATTGGAAAGACAGCCCACTGGTTGCAATGGATTTTATAGTCGAGTCGACCATGGTTTCGACTCCTAAACTAAGGGAGTCTTGATCAGAATTTATATAACATACGTAAAGAGTTGAGCATAACAGCTCTCGTCATACTGTTATGCTCAACTCTTTACGTATGTAATATAAATTCTGATGAACACTCCCTTAGTTTAGGAGTCGAAACCATTGTCAATTCGACTATAAAATCCATTGAAACTAGTGGGCTGTCTTTACCATAAAAATATTTTTACGGTTGCCGCACACAGCTATGTTTAAAGTTGTTTAATATAAAATTAACTGTCTTTGGTAGACCCAGAATTTGTAGAAGCCACGACTAGAAAATTCTGAATTTCCAGTTAGTGAGACGATAGCACCGATTCCGTTGTAGAAGAACTTGCAGTATTAGTAACAGTGATTAACGATAGCAGCAATTACAAAAATGTACTAAATCGACGGCATTTTCGCATAGCTTCTGCAGCAGACACTTGTCAAAGCACAGTGGTAACGTCTATACTACATTAAAAATACTACATTCTAAGCAACTGCCCGGCATTAAGTACATATTTGTGTGTCAATTACTGCGCTGCCTATGGCTGTTATATAAACATCAGCTGTTCGAAAAAAAGGAAATGAATGAATAATGTGACAGGCAGCGTTGACAGTAGCCGTTTTTCGGTACCGCTGTCACATGCACGAGCGGGGCGTTTTGAGCGGGGAGCTTGGTCCGCAGGGAGATGACACTTTCAGGCGTTCACGTAATGTGTCCCACGCAATCGATAAGCTAGCCCGCTGGCTACTGGCAGTTTTCTACTTGACATGAATACCACACCGCTGTCGTTGAAACAGAACCTTCTCACCGGTTGATTTCCTTCCAGATGGAGGTGACTCTGAAGGGGAAGAAATTTGCCGCATCAATAGTATGCGAAAAATAATCACCATCACATTACTTAGAGTGTCAGCGTAAGAACATCTGGTTCTTCCGAAACATCAGAAAGGCAAAGAAAGCTAGGCTGGCATTAATAAAGAGCAATCAATAAAACGGCAATTATTCATAAATTTTATGTATTAAATTTGGTTCGAAGATCAGACTGGAAATATCATGAAATACATTCCCGCTTTATTAAATGAAGCGTCATGTTTCTAAACTGGGTCTCGATATCCTTGACGTCAAAACTAAGAGGATAATCTATTATGCGTCTTCGTGTACTGCACGTTAGGAAAGATCAGAGTGTGGACAAAACATAGGGAAAAAAGTAGGAGAACTGCTCAGTTTCATAGTGTCCAAATTTTAATATGCTATACACTGCGTAGAAATTATTGATGAAACTGTGCTCTTGGCACCTTCGGTTAAACAGCAGACCAATTGATTGAGGAAAATCGTGACTGAGGGCCATCAGTGAAATTTCTAGCCTTTTCAAAGTATTTGCTGCTATCCAGATACTTGTTCATCAGTTATGATGATTCTGAGCGAGGGACTGAGTGATTTAATTCTGATACCAAGAATGTGCTGCAAGGAAGATTACAACTTAGTGCACTCTCGGCGACAAGAACATGAGATACGGATCACAAACTCCGATGGACAAGGAACGGTGGGACGATTCCAGCATCCACTGAAAACCTAAAACTGGTTTCTCTTACTGGGGCTTGAAGTATTGTTGCCGAATGCGTGTCCATTTCATTAACCACTATGCCAACTCGTTCTATAAGAGTGCGGTCCATGGCTCCGTACAAAGCAAAAGTTCCATCGACATGGCACAAGGTGCCAAAATAAGTCTACACCCTTTATGACAAGGACACTGTTAAACCACATAAATTAAAGTGCAGAAGAGTTACGTTTCGTATATTCCATTGTTCTACCAAGTGAGAGTGTTGATCAAATCTTAAGCAAGTTTCGGAAAGGTGAGATTCTACAAGAGAAATTTGTATACATATATTCATTGCATACGACTATATGAGATCCTTCTCGTCTTACATGAGTACAATGGCTACTTATAAATTCTTTTCATATATATCCAAAGCTGCCATGAATTACCAATTTTTGTCAGTTTAAATTTCGTTCTGAATAGACAATATTGGAGAACCGAAGAATAAAAGAAATTTGAATGTTACTAACATACCAACGCCAGTTACGTAGATGGGTAAAATGCAATACCTTAAATCGTCAGTCACTGTCGATTGTGACATTGCCTGGTTAATACTGTTGAAAAGCTTCTTTAATTACATTCCAGCCACTGTGGCAGAGCGGTTCTAGGCGCTTCAGTCTGGAACCGAACTGCTGCTCCGGTCACAGATTCGAATCCTGCCTCGGGCATGGATGTGTGCGATGTCCTTAGGTTAGTTAGGTTTAAGTAGTTCTAGGTCTATGAGACTGATGACCTCAGATGTTAGGTCCCATAGTGCTTAGAGCCATTTATAAGTACAGGTTGGAGTTTTTGCTTGTCATTGATTTGAAAGGTGCTGTTGTACCTAACAGTATGAATTGCCAAAATGAGAAACGAATTGATCGAAAAGTAAGATCTGTTATCTGACAAGTACAGAAACATGACAATGAACTCACATATGCAGGCACAACACGTTTCGTACCTTTACATACTTACTGTTTTATTACATTTCAACAGAGAATCATTTAATAAATACGTCTTTGGGAATCACAATGAGGCGTGAACAGGCAACGTCAACAAGTTAAAGTTTTCTTTGGAACAGACTACTGTTCACAATCCTTGAACTCTTGAGCTACTGAAAGCTTCATTGTTACAGGAACAAGACGTGCTGTAAGTGGATTATTTTAAAATTGGAGTAAATAAGGGGAAATAAAAATGTTTCCGTTGGAAGGCCGTACCGTCCAGATTCAGTACGCCAATCAGGCAAACTCACCGTGAGCAACAATCCCACCGGCACTCAAGCTTGAACATACTCGTTTGATAAAATACCGTGTCCTGCATCGTGCTGAAGTCCGTAACTGCTTGCTGCACATTCTCGTCCGATAGAAATCATGTGCCATTCAAGGTCTTTCTTTCTTTTTTTTTTTTTTTTTTAACGAGTGGGAAGAGATCAGGATGCAATACCTTAAATCATCAGTCAATGTCGACTGCGATAGTGACTGGTTAGTAATGTTCAAAAGCTTCTTTAATTACAGGCCGGCCGCTGTGACGGAGCGGTTCTAGTCGCTTCAGTCCGGAACCGCGCTGCTGCTACGGTAGGACGTTCGAATCCTGCCTCGGGCATGGATGTGTGCGATGTCCTTAGGTTAGTTAGGTTTAAGTAGTTCTAAGTTCTAGGGGATTGATGATCTCAGATGTTAAGTCCCATAGTGCTTGGAGCCATTTGAACCATTTGAACTTGGATCAGTTAATATCTTAAGCACGTTACATGGGGGTTAGGTATGTTGCGTACCTGTTTGGTGTTAGCTCTTTCCGATCGCTTTGTTTGCGTATGCGAGCAGTGTATCACTATACTCCCCTAAAATCCGAAAACTATGAACCGTCTACAAACTGAGTGTGGATATACAGGGTGAGCATTTATAGAACGGACAAACTGCAGGGACGGCTTCCTGACTAGAAATGAAGGAATTAATGTACTATGGACATGCGTCCCGAAATGCATCGTTGCCACGATAGATGGTGATGACGAATGAAAGGCCCTCTGACCACGTGACGCTCGTGCCTTGTGTGTTTCAGGCGGTGTGATTGATGCAGCGTACTATAAGTACTGTACTGCCAAACAGATGGAAATGGTCGAGTGGCAGCACGACTATACCACAAGTACCTTCACAAGCACCAACATTTGAAGCCCTTTTTGGGAGTTTGAGAGATCGTGGGTCTTTTCAGACGGACGAACGTGCATGGAGGCGGCGGACACCAGATTTGGAGGACCAGGCTCTACATCTACATCTAAATCTACATTTATACTCCGCAAGCCACCCAACGGTTTGTGGCGGAGGGCACCGCCATTACCTCCCTACAGACTATTGAGACTAACCCTAGCACAAACTCCAGGCAAGTGGTCTCCTAACATGGTGAACGTGAAGCTATGATACATTCGTCTCAATTGGTAATGAATCCACAATCTTCAGTGCGGATGCACATTTACGTCCGACATCCTGCGGAATCTAGAATTAACATGTAGGAAATGGACAGGGGCTATGGATAGGTGGCGCTGGATGAGATTGTTAGACGGCCGGGGAGCGTAACGAGATAATAGGAGCATTTGCGATAAACACAGTGAAGTCCCTACGTAACCGATATCATCATCTCCTTCCTTTTCCTTTCCTTTCTCACATCCTCTACATTGAGTTTACATAATGTATCGCAGCTGCGGATTCCGCGTGGTGTCTCTTCCTTCCGACATGTCCAAAAGAACAGACAACATGCATTCATAGAATTATGTCATTGTTTTAGGTGCATAAAAGTGCTGAAGTTAAGCGAGCAGCTGTTTTTTTCTCATTTATAAAATATAATTTACACTGACGCCCCAAAGAAAATGGTGTAGGCATGCGTATTCAAATATAGAGATATCTAAACAGGCAAAATGTGGCGCTGTGGTCGGCAACGCCTATATAAGACAACGAGGGTCCGGCGCAGTTGTTAGATCGGTTACTGCTGCTACAATCGCAGGTTATCAAGATTTAAGTGAGTTTGAACGTGGTGTTAGAGTCGGCGCACGAGCGATGGGGCACAGCATCTCCGAGAGACCGATGAAGTGGGGATTTCCCAGTACGACCACTTCACGAATGTACCGTGAATATCAGAGACCCGGTAAATCATCATATCTCCGATATTGGTGCGGCCGGGAAAAGATCCTGCAAGAACGTGAACAATGACGACAGAAGAGAATCATTCAACGTGACAGAAGTGTAACCCTTCCGCAAAGCCGGCCTGAGTGGCCGTGCGGTTCTAGGCGCTACACTCTGGAGCCGAGCGACCGCTACGGTCGCAGGTTCGAATACTGCCTCGGGCATGGATGTGTGTGATGTCCTTAGATTAGTTAGGTTTAATTAGTTCTACGTTCTAGGTGACTGATGACCTCAGAAGTTAAGTCGCATAGTGCTCAGAGCCAGTTGAACCATTTTGAACCTTCCGCAAACTGCTGCACATGTCAATGCTGGGCCATCAAGAAGTGTCAGCGTGCCAACCATTCAACGAAACATCATCGATACAGGCTTTCTGAGCGGAAGGCTCACTCGTGCACCCTCGATGACTGCACGACACAAAGCTTTACGCCTCGCCTGGGCTCGTCAACAACGACATTGGACAGTTGATGACTGGAAACATGTTGACTGGTCGGACGAGTGTCGTTTCAAATTGTATTTAGCGTATGGACCTGTGCGGGTATGGAGACAACCTCATAAATCCATGGACCCTGCATGTCAGCAGGGGACTATTCAAGCTTGTGGAGACTCGGTAATGGTGTGGAGCGTATGCAGATGGAGTGACATGGGACCCCTGATACGTCTAGATACGACTCTGACAGGTGATACGTTCGTAAGCGTCTTGTCTGATTATCTGCTTTAATTAATGTCCATCGTGAATCCGACGGATATGGCAATTCCAGCAGGACAACGGGACACCCCACACGTCCAGAATTGCTCCAGGAACACTCTTCTGAGTTTAAACACTTCCGCTGACCACCAAACTGCCCAGACATGAACATTATTAAGCATACCTGGGAAGCCTTGTAGCGTGCTGTTCAGAAGAGATCTCCACCCCGTGGTACTCTTGCGGATTTGTGAACAGCCCTGTAGGATTCATGGAGTCAATTGCTTACAGCACTGCTTCATGCCAGTGCGTTGAGGCGCTTCCGCGTGCTCGCGGGGGCCCTACACGCTATTAGGCAGGTGTACCAGTTTTTTCGGCTCTTCTAAGTTTATTTTGTACGTATATAATATATATACATACATACAAAATTTTAATCTGCCAGGAAGTTTCATATCAGCTTACACTTCGCTGCAGAGTGAAGATCTCATTCTACAGTACCGTGGTTTTTGGTAGAACGTAGGTTTAGTTTGTACGCATTTTGTAATAACGTCGCCATAGTTCACGTTTCTGTATTGAAGGCACGTACGTCCGAAAAACGTGAATGCCACACTAGTCTGTGGCTTGTATGTGGGTGCTTACACACCCGCATCTGCGTTGCGCTACGTTGCACATACGCTGCAGAGCAGCGTGGGGTAGCCTCACGGTCTAAGGGCTCCTTGCCACGGTTCGCGCGGCTGCCCCTCTTGGAGGTCCGAGTCATCCCTCGGGCATGGGTATGTCTGTTGGCCTTAGCGTAAGTTAGTTTAAGTAGTGTGTAAGGCTAGCGACCGATGACCTCAGCAGTTCGGTCGCATAGGAACTAACCACAAATTTCCAAATTTTGCGCTGCATAAGCGCCAACAAACGTAAACTTTTTAATCGTTCTTTATAGTTTTCTATTAGGGAAATAGAAAATAAGATATTGCATTGCCACCGATCTGACTCATCTTGTAATACTTTATAGAAGCACACCAGACAAAAATTTGTTATCCTGTTTCTGGGTATTTTTGCGCACTGGAGATGTATTGTTAAATTCCGCTGTCAGAAATGGTCTTCTGCGTGAAATGGGTGCTACCTGGGAGCAATTAATATTATTCTTTTCTCTTGAATGATTGATGGCCGATATATACAAACTGAATTATGACTACAGCTTCTGAAAACATTACTGCAAATAAAAGCGATTTGATAGATAACTGAAGTGCTAATCAGTCCTGATCGCAAGGATTTATTGAAAACTAAATATCACGCGTCAAAATTGTAAGCGGTTTTGATTTTACCAACAATCGTCTTCAGACCGTCTCTCTCAAAAGCTAAAACGTTAACAGTCTTTAAAAGGAGAAAGACATCAAAATTACACAGTTCATTCACATAATAAATGAAGACAGAGAGACGTAAAAGAATGAAAAGTTTTTCTACCATCACTTGTTGAGCACAGACGACGGCGGAGTATTGGCAAGTGTCGGAGGACACCATAGATAACTGCTAAAAAGCGTCAAAACGCTTCGCGTTATAAAGAGGATGGCTCAAATGGCTCTGAGCACTATGGGGCAACTTCTGAGGTTATCAGCCCCCTAGAACTTACAACTACTTACACCTAACTAATCTAAGGACATCACACACACCCATTCCCGAGGCAGGATTCGAACCTGCGACCGTAGCGGTCGCGTGGTTCCAGACTGTGGCGCCTAGAACCGCTCGGCCACCCGGGCCGGCTATGAAGAGGATGCTCCGCCCCTTACCTGCCGCATAACGTCATCGAGAGACAAAAGAGCTTAACATAAGATGGTAACACATGTAAAACGTAAAAGATCGCTTTGTATGTAGATAAAATACAGTATTAAGGAAGTAGGTAAGACAAAGTAGTTATTACTTTGCATAGCAAAAGTGATTACGAACATATGTAAACAACCAAAATAAATGGAGGTAAGAAGGCTAAACCACCATGTACAGGTGTTATGTGGAAGTTCAATATCAAGTATTGAAGCGAATATAATTGTAGCGACGACAACCGTTCCCATGGAGAGATAGCTTGGAACCTATCGATGATCTGCGTCAATGGGGAGGAACATCGCGGGCCAGAGATGTAATGGCAGAGCGAAGCCGTCCGTCATCATGGAGACAAGTATCGATGAATGACGATCTGAATTTACTGTCAAGAAGTGTAAAACCTAAAACTCGGTAGTAAAACAGCATGATTGGCGAAAGAATGTCTGAACACATGTCAGAATGGTTAAATGTAAAACGCTAAAAGAAAATGAACCGACAACTAGTCGAAGAATAGTTCATATACAGTGACAGGCTTATGACTTAATTTCATGACAGAAACGATATCATAATTACGACATTTATGCATTAAAATTAGTCTTAAATTACAAAAAAGGAAAGAAATATATATTTTATAAAAAGAGGGGAGGCTGAAAATTATAAATAATGTAAAACAAGGGAAGCAATAGGATTACAGCAGATTGTCAAAAAGATCACAGAAAAGTTACTCCCTAAAGTCTAACTGCTCATTCAGTAAGATAGATTGGTCTCTTTTATATTTCGATCTCTTCCAAAGCGTCTAATAAGAAGCCTTTGGGGGCTTTGTGTAAGACTTCTAGATTCTCCTGCATAAGCCCTACTGTATACGAGATACTACTGGAACATGTAATACTTTATGTTTTATCTACATCTAGATTGACGTTTTGTTTTAAATATGTTACCTTTGTATGGTAAGCCCTTTTGGCTCCTTGCGGTGTCAAGCAGCAGGCAAGGGGCACATTTTCCTCTTAATAAGGCGTAGTGATTTGACGCTATTTAGCAGTTAGCAATTGAAAATATTTCCCCGTCGTCTCTATTCACCACCTGACGGTACAAAAACTTGTTATTCTATTAAGTCTGACTATCCATGGTTATTACGTAGGTGAAGTGTGTAATTTTGATACCTATTTTCCTCTAAAGAAAATTAAAGTTTTAGCGTTTCAGAGACACGGCCTAAAGATGATTTTTTATGAAATCGAAACCGGTTACCCTTTTGACGTGTGATTTTTAGTTTTAATAAATCCTTGGGATCAAGATTGATTAGTATTTTAATGAATACAGACAGTTAATTAGTTTTCAAGCTAGTCACATATCCAAAAAGGTACTCTATATGATACCGAATTTGTAAGTGCTAGATACTTTCAGACCACGATCTTATGCTGCAAGAAGATTGAGTAGACACAAACCGCCTGTTTGGCACGCCTGCAAAGCAGTAGGAAAGCAGTTACAATAAAGTCACGTGAAACCGCCTGTAAAATAATTTTTCTCACTGTATGATACCAATATAGAAACGGAGAATATTTAAGCATCCACTCTTCCCTGGGTTATTGTGTTGCCGTGATGTGACAGCTTCGCCTCCTGCATAATTCAAACCGAAAGAAGTTGAAAGCTTTCCTTTCAAATTACTCGAAGACAGCTAAAGTTTTAACCCGATTGCAGAACTTTCTACCGAGAAACGGTGGGTAGGTGCTCATTGCGTTTAAGCTCGGAATATTAATTTTGAAGAATATTGCCAAACTCTCAATTACGTTGCAAACATTATTACTCTCTCAAGTAATTACTTCCAAACTTTCAAAAGGCGTGTAGAAATGTTTGCGAGAGAAATATGTTCATCAGGACATGCAGCGACAAGATAAAGTGGAATGCAATAAGTGACTAAGCGGAAACAATACCGAAATTTTCATGAACCTGCACTGGTTCATAAGCTATGAGTTTGTATCGGCTGACAAGTGCTTAAAGATTACTCTTACCCGTCCCCAAATTAATGTGCGTGTTAAAGAGGAAACAGGAGACTAATCTTCTTTGGTTATCCACAGATTTGGACTATTAAAGACAACGACAAAAATACTATGGGTGGGAAGCTATCCTTTTTATGTGCTATGGAATGGAATTGGACTTGCGTTATACAGATAAATTTACAGCGTGCGCTCATCATATTTACTCCTATAACGTGATTTTTATAAATTACATTGCCTAGGAAAAAAGTGAAGCATCGAAAAGACATGGTCGGTTGTCAATGTAACTTGGTACACGTGTACGGGTATGTAAATGATTAGAGCTGCAATTCTCTGTGGCTGGTAGGGTTTCCAGTAGAGTGAATTAGTGTTGCTCGTTCTTAACAATGAAAGATTCTGAGTTATTTTGATTCAACACTACCCTGTTTTTGACAAAACTGACCCTGAAATTCACGACTTGCAATCGACTCAGAACTGACAGGATCGATAGAAAATTGAAAACTGAGCGCTTTTCATCAACCTAAATGAGTTCCGCAAACATATATTTTCATAAATATCAAGGAAAGAAACTGTTTCGACTGCCGCTTGTGTGACTATTAGACCGTTGGACGTAGGGAGTAAGGCATCTGGCTCGGAAGTAGAGAACCTTGGTTTAATCCCAGTAGCATTCAGCAGTTTATATATATTGAAAGTGGTAGGAATGGGAGGTTCAATAAGATAATTAAATCACTAAAACTAAACTAAACTAAACTCCGTCGGAACAGGCCATGAAGGCCCACCGGTACCGACTGACCGCCGTGTCATCCTCATACCACAGGCGTCACTGAATGCTGATATGGAGGGGCATGTGGTCAGCACACCGCTCTCCCTAGCCGTATATCAGTTTTCAAGACTGGAGCCGCTACTTCTCAATTTTGTAGCTCCTCAGTTCGTCTCACAGGGACTGATGCACCCTGCATGTCAACAGCGCTCGGCAGACCGGATGGTCACCCATCAAAATGCTAGCAGAGCCCGACAGCCCTTAACTTCGGTCATCTGACGGGAACCTGTGTTACCACTGCGGCAAAACCACTGGTCATTTCAATCAATCAGAAATAATAAAAAAGTAGGCAAATAAATTTCTCATACGACTTGGATCAGTAATGAATTAAAAATTTGAGCTTCGTTCTATGAAAACAATTCTGAGTAAGACTGCAGCGAATACGAGCATTCTTGCACGTTATCCCGCAAGGGAGAAAAACTACCCCTTGTGGTAGTGTACATAAAATAACGCATTCGTAAACGACGAAATATGCTATCACAGCGAATGGAAAATTGTTGCCTAATGATTAATTTGGTTCTCGTGCCGTAGAAGAAGTCAATAGTTTAGCCGATTTGCTAAAAAATGCGTGCTTCATTTGCTCCATATCCGAGAAATAGGAGAATTCCATTTACAAAAGATTTCTTGAGAACATATTGATTATCAGATTTGCCCAATACAGGATTCCTGGGGTGGACAAACTAGCAACGTCACGTATGATAGCAAGTTTATATCTGAAGAGAGTCAATCGACTAGCACGTTGGAGGTAATACCACCAAACTGCAAGATTGCGTGTAGGCACATGGTTTTTATATTTGACACCAAGTTAAAAACTTTATTTCAAAGCGTCAAAATTAGAATCTGCTTCTGTAAATATCACGAGAATTGCACTACACGGCAGATGCAGTACCGATGCATAACATTATTTCATACTAGATTTCAGGGCCGATTTTTAAAAAAATGTTATTGTACGCATTGCATGCATCGCAATTAATTCCCGAAAAAAATTTCTGAATGTAAATCAAGTCTCTTTCCCTCCGAATCTTTGGGAGAAACGACGCAGTTGCGCGAATATTGCATTCATTATATGTTCTTTGTGCCGCTAGTATACACTGATCAGGCAAAACTATGACCACTGCCAATCGCGACGTTGGATGCCGCCTGGTGGTGTTGCGGGCACTTGACGCAGTAACAGAAGTAAGTAACCTGAGCAGACACGTACGGGGAGTCACCCTAGCTACGATATGAGCTGCGAGTTGGGAAACCCATTGAGATAAGCGACTCTGGCATAGGGCAGATTATAATTACGCTGATCTTGTGAACGAGCATCTCGATAATGGCGAAGCTGGACGAATGCTCTCGTGCTACTCTCGTGCACATCTACAGAAAGAGGTAGAAGAGCAACGAAACTATCATTAGCGCTAAATGGTTGGACATCCACGACTCTTCACAGAACTTGGGGTTGGGAGGCTTGTCTACTCTGTAAAGTAGGGTAGATGGTGATCTGTGGCATCTCTGCCGAAAGAGCACAGTGCTGGTGCACGCAAAAGTGTTTTGGAGCACACCGGTCATCGTACATTGTTGAACATGGAGCTCCACAGCAGACCACCCCTACGTGATCACATGTTCACTCAACGAAATCGATAATTATAATTGCAGAGGGATTCGACTGTCGATCAACAGAAACGTGTCGGGTCTTCTGGTCGATCGCAATTTTGCTACGCTAGGTCGATTGTCATGTCCCGAACGCCGTCATCGAGGTGGACAGCGACTGGAAACGAGCAGTGCGCCACGAACACAAGACAATGGGAGCGGTATTATGCTGTACGAGACTGTTCCTGTGTTTACATCTAGGCGTACGAGGAAGACAGGCCGCGGCGCGTACGCCGCGAAGGTAGCTCTGCGCTCGTTCGCTCACCCGCTCAAATCAGCAGCAAACTACGTTTCTACACCTGTTAACTCGTAATTAGGCGTATCCCTACAAACGAAAACTGAATCTTCTGCTGGAATCCGCTATTATGGAATCTTACTTTTATTAGTCCTATAATGATGTGAAGTCCATGGGCCTACTTATAATTTGTTACTGCTGTACTGGCGTACTATAAAATAAAATCATGCTAAAATGATTATCAGTTGCATAAGGCACTACATCGAGCATGTAATGAGTACTGTTAAGCAGAAGAGACTAAATGCTATAAACAAGCCGTTATACCATTTATATCGAGTGTTGATCTTAAATTCAAATGGCTCTGAGCTCTATGGGACTTAACATCTGAGGTCATCAGTCCCCTAGAACTTAGAACTACTTAAACCTAACTAACCTAAGGACATCACACACATCCATGCCGAAGGCAGGATTCGAACCTGCGACCGTAGCAGTTGCGTGGTTCCGGCTGGCTCTGAGCACTATGGGAGTTAACATCTGAGGTCATCAGTCCCCTAGAACTTAGAACTACTTAAGCCTAACTAACCTAAGGACATCACACACATCCATGCCCAAGGCAGGATTCGAACCTGCCACCGCAGTGGTCGCGCGGATCCAAACTGAAGAGCCTAGAACCGCATGGTCAATTCGGCCGGCCCGCGTGGTTCCGGACTGAAGCGCCTTGATGGTTACTGAAGCGGCCCGGAGTGATTTTAGATTTATTGCAGTACAAGAGAGATGGCACCCCTGCCACCGTTTTTAATGCAGGATTTTCTGCCATTTTATCTGAGCACCACGACTATGTAGCTGTTTTTACGGATGGGTCGAAACAAGGGGATTCCGTTGGTTGCTCAGATGTTTTTTCCGGATCGTGTCCTCAAGGTCCGACTGCCTCAGACTTTTACTGTCTTTGATGCAGCAAAGACATCTGCTCTGGAGCAGATGAGACATTCTTCCTCTCCTAAATTTCTTGTCTGTTCCGATTTACTCAGTGCCCTTCACTCATTTCACCGTTTGTATCCGGCAGATAAAATCGTCCAGACCATCCAGGATGCCCTCCTCCGACTACAGCGACTGGGGAAGGTTGTAACTTTCTGCTGGGTTCCAGGGCATGTGAGCATTGCTGGGAATGAAAGGGCAGATCTCGCAGCCAAGGAGGCGTGTCTCGCCCCACAAGTATCTCAGTGTGCTATCCCCGCGCACGCACACACCTCGCTGTTGAGCTCACGGGTCATGCGTCGGTGGGAGGATGAGTGACTGGAAGTGACTGACAATAAGCTCCGGATAGTCAAGCCCACAACGCGTGTGTGGTGTACTTCCTTTCAGCCCCATCGACGGGACGAGGTTCTGCTCACTCGGCTTCGAATAGGCCACAGCCCTATGACGCATGGCTTCCTGCTCCGGCGGGAGGACCCTCCAATGTGTGGTGCTTGCGGCGTCCAGGTCACTGTGCGCCACGTTTTACTGGATTGCGTTTTATTTTCTGACCAGCGGGCCGCAGCTGACTTGCCAGTGGACCTGCCATCTCTTTTAGGCAACACTCGCACGAATGTGGCTAAAGTTTTAAAGTTCTGTGCCATGTCAAATGTTTTTACAAAGATTTTAGGGAGAGGATTTTAATTTGCTCACTGTGTGACAAGCTCGCCCATATTTTATGTAAGTGGCCAGCCAATGACAATTTTGTGTGGCATTCTTGTTGCTATGTTTTCCCTTTCCTTCGGTTTTACTTTCTTATGTAGTATTTTCCTTCTTTTCTTGCTTTCTTTGAGTGTGTTTTTCAGTTTTCTTCAGTCTGTCCACATTCGTTCCTTTTAATGTGTGTCAGGGCGCTGATGACCTCGATGTTGAGCGCCCATAAGCCCCAACACACACACACACACACACTGAAGCGCCTTTAACCGCTCGGCCACCGCGGCAGGCCGATCTTAAATTAAATTTTGCTGTGGTACTGTTAATCTGTAAGACTTCATAATAGCAGACTCCAGTGGAAGATGCAATTCTCATTAGTACTTACATGCCCAGCTGAGAGTTAACAGGTTTAGAAACGCATTTTGTCTGCTGTGCTGAGCGAGCGAGTTCAGGACTGCGGCCTGTCTTTCTCGTGGTCCTCGGTTTGCATGTAACCTGATGTAGTAATTGAAGACACGCTGACAGCTGCGAACCTTCTGCTTCCAGTAGTATAATTCTCCGGATCTCGGAGCGAGAACCGTACATCGTATGGAAGCCATTTGGGTCGCTGTCGGACGCCATCACCGCGTACGCAAATCATTGAATTACATGACCTGTGCATAGACATTTAATGCCACGTACCACCACAAACCTACCAATAAACTGTCGGATACGAAACACAGTCAATCAGTAATGTATTTCGTTCCAAAGACGGTCAAAGAAGCTATTAAGCAGGTAGTAATAATGTTTTGGCTCATCAGTGTAAAGGCTTCTCTGAACCACTAAATTTTGAATTCAGTACACCATTATTTAAACAATAAGGAGCTCCTTGTTAATTAGAATGAACAAATACCATCACTTTAATGCAGTTTTAATTAGATGACCTTTTCAGGTTCCTGAAACAGCTGTTAGCTTTTTTTTTTTTTCCAGTACAATAGCTAAGACGTCACGAAGTGGACAGGGGATGACTTGAGATCAGTTCTGGATCTTCTCTAGTTACTCACAAAGTGTTGAGCTGTTGTTTGTTGAATGATTGGAAGGATGGACGAACGATAATCCAGTTTAAAAGCCGACGACACCACCGCACCACAAAAGCGAACTCAATAAGTGCATTACATTAAATCCTTCAGCTGCATAGCTAGATAGCCTGTATCAGCATAACTCAAACAATGTTTTATTGAGAACAACGTCATTTCTGTGTCAAGCGAAGAGTTTCTCACGTTCTCCTCTCAATCACACTATAAAATGAAATTTATTTCTGTTTCAGATCACAGAGTTCTTCCTTGAAATGTGTGACATGCTGTCTCAAAAGAGATCAAGTCTCGTATCAATAATGAACTAAAATCGTTTACAAAGACACACCATAGAAAGGAATCATCAGCACAACAGAACGTTGGAGTTCAGATGCGTTCAGATTGTTTAAGTATTTGGAAGTTTAAACCAAGTAATAAAAAAAGACAGCATGGAACGATGACGAGAGGAAGAAAAAAAATGGTTCAATTGGCTTTGAGCACTATGGGACTTAACACCTGAGGTCATGAGTCCCCTAGAACTTAGATCTACTTAAACCTAACCAACCTAAGGACTTCACACACATCCATGCACGAGGCACGATTCGAACCTGCGACTGTAGCAGTCGCGCGGTTCCGGACTGAAGCGCCTAGAACCACTAGGCAACTGCGGCCGGCCGAAAGGAAGACTGTAGTTACGTTGGTTAACAGTCTACGATTATAATTGCGAGAGAGCAGTCTGAATATTTATGGAAATTGTTGTGGTTCTTTCAGTATGAGCAACAGAGATCAAACAAGATGTTTCATTTGCCATAAGAATGCTAATTTTTCGGAGCATTCTTCTGTCGTTATTACGTAGAGGACTTTTCCATCTACTTCCTGGTAATTACAATTCTATGTTTTGCAGCTGCACGTGCTTTTGTATTGAACTAATAGTTTGAAGTACTTGTTTGGAATTTTCATGCAAAACCGTATTTCGTAATTTCATGAACTGAGATTATGGTTTCTCCTTTCCTACTTATTACAGACCATTCTGCGATGAATGTTACATGTTGAAAATGGGAAAGGGTGGTGTGATGAATTCTTAGTGTTACATCCTTTTGCAATGACAGAACCGTAGGCTTAACTTTTCCAATCGTCTTTAAACATACCAACAAAGGCAACGTATTGTTTCACCAAATCATACAAGAGTCTAAAATTCAGTCAAGAGAAAGAGCACTCATTGAGGTGACCACTAAACGTAGCCCTACTCATCTACTCTCCTGCCAGGGCCAGTTCAATTACGGACATGAATATTCATTCCACTATTGTGATTTTAACGGCCTGCCTTCGGAGCGGGCGCAACTGTTCAGTATGGATTCACAGCCATGGCATTGGAGGTGGACTTCAGCCCTCTGACGAAACACTCTCTTGCAGCTTTAGTTCAACCATGTTTCGCAATGCATTAGGTGACTCCTTATACTGAATATATTAAAAACAGTTTAGAAAAAAATATGTTCTAACGTTGCAGGATAAAATAACTGATGGATAACAACTGAAAGTTGTTACCTATACACCTTTCTGGTGTCTCACACTATGTGACAATTGTTGAAAATTCTCAATTTAGTTCATATACCACTACAAGTCTTTTAATACAGAAAAATCACTGGATTTGAATAGGCAGTATTAATCATGGAGCTCATCAGTGGCAGTTTCGACAAGTGAGTCTCCTCTGCGACTGTTTTGTCCACTGATGTGACAAAAGTCATGGGACAGCTGTATCCACATATACAGAAGACGTTAGTATCGCCTACACAAGGTATCAATGGGTAATGTCATTCCTACTCCGGTGAGAAGATTTCCGAAGCGCTTATGGCAGCGGGAATTGACAGAGTTTGAACGAGTTGGAGCTAGACGCATGAGACATTCAATTTCGTAAATCATTACGCTATCCAATATCCTGCTACCTGCAATGTTACGAGTGTGCCGAGAATGCAACACTTCATCACGGGCAATGCAGTCCCCGACGGCCTTCACGTAACGACCGTAAGCAGCGGCGTTTTCGTAGTGTTGTCAGTGCTAACAGACAAGCAAAACAGAGTGAAATAAACGCAGAAATGAATGTGGGACATTCGACGAACCTATCCGTTAGGACAGTGCGGCGAAATAAGGCCTTAATGGACTATGGCAGCAGGCGAGCCTCCTCCACTCGATTCCGAGGGAGGAAGACGGGGTAATAGTGGGTGGAGCTCGACATCTTCGCAAAATAGCGGTCCAAAGTGTTGGAGGTAACAACTGGCCCATAATGACATATGCTACGGTCAGACCGGAAATCGGGGAATGAACCTTGGTGCCGGAGAGCGACAGAGGTTGCCCCACATGGCAGAAGAGGGAGTGAAGTTGTTAAAAGAACTAGCAAAGGAATCCAGCTAGCTTTTTCGCTACCCCGAAGAATGCAACGACACTGCATACATAACTGTTTATAACGTCGTAGGATGACGCGGAGGGACTCTCGAGTCTCGTTGCGGCACGCCTCAGTCCAGCAGAGGATAGGCACACGGCATGGTAAAGGAGTAGTGTGATGTATGGAAAATTCTGCGGCGGTAAGGATGCAATTTGTATGATATTCTACCTGGTCATCAGAACTGGCGAAGTGTTGTTCGTCGAAGGTCGGCAGAGAGGAGTAAAGCCTCCACTCGGCCTTAGAAAGCTGCCAGTCGTGTTTACACAAAGGTGGGGATAACAATCAGTAAACGGATAGCACACGGGAAATGGTCTCTCGAGTATGTGTCATGGAGAACGGAGCAGTCGAGATGACTGTGCCAAACAAGAGGTTCAAATGGGAATAGGTGTGGGTGGAGTCTGAGAGAAAAGTTGGTGCTCCATATTAAGACAATTGACGTCGGGCTGATTGAGAAGGTCAGCCAAGAAGGAACATTTCGGACTGGTTCTCGAGGAGCCCGAAGGCGATGGTAGCGTTAAAGTCGACAAGCAGCAAACAGGGGAGAGGAATTTGACGAATAAGCTGACGTACGTCTGCTCTGCTGACAGCTAATGACGAAGGGAAGTAAATGTTATAAAGAGAAAAGGTCAAAAGGAGGAAGGAAAATGTGAATCGCAACACCTTGCACCACGTGTTCGATTAAATAGTTTGGCTATAGACGTCATTCGGAATCAGCAGCATGACTCCATTACTCCCCTATGAGATGGAATACCATCCTCGCGGTCGGGGTGGGGGGGGGGGGGGTTGGGAGGAGGCAGTAAAGGTCGGGGAAATAGGGAGGAAATGCGACAGATGAAAGTGGTTGCGAGGACGCTATTTCGTTTCTTGGAGGCAGAAAACAACCAGACCCTGCGAATCCAAGAGCAGCTTAATTTCCTCCTTGTTGGATGCAATGCCACGAATGCATTGGAGAAGAGTCATAACTGGGAGTGGGGAGGAGGGAACAAATGACGGGCAGTCACCACGGCGGCTGCCAAGTGCTAGCCTTCAAAAGACTCACAGCTACAGGGCGCAGAGACTGGAGGAATTTGTTCCCTAAAATCTACAGAAGCGTCAACACTCTCCTTGGATCGGCCTGCGGACTCCAGGGCAGAAAAACGGTTGGCGGTGCGCACCGGCGAGGAGAAGGTCAGCCAAGTGAGAGTAACTACCGGCGACATAGTTCAGGAGGATCTCCGAGCAGGAGGAGAAGACCGTTTATCTTTGTTCGATTTCTTAGCTTCTTTACGGTTGGCAGACGAAGACTCAGATGTCTGTTGGCTGAAGGGGCGTAAAAAGTTTCCGCGGGAGAGTTCCTTTGGCCTTTTCCGTCCTGCCGGTTGTGTAGCAGGTGATTTCGCTTGTTGCCTTGTAGCGCAGCTGTAGGAGAACGAGACGGGAGTGCTACCGTGATAGCGGGCGATTTCACAACTCCAGTAGTGATCTGAAGGTCACAGGCCTGCGTGCCCATATCGTTCGTGGAGTGAGGTGTAGCAAGAAGTACGGGACAGTAAATTGCAGGGCTTTCGACTAGTCAACAACTTGCGAGCGGTAGGATAGGGTACCTTTTCCTTCACCCGGATCTCCTGGACGTTCCGCTCATTGAAAAACACGGGATGGGGAGGCGTGGGCATCAGTACAGTTGATACAGCGGGGAGAAGGTGGCGGCCAATCGCCCCCCATGAGGATTTCTAGCACAAGCAGCACATTTGGCTGTGTTTTGGCGGGACACGCGCGTGTGGTTATAACGTTGACACTTGTAGGAACGCATCAGGTTTGGAATGTACGGTCAGACCATGTTGACATCACAGACTAACTTAATCTTCGAGGGAAGCATTACTCGATCAAATGTGAGAAAAATAGTGCGTCTGGGCACTAAGTTTGCATCGATCTTTTTCACTATAAGATTGACCGCAGTGACGCCCAGATCAGAGAGGTAATGTTGGATTTCCCTCTCAGACAGATCATTAAGCAGTAGAGTATAAAAAACTATACGCGAGGAATTCAGAGTACAACTGGCCTAGACACCAACAGGGCAGCCATGGAGGGGAGAAGCTGTAAGCAGTTGTGGGGCTTGAAAACAACTACTGGCCTCCAGAAGCAACGTCCCATTACGTAAGCGAGAATAGGATTTCAGTGGGCCTGCAGTTGCAGCAATATCTTTCAGAATAATAAACTGATTAGCGGTAGCGAAAGACTGACCTAGTTTTATTTCATGCTACTTTATCGAGAATAAGTTGCTTTTCTTATTTGTGTATACAATATTATTATCAAATGCTTCAAATGGCTCTGAGCACAATGGGACTTATCATCTGTGGTCATCAGTCCTCTAGACTTAGAACTACTTAAACCTAACTAACCTAAGGACATCACACACACCCATGCCCGAGGCAGGATTCGAACCTGCGACCGTAGCAGCAGCTCGGTTCCGGACTGAAGAGCCTGGTAGAACCGCTCGGCCGCAACGGCCGGCTATCATTATCCCCATATACATAAAGTCACAATTAGCCCATTTTAGACACTTATACTATGTTGGTACTTTGTTGTATTACAATTCACATTGACGCTTTCAACGCTGGATAACAAACCAAAACATTACATCAAAGAAAGAATACAGGTCAAAGCCCTAACACATGTCTAGGTCGTGAAGCGAATTGAAGAGCATTGGGGTCTGGTAACTCACCTAGCAACCACGGATACTGAAACCAGCCGTTTTACACTCGCATTTCACCGTATTAGGAGATTAAGACGAATAATATGCAGTCACAGTTTAAGTCACAAAAGCAAAACCGGCGTTTTTCTCTTTCTTTCTTTCTTTCTTATCTCTTTTTTGAGGAGTCCTTGTCGGATCGTTCAATCACTACGTAAAGACCCCAGCGAGCTGGAGGCAATGACCGAAGCAGACAGGAGATGCTCTCCAGCTCAATGCACAGTGAGGGCCTGGGGCCTCGGCCTTGGAGCCTGTCAGTGATGACAAGGCGCTCAAATTGACTGTAATTAGAACTGATCTCCTCCCACAGAAATTCCAGCTTCTGTCACAGTTGCCAGTCACATCCTTCCACTATTTATTAGAAAAAGTAATAAAAAATGCCATGCCCGCATCTCGTGGTCGTGCGGGAGCGTTCTCGCTTCCCACGCCCGGGTTCCCGAGTTCGATTCCCGGCGGGGTCAGGGATTTTCTCTGCCTCGTGATGGCTGGGTGTTGTGTGATGTCCTTAGGTTAGTTAGGTTTAAGTAGTTCTAAGTTCTAGGGGACTGATGACCGTAGCTGTTAAGTCCCATAGTGCTCAGAGCCATTTGAACCATTTTTTGAAAAAATGCCACAGAGTTGCGAGTGGTGCTTCATTAAAGGGGTGTGGTATATCAGAGACGGTGAGAATTTCCTGTTTCGGTAAGTCTGAAACAACCCAGATATCACGCGGAATTAGAAACACTATACAGAGAATGGGAAATAAGCAAGGAGAGAGCACACAGGTAAGACAAAGACTTCAGAGGTACTAACTGTTACTGGTGTTCATATAAACCGTGAGAATTAAATAAAGCTCTTTACCGCACAACTAATGCTTCTTAGGCAAAGCTGAACGTAAGGAGAAATTCTATTTGTTGGCGGCCGGTGTGGCCGAGTGGTTCTAGGCGCTCTCGTCCGGAACCGCGCAGCTGCTACGGTCGCAGTTTCGAATCCTGCCTCGGGCATGGATGAGTGTGACGTCCATAGGTTAGTTAGCTTTAAGTAGTTCTAAGTTCTAGGGGACTGATGACCTCAGCTGTTAAGGCCCATAGTGCTCAGAGCCATTTGAACGATTTTTTTCCTATTTGTTCTAATTACATGCTTTTCTTCTTCCTAGATGGTGACAGAGGATTCATTCAGGTAACGTTTTGCTAATGATCTGCTGTGTATGATCCTATTCGGTTTTATAATGCCGCGCGATCTAGGGCGTCTTGCTACTGTTCGCGCGGCTCGCCCCGTCGGAGGTTAGAGTCTTCCCTCGAGCATGAGTGTGTGTGTTATCCATAGCGCAAGTTAATTTAAGTAGATTAACTGGTGTGTAAACCTAGAGACCGATGACCTCAACAGTTTGGTCCCATAGGAACTTATCACCTACCACTTTCGTTGTGAAGGTGTTGTAGGTCTCATGTTGTAAGGTGTCAGGCAAATCCAACACCTTCCATGAAAAGCCTGACATGATAGCAAGTCCGGCAGTATGTCACATAGCTCCGAATAAATCCTGACATTAAAATAACCAAAGTAATACGATCAACGAGTGAGCAAATGGAATACCACAGAATAACACAAGAACGCCCAAATGCATGTCATACCTTCCCACCATGAAACAGACGTAGTTCCGAGGGGAGAAACGAGAACAGAAGCCGAGAGCAGAGTCGTGTAAGCGAGAAGGCCCTACGAGAAGGGACGGACATTCACGTCTCCAGCCAACCGCCAAGATCACTCCCAGCCCATGTTAAAAGATAGAGCCCTCCAGCCCATGTTAATTGATAGAACCCTCCAGAAGAACAGTATAGATCTTACGATAACAATAAAAGGGCCACACCAGCTCCAAGTTTTAACGTGAGACTATACGCATCTCTGTTACGTTGCAAACTTTAGAAACATTGCCCCACCACGAAAAGTACAACGTTTCCCATTGGACAGACAGAATTTTTGTAGGTGGGGCTTAAAGTTAACATTGAGACGCTGATTGGTCAGTTGAGAACACAGCTAGATACCTTTTTTTAAAAACCAACTTCGGTAAATTGTAGTAAGGAGAAGTTAGGGGAGAGAGTTGCTTCCGAGTCGGCGAGGTGCGTGGAGCTGTGTCGCCCGCCGCCCCCTGACACTGCCTAAACACCGACAAGGTAATGAACGCACGCGATGCCGCATTTTTGAGCGCATAAGGCTTCACTCAGAACTGCAAAAGTCTCATCTGTTACATCCCCTTTTTACGTAATACTAGTGTCGATCGTCAATTAAAGCTCATGGCATTCACATTTGCTACTTGAAGTAAAAAACCTGAAACGCGATGATTTTTCTGTTATATAATTATTTAGAAGCCACATCAGCCACTGTAATTTACGACAAGTTAGATAAGTTATTAAAGATAATTGAGGGTCACTGTAGACCGTTTTGATAGTTTTCTCTTTTATGAAACTTAACTTAAATCTAGATTATAGACGTGATATGGCATAGGTCATCCTTCGATCCATTATAGAACTTGGAAAACTTGGCAACCCATTCAGGGAATATTCGTTCACATTTTTGTTGAATGCAGTTGGTTTTTATCATCCTGTATTAAAATATTCCATTTTATCAATAGTGCAATTTATAAACAATGTTTTGTGAGTAGAATAAAATTTCCAATGGTAAACTTAACTGCTTTTTCGACGTTATTTTACCAACTAACTAAAAATAGAAAAGCCTTGAACCCCTTCCAATAAATTTAGTTAGTGTTAAGATTCTTTTACAGGGAGTGCAGTGGAGCTGACGCTGAAATCATTAAGTATTTGATTATATCGTCGCTAGTCTCACTGAATTGTTCTGAACTCTACATGTCATGTGTGGTCTGGCGTCTCCTTACCAGCAACAGGTCACAGGTTCAAACTAGTCAGTTCCCTAAAAAACACTCTCAGAGCGTCGCTGCGCGAAAGTGGTAGGGAGACACGGCTTAGAACAGACACCACGCAGAATGTTAGAATGTGACGACTAACTTTCGTTATGAAAATCAAATGTGAGACAACACTATAGATTGTGGATGGTTATAGTGTTATGCATTATGATGGTGTGGCTCTTGTATTTCTTTCTGTCGTTAATACGCTGGACGCATACATCCGAGGACTAGCTTTCCCGATCTCGTTCATTGCTCTCAACAACGTATGTTCATGCATGGCATCATACAGGAGCAACTGAATCGTAGCGTAGTAAATGATTTTTACCGTCGTTAATGATCCTGATTTATATATTGGTGGACTGCCGTAACCCTCGACACCGTTCACTTCATTATAATGCAGTTCCGAGAATCTGGCGTAAATGTCACAAACATAAATACCCATTAAACATTTATACCGTTTAAATGGACTCCATAGCGCTGCATTTTCGTTCCAAGAGAAGAATGTTACAATTTATCTCCGTATAGAGACGGAAACGCAGTAGAGGACTGCAAACGTGTTTTTGTATGAAACACAACCTTGCTCCCTTATTAGATTCCGATTGCCCATCTACGTTGAGTGAGATTTGTAACTGCAGGCAGTCCGGAACGTGAGAGCTGTTAGGGGCCATTGGGGAGGGGAGAGTAATAGCAGAGATGCAGCCGACTCTTCCCAGAGGAGAAAAATGGAGAGCCAGAGGAAGCAAGTTCTGAACTTCATCTGCTTCCAGTCTCTACCTCACAGGTTCCGCCCTAGATGCAAAAATGTCTGGGTGTCCAATACTTCAACAGGCTAAGCACATTGTGACTGAAACTAGATATTCTTATCGCCATCAATATCATTTATTATATGCATGACGCATATTAAGGATTTTAATCGTTCTTAATGAAACAGACCATCGTATTTAAATAACAGAGGTTAATATCGTACTGATCCGACTCGTATTTTGCTGATTGTTGTATGTGTTTATCACAACAAAATTAAAATCAATTACACTTTTCAAAATTTTGTCTTACATACTGATTACAGCTAAAATTTTCTTGATATTCATATGCAAGACGTACCAGCAACATATTTACAATGCAGGAGACACATTTATATATTTTACAAACGTTAAAACTGTCGAAGATAATCAATGACGAAAAGCAGTTAAGGTGTCGAACAGTTTGCGGTAAGACAGGGATGGAAAAGTCGTTGCGAGGTGGTAGCTAGTGGCGGGCAGAATGGGCTGGTGATAGTCTTTCGGGAAGATGTTGACTGTGAAAGCAAGGACGGTAACTATGGGAATTCCACTATCAAATTCAAAGGAGAGACAGAGAGAATAGATGGAAAGAGTGTAACGAAGGCGTGTATGAGGGGAGGAATTGTCTGATGATGTGATGGAAGAAGAAACAGAAGTCGACGGAGAAGAAATATAAGATCCAGTCATAATTTAAAAGACGACTTAAAATCAAATAAGGCAGAAGGAATAGGTAACATTCCATCGTAATTTCTAAAATCGTTGGGGAAAGTGGCATCAAAACGCGTGTTGACGTTTGTGTGTAGAATGTATGAGAATGGCGACAGACCATCAGACTCTCGGGAAAACATCATATGCACAACTCCGAAGATGGCAAGAGCCGACAAGTGAGGTAATTATCGCACGATCAGCTTAACAGTTCATTCATCAAAGTTGAGACAAGAATTACTACAGACGAATAGAAAAGAAAATTGAGGATTTTTTACCACGCGGGGTAGCCGCGGAGGTACGAGTCCTCCCTGGGGCATGTGTGTGTGTGTGTGTGTGTGTGTGTGTGTGTGTGTGTTGTCCTTAGCGTAAGTTAGTTTAAGTTAGGTTAAGTAGTGTGTAGGCTTACGGACCAATGAACTCAGCAGTTTGGTCCCTTAAGAATTCACACACACACATTTTTTAGGATCTGTTAGATGACAATCAGTTTGGTTTAAAGTAAAAAAACCAGATAGAAAAAAATGGCTCTGAGCACTATGGGACTTAACTTCTGAGGTCATCAGTCCCCTAGAACTTAGAACTACTTAAACCTAAGAACATCACACACACCCATGCCCGAGGCAGGATACGAACCCAGACGGACAGTTATGACATTGTGGTTGATGATGGATACAAGACTGAAGAAAAACTGACACACGTTCATATAATGTGTCGACCTGCAAAAAGCGTTCGACAATGTAAAATGGTGGAAGATATTCGAAATTCTGAGAAAAATAGGAGTAAGTATAGGGAAGAACGGATAATACGCAAGATGTACAAGAGTCAAGAAAGAACAATAAGATTGGAAGACAAAAAAGTGCTCCGAGTAAAAAGTGTAAGACAGGGAAGTAGTCTTTCGCCCCTACTGTTCAAGCTGTACATCGAAGGATTAATGACAGAAATAAAAGAAAGTTTCAAGTGTGGGATTAAAATTCAGTTTTACAAGATAACAGTGTAAGATTCGCTGATGACATTGCTCTACTCAGTGAAAATGAAGAAGAAATACAGGATCTGTTGAATGGACTGAACAGTCTAAAAAGTTCATAATATGGATTTCGAGTAAGCTGAAGAAAGACGAAGGAGCTTAGAAGTAGCACAAATCCGAACAGTGAGAAGGAATATGTGGAAAACACTGACAACAAGAAGGGACAAGACGATAGGACTATGTTAGGACACCAGGAAGTACCTTCTATGGTACTAAGGGAGGCTGTAGAGGCCAAAAACAATAGAGAAATAAAGGAATTGGAATACATCACGCAAATAATTGAGGTCGCAGGCTGCAGTTGATTCTTTGAGATGAAAACGTTGGCACAGACAGAAGACTGACGGAAAACAACATTCGAAGCAGCTTTCCTGCCCTTATTTGCAATATTAAAGTTAATGTAAACAAAAGGGCCATGAATGTCGCACTTAATGGGTGGATAGTCAAAGCGGGGGACATTTTAGTGAACTGAATGGCTTCTTCTACTGTTTCCTGACCTTATACCGTGTCTTGAAGACACCGGCAATTTAAGATACATTTTGCGTGCAGTTCCGTTAGCATTTTGTGGAGGCACAGCTGTGTTACTCCTGGCGTTATGCTGTGGGGAGTCATCTGTTATGACTTCAAGTCACTCCTGGTAGTGACTGAGGGGACTCTGATCACACAACGGTGTTACGGACATTCTGCATCGTACGTTTACTCTCATTAGACGGTACCTTGGTGCCATTTTCCAACAGGACAAATCTCGTCCACACACAGCACGTGTCTCTATGAACTGTTTGCGTATTGCTGAGGCGCTCCCGCTGTTAGCAAGATTCCCAGACGTGTCCCCAATATGACATGCGTGGGACCCGTCTGGCGCTGGGACGGAACTGACTGCCAATGGCCAAACATCAACGACCAGTTGTAATAGTTGTGGATCAGCTTGCCTCGATAAAACACACAAAGGATCAATGGATTTATGATACCCTTGCCAACCGAATTACTGCATGCATCCACGCCAAGGGGGGGGGGGGGGGATGGATGGGGGGGGGGCACCACGTCATATATGGACTCATACTGCCAAGTTATTTGCAAATTCGACTCCATTTTGTAATCACTGAAGTAACATCATATATCCTTTCAACTCGTAAATTTTCATTTTTTTCCCTCGTTTACTTCTGGTTGCTTCAGTTTTTAGGTCAGGTGGAGTATGTCTGCCACGGCACTAGGCCTAAAGTTTTAACTAATCTATAGACTAGCCGTGAAAGCCTGAATTGCATGTATGATTAATAGCCGTAACTTTCTTATTTACAAAGACATTGAAGAAACTTTTTATAGATGGCACGTGAAGTCCCGGAATAAACGGCTTCTTATAGGCTAAAACGAGCAGGAAAGAGAGAACATAATATGTTAATGTTGATAGTGAAATCCTTCGAAATACAAGCCAAAGAACGTGCTAAACGTGAGGTCGACGTCTGCTAGCACGTTATAGTCCTGTTAAACAAAAGGGCCATGAATGTCGCACTTAATGGGTGGATAGTCAAAGCGGGGGACATTTTAGTGAACTGAATGGCTTCTTCTACTGTTTCCTGACCTTATACCGTGTCTTGAAGACACCGGCAATTTAAGATACATTTTGCGTGCAGTTCCGTTAGCATTTTGTGGAGGCACAGCTGTGTTACTCCTGGCGTTATGCTGTGGGGAGTCATCTGTTATGACTTCAAGTCACTCCTGGTAGTGACTGAGGGGACTCTGATCACACAACGGTGTTACGGACATTCTGCATCGTACGTTTACTCTCATTAGACGGTACCTTGGTGCCATTTTCCAACAGGACAAATCTCGTCCACACACAGCACGTGTCTCTATGAACTGTTTGCGTATTGCTGAGGCGCTCCCGCTGTTAGCAAGATTCCCAGACGTGTCCCCAATATGACATGCGTGGGACCCGTCTGGCGCTGGGACGGAACTGACTGCCAATGGCCAAACATCAACGACCAGTTGTAATAGTTGTGGATCAGCTTGCCTCGATAAAACACACAAAGGATCAATGGATTTATGATACCCTTGCCAACCGAATTACTGCATGCATCCACGCCAAGGGGGGGGGGGGGGGGGGGGGTGGAGGGGTGGGCACCACGTCATATATGGACTCATACTGCCAAGTTATTTGCAAATTCGACTCCATTTTGTAATCACTGAAGTAACATCATATATCCTTTCAACTCGTAAATTTTCATTTTTTTCCCTCGTTCACTTCTGGTTGCTTCAGTTTTTAGGTCAGGTGGAGTATGTCTGCCACGGCACTCGGCCTAAAGTTTTAACTAATATATAGACTAGCCGTGAAAGCCTGAATTGCATGTATGATTAATAGCCGTAACTTTCTTGTTTACAAAGACATTGAAGAAACTTTTTATAGATGGGACGTGAAGTCCCGGAATAAACGGCTTCTTATAGGCTCAAACGAGCAGGAAAGAGAGAACATAATATGTTAATGTTGATAGTGAAATCCTTCGAAATACAAGCCAAAGAACGTGCTAAACGTGAGGTCGACGTCTGCTAGCACGTTATAGTCCTGTTAAACTATGAGTAGCTGAAACTTTTACGTGCCACTACGTCTAACATGAAATGTAATTTTAGTTCTTAATATTTCACGGACTTGGAAGAGCAGTTGAACGAAATGGATAGTCTCTTGAAAGGAGGATATAAGATAAATATCAACAAAAGCAAAACGAGGATAATGGAATGTAGTCGAATTAAGTCGGGTGATGCCGAGGGAATTAGATTAGGAAATGAGACACTTAAAGTAGTAAATGAGTTTCGCTATTTGGGGAGCAAAATAACTGATGATGGTCGAAGTACAGAGGATATAAAACGTAGACTGGCAATGGCAAGAAAAGCGTTTCTGAGGAAGAGACATTTGTTAACATCGAGTATAGATTTAAGTGTCAGGAAGTCATTTCTGAAAGTATTTGTATGCAGTGTAGCCATGTATGGAAGTGAAATATGGACGATAAGTAGCTTGGAAAAGAAGAGAATAGAAGCTTTCGAAATGTGGTGCTACAGAAGAATGCTGAAGATTACATGGGTAGATCACATAACTAATGAGGAAGTATTGATTAGGATTGGGGAGAAGGAGAAGAGAAGTTTGTAGCACAACTTGACTAGAAGAAGGGATCGGTTGGTAGGACATGTTCTGAGGCATCAAGGGATCACCAATTTAGTATTGGACGGCAACATGGGGGGGGGGGGGGGGAAATCGTAGAGGAAGACCAAGAGATGAATATACTAAGCAGATTCAGAAGGATTTAGGTTGCGGTAGGTACTGGAAGATGAAGTGGCTTGTACAGGATAGAGTAGCATGAACAGCTGCATCAAACCAGTCTCAGGACTGAAGACCACAACAACAACAATAACATTTCACACTGCTGTTATACAATTATAGCGACAGCGAACATCCTTTTATCGGACTAGTAAATGTCATCCCAACTATAAAATAAAGCTAAGTACCTCTGAAAATAAAAGATTTTAATATGGACGGTTGTACCTTCACTCATTGCCACAGAAGCGTACGCTGTAGAGCAAAATGTCTGCCTCGTAGCTCACTATTATTTGACAGGCTCCTTAAGTCCATTAGGAACCAATGATGATGCCGGCCGCGGTGATGTCGCGGTTCTAGGCGCGCAGTACGGAACCGTGCGACTGCTACGGTCGCAGGTTCGAATCCTGCCTCGGGCATGGATGTGTGTGATGTCCTTAGGCTAGTTAGGTTTAAGTAGTTCTAAGTTCTAGGGGACTGATGACCGCAAAAGTTGAGTCCCATAGTGCTCAGAGCCATTTGAACCATTTTTTGAACCAATGATGATAACATGCCATACATGATTCGCGTAGAAGTTATTTTTTCAACTTGAACTCTAAGCAAAAGCTTGTGTGAGCTAACAAAAGGATACATTCCTCTCGCTCCCGGAGAACAAATAGAAATGGAAACAGCAACAGAAGGTGGGAAACTAGTGTTTGGGTGTATATTCTACATGCTATCATGCTCAAAAGTATCCGAACGATCTGCACTGCGGTACTCCTAATAACTAACCCCTAAAGGTAACTGTTTTGCAGGTCCTCTACTCTCTTCTCAGTACATCTTTTGACTATACAACATGGTTACTGCAGCAGACCACTAGAGAAAACTCTTCAGAATAGCTTTTATGCCAGATAATTTTGGAAAGAAACAATGAAAAAAATTGTTTCAAATGGCTCTGAGCACTATGGGACTCAACATCTGAGATCATCAGTCCCCTAGATCTTAGAACTACTTAAACCTAACTAACCTAAGGACATCACAGACATCCATGCCCGAGGCAGGATTCAAACCTGCGACTGTAGCAGTCACGCGGTTCCGGACTGAAGTGCCTAGAACCACACGGCCACCGCGGCCGGCAAAAACATTGAATTAAATTGCTATTACAAGGACAACAGACAAGTATTCTATACTAATAGCAAAACAATCGCCTTACACAATTTGATTTTTGGTTGTTTTTGTTGCCAATAGAGAACTGGGGAGCGTTTTTTCACTGAACCTGTTCGTTGGCGAGACATAAAAACTACCAAATAAGTTATATGAAGATTTGGTCCAATGTTTTCAAGATTACCCGCGTTTTTGAGTAATATTTTTGTGAAGAGTATAACAGAAAACTGAAAATGAACTCATGTCTTCAGAAACACTTTGTACTGAATTTGCAGAAGCCATAAAGTGTCTCAAAAAAAGTTATGATTCCTTTTTAGAAATTACTTCAAATTCAAGCACGGTACCATTGTTCAAACCAATGTCACTTGATTTTTGGTGCATGGTTCGCGTTGAACATCCACAACTTGCCATATAGGCTCTGACTGTTCTTCTCCCGTTCCCAATACCGAGCGAGGTGGCGCAGTGTTCAGCACACTGGACTCGCATTCGGGTGGACATCAGCCCAAGCCCGCGTCCGGCCATTCAGATATAAGTTTTCCGTGATTTCCGTAAACCGCTTCAGGCAAATGCCAGATTGATTCGTATGAAAGGGAACAGCCAATTTCCTTCTCTGTCCTTCCCTAGTCCGTGTTTGTGCTTTGTTTCTAATGACCTCGTTGTCGACGGAGCGTTAAACACCTTCCTCTACCTCGTCCTCGTCTTCCTCCCCCTCCCCCCCCCCCCCCCCCCCCGTTTCCAACAATATACTTATGGGGAACGGGATGCCAAGCATTAGCAGCTACGAAGATAAACTACCGCAGTAGACAGGATACTGAAATCAACGTGCGTCTTTAACTCTCTTGTATCAAATCTGACATTAAACAGTTGGTCAAAAGTATAAAACAACTTGATACCACCCATTTAATGGCAATAATTTCAACGATTTTCTTAATTTAAGGCTCCGTAAAATACTTATTGTTTCAAAAGGGTTCCGCCGCAATGAAGTTTGAGAAACCCTCTACTAGACAAATCCGTAAGTTATTCTAATTATGGGGATTGCTCATGATGTTACATTTATATAGTAACTTTGACCTTCGACAATTTTTTTGCACACAATTATATTTTTATTTCTAGGACGGAAACGAAGAGAGTCATTCTACAGTTTTTCCCGGCGTATTTGTTGGTCGAACAGTCCACGGGTGTGCTGTCGGTACATAGCGCTCAACAGGCGCCGTTGGACAGTATGAACCGGCAGTTCAACCGTGTTTTGTTAGGACAAGAAAAGAGTCGCTTTGTTTCAGGTGAGATTTTACAGACGAATGATGAAAATTAGGTCTTTGATAAGATAGGAAACGAGGAGGCTGGCAGCAGAATCAACGCCGAAATGAATACGTGTAAAATATTAATTAATGCAGAGAGACAGAATATGTGTTAGGCATGAGAAGAAAACACATGATTCTAGAGAGAGCGTAAGAGGGCAAAAGTTGTAGTGGAAGACAGATATTGGAACACATGTATAATGTAACTGAAAATGTCTAGCTGCATCAAGAGAATTATGTACTCGTATATGCTGTTGTGGTCGTATGTCCATAGGTTCATTTCATGCAGCTGTGTACGCTAACAAAACAAAGCATTCTCTTGATCTGTACGTAACTACTGCAACTGACATCCACTTGGACCTGCTTACTATATTCAAACCTTGATCCTTCTCAAGTATTCTTATCCGTCCCCCCCCCCCCCTTCTAAACACATTCACACATCTCCCTCTCCTGCCAAATCGACTATTCCTTGATGCCTCAGAACCTGTCCAGGTCAAGTTGTAATGTACTTCTTTTCTTCCCAAATCAAGTCAGTACCTCCTCATTATCCGATTCACCCTTCTAATCTTCAGAATTCTTCTGAAGCACTACATCTCAATAGCTTCTGTTTTATTCTTGTCTGAACTGTTCATAGTACACTTTTCAATTACGTTCAAGATTACTATCCCGACAAATATCTTCCCAGATAACGTATTTTTATTATTTATATTTAATGTAAAATAGTGTCTCTTTTTAAAAATTGCTTTCCTTGTTATTGTAGACAACGTTCTCTACCCCCTCTACTTAGACAATCTTCGCTTACTTTCCTGTCCTAAATAAAAAAAAAACTGATCTATCTGTAGTGACTCATTTGCTACTCTAAATACCTCAACATCACCTAATCTAATTCGATTACATTTCATTACATTTCTCTAGTTTATTTATCTTATAACATCTTTTCATGCCACTATCCATTCCATTCAACTGCACTTCCAAGTCTTTTGCTTTACCGACAGAATTAAAATGACATCGTCAAACCTCAAAGGCTTTATTTCTTTTTTTTATGAACTTCAAATCTCCTTTAGAATTTCTCCTTGATATTCCTTATTGGTTCCTCAATACACAGACTGAACAAAATCAGGAATAGACTGCAACACTGTCTCAGTCATTTCTCCACAAATGGTATACTTTAGATCTTTCGACATTTTTACATAAGTTATTAATAAACTTTCGCTCCTGTATTTTATCACTTAAGAGTGTCTTCCAGTCAAAATTGTCAAATGTCATCTCAAAACTGACAAATGCTAGAAATGTAAGTTTGTCATTCTTCAACCAATTTTCTTCAATTCATATCTTCAGCTTTTTTCCCCTTACATTGTCACTACTGCCGGAGAGGCTTTGGTAAGGGAAAATAAGCTGCTGATATGGATTGAAGTTTGTGTTGGGGACGGCACTCAACTTGGGTAGTTTGTGCACCAATATTGACCATTGTATGATGGTGTAATGGTTAGCATTTATGCTTATTTTAAGCAAGAAGACCTGGGTCCGAGTCCCGGCCGCAGTTGAAATTTTAAATCATTTCTTTTGCTTCGATAACTATCGTAGGTAACGAAGATACTTAAATGTCTCAGGGAAACATTTAATTATAAGATCTATAAGATCGCCTATGGTACAGGACTTTCCCAATATATCCAACGCTGGGGTGCTATTCCAGCACCGAAGAGCCCGGGCGGTAGTGACAATGTAAGGGAAAATAAGCTGAAGATATGAATTGGCTTCTATTCGTTCTAGTTTTTCCATATTTCTGTTAATAATTCGTGTCGGTAAGTTGCAGACCTGTCCTATTAAATCGGTATTACATTATTACTCACATCTGTCAGATACTGTCACATTTGGAATTGTAAATATTACGTTCTCCTTGAAAGTTGAAAGTGTTTCACCTATATAATGTATTTTTCATGCCAGCTGGAACAGTACTGTATTGTTATGGATTTATTTGTAAAAGTATAGACCGTGGTGTCTCTCCTGCTCTAAGTCGGCCCATTTGACGTCCTACCCCCCCTTAACGCATATCCTGTCATCGTGTTTCTTTTTCTTGTCAATGTTTTCCTTAAGTAAAGGTGTGGACTTGATGTAGGCGAGTTGTTCTCTGCTGCGTGTTTTGTACAGAAGGTATAAGCAGCCAGTAGTGACAGTTCATTGACTTGTAAATCGGACAGGTGTAGATACAGTGTCTGCAGAAGGAGGGTGGCAGCGGAGGTCTGTGATCCAGACCACGACGGCTGGCGAAGGCGTCAGCGGTTTCCTCACTACGCCACGGTGACGACCACGGTTGTTGTTGTTGTTGTTGTTGTTGTTGTTGTGGTTGTGGTTGTGGTTGTGGTCTTCAGCCCTGATAATGGTTTGATGCAGCTCTCTATGCTACTCTATCCTGTGTAAGCTTCTTCATCTCCCAGTATCTACTGCAGCCTACATCCTTCTGAATCTGCTTAGTGTATTTATCTCTTGGTCTCCCTCTACTATTTTTACCCTCCACCCTGCCCTCCAGTACTAAATTGGTGATCCCTTGATGCCTCAGAACATGTCCTACCATTCGATCCCTTCCTTTAGTGAAGTTGTTCCACAAACTCCTCTTCTCCCCAATTCTATTCAATACCTCCTCATTAGTTATGTGATCTACCCATCTAATCTCCAGCATTCTTCTGTAGTACCACATATCGAAAGCTTCTATTCTCTTCTTGGTTAAACTTGGTTCACTTCCATATATGGCTACACTTCATACAAATACTTTCCTGACACTTAAATCAATACTCGATGTAAACAAATTTCTCTTCTTCAGGAACGCTTTCCTTGCCATTGCCAGTCTACGTTTTATATCCTCTCTACTTCGACTGTCATCAGTTATTTTACTCCCCAAATAGCAAAACCTCTTTACTACTTCAAGTGTCTCATTTCCTAATCTAATACGACTACATTCCATTATCCTCGTTTTGCTTTTGTTGATGTTCACCTTATACCCTCCTTTTAAGACACTGTCCATTCCGTTCAACTGCTGTTCCAAGTCCTTTGCTGTCCCTGACAGAATTACAATGTCGTCGGCGAACCTCAAAGGTCTTATTTCTTCTCATGGATTTTAATACTTACTCCGAATTTTTCTTTTGTTTCCTTTACGGCTTGCTCAATATATAGATTGAGTAGCATCGGGGAGAGGCTACAACCCTGTCTCACTCCCTTCCCAACCACTGCTCCCCTTTCATACCTCTCGACTCTTATAATTCCCATCTGCTTTCTGTACAAATTGTAAACAGCCTTTCGCTCTCTGTATTTTACCCCTGCCACCTTCAGAATTTGAAAGGGAGTATATGGTGGCCCAATGTCGGACCCGGACCAGTGACTCGGAGGCAGCGGCAGACACTGACGGCCCCGTGGTGGGAGCTGAGAGGACGTTATCTCGACCCAGACCCAACAGGGCGGCGTATGGACTCCAGGATCCGACGAGATGACCGACGCACGTTGGCGGGAACCAACACACGGCCGACGCCTGTTCGTAGCGAAATTCCAAGCCTAGCCGGACGGACAGCAGTTATACATTGCGGAGCTTGTCTTGCAGCGGTTAGGGCCCCATACAAACACCACCGAAATGTCTCGAAACACTGCTTATTGCTCCGGCGGCCGAATCGTGATTTCTGAGCTGCTAATATGGCGTAAGTCTTGAGTTAGTGGCTGAGTTGGGATTTCAGCATCGGGCTCCGGGCAGTGTCCACACCACTATACTTACATTTCTCTCTTCACCAATTCTGTGAAGCACCAGCGATTTCGTATCGTATTAGTCCACTTAATTTTCATCATCTTTCTATAGCATCAAACCTTAAACACTTCGAATCACACCTCTTCTTGTTCTTCTCTTCTTGTTTTTCACAGTCCGTAATTCGCTACTATACAAAGTTGTACTCGCAACATTCATTCTCTGAAATGTTTTCCTCAAATGAAAGCCAATGCTAAACACTAGTAGACGTTTGTTGGCTAGGAATGCTCTCTTTTTCTGTGCTAGCCTGCTATTTATTACATCCTAGCTCCGTCTGTCACGTGTATTTTCTTATTCTTCCTCACTTTCATTAAGGATAGTAATGTGATCAGCGAACGTTGTCGATATCCTTTCACCCTGAGTTTTTAATTCCACTTCTGTACCTTTCCAAAATTCTGATTCGGGAAGCACACATTGAACAGTTAGGGCGAAAGGCTTCAAAGCTGCTATTTACCATTTGTAATTTGGTCACTTCATTCTTGGCTTTCTATTCCTATTTCCGCACTTGGTTCTTGTACCCATTCTATTTTATCCATCTTTCCCAACTGCACACAGCATTGTCCTGAGATTGGTGAACACCTTGCAAAATCTTACATTGTCAAACGCTATTTCTACTTTGACAAATCCTACGAGCAGGTCTGTAATATTCTTAAATATTGCTGTGATTACCGAGAACAATGTCCTAAGTGCCCCTCCGGCGCCTTTACCCTTCCTACATCCAATCTGATCGTAATTTATGAGATCTTCAATTTTCTCAGACAGGGTGGAGGTTATACCCAACTGCCGTACCAAAATAATAATTGGTTCCTTCTACCGACCCCCCGACTCAGATGATATAATAGCTGAACAGTTTTAAGAAAACTTGAGTCCCATAACAAATAAGTACCCCGCTCATACACCTACAATTGGTGGAGACTTCAATCTACCCTCGATTTGTTGGCGAAAATACATGTTCAAAGCCGGTGGTAGACAGAAAACATCTTCCAAAATCGTACTAAATGATTTATCTGAGACTTACTTTGAACAATTAGTTCATGATCCCACACGAATTGTAAATGGTTGTGAAAACACACCTGACCTCTTAGCCACAAACAATCCTGATATAATAAAGAGCATCATGACGGATTCAGGTATTAGTGAACACAAGGTCAATGTAGCGAGGATCAAAACCGTATCAACCAAAACCACTAAAAATAAGCGCAAAATATATCTATTTAAAACAGCAGATAAAAATTCGCTTGATGTCTTTCTGATAGAGTGTCTCCATTCCTTCCAAGCTAATCACGTCCCAAGTGTAGACCAGATATGGCTACAATTCAAAGATACAGTATCGACAGCAATAGATAGATTCATACCGTATAAGTTAATAAGAGATGAGACTGATCCACCATGGTACACAAAACAGGACAGAACACTGCAGCAGAAGCAACGGAGAAAGCATGTCAAATTCAGAAGATCACAAAATCACCAAGACTGGCTAAGTTTCATGGAAGATAGAAATTTAGAGCGGACATCAATGTGAGATGCTTTTAATAGTTTCCACAATGAAACATTATCTCAAAATATGGTAGAAACCCCAAAAAGATTCTGGTCGTATGTAAAGTACACCAGTGGCAAAAAAACAGTCAATACTGTGACTGTACGATAGCGATGGAAATGTTACAGATGACGGTGCCACTAAAGCGGAGTTACTAAATACAGTTTTCCGTAATTCCTTCACGAAACAAGACCAAGTAAATGTTCCATAATTCCAAACCAGAACAGCTGTTAGCATGAGTGACATAAAAGTAGATATCTTAGGTGTTGCGAAACAACTCAAATCACTGGAAAGGCAATTCTTCCAGTCCAGATTGTATACCAGTCAGGTTCCTTTCAGAGTATGCAGACACAATAGCGCCTTTCTTAGCAATCATATACAACCACTCACTTGACGAAAGGTCGGTTCCTAAAGACTGAAAAGTACAACAGGTCACACCAATATTCAAGAATGGAAATAGCAGTAACCCATTAAATTACAGACCCATATCACTGACCTCAATTTGGAGTAGAATTCTGGAGCATGTACTATCCTCGAACATTATGAATCACCTTGAAGAAAATGGCTTATTGATACATAACCAACACGGATTCAGAAAATATAGTTCTTGTGCAACACAGCTATCTCTTTGTTCCCATGAAGTAATGAGTGCTGTCGACAAGGGATCTCCTGTAAATTTCATATTCCTAGATTTCCAGAAGGCTTTTGATACCGTTCCTCACAAGCGGCTGTTAACAAAATTGTGTGCATATGGAGTGTTGTCTCAGTTGGGTGACTGGACTCGTGATCTCCTCTCAGAGGGGTCACAGTTCGTAGTGACAGACGGTAAATCATCAAGTAGAACAGAAGTGATATCTGGCATTCCGCAAGGTAGTGTCATAGGCCCTCTGCTGTTCCTGAGTTACATAAATGATCTAGGTGATAATCTGAGCAGCCCCCTTAGATTGTTTGCAGATGACACCGTAAATTAACATCTAGTAAAATAATCAGACGATCAATTACAATTATAAAATGATCTAAAGAGAATTTCTGTATGGTGCGAAAAGTGGCAATTGGCACTAAACATAGAAGAGTGCGATGTCGTTCACCTGGGAGCTAAAAGAACTCCGATAAATTTAGGGTATACGATAAATCGCACAAATCTAAGGGCTGTCAATTCGACTAAATACCTAGAAATTACAATTACGAGTAACTTAAACTGGAAAGACCACATAGATAATCTTGTGGGGAAGGCGAAACAAAGACTGCGCTTTGTTGGCTGAACACTTAGAAGATGTGACAAACCCACTAAAGAGACATCGTACATTACACTTGTCCGTCCTCTGCTGGAATACTGCTGTGCGGTATGGGATCCTTACCAGGTAGGACTGACGGAGGACATGGAAAAGTGCAAAGCAGGGCAGCTCGTTTCTTGTTATCGAGCAATAGGGGTGAGTGTGTCACTGATATGAAACGCGAGTTGGGGTGGCAGTCGCTGAAACAAAGGCGGTTTTCTTTTTGGTGAGATCTATTTACAAAATTTCAATCACCAACTTTCTCTTCTGAATGCGGAAATATTTTGTTGACATCCACCTACGTCGAGAGAAATAATCATCATGATAAAATAAGAGAAATAAGAACTCGAACGGAAAGATTTAGGAGTTCTTTTTTCCCACGCGCCATTCAAGAGTGGAATGGTAGAGAAATAGTATGAAAATGCCAGAATGAGAATTTTCACTCTGCAGCGGAGTGTGCGCTGATGTGAAACTTCCTGGCAGATTAAAACTGTGTGCTCGACCGAGACTCGAACTCGGGACCTTTGCCTTTCGCGGGCAAGTGCTCTACCAACTGAGCTACCGAAGCACGACTCACGCCCAGTACTCACAGCTTTACTTCTGCCAGTACCTCGTCTCCTACCTTCCAAACTTTACAGAAGCTCTCCTGCGAGACATGCAGAACTAGCACTCCTGAAAGAAAGGATATTGCGGAGACATGGCTTAGCCACAGCCTGGGGGATGTTTCCAGAATGATATTTTCACTCTGCAGCGGAGTGTGCGCTGATGTGAAACTTCCTGGCAGATTAAAACTGTGTGCCCGACCGAGACTCGAACTCGGGACCTTTGCCTTTCGCGGGCAAGTGCTCTACCAACTGAGCTACCGAAGCACGGCTCACGCCCGGTACTCACAGCTTTACTTCTGCCAGTAACTCGTCTCCTACCTTCCAAACTTTACAGAAGCTCTCCTGCGAGACATGCAGAACTAGCACTCCTGAAAGAAAGGATATTGCGGAGACATGGCTTAGCCACAGCCTGGGGGATGTTTCCAGAATGATATTTTCACTCTGCAGCGGAGTGTGCGCTGATGTGAAACTTCCTGGCAGATTAAAACTGTGTGCCCGACCGAGACTCGAACTCGGGACCTTTGCCTTTCGCGGGCAAGTGCTCTACCAACTGAGCTACCGAAGCACGACTCACGCCCGGTACTCACAGCTTTACTTCTGCCAGTACCTCGTCTCCTACCTTCCAAACTTTACAGAAGCTCTCCTGCGAGACATGCAGAACTAGCACTCCTGAAAGAAAGGATATTGCGGAGACATGGCTTAGCCACAGCCTGGGGGATGTTTCCAGAATGAGATTTTCACTCTGCAGAGCTTCTGTAAAGTTTGGAAGGTAGGAGACGAGGTACTGGCAGAAGTAAAGCTGTGAGTACCGGGCGTGAGTCGTGCTTCGGTAGCTCAGTTGGTAGAGCACTTGCCCGCAAAAGGCAAAGGTCCCGAGTTCGAGTCTCGGTCGGGCACACAGTTTTAATCTGCCAGGAAGTTTCAGTATGAAAATGGTTTGATGAACCCTCTGCCAGGCACTTTAGTGTGAATTTCGGAGTAACCCTGTAGATGTAGATTTAGGTGCGTCTATCTTCTAGCGTCTGTCAAGTCAGAGTTCCTAGCATTTCCTTAACGCTCTCCCTCGAGTCAAACTTGTGACCACTCTTGCTGCCCTTTGCATACGTTCGGTATCCCCTGTTAGACCTCTATTTTATCGATCACATACTCTTAAGCAATAGCATGTGATGGATCACCCTTATTTGTAGCCAACCTCCGCTGTAGGCTTAACTGCATTTTCCCCGCGTTCTACCAGTGAATAAATGACTCTCACTTGCTTGCTAAGCTTTTGAAAATTTGCGTTTGTAATAACTAGTTCCATTGTTCGCAAGAGTGACGGCTGGGAAAAGATTCCTGATAAGAAGTTAAGTTATCGTGTGACTGGTCACTTTTAGCTCTATGTACGCAAGCGAAGCGCTCGACTCGGCGAGCAGTTTGTTGGTATCTGTTGACGCTCCACTTGAGCAAATAGCATCAAAGCCTTTGCATGTAGCCGTGTTCTGCGAGGGGTAATTAATTACAACAGCAGCTACAGGGAAGTAAATGGATGTGCTGCGTAAGTTCAGCGGTACGTGAAACGTTGTGGCCCTATGGAGCGTGATAGCTAACAGCCACGACGCTTTTCATATCAGCGACACGAACTTGCTCCTGCTGACTTAGATGACAAGTAGACGGTGTGCGTCTAGTGTCAAAATGTCAAGCAAATGAAGCCGACACAGCTCCAGTTCGAATACATAGTCATCCAAAAGAAATATAGGATCAATAAAAGATATTGTCAGAGTTGATGACTGTGTTACGTAGGTTCATGCACTTTAATGAGACAAGTTGCAACGACCACTCTCGCATCTGCACTTCTTTACAGCACAGAATGTTGTGTCAAGGGGATCCTTTATTGGTCTACAGTCAAGAACTGTGCTCTCTGTGCAGAATCAATTAGTCGTTAACTCACTGTGGTCAGGGCTTTCTTGAGAATCTGCTATTACTGTATTGCTGTCCTGCAGCAGGTCCCAGGGAGAACGAATCAGAAAAGTGGCTGTTCTATTGCGAGATTGATAAACGTATGTAAAAGATACCTTTAAAAAACAAATATCTGCTAAGACAGTATCACGTTTATTCATTATTGTTTAGCTGCAAGAACTTAATGGCCTACCGTCTAAGTACTGAGACCGATCACGGTACATTTCTTGGGTTCGTCACCATTTCGGTTGGAGCCTAGACAACTAGAAAACCGTGGACTGGTAAGGCGAGTCCTCATTTCCGTTAGTTAGAGTTGATGGTAAGGTTCGAGTGTAGCGCAGACGCCATAAAGCCATGGACCCAAGTTGTCAACAAGGCATTGTGAAAGTTTGTCGTGGCTCCGCAATGGTGTGGTTTATGTGCGCTGGGTCCTCTGATACAAATGAGCCGATCGCTGAATGGAAATGGTTATTCAATTATTCAAAAACAGTCTTAATCGCATTTATTATTATAATAATAAATGCGATTAAGGCTATTTTGAATAATTGCTTAATCACACTCATCGCTGCATCGTCTCCACAACCATGTTGTCCAAAAAAAAAAAAAAAAGGAAATTGTTATGTTTTGCTGCCTGGAGACCACCTGCAGCTATTGAATTGATTGTTCTGGAAGGAATTTTTATAGATGAGAATGCACCGTGTCACTCGGCCACAGCTGTTAACGATTGGTTTGAAGAACATTCTAGACAATTCGAGTGAATGATTTGGTCACCGAGATCGCCTACCAGGAATCTCACCGAACATTTGTGGGACGTAATCGAGATGTCATTTCGTGCACAAAATCCTGCACCGGCAACACTTTCGTAATTATGGACTGCTATATGGACAGCTATATGGAAGGCTATATGGATGGCTCAGTATTTCTGCAGGGGGCTTCCAACAATTTGTTGAGTCCGTGCCACGTCGAGATGCTGCTCTACGCCAAGCAAAAAGAAGGTCCGACACGTTATTAGGAGACAACCCGTGACCTCTGGCACCTCAGTGTAAATCTCTTTCGTTAAGAAATCTTAACACTCACAGCAGCTTTATAGACAGATAAACAAAACCCCTGGATAACACAGGAGATGCTGAACTGAATTGACAGAGCACTGAACAACATGAATCAAAAAAGGCATCTAGAATAGACGAATTCTCGGACAATTATTTAGAATCTGTCTTGCTTATGACGAAAAGTGGACCTGTAGCAACAAATGCAGCCAATAGAGAAAAAAATGAAGAAATTTCACATATAAAAAAATTATTTTCTTATATTTTTCAATTCCACTGCTATGAGTGTGAATCCTGAATCCTTCCTGGTCACACTGACAAATTTATTTGTAAAAGTATAGACAGTGGAAATAAAAATGTCCTGTGGTGCCTCTCATGCTCCAAGTCGGCCTGTTTGACGTGATATTTTCATTTGTAAATGGTGCAGCTGGCCGTTGTGGCCGAGCGGATCTAGGCGCTTCAGTCTGGAACCGCGCGACCGCTACGGTCGCAGGTTGGAATCCTGCCTCGGGAATGGATGTGTGTGATGTCGTTAGGTTAGTTAGGTTTAAGTAGTTCTAAGTTCTAGGGGGCTGATGACCTCAGTTCTTAAGTCCCATAGTGGTCAGAGCCATTTGAACCATAAATGGTGCACGGGAAGAATGATTGTCAATTAGCTCCTGTATTAGCTGTAATTTCTCAGATTTTCTCGTTATGGTAATGTCGTGAGACATATGTGGGTGGAACTAATATGTTGTCTGACTCTTCCCGGAGAGTACTGTCTCGAAATTTCAATACTAAACCTGTCCGTGATGTACAACGCCTCTCGTGTAGCGTCTGACACCGCTCCCTCACTTACAAGGAATGTTAGAAATTCCGGGATCCCTAAGATATACTATTTCTTTGACAGAGCGAAGCTTCTCTTACCTATCTGGATCGTCGGAAAATATATTGACTGCCATGTGTACCTAGCATCAAGGAAATTATACTACATGCTTTCCTGCAGAATGGTGAGAGTGCTATAGGTGTATCCTTTTTTAGTATTTAACATCTCCGTGTTTCCATTCCTTTGAGCATGTAACTCAGTGTCTAGTTCGCAATTCACGTTCACAGTATATATTGTGTTTCACAGCTCCTATTACATCCTTCCAGGCGCTGTAGAGGGAACTTAGTGGGTACAGTTTTGACAAGAAACCCATGCCCGTAAGCGTGCTGTTTTCATGTAACACGAGTTTGAAGATTCGGTCACTTTCAGACTTTCTGCTTCACGGTACTCGCACAGTGGAGCAATGAACTCTTACCTCTGAGTTCTATAGCAGCTCATGGCATGACTAATTTTCCGGTTAGTTGTCGTCGGGTTCTGTTCTACGTGGCGGAGAACGTCCATTTTACAGTCAGCTTTCTTAACTGCGAACTTACAAGTTTCTTGAAATCGCTGTTATTAAACAAAAATAGTATGTGATGTCATAATTACAACAGACACTGATGACCTTCGTCCTCTTCTTTGTGTGCGAACCGTGAAGCGGGTATATTGAAAATGAAACGATTTTAAAACTTATTTTACATCCAAACTGTACGTTTTCTGACATGGACTCTTTATCGAAATTTTACCTCCAACCCCTGGCAGCCTGTAGTAGGAATTGTAACACGCACTGTACACGCTCGCGAAGTTTTTAAATTACTGAAGAACAAATGATATGGCAATCATTTGCACGTCTCCTTCGTCTTACGTAAGCGTTAAATTATTCGTACATCACACAGTTTGTGCTGGAGCCGAGATAAAACTTCACAGGTTTTATTACAACTTTACGGTTTCTGAGGAAAGACGTCGAGCATCCCTCTAAATTTTAATACTGCGGGTAACGACACACGGCCAGAGGGTATCTAGGCCGCAAGCCGCCACCGAGCCCGGTCCACGGTTTACGACGCTGCGGGTGCTGCCGCTCTGTTGAGAAGTGTCGTGCGTATCCTAGTTTCCTAGCCCGTCACGCGCCCAAGACGCATTACGTTAATATTAAATACAGAAATACTCAGTCCCCTCCACACGCCTGATACAACTGAACAAATGATTAAAACTGAGTTTTATTACAATTAAGCAGGTCCTGGCAATGCCAAAAAATACCTTTATTACGTTCAAAATGGCTCTGAGCACTATGGGACTTAACATCTTAGGTCATCAGTCCCCTAGAACTTAGAACTACTTAAACCTAACAAACCTAAGGACATCACACACATCCATGCCCGAGGCAGGATTCGAACCCGCGACCGTAGCAGTCCCGCGGTTCCGTCATTACATTCCACGTACAATCAAATTCCAGTTAAAAGTAATGGATGTTGTTACCTGGCAGTACTTAAGTAAAGTGAGCGCGGAAGTTGTGTTCACGCACAAATGCGGTTGCATGCTACTACCGTCAATACATTTACTGGTGCTAAAATGGGGAGCAGAGAAAGCAGCAGCAGTGCGCACAGAGGAGAACGCAAAAGCAGTCAGAGACGTAATATCGAGGGAAACGGAAGTAGAGAAAATACGAGCAAGCAGCACACTGCTTATAATACGCATACCACTGACAGTTTACGTATATCTTATCAAACAGCAATTTTTCACATAATAGGAATCTTATAAAAAGTAATAAACTTCGAAAAGATTCACAGATTTTCCACACGGGAATGTCCTTCGAGCATGGGAAAGAAACTTTCAGAAAAATTATGCTGCTTTCGGGGTTGGGTATGAAATATACCATTCTACATTAATTTCTACGTTTGGATTGGAAAACATAGTTACGAAAAGGTTATATTACATTAGCTGTACGAAGAAGTTAAGATTCCCAATGCAAATGGGCAATTCTCTATTTAGACAAGCCGTTGATATAAACAAAACAACACGATTAAATACTGTCAGACAATCACAAAATGACCAACTGGAAGTTGCTGCCTCCGTATGTCCCTCTACCCTCCCACTCCCCCTCGCCCTCTCTCTCTCTCTCTCTCTCTCTCTCTCACACACACACACACACACACACACACACGCATTCACAAATTGCAGAGCTTTGTGCCATAGGAATCAAAGGAGAGGATGTTGTGTAGTGGCCAGTATCGTCTTCCTACAACATATCTGCACACATATACTAACAGGGTTCTTTATTTACGTAAACAGGAAGCTACGTAGCTTTAAGAGTCCATGCGTTGTGGTTCAAGCTCTTCACTAATTATTCACGTTAGCCTCACGGCTGGTGAAGTTTAAGTTCCACTAAAAACACTACTCTGGTCGCTATACGCTCTCGTAGCTGGTGATGTGGACTAACAGACGCCAACTGGAATAGTAACTGAGGTAGTGGCTGAGCTAGTAACTGAGAGACTGAGATGGACTAACTGAGACTGGTCAGCGGCGGCAATCTTAATACTTGCAGTCGAGAGGACGTTGGCGGCGTGTTGCTTGAGAGTGTGTCTTTGGCCTCTCTCTTGATAGGTGCGCTTGCCACATCTTTGCGGACCGGTGTGATGGCGATAGCTTACGCCAGCGCACAGTTAATCTTCAAACTAAAAATCGTCCACACAGGGAATAGGTGTAAAGGCGAGGTTTCAAACTTATACGAAGTCGTGGGTAGATAAAAGTTGTCTCTTAAACGATAATGTGAAGCTTATGTATCTTTATGGAATATTTGATATCTTGTGAATAATTAAAGTATATGCCTAACAAAACAAATCGAAATGGGCATAATTTAGAGCCCGCATCAACAGGATACTTAAGCTACCACTGGCCTATAAAGACAAAGTGAAGAATTAAATGCGATTAAACAAGTAGGCGGTAAACCGATATAAGGACCTAGAGGTAACGAACATTTATAACAAAGTGAAGTCAGAAATACATGAAAAGGAGACAATAGGTCCAGAGGGCAAGAATTCTGTTGCTATGTCGTAACGATGGTGCGTTTTTCTACAGGATTACACAAGCCTTCGGAAAAACGAATGAAAGAATTTCAATTCAAATGAAAGATACCGTTAGTTCTAGGCTACGCCACAAAGTTGGCAACACATCATAAACTATTCAAAATCCCGTGTCTATAAGATCAGTTGCCAAGACTTTGGAAAGTTTTATATTGGTAAGGCTGGAAGTACTTTCACGACTGGTTTTAAAGAACATACACATAGCCAAAATAAGTGTTCACTGGTTACACATTTGGATAAATAAAAGCATATGACAGGAAATATACAGTATAAATGAAAGTGTTGCACAAAGCACCAAAAGGGCAGTTATTGAACCTACTAGAGGAGATGTAAATTTAGGTACATAGAAAATAGCAACCCGGATTACTGCTGAATGAAAATAGTTCATACTAAATGATTGGTTTGATGTATTCAGAAACCTACTAGTTTGAACAACGTCGCACGCCGTAGCAGCTTGGGAGCGTCGGCCACCAGCAGCGAAGAGACTGGGATCTATTCCTCAAGATCCGCCACAGGGAAACAAAAGTTCTTATTTAGAAGCCATGAGGTGTCAACAGTTCCACTCCGAATATGTTATCAACTGTCGAGATTTTAATTAACAGTCATTGTCTTTTTAATTATCTTAAACTTACGGCTATGTTTAGTTTCTTTGTCATGCTGAGAAGTTTCGAGTAATAGATGGGATTTTACTTTTAAGCTTATTATTTAGACGTTCACAAATCATGTGTTATTTAACTTAGCAGGCTAGGAGGTTTCTTTACAGGGTATATGTGGATTTTAAGTATGGATTTTACACATATAGAGTGTGATTTTATGTTTTATTGTCAGTCGTGGATTTTGTCATATGAAACAATTTTAATTAATGACTCCGCATATTGCATTTTAACTATTGTATTTACGATACTGGTTACACATGTACCACAGCAATATAGTCGTCTACTTACTTTATTTATTTGTATAGATACAGGACGCAACCAAACATTATCTGCACTTACCACCTGACCTAGGCCTATAGATATTGACGTTGATACTCACATCAGAATAATTTTATGGTATGTATGGCTGGTATGTTTGGCTGTTAATAATGTTGTTATGTTTTATTTGTTATTGCTTATGTATTCTTAGGCTCTCTATAGATTTAGCTTCAGCTTAGTTTGTCAAACCAGTGTTTTACTATTTGTAACACATCTGAAGATGGCAGTGGCCAGAACTGGTAATTAGGAATTGTACAACTTACATGATCAAGACAGACCTTTACAAATAAAATGCGATAATATGAACGCAGACTCATTTACAGACTTAATGTCTGATAAAACAACTCTAAGTTAGTGAGGAACTGTCCGTTTTATGCACAATACTCTGTATCATTAGGTAGCAACAGGTCGACCCTGATATTGATGTAGTATTCATTAATGGGAGAATACGAGTATGTGATATTGAAAGCACAAGGAGATGTGGCGTAGTTGGTTCGAGTGGATAACTAAGTCCAACGGGTGTCACTGCCATGAAACGATTTGGGCACTAGGTGGAATGCTATTATTATTCTGCGCTTGTATTACCGTACTGCATAATCGTGTCACAGAACAAAGACTGAATTGTTGCGAATGGTCTACCTCTGGAGCAGCATATATCAAACAGAAAAGTGATGCAATTCTCGTTGAGAATTTGTAGGACAGACTGATGGATATATGTGGCTTCAGCTACATTGGCACACCATTCAGAATGTGGAAATGCAGAGGCGATATGCCTACGGATAGAATTTGTAAATACCATTTAGATTTAACAGAGATTCCACAACTCGTTTCCAGCAACACGAACAGTGCAAGGACTTTTGGAATTCAGTTAAGCAATTGTTTTAAATGTATCGGTGGATGAAAGATTATTCACACATTTACAATCAGCCACTAGGATTCTGCATCACTTTGCTTCATGCTAGGTTCAGATCGTGGATTCTATCTGTAGATGTGTGTAAATATGAAGCTAAGAAGATCCTGTAACATGCTAACAAACTACCGACTAGAAAGGTCATTTTCCTACGCAATATGTATAGTTAGACTGACTGGAAAAATGTGAGCACGTGTTATTTAAGAACTTGGGAAATATTGCAAATCTTAGTCCAACATATACACTGATAAGGCAAAACATTATGACCAGTGCCCAAAGCGACGTTGGATGCAGCCTGGCGGCATTGGGGACATGTGATTCGGCAAAAAAGTGTGTAACACGGACAGGGGTGAACGCCCTTGCGAAGACGTGGGCTGCGAATGTGGAAATCCATTGAGATAATCGACTCCGGTAAAGGGGAGATTATTATTACGCAGAGCCCATGAAGGACGCAGGAGGTAGGTGAAACTGGCTCAGATGGTTCAAATGGCTCTGAGCACAATGCGACTTAACTTCTCTGAGATCATCAGTCGCCTAGAACTAATTCACACATCCATGCCCGAGGCAGGATTCGAACCTGCGACTGTAGCGGTCTCGCGGTTCCAGACTGACGCGCCTAGAACCGCACGGCCACACCGGCCGGCTCGGTGAAACTCCCACTAGACGTTAAATGGTTGGGCGCCAACAATTCTTCACAGGACGTGGGGCTCGGAGGCTTGTCTACACTGTAAAGTAGGACAGATGGTAATATGTGGCATCTCTGCCGAAAGAGGACAGTGCTGGCGCACGCACAAGTGTTTCGAAGCGCACCGTTCCTCGTAAATTGTTGAAAATGGAGCTCCGCAGCAGATGACCCCTACGTCCTCCCATGTTGTCGCAGCGACACTGTCAATTACGATTGCAATGGGATCATCGGGATTCGACCTTTGATCAAAGGAAATGTGCCAGTTCTTTGGGTAAATCAAGTTCCAAAAAAGCCTTCATTGAGGTGAACGGCGGCTCGAAACGTGCAGCGCACCACGGAAGTAGGCTTGTGGGAACAGTATTATGCTATGGAATACATTCTCCTGCGCTTCCATTGACCCTTAGGTAGTAATCGAAGACACGCTGACGGCTGTGAACCCCCTGCATTCCTTTATGCTTCCCCGACGGCGATGTCATCTTTCAGCAGTATATTTTTCCGTGTCTCGGAGCCAGAACCATGCTACAGTGGTTTGAGAAACATTATAGTGAATTCATGTTGTTGTCTCGGCGACCAAATACGTCTGATGTAAATCCAATGAGACACATATGGGTCGCTATTGGCTACCATCATCGCGTATATAAATCAGCGGCTCGCTATTTACGAGAACTACATGACCTTTTCATAAACATCTAACGCCACATACCTCATCAAACCTACGAACTAACTGTCGGAGAGCTGACGCGTAGAATCAGTGCTGTATTTCGTTCCAAAGACAGATGAATAAGCTATTAAGCAGATGGTCATAATATATTGGGCAATCAGTGTGGGGTTTTTAGTTCATTGATTGATTGCCTTTGTTTGACACTACATTTTCTTGTGATAATATTGTGGACTCCATGGTACAGTAACTGGTTTTAAAATTTTTTGTTTAAACATTTGTTAACTACTGAATGTGCTTCACATAAAAATAATTACAAGTGGACTTCTTCGGACAGAGCACATTTCTACTATATTTGCAGAACATCGAAACTGTGTTCCAGTTTTTTTGCAAGCTGAAGAGTTCGGCATGGCAAATGAGGTTTCAGTGACATATAGAGATCTCACTGCTTTTAGCTGCCTGGGAAAAATATTAATTATCAGGACAGTACAGTGCTGTCAAAGTCGTACAACATTTACCAAGGGAGGTGTCCAAGCTTCTCGAAGTGAACCAAACCGATGTTGTTCGGACATGGTGGAGATACAGAGAGACAGGAACTGCCGATAGCATGCTTCGTACATGACGTCCAAGGGCTACTACTGCAGTGGATGACCGCTGCCTACGGATTATGGCTCGGAGGAACCCTAACAGCAAAGCCACCATGTTGAATAATGCTTTTCGTGCAGCCACAGGACGTCGTGTTACGACTCAAACTGTGCGCGTTAGGCTGCATGATGCTCAACTTTTCTCCCGATGCACCTTGTCGAGGTCCATCTTTGCAACCACGACACTATACAGCGCGGTGCACATGGGCCTAACAACATGCCGAATGGATCGCTCAGGATTGGCATCACGAACTCTTCACCGATGAGTGTCGCATAGGCCTCCAACTAGAGAATCGCTGACACGTGTTTGGAGGCAACCCGTTCAGGATGAACGCTTTAAACACACCCTCCAGCGAGTGCAGTAAGGTGGAGGTTCCCAGCTGTTTCGGGGTGGCATTATGTGAGGCCGACGTGGTGGTCATGGAAGGCGCCGTAACGGCCGTACGATACGTGAATGTCATCCTCCGACCGAAAATGCAAACATATTGACAGCATACAGGCGAGGCATTCGTCTTCATGGACGACAGTTCACGCCCTTATAGCGCACGTCTTGTGAATGACTTCCTTCAGGATAACGACATCGCTCGACTAGAGCGGCCATCATGTTCTCCAGACATGAACCCTGTCGGACATGCCTGGGACAGGGCTGTTTACGGACGACGTGGCCCACCAACCTCTCTGAGGGATCTACACCGAATCACCGATGAGGAGTGGGTTAATCTGGACCAACAGTGTCTTGATGAGCTTGTGAATAGTATGCCACGACGAATACAGACATGTATCAATGGAAGATGCAGTGCTACTGTGCATTAGAGGTACCAGTGTGTACAGCAGTCTGGACCACCGGTTCTGTAGGTTATGCTGTATCGTGGTACAACATACAACATGCAATGTGTGGTTTTCATGAGCAATAAAAAGGGCGGAAATGGTGTTTATGTTGATCTCTATTCCAGTTTGCTGCACAGGTTCCGGAACTCTGGGAACCGAGGTCATGCAAAACATTTTTTGATGTATGTATTACGGACCAGAATTTGAGGAAACAGTTTTCAACGATCCTGTCACAGATTTAGGCCACGAATTCATTACTGCCCGGTTTATCCTCAGAGTATGTAATTATCATAGATTATGACAAGTGTTGTCGAAGCAATAATAATAACAAACTGGTCGAGATACACGAAAAAATTAAAATTATTGGCTTTCGGTTACATCTGTGTGTGGGTCTGTACAGAATCATTTTCCGCTTACATTTTTTTTTTGCATATGGTTACCCTAAAGAACGCTGAGAACTGTTTTACCGACGTTTCCTACGCAACTAACTTATTTTTTACCCTCAAGTGACTGATGACTTGTAATTTCTACAACACAGGAAACAACTTTCCCTCATAAATTTTTCTTACGAACCTTTGGGTTGCATCTGCCTCATTACTCAGTGTTGTGCCACTAGCCTCTCGCGGTCTCCGCCCCCGGTAGCTCAGTGGTCAGCGCGACAGACTGTCAATCCAAAGGGCCCAGGTTCGATTTCCGGCTGGGTCGGAGATTTTCTCCGCTCAGGGACTGAGTGTTGTGTTGTCCTAATCATCATCATTTCATCCCCATCGACGCGCAAGTCGCCACAGTGGCGTCAAATCGAAAGACTTGCACCAGGCGAGCGGTCTACCCGACGGAAGGCCCTCGTCACACGACATTTCATTTCTCTCTCTCTCTCTCTCTCTCTCTCTCTCTCTCTCTCTCTCTCTCATGAAGAATGAAAATTGTGGCACCCGTTCTATAAAATGACATATGGCCGTGAAAGTTTGACAGTGTTAATTTAGAGGTAAAATGATGTCCACCACAACAGGGTGCAATTTTGTAATTACAGACTACAGCAGAATAGAATTTCAAAGTGACAAAAATTAACTAACAGCACGTTTATAATAAATGCGGCACCCCACTCCTCTCTACATGTAGATATTACTTACCACAGAATATTGCCAGGAATTATGGAATATTACCGCATGCTGGCCCTGCATTAATTCGGCTGAAATTCGGCCAGAGGCGAAAGTTAAATTGCGCTAAATAACAATGTTGTAGGAACATTTATACCACTATAATTTTTCGCCACTGTTTAAAAATACATACACACTCACACGTATGAAACAATCCAGTGGAAATCACTGTAGGAATTGAAACCCTAAACAAAAGTAACGCAAATGAAATATGTCAGACTTTCAGCTTCTGCTACGTAAACAGAGGGAAAAAAACCTTAATAGCACGCTAAAATGGCACTGTCCTTATAGTCGATCTAAAATAAATGGACACTAAAAGTTTTCTGAAACCAAAACAGGCAGTCATTTCCTGTAGATTAACCCTTTCAGACCTGAATTTTTTCTGGAGGAAGGAAAATGTTTCTTTATGTGGCAATGCTCTAGATGATTTTTTAATGAGTTTAGATTCAAGATTCATACAAAAATGTGTATCTATTTACAAAACATACTTTGAACACTTGGCTGCGGTTTATGGTCTAAAGTAACTGATTACGAAACATTCTCTATTTTAATAAATAGTAAAATCATTATTCCGTAATTACCATACAAAATAACAATAACAATATTCAGTTATACAGTGTTTTGGTGGTCAAGAGCTGCTGTACACTACTACATTGATTTGTTGATATTTTCACTGTGATGACCAACAGTTGGCAGCACTTGCGCTTGATGAAAAGGTTGAACATTCACAAATGTGTACCTCACGCTTCCATTCTGAAAAAAATACTTCTGTTGCATCTAAGAACAGAGAAGTTAGTGTGCACATTTGTAACCACAGGGTCTGAAAGGGTTTAAAGAAACTGCGTAAGTGGAAGGATATAGGGTTGGCTGGAACGTGGAGGGGAGGGGGAGGGGTTTGGCTTATTTATTAGGGTCATTCAAACGTAAACGAGCCGGAGACTGTAAAATGAAAACCGATTGAGATATTGTAATTCCACTGCCTGCGGAAGAAGGTGTGATCCTGAAAAGAGCGCTGAGGTCTCTGATTCGCCGCTAGGTTAGGCGCTCACATACTTGGCGACAGCCCGACCACGTGCACTTGTCGACTCTGTAAAACACTCGGTGGCGGAAGAAACAGAATGGAAGCTTTAAAAGAAGAGCGAAGGGGTTTAGTGCGTTTCCTGACAGAGGATATTCATCGACCAGTGTCACAAGTGTACAAAGAGGACAGCATGACGGTTGCAAGGGTCCAGGCGTGGCACAAACGATTCAAGGAAGGCCGGATATCGTTGGCCGTTCAAGAACGATCTGTCACGGCACTTTGCGTACCACTGTGTAGCACGTGGATGCCCTCATTAATGAAGACCGGCGAGTTGCGGTGGCAGCCATTGCTCCAGAAGTTCGAGTGAGTTTGGGAATTGCAACAGATATTAAGAGTTTTCCGTACAGTTGAGCCATTTTTCGATGAATTTTCGTTCCCCGCAGTAGGAAAACGCACTACGCCTCTTTTCTCTTCTTTCGAAGCCTCCAATGCTTTCTTTTTAGCACCGCTGTGTACAGTGGACGGTCGACTCGTGCACTTGCTCACTCCGTCCTCACATGGGTATGCGCATATATTCGCCTTGTGGCTAACCAGGATCAGCCGCGCTCTTATAGCGTTCACGCCTTATTACCATCCCTTTAGCGGTTTACATTTACAGCCTCCGGCTCATTTATTTTTGATGCTCCCGAATCTAAATGTCAACATGTGCTTTTCCGTACAATAAACCGAGCATGGGGGCACAGTGGTTAGCACACTGGACTCGCATTCGGGGTGACGACGGTTCAAACCCGTATCTGGCTATCCTGATTTAGGCTTTCCGTGATTTTCCTAAATCGCTTCAGGGACGCTGGATGGGTCCTTTGAAAGGGCACAGCCAACTTCCTTCCCCATCCCATAATCCGATGGGACCGATGACCTCGCTGCTTGGTCCCTTCCCCCCGACTCAATCAATCAATCCGTGGAATAAATTTCATGTTTGACCACAGTTTCGGCTGCATTGTTTATATGTTGAAATATTTACCTAGTGTTTCATAACATGACAAAATATAACCTTGGTTCGAAAAATGGGACGCAAATAAATGGTTCAAATGGCTCTGAGCACTATGGGACTTAACATCGGAGGTCATCTGTCCCCTAGAACTTAGAACTATTTAAGCCTAATTAGCCTAAGGACATCACACACATCCATGCCCGAGACAGGATTCGAACCTGCGACCGTAGCAGTGGCGCGGCTCCAGACTGAAGCGCCTAGAACCGCTCGGCCACAGCGGCTGGCTACAATGCGATGCATTCATAGTAAAATGTTAAGCGTATTTAATTGCTGAGATAATACGTAGGTATTAACCTTTTCAGATCTGAATTTTTTCTGAAGGAAGGAAAATGTTTCTTTATGTTTTTTTAATGAGTTTAGATTCAAGATTCATACAAAAATGTGTACCCATTTTCAAAACATAATTTGTACACTTGGCTGCATTTTTTGGACTAAAGTAACTAATGACGAAACATTCTATATTGTAACAAATAGTAAAATCATCATTAAATAATTACCATACAAAATAACAATATCAATATTCAGTTATACAGTGGAATATCGCGAACCAACCACATCCATGTATTCTGGTGGTCAAGAGCTGCTGTGTACTGCTACATTGACTTATTGATATTTTTACTGTGATACGCAACAGTTGGCAGCACTTGCGCTTGATGAAAAGGTTGAACATTTACAAATGTGTACCTCAGGAAAAAATACATCCGTTGCATCTAAGAAACAGAGAAGTTAGTGTACACATTTGTAACCAGAGGGTTTGAAAGGGTTAGCAATCATAAATTAGACTTCTACGTACCCTTTATAATTGGCTACACATTTAAGTTTCTGTGGTGTACTTTAAAGTATGCGATGCACAATGTCCGCTCTCATAAAAGGTGCACGCACGGACAATACTGGATCGGCCATGATGTTTAACTCTTCTGGAAGTTCCTATCACACAACCTGCAACGTCATTTTTCTACTTTTTCTTCTGTTCTTTTTTGCATTGTATTGCCGGGCCGGTGGTAGGATGTAGTCGATTTGTGCAGCACTGCTATTAAAATAACAAATTCAGCTTTCGAAGTATCTGTGTGGATCGCCCGTCATTATATCTTTGACTGCGACATTTTATTAGCTGAATACGGCCAAGAAGTCTAAAATTAATGTTTGAATAATGAAATAATATTTGAAGACCGTTAAGAAAATGTTTCGTTTTGGTAACTACTGACACGTTTTGTCAAACACGTACACAAAATTCTGTTAATACACTCCTGGAAATGGAAAAAAGAACACATTGACACCGGTGTGTCAGACCCACCGTACTTGCTCCGGACACTGCGAGAGGGCTGTACAAGCAATGATCACACGCACGGCACAGCGGACACAACAGGAACCGCGGTGTTGGCCGTCGAATGGCGCTAGCTGCGCAGCATTTGTGCACCGCCGCCGACAGTGTCAGCCAGTTTGCCGTGGCATACGGAGTTCCATCTCAGTCTTTAACACTGGTAGCATGCCGCGACAGCGTGGACATGAACCGTATGTGCAGTTGACGGACTTTCAGCGAGGGCGTAAAGTGGGCATGCGGGAGGCCGGGTGGCGTACCGCCGAATTGCTCAACACGTGGGGCGTGAGGTCTCCACAGTACATCGATGTTGTCGCCAGTGGTCGGCGGAAGGTGCACGTGCCCGTCGACCTGGGACCGGACCGCAGCGACGCACGGATGCACGCCAAGACCGTAGGATCCTACGCAGTGCCGTAGGGGACCGCACCGCCACTTCCCAGCAAATTAGGGACACTGTTGCTCCTGGGGTATCGGCGAGGACCATTCGCCACCGTCTCCATGAAGCTGGACTACGGTCCCGCACACCGTTAGGCCGTCTTCCGCTCACGCCCCAACATCGTGCAGCCCGCCTCCAGTGGTGTCGCGACAGGCGTGAATGGAGGGACGAATGGAGACGTGTCGTCTTCAGCGATGAGAGTCGCTTCTGCCTTGGTGCCAATGATGGTCGTATGCGTGTTTGGCGCCGTGCAGGTGAGCGCCACAATCAGGACTGCATACGACCGAGGCACACAGGGCCAACACCCGGCATCATGGTGTGGGGAGTGATCTCCTACACTGGCCGTACACCTCTGGTGATCGTCGAGGGGACACTGAATAGTGCACGGTACATCCAAACCGTCATCGAACCCATCGTTCTATCATTCCTAGACCGGCAAGGGAACTTGCTGTTCCAACAGGACAATGCACGTCCGCATGTATCCCGTGTCACCCAACGTGCTTTAGAAGGTGTAAGTCAACTACCCTGGCTAGCAAGATCTCCGGATCTGTCCCCCATTGAGCATGTTTGGGACTGGATGAAGCGTCGTCTCACGCGGTCTGCACGTCCAGCACGAACGCTGGTCCAACTGAGGCGTCAGGTGGAAATGGCATGGCAAGCCGTTCCACAGGACTACATCCAGCATCTCTACGATCGTCTCCATGGGAGAATAGCAGCCTGCATTGCTGCGAAAGGTGGATATACACTGTACTAGTGCCGACATTGTGCATGCTCTGTTGCCTGTGTCTATGTGCGTGTGGTTCTGTCAGTGTGATCATGTGATGTATCTGACCCCAGGAATGTGCCAATAAAGTTACCCCTTCCTGGGACAATGAATTCACGGTGTTCTTATTTCAATTTCCAGGAGTGTATGTTATGTGACCTCCCTGCCGCGGTTGGATAAGCTGAAGCCTACAGCAAGTCGTACTCTTAGCTCACTTATTTGTTTCACAATTTAATTCTTAATTTGTATTGGGTACTTGCATAGTTTAATTCGAAAATTTCGGGCGTATTATGGCATTTGAGTTGTAGCATCGCGTTTTAGTACCTGAATAGTGTAAATTCGCTTCGTCGTCAGTCATCTGTTTGTTTTGAACGGCTTGTGAGATGAAAGAGTGGAAAAATTAGTGATGGATCGGGACTGCGGCTGTTGTGTACGGATTCAGGGGGGAATTGGCCACCGTCGGTGAACAGCTGGAAGCTGTGTTGGCCGTGGTCGACAGGCTCCAGGCTGTTGCCCTGGGCCGCAGTGATATTGGGACACCCGAGGCGAGCGCTTTGGGGCCTCTGGACCCTGTAGCATCGCCTGGGATCTCAGATGCCACTGCGCCCTCGGATTCGGACGTCCCTGCCGGTCGACACTTGCCTGTCGGTGAATGGCGAACCGTGGCGGGGTCGCGAATCCTTGGGCAGAAGACAAAAGTTGGTGCTGGCCGCAAGGCTGTACCTTTACGCCTCCGTAACAGGCTCGAGGTACTGACCACTGCTGAAAGTACTTCTGAGCCAGCAAGGGCGGCCTCGCCTGTTGCGCCAGTGGCCGGTCTTCCTGAGAGGTCCGGACAAGGCAGACGGTTGGATTACTTGTCATTGGGAGCTCCAATGTTGTGGAGCCCCTTAGCGGATATGGCAGCTAAGGACGGGAAGAAAGCTAATGTGCTCTCCATGTACATAGCGGGGGGAGTCATCCAAGATGTAGAAAGGGTCCTTCCGGATGCCATGAAGGGTACAGGTTGCAGCCAACTGCAGGTGGCGGCTCATGTCAGCACTAATGATGTGTGTCGCTATGGATCGGAAGAGATTCTCTCTGGTTTCCGGCGGCTATCTGAGTTGGTGAAGACTGCCAGTCTTGCTAGCGAGATGAAGGCAGAGTTCACCATCTGCAGCCGAATGCGGACCTCTGGTAGAGAGCCGAGTGGAGGGTCTGAATCAGGCACAGACGGTTCTGCGACCATGTAGGCTGAAGATTCCTTGCCTTGCGCTATAGGGTGGTGGTGTTTCGGGCTCCGCTAAACAGGTCAGGTGTCCACTACACACAGGAGGGGCCTACGCGGGTAGCAAGGGCTGTGTGGCGTGGACTGGGCGGTTTTTTAGGTTAGACAGTCTCGGGAAACATCAAGAAAGGCACCAGTCTCAAAGGGTATAGGGCAAAGAAACGACTAGAATCGACCAAGCAACAGTCGGTATTGTAGTTGTAAATTGTCGTAGCTTTGCTCGAAACGTACCAGTGCTTCAAGCGCTGATAGAAAGCACTGAAGCTGAAATAGTTATAGGAACAGAAAGCTGGCTAAAGCCAGAGATAAATTCAGCAGAAATTTTTACAGAGACGCAAACCGTGTTCAGAAAGGACAGATTAAATAAAGTAGGTGGTGGTGTGTTTGTGTCTGTTGGTAGTAGTTCATCTTGTAGTGAAGTTGAAATAGATAGTTCCTGCAAAATACTGTGGGGAGAGGTTATACTCAACAGCAGTAGCAAAATAATAATTGGTACCTTTTACCGACACCCCGAATCAGATGACATAATAGCTGAACAGTTCAAAGAAAACTTCTATCTCATTACAAATAAGTACACCACTCATTGGTGGAGACTTCAATCTACCCTCGATTTGTTGGTGAAAATACATGTTCAAGGTCGGTCTTCCGAAATTGTACTAAATGCTTTCTTTCAGAATTACTTTGAACAATTAGTTCATGAGCCCACACGAATTGTAAATGGCTGCGAAAACACACCTGACCTCTTAGCAATGAATAATCCAGTTCTACTAGAGAGCGTCATGACGGATACAGGGATTAGTGAACACAAGGTCAATGTAGCGAGGATCAAAACCATATCAACCAAAACCACTAAAAATAAACGCAAAATATATCCATTTAAAACAGCAGATAAAAATTCGGTTGATGCCTTCCTAAGCTAATTATGTAAGTGTAGACCAGATATGGCTCAAATTCAGAGATACAGTAGCGTCAGCAACTGGTAGATTCATACCGCGTGAATTAATAGGAAACGGGACTCATACACCATGGTACACAAAACATGTCAGAACACTGTTGCAGAAGCAACGAGAAAAGCATGCCAAATTCAGAAGAACGCAAAATCCCCAAGACTGCCTACTTTTCACAGAAGTTCGTAATTTATTGCGGACGTCAATCTGAGATGATTTTAATAGCTTCCACAATGAAACATTGTCTCAAAATATGGTAGAAAACTTGAAGCATGTAAAGTACACCAGTGGCAAAAAAACAGTCAATACCGTCACTGCGCGATAGTCATAGAAATGTTACCGATGATGTTACCACTAAAGCGGAGTTACTAAGTACAATTTTCCGTAATTCCTTCACGAAAGAAGACGAAGTAAATATTACATAATTCGAAACTAGAACATCTGTAAGCATGAGTGACATAAAACTAGATATCATAGGTGTTGCGAAAGAACTCAAATCATTTAATAGAGGCATGTCTTCCGGTCCAGATGGTATACCAATCAGGTTCCTTTCAAAGTATGCAGACACAATAGCGCCTTTCTTAGCAATCATATACAACCTCTCACTTGACGAAAGGTATGTTCCTAAAGACTAGAAAGTAGCACAGGTCACACCAATATTCAAGAAAGGAAATAGGAGTAACCAATTGAATTACAGACTCATATCAGTGACCTCAATTTGCAGTGTAATTTTGGAGCATATCCTGTACTCTAACATTATGAATCAACTTGAAGAAAATGACTTATTGATACATAATCAACACGGATTCCGAAAATATCGTTCCTGTGCAACGAAGCTAGCACGTTATTCGCATGAAGTAATGAGTGCTGTCGACAAGGGATCTCAGAGCGATTCCATATTCCTAGATTACCAGAAGGCTTTTGATACCGTCTTCACAAGCGACTATTAATGAAATTGCATGCATATGGAATATCTTCTAGTTGTATGACTGGATTCGTGATTTCCTCTCAGAGATGTCAGAGTTCGTAGTGATAGACAGTAAATCATCGAGTTGAACAGAAGCTATATATGGCGTTCAGCAAGGTAGTGTCATAGGCCCTTTGCTGTTCCTGGTTTACATAAATGATCTAGGTGATAATCTGAGCAGCCAGATTACATTGTTTGCAGATGGCGCTGTAATTTACCGTCTAGAAAAATCATGAGACAATCAATTTGTTGTGTACATAGTTTCGCGTAGTCAGCGCGTACACAACTTTCCCGCTAGAGGGCGCCCCACTTAGCACAACAGTGCAGGCGCAGAGCTCTCCGTCTCCACACTACGAGATGGCGCTGCCTTAGAGACGGACCAAATTCTACTTCCGCCGATCTGCGTATTAATATGTAACGCAGCCAATGAGATTTCTGCTAGCGTAGAACATTTTCTCCTAGCGGATCACACTTACGCAGTGTTACCTGAACGATCGAGGTATCATAACGAGTGTACAGACTTCCAATTAGTCAGTCTGCATTAGTCTGTAGTCAAGTTTCAGTCTGCGCCTAATAAGATTATCATATTCCTGTACATAGCCATGAAGAGAAATGTATAGACACTTTGTCAAGTATCAGAGATACGGAGAATAAGATTATAATACCAAGACCAAAGGAACTTCAGATTGTCAATTGTAAGTAGCACCCAGAACCAAGTTAAGTTACTTCTATGTTTTTTATTATTTTAATAAATGTGTGTGAAAATTAATCAAGTTTTGTTTAAAGTTGGTCACCGTCAATCTGCTACTCTAAGTGTGCAAGTGGCATTTCTATCGTCTGACCTAACGCCACGATAAGACCACGAGACATATTGCTGACACTCGCCTACTTCGTAAGAGCGACAAGTCAACTAATCTGATGGTGTGTGCACCGAAGGTCTTACAGCACGCACACCACACAATTCCAATTGCAAAATGATCTATAGAGAATTTCTGTATGGTGCGAAAAGTAGCAATTGGCATTAAACTAAGAAAAGTGCGAGGTCATCCCCATGGGTACTAAAAGAAATCCGATAAATTTATGGTATACGATAAATCGCACAAATCTAAGGGCTGCCAATTCAACTATATATCTAGGAATTACAATTACGAGCAATTTAAACTGGAAAGACCACATAGACAATATTGTGGGGAAGGCGGAACAAAGACTGCGCTTTGTTGGGAAAACACTCAGAAGATGCGACAAAGCTACTAAAGAGACAGCCTACGTTACACGTGTCCGTCCTCTGCTGGAATATTGCTGCGCGGTGTGGGATCCTTACCAGGTAGGATTGACGGATGACATCGAAAAAGAGCAAAGAAGGGCAGCTCGTTTCGGATTATCGCGCAATAGGGGTGAGAGTGTGTCTGTAATGGTATGCGAGTTATGGTGGCAGTCACTGAAACAAAGGCGATTTTTCTTAGCGGTAATACGAGATTTCAGTCACCAACTTTCGAATGCGAAAATATTTTATTGACAACCACCTACGCAGGAAGAAATTATCATCATAATAAAATAAGAGAAATCGGAGCTCGAACGGAAAGATTTAGGTGTTTCTTTTTCCCACGCGCCATTCGAGAGTGGAATGGTACAGAGGTAGTATGAAAATGGTTCAATGAACGATTTGCCAGGCACTTAAGTGTGAGTTGCAGAGTAACCATGTAGATGTAGATGTAGAATTGCAATCTGATGACGAAAAATTCTATGGCTGCCCGGACGTTGCAACCATAATTTGGATATGGAGTAGGACGTGACTAGGTTATGACTAAAATCTGGTGGCAGGAAAACGATTAGTGACAAATAAGCGCCAGGTAGTATAAAACAGTTACTTAGCTTTATTGACAGCGAAGAGTGTACCGTAGATATAGTTACAACTAGTGTCCAAAGAACATTCCTGATTCGTGGCCTAAGTCTTTTTACAATACTGAATCACACAGCGAGCTAGCGAACCAGACAACGAACGACGGCACTGACGACTACAACTAGCTGTCCGCCAGACCCCCTGACTCGGGGCCAGCACTCCTGTTACATCGTGTAGCCAGAGGGCGCTGTAGGCCCCAGCTCAGCAATGGCGCGACGTCTTCGGTCGGCGCCAACGCCATGCGCTGCCGGCGGTCGCGACGGGAAACTGTGGCAAGAGATGCGACGGCAGGGAGCGCGCTATTCGGTTGCGTCCGCGGATACAACAAATACTTTCGGCGACGAGCAAATGTACCAACTTTGAAAGGAGAACCTGGGGCCGAAAACGACTGAGTAGATATAAATAAGCGATGATGAGGAAGTTCCATATTTACCGCTCGTCTGCTGACAAAAATAAAATTTCAGGTAGACACATTTCTGCTTTATCCAAGGGGCACTGAGTTCTCCCGCTATAAAGCCATTCTGCAGGATTACCTGTTCGGCTCATCAGGTAGCGTAAGCATAACGTAGTTCCGCTCAGGCTCACAGGTCGAGGCAACTCCACCAGAGGGCGCCAACGACGCCGTACTGCTTTACAAAGCTTAGCACGTACACTAAACTAGAGCGTGACAGTATCCTTCCAATCGTTGCGTATTTACAGAGCCGCAAGTAATCTATTTCCTGGACAACTCTATGCAAGACTGCGCCCCTCGACAGGGCCGAGAATCTGGGACGCGTAAACTACTTTGTTTGGGAGTTCGTGACCAAGCGATTATTGGTGGACTTATGTGTCATTCAGGACGGTACATATTCCGCTTTTAACCTGCGCATGCTTGCTTGTTAAGCAAGCTGCTGCATTCTATCAGCAGAACGTGCAGACTGCTTTACTCTCGTCCGAGCCACCCTATGACCAACCTCAGCAGGCTATAGCTATCTTCCTTGCCTGCCCATCTTCCAACTCTGCTACGCTACGTAGCAGATATTTTTATACGTTTTCATTGTAGTGAGTAGGATTCGGAATTTGATGACGTTTTTTCTACCCGAATATCACAACACAAGGCTCAATGGAATATATATTCGTTTTGGGTCATTGTAGACCATGAATTGGTGGATTTTATTATCCTTTTTCCATTTTCAATATGTTTCAGACTTATTTACTTATTTATTTCTATATGAACGGTTTTCTCTGCTGCTTCACCATATTTGGACTAGTATTGGTTACTCTCAATTCGAAGCATCATCAGGTCGTCTCTGACACATAATGTCCTGTAATAAGCAGAACCATCTCTTTGCACTTCATAACCAGAAGATGTCTATTATACTGCAATGCCAGTTTCAGTGAAGTACTGTAATTTGTAGTTTCTGTAGCGTTAGTGTGCTTCTGCCAAATATGACCCCAGTAATACAAATTTTAATAACGTTTTCCAGGATCTATCTTGCGGTTCCACTGAATACATTCCAAGTTCCCAAAACAGTTCATTCTAAACTCTCCAAATGCATTTTAACGAACACGAAGTTCGTTTTCCACATTATATTAATCTCCGTACATGTCTGAAAGAAGTAGCTTTTCTTTCATACTAAGCTTTCTTCACACTACGTTGCATACCACCAGAATGTGGTTTTTAACATCCTCTGAGCGATGATTTTTCCTATTTCAGTCAATGTTTTCCCTGAATTCAGAAAGCCTACATACTGCTAACTGGCCTCAAGTCCTTAGCACACATCTCTTCACAATTGTCAGCCTTTAAGACTTTGTCCTCCATCAAAAAATTTGTGGAGTGAGGAAACTGCCGATCAAATTTAGCAATGTGTCGTAACTTACTTCTGAGTGTTGAAAGACTGTTTTGTAACTTTGTCACAATCTGCATTGCGAGACTCTTCCGATTCATTTGATTTTTTCTTCACTGTAATTTCATTCCCCTGTCCCATGTGGGCAGGTGAGTGCTGGCAGTGGCGCAGTCTACCGCTCTTCAGCCAGCTGGCTTTACAAAAATACAGAGGGGCGATTGCATAAAAAGAGGGATAAAAAGGGGGCTATAAAAATCACAGTAAATCTAGATGATCTAAGTTGACCCTTGATGCATAGCTGTGTAATAGTGGCAGGGAGTAATTGTCCTAGCGGAGTACTGCACCAGAAGCCGTTTCACGGACTCACAGACTCGGCCTACCGTAACAGCAGTGGCAACTGGACCTCCAGAGCAGTAACGACGAGGCCTTTAGAAAACTGGCAACGAGGATTCACAAAATATTCCATGTTGCATGTTGAGAATCATTCAGTGGACTGTTTGCAACGTGGTGGAAAGTCCCCAGGAAGAGAAATAATAAACACTGGTATCCATTGTTCTGATTTCGTTTATTTGTTATGTGTTTTTGTTTGTTATCTACAAGATCAATGTAGTTTCTTGTTTTCTTTTAATCTACAATCAACCTGATAAACTTATTTTGTTTGTTCTTCGCAGCAAATGCTTTGCAAATATCACCACTGACTGCAAACGCTGTGTCATCAGCAGAGTGTTACTTTAGTCACGCAGGGTGACATCATACCAGCTCTTCTGTTCTAGATTACTAATGTATGTATCCATTGTTCTGAATCTAATATCTTTACTCATTCCAAGACTTTAATTTACTGTTAATGCACATCAATAATGGTCGAACACTTGCAATTATACTTTCGTTGAGGCTGTTATTTGTAGCGTATGTAATCGTCATGCCTGCGTGGTAGATACTGATTCTGGACTATATATGTATGTATGTGTGCAATTTGGTGATTCCATTAGATGTCACCAGAAATGAACAGGTGATAGAAATGCACATAATTATTTAAATGAACCTTTTATTGTTTCGTATCATTTCAAAATCGGTACGATATTGCAGTGCTTGTGTTATTCCGAATTACGATGCAAAGTTCCTTCGGATATGCATGCATGTCCGAAGGAGCTTTGCATCGTAATTCGCAATCATACAGGCACTGCAGTATCGTACTTATCCGCCGACACCGGGAAAAGTACAAACGACTTTCAGGTAAATGTCTCCCCTGTACGAGAATATACATAATGGATGTACGAGTATAGGTTGCACACACATGGTTGACGATATATGGAAGTGCTCGGATAGACCAATGTTTCTCGGCACGGTAGCTCAGCGTGTTCGGTCAAAGAACTGGCTGGTCTCCAGAGTGAATGGATCAACAACGATTGTCGTGTGGCGTCCGCTACGACCCAGTAAAAAAAAAAAAAAACACCGGGAAATGATAAGGTGAGATTCCGAGTCCCGATCCAGCAAAAATTTTAATTGTCGTCATTTATGCAGCTGATGGTTATCCGTATTCGCGAACTGTGATTACATTTAATACATTTTAAAATCTGTCGATGTGCGTGCATGCGTCAAAATAGAAAAAAAAGTGTGACTATTTGTTTGGCTGTCACTTTCTGTTGGCTAAGTGGCTACTCATGCAGGCAAACGTCATTCGTTTCCACATTTATAGTTAGTAAGGAATGTATACTGTTCAAAATGAACACTTAAATTTTTTTGGAATCGTTTAGTGAGGTTAACTCTGCGATTTGTTCCCCAGCATGAAGAAAAGAAAGACATGGTTTCCATTTCCATAGTAAACAATATGCAAATCAGGGATAACACTGATACTGTTTTTGTAAAAGGTGAAGACAATCACTGCAAAAAAGGAGGAAATGTTTCGATACGAAAATTATTTAAAAGTAATTGCATGTTGAATATCTAAATTACGTAAAAGCCACTTGAATCAATTTGAGAGTAACATTAGTGGTATTTCACTCCCGTGACTTCTATTCTGTAACACATTACCTACCTCGGAAATGGATGAATTTTTGGGGAGAATTTGAAACCACCAAGAAACCTAAAAGTTATTGCGACTCCTAACGTACTGAAATTATGGTAAAAAGGCCCTCGGAAAATAAAATTGTAGGTCGTTGAGTCATCGTTATTCAAGGAGAAATATCACTTCAAGATACATTTTAAAAAATTTCTCTAAAAAGTATTTACTTCTTGAAAAGTTGACATTATTACATCGTAAAATCAGCGTAAAAATCAGCTGCGTTTATTAAATGATGTAGGACACTATGATGTACTGTAATGAATTACTACTGCAAACAATAATGAGATAAATTAAATGTACAGACTGAAGGTATGTACCAGAAACGCAATAATTTTGACCGCTATGCAGATCGTTTAATATTTATCTAGAGCAATGACTGAATTATAAATTTACGACAGATATATGCTAACCACGATTGTGGCTTCGTTCATGCAGCAATGTCAATGTCTGTAATCGCAAATTTAACAGCGTATTTCCACAGTAAAGCATATTAAATTCGAAGTTCACTTCATATTACTATTGCTTATTTTCTGAACGCTGTGTGTATGTCGATATTTTAAAAATAATGTCCGTGTATTACGAACTGGAATGAATTTCACGTCAATGCGTAAAAACGTCAAATGAAACTAACGTGGTGGAGGAAATTCTTAAAAATCCTTTATAAGATGAATGGCAAGTGGGAAATTAAAACCTAGCTCTTTTTCTTTTATTTTCAAAATACTTTCCCACAAATGACTAGCGAGTTGATTCAAAAAGAGCATAAAATTTGGCTTGCCTCTTCTATCGTGATCTAAAACAGCATTATGTCTTCAAACTTTTTGACGCTGGCAGAATGTTGGTGTGTAAAAATAATAATGATATAATATTAATAATAATAATAATAATAATAATAATTACTCTAGAAAACGTGTTTATCCGGACAGTACAGATTTTTTAATTATCAGCGAAACATTCATAATAATGTCCCGGAAACATTTAGCCTGAGCTCATGGCATATTCTCACTCCCGAAAAAAGCAATAACTTACAGTAATTAAAAGAAAAATTTCCGACAGAAGTGAAATTTTACGCGTTTTAGTTCAAACCCAACAGCCATTTTAAGCTGAAGAGTTATACGTCACATACTTAATGGAGCTCAAAGGTGAGAATTCTGGAAGACGGGAATTAAAATACCTATCCAGCCATCTAGATTTAAGTTTTACGTTGTTTCCCTTAACTGCTTTAGGGAAAGGCTGACATTTTTCCTTTGAAAAGGTCACAGCTGACTTTCCACCCTCAGCTTGTCCGATCCTAAATTTCTGCTCTGTACCGCCGTTTGATTAACCTCAATGGTTCATTAGTTTGTGGTACCCTGGAGATCCTCTGCTTACGAACAACTTGAATATACAGATATTTTTCTCGAATTGGTCCATTGTCTAGTTCTAACTGCTGATTCGCATCAATACTTGCAACCAGCACTTCGATGACAAAGCGGTAGTACCACATTCTCATCCAGGCGAAGGCTAGAGGGAATGATTTCCTCAGATTACAGCAGCAGTAGAAGAGTAGAAGCAAGAGCGTAAAAGGGAACGTTAGCTCACAATCCCGGGAGTAATACAGACAAAGGATTAGCGTAGAATGTATAGCGTCTTATTAGAGGTATCCGAACACCCTTATTTAATGTAAAACAGGCCACAAGTTGCCACTATAGGCGGACCCACCAGGATAAAAGAAAGGGGGAAGTATTATGCTTTCAGTAGAGGAGCAGTATGAGCACAATACATCGGTCAGAAGAGATCAATAACTTCAAACGTGGACTAGTTATTGTTGTTGTTGTCTTCAGTCCTGAGACTGGTTTGATGCAGCTCTCCATGCTACTCTATCCTGTGCAAGCTGCTTCATCTCCCAGTACCTACTGCAACCTACATCCTTCTGAATCTGCTTAGTGTACTCATCTCTCGGTCTCCCTCTACGATTTTTACCCTCCACGCTGCCCTCCAATGCTAAATTTGTGATCCCTTGATGCCTCAAAACATGTCCTACCAACCGATCCCTTCTTCTAGTCAAGTTGTGCCACAGACTTCTCTTCTCCCCAATCCTATTCAATACCTCCTCATTAGTTACGTGCTCTATCCACCTTATCTTCAGTATTCTTCTGTAGCACCACATTTCGAAAGCTTCTATTCTCTTCTTGTCCAAACTAGTTATCGTCCATGTTTCACTTCCATACATGGCTACACTCCAAACAAATACTTTCAGAAACGACTTCCTGATACATAAATCGATATTCGATGTTAACAAATTTCTCTTCTTCAGAAACGCTTTCCTTGCCATTGCCAGTCAACATTTTATATCCTCTCTACTTCGACCATCATCAGTTACTTTACTTCCTAAATAGCAAAACTCCTTTACTACTTTAAGTGTCTCATTTCCTAATCTAATTCCCTCAGCATCACCCGATTTAATTTGACTACATTCCATTATCTTCGTTTTGCTTTTGTTAATGTTCATCTTATATCCTCCTTTCAAGACACTGTCCATTCCGTTCAACTGCTCTTCCAAGTCCTTTGCTGTCTCTGACAGAATTACAATGTCATCGGCGAACCTCAAAGTTTTTACTTCGTCTCCATGAATTTTAATACCTACTCCAAATTTTTCTTTTGTTTCCTTTACTGCTTGCTCAATATACAGATTGAATAACATCGGGGAGAAGCTACAACCCTGTCTCACTCCTTTCCCAACCACGGCTTCCCTTTCATACCCCTCGACTCTTATGACTGCCATCTGGTGGTCTGTACAAATTATAAATAGCCTTTCGCTCCCTGTATTTTACCCCTGCCACCTTTAGAATTTGAAAAAGAGTATTCCAGTCAAGATTGTCAAAAGCTTTCTCTAAGTCTACAAATGCTAGAAACGTAGGTTTGCCTTTTCTTAATCTTTCTTCTAAGATAAGTCGTAAGGTCAGTATTGCCTCACGTGTTCCAACATTTCTACGGAATCCAAACTGATCCTCCCCGAGGTCTGCATCTACCAGTTTTTCCATTCGTCTGTAAAGAATTCGCGTTAGTATTTTGCAGCCGTGGCTTATTAAACTGATAGTTCGGTAATTTTCACATCTGTCAGCACCTGCTTTCTTTGGGATTGGAATTATTATATTCTTCTTGAAGTCTGAGGGTATTTCGCCTGCCTCATACATCTTGCTCACCAGCTGGTAGAGTTTTGTCAGGACTGGGTGTCCCAAGACCTTCAGTAGTTCTAATGAAATGTTGTCTACTCCGGGGGCCTTGTTTCGACTCAGGTCTTTCAGTGCTCTGTCAAACTCTTCACGCAGTATCGTATCTCACATTTCGTCTTCATCTACATCCTCTTCCATTTCCATAATATTGTCCTCAAGTATATCGCCCTTGTATAAACCTTCTATATACTCCTTCCACCTTTCTGCCTTCCCTTCTTTGCTTAGAACTGGGCTGCCATCTGAGCTCTTGATATTCATACACGTGGTTCTCTTCTCTCCAAAGGTCTCTTTAATTTTCCTGTAGGCAGTATCTATCTTACCCCTAGTGAGATAAGCTTCTACATCCTTACATTTGTCCTCTAGCCATCCCTGTTTAGCCATTTTGCACTTCCTGTCGATCTCATTTTTGAGACGTTTGTATTCCTTTTTGCCTGCTTCATTTACTGCATTTTTATATTTTCTCCTTTCATCAATTAAATTCAATATTTCTTCTGTTACCCAAGGATTTCTAGCAGCCCTCGTCTTTGTACCTACTTTATCCTCTGCTGCCTTCACTACTACATCCCTCAGAGCTACTAGTTATTACATATCACAAAAGTAAGTGATTTATCAGAAAAATTTAAAGCCTTCTAAAGCTGCCTAAGTCGACTCCTGGCGATGTGACTGTGGTGTGGAAACTCTAACGGACGACCACAGACCCGGTAGAACTCACGTAGTGACGGACAAAGACCGTCGTGCACCGGAGAGTGTGGTTGTAAAAAGTCACACGACATTAGCGTCGGTAGTTAAATGTTCTGACCAGTGGTCCTTGTTTCTTCATGATCTTTCTGTCTTTCGTCCCTCCTCGAGCACTGAAACAAAAGCTCGTCAGTAACAAGTGGCTATTCGACGGATGGAGGAATGGACGGAGGAGGGGTTTTTTAGATTTCCACTGAGGAGTTAGTGTCCGTTTTTTCTAACCGTTCACGTTTTGTTTTAAAAATTGCCTCAGTTGGAGATGGAGGACACTGGTCTGTATTTTAAAGATACGCTGAGGTTTAAGAGCTTCACATTTGTCTCTACACTTACATGTTTCGCGCTCCTTAGAGATCTGAAAAAAAACGGTCCCTATAGAGCATGTAATTTTTTAAAGTGTGTTAGTCACAACTCATATGAAGCGGAGAGAACTTGTCTGCTCCAACTTGACAGGGCCTTCGCGCGATCTCGTCTTGATAATGGTTCAAATGGCTCTGAGCACTATGGGACTTAACATCTGTGGTCATCAGTCCCCTAGAACTTAGAACTACTTAAACCTAACTAACCTAAGGACATCACACACATCCATGCCCGAGGCAGGATTCGAACCTGCGACCGTAGCAGTCGCGCGGTTCCGGACTGAGCGCCTAGAACCGCTAGACCACCGCGGCCGGCTCTTGATAATGGAAGCACGGTGAATTGGTTTGCAACTCGACTGTGGGTGCACAATGTATGGATCATCACGGCGTCATTTTTAAAAATGTTGGACGTGGTGCAGCGTGGAGGAATTCGGCTGGCCACTGGGACTTAAGAATCAGCCTTTTCCCTATCCTTTGCACCGAGGCTAATGAGCCTCGAATTCCTCTTTGTGCAACAAGCTGTAAAACGCTTTCCACGCCATACAACATGCATCCCACACTGTTGTTCTGCCACGAATGTAAAGGCTTTACCACAATCAACAACGAATAACAAGACTCTATGAGGTTGGTGCGAAGGAGTGCCTTCTAAAGATGGGTGCGTCTGGTTTTAAGGTTTAGCACCAAGGATGAAGCAGATCCCCATCTTGGCTCTTAGAGGTCCGGAACTATTTTAGAATTAAGGACTTACAATATGGAGTGTCCTGGATTTCACGTTAAAATCTCTCTTTTTTAACTTTTAGAGAGGTATCACAGTTTTTAAGTTTTGTGCGCTGATGGATCCAAAGAATTGGATCCCTTGGTTGTTCCCAACGATTCGCCTTCCCTGTAAAAATAATGAATTTCATGCGATGCTGAAGTCAGTGGAGCAGCTGAAGCATCTTCAGGGCAAACAGTTTATCACCTTCTCTGATTCCCTTAGTGCCCTACTATCCTTGGAGCACATGTATCCAGCAGAGAAAATGCTCCAGCTAACACATGACCGACTCTACTTGCTTCAACAGTAGGCGCAGCAAGCAATATTCTGTTAGGTACTAGGACACATGGGAGTTCGATGGAAAGCAACAGCACACCAAGTTACCGAGGACATCTGCACGGAATATGCCGTGGCCCGGTGAGCCATACCCAAGCAGTTTGTAATTTCACTGTTGAGTATGAGTTTGATGTAGCTATCGGATGGGGAGGGGGGAGGAGTTGGATAGCAGTGAGGGACAGTAAGCTAGCGAATGGTGACGCTGACTGTACGGCCGTGATGTTCCTTGTGACGGTCACTCCAGTAGCGTGAAGTTGCCTTGAGCCGCCTACAAATAGGGCACCGTCCCCTAACACATGGCTTCCTTCTCCGGCGGGAGGACACTCCGTCTGTGATGCCTGTGACGTACTTATCACTTAGCGCCACATTTTAAGTGAATGCGTTTTATATTTTGATAAGCAGGCAGAAGCAAATGTTGGGATCCGCCCGCTATTTTAGCTAATGAGAAGAAGAGTGCGGTCAAGCTGTTAACATTTTGTTGCTTATCTGGACTCCGGCGTAAACTCTTAGGCCGGATGTTTTTGTGTGTTTCAAAGTGGCTAGCTCATCCCTTTAATTCAAGTGATCACTCCCCACCCCCCACCCTCCCGCAGTTACCTGTTACTTATTTCAATTCTTTCATCTGTTTTTTCCCCATTTTACTGTAAGTTTTATATCTCACAACGCGATTTTTCTCTGTTGTGTGTGTGTGTGTGTGTGTGTGTGTGTGTGTGTGTGTGTGTGTGTTTTAGAGCCTTTAGTTCACATATTCACACCTTCATACTTTTGCTACCGTTATCTACATTCGTTTTATTCACTTTTAGTAGGAGCACTAAATACTATTCTGTATGCACCCACACCGACATATCATCATCATTTACTTTTTAGGATGCCTACTAAATATTTTTCATCACCATGGACACCCATGAACTTGAAACGCTACACCCATGGTTGCCAATACAAAACTGGATTACCTTTTTTTTAAAAAAATTAATCAGGTTAATTTAGGTAAACCTATTATTGTTCTCACAAAAATATGAGGGGGTCATGATAAGTAATGAATCAGAATTCTTTATGTGAATACTTTTAATGATTTTTCAATAAAACAGACTTATTAATGGTCTAAATATTTATTCTTCATATCACCATATTTATTTTTTAATAGAGCCCCAACCAGTGACCAGTTCGTTGATACAGAAACTGCAGTAAGCAATTGAAGTTCTCGAAAGTGTTCTTTAAGTTTTGAGAACAGATGAAAACTGAATGGGGCTAAGTCTGGACTGTATCGAGGACGATGTATGACAGTCAACCTAAGGCGCCGAATTGTGCAGATGTCGCAGCGCTCGTGCGTGGTCTGCCATATTGAAGAAGAGGAGGCACAATGTGTGAAATCTGTGCTTAGAAACTCTACTACGGCACCCTGTTCCTCACGCACCGACATATCCACGTTACTCACCGCCATGTTTCCCACTACAATTCGGAGCACTCTAGCGGCAAATATTGAGAACAGAATACTTTTCAGCACACCCTCTTGCTATTAACATTTACACTTATCGACTCCCCACAACAACGTTAAATAAGGATTAATTATGCAAGAAGGTCTGCTTCTGTCTCCTGATTAAAATAAAATGTCAACCCACTGACAGATCAAGTCCTATAATGGCACCACGACGGAAGTTTAAATAACACCTATTATAATTTGTACTCCAGGGGAGTACGTAGCGTCTCTCTTATTCAGGTCAGTATATTCTTTTTTTATCCTGTTGCTTCAATACGAATTCAAATAAAACATGTGATCGACCCAGAATACCATAAAAATTACGAGCGAAACGTTGAAACACCTTTGATAAATGGCAGAAGACTACCGTTTAAGAACTGTAGTAAATGCTCATGCAATTTATGAATAGTCCCGTTAGATCAATCTTTTGAGATGTCAGTTGTAACTGGAGAGGAATCTCTAAATTACAAAGTCCTTCTTTTTATCTGCATTTCAAAATACACTCAGTTTATACATTATAGCCCGCCAAAGTAATAACATTAGAAATAAGAGTAATAATAATAATAATAATAATAATAATAATAATAATAATAACAATAATAATAATATTAATGTATGTTGTGATATATTGGTAATATTATGACACCCATATGAACTCGTAGTATTGAGGGTATGAATTAATGGTAGCTCTGTCTTGTAAAATGGTTGCACTAATTTTCGCATACACCTTTAAAATACGGTTATTAAAGCCATATGGCAAGCGGGTACCAACATTTATAATGCTCATATTCCCTTTAATGTAAATGGTGTCGACTTCTCTGACTTCTGTTGCCTAGATTAAGACATGTGTCGGTCCAGGTGTCCAGTACGTCTAACGCAGGAGGGAACCTTGCATTTCGTGTTAGAGTCTTACTGATGCAGCCGCGCGGGATTAGACGAGTGGTCTCAGGCGCTGCAGTCATGGACTGTGCGGCTGGTCCCGGCGGAGGGTCGAGTCCTCCCTCGGGCATGGGTGGGTGTGTTTGTGCTTAGGATAATTTAGGTTAAGCAGTGTGTAAGCTTAGGGACTGATGACCTTAGCTGTTAAGTCCCATAAGATTTCACACACATTTGAACATTGCTTTACTGATGCAGAAACTTCTAATTTTCTATAACATATCGTTTCATCACATTAGTAAGAATATCAAACGTAGACGAGAATGTCGAAACTGTCTCACACTGTGTGTATCATAGACATTTGTGACATTGCTGCATTTTTTACTCAAGCACATCGTTGACATGCAACCATTAAGAATGCACAACACCCGCACATGTTACTTGCACACTTTCTAAATTGTCGTTTTCCCACAGATCTGACAGGTTAAGTGAATGCATTGATACTACGACACTGGAAAACTGAAACAGTCTGAAGCCTCTCAATTGCTTGTGGCAAAAAGCCTCTTAACTTACTCATCCCTGGCATCTAATACTGTCATTACAACGTAAAATTTTATGAGAGCGCAACACCTCATTCGTTGGAAGCAAGATTAAAGGTGGTGGTGGTTAGTGTTTAACGTCCCGTCGACAACGAGGTCATTAGAGACGGAGAGCAAGCTCGGGTTAGGGAAGGATTGGGAAGGAAATCGGCCGTGCCCTTTCAAAGGAACCATCCCGGCATTTGCCTGAAACGATTTAGGGAAATCACGGAAAACCTAAATCAGGATGGCCGGAGACGGGATTGAACCGTCGTCCTCCCGAATGAGCAAGATTAAAGTCCTGAGGACTTCAAGAATTAGTCGTAATAGGAAAGACTGTGGAAGGGAATAGACTATTGTTTTCATTTAAAAAAACCATCCCAGCATTATTCTCCACGCTATAAAAATTGAATAACTGGACGGGAAATTGCAATTCCCGTGCTCACGAATACGGGACCAACGCTTAATAACATTCAAATCGCCACAGTGCTTAGGGTCTCATGCGCTCTGGTCGACTGAGACTGAGCTCCAGTGTAACTTATCGGTGTTATGCTGTGACCGTATAGAGAAAGGAATTATAGAGTTACCGTCTCAGGGGCTGGGTGATTAAATACGAAACCAAACCGAACTGAGCAGAACGGGAAAGGAAACCTTGCACATCTGTTTTGAGAAAATAGTGCCTAAGGTCATCTGAAGTCATTTAGGTAAACCACAAAAATTTAAAAAAAACTAAAAAAAAGACGAAGTCAGCATTAGCCCCCTTCTCACTTGAAGCAGGAATGCAGTTGCTTAACCACTGTGGCATCTTGTTCAGTTCGTCTATCAACGTAAAGGCTATATTCACAGCATTTATGGTTATAAGAAGGAAGTGATGTTCTACTGCAGCGCCTGATCATTCTCGTTTATTGAAATGCGACGGAAATGCCACTTTTTATCATTTCCGCTACTGATTTATGGGAACAAGAAGAAAAACACACACGCACACACACACACACACACACACACACACACACACACACACACAAAAGCAAAGCATGCCGCTGCCGATGAGTAAGCAACTTCACCACACTTCGCGATTTTACACTTTCACCAAAAATTTCACGATGAAAAATCCCTGGAGTGGAATAAAATGGAAGCTAAAATACAAGAAGGAAAGTAGAAACATATTTGTGGGTAAAAAGACAACACAAATTTCCTCTCTGTCGTGGCAAGCCCGCAAAAGCAGTTGCTGCACAGAATCGACTGCGAGCCTTCAGGGCGGAATATGTAATAAAGCGTGAAATCCCAGCCCTTCTTATCGACCCAGCGGGAAAACAGAATACATCACACTCTATCTGTGCCGTGTGCTAGGCAGGACCTACATAAAAGTGCTATTCTGCATAGCAGTTTTCTGACTCCGTAACAACGAATATCGAGTAGCCCCAAAAGTCGTTGACATTCAAAATGGAATATTTGCAGAAGTTCATTGGCGATAATGAAATTATAATACCTTTTTTTTCTGCACATTTTATTTCAAGAAAAATACATTTTATTTCGATCAGCCTGTTAATTATTTGAGTAGTAAAAACGGTAAAGAGGGCTTAAAGCAACTAATCGTACAGATTTGGCGGACGCCAGCGTCATCGGAATGTTTTTATTCTCCTGCTGATACACTAACGTGTCCAGACATTTGTAAATCATGTAGGAGACATAAGAGCGATGATAATAAGATGTCTAGTGAATGATATACAGGTTCCCTCTGGTTAAGGGCACTACACACATCAAAAAAAGTTTTCCATCAGCCCGGTTCCTAGAGCTCCTGAAGATAGACGTTGACTGTGGATATTGTATCACAGACACAGTCCCACTGACTGCTCAGAGATGTCACTAAACCCGCCCAAACATGTAAACAACCATCTATGGCCAGCGCCTATTAGACGGAGCGGGTCCGACAGCCGATCAGTTCCAGCCATTCCACCTGGAAGAAGGTACACGGCTCATGTTGTCTGTAGTTTCAACCATGCCTAGACGGTCAATGCTGCGGTTCGAACGCGTCCGCCTTGTTACTTTGTGCCAGGAAGGGCTCTCTACAACGGAAGTGTCCAGGCGTCTCGGAGTGAACCAAAACGATGTTTTTCGGACATGCAGGAGATACAAAAAGACAGGAACTGTCGATGACATGCTTCGCTCAGACTGCGTAAGTGAATGACCGCTACCTACAGATAATGGCTCGGAGGAACCCTGACAGCAACGCCACCATGTTGAATAATGCTTTTAGTGCAGCCACAGGACGTCATGTTATGGCTCAAACTGTGCGCAATAGGCTGCACTCCCGACGTCCATAGCGAGGTCCATCTTTGCAACCACGACACCATACAGCGCGCTACAGATGGGCCCCAACAACATGCCGAATGGACCGTTGAGGATTGGCATTACGTTCTCTTCACCGATGAGTGTCGCATATGCCTTCAACCAGACAATTGTCGGAAACGAATTCGGAGGCAGCCCGGTCGGGCTGAACAACTTAGACACACTGTCCAGCGAGTACAGCATAGTGGAGGTTCTCTGCTCTTTTGGGGTGGCGTTATGTGGGGCCGACGTACTCCGCTGGTGGTCATAGATGGCACCGTATCGGCTGCACGCTACGTGAATGCCATCCTCCGACCGATAGTGCAACCATATCGGCAGCATGGACGACAATTCGAGCCCCCATCGTGCACATCTTGTGAAAGAATTCCTTCACGATAACGACATCTCTCGTCTAAAGTGGCCAGCATGTTCTCCAGACATGTACCCTATCGAACATGCCTGGGATGGACTGAAAAGGGCTGTGACCCACCAACCAGTCTGAGGGATCTACGCCGAATCGCTGTTGGGGAGTGGGGAAATCTGGACCAACAGCTGCCCTCTGTAAGTAAAATAACTGAGTGCATGAATCAACAACGCAGTTGACCGAGTATCATGGGACATCTGCAACGAGCAAGAATGAACGAAATGGGATTTTGTTAAAAAAAAAAAAAGGTGAAAAAAAAAAGAAAAAGGTGAGTGTGTCTACCATGTAAGCAGGAGATCCGGGGTTGGAGTTCCGGTCGGGGACTCATTTTCAGCTGTCCCCATTGAGGTATATCCACAACACCTGTTGGCAGCTGAGGGTTTCGATTAATTATCAAGGAAATTTATTGTTGGTCCCTTAGGAACGAAAATTTTATAGATGGATAAAAGTATCATCGCCGAACGGTACTAGCAACGATTTTAAATTCGCGTCTTTTTTAGGATTGTATCAAGAGAGAAAAAGGTAACTTAGTGTCAGCTGTATCATTCTGCACGTTTAATTTTTACATTTAGTTAATGACATAGGTGCAAACGTGTTTCCGATTCCTTCAAGCAGCATTACTCCCTTCCAGAGACTGCTTAAACTTGCGTCTATCAACATAAAATTTGCATGAACTATGGTGTTATATGTTTAATTTATTTCTTATCAACAAGTGTTTCGTCTCATTACTTTGGGCATGTCGGGTGTACTACAACTGAATTTCTGTAATTGTTTTGTTGTTAACATGTAAATGATTGTAAGTGGCGTACTTGATTCAGAAACCAGATAAAGTTTTCTTTTCGAAGATAATAAATAACTATACTTTTCTACAGGATAAGCAGCACTGAAGAAACATCTGAAGAAAAACAGCAACGCATATTATCATGCTAGCAGCAGTTGCAGGTGGCACACTTTGGGTTAATTGATCGGATACAAGGAAACTGTAATCCGTCTACAAAAGAGACATTACGACATACTCGTTTGACCTAACCTAGAATATCGCTCATGCGTACGACACCCTTACCAAATAGGACAAAGAGGGTATGTTAAACGCACACAAAGAAAGGCAGCACAAATGGACGCAGGTTTGTATGATTTATTGGAGGTATCCGTACTTTTGACGACGTCGGGGAAGAGGGAATAATCAAATTGGGGATCATCTGGGATGGAAAATACATCGGATAGATGGGAGGCAAAGTGGTTGGCCTCACTGAGGCTGTCAGGAAAGGAACAGTCATCAAGGAGGAGAGGGTACTACTGGGTAGGGCGGTTTCCAGTAAGGCGGTGGAAAGCAGACCAATACTTGGAAGAGTTTATTGGGAGTGTGGCGTTGAGTTGTGTGCATGTCTGTCGCCAGGCAAAGCGTTTCTTCACAGTAAGCATGTTGCGGATGTGTCGTTGTAATTGCCTGTGGCGGGTGAGTGTGTCCCGGTCCCGAGTGCGGAGGAAGGATCGGTAGAGGCGACGGGTTCCATGAAGGAGAAGGACGGCCTGTGGGGCAGGGCTAGGTGGTAAGGGTGGATGCCTATGGTAGGGATATGGGTGGCTACAGCGTCACTCTAGATCTGGTGGAAGAAGGTATCAGCTGGAAGATGTCGTCGCGAGATTGGAGGGTATTGTCGTGGCATTCGACTAGATGTGTATGGAGTCCCGGCAGTTTTCCCAGTTGGTGCGGGATTAATCGTGTGACGAGCCCAAGGAGGTTGGGAGAGGCTAGGATCACGTCAGGAGAGGTGTTGGATCGGGTCAGGTGTGTTGGGGGAGGGAAACCCGGTATCCCTGGAGGGCGGTGGTAAATCGATGCCATCGCTGGAGATCGGTAGGGGCACAGCTGTGGATATTGAGGTCTGTGGCAATCACGTACGTGGTGATAGTGCGATCAATGTGAGCAAGGAAATCCTATGGGATGGGGGTATGAAGGAGGATGTAGATGGTGGCACATGGAACTGTAATGGTGGGGAAGAAGATGCTGAGGGTGAGATGCTCAGCGGGACTGTTTAGGAGAGGTTTGGGCCGAACATGGAGGTGTTTAAGGCTGCCAATAGCAACCCCACCACGCGCTAGGGGGTACTAATTATTGGCGCGGTGGTGTAATCGGCTGTGGAGACGGAGAGAGTGGATTGGAGGAAGGTTTCATTTAGGATGAAGGCGTCCACGCGGTGTCCATAGGGGGTATGAAGGAAGTTTGTGTGTGGGAAGGGAACGTATACTATGGTAAAGGATACTATAATGTTGTCGCACCCGTTCGTATGCAATGTGTGTTGCCTATAAGACTTTACTTGATCTGCGTGAAAGCGAGAGTCGAGCTTTTAAAGTATGTTTCTCCTCTTAGAAACACTCATTTTCAAGGTTCTCTTGTTGAAAATCCTCTATAAATTTATTGGTGTAGGTCATATGCAGATGCAGCACTCCTAGTGAGTAGACTCTGCTGCTGCTGTTGTTGTGGTCTTCAGTCCGAAGACTGGTTTGATGCACCTCTCCATGCTACACTATCCTGTACAAGCCTCTTCATCTCCCAGTACCTACTGCAACCTACATCCTTCTGAATCTGTTTAGTGTATTCATCTCATGATCTCGCTCTTCGATTTTTACCCTCCGCGCTGCCCTCCAGTACTAAACTGGTGATCCCTTGATGCCTCATAATATGTCCTACCAACCGATCTCTTCTTCTAGTCAAGTTGTGCCACAAATTTCTCTTCTCCCCAATTCTATTCAATACCTCCTCATAAGTTATGTGATCTACCCATCTAATCTTCAGCATTCTTCTGTAGCACCACATTTTAGACTCTGCTAGCTTGGTGAAGTCTCGTCGACTCACGACCGGTGAACACAATAAAACGACACCTGGCGTCACTGGGAAGCATCAGCGAACATTTTGTCTCTAACAAAGGTTGTTCCCCATGACGTGGTCTACATCTATAGACGTTTGTCATAAAGACTTTGAAACGTCCTGTATGTGATTCTGTCTAGATAGAAGAGTACTGGTTCGAGTCCTCCCTCGAGCATGGGTGCATGTGTTGTTCTTAGCGCAAGTTAGTTTAAGTTGCATTAAGCAGTGTGTGAGCTTAGATCCTGATGACCTCAGCAGTTTGGTCCCATAAGACTTACCACAAATTTCCAAATTTCCAAGATTAGTGGTATAATACTCGTCTCCGACGATGGTGAGTAATTAAGGTGAGGTAGTCGGATGTATAGACGCCCTAAGTAAGCAGGAGGAGTCATGCAACAACACTCGTGTCTGGTGACTAGGAAACAATTTTGTTGGAGTAACTGGAACATTATACAATATTGCGTTGTTCGGAAGAACGCTGTAATGTTATTTCAGACATGCATGCATGTTCGAAGGAACAAGCACTGTGGCGACTTCAGCTGTTATTAAAATACACGAAATGTATTCGCATTGCGAAAACAACCATCCATAAGCTTTATAAAGGAATGACGACAGTGAAAATTTGTGCCGGACCGGAACTCGAACAGGGATTTCCCGCTTTACGCCGTAACTGCTTTGGCTATCCGTGCTCGGTTCACGGTCAGACCAAAACTTCCACACGTCGTTGCTACTGCGTCACAACCTGTACTCGTACACACATTACGTAATTCCTGTAAAGACGAAGGCAATTTAATCGAAAGTCGCTGCCTGTGTCGACAGATAGATACGATATTGCAGTGCCTGTGTTGTTGAGAATAACGATGCAATTTTCTTTCGGACATGCGTGCACGTCTGAAGAAACATTCCACCGTTCTTCTTAACAATGCATTCATGTCCGAAGTAATACAGCACCGTTTTCCTTAACAACACAGGCACTGCAATAACGTATTTATCCGCCAGTACCGGGCAGCGACTTTCAAATGTCCTTCCCTATGTGGGAATTACATAATGCGTGTACGAGTAAGGGTTCTGACGCAAGAACAACGGGATACAGAACTTCGGCCGTGACTTTGGGTCGTGCACGGTTAGCCAAAGTGGTTAACGCGACACACGAAACAAACAAAACTTATCTCAATCTGCGGGAAAAATTAATATTTGGGTCAACATTTGTAAAACTCCGACTTCTCTCCCTCAAACGCCACCCTATGGGAAGAGAGGAAGAGAGGGAGAGTTTTAGTTTTAGTTAATCGCCGGCTGGAGTGGCCGAGCGGTTCTAGGCGCTACAGTCTGGAACCGCGAGACCGCTACGGTCGCAGGTTCGAATCCTGCCTCGGGCATGGATGTGTTGGTTGGTTGGTTGGTTGTTTGGGGAAGGAGACCAGACAGCGTGGTCATCGGTCTCATCGGATTAGGGAAGGATGGGGAAGAAAGTCGGCCGTGCCCTTTCAGAGGAACCATCCCGGCATTTGCCTGGAGTGATTAAGGGAAATCACGGAAAACCTGAATCAGGATGGCCGGACGCGGGATGGCATGGTTGTGTGTTATGTCCATAGGTTAGTTAGGTTTAAGTAGTTCTAAGTTCTAGGGGACTGATGACCTCGGAAGTTAAGTCCCATAGTGCTCAGAGCGAACAGAATTTACGAAATAAATAAGTATTTTTTATTAGTCCGTAACCATTTTGCACGAAAAAATGAGAACATGGATTTTCTTGACTTACTGCGACAACTACCAAGAATCAAAACAAATGTTTAAGACAAAATGCACGTAGTTTTTTATGTAGAATCTGATTCTGCGATAAAAAAATGAGAGTTCCCATTTGAAATTTTAAAGTTGCCTCCCGCTTCACTCCCAGGGGGGGGGGGGGGGTGGGGTAGCGGTCTAATTTTAGCACCAGCAGATGTCCCCATCGAAAATAATCAACTTTGGATTCTACACATTTTTTCTGTGTGAAGCTAATTTTTCTAGTTATTCTGGTTTGTCAACTTAAAATTTACACCCTGTACAGTCAGAAACAATGAACGTGTAGAATGTTAATAACGATTGTTTCCTTCTAAAAGCTTTGATAGTTTTCACATAAAAGATTCGCAGGATTACCTTTCACCACGCCCTCGTACAAGCAAACAGGCCTCAGTGAACAAGGGCTGTAAGACGCATAGTTCCGCGTAGTCAGCGCTTACACAACTTTCCCACTAGAGCGCGCCGAACTAAGCACAACAGCGCAGGCGCAGCGCTCATCCGTCTCCACACTATGTGATGGCGCTGCAATAGAGACGGACCAAATTCTGCTTCCGCCGATCTGCGTATTAGTATGTCACGCAACCAATGAGATTGCTGCCAACGTAGAACCTATTCTCCTCGCGGATCACACTCGCGCAGTGATACATGAACGCGCGAGGTATTATAACGAGTGTACAGACCTCAGATTAGTCAGTCTGCAATTGTCTGTACCAGTTCTACATTTGTCTGTACCAGTCTATAGTCAAGTTTCAGTCTGCACCTAATAAGACTACTCTATTCCTGTACATAGACATGAAGATAATGTATAGACGCTTTTGTCAAGTATCAGAGATATGTGTGAGAATAAGATTAAAGAACCAATACCAAAGGAACTTCAGATTGTCAATTCTAAATAGCATCCAGAACCAAGTTAAGTAATTTTACGCTTGTTACTATTTTCTAAACGTGTGTGAAAATTAATCAAGTTCTGTTTAAAGTTGGGCACCGTCAATCTGCTACTCAAAGCGTGCAAGTGGCATTTGTATTGTCTGACCTAACGGCAGCGGATAAATACGCCACGATAAGACCACAAGACATATTGCTGAAACTCACCTACTTCGTTAGAGCGACAAGTCAAATAATCTGATGGTGTGTGTACTGAAGGTCTTACAGTACTCACACGACACATACCTTAGAAGCTATTACTACTTCTTCATCTTCGATATCGTGAAACAAATCTCTTCCATTGTAAGGTCTTCGCTTTCCTTATTTTTCGAGAATGTATAATGGACAGAAACAAGAAAAACTGTTCAGTAAACGTGAGAGAATACCTTAAGAGCTATGAGCACTTTTTCGGTAAAACAGACTTTTTCAGAGTAGCGAAGATGAAGAAGCGCACACAGCTGTTAACCTATGCACGTTAGAGCTCGTGTTTACTCGTCTTTTTTTCTTGTTTTGGCCGGCCGGAGTGGACGAGCGGTTCTAGGCGCTTCAGTCTGGAACCGCGCGACCGCTACGGTCGCAGGTTCGAATCCAATCCTCGGGCATGGATGTATGTTATGTGCATAGCTTAGTTAGGTTTAGGTAGTTCTAAGTTCTAGGGGACTGATGACCACAGCATTTGAGTCCCATAGTGCTCAGAACCATTTGAACGATTTGAACCTCCGGTGTTACGTCCCAGAGTGTTGGCCCATACCACCAGCTCTCAAAATATGGAAAGCAAAGAGCTTGCAGTAGAAGAGATTTGCTTCACAGCGTCGAAGATGAAGTATTCATAGAATTTACGGTATGCGTTTTAGAGGTGAGACATTTTTCTTTGTAGTGTACAGTAGTTTTTAGCTCTACACTTTCACGGCACTAGTTATGACACACCCTGTACAATTATGTAGATGCTGATAGTGAGTGATACCTGTGTGTACACGTCGGCTACATAGTGAGCGATGCCCCGCGCTCCAATCGGCTGGCGGCGCGTGTTTTGGCTGGGAGCGTTTTTAGCATTGGCGCTGTGCGGGGAAGCCGCTGCCGCGTCACGCTGGCTGAGCACCGGCGCATTCGCCTGCGAAGCGCGACATTTGCCGCTCGCTACGCCGCACACGCACACGCAACCTCACGCACGCCGCCCAGCCGCTCGCCGCCGATTCAAACATCCGACGAGGCGCCAGCCTCCCGCCTTCTGCCGCTCGGCCGGCATCAAACTGACGACACCCTTTGCGGCTATTTCAAATCCTCGATAAATCTGCATCAGAACGAGATACGTATGTGGATGGGCAGACAGATCGAACCCGTCCGGATACCCGAGTGAGCCATGGCGCTAGCTCACCCGTGTAAACAAAACTCTGTGGCCTCGAGTTCACTTACATAACACCGGGGCGTGCAGTAACTATTCGAATATTTCGCTTTTTGACTTTTCTACGTTTAATTTTGTGAACTGCAACTAGAATAAACTGAACTGCTATTTTTTTATATTTTTGAGAGGCTGTGTTGTAATACTGCACAATGCAAGTGCTGTAGTTATGGAAGCGCTATCTGATTTATGAGTCATCAAACCTGAAATTAGCCTGTCGGTGTGGCCGAGAGTTCTAGGCGCTACAGTCTGGAACCGGGCGACCGCTACGGTCGCAGGTTCGAGGGTTGGGTTGTTTGGGGAAGGAGACCAGACAGCGAGGTCATCGGTCTCATCGGATTAGGGAAGGATGGGGTAGGAAGTCGGCAATGCCCTTTCAGAGGAACCATCTCGGCATTTGCCTGGAGTGATTTAGGGAAATCACAGAAAACCCAAATCAGGATGGTCGGACGTGGGATTGAACCGTCGTCCTCCCGAAAGCAAGTCCAGTGTCTAACCACTGCGCCACCTCGCTTGGTTCGCAGGTTCGAATCCAGCCTCGGGCATGGATGTGTGTGATGTCCTTAGGTTAGTTAGGTTTAAGTAGTTCTATGTTCTAGGGGACTGATGAACTCAGAAGTTAAGTCCCATAGTGCTCAGAGCCATTTTTTTAAACCTGAAATTGTGTAACTGCATGTTAATTAACTTCAACAAAATTACGAGTAATTAGAAAGCCAACATTGTGAACTAAGTAAGCTGTTGATAGAATGATAGTTGTGTACGTGTGGTAAAGTTTGTATTGGAATAACAAACAGAAATGTGAATACACGGATATAGGAACACAAAAGTCTTTGCCGATTAGAGAAAATAGACAAATCGGCTGCAACAGAGCATGTTCTTCAGCCAGAAAGTCACGAACTAAAGTGTCTTCAAACAAACATTTTATCCACGGCTACGTAGAGAAGCCATTGAAATTTATAAACATAGGGAAAATTTTAATAGGAAGGAAGAGAACATGAAACTTAGCTTCATACGGACAGAAACTCTGCAGAGTCGCTGAACAGTGTCTTATCTTTGACAAGGCGACAATCTATAGTCAACTTTTATCTTTAACAAGGATCATGTATGCTTATCACCTCTAACTCAGGTCACGCCCATTTTTCTACAATATGTATGTCACTCTGAGACGTCCGATCCGTCAGTTAGCAAGACTCAGGGAGGAGCAACGCTTCTGGAGATATTCAGTGCATTTCTGGATGAAAGGCTAGTAACAGAAGAGCTTCGCGGACCACGACCTTGTATCCCGAAAGATTTACCAGCAACAAAATTAGCTGTCCTGTGAAATTGTACTGCGCGGTATAGTCAGCAGTACTACACTCCTGGAAATTGAAATACGAACACCGTGAATTCATTGTCCCAGGAAGGGGAAACTTTATTGACACATTAATGCGGTCAGATACATCACATGATCACACTGACAGAACCACAGGCACATAGACACAGGCAACAGAGCATGCACAATGTCGGCACTAGTACAGTGTATATCCACCTTTCGCAGCAATGCAGGCTGCTATTCTCCCATGGAGACGATCGTAGAGATGCTGGATGTAGTCCTGTGGAACGGCTTGCCATGCCATTTCCACCTGAGGCCTCAGTTGGACCAGCGTTCGTGCTGGACGTGCAGACCGCGTGAGACGACGCTTCATCCAGTCCCAAACATGCTCAATGGGGGACAGATCCGGAGATCTTTCTGGCCAGGGTAGTTGACTTACACCTTCTAGAGCACGTTGGGTGGCACGGGATACATGCGGACGTGCATTGTCCTGTTGGAATAGCAAGTTCCCTTGCCGGTCTAGGAATGGTAGAACGATGGGTTCGATGACGGTTTGGATGTACCGTGCACTATTCAGTGTCCCCTCGACGATCACCAAAGGTGTACAGCCAGTGTAGGAGATCGCTCCCCACACCATGATGCCGGGTATTGGCCCTGTGTGCCTCGGTCGTATGCAGTCCTGATTGTGGCGCTCACCTGCACGGCGCCAAACACGCATACGACCATCATTGGCACCAAGGCAGAAGCGACGCTCATCGCTGAAGACGACACGTCTCCATTCGTCCCTCCATTCACGCCTGTCGCGACACCACCCGAGGTGGGCTGCACGATGTTGGGGCGTGAGCGGAAGACGGCTTAACGGTGTGCGGGACCGTAGCCCAGCTTCATGGAGATGGTTGCGAATGGTCCTCGCCGATACCCCAGGAGCAACAGTGTCCCTAATTTGCTGGGAAGTGGCGGTGCGTTCCCCTACGGCACTGCGTAGGATCCTACGGTCTTGGCGTGCATCCGTGCGTCGCTGCGGTCCGGTCCCAGGTCGACGGGCACGTGCACCTTCCGCCGACCACTGGCGACAACATCGATGTACTGTGGAGACCTCACGCCCCACATGTTGAGCAATTCGGCGGTACGTCCACCCGGCCTCCCGCATGCCCACTATACGCCCTCGCTCAAAGTCCGTCAACTGCACATACGGTTCACGTCCACGCTGTCGCGGCATGCTACCAGTGTTAAAGACTGCGATGGAGCTCCGTATGCCACGGCAAACTGGCTGACACTGACGGCGGCGGTGCACAAATGCTGCGCAGCTAGCGCCATTCGACGGCCAACACCGCGGTTCCTGGTGTGTCCGCTGTGCCGTGCGTGTGATCATTGCTTGTACAGCCCTCTCGCAGTGTCCGGAGCAAGTATGGTGGGTCTGACACACCGGAGTCAATGTGTTCTTTTTTCCATTTCCAGGAGTGTACAATGCATGATGTCACAATACGTCACTTGCAGTGCCAACTCGTAAAGCTAACAGAATAAAATTTCTCTATAAAATTAATAATCAAATATTGAAAGAATAAAACATCAAAACGTTTCTATAAATACTTCCCCGTGAATTACAGTAATCTATCCGTCTAAATAACTTTTAAACAAAGAAAGATGCACACGAATATGTAACACCACTCTGTGAAATAAAACTGTGTATATGTAAAATGAAGTATGAACTGACCCTTACCTAAATTGAACCTGATAGTGAAAACGGGAATTTGGTACTGATCTAAGAGATGCACACAACATCCGTAGCGCAGCACGCAAGGTAAAAGGAAAGAAAAAGCCCTGTGAAATTTCAATGCAACGCCGAACAACTAGTGTAAGCAGCTCATGCTTCAGTCACTCTGTTCCGCAGAGTGTAATGCACTGACACTAACAATCAGAAAATATGAAATTCTTTCGTGAGAGGACGGTTATGGAAATCAAACTTACAAAATAATTAAACAGAAACAAGAATTACAAAAACTGTATTGCAAAAAGTGAAACTGATTATTAGAATCATCTGCACAAAAATTACTTTTATAACAAATATTGCTCTGCCATGCGATTAATTACTGAAAACGGTAAAAGAGTGGAAGCAATGTAAACTAATAACCTTGCTTGCTCATGTCTGAAAAATCAAGCTGACTAACGTAAACCAATAAAGATAGGTTATACTAAAACCTTTCGTTACTCACAAGCATCACAAATATAAGCAAGCAAGCAATTCAGCTACAACTGTAACTGAACGTATTCATTTCCGAAATTGTTCTTTACGAATTATTTTTCAAAATACATCTTCTGTATATCCTTATCTCTTTGCTTTGCAAGCTATTTGTAGGGCGCTCAGTAGCATAGCCAACACCCGACATCCTCACTAATTTCTACTTCAATGATAGGGGCTACGATAATGCTTACTAGCTACCGGCGATAACACTGCTTGTACACAGAATCTCTGTGGACTAACATGTCGGCTATTGAAAACTACTGTTTGAAAAATGCTTAGAGTAAAAACAAAATATATCACATCCAATGGAAATACACAATGTGATCAAAAGTATTCTGACACCCAAAAAAATACACGTTTTTCATGGTAGGTGCATTGTGCTGGCACTTACTGCCAAGTCCTCCCTATGAGCTATCTCAGTAGTCATTAGACATCGTGAAAGAGCAGAATGGAGGGCTCCTCGTAACTCACGGACTTCGAACGTCGTCAGCTGATTGGGTGTCACTTGTGTCGTACGTATGTACGCGGTATTTCCACACTCCTAAACATCCGATGTGATAGTGAAGTGGAAACGTGAAGGGACAGGTACAGCACAAAAGCGTACAGGCCGACCTCGTCTTTTGACTGAGAGAAACCGCCGACAGTAGAAGAGAGTCGTAATGGGTAATAGGCAGACATCTATCCTGATCATCACGCAAGAATTCCTAACTGTATCAGGATCCACTGCAAGTACTATGAAAGTTAGGCGGGAGGTGAGGAAACTTGGATTCCATGGTGCTCATAAGCCACACATCACGCCGGTAAATGCCAGACGACGCCTCGCTTGTTGTAAGGAGCGTAAACATTGGACGACTGAACAGTGGAAGAACGCTGTGTGGAGTGACGAATCACGGTACACAATGTGACTATGCGATGGCAGGGTGTGGGTATGGCTCATTCCCGATGAACGTTATCTGCCAATGTGTGTAGTTCCAATAGAAAAATTGGCAAAGATGGAAGACGACTGGAAAGCGTGATTATGAGTGTAATTAATGGATGCTGCCAATGGCTGCAAGAAAGAACACGGAGAAATAAGTATGAACAACAATAAGTTCGCCAAAGTGCATGATGAGAGCAACCAGCTCGCCGCGAAACGTTAAAGTTGTGCACTTGGGTCCTGAGTTAACTAACGTCATGTCCCTACCAAATTGGTGATAGCAATGCCAGCCCATTCTTAGCACCCCTTTACAGTGCGAAGGCGGAATTTGGTAGCAGTGACGGCTGGAGATTGTGAGTCCAGCTCAGCATCTGTACTCAGTACTAAAATGAAGATATCCTTCCGTATGATTGCAAGTCTCGTTTGGCTACAAGTGTTTACTCCAGGCTTGTCAACATGAAAGTGTACTCTTCGCTCACCAAGCATCACGTGTTCTGCTCTATTGCCTAGCAGCAAGTGTCTTCTTCAGTCATCTGACAATAATGTAATGTACTGCGAATACATAGAAAGAAAGGATCCTTTATTGTACGATTATATGATAGCGGAACAAACAGTGGTAGCAGTTACTTTTGTAAAATATCTGGGAGTATGCGTGCGGAACAATTTGAAGTGGAATGATCATATAAAATTAATTGTTGGTAAGGCGGGTACCAGGTTGAGGTTCATTGGTAGAGTCCTTAGAAAATGTAGTCCATCAGCAAAGGAGATGGCTTACAAAACACTCGTTCGACCTATACTTGAGTATTGCTAATCAGTGTGGGATCCGTACCACATCGGGTTGACGGAGGAAATAGAGAAGATCAGAAGAAGACCGACGCGTTTCGTCACAGGGTTATTTGATAACCGTGATAGCGAGAGGGTGCGTTTCTGGATGAGGTATCGAATATATTGCTTCCCCCTACTTATACCTCCCGAGGAGATCACGATTGTAAAATTAGAGAGATTAGAGCGTGCACGGAGGCTTTCCGACAGTCTTTCTTCCCGCGAACCATACGCGACTGGAACAGGAAAGGCAGGTAATGACAGTGGCACGTAAAGTGCCGTCCGCCACACACCGTTGGGTGGCTTGCGGAGTATAAATGTAGAATGTAGAATGTAAGTAATTACTCTTCAGTCGACTAGTATCAAGTGCTCTCTTCAGTCGTTTGCCAGCAAGTGTTCCCTGTCTTAACACCCGAAAACAGTAGCAGACGCTGCGAATTCTGTCCGTCAATAAATTTGCAAGGAAGTTAAACAAGCTACTGCAGATTTTGCTATTATCTCCAATAGCGCTGTGGTAAGGGACAACGGCAAATAACTTCTTCCACTTGATGCTACGATCCAGAAGTTGATAAACAGAAAAGGTTACATGTGGCCACGTGATTTAAATAAAATCTGTGAACCAATGAGAATGTCTGTTACAAGTATTTGAAACGACCGGCCTTCCGTGGCGTGGCTGCCTAGGCAGACGGCAGTTCCCGCACTGCAGTGTCTCTGAAGGGCTCCACCTGGCTAGGATACTTATCTTTCCTAAAATGATTGATGCCCGTGTCTCTAAGAGAACTGTTTTTGGGAAAATAACTGGCCCTCTGTACTGTCCAGAGCGTTGAGGTGGGTTCTGCGATTTCCAATTTCGACTGCGTGTGCTGAAGTCAGTCCTCAACTCTGAACACGTTTATAGTTTCTCCTGGTGTTTTGTTTAAAGCCCTTCGTTGACCCCATACAAATAGGTTAAAATGGCTCTGAGAACTATGGTACTTAACATCTGAGGTCATCAGTGCCCCAAAATCTTAGAACTGCTTAAACCTAACTAACCTAGAGACCAAACTGCTGAGGTCACTGATCCCCAGACTTACACGCTACTGAAATGGACTTAATGTAACTTATGCTAAGAACATCACACACATCCATTCCCGAGGCAGGATTCGAACCTGCGACAGTAGTGGTCGCGCGGTTCCAGACTGTAGCGCCTAGAACCGCTCGGCCACCTCTGCCGGCTTACCCCATACAGCTTGGAAGCTTTCAACTCTACATAAACATATCAAAGTCCTCAGCATAATAATGGAAAGGAAAAGAAGAAGCAATTTAGCTGAGAAGTCACCAGTAGTACTGGATATTGTCTACAATCACGATCTAGCGTAGGAGATCGACTACACTGACTAACGGCGTGTGCATATAATGACATGAAATACGTTGCATGACAGTTGTGGGTAAAAGCTTCCATGTGACATAAAATCAATGTTTCCCTAAAGGAAATACTCTGCATCGTCCAACGCCTTGATAAATTGAAAGAGCCGCGAGGTTAGAGGCGCCATATCACGGAGTGCGTGGCCCCTCCCGCCGGAGGTTCGAGTCCTCCCTGAGGCATGGGTGTGTGTGTTGTTCTTAGCATAAGTTAGATTAAGTCAGTTTCAGTAGCGTGTAAGTGTAGGTATCAATGACCTTAGCAGTTTGGTCTCTTAGGAAATCACACATATTTTAACATTTAAAGTGAAAGGAACCGGTATTTTGCAAGAATGTACCCCCTTTTTCACCTGAGGACTTTCCAACATTGTAACGAGTATGAACAACAAGGCACACGTATTAAATTTTCAAGCACATACAGAATTGTAGTGCGGTACTGACAAAAGGCACTGCATCATTTATTCTCCAAATCTCCGAAGGGGCACAAGTACTGGACACGTGTCAACTGAACATGTGGAGAGTTGTCCATGCGTCCGCAGCTCGTGGTCGTGCGGTAGCGTTCTCGCTCCCCGCGCCCGGGTTCCCGGGTTCGATTCCCAGCGGGGTCAGGGATTTTCTCTGCCTCGTGATGACTGGGTGTTGTATGATGTCCTTAGGTTAGTTAGGTTTAAGTAGTTCTACGTTCTAGGGGACTGATGACCATAGATGTTAAGTCCCATAGTGCTCAGAACCATTTGAACCAACCAGTTATCCATGCAGAGCCACTACAAGTATAACGTTTGCATAACATGGAGGAAAATTTTAGTGGAGGACTACCCGTGACGAGTGTAGTATGTTCAGTAGTATTTAGAGTGCTGTATACTCTGGCCAGTATTCCCGACATTGGCGCTATTCACCGATAAAGGCAAGCTCATTTGCTACAGCATTCTGAACTCGCATAACTGTTATATTTCAAAAAACAAAAATTTACGTGCACAAATGGTTAGAACTAACCAACACAGAGTCACTGTAAATATCTGGGCTCGGATACTTTGTAATCAGATCATTCAAGCACGTGTAATGCCAACCAGACTAACAGGAACAACATACCCTAATTTTCCAAGAGGTGCTCTTTCTTCCCCTACTTGATTAGATGGCACTAAATGTTCGTCAGATAGTGCAAAACTACAAAGCTTGAGTTAACTTTGCTACAGATTTACGGAACACTATGAACGCCACAGACCCATATCGATGGCCTGGTAAAAGGGTCCCAATTTCGTGTTACCATAATCATCACATCTTACCTCTACTGACTGTTGGGTTCTACATACACTATGTTGGGTTCTACATACACTATGTTGCATGTTAGCCCGCAACATTACTGCACCAATCTACGTTGCAGCTGAAATACTAATGCACAGTTGCACTCATTTAGTCATATCTGTCAATTTTTACATTGATGATGTACACTCTGCCGTGTAGTTGGGGTTCACAGTTTGAACACCTTGTAAGGTGGCAGAATAAATGAAGGTCAGATTAGCTCCTCACATCTTTATACACTGCAACACGAAGCTGTATATGACACCTAATTAAATTCGGCAGTAATGAGCAATTTTGCCTATCAGTATGTAATGCAAAAAGGGATGATACCCAATCGACGGTAATTAACACACTGTTCCTATAATGCATATTTGAGCAGAAGGTGAAACAAGCAGCGAGAAGCGTTTTAGTTTGGAAATAAGAGCGACGAGGACAGAGGCAAGGCTCTGATACGGGGGGTACCATGGAAACCACTTAAAGGGGTGTCCCAGATGGAAAGTCAACGACTGACCAGGTGACTCAGATGGGGAGAGCGAGTAAAACGGCCCATCTGAGGGAGGACAGGAAAGTAAGCGTTTAGAAAACTGCGTTTCGGAATTCCAAATGGATGCGAAACAAGACCAGTGACGCATTTTCGATCACGTGTCCAGCGAGTGGTACACATGTGAGAGAGTCAATGTACGCATTAAGGCATGTGGAATGGGCACAAATCGTCTGATTGGCGGAAACGCTAGGGAGGAGAAAAGAGCCAAAGTTTCTAAGCAATTTAATGGTAGGGATCTTACAATTGGTAGAGAGAGTTTTCACAAAATAAGAGAATCGTTCCTATTGGTTTAAAAAAGCCGTGACACGAAGAACGAAAGAACCCAGGTGGGGATATAGTCCAGCTATGAGTAAGACAAGAGCGAAATTTTCGGAGACTCTTCTCGAAACTTGTGTCAAGTGCAGAACGGAGCCCATAACGCTCTGTATGATGCAGAGTAATTTGTGTGAACACTTCGTTCATAGCGGCTGATATCCAGCTAGAAATTAGCTGTAGCATCGTTTAGCTCCAACTGTGGAGAAAACAACCTGCCAATTAGTTAATTGTTCTTGCAAGAACTGAGAGGGCATTATAATATGCACGCTGTTCCAACCTTGCGAGTGTAATCGCCACATTCTAGGACTAGGACTGAGTACATGTTCTCTCGCATAACGAGAAACATAGGCAAAGTTTCTGCTGGAATTTCAGTTGAAGAGAGCAGCCCAGTAGACGACAGTTCAGCGCAGCTTAAGGTAAATACCGCGTGCAGAGGCGTAAACTTGTTGGCTCACCAGCTTGCGGCCACTGTAAACTCGAACGACCTTGGGTAATCTTTTTCTGAGTTTATCACATAACTAACCATCCACCGTAGACTTGATTGTCATCCTAAAAATAGTACTGAACTTTGAACCGAAGTCGGACGATTTTCGTAGTATTGACCAACATCATAACCTAAGTGTAGGAACAATTTTGTAAAGAAACTTCTAGATAGACTTTAGTATTGTCGTGTTTAGGATAATTTTACCTTCTGAGAGTTAATATTTAATATTGTTGTGTTGAGGATTATTTCACTTTTTCATGTTGATAACTGTTTTTTTGTTGTCACGTTGAAAACTGTTGAAAAGTGTGTATTTTTGTGATAATATTGCGACATTAAACATGTCATATGAACTTACACAGTTGTCTTCAATCCTAGAATAAGTAAACCTCAAGTACTGCACCTTACAAACTATTTATAAGTTACGGCAAGATATGATACTGTTTTTAGGTGTTTTACCGATACGTGGAACACTACATAATCATACGGAAACCGTTCTCAGACGTTGACGCCTTACAGCATCCTACCAACGAATTTCAGGACACGGATTTCTTCTTAAAAAAATGAACAATTTACTATCCTGGTAAACAACTGTACGGGACTGTTCCGTGCATCTAACTTGTACAGATGACTAATGGACTGCATATCAGATTACGATAGAAAATAAAATCCTAACGAACTTTAACACCACAGTTCTCAGACTTTGACGCCCGCGGCGCCAAAAATATTTATTTCCAGACATGGCTACTTTTTGAAAAATAGTCACATTGCTACAGCTCACAATATATTAAACTGTTTCTGTTAATTCTGTAAACCGTATAAATATGTAACGAGGAATTTTAAGGAAGAAATAAAGAAAGATTACGCTTCAATCTCCCAGAACGGTCTGTTCGACTGGTACTATAGCTCGTATTGGAGAGGAATGGACACGAAAATGACTCGGTCCAAAATTTTCCTTAATCAATTTATGAAAAACACTGGAGATTAAAATACATATGCACTTCTCTAGATAAGTACAGATCAAGTGCCGGCCGCGGTGGTCTTGCGGTTCTAGGCGCGCAGTCCGGAACCGTGCGACTGCTACGGTCGCAGGTTCGAATCCTGCCTCGGGCATGGATGTTTGTGATGTCGTTAGGTTAGTTAGGTTTAAGTAGTTCTAAGGACCAGGGGACTGATGACCACAGCTGTTAAGTCCCATAGTGCTCAGAGCCACTTCAACCATTTGAACAGATCAAGTATAGCGCCTCACACTATATTAAACTGTTTCTGTTTATTCTATAAACCGTATAAATATGTAAAGAAAATTTTTAAGGAAGAAAGAAAGATTACGCTTCAGCCTCCCATCAATGAGAATTATACTGATACTACTAGGTCATATTGCACAAGAATGGGTACAAAAATGAATCATGTCCAAAATTTCCCTAAGCGATTTATGAAAAACACGGAAAATCAAAATACGTATGCACTTACCTAGAAACTGTGCAGATCAAACACACCGTCAGAACGTACGAGAGATACACCTCTTCGATCAATATCCACTTTTTTATCTAGATTTTGGACCTCGGGGTTGTGATAACTTGGCTGGTTGTGACATTTCATTCCAAGAACAGTCGCTCGTTAACTGCTTGCTGGCGGAAAGCCACCACAGGACAAGACAAACAGAAGTGAAAAGAGGCTGCAGCGAACACTCGCTTGTCTTGGCAAATCGCCACCGGCTTTTTATGTCATATACCATCATGGAGATTAAGATCAGCACTAGTTCTCCGTCGTTTCGAGCTGAGATTTCCTTCCGATCAGTGACGCTCGCCCGTATTATCATACATTTTGTTTTAAAAAAATTACTAAAACTCATTTTACGTAGGCTTTTCATTGATGTGAGGCCGACTTCCATTTTTTCTGGTCCTGTGCCAATCGCATGTTTTCTACATTATTACATCCAGTTTTAAAATAATTAAGACATACACGTTGCCGTATATCCAGGAAAGTGTTATTCAAAGCATAAAATGAAGACTTTTCGAATGTGAGATAATTTAACCTCCTTTTTCACCTATACAATCATTAATATGTGTTCGGAGTCTCTTTTCCCTGTTGCTAGATCTGAAACTTTTTTTTTTGTACCCTTTCAGCGTTACAGTTTAAACAACATCTTTCACTACTACATTTCAAATTCTTCTAATTAAATCTCTTACAGATTTCACTGCATATACCCACTTCTTTTTGTCTTTATCCTATCGTTTGCACGATGTTTCAGAGTCCATTCCTTCAAATATTGCCACTTTAAGCCTTGTGTTAGTTTAATTTGGTTACAACCAGACAATGTAAGTGACTATCACACGCTGCGTCTACTTCACTAGCGCCTTAGTGCGCAATCACCCCATTTTCTTTCATGCCATAATAAAAGAAACACAATTATCACTTATCTAATAACCTAGGTGTGCCCATTCACAAAATAAAAACATTCGAAAACTACTTCGGTGTCGCTACTGTCCGCCTCTGGAAAGAGATGCCCTACTTTCTGCGCAGAATTCAGTGCACTGCTGCCTTTAAGAAGATATTGCAGCACTTCCTTCTGTCACCCTCATAACAATTTCCCCAAAAATTAACATCTAAGACCAACTTCACCTTTGTCAAATGTTCCTATCTTCTTTCACTTATGCTTCTTTCTCTTTACCTTTTCTAGGAGTCAGGCCATCTCCTTTTGTCTTGCGTTCTATAACTGTGCTATCACGTTCCTCTCCCTCCTTCCTCAATACCTTTTCCTCATACCCACTGCTGCTAGAATCCATAATTAAAAAATCCACTTTCCGATAATTTCTAGTCACTGCTCTACTCATAAAGGAATACTCGTACATACTTAGTGAGTGTATTTTTTATCTACATGAATGTAATTCTCAATTTCTAAATCTAGATAAACATGTTTGTTGAGATATATATAACGTAAAATATGTAGAATTCCTGTTTAGATGTAACAGCTGACCTGACGGCCCTTGTCTTGCCATGTTAAATAATCTGCACACAAAAACTAAATAAATAAGTAATTAATTTTCATTTCTTCTTTTTGAAGTGTTTAGTTTGAGAACTCCTTTTTTCTGACAAAGGAGAAGAAAATGAGAAATTAACTTTCCGTCGACGTCGAGTTATTGAAGACCAGCGCACGAAGTAAGAAAAGAGGAGAGTGAGAAAGAAACGGGCTGAAGCTTCGCTAAAAGAACTGCCCTTGCATTCAGGCAATATATGAAGAACTTGAATCATGTTGTCAGGGCGAGAATTTCAATCTCACTCCTGCGCCACATCAACTGAGACAACGTTCCGTGTCAGGAGTAGAAGTAGGTTTCTACAGGTGCAAGACTGTGATACTCTTGGTTTTTATTTTGGTTGCTCCGAATATTTTATACCATTGTGTGATACATACTAAGAGTCTTCGGTACATCTTTGTAGTTGTTGTGAGTAGTAGCTGATTTACTTTGTTTGATTCATTCCTGTATAGCATTCCCTATCAATAATAAGTCAAAAATTCCCCGAATCTCAGTTCCGTGACAATACACGTGTGTATCTCAGGCAGCATGAGACTCGCGACTTTCGTGACAACATTGGCCCATACGCGGGCCGTGTATAGGTATATATAAAAGCAAACAGAATCTACATCTACATAACATACTGCGAAAGGCACCGTACAGTGCGTTTGCGGAGGGTACGTTGTACCACTACTAATCATTTCCCGCCGGCCAGGGTGGCCGAGCGGTTCTAGGCGCTACAGTCTGGAACCGCGCGACCGTTCCGGTCGCAGGTTCGAATCGAGCCTCGGGCATGGATGTGTGTGATGTCCTTAGGTTAATTAGGTTTACTTAGTTCTAAGTTCTAGGGGACTGATGACCTTCGAAGTTAGGTCCCATAGTGCTCAGAGCCATTTGAACCATTAATCATTTCCCTTCCTGTTCCACTCGCAAATAGAGCGAATAAAAAACGACTATGTATATGCCTCTGCACAAACCCTTATTTCTCTTTACCCATGTTCGAGATCCTTACGCGAAACTCACGTTGGATACAGTAGAATAGTTCTGCAGTCAGCTTAAAATGTCGGTTCTCTAACTTTTCTCAATAGCGTCCCTCCAAAGATTTCCGTTCGAATTACCAAATCATGTCCGTAATACTCGCATGATGATCGAACCTGCTCCTGCGAGGGGCCACGTCGCGAGTGCTGGTCAATGGCCATGTGGCGGGCCCTATTAATGTCATGCGGTCGGTCCATCAAGGATGTCCGTTGTCGATGCTGCTTTTCACTATCGCCCTTGAGCCACTATTGAGGAGCCGACTCACAGGGATAACAATGAGGGAGAATGCTTTCATCTGCCGCGCCTATGCAGATGACGTGGTGTTCTGTTCTTGGTTCTGTCGGAGGATGAAGTGCGAGAGGCAGTGGCATGGATCAATCAGTACGAGACTGCTGCGGGCAGCAGTGTGAACCTGACGAAATCTAGTGCCATGTACGTTGCTAGTGGTCTTCGAGCGGAAAGTGTGGTTCCATTGTCATTAGTGGACTAACTCAAATTTTTGGGGATCACCTTCACGCGTGCTTTACAGCGCACGATCTCATTTAACTATAAACCCCTGCTTCAAGCTATCCGCACGAACGTTCGTGGCACCCTCCTGAGAGCATTGGACACGTTACCAAGCGTAGATTTTGTTAACACTCATCTAGTGTCAGCCAGCCGGTGTGACGGAGCGGTTCTAGGCGCTTCCCTCTGGAACCGCCCGACCGCTACGGTCGCAGGTTCGAATCCTGCCCCGGGCATGGATGTGTGTGACGTCCTTAGGTTAGTTAGGTTTAAGTAGTTCTAAGTTCTAGGGGACTGATGACCTCATATGTTAAGTACCATAGTGCTCAGAGCCATTTGAGCTATCTAGTCTGACGACTACCCCATTTAACACAGATTTTACCGATGCCAAACGTAATGGCACACAGACTTCAGGCGGCGTTCGGGTACTTTGTAAGCGCAGGTCTTATCTTCAACGTCCGCTACGACAAGCTGACACTTCCTCCTCTAGATGGTGGCCTCGGCCTTGTCAACGTCGAAGCAAGAGCAGCTGCCCTTTATGTAAGTACGCTGGTTAAGTCGTAGACCCGCCGCCGAACGGGATTATCGGGAAGCCTGATTAACGAACAGGCCCCGCCCTCTCGAGTGGCACCTGTTGCTGTAGCCCATACTTCTTCCTCCCTCTCACATGTTAGGACCTTTTTCATCGAATACAGTTATGTCCATGCCAACTTGCCAACTACCAGAAACCCTACCGCACGTGATGTTTACCGCCTAATGATAAGAAATTATACTCAGAATGTGGTGGAAAGCCGATATCCTATGATGGCATGGCACGTGATTTGGCGTTCCGTGCGTTCTGATGCGATCTGGTATCTAGTCGTTAATGAAAAATACATGAAACCACTTCGTCTACATGCCATAAAAATGACAGATTCGCCGCTGTGTCCTCGTTGTCACACGCTTGATACGGACGAACATCGCCGGTGTGTGTTTCGAGCAGAGGTGTGGCAGCTGATGTAGAAGATGCTTGCCTTTCTTCTACGTACGGCTCCCCATGCCATTACACTGAAATCTGTTCTGTTCCCAGATGAGAAATACTTCCCTCGTACGAAGACCAATTCTGTCATCTGGATAACATGCCTCTCGATCTCTTATTTGTTTTGTGAAGGTGATAAGTGTGTTCTCGGTTTCTGGACGTTCCTACATGATCGATTTACTTTTCTCGTGCCCCATCCGCGATACCGTCAAATTTTTGGGTAGTGCATTCTTCGATCCCCCCTGCAGCTGGGGTGTCCCAGGTATGAGAAGGTGATTTCAGTGAGGTTGTTTAATACCAGGATTCAGTCTAATGTACCGGCAAATGCAATATTCTTCGTGAAGAGTGTCACAGAAATGATACAGGATTTGGGCTGGCCATCAATAAGAGAAAGGTGTCTTTTGTTGCGACGAAATGTTCTCACGAAATTCCAATCGCCAGCTTTCTCCTCCGAATGCCAAAATATTTTTTTGACACCGACCTACATAGGGAGAATCGATCCCCACGATAAAATATGGGAAGTCAGAGCTCGCAAGGAAAGATATAAGTGTTCGTTCTTTCCGCGCTCTATAAGAGATTGGAGTAATAGAGAACTGAGAAGGTGGTTCGGTGAACCCTCTGCCAAGCACTTAAATGCGATTTGCAGAGTATCCATGTAGATGTAGATGTAAATCCGTGTTGACAGTGTGTCAGTAGACCGTTCTCTTCGAGATAATTCATAATGTTCGAACACAATATATGTTCCAAAATCCTGCTACAATCATTACATGCTCGTTCCACTTCATATCGTTTCACAACGTGATGCCTAGATATCTAATCGACCTGATTGTGTCGAGTAGCACACTACTAATTCCTTTTTCGAATATTACAGCGCTGCGACTCACGAAAGTGAGACGTCTTGAAGCTTCGTCAGCCATTCCATATGGTATCTGAGCACAGGGGAGCAATTAGCGACCTATCATAGCCTGAAGCCATTCGTCACCCAGTTGAAGTATACACAACAGCATTTACTTGAAGAGTATACAGCGACACCGATGGAATATAAACTGTAGACGTATGGATGTAAATTAAACTCTATTCTTCCCAAAGTGCGTCCACTCCCTCAACCACTGCCTCATCAGATTCGGTGTGCTTCTCTAGTACCTCTCGTGCTCTTTGTGAAGGGTGATTTTGAACTACGGTGACACACGGCAAAGACTGTTCCCTGAGAGAACAGCGTAAACGATTGATCTGCAAGTAGTAAATGCATAATGAATGCCATTTATATCATGCTATGGAACGTAGTGTAGAGCGCTTTCCAGGAGACGACACGTTGTCATTTCCTTCCCGAGTGCTGCACCGTTCCCCAACGCTACTGCCGTTTTCTCTCGGCTGTTGGTTATCTGCCATAAATCGACATATGAAGTGCTAAGTGGACTAGTAATCAAAAAAGGAAGTGGCCTATCGGCTCACTGGACAACGTGCGAGAAGTAAAGGTCGGACGGTCGCATGGCTGTACCAGCAATAACACCATGAACTGCAGGTAAGACAATTTCAGTCGTTGAATGAGATATAAATTACTCCGAGAATATATAACTATGAAAGCAAGTGTGCTATGTACATACACTACCTGTGAAGGATGATGTGGCAAATAATTTCATGGATGATAAAAATTCAACATCAGGTTAGTGTCCTGTTAATACTGGGTAAGCCCTGTGATCCTGCACAATGAAATCTGACTACCCTTATTGTCTATGATGGGGTCTTTAAACATAGATACGAAAGGCATTAATTTTCGGCCCCTGTATTTCATCCCGGCTGCTTACAGAACTCAAAGAGTTTGGTCAGGTCAACATTATCAAAGGATTTCTCTAAATCTACAAAAGTTATAAAAATAGCCTACGTCCTAAGAACGCCGTTGGGTCAGTATTGCCTCGTCTGTTCCTACATTTCTCAGGGACCCAAACCTATCTTTCCCGAGACTGGTCTCTTCAGGTTTATCCATTTTTCTTTTGATAAGTGGAGTCACTATTTTGATACCATGCCTCATTTAACTGATGGTCCTGTAATATACAGAGCTGACAGTATGTCCATTTTTAATCGAAATTACCACTTTTTTCTCGAAGAGTGGAGGTATTTCACCTGTCCCATATATCTTGCACAGTAGGAGGAATAGATTTGTCATGGCTGACTCTCCGAGGGATCTCAGTAAATTTAGGGAATATAGTCTGCTCCAGGGACCTTGTTTCGAGTTAGGTATTTTAATCCTCTGCCAAATGCTTCCCTCTCGTACTCCCGTCTTATCTCAATTAACTTTCTTTTCTGATTCTTATCTTTTTAATTCTGGCCATATGTCACTGCTAGGATATTGGAATTGTCTCAACGAACGACACTACCTCCTAACACGCAACCCACACTATCAGCAATACTTCTCCAATATCTTATGGAGCACCTTCAACGACCCGCCTCACAGCTGGAACGTCCAGCCGTGAGAAGCTGAAAACTGATCTGAACCTACCCGAACCGAGCAGAACCAACAGCGGAATCTACGCCCACTCAACGAGAAGATACGCTTGGACGTGCTGGCCGACGCAGGATCCTCTACTCAAGGTGCTCGTATACTGGGTGATCAAAAAGTCAGTATAAATTTGAAAACTTAATAAACCACGGAATAATGTAGATAGAGAAGTAAAAATTAACACACATACTTGGAACGACATGGGGTTTTATTAGGACTAAAAGAAAAAAAAACTCATATTGCAAGACGCGTGAAAGATCTCTTGCGCGCGTTATTTGGTGATGATCGTGTGCGCAGCCGCCACTTTCGTCATGCTTGGCCACCCCAGGGCCCCAGACCTCAGTCCGTGCGATTATTGGCTTTGGGGTTACCTGAAGTCGCAAGTGTATCGTGATCGATCGACATCTCTAGGGATGCTGAAAGACAACACCCAACGCCAATGCCTCACCATAACTCCGGACATGCTTTACAGTGCTGTTCACAACATTATTCCTCGACTACAGCTATTGTTGAGGAATGATGGTAGAAATATTGAGCATTTCCTATAAAGAACATTATCTTTGCTTTGTCTTACTTTGTTATGCTAATTATTGCCATTCTGATCAGATGAAGCGCCATCTGTCGGACATTTCTTGAACGTTTGTGTTTTTTTGGTTCTAATATAGCCCAATGTCATTCGAAGAATGTGTGTCAATTTGTACCTCTCTATGTACATTATTCCGTGATTTATTCAGTTTTCAAATTTATACTGACTTTTTGATCACCCGGTATATAAAACTATAAAAAAACCAAAAAATTTATCATGTTTTATTTTCCCCTGTGGTTTCCTTTCCTTTATCCTTTCTTGCCCCCTAATAGCACTAGGTTAGTCGTTATGGGAATAGGATTAGATAGGGGCCTATAGTGGTGGCTTGTTTTTCTTCATTTAGGGCGAAAGTGGCAGTGGCAATTTTCCTTCCTTATTTTTGAATCCCTTTAATAGTCCACAGGGGCAAAAAAAGAAAAAAAAGTGGTTAGCGTTCCAGCTTCGTAAGGCGAATGTATATGAGGCGACGGTTCGACTCCTCCTCAGACCTTCATTTTTGTAGTACAACTATAAATTCTGTGGCATTCAAAAAATTTGCACCTTAACTATTCGACCTTGCTACATTAGCAACGTCTCGCCGCTACGCAGGTGAACTTCGAAATGTGGCCTGCCTGTGTGCGCAGCCCGAAGCGTCGAGGTGCGAAGTCGTTCTGGGTACCTTACCATATTGCGTCTACAAGGGATTTCGCAAATCACGACAGGCATACATTTTGAGGAAAATTTCATGCTTTTCTTCATTTACTTGTCGACAGTCATAAGTATGTTCCCTCTAATGATTACTTTTAATTAAATATTGTAAGCAGTCAAATAACATGAAATTCACGAACACTTCATGCAAATCCACGCGGTTTTTTAAAAGTTTATTACGTCTCAAATGTCATATAAATTAAATAATATGAGCTGTGATGAAAAAATACAGATTAAAATTTAAGACTAAACCGGAGCCGAACTGTTGCCGTCCAACAAAACTCAAACGCTAATTCCTTTTTTTTTAAAAAAAAAAATCTCGTTTTGTTCGTGATTTTTCGTTGAATTTGGTCGTAGCGGACGTCACGTAACATGCTTTGATGTTCGTTGCTGATCCTTTCATTCAGTTTTTTTTTTTTTTTTATTACAGAGAGCAACTAGCTCTTTGACCGAACACACTAAGTTGCCGTGCTGGCAACCAGTTGACCCCTGTGAACACTAACACGTAGTATCAACTCATAGATACATCCATTACATAACTGATGTGTAAAACTTCTCTTGCGACTTTCTAGGAATTGCCACAGTAGTGCATCTTACTACTTGCACATTGTGTTGTTTTAATGGCCTACTAAAGCTGTACAAAGTTTGTAACAAATCTGTGATCCCAACGTCGTGGCCCTTCCTTTTTAGTAGGCATCCTCTGATCCACATTGTTGCGTTTCGTCAATGGGAATCTACTTTAATGATTGCTGTATAGTAATCGTGAAATGCCTTCTATCACAGATTTCTTGCATTTCCAGACATTTGCTTATAAGAAGCTGAGTAATCTACATCCCCTTAAGAATCTCTGTTACAGGTTGTCCATATTTCTTGTAAACTCTTTACCATGGTAGTTTCAGAGGACGAGCCAGTCGGCGCAGCTTTATTTCAGAATATGTATCATTACATGTGTGTTGCAGTTTAGAAATTCCTTGGAAAATCGATCTTACGGACAGGAATCTGAAGTCTAATATTTCAGAGCTTAGCAATCCTTGGCGGCGGTATCTCATTCACGTCGCATTCCTTTCACATACCCACTCCTAATGAGCTGATGTCGAACCCATTTAAAAAATACAAAAGTAATTACCGCTAAAATCCTGCATTTGTGTCTGATATATCGGAATACAGAGCAAACGCTACATTGCGCCGATAATTTACGCAAATGGTAGTATCTGCAATCATTTGTATCACAAAGCAGTATCTCATTATCTATGAATGGAACGTATTAGTGATAGCTTTTATTTAAATGTTGTTGATGTATGGTTTGTGGGGCGATCAACTGCGTGGTTATTAGAGCCCCTTTTATTTGTGTGGTGTTCGCCTTCCTTATCATTAGACTGAACACGGTGGAACAGTAGTTGAAACACTGGAATGTATTCGTAAGGGTGAGAGCTGAAATGCCTATTCAACAAGCCTGATTTAGAATTTCTATTGTCGCCCGAAATCACTTCAAATTTTGCAAATTTGGGGAAGTTCTGTGGCACAAAACTGCTGAGGCCATCGGACCCTAGACGTACACACTACTTAACCAAACTTACGCTAAGGACAGGACACACACTCATGCCCGAGGGAGGACTCGAATCTGCGACCGGGGTAACCACGCAAACCGTGGCAAGGCGCTCAAGACCACACGGCTGCCCCGCGCGGCTAAATCACTTCAGGAGAACGCAACAATAGTTCGTCCAATACGGGGACAGGAAAAATGTTCTCCCATTCTTACATAACTGAGCTGATGTTAATTATCAGGACACTCTAATCCTCTGTCCATAGGATTTATTCATCCTGAAAATCTTTGCGAAATCGGAGCTATCAAAGCACCCATTGTTGCAATTCATAAAGCGACCGGATCCTTTTCTCACCTGTGTCCCGTCTGACTTTGTGTTCCGTATCTGTCTCAAAACCAAAGGGACATTATACTATAACCATCCTCTTGTTTAAATTATTTTCACATTTTAATGTGTGCAGCATTACCGTTTACAAAATATAACTGTTGGTTTATCTGTGACTTAAAATGGTGGAAGATTCAGAAAGAGTTCTCTCGCAAGATGAATGATACACGATTATCAAATCCGATAGAAAAAAGTTGCTGATGCTAAACAGTACCTTAGCAAGTGATCAGTTTGCAGTGATGTGAAAAACTGATGATCAGAGTAAAGCGTGAACGTGGATTCTATTAGGGAATGCAACACGAATCTCACTCTTTCTCATTAGTGAAATTACTGCGACTATTGTAGAATGTGTCAGGTTTCTAACCTAAACCTTATTCAAAGGAATGTCCTTTTTAAATTCAAATTCAAGATGCTCCTGTTTCCTACGTATATGTTCACTGAGGATCAGCAGCAACATCAAATTCTAAGTTCCTAGAGCATTTGGCCTTTTACAGTACTGTAATTAACATACAATAGTGAACAACGACATTGTTTCTTCATAGTCGACACTAATAACAAAAGTTTTGAATTCTCCGTTCCGGGTGGTGATCTGTCGATTGTGGAAGCATGACTCTTTATTAGGAACGAGAATATTAGAGAAATGTTTGTGAGTTGTTACCTTTTTATGAAATTGATGGCAAGACTTTGATGACTATGCCAGAACTGAAGTAAAACTGAATTTTTTGTACAGTAATTTTCGCTGAAACACGTAGAAACATCCCTGAAAACGTGTGTACTACTACGTACTGTACATACCAACTTGTAGACTTTTTTGGATTTCAGTGCCACTTCATATCCTACTGCATGTTCTCAGAACCTCTTGCTTACTGCTCCGTTTCAGCTTACCTGTAAAACAAAAGGAAAAATTAACGTTATCATTCTAGGCAGCTTATCGTGTGTAGCGCGACCAAGAGAAGTATGTACTCTCATTGGGGCAGAAAATTGTAATGTGAACCAGAAGAGTTTAAGGAATCGTCCTTGTCTGCGGAGAAGCAATTCACAACTGGATATCAAGAGGCACCGGGGAAATTGTATCTGAGGTATTTTCAGGATGCACTGACATTCACTGAAGCACATACTTCTCTGGCCATGCCTTTTAAGTGGCACTTTATAAAAGCAGAGATGCCTCCTAATGACGCTCTAGTTTTCGCAACCAAAATATCTGCTGCAAGGTGATACACGATTATTTACATATTTTAAATTTAAAGTGGCTATCTGAAGTTTCCTAGAAACAAACATTTAGCTCTACCTTCGTTACAAATTATTTGTGCAGATAATATCATACACTATCTCTTCAGAACAACCCGGTACCAGCTATAAAATGCGGAGTTGACTACCAGAGGTCTCGAGAAGTGGAGCCGACAGAATGAAAGGAGGGGGGTTGTGTTGTGTGATCGTCAGAAAGCAGTGAATTACTATCCGAGTGAACGGTTTGGGTTTGGCTAATGCCTTAAGAATCTTACCCGCCATCATGTGTAGTGCCACCACTGAAGTACGGATAAGATAATTTTGCGCTATGGGGTATTTATCGTGGTTATGGTGTGGTCCCCTTATTCAGCTTAAGGAAATGCTAAATGCGGAAGTGTACGAACATATTTTACAGCATTGTGTGCCGTGTAGAGTAGAGGAACAGTTCGGAGGTAATGACTGATTGCATAAGCATAGCTTTGTACCATTTCTTTAAGCAAAATTTGTCAGGCAGTGGTTTCTGCACAGTAAAATTCTTTAAATGGACTGGTCTGACCATAGCCCCTTCCTGAAAAAAAATTACACCTTTGCGACGAGTTAGAAAGTCGTCTCCGATCCAGACCACAGCGTCCAACCTCGCCAGCTTCTCTGGTTCAAAATGGTTCAAATGTCTCTGAGCACTATGGGACCTAACTTCTGTGGTCATCAGTCCCCAAGAACTTATAACTATTTAAACTTAACTAACCTAAGGACATCACACACATCCATGCTCGAGGCAGGATTCGAACCTGCGACCGTAGCGGTAGCGTGGTTCCAGACTGTAGCGCCTAGAACCGCTCGGCCACCAACCAGCTTCTCTGGTTTCGGCTCTTGAGGAAGAATGCGCTCCCATTACTCCACAGATATTCAGGAACCTTATTGAAAATGCCACCCAGCAGAGTATATGCCACCACAAAAGATGAAGGGTGGATGCACCACGTTTTGATGTCTACCAATAGGCCTCGGGTTATGTTTATCAGATAGTGTATGTTGTGCCATCTTCGAACTTAATAAACATTGTAACATGAGTAAACATAAAGGGAAGGCAGGAGAACAAGTTCTGCACTGTAGTCTTTATTATCCTCCAGATAGCTAGGTTCCTCCATGTCACTCTTAAAACTCATTCATGTACCTGAATATGCACTACAGGCTAGTAAGGTGCCACGATTGTGCCATAGGAAAGCATAAAAAACGATTTCCATCGTTATCATTCCTCAGTTCCAACTTATGCTTCGTATTTCGTCAATGAAACATTAAAAAATAGTTTTGCTTCCTTATGGCTCGCGCCTGCTTTAATACTACTAACAACAATTGTCTATTAATCATGAGTCAAAATCGGGTTTCCAGATTAAAACACACCGTCGGAGTCTCGAGCCCTCCCTCGGGCATGGGTGTGTGTGTTGTCCTTAGCTTAAGTTAGTTTATGTTAGATTAAGTAGTGTGTAAGCCTAGGGACCGATGACCTCAGTAGTTTGCTCCCATAGGAACTTACTACCACCAACAGCACCAGATTAAAAACTAAGTTTTCACGTATACGGAAATAGATTACGCTTCAAAATAGGTCAGGCAGAACGGAAATACAGGGTATCAGCAATTCATTTCCAACGCATTACTAATACTAAGTATATCCACCACATCCCACATGGTACAAAACTAAATGATTATCAATCCCGGCCCAATGCAAAATAATACTGAATTTTCTGTGGTGCGTGCATGAAAGCCTGACGTGACTCTTGAGTTCGCTTTCGCCAGACAGTGGTAGAAACTGTGATATCTCATTAAACACTTTACATTGTGTCCATTTATCAGCAGCGCATGTGGCAACAACAGTATGGCTAGAAATATGATGGCAGGTGAAAACCACTTTTTATCAGTCAAGTACAAAAAAATCGACCGTTTGATTTCATTACGGGACTAAATTTGGCGTAGATACATTCATTGAAGAAATAAATCTATAATGGTACGATCAATGTAGACAAAGGGCTTGTAAGAAGTCCATGATTAAGGAATTTGTTGCTAGCGCACTCGAGCTGAAGTAATTTCGATGGATTGCTCACGCGCTACCTGCGATATGTAAGCTTTAAGAGAATCTAAGACCAATGAGCAGTGTTGACTGCATTAGGAACTGTGTAGTAGTAGGAGTAGATTGCTGCTAGTGAGAAGTCTGGTATATCGTGTTGGCTGGGCCGGTCGTGGTTGGGCGATGGCGGAACCTCAGCGTTGTAGTATAAGGTAAAAGCAGCGTCGCGCATATGTACTGTTTTTATATCAAGTCCCATGTAAATGTTTTGAAAAAAAACTGTTAATAATATTCTTTCTCATAAAAAGTTACTTTTGACATTCATCTCAATTTAAAGAATCCACTAATTTCTCCAATCCATGGTCATCTCGATGATTGTAAAGAAAAATCAGTTGTTTCTTTTTATACATGACAAATCTATCGGCCAGCATTCCACTGAGCTGCGCCAGAAAAATTTCTTATAGGAGCAGATATATACGCGTTATTCGGCGACCGAATTGAGGTAAGATTTTTCAATTTATTAATAATGAATTTTCGGGGCCATGACGCAGCACTGATGACGTCCAAAATGTACCACTCTAAATTCATAGACAATTATTGAAACGTTAGAAGTGAGTCGCAATTTAATTGAGATGTTAGTCACATAGTATTATTGGTAGGTTACGAAATTTTACTATTTGGAGGTTTCGGAATTTATCTGTTGGTAGGTTACGCTAAATGTCAATGTTATGGTTATATTTTTTACTGTTGGGAGGTCACGGAATTTTTCTGTTGGGAGGTTACACTAAATGTGAATACTATTCATATCATTTTTTGTGGGGAGGTTACAGGCTGCATTCAAAAAACAAAACAGAGGCGATCTCCGTTTCAGTGAGAAGCGGCGCCAAGACAACGAAGAACTACTTGTGAATATACTATAGCAGACAGTTGATGTAGGCTTTAAAGAACTCAAAAAATGCCCAGCCTTTGTCATTTGGCATACATGTGGTTGGATTCGAGGTAGAAAATACATTATAAGAGTTGGTAATCTTTAGTGATCAACGACATTTCACACTTCAGCTAACACTAACACATAATCTTGATGTTCCTTTTCTTTTTCATTTCGAATATTTTGACAACTGCTTCCTATTTCTACCTGTGGTAACCAAGTTTCTTCCCAGAAGTGGAAAATGTGAATGTTGACTTCCTCTGCTAGAAGCGTGTCACCTATCCATATTTTCATCACGAATTGCGGGATCACAAAACTTATAAATTTATGGGGTCATGCAGCCGTCAGAGCAAACGATGTTGGGCTGATCAGTACGTTAACGCGACCTAACGTCTGGTTATATCTTCTTACGGGGTTAGTTAAGGATGACGTGTTTGTACAAGCATTTACATGAACAATAGACAACCGTTTAGAAAGTGTTATACTGACGTACCACGACATATGATGGAAGATTTGGGACGAGTGCTGTTACCGGATTTAAGCGTGCAGTGTGAAACAAAGTGAGAAAACAACATTTCTAATGTGCTGACACAAACGTTTTGAAATTTCCGTTCCACGACGACGTGCGAAACGAGAGCCCATCATCTTTCTCTACTTCACTTGTGAACTGAATTTCCGGCTGTATCTAAATAATACTGCAAGAGGCTTTATCATAAGCACCTCTTCCACAAATTATCAGAAATGTGATTTAAGATATAATTAACGAAGAACTTGATTCTTCAACTGTTTAAAAAAAATTAGGAAATATATGTGCTGAGTCAGCTTCAAGTTTTCTCGGTATTTTAAGTAATTTTTGCAAGAGAATTCGTCTCCTAGTGTCGTGACAGTCTCTTAGCGGAACTGAACTGTTGAAACTTCCTCACAACTTAAAATTGTGTACCGAGTGCGGATTCGAAGCCATACACCTACCTCTCGCTGCCAATGCTCTTACCGGCGGGGCTATCCATGCATCATTCGAGGACAAGTTTGTAGCTTCAACGTGCCAGTACCTTTCTCAGTGCCGGCCGCGGTGGTCTCGCGGTTCTATACGCTCAGTCCGGAACCGCGAGACTGCTACGGTCGCAGGTTTGAATCCTGTCTCGGGCATGGATGTGTGTGATGTCCTTAGTTTAGTTAGGTTTAAGTAGTTCTAAGTTCTAGGGGACTGATGACTACAGATGTTAAGTCCCATAGTGCTCAGAGCCATTTGAACCTTTCTCAGTCATTCCAAATATTTCGGGAATAACACTTATTGATGTCAAAATACGACAGAAAATGGTTTAAAGACAATCTTTATATCGAATCCAGTACGGTTATTTTATCTACTGCGGATGGTGCGTCGTTTGGATACCTTATCGCAGATGACAAATGTGTGCTGAAGCGGGACTCAAATTTCGCAGGCAACGCTGTTATCGGATGAGCTACGGAGGACCGCATCACGGCTTCCATCTCAGATAAATGAAAGGTAATGCTGTCAGTTTGAAGCTAAAGAAGTCTGTGAAGCATGGATTGAAATCTCAGTCGCTAATATCTTTGTTCCAGAAACGCAAGGATTCGTGTTCGAGCTCCACAGTTTTAAATGGTCACGAAATTTCAGAAATAGAAACAATATGAAGCAGAGTGACACTGTTATTCTGGGGACCGGAACACTGAAAGTCAGAGAGCTTCCAGTAGTCTGTTTGGTCTAGTTGCGAAGCATACTGTTAAGATTTTGTTCGATGTAGACCATTCTTCAGTAAAGTGCAAAATGTATAAAAAGGGAGTAAGAATTTCTGTAGATGAGGAGACGTTAGGTTTCTGGAGGACAAAACATATTGTTAACCGACTGCCGTTTGGTACGTTCAGAGCTCTGAGCTACATTTTCCTTGCTGTGCCAAATGTCCCTCTCGTTCGAGTATTCCATATATGGTGAGAAAAAGAGGAGGCATTTCGGAGAAAGTCTCTTAAGGAAATGGGGTCTCTATCAGGTAAGTGGTCCAGGGAATGGTAGCTATGTTTCTTGTGAAGAAAGCGACATTCCCCGTCAGTCTTACTGCAGCGTGACACGAATGGTTCTAGTGCCATTTCTCCGATTGGTTTTTATGCAATCCTGTCACAAGACGTTTTGCGAGAAAAAGTAGCGTGTGATCTGGTTCTTATTTCTCGGAAGTGTCTCACGAAATTCGACGCTTTTTTTCGATAATGTACTGGCACTTTTCTCTATTTCTAAGAAAAGCCATGTACCGAAATCTTATATCCAATTACTGCACGCCTCATATGCTTTATGTACATACGAAGTAACAGACTACAAAATTGTGGAATCCGGTAATACGCGCAACATTCTCGGTACTAGAGAGTACGCTTGTTCTCTGCTCATTTGTGATGCAGTAAGAGAACAGAGAATTGAAAATACAATAAAATAAAATACTAAAGATGCTATCTTCATATGTGTGTGAAATCTTATGGGACTTAACTGCTGAGGTCATCAGTCCCTAAGCTTACACACTTCTTAACCTAAATTATCCTAAGGACAAACACACACACACCCATGCCTTAGGGAGGACTCGAACCTCCGCTGGGACCAGCCTCACAGTAAACATGCTATATTCGCTTTCATTTCACTATAATCATCATCTGTTGTTCTTTGTTGGCGGAGAAATTACAAATGTAATGTATTGCGAATACATAGAAAGAAGGATACTTTATTGTATGATTATATGATAGCGGAACAAACACTAGTAGCAGTTACTTCTGTAAAATATCTGGGAGTATGCGTGAGGAACGATTTGAAGTGGAATGATCATATAAAATTAATTGTTGGTAAGGCGGGTACCAGTTTGAGATTCATTGGGAGAGTCCTTCGAAAATGTAGTCCATCAACAAAGGAGGTGGCTTACAAAACACTCGTTCGACCAATACTTGAGTATTGCTCATCAGTGTGGGATCCGTACCAGATTGGGATGACGGAGGAGATAGAGAAGATCGAAAGAAGAGCGGCGCGTTTCGTCACAGGGTTATTTGGTAACCGTGATAGCGTTAGGGAGATGTTTAGCAAACTCAAGTGGCAGACTCTGCAAGAGAGGCGCAATGCATCGCGGTGTAGCTTGCTCGCCAGGTTTCGAGAGGGTGCGTTTCTGGATGAGGTATCGCATATATTGCTTCCCCTACTTATAACTCTCGAGGAGATCAATAATGAAAAATTAGAGAGATTCGAGCGCGCACGGAGGCTTTAAGACAGTCGTTCTCCCCGCGAAACATACGCGACTGGAAGAGAAAAGGGAGGTAATGACAGTGGCACATAAAGGCCCTCCGCCACATACCGTTGGGTGGCTTGCGGAGTATAAATGTAGATGTAGATGTATATCATCTTCTTAATATTCCATTCAAGGATTAAGCTGTTGTCTGTTCCGAACTCACAAACGAAAACCTGAGGCTTTAGTGCAATCACTGCAAGATGTATTACGTGGGACATAAATTAGAACTGTAAAATAATTTGAAAGTAAGAAATCTGTTGTGCTTTGTTGGCGGAAAAATGTAAGTAATTATATTTGTACACAAACACATTTGTAATTTCAGTATCAGTATCAGTACTTATGGAGTGTCTAGTAATGAAAAAATGAGAGAAAATCAGCAGCATATGACACATAGATATTTTGTGTGCAAAGTAACGTTTTCTTTCCGTCTCCCTTTTTCTTCCGCAACAGTGGAAAATAAGCCATAAAAGCGGTGCGACATCCCTTGTCAAATTCTCACGGATATCTGCAACATCAGAAAGTGCCTGTCATAAAAAGTTCTCCCTAGAGACGAGAAGAAATTTAATTTCAATCTCGTTAGCTCAACCAGAGAAACCTTTACGAGAAGTACCGAAATAATTTCCAGGAGCGTAACTAAACTGTAACCGTGCCATTTCTTATTGTAATACTGCAGTTCGAAAACATCGACAAGGCGCGACAATATTTTCCATTGCTAATCTTCGAATGGAAGTGTATCTGCTTGATCAGGTATTGTGCTGGACACTGCAATGGTTCTTTATTTACGTGACCATTACGGCACTCCAACCCCAGTTCTCGATACCAGTAATATCGTACTACTTTTCTGGGAAGTAACAGACATATTTATGAGGCAATATTCACATTTGGTTCCATTAATGCATAGGTATTCCGATGTATCGATATATTACAATGATATGGTTCTTGTGTGTATTTATTTCTGTTAGACTGTCATAATCTTTGACTTACTTGTAAGTGCTTTGGCGCGAATGCGCACAGAGCAGTCTTTCGTTTCACTTTGCAAAAGTTACGTTGTTATTTCACTTTGTAAAGGAACAGTCAAGTCTTGTGTTTGGTTAAAGTGGAAATTAAATATATGAAGATTGATACAAAACTGTTTTCTTGATGATGTGACAATTAAGGAGAAATATATGTGAATTTACAAAAAGGTTAATAAAAATGTGGATCGTGCAGAACAAGTCAAAAATTATTTCTACCATGCCATTGTTCTGATCTTGGATTGTTTGATGATTAAGAATTTCCTGAAAAACGCGTTTGTTAGGTCTTCAAATATTCCTAAAATACAGATCTGGACCTTCTAGCAGCCAAAGTGGAATCACCCTAGAATCAACAACATGAGCCATAACAACTTCGACGAAATCTACGTGGCAATCCATTCAAGATAAGTGCCAAAATTAATGACTTTTTTTACAGTGACTTCATTATTTCCATTCTGACGATACCATCCACAGTCAATAGCTTCGTTGTTGTCCGATAAAGCGAACATAAGCTGCGAGAGCAACATTATTAATGTGATTTCAACCTACTTTGCAAGTTGGTTCTAATGGCTCTGAGCACTATGGGACTTAACATCTGTGGTCATCAGTTCCCTAGAACTTAGAACTACTTAAACCTAACTAACCTAAGGACATCACACACATCCATGCCCGAGGCAGGATTCGAATCTGCGACCGTAGCAGTCGCGCGGTTCCGGACTGAGCGCCTAGAACCGCTAGACCACCGCGGCCGGCACTTTGCAAGTGGTGGTGTTGTTAGAACTCATCATATGTATTTATAGTACCATGCTCCACCGCCATGATACTATACTCAGTCTTCAACCATTTACCTATGACGTTACTGACAATGGGAATTCTATATTCCCAGGACAGTTACAATTGTTTATTACATTTGCCGGCACAGTAGCTCAGCGTGTTCGGTCAGAGGTTAGCTGCCCTGTGTAACAAAAAAATCGATGAACAACGAACTTAAACGGGTATCTTTCGACGTCCACTCCGAGAAGATGCAACGAACCAAAGCGAACAAAATGAGATAAAAAAATTACATTTGTTCCAATCAAAGAGCTATTACAATGCCTGATAAGAAAAGTGAAGCACCTAAAATACACGGGCAGATGGAGTTGCAATTCTCAGTGATAGGTAGAACGACCACCAGAGTGTATTAGTGTTGGTACTATGGATATTAGAGTATATAAGAAGGGCGAACAACGACAGCTACTGAATGCCCTTGGGGAAGGGCACGGAGACACTGCGTAATCGTGCGAGACAGCATTATCATAGTATGGAGGCTTTCACGACCAGATGACATATCTTCTGGTAAACCTTCCGGGATGTAAGGTCGTGGTCCATGTAACTCTTCAGCTCTGAAGATGTCCAGCGCAGCTCTGGACGAAACGTTAGGAGCTGAAGAGTTTCATGGACCACGACCTTACATCCCGGAAGGTTTACCAGAAGTTACAGCATTATCAGCCCCTGGCAGATTAAGATAGGGGTCTTATCGTGATCCATTTGGCCGGTTGCCCGAATCGTGTACTACTCAGATTCGTGGGGTAGTCGGCTGGTTGATTTGGAGGAGGGGATCAAGGATTAGGGAAGGATGGGGAGGAAGTCGGCCGTGTCCTTTCAAAGGAACCATCCTAGCATTTGCCTGAAGCGATTTAGAGAGATCACGGAAAGACTAAATCAGAACGTCCGGGCGCGGGTTTGAACCGTCGTCCTTCCGAATGCAATGCGAGACCAGTGTGCTAACCACTGCACCATCTCCCTCGGTCATGGGAACGTGAGGGCAGGCTTACTCGCAGTCAAGGCTCCGGTTGTGCACGTCTGACCAGAACAATGGAGGATCGCCATATCTTGTTCCAAGCACATCGTAAAGCCTCGTGGGGTACCGCGCCTTGCCACGGTTCGCGCGGCTCCCTCCGACGGAGGTTCGAGTCTCCGCTTGGGCATGGGTATGTGTCTTGTGCTTAACATAAGTTAATTTAAATTAGGTTAAGTATCGTGTAGGCCTAGGGACCAATGACCTCAGCAGTTTGGTCCCATAGGAACTCACCATCACCACATCATAAAACGTTCACAGCTGCACCTGCCATACGAGATGAAGTAATGGACTCCATGAAGCGCCGGCCGTTGTAGCCGAGCGGTTCTAGGCGCTTCAGTATGGAACCGCGCTGTTGCTACGGTCGCAGGTTCGACTCCTGCACCGAGCATGGATGTGTGTGCTGTCCTTAGGTTGGTTAGGTTGAAGTAGTTTTAATTCTAGGGGACTGATGACCTCAGATGTTAAGTCCCATAGTGCTCATAGCCATTTGAACCACTTGACTCCCTGGAACGTACATTGCCACCATGCACCAATGGTTGGAGACTTGCAGCAGCTGGACTAGATAATTACCGTGTCATGCCTAGCCTGCCGTTAGCAACACAACGCAAACGAATGTATTTCGAGTGATTCCGTGACCGGAAAGTACGGTCTGCTGATGAACGTAATTGCAGTGAGTTCAGCGATGAATCGTATTCTTCAAAAATTGCTCTGAGCACTATGGGACTTATCATCTGAGGTCATCAGTCCTCTAGAACTTAGAACTACGTAAACCTAACTAACCTAAGGACATCACACACATCCATTCCCGAGGCAGGATTCGAACCTGCGACCATAGCGGTCGCGCGGTTCCAGACTGTAGCTCCTAGAACCGCTCGGCCACGACGGCTGGCAATCGTATTCTTCACTTCCCTGGTTAACCAACGCTGTAGAGTGGCACCGTGATGTTACCCGTGGTGAGATGGTGTGAGGAGCCTTGGGGTATGACTTCAGGTCACAGCTGGGAAAGATTGAGGGGAGCCTGACGTCACAACTATGCCTCACAAACTACCTGGCTCTTGTGTGTTACCTCTCATGCGACATTGTCATGGTACCATTTTTCAACATAACAATGCACATCAAAACGTGGCACGAGTCTCTCTGAAATGTTTGTGTGATGCTGAGGTTCTCCTGCGGCCAGCAAGATCCCCGGATCTGTCTTTAATAGAACATCTGTGGTACTAGCTGAGACGTCACTTCCGCCCCAGTGCCAGTCTCAGGGTTCAAAATGGTTCAAATGGCTCTGAGCACTATGGGACTTAACATCTGAGGTCATCAGTCCCTTAGAACCACTTAAACGTAACTAACCTAAGGACATCACACACATCCGTGCCCGAGGCAGGATTCGAACCTGCGACCGTAGCGGTCGCGCGGGCCAGTGTCAGGAATATCAAGGACCAGTTAAAACATTTGTGCGCCAGTTTGCCTAAGGAGAGTATACAACTCCTGTCTGACACTCTTCCTAATCGCATCAGTGCATGTATCCGGGCAAGAGGGTGTGCAGCTTCGTACTGGTAAGTGTGCTCATACTGCCAAGTTCTTCGTAAATTAGTCTCGTTTTTGTAATAACTGAAATAACATTACATATCCTTCCAAGCTGTGAAGTTTCATGTCGTTTCCTCTACCCCTTCAGCATGCTTCAGTTTTTTGGTAATTTAGTATATTTACAACTGATTTACAGAAATTTGTAGTACTCGTGCTTCCGCAAGCGGTGATTTTCTTTTACGTCAACTAAAATCCATTGCTGTTCCGTAAGACGCCAATGATGTGCGCAACATGATTGCAGAATATCGACATGTGACTTACCGTCAAATAAAACTATTCTTAAGCATATCGAAGACTGCAGTATATTCGATTTTTCAAAAATATTTAGGAGTGAAAATCTGTTCCCAGCCTGTTCAGCGCGATTTGACCAAACCTCAAAAACAGAATCGTAGCAGTGTGGTTCAGGAAATGCTGAAAAAACTCGATCTAGAGCATATAAAATGCTCATACTACATTATAACAGAAGGTGAATGTGAGATCCACTCCTGACAGCCGGAATTCAAAAATTATTCAAATGTCTCTGAGGACTATGGGACTTAACAATTGTGGTCATCACTCCCCTAGAACTTAGAACTACTGTAACCTAATTAACCTATGGACATTACACACATCCATGCCCGAGGCAGGATTCGAAACCGCGACCATAGCAGTCGCGCGGTTCTGGACTGAAGCGCCTAGAAACGCTCGGCCACCACGGTCGGCTGACAGCAGCAATCTAAACAGCAGTCTTCTGTTTGAGTGTTCCAGGATGAACCAAAACAAACATACATTGCCTGTTTGCGAAACGCTTACAACAAATAATCGCTTGTTTCTTTGGATATACTAGGCGTTTCATGAGCTTTGCTTTAGTCGATTAAAGAACAGGTAATGGTCAATTGTACACAACAGTTTGTTTGCCATCGATGAAAACGATTCTTATATCTGTACCTATATCTTATCTATAGTAATAAAAAAGCCGTAATTCTGTTGTATCTGTTTGTTCAAACACGCTAATCTCCAAAACTAACAAACGAATTTTCATGGTGTGTACACAGGCAACTACAACTTAGCTTGCGGCAACGTATAAGCTTTATTTCATCAAAATCGGATCACGAAAAAAGGAAAAGGTACCGTTATTAAAAGTTTAAGAGTCTGCTCAGCTCATTAGTTCGGATGTTTACCTTAGTGACGGCTTAGTACCGAAAGAACCAACAGATGGCATTTTAGTTTCGGAGTAAGCTAAGCAATTAATAAATTGCGCTGTTGCTTTTTTTACCTCATTGACAGAAGTATTTTCGGGAGTTTACGTCTGAATTAAGGCCCGCGACCTTATCTTTACGAATACAAATTGACACCAAATTTACTTAGCTAGGATACATGCATTTACTGATTCCGTTTAGAGTACTAGAAACTAAAAGGAATTACCTTCCTTATTTCGATCGGTTGGGTTTAAATTTGACCTCTTGGATAATAAAAAAGAGTTTATTGAAAAAGTGACGCTATAACTATCTCTTTTTTAACGATTAAGGTGCGCAACGCTAAAAAACGACGGTAGTCAATGGACCTTCATTAAATTTCCATTTCGAAGCACTGGCGTACAGCTCGTCCCTGTTAAAATTGTATGTTGGCACGCAGTACGTCTAACTATTATTTGATGAGGCAAATCATTGAATTACTGTTTAATTGGTCGTATTTACCTGCTTTATCGCCTAACGACCAGTTTTGTTAAAATCTGTAGCCATTTTCCCTCAGTTGTTACTTCAGTTACGTTTATCCTGTTGATAAGAACAAATATTATCTGTCTCTTGTAACTTGTACACATTTCCTCCAAAACTCATAAACAAAGTACAGGGAAATAAACACAACATAGTAATAAACAAAACGATATCCACTATGTACACTCATATCCGGAACCAACCAGAACACCTTGAACAACTTGAGATAGGACGTTCATATTCACAGGACATGTACATTAGTATGTTCTACATAAATGATTAGCATTTGGACCATGTTCTAAGGCGCTGCAGTCACGGACTGTGCGGCTGGTCTCGGCGGAGGTTCGAGTCCTCCCTCGGGCATGAGTGTGTGTGTTTGTTCTTAGGACAATTTAGGTTAAGTAGTGGCACGCTTAGGGGCTGATAACCTTAGCAGTTAAGTTTCATAAGATTTCACACACTTTTTTTTTAACCATGTCGACCTCCGCGTTCAAGGTCAACATCGATATCGTGGCGCGGCACCACCTACCGATAAAAAGTGCCTGCGGCTCTCGTTGTCGCTATAAACCGAAGGTAATGAGTCAGTGTCATTTGACCAGACGCGCAGAATGCCTCGCAGACGTATGTGCGGACCGTACCGTCAAATCAGTGAGTCGGATAGAGGACGCATTATTGGCATGAGAGAATGTGATGCAGCCATCCGGGAAATTGCTGTTAGTGTGGGACGAAGTGCTTCGACAGTACAACAGGTGCTTGCAGAACGATTCACGGAAGGTCGTGGAACACGACAAGGTGCGTCAAATCACATCACCCAGACCACTCTGTGAGATGGACACCTCTTCCGAATAGCACTGCAAGACACACCTGCGTTCTCCCCGGCTCTGGCGCAACAGTGGACCAGTGTACACATCGTACACTCTCAGGGGTGACAGTTCGTCACCATTTATTACGGTATGGGTTACGTGTCCGTAGTCCACTTCTCCGCCTACCTTTGACGAATGCCGCCCCGGATTAGCCGAGCGGTCTCAGGCGCTGCAGTCATGGACTGTGCGGCTAGTCCCGGCGGAGGTTCGAATCCTACCTCGGGAATGGGTGGATGTGTTTATCCTTAGGATAATTTAGGTTAAGTAGCGTGTAAGCTTAGGGATTGATGACCTTAGCAGTTAAGTCCCATAAGATTTCACACACATTTGAACATTTCTTTGACAAATGTGCAGAAACATGCTAGACGACGATGGCGTATGGAACGACATTACACCAGACAGGAATGGCACCAGATTGTGTTTTCGGACGAATCAAGGTGGTGTTTGTTTGAAAATGATGGCCGCGTTTTGGTTCACCTCATACAGGGAAAGTGGAATCGGAGTGACTGCAATCGCACAAGACATAGATCGTCAACTCAAGGCAATTGGGTACAACCACAAACCACAGGTGGTGCGTGTCCAGGATACCGTGAGCAGTGCGACTTACTTGAATCCTATACTGCGACACGTAGACATAGCCTTTCTGCACAACACCCCAAACGCCATTTTTTAAGTAGATAATGCATGAACATATGTTGCTGCAAGAGCACATGCCTTTTTGGTTTCACAGGATGTCAGACTTCGGCCGTGGCCTGACAAATCACCAGGCTTTTCGCTAATCAAAGATGTGTAGGCTACGGTGAAACGACGGGTGCAACGCTGTGCCCCAATGTTAACCACCACAGATGAACTTTATAGCCGGCCAGAGTGGCCGTGCGGTTCTAGGCGCTACAGTCTGGAGCCGAGCGACCGCTACGGTCGCAGGTTCGAATCCTGCCTCGGGCATGGATGTGTGTGATGTCCTTAGGTTAGTTAGGTTTAAATAGTTCTAAGTTCTAGGCGACTGATGACCTCAGAAGTTAAGTCGCACTGTGCTCAGAGCCATTTGAACCATTTTTGAACTTTATATCCAGATGAATGCGTCATGGATGGCTATGCCACAGAACTCCATTCGCGCCTTATACCCGTCGACGTCGTAACGCATGGAACCAGTTATCAGGGCCCATGGTGGATCCTGTTCGTAGTAGACAACAGGACACGTGATGAAACGAGGTGCCTGATACGCTAATCATTTCTGTACAACATACTAATGTACATGTCCTGTGAATATGAACGTCCTATCTCAGGTTGTTCAAGGTGTTCTGCTTTTTCTGAACATGAGTGTATGTACACGTTGACTTCAAAGTGAATTACACGTGATTACACCATGCCAAGTAATCAATACTGAATTCCTCACTAGACTTGAAAGCAACACACATACATGACACATAGTCACGAAGTCCCTGAAAATAACAGTCGGTACGTTCTACCAATCAATTCTAGCACGGAGCCATTTGAGAACCACTTTGTGAATGTCCTTTTAGCTGGAAAATATCTTTCCCACCGGATGTTCTGTCAGATTCCCAAATAGATGGAACTCATATGTTGCGAGGGCTGGACTTCTCGATCAGTCACTCAAGTCTGTGCAGCCTTGGTCAAATTATTGGCATTATTTCATTGCGGCTGGACACGAGATTTCACTTGGTTCATATACCGCAAGAATTTCATGGTGGATCTGTATGCAATTTAGACGTATTGTTCAAAAAAATCTTACTGTCCCGCCTACATCAACCTTAGAATACATTTCCAGTTGCCATGCCATTTCAGACGCACGCTCTGATCCACCTGATATAGCCTACATACCACAGCATACCTGCGGACAGCCGAGAACACGTACTCTCTTCTGGCTATGCGTCACTCTTGTTGCGCATGCATGATTGAATTCAACATTCTGGCGGTACACGGATTATTAGTGTATCAGAATTTCGCATTTACATCGGTGTATTTCGCGCTTTCATTGACCTATAATGTTAATCACTTAAATGTGTTACCTAGAGAAATGTATTCCCAAAATTTCATTATTCGACAGTTCCTTTTGGTGTTGAGATTTTTTTCTGTAGTGTATTAAATGAAAAAGTTGAATAAAACTCAATCAGTTTCTTTAGGAGTTTTCAAATGTATTACTGAGATTCCAGTAGTGTGTCAAATGGTTCAAATGGCTCTGAGCACTATGGCACTTAACTTCAGAGGTCATCAGTCCCCTAGAACTTAGAACTACTTAAACCTAACTAACCTAAGGACATCACACACTTCTATGCCTGTGGCAGGATTCGAACCTGCGACCGTAGCGGTCGCGTTGTTCCAGATTGTAGCGCCTAGAACCGCTCGGCCACCTCGGCCGGCGGAAAAGTGTAGTGTCAAACATTTTGAGTTCGCTATTGCACCATACAGCTATATATCAACACAGATATGCCAGTGGGGTGGCTCGGCCAGTTCTGACACAGGCACCTTGCTACTAGATTTCACTCTTTCTACTCCCTATACACCACCTCCCAGACATCATCAATGATGTTCAGCATTGTTGTCTAATTTATGCTCCACCACATCCATCGCCTCATAGCCCAGTTGCCACACGTATAAAATGGCAGTAAATTCAAAAACTGTTCCGACTATAAATTGGCTATAAGTTCAAAAAATCCATGGTGGGCTATTGTCCTCTTGGTCAGAAATCCAAGATGGGATAACTAGCTCACTTTCACTGAATATAAAATTCGTACATGGTCATTTGTCCTCATCCCGATGACGTCACAATACACTATGGTTGTGATGGGGATGATAGCACCAATTTATGACATCACAACCCCGATGACGATCCAAGGTGGCAGACCTGCTGATACTTGCACTACCTGCATGGTTCTCGTGTTTCGTGGGTTTTCCCCACTCCTCTGATTTCAGAATCTAAGATCGTGAAATTGGTTGATATTGGCAAAGCCAGCTTGGTTGTAAGATCATTTGTGATAAGTATAGAAGCCAACATAGTGGACCTGGTGGATACTAGAACAGCCTGCCTGGTTGCCAGGTCACTTGTTCTGTGTATACAATCGCGTCCTAAACGTAAAATGCCAGAAGATTAAAAAGCTCAGCTTGTGCTATTTAATCATCTTTCACCCTAAGTGTAGAACACATGTGGTGACTTACCCTATGTTTAAAACTGTGTACCGTTTAAACAACTGCCATCACTGCTGGAACATGCACAAGACACCTTCAGCAGTCACTAAGTTCATGAGTGACATGCTGTGCTAATCCATGCAGGCTGCTGTGCTCCTAGGGAGGTGGGTCTGGTAGCAAACAGCCACCACTGCCACACTGCAACACGAGTCCAGTCAGACACTGATAGCTCAGAACAACCCACTGGCGACGTCCCACACCACCACAGAGCACACATGCCTTATGTTAAAAATGGCAAGAACAGTTTGTCCGATTTCCACCAATATTATGTTGTTTGTAGTGGCACTGCACTCACTCCAGAGCCCCTATGACATCACAGCCTATGTAATCTAAGTTAACCCTAGAGTGGTCATGCCGTTTTTCATAACACGAGTGGACACTTTGTTCATATGTAGAGAATAGCGGTCTTTATGTGACTAATGTAAACATGTATGACAGTTTAATGCTAGTTTAATTAAATGACATTACGTTATCCAACTCATTGTATAATTAAACAACAGTAAAATAATTTTTCATTATATCACTCAGTTTTTGCATAAATGTGTTACCCCATACTAATGACCCACTCAAAGTATTAAACAGCGTAGTTGCATCATATCCCCGCCAATCGATTATTTGATTACCGATTACCTCGCAGATAACCGCCTCAGTGTAGGATTGAGCTCCAAGATAGGAGTCTGGGTCATTTTAGTGCATGGATCGTAAAATCTTTCTCCCCTAGCTCACTGTTTATTTTATATTACTGTTGCTCTTTTGGACATACGACAACAGAACTTCTCATTGTCTTACCTGAAGCGGTAATGAAGGAACAGGCATCAATAGTAAAACACCAGTGGAACGGAACAAAAGAATGTTTTGCTGAGATTGGCGCACTTTATGCTTAGCTGTGCCAGTTAGAGGGCTGAAAGCATGCGGACGCTTACGCTCTAATCCACACCGGAAAATGACGGTAAATTCAAAACTGTCTTAATGTGAAAAATAATTTTAAAAAAACCTGGAGTTTCAAACTGGTTCTCAGGTAGAACTAATAAGATGGCTATAGACTGAAAAGGTTCAGGTAATGCACAAAACACTTAAAATTCACCACTGAAAAGCTGATGTGTGGAATGGGTGGAATCTAGTAAACAAAGCAGGCTTGTTCACAGACAAACCCTATTCCCACCAAAAACGTATCAAGATACGCAACCATCATGCATCAACCACATCTGAGAACTAAACACATTCATATGAAGTGCTCAGATGAAATGCGGCTGTAAAAGTCGTTGCAGATGAAGATGAAAACAGAACTTCATATTATGAGATTATCCATATGTAACCTCCTTATGTGAAGCAATCTCAGACTAAAAATTATCAACACCGACAGACACGGTGCCACAGCAAATCCTTGCGGATAATATCCACACGCTGTCACAAAGAGAGCCCTGACAGATTAACACTCACATGAGAATTTTTAGATGGTTCAGTATGTACCAGCTCCCTGTAATCAGCTTGTCAAGCACTTCAATCACTAGGGCGCCCCCAACTAGGTGTTTGGCAGCATCCCCCTTCGCCAACATAAAACACCCAAATGTACTACATCTCGGTGTGGTTTAACTCAACTAGGTGTACTAGAATAAATGCGTACCGTTCATCGATACATGGCTGTATTATTCATTAAAAAATACTGATTTTTCACTTTAGGTAGCTGTATCAGAGGAGACTTTTAAATATATTCCTGTAAATTTTTACGTTGTAGACATGAAAACGGTTGCCATACACGTCAGTAGAATGTACTCTTGAGCTGTAAACTTTGTGTAAGATTGAAAAAGTCTCATCGTGTGGTCGAAAATACCCAAACCACATTTTCCTCTTGCCTGGAGTGTACAGAATAAGTTTGATGCATTCAAAAACGATCCCGTTTGCCAGATATGGCCAGGTGCACTATAAGAAGGTGTGCTGAAAAAGGTGTTACATAGAGGAAAATATCGTTGTTGGAGATTCATATGAAATAAGAGAAACCCGAGGACTAAACGTCCTAGGGGGACAAGTCTTGTGAGAATTTTAACATGCCGATACAGCCTCCAAACGAGAGTATAACACATACGCTCTGGGAACTGAAAAGAGAATTTCCTGGAAGAATGAAGATGTGGTTTTCGTAAAACCATGTTGGATGTGGTGGTGTCAACATTAGAATGGAGACAGATAACTCTCAAAACAGGCTATTATCAATACGCATCCCACAGAACGAACTAACTGAAGTGGGCTCATTGGCAGAAGTAGATCTAGCCATACAACGGCGTTTGAGGACTAAACTTAACAGTGTGCTGTAGATATTGTAGTAATGTCGTGAATAGACACAGATCACTTGCTCATCACGATCTCTTGCAATAACTGTGTAGCAAGTGGCTAGGAAAATGGGCACACTGCACTGAAAGAAGTGCGCCATTTATATTGGAGACATTGCATCACCACAAATAGGCAGATGAAGTTTCACAGATAATAACGTATGTTGACTAAAGTAAGAACTAATTTGAATAATACATCTACACTGGAGCACAGTTCCTTATTACCCCTTAGGCAGGCTTGGTCACGTAGCTTTCACTGTGTCCACTACCATTAGTGTAATATTAATAAACCATAATATCAGGCCTAATAGGACTGAAACGAGGAGAAAATCTACTTGAGATACTGTACAAGTGTTACAACGACATATGTGGTTCATGGAGGGAACCTCATCTCCTAAATGTAAATTATGATGAAGATTTACTAAATTTAAGACTGTGTTAAAGGAGAATGAGACCCATCTATGCCATGAATGTGACAGGCAGGCTTAATATACGAGTACATTTACAAAATTGTGTCACCGAAAACAGTGCGGGCTCCGGGTCCTGGCGTCTCGTCTGGGTGCGGCCTGTTTATTCCATCCGCCGCCACCGATCTGGCTCCATCGGTGCGCTCCCGTCTTACTCTTGCTCATGCTGTGATACACACGGTGCCGGGTTGGAATCTCTTGTCCTGGTTGACCAGGTTATCACTAAACCATATCTCCAATGTCTCTTTAATAATACACTCCTGGAAATTGAAAAAAGATCACCGTGAATTCATTGTCCCAGGAAGGGGAAACTTTATTGACACATTCCTGGGGTCAGATACATCACATGATCACACTGACAGAACCACAGGCACATAGACACAAGCAACAGAGCATGCACAATGTCGGCACTAGTACAGTGTATATCCACCTTTCGCAGCAATGCAGGCTGCTATTCTCCCATGGAGACGATCGTAGAGATGCTGGATGTAGTCCTGTGGAACGGCTTGCCATGCCATTTCCACCTGGCGCCTCAGTTGGACCAGCGTTCTTGCAGGACGTGCAGACCGCGTGAGACGACGCTTCATCCAGTCCCGAACATGCTCAATGGGGGAAAGATCCGGAAATATTGCTGGCCAGGGTAGTTGACTTACACCTTCTGGAGCACGTTGGGTGGCACGGGATACATGCGGACGTGCATTGTCCTGTTGGAACAGCAAGTTCCCTTGCCGCTCTAGGAATGGTAGAACGATTGGTTCGATGACGATTTGGATGTACCGTGCACTATTCAGTGTCCCCTCGACGATCACCAGAGGTGTACGGCCAGTGTATGAGATCGCTCCCCACACCATGATGCCGGGTGTTGGCCTTGTGTGCCTCGGTCGTATGCAGTCCTGATTGTGGCGCTCACTTGCACGGCGCCAAACACGCGTACGACCATCATTGGCACCAAGGCAGAAGCGACTCTCATCGCTGAAGACGACACGTCTCCATTCGTCCCTCCATTCACGCCTGTCGCGACACCACTGGAGGCGGGCTGCACGATGTTGGGGCGTGAGCGGAAGACGGCCTAACGGTGTGCGGCACCGTAGGCCAGCTTCATGGAGATGGTTGCGAATGGTCCTCGCCGATACCCCAGGAGCAACAGTGTCCCTAATTTGCTGGGAAGTGGCGGTGCGGTCCCCTACGGCACTGCGTAGGATCCTACGGTCTTGGCGTGCATCCGTGCGTCGCTGCGGTCCGGTCCCAGGTCGACGGGCACGTGCACCTTCCGCCGACCACTGGCGACAACATCGATGTACTGTGGAGACCTCACGCCCCACGTGTTGAGCAATTCGGCAGTACGTCCACCCAGCCTCCCGCATGCCCATTATACGCCCTCGCTCAAAGTCCGTCAACTGCACATACGGTTCACGTCCACGCTGTCGCGGCATGCTACCAGTGTTAAAGACTGCGATGGAGCTCCGTATGCCACGGCAAACTGGCTGACACTGACGGCGGCGGTGCACAAATGCTGCGCAGCTAGCGCCATTCGACGGCCAACACCGCGGTTCCTGGTGTGTCCGCTGTGCCGTGCGTGTGATCATTGCTTGTACAGCCCTCTCGCAGTGTCCGGAGCAAGTATGGTGGGTCTGACACACCGGTGTCAATGTGTTCTTTTTACCATTTCCAGGAGTGTTGGTGATGATGATGATGTTTGGTTTGAGAGGCGCTCAACTGCACAGTAACCAGCGCCCGTACAAAGTCTCAATTTTTACACAGTCCATTTTATTTTCACAATCCAATGTAGTCACAAATGATGATGAGAAAATCCCCAACCCAGCAGGGAATCGAACCCGGGACCCCATGATAAAAAAAAATGGCTCTGAGCACTATGGGACTCAACTGCTGTGGTCATCAGTCCCCTAGAACGTAGAACTACTTAAACCTAACTAACCTAAGGACATCACAGACATCCATGCCCGAGGCAGGATTCGAACCTGCTACCGTAGCAGTCGCACGGTTCCGGATTGCGCGCCTAGAACCGCGAGACCACCGCGGCCGGCGACCCCATGATCCAGAGGCAACAACACTAGCCCCTAGACCACAAGCTGCGGACTTTAATAATAGAGTCCCAGAAACCTTTCGCTCTACACTGTCACTTGGTTTGTTCAAACTGAAACTTGTGTTCTCACTGAGGCTATGCTCAGCTACCGGGATTTTTTCCTTTTGTCCCATGCGAACACTTCTCACATGTAAGAGATGCGTTGTGAGATGCAACGCTACGTCTGTCCGATATATTGTTTTCCACATTCACAGGAATTGCTGTAGACACCCGGTGTTCTTAGACGCAATTTGTCTTCCATTGAGCCCAGCATATTCCCGATTTTTGCTGGAGGACGGAAGATGGTTATTATCTTGTTTTTTTTTTTTCAGTATCCTGGCAATCTTTTCCATGGGCGGCCCTGAGTATGGGAGGAACGCCAGACCTTTGTTGTTCTCTCCTTCCTGAAGGTCCTCCTCCTTCTTGCACGTCCTGAGAGCACATCTAATCTGCGTTTCGGCGGAAGGTTTTCTTCACGTGCTGAATCTCAGTAGATAAACTGCCCTTGTCGCATATGTCATGAGCTCTGCGAACAAGGGTCGTGAGCACGGATTTCCGTTGTGCTGGATGATGGCAGGTGTTGGCGTTGAAGTACAGGTCTGTGTGTGTTTTCTTTCGGTAGACGGGGTGGCCTACTGTGCCACCCGTTTCCTTCTTTATTAGGATATCAAGGGTAGGCACCCATTTTCTCCTAATTCCATTGTGAACTTGACGTTATCGTATTTGCTGTTCAGATGGCTGAGAAATCCGATTAGAGTGTCCTCGCCATGCGGCTATACCGCGAAAGTATCGTCCACATAACGATAAAAGACCTTGGGTTTAAAGCGTGCTGTTTCCAAGGCGATATCCTCGAAGTATTCCATGTACAGATGGGCGATAGATGGTGCCAGTGAGGATCCCATAGTGACTCCAGCCACCTGTTGGTAAAACTTGCCCCCACACTGGAAATACGTGGTTGTGACTGCATGGCGGAATAATTTCAATGTGTCTCCTTCGAAGTGATTCTCCAGTAGTTTCAAGAAGTCCTCTAGCGGTACCCTCTTGAAGAGGGATGTGACGTCAAAGCTGACCATAACATCATCATTGTCAAGACACCACTCCTGGAGTGTCTTAACAAAGTCAGTGTAATTCTTGATGTGGTGGGGACATTTACCCACGAGAGGCCTGAGTGTCAGGTGTTTAGCTAGACCCTAAGTAGGAGAATTGATCGTGTCTATTATCGGGCGTAGTGGTACCTTTCTCTTGTGCATCTTGGTGAGGCCGTATAACCTTGGTGGAACCGGAATTCTGGGGTAAAACCTTTTTACAAGGTCCGGGTCCTGACCTGAGTTGATGAGAAGACCGACGGTCTTTCTAGTCACAGCTGTTGTAGGGTCCTTCTCCATTTCTTTGTAGGCCTGATCCTGCAGCAGTGAATTATTCTTGTCCCAGTGGTCAGCCGCTCTTAGCAGTACCGTCGCGTTCCCTGCTGGTAGAATGACAGTATCCTCATCTTCTCTGAGGCTGCGTATCGCCATGCGTTCCGCCGCCGAGATGTTGGTTTTAGGCATTCTCGCTTCTTCTAGGGTTCGGCAGGTCTACTTTCTCACCTCTTCAACGGCTTCAGACAGCAGCCCGCGTATGTCCTGTTCGAGGCTCCTGATGATCTCTGGTTTGATAATGTGCTCGGAACCGGTGCAAAGTTTAATCATGTGGATGGCACGGATGTTGTCTCCTCATCCAGTTCCTTGCCAATCAGGTTGACAATGGCCCTCGAATTCTCGATCTGCATCCTGCAGTGAACCCGACACTTCTCCTGAAGATGGAAAGTAAGAAACTTTCTGAAACGTTGCCGGAGAACAACGCACTGACTCAGCTGTCAGCCAGATAAGATTTTATCATCGAGATTCTTCGGGAAAGCCTGCATTCTCAGAAAAAGGAATGGTCTCATCCATTCAAAGTGATACAGAAAAGAGCCATGCTATTGAAGTTCTCATGAGCTTTCATAAACAGACTGACCAATGTTAAGTGACCAGGTTCAAATCAGTAGAATGTGCCAGAAAGTGGCAATATAGTACAGTTTCGAGTAGTATAACAGGAACTACACACTTATGTTATGAAATGGATAAAACGTTAAAATAACAATTTCTCTCATGAAATTAAGACATGCTCGATAGAACGGACACCACATGTGTAATCGTGGGACACGGAACACGTATTATGTTCGAGTATCCGTACCAGATAGGGTTGATAGAAGAGATAGAGAAGATCCAGCGGAGAGCAGTGCGCTTCGTTACAGGATCATTTAGTAATCGCGAAAGCGTTACGAAGATGATAGATAAACTCCAGTGGAAGACTCTGCAGGAGAGACGCTCGGTAGCTCGGTACGGGCTTTTGTTGAAGTTTCGAGAACATACCTTCACCGAAGAGTCAAGCAGTATATTGCTCCCTCCTACGTATATCTAGCGAAGAGACCATGAGGATAAAATCAGAGAGATTAGAGCCCACACAGAAGCATACCGACAATCCTTCTTTCCACGAACAATACGAGACTGGAATAGAAGGGAGAACTGATAGAGGTACTCAAGGTACCCTCCGCCACACACCGTCAGGTGGCTTGTGGAGTATGGATGTAGATGTATTTTATTGCAATTGCACAACATCTTTCGTCCCCTTGTAAGAATACTGTTACGCTGTGATCAACGAGGAAAATGAACATGGTTACATCTGTGGTGAGCAACACTTGGGAATTTGGGTCTGATGTGAAGTGTGTGCTGATGTCCAGTGGGGTTAAGGCAATCATTCTAGGGAAGGGAAGCATCCAGTTTGAGTCTCGTTACAGCTGTAGAATTATTTCAACGCCCAATGCAGCGATATCTTAACGATTTTACTTAGGTTAGTCTCATAACAAGGCATTCTGTTTTCATCATCTACACTCTTGGAAATGGAAAAAAGAACACATTGACACCGGTGTGTCAGACCCACCATACTTACTCCGGACGCTGCGAGAGGGTTGTACAAGCAATGATCACACACACGGCACAGAGGACACATCAGGAACCGCGGTGTTGGCCGTCGAATGGCGCTAGCTGCGCAGCATTTGTGCACCACCGCCGTCAGTGTCAGCCAGTTTGCGTGGCATACGGAGCTCCATCGCAGTCTTTAACACTGGTAGCATGCCGCGACAGCGTGGACGTGAACCGTATGTGCAGCTGACGGAATTTGAGCGAGAGCGTATAGTGGGCATGCGGAAGGCCGGGTGGACGTACCGCCGAATTGCTCAACACGTGGGGCGTGAGGTCTCCACAGTACATCGATGTTGTCGCCAGTGGTCGGCGGAAGGTGCACGTGCCCGTCGACCTGGAACCGGACCGCAGCGAAGCACGGATGCACGCCAAGACCGTAGGATCCTACGCAGTGCCGTAGGGGACCGCACCGCCACTTCCCAGCAAATTAGGGACACTGTTGCTCCTGGGGTATCGGCGAGGACCATTCGCAACCATCTCCATGAAGCTGGGCTACGGTCCCGCACACCGTTAGGCCGTCTTCCGCTCACGCCCCAACATCGTGCAGCCCGCCTCCAGTGGTGTCGCGACAGGCGTGAATGGAGGGACGAATGGAGACGTGTCGTCTTCAGCGATGAGAGTCGCTTCTGTCTTGGTGCCAATGATGATCGTACGCGTGTTTCGCGCCGTGCAGGTGAGCGCCACAATCAGGACTGCATACGACCGAGCCACACAGGGCCAACACCTGGCATCATGGTGTGGGGAGCGATCTCCTACACTGGCCGTACACCTCTGGTGATCGTCGAGGGGACACTGAATAGTGCACGGTACATCCAAACCGTCATCGAACCCATCGTTCTACCACTCCTAGACCGGCAAGGGAACTTGCTGTTCCAACAGGACAATGCACGTCCGCATGTATCCCGTGCCACCCAACGTGCTCTAGAAGGTGTAAGTCAACTACCCTGGCCAACAAGATCTCCGGATCTGTCCCCCATTGAGCATGTTTGGGACCGGATGAAGCGTCGTCTCACGCGGTCTGCACGTCCAGCACGAACGCTGGTCCAACTGAGGCGCCAGGTGGAAATGACATGGCAAGCCGTTCCACAGGACTACATCCAGCATCTCTACTATCGTCTCCATGGGAGAATAGCAGCCTGCATTGCTGCGAAAGGTGGATATACACTGTACTAGTGCCGACATTGTGCATGCTCTGTTGCCTGTGTCTATGTGCCTGTGGTTCTGTCAGTGTGATCATGTGATGTATCTGACCCCAGGAATGTGTCAATAAAGTTTCCCCTTCCTGGGACAATGAATTTACGGTGTTCTTATTTCAATTTCCAGGAGTGTATATCAGCAACGTTGTCGATGTTGGCAATTAATCTGGTGACTTCATATAAATGTGTTTAGCTCTTAAATAGTGTTGATGTGTGATGTGTGCAAATCTTCAAGCGTTTTTTTTATGGTACTGGGGCTTGATAGTGAACAAGGTTGCTTTGTTTAAAGCTGCCACCAATTCCATATATTAATTTTTTAGTGGTGAACTTTAAATGCATAATACCTCACCTGGAGCTGTCGTCTCCAGAGCTTTTCCACAAGTTCTGCAAGAGGACAAGTTGTACCTTCAGATTTCTAAAATTCTGTGGAGAATGTATGTGCGGGCCATTGCGCAAATGGTGTCATTTTCCCCTTAAGACAATTTTCAATTTCCTGTCGTGTTTCATTGTGGGTTAAAGCAGAAGTGTACTTCTTGCATTTTCAAATTTCCCCATGCTTTTAACATGTGTCCCGTGGAATATGTGTTGTGGGGTAAGTGCAGTTCCACTTGAGACAAAATATTAGTGAAGGAATTCAGAACTATCTTGCTTTTTTTTACTTTCCTCCAATTTATAATGTAAGACAGTTGTGCTCTGTAGTGCTGTGGAATACCACCAAAACCAGTCTCCACTTCATGTTGTCCTGAGCTGTCAATGGTCAGGAGGATTCATGATTGTAGCAGCTGTTTGGTACCAGACCCAGCCCTCTGGGAGCACAGTGGCCTGTATCAATAAGGGACACTCATGAATTTTGTGAATGGAGAATGAATATTCTGCATTTCTGTAAATAAACTCGAACATTCCTATCCAGTCCTAGCAGTAGTGGCAACTTTTTAAACAGTCTCAGTTTTAAACTTATGGAAAGTCACCGCATTAGTTCCATCCTTAAGGTGGTCAATGTATAAAGAGCACAAGTTTAGCTTTTTAATTTTGCACCATTTTACATTCTGGACAAGATTCCATACTCAGCACATCTGATCTGGCAACAATGAATGTGTCACTATCCATCACGTCCACCATTATGGATTCTGACTTTAGAAGGTGGAGAAAAACTCAGGAAATTTGACAACCATGCAGGCTGTGGCAGTGTCTTCACGTCTTCCACGATATTATCACTATCTTATATTCTACACTTAGCACCAGTGACCTGGTCACCATCTAGGTTGTGGCAGTATCTCCAGTTCCGCCTCCTTGGATCCCCATTGTGGACTGTGACGTTACAAGTCTGTGTCAGAATCGTCAGGTAAGCCATGTTGGATTTTTATGTCACAGGGCTGCGGAAAGTGGAGTAGAAGTGGCTTTCTTGAATTTTATACTTAGCACAAGTGACCTAATTCTACCATCTTGGATTTGCCACCAATCTGAAAATAGCCCACCTTGGAGTTCTTCAAATTTTCTCTTAATTTATATATAGGACAACTGAACTTTTTAATTCCCCACCAATTTTTAATTTCCCTAGATTTTATACATGGGAAAATTGGCCTACAAGGTCGATGAGTATGTGGAGGGTAGATCTGGCAACAATACAGCTTCTGGCTGAGCTGTCTCAGCCAACCAACTCATGATAAGCTTTTCAAATACATGTAGAAAGTTGTACAGATTGTTTCAATACTGTAAGTAACACTAATGTTTCTCCACCAGCTGCAGATTGACTCATTCATGCCACACCTTTCTCAGTGAAACAACACCACATATGAATGTCACAAACAACTTCAATGATTTTTTGCCATCTTAACCGACTTGGGGATGATGGCTTGATCAGTGAAACACTCTGTGGGGCTAAAACAGAAGTTACTGAAACAGCGAAACAATGATTTACTGCCGGCCGCTGTGGCCTAGCGGTTGTAGGCGCTTCAATCTGGAACCGCGCGACCGCTACGCTCGCAGGTTCGAATCCTGCCTCGGGCATGGATGGCTGTGATGACCTTAGGTTAGTTATGTTTAAGTAGTTGTAAGTTGTAGGGGACTGATGACCTCAGATGTTAAGTCCCATACTGCTCAGAGCCATCTGAACCATCTCAATAATTTACTGTGTCTGTGAATGCTCTGCATAGTCTGTGATTTTATGTTTCTTATACTTTTCGTGCTTCCATTGGTTATTGATGATAACATTCGTGGTTTGGAATTGAGTTAAATTAAAGCTATTCATTGCACGGTACGTAACCTTTCTTGTGGCACACTGAACTTATCTTTCATTTCTTTTAGTTCCCATGAAAGTAACGAACCTTTGATTTTGATGAACTACATCAGCTGTTAAATCTTTCCAGATCTTGGTTTTGTACCACGATCGGAGTGAAAAACAAATTTTTCCAAAATTAGTTCGAATGCATGTAAAAGAGTGCAAGATTAAATAATAGAAGTTATTGTCTTGGTCGTATGTTAGATGATTGGCAGCCACGAAGAATTACGTATGTGAACAAGACATTGATTTCTATAACTTAATCCGTTAGGAACGTCACATGTCTCCGTCATAGGTCCAAGCGGACTCATTTCGCGGAAAAGTATATACATTTCAAATGTGAAAATTTTTAACACTAATAATATGATTTGTACTACAAATTCTTTTCTTGCATTGAGTTCGAAAAAAATCTGAATCAACATTTTGTACGAAGGGTTAATGCCAAATACTGATACACTTAAGTGAGAAGTTTTTCGCCGGCCGCGGTGGTCTCGCGTTTCTAGGCGCGCAGTCCGGAACCGTGCGACTGCTACGGTCGCAGGTTCGAATCCTGCCTCGGGCATGGATGTGTGTGATGTCCTTAGGTTAGTTAGGTTTAAGTAGTTCTAAGTTCTAGGGGACTGATGACCACAGCAGTTAAGTGCCATAATGCTCAGAGCCATTTGAACCATTTGTTGAGAAGTTTTTCTTTTGAAAAATAGATAATTTATGTTGCTAGCTTTCGGACGAGTAATACCGGCTTACATCCAATGTTGTAGCTGAGCCCAAATTCGTTGTACAGATTTAGTCGGTGTTCCTTAGCAAGCCAATGAAGGAAATGATATAGATTTTCCTCATACTATCTTGCAACGGTTCTTACTTTATGGAAAGGAGCTTAATAATGCTGATCCATAATAGATCTCATTCTGAACTATGATTCCAAGTCCTCAAATGCTATGCTTCCTTCTTAGTTTTCCACGTCGAACTGCTTTATACCAAGCACGTGCTTTATCAGCGTATTAAAGTCATAGGCCAGCTTCTATTCCAGAAAACATTCGGCAATGCTATAAGCCAATAAATAGGGGCAGAAAAACCAAACCTCACTTCTCACTGAATTCACTACGATGTTGCGACCTCACAAACTAGCAACTCATTTTTGTCGTGTCCTGACTCCACCTTGTCAGCTGACTTCAGGTTAATGATTCATACATGCACGTTTCATTTAATTTCCTACCAGGTATAGACCATTCGTCTTAAAACTGCTGCTTCAGTACTATCACTTCCCTCTGTGTAAATTTCCATTACATTGAAATCATAACTCCCGATCGACTGTGGTATCTCTTACTCAGTTCCTTAATAAATGCGTTTTTGCTCTCATCGTATTTTGCGCATGTTATAAGTAACTGTACTGTTCGACCTTGGAGTAAATTCTGACTTGTCACAAAGTGCAGTCACAAGACGTAGGCGTTTTGGTGTTCCGCAATCCTACGGTATTTAGGTATCCCAAGCGACGTGGAACATTCATTGCTTATGATAAAGGACTTGCATTCATTAAAATTTCAGGCCATATAGATACATATATTCCGTGATATTCCTAAATCGCTTAACGCAAATGCCGGGATGGTTCTCTTGAAAAGGGGAACCCGACTTCCTTCTCGATATTTTCATTTCGAACTTGAGTTCCGTCTGTGATGAGTTCGTCTATTGGACGTTGGATTATGACCTCTTCTTCCTTTCTCTGGTGCTCTTGATATGTGCGGCGTTTATCTTCGAAGACACCATCACCCACATGGAAATTGTGGTATAGGAACTGATAAACTTCTTGCAAGTTTCTTAAGGTATGTGAGTTGTTATTAATAATCATACTAATGAGTTGTTTGGGATGATTAAGACTCACAGGTGTCTCATGCAATCTTGAAACGCGACATACCTCACTGTCAAGGCGCTGGCGAGGAAGCCTAGTGTAACTCTTACGCTGAACATATCCCAGCTGCCCAACTATAATGGCAATAATTTTGATGATCACTCTTGGTATAACTGTCATTCTGGTGACGTAATACACCAACTGTCGGGAACACTGGAAAGAGGATCACATTACAGCCCACCAAGTCGGTAGACAGATTCATGTTTCTTTATCTGGAACTCGATGGGCCAGTTGAAAAAACAACGTACCTGTCGTTACATTAGCCACTACACGGTTCACATTAAGCTCCTGTCACATCCGTAAGCTTCCTTCATGCGAACCACGCAATTTTAATTCCATGTAAGGTGAATACTGTATTCACGACTACTGAAATAAGTAAATAAAAATAAAAGTGTGTCAGAGGTTTATAAGAAATAGCGGTTAGCGATGTTCGGTGCTAGGCAGCAGCTTTGTACGTCGAGCAGTCGATGTTAGGTAGGCAACGTACCACGCAATGGAGCCCTTACGCGTTGCCCCCTTGTCATTTACTCACGTCCTTGTTGTCTGCCTTTCGCGAGGAAGGTAAATATTAAACATCCCAGTATCGTGTTTGTACCTGTGATGTTCTACAAAGAGATTCCGCTCTCAGTAGCCGCTAGCTGCCGTGCTACACTGTTCTGTCCTTGATGTTAGCTGTAGCAGCAGGAGTTCACCACAGAGCATTTGTCCTCAGTTATCGTTTAAAATCTGGAAACTGAAATACGCTACTGTACAATAAGACATTTGTACAGAAGGTACTGAAGTGTAAGTGTAAATTCTGTAATCAGTTTTTATCTAAATACGAAAAGCATTATAGGTATTTCCAGGCTCACAAGCAAAAAATTTCTAAAATATTAAAATTAAGACTAAAAGTTGTGGACCGAGCGAGGTGGCGCAGTGGTTAGCACACTGGACTCGCATTCGGGAGGACGTCGGTTCAATCCCGTCTCCGGCCATCCTGATTTGGGTTTTCCGTGATTTCCCTAAATCGCTCCAGGCAAATGCCGGGATGGTTCCTTTGAAAGGGCGTGGCCGATTTCCTTCCCCATCCTTCCCTCACCCGAGCTTGCGCTCCGTCTTTAATGTCCTCGTTGTCGACGTTAAACTCTAATCTCCTCTTCCTTCTAAAAGTTGTGAGGGCAAACAATTATAATCCCTTATAAATAGTATACGAGTGGTAACAAACGGAACCATAAATATGACTGAGCACATACTTGCAACCGGCAAAAGGACATACGGTAACAATCTCTCCCATTACGGCATTGATTATGAAAAGCTATTCCATTGGGTCCTATAGAAATAAAAAAATGGTGCGAACTCTATTTTCTCGTGTTGTTTACCAACATGTTGATCTCCACAGAAAAGATTACAGTCCGTGAGATTGGTAATGAACGCTTGAGTACCGTGTAATTGCGACGACTGCCATTTCGATTAAATTTTATTATATTACTCTTAGTTATCTTAGGTAAAGGGAGATGAGCAAGAAAATTATCACACGATTCCTCTGCTCTAGCATCTCATCAAGTATAAAGTCCCTTACATGTTTACATCATCTTAAAATTGAGAAATGTTATTGCTCAAGCTTAAAGTTATAAAACAACCGTGGGCTACCGTAGACTATCATAAGTAAGCGAAGAATATGGTAGTGTTCCTTGTAGCATTGGTCAGTTTGGGTCGTACCCACATTACCTGTATGTTACGTGTGGTGGCACTGCTATTGGGCGCTACCTCATAACAATCACTTTCGTTACATTTGAGATCAGTGTCTTACTAGAGTCACCTAAAATCTGGAGTCGGTGAACCGTCTAGAAACTGAGTGATGGCTCTGAGCACTACGGGACTCAACTGCTGTGGTCATCAGTCCCCTAGAACTTAGAACTACTTAAACCTAACTAACCTAAAGACATCACACACATCCATGCACGAGGCAGGATTCGAACCTGCGACCGTAGCAGTCGCACGGTTCCGGACTGCGGGCCTAGAACCGCGAGACCACCGCGGCCGGGAAACTGAGTGATGATGATATATAAAGGTCTGGGTAACCTAAGGAATTATTTTATTCTACGTAGTTAATTAAAAATAGACAGTATGTATAGCGACACTGAAATTGTCAATGTTTAATTCAGTTTTCATTCGAAAATTGTTGATTTGTAACTTGAAACAGACGGATGTTGTAGTAAAAGTAAAGAAAACAGTACAGATTCATCATATAGTGCTAAAAACGCAATTTCCTCAACAAAAAGTAAAACAAAGTAACGCCAACGAAAGATATATCAACCATCGCTTCAATACTTCGTCGAACTTATATAACACATGTTTCTGTTATTCATATACTACTTTCACATTTATCAATAAAAACAGGAAACTCATGCCTTGATCATCAACAAATAAAAACAAGAATTATATATTTTTAATTATGTTTGTGCATGTAAACTGTATTTGCATCAAACGTAATTGCTTTGGTTATATTATAACGCAGAAGTTACGCGATCAACAAATTTTTATTACTTTTAAAATACAATTCATATTCTGTAAGGACATAAAATTGACAACGGACTAATACTGAATGGTGTGCGCTCTAATGATGTGCAAAATAACCAACCAACCAAACAAAAAATATGGGGAAATCGTCGGCTCCCATTTTCTCTCTTGGACATTCATCTATGTTTCTTTCCCTACCAATACTACCAGTAATCATATCATTTACTATGTCACTGACCGCACTCTACTTAAACTTTGGCTTAGGAAGGACAGATTGCATGCAACCGGTGGTGGCGTGTTTGTCGCTGTTAGTAGTAGTTTATCCTGTAGTGAAGTAGAAGTGGATAGTTCCTGTGCATTATTATGGGTGGAGGTTATACTCAACAACCGAGCTAGATTAATAATTAGCTCCTTTTACCGGCCTCCCGACTCAGCAGCATTAGTGGTAGAAGAACTGAGAGAAAATTTGGAATACATTACACATAAATTTTCACAGCATGTTATAGTCTTAGGTGGAGATTTCAATTTACCGGATATAGACGGGGACACTCAGATGTTTATGACGGGTGGTGGGGACACAGCATCGAGTGACAATATACTGAGTGCATTATCCGAAAATTACCTCGAGCAACTACACAGAGAACCGCCTCGTGGAGATAACATCTTGGACCTACTGATAACAAACAGACCCGAACTTTTCGACTCTGTAAGTGCAGAACAGGGAATCAGTGATCATAAGGCCGTTGCAGCATGCCTGAGTATGGAAGTTAATAGGACCTTGCCGTCGGTGGGGAGGCTTGCGTGCCTCAGCGATACAGAGAGCCGTACCGTAGGTTTAACCACTACAGAGGGGTATCTGTTGAGAGGCCAGACAAACGTGTAGTTCCTGAAGAAGGGCAGCAGCCTTCTCAGTAGTTGCAGGGGCCACAACAGTTTGCAGTCTGCATGATTGACTGATCTGGCCTTGTAACACTAACCAAAACAGCCTTGCTTTGCTGGTACTGCGAAAGGCTGAAAGCAAGGCCAAACTACGGCTGTATTTTTTCCCGAGGGCATGCAGCTTTACTGTATGGTTAAATGATGATGGCGACCTCTTGGGTAAAATATTCCGGGGGTAAAATAGTCCCCCATTCGAATCTCAAGGCGGGGACTACTCAGGAGGTCGTCGTTATCTGGAGAAAGAAAACTGGCGTTCTACGGACCGGAGCGTGGGATGTCAGATTCCTTAATCGTGCAGGTAGGTTAGAAAATTTAAAAAGGAAAATGGATAGGTTAAAGTTAGAAACAGTGGGAATTAGTGACGTTCGGTGGCAGGAGGAACAAGACTTTTGGTCAGATGAATATAGGGCTATAAATACAAAATCAAATAGGGGTAATGGAGGAGTAGGTTTAATAATGACTAAAAATAATAGGAGTATGGGTAAGCTACTACAAACAGCATAGTGAACGCATTATTGTGGCCAAGATAGACACGAAGCCCATGCCTACCATAGTAGTACAAGTTTATATGCCAACTAGCTCTGCAGATGACGAAGAAATTGATGAAATGTATGATAAGATAGAAGAAATTATTCAGGTAGTGAAGGGAGACGAAAATTTAATAGTCATGGGTGACTGGAATTCGGTAGTAGGAAAAGGGAGAGAAGGAAACATAGAAGGTGAATATTGCTTGGGGGGAAGAAATGAAAGAGGAAGCTGCCTGGTAGAATGGTGCACAGAGCACAACTTAATCATAGCTAATACTTGGTTCAATCATAAAAGAAGGTTGTATACATGGAAGAATCCTGGAGATACTAGAAGGTATCAGATAGATTATATAATGGTTAGACAGCGATTTAGGAACCAGATTTTAAGTTGTAAGACATTTCTAGGCGCAGATAAGGACTCTGACCACAATCTATTTGTTATGAACTGTAGATTAAAACTGAAGAAACTGCAAAAAGCTGGGAATTTAAGGAGGTGGGACCGGGATAAACCGAAAGAACCAGAGGTTGTACAGAGTGTCAAGGAGAGCATAAGGGAACGAATGACAGGAATGGGGGAAAAGAATGCAGTAGAAGAAGAATGAGTAGCTATGAGGGATGAAGTAGTGAAGGCATCAGAGGATAAAATAGGTAAAAAGACGAAGGCTAGTGGAACTCCTTGGGTAACAGAAGAGATAATGAATTTAATTGATGAAAGGAGAAATTACAAAAATGCAGTAAATGAAGCAGACAAAAAAGAATACAAACGTCTCAAAAATGAGATCGACAGGAAGTGTAAAATGGTTAAGCAGGGATGGCTAGAGGACAAATGTAAGGATGTAGAGGCTTATCTCACTAGGGGTAAGATAGATACTGCCTACAGGAAACTTAAAGAGACCTTTGGAGAAAGGAAAACCACTTGTATGAATATCAAGAGCTCAGATGGAAATCCATTTCTAAGCAAGGAAGGGAAAGCAAAAAGGTGGAAGCAGTGTATAGAGGGTCTATACAAGGACGATGTACTTGAGGACAATGTTATGGACATGGAAGAAGATGTAGATGAAGATGAAATGGGAGTTATGATACTGCGTTAAGAGTTTGACAGAGCACTGAAAGACCTGAGCCGAAACAAGGCCCTGGGAGTAGACAACATTCCATTAGAACTGCTGAGAGCCTTGGGAGAGCCAGTCCTGACAAAACTCTACCATCTGGTCAGCAAGATATATGAGACAGGCGAAATACCCTCAGCCTTCAAGAAGAATATAATAATTCCAATCCCAAAGAAAGCAGGTGTTGACAGATGTGAAAATTACCGAAATATCAGTTTAATAAGTTACAGCTGCAAAATACTAACGCGAATTCTTTACAGACGAATGGAAAAACTAGTAGAAACCGACCTCGGGGAAGATCAGTTTGGATTCCGTAGAAATATTGGAACACGTGAGGCAATACTGACCCTACGACTTACCTTTGAAGCTAGATTTGGGAATGGCAAACCTACGTTTCTAGCATTTGTAGACATACAGAAAGCTTTTGACAATGTAACTGGAATACTCTCTTTCAAATTCTGAAGGTATCAGGGGTAAAATACAGGGAGCGAAAGGCTATTTACAATTTGTACAGAAACCAGATGGCAGTTATAAGAGCTGAGTGACATGGAAGGGAAGCAGTGGTGGGTAAGGGAGTGAGACAGGGTTGTAGCCTCTCCCCGATGTTATTTAAACTGTATATATTGAGCAAGCAGTGAAGGAAACAAAAGAAAAATTCGAAGTAGGTATTAAAATCCATGGAGAAGAAATAAAAATTTGAGGTTCGCTGATGACATTGTAATTCTGTCAGAGACAGCAAAGGACTTCGAAGAGCAGTTGAACGGAATGGATAGTGTCTTGAAAGGAGTATATAAGATGAACATCTACAAAAGCAAAACGAGGATCATGGAATGTAGTCGAATTAAGTCGGGTGATGCTGAGGGAATTAGATTAGGAAATGAGACACTTAAAGTAGTAAAGGAGTTTTGCTATTTTGTGAGAAAAATAACTGATGATGGTCGGAGTAGAGAGGATATAAAATGTAGACTGGCAATGGCAAGGAAAGCGTTTCTGAAGAAGAGAAATTTGTTAACATCGAGTATAGATTTAATGGTCAGGAAGTCATTTCTGGATGTATTTGTATGGAGTGTAGCCATGTATGGAAGTGAAACATGGACGATAAATAGTTTGGACAAGAAGAGTATAGGTTTGGAAATGTGGTGCTACAAAAGAATGCTGAAGATTAGATGGGTAGATCATATAACTAATGAGGAGATACTGAATAGGATCGGGGAGAAGAGAAATTTGTGGCATAACTTGACTAGAAGAAGGGATCGGTTGGTAGGACATGTTCTGAGGCATCAAGGGAACACCAATTTAGTATTGGAGGGCAGCGTGGAGGGTAAAAACCGTAAAGGGAGACCAAGAGATGAATACACTAAGCAGATTCAGAAGGATGTAAGTTGCAGTAGTTACTGGGAGATGAAGAAGCTTGCACAGGATAGAGTAGCATGGAGAGCTGCATCAAACCAATCTCAGGACTGAAGTCCACAACAACAACAGGAATATAAAAAAGGGAGGAAGGTTTATCTGTTTAGCAAGAGTAACAGAAGGCAGATTTCAGACTACCTAACACATCAAAACAAAAATTTCTGTTCCGACACTGACAATGTTGAGTGTTTATGGAAAAAAGTTCAAGGACATCATAAAATGCGTTTTAGACAGGTACGTTCCGAGCAAAACTGTGAGGGACGGGAAAAACCCACCGTGGTTCAACAACAAAGTTAGGAAACTACTGCGGAAGCAAAGAGAGCTTCACTGCAAGTTTAAACGCAGCCAAAACCTCTCAGGCAAAGAGAACCTAAACGATGTCAAAGTTAGCGTAAGGAGGGCTATGCGTGAAGCGTTCAGTGAATTTTAAAGTAAAATTCTATGTACAGACTTGACAGAAAATCGTAGGAAGTTCTGGTCTTACGTTAAATCAATAAGTGGCTCTAAACAGCATATCCAGACACTCAGGGATGATGATGGCATTGAAACAGAGGATGACACGCGTAAAGCTGAAATACTAAACTCCTCTTTCCAAAGCTGTTTCACAGAGGAAGACCGCACTGCAGTTCCTTCTCTAAATCCTCGCACAAACGAACAAAATGGCTGACATCGACGTAAGTGTCCAAGGAATAGAAAAGCAACTGTAATCACTCGACAGAGGAAAGTCCACTGGACCTGACGGGATGCCAATTCGATTCTACACAGAGTACGTGAAAGAACTTGCCTACCTTGTAATAGCCGTGTCTAGAGGAACGGAAGGTTCCAAATGATTGGAAAAGAATACAGGTAGTCCCAGTCTTCAAGAAGGGTCGTCGAGCAGATGCGCAAAACTATAGACCTATATCTCTGACGTCGATCTGTTGTAGAATTTTAGAATATGTTTTTGCTCGAGTATCATGTCGTTTTTGGAAACCCAGAACCTACTCTGTAGGAATCAACATGGATTCCAGCAGTGTGGCTGGATTGAAGAGTTTTTAGCAAAGAGATCTCAGCTAGTTGTTATCAATGGAAAGACGTCTACAGACGTTAAAGTAACCTCTGGCGTGCCACAGGGGAGTGTTATGGGACCATTGCTTTTGACAATATATATAAATGACCTAGTAGATAGCGTCGGATGTTCCATGCGGCTTTACACGGATGATGCTGTAGTATACAGAGAAGTTGCAGCATTACAAAATTGTAGCGAAATGCAGGAAGATCTGCAGCGGATAGGCACTTGGTGCAGGGAGTGGCAACTGACCCTTAACATAGACAAATGTAATGTATTGCGAATACATAGAAAGAAGGATCCTTTATTGTATGATTATATGATAGCGGAACTAAAACTGGTAGCTGTTACTTCTGTAAAATATCTGGGAGTACGCGTGCGGAACGATTTGAAGTAGAATGATCATATAAAATTAATTGTTGGTAAGGCGGGTGGTAGGTTGAGATTCATTGGGAGAGTCCTTAGAAAATGTAGTCCATCAACAAAGGAGGTGGCTTACAAAAGACTGGTTCGACCTATACTTGAGTATTGCTCATCAGTGTGGGATCCGTACCAGATCGGGTTGAAGGAGGAGATATAGAAGATGAAAAGAAGAGCGGCGCGTTTGCGTTACAGGATTATTTGGTAACCGTGATAGCGTTACGGAGATGTTTAGCAAACTCAAGTAGCAGACTCTGCAAGAGCGGCGCTCTGCATCGCGGTGTAGCTTGCTCGCCAGGTTTCGAGAGGGTGCGTTTCTGGATGAGGTATCGAATATATTGCTTCCCCCTACTTACACCTCCCGAGGAGATCACGAATGTAAAATTAGAGAGATTCGAGTGCGCACGGAGGCTTTCAGACAGTCGTCTTCCCGCGAATCATACGCGACTGGAACAGGAAAGGGAGGTAATGACAGTGGCACGTAAAGTGCCGTCCGCCACACACCGTTGGGTGGCTTGCGGAGTATAAATGTAGATGTAGAAACTTGTTTTTAAACTCTCTTTCTTATTCAGTGGATTAAACATAAATGACGTCTACTTCTAAACATTATGAAACATAAAAATTTCAAATTATTGACATTCCTTTCCCTTTATCCAATTAAAACAATACACTGTGTGCTAAAACGTATCTGGACACATATTAGTGGCCATCGATGTCGGGGGTATCCATCCTTCGCCTTTATGATAGCTTGACATCTGCTAGGGACCCTTTTAAAGAGGTGTTCGAATGAAACTTCCTGGCAGATTAAAACTGTGTGCCGGACCGAGACTCGAACTCTGGACCTTTGCCTTTCGCGGGCAAGTGCTCTACCAACTTACTTTTTTTTCCTCATTTTGTTCGATTTTGTTCGTTGCAGCTGCTCGGGGTTGACGTCGTGAGACATCCGTTTAAGTTCGTTGTTGATCGATTAACTCAATCTTTTTATTACAGAGGGAGCTAACCCTCTGACCGAACACGTTGAGCTACATAGCAACTGAGCTACCGAAGCACTACTCGCCCCCCATCCTCACAGCTTTACTTCTGTCAGTATCTCGTCTCCTGCATTCCAAACTTTACAGAAGCTTTCCTGCAAGATTAGCACTGCACTGGCAGGAAGAGATTCAGAAACCTCACATTCGTCCAGCGTTCCTCCTGTGGCACAACTTGTTTATGTCTTTCCTGTATTCCCTGCTCACACTGTTTGGTACACCTCTCAGGCAGAAGAGCGACCCTCAAGAATCAGTCGAATGTTGTGTCTGTAACACACCTCAGTTATGGGAGTATACTTTTGTTTTTGAAGTATAAAATACTGTTGATGCTTCTTTTAAGCGTAATTTTTAATTGCTGACTTTCTCCCTGAACAGACTGAAAAGTAATAATGCAGTTTTACTTAAATAATTTTGCGTGTTAGGCAGAATAATTATGAAACCATAAAATAACCACAAATCTGGCATTTCGACCGTCTTTACAGTGTCAACTCCGGGGCCACTAATATACTGCAGTTTTGTTGGTCGGAAGAGGACTACTATATTTTGCTTCTCCCAAGAAGTAGTTAAATGAAATAAATATAACTCTAGGACTAAAAACATCATCTGCATTGACTTCATGGGGTAAACATTAGTTCAGACTGAAGTAGTATACACGGCGACACGAGTATTCATCAACATGCCAAAGCATATTAAACGTGTTTTTGGAAGAGTCTAAGACGGAATAAAAAAAAATTCTTTGACTGCTCCTCGTCAAAGAATCTCTTTACAGTGACTTATCAGGCTATTTTACGTCTACCGATAGCATTATAATACAGTAATGTTTGATAGTGTTAAGTCATTTCACTGTACGGTATTGAAATAAAATGTACATTTTTGATTGATTTCCTCATTCCAGACCCCTCTCCTTGGGATTCATTGAATAAGATAAAGGTAATGTTCTCAACAACTCATATCTGGAGCAGCACGAAATATCAGTTTATGAACAGAAATTGGCACTGGACCAGCTATAATTAAGACTTCCTGATGATGGACACTTCCATGAGTGGTCAAAAGGCTGGGCTCTAAAATAGTAAGACGGGGCGGTCACTTAGTCATAAAACCTTTTCGTGAATATTTTACCACAAAGCTGCGTAATCAGTACTAGTAGCCTCTAGGAAGCAAAAGCGGAAAAAAATAAAGAAATATTTCTTGTATACAAACTCATAAAGAAACTATATAAGTACCTGCGTTTTTACTCCAACCGCTACAGGCAATACGTGAGTTAGCCACGAATTCCATGAAAATTCATTTTCCTATTAACGCTTTTAAAAGACGTAATTATTGTTGATACATTTCTCAGGATTGCGGACTGATACTTTTGTCTAGAACGCTTGCCGTTTGTAATACGACGGTACGTTCCAACAGTGCACACAGAATTGGAAAAGCGTGCAGCTTTAAACGTAAATATGCATGGGTTGTAATCTCCCTCGTGTGGACATACGTGGCGCATTCAATATTAAAAACCGGAAGGATTACTGAGGATCATCGCTGTCGTAACTCAAGCAGCTTCTAATGTCTACCTGAATGAATAGTCAAAGGCAGAGAGCCACTGGCTCGAATACCAACCACCAAGGTGAGCCGTATTTGTTCTGACCATTTCTGACCAACTGCCAGCTACACACGGTTTCAGTTTCTTTCTCTCTCTCTCCCTCTCTCTCTTTGCCACTTTCTCTCCCCAGACCCGTTCTCTTCCCACAATCCCTTTTTCTAGCTAAAGATGTCTTTATAAAATCCATTCTCATCGATTCTTTCGTCGATAAGGAAGCTACTTTGTTTTTCTAACCATATAAGTTTTCTTAATGTCTAACGCTTGCATTAATTATGTCAATTTTGCTACAATAACAGATAGTCTGTATCTATCTGATGTTACGAATGGTGCAGTCACGCTGGCAATTGACCTTCAATAAATGTATGGGTCCGCCGTAGGTGGTCTAGTGGCTAACGTTGCAGTCTCTGGATCATGAGGTCCCGGATTCGACTCCCGGCCGGGTTGGGGATTTTCTCTGCCTGGGGACTGGGTGTTCGTGTTATCTTCACCATTTTATAATCATCATTCGAGACAGTGGCTAGATTGGACTGTGAAAAAATTGGACCTTGTAAAAATTGGAAATTTGTACGGACGCTGATGACAGCGCCGCTGAGTGCATAACAAACCAAACATCAATAAACATGTGGGGTAACCCTGAAGCCACAATACAAAATTCGGGCCATAATAGCCTGTGTACCAAATCAATGGCCGTAAATCCGATGCACGTGGCTGTTCCAGATCACTGCCTAAGTTCATGACTTTTGCACGAGCAAGTATCATTTGGTAACATAATGTTTCATCATCAGTTCTCGTCGCCAGTTCACCTTTCATTCATCTTGGAAAAATATTTAGTTTATTCTCCTTTAGTGAATTCTTAAGTTAAATAAAGAACATATATTTCTTATTTTGATCACCCATTCTCAAAGCAGCAAACTTATGATACCTGTTGTTGAATGTATACCACAGAACTGCAAGAAATGACAACACTCAAAATACTGAGAACTCTTAGAAGTTCTATTTCAAAATAATTTTCGCAGGTGTTGTGACTCCATAGGAGCAAAAGTATTTAGTTTATGGGTATAAGTAACAAGTACCGTTCACAATGGGCTAATTTTAAAAAGAAGCACAAAAGTAAACAACAAGAGATTAATCATTTTATCTGTTCATGGAAGTGCTACATGGCAGCAGAATACCGGCAACTAATGCTAGTATATCTTGTACCACAATAAAAGAAATAAGCCGCTAGGTTGCCTTTGAGCAACTGAATACTGCGCACATTTTTCGAACACCGGTTAAGGAGGATGTAATGTCCACACTATGGCAACACCTATGATATTTTGCTTTAAATTCTTGGCAGATTTATAGAGTATCAGACTCTGTCAGCAATAAATAATGTTGGAGAAATTATCATAAAAAATGATTTCTAATGGCTCTGAGCACTATGGGAATTAACTTCTGAGGTCATCAGTCCCCTAGAACTTAGAACTAATTAAACCTATCTAACCTAAGGACATCACACACATCCATGCCCGAGGCAAGATTCGAAACTGCGACCATAGCGATCGCGCGGTTCCAGACTGTAGAACCGCTCGGCCACCTCATCCGGCTCTTTAATTCAGTCCAGGTAAAAGCAGCGATGGTTCCTTTGCAATGACACAGTCGATTCATTTCCTCATCCTTGAAACAATGAAATAAGTGTCCAAGGAATAGAAAAGCAACTGGAATCACTCAACAGAGGAAAGTCCACTGGACCTGACGGGATACCAATTCGATTCTACACAGAGTACGCGAAAGAACTTACCCCCCTTCTAAGAGCCGTGTACCGCAACTCTCTAGAGGAACGGAAGGTTCCAAATGATTGGAAAAGAGCACAGGTAGTCCCAGTCTTCAAGAAGGGTCGTCGAGCAGATGCACATAACTACAGACCCATATCTCTGACGTCGATTTGTTGTTGAATTTTAGAACATGTTGTAGCTCGCGTATCATGTCGTCTTTGGAAACCCAGAATCTACTCTGTAGGAATCAACATGGATGCCGGAAACAGCGATCGTTTGAGACCCAACTCACTTTATTTGTTCATGAGACCCAGAAAATATTAGATACAGTCTCCCAGGTAGATGCTATTTTCCTTGACTTCAGGAAGGCGTTCGATACACTTCCACACTGTCGCCTGATATACAAAGTAAGACCCTACGGAATATCAGACCAGTTGTGTGGCTGGATTAAAGAGTTTTTAGCAAACAGAACACAGCATGTTGTTATCAATGGACAGACGTCTACAGACGTTAAAGTAACCTCTGGCTTGCTGCAGGGGAGTGTTATGGGACCATTGCTTTTCACAATATACATAGATGACCTAGTAGATAGCGTCGGATGTTCCATGCGGCGTTTCACGGATGATGCTGTAGTATACAGATAAGTTGCAGCATTACAAAATTGTAGCGAAATGCAGGAAGATCTGCAGCGGATAGGCACTTGGTGCAGGGAGTGGCAACTGACCATTAACATGGACAAATGTAATGTATTGCGAATACATAGAATGAAGGATCTTTTATTGTATGATTACATGATAGCGGAACAATCACTGGTAGCAGTTACTTCTGTAAAATATCTGGGAGTATGCGTGCGGAACGATTTGAAGTGGAATGATCATATAAAATTAATTGTTGGCAAGGCGGGTGGCAGGTTGAGATTCATTGGGAGAGTCCTTAGAAAATGTAGTCCATCAACAAAGGAGGTGGCTTACAAAAGACTGGTTCGACCTATACTTGAGTATTGCTCATCAGTGTGGGATCCGTACCAGATCGGGTTGAAGGAGGAGATATAGAAGATGAAAAGAAGAGCGGCGCGTTTGCGTTACAGGATTATTTGGTAACCGTGATAGCGTTACGGAGATGTTTAGCAAACTCAAGTAGCAGACTCTGCAAGAGCGGCGCTCTGCATCGCGGTGTAGCTTGCTCGCCAGGTTTCGAGAGGGTGCGTTTCTGGATGAGGTATCGAATATATTGCTTCCCCCTACTTATACCTCCCTAGGAGATCACGAATGTAAAATTAGAGAGATTAGAGCGCGCACGGAGGCTTTCAGACAGTCGTTCTTCCCGCGAACCGTACGCGACTGGAACAGAAAAGGGAGGTAATGGCAGTGGCACGTAAAGTGCCCTCCGCCACACACCGTTGGGTGGCTTGCGGAGTATACTCGATGTCGAAAGGACGGTTAAACCCTGATCTTTCTTCATTATTGCCGGCCACAGTGGTCGTGCGGTTCTAGGCGCTTAAGCCCGGAACCGCGCTGCTGCCACGGTGGCAGGTTCGAATCCTGCCTCGGGCATTGATGTGTGCGATGTCCTTAGGTTAGTTAGGTTTAAGTAGTTCTAAGTTATAGGCGACTGATGACCTCAGAAGTTAAGTCGCATAGTGCTCAGAGCCATTTGAACCATTTTTCCTTCACTATTTCTTGCGTTATTGAGATGTTTCCGTATTCTCATCTCACCAATGCCGCAATTGCTTTCCTATTTCCAGCTCATAAATATGACACGAAAACAAATATGACATGGTAAAATGCGTAGAAAAGCTTACACGACGTAGATAAATAGCGTATCACATTTTTCGTGCCGTCCTGGGTCAGGTAGGGATATTTGAGAAATAAAAGACACGTAAAATGTACAATGTCTTCCCAAAAGGGAGCTTTAAATTTAGAATAGCCAAAAGAAAAAAGAAATGATGCGGATGGCGGTGGTCTGGGGAGGGGGGGGGAGAGGAGGAGAGTGGGGGCGGTGAGGAATGCGGGAGCAAGTGTCTGCGACTGACGGGTTTATTTGCCGCGTATCGCATTTTCTACGAGGGGAGCAGAAGTGTGTCCTTATCGGCACAAGAAGGAAGAGTTGGATGGCAGCAACGAAAGTGATGGGTAGGCTTAAAGTTTTAAATTGTGGAAGAAACCATCCCTCGAGATCGTCGACTTTTCCAGCATAAAATATTCACGAGCGTCGGTTACAGCACGGCGAGAGCGACCTGCGGGATGCACACTACCGGGCCTGCCACAGCAGTCTCAAACTGTTCGGAAGAACATTCACTGTCCATTTCACTCACAAATGGAAAATTTTGTGAATAAGCCAGAATAAATACTGTGAAATGTTTACTTTAATTGAAGTGTTGGCATTACTAAATTTGGTAAATGTCCTAGATGTCAGCAGTATTATCAGTAAGGTGGATTCTGTCCTACACGAATGTCGCCAAATGATAAGGTCTGTAGTATGTTCTTAATGTCAAACCTGGGTAACAACTTCGTAAGGGTTCGAAGAGATACTCTCCATGCAGTCTGCGTCATTCATGTGTAACTGAAGTCGCGAGAACGGCCTGGTCACTCAAGTTGACGAATATCCCTTTGTTCCAAAAGCTCCTCCACATGCCCTGTTCGATATGGTTACCCACTGTTGTCCATTAAAAATGAAGTCAGGGTCGGATGCATCACTGAAAAGACCCACATGTGGAAGGCGTATAGCGCCACAAAAAACGTTGACCGCTGAGTGTACCATGTTCAAAGGTTTGGAGGTCAATAAGTCCATTCAAAATTTCCTCATCACACCGTAACACCTGGATCACAAAAACGATCATGTTCGATAATGATCCTGGCTGAATTACACTAGGTGATCAAAAGTAACCGGACTCCATCGAAAACATACGTTTTTCATATTAGGTGCAGTGTCCTGCCACATGCTACCAGGTAAAGACCTGGAATCTTTGATCCTGGCAGGGTCGCCATATGAAACGTCCCCTTAAACTGACACACAATATTTTTAGCGCAACGCAATCTGACTTCCAAAAATTCCTACGAAAGAATGGCCCTGACTAACATTAACCAATATGTTTCACAAATCACTTACCTCACAAAAATCTTCGTTACTCAAGCTACTGCAATACAGCGAGCGCCACTACTGCCAGCTAAATAAAAGATTCAAACTACTGAAGGCACTAACTACTGATAGGCATAGTTAGCAAATGAAAGATTTTAATACAGAACAAACAATGTATTTACCTTAATAGTCATTATATATATATATATATATATATATATATATATATATATATATATATATATATCAGTTCAATTCTTACAAATTTCAAAACTCAGCCATCTCTCTCCCCACATCCACGACTGTTGGTGGCTCACCTCCAACTGCGCAACACTACGCGCTGTTCACGTCCAGCTGCCCAACATACAGAGCGCTGCGTGGCGTTACCAATAAAAAATCTTAAACAGCCAACTTTCATCTGTTTTACTGTTACGTCACTTTGTGTTGGTAACCCTGTACTCACATAACCAAATATCCTTTTCTTTCTACCACCAGATTTCACTATATCTGATGATGAACAACACACCCACGGCTCTTTTCAAGTTAACATCGTGAGAAAAACACCGGCCAGTTTCTATAATAAAAAAGACCATATATAAAATGTAGAAGATCAGAAAAAATTGTAACGGTGAACATTTTCAAAACAAGCATGCGTAATGAATCAAAATGAGTAAATATGAATGAACTAACTTCATTACAGGCTGTAGCTTCTGAGGCGGGCAGATGATAAACAACATGTCCTTAAAAGACTCTTTGCAGCTTGAAATTGTATCTAGAGACTTTTTCGATGATCATCTTACGGTTTGTATGAATGAAATTTGTTTGTGTCTGAATAATTTGTAAAATTAAAGTCTATTGGTCTCGCAGTGAAAATAAAGTGGTGTGCAAAACTTACGGATGAAAGTAAATTTCGCAGGATTTGTCACTGCCAAGTAACACAGCTCGATAAAACTTAGATCATACATAGAAAGAGTTTTTACAGTTCATAACAGAAAGGAACTGAAAGATATACAAAATGGAACGAATATAAGTGACACATTTACTCAAGGACAATGAAGTCACAGCGATTTGTGTTGGCCTTTTAGACATTACAAAAGGTTCGACATGGATTTTAATAGTTTGTGTGATCACCACGGACGCCAATACACGATCTGCAAAGTGGTCCCATGCTGGCCATGAGGTTGATAAGGAGTACTTGTTGTAGGGTGTCCCATTCCTCCTACAGGACGTTATACAACTGCTGGAGGGTCGATGGTACCCGTGGACGTGGTGTAATAAGCCTCCCCAACGCATCCCGGATGTGTTCGGTGTGGTTTAAGTCGGGGGAATTGGCAGGCCAGTCCATTCGCCGAGTGCGGTAGCGTTCTCGCTTCCCGCGCCCGGGTTCCCGGGTTCGATTCCCGGCGGGGTCAGGGATTTTCTCTGCCTCGTAATGACTGGGTGTTGTGTGGTGTCCTTAGGTTAGTTGGGTTTAAGTAGTTCTAAGTTCTAGGGGACTGATGACCATAGATGTAATGTCCCATAGTGCTCAGAGCCATCCATTCGCCGAATATCCTCTTGTTTCAAGAAAACCTCCACTTGCGCTGTTCGATTCGGTCGACTATTGTTGTCCATTAAAATGAGGTCTGGACCAAATGCAGGCCACAAAATGGCGCAGGTGGGGGATGAGTACAGTGCTACAATAACGTTGACCGGCGAGTTACTGAGTTCAAAGATTTGGTGGTTACTACACCCACATCATAAAACCTAGAAGTATATTCTTAATCGGACATATAGGAGCACGTACACAATGTGGTCAAAATTAACCGGACACATGGCTGAAAATTACTTACAAGTTTGTGACGCTCTCCATCAGTAATGGTGGAATTCAGTATGGTGTTGGCCCACCCTGAGCCATGATGACAGTTTCCAACCTCGCAGGCATACGTTCAATCAGGTGCTTAAAGTTTCTTGCGGAACGGCAGCCCATTATTCACGGAGTGCTGCACTGAGGAGAGATATCGATGTCGGTCGGTGAGTCCTGGCACGAAGTCGGCGTTCCAAAACATCACTAAGGTGTTCTATAGGATTCATATCAGGACTCTGTGCAGGCCAGTCCATTACAGGGATGTTACTGTCGTGTAACCACACCGCTACAGTCCGTGCAATATGAACAGGTGCTCGATCGTGTTGAAAGATGTAATCGCCATCCCCGGAGTGCTCTTCAACATTGGGAAACAAGAAGGTAGTTAAAACACCAATGTAGATTGTGCTGTTATAGTGCCACGCAAAACAACAAGAGGCTCAAGGCCGCTCCATGAAAAACATGACCACACCATAACACTACCGCCTCTGATTCCTACTGTTGGCATTACACACGCTGGCAGATGACGTTCACCGGGCATTCGCCACATCCACACCCTGTCATCTGATCGCCACATTGTGTACCGCAATTCGTCACTCCACACAACGTTTTTTCACCGTCCAATCGCCCGATGTTGACGTTTCTTACACCAAGCGAGAAGTCGTTTGGCATTTACCGGCGTGATGTGTGGCTTCGGATTAGCCGGTCGATCATGAAATCCAAGTTTTCTCACCTCCCTAACTGTCATAGTACTCGTACTTGCGGTGGATCCTGATGAAGTTTGTAATTCCTGTGTGATGTTCTGGATAGATGTCTGTCTATTACACATTACGACCCTCTTCAACAGTCGGCGGTCTCTGTCAGTCAACAGACGAGGTCGGCCTGTACGCTTTAGTGCTGTACGTGTCTCTTCACGTTTCCACTTTACTATGACATCGGAAACAATGGCCCTAGGGATTTTTAGGAGTTTGGAAATCTGGCGTACAGACGTATGACACAAGAGACACCCAATCACCTGACCACGTTCGAAGTCCGTGAGTTCCCCGGAGCGCCCCATTCTGCTCTCTCACAATGTATGATGACTACTGAGGTCGCTGATATGGCGGCGGAGGTGGACAGAAAGAGGGAGGAGGAAGAGGTGGACAGAAATAGGGGCTGGAGGAGACTGACAGAGAGAGGGAGGGGTGGACAGAGAGAGAGGATACGGGGAGTGTGGACTCAAGAAACTTTGGCTGTGTATGTTGTGTTTAACGTGCAATGATAATGTTCGTTCCTCATATTGTTTTTTGCCACCGATTGTGCTTTCTACACTCTACATGGGTTACAAAGTGACTTGCGTAAGCATTAGACCAGTAGAACTTACCAATGAAAGATAATAAGCATGGAGCTTAAAGAATGTCTTTATCTCCAACACCACAGAACTGCTGAAGCGTCTTAACAAATCTTAGTTTGCAATTCGAATTTTGTCACACATAGGAGATATAAAAATGAAAAAGCTGGCATACTTTCATTCCATAATGTCATATGGGATTATTTTTTGGGGTAATTCATCAAGCCAAGCTAAATTTTTCCGGGCAAAAAAGCGTGCAGTAAGAGTTATATGTGGAGTGAACTCAAGAAAATCCTGCAGAAGCCCGTTTAGGGAAGTAGGGATACCGACTACTGCTTCCCAATATATTTATTCCCTGATGGAATTTGTCATTAAAGTATATCACTTTTTCAAACCAACAGCTCAATTCATGGAATCAATACTAGAAATAAGAATAATCTTCCCAACGATTCAAAGTCACTTAGTTTTGCACAAAAAGGTGTGCATTATTCAGGAACACACATTTTCGGCAACTTGCCAGCAGCCATAAAAAGCTTAACAACCAATAAAATTCAGTTTAAGAGAAGCCTAAATGATTTATTGGTGGCCAACTCCTTTTGCTCCATTGATGAATTTCTCAGTAAAATCAACTGCTTTTAAATGTGTGTGTGTGTGTGTGTGTGTGTGTGTGTGTGTGTGTGTGTGTGTGTGTGTGTGTGTGTGTGTGTAAGCACAATCTAACTTCTGCACCATTTCAGTGCAGTAATTTGTTCATTGTAAATAGGTATTATAGTAGTTGAATTACATGTTTATTACCTTATAAATAAATAAAAACATTTTTATTTTGAATTGAGTGCATTAGTATTTGTAAAATTACTATTTCATATAGTGTTCATTAAAAAATGACGATTGTTCCACTTGGGACCTGTGGAATGGTAAATTAGCTTATTTGTTTTAGTTGTAAATATTTGTCATGTATTGTTGTTTTTCTGACATGTTCCACATCCTGGAGGACCTCCTCACTACGGGTCAATTGGAACGAAAGTAAATCTAATCTACTGTAAAACAAATGTCTTCTTAGTCGTTCCATTCATTACAGGTGTTCACGATTTTTTTCTAGGTGAGTGGTAGGAAATGGATTGTGTGACTGCTATTTCTTGAGCGTGGTTGAACCACTTGAATCTGAGGTCGCAGAAGACCAATCATGTTTACGGCATCAGATGCCCACATATTGTCTACTATGCAACCACAATAATGCCTGGTAATGGCAACAGGGGTCGGGATCGGTGGAATCGAATGGTGAGCACAGCATGAGACTACGGAGCGTAGTTGAACTGCTTAGTCCAAAAATACCTCATGACAGTACTACAGTGCTAGTTGTGCTGATACAAAGCAAAGCAGTGGCAACAATAAATAAATCAAACACTGCATTATATCTACAAAACAGTTACCGAAGTTGACATTTCGTCACAAAGGAAACCAACGAATTTCGCTGAGTGAGTAAGAAGTGGCATTTTTAATACTGACCTTATGGCAAAAAGATTCAGTGGAATGTATGGTGTCGCATACGTTCATTCTTTACTCTAAAAATATTTTAGAGAGGGTAAATAAAAAGGATATAGTTTTTTTTATTTTCATTTATTTTTTAGATTATTCACAATTTGCCATCTACATTTAAGACAACAATCAAAATCAAGACGTTTAAAAAAATAGTATATTCCTTATTGGATGTAGATCAGTACCATACAACTATGATCTAGATAATAGCAACACACACTGAAAATAAAATTTTACACTCGTAAGCCGGCCGGGGTGGCCGAGCGGTTATAGGCGCTATAGTATTGAACCGAGCGACCCCTACGGTCGCAGGTTCGAAGCCAGCCTAGGGCATGGATGTGTGTGATGTCCCTAGGTTAGTTAGGTTTAAGTAGTTCTAAGTTCTAGCGGACTGATGACCACAGAGGTTAAGTCCCATAGTGATCATAGCCATTTCAACCATTTTTTTACACTTATAAAATGTACACTCTCATTCATAAATAAAAGACCACCTTGAACGACTACAGATAGAACGTCTGTATTCACAGGACACATACATTAATATGTCCTGGAGAAATGATAAACATTTCAGTTACCTCGGTTCAGCATGTATCCTGTTACCTAGTAGGCACAGGGAACGTCATGGGCACTGATAACTTGTTCCATGCGTGACTGCATGATGACGTCAAAGCGAATAAGGTGCGAATGGCGTCCTGTGGGATAGCCATCCATCCGAAGTTCATCTGTGGAGCTTTGCATTTCTTATTGACGAAAAATCTGATGATTTGGCAAGCCAGGGCAAAGGGCTGGCATCCTGTGACACCAAGACGGCACGTGTTTCGTTCAGCATTATGTTATCGTGCATTATCTTGCTGAAAAGTAGCGTCTGGCGTGTAGTGCAGAAAGGGTTTAGCTACGAGTCGAAGAGTGTAATTCACGTAGGTCACAATGATCACAGTTCGCTGGACACGCACCAACTGTGTGGCTGTACCCAATAGCACCCCACACCGTAAGGCCTGAGTTGACGCTCTGTGTGCGAATACAGTCACTGTGATGCCACTTCCTTGAATGCGGCGAATGAAAATGCGGCCATCATTTTCAAACAAACAGAACCTGGCTCTGTCCCAAAACACTGTCTGATTCCATTCCTGTCCCCGGTGACGTCGTTCCGTACACCGTTGTCGTCTAGCATGTATCTGAACACTCGTCAAAGGTAGGCGGAAAAGTGGACGATGCGCACTTTACCCATGTCGTAATAAATCACGACGGACTGTAACCCCTGATAGTGTACTCTGTGTTGCCCCGGCCGCACGGGATTAGCCAAGCGGTCTCGGACGTTACAGTCATGGACTGTGAGGCTGGTCCCGGATGAGGTTCGAGTCCTCATTCGGGCATGGGTGTGTGTGTTTGCCCTTAGGATAATTTAGGTTACGTAGTGCGTAAGCTTAAGGACTGATGACCTGAGCAGTTCAGTCCCATAAGATTTCAGACACATTTGAACATTTTTTAAATCTTTTTTTTGTGTTTCCCGGTCCAACTCTTGCCGAGAGCCGAGGAAGATGCAGAACTGTCTTACAATACCATTCGGATGAGGTATCGATCTCCTGGTGGGGAGCCCGCCGCAGTGGCCGAGCGGTTCTAGGCGCTTCATTCTCTTACCACGCGACCGCTACCTTCGTAGGTTCGAATCCTGCCTCGGGCATGGATGTGTGTGATGTTCTTATGTTAGTTAGGTTTAAGTAATTTTATGTTCTAGGGGACTGATGACATCAGATGTTAAGTCCCGTAGTGCTCAGTGCCATTTGAACCATTTGAACTTCCTGGTAATGCGAATGGTAGTGTGTTCTGTATTACTGAAAATTTCTTACGTTTCATATTTGATGTTGTTAGTTATTTTTCTGCATGTGTTTGAAAGTTGATATCAGCAAGCTACAAAGTTTATCAGCTGTTTCTAAAGCGGGTATGCAGGGTCTTCAGGATCGGACTGTGATTCTCAAAAGCTATTGTCTTCCTTGTCCATTTATTTCTCCTCCCTCCAGCGAACTCCTGCTGTGCTGCGTGCAGGTAAGAGCGTCTGTAAGGAATCAAGTTGTGTTAACGTCTTTCCGAAGGATGCGGAAGTATTACTTATGAAGAAAATAGTCTTTACTCTTTTTCCAGCACGTGTATTACTCACTGATTCCGCGAGATAGTTCGCCCGTCCCGTCGTGTCCTACGACCTTCCGCGAACCATTCTCCACACACCCGCTGCACTGCACACAAGTAGCAATTTCCCAGATAGATGCATCACATTCTCTCATGCAAATAATGCGCCCTCTTTCAAACTCACTGATTTGACGGTGCGGTTTGCGCATACATCTGCGAAGTATCCTGCGCGTCTGCACAAGTCACACTGATCCATTGCCTTCGACTTATAGGGACAAATGCAGCTGCAGGCACATTTGACCGTTAGATGGTGTTGCACCACGATATTGATGTTGACCTTGAACCCGCGGGCCGACATGGTTTCTGTTGAACATATTAGTGCACATGTACTGTGAATATGAACGCCCTATCTCTAGTTGTTTACGGTGTTTCTTCTGAACATGAGGGTGGAATACATTCCGAATACAACATATACCTCTACGGCTACATCACGCGATGTGGTGTAGTGGTTAGCGCACTGGACTCGCATTCGGGAGGACGACAGTTCAAACTCGCGTCCGGCCATCTCGATTTGCATTTTCTGTGTTTTCTTTTCGCTTTAAGCAAACGCCGGGATGGTTCCTTTAAAAGGGCACGTACGACTTCCTTTCCCATCCTTCCTTAATCCGATGGGACCGATGACCTCGCTGTTTGGTCCCCTCCCCCAAATCAACCAACCAACCTGCACGGCTACCACAATAATGTCTCTTCTAGGAACCTCGAAGGTAAAACTCGTACACAAACCCCGGCCGTTCAAATGTGAGGTAATGTGCTCTGTATTACTGAAAAATTTTTACGTTTCATATTTGACGTTGTTAGTTATTTTGCTACATGTGTTTGAAAACTGATATCAGCAAGCTACAAAGTTTCTCAACTGCTTCTAAAGCGGGTATGCAGCATTCGGCTCTGTAATGTTTAATCCCAATTGTTAATCAGAATATGGCGGCGAAAGTGTAGATAAGCACTGCACCTGCCAGAGTTCTGGTATTTCATACTTGCCTCTCGGCTGCAACGTTTGTATTGTGTGCTAGAGTTCACGAGGCCGCTAATGTTACTGAATTACTAAACAGCTCAATTATGAGATTGCCGCTCATAAACTCGGAAGCCTGAAACGGTTTCAACATTTGATGATTGCTCAGTAGTTCGTCCTCACGTGCAAGCATTCAAAGCTGGATCAATCCGACTAAATATGTTCTGTACACTGCGAAAAGCGCATCAACGCAAATTCAGCAGTTTTATAATTCGTTGGACCATATTTCTTCCATTTTGTTATGTATGTAATAAAAAGTAGAGAGGTTTGTTTCACTTATTGTGGGTGTCGTTTATGCCGCAAGTAGTATTTCAGGTGGCCTTAAATCATATTTTAAAGGGAAGATTGCACAGTTTTTTATTGTTCTGTTGTTTGAAGATCACACGTTTACTAGACGAAAATCTCTTTTTTCCTTGTTGAATTAAAAAGAAAATGAAACTTACGTCACTACTCTCGGCTGAACATCAAAGGATAAATTTCATTATCATGAAAGCAACTGAGGACAACTGGTCAAAACACTTTTCTCTTTTATTTACTCTTGCCAACATATTTGGAACTCTTAATGTAACTAATTTTGTACATTCCTTTTTGTGACTCTAGAGAGAAGTACTGAGAAAATGTTGACTATGTGACGAGAAATATTATAAATATCCTTTTCCAGCCGCTATTTCTTTACTACATCTGCGAGTGAGCAGCGAAATAAGAACCATACATATGGCTCATTTGGGGATATAACAACGACGACGACGACGACGACGATGATGATGATGATGATGATGATGATGACGATGATGGTGACGACGATGATGATTAGAGTGGTTTGGGAGCAAAGTGAGCGTAAAATTTTTATCCATGTGCTATGCTTTTCTTGTCGTCAGCTGTAACAGAAGGCAGGTGCGTCCGTGAAAGTCATTTAAACGTATTGTACACTGAAGTCGCCCGCTCCTTTCTTTGTCTGTATCTGAAGGGTAATCTCAGGAACTACTGCAGGGATTTTGATACTTGTTTCACTAATTTATGCACTGCATTACAAGGAAGGTATGTGTGTAGAATTTGTTGTTAATAGTGATGATGAGTATGCTATATAGTGTATTGTTATTAGTGCTATATTTTATTGGCGACTGGAGCGACATATCGTGGCAGTGATAAGAGCTACGGGCTGGTCAGATAGAGAGGAGGAGATATCAAGCGAGAGAAAAGCAGTAAGATAACAATCGCCGCAATACCAGAGAGAGCGGAGCTAGAGCATAATCTACACTTATCTTCTGTAGGTATTATATAGTAAAGTACCGGCTGCATTCTTCTAATGTGTAAGAAGCCTAGTCGCAGGAATTACTGTAGGGATTCTGATACGTTTTTCAATAATAGACTGACTCACAAGGAAGGTTTGTGTATATCACCACATATTATCTGTGTGTCGATACTTAGTGATACCTATGTGAAACTGGGGCGGGTCGGTAGTTTTAATGTAAAATGTGCTCCAGTAATGTTCCGCAGTGAAACAGGGAAGTATCACTTATTGCCTCCTTTGCTAGAGCAATGAGGAATTTTGTGGCCAAGACAGTTGGTTTCATTGGGAACAGCCGATTGTCAGTCACATCTAATCACCGTTTCTGCCACTGCGTTTCTCTTATCACATTCCAAATAAAATCTTTTCACGTCATAATGACATTCGAAACTGGTGACCGATTTCTTTGACATTTCTTTGGCTGGCATATGTCTGTAGTTTGTTGCAAGCCTCCCTTAGTCATGGACAGCAATGGAGGTGAGAGGCTTGTTTAAAACTGTGAGTAAGACTTTGCTGCAATTATTGCAGTTGCTTTACAGGGTGAGTCACTAACTAATGCCACCTAGAATAACTCCGAAAGTATAATAGGAGGTGATAAGTTTGTGGGAAGTTGCATGGGACAACGGGGGTCATAAGAGGACGTTATTGCTACGTTGGGTCACTTCTAGATATGAAGGTCAATTTTGTTTGTTTGTTTGTTTTTGTTTAAATGGAATACTATAGTTTGACACATATTTTCTGATAGCGGCTGTCGAGACGAATACAATGACGTGTAACAGTAAGGTCTTTGAACTTCAAAAAGGGTCAAAAAGGTGGCATGAACATCCATTTACAGAAGGTGTTAGATGTGCTGACCATTGGTATCAATGCAGCGGTGCTATCTTCTTATCAAGGATTGAGTGGTATTTCTTATCACATCGGCACTTATCGAAGCACATGCTCTGACAATTCTCTCTCGCATATGTTCAGGTGTAGTTGGAACGTCTTTATAAACAATATCTTTTACTAATCCTCACAAGAAAAAATCCAGAGGCGTCAAGTCGGGCGAACGAGCCGGCCACGACACATTTCCTCCCTGTCCAATCCAACGATTTGGGAATTGTCTCTGCAACACATTTCTAGCCAGCAGCGAAAAATGTGCCGGACACCCATCGTGTTGATACAGCATTCTGTTCCTTGTTCCTAAAGGTATTTCTTCCGATAACAGACCTAATGTTTCTTGCAGGAATGTGGTGTACTTCCTCCCATTAAGGTTTCCTTCGCTGAAATAGGGACCTATAATTCTGTCCTCCAGAATCCGACACTACACATTTACCGACCACGGTTTTTGGTGTGCAACTTGCCGCAGCCAACATGGAGTTTGAGTTGCCCAATAATCCATGTTACGGAAATTAACATTTCCATGGTTCGTGAGTGTAGCTTTATCAGTAAATAAAATGAAACTGATAAATGTGTCATCCCTCTGATTCTGAAGTTGAGCCCGTCGGCAGAATTCAATGCGACGCATACGGTTCGTACCAGTTAATTCATGGTGGGGACTGATACGGTGAGGATGATATTTATGGCGATGCAGAATACGAACTACACTACCCTGGCTCATGCCAGATTCCCTTGCGATTTAGTGCGAACTAACACAACGATCTCGAACCACAGTGGCAAGAGTACCAATTTCCGTTTCCTCGCTAGTAACTTATCTTTGCCGGATACATTTCCGGTGCGTTAATGATCCAGTTGATCTCAGTTTATCATACACATGTATAAATGTACGACGTGTAGGGTGAGAACGTTGAGGATATTTTTCAGTGTATAAGTCTCTAGCTCTCACTGAGTTTCGTTGCCATTCTCCGTAAATGAGAAGCATATCGATTTGTTCTTCGAAGGAATGCAACATTCACATTCGCTTGATTCGACTATACTAGTCTTACCGTTCCTATTAATGTTGTACAGCGAAATCGTTTAATGATGTCAATGGCACGTTAGATGGCTATTTGCACGATATACGAGAGAGAATTGTCAGAGCATGTGCTTCGTTAATTGGCGATGTGATAAGGAGTACAACTCAATCCATGACAAGAAGATTGCAGCACTGCATTGATACTAATGGTCATCACTTCTAACATATTCTGGAAATAGACGTTCATGCCACCTTTTTGACCTTCGTTGACCTTACTGTTACACAACATTGGATTCGCCTCGATAGCCGCTATCAGAAAATAAATACCAAACTATAGCATCCCATTAAAAAGCAAATTTGACCTTCATATCTCTGATGCGACCCCACCTAGCAATATAAAACCAAAGTCATATTATGGTCCCTTTTGTCCCATGCAACATTTGTCCCACAAACTTTTCAGCTACTGTCATACTTTCGGAGTTATTCTAGGTAGCAACAGTTATTGACTCAACCTGTATAAAGGCGAAAAATATCCTCCAATCGTCTATTGACACTTTCATGATACACAAGTTAAAATTGTACTGTAATTTTAAAAACTGCTTTATATACTCGAATCCAGTGTCTCTTGTATCTCAGAGCTCTACGTAACTGCATAGACGCATGTTGCATCAAGAAACTATTCCGTATTCTGATGGCAAGTTTTCTCAGAGTTAATCCTAAAACGCTTTGGATGACTTTGGATGTCCAGCAGCATTCCATAAATGTTTTAGGAGACTTTAGATTACAAGTTTGGTTATGTTAATCGTTAGGAACCACTGAGTTTTTGCTTGCTTCACTCATTTTGTAGCACTACATCACAAACTGCGTAATTATATCAATGAGATACGCATCCGATAGTGTTATAAATCTAATAAATGTGTTGAAGATTCAGAGTTTTCTTTCGGCTGCTGTCTCGTCGTTGGCTGCTTGCGTAGAGTTCTTCTGCTATATTAGCAGTGGGAGGGGGAGAGACACTAAACGGGGATCCAGGGCTGTAAAGCACTAAGGCAGGCCACCTGCTACAGCCAGGCTCTGGCAGGCAATAAAAAGATGAGGTGCAATATAGCTCTCGCATTGGGCCGCTGTCTCGGCGCTGGCAGTTCTGAGCAGGGTGGCTCGTGAAGGACATATGTGGCTACCTTCAGTCTCCGTGCACTTGTCGAAGCAGGCAGACCAGGCTTCCGTCCTGAAACAAATTTCGTGATGACCTTCGACAGGTTGGACCTCAGGAAATTTTCAGTTCTGGAGGGACGTACAACATGTCTTCAAATTCATAGCCATCTCTTTGTGGCACATTATTTCGTAAGCCATAGCATACATTTATTATGAAAATTGAAAATTCTTCTCCGACATCCATTAGGTGATGGAAAGTTATTCGTTTTCCATTTATTTGCCACAGTGCCAAAATTGCATTCTATAAATCGCCTAGCCAGAGACACTCGGTTTTTAAAGGTATTTTTTTGCTGTTTGTTAAACTCCTTCCTTCATTATAGTGCACAGCGCATAAAGCAAATAAAACGACAGAAAAATGATGTTTATGATTACAATAAAGTGCCTCAAGGCACTTGCTTGAGCACTGTTCTGCAAACTGATGGTCAGGTCCTGCAGAAAGCGTCATCACCTCTGTCTCTATGGTGTTCGTTTTTGGAACACCATCTACGATCAGCTTAGAGACAGAAGTGATGACACTTTCCGCAGCACCTGTCCATCATTTTAAAGGACAATGCTCAAGCACGTACAGCGCAATTCAAAGGCAATAGACCACATTGCTCGAACTGTCAATACAACTGGCACTACTAAGAGTATCCTACGACTTCCTCATCGCTGACAACGGGTTACACACAACGCTTGTAACTACTTTGAAGGTCAGTAAAACTTTGAAACACTTATCTAGTTTGTACAAGCTGTAAATAAACAAAAGCCAGGGAGGACAATGGAATGTAGTCGAATAAAATCAGGCGATGCTGAGAGAATTAGATTACGAAATGACACACTTAAAGTTGAAGATGAGTTTTGTTGCTTGGAGAGCAAAATAACTGATGATTGTAGAAGTTGAGACGATATAAAATGTGTGCTGGCTGTGGCAAAGAAAGCGTTTCTGAAGAAGAGAAATTTGTTAACATCGAGTATGGACTTGAGTTCCATGAAGTCTTTTCTGAAAGTATTTGTACGGAGTCTACCATGTTTGGAAGTGAAACATGCACGATAAATAGTTTAGACAAGAAGAGAATAGAAGCTTTCGAAAAGTAGTGCTAGAGAAAAACACTGAAGATTAGATGGGTAGATCACGTAACTAATGAGAAGCTACTGAACAGAACTGGGGAGAAAAATGTTTCAAATGGCTCTGTGCACTATGGGACTTAACAATTGTGGTCATCAGTCCCCTAGAACTTAGAACTACTTAAGCCTAACTAACCTAAGGACACACATCCATGCCCGAGGCAGGATTCGGACCTGCGACCGTAGCGGTCACGCGGTTCCAGACTGACGCGCCTAGAACAGCACGGCCACACCGGCCGGCAATTGGGGAGAAGAAGAAATTTTGGCACAAACTGACTAAAAGAAGGGACCGGTTGGTAGGATATGTTCTGTGGCATCAAGGGATTACCAGTTTAGTACTGGAGAGAACCGTGGAGGGTAAAATTCGTGCCGTGGACAGGCACGCCTTCCCGCCCGGAAAGTAGGGCGTTAGACCGCAAGGCTAACCGGGCGGGCTAATGTGTAACTTACTTCTGGAAGTCTTCTCGTATCAGGAATTATCGTTTGGTGGCAACAGATTGGTGAAATAACTTGTGTTGCACTCATTGCACTCCAGTGATAAGTCATGGAACGAGTAAGAGTCTACTGTTGAGGTTGCACACACTGGAAATCATCGCCTTGTGTTACAACAACACTTTGCTAGCTTCCTTTCTTCCCGCTACGGTTAAGCGAGTGTGAAGAGTTTGAAAACGAAAGCGCTGCAGTCGCTTCCTACCCGTCGACACGTGATCTTTTATTAAAGCGTGCAAGAGTATATAGTTAATCGTGGCTTAGGTTACTACGGATGTTAAGAGCATGACCTACGTGTTACACTGACAGGGCGCCACGATCGATTGTCGGTATTAGATGCCTTTTAAAGAGGCTGTGTTTTGTGAGACTGCGGAAGGTGTAAGAAGTATACAGGGTGAAAAGTATTTAAACCGACAAACTCTGTGAGGTTGTAGGGGACATCAAAACAAATAAGCCGGTGGAGGCCGTATTACGATCTTCAGTTGTTAGAGGGCGTATTACGCCCTTCAGTTGTAGGCAACTGCTGTCCACCAGTGTAGTAGTGCATTGTCTCTGTTTACTAATGGAGCGATACACCTGGAGTGAGTACACTGATACGGTTCGTGCGTACTACGTAGCGTACCACAACGGACGAGCTGCACAGCGGGTTTGCCAACAATAATATCCTAATCGCCATATCCCGCATCATACGATCTTTGCTGCTGTGCACCAATGTCTGCGTGATACCGGGTCATTTAGCAGATTACCTGGACAGGGACGCGGTCACACGGTATGCTGTCTTGCAGCATATGGAGCGGGATCCTTCATCAGCACTCGTGCAATTGCACGTAACATGGGGACGCATCAGACGAATGTAAGAACAGTCCTTCGAGAGCAGTTGTTACGTCCATTTCCCTTACAACGTGTCCACAACCAGGAACCAGTTGATTATCCACCCAGAGCACAGTTTTCGCAGTGGTGCCTGGAACAGTCTGAAATACATCCTACATTTACATCCTCTGTGTTGTTTACCGATGGAGCAACGTTTGGGCGTGATAGAGTCTTCAACATGCACAATTCGCTAGTTTGAAGTGAGGATAACCCACGTGCTACAGGTAGTAGCTCTCATCAAGTACCATTCTTCGTTAATGTGTGGGCCGGTGTTGTTGGGGCCGTATCACCTACCGAGGCCATTTAATGGCAGGAACTATTACAATTTTCTTTCCAGAGAATTGCCAGAATTCTTGGAAGACGTCCCGCTCCCTGCAAGACAACGCATGTGGTTCCAACATGACGGGGTGCCGGCACATTTCAGTCGTCGTGTGCGTCGATTCCTGGACCGACGGTTTCCAGAAACGTGAATTGGCACAGGTGGTCCTGTACCATGGTCTGCTCGATCCACAGATATGACCCCTCTGGACTTTTTTGTGAGGAGAGAGATGCGCAACCCTGTTGATGCAACTCCTGTAGCATCAGAAGAGGATCTGGTTGCCCGGATAGTAGCAGCAGCAGGAACAATTCAGGATACTCCTAGGGTTTTTGCCCGTGTCAGACATAACTTAATCCGACGGTGTAACCTTTGTTTACGTGTCAATGGAGGCAGTTTTGAAAATCTACTGTAATTGAATTCGGGTTGTGTTAGTGTTGTCTCTTGGTGCAAAAAAATGGAAAATTGGTTGTTGGTTAAATTAATTTGCTGCCAGAGAAATCTTCCTCTACCGGTTTAAATACTCCTCTTAGGAAAAAATGACATCAGGGAAAAATATTTGTTTTGATGTCCCCTACAACCTCCCGTATTTTGTCGGGTTAAATACTTTTCACCTTGTATTAAGTGATGAAGTGCGTTCAATTGCAAATGTGCTCCATTACAGGCGGAGGTGTGTCTAGAATAAGTTCGATGATGTATTGTCCCTCTTTGTTGTACTATCGTCAGACTCATTAACATGTCGAAAGTGTGTGTGAGTCAGTATAATTTTTAGACTTTCTCTGAACACAGACTAAGTATTAAAATAAATTTGGAACAGTCCTTGAAACGTTTTATACGTCACATACACAAATACACAGCTTGCTCAGAAACATCGTGAATAGCTTGTAGGGGTGTTGTAAGGCAGGTTGTTCTGAAAAATAATTGTTAAGAAACAATTCCATACATTGCGCCGTTTCAGAGTTAATTATCACTGAAACTATCCAATGAGGTCGTTGCGCGCGTGTGTTTAAGCACCTGCACGCGGTGAAGTGCAGTGATGCACAGATATCTGTGGGTCCGTGAGTTACCACATTTTCAAATGACAATTACCAGCTAAAACGTGCCTTTTTCGGAAGTGATAAATTTAAGGTAGGTGAGAATAAGTTATGTTTGTTCTGTTTGAGGAAAAAGACGGGTAACAAACTTAGCTGTCTCCGGCAAGCAGTTTGATCCTGCGGGTGCGACGACCCACCAGGCTAACTTCAATGCTAAATAACTAAGACGTGGGGCGACGTATCGAATATTTTTCTTGGGAATTATTTCTCAGCATAGCCTCTCCTGCGACACCATTACAATCTTTTCGGGCTGTTTAAATACAGGGGATGCTGGCCGGTGTGGCCGTGCGGTTCTAGGCGCTTCAGTCTCGAACCGCGTGACTTTACGGTATCAGGTTCGAATCCTGCCTCGGGCATGGATGTGTGTGATGTCTTTCGGTTAGTTAGGTTTAAGTAGTTCTAAGTTCTAGGGGACTGATGACCACAGATGTTAAGACCCATAGTGCTCAGAGCCATAAATTCAGGGGATGGGCAAAATAATGTGAACAGTGGTTGTAATGGGGTGTTTCACGGTCATCAACGCAGGTAAGACACGTGTCGCACTGGACTGTGCGTCTTCAGTACAGATTAGGCACCAGCGCAGGTTGTTAACGAATAGTGTACACTTCGTAACTGCATTCAGAGGCCGATGTCAATCTGCGGTGAAATACGTAATAGAGTTCTAGAGAGGGCAAGTTGCGGGGAACCGATTAGCTGCAGCATCAGCAACCAAAACAGCCAACTTACTGAATGTTTCAAGAGCAACTGTTTCAACAGTCATGATAGCCTACACAAAACACGGAAAGTCATCGTCGCGCCGGCCGGAGTGGCCGTGCGGTTCTAGGCGCTACAGTCTGGAACCGCGAGACCGCTGCGGTGGCAAATTCGAATCCTGCCTCGGGCATGGATGTGTGTGATGTAGTTAGGTTTAAGTAGTTCTAAGTTCTAGGGGACTGATGATCTCAGAAGTTGAGTCCCATAGTGGTCAGAGCCATTTGAAACATTTCATCGTGGCGTAGACGTAATAGTGGGCGCAAATTAAAACTAAATGGCGGAGATGATCGTACCATAACACGAATTGTGTCAAAACAACACAAAACTACGGCGGCTAAAGTGACTGCAGAGCTCAATAGCCATCTTCGAGACCCCGTAAATATCGACAATGTACGCCGAGAACTCCATAAAACGAATATTCATGGACGAGTTGCTATACCTAAACAATTAGTGACGTCAACCAACGCAAAAAAGTGTAGAACATGGTGTCAGGAGCATAAATCCTGGACGGCTGATCAGTGGAAACACGTCATATGATCCGATGAATCAACGTTTTAGTTATTTTCCAAGATTTGGTCAGATCTACGTCTGGAGAACGCCAAAAGAAGCCTACAATCCTGATTGCTTGATTCCAACCATTAAGCATGGAGGTGGAAATGTGAGGTGTGGGAAGCCATATCATGGTATTCTGCTGGTCCCATCCTTACTCCCAAAGGCCGTATTACAGCCAACGATCATGTGAACATCTTAGGTGGTCTGGTGCACCTCATATTTCAAATGTTGTCCCCCAACAATGATGTCATATTTCAGGACGATAATGCACCATTCACAATGCCAGGACAGTAGAATCGTAGAATGAGAAGCATGCAACTGAACTGCAGCGTAGAGAGCAGATTTCCGCCCCCTCGTCACTACAGGAGTTAAAGAGGTTATGACTGAAGAGTGGCATAACATTCCATTGGAGACTATACAATCATTACATGCCAGTATCCCAAGAAGAATCGCAGCTGTATTACGGACAAATAGGGATCCAACGCCTTATTAATAAACCACTCTCAAGTGCAGGTGTTAAAAAAACTCAGCGATTGGTCGATGAGAGGATAGGGGAGAAAAATGTCTAATGAACTTATGTCCAGAAATGCATGGTTTCCGTGCCAGTGACCATTTATTCAATTATACTTTGTTACGGAGGCTGTGGTCTAATACGCATTTTACCATGCAGCCACGATTACAGTACGCCTGGTTTTCTCCTAGAGGGTGGAAGTGTTCCTCATACATATGCCTTAGCGCCCTCTCCAGCCATAGTAATTTATAACGTTGGGTCCGATTCACTTTTCTTACTGACTCATCTTGTAGTGGATGTGATACAGCGCTGTACACAATGGTTCCGTATTCGAATCGAGAGCTTGCACACGTGGTGTTTACTGACGGAAATGCAACGGGCTTCAGTCATCTGTATCAGGGAACCTATCCCCGCCGACAAAAACCATAGCATTCGTTGTTTGCAACAGTGTTTCGCCATTTGTCTGAGACAGGGTCGTTTCAGAAAGTAGGAAATCATGAAGAACATACCCGAAAGATTTGGACACCAGACTTGGAGGAAAAATGTGATTGACGCTGTGGAAGGCGACCATCGTGACAGTACCAGGCAGTTGACCGCCAGTACAGGGTAAGCCAGACGACGATGTGGAACATTGTCCATGACAACGATTACTACCCTTATCACTTACAGCGTGTGCAGGGCTTACTAGCGACAGATTTTGTACAGCGAGAGCAGTTTTGTCACTAGTTTCTTGAGCAGGAAACCACAATTCCGTTATTTGTGTCATTCATCCTATTCACAGATGAAGCCACATTTACGTGGAGTGGTATCTTCAACTTTCATAACAATCATCTGTGGGATAGTATGCAGAGCCCCGACGGTATGGTGACAGCGAATCATCAACATCGGTGCAGGCAGAATATGTAGCCCTGGATAATTGGTGTCCAGTCTTCCGTCCACGTCGCGTAACAGGACGGAGCTATCGGCGTTTCTTGCGGGAGACTCTGCCTCCCCTGCTGGAGATGACGTCTTAGGACCTGCTGACTGTAAAAATTGACCACTATGTGCCTCGAGACACAGATCTGCCAGTATAAAAGGAGGTGTCGATTTCTGTGTTGTCAGTAAAGAACGAGCAACTGTAGAATGGATCGTTCTGGAGACTTCAGTGCCTTCGAACGTGGGCTAGTCTGGGATGTCACCTAATAACAGGTCCACCGGCAACACTTCAACCCGTAAACCGTCTAAACCTGCCGAAGTAGGCTACTGGAAACGAATATGAACAATCATAGCTAAACCAGTACTAAGCAGGTCTCGTGTACTGATGGACAGGGACCATCGAGCACTACGGAGAGTGGTTTTAAAAAATCGCATTATATCAGCGGGAGGAATTAAATCTGAGTTCCAAAGTACACCATCAGTCCAGCTAGCACCAGTAACTGTGAGTCAGGAGTTAAAAAGAGTGAAGGGCAATGATCAAGCAGCTCCTCATATGCCAGAGTTCCTTGTAGTCAATCCCAATTGTAAGTGGCGCTTGAGGTGACGGAAAGAGCAACGGCATTGGACAGTGGATGACTTTAAACAAGTGATTTGTAATGTTTAATCATCGACTGAAGGGGTTGGGTCTGGTGAATTCCTGAAGAACATTTTCTGCCATAACATGTAATGCCAATTGCGACGTATGCAGGTACTACGGTATGGTGGTGTTTTTCGTGGTTAGGGCGTGGTCTTCATTGCTAAATGCGGGAGAATATGAACACATTATTAAGCATAGTTTAAGGCGTTCAGTAAAGAAACAGTTAAAAGACAATGGTTGTTTGTGTGAGCATGACAATGCACCTATTTATGAAGCAGAATTAGTGAATCAATGGGCACTGGACAACAGCAATTGTGAAATGAACTGGACCGGAAACGTTCTTGCACCTCACCACAAAACCCAGATGTTTGTCACTAAACCTGTCACCGGAATGGCAAGATATCATTGAACGCTTGATCACTGATGACAGCACCGGCTAAGCACATCATCGGTAGCTGGAGTATCAGTAATTCGAGTCGCGCAAGGAAGAGATTGTAAACGATTGTGAAAAAAGAGAAAATGACATATACACATCAAAAACCGTTTTGCATCACCCCAGTTCCCAGAAGTCCTGAAGATAGACGTTGACTGTGGATATGGTATCACAGACACAGTCCCTTTGACTGTTCGGAGATGTCACTAAACCCGCCCAAAAATTAAAACAACTATGCATGAGAAGCGCCTATTAGACGGAGGGGTCCGACAACCGATCAGTTCCAGTCATTCCACCAGAAAGGAGGTACACGGCTCGTGTTGTCTGTAGTTCAACGAGGTCCATCTTTACAACCACGACACCATACAGCTCGGTACAGATGGGCCCAACAACATGCGGAATGGATTGGCATCACGTTCTCTTCATCGATGAGTATTGCATATGCCACCAACGAGACAATCGTACCGAGCGAGGTGGCGCAGTGGTTAGTACACTGGACTCGCATTCTGGAGGACGACGGTTCAATCCCGTCTCCATCCATCCTGATTTAGGTTTTCCGTGACTTCCCTAAATCGTTTCAGGCGAATGCCGGGATGGTTGCTTTGAAAGGGCACGGCTGATTTCCTTCCCTAATCCGAGCTTGCGCTCCCATCTCTAATGATCCCGTTGTCGACGGGACGTTAAACACTAACCACCACCATCACCAGACAATCGTCGGAGACGTGTCTGAAGGTAACCGAGTCAGGCTGAACGCCTTAGACGCACTATCCAGCGAGTGCAGGAAGGTGGAGGTTCTCTGATGTTTTGGGGTGGCATTATGTGGGGCCGACGTATGCCGCTGGTGGTCATGGAAGGCGCCTTAACAGCTGTACGATACGTGACTTCCATCCTCAGACCGACAGTGCAACCATATCGGCAGCATATTGGCGAGGCATTCGTCTTCATGGACGACAATTAGCGCTCCCATTGTGCACATCTTAACCCTAGGACGCCCAAGCACTTTTTTCTAACTTGGATGCCTAAGGGGGCGTTCGGCGAGCCCACAAATATTAAATACTTTTACTGACGAAAAACTACAACTTTCACGTTGGTTTATGTATTTTAACTAAGGCATCGGTTTACAAATGTTGTTAATTGTTATAAATATTGGATTGAGTGAATAAAAAATTGACATATTACAATACAAAATACAGATGTGTTCATATACAATAAACTACTCTGAGTCCTCAACTTCAAGGCAAGAGACACACTTCACAATTTTTTCTGAATGTGTGTTACACACGTTTATGACACTGTCCACAATACTGTTTTGGTTTACTTACATTGTTGTACTTCTGCTTCTTTGTTTTAGCTTTTCTTACACAAATATGGCACCGACCTTTCCGTGCAGGAGGCTGACGTGCTTCTGTTGTCCCTTCTTTGATTTTCTTTTGTAGAATAGTCTCCATTGATTGAACAGTTTGGTTAGATAACCCTCTTGCATTGGCACTTCTTTCTTCTTCCTGCAATTTCACTAGTTCCACCCCAGCTTGCAGAAGATAAAGTTTCTGTTTGTTATGTTTCTTTTCATTCCATCTTGGATGTTGCTCGATGAATATGGTGGTTGCATTGATAGCACAAATGTCGATAGAGAGTAAAATACAGATAGAGGCCATCTCTTTGTTCCTCTCTTGCAGGTGTACATACGTGCCATTTGATCAATGCTATCAGTTCCACCTTTAGTGGAATTAAAATATGCATTTATCTCGGTTTTATTCTTCTCTCCTCCAACAGTGCCTTTATCTTGGTGCATTGTTGACAACATTAGTAAGTTTTTACCTGGTTTCATTTTTGCTGTGTAGGACACCAAAGTTACTGGAGGCCTACTTGGTCGGAGCTGCATTAACTCACTGCAAGTTTACAACATAAATAACAGCTGCCTGACATCAACATTCACTTCCTCTAAAAGTAAACCGATTGTTGTAAATATCAAGAACACCAACCAACAAGAAACTAACTTGCATTGTTTTAGAGATGAGAAATACGAAATCCTACTAAGGGAAATTTGCTATAGAATGGAAGCCTAAGGGTAGGGGGGGGGGGGGGTTTGTTGGACCCATAAAAAGATTATCTACTTTTTCTTTCACAGCAGGAATTTTCTATAAATTATATTGACACTAACGTTTCATAAAATAACCAACAGACAATAACTCAAAGGGATATGTAATGTGAAAGTTACTTGGGCAAAAGTAGGGAACATAAAAAAATTGTGGGTAGAACGAACCCCCCCCCCTCCCCCCCTTAGACGTCCTAGGGTTAAGAATGTCTTCCTTCAGGATAACGACATCGTTCGACTAGAGTGGCCAGCATGTTCTCCAGACATAAACCCTGTCGAACATGCCTGGGATAGACTGAAAAGGGCTGTATATGGACGACGTGATCCACCGGCTACTCTCAGGGATCTACGCCGAATCGCCGTTGTGGAGTGGGACAATCTGTACCAACAGTGCCTTTATTAAATTGTGTATAGTATGCCAAGACGAATACAGGTATGCAGCAATGGAAGAGGACGTGCTACTGGGTATTAGAGGTACCGGTGTGTACAACAATCTGCACCACCACCTCTGAAGGCCTCTCTGTATGGTGGTACCACATGCAATGTGTGGTTTTCATGAACAATAAAAAGGGCCGAAATGATGTTTATTTTGATCTCTATTCCAATTTTCTGTACAGGTCCCGGATCTCTCGGAACCGAGGTGATGCAAAACGTTTTTTTGATGTGTGTATTTTGATGGAAAAGGGATGCAGGACAGTTAATATTTATTTTTTTATATGTTCCACGTTCTAGTATGTGTCACAAATATGATCAACAGGACAAGCAACTATTTAAGCTAAACTAAGTTTTGGAGTAGTTAATGCAGTGCAGTGGTTCGGAGATACTGCCTACTAATATAGCTCCACGGCAGAGTCTCATGAAAGAGAACGTCTCGACGGAAGTGGCAGTGACAGTGACAGGGAAATTTGCTGGCGGAGTTTAATAAGAAGCGTGCGGAAGGACGCCCGGGCACCTAATATCGGCGCCAGGCCCGGGCAATCCCTGACGATTATCGCGCCCAGCCAAAACCACTATCGATCTCGGCGACGCGCTCCGGCAGTCCTACTCGCTGTGACACGGAACCGCTTTTGTACTCTGCTTTGTGCTCCGTGTCTTCAGTCGAATGTCGTTCCCACTGACAGACCGACCCACCGACATGTGAAGTTACGCTGACTCCTTGTACAAATACACGAACTTTGCCTAAAGGCGATGCGCGTTTCAGAATTTTCTGATCGAACGCAGTTTTGACTCTGTCTGTCTGATTTATCGCACGCTCGTCTTAATAGGAACGAGGGACTCCGCTTCAATTGAGATCGTATATTCAGTCAGATGCAGTTGATAAATACCGACGAGCAGCTAATCTAAGACACTATGACTGGCATGGTACTTATTATACCGAGCACTCGCAACCAACATACTGTTTTTGTACATCGACACATATTACGAAGGACGTTCAGTAACTAATGTACCACAATTTCTTTTCTAAAAGCAGATAGGTTTTATTCTGTACACCATATTATTCCCCACTCTTCTGGCTACAAAACCCTGATTTTCAACATAATCTACGTTCAATGCGACAGCCTTACGCCACCTTACTGTATGCCCGTGTGGTACCACTTTGCTGGTCGACCTCGATGCCAACTTATTTTGGCATCAATAAACTCCCTATCATCCACGTGCTGTTACCGCGGAGCGCATCCGTCTCCGGGCGAAACAGTTGGAAGTCGGAAAGCGCGAGATCCAGGCTATGAGTGTATGAGGAAGAATATGTTTCAAATGATTGAAATGGCTCTAATCACTGTGGGACTTAACATCTGAGGTCATCAGTCTCCTAGAATAAGAACCACTTAAACCTAACTAACCTAAGGGCATCACACACATCCATGCCTAAGGCAGGATTCGAACCTGCGATCGTAGCAGCAGAGCGGTTCCGGACTGAAGCGACTAGACCCGCTCGGCTACGGCGCCAGGCAAGAGCAGGTTCACTTGACCTTGTTGCGATGATAACAAATGCCTTGCCCATCGACTCACTGTGCTTTTGTTTACTGCAAGGTCTCCGTAGATATTCAGCAAGTGCTTATGAATATTTGAAATGATCTGGTTTTCCGCCGAAAGAAAATCAGTGACAGCTCTCTGTTTGGAACGCATCCGTTACAGACGCCATTTTAAAGGTTTCGTGTAGTGCCACCACCTATCGGAACTTTACACCGAAACTTTAGTTGGTTCGTTGGTTGATTTGGGGGAGGGTACCAGATAGCAAGATCATCGGTCCTATAGGATTAGAGAAATAACCCATCCCAGCATATGTCTGAAGCGATTTATGGAAATCACGGAAAATCTAAATCAGGATGGGAGGACGTGGGTTTGAACCGTCGTCCTCCCGAATGCGAGTCTAGTGTGCTAACCACTGCGTCACCTCGGTCGATAACTTAAGTTGGTGAAGAGGGAAAATCCTACGACGTCGCAGATAAAATTCCGATTTTTTCAACCGTAACTGTCCGAGAGAAAAAGTGCTGTATTACTTATTGAACACCATTCGTATACTGGGTGTTACAAAAAGGTACGGCCAAACTTTCAGGAATCATGCCTCACACACAAATAAAGAAACGATGTTATGTGGACATGTGTCCGGAAACGCTTAATTTCCATGTTAGAGCTCATTTTAGTTTCGTCAGTATGTACTGTACTTCCTCGATTCACCGCCAGCTGGCCCAATTGAAGGAAGGTAGTGTTGACTTCGGTGCTTGTCTTGACATGCGACTCATTGCTCTAGAGTACTAGCATCAAGCACATCAGTACGTAGCATCAACAGGTTAGTGTTCATCACGAACGTGGCTTTGCACTCAGTGCAATGTTTACAAATGCGGAGTTGGCAGATGCCCATTTGATGTATGGATTAGCACGGGGCAATAGCCGTGGCGCGGTACGTTTGTATCGAGACCGATTTCCAGAACGAAAGTGTCCCGACAAGAAGACGTTCGAAGCAATTGATCGGCGTCTTAGGGAGCACGGAACATTCCAGCCTAAGACTCGCGACTGGGGAAGACCTAGGAGGAGGATGATACCAGCAATGGACGAGGCAATTCGTCGTGCAGTTGACAATAACCCTAATGTTAGCGCCAGAGAAGTTGCTACTGTACAAGGTAACGTTGACCACGTCACTGTATGGAGAGTGCTACGGGAGAACCAGTTGATCCGTACCATGTACAGCGTGTCCAGGCACTATCAGCAGCTGATTGGCCTCCACGGGTACACTTCTGCGAATGGTTCATCCAACAATGTGTCAATCCTCATTTCAGGGCAAATGTTCTATTTACGGATGAGGCTAAATTCCAAAGTGATCAAATTGTAAATTTTCACAACCAACATGTGTGGGCTGACGAGAATCCGCACGCAATTGCGCAATCACGACATCAACACAGATTTTCTGTGAACGTCTGCGCAGGCATTGTTGGTGATGTCTTGATTGGGCCCCATGTCCTTCTACCTCCGCTCAATGGAGCACGTTATCATGATTTCATACGGGATACCCTACCTGTGCTGCTATAACATGTGCCTTTACAAGTACGACACAACATGTGGTTCATGCACGATGGAGCTCCTGCACATTTCAGTCGAAGTGTTCATACGCTTCTCAACAGCAGATTCGGTGATCGATGGATTGGTAGAGGCGGACCAATACCATGGCCTCCACGCTCTGCCTACCTCAACCCTCTTGACTTTCATTTATGGGGGCATTTGAAAGCTCTTGTCTACGCAACCCCGGTACTAAATGTAGAAACTCTTCGTGCTCATATTGTGGACGGATGTGATACAATACGCCATTCTCCAGGGCAACATCAGCGCATCAGGCATTTCATGCGACGGAGGGTGGATGCATGTATCCTCGCTAACAGAGGACATTTTGAACATTTCCTGTTACAGAGTGTTTGAAGTCACACTGGTACGCTCTGTTGCTGTCTGTTTCCATTCCATGATTAATGTGATTTGAAGAGAAGTAATAAAGTGAGCTCTAACATGGAAAGTAAGCGTTTCCGGACACATGTCCACATAACATATTTTCTTTATTTGTGTGTGAGGAATGTTTCCTGAAAGTTTGGCCGTACCTTTTTGTAACACTCTGTATACATGTGTGACGTAAATAAATGAATGTTATGTAGAACAAACGTGGTGCAATCCTTTCGGTTTCTCACTTCTTCAGAAGATTGTGTATTAGTATCACTATTTCTTATATTTAGCAGTTTTTCATTCATCTTTCAAAGCCTAGTGGACGCCGTTCTAGTTCCCTTCACCTCCGTATTCAGGGCTCTGCTACGAGAAACGATTCCTCTGTTTATGAGAGACAGTAAGATCTAAAGAACATAGCTGTCTTACTAGAAACAAACTTATTCATGGCATAAAGTTGACTGTACAGTAAATTCCAGTGAATCACGAACCATGTTGCCTGGAGCGGATGTTTGAATTGCTCTCTAAGACATACGCATGCGCTGCAACACTGAAAGAGTGCGCCAGACTAATACATCGGCTTAAATCATGATAGCGTCACTGCTGGTATGAATATGTAGTTCCGGTGCCTGTGAATGTCAGAAGAACTTCGTATGTGCCACAGCTTTAACGTGCCTCAGCTGCTGAATTACATATTGTTTAAGTTTGGGAATCGGGTCAACAGTGCAACTCCCACCGGCTCGTCGGATCCTTCGGCCAGTAATGGTGTTGTTCAGACGCTTTGGACCGGAATGCGAAACTGGGTTACAGCAGCCTTTCGTTTTGATAAAGGTACTTCTTCCAGTATTTGAGACAGTATGTTTCGCATTGAGATGCGCCCAGGTTGTTACACCTCTGTGGATGTCGACCCGTACCACGAGAAGTGCACCGACAACCACCGCTCTGGCACTGAATCTGGACCATCACGGATGGTCCGTGACCACAATAACATGGTCACTGTGTGTAGACCACAGGTGGGCGTTGGTGGAGTTGGTGTCGTCATTAGATAGTATTGCGGACTGCTCTGTATGATATGAATAAAATGCTCTCTGGCATGGAGGCAGTGCATTTTTGGACATGTGTTCGTTATACGTTATGTATTCCTCGTCTCATCAAGGACTGATTTCCCAGTTCGTCCCGTTTTTCAAAATAATTCTCATTCTCTGATACACTAGCAGCTTCAAAGCGTAAACCTGAAGATTGTAATTTCAACTACGTGATACTGAACGAGAATGGAGAAAACATATTACTATCGTTCGTTCTGTTCATGTACCGTAAACATAGGAGAATGGAGTAGGAGAAAAATGTAATTACGTTCAGTCAACGTACGCTCTGCTGTCTGCAATACTATAGGCAATAAATAATGCTGATCACGCTAATCAGGTGTTATCCAATATCAAAAGTGGAGCTAAATTTTACAGGTCAACCGCCAGTGTGCCAAAGAAATTTCAAATTAGGTAACTGGGCAAAAGCATGTTCAACATTTGGTCTGTGGCATTCGACGCCCCACATATTGTCTACCATGCAACCACAATATTGGCTGATAATGAAGACAGGAGGCAGTACTGGAGGTATCCAGTGGTGAGCACAGTATGAGGCTACGTAGCGTAGTTGAAGTGCTTAGTCGACGAGTAACTCACAGTGCTAAAGTGCAGATGGTGCTGATACAAAGCAGAGTAATGGCAACAATAAATAAAGGATACTTTGCATTATATCAGCGACACCAGTTGCTGAAGTTGACATTTCGTCAGAAAGGAACCGTGTAGTGCATAAGAAAAACTTCGGATATACAAGGGAGGACAAGACGTACTTGTTACAAAAAGTGGTGTTTGCACATTTCAAGAATGCTCGAAACAATTTATGTGCATGATAGTGACCTACTATGTTATGCTCGTAAAACTGCGCGCGACGTAAATTACAGTGACTTCAATAGAAGCAGTGAGCGGTTTCAAAACTTCAAACAATGTTACAGAATTTGAAGACGTAAGGTAATGAAACTACAAACAAAGCGCCAACTTCAGCATGCACAACAAACTGCGAAATCGACCCGAAAATTTGTAGATGAGATAAACAAACTTAACATCTGAGGTCTTCAGTCCCCTAGACTTAGAACTACTAAAACCTAACTAACCTTAGGACATCACACACATCCATGCTCCAGGCAGGATTCGAACCTGCGACCGTAGCAGCGGCTCGAATCCAGACTGAAGCTCCTAGAACTGCTCGGCCACAGAAGCCGGCTAAACAAACTTATTCAGTAGTTCAGGAAGGAATTTGTTTTCAACTTCGACCAGTAAGGATTTGGAGAGGAAATGTCTATGAAAGGCGACTGTAAATTGGCTGGAAAGTTATTTAATGTGCTGCGAGACATTGAAGGTGTTTTGCTCGCTACTGCTTTTCTCGCGTGCGTGATCTTACAAGGACAGTAGGGTATATTTACGTCACAGCATGCAAGAGTGGGAAAGGAGAACTACAAATATGGCATAGAAGGAAGATTGGATTTAACGTTCCGTCGACATCGTGGTCATTAGTGAGGGAGCACAAGCTCGTATTGTGTCAAGGATGGGGAAGGAAATCGGCCGTGGCCTTTCAAAGGAACCATGCCGGCATTTGCCTGGAGCGAATCAGGGAAATCACGGAAAACTTAAATCTGGATGGCCGGACGCGTGTTTGAACCGTCGTCCTCTGGGAAAATAGCTGATCAAAATAACTTACTTTTTACGTACTGTTGGGCCCGCAGCATAGTATATGTCGTTATAAGACATTATGAGAATGAATGCTCCAAACTACCTACAATAAGGTAATGTGCGTTTTTTTTTGTATATTTGACAGGACAGGCCTGTTTCGACTCATTGTCATTATCAAGTGACGTCTAGTTGGAAGTGACGACTACAGCGCTTGTATAGTAAAACCTTTCTGTCATTTTTCGTCAAGGTTAATAGTTCTTCTAAATATATAGCATCATGGTAAAGAACTGTCAAAACAGAAATGTCCAAATATCTCACAGCAACGTATTTTTACATTTAGTAACTAGAAGAACTATTATACTTACCGAAACATGATACAAAGACTTTACTATAGATGCAGCATTATCGTCAATTCCAACTAGATGTAACTGTCATGTAAAATATTAAAAATATGTGTTACCTTATTGCAGCTGGTTTGGAGCATTCGTTTCCATAATGTCTTACAACTTGCTTTTGCTTGATTGCTGGTCTGCGTATAAGTCATGGTCCCTTAGAGCCAACTATTCCTCCTGAAAGGTGTGTGATATTTCAAACCCACTGGACAAATTCAGCCACTGGACGTCTGCTTTTCCTGTGCCTGCCTCGGGCATGGATGTGTGTGATGTCCTTAGGTTTGTTAGGTTTCAGTAGTTCTAAGTTTTAGGGGACTAATGACCACAGCAGTTGAGTCCCATAGTGCTCAGAGCCATTTGAACCATTTTTCCTGTGCCTATAACACATATTACCACGCTATCTGCAGTTACGCCTTAAAGGACAGCCAGTTCCACGATAAGCTGCACGACAGACTGTTCCGCATTCGGTTGCATGCCATTACATTCCATCAGTTCTCATCGCCCCGTTACACCAATATGTTTCTTTTTGTAGGTATTTCTGAAGAGTACATACTTAGCAGAACAGCCTGCACAGTTTGTAACAAACGAGCAGTCCGCCTTCGCTCTTGATGGTGCGAACCTTTGTGACTACCATGGTGTGTTTCGAACATTTCTTGAATGTCGGGAATGCCCGCTACGTGATGTGTAATACACTCTTCCCATAGAAGTTTGATATCTGTACCTCCCCGATGTTCATTCACTGTCGTCCTTCTGATTCCTACGGTCAGTCATTAGCAGCTAACATTTTTCCTATCATAACTGCTAACACAACACTTTCAAACGAGTCTTAGTAAAGAACAAAAAGATTAAACTTGCGACCTCTCACGCAAGGGGTTCATTGTAAAATACAGACATTAGGACATTAAAGGAGTGCCTGAAACTCTGAGTCAATGAATGCGAACACCCTTTACAGCCATATCTTAGTAAACAACTCAATGTCTTAAGAACCTAATCTAAATCGTAAATCTTGCTGATTGTCCTCTTTGGTACGTTTAAATTATTTGTTTTTATAAAACACTTGAATGACATGCGAAAATAGTATAACATTCTTAATATTAGATAGGGCATATATAGCGCGTATGTGCTACTTAAAACTTACCTTTAACCGTATATCAGAATTAACGCGTGAGGTTCATTACATATTTGGTATACTAAAGTAAAGCAAGAAAAGCTGTCATGTGGTTCTTTGATTTTCATTTAACTTTCATCTATCTGTGGTGACCATCTGGTGCAATTATCTGGAAATATTTATGCACGGGACGGCTGTATGGTCAACGAACCGAATGTTTATGAAGGATATATACATATAGTAAGACACTGTTGCACTGATCAGCCATAACATTATGACCATCGACCTCCTATTGACATAAACCGACCATCGATACTGGATGGTGGGTGCAGTGGCAGTGCTTTGCATTGTCTGATGAATCCCGATACCTTCTTCATCATGGCGATGAGAGGTGCGAATCCTTCGTTTTCCAGAGGAATAGCTCATTGACACCTGCACTGCGGGACGGAGACAATCTGGCGGCAGCTCCATTATGCTCTGGGGAACATTCATGTTTGGGTCCATGGGTCCCGTGGAGCTCGTGCAAGGTAACACGATGTCCATGGAGCATCGTACACTGGTTTCAGACCACGTGCTCTCTTCCGTGACGACCATGTTTCCCGACGACAGTGGCATTTTTCAACAAAATAATGCGCCATGCCACAAGCCCAGCAGTGTGAAGGAGTGCTTCGAAGAACACAGTGGTGAGTTCCAGTTGACGTGCTGGCCCTTCAACTCTCCAGATCGGAACCCGATTCGACACTTCTAAGATGTGGTGGAACGTGGCGTCAGAGAACATCGCCCCCTCCTCGGATTTTAAGGGAATAAGTTGACTTGTGTGTGCAGATGTGGTGCCAAGTCCCCCAACGACCAATCAGGACCTCGCTTCTTCCATGCGATGAGATATCGCCGCTGTTATCAGTGCCTGAGGTGGACATTCCGGCTATGAGGAAGATCACGATAATGGTTCAAATGGCTCTGAGCACTATTGGACTTAACATCTATGGTCATCAGTCCCCTAGAACTTAGAACTACTTAAACCTAACTAACCTAAGGACATCACACAACACCCAGTCATCACGAAGCTGAGATAATCCCTTACTCCGCCGTAATCGAACCTGGGAATCCGGGCGCGGGAAGCGAGAACGCTACTGCACGACGATGACGATAATGTTCCGGCTGATTAGTGTACGTTTGTTGCAAGACGTCCAGACACAGTTCAGCTTTCTCTATGTTACATTTGGCCATTTCTTTTCAGTTTAAGATGTAATATTGTATCATGTGTTTCGGCAAGCCGTCAACGCGTTGCTTACGAAAGCCAACGGAGGTTTCCCGTGCTACTGTGGGCCTGAAGACGCACAGTGAAGCCAGACCACAATAATGTTTTTCAGTATTAATTGGCTACAATAATTATTGGATGACAAAATTCCAGGGAAGTATTCTCGATAGTAGATATTCGTAGGAAATGATAGTAACATTGGGGGAGCCCCAAGAAAATGTAGTTAGATGTTAATAATGTTAAATTTGTCATTATACATAATAGATTTATTGGATAAAGTCGTAAGTACTAGCAAATTGCTTGTGGGCGCCGCTAATATGTACAATAATGTAATGTCGCAGCGGCATATCAAAAATTATTTCCGTTTCGAGTATTGAAGGACACCGCTCTTTGAATATGGATAAATGCAAGATATCACTTATAGATAACAAATAGAATGCAAGAACAATTGATTGTATGATCAATGGCAAACTTCTGGATCCTGTCACATCATTAGAACATGTAGGCATTACACTAAAAAGCGATATAAATTGGAATTCACACATAGAATCATTAGTAGGGAAATTGAACGGAGTGTTTGTTCAGGGGATTCTTTGAAAGGGTGGTGCATTCGTTAAGGAAACTGCCTATGAGACCATATTGTGATTATTATAAAACAATTTTTCAGTATTCGGAAGCTTTGCCAAATACAACTGATAGCAGACTCTGATATAATTCAAAGAAATGTTTCTACGATTGTAAGAGGTTGCTACTTTCTGAACGAAAGCGTAACATTCATGCCGTATTTACGTACATGTAAATAATCGGAAAAGGATCGACGTTGTTGTAACGACATTCTTTAGGTTAAACGTGGAGAACAAGTAAGAAGCTAGGCTGTGATATACACTATGTGATCAAAAGTACCCGGGCACCACCGAAAACATATTTTCATATTAGGTCCATTGTTCTGCCACCTACTGCCAGGTACTCCATATCAGCGACCTCGGTAGTCATTAGACATCATGAGAGGGCAGAATGGGGCGCTCCGCGGAACTCACGGACTTCGAACGTGGTCAGGTTATTGGATGTCGGTTTTGTCACACGTCTGTACACGAGATTTCCACACTCCTTAACATCCCTTGGTCCACTGTTTCCGATGTGATAGTGAAGTGTAAACGTGAAGGGATAAGTATAGCACAAAAGCGTACACCGGCATCTCGTGGTCGTGCGGTAGCGTTCTCGCTTCCCTCGCCCGGGTTCCCGGCTTCGATTCCCGGCGGGGTCAGGGATTTTCTCTGCCTCGTGATGGCTGGGTGTTGTGTGCTGTCCTTAGGTTAGTTAAGTTTAAGTAGTTCTAAGTTCTAGGGGACTGGTGACCATAGATGTTAAGTCCCATAGTGCTCAGAGCCATTTTTTTCGTACAGGCTGAACTCGTCTGTTGACTGACAGAGACCGCTGACAGTTGAAGAGGGTCGTAATATGTAATAGGCACACATCTATCCAGACCATCACACAGGAATTCCACGCTGCTTCAGGATCCACTGCAAGTACTATGACAGTTAGGCGGAGGGTGATATAACCTGGATTTCATGGTCGAGTGGCTGCTCAGAAGCCACACATCACGCTGGTAAATGCCAAACGAAGCCCCGTTTGGTGTAAGGAGTGAAAGACTCTGCAGGAGAGACGCTCGGTACGGGCTTTTGTTGAAGTTTCGAGAATATACCTTCACCGAAGAGTCAAGTAGTATATTGCTCCCTCCTACGTATATCTCGTGAAGAGACCATGAGGATAAAATCAGAGAGATTAGAGCCCACATAGAAGCATACCGACAATCCTTCCCTCCACGAACAATACGAGACTGGAATAGAAGGGAGAACCGATAGAGGTTCTCAAGGTACCCTCCGCCACGCACCGTCGGGTGGCTTGCGGAGTATGGATGTAGATGTAGATATAGATGTACACTCCTGAAAATGGAAAAAAGAACACATTGACACCGGTGTGTCAGACCCACCATACTTGGTCCGGACACTGCGAGAGGGCTGTACAAGCAATGATCACACGCCCGGCACAGCGGACACACCAGGAACCGCGGTGTTGGCCGTCGAATGGCGCTAGCTGCGCAGCATTTGTGCACCGCCGCCGTCAGTGTCAGCCAGTTTGCCGTGGCATACGGAGCTCCATCGCAGTCTTTAACACTGGTAGCATGCCGCGACAGTTTGGACGTGAACCGTACGTGCAGTTGACGGACTTTGAGCGAGGGCGTATAGTGGGCATGCGGGAGGCCGGGTGGATGTACCGCCGAATTGCTCAACACGTGGGGCGTGAGGTCTCCACAGTACATCGATGTTGTCGCCAGTGGTCGGCGGAAGGTGCACGTTCCCGTCGACCTGGGACCGGACCGCAGCGACGCACGGATGCACGCCAAGACCGTAGGATCCTACGCAGTGCCGTAGGGGACCGCACCGCTACTTCCCAGCAAATTAGGGACACTGTTGCTCCTGGGGTATCGGCGAGGACCTTTCGCAACCGTCTCCATTAAGCTGGGCTACGGTCCCGCACACCGTTAGGCCGTCTTCCGCTCACGCCCCAACATCGTGCAGCCCACTTCCAGTGGTGTCGCGACAGGCGTGAATGGAGGGACGAATGGAGACGTGTCGTCTTCAGCGATGAGAGTCGCTTCTGCCTTGGTGCCAATGATGGTCGTATGCGTGTTTGGCGCCGTGCAGGTGAGCGCCACAATCAGGACTGCATACGACCGAGGCACACAGGGCCAACACCCGGCATCATGGTGTGGGGAGCGATCTCCTACACTGGCCGTACACCCCTAGTGATCGTCGAGGGGACACTGAATAGTGCACGGTACATCCAAACCGTCATTGAACCCATCGTTCTACCATTCCTAGACCGGCAAGGGAACTTGCTGTTCCAACAGGACAATGCACGTCTGCATGTATCCCGTGCCACCCATCTCGATTACCCTAGTAATTGCCATCTAAAAATACTGCGTTGCTCACTAAGTAAACTTGAGTTACTGAAAGGTTCCTATTTCACTGTCGGAAGTCTCATGGTACATAATTTTCATTTGAGACACATCGGAAGAATAGTCTTTAAAACTATGTTTGTTCATCCACTTATCGATTTCACCTAACATAAACACAAAAACACACCAGGTGTTTCTTCAAACTGTCGTCTTCTCTTTAATAACTAAGCTGTTTCGTTTGAGACTGCTTTCTTTCACCTGCAACATCCTTTCCGTTTCTAAAATAGGTGACGCTTTGTTCTATGTTCACTCTTTATTTTCCAAACTATTGATCTTATTGATTAAAAAACTCATGTAAAGTATGACACCAACCGTTCTATCACATCCGAATTTTCCCACTGCATCGTTCTAAAGTTTTTGTCTCAATTTTGTATAGTCCTCATTTAGTGAGATTTTCTGTCTCTTATTAGTTTATGTAACGATTCGAAGATTTTTTTCTACCTCCTCATCAGAAACTGTCCTCTTTGATGCATATATGTGAATGATTTCCATAGAATACCTTTTGTTTAGGAATAAAAGAAGCCTTGCTTCTTTCCGATATTCATTAAAAATTTGTAATATTTTTAACTTTCTTGGTTATAGGATAACTCAAATCTAAATATTCTCTCTGCTCAGTTTTTCTTTAACAACATTGATGCCGTGGTTTTTATCCTGTTTTGTCGTTGTTTAGCACCATTTCTTATAGCATTATTTTATTTGTTATTGTTATCTAACTCCTTTTCTAACTACAGTAACCAACCTGCAGATAAAACAGTTCTACAGTTTTTGCCACTAAACAGAAAAGTAAAGTATATTAGGGGTTAATATCCGTCGACGACCACGTCCTTAAAGACGCATCACAAGATTAGTTGGGCGAGGAAAGAGACTGAAAACAGCCATGTCATTTCTGAGGAAATACCCTGGTATTCACCTTACGCAGTTTAGAAAAGTGAACATAAATAAAAATTGCAGAAGAAATCAACTATCTAAGTTTACAGCGGTTTCTTTGTATTTTATTACGGCCACAAATAATCATCCTTACTTAAATCCTCACGCAAACCGAGGTGGACACGAAGTTGCTAATTCTGAGAAGAGTGGACTCTGACACAGACTCTACTGCGGCTTGTGGTTGCATAGAGATAGGGCATCTCGTTACGAAATGATTATGATATACAAGAAGATGTGCAGCTGATAATTGCTAATTCTCTTTAATTGCTTGATGCAAAAGCTAACAAGTGACCCTTAGTATTAAAAAACTTAGTATACTGCGACAAAATAGACGAAAACAGCCTACACCGTATGACCCCATGGTCGGTCGTCAATAAAAACAAACAGACGTCAAGTATTTAAGAGCATCTATTTGGAGCGCTTTAGAATGGAACTGTCACCTAAATGGAGGTCTCAGAACAGAAATATCTGGGAAATGATAATGAAACGTCTTTGTAATGTGATGTCGCCGGTTTGTTAATTCAGTGGGAAAACTTAATACAAATGGTCACAGAAAGTAAGAAGAAAATTAAGGAAACTGTTGAGAGGCTTACCAAAACCAACTGGTGATAACGTTCGAACACGAATTAAAATTAAAGAAATATGCCTAAAACGCAGGATGGCAACAAATTTTCTTACTGCGTACCGTCCCCAGTTTGAGCAGTTGTAACAGGAGGGTAGCAGGTTCTTGAGAATTCCAGATGTAGCTCTAAGACCTCAACCGACAGATTCTCATAGGTATTTACTAATTGAGAATGATTCCAGTGACCGTCAATGGTCATATCAATAACTGAAATGGTTTATACGTTTAGAAAATACGTGGCATTCACCATATACTACACATACAACGCATAGCGCTATAACACGTGGAGTGCTTCAGAGTCCTCGCACTACCGACGCCAGACGTAGGAGTGGTGGTAATATCGTAGCTCGACCCCGTACTGTGGGTAAGCCCGCGCAGAGAGCTGCGTGCTGAGCACATGCCCCCGACAGGGCCGAGAATTGCTCCCTGTGGCCGCTGGACCCAGGCACGCCGGTCGTATAACCGAGCGACACAACAACTCTCTTTCCATTTCGCCGGAAGGCCTGAAGACGCTCTTCGTAGGCCTCGTGGAAACGCCGGCGCAGGCGCACCACTTCCTTATCGTTGGCGGTCTGCTGCCGTCAGTTCGCACTCAGTGTTATGCCCTTCACGACTTCTACAGAGTTTTCCCTGCGGTCTCCCCCTGCTCTCTGGTGAACGGCCGAAAATTATTCTCGTGTACACACCGTGCAGAAAATCCGAGACGCGTTCCCTACGCCAGCAGTACCCCCTGAAGCCGTTTCAAGATGCACAGGGCAATATCTGACTATTTCAGCAGTTTTAGACGAAATGCTGTGCTACAGTAAATATATTATTATATAATAAAAATAACACTGACTTATCATCGAGCTGTTGTCTTACTAAGATAACTTAAGTCCTACCCGAAGTTGCAGCCACTTCACACTTTAGTCCTCGGAAATGCGAGGCAAAGGTGTAACAGCGTATGCTACAGTATGCTTACATGTTGTTGTTCTGGTCTTCAGTCCTGAGACAGGTTTGATGCAGCTCTCCATGCTACTCTATCCTGTGCAAGCTTCTTCAGCTTCCAGTACCTACTGCAACCTACAGCCTTCTGAATGTGCTTAGTGTATTCATCTCTTGGTCTCCCTCTACGATTTTTACCCTCCAGGCTGCCCTCCAGTACCAAATTGGTGATCCGTTGATGCCTCAGAACATGTCCTACCAACCGATCCCTTCTTCTAGTCAAGTTTTGCCACAAACTCCTCTTCTAACCAATTCTATTCAATACCTCCTCATTAGTTATATGATCTATCCATCTAATCTTCAGCACTCTTCTGTAGCACCACATTTCGAAAGCTTCTATTCTCTTCGTCTAAACTATTTATCGTCCATGTTTCACTTCCATACATGGCTACTCTCCATACAAATACTATCAGAAACGACTTTCTCTTCTTCAGAAACGCTTTCCTTGCCATTGCCAGTCTGCATTTTATATCCTCTCTACTTCGACCATCATCAGTTATTTTGCTCCCCAAATAGCAAAACTCCTTTACTACTTTAAGTGTCTCCTTTCCTAATCTAATTCCCTCAGCATCACCCGATTTAATTCGACTACATTCCATTATCCTCGTTTACCTTATACCCTCCTTTCAAGAGACTGTCCATTCCGTTCAACTGCTCTTCCAAGTCCTTTGCTGTCTCTGACAGAATTACAATGTCATCGGCAAACGTAAAAGTTTTTATTTCTTCTCCATGCATTTTAATACCTACTCCGAACTTTTCTTTTGTTTCCTTTACTGCTTGCTCAATATACAGATTGGATAGCATCGGGGAGAGCCTACAACCCTGTCTCACTCACTTAAATGTGCGATGAAATCACGAGTAAATTAATTATCTGTATTTAAATTGAAAGAGGTTTTCTATATCTCTCTCCTTCTCCTCCTCCTTCTCTCTCTCTCTCTCTCTCTCTCTCTCTCTCTCTCTCTCTCTCTCCCTCTCTCTCCCTCTTTCCCTTTCCCTTTCCCTCTCCCTCTTTCCCTCTCCCTCTTTCCCTCTCCCTCTTTCCCTCTCCCTCTTTCCCTCTCCCTCTTTCCCTCTCCCTCTTTCCCTCTCCCTCTTTCCCTCTCCCTCTTTCCCTCTCCCTCTTTCCCTCTCCCTCTTTCCCTCTCCCTCTTTCCCTCTCCCTCTTTCCCTCTCCCTCTTTCCCTCTCCCTCTTTCCCTCTCCCTCTTTCCCTCTCCCTCTTTCCCTCTCCCTCTTTCCCTCTCCCTCTTTCCCTCTCCCTCTTTCCCTCTCCCTCTTTCCCTCTCCCTCTCCTCTCTCTCTCTCTCTCTCTCTCTCTCTCTCTCTCTCTCTCTCTCTCTCTCTCTCTCTCCGATCCAAATGATGCAAACCGTGCTACATCTACACGATTACTCTCCAGTTCAGAGGTAAGTGCGTGGCACAAGAACAGCTTTCAGATTGTTTCTCTGCAGTCCCACCCTCGAACAACGAGCGAGAAAAATGAACACTCAGATGTTTCCTTACGCACTTTAATATGCGGTGTCTGTTCTGTTAGACACGTCCGACACCAAGTGTATCAGGATGGCTGAGGCAGTAAAGGCAACCGTTCTAGAGAAATGGAGCTTTCGGGTTCGAGTCCTGCTCTATGACAAATTTTCAACCTTCAATGTCGGACAGGGAGCTGAAGTTCTGTTCCTCGTAATTTCATTTTATACTGCGTCTCTCAGGTCTCCAGTCAGCTCTAAGTTGAAAAGAGTTCTGGTAATGTTCTGATTTGGCAAATATCCAGAGGAAGATCAGTGTAACCTGTCTAATTACCGATTTATGAGGGTTCTAGCCTTATTATAATTATTCAGAGTCTAGATCACATTTATGTAGGCTGGTTGGCGGTATCTGCGATGCTATCTTTTAAGTACTGGTATAAGATGTTAATTAGTATTACATACACTGTGTTTGAAGATATTCTGGCTATGAATCCACCAGTATTATCCTCCTCTTTTGATACACGTTCTATAAGATTCTTACATAACGTTTCTCTCTCTAAATAACTACATAGCACATCAGAAATGTGCTTTTGCTAGAAGATTATGCTTAACTGCCCAATGGACAACTAATTTCTCGCCAGTACTGATCAAGCACAGGGTCAGGGCGAGCATTGTTGGCTAATTAAATATTCTTATTTAACTATTAGCGTAATTTTTATTACCTCATCTTGCAATATCTCCTTTTTATTCGTAGTCAGATCGTTAATTTGACTATAATTTTCGACCCTTTTTGACGCATGTTATGAACACGTAGCTCTGTAATATCCTGTATTCTCCTCTGTAGTAGCATCAGAACATTGCAATAAACAGTTGTGTGTATCATATATTTAAAAGCGCTATCTATTACTCAGATTAGTTCCATTTAGTCTTCATTTTCATGAGCATCAAGTGATCCAAACAATAGAGTGTTTCATCAGAGAGCTAGGCATTCGTGTATCCACGATTTGCCACTTTCTTCGAGTATACTATTCGAATGCTATCACTTTGCTAACATTTGTTTATGATGTAGTATATACGAAATAGAGAAGAGAAAAACCTCTTTCTTCAGGGAACAAATCAAAACCACTTATTCCTTGGAATTAATTAGTTCCTTTTCATGACTCACCACTCACCATTCACTTACTGAAATAAATGAAAGGAAGCTGCCATTTCTTTTTAATTCGGAGTTACTGTATGATACCTACATTTTTACCTCGTTTTAACCTTGTCCAAAGGAATCTAGTAAGAGGAGGTATAATTTTCCGTTACATCCCCTGCAGTTTTAAGATTTCCGAAACGTTATACACATCGCCTTCAGTAAAAATTAAATAAATTTTCGCTATTCGTTTGCGCTGCATCATCGCCAATGATAGCAGGCGAATCGAACACATCATAACCTGAATCCGAATATCTGTTAAGTTGAATAAAGTGTGTTCAAGCCGCAGATTGTAAGTAATTGTGTTTTTTTCATGTAGTTCAATAATTGTCACCTTGTATGTGACACATGCGTATGCGCGAAGCCACGGGAAAACCTCTGCTAGTAATTGAAACATCGTCTTTAAAGTGAAAATAGTTCTCAGATTCAAGGTATTTTGACCTGATTCCACTAAGATACATCAGTTCCTTCAAAATCCAAATGGGTAGTGATCTCATATTGGGCTTTTTAGGGTAGTGTATGGAAGCTATCTCCTCCTCCACTAAAAAACCTGATACACATCACTGCGCATAAATGGTGGTTTTGACTTGCAGTACACGTAAGTAAAGCTGGGGATAGTTTCTAACGAGATACCAAATACGAAAGCTTGAACTACACGAATAACGCTGAATAGAAAGGGGCGCATAATTTCAAGTAGTTTTGTGAAGTGTTCGAAAGTGTTTTAACTTATACCAGAGCCAATTTTCATCTCACATAATTTAGGTTATATCGAACAAAACTGTTTTCATCTGAAGCAATCGGTTTGAAATGAATCAACTGCTCGTGAACCATCGAGGATTTATATCTAAGTCGTAGCGTGTAGAATAGAATTACCTCACCACGTGGAACAGATTCTCTGTCTATGTGCAATATTTTAACAATAAAAGTACAGTATCTTCTGGCTTAAAATCTCCTACGCCATTCAAAAACGCGCGCATGTCATAAGTACTCATTCCCTGAAACTTCGAACAGCGTGTTCTGAAGCTTCCTTCGAAAGCTTTGTTACTGACGTTCTAGGGTACTCAAGAAACTTTACGTTTCCTCGCTATTCACTTTTAGTACACAACATTTCCCGCAGAGCGACAGATCACACTCCATAGAAAACTGCTTGTCGAATGCCAATAAGATTTTAGAAATTGATGGAGTGTGCCACAACGAAGGGCACAGTTCAAGGAAGACTAACAGTTTTTCTTTTAAATAGGGAGAACATCCTAGTGTTTTCCGTGTCGGTCCTAGCTGCGTGTAAGTGCGATTGTCAGTGAATCACAATACTGAAGTACTGGAAGTAAGTAGGGGAGTGGGCGTTTTCCATATCACCCTACTCCTTTCAGATGCCAGTGTTCTTTCCTTTTATCTGATACGTAACACATACTGTGAAACAAAATCCATAAACAACAATTTTTCCTATATTTGTTATTACTTTCCCCTACTTCATTCGCGGTATAGAGCAAGGTGAAACCGACTTAGTGTATGCCCCTGTGTTGGCTTCAATCGGTTTTATGTTCATCTCCGAGTATTTATAAGATGTTACACACTTCAGACGTGTACTAGCAGGACAGGATACTATCACATTCAGTCTTTTGTTTACTACCATTATGTTCGATTCATGCAAGTTTGACGTGATCTAGTATTTACTACATTAACTGAAAATAATGGTCCTCATATAATCCTGAAATTATGTGATGTTCCTTCATTTCATAAATTAAGGCGAAGTTGCGGTGACATGCACAGCATACGTATGTGGCTATTGGACAAAAAACCTACGTATTGACGATTAGCGGATGCATGTAACATATAGGTCCGAAAAAGGGAGACTGACTGCCATAAAAATAACTTATTAGCCCAGTGTAAGTATCGATAGCCCACTGACCCGAATCTCTTCAGCCGTTACAATAGCTCCCTCTTTCTTTACATGGATTATTTTCAATAAGCATTCCCCTGCTCTCCAACTTCTCTAGCTGCACTCTAACGCGCTGATTAGATTGTGTGTTACAAATTTACGTTCGAAACAATAATCAAAAGTAATTAATTAGAAATTTACGATATTACAATAAGTGAGAAATGTGCAATAATGCAAGGTCAAGTCTCATTAATGTCATCACCACCTATGGTAACGTCAACCTGTAATAACCACTCACAGACGGCACAAGCGGTGGAGAGAATACAGGGTAATCTATTGATCGTGACCGGGCCAAATATCTCACGAAATAAGCGTCAAACGGAAAAACTACAAAGAACGAAACTTGTCTAGCTTGAAGGGGGAAACCAGATGGCTCTATGGTTGGCCCGCTAGAGGGCACTGCCATAGGTCAAACGGATATCAACTGCGTTTCTTAAAATAGGAACCCCCATTTTTTATTAAATATTCGAGTAGTACGTAAAAAAATATGAATGTTTTAGTTGGACCACTTTCTTCGCTTTGTGATAAATGGCGCTTTAATACGCGCAAACATATGGCTCGCAATTTTAGAGGAACAGTTCGAAACAGGTAGGTTTTTTAAATTAAAATACAGAACGGAGGTACGTTTGAACATTTTATTTCGATTGGTCCAATGTGATACATGTACGTTTATGAACTTATCATTTCTGAGAGCGCATGCTGTTACAGCGTGATTACCTGTAAATACCCCATTAATGCAATAAATGTTGAAAATGATGTCCGTCAACCTCAATGCATTTGGCAATAAGTGTAACGACATTCCTCTCAACAGCCTTATGTAATGTTCGCACGTGCATTGACAATGCGCTGACGCATGTTGTCAGGTGTTTTCGGTGGATCACGATAGCAAATATCCTTCAACTTTCCCCACAAAAAGAAATCCAGGGTCGTCAGATCCGGTGAAAGTGCGGGCCATGGTATGGTGCTTCGACGACCAATCCATGTGTCATGAAATATGCTATTCAATACCGCTTCAACTACACGCGAGCTATGTGCCGGACATCCATCATGTTGGAAGTACATCGCCATCCTGTCATGCAGTGTAACATCTTGTAATAACATCGGTAGAACATTACGTCGGAAATCAGCATACATTGCACCATTTAGATTGCCGTCGATTAAATGGGGGCCAATTATCCCTCCTCCCATAATGCCGCACCATACATTAACCCGCCAAGGTCGCTAATGTTCCACTTGTCGCAGGCATCGTGGATTTTCCGTTGCCCAATAGTCCATATTATGCCGGTTTACGTTACCGCTGTTGGTGAATGACGCTTCGTCGCTAAATAGAACGTGTGCAAAAAATCTGTCATCGTCCCATAATTTCTCTTGTGCCCAGTGACAGAACTGTACACGACGTTCAAAGTCGTCGACATGCAATTCCTGGTACATAGAAATATGGTACGGGTGCAGTCGATGTTGATGTAGCATTCTCAACGCCGACGTTTTTGAGATTCCCGATTCTCGCGTAATTTGTCTGCTACTGATGTGCGGATCAGCCGCGACAGCAGCTAAAACACCTACTTGTGCAACATCATTTGTTGCAGGTCGTGGTTGACGTTCCACATGTGTGTGAACACTTCCGGTTTCCTTAAATAACGTAACTATCCGGCGAACGGTCCGGACACTTGGATGAAGTCGTCCAGGATACCGAGCAGCATACATAGCACACGGCCGTTGGGCATTTTGATCACAATAGCCATACATCAACACGATGTCGACCTTTTCCTCAATTGGTAAACGGTCCATTTCAACACGGGCAATGTATCACGAAGCAAATACCGTCCGCACTGGCGGAATTTTACGTGATACCACCTACTTATAAGTTTGTGACTATTACAGCGCCATCTATCACAAAGGGAAAAAATAGTCCAACTAAAACATTCATATTTCTTTACTTGCTACACGACTATGTAATAAAAATGGGGGGTTCCTATTTAAAAAACGCAGTTGATATCCGTTTGACCTATGGAAGCGCCATCTAGTGGGCCAACCATAGCCCCATCTGTTTTCCCCCTTCAAGCTAGACAAGTTTCGTTCTTTGTAGTTTTTTCGAATGATGCTTATTTCGTGAGATATTTGCCCCGGTCACTACGAATAGACCATACTGTATAAAGCGTGTTGAGGGATGCGAATACAATGCAGTCGTTGTCGTAACGCAGAAACGGAGTGACTTATCTTACGTCCAGAAGAGCAAAATTATTGGCTTTCGAGAAAACAGATATGTTTCTAAACTGTTCGTTTGCCGCCGTGGTTAAAGTATAACTGTATGGGAAAATGGCGCTATCCAAAACAGGCGCTGAGACAACTGTGGTGGACCACGCGCCATAGATGTCAGAAGTGAACGAAGGCTGCGAATATGTGTACAAGCGAATAGACTTTTAACTATTGAGTAACTGTCAGCCCAGATGACCAACTACCATTAGAGCGGACGTTGCAGCAGGCGTCTTGTTCTTCCACCCGCGATGACTGTCGTTCATCGGCGACAAATGCTGGAATTTGTACGACAATACCTTAACTGGACGTTGATTGAGTAACGACAGGTGACCTTTTCAAATGAATCAAGTTTTATGCTCCATCGGACAGATGAATGTTGGCGTGTAGGACGTGGAACGCCTGAATGCAATCAGCATGGAACCAGAAGGGATCGTAAAGTTCTGGAGGTAGTTTTCGTGTTTTCGTGGCACGCCATGGGTGATCTTGTCATCCTGGAAGGCACAACTGATCAATACAAGTACGTATGTAACCTTCGGGACTATGTACGCCCCTACATGTACTTTATTTAGCTGCGGCACGACGGCTTCTACCAGCAGGACAACGCAACGCGTCACACAGATCGCAGTATAAGCAAGAGCTTCGAAGAATGCCAGGATGAGTTTATCGTACGCCCCTGGTCACAAAACTACATTGATTACAACCCAGTCTAGAATCTGTAGGACCACCTCGACCGGGATGTTCGCGCCATAGATCCTCAACTGAGAACTTGGCGAATCTGGCCACGGCACTGGAGTCCGCATCCCTCCACATCTCTGTCGGTGCCTCCCAGAACCTCACTGAATCTTCCTGCACGTCTCGCGCTGCAAAATGTGCTCATTCTGGGAGTTGACAGATTCTCACAATGTGGCTGGACAGTGGAATATTGTGATAGAAAACTCTGGCTTTTTATTTCACACTTTCTTTTTTGACTGATAGTTTCAAATGTTTCAAACGGCTCTGATAACTATGGGACTTAACTTCTGGGGTCAGCCGGCCGCGGTGGCCGAGCGGTTCTAGGCGCTACAGTCTGGAACCGCGCGACCGCTACGGTCGCAGGTTACAATCCTGCCTCGGGCATGGATGTGTGTGATGTCCTTAGGTTAGTTAGGTTTAAGTAGTTCTAAGTTCTAGGGGACTGATGACTTCAGATGATAAGTCACATAGTGCTAAGACCCATTTGAACCATTGTTTCTGAGATCAGTTCCCTAGATCTTAGAACTACGTAAACCTAACTAGCCTCAGGCCATCACACGCATCCATGCCCCAGGCAGTATTCGAACCTGCGACCGCAGCGGTTCCAGACTGTAGCGCCTACAACCTCCCGGCCACTCCTGCTGGCACTGATAGTTTCATTGGAGCAGTCAGATTTTGCATAACGCGTCGACGTTCTGTAATTAAGGTAACTGTCAAAGCAAAAAAGGTTACAGTAGCGAGAAATGCATTTAATAACACTGGAAAGTAAGAATATTACACTACTTCATTCTCAATTATCCTAAACTTATCAGTGATGTTGCTTGCTTTTTTTGGTTGCAAAAGTGCTTCAACACGATATATTTGCTTTTTGAATCAAGCTTCTTTCCAATCACGTTTAGCAACATGAGTGTTACTGTATGCCTTGATACTGCCAGTCTACATATTATAGGTTCACCAGGTTATTATTTCCAGTAAGATATCAGGACTTACAGTTACTGTAATTTGAGGTTACGTGGAGCCAGCGACATCCCACACACACAAATTTTATTTCTTGTATCTCCTTCAATTTTAAGTGAAGTGCATTGCACCCCTCAAATGTCGCTGTACAACAAAAACAGGGTTTGTGCTAAACTCAGGCGTAGCTTATTTCACAGAGACATAAATACATCAGAACAAGTCGTTACCCATTTGTGTTGCATTACTATCAACTATAATAGTCTTTTAATACAAATAATGTGCTGTTGCATACAATATATAGAACGTTAAAGTTGTATGACTGCCTCATATACTCGTAGTACAACGTATAATAGAAAAGTGACTAGTCACTGGAATCGTACTACAGCAATCTATGTAAGCAAACCATTTGATCATCTTCAGTTCCACTTATGAACAGTTCGGTGTGGTGTATGCAGATTTCCTCCTCTCGTAACGTTGTAAGGTGGTTGTTAATTTAACATGAATGAGAGCAGTACCTAGTACATTTTTTACCGTTGACGGTGTAAGTTTATCACTATTTGACGACGCGTAACGATATATATGTAAAACAGTGAAGTATTTTGCTATATTTATTGACACAGTCTGCTGCGTTACTTTATGTGTTGTCCTGTTATTTCTGTTGACGAATCATTGATTTTAAATCATTTCACGCCACTGCTTTTATGACGCACTGTAAGGTGTTGCAAATATTTTATGTATTTGACATCTTGTTATGCAAGTTTTCCGTTATCATTTACACCAATTAACGTTATATCGATAGTTTAATTCGTAATGCTTTAACGTATTCTTTCCCTTCGGATATGGGTTACCGGATGATGGCCTGTGTATCAAAACTGGTTGTAAAATAACTTTTTAAAGTCAGAGCTTAGCTTTAAATCACGTCTTTTTCAGATATTTATTTCCAGATATTTACGAGGTACTTTACCTGAGCATGAATTCGCCCGTAAGGCTACCTATCTTGCAAGGTTTAATAGGGTATTCCTTTCCCTCTGCATTCCAGCGCTTCTCTTCTTCCTACTTCTCTCCTTCTCAGCCACTGTGCTTTTATCAAAGTCCTCTTCCTCATCACTTCCATTGCTCTTTTATTCCCAAACACTCCAGCACAGAACCTACATTACCTATTGCGCACTTCATCTTCTGATTCAACAAATTCCCCTGTACATCTTTTTATCTATGCAACTCATAAAGTGTCATCCATATACACCCCTGGAAATTGAAATAAGAACACCGTGAATTCATTGTCCCAGGAAGGGGAAACTTTATTGACACATTCCTGGGGTCAGATACATCACATGATCACACTGACAGAACCACAGCCACATAGACACAGGCAACAGAGCATGCACAATGTCGGCACTAGTACAGTGTATATCCACCTTTCGCAGCAATGCAGGCTGCTATTCTCCCATGGAGACGATCGTAGAGATGCTGGATGTAGTCCTGTGGAACGGCTTGCCATGCCATTTCCACCTGGCGCCTCAGTTGGACCAGCGTTCGTGCTGGACGTGCAGACCTCGTGAGACGACGCTTCATCCAGTCCCACAGTCCCAAACATGCTCAATGGGGGACAGATCCGGAGATCTTGCTGGCCAGGGTAGTTGACTTACACCTTCAAGAGCACGTTTGGTGGCACGGGATACATGCGGACGTGCATTGTCCTGTTGGAACAGCAAGTTCCCTTGCCGGTCTAGGAATGGTAGAACGATGGGTTCGATGACGGTTTGGATGTACCGTGCACTATTCAGTGTCCCCTCGACGATCACCAGAGGTGTACGGCCAGTGTAGGAGATCGCTTCCCACACCATGATGCCGGGTGTTGGCCCTGTGTGCCTCGGTCGTATGCAGTCCTGATTGTGGCGCTCACCTGCACGGCGCCAAACACACATACGACCATCATTGGCACCAAGGCAGAAGCGACTCTCATCGCTGAAGACGACACGTCTCCATTCGTCCCTCCATTCACGCCTGTCGCGACACCACTGGAGGCGGGCTGTGCGATGTTGGGGCGTGAGCGGAAGACGGCGTAACGGTGTGCGGGACCGTAGCCCAGCTTCATGGAGACGGTTGCGAATGGTCCTCGGCGATACCCCAGGAGCAACAGTGTCCCTAATTTGCTTGGAAGTGGCGGTGCGGTCCCCTACGGCACTGCGTAGGATCCTACGGTCTTGGCGTGCATCCGTGCGTCGCTGCGGTCCGGTCCCAGGTCGACGGGCACGTGCACCTTCCGCCGACCACTGGCGACAACATCGATGTACTGTGGAGACCTCACGCCCCACGTGTTGAGCAATTCGGCGGTACGTCCACCCGGCCTCCCGCATGCCCACTATACGCCCTCGCTCAAAGTCCGTCAACTGCACATACGGTTCACGTCCACGCTGTCGCGGCATGCTACCGGTGTTAAAGACTGCGATGGAGCTCCGTATGCCACGGAAAACTGGCTGACACTGACGGCAGCGGTGCACAAATGCTGCGCAGCTAGCGCCATTCGACGGCCAACACCGCGGTTCCTGGTGTGTCCGCTGTGCCGTGCGTGTGATCATTGCTTGTACAGCCCTCTCGCAGTGTCCGGAGCAAGTATGGTGGGTCTGACACACCGGTGTCAATGTGTTTTTTTTTCCATTTCCAGGAGTGTATTAACTCGCAAATATTATGTATTTCAGCATCGTTTTATATTTGCACCCCACTCTCCATGTGTATGGGACCAAGGAAGTGAAATAACAATGATGAAACTGCGGACTATATGAATCATTTACAAATTCACGAAATTAAAGTAACGAAGAACCATTCGTTTCGAAATGAAACGCAAACACGCCTGCTGGAGTGATGAATGTGATGTACTAGTCCTCAGAAGATGAAGAACTTGGAACATGAGGAACGGAAATAAAAATGATAAGAATCGACGAGCATTTATAGAGGCTAATTAAGCAACATAAAAAGGTGTCAAGAGGGCCAGGCTGCAGACTCTGAAATGTCTACTGACATGAATAGAATCGGAGTTAAAAAAAACAACGTTAGAGACTTCTGTACAACTTTCAAAACCAGCTTACGAAAATTTACACCATGAAGCATACAGATTAAAGATATAAAGACGCTCAAAGCCGAATTAAACAACGTTGAAAACTGTAAAACACTTGCAGAATATTTCAAACAAGTAAAAACCTGTGATAAACGACAGGAAAATTTCAATTTTAACAATGCAACATCAAAAGAACTAGACCCAAAGGCACCAACAACGTAATAATTTACAGAAAAAGTTAGACAACTAGAAAATAACCAAATATCTCGGTAAGACAATATAGTTTGAAAATTATGGAAGCATTCCACATACAATATTGCAGCATGCCTAACAAAAATAACTCAACATATGTGTTAGATGGACGAACATCTGCATTAATACATCCTCAACATAGACAGGGAGACAAAACATATTCTAACAATTACAGAGGGCTCTCCGTCTCTCGAAGGAAATCTTAAGCAGAGCTGTAGGAATATTTACTCCATACTAGGGAAGTATCACTGATTGTTCAGGAAGAGCAGATCACGCGTAGGGCAAGTCATACACTTAGAAAACATCTTAGAATTTAGAAAAACCAGAGGCTTGCTTTTTAAAAGCGCGTACGATTCTACTGGTAGAAATATATTACACAGCATTATAAAGTGCATTTGTTTGGATGACAAAACAACGTAAGTAATTTAAGCAACTTACCCAAGACGACATAATAAGTAAAATTTATGGGAGAACAGTCGGAAAATTTTGTATAATGCCACGACTAAGACATTGAGATTACTTGTCGACCTTACCTTCTTACTTTGTATTAGAGAAACCGGTTATGGAATGGACGGACGCCATATACAACAAGGAGACACGGCTAGGAAGGAAGCCAAACAAGATCTCTGTACATCGTCAAGCATTTGCAGATGACAAACTCACGTTAAAATGCACAAGAACAAATCTCAGACCTACAACATAAGGAAGCAACTGCAGGATTACAAAATGTCAATTGAAAAAAATATACTGTTCATGACAATGCACCTCAAAAGCTTCATGTAAATAACACAATATACAAAGTTGACTGTTTTAAATATCTAGTAGAGTAGGTATCGAGCAACATGAATGAAAAGAAAGCAATAGGCACTAGACTACATAAATTGAGAATGCCATTCAAATGAGAAACAACATCTATACCAAAAAATCTTTATCCTGGAGCACCAAACGAAAACACTATGGAAGAAAAATCAGATCAGAAATACTCTACGCAGCAGAAACTCATAAATGACAACGAAGAGAGAGCTCTGAATACTAGAAAATATTGGATGAAGAATACTAAGAAAAATACTGGGACTTAAAAGCAGCAGTGGATCCAAATACTGATTAAGATCTAATGGAGAAATATATCTGAAAGATCAATAGGTATCTAATGATGAGAAAAAAAGAGAATAAAATTCTATTGACACATATGCGAATGAATAATGACAGAATAGCTAAACAAATCTGTGACTTACTAAACAATTACAAACACAAACCACATGGCTAAGACAAACAGGAAGAGATATCGAAAATCTAGGAGTGGACTTGGCGACTATAAGAAACAGAAGACTTTTTAAAGAAGTGATATAAATGGCAGGCTTCCATGGTGGAAGAAGATCGAGAACTAGATGAAAGTGGATGCAATAAGAGAAGGAACAATATTCTTGAAGAATGAAAGAAGTGTGAGCCCAAAGGAAACTACAGATGAAAAAAAGTAGCGAAACGATGTTGACTTATCGTACCCTCCAGACGGATACATCGAAATACAAAGTGGAAAAATATTTATAGAAATGAGCGAAAACATGGAAACACGTCGAGAAAGGCATGCTTGAACATAGACGGACATGCTATCCAAGACTTAAGGTTGCGCTGTTGTTCTTCGCCTCGAACGGTACCTGTGTAGCCGGCCATTGTGGCCGAGCGGTTGTAGGCGCTTCAGTCTGGAACCGCGTGACCGCTACGGTCGCAGGTTTGAATCCTGTCTCGCACATGGATGTGCGTGATGTCCTTAGGTTAGTTAGGATTAAGTAGTTCTACGGGACTGATGGCCTCAGATGTTAAGTCCCATAGTGCTAAGAGATATTTTGGTGCCCGTGTAGGGTCCTCAACACGGGAAAACAATTGGTTGTCGTATGGCCGGTGTTTCCGCAACCGGGGCAGCCCAAGTGTTTGATGTATCAACAGCCACCGTATCCAAGAATTACACTGCATACAGGGAAAGCGGAAAAAAAATCATCCTCTGAGTCACAACGCGAACGAAAGTGTGTATTGAGAGATTATGACGGAAGGCCATTTAAGAGAAATGTGACGAAAAATAAGAGGACGACAGAAGTCGCGAACACTGACAGCACGAAAGCACCAAGAAGGGCACTCCGAAAGCAGGGGACGTCATGGTGAGCTGGAATTGCAGACCCACTCATCAGTGACGCAAATGCCCGTAACAGGAAAAATGGTGCTATTGTCGTAAGACCTAGACTATGGAGTGATGGAAAAAAAAATTAATTTGGTCGGATGAGTCTTTTTTTCTGACAGTTTCCTACTTTCGGCCGAGTTTACATAGACGCCATTGTTACTCGGCAAGATCTCAATACTACAATGAATTACGTGACCGCTTTGGCTGATTAGGTCCGTCCCAAGATAAAATGTTTGTTACCCAATGGTGATTCTGTGTTCCAAAACGACAGGGCCATGCTCACACAACTCGCATCGTCCAGAACTGTTTTGTGAGCACGAGAATGATTGTCTCAGCTATACTGTCCAAAATTGTCACCAGATTTCAATATTACTGAGCCTTTGTGGTCTACTTTGGAGAGAAGGAAGGGTGATCACTATCCAGTTCCTTAATCGTTATTTGAACTTTCCACTATTTTTAGGCAGAGTTGTAGATGATTCCTTTGAAAAACATACAGAACCACTATTTATCCATTACAGGACGACTTAATGCTTTTCTGAATGCCAACTGTTTTCCTATACCGTATAAGTCGTGGTAATGCGTTTTTTTTTTGTCTATCCTCTATACAGGGGGGTCCAAAAAAATGTATCCCCTGTTTAAAAGTCCATAACTGGCAAACTAATTGACGAAGATGTCTCATCTTTGGTAGTGTAATAGTTTGTAGTTCCTGCAATCACCACACAAGCGTTGTATTGTGTTGTTTTGTTTTGTCAGATGACAGTCGCCAGCCATTCAGTGTTTTGTTCTTAGTTGCACCTAGTTACTCGAGTAAACATGGCTGGCGGAAGGCTCACATATGATGAAAGGAAGTTGGTTCGGAAGTGGTATTTTAAGTACTAAAACATTAATAAGTTTCAACGGCAATGGGGAAATGAGTATCAAACAGAGCCACCGACACGTCGCATTCGAGATAAATTTGAAGCACAAGGGCGTGTTAAAGATTACACAAACTGGACGACCTGTAACAGTAACAAGTCCAGCTAACTCCCGTCGTGTGTTACAACAATTCACTCGCTCACCACAGAAGTCTGTGAGACAGTGTGCCCGTGAAACTGGAGTGTCCGGCAAATTTTGAAGACAGCAAAGTAGAAGAGCTACATCCCACGATTGCTACACGCAATGAACGAGGACGGTCCAGGTCGTAAAATGGAGTACTGCGAGTGGTTTACTAACATGATGCGCAATGATGAAGAGTTTGCAGAGATGATTGTGTGGTCTGATGAGACACAGTTCAAACTCAGTGGTGTGGTAAATCGCCACAATTGCATCTACTGGGCCGCCGAAAATCCGAACGTCCATGTAGACAAAGCCGTGAATTTGCCAGGAAAAAACGTGTGGTGTGGGTTGTCTTACAGGGGCTTGATTGGGCCATTCTTTTTTGACGGCACAGTTACCGCTGAGGTGTGCCTTCAGAAGCTACGGACATCCATTTTACCTGTCGTCCGAGACTTTTATCAAGACGGAAGAGTTTACTTTCAACAAGATGATGCACCAGCCCATTACGAAAATCGTGTTAGGGCGTATCTAGACGAAAATCTGCCAGGAAGATGGATAGGCCGTAGAGGTGCTGTGGAGTATGTTTTGCTGCCAGAAGAGCCAACACCGTGTTTCTAGTGGGGACCGAAATGCACACGTTTTAGCTTACGCAGGCTGGCGTGAGGAGGGAAGGACTATACTGACGTGAGGTCTGGAACATGACAAGGAATTAGAATTCAAAAAGCGGACGTAATTGGTTTGATACTTAACTTTAATCCATTAATGACGAACGTCGCTCTTGACGGTGCATGATTCACAATATTATCTGTTCAGGATACATAGTAACTGAATATGGCGCCTTGCTAGGTCGTAGCAAATGACGTAGCTGAAGGCTATGGCAAACTGTCGTCTCTGCAAATGAGAGCAGATGTGGGCAGTGAACCATCGCTAGCAAAGTCGGTTGTACAACTGTGGCAAGTGTTCGGGAGTCTCTCTAGACTAAACCTGCCGTGTGGCGGCGCTCGGTCTGCAATCACTGATAGTGGTGACATGCGTGTCGGACGTATACTAACGGACCGCAGACGATTTGAAGGTTACCACCTAGCAAGTGTGGTGTCTGGCGGTGACACTACAGAGTATCCACCACGTTCCCCAGACCTAACTCCTCTGGACTTCTACATGTGGGAAACACTAAAGGACGTCATTTATCGACAAAAGTCAGGCACATTGGATGAACTTCTAGAATCCATCGTACATTCATGTGCAAATATCCAACTGAACACGTTGCAGTAGGTAGTTCGTGCTGCAGTTCGGCGGCATCGTTTGTGTGTGGATGTTGACCATTTCGAACACCTGCAGTGATATCTTTAAGTTGGACTTTAAGCTACGCTTTCACCAAAAATGAAACAACTCCGACAATTAGTTTGCAAGTTATGGACTTTTAAATAGCGGATACATTTTTTGGACCCCTCAGTATTTCTCCGTGCTAGTTGGTGAGAACCGATAAACCGACCAATGCTAATTTTAGGTAGCATTTGACGAGATCTAAATATTTGTTTAAACATTTGTAGAACTAAATGCTCGACGGGTGTCCGTCCAAACCTAATGAGCTCCACCAGAACGTGCTGTGTTTGTACGAGAAATTACGTAGTGCGAATATAAAGTTGGGGTGTTGGACGTGCTACATGTTTAAAAAGAAAGAAACAGGGAACGTGGCTGTAGTTTCAGCACGCTGTTGCAGATAGGGGCTAGTTCCATCTCTTGAGTCGGGCTACGGCAGCTCGCAGTGTCCTGCTGGCGGGAGATACCGGCGCGGCCAGGGCCCTAGCGAGACATCGACCGAGGACTAGCTGCTGCGCCAAAAGCTGCCAGGGACACACGCCTCACCGCTGCAGCCGGCAAGCACACTTTTACCACAGACGTACTGCGCTCCAGTCCCGAATGCACTTACGAAATTCAGTCTTGTTACAATGAGAAAGGCTTATGTTGACGTCTGTACTGTGCAGCCCCAGTTGCAATCTAGTGCGTCTGATACAATCAGCATTTTCTTGCAAATTATGCGCCTTTTTGTTTCAAATGCGTCTTAAGCAAACCATTAAGGGCAAAACAAATGAAAAACCTTGCATTACTTGGGATCCGCTGAAAACTGCAAGAAACATGTTGAGCTTCTGAAACCTAAATAGGGCTAAGTTTCAGAATTGGTATGGATGAATAAGACTCCAAAAATAACGTTGTTGTAAGTTTTTCTTCATTTAGCTTACAGTAGTAACTGACACGTAGGAAAGTGGTCATGAATTAATTATCAGCGCAATGAGATCTTTATTGATATCCTTACTAAATGGTGTAGAAAGCTATTTATTGTTTCAGATTAAATTACGTAAAGGAAACAGGAAAGGACTTGGAAGAGCAGTTGAACTGAATGGACAGTGTCTTGAAAGGAGGATATAAGATGAACATCAACAAAAGCACTCGGCCTAAAGTTTTAACTAATACATAGACCAGCCGCGAAAGCCTGAATTGCATGTATGAGTAATAGCCGTAACTTTCTTATTTACAAAGACATTGAAGAAACTTTTTCTAGATTTAACGTGAAGTCCCGGAATAAACGGCTTTTTATAGGCTCAAACGAGCAGGAAAGAGAGAACATAATATGTTAATGTTGATAGTGAAATCCTTCGAACTACAAGCCAAAGAACGTGCTAAACGTGAGGTCGACGTCTGAAAGCACGTTACAGTCCAGTTAAACTATGCCTAAAAAGATGAGTAGCTGAATCTTTTATGTGCCACTACGTCTAACATGAAATGTAATTTTAGTTCTTAATATTTCACGGACTTGGAAGAGCAGTTGAACGGAATGGATAGTCTCTTGAAAGGAGAATATAAGATGAACATCAACAAAATCAAAACGAGGATAATGGAATGTAGTCGAATTAAGTCGGGTGATGCTGAGGGAATTAGATTAGGAAATGAGACACTTAAAGTAGTAAAGGAGTTTTGCTATTTGGGGAGCAAAATAACTGATGATGGTCGAAGTAGAGAGGATATAAAATGCAGACTGGGAATGGCAAGGAAAGCGTTTCTGAAGAAGAGAAATTTGTTAACATCGAGTATAGATTTAAGTGCCAGGAAGTCGTTTCTGAAAGTATTCGTATGGAGTGTAGCCATGTATGGAAGTGAAACATGGACGGTAAACAGTTTAGACAAGAGGAGAATAGAAGCTTTCGCAATGTGGTGCTACAGAAGAATGCTGAAGATTAGATGAGTAGATCACATAACTAATGATGAAGTATTGAATAGAATTGGGAAGGAGAGGAGTTTGTGGCACAACTTGACAAAAAGGAGGGACCGGTTAGTAGGACATGTTCTGAGGCATCGAGGGATCACAAATTTAGCATTGGAGGGCAGCGTGGAGGGTAAAAATCGTAAAGGGAGACCAAGAGATGAATACACTAAGTAGACTCAGAAAGATGTAGGTTGCAGTAAGTACTGGGAGATGAAGCAGCTTGCACAGGATAGGGTAGCATGGAGAGCTGCATCAAACCAGTCTCAGGACTGGAGACCACAACAACATCTACGAACAGCCTAACTGTGGTTCAAAGCAGAAAATTTTGTGGAAATAACAAAAAATTGTAAATTATTGAATTTATATCTGAGAAGCAGACACAGTAAATAATTGTAGTTGATAGTAATTGCAACTACCGGTCTCAAGAGTGTATTTTACTGTCAACAAATGTTAATTAGCTTCTCAAGATGAGTAACAAAACTAACCCGTCATCACCTTATTGCGTTCCCAATTAGTGCATAACAAAAGCATCCCTAAATGAGATATATTCCCAATGGGGAGTTAACAAAAGCATTTCTCACTAGACAAAATTCCGCACTGGATGGAGCCCACCAAATTCCCCACTCTAAGTTGTTATAATGCATCTGGACAGCTGATGATGGATGTCTGAATGAGTGACACACCTGATTATTTACACTGTTTCCACGCAAACTTTGTATTTATATTGCGATAAATTTCGAAAGTAAATCCTCAGTTTCTGTACATGATCTTCACCTATTGATAGCCAAACTTACCTGTTCATCAGACATTTTCGTTTTTCCCGTTATGTTTTGCCTTTAGTAGATTGATATATTTATCTTTGCAATACATTGCATGAGACTGCTGTAATCAATTTCGATTAATCGATATCAGCATTACAGCGAAATCTTTGCATTGTCACTGAAGCAATTTTACATCTTTGAGCAATTAGTTTCTTTCCTTTTTTCTTTTTCTTTTGACTAATGGGAGTCATTTTCGGGTTACAAACTATAAGATCCTTCTTGTTTGAAAGAGTATCCGCCATTCTACCCCCTCCAATCGCACTACTCTGATCGTTGCTTATGTTCCACTTCAACGTGCAATGACCACTCACAGACGACAGGTGACAGCACTGGCAGTGGAGGGTATATAAAGCGTGTCGTGGGTACGCAGAAAACAGTGCAGTCGCTGTCGAAAAAGCGGATACATTTATCTGACGTCCAAAAGGGCATGGTCATTGGCTTTCGGGCCAAGGGTGGAAGCAATTCCGAAACTGCTATGTTTGTAAACTGCTCGCGTGCCACCATAGTTAAAGTATACCGTGAATGTAGAAATGGCGCTATCCAAAACCGGCGCCGAAGCAACTGTGGTGCACCATGGGCCTTAGATCACAGGAGTGAACGACGGCTGCACAGATGTGTACCATGAATGGACATGTACCTTTTGAGCAACTGACCACCCAAATGAACCAAGGGGGCTAACAACAGTGTCTCTTCAACGACCGTTCAGCGAACGTTGCTGCGTATGTGTCTCCGCCTGGTTCATGCACCCATGGTGACTGCTGATCATTGGCGATGAAGAATTGCACGCTAATACCGCGACCGGACGTCGACTGAGCTGTGATAGGTGGTCTTTTAAGATGAATCACGTTTTGGGGAATGTTTTGGTGGCATTCTATGGATGATCTCCTCATTCGAGAATCACAGTGGATCAACAGAAGTATGCATCTATCCTTTCCGTTTATTTTTTTTTTTCCCTTGACACGATGGAATTTACCAGCAAGATAACGCAACGTGTCACACGGCATGCAGTGTATTTGCGTGGTTCGAAGAGCGCCAGAGTGCGTTTATAGTACTCCCCTGACCTCTACAGTTAAGCCCAATTAAGCATATGTTGGACCACGTCGAACAGGCTGTTCGCAGCATAGATCTTCCCTCAACCGAGAATCTAGCACAGCTGGTGCCTGCTCTGGAGTCGGCATGGCTTCAGATCCCTGTCGGTACCTTCCAGAAACTCACTGAGATTCTTTCCGCGTGTCTCGGAGAAGTAGGCGCTGCAAATGGTGGCTATTTAGGTATTTCACAGGTGGTGACATTGTAACTGGACAGTGTATCCGAGTTCTGATGGATGCTGGTAGTGGATCTATGTTTGGAGGAGTGTCGAGACGGCAAACAATCAAAGAAGAAGCCTGCTAGGAAACAGGAGCTTCTGGTGACCCCTGCACCACCAGTCCCCCACAGTTCTCCATTTGAGGACAAGGTGGAAATTCTGGGGTCCCCTGAGAACCTAGACCTCACTGACACCTCGGATGCAACGGTACTGGATGCCAACCCTCAAGTGGTGGCGGCAGGTGACCCTGAGGCATAATTTGCCTTCTTGGTCCCTTCACGCCTTCGCAGATGACAGAGAGCGTCATTCAGCAGTGGATCTGCGGTGGTTTTTTCTCCCGCCTGTCTGAGTTACAACTATATGCGGACCCCTGCCTTTCATGAGTATCGGGAGTACTACAAAAACCATACTGACTATGACAGACTGTCAGGTAGAGTTTGTATCTATGTCAGTACCTCTGTTTGTAGCAATGCTGTCCCCCTTCAAACACCTTTAGAAGCTGCAGCTGTCAGGGTGAGGACAATTTAGGAAATTACCCTCTGTAACCTCTACCTTCCTCCAGACGGTGAAGCACTGCCCTGTGTATTGGCTGAACTAATTTCCAAACTCCCCTCACCTTTTCTACTTCTGGGTGAGTTTCATACCCACAACCCTTAGTGGGAAGGAACCAAGCTTACTGGCCACAGTAAAAATGTCGAGGACCTACCAACTCAACCCGACTTTTGCCATTGTCGATTGGAGAGCTCACGACGACTTGTGTGGCAGTGACCACTTTCCACTCTTCCTGTCCCTACCCAAACGTCACTCATCTAAGCGCTTGCCAGATGAGCTCTTACCAAGGCTGACTGGGACGCTTTCACCTTTGCTATCACCGTTCAATCTCCGTTGCATGGTAATATCGATGAGGTGATCCACACAACCAGTACTACCATTGTTGCCACAGCTGAATAGGCAATCCCTTATTCCTCACGTTGCCCCTACTGGAAGACAGTGACTTGGCGGTCTTCGGTTATCGCTGTAGCAATTAGAGACCGTAAGCAGGCACTCCAACGTCACAAGCGCCAGCTGTCCCTGGAGATCAAATGGTTCAAATGGCCCTGAGCACTATGGGACTTAACATCTGAGGTCATCAGTACCCTGGAACTTAGAACTACTGAAACCTAACTATCCCAAGGACATCACACATATCCATGCCCGAGGCAGGATTCGAACCTGCGACTGTAGCGGTCGCGCGGTTCCAGACTGTAGTGCCTAGAACCGCTCGGCCACTCCGGCCGGCCCTGGAGATATTCATTGCCTTGAAACAGCTCCAAGCACAGGTCTGCCTACTCATCAAACGACGGAAGCAGGAGTTTTTGGAACGATATGTCTCCACCACTGGAACACGACCCTCTCCTTCCCAGGTTTGGATCACACTCTGACGACTTTACAGCTATCACATCCCTGAAGGTGTACCTGGAATTTTTACGCATGGAGCTGTAAATGCTGATTCAGAGGTAATCAGAGTGCGTCTGCTCTCATCGCAGCGTCTGAGAATCGCCGCCCCGACTTTCGTCTCTGCAAACAGCAGGTAGAATGACAACATATATCCTTTGCTCCAAGCCACCCTAAGCTATATAATTCTCTCTTCAGCGAGTGAGAATTTCGCAGTGCCCTTTCCAACTGCCCTGACACATCCCATGGCCCAGACCACACTCATTCCCCAATGCTTAAGCATCTGTCAGCGAATTCCCGTCGCAGTGGCGGGAAAGTATCATCGTTCCGGTGCTAAAGCCTGGTAAGAATCCGCTGTAAGTGGATAGTTATCGTCCTATCAGTCTCTCCAATAATGTATTGACTCCTTGAGTTTCGGGGCCTTCTGGCTCCGTCACAGGGCGGTTTTCGCCAAGGCCGCTCCACCATCGACAACTTTTTCCACCAGGTGTCTGCCATACGATCGCCCTTTTCCCGGCGACGAATACTTTTCTTGACATGACAAAGGCCTTCGATACCGCTTGGTGACACCATTTCCTCGCTACTCTGCATTAGTGGGTCTCTGGGGCCCGAGACCGACTTTTATATAGAACTTCTAGTTGCTCCACACTTTCAGAGTTCACGTCAATGTTTCCCACAGTGCGCCTCATATACAAGAGAATGGGGTCCCGCAGGGTTCTGTCCTGAGTGTCCCACTCCTTTTAACTGCCGTCAATGGTTTTGCAGTACCAATAGGTTCCTCAGTATCTCCCCTTTTGTATTTCCTTCTGCTCTTCTTCTATGGGTGTGGCTGAACGCTGGTTGTTGGAGCCATACAAGAGACACAGTCATGGGCCTTCACTCACGGCTTTTAGTTTTTTGCCGCCAAGACTTGCGTCATGTACTTCTGTCGTCGTCATTCAGTCCATCCCGACCCAGACCTTTACCTCGATGACCAACTACTTGATGTAGTAGAGACTTACCGGTTTTTGGGACTGATCTTCGACGCCCGCTTAACTTGGCTTTCCCATCTTTGTCAGCTTAAGGACATGTGCTGGCGGCATCTTAATATCATTCGATGCCTGATCCACAATGACTGGGATGCTCGTCGTCCTACACTGCTGCAGCTGTACAAAGCCCTCTTACAGTCCCGTGTTGACTATTATAGCCTGGTGTATGGTTTAGCATCACCCTCCGCAATGCGTCTGCTGGATCTTATCCACCATTGTGGAGTTCTGCTCGTGACGGGAGCTTTCGCGCCCACTTAACAGCCTCCTCGAGGAAGCTGGCGTTCCTCCATTGCAGCTCTGGTGGCAACTACTGCTTGAAAATTATACCACCCACATTCGTAGTTCACCTTCCCATCCAAATTACCATCTCCTTCTGCCTATTACGCCGATCCATTTCCCGCAACGGTGGCCCAGAACTAGGAATCCCCTTACCAAGTGAGTCCGGTCGCTTCTTACTGCAGTCGACGCTTTCCCTCTACCACCTTCCCTGCGGATCGACTTACGTACATCTACCTGGTCCGGGGCCTCGGCCACAGCTTTGTCTGGACCTATCTCTTCATGGCGAGTTCCAGGGCTCAGAAATAGTTTAGACCGATGGGTCAGTGGTCGACGGTCTTGGTGGATTTGCTTACTCTCACGTTGGACATGCTGAACAGCACTCCTTGCCGTATGGCTGCATTGCTTTCACTGTAGAGTTTGCAGCCATCTACCACGCTATTGAGCATATCCGATCTAATGCGAGAGAGTCCTTCGTCGTCTATAGTAGCTTCTTAAGCGGCCTACAAGCTCTCGACCTGTGCCTCCGTCGCCATCGTTAGGTAATGACTACCAAGGTCTGTTTATGCTCTCGACAACAGTGAACGTTCAGTGACCTTAATTTGGACCCCGGGACATATCGGGATACTGGGATAAGGTTTTCGCGATCTGGGATACCGAATGGCGCACCGTAAGTACACCAAATAAACTGTGTGTTATCAAGGAGACAACGAATGTGTGGCGGCCATCCATGCGAGCAGCTCGTTGGGACTCTCTTGTCCTTTGCCGGTTCCGCATTGGCCATACTTGGCTAACACGTGGTCATCTTCTCCATCGCAGGGACTCACCTCGGTTTCGCTGTGGCTCCCGTATGACTGTCGTCGACATCTTGTTAGACTGCCTAATTTTAGCAGCTCTGCGGCGGACTTTTAACCTGCCTGCCACACTGCCAACAGTGTTGGGCGACAATGTCTCCATTGCCGATTTTGTTTTAAGATATTATTCCTGAGGGGCGTTTTTATCACAGAATCTAAGGTGGGCGTCTGTCCTTCTCTCCCAGGCATCCACCCTCCCTCCATATTAACTGTTCCACGCCATTTGTTAGCTGTTTGGTCTCCTTGGTGTTCGTCTTTTCCCTGCCCGTGTTCCTCTAGCCTTGTCTTTCCAGCTTGAGATTTTATTGTCTTGCAGGGTGGGTGGCTCATCCTTTTTTCTGCTATGGCGAGGCCATCTGCAGTATTATTTTAATACCTTCCACTGCTTTTTCCTTTTAGTGTATGTTTTCCCCTTTCTGTTAGCTTCTGTAGTTTTGTCTTTCCGTGTGATTCGAAGTTAGTTTTACGCCCTTCACTTTCCCCAACACCTTTTTGGACTGTTTTTAACTCGAGACCGGTTTGAATGAGAGAAGAGGGACTGATTACCCCGTAGTATGGTCCCTTTACTCCCTAAACAAACGAATCAACCAACAGAAGACTACCTGTGTCTCGTGGAGGTCCACGCTGTTGTAGAAATTCCACAGTTAATAAGAAATTGAGTGCAACCATTTCAACTTACTTGCCATGCTGAAGCTTATATAATGTGGTGAGGCCACAGTGGCATTGCTTGGTCGTTATTACTCGTCGAGCAGGAATGGAGCTTCGTGCGTAGTAAAATGGAAACTCATGTGTTGCACGTACTTAGTTGATGGAAACTGATTATAGCGTCGCGCATTATCTTTTCAGTACTTCGGCCTGTGAATTCAAAATTGCTACTCTGTGTTGAAATGTAGAGTAGTTTTTGCTTTGTTCGGAACCGTTAAACAAGAACATGATACTTCGATTGCTTGTCGCTATTGTCCATCTCGTACTTTCAGGTTTGATTATTTCTGTGCCAGATGGAATACTATGATCTCTGTAGAAAGACAGAAGACATGTTAAAGTTGAGCTTGCTTATTCACATTATCGTATCTTTACATTTTTAACTTTGAATACAGCTTGGGCAGCTGAGATTATGTCTGTTCATTAATTAATAATAACCATTCAAGTGAAGAAATCGGTGTACACTATTATTACTGTTCTGTGTAAACTTTTACTGTAGAGAAGGCGAAGGAGTTTGAGAGGCTGTAAGAGGAGGTAAGTGAAAACGGATTAGTTCCTGCCTGACTTGGACTGTGTCAAAATGGCCGCTTGTGCGACATGTAAGAATCAAGCGAGTATAGTTGTCACAATTTTCAGCAGCTTACAGTCTTTAAGTTTCCAATTGAAGGGTCAAAACTTAAAAGGAAAACGTTTTCTCCAGGGCAGTTTATCAGAGAAGCCCTCTGCCTCCTAACAGACATGTATTTTTTTTCTAGATTTTAAAACTAACCATAATGAAATGTGGCACTAGGTGTACCTCTCTTGCTACTGTAAATCATTTTTGTGCCCTGCGACTAACGATTCCATTGAGAATCATCCTCAAATTGCGAGCGTATCTAATGTTCAAAATAATTACATCATTTTTCCCTCACTAAGCAGTCTGCAATTTCTCTATCCCCGTCAGTAAACGCAAGTCACAAAGACGTAGATTTTACAGTTCCCATGCAGGCTTTTAAAATCATTTCTTTGTGTTCAGTTACAACATAATTGCTTATCAGTCTACTCCTATCTTGTTTAGATAAGTACCTTTATTGTTTTAAGGCACCAGATCGTGTCACGTTGCGTGGCAACCATCTTAAGATGCATTGTGTGTTCGCCTCACGACTCTTGTGTTTTCTGATACATCGACAGTCACGCATCAATATACAGGCACAAGGCATTAGTAATAAGTAATTCTTTGCATTCTGTCCCGTGTCAGGTACAAATGGGGTTGGTCGACGGTGCCGTTTCACCAACTACTTTTTACCAGAGACTGAGTGGAGTTTTCTTGCACGCTGCCATGATGTTACATAACAAGTTGTATTAATGAGTTACATGTTGGCTATGACAGTTTTATAGCCTTTTTTATTCTAAAACAACAACTAGAAAACTGAGGAGATAACTTCATCGCACAATTTGACCCTGTGGGCAGAAAGCTAACACTTGTTCAGTTTTGGATTACTGTGTACGGAGTCATCATTCTCTTTGTAGTAATCAAATAATAGCTATGGAAGCCTATTTTTTTCTCAATTGAACCGTATTATCAAAGTGCATGTGCGTGTAACTATTTCTACCACATTTTTAGAGTCAGATAGCGTTCTCAAGTTGTTTGCTGGGGCATGAGAACTATCCATTTTTCATAGGTGGAGGATTCATTACTTAATTATCGCCATTTATGATAATAGTCATTGTTTCTTATCGCAACACACGTCTTTCTACGGGTACTGATATTTTTCCTATAGCCAGAATCATTTTCTAGCAAACAGAAAGTATTATTATTATAGGTGATGGAAGACTATTGAAGTGTAGTACGATGCGTATTTCGTTATTCTGTGTTTCTGAATAGATGGAACATAAATTAAAACGACTTGGGTAGGTTCTAATTATTTCAGAGGTCCTAATTCCTTTTAAAAATTCTGACATCGTATTCACAAAGTTATCAGGAACATCGTTAGGGAAGATTATCATTCTTTCATGTCGTCTTTTCGTTACTGAGATTTACTCTGATTTTAATTCTCGTTATGGCGCTGCGTCCACTCGATTTTGAAAGATAGCTCCTCATTTAATAATAGAAAGTTCCGTCGCTGTCATTAATCATCCAACTAATAATCAGTTTTGGTACATATTATGCACACTCAGAGACAGAACTTCTAAAAGTAGAATCAAGGGAGATGGTACGATGGTTGGAGCTCTGTACTGCTATTCGAGAGTAGCTGGATAAATATTTTCTTGCCAACCATATTCTGGTGCTCCGTGGTTTTTGTAAATTGATTTAAGTGACAGCCGATATGTTTCCTTTGAAAAGTCTGCACCCTATATCCTTTAACTTTCTTCTCCTAGACGTCCTTGTGTTGTGCTTCTATTGACGTTCTGTCGACGGGACTTCTACCTGCTAAATGCTGTTACCAGATTACATTTTTTTTCCTTCGCATTTGCCAAGTCCTGCAGCGATACAATAAGGACATTGTTCGAGGTATAAAACTGAAAAAAATGTTTTCACCTGATATTTATTACCTCCAGAGTTCGGTCGTGTTTGTGACATGGAGGACCCACTCGCTCTGTTTGCGAGTGGAATAGGAAAGGAAATGACTAGCAGTGACATAGGGTACCGTACGTTGGTTTGCAGTATGTGTGTAGATGTAGATGAAAATAGGTAAGTTCCTATTTCGAGCTGTAACAGCTCCGTTCTTTACTGGAGTTGCCACCTACACAACACAGGTTCCTAACAATCACCCTTTGGGCAAGTATGCTGGATTAAACTAGAAGCTTCTCCGCCTTAACTCAGTGAGTGACGGCATTTGACTCTGTTAATGGTGATCCGTCCGTTGGATGGCAACTTTGAACTCGGTACGAGAAGGTGTTATAGTTACGGTGGGTTTCAGTCCTTTATCCATGACAACGTAAACACAATACTACACAGCAAGTACACTCTTAACAAACGTCCACACGGTACAGATAAACATTTAACACATTTTAAAAAGTGGAAGGAAACTAAGATTAACCATTCAGATTAGGATCAGGCCCAGGATTCCTGCATCTGTCGCCACCTCTCATTTCCTTACGTCAGGAATGATAAATCGGCTTTGTAAAGGGACGCCCTTTTCTAATATAACCTTTTTTTTTAATAGAAAGAACCGATGCCATGTATGCTGTCGATTCTTGTATACGTTAACATTCTCGGCTGTTTCACTGAAAGAATTTCATTTTATTTTGTATATTATGTATTATATTTCAGAAAAAAATGTATAAAAAGAAATTAAGTTGTTACAATCGAAACAGCTAAAATTATTTTCCTTTTAGAAATATCTGGTATACTTAAAATTTATATTAGTAACTGCACAATCTGAACCTAATTATTAAATACATTTCTGGATTCTATCATAAAATAATGTTGTAGCTTAGTAAAGATACTTCTTTTGTCAAGAAAATATGTAATCTCTTTTGCTTTGTAAAATCTTTGGAATATTGTGAGTACTGCAGAATGTATATGTTAGTGGGCATGCTTCTGACGAAGACAGACGTATTTATATGATTGATACTAATAATGTAATGTGGAATATTAAGTGGAAATTGTAAAAACTGTGTGATATTTCAAACAATCCTGTTGGAAGAACATCCGCAACTGGGCATTATAGCAGAGGTTGAAAATACCGCTTGAGTTGTAAGTCACTTTATTTCTACACGGCTGGTTTCGGACTGTTATAAGCCCATCCAAGGAGAGCATGGTGTGTTTCTTTTGCTTCTTTCAAACAAATAAATTAAATGTGTGGCATCTTCAAATAGGCGTTCATTTTAAGTAACTCTTTAATACTGTGATATCATGCAAGCCGGCCGCGGTGGTCTCGCGGTTCTAGGCGCGCAGTCCGGAACCGTGCGACTGCTACGGTCGCAGGTTCGAATCCTGCCTCGGGCATGGATGTGTGTGATGTCCTTAGGTTAGTTAGGTTTAAGTAGTTCTAAGTTCTAGAGGACTAATGACCACAGCAGTTGAGTCCCATAGTGCTCAGAGCCATTTTTGATATCATGCATATTATGCTATTCTTTTCTTTGTATTATCACATCTAATAAGGAGGAAGGGTAATACTGAATCGAGCTTGGTGGATCGAAGTACTCCAAAGTTAACTATTGCGTTTGCCTGTGTTCGGAGTTTTGCTTTGAAAATGATGGACCTCACATACCGTCCATTTCACTTCACACTATAATAAATGTTGATATGTGCCGAAGGAGCGACAACGACAGCAGCAGAAACAACAGCAACAGGGGGCGCATAAATTTATTTTCTTCTTAAAAACTTAACATGAGACACGAGTATTTGTAGCTCTGGTGTGCCGATATGCAATGTCTGAAGGATACTAAAATATGATACATGAGGAAGAGACCATACAGCCGCCGGAAGAAACAGAGTAACTGCCGTGCTGTAGCGGGAAATGGGGAACACAAAAGCAAGGAACGTCTACTGTAATGCGCTAGCTGGTTACAAGAACACAGTGCTCGCTGTTAACTGAGGAAGTGCGGGATTAATTTGTGGAATGGTTTCCCTCCGTGTACTCAGTCTCTCTCTCTCTCTCTCTCTCTCTCTCTCTCTCTCTCTTCTCTCACTCTCTCGCTCCATCTCTTGCCTCAGCCGTTTACTCCCTGTGCTGGATTTTACGCCATGCTGCGGGGCGCCCCGTTTGCATGTTCCCTTCTACTTTAGAGACACGATCCACATAACTCGTCATCAACGATAATATAATCATGTAAAGTGATGCGGGCAGCTCCAGCCATATACTACGAGAACAGTATTAAATAGCTCCGTTAGTCCCATATATTAGGGCATATTCTGACTATGCTGGCAGATTTACGAAAAGCCTGTGATAATGTACCGATATGAAGGAAGAGTTTTACTCTTACAGATCTTTAAAGTACTTGGTTTGACTATGTACAGTCCTGGTTGAACCAAAATATCGCACTGTCGTTAATTTTTTACGTAAGAGGAGTTACCACAAACGCAAATACATATGGCGCCCGGTAATTGCAGAATTTTTTATATTTAAAAGGCGAAAACTGGTCATCTTTACAACAGGAATATAAAAATACATTTACATCATAAAATATCAAGCGTAAGAAAGTATTTTCTTCATTACTACCATGAGAAGTAATGTATAAACATATCGTTTTCTTCTACAACCTTTCTGTATCTTTCTGAAGCTTTTTTTAACACGGAAATGCCAGAAAAGGTATTTTGACGATGACACAAAATAATCGCAGTATACCGAACAGTTTCCAGATGAAAAATGTTTAGTTCAGGAGGGCTGTTTACCTTCAATAATTTTGTATTGCCTTCCAGTTTTATATTCAGAATTTGCTTCGCTTCTCACAGTTTGAAGCAGATTCCAGGTATGAAGATGCTGAACATTTTATTCGTCATAATTGACATGCGTAAATTAATTTCACCAGAAAACTTATAGGCATTGATTTTGAGAAACTACTAATGCCTGGGTCAAAATATAAAGTTAAATCTTTGGTAAGAACATAAGAGAAACAAACAATGCTCATGACTGGATTGGGAAAAATAATGTCACGCATCAGAAATAAATTACATACTTCCAGAATTTTTCATAGAATATCAGTGTGATGTCTGCTTCCAAAATACCTAAATTTTTGACAATCGAGATGAATCACACATCCATCGTTGGTGGTCACTGCTGAAAAAACTAATCCATGTGGTTCCAAAATAAGTTTGCCGGGAGATTCAAAACATGTTTCTCCATTAAGATTATATAACCAATTAAAATTTGGCATTACAGCATAATAATTTGCATACAGTAGCAACTATAAGTAAAGACTTTTCGTTCATGTTTTAGTAACTCAATCAGCTAACATTTTTTGCTACGAACTTTTACATTTTAAAAACTTCTTGTTTTCCGATTAAAGAACTTTATCGAATTTGGAAACGGCTGCCACCTTTCAGCCACATCCTACATGTTCTACACTACTTGCAGTAGCTTTAGCAAGGAATAATATGTTTTATTATTAGCCGTGAAATTGTCATAGAAGGTGATTCCATCCGTTTCGTTGTAGAGCGTACAGGATGTTGTACTGCTGCAAGAGCCTTCCAGGAAGACTTTTCTACCACATGGCGACCCTATCTTCCGGAAAACGAAGCGAGATGGCGACACTGTAACCGCATTCGAGAGGACGGCATTTCAGATTCCCGCTCGACCATTTAGACTTCCGTTTATCGTATTTTTCATTAGCAAAATGTCGGGATGGTTGCTGAGAAAGGAAATGTCAGATTTTCTTCTCTATCCTCGTCCTCTGTCTCGTACAAGTGCATCGTCGACGGAATACGAAACTCTGTAAACTATAATATATACCATTTGATCCAAAGTACCCGAACATATCAATGTTGGGGTTTGTCCAATCTTTGCCTTTATGATAGCTTTAAATCAGCTGCGAAAGCTTTCAGTGAGGTGTCTGTATGTCTGTGGAAGAATGTTAGCCCATTCTTCATCAGAAATCGGAACCAGAGAAGGTAGTAATGATGGACGGTAGGACCTAGACCGAAGTCGACGTTCTACCTCATACCGAAGGTCTGGACTCAGGGACAGGTCAGTGTCTTTCAGGAATGTTATTGTCTACAAAGCGTTGCTTCACATATTCTGCTTTATGACGAAGTACGTTGTCACCCTGATACAATCTTCGTCTCCGAACTGTACGCAGTACACCGGCCGGAGTGGCCGAGCGGTTCTAGACGCTACAGTCTGGAACCGCTGGACCGCTACGGTCGCAGGTTCGAATCCTACCTTGGGCATGGATGTGTGTAATGTCCTTAGGTTAGTTAGGTTAAAGTAGTTTTAAGTTCTAGGGGACTGATGACCTCCCACAGTGCTCAGAGCCATTTGAACCATCTTTTTGTACGGAGTACACTACACAAAAGGCTGTAAATTTTCTCTTGTCCTTTTCTATTTAATTTTTTATTAAGAGTAAAAAGAGTATCACACCCTAAGCACAATAAAACACCCCCATATGGTAACACTACCTCCTCCGTACTTCAATGTTGGCACAACACATAATGGTACGCCATGTACTCCAGGCATTCGTCAAACCCAACCCCTTTCCACCGGCATGCAACAGGATATGGCGTCCATGAAATTTACACTCTGCAGCTGAGTGTGCGCTGATTTGAAACTTCCTGGCAGATTAAAAGTGTGTTCAGCACCCGACACGTAGTCCTCCATGGACATCTTGACTATGTAAATTTTTTGGTTGTTTTAAATTGTTTTTCCAGCGAGGCCAAACAGGTATTTCTCCAGGTACCCACCAATGTATGCGGTCTTTATAAAGCGAATGGCACCAGTCCGTATCCGAATTTCATGAACAGAGATGTTGCAATAAAATAAACAAGCTAACTAGAAAAAGCATTATTATTTCCAGAATGAGATTTTCACTCTGCAATGGAGTGTGCGCTGATACGAAACTTCCTGGCAGATTAAAACTGTGTGCCCGCCTTTTGCGGGCAAGTGCTCTAACAACTGAGCTACCGAAGCACGACTCACGCCCGGTAGTCACAGCTTTACTTCTGCCAGTACCTCGTCTCCTACCTTCCAAACTTAACAGAAGCTCTCCTGCGAACCTTGCAGAACTAGCACTCCTGAAAGAAAGGATATTGCGGAGACATGGCTTAGCCACAGCCTGGGGGATGATTCCAGAATGAGATTTTCACTCTGCAGCGGAGTGTGCGCTGATAAGAAACTTCCTGGCAGATTAAAACTGTGTGCCAGACCGAGACTCGAACTCGGGACCTTTGCCTTTCGCGGGCAAGTGCTCTACCAACTTTTTTTTGCTTTTTTTCTTTTTTTCTTTTTTGTTTTTATTTTTTGTTTTTTATTGTTTTTTCTTTTTTTGTTTTTTTGGTTTTCTTTGTTTTTTTAATTTTTTTGTTTTTCTTTTTTGTTTTTTTTTTTTCGATATTGTTTTTAAATAAAGAAAATATTAACCACTGAACAAGGTTTGAATTCAGAGTCTTTGATTTAGGAGCCATACACTTTTTTTTATATCGTTTTTAAATAAAAAATATTAAGCGCCATACAAGGTTTGAACTGAGAACCTTTAGCTTAGCAGCCAAACACTTTTTTTTTGAGAATGCATAAAAAAAAACAAGGCAGCCATGCGCAAAAAGTTGCCAATAAAGTGAACTTAAAAGGGCCATCTTGCTCGCCGCGGTCACATTGCTAGGCGGGCGGCCAGGAACGGGCGGTCGTCATTACATTGGACATCACCAGCCACCAATCGTTGGAGCGCCCGGGGCCGCTGCACACAGTCAGAGACTGTTTCTGTTACCATAGGGGAATCGTGGAAAGATCACATCTACAAGTTAATGTCTTCTCACACCCGGCACACCCCAGCTGGGTGGTGGGTCCATGAATGACGAACCCAAATAGTTCGCAAAAAGGTTCCGGTAATCCTGTCTGTTCGTTAAGACCAGAAACTCGTCGATCATATAGTACCATAAATCGAGGACGTCTTTGTCTCCATCGCGGTATATGTAGTGTATCGCCATTCCTCGTACCCAATTAAACGCATTCATCCGGGTCATAGGGAAATAGACAGCGTCGGGATGAAAGAGTTCTTGGGATAAAATCGAAACGTAGGGGCGGCTGAGCAGGAAAGCCAGGATCTGGCGGATCAGTTTCCAGCACTCACGCGCGGGGCCACAGTTCAGTCTATGTTCGTCCGTGTCTAACGTCGTGCAACGGGGGCACACAGGGTCGTCAATTAGGTGAATGGCATGCAGCCGTTGTCGGGTTGGAAGTTTCTCGTTAACGACCACATACCACGTCGACCGCACGAAAGTAGACAGGAACGGCGCGTGGATGGCTCGCCATACCCGTGGCCAGTCGACCGTAGGGTGGCGCCGTACAATGTCGTTATCCGGAGTCCAGTGCTGGAGAGCACTATAATAAGTCTTCGCTGTCGGATTCCGTGTCTCCGATATAACCCGCAACACATAGCTATGCTCTACGAAAAACGTTCTAATATGTGACAGCGAGGGCGATAAATGTCCAACTGGTACCGGTGGGTACAGCGTACGTGGGGCCACTTCTTCAATCAGTAGGCCGGGGAGACTGGCTGTTGGTGAAAGCCAGAGTCGCCTCATGGAACGGAGATACAGTGCCAGCGCTCTGTGCTTGACGTGAGTGAGTCCAACACCGCCTTTGTCGAAGGGTAAAGTAAGCGTAACAAAACGGATCTTAAAAACAGCACCATCGTTCACCACGTGTCCAAACACTGCCTGTATCCTGGAAGCCATCGTGTCCGTTATCGGCAGTACATGGGCGTAATGGTTAAGGTGAGAAGCCATGTACACATTGACGTATTGGGTGCGTTGCAAAATGTTCAATGATCTGAATTTATTGAGACGAGCCTCTAAACGGAGTCGTCGTAAGACCATACGATACGTAAAGGCCGCCGTGCGTTGTATTTGTCGATGGAGTGATATCCCTAAACACTTGAGCATCGGGACCTTTGTCAGAGGTACGGCCAGACCTGCAGGCATTCCTCGTCCTACCTCCATGTAGCGTGATTTCCGAAGGTTGAGCACACTGCCTGCCACCGCCCCATACTGGTGGAGCCAGGAAAACGCCGTGTGTATTTCGTCACCAGACCTTGCTAAGAACATCACATCGTCGGCGTATGCACCACATCGAAAGGTTACGGAACGGAGGGTAAGTCCTGCTAAGCGTCGCCGTAGTCCGTGAAGAGCTGGTTCGAGGGCAACGGCGAAGAGCATGGCAGAAAGAGGACAACCCTGCCGGACGGACCTGTTGACACGGACGGGGGCGGACCGACAGCCGTTGATCATAATCCTCGTGACAGCCCCATGGATCAATCGAAGCACAACAGACGTCGTCAGACGCGGGACACCGATGTATTCCATAACAGCACGCAGGAAACCATGGTTAACGCGGTCGAAAGCATGGTCGAAGTCCAGCGCAACAAGAGCGCCTTGGAGGCGGCAAGTTTGCATGAGCGCCACCACGTCTCTATAGGTGCTTAAAGTCGTAAACACATTAGTGTCGCCCCCGAGGTAGGTTTAATCAGTGTGAATGGCCGCTATTACCGTAGGTTTGAGCCTCTCACGGAGCATGCGTGTCAACAGCTTATAGTCAGTGTTTAGCATTGTCAACGGGCGAAAATCAAGAGGGCGACGGCCTCCGCCGGGTTTGGGCACAGGGATCAAGAGACCCTCAGTAAAGTCAGACGGTACCTGAAAATCGGCGTCCAGGAGTTCACTGTACATCCTGACCTACATTGGGCCCATGAGATCAAAGAACCGCTTGTAAAATTCAAGAGGGAGGCCGTCAGGGCCAGGCGTTTTGTCGGGAGAGCCACGCAACAGAGCCTCTCGCAGTTCTTCCAAAGTCACCGCCGACAAGAGCGTAGCATCATCTTGTAGGTTCCGAGAGACTGGTAGGTCAGATAGGACTTCCCTGACCCCTACATTCATGTGGGACTCCATCTCGTAAAGAAGTTTATATGACTGTGTGAACGCTCGGACGATATCCATTTGTGCGTCAACGCGTCGCCCATCCTCCGTCTCAACCTCGGTAATGAGCTGCCTCTTGCGTCTTCGGCGTTCTTGAATGATATGGTGGAGGGAAGTTCGTTCACCACGAACATCATCAGTCGTCCTCGCTCGCACCCGCACACCCGCAAGACGTACGGCGTTGATACGAAGCAATTGTGCCTTGACGCGTTGTACTGCTGATTGTCGCTCTGGCGACGGCGGTTGTACAGCCAGTTCGCGGAGCGCAGTATAGTAAAAATCAGTAGTCGCAGTATACCAGCGCGCTCGGTCGCGTCCATAGCTGACTAATGTTCGGCACAGTGCGGGTTTTGCACACCGTAACCACCATTGAAGTACAGAACGGTAGGCGGGTAAACGCCGGTGGCAATTGCTCCATGTGGACTCGACTGCGCGTCTGCAATTTATCTCATCAAGAAGGGCCACATTGAGGCGCCACGGACCCCTACTTCGGCGGACGCGCTGGCGGGGAATGGTGAGAGTACACACATATGCGAGGTGATCCGTGAACGCTGCCGGCCACATCTCAGCGTCGACAACGGCCGATCGTAGGCCGCGGGTGACGTAGACTCGATCCAAACGGCTCGCGGAGTGACTAGTAAAGTAGGTGTGTGCTCGACGGTCGCCGTGTTGGATGATCCAGGTGCCCAACAAGGCCAAGTCCTGTACAAGTGCCTGGAGTGCCGGGCAGGTGGTATAGTGTGGCTCCTGGTCGGATGGGCGGAGCACACAATTAAAATCGCCGCCTACTACCAAGTGGTCGGTATTGCCCTGGAAGAGCGGGGCTATATCTTCGGCAGAAAAGGTGCGCCGTTCTCTCCTTTTGCCGGTGCCTGAAGGAGCATATAAGTTCACCAGACGTACAGTACCAATCGTGAGTGCGACCCCCCGGGCCGACGGTAAATAGGAGACATCAGTGGCCATTATCCCTTCCCGCAGTAGAATCGCAGTACCTCCGCCGCCCACATCTGCAGGCATAGTGTAGGCGTCATATCCGTAGGCATCGAGACAGAGTCCTGAACGGACTTCTTGAAGGAAAACAACGTCCAGATCCGCAGCGCGTAACGTATCCTTCAGCATACGGATCTTGACATCAGATGTAATGCCATTGACGTTGATCGTGGCGAGGCGGTATGCCTGGTCCATCAAGTCTCGGGAGGTGACCATGGTATGACAGGAGGGCAGTAGTCGTGACGTGGAGCGCCGGTCTTGCGAAGTGCTAGGCAGCGACGAGAGGTGCTCATGCCGCCCTAGGCGTCTGTCGCCGGCCGCGTAGACGCTGCCATCGGCATCGGTGCATCGTCTTGGTCCTGAAACGCATCCTGCAACTCCATCTCCTGCGCCCAGTCGCCCAGGGACGTTGACACCACTGGATCTCGAGAGGCAGACGGAGGCAAGCGTGCATCCCCGGTGTCGGAGCTGCGGTGATCTCCCGCATCCCCATGTGGTCCAGACCCAGCGGTAGTGGGAGAAGACGTCGAACCGTGTGAGACGGTAGGGTCGCCTGTGTCGGCGCGGTGGAGCGGTTGAGGCACCTCGTCATCCAGCGGTGTCGCCTCGGGCTGTTCTACGTCGTCGGTTGTCTTGCGCCGCTTCTTATGACGCTTGGGTGATTTCTGCTTACGCTGCCGCGCCTCTGTTTCCGACGTAGGGCAAGGGGAGGACGCCGCATCCTGTGCTTCAACTTCCATCGCACCGTCGGCGAGCCGTTGTGACGGTGCGCCGGGGTCCGACGAAAGGACATCAGTAGCATCAGCACTGAAAGACGCTTGGGGCTCCGTGGAAGCTACTGCAGGGTCCTCCAAAGCTCGCACCAATACAGTGGGGTCGTCATATACAGCTGGCGTCTCCCGTCTCGCCGCCGCAACATACGTAATCGGCAGAGACGTCGGTGTCGACGGACGAATCTGGTCGGTCGAGGGTGTCTGCACGAGACGGCGTTGCTGGCATTCGGTACGCATGTGTCCCGTCTGGCCACAACCGGAGCAGGTTCTCAGCTGACCGTCGTAAATAATTATTGCCCTGCAACCAGCGATCGTGAGATACGAAGGAATATGGCGATGCAGGTCAATACGGACTTGTCGCACCCCGTTAAGGACAGGGTAGGTGTCGAAGGTCTTCCATTTTTCGGCCGTGTGGCCGAGAACTGTTCCATAGGGTCAAAGAGCAAGGGTGACCAAATCCGCTGGAACTTCAAAAGGGAGCTCAAACACGCGCACATTTTGGATTCCCAATCCAGCACTTTCAAGCGTCACCACACCCACGTTTCCGTCTGAGTGGCAGAACCGATAACCTGCCGTCGAGCGTCTGAGAAGTTTGTCACATGCTTCGTCGTCAGTGAACTTAAGATATACGACGCTGGAGACAATAGATAAGTGGATACCGATCAGCTCGTTAGGATCAACATGTACCACATCGCGTAAAAAACGCTCTACTTCGTGGGCCTTGGGTCTAGAGTACGTAGTGTCGAACTGCAGCTTGATCGTGGCTTTCCGATACGAAAGAGCCATCGTGTGTCAGGAACGTAACGGCAATACGTAACACTAGCGCGCCGGCGCGGTAAACAACAACACACCCGGAAACGCGACACGGAGCGGCCGGGACGTACCGCACCGCTCCACAGCCAAAGGCCGACTGTCCAACTGAGCTACCGAAGCACGACTCACGCGCGGTACTCACAGCTTTACTTCCGCCAGTACCTCGTCTCCTACCTTCCAAACTTTACAGAAGCTCTCCCGCGAACCTTGCAGAACTAGCACTCCTGAAAGAAAGGATATTGCGGAGACATGGCTTAGCCACAGCCTGGGGGATGTTTCCAGAATGAGATTTTCACTCTGCAGCGGAGTGTGCACTGATATGAAACTTCCTGGCAGATTAAAACTGTGTGCCCGACTGAGACTCGAACTCGGGACCTTTGCCTTTCGCGGGCAAGTGCTCTACCAACTGAGCTACCGAAGCACGACTCAGACCCGCTACTCACAGCTTTACTTCTGCCAGTGCCTCGTTTCCTACCTTCCAAACTTTACAGAAGCTCTCCGCAATATCCTTTCTTTCAGGAGTGCTAGTTCTGCAAGGTTTGCAGGAGAGCTTCTGTAAAGTTTGGAAGGTAGGAGACGAGGTACTGGCAGAAGTACAGCTGTGAGTACCGGGCGTGAGTCGTGCTTCGGTAGCTCAGTTGGTAGAGCACTTGCCCACGAAAGGCAAAGGTCCCGAGTTCGAGTCTCGGTCGGGCACATAGTTTTAATCTGCCAGGAAGTTTCAGCATTATTATTATTATTATTATTATTATTATTATTATTATTATTATTATTTAGTAATTGCGTTCTGGTTCGTAGCCCAACATCCAGTAACTCAAAGCTGTCATCCTTTGGTACTTAAACGTGTTGCATCAAGCATTAGTTATTTTTACATACTTATTTCGCTTATTGGGGTTGATTTACATATTACAATTACACATCCATTAGCTCTGTAGAGCACACAAAATACATTTCAAATCCACGCCTAATTCCGAGTTGAGGTCTAGACGAGATAAATCTTCATTTTAAATTTTGCTGTTACCTGCTCTTGTGGCAAGACGCTAAGGTCTCATACAATTGGTAAAACATCTCTCCGCTGTCAGTGGTTTTTACAATATCTGAGCAAGAGCATCTGTGCTACGATTACTGCGGACAGAGATAAATTCTGCCGAAATTTTTACAAAGGTACAGACGGTGTTTAGAAATGATAGATTACATGCAACCGGTGGTGGAGTGTTCGTCGCTGTTAGTAGTAGTTTATCCTGTATTGAAGTAGAAGTGGATAGTTCCTGTGAATTATTATGTGTGGAGATTACACTCAACAACCGAACTAGGTTAATAATTGGCTCCTTTTACCGACCTACCGACTCAGCAGCATTAGGGGTAGAACTACTGAGAGAAAATTTCGAATACATTTCACATAAATTTTTTCAGCATGTTATAGTCTTAGATGGAGATTTCAATTTACCAGATATAGACTGGGACACTCAGATGCTTAGGACGGGTGGTAGGGACAGAGCATCGAGTGGCATTATACTGAGTGCACTATCCGAAAATTTCCTCGAGCAATTAAACAGAGCACCGACTCGTGGAGATAACATCTTGGTCCTACTGATAACAAACAGACCCGAACATTTCGACTCTGTATGTGCAGAACAGGGAATCAGCGATCATAAGGCCGTTGCAGCATCTCTGAATGTGGAAGTTAATAGGAATATAAAAAAGGGAGGAAGGTTTATCTGTTTAGCAAGAGTAATAGAAGGCAGATTTCAGACTACCTAACAGATCAAAACGAAAATTTCTGTTCCGACACTGACAATGTTGAGTGTTTATGGAAAGAGTTCAAGGCAATCGTAAAATGCGTTTTACACAGGTACGTTCCGAGTAAAACTGAAAGGGACGGGAAAAACCCACTGTGGTTCAACAACAAAGTTAGGAAACTACTGCGGAAGCAAAGAGAGCTTCACTGCAAGTTTAAACGCAGCCAAAACCTCTCAGACAAACAGAAACTAAACGATGTCAAAGTTAGCGTAAGGAGGGCTATGCGTGAAGCGTTCAGTGAATTTTAAAGTAAAATTCTATGTAGAGACTTGACAGAAAATCCTAGGAAGTTCTGGTCTTACGTTAAATCAATAAGTGGCTCGAAACAGCATATCCAGACACTCAGGGATGATGATGGCATTGAAACAGAGGATGACACGCGTAAAGCTGAAATACTAAAATCCTCTTCCCAAAGCTGTTTCACAGAGGAAGACCGCACTGCAGTTCCTTCTCTAAATCCTCGCACAAACGAAAAAATGGCTGACATCGAAATAAGTGTCCAAGGAATAGAAAAGCAACTGGAATCACTCAACAGAGGAAAGTCCACTGGACCTGACGGGATGCCAATTCGATTCTACACAGAGTACGTGAAAGAACTTACCTCCCTTCTAATAGCCGTGTACCGCAAGTCTCTAGAGGAACGGAAGGTTCCAAATGATTGGAAAAGAGTACAGGTAGTCCCAGTCTTTAAGAAGGGTCGTCGAGCAGATTCGCAAAACTATAGACCTATATCTCTTAGGTCGTCTGTTGTAGAATTTTAGAACATGTTTTTTGCTCGAGTATCATGTCGTTTTTGGAAACCCAGAATTTACTCCGTAGGAAACAGCGATCGTGTGAGACCCAACTCGCCTTATTTGTTCATGAGACCCAGAAAATATTTGATACAGGCTCCCAGGTAGAGGCTATTTTTCTTGACTTCCGGAAGTCCGCACTGTCGCCTGATAAAGTAAGAGCCTGCGGTATATCAGACCAGCTGTGTGGCTGGATTGAAGAGCTTTTAGCAAACAGAACACAGCATCTCAATTGAGAGACGTCTACAGACGTTAAAGTAACCTCTGGTGTGCCACAGGGGAGTGTTATGGGACCATTGCTTTTCACAATATATATAAATGACCTAGTAGATGGTGTCGGAAGTTCCATGCGGCTTTTCGCGGATGATGCTGTAGTATACAGAGACGTTTCAGCATTAGAAAATTGTAGCGAAATGCAGGAAGATCTGCAGCGGATAGGCACTTGGTGCAGGGAGTGGCAACTGACCCTTAACATAAACAAATGTAATGTATTGCGAATACATAGAAAGAAGGATCCTTTATAGTATGATTATATGATAGCGGAACAAACATTGGTAGCAGTTACTTCTGTAAAATATCTGGGAGTATGCCTACGGAACGATTTGAAGTGGAATGATCACATAAAATTAAATGGTGGTAAGGCGGGTACCAGGTTGAGATTCATTGGGAGAGTCCTTAGAAAATGTAGTCCATCAACAAAGGAGGTGGCTTACAAAACACTCGTTCGACCTATACTTGAGTATTGCTCATCAGTGTGGGATCCGTACCAGATCGGGTTGACGGAGGAGGTAGAGAAGATCCAAAGAAGAGCGGCGCGTTTCGTCACAGGGTTATTTGGTAACCGTGATAGCGTTACGGAGATGTTTAACAAACTCAAGTGACAAACTCTGCAACAAAGGCGCTCTGCATCGCGGTGTAGCTTGCTCGCCAGGTTTCGAGAGGGTGCATTTCTGGATGAGGTATCGAATATATTGCTTCCCCCTACTTATACCTCCCTAGGAGATCACGAATGTAAAATTAGAGAGATTAGAGCGCGCACGGAGGCTTTCAGACAGTCGTTCTTCCCGCGAACCATACGAGATTGGAACAGGAAAGAGAGGTAATGACAGTGGCACGTAAAGTGCCCTCCGCCACACACCTTTGGGTGGCTTGCGGAGTATAAATGTAGATGTAGATGTAGATGTAGATGTAGACATAGTGGCAGATTAACCGCTCACTTAAAGAGTGCTGACAGCTACTTTCAAGAGAAGGAACAACTCTGAATTTAAATTTCCGAAGACAACTATGTTATTACAGACTGCGACAGTAACGATCTCAAAATTTGAGGACGCAAATCAAAGTTATGCTTCAGAGCAACTTTCCCCAGATTACACCTCTAGCAGTTAATTGAGAGCATAAAAAAAAATCTGTTTGCTGATCGATGATCTATAGCCCGCTCCTCCAAAATAGGAGTCCTTTGTATTACCTACAATACATCCTCTCTCAATCAGATAAAAGGGTTCATCAAAAATATGCTGACCGGCTACTGGAGACTGGGAAATTTAGACCGTCAGGCGACGGCCGTAAACAATATGAGGTTGGGATACGGACGATATCCCGCACATAGACACCGCACAAAATACCACAGTCTGGAAGCTGTGATCAAGACTTTATTGATAAGCCGCACCGAAGAGTTTAACGTTACAGTGATCACACCCTAAGAAGAAACGTACTTGGTCGCATAGATTATACGGGTATGCCATTTTCTCAACTAAAAGAAAACAACTGAATTTTGAAAAAGAAATGTTTGAATGTGTTATACGTTGCCCATAGTAATTTTCATTAAAAAGTAAAAATATATTTTGATATCTGCAAAAGAAAACAATAAAGTGTTAATAAGTCAAAATTTTAATGAAAATAATGTTGGCTTTAACTGTGCTTAAGAAAAATCACAGTTTCTGGTAAATACTAACCTAATCATGGTATTCGGAACAGGACATACAGACCATACTGGATAGATCGGGCAAAGAGATTTCTTAGACGAGTAACACACGTTTTGGCTACTTCTATTTCGTGTAGTTCTGCAGTAACCCACAGAATTCCTCTATGTAATTCCCGAGGTTGACGACTGACTTTCAGCGAGAGGAATTCCAGGATGCTACTCCAGAATACTATCTTATTCACTAGAGCTCGGATATCTTCCTTTTACGTTTTCTCTTGCAGCACAATAGAATTCGAGCTTCTTGCTCCTGATCTACGATGTTGCCAAAATTTTATAAAATCACACTATTATTGACCCTTTGGCTTTGACAGATGAAACGTCTGCTTTCACGGAGTATAAACGTGCGGTATTGGCTATTGAACCACAGCTAATATGCTCGTTTTTCATAGAAGGAACATTGAACGCGACCAAGCATCGCAGCTTCCTTACAGACCATCTTCTACGGATGCTAGAAGACGTTCCTCTGCAGAGCAGGAGGAACCTCTAGTACCAACACAATGGCTGTCGAAGTCACAGTGCACGAAGTACTACAGCATGTCTTCACGAATTGTTTCCAAATCATTGGATTGGTCGCATAGGATCTGTGGCTTGGCCAGTCCGTTTCCTTCATTTCACGACTGTCGATATTTTTTTCTGTGGGGAAAACTGAAACATGCTGTCTGCAAGGACATACCAACTACAACCTATGATATGCAACAACGTATAACTGCAGCCTGTTCGGACATTTCCGCTGAAATGCTGGCACGTGTGTAGCAGTCTTTCCGTACTAGACTGGAAGCGTGTACTGCCGCTGCCGGTGGCAATTCTGAACACAACTTGTGATGTTCAACTGTCTCGTTACGGGTCAGAATGCACGCAGGTAGTGTTTTCACTTGTGTTGTTCTTTAGTGCGTGCTACCACAGATATTGTACGAGAGTCAGTGTGGGAACTTTTCAAAGCACAGTATCTCGTAGACGACTCGTACTAGAATTCTGCAACAAACACCAGTGATGTTCTAATTTACCCTACTTTTAGTTTTTTATGTCAGTTGTCATTATTCCATTTTAAAAAGTGTATTTTTGCACAAAAGATACACTTTACAAGTATTATTACAGTCCGTTGATTGGCCAACAGTACGAGTCCCTGACTACTAATCCATTCTGGGAAAATTGCACATCAATATCACTTTCCGTTTCCTTAATATTTGCAGTGCCAGTTTTAGGTGATACACCTTGTGTACATTTTTGAAATTGCAGTATAAGTTGAGTTTGTATAAGAGCTGTTACAGTGAGCGTACGGTTTCTGAATTTATTTAGTTTTATCTTTATAATAACATATTTTTATCTATAGACAAGTTGGAGATATTTTTATAATAAACTCGTATTGGTATATGAAGAACCAAGCAAAATCTAGGTATAAGTATTATTTGAAAGTAGAATTTAAATGTATGTACTGTGGCTGTGCGGTTAACAGTGATTTCGTTATATAATTCAGTTTAATGTCTACGTTAAACTTGTGAATGTCAGTATAATGCTGACTACATGATTGATATAGTGTTAAGCCAATAAATTTTGTACATGAAACCTTCCTCGGGGCTACCTTCACCAGCTGGCTTCTGATCGCAGCTGTTGCAGCAGACAACGGTTAATTACAATTCTGTGAATGTTTACCTTCGCTTCATATTGTATTAGAGCAAACGGCCGCTGCTCTCCACATCACTCAGTCTATTTGCACGAATCGGATACTAACCTGCTTATGAGACCAATGTTTGACAGGAGGTTCACCTTCGGCTGTGCACATATGTGTATTTGAAGACTGTAAAGGTGAGCAAATTATTTAGAGACAAAGCGTCTACTATAATTTAGTAGGCGAAGATTTTATAAAATTTAATGAGGCTCTGAGAACCATCAGGCTCTAAACCACACCATCTTCGATTTTGTTACTGTAGCATGTACGAATGCTCCAGACATCTGACCTTATGGTGAACCAACTTTACCAGTACTAAAGGCCAACAATACATACATGAACATTCATGGAAAGCTGTCTCACTAAGTTTACTGATATGAGCTTCCATATGGGCCCGAAGCACAAAGCATAATTTTGTTGCTCTGCGTTCATCAATTGTTATCTAAGGTTCTGAACATCATTTAGAGTAGCGGTACTTCGTAATTATAGGTAAACTGGCAGTACTGTTTGTTTTGGGTAGTTGTTAAGTTGGAGGTTATAACTTGTATTAATAGAACGTTGTAATAGGTCATAACTGTGTGTGTGTGTGTGTGTGTGTGTGTGTGTGTGTGTGTGTGTGTGTGTGTGTGTGTGTGTGGTATTTGTTCTTTATGTTCTGATTCTAGTTTCATGTTAATCGCGAACGTTACAACTGTCGAAGAGATACTGTTTTCACTAGCCTGTTTATGAAAATTTTTTGAACTAACAAAATAACAATAAGCGTAAATATCAACTAATATTTCATAATATAAAATGGGTGCGCCATTTTGTCATAGGGAATAGAGTATGACGAGAGCTGGTTAAAAACCTAGTCAGGTCTATGAGAGTGGTAGTTTATCTACAGATTTGACTTCATGAAAATTTATTTTTGTCGAAACATTGTTCTTTTGGCCCTTATAGTTCTCAGCGCCTCAAATATTTTAAAGCAATTTTTTAGTTTGTTTTATTGAAGCCTCCAAAAGCAAGTGTTTAGTAATCTTATATTCTGCCTTTAAACCATTCCTTGCGTATTATAAGCGCGATCAACGTGTTTCTCAAGTATAAATAGTTTTTACAGTTGTTATACGAATACAATGACATTGCAGTATACAATGGAATCTCGTGTAATCAGCCTTCATTATTAAAATTAACATTTCTAGAATTTATTTGATTCGTACTATAACTGCATAAACAAATTTCAATCAAGTTTACTCAGTACCTCCCTGTCCTTAGGAACCTCACGGAAATAAAATTTGTCTCTTTTCAACAAGCATTCATTGTGATAAATGATTTTGCACTGATCCGGTAATATCTTTAAAGGTATTCGGAAACGTGGCTTTTTTTTAAAAAAAAAGGGCTCTGAGCACTATGGGACTCAACTGCTGTGGTCATTAGTCCCCTAGAACTTAGAACTACTTAAACCTAAGTAACCTAAGGACATCACATACATCCATGCCCGAGGCAGGATTCGAACCTGCGACCTTAGCAGTCGCACGGTTCCGGACTGCGCGCCTAGAACCGCGAGACCACCGCGGCCGGCCGGCCCTTTTTTTTTTTTACTTATTACAACTGCAGTTCATTTTCGTAAAACTCGTCATTATATACCTAGCAGACATATTTTTCCGGTAACGTTCTATAATGAATAACGCAGCCAGTTAGCAAGACGACAGAAATACAACAGTAACCAAATATTTTTCCCCCCAATTCCATGGGGTTACTTTCTCTCCAGTACTAGGAGAAGAGAAATAGTCCGACCATTTTTCTCTGTCTTGTAATTCTACTTTTCACAGCGGTTATTTATAGTGGAGAAAGCATCTACATAAAATCGTTTTTGTGGAAAGCAATTTCTCCCAGAAAAATGACACTTCATCCAATACCATTCATCCCATCAACACGTTTGAAACATGTTAGTTACGTATAAATTTGTCTCATACTCTCGAATACCGTAAAAATAAAGCCTAGTTACTACACATGTGTCCACTATTTTTAAATTTTTTGCTAATAGTTTGCTTACGAATCAGTCCCATAGAATACTAGTCCTATGATTTAGAAAGAAAACTTTTCATATGTTATTGCTGTGTTTTCATTTTGCTTAAGGTATGACAATGTAACTGAAAGACAAAGACTAAGAAGGTAGATTGATTTTATACGTAGTTTATTGAGCAGCTAACCAACATGCAAACATATACAAATAAATATACAGTATGTTTCGTGCACTACCTAGAGCTAAATGAGATCTCGTGTCAAGTGGATGACAAATTAACATTAGGGAATGAAACATAGTTTCTCCTTTCAATCTCTCTTCATGCTGGCACACGAATCGCTCTTTTCCATTTAGTTAACAACCGCAGTATCTACTAGACTCTAGTAACTAGACCATTAAATGCGAAACTCCACGGGACAAATATTTTGCCCAGACACCTGTTATTTTCCCGAGGTTTTGCCATAGTTTATCGTGTATTTCTCGTTGTTAAAAGAGCTCGTCATAACGGTTGTAGTTTCCGCACCTAAGGTTCTTCATCCTTGTACAGAAAAATTTTGCAAAACTTCTGGGGTCATTCTTCAACTGAATTGTTATTTTAGGTAGATTTCAGCTGGCTGTTTCTATTACTGGCACGTTCGACCTACCCATTGGCATAGAAAATTTCACTTTATCTAATACGTCAGGGTCTAAGGTGACTACACAATCCTAATCTTACACACCACCGAGTTCAACATGAAAACATAAAGCATTATGACACCTGAAAATTCTTTGCAAACATTATACAGATGACCGACAGTGCTGCGATTCTACGAGTAGATTTCATGAATGTACAGGGTGATGTTTTCCACTGTGTTTAAACTCTACGGATTGACTGACGAGAGTATACGGAACAGAAAAGGTCTAATTAACTTATGTATGGTTTCCATGCTAGGGACCATTTATTCAGTCATACTTTGTTACAAAGTCTGCGGTCTAATACGCGTTGTACTATGCAGCCATAGTTGCAGAATGCATGGTTTCCTCTTAGAGGACGGTACTGTTCCTCATACGTCATGCCCTAGCGCCCTCTCCTGCCATACTAATTGGTAACGTTGTGAACGATTCACGTCTCTTGCTGTCTCACCTTGTGATACAGCGTGGTAAGCAATGGTTCCGTATTCGAATCGAGAGGTTCCCGACATGGCGTTTACTTACGGAAAGGCAAATGGCAACGGGCGGCGGGCAGCAAGGTTGTATCACGAGACCTATCCTAGCTGACAACAACCACAGCATTCAATGTTTGCAGCAGTGTTTCGCTATTTGTGTGAGACATGAGCTTGTCTACACATGAGCTGCTGATCGCGCTGACTATTTCGAATAGTGCTGTGAGTTACGGTGTGCGTAGCTATCTACGAGCAGTGGTCTCATAAATGGTTCAAATGGGTCTGAGCACTGTGGGACTTAACATCTCAGGTCATCAGTCCCCTGGAACTTAGAACCACATAAACCTACCTAACCTAAGGACATCACACACATCCATGCCCGAGGCAGGATTCGAACCTGCAACCACAGCGGTCGCGCGGTTCCAGACTGAAGCGCCTAGAACAGCTCGGCCACCGACAGCCAGCAGCAGTGGTCTCACTAAAGTCGATCCACTAGATAAAATCTTCACGCTGGGTGGTGGTTAGTGTTTAACGTCCCGTCAACAACGAGGTCATGAGAGACGGAGCGCAAGCTCGGGTTAGGGAAGGATTGGGAGGGAAATCGGCCATGCCCTTTCAAAGGAACCATCCCGGCATTTGCCTGAAAAGATTTAGGGAAATCACGGAAAACCTAAATAAGGATGGCTGGAGACGGGATTGAACCGTCGTCCTCCCGAATGCTTGTCCAGTGTGCTAACCACTGCGCCACCTCACTCGGTATCTTCACGCTGATATATTCCTCAAAGCACTGCTGAACAAAGTTTATCGGAAATATATTTTAGACTGATATACAATGCAAAATAGTACACAGAAGGCAGATGGTATGTGACTTGAATTTTAGTTTAACTAGCGCCTACGAAATCTTTCGTAGATGCCAGGAGTTGCGGAACCTGTATGGTTACGGTAGCAGCAGTTTGCAACACACATTCGCAATCTTGTATGATGCAGAGTTTATTAAAGTCCTAATGAAATTTATTGAGCTACTACCACAAATACAAACACGAACGCAATGAAAGCCCACAGAGGAGCAGGTCACTTCTGTCACTATAATGTAGAGTCCAAAGGAAGAAATAAACAGGAGGATATGAGCAATACCAATGTGTAGTACATCTACTACATCTACATCCATACTCCGCAAGCCACCTGACGGTGTGTGGCGGAGGGTACCCTGAGTACCTCTATCGGTTCTCCCTTCTATTCCAGTCTCCTATTGTACGTGGAAAGAAGGATTGTCGGTATGCTTCTGTGTGGGCTCTAATCTCTCTGATTTTATCCTCATGGTCTCTTCGCGAGATATACGTAGGAGGGAGCAACATACTGCTTGACTCTTCGGTGAAGGTATGTTCTCGAAACTTTAACAAAAGCCCGTACCGAGCTACTGAGCGTCTCTCCTGCAGAGTCTTCCACTGGAGTTTATCTATCATCTCCGTAACGCTTTCGCAATTACTAAATGAGCAAGATGAGTTGCAGAATCCAAATCAGGTCCAGTCAGTGAAGCGATCCAAGCGAGCTGGTGAACTGTAACCAGCGCAGTCAAAACGAGACAAAATAAGGCCAATAGACTGTGGTGGGCATGAAACCAAAGTGGACACTGAAAGCTTAACACTGTTTCCTCTCCCTTCTGTCTGCGGTAAGTGCCTTTGTAGTGGCCCATTAAAAGAACAACGAGAAGCTGCTTTTATGTGTCAGATAATTGTGTATTCTGTGCGAAAAATATGAGTTAAGTGATTTTTAGAAGTATTACGTAGCTGTCAAAATATCGTTTCAATTCACGTCTGGCATATTTGTAGATAACGTTCACGTTTGTTTCCCCTAGGACTTTCATAAGTGTGAAATGGTGTCTGAGCTTTATCTTATAACTTAGTGGCTCTGTATGTTAAGGCTATTCCAAAAATTGGATGTTAACGTCACAGTGTATGTGTTTGTTTACCGTTTAGCGAGGTGCGGCTGTTATTACACGCAAAACATCGTTCTGAAGCTGTCATATTTTCTTCACGTGCATGTAAGAAGCCATTACTCCAAGTTTCCAAGCCGAAGAGGAGTGTGATGGACTTCTGCAGAAGCAAGTGGTCGTGAAAGCATTGCCCGTAAACACAGGATAAATTCGAACATTTGGGATATTTCTTGATTACATACGTATTTAATGTGAATTTTCCGCGTTAATCCTTTATCAGCTTCGGTGAAACGAGCTCAGCAAAGAAATGTTGTCCAATTTAAGGTTATCTAAAGATCCGATACAAATCTATTGGGAAAGTATGTGGTAGGGGGCAGGGAGGGGCGGTGGGAGGAATATGATCGGAGTTTATTTGGGGTAAAATTTGCTGTATAGAGGCTGCACGTTGACTGTTTTTATGATGGTACTTCCGAAATGATATAGAAAAGAAATTAAAGTTTATATAGGATCTGTACACAGCAAAATGATGAAAGTTTCTACTGGATCTGAACAGTCTGCGTACACTGCAGTTTTGTTTCATTGGTGTTTTCAGAAATCATTTGCATCCGGTAAATACAGAAAATCCCCTATCACACATTCTTAGGGCACATCTATTTCTACGCGTTTTCTGAGGCCTCACGGTCGATCCCCTATCATACATTCTGAAGGCACATCTATTTCTACGCGTTTTCTGAGGCCTCACGGTCATGTAAGAGTTGGCGTGATGTGTTCCTCCCATGACGTCGGCAGTGGAAGAATCGTCACCATCCTCGGTTTTATGTTTGTTAAGTATCCTATCTACGGACGTGCCTACGTCCTACGATTCAAAAAAATGGTTCAAATGGCTCTGAGCACTATGAGACTTAACATCGATGGTCATCAGTCCCCTAGAACTTAGAACTACTTAAACCTAACTAACCTAAGGACATCACATAACACCCAGTCATCACGAGGTAGAGAAAATCCCTGACCCCGCAGGGAATCGAACCCGGGAACCCAGGCGTGGAAAGCGGGAACTCTACCCCACGACCACGAGCTGCGTACCGTCCTACGATTGAAGAGACCCTCATTGTTATCGAAGTTTGTCGACACTCTAGGTATGTTTATTTCTTCGACTTCAGATGACGGCAATGGGCCCATTCTGTTGCCACAGACTGGCATGGAAGCCACTAATGGGTCAGTTAACAAGGGAGACCGTGTCAGGCACAGACGTTAACTATGATCTGGGCAGCACTGATACCTGGATGGGCAGCTAATGAATGGAGTCTATTAATGGCACGTCTAATGGCTTCAGTGCTCGTATTTGGAGTAGAAACGCGCTTTTAGATCCAGAAGAAAGGAAAATCCTTAAAGTGAGCATTGAAAGTCGTCATGAAGGAAGACCTCTCAGAGGATCTTAACTGCGGTTCTTTGACAATATAAGAGATGATACAATGGCGAATGAAAAGTCTCCTAATACTGCTATGTAATGTGGAATTGGCTACTAGGTGCACGTGAGGCAGACTCACCAGTAAAAACGGAGTCAGGAAGTACGGTGTTGTCAGCAGTGGAGCAGAAACAGTAGGATGGATCGTCCAGGGCAGCTCAGTGACTTCCAAAGTGTACTAGACATTAGATGTCACCTCAGTATCAAATCTATTAGAAAAATTTCAACAAGTCGACTTTTGATGATGGGACTGTGAAATGAAAATACGAAAGAAGAACCACACATAAACCATTACCAGGTAGACTTGATTTACTAACGGATAGAAGCATTGAGGAGGGTGGTTGTAAAAATCACTTGTAATCACTCGAGCGTTCCAAAGTGTTACCAACAGTCTCGTTAGCACAATGAATAAGCAAAAAGTGAAAAACAATGGGAAGAAAGGGTGTGGCGAATCCTCGTCAGCCACGCAATTCTGACGTCATTGATAAGATACGTATGAGATAATTTAAAGAGTGCCGGCCGCGGTGGTCTAGCGGTTCAGGCGCTCAGTCCGGAACCGCGCGACTGCTACGGTCGCAGGTTCGAATCCTGCTTCGGGCATGGATGTGTGTGATGTCCTTAGGTTAGTTAGGTTTAATTAGTTCAAAGTTCTAGGGGACTGATGACCACAGATGTTAAGTCCCATAGTGCTCAGAGCCATTTTTTCTATTTAAAGAGCGGCGCCACTGAACAGGAGATGACTGGAAACGAAGCATTTAGAATGATCAAACACGCTACATTCTGCGGCAGTCCAATGGAAGGATTAGGGTCTTGGGACCACACTTTCACGCCGCTGGCATCGACATCATTTTCCTCTAACCATCCTAGAGCAATCGGATTCCGACCACGGCCAATGATAGGCCTGGCACGCCCACCATGGATGCCTCAAGCTACCTTCCATCAAGTGTAGTGCAGAAAGTCGTGTAGGGAGGGGGTTGGCATTATGGTATGGGGTGTTTGTTGTGATTAGGGTGTGGTGTCCTTATTATGCTTCAGAAAGGACAAATGCGGAGGTATGTTAACACATTTTACAGCATTGTGTTCTAAGTGCAGTAGCGAAACAGTTCGGAGATGAAGATGGTATCAGCATGACAATGCACCATGTCTTAAATCAGTATGTGTGAGGCAACGGCTTGTAGACGATAATATTCCGGAAGTGGAATCGCGTACCCAGGGTACCGACCAGTGGAACACCCTAGGGACGAGTTATTTGTCGGCTTCGCTCCGGAACCCATCATCCAACATCATTACCTTCTCTGGTGTAGGGACTTGAGGAAGAGCGGGCTGCCATTCCTCCACAGAAATCCACGCACCTCACTGTAAGTGTTCCCAGCAAGGTGTAATCTATCATGAAGGCAAACTGTGGACAGAAATGGTTCAAATGGCTCTGAGCACTATGGGACTTAACATCTTAGGTCATCAGTCCCCTAGAACTTAGAACGACTTAAACCTGACTAACCTAAGGATATCACACACATGCATGCCCGAGGCAGGATTCGAACCTGCGGTCGCGCGGTTCCAGACTGTAGCGCCTAGAACCGCTTGGCCACCCAGGCCGGCAAAGTGTGGACATATCCCATATTAATTTTCATTAATAAGTTTCCACATTCTTTCAGTCAGATAATTTATGAAAATCCTATGTGTGAGTGACGAATGAACTACATACAAAGGCAAAACTACTTGGCGCAATACGGCCGCTGTTCTAGGGGACTGATGACCTCAGATGGTAAGTCCCATAGTACTCAAAGCCAACTGAACCATTTGAACTTGGCGAAACATTGTGAAATCAGCAACTAAAAAGTTTCATAAATAGTGAAGTTAGTTAATAATTATAATATGGAAGTTAAATAAACCTGATTCCTAGAACACACCTCTACTAAGACATCGCAGAAATTGTTACATTATATATATATATATATATATATATATATATATATATATATATATATATATGTGTGTGTGTGTGTGTGTGTGTGTGTGTGTGTGTGTGTGTTTCATGTCCAGCTTCTGATTTCCCGTGGACTAAAATAGCAGTATCGAACCGTCGGTTGTGGAGACAACGAGAACTGTTTCTAGAAAGATGAGTTATATTCTACAGCATTCATTAGCTAGTGAGCAGGTAAGCCAGATTTGATTAATATTCGCAAAGCAAATGATTGTTGCGCAGAGTTGCCCACCTCGGTCACAGAATCGCAGATTCAATTACATCGGCCGTTGTGTGCCTGATGGACGGGCGCAGGCCGCTGGAACGGTTCAGCGCTCGTGCTGGCCGCTTCAGTGAAGGAACTTAATTAAATCCGACGCCAGAAAGGGCCAAACCTCTAAACGGGCACTCATCATCAGCAGACGCCCCTATTCCGTGTGGAATACCCGCAAATTAACGTATTTTGCTGCATCTCATGTCTTTTTCGAAAATACTTCTTAACTTACAGACACTGCATTGTAATTCAGTAATACAGCCCACTGCTTAGTGAAAAAAACTGCTTTTTTTATCCAGTTATTAGTTTATTTAACTAAATTATATTTCCGCCAGTAAGACCTATACATATCAGACTGCCGCGTGGGATTAGCCGAGCGGTCTCAGGCGCTGCAGTCATGGACTGTGCGGCTGGTCCCGGTGGAGGTTCGAGTCCTCTCTGGGGCATGGGTGTGTGTGTTTGTCCTTATGATAATTTAGGTTAAGTAGTGCGTAAGCTTAGGGACTGATGACCTTAGCAGTTAAGTCCCACCAGATTTCACACACATTTGAACGTATCAGATTAGGCTCCTGCACATACAAAACTTGTTGCACTGAAGTTTGAGAAAAAATTGTGACAAGCATACCTTAAGAACCACAGATGATGATGACTACAAAACAGAAAAAAGTGGTATCCTTTTGGCATGAACCATTCTTGTACTATCCTTAATGGAATTAGGGACGGAAAAAAAATACAGTGCTAGTGTTCGTCGTTGTGCACTCTTAAAGTTTGGCTTCTTTTGGCGAATGTTGTAGGTTTAGTTCCATGTGTTCATAAGACTCCAAATAACAATCATTACTCGAATTCTGTATGCAGTATGGCAAAAGAGAAAACTGGTAGAATTCGATATATAAGAAGTCTTTATACGTAGTGGAATATGTAATATATGAAGTATAGCATGGAATGTGAAACAAAGATAATCTGGCCACAATTACAGAGTAAAGTTGGCAACGATTTTAGTTAAAGAAAGTCGAAACCATATGTGTTGAAAAATTCTTTCTTTAACAACTCTTTAGGTCGGGAAAATACGTCGAGGAATTCACTACCAGTGACAGAGACTCAGATATTATTTTAGCTTTATTTATTTATCAGAGAGTCGGCATGAGATCTGTTTCGGTATTTATCAAAGGTAATTAATTTTATTAACGACTGTGCGTCAAACGCCGACAAATAATTCGGGTGCGTATTCAATTATCTTCCTACTACAGCGTAGAACTATTATTAATTTCATTAAAAGCATCTGCAGCCGTTATTAAGTTATAAATTAAATTCTCTTATGGCTTCAATGCACACAGTCCTACAATAATACGTTTCCTCTCTCCGCTCGAATTTCTTTATCTTTTTTTGAGGCTATTTCCCTTCCATATATATTCATATTATTTCATTTATAATCTACATCGGTATCAGACAGAGACCCCTTATTTTCGCAACGTATTGCGATGTTTTTGTTCTTACACTCTGAAACGCCCTGCTAAACCTGCAGGACAGGACAGGACAGGTAGTTTAAGTTGTGGAAAGGGGCTAAAATAAGCAGCTGTCAGCTACACTCGAACATACAACCTTTTATTTGATCAAACATTCCAAGAGCCAAGAAAAAAAACCAGCTTTAGTTTTGGAACTTAATTAGCCGCTGAATGCTCCGTACGATCTCATGCCTTAAGGGCAAGACCACTTTAATTTAAGAACGGCTGAAAGCTAGTAACTTAAAGCTCAACCAAAATCAGAAATTTAAAAAGCAAGGCCTTATCTTAAGACAGTTCCTTAATTAGGCTGAAGGCCCAAACCATTTGCGCCTTAAGGGCAAAACCACTTTGATCTAAACATAGGCTAGAAACCATACAAGTACAAACAACAAGAACAAACAGGCAAAGGCAGTACACCCAAAGGCGCACATAAGTTCCGAATGCTGGCCTGGAATTCAACACTAACGCTCGCTTAGGTGAGACAGGCAGTCGGCCCAACCATTGCCGATCCGATGACATCCCAACCGACAGACAGTCAATGGACCCATCGACAACATAACCTCTGCTTCACCTGACCAGCACACAACAGAGACTTCAATGGAACAACGTAGAAGGTATTGGAGCCCACAACCAATTATACACTCCTGGAAATGGAAAAAAGAACACATTGACACCGGTGTGTCAGACCCACCATATTTGCTCCGGACACTGCGAGAGGGCTGTACAAGCAATGATCACACGCACGGCACAGCGGACACACCAGGAACCGCGGTGTTGGCCGTCGAATGGCGCTAGCTGAGCAGCATTTGTGCACCGCCGCCGTCAGTGTCAGCCAGTTTGCCGTGGCATACGGAGCTCCATCGCAGTCTTTAACACTGGTAGCATGCCGCGACAGCGTGGACGTGAACCGTATGTGCAGTTGACGGACTTTGAGCGAGGGCGTATAGTGGGCATGCGGGAGGCCTGGTGAACGTACCGCCGAATTGCTCAACACGTGGGGCGTGAGGTCTCCACAGTACATCGATGTTGTCGCCAGTGGTCGGCGGAAGGTGCACGTGCCCGTCGACCTGGGACCGGACCGCAGCGACGCACGGATGCACGCCAAGACCGTAGGATCCTACGTAGTGCCGTAGGGGACCGCACCGCTACTTCCCAGCAAATTAGGGACACTGTTGCTCCCTGGGTATCGGCGAGGACCATTCGCAACCGTCTCCATGAAGCTGGGCTACGGTCCCGCACACCGTTAGGCCGTCTTCCGCTCACGCCCCAACATCGTGCAGCCCGCCTCCAGTGGTGTCGCGACAGGCGTGAATGGAGGGACGAATGGAGACGTGTCGTCTTCAGCGATGAGAGTTGCTTCTGCCTTGGTGCCAATGATGGTCGTACGCGTGTTTCGAGCCGTGCAGGTGAGCGCCACAATCAGGACTGCATACGACCGAGGCACACAGGGCCAATACCCGTCATCATGGTGTGGGGAGCGATCTCCTACACTGGCCGTACACCTCTGGTGATCGTCGAGGGGACACTGAATAGTGCACGGTACATCCAAACCGTCATCGAACCCATCGTTCTACCATTCCTAGACCGGCAAGGGAACTTGCTGTTCCAACAGGACAATGCACGTCCGCATGTATCCCGTGCCACCCAACGTGCTCTAGAAGGTGTAAGTCAGCTACCCTGGCCAACAAGATCTCCGGATCTGTCCCCCATTGAGCATGTTTGGGACTGGATGAAGCGTCGTCTCACGCGGTCTGCACGTCCAGCACGAACGCTGGTCCAACTGAGGCGCCAGGTGGAAATGGCATGGCAAGCCGTTCCACAGGACTACATCCAGCATCTCTACGATCGTCTCCATGGGAGAATAACAGCCTGCATTGCTGCGAAAGGTGGATATGCACTGTACTAGTGCCGACATTGTGCATGCTCTGTTGCCTGTGTCTATGTGTCTGTGGTTCTGTCAGTGTGATCATGTGATGTATCTGACCCCAGGAATGTGTCAATAAAGTTTCCCCTTCCTGGGACAATGAATTCACGGTGTTCTTATTTCAATTTCCAGGAGTGTACATTCAGCTGTCGAACTATGTATGCATCGTGCTGAACAGTGAAAACACGATGAGGAAAATACACTGCCTGAATTTATGTCAACGGCCAGGGCAGGTCACTGGAACGTTAACGGCCACAAGGTAGAAGATTCCGCTGGTGCACTTCAATTCAAATAACCAAGTACAGTTAAACTCCACCGGAGAGTGGCTAAAATTTGCCAACTTGAAAACACACGTTGCTTCTCGCGGGAATATCCCAACAGGCGACAACGAACTCCAAACAACATTGCGAACTGTCGTGACCTGCTAGTAGATTAAGTCAACACTCATCTTCAATTTGCAGGACCGGTGAGCCAAGAACCTCGTAGCAATGGGAACAGCACCACACACTCCGACACCGCATAGAGGCGAAGGACCAAATATACGTCGGCCAATGGGACGACCAGCCGAACGATCAACCCACAGTCGTCCCACTCCAATCTGCCTCCGTCGGACAGTTCATGTGTGTTGCAAGCGATCAGCGAGCACTGACTGTCGGCGCCTCACCGGCGCTCCGTCCCCGACTTCGGTGCTGCTTCGTCCCGACTGCACTCCTGGTCTCTCTCCAACTGACTACCAGATACACGACGACCCGGAAATACATCACTCCAGCGATGGTACGACAGTGCACTTGCCGATACGCGCTGCTGCTGCCGCTTACGGGCAAATAAGACAGAAAGTTAGTGACGCCAGTAAATGGAATAAGAAAACGAGGTGGCAGTGCCGTAATAGAAGATGACAAACAATAAATGGGATAATCGCGAGCCGTGCACGGCTCACCGACGAACATACGTATTATGTCTGAAGTATGGGAGTCTCACTTTAGAGTTTACTTCAAAGAAGCACACGAGTTCTTTTATTAACCTTTGCAGAAGTTCTCGTAGGAAAATATCCATTTTGTATTTTTCAGCGTATTGCTTTTTAGTTCATTGTTGTTTTCCCTCACATCGGATTCTTTGTTGCCTTCCCCAATGATACTAATCGCATCAGCCATTTTCATGCACACCGTTTAAGCTTTTCTAATTTTGATAAGCTGGACGGCCGCATTTTTACAACATATGACATCTTCACACTTCTGAAATAGACGCTAAACAGCACAGCTGCTTCAACGCAGTTTGTAGCAAATCATATTGCGATGGAAGGAAACAAATGAGGCGTGAATCGTAAATCAACTTTAGGAACTCGTTTTTCAAAATTTCGGATAAAATATTTTGCAAACGTAGTTTGTCTTATTAATATTTGTCAAAAAAGAGTGGCGGTATGTCATTGAACGTACATTAACAGATTTTCATGTCTTCTTACTATGCACAAGGTGAGTGCGGAAACTGCAAGTGTTTCGAAAACAAAGGACAGTATGTCAAGAAAACGGGAGATAAAACGATAACTGATGGCTGGTCAGCACAGTTCAGTTTGATCAGGCCTTAGGTGTATAGTAGACTGTGATGGGAACAGTGTTAATTATGTTTGTTGTGGAGTGCAACAAAAGGGTCACTGGCACTTCGAATTTTCGCGCCCTTTGTATGTGTAACAAACGAGTGACAATTGTAGACCCGAAGCGCCTTCTCACATCTGCGCAGGCCAAGATACTGACAAATGCGTGGCCATGTGCGCACGAACTTGAGATCTTACGAAATTCTTGAAGGTGAGGCGACTTGCGGAAAAGTAACTGCATAACCTATTACGCCTCACCCCATGACTGTTTCGGGACACATGACCGAAAAAGTGAAAAACCTTTCCTAGGAAATTATGCCTAAAGTGATTTATTACGTGAAATGATATGAATGTTCGGCGATCACAGGTATGTCGACACGTAGCGCAAGGACAAATCATTACATGAGACGTACAGCTTTTTATTTTGTTATTTGGGACTTCAGATCGCGCTTTTTTTTACGATCCGTTTTCTTGACGATCCGAAAGCAGGCGAAAGAATAAGAAAGGAATTGTTGAGACGTTTCACCTCCCTTGGTATTCATGAGAACAGTCTGAAATAAGTATCTCTTACGGCTGACCAAGGTGTCAACATTATCGCTGCTCTTCGTGGGTATTCCACACTGAATTATTCCTGTCACATGCGCAACACAGTGCTAAAAAATGCATTTAGTGTGCAGTATATATCATCCAATTGCTGGCAACTTGATTTTGTTCTGACTGTAATGAAGAAACTTGTGACATTTCCGAAGAAAAGTGGCCTTGTTCATAGCCTAGATAGAAGAATGGAGCAGTCGAATGATGCTCGCTGGAACATACGATACCATGCATTAATCGGTGGAAAGGCAGTATACGTATTGCGAGGAAAGCTCTCTCAGAAATGAAAAACAGAATAGAAGGAATTCACTTCGGCTTGATGTACGAACTGATTTCTTTTCTAACGGTATGCATGCCGTTTTTTATACAGGGTGTTACAAAAAGGTACGGCCAAACTTTCAGGAAACATTCCTCACACACAAATAAAGAAAAGATGTTATATGTACATGTGTCCGGAAACGCTTAATTTCCAGGTTAGAGATCGTTTTAGTTTCGTTCCACCTACGCTCAATGGAGCATGTTATCACGATTTCATACGGGATACTCTACCAGTGCTGCTAGAACATGTGCCTTTACAAGTACGACACAACATATGGTTCGTGCACAATGGAGATCCAGCACATTTCAGTCGAAGTGTTCGCACGCTTCTCAACAACAGATTCGGTGACCGATGGATAGTTAGAGGCGGACCAATTCCATGGCCTCCACGCCCTCCTGACCTCAACCCTCTTGACTTTCATTTATGGGGGCATTTGAAAGCTCTTGTCTACGCAACCCCGGTACCAAATGTAGAGACTCTTCGTGCTCGTATTGTGGACGGCTGTGATACAATACGCCATTCTCCAGGGCTGCATCAGCGCATCAGGAATTCCATGCGACGAAGGGTGGATGCATGTATCCTCGCTAACGGAGGACGTTTTGAACATTTCCTGTAGCAAAGTGTTTGAAGTTATGCTGGTACGTTCTGTCGCTGTGTGTTTCCATTCCATGATTAATGTGATTTGAAGAGAAGTAATAAAATGAGTTCTAACATGGAAAGTAAGCGTTTCCGGACACATGTCCACATAAAGTATTTTCTTTCTTTGTGTCTGAGGAATGTTTTCTGAAAGTTTGACCGTACCTTTTTGTAACACCCGGTATATATAACGGGTGATCAAAATGTCAGTATAAATTTGAAAACTGAATAAATCACGGAATAATGTAGATAGAGATGTACAAATTGACACACATGCTTGGAATGACATGGGGTTACATTTGAACCAAAAAAATACAAAAGTTCAAAAATGTCCTCAGACGACGCTTCACCTGATCAGAATAGCAATAATTAGCATAACAAAGTAAGACAAAGCAACGAGGATGTTCTTTACAGAAAATGCTTAATATGTCCACTATCATTCCTCAACAATAGCTGTAGTCGAGGAATAATGTTGTGAACAGCACTGTAAAGCATGTCCCGAGTTATGGTGAGGCATTGACGTCGGGTGTTGTCTTTCAGCATCCCTAGAGATGTCGGTTGATCACGATACACTTGCGACTTCTGGTAACCCCAAAGCCAATAATCGCACGGACTGAGGCCTGGGTACCTGGGAGGCCAAGCATGACGATTGTCATGCGCAGTCACTGACGTTTTGCTGTCCAGCGCCATCTGTCGGACATTTTGTGAACTTCGTTTTTTTTTTTATTTGGGTCTAATAAAACCCCAGTCATTTCAAGCATGTGTGTCAATTTTTACCTCTCTATCTACATTATTCCGTGGTTTATTAAGTTTTCAAATTTATACTGACTTTTTGATCACCCGGTATACTGAAGCAATACCAGTCAGCACGTAAATTATTTCATAAATTGTAAAGCAGTCATTTGCGTTACAGCAAACCACAGCAGAACTCAAAACGGAGAAATCGCCTAAACTGCACCTCCCGTTGCCATGGAGTTGACGCTCCTGAAACACTTAAGCAAAGAGCCTCAGACGCAGAAGCTCCTGAAATTAATCTAGCGAATCCACTTTAAAATTATATGGAGAGAAAGGCACTACGAGCTAGCTGCTTATCTTTGGGCACCATTTCGCCATCTGAAAATGGCTTCCCTCTCAGAGACGTGAAGTCATGGGAGAGGTAAAGCATACAATCCACTAATAATTTATTAGAATAATTTATTAGAGTGACCAGTCACAGGAGGATCCCTAGTCAAGCATGTGTACCAAAGAAAACTTAATTCGGCCACAGTAAAGACTGTCATCTCAGGTATATTCTCACCTAAACAACAGATAAATACATGTGAACTGTTTGTCATTCTGACCAGGCAGAATCTGAGAGCAACTGGCGTAGTCCTTAATTGCTTAGAAAATAATTCAAATGTTTTTAAGAACGGAACATTTGATTTTGATTTCAGTACTTTTACATTCTGCTGTTTTGCCAAAAGGTATATTACGTCTTTGTTTTACCGCCATCAACAAAAGTTCAGAAGTTTCTTTGTGGGCAGATACTGACGACAATCCGTCTGCTACGGATGAGTTGGGTAGGTACTTAAACCAGGATTGTAAACTGGTAGAAAATGTAGCTTTTTACTTGAATGAAAACGGACACATTTTCCAAATCTTCAGAGAGTCGCCAGAAAAATTTTGTGCTTACAGTCATCCAGCCTTGCATCAGTTAGAAATTTAGTTTCTGTAGATTTCATTTTAAGATCACGATGCTCAGTTTTGCACCCAGACAATGTTGATGCTGTTCGTTTGCTTCATACTATCTCCAAAGCAGAGAAAATAAACGAAGAAGTGTCTTGTAAATATTTTTACACATCACATTTCGTTTTATTTTCTTTCTAAATCGGTTGTCGATTATTGTATCTATTTCTCTTATTCCTTTCACTTATGCAAAGTTTTTTCAAATTTGTGTTGATTTATTGCAGCCAAATAAACAAACCTGTTTTCTTTGCGAATTATTATTGCACTGTAGAAATTATGTTGACCGAGCGAGGTGGCGCAGTGGTTAGACACTGGACTCGCATTCGGAAGGACGACGGCTCAATCCCGCGTCCGGCCATCCTGATTTAGGTTTTCCGTGATTTCCCTAAATCACTCCAGGCAAATGCCGGGATGGTTCCTCTGAAAGGGCACGGCCGACTTCTTTCCCCATCCTTCCCTACTCCGATGAGACCGATGACCACGCTGTCTGGTCTTCTTCCCAAAACCAACCAACCAAATTATGTTGGTAGTTTTATCGCATCCCAAGTCATCGCCCTTTGAAGTTCAAGCTATGTAAACTATTTAACGTGAAAATACTTAACGGGAATAATCCGTTGACACGAAATGCCATAATTAATTTTTCTTTACCATGGACACGTCAATAATCCGTTTCTTGAGAAAATTAGATATTCAGTACCTACCTACTATCAATTCTCAGACGTATTGTTCTTATTTTTGTTTGTTCTTCCGAGCAGAATAATGAAGACAGCTTTTGGGTACGTTCAGGTACTGCCAGTATCGGAACATTTTATTCAACTAGTCAGTTAGTTTTCAAATTCAGTTGTGGAATTGTCGAAAATAATTAATTGTGTATCGAAATCTAATTTACGTGTACAATGCCTAGGGAATCTATACGGACACAACCCATCATTTCGCTTAAAATGGAGATATTCGAAGTAGAAACGAACGAATCTAACCAGATGTATTACCAACTGCATGTGTACATTTTAGAAACAAATAGCATTTCCAAAAATTACTTCGAATATATTTGAGCATTTATTTCGCATGCGTTGTGGAAAATGAAATCCTTTTAAGAAAAATATTTCGGTCCTATCAGTGTCGTGTCATGCACTTTTCACTTTTCCCGGTATACAGGGTGGAGAAAAATTGTGTCACGAAATTTTAACTGTGGATAGCTGATGCCAGTAGGAACCAAAGTTACTAATGTTGTGTAGGTCGACAACGCACCATTCTTAAGCTACGGAATTTTGTTGTCACGCGTTCCGATTGACAGTGTGATTGCCCTGTTGTCGTTCGTTCGTTGACGGGCAGTGCTATGGTTGTCGGTTCACACATACAAACGCCCCTCGCTTCGTCACTGCACACGTGTTACGCACACGTGTCAAATTGGTCTTGCTGCTGGTCTCCCTCTCACGTCAGTGGCATTCACACGTAAGCTTCGCTTCGGAGCGCACACACGTCATCTGCGATTTAGTCATACAGTAAGCATGGCAGCACAGTATTCGTTCGAAGAACAACGAGATATGGTTTTTGTTTACGTACTAGCCGATGGGAATACGCGTGAAACTCTACTGTTGTATGAGGAACGGTACCCAGCAAGAAGCCACCCACACCCGAAATCGTTTACAGCAATTCACCGTCGACTTGGCGAAACAGCCTAGTTAGCGGTATGTCATGGTAATGCTGGAAGACCTCGAATACGACGGGATACTGCATTTGAAGAGATTGTTCTCGAGCGCTTCGAGGAAGCATCAAGGAGAAGTACCCGCGCGGTTGGACACGACATGGCGGTCAATCATCGCATAGTCGTGGAACTTTTGAGGGGACACGGCCAACATCCACTTAGCTTCCACCCTGTCCAAGACCTAAATCCTGTGGTGGACTATGAACACAGGCTAGGATTTTACCGGTGGTTTCTGCAACGTGTTGCATGAGATCCGGACTTCCCCACCATTGTGTTGTTTACCGACGAGTGCACCTTCCATCTGGATGGCCTTTACAACACTCGAAACGTCACGTCATGTTCGTCCACGAACACCAAGAACGATTTTCGCTCAACATTTGGGCATCTATTGTGGGTGACCATCTGACTGGGACGGTCCCTCTTCCTCCTCGACTGACTGGAGCAAAATACGTTCACTTTTTGCAAGAAACTCTACCTGGTCTGTTGCAAGATGTTCCCCTGGACATGCGGCTACGCATTTGGTTGCAGCATGATGGGGTGCCCACACATAGCAGTCGTGGTGTGCGCGGATATTTAAACGAACTTCTCGACAGTTGGGTAATTGGCAGAGGTGCTCGTAGGACATGCCCCCCGCTATCACCAGACCTCACGCCACCGGACTTTTTCCCGTGGGGATTCTTCAAAGTTCTAGCTCAAATGGTTCAAATGGCTCTGAGCACTATGGTACTCAACATCTGAGGTCATCAGTCTCCTAGAACGTAGAACTATTTAGGCCTAACTAACCTGAGGACATCACACACATCCATGCCCGAGGCTGGATTCGAACCTACGACCGTAGCAGTCACGCGGTTCCGGACTTAAATGCCTAGAACCGCACGGCCACCGCGGCCGGCGTTCTAGATCACACATCCTGACGCGAACCACCTATAAACAAAGAGGATTTAATGAATCACACTCAACATGCCACCAATAACATCAGGGCCATGCCAGGAATCTTTGAAAGAATTCGGCAAAACACCGTTCGACGTTACCAAGCTTGTGTTACGTCAGAGGATCGCCAGTTCGAGCACATGCTTTAAGTAAAAGATGTCCTAGCTACAAAAAAGGCCCTTTTCAGGGCCGACACAATTTGTAAAAAGACTGTCTGTAAGCTAACTAACAGCTGTTGACGGGCTTGTTCCCGATACGTCTTATCGTGAAACCACAATGAATGTGTCGGGACTCCGGTCCCTAGTCCCCAAGAGTGGAAAGCTGGCCGTCTTGGACACATCGCGATCTCCAACAGGCAAAGCATTCGCGGTCATGCGTTATCCATTGCATCCGGCAACGGAGAAATCCCGCAGCCAATCAGAACTCGTGGCACCAGGTTTCCGTAGTTTAAAAATTGTACGTTGTCGAGCAATACGACATTAGTAATTTTGGTTCCTACTGTCATCAGTTATCCAGGGTTAAAATTTCGTGACACAATTTTTCTCCACCCTGTATAGGGAAAACTCTCAATTGGAGATGGAAGCACGCGTAGTGTCTTAGAGTTCGGTACGTAGCGCGGGATGTATGTTTAATAGGCGGCTCGGCCCATCGAGTGCGCTGGGCTGCGGCGGGCAGTGCGGCCGTGTCAGCTGAGTAGGTGAACCCGCGAAGCAAGCAAGCCGGTATGCCGGCAGTGCTTTGCGGCGGGCTGCCGTGTAGGACTCTGGGCCTTAGCATACGACGTCCGACATCTGTAATGAGCGGTGGCCGCCCACGACGCGACGTCTGCACTTGGTTTCGCCTTGTTTGAAGACTCTCACCGCAGTATTTCTCGAGCACCCGACAAGTCGTGCAGTATCCCAGTTCTCCTGCCGAGCCTCCGGTACATCACAGTCCACCTCGGTCAAGCTCAGATACATCGCACGCTTTCCCCATTCTACGCACGAACAAAACGCTTACTAATATTACATGCGCCGTTCGTGTGTCTGACTAGCAGTCATATCTCGCTAGGCGACTCTGCTATCGCATGGACGGGCTTATATTGATAGTAGATGTGTGGCATAATTTTCTGGTCGATCAGTGTATATTTCTTGTATTAGTATTACTAGTAACTCATATTCCATGTAGTTTCTGAGAAATAAACACGCCTTCGGCCGTGACAGTGCACTGTAGAGGCAGTGATTCTTACGGCGCGCTGTGTAAGGACCTAACTTTGTGAAACACCCTGTGGTGGCTTCTTGTGGCATAATGGGAGAGGGAGGGGGAGGGGGAGGGGGAGGGGGATGGGGATGGGGATGGGGATGGGGATGGGGAGGGGGAGGGGGAGGGGGAGGGGGAGGGGGAGCGGGAGAGGGGGAGGGGGAGGGGGAGGGGGAGGGGGAGGGGGAGGGGGAGGGGGAGGGGGAGAGGGAGGGGGAAGGGGAGGGGGAGGGGGAGGGGGGAGGGGGAGGGGGAGGGGAGGGGGAGGGGAGGGGGAGGGGAGGGGGAGGGGGAGAGTAGGAATTCCCTACTCTACCTTCAGTTTTCAGATCATTGAAGAAGGGAAGTGCATGAGCACAATCCGGCGACCTACCTTCCCATGCGCTTCTATTCTCCACGCCTCCCCCTCCACCCTCCATCATGTTACACCCGCAGAACACAGCTCATCACTTAATAAGGCTCTACTGCACTTAGATGTGGAATACACATCTAACATTTATTATTAATCCACTTTATTTATCTATAAATATCAATTTTTTACCATTAAAGCACTGTTATCATAATTTGCGATCTTTCCATGCCGTACAGCACGAGAACTTTTAGTTATAGAGGGGGAATGAACACGATCCTTTTTAAAGAAAATATAAGCTATTTTTAGCTTATTTTGGGAAACGTTTCCGCTAGAAGTGGTCGTTTTCCAGTTGTTTACGAAAATTATTTAAAAGTGCCCTTTAGCAGCCCCGACGCTGGCACTCAACAGGTAAGGAATTTTATAGGTTTTTTGTGGCACTCCATCCAACCACTAAACAAAAATTTGTGTGTACACGACTTTTCACCCCATTTGACCTTTTTTTACCCTTCGTTAACTAGACTAATTATGGCATACGACATGTTGCTGAAACTGTGTAGTTAAATTGGTTTGAAATGAACGAACATCGGTCACACATTATACAGCCAGTTATCCGCTAATAACTGTTAACAGTCAGGCCTTTCATCGTACACTTCCTTAGAGTTGACAGCAAAAGGAAACATATTAGGTAACTGACTTTTGAAAATGAGTGACGTGGCATCTATCATTTTAGCACACTAGCCGGCCATGTTATAGCTGGTCGAATGCACATCTATTGTTTACAGATTTTACTTGGAACTGTGCCGGCCGGAGTGGCCGAGCGATTCTAGGCGCTACAGTGTGGAACCGCGCGACCGCTACGGCCGCAGGTTCGAATCCTTCCTCGGGCATGAATGTGTGTGATGTCCTTATGTTAGTTAGGTTTAAGTAGTTCTAAGTTCTAGGGGACTGATGACCTCAGAAGTTAAGTCCCATAGTGCTCAGAGCCATTTGAACCATTTTCATTTGGAACAGTTGCCATAGCTACTGGGATGACTTCCCTTGTACGCGAGAAATAAAATCAGTCTCAGAACATTTTGGGCGGACTGTGCAGTACCACAACATTACAGTTCTACATGAGTTGAGTACTTACTTTGTCTTCCCTCGATGTCACGTACTACTTTTAGTTCCAGTGGTTGCTGTGCACAATTACAAGCCGATTTCTAAGAACGATCGATATTTCTACATCTATATCTACTTGAGTACTCTGCTGTTCACAATGAAGTGCCTAGCAGAGAGTTCATCGAACCACCTTCAAGCTATTTCTCTACCGTTCCACAATCGAAGTGCAAATGGAAGGAAATAACACAATACCTCTTTCTGTGCGAGTTATTATTGCTCTTTTTTATTGTGGTTATCTTTCTCCATATGTAGGTGGGAGCTAACAAAATATTTTCACAGTTGAAGGAGAAAGCTGGTAAGAAGATCCTGCCGCAACGATAAACGCGTTTGTTTTAATGGTTCAAATGGCTCTGAGCACTATGGGACTTAACATCTATGGTCTTCAGTCCCTTAGAACTTAGAACTACTTAAACCTAACTAAACTGAGGACAGCACACAACACCCAGTCATCACGAGGCAGAGAAAATCCCTGACCACGCCGGGAATCGAACACGGGAACCCGGGCGTGGGAAGCGAGAACGGTACCGCACGACCACGAGCTGCGGACTTGTTTTAATGACTGCCACTTCAATTGACGTACGTATCATATCCTTGCCACTCTCTCACCGATTTCGCGATAATACAAAACGAGTTGCCCATCCTTGAATTTTTTCGATGTCCTTCGTCAATTCTATCTGACGCACATCCCATAATGCGCAACAATACTCCACAAGAAGATGGACAAGCGTAATGTGGGCACTCTCTGTAGCGTTCGGCCAATAAATCGCAATTTTTTGGTCAATTTCTCCCGCAACATTATTTACATGATTGCTCCAATTTAAGTTATTCGTAACTGTAATCCCTAAATATTTAGTTGAATTCACAGCATTTAGACTTATGCGATTTATCGTGAACCCGAAATTTAGCTGATTCCGTTTAATACTTATGTCGATGACTTCACACTTTTCTTTATTTATAGTTAGTACGAACTGTGACCTTCCTGATAGGAAACCACGAATCCAGGCGCACAACGGAGACCATACTCCGTACGCACGCAATTTGATTAGTAGTAGTGTGTGAGGAACGGTGCCAAAAGCAATCTACAAATCTCAAAACACGGAATCAAATTGGCATATGCTGTCGATAGCACTCATTCCTTAGTGAGAACAAAGAGCTAGTTGTGTTACGCAAGAACAATGTTTTCTGAATCCGTGTTGGCTATTTGTCAATAAATCGTGCTCTTCGAGGTCACTGAAAACGTTTGAACACAGTACATGTTCAAAAACCTTCTGCACATCGATGTTAGATTTACGTTTGTAATTCAGCGGATTACTCTTATTTCTTTTCTTGGGTTTTTGTGTGACCTGTGCAAATTTCTAGTCTATAGGTAGCAGTCTCTCATTGAATGAGCAATTGTATGTTGTTTTCTAAGTATGGAGCTACTGAATCAGAATACTCTGAAAAGAACCGACCCTAACTGGTATACAATCTGGACCCGAGCCCTTGTCATTAGTAAGTGATGTAAGTGCTTCGGTATACCCAGGATTCCTACAATTAAGTTACTTCTGTTGGCAGTTGTTCTTTATTCGAATACTGGAATATTTGATTTGTCTTCTTTGCAGAAGGAATTTCGGAAAACTGTCTTTATAAATCCTGCTTAAGTGAAAAGTCATGAGTAACGTTTCCATTGCCATCGCGCAGTTAAGGTCTTGACTGGATGTTGCTGCTGGTGTAATTTCTACCAGATTTAAAGAGTGGGCTTCGTTGTTAATTGCGCGAGCTAGTAAGATCATCTCGCATTGAATGTCGTGCTAAATTTCGCCAATTTTGCGGATTTTGCGTTCTTTTAAATGTTGCGTGCTTTTTACGTTGCTTCTGCAAAAGTGTTCTGACCTATTTGTGTACCATACAGGACCAGTACTATCTTTTATTAATTTATATGGCATGTATCTACATCTACATCTACATCCATACTCCGCAAGCCACCTGACGGTGTGTGGCGGAGGGTACCTTCAGTGCCTCTCAACTGTCGTCGATACTACCCGTATATCTTTGAATTTAAACCACATCTATCTACGCTTGCACACTCAGACAGGTAGGAGTGGAGACTGTCTCATAGGAAGAATTCAAGGGAATTTTTAAATAAAAGTGTTTTTGTGTTTACTTTTGGTGGATTTGGATGCTACGGTTTACAGTCTTCCCACAACGACCTTGTGGTCAGTTATCATTGTATTCGTTACGATACTCGTTTTGTCTGCCTAAGGTTGAACATAAGATATATAAAATAATTTACACCATACAGAAAACAGAGGATCTGAATGCAAAGTGCGAATATTCGTGCAAAGTGTGAATAAGAATTTGAATAGTGATGGATATGTCGATGTCTACCCATAAAATGTACCTGTGTCGGGGGAATCGAAGTAATGTGCATACGTATTCCAGTGTACTGAGCAAAGGAAATAGATACGACAATGCAGTGCTAATGTTATTCTGATTACAATGCAAAGCTCTTTTGGAAATGCATGAGTGACCTAAGGAACAGGCAATGCGGCGACTACAGCAATTATGAAATACATTACATGAACTCGCAATTGCGAATAACGACAACCATCATTTTTGATGGAAAATGTATCGGGTCTTGGGGCAGCGGAGGCAAGGTGGGCATGGGTCGCAACCCGAGGCTGGCCACATTGTCTTCTCCCTCCCATTCCAGGGGATGTGATACAAGGGATGCAATGGTTTTGTTGTTTGGAATGTTTTTTGTTTGTTATTTCCATTTATTTTTATTTGTTTACTTTTTTTTGTTATTTTATTTAATTATTTTTTTAAGCAGTAAGTAACTGAAACAAATAAGTACACCCGTTGCGTCATATTGGGGACGCACGTAATTGGAAACATACTGGTAGTTGCAGCAAAAGACAAAAAGAAAGAGAGCAAAGTGTGAGGCTAAGGAAGCCATTAAATAAAACCTAAGGGTGGAATCCGTACCACCATTAACCGGTACTCTACCTTTCACTGGATGGGAAACAAAAACTGCGAAGAGCCTTTCGTACTGGGGACAAAACAGGAAAGGTGGAAAATACTGCTACACAGTGCGAGGGGTCACGACGAAACTCTCCATCCGCGTTATCATACAGGTATGATTTCTCGCAATGACCAAGGCAGATCCGACGTTATACCGTGTAGTGGCCTATCAGCGTCTTGTAATTTTAGGTTCTCTTACCCGTGATGATGCAGCTGCTTGCAGGGTCGTGAAATGCAGTCCTCAAATAAATGGAAAAATATTGTCGATACTTTAGGTTACAGAAGATCTTGCAATGTCGTTCCTGCAAATAGTTCCGAAAGTTTATAGTGTCCTTAGTAACGTCTTGAAACAAATAATGCACTGCATGTCCGCGAAGTTACGTCACGGTATTAGTTTTCGTGCGTGGGTAATAAGTCTCATCATGTAATAATATAGCATTTGGTTCGATATGATTCGACGTCATTCGAAGGAAGTACGCTGACATTTGCTTCAGTAAGTGCCACACTGCCGTAGACTCGCCGCAGCTAAGACCGGGTTCATCGTTGTCTTGAACGCCACAGCTCGTGCACATGGGTGCGTCCACAATACGGATCGCATGTAGCCTTGATCTGGTCACCTGCTCACCGTTGAGATTGACATACCACATCGCCGTGACTGCAGTGTCCAGTCTTACGTGGTGAATCGTCCTCCACACTACTCGTCAGCTGCCTTTTGGGTGCTTCCTCTTCACGATGTTATCTGGTCGTTCACGCTACAGGACACGATAAATCGTCCGTACCGACACCGGTTGAGTCGCTGGTACGGCGAGTCAAACGTAATTGAAATCGAGGTATAAGACACCGACGTAGACGAGTGACGAGGGGACGTGGTGTATTCCACAGGTGGCGAGAGGGAGGGCGGCGCTAGTTCTTCTAATAACAAGCTCACCAGACTGTTCGGACGGTGGTGCCATAGTTCGACCAACGTGCTCACGAATAGGGCGACCACTCTGTCATGAACGTGATAAAGTCCAACTCCTCCCCGATCCGGGGAAAATGTGAGAGTCTCATGTTTGATCTTAAAGAGGCATTCCTGAACTTACGAAGACCCAAAAGCCGTCAGTAGACGGCGAGCTAAAATCACCGGTACAGGTAATATCTGGGCGATATGCGGAATGCGTGACGCTAAATGTATGTTGACATAGTGGGTCCGTTGGACGATGTCCAGTGCTCGTAGGCGGTTGTTGGCTATCTCAGTCTGAACATTTCGTAAAAGTTGTCGAACGTTGTGAATAGCGGTTCGTCGCACATTGCCTTTGAAATCAGTGCCGAGGCATTTCAAAGTATCTCTTAGCTGTAAGAGGGTTACGCTATCCTCAGGCAGTTCCACCCCGATGTACATCGCCACTGATTTTGCGACGTTGATACGACTACCAAAGCCCATGCTATACGTAGCTATCCAATTCAGTGCGTTGGAGGCGTCGTCGCCGTTGCGGATGACAATCACCGGGTCGTTAGCGTATGCTTTAGATCGGAAAGTGTAGCCTCGTAAGGTCATACTCGTTAGTCATTGGCGCACAGTGCATCGGAGTGGTTCCATGGTCACAGCGAAAAGTGGACAGAGAACTGGTGAGGGGCTGTGCAGGTCGGCCGTTGACGATCACCTTGGATGTCTCACCACGGAATAGTCGCGTGACGATAGTGACAAACGGCTGTGGGTATCACATATGCTGGAGGACCGCTTCCAATAGTCTGCGAGTAGACTGGTAAAACAGGACAGGTGGGAACTGTGGTAGAACTTACGTACATCAGACTTATATGCTGTGCAGAGACCAAGCGTGTCTGAACGCACAGTGCACCGAACACCCCTAACGATGATCCTCCACAGCCGACGATATCGGCAGCTACGACTGAAACGGGCACGTAACCATCGACACTGGACGTCGGCACAATGGCAGAGCGTTGAATGGTATGATGAACCCGATACCTTATCAGCATGCTCGTGGGAGGGTGCAAATCTGTCGTCTGACAAGACAACAACTCATTGACACGTGTACTGCGGGATGGAGACAACCTGGCAGCGCCATTATGCCCTGAGGAACGTTCACGTGGGCATCCATGGGTGCAATGGAGTTCGTGCAAGGTACCACGACTGCTAAGGAGTATCGTACACAAGTTATAGGCAGCGTACACCCTTTCGTAACGATCATGTTTCTTAATGGCAGTGGCATTCTTCAGCAAGATAATACGCCATGTCACAAGGCCAGGAGTGTGATGGAGTTGTTCAAGGAACACAGTGACGAGTTCTAGTTGACGTGTTGTCCCTCCAAATTCGCCAGCCCTGGACCCGTTCGAACACATCTGGGATACGTCAGAGCTCATCGTCCCCTCTCCGGAATTTACGGGAATTATGTTACTTGTGTAAGCAGGTATAGCGCCACCTCCGTCCAGTGATCTACATACCACGACGAGTCTTTGCTGTTATCCGTGCCAAAGGTGGACATACTGGCTATTAGCTAGATGATCATAATGTCCTGACTGATCAATGTACACCTTCCTTGCAGCGTCACGTACCCGTTACGTCAGCATGTGCCATTCAGTCTCGCAGCGGGAAGTGGTCATAAGGTTTTGCCTCATCAGCGTGTATTCTGTATAGTCTCAACCGAAGGTTTATATCCATTTCTTCGAGTTTTCCTTTCGTTCGTACCTACGGTGACGAGAGTGAAGAAAATATAATTTTTACTTTAGTCTGCCAAACGGATAACAATGGCACAGTAATTGCGAGGTAGGATGTGCAGAAGATAAAGCTGTTGATTGTAATTCAGGTGTAACTGAGCTGGGCAGTCATGTATTTGTAGGTGAGATAGAAGTATTGTCTTTACAAACAATGTTTCGTTGTTAAAAACCGACATATATCGCTTATCTAAGCTCATACTATTCTAAAACGACAGTACATGATACTCTGGAACAAAGACTGTGTTTCTTACATAGAACATACAAATAATCTATCATATGAAGCTTACTCAAGGAAGCTACATGAAGTGGTCACACCTTACGATTTTCAGTTCACCACCTCACATAATGTCCTAAAGTAGGTTGGTACAGAAGGAAGATAAATAGATCTCTCAGTCACAGAGAAATTGTTAACATTAATGTAAATTTACTTTATTTGTATTGGTAGTTGTTGATTTTATTTGTTACAGCAAGTGTCAAATTGATCTGAAAAGTACTTCTGTTTCTACAGTCCACAGTGTACTCATATCGCGGGTGTTCCGTTCAATTCGGTATGCTGCAGTACCGTACAATAACAAAATCATTTGTTTTCGGCGGTTTATCGGCAAGAACGATCGATCTAAAATTCTAAAATTACACAGTGGTATTCGGAGATCGTTAACGAAAATTATGTGAAGTAGTTAACTTCATAAGCAGCTCAGAGAAAGGATGCGAAATATTTAAGAGCAGAATTAACTGTTACGAAGTACTGTATAAGGTGGGTGGTGCCTGAACTGGATGCTGATAATAAACAAATGCATAATAGAAATTCTCATAACTGTTTCCAATAGAATGGCTCTGAGCACTATGGGACTCAACATCGGAGGTCATCAGTCCCCTAGAACTTACAACTACTTAAACCTAACTAACGTAAGGATATTACACACATCCATGCCCGAGGCAGGATTCGAACTTGCGACCGTAGCGGTCGCTCGGTTCCAGACTGAAGCGCCTAGAACCGCTCGGCTACACCGGCCGCCGTTTCCAATAGAAGATACCTGGTCTAGAAAAAAATATTTTTTACCATGGATGCAACATGCGTCGACAACGCCGGCCGCGGTGTCCGTGCGGTTCTGGCGCTGCAGTCCGGAACCGCGGGGCTGCTACGGTCGCAGGTTCGAATCCTGCCTCGGGCATGGGTGTGTGTGATGTCCTTAGGTTAGTTAGGTTTAAGTAGTTCTAAGTCCTAGGTGACTTATGACCTAAGATGTTGAGTCCCATAGTGCTCAGAGCCATTTTTTTTTTTGGCGTCGACAACTTGACGCCAGAATGAGAACAGTAATGCAAGCAGTGGCTGGAAGTAAGAATAAGGCAGATTGCTAACCGAATAGGCCTGGGTTCGATTCCTGGCAGGGTCGGGGTTTTTCTCTGCTCTAAGCTGGGAGTTGTGTTGTCCTTATCTTCGTACCGTTATAACTGACACGAAAATCGCCTGCATGGTCTTACATGACAAGTCTAAGCAAATGTCACTTCGTACCAGGATACGGCTTGGACTTAAAGAATGTTCTGGATTGTCGAAACACACCGTCATATCTTCAACTGTTGAGATGACTGTATGGGCACGTCCCGGGAGCCAATGAAGAAAAAAGTTATCACTGAAGGAAAATACTAAGTAGCGAATACTACACAAGTCTTCTGGATTAGCAGGAGGAAAGACATCTGCAGAGACGTGATTGAAAACAGCAATCACCTTCTATTAGAGCAACGTGCATGAGCGCTCAGTTGCACTGAAAATAGCGTACCCAAACGCAAACACGAATTGTAGGAATATTCTCCTACTTACTAGAGATTTCATCCTCTGACTTTCATTTATTCTCATAAGCACTGACCTTTTTTATTGAAAATGATTTTGATAACAGTGAAAATATTATGGCTGTAGTTGCATATTTTGGAGACTGACAAATTGCATTCACGATACAGAAGGCTACTGAGGTTTCCAAGTCTATCTTTCACATTCACAGATCAATGATTTATTACACGGACGAAAACTGTTTCCTTTATCCTTGGATAATGTAATCACCATTTCATCAGTTAAATCAGAATGGTTGAGAATATGAACATTGCTCCTCCCTGGGTTGAAATTTCATAGGCCAAGAATAAGGAAGGAAATGAGCAATATCCTTTCATAGGAACCATCCTGACACTCGTGTCAACGATCTAGAAAAGTCACAGAAAACATAAATTTGATTAGACAATTCGGAACTCGAACTGGTTTGCTCTCGTGAGTGAATCCAGTGTCTTACTGCTCTATCAACTCACACACTCAGTGTGTTAAAAACAGCCACACTTCACCTTAAATGTATCCGAAATACTTTAAATGTGTTCCGCCTCATTTGTATGCAACACTAAGATAACTCTCTAGCACGCCCTCTAATCTACTTTTGGTACAGTCGTTTGACTATACAAAATGATTACTACAAGAGAACAGTAGAGAATATTGCTTTGTTTTGCAGTTAACCCAGATTCAAATTAATACCACCGAAATACAAGTATCGTGAAACACTTTATTAGCGACAACACAACCTATATCGCTTGTAAACTAAAATTTATTACAATAAATAACATTTCTAAAAGAAATTTTTACCTTGCAATTGACGGAAATTTCTGTGCTGAGTTTGTACTCAGGACTCCTATCCGGGAAATATTGCCCTGTTAACTAACCACTTAAGATGTTTAATAGGTTTCAGTCATAAACTGTGCGCACGTTTAAACTTGAAATGACATGAGGTAAAAGTTGTGTTGGATAGGGATTTGAATGCACCGTCTCACCGAGTTGTTTGCTAAGCACAATCAAATGTGAAATATATAATTTTTGCAGCAGTAGTGAGATGACAAACTAAATTAACGAGTGAGAAAGTTTTGCAAATGAAATACACCTGCAGATAAGAATACTGACAGCCATCAGCTGTATAATGGGATGACTACAATGAAAATTTGTGACGGTCTTTGACTCGAAACCGGATTTCCCGGTTTATGCAAGGGGTCGCCTTAATCGCTTCGACAATCCGTGCGCCAGCCAAGGCCAGATCCAAACTTCCATATATCGTCGTTCAAGCGTCACAACAATTCCTGTACAAGGCGAACTGAAGGTCGCTGCCAGATATGGGCATACTGCAATGCTTGTGTTGTTAAGAAGTATAATCCAATGTTCCTTCAGTTACGCATGCATTTGTATAAGAGCAGTGCATATTATACAGTGTTTCTCACTGGTTTAGTTTAATTAACAGAAAAACACATGCAATCAATTAGTCATCAACAATATATTATCCCACAATAAGTAAAGTAGTCTGATGCTGAACATGCACGTTTTGGATTTCACGCCATTAGAAAAATACTTATTCATAGATAAACATGTTTTCAATAGAACATTAAAGCGCATTTATGTCTACAAATAAATTTTCTTACTGGTTGTTCGGTAAGTTGAGAGGAAAGTAAACATTTGACGGCACAAGATAAGAAGAACATGTTTCCAATTAGCACAACGTGATTCAGTTACATTTGTCACGGCGCCTCAGTTGTTGGAAACAGATTCCTGCTGCGCTGGGCACAATCTGGGACGCAGTTCCCAACACGAAACAGCTTCTTTCTGACATTCTGACATTTGATGCATGACGTTACATTTTTTTTTTGGGGGGGGGGGGGTCACATTGGCTACTGCATCACAGATTTCTTGTTATGGCCAACAACTGTTTTCACTTTATTAAGATGACACATGGTGGTTCAAATCCGTGTCTGAATATCCTGCGTTATGTTTTCCATCACTTCTTTAATTCGGTTAAGCAAATGCTGGGATTTTTCTCTTCAAAGGGCACTGTCGGTTTCATTTCCCATCATTCCTATTTCTTCTCTGCTGATATCGTCGATAACGGGGTATTTAATCGTAATCATTCTTCCTTCCTCTTTACCCCAACTTTCCCTCTGAATGCAAGTCAACCGAGATCAACTGGTTGCAGTTCATCATTGGATGGATCATAGTGGAGAACAGTGAAACTGTTGTTCTTCGAAGCCTCTTGATTTTTTCACTGCGGTAAATAATTTACATCAAAACCAATGAACTTGGAAAGAGAAAACCGTTTTCATACATGGTTGCTGTAATGAAATTTCCCTCACACTGTGCACCAATGTTTTCAGATGCCTTCGCTGCCTGCAATTCTCTATTAAATACAAAAACAAAAATGTCTCAAATGTTAGGTATTTCAGTCTCACGTTTGGTTTTCTACCGCTTAAGCAATGACCCTCATGACCTTCAAATGTGCAACACTTAGTAAGTAACTACAAGAAAAAATTTTAGAAGCACACATGAAAAATTACGTTTGATTAATATACTTATGGCAAATTGCGTATTAACACGCCAAGCGTAATCTCCACAGACGCATGCACCAACACAGTTTATACAGGTAAATTTTGTCCTGGTAGATTGCATGCTTAAATATTCCTCACGTCATATAACGCATGATAAAAGCTGACAATGGTCTTGCCTAGGCAGTTACATAAGGCGTAATGCGGTTTAAAAATTAAAGAAATGAGATTACTGAAGTCTTACCATTACAGTAAGCCAGAGTTATTCTAGACCATAAATATATACAACACAGTGGCTTGAGAAGAAAGCAACACTTAATGCAGAAATTTACGTATTTTACCGTGATATCAGATCTTGCAGATGGCCGTTACGTGATAAGTGATTGGAAAATATAATCGCATGTACAACCTCGGTAACCAAGGATGCTCGTGAATAGCGATGCAGAACAAGTAAATAGATATTTTAAACAGCCAGTAATCCACCTCCTGAATTGCCAGTAATTCACCTACAGGGTCTCAGAACTCTCATCCAATGTGGTGCATCCTTCATAGGAACAGAATCATGAGCTAGCGATATGTGAAGTTTGCCGATCTGTTGCAATGATTTTAGTTTCATGTGCTCAAGTTGTGGGTCGACTCGCATTGTGCGCAACCATGTTCAGCAAGCACGAACTGACCCTCTTTACCACAGTAAACGCCAATTGAACAACGTCGATTTGCCCAGGGTTCCAAATCCGTATTAAACATGTTCTCCCTTCGCTAACGTATGGAGGAGAGTCGTTGTAGGTCAGAGGTAGAAGTCGCGGCAAGTAGGAACTCTGAAAACAGTAAGCTTTCTTGTACCATCAATTTTATTTTGTTAATGAACCAAACGTCTTGTAAGATAACAGATCATTTATTTATTATTGTATGTGAATCAGATGTTGCAAGAATTGGTGCTTGACTGGTATTCCAACTCAGATCTCACATTTAGTTAGATTTAACTCTTCGGAAAAGATGCAATTTCATCGTTTTGTTGTTTCCCCAAGATTCCAGCTCCACAGGGTCTCTACGCACACAACATGTCTGGGTTTGAATCCTGATTCGGCACAAAAAGTTGCATCATGTCATTTCAGGCTACAGCGGCGCACATCGAACTATAGGTGTGACGTTACTAAGACTCTTAACCTCTCTTTGTGCGTCATTAACAATAACGATATATGCCTGTTTCAGTTCCTAGTCAGAGTTTTTCGTCTCATCATTTCTGATCGTAACATGCCACTCCTAACTGCTGGCCAAAAAGATGCCCATACTTAATGTCTCTTCGTGTGCAGTCAAAAACGACGATTTGTGGACCGTTTGACTCTCATTCAGCACAGAACTTTTAGTCACGTTATTTTCTAGTTGATACGTATGCATATTTCGCTACTGGTGAAAGAAACAGGGATTTTAGTCTCTGAATGGCTAGTAAACGACGGCAATAGGGACTGCGTTCGAGTTACGGCAGAAGTTTTTCGAACTGTCATTTTAGTTTCAGTTCTGTGAACAGTTCGATATCTAACATTTGAATGTCCTCAGCAAACAATCCGATTAGGTGCTGACATCGAACTCCAAATGAAGGGCTTATTTCAGTATTGGTACAAGTCCACTTTGCTCACTCTGAGATACAGAGTCCTAAAGTTAAATGAGCGTTGAAAAATCTGCAGTTGAGACACCAGAAATATTGAGGTATATATACTTGAATATTTCTGGTATCTCAACTGCGGATGTTTCAGTCCTCATTTAACTTTCGGACTCCGTATCTCAGAATGAACAAAAATGGACTTGTACCACTAATGAAATAAGCCCTTCATATAACACAAACTTTGCGTCACTTCATTTCAAGTTTAAATATGGGCACAGGTTGTTATCGGTGACTGAAACTCATTTAAGAGCGCTCGCGGTTAGTTAACAGGCACAGTCTTTCCTGGATACGGGGCCTGGGTCCAGGTCCAGCACAGAAATATGCGTCATGCAATTTCAAGCTGAAACTTGCTTATGGAAATGTTACTTATTGTAATAAATGTTAGTTTACAAGCGTTAAAGGATGTGTCATCTCTAATAACGTGTTTCCTGGTCTTTTCATTATCGTTTGTTGAATTTGCATTTGTTTTCATAGTCGTACAGAGGAACGTTGTCTAGTGCTCTCTTGTTTAGTCAAACGATTGTATCGGGAAGGCACTGAAGGATCTGTAAGAAACTTATGTAATATGGGTTGCATACGAATCAGACTGAAACGAATTCATGTCGTTCCTATACGTTTGATCATGTAACTGTGCTTTCAAATTTCGATGTAGTTGATAAATTAATTTTTATACTCTGACATAATATTCGCCAATGCGGTAATGTGATCTGATTGGTCCTGATTGCTTGTGATGGGAAGATCTCTAAAGGGGAGAACGCCTTACCAAGGCCGGCCGCTGTGGCCTAGCGGTCTAGGCGCTTCAGTCTGGAACCGCGCGACTGCTACGGCTGCAGGTTCGAATCCTGCCTCGGGCATGGTTGTCTGTGATGTCCTTAGGTTAGTTAGGTTTAAGTAGTTCTAAGTCTATGGGACCGATGACCTCAGATCTTAAGTCCCATAGTGCTCACAGCCATTTGAATCATTTTGTTTGAGCACTATCAAGTTATTACTATTAAACACAGTAAAAACAAACACGAATAGTTCACCTGAAGTACCGAAAAACAGAATTGCGTACATTTTAAATCATGGATTTCCAATTTCAGTTTCGACTATGCGCAACTGGTGGTCGACACCTTGAACGTCTCAAAATGCAAACTAAAACTACAGAAAAAATTCAGTCCAACATTTCTGTCAACGACAATAACGTGTGGGGAACCCTGGGTCGGTAACGAGTCGGAGACCGTGTGTTATTTATGACTTAATTCCACAGTTGAAATGCAAGATGTAATTCGTAGGAATATAAAGCAATGCACACACACACACACACACACACGGCTGCATCGCGTCAATATGCCGGTTGTGTATCTACAAGGGAACCCGTGCCACCACTACTTAATAAAGCCCTCCGCCAATTTCCTACAGCTTAGTAGCGGAAATGAATCGAGTTCTGCGCCAGTGGAGCGGCTTCTCCAATATCGTCTCACGGGCGACAGTCAAAGTTCCCGACCACTCCAACATGCCACAGAACGGAGCGATAAGCAGCAGAATGCACGTCGTTAATCGTAAATGGTGACAATTGCTTTTGTATTAGTGTCACGCCACTCACAAGCGAAATCACCAGATTGATGCGTGTTCCGTAGCTCATTTATATGATGGGTGTACAGACATGGAATTACCAAGATTGCAGATTATATGACATAGTATATGTAAAAAAACTGAAGGTTTTTCATTCATAGGTGAATACGTATATGATAGTAAAACAAAATCAGTTGAACAATGGAAATACACAAATATAGATAAAGAGTTCGTACTACAATAGATATCCAGAAAAAGTATTTTTAGGTTCTTTTCCAGCTTCGCTTTGCTACCTATCAATTCTTTTATATATGATGAGGCAGCTGAGAGAAATTAAAAATATATATATACATCTAGTAAATAAATACATGGCTGTGTAGTTTTCGTAAAGTTTGCAGCGGAATATGAGGCTAATTCACTAACTAGCCCAAGTAATGTTTAACTTTTATAGTTGCCAAATTATGATGGTGACCTTTTTTTAAACTGAAATATATACTTCTTTCCTGTGAGCAGCGCAGTTCTCTTCTTACTGTTGCACACATGTTCTCCTGCTGAAGTCCTCTTCGAATGTAGTTTGCAGTACCACACATTGAGTATGTACCTCCATATTTCCAAAAAACCGTTGGTATCATACTTCCGTAGCTATAAACGATAGACATTGTTTAAGTTGGAAAATTCAGCACATTGTACGCTATAACGATGCAACATACGTCCCATATTTATGGTGTTACGTTCAGGATATACACTGGCGGAAAAAATTACAGCACCAAGAAGGAGTTGTGCGACACGAACGAAAAGTAGCGTGTTTCTACATCTGGAACATTCTATTCAGATTTCGCATCATTCGCATAAAAATGCCATTAGTAGCGCCACTATGATGATGCAAATCAGGTTTGCGTTAAACACACGTTGTAGCGACACTTACAAGGGAACCTCCCCATCGCACCCCCCTCAGATTTAGTTATAAGTTGGCACGGTGGATAGGCCTTGAAAAACTGAACACACATCAATCGAGAAAACAGGAAGAAGTTGTGTGGAACTATGAAAAAAATAAGCAAAATACAAAAATTGAGTAGTCTATGGCTAGATATGAAACATCAAGGATAGTTTCAGCGCAGCAGAGCCGAGGTTCCGTGGTTAGCGTGAACAGCTGCGGAACGAGAGGTCCTTGGTTCAAGTCTTCCCTCGAGTGAAAAGTTTTTTTTATTTTCGCAAAGTTATGATCTGTCCGTTCGTTCATTCATTCGTTCATTGACGTCTCTGTTCACTGTAATAAGTTTAGTGTCTGTTTTGCGACCGCACCGCAAAACCGTGCATGTGCGTCACATGACAGGAATATGTTGTCGACCCACCTAACTTGTACACTTGGCGATTGGGTAAAAAGATTCTTATACTTTGCGTGATTTAGGTTTTCTTGTGGATGTGAGAATCACTCCCAAAAAAGTAATGAAAACATAAGAGTATATCAGATAATAATTGTCTGAAAATTAAAAATTAAAATTTTCACTCGAGGGAAGACTGGAACCAACGACCTCTCGTTAAGCAGCTGCTCACTCTAACCACGGGACCACGGCGCTTCAGAGCTTACACTTTCCTTGATGTTGCACATCTAGTCATAGACTACTCAGTTTGTATATTTTGCTTATTTTTTTCATAGTCTACGCAACTTCTTCCGGTTTTCTCGATTGATATGTGTTCAGTTTTTCAAGGCCTATCCACTGTGCCAACTTATAACTAAATATGATGGGGGTGCGATGGGGAGGTTCCCTTGTTAGCGTTAGTTATGTTTGAGATTGGATGTCATGAGTTCATGTTAGTGAAGAAGGCTTTTAAAGCGAAAAAGACGCCATTTTCAACCCCTCACTGAGTTTGAACGAGGTCGTCAATAGGGCTACGAGAAGCTGGATGTTTCTTCTCACATACTGCGAAAAGACTTGGCAGGGTTGTAGCCACTGTACGTGATTGCTGGTAGCGGATGTAACCAGAATGTACCAAGTTCTTTTATAAACAGATGTGAATCATATCCTGAGAGATTATATAAACAAGTTTCTGGAAGACCGGTCTCCAGACGACCATGTGGCACTACAGAGAGGGAAGACCATCGAGGTCGGCGTATAACTCTGGCAAATTGTACTGCATCTGCAGCATCAATCTGAGCAGCAGTTGGCACCACAGCGACACAACGAACTGTTGTAAACTGGTTACTTCAGGAACAGCTCCGAGCAAGACACCCTTTAGCGTGCATTCCACTAACCCCAAACCAACGCCATTTGCGACTTCAGTGGTGTCAAGCGAGAGTTCATTGGAGGGAAGTGTGGAGGTATGTAGTGTTTTCTGATAAAACTGGTTATGCCTCGGTACCAGTAATGGGCGTGTGTTGGTTAGAAAGCTGCCAGTTAAGAGCCTGCAAGCAACCTGTTTGCGTGCTGGACACACTAGACCTAACATCTTGAGTAAAGGTCTGGGATACAATTTCGTATGACAACAGGAGCACTCTCGTGGTTCTCCCAGGCACCCTGATTACAAATTGATACGTCAATCGGGAGATTCGATCTATTGTTCATTCATGAACAGCATCCCAGGTAGTGTTTTCCAACAGGATAACGCTTGCGCACGTGCCACCGTGGTAGCTCAACATGCTCTACATACTGTCGACATGTTGCCTTGGCCTACTCGATCACCAGCTCTGTCTCCAGTGGATCACGTATGGGACATCATCGGAGGCAGTTGCAGCACCATCCACAACCAGCGTTAACCGTCTCTGTATTGATTTACCAAGTGCATATCTCCAAATAAACGAAAATGTCGTATAGAGCTTTAAATCTCTGAATGTCATGAATTCACATCGTTACAATAGTGCTTCATTCGAAGACTAAATGAACGACATCCAGTGATTTATGGCTCTATATGACATTTTAGTTTATTTGGATAGAATCATATTGAGCCTGAAGCGGGCGTAGTGAAATATCTGAAACTAGTAGCCTTCAGAATAAAATGAAATAACGTCTTAAGATACACGGCTGTTGGTGAATTTCATTGGCAATGACAGTACGTGAGACTTCCATCGTAAGTGTGTTTGTAGGATGTAGGTGAGTGTAATGGATGCGTCAATGTTTGAATTGTATGACGACTATGGAAGATGGAGGAGAGGGAAACCTGGTGCTGGACATTCCCTGCTTCTTTCGAATAGTCTCAAGCCGACCACCAGACTTAACGTCCCCATCTGACCGACCAGTACCGTGGAAAGGTTAAAAATTTTATCCAGCGTACCGGTGCAAATACTAGTTGTGAGAAACTTCACACTACCATCTGTGCTCTACTTGCTGGCCAAATACCGAAAGTGAAAATCTCATCCATCACCGTGAATGGAATCAGTGTAGCTTAGAGTCGAGTGCCACCACAAAGGCGTGCGCTAGCGATCTCGGCTACGGAGGCAGATACTATGTTACGGGTCGGCCAGAGTGGCCGCGCGGTTCCAGGCGCTACAGTCTGGAACCGCGCGACCGCTACGATCGCAGATTCGAATCCTGCCTCGGGCATGGGTGTGTGTGATGTCCTTAGGTGACTTAGGTTTAAGTAGTTATCAGTTCTAGGGGACTGATGACCTCAGAAGTTAGGTCCCATAGTGCTCAGAGCCATTTGAACTACGTTACGGTTTTTCCAGTACCCCTGAATCCGGTTGATTCATATGGCTCTGAGCACTATGGGACTTACCATCTGAGGTCATCAGTCCCCTAGAACTTAACTACTTAAACCTAACTAACCTATGGACACCACACACAACCATCTCCGAAGCAGGATTCGTACCTGCGACCGTAGCAGTTACCTAGAACCGCTCGACCACCGCAGCCGACCGCCTGAATCTAACTTCAGCATTCTCCTAGAATAAATTTATGTGGTCGTCCCATTTGGAATCTCTCCCGACAGATGCCGCTTATTAACTAAAGACTGTGATTGATACCAGTGTGTAATCGTCTTTTCGGCTGTCTCTGGAAGCCACATTACAATTAATTATGGTGAGAGCCACTTCCAGTGTTAGCACATGGAGCTGATCACGTTTTTAACGATATCCCCTACCGCTCTCCCCCCAACCCCCCACCACCACTATCCCTCTCTGCCAACTGCACACAACAGCATCTTCTGCCAACAGCCTCATTCAGGTACATCCGTCATCCGTCAGATCATTTACGTATTTCGTGAACAGTAACAGTCCCTGTTACAGTACCTTGAAGTACACGAGAAGCTATCAAACTGTTCTGAAAGTGCCTCTCTTTTACGAAAGACATAGTGGCATCTGTTTGCAAAGAAGTCTTCAACTCAATCGAATATTCAGTACGCATACATTTTGTATTCCTGGTGCCGCTATGAAGCCCTAACTAAAGTTTTTTGGAAATCAAGTATTACGGCATCGACTTTGGTTCCGCTATATACTACTTTATGAATATCATGAACGAACAGAGCGAGGGATGATAGTTAAAACGTGCAATTACTATTGAGCAATCGGTTTTAAAGCACACAGAAACAGATCGTTAGCTAAGAGAAATGGTAGCTGTTGGCAGTAGCGTGTCACGAAGTGTTAACAGTGTAGCTTGTTAATACCAGCTATAGCAGGCGGATCTCATTACCGAGTCACGCGGCAACGTCACGTGACCCGGCTCCTGTGAGCCGTTGTCCAGTTCGGCCCGCTACCCGCGGAAACAGCCATCATCCGTACACGTTGCCGCCAAAGGACAAGCCACCCGCGGATATGCATGAGATCTGCTAGGTATCGCTTAAAAAGTTGCTGCCGTATTGATTAGGAGAAACTGCGAAGCAGTTTAAAATAATCTTCAGTAGACAAAAACCTGTCAGTTTCAACGCAGTAATTACAGCGTACGTCTTCAAATAAGGATCGATTGGCTTGAAAAGTCCACGAAATGTTAAAGGTCGACAAATTATTATCAGATAAAATTTATTCACTTTGTTTTCATTTTTCCACATTGCCGCATTCATTCCACAAACCCTGAGATTTATTTATGAGGGATAGATGGGAAGAAAGTAAGTAAATTGTTTATTTCAACAGTAATCACCGGAACTCTCAACAAATTTATTTCACTGTGAGACAAGATTTCAATGCCTTAATGGAAAAATGGTAGCGGGTGCCTATGGAATCATAATTGTATCCAGACGTGCTGCACTTCGTCCGAAACTAATCGAGAGCCACAAATTTCTTTCTTTAGGGCTCCAAAAATATGTAAATCGCCTGGGAAGACATGGGCACTGTATGGAGGATATGTACAGGATCTCCAGCAAAACGAACGAAGCGTACACAAAAGAACTTTAGCAGCCTGCGGACTCGACGGAAATAAAGATTTGCTTCGGACGAAGAGTTTCCCGTCGGGATGCGATCATGGTTCCGCAGCCAACAGCTAACATTTTTCCGTTAAGGCGCTGACTACTTCGTCCCTCTATGGGGTACTGTATTAACAGTAATGGTGATTACTTTTGAAATAACAAATAATTTACCTACTTTTAGGCGCCGGCCGCTGTGGCCGAGCGGTTATAGGCGCTTCAGTCTGGACCCGCGTGAACGCTACTGTCGCAGGTTGGAATCCTGCTTCGGGCACGGATGTGTGTGATGTCCTTAGGTTGGTTAGGTTTGCGTAGTTCTAAGTCTAGGGAACTGATGACCTCAGAATCTAAGTCCCATAGTTCTTAGAGCTATTTGAACCATTTTTTTCCTTTTTTGAACACTGGTACGTACTGCACTGCATAGTGTGGTATCACTGTTCAAATCATTAAACGCGCCGTGTATGTACTTATTCAGTTCAGCAGTGGTCTGAGAATTTTGAGAATAAAATTGAGATTCGAACCTGCGACCGTAGCAGTCGCGCGGTTCCGGACTGAGCACCTAGAACCGCTAGACCACCGCGGCCGGCGCTGAACGACAAAAGCTGCTACATTCCTTCTTGTGGCTGAAGTACTTCTTCAGTTATACTTACTTAAGGATAAGTGACTTTGTGAAAATACGCTACTGACCGTTAAAATTGTTACCCCACGAAGATGACGTGCTGCAGACGCGAAATTTAACCGACAGGACAGGAAGAACATGCTGTGACATGCAAATGATTAGCTTTTCAGAGCATTCACACAAGGTTGGCGGCGGTGATGACACCTACATCTTGCTGACATGAGGAAAATTACCAACCGATTTCTCGTACACAAACAGCAGTTGACCGGCGTTACCTGGTAAAACGTTGTTGTGATGCCTCGTGTAAGGAGGAGAAATGCGTACCATCACGTTTCCGACATTGATAAAGGTCGGATTGTAGCCTATGGCGATTGCGGCTTATCGTATCGCGACATTGCTGCTCGTGTTGGTTGAGATCCAATGACTGTTAGCATAATATGGAATCGGTGGGTTCAGCAGACTAACATGGAACGCCGTGCTGGATCTCAACGGCCACGTCTCGATCTCTGAGTCAGCAGATGGGGACGTTTGCAAGACAGGGATCATCTGCACGAACAGTTCGACGACGTTTGCAGCAGCGTGGACTATCAGCTCGGAGACCATACCTGCGGTTACCCTTGACGCTGCATCACAGACAGGCTCACCTGCGATGGTGTACTCGACGACGAACCTGGGTGCACGAATAGCAAAACGTCACTATTTCGGATGAATCCAGGTTCCGTTTACAGCATCATGATGGTCGCATCCGTGTTTGGCGACATTGCGGTGAACGCACACTGGTAGAGTCTATTCATCATCGTCATACTGGCTTATCACCCGGCGTGATGGTATGGGGAGCCACTGCTTACACGTCTCGGTCACCTCATGTTCGCATTGATAGCATTTTGAACAGTGGACGTTACATTCCAGATGTGTTACGACCGGTGGCTCTACCCTTCATTCGATCCCTGCGATACCCTAAATTTCCACAGGATAATGCACCACCGCATGTTGCAGGTCCTGTACGGGGTACAGAAAATGTTCGACTGCTGCCTTGGCCAGTATATCCTCCAGGTCTCTCACCAATTCAAAACGTTGGTCAATGGTGGCCGAGCAACTGGCTCGTCAAAAAACGCCAGTCACTACTCTTGATTAACTGTGGTATCGTGTTGAAGCTGCATGGGTAGTTGTACCTGTACACGCCATCCAAGCTCTGTTTGACTCAATCCCCAGGCGTATCAAGGGCGTTATTATGGCCAGAGGTGGTTTTTATGGGTACTGATTTCTCAGGATCTATGCACCCAAATTGCGTGAAAATGTAATCACATGTCAGTTCTACTATAATATATGTGTCCAATGAATACCCGTTCATCATCTTCATTTCTTCTTGGTGTAGCAATTTTAATGGCCAGTAGTGTATGTGAATAAGAGAAAGGGAAAAAGAATAGTTGTTCCCCTTTTATTCTGCGCACAACTATCATAGGCAAAAGTGACATATGCATCTTCGTTCAAATTTACCTCTGGGTAGCTGATCACAACACGTCACTATTGTTTTTCTGGAGCGCCCCCCCCCCCCCCCTGTATTATTAATTGCTCTAGTCGTGAGTACTCTTTTATTGCATACTAGGCCAACCATGTACAGTTTAGTACTAAATGTATGAATTAATCAGTTCCTGAACTATAACACAAATATGACTACCCTGATAGTCTGTCGTTATATAAGAGCTTTTTGAACATTCTTGCGACAATACAATCTGAAGTCGTTTTATAGCTTACCTGCGTTACACTGATATGCATTCGAGGTATACAATTAAAAATTGTTTCACAGACGACTCTCTACAGCAGTGGAAACAAAATGAAGTGAAGTTTTCATTCGTGAAATGACATCCAGCTATATGAAACGTTATTATTAAAACTCCTTGCAGTCATTGTCTAATTTGTTGCAACTGTCATCCTTAATGTTTTGTGAGCATTTTTTCAGAAGTTTTAGTGTTCACATTGTACGCAGTTTCTGATAATTTATCTTCTTGGTAGCAAATACATTGTGCTGGACTATGACTCGAAATCTGATTCTTACTTTCATGTGAACTTCGCCATCTACTTTCACGAACCACTTCACGTACTGCATTTGCCAGCTCCTAATTCCTTAGGTGATCCCCTAGGAGTACGGTTGAAACCTAGAAATGGCTTAGCCATAAGCAAGGGATCGTTTCCATGATAAATTCTTCACTCTGAGGTTTCATAACAGCGAATACATTGCTGCAGAATAAAGGATTTATGTCCTATCCTTCAGCAGTGTTAGTCAACAAGGTGCGAAGGAGAGCTACTATAGAGTTGGGGATAACAAGTGAGGTATAAATACAAGTAAACTCTAAGGTGGGCAGGGAGGGGTATGAGTCATGTCCTGATTGAATATCTGGTTAAGAAATGACTCATGAATATCTAATGCATATATCAACTATTATACATCTTCCGCATTCCAACACGTAGCATATACTATTTCATTCTGCTGATACTGAATTCACCATAGGAGAGCTGTCTCATATGGACAGTGATGTGACACAGTGATATTTTGCTGCTGTTGTGAGCACAGATAAAACCATAGCAATCCTAAATTAGCATGACTGGATTGAATGTAAATCAAAAATCTTCACTATTTTCGTTCAAACCTATAGTCAGCTTCATTCCAATATCCCTGCTAATAACTGCCGGCCGGTGTGGCCAAGCGGTTCTAGGCGTTTCAGTCTGGAACTGCGCGACCGCTACGGTCGCAGGTTCGAGTCCTGCCTCGGGCATGAATGTGTGTGATGTCCTTAGGTTAGTTAGGTTTAAGTAGTTCTAAGTTCTAGGGGACTGATGACCTGAGAAGATAAGTCCCATAGTGCTCAGAGCTATTTGAACCATTTTTTTCTTTTTGCTAATAACTATCGGCATTTTTTTCGTTTATTGGGTCATATGTACCAGTCACCGAATTATAGGAGCTGAGTGCAATACAGATGTTGTGAAATACATGAGTAATAATAAAATACTTTTAGAAAAATGTCGGAAATTAATAAAATACCTCTCGGTACGATCAAGTATCTTTGCGTTTCATCAAAAATTTCTTTATGTGTTTCCTTTAAATAGCATCTGCCTATTATCATGACACAAATTCTTTTAATGTTATTTAACTTCTGTAGCTCCAACTACCAGCCTAACTGTTCTCGTTATTCTTTACACTACCAACGGCTGCATACCTATTCAAGATAAGTGCATTTTGTTTTTTACTTTCACTATCGCACTGGTGTTTTATGATCACTGTCGTAACACTGATAATGTTATTCAGTTTCTGTTTGTATTTTTAACCTCAACTGCCTCGTTTTTATTTCGCTGTGCAATACCAGACGTCTCTCTCAGTTCATTCGGAACACCATCTACAGAATGTATGACTTCACGATGGAGCTAACGATAGAGGAGATGATATACATTTCAACAGAGGAGTGGTCGAATTGCCGCGCATTTATGTCTTCATGTATTGGCAGCTGTGTCACACAGTTTAGCCGACGAATGAAACACGTTGACGATGCGTATGTGAATTGGCCCCAAATCCCGATTCATTGCCCGAGTCTTTCACGCTATTGCACTGCTGGGAACATGGAATCATAAAACTGCCGGCAAAAATAATTGCCTTCAAGGGATGTATTTCGTTTTTAATTTTGAGTAAAGCGATAACCTTAACTAGACCGACGGGACAGCGTGGTGCAGAAGCAACGAAACCCAAGAGCGCATAATTCTGCAAAACCTATTCAAATTGCTGTTTAATCGATATTCAGTGAAGTTACAAGGATCATATATTTACTAAATTTTGACAGTATCTGTACAGAATTTTATTGTACGTTAAATGAGTCATTACTTCACAACGTAACCTTTAGAGGTGCTCATAGTAATCTGTTTTCAAAAATATGGTTCTATGGGATTAATGCAGTTATCTATAAAACTCCTAACGCAAATAATCTCATATATGAAATTAGGTAGAAATATAATTATGAGGGGGCCTAAAACACCTGCAAGTATCGGTAAAAAATTGCCAAAGCTTCACCTCACTACAACATACATTATAAATTGACCACCTACAGGCATTCCTTGCTTCAGAAATTGGATTAGCTAATGAAATGAATAAATTAATTCGAGATCAGAAATTCGAAAAATCCGCCAAAGATGTACCTTTGTGGAAGCTGAGAAAACATCCAAAACAATGAGAAGACGAACGATCAGTATGGAAACAGATGCAAAACGTCTAGAGACCACATACTCACTAAAGTAATTATGAACCTTCGATATATCAGTCGGTTACACGAGCACAAAGCAATTTATCAAAATATTAACAAAACATGCACATAATTGTAATCGTCAGCTACCATGAAAATGACTTTCACGTTAGTTACTATATACGCCATTCGAAAACACATTTCATTCTTTTTGCAACATAAAACAAGAAACGACGGAAATCAGGGTTATACAGAAAATGTCGAGCTTTCTAATAACAGTAACGAAGTGTCTCTCCCCGAAAGTGGTTCTCTATAGTCTTTCAGGTTGAATACCAGTAGACAACTCACTCGATTGCTTCAACACAATACATCGTGTAACACACTCCTGCAAAGGGTACGAGAGCAGGTACTCAGGCTGTTACATGTAACAGCAGTAGGTAAACAGCGTGAACAGACTCCGAGTCGTGAGAATATATAGCTACGATTTACAGGGAGCTATGAGGAGGAATACTGGAGTGAGACTGATTAAAAATTTAATAGAAAGTTGTGAAGGCGTTTGGTCCACTTTCCGTCTAATCGTGCTGATTTAGGAACCCATGTTTTTAGTCAAATGTTTGCACGGAGCGAAAACTAGACTGCCTTGAAATTACACTGGAGATTTTTTCATAGCCAAACTAAAAGTGGAAAATGGACACATGGGGTGTCAAGTTGACCAGCGTGAGGTCTAGGTTTGCAAAGAAGAACTGCTTGAAAATAATCAGAGTAGTTAAGAAAAACTCTAGCAGTTATTTGAGGAAAACTTCTTAAGAGAATTTTCATAGGCAAACAGTGAAGGGCGAAAAAGGAAGAAATGGGCTGTCAAATTGAACGGTGTTGGGTCTAGTTTTGTAAAAGGCAAACTGCACTTATGTAAATGAAGTATCAAAAATATCAAATCACACCATAAATTGAAACTTCTCCACTTTCTTTTGATCCATGTACTCCTTACATTAACAGAATATGATAGATAATTAAATATATTATATTTCGTGATTTCTGGACAAAACTTGAAAACAATAAAAATGAATAAACTGTCATGTTTTTTAAATGATTTGGTAAAAGCTAGAAATATAAAATAGTGCAGTAAGACATTTGACGCCTCTTTGAATGATTCTCGAAATAATGTACAGCAGATGAGGTCCCGCTTTAGAACTTCAAGTTCAATGTTCAAATGGAATTTCACGATTTTAGGAATATTATAGTAGATTTTTTTGTCTGGTGGAATTTCACTCAGAAATCTCTTTAGATCACTAAGGTATGAGGATCTCAGCTGCTGTACATGGATTCGACCATTATTGGAAGATACTTCAATTGCTTCTCTAGTCAATTTTATTTCTTGCTTATAGACGAATCATATCACAAAACATTCGAAAATTTTGTACAAACAAAACTCTAAATAGATTTAGATGAGCAGCTGATATGTTTCTTATTTGTCTCTGACCCACATAATTATCTAGCTAAGATATTTCTCCTACATATCCTCGATGACAATGGGACGACGTATTAAAATCTTCTGCACGTTTTGGGGCGTCAGTGTTCTTATATTCCGAAGGGGAGGTATTTAGATAACCGTCTTGTTTAGCTAGTTTAAATATTCCATGCTACCTTTTTTTTCAAATGATCTTGCATAGAAAGTGGTATGTTTCCTCCACAAGTTAGTACCTGGTCTTACATGCCACATACTCGACGTAATGTTGTAGACGTCTTTTTGTAACATAACAACATACGGAAAAATTTGTATAGCAAATGTAGGGTACAAAAACAACAGCTACAGTCTAAGCCTTCTAAGGTTAAGCAAGTAAAACATTTTCCATGAGAAATTCTCATTGACGGTGGAGCTGCCTGAAAGTGACTGTAATTATCTGAGTGCAATATATTCTCCAGCTTCACGTTCCATAGTACGTGAACAGAAATAAATTAGCTAGAAACAGTAAAGCCTCTTCACCGAGTTCATTTTATTCAAGACCAAGAATAGTATCAGCTTGTGTGCGTACCGTGAACCGGAAGATTTGAAATTGATCCGATACTCAAACTTATTTTATAGTCAACCATATCTCCAATCCCCCCATGAACCATGGACCTTGTCGTTGGTGGGGAGGCTTGCGTGACTCAGCGATACAGATAGCCGTACCGTAGGCTCAACCACAGTGGAGGGGTATCTGTTGAGAGGCCAGACAAACGAGTGGTTCCTGAAGAGGGGCAGCAGCCTTTTCAGTAGTTGCAAGGGCAACAGTCTGGATGATTGACTGATCTGGCCTTGTAACAATAACCAAAACGGCCTTGCTGTGCTGGTACTGCGAACGGCTGAAAGCAAGGGGAAACTACGGCCGTAATTTTTCCCGAGGACATGTAGCTTTACTGTATGATTAAATGATGATGGCGTCCTCTTGGGTAAAATATTCCGGAGGTAAAATAGTCCCCCATTCGGATCTCCGGGCGGGGACTACTCAGGAGGATATCGTTATCAGGAGAAAGAAAACTGGCGTTCTACGGATCGGAGCGTGGAATGTCAGATCCCTTAATCGGGCAGGTAGGTTAGGAAATTTAAAAAGGGAAATGGATAGGTTGAAGTTAGATATCGTGGGAATTAGTGAAGTTCGGTGGCAGGAGAAACAAGACTTCTGGTCAGGTGACTACAGGGTTATAAACACAAAATCAAGTAGGGGCAATGCAGGATTAAATTTAATAATGAATAGGAAAAGAGGAATGCGGGTAAGCTACTACAAACAGCATAGTGAACGCATTATTGTGGCCAAGATAGATACGAAGCCCACACCTACTACAGTAGTACAAGTTTATATGCCAACTAGCTCTGCAGATGACGAAGAAATTGAAGAAATGTATGATGAAATAAAGAAATTATTCAGATAGTGAAGGGAGACGAAAATTTAATAGTCATGGGTGACTGGAATTCGGTAGTCGGGAAAGGGAGAGAAGGAAACGTAGTAGGTGAATATGGATTTGGGGTAAGAAACGAAAGAGGAAGCCGCCTGGAAGAATTTTGCACAGAGCACAAGTTAATCATAGCTAACACTTGGTTCAAGAATCATAAAAGAAGATTGTATACATGGAAGAAGCCTGGAGATACTGCCAGGTTTCAGATAGATTATATAATGGTAAGGCAGAGATTTAGGAACCAGGTTTAAAATTGTAAGAGATTTCCAGGGGCAGATGTGGACTCTGACCACAAACTATTGGTTATGAACTGTAGATTAAAACTGAAGAAACTGCAAGAAGGTGTGAATTTAAGGAGATGGGACCTGGATAATGTGAAATAACCAGAGGTTGTACAGAGTTTCAGGGAGATCGTAAGGGAACAAATGGCAGGAATGGGTGAAAGAAATACAGTAGAAGAAGTAGGTAAGAAGACGAGGGCTAGTAGAAATCCTTGGGTAACAGAAGAAATACTGAATTTAATTTATGAAAGGAGAAAATATTAAAATGCAGTAAATGAAGCAGGCAAAAAGGAATACAAACGTCTCAAAAATGAGATCGACAGGAAGTGCAAAATGGCTAAGCAGGGATGGCTAGAGGACAAATGTAAGGATGTAGAGGCTTATCTCACCAGGGGTAAGATAGATACTGCCTACAGGAAAATTAAAGAGACCTTTGGAGAAAAGAGAACCACTTGTATGAATATCAAGAGCTCAGATGGAAACCCAGATCTAAGCAAAGAAGGGAAAGCAGGAAGGTGGAAGGAGTATATGGAGGGTCTATACAAGGGCGATGTACTTGAGGACAATATTATGGAAATGGAAGAGGATGTAGATGAAGATGAAATGGGAGATATGATACTGTGTGAAGAGTTTGACAGAGCACTGAAAGACCTGAGTCGAAACAAGGACCCGGGAGTAGACAACATTCCATTACAACTACTGATAGCCTTGCGAGAGCCAGTCCTGACAAAACTCTACCATCTGGTGAGCAAGATGTATGAAACAGGCGAAATACCCTCAGACTTCAAGACGAATATAATAATTCCAATCTCAAAGAAAGCAGGCGTTGACAGATGTGAAAATTACCGAACAATCAGTTTAATAATCCACAGCTGCAAAATACTAACTCGAATTCTTTACAGACGAATGGAAAAACTAGTAGAAGCCGACCTCGGGGAAGATCAGTTTGGATTCCGTAGAAATACTGGATCACGTGAGGCAATACTGACCTTACGACTTATCTTAGAAGAAAGATTAAGGAAAGACAAACCTACGTTTCTAGCATCTGTAGACTTAGAGGAAGCGTTTGACAATGTCGACTGGAATACTCTCTTTCAAATTCTAAAGGTGGCAAGGGTAAAATACAGGGAGCGAAAGGCTATTTACAATTTGTACAGAGACCAGATGGCAGTTATAAGATTCGAGGGGCATGAAAGGGAAGCAGCGGTTGGGAAGGGAGTGAAACAGGTTTGTAGCCTCTCCACGATGTTATTCAATCTGTATAATGAGCAAGCAGTAAAGGAAACAAAAGAAAAATTCGGAGTAGGTATTAAAATCCATGGAGAAGAAATAAAAACTTTGAGGTTCGCCGATGACATTGTAATTCTGTCAGAGACAGCAAAGGACTTGGAAGAGCAGTTGAACGGAATGGACAGTGTCTTGAGAGGAGTATATAAGATGAACATCAACAAAAGCTAAATGAGAATAATGGAATGTAGTCGAATTAAGTCGGGTGATGCTGAGGGAATTAGATTAGGAATTGAGACACTTAAAGTAGTAAATGAGTTTTGCTATTTGGGGAGCAAAGTAACTGGTGATGGTCGAAGTAGAGAGGATATAAAATGGAGACTGGCAATGGCAAGGAAACCGATTCTGAAGAAGAGAAATTTGTTAACATCGAGTATAGATTTAAGTGTCAGGAAGTCATTTCTGAAAGTATTTGTATGGAGTGTAGCCATGTACGGAAGTGAAACATGGACGATAAACACACTCCTGGAAATGGAAAAAAGAACACATTGACACCGGTGTGTCAGACCCACCATACTTGCTTCGGACACTGCGAGAGGGCTGTACAAGCAATGATCACACGCACGGCACAGCGGACACACCAGGAACCGCGGTGTTGGCCGTCGAATGGCGCTAGCTGCGCAGCATTTGTGCACCGCCGCCGTCAGTGTCAGCAAGTTTACCGTGGCATACGGAGCTCCATCGCAGTCTTTAACACTGGTAGCATGCCGCGACAGCGTCGACGTGAACCGTATGTGCAGTTGACGGACTTTGAGCGAGGGCGTATAGTGGGCATGCGGGAGGCCGGGTGGACGTACCGCCGAATTGCTCAACACGTGGGGCGTGAGGTCTCCACGGTACATCGATGTTGTCGCCAGTGGTCGGCGGAAGGTGCACGTGCCCGTCGACCTGGGACCGGACCGCAGCGACGCACGGATGCACGCCAAGACCGTAGGATCCTACGCAGTGCCGTAGGGGACCGCACCGCCACTTCCCAGCAAATTAGGGACACTGTTGCTCCTGGCTTATCGGCGAGGACCATTCGCAACCGTCTCCATGAAGAAGGGCTACGGTCCCGCACACCGTTAGGCCGTCTTCCGCTCACGCCCCAACATCGTGCAGCCCACCTCCAGTGGTGTCGCGACAGGCTTGAATGGAGGGACGAATGGAGACGTGTCATCTTCAGCGATGAGAGTCGCTTCTGCCTTGGTGCCAATGATGGTCGTATGCGTGTTTGGCGCCGTGCAGGTGAGCGCCACAATCAGGACCGAGGCACACAGGGCCAACACCCGGCATCATGGTGTGGGGAGCGATCTCCTACACTGGCCGTACACCTCTGGTGATCGTCGAGGGGACACTGAGTAGTGCACGGTACATCCAAACCGTCATCGAACCCATCGTTCTACCATTCCTAGACCGGCAAGGGAACTTGCTGTTCCAACAGGACAATGCACGTCCGCATGTATCTCGTGCCACCCAACGTGCTCTATAAGGTGTAAGTCAACTACCCTGGCCAGCAAGATCTCCGGATCTGTTCCCCATTGAGCATGTTTGGGACTGGATTTAGCGTCGTCTCACGCGGTCTGCACGTCCAGCACGAACGCTGGTCCAGCTGAGGCGCCAGGTGGAAATGGCATGGCAAGCCGTTCCACAGGACTACATCCAGCATCTCTACGATCGTCTCCATGGGAGAATAGCAGCCTGCATTGCACCGAAAGGTGGATATACACTGTACTAGTGCCGACATTGTGCATGCTCTGTTGCCTTTGTCTATGTGCCTGTGGTTCTGTCAGTGTGATCATGTGATGTATCTGACCCCAGGAATGTGTCAATAAAGTTTCCCCTTCCTGGGACAATGAATTCACGGTGTTCTTATTTCAATTTCCAGGACTGTAGTTTGGACAATAAGAGAATAGAATCTTTCGAAATGTGGTGCTACAGAAGAATGCTGAAGATTAGATGGGTAGATCACATAACCAATGAGGAAGTATTGAATAGGATTGGGGAGAAGAGACGTTTGTGGCACAACTTGACCAGAAGAAGGGATCGGTTGGTAGGGCATATTCTGAAACATCACGGGATCACCAATTTGGTATTGGAGGGCAGCGTGGAGGGTAAAAAGCGTAGAGGGAGACCAAGAGATGAGTACACTAAGCAGATTCAGAAGGATGTAGGTTTCAGTAGGTACTGGGAGATGAAGAAGCTTGCACAGGATAGAGTAGCATGGAGAACTGCATCAAACCAGTCTCAGGTCTGAAGACAACAACAACAACATATCTCCAAAGTTTGGATATGAAGGGAAAATGAATTAAAATACGTTATATTCAAATATGTTCGAAAAGTATCACAACTCCACATTTTATTTGTAATAACATATTATTCTGTAGAAGGTTTCCATTCAAGTTATAGTTTCATATTGTTTCTAACGATCCGAGAGACACAATTACTGTTCTTACATAAATTCATTTCACTTGATCTTTATTTAAATCTGTATTTTCTGCATAAACTAACGCAACTTACTGTAGGAATGATCATTACTTGATCACCATATACAAAACCTCTTCTTAGCAGTGACTGCTAACGGATGTTTCTTGAACCGTAAGATTCTGCGATCTATGTCATGTAGTGTAATCTGATAATATTTGAAGGCATCGGACTTTAACTACGCCTATTCACAACTGTAAAAGCAGTTCTGATATTAATCGAACCGCTTACAACAGTACATAGAATATGAAAAACTGCCCTTACAGTCCAGTTATTTATTCGAAGTGAAGTTTGCAATAAAGCCGTGATCTGTTGGTTAGAACTATCCCACCAGTCATATGTCTTGCGATAAGGTTGTTTTTTTCTCATCAGATTTTTTCATGTTCCACCCGATATAGGCTAGATGTCTGTAGACAATTTTGGTCATGTATACGAAAAGTGGGAAAAGAAACACAATTGTCAGTGATGCTGACATTCAAATTGGCAGTTACATCGTATTTCAGAAAAAAAAAACCGGAGGCGTACATTTCCTGAGCACAAGACAGTGTCAGTATCTTTGTTTAAGTTCCAAACTCCTTCCCAAAGTTAAACGGAGTGAACATTTGCAGCACTAACGATGGCTACCCGGCTGTCAGATAAAGGAAGGAGGGAAGTTTAGGGTTTAAGGTTCCGTCGGCATCCTGGTCAAGAGACGGAGCACAAGCTCGGAACGTTTCAAGGATTCGAAGGAAATCGACCGTGTCCTTTGAAAGCGACCACCCAGTCATTTGCAAAGAGCGATTAAGAGAAATCACGGAAAACCTAAATCTGGATGGACGGACGCGGATATGAACCAGCGTCCTCCCGAATACCATTGCAGAGTGCTAACAACTACGACACGTTGCTCGGTAAGTTTGGTAGACACATTAAACTAAGTGGCCCTTTCGCTGCTAAGAATTTCTCTCTATTTAGTGTCATCAATCATCATAATCAATGAAAATAATAATATTAATAATAATAATAATAGCCAACAACAAAAACGACAACAACACGAAGAACGACAGTAGTATCTGGCAAAGCAAACTGAGGATCTGACTCACCCCAGGGTGCCAGCACTGTCGTGTTTATGCAGAGAAGAAGGAAGGAGTGGTGGCAACAGCGTCGCTCCAGTATTCTCATAAGTAGAGAGCTGTCAAATGGCTCTGAGCACTATGGGACTTAACATCTTAGAACTACTGAAACCTAACTAGCCTAAGGACATCACACACATCCATGCCCGAGGAAGGATTCGAACCTGCGACCGTAGTGATCGCGTGGTTCCAGACTGAAGTGCCTAGAACCGCTCGGCCACACTTTCCGGCGCTGTCAATCGCTATATACCTATACGCTAAGGGACTGAAACGACCATATAGAATCATAACAGAAACAGTATATACCTTACACAGAACTATATGTGGCGCTTCACTGGCAGTATCCCTAGAACTACCTTCCATACAGATCTGACCTCGACACTAATCCGCCGTGCGGATTCGTGCCCGGGACCGCCACAACTTCCCGCTTAAGAATCAGCGCGTTAGACCGCGCAACTTGCCAAGCGGGAGATAGTAGGATTACTGGCACTATTGGTAACAACGGTAGGGAAAAAAACACAAATGAATGTTTAAGAGAGAAACTAGAGACCGCCTAGTTCTCTTTGTTTTTTTTTTTCTTTTGTCGTTTGTGTTGCACATAATTAAAACTACACATCATTCAGTGTTAGTCCACTTAGTATTTTATATCTTTGTAAAATATAAATTGAATTTTGTAAGTAATCAATATTATCTGATCGCTTAACTTCTACATTTCTGTGTAACCAATGCACTTATTTTTGACGCATGTACAGTTTATATGGACTAACATAAATAAATATATATAACTATTGTTTTTATTTTGTACTCAGTGGAAAGTTCTTCATCAAGATGTTAAAGCAAGAGTTTCGTGTTATTGTTGATAAATGCAAAAGCTATTTATGAATAACAGAAACGTTTTTTATAAGTTAGACGAAGTGTCAAAGTGATGTTTGATATGTTTTTGGTTTGCGTTATTTTTTATTTTACCATTTTGTTGGAGAAATAGCGCTGTGTGACAAATATGTATTGTTTTCTTAACTTTTTGTGCGACATCCCTCTATTTGATGTTCCAAATCAACAATTTTCGAATAAAACCTGAATTAAACATTGACAAGTTCGATCTTGCTATAAATACTCATTATTTTTAAGTAACAGACAGGAAGATAGCTACGTAGAACAAAAATGTTTCATGCGTTACGTGGCCCTTTATATATCTTCATTTGGTTTCTGTATGGTTTATCGTTTCCGATTGTTAGGGATATCTAGTAAGACACTGATAGTATACGTAAAGAAAGCGATCGTTACGAAGTAACGCCCGAAACGAATGCAACACACGTAACGTACATGTAATATGGGTATGACATTAACTGACCAATGCTGCTAGGAAAACTACAGGGGCATACGGTTACTTATAACAGTCTACGGTAGCCTAAGGTATTTTTACAACTCCAGTCATAATATTATTTTTTCTGTTTCGGGCTTCATTAAAACATCTGATCTCCAGTAAGCATCTGCTGGGTACGTGGCCATATGGTGCACAGAAATACCGCAAAAAGGACACCACCGAGCAGAGACTTCCGGCCGTAGCGCCACACTGCGTTCCGATTTGCTGTCATTTAGATGATGCTGAAACTCTGGAACCATTCATTCGTCTCTAGTTCCGTCAATGGCCAAAGGAGGCACTAATATCGGAACTAACTTCCTGCCTTCGCAAACGACATCGCAGATGCAAGATTGTTCCCTCGTTCGCCGATGACTGTAAGCCCACCGCTGCATTCGAACAGCTGCACTTCCACAGTTACGGAGCCACCACTTCCTCCGTGCTACAGGTACAGTCTACATTTGCAGTATACGCCAGGCATCCGTTTCTATCGCAACAGAAAGCCGCTATTTACGAGTGATCATCATACTATTAATCGCCGTGTGCCTAATGAAGTTTAGCATCAGAGGCTGAAGTTAATAACTGTCGTAGACAACAGGCCAAACTGAACTCAACAGGTTAGATAATTAACTTTCAGTGTGTTAGGTTAGTTAAAGGATAGCACTTGGACTCCAGTGTTACTCACCTTTCAAATTTGAGTATTGTATTTACATCATTTAAATAAATGTTTATTATGTGTTTCATACTGCGTTCGGCATACTAATTGTTTTGGAGATTATGCTCTGTGATCACGTATGTTGCGAAGCGTGCAAGCCAACTAACTTGCACAGAAACTAATATTCTGTCATAGGAGGTTCGCTGCATGTTAGCTTCAATGTTGGGCGCTGAAAGTTTAGTAAATACAACTTTCCACACTTTTTAACGTGATATAATGCTTTTCTCCAGTCTTCCAGTGACACCGTTGCAAAATAATGAGTGGCTACCTTCTTTCAGATCCCAGAGCGAGATGCTTGGCAAATTACGAGTATGGATCTCCTTTTTTGCAAGATGACAAACCAGTTTACGGAATGTATTTCCGTATGGTAGGGCGACGGTCGAAGGTAACTAAATAATTTTTTTGTAATCTTTTGCCAATGAACTAAACAGGAGAATGTTTGTCTCATTATTGACTGAAAACCAAACATTTTGGTTACATGTTCGGTCACATTCTAGTTGTCACTGTTTATCATTTGTGCATCTCAGCTTCAATCAATTTAAAGACATTTTCCGTGACGGTTTCCCGTGCGTACTACTAGGCTTGTAGCGTGACTGTACCTAGTTACTGTTTCTTGCTATTGCTGCGTCTATGACTTGTGTTGTGGAACAATAGACAATAAACGCACTCATCAAAGTCGCCGACATGAAAAGGTAAGGAGACCGGGGCTGAAATGCAGGTCTCTCAACTTGCATGAAATAGACTTTCACGAGGCCTTGAAACATACAGCGAAATACATAAAAGCGAAAGACGCACACAATGTTTAAGAGGAAATGTGTGGCAAAAATGGAAGATGAGTAGAGCGCCTATAATGCCAGAATTAATTGGAAACACTTCATACATAGCACACTACTGCAAATAAGGCTACAAAATTTATTTAATCGTATGGCTAGGGCACACCGTCGGGCAGACCGTTCGCCGGGTGCCGGTCTTTCAGTTTGACGTCACTTCGGTAGCCTTCAGTCGATGAGGATGACAGGATGATGATGATGATGATGACAGCACAAAACCCAGTCCCTGGGCGGAGAAAATTTCCTGACCGAGCCGGGAATCGAACCGGGCATAGAGGATTTACAATCCGTCACGCTGACCATTCAGCTAGCGGGGGATATATGAATTAAAATACCAGGAAAGGCGTACCAAACAGCCTCTTCGTTTCTGCCCACGTGTATCTTCACATGTCTGATGTCGATCTCTCCGGATATGGCATTTTGCAGCTGGATTTGTTTATATTATTCCTTATGTCTCCCTCACAAATAACACGTGGCGTCAAACACAATCCCATGCAGACATAAAAATTGGATACCTGAGTGAAAACTAAAAGCCACTCTTACAGTACACCAAGGTTAAAACATGCTGCAATGTTCATTATTAAGGGTTTCATAGTTCATTTACTTTTCCGTAGGTAAAATTATCAATAAAAAACGTGCCGTTATTACTTCGACCACATCTAAAACAAGTGTAAAGCCCTTTACATAAATGTCACTTGAAGCGCGAGGTATTCGCCCTGATATCAGAATATCCTTCTCAATTAGTTACTAAAAGAAAGCGTTCTAGTTGTAAGCGACAATATTAACTTAATAAAATGGAGATATCTCATAATACACGATATTTTGAATCTTATGGAAAGCAAGAGCAGTAAAATACCTTTCAAAAATTTTGTGGCGTTGCAGAATTCAGTGCTCTGATTTACATGATTGTCATCCAGATACGGATAAGATATTAATCGAGACTAGACACATTAAAATGTTTGCTGAAAAACAAGGACCAAAATTCAACTCATAGCTATCTGCATTCTAGTGGAATGGTATTATTTCAAATTTGTCATCTTTCAAAGTGAAGAAACGTTCGCGGTAGAAAAAAAATTAAATCTGAATTCATATGTACACATTTCTTGTTTGGCGCCTCTGTTTTCAGCCGCTATATTACTCTTGCAGCCTGCGGTATTTCACGTAGTCCACGCCGCCAGGGAAGCATATAAAACCCATTGTGCAGTGACCTACACCCCAAATGAGAAAAGCTGCAAGTAATTTTCGCTGGCCGTAATGAAGAGATTTGTTGTGAAGATGCCCTTTTTGCTTTTGATAATGGTCCCAGCACAGTGCGAAAGATATTCATGGGCACGGTGAACGAGTGTATTCATCTAAGTGATTTTGTGCATGAAACAGCAAGATTATGCCATGTAACGTAATCAGAAACCCATAACCCTTAAATTTCAGCTACGCGAAGTGCGTGAACGATCAACAGTGGTTGCAGGAGGTCCTGACGTGCAAATTTCTGTTTTAGAGCACGCATTGTTAGGAGGTTTTCAATCCGAAGATTGGTTTGTGCAACTCTCCTCTCCTCTCCAAATTGTGCAAAGTATCTTTATCTTCGTGTAACTACTACAGCCGAAATTTAGTTGAAACTCCTTGCTGTAGTCAATGCTTCACCACGTTCTACAACTATCTCCTCCCTTACGTAATTCCATTAGCAAACTGACGGTCTCTTGATGCCTCAGATTGTATCATATCGTTCAATTCCTTCTTTTAGTCAAACTGTGCCACAATTTCTTTTCTTCCTCAGTTTGATTCAGCACACTCATTAGTTTACCGATCTCCCCATTGTATGGGTACCCTAACCAACGATATACACAGCAGTTCGCTTCCGGCAGCTGTGACTTCGTAGGTCTGGGAGAATGGTCATGGCTTTAACACTTTCTGGTGGGTCGGCCGAGGGGTGGATCCCAAGGAATAAGTGAATGCTGAGACAGAAGAAAAAAATTGTTATAAGCACTAGTAATATGTTCGAAGGGCGTTCAGTAAGTAATGCAACATATTTTTTCTGAAATCATGTTATTTTTATTCAGGCTTCTAGTACACCATATTATGCCCCACGCTCTCGGCTATAACACCCTATTTTTAAATATAATCTCCGTTTAATGAGAGCCAAAGTCTTCTCGCATCAGTAACGTCCCCATCGTCCACGTACTGCTTCCCACGGAGTGCAGCCTTCATTTGGCCAAATACATGGAAGTCGGAAAGTGCGGGATTTGGGCTGTAGGGCAGATGAGTAAGAACAGTTCATTGAAGTTTTGTGAACTCCTCTCTGGTGCACAGACTTGCATGACTTCTTGCGTTGTCAATGTGTAAGAGAAGTTCCTTTGAATTTTAGCGGCGACGAACAAGCTGAAGTTGTTTCTTTAGTTTCCTGGGGTAGCCCAAACTCTTCCGAGATGTTCGTTGCACCATGTGGGACAACATGAAACGGAACAACCACTTCAGATTCGCAAAACAACGTCGCCATGGCTTTTTCGGCTGAGGGTGCACCTTTGAACTTTTTCTTCGCGGAGGTGATGGGGCGGCGCCATTTCACTTCATGAATCGCCGTTTTGTTTCCGGTTCGAAGTGAGGAACACATGTCTCATAGCCTGTGACGACGTTCGAGAAAAAATTGTTACGAACAGCCTAGTGACGCTCAAGTAATTCTGCACAGATGGTCCTGCGTTGTTCTTTATGGTCTTCTGTTAGGCGGCGTGGTACCCAGCTGACACAGCTTACAGTGCCTCAATTAGTGGACGAGTGTGTCAGCACTGTCAACGGAGACGTCCTGTTGTGCAGTGAGGCGTTGATTGGGATCCGTCAATCACACAGAATGAGAGTGTCAGCACGTTCCAACATTGGAGGAGTCACAGCTGTGTGCAGCCTGCCTGTATACAGGAAATCGGACAGATATGTGCGACCTTGCTGTGATGATGACGGAAGCCTCGCCCAACGACTCACTGTGATTTTGTTCACTGCCAGCTCTCCGCAGACATTCTGCAAGTGCCTATGACTATGTGCGATGCTCTGGTTTTCAATAATATTTCTCTGCTTGGTACCCACTGTCACCAAACTGTCACAGTTTGGCGATGGATATAGGCTAGTGGTTGCGACGTTATGTGACAACTCGACAGTCCGTTTTCTAGTCATTACTACTGCGAAATACCGGACAACCTTGTGTTTTCTTCTGCTAGTCTGAGGTTTTCTGGGGGGCAGAATAATCTTCCAACATGACCGTTCTCCTGGCCACAGAGCGAACTGTGTAAAACACTGATTTCAAATGAACAAAGGCGTAGAGCTGTTGTACTGGCCATGCGTGCTGTCCGCAGTCCCATAAACCACGTTTGGGCATATACGTGGAAAATTGATTAGTCCTTGAAGACGAGCACCAACAACGAAGCCATGACTGCCTGGAGCAGTTCATTATACATAACAAGAGTTGTCACAGAATATCATATTAATCTGGAAATTTGTTCCCTCTATTCCCCGGCGATTAAATGCAACTGTAGAGGAGGACGGAAACCGGATGCGTTACAAACATATCATCCACTTCCCGGAATCAGATATTCGGTTTCTTGTACGCAGTTTCCAGTGCTGTTCTGTGGCGGCATGGCAGGGTGGAACTGGATCGTTATCACAAACATTTCAACGGGATCCATCCGAAGATTCAGTTCACCATGGAGGAGGAGGCAGGCGGAAGACTGAATTGTCTTGATGTGCTAAAGTGCGCGTGATTTAGACGGCGGCCGAGTTTAGGTTCGTTCTGCGCATCTGACGTCACGAAACACAGTTAGCCAATGAACAGAGAACGACGTTGCCAGAGCTCGACTGCAGTGCAGAGCACGGGCGAGTGGCTTCAGTTTTAGAAACGTTCACTCACAAATAAAGTAATTGAACAAAAGCAATGTCTTGATAGCAGACTTTCTTTTATAGAAAGTTTGGAAAAAGCATTCTTTATACCAACTGCTTCATATTCTATTAATTAATTAAACCAAATAAGCAATAAGCCTCTTAATTCAGGCGATAGCAAGGAAAGGTGTTTGTATCATTCGCACTAACCGCCTTTTCGCAATAAAGAACAGTGGTAATTGTTTATTTCCTAATGTACTTCGACGAAACGCGAGTAATTCATAGTAATACCAACAGTGTTTGTCAGTATTTTGCGTGACATTTTAAAGGCATCAGGGAGGTCTATCGAATGACGAGCTGTGTTGGCGTAATGATTAAGGTGTTTGGCTACTAAGCGAAAGGTTCTGAGTTCAAACCTTGTTCGGTGCTTTACATTCTTTATTTAAAAACAATATCAAAGTGTCTTACTTCATGAATTTTATTCGTTTGAATGTAATTTTTTGAAATTTCTTGTGGCAACTAAAATACACTCCTGGAAATTGAAATAAGAACGCCGTGAATTCATTGTCCCAGGAAGGGGAAACTTTATTGACACATTCCTGGGGTCAGATACATCACATGATCACACTGACAGAACCACAGGCACATAGACACAGGCAACAGAGCATGCAAAATGTCGGCACTAGTACAGTGTATATCCACCATTTGGAAGCAATGCAGGCTGCTATTCTCCCATGGAGACGATCGTAGAGATGCTGGATGTAGTCCTGTGAAACGGCTTGCCATGCCATTTCCACCTGGCGCCTCAGTTGGACCAGCGTTCGTGCTGGACGTGCACACCGCGTGAAACGACGCTTCATCCAGTCCCAAACATGCTCAATGGGGAACAGATCCGGAGATCTTGCTCGCCAGGGTAGTTGACTTACACCTTCTAGAGCACGTTGGGTAGCACGGGATACATGCGGACGTGCATTGTCCTGTTGGAACAGCAAGTTCCCTTGCCGGTCTAGGAATGGTAGAACGATGGGTTCGATGACGGTTTGGATGTACCGTGCACTATTCAGTGTCCCCTCGACGATCACCAGAGGTGTACAGCCAGTGTAGGAGATCGCTCCCCACACCATGATGCCGGGTGTTGGCCCTGTGTGCCTCGGTCGTATGCAGTCCTGATTGTGGCGCTCACCTGCATGGCGCCAAACACGCATGCGACCATCATTGGCACCAAGGCAGAAGCGACTCTCATCGCTGAAGACGACACGTCTCCATTCGTCCCTCCATTCACGCCTGTCGCGACACCACTGGAGGCGGGCTGCACGATGTTGGGCCGTGAGCGGAAGACGGCCTAACGGTGTGCGGGACCGTAGCCCAGCTTCATGGAGACGGTTGCGAATGGTCCTCGCCGATACCCCAGGAGCAACAGTGTCCCTAATTTGCTGGGAAGTGGCGGTGCGGTCCCCTACGGCACTGCGTAGGATCCTACGGTCTTGGCGTGCATCCGTGCGTCGCTACGGTCCGGTCCCAGGTCGACGGGCACGTGCACCTTCCGCCGACCACTGGCGACAACATCGATGTACTGTGGAGACCTCACGCCCCGCGTGTTGAGCAATTCGGCGGTACGTCCGCCCCGCCTCCCGCATGCCCAATATACGCCCTCGCTCAAAGTCCGTCAACTGCACATACGGTTCACGTCCACGCTCCCGCCGCATCCTACCAGTGTTAAAGACTGCGATGGAACTCCGTATGCCACGGCAAACTGGCTGACACTGACGGCGGCGGTGCACAAATGCTGCGCAGCTAGCGCCATTCGACGGCCAACACCGCGGTTCCTGGTGTGTCCGCTGTGCCGTGCGTGTGATCATTGCTTGTACAGCCCTCTCGCAGTGTCCGGAGTAAGCATGGTGGGTCTGAAACACCGGTGTCAATGTGTTCTTTTTTCCATTTCCAGGAGTGTAGATCATACGGAAAGTATACGCTGTGGACTTTTACCTCTGCAAACTCTTCAAAATTTCGTGCAATTGTTTACTACATCTAATGCTGCACAATAACTGCGTTGAACATCGAAACAAAATTAAGTCATTTATGGGGGGAAAGTATCAGTCAAGAAGAAGTGTAAAAATTAAATATTTGGGACAGATAGCTTTTATGAAATCGAATGAAAAATTGTGTGAAAGCAGTCGAAACACCATGTGTCTGCACAAGCGAGCACTGCAGTGATGACAAAATCGCGCACAGCGCGGAATGCGGGGAGCAAGTGTCTGCAGCAGCGAAAGCGTTAATGTGGCCGTCGTGGCTTTACTTCATAAACTGCGCACTCCCCCCTAAACGTAAGTTTGCGAACTATACTATACTATGGCACTCCTTCTCTTGGCGCGTGCAACTGGCAACGCAGCAATCTCCCGCGTCTGGACGGGCATGCGCAAACCGCCAAGATAATACCCTTGAACTATAGTTTTCAAGAAAGAAGATGGTAGCTTAAGCCACGCCGTCTCCCGAATACCTACGCACACAGACCGTTATCTACACAGGGATTCGAACCACCACGCACAACAAATGCGAGGCATTATAAAAACTTTGTCAGATAGGGCAAGGAGAATCTGCGGAACAATGCTGCTTGACGCAGAATGAAAACCAATGAATTGCTCAAGAATGATTATTCGTTGTTGAGGTGAAAAGAGCTTTAAGATCACCAAGTAGAAATCAAAGCGATGCTCAATCGAAAATTTCGAAATCGAAAATTTTCCTCCCTTTCAGTAAGAACGTTACTGACCGTGTACAGATAATCTTGAAAAATCCGAACACCGCGGTAATATGCAAACCTGCCAGGATGATACAAGATCATCTAAAATTGGCTAGCGATGCTCTCTACCCTCTGGAAAAGGTAGGAATTTATAGGATTCCTTATAGTTCTGGGGTACTACAAAAAGAACGGTCAAAAGAGACTGGAAGAGCAGAAGGGCAGCTGCAAAATAGGGGAGACTGACAGATCAGCTGTTGTGGAACATGCTTTGCAGCCAGGTGACCACCACATGCATCTTCATAGGACTCAAGTACTGGCAGCCACAAGCATATACCATGAAATGTTGTACAGAGAGGCCATAGGGATTGTAAGACACCCCGCGAATTTCAATATTAAGCAGGAGGGCGTGAAACTGAATGACATATCCGGTGCTGAAGAAGGTTTGCACCAGTCTTCCGCCATGGGGTGGTAGCAACAGCGGACTACGACATTCGACAACGGAAAATTTCGCTCGCGCGTACAAAACATGTGAGGTCACGCCACTTCGCGAAAGCACGCAGAAGCGGAATTTTGCTGTAGTCACTAGCGAGCCAGAGTGTGAATCGGACATTCAAAGAAGCTACAATCTCTCTTGAAAATGTCCTCGGTATATGGGATCGAAACCTTGGGTTTTAAGGTGAAATCCATTCGATCACCGCATAATAGCCCATAATGACCTAGTATATAGTGTCGGAAGTTCCATGCGGCTTTTCGCGGATGACGCTGTAGTATACAGAGAAGTTGCAGCATTACAAATTTGGAGCGAAATGCTGGAAGATCTGCAGCGGATAGGCACTTGGTGCAGGGAGTGAGAGAGTCCTTACAAAATGTAGTCCATCAACAAAGGAGGTGGCTTACAAAACACTCGTTCGGCCTATACGGTCATTATTGTGGGATCCCTACCAGGTCGGGCTGACGGAAGAGCTAGAGCAGATCAAAAAAAGAGCGGCGCGTTTCGTCACATGGTTATTTGGTAAGCGTGATAGCGTTACGGAGATGTTTAGCATACTCAAGTGGCAGACTCTGCAAGAGAGGTGCTCTGCATCGCGGTGTAGCTTGCTGTCCAGGTTTCGGGAGGGTGCGTTTCTGGATGAGGCATCGAATGTATTGTTACCCCCTACTTATATCTCCCGAGGAGATCACGAATTTAAAATTAGAGCGATTCGAGCGCGCACGGAGGCTTTCCGGCAGTCGTTCTTCCCGCGAACCATACTCGACTGGAACAGGAAAGGGAGGTAATGACAGTGGCACGTAAAGTGCCCTCCGCCACACACCGTTGGGTGACTTGCAGAGTATAAATGTAGGTGTAGATGTAGAACATTTTATTAATTGTGATAAAAGAATTTTCCTGTTTTTAGAGGAAGTAGAACGTTAATCCGTCACTACAAAAATTTTCTCCGTAACAAGACAACAATATAGTAACGCGTCCAGTTTCCGCCCTCCTCTATATTTACGTTTAGTCGCCGGGGAATAAAGACAACAAATTTCCAGATTAATATGTTATTCTGTGACAACTCTTCTCATGCATCATGATCTGCTTCGGACAGTGATGGATAATTTTCCCCACCTCTGCCAAAACGTGGTCTACTGGACTGCGAACAGCATCTTTGTGAGACCAGATCATCATCTCTACGCCTTCGTTCATTTGAAATAAGTGTTTTACACAGTTCGCTGTGTGGCAAGGAGAACGGTCGTGTTGGAAGATTATTCTGCCTCCCGAAATCCTGAGACGAGCAGAAGGAAACACGAAGTTATCCAGTATTTCGCAGTAGTAATGACTAGAAAACGGACTGTCGAGTTGCCACAGAGCGTCGCAACCACTAGCCGATATCCATCGTCAAACTGTGACAGCGGTTCGGCCGCACCTTTGCATCTGATGGACATATTTTCTGTCGTATATCGCCCCACTTGGTTGACATACAAAGGAATGAAGTATTTAGTGCATTGGAAACACCTTCAAGTTCGTAAATATAGCTTGCTCCCAGTAAGAAAGCGATTTCATTCAGTACGCCAGTGCGAAGTTAAATCTGGCAGCCTTATGTTACTCCTCCAACAAGTAGGAGGGTAGTGTATTAGGTAGAGCGGTGGAGCTGTAATCTGAATTTATCCGGTCGAATTCTGCCACTTGTACAAATTTTAATCCGTTGTGAACACAGGATTGTTAGTTACGTAGTTAAGTTAATTAGTTAGTTAGTTAATTGTTAGTTAGTTAAAAGTACTCTTAGTTTTGTAAACATTTGTGTATATGGCTTCCAATTCACACTGGAGGAAAGTGCGGAGAAACCGTATCACGTGGTTTCTCTATTATAAATATTTCTGAATTTCAGGATGAACTCAGCCTATGGTTGTTAATCGTTTTGTATTCTTAGCAATACCACACCCTTTGATGTTAAACACGGTTTCAACTAATAATTTCGACAGCTACAGGAACATAACATGTGCTGCGTCTTAAGCAAACTATAATGCAGTGCTGTCAGAAGAAAAGGTCGACCTGGTCCAGACTTCGCACACGTCGTTTTGAAACCCTTTCCTACCTGGACAATAATCTTTCCTTATCCGACCAATACGTGACCACTGGCGTTTATGGTGTTATTATATTAAACTAAATTCCTTCGCCTACTATTACGTTAAAAGAAATCTTCTTAACAGCACTAATTAGAGGTTAGTGAAGCGATTGCTGGCCACATTTTGTCACATTTCGCTGGTTAGAAGAGGAAAAAATTACTAACCAGAAAATGTATCTCTTAGAAGGGAAGGAGGAACGACGTTAAACCTCTCATTTTGGTAGGTGATGTGACATTTATCTCAGTGATTACAAAATCAAGTGAAACGAACAATGAGGTTGGCAGGAAGGGCACACTGTTGGTGTCAGTATGAAGTAACAGTACCTGGGGCCTGAAATGAAGCAGAGCCAGTTACGATCAGGAATATACACAACTGGGGGCAAAGGCATTATTAAATTCAACGATTATTATGTATTACTTCCAGACGAAATTACTGTTGCAATATAGCTACCGAGCCCAATAACTGAATTGCGTATTTTGCAATGACATAGAGTAATGGTAAAGAGTCTTAGCTAATTACGTTTACTGAAACTGGTTTTTAACAGAGCTAGTATGTCTGGTTGGCGGCTAAGTGCAAAACCTCAGCGTCGAATGTTAGTTTTGCAAGACTGAAATATTTTTCTAGGCTGATGAAGTGGATACCACATAGTAATTCCGACAACTGTGAACTTGCACCAAGTGAGATGACTTTATTGCAACGGAAAACACATGGTATTCTGCAATATTTTCTTCCTTATACTACCTGAAATAGGTGACGTCAACCAAGTTATCTGAAGAGAATGAACGTAATATTTAACAAAAGACATTGACATCCTCTGGTTTTGAAAGTGGTGTTTACCGTAAGTTATAAGCGTCGCCCCTAAGCGCAAGTAAATGAAGTAGTGCAACGCAATTACTGTTATGAAGTAACGTCTTCATCAGTTAATTTAGTTTTAATGTAAGCTAAAAATAACTGGAGATGTCCAATTTTAGCTTTAAAATCATTCCCTAGACATGGAAAGATCTAAATAAATATTTGTTACGGTTCGCATGCAACAGAACGCCGCAATCATTTGCTGGGAACTAAATATTTACCTGTTTTTGGGCAACTGATTCTAAAAATCATCAAGAAGCATAAAATGCTTCTTTCAAGCACGAGTGTAGCAGCAGCAGAGTGAAGAAGTTATTACTGATAGTGGTCTTCACATCACGCTGGAACGAGAGTAGCATAACCCTCGTATCATAAGCCCGTTAATATAGAAATTAATTGTTTTCATTCTGTCTAAAATTTGTAAGCTAAGTGCTTCATACGTCACGGTACAATACGGTTCCCCTGTTCAAATAGTACTCTCTCGCTCTATGCCTGTCATGGCCCTTTCCTTTCTCTTTGCCCTACGTTCGTTAATTTCCAAACACGGCACAATTATCCAATGACAATCACTCATCAAATACAACAGAAAGGAAGTTGAAGCCATAGCAAATAAAACACTTCACTTGCTCCATCTTCTCCCCAGAGGTAAAATTTATTGTAGCAGACACCATAATCCTGCAAAGAACACGACGCTCAAGTGAGAAGTTAAGTCACTTTACATGAAACGAATCGATGGGCACAATTAAGTGTTCCTCGAATCAGTCTTGATTATGGCCAGACATCTTGTCATTGTGGATGCTGTACTCTTTTTGCTGGAGACAATGTAAGCGCCATTAAATGAAAACCGTGATCTACCTTTGTAACATAACCGAGGGAGGTGGCTCAGTGGTTAGCACACTGGACTCGCATTCGAGAGGATGACAGTTAAAACCGTCGCCATACAGATTTAGGTTTTCCGTGGTTTCCCTAAATTGCTCCAGCCAAGTTCCGGGATAGTTCCTTTGAAGAACTCTTCTGATGTCCTTCTCAGTCCTTAACACAATCCGAGTTTGTGCTCCGTTTCTAACGACCTCGATTTCTTCGGGATATTAAGCTCAACCTTCCTTTCTTCCTTCATTCCTCCCTCCCTCCCTCCCTCCCTCCCTCCCTCCCTCCCTTCCTTCCTTAATTCCTTCCTTCCTTCCTTCATATCACAGACCGTAGCAGATTCCACAACTTTCAGCGTGACTGAAGGACCCAATGCGAACTATGATACGACCACTACCGATCCACCCATCGTCACTTTTCTCAACAGTGCGAGCTGTGTGCCTCCCAGACGACCAGACATGAGGTCATCTTCTGCCAACGGGCATCATTTGGATGCGATATAGACGTGAAAAGGGTCAACACATTACTCTACTAACCGTTGTTCAATTTCCAGACCAGCTGCTAATTTTCTGTCAAGCAGCTTCTTAGTTAGCGTCAAATGGCTGATTGTTCACATGCCAGTTCCTCCACCATGAAAAAATTCCTGACTGTACAGGAAACTGACCCAGAGTCCTCGACATGGCTGTGAGATGCCTTGATCGCTCACCTATGGAGACGGATTCTACAGTGAGTAATAGCCTAAAATTATACACTCCGAGCAGCTGTAAAGGTAGTCATATGACAACTGTCCAACTGTTGTGCTTTTGGACCAACGAATATCCATTTTTGCATTTTCTTATCGTGGTTTGCCGCGCGGGATTAGCCGAGCGGTCTATGGCGCTACAGCCCTGGACTGTGCGGCTGGTCCAAGCGGAGGTTCGAGTCCTCCCTCGGTCATGGGTGTGTGTGTTTGTCCTTAGGATAAGTTAGGTTAAGTAGTGTGTAAGCTTAGGGACTGCTGACCTTAGCAGTTAAGTCCCATAGGATTTCACACACATTAAACATTTCTTTTTTCTATCGGGGTTTACTTATTTATGCATCTCTTATCTGAATGTTTGATGTTGTAATATCTAAACATATTTTAAACTGACAGTCACATTCGTTGCAAATAATCGTCTTTTTGTCGCTAGCCTTCCACTTAATTCTGTTCTTTTCCTGTCAATAAAATTAGTTCTCTGCTATAGTATTTAACAGACAAAGTTTTCAGACACTGTACATACTAACATTACACCAGATATTCGTACTTGACATGCTCCAATGGACTGCCACGCATAAAGAACTGTGTGGGTGTGGTAACACAAAATCACGTCGGTCAAGTCCTTATTCACCACTCATGACTTTTACTGAGTTGTCAGAAGCGATAAACAAATGAGTCTTACTGGCACACACAGCTAAAGGCCGTATTAATGGCACTGTATCATGCAAGTTGGATTACCGGCTTAACATTTCTATATCTTTAGACTTATAAGTCAGTGTATTCAAACGCTTAACAAAAATCTTCTGTGAGATGTAACAGCAGTTTCCATAGATTTAAGTGGTATTTGTCGCTTACAAAGATGCAAATCTCAGAAGGCTGTGCAAACTCTTATTGTCTCCTATCACCAATGAATTTACATCGATAGCTACTCACAACAGACATGAAAGTGAATAAACTGATTAGGGTTACAAAAGCTAGATTTTTAAAACTAACAAGAAATATTTTTCCGATGTTTCAAATACCTGCCGCAAATTTTTGTTTGAAACTATCAAAAGACCACGTCTAAAATGAAAGTACTTCGACCTTCAGCTGAGGGTTTAAAAAGGCAGTAGCGCAGGTCATATAGTCAGTGAGAGTGTTCACTGAAATTTTTTATGTATGCAGACTAAAGCGGCACGAGAAAATTTGTAATTAGAAAGGGAATCAAACCCGGGTGTCCTTCTTACAAGGAACGTGCGCTGGCCACTAAGCCACCCTCCCACAGCGTTCGCACAGCTGCTCAGCTTACCCTAGCATATCTACGTCATCGATCCAAATTCTCACTTCCTCCTCAATCTACTCTGAATCCCTCCTTACACAAGAACAGAATTGCTGAGGCTCCTGTTCTGGACTAGCACCTCAGCGTCTGTTCGTGTGTGAAGTGGGAATTTAAAGTAGCCTGGGGCGACAGCGATAAATTGGATCGGGGAATGGGGCGTACTAGGAAAATCAGTTATACGAACTGCTGGACTAAGGTGGCTTAGTGACTAGAGCACCGGCCTAGAAAGCCTTGTTACAAATTTTCACGCTCCGCTCCAGTCTATACAAATGAAATCATATTTGTATGAGACCAGTAAAGTCTGTGAAATTGATTCATTCCAATTGACTAAGTACCTGCGCGTGGGTTTCAGGCTTGATCCCCCATTTACTTTCGATGCTGAGGTGCTGTTCCAGGACATGGAGAGCCTCCGCAATTCTGTTCGTGTGTAGGGGAGAATTTTAAGTAGACTGGGGCGGCAGTGAGAATTTGGATCGAGGAGTGAATTGTGTGCAGTTGTGAGAAGCGCTGTCACAAGGTAGCTTACTGGCTAGCGCACTTGCTAGTGAGCAGAAAGGCACCATTAGATTCCCAGCCATGGTACAAATTTTCACTCAGTGCTTCAGTCTGTATACATAAAACCATATTTGTGTGAAACGAGTAAAGTCTCTGAAATGCTATCTTGAATATTTCTATTTTGAATTGATTATTTATTTCAATGTTCTTCTGTAATGTTCAAGAACAATTCTTTGTGGCCTAGGTACGAAATACGATCGTCACTGCAGCAATGGTTGATTGCCCTGTCTAACGTGCTAACAGGCCCACTATGAAGCGCTTTGGTTAACCAATGGAAAGCGTGAGAGAGAAATCAGTGGAAAACTGCCGGTCGCCTCATTGACAGATGCAAGTGCTCTCGGGCACCGGCTTCCCACTAGCACTGACCTGCTTTCTCTCCTACACCAGTTTCCTCGAAATCAGCTGCGACACCGAAATTAACATTTCTCTTAACCACCATGACTAGCTAATGGCCTCACAGGCCGACTTGAGCCCGACTCTATTTACCTCGTTTGCTGAATACAGAGAGTTTATTAACATTTAACCACTTCTTTCATATGCCCACATCCCTGCTATTCCGCTAGGCCTCCTCAGCAGCTACACCTAGCAAAGAGTTCCATCTACTACCAGAATATATCGCAATGAATTCATCCTTACTGATGAAACCATACAGTGAATTCTAGATGTGATTTCTAGGAGAAATGATCATGGGGAAGGGGGGGGGGGCACGAGAAGGTGCACACAAACCAGAAATCGTGATACAGGAAATGACTGTATTAAGTTATCCTCCCTCTCTCTTGATGAAATTTTCTAAATAGCAGATTTGCCTTCAAAGAAATCTTTATAAACCACATTTACTCCCGAGAACCCTAAATACTAGATCTTGAAAGATTATGAGGAGTTTCGACCCACACCTTTCTAGCCCTCCAGAAAAATAAAACTAGTTACTTTAGATCAGCAATGTAGTTTGATTCAGAAAATAGACAGCGAAGTCCTTCCTCGCAGGTGGTTGGAAAGCCATCTGCTTAACGTCGTTACGATTCATGCAAAACAAGAATCATTGCCGTATCATCGTAAGAACGCACACCATTTCTAAATCTACTGTCAGCACATGTTTTATTCCGAACTTATTTGTTCCAACTGTTATAACTTTTCCTCTTTCCTTACTTTTCTCTTTGTGATCTCATACACTATGTGATCAAAAGTATCCGGAGACCTGGCTGAAATTGACTTACATGTTCGTGGCGCCCTCCATAGGTAATGCTCGAATTCAATGAGGCGTTTGCCCACCCTTAGCCTTGATGACAGCTTCCACTCTTGCTGGCATAAGTTCAGTCAGGTGCTGGAATGTTTCTCGGAGAATGGCAGCCCATTCCTCCCGCAGTGCTGCACTGAGGTGAGGTATCGATATCGGTCGGTGAGGCTTGGCACGAAGTCGGCGTTCCAAAACATCCCAAAAGTGTTCTACGGGATTCAGGTCACGACTCTGTGCAGGCTAGTCCATTACAGGGATGTTATTGTCGTGTAACCTCTCCGCCGCAGGCCGTGCATTATAAACAGTTGCTCGATCGTGTTGAAAGATGCAATCACCATCCCCGAATTGCGCTTCAACAGTGGGAAGAAGCAAGAAGGTGCTTAAAACATCAATTTACGTCTGTGCTGGCTGTGATAGTGTCACACAAAACAAAAAGGGGTGCAAGCACCCTCCATGAGAAACACGACCACACCGTAACACCACCGCCTCCGAATTTTACTGTTGGCGCTACACTCGTTGGCAGATGACGTTCACCGGCTATTCGCCATAACCACACCCTGCCATCGGATCGCTACATTGCGCACATTGTGTACCGTGATACGTCAGTCCACACAACGTTTTTACAGTGTTCAATCGTCCAATATTTACACCAAGGGAGGCGTCGTTTGGCATTTACCGGCGTGATGAGTGGCTAATGAACAGCCGAAAGACCATGAAATCCAAGTTGTCACCTCCCGCCCATTCGTCACAGTAGTTGCAGTTATCCTGATGCAGTTTGGAATTCCTGTATGATGGTCTGGATAGATGTCTGTCTATTACACATTACGACCGTCTTCAACTCTCTGCGGTCTCTGTCAGTCAACAGATGAGGTCGGCCTGTACGGCCGGCCGGGGTGGCCGAGCGGTTCTAGGCGCTAGAGTCGGGAACCGCGCGACCACTACCGTCGCAGGTTCGAATCCAGCCTCGGGCATGGATGTGTGTGATGTCCTTAGGTTAGTTAGGTTTAAGTAGTTCTAAGTTGTAAGGGACTGATGACCACAGAAGTTAAGTCCCATAGCGCTCAGACCCATTTGAAGCATTTTTTTCGGCTTGTACGCTTTTGTGCTGTACGTGTCCCTTCACGTTTCAACTTCACTATCACATCGGCAAGAGTGTACCTAGGGATGTTTAGGAGTGTGGAAATCTCGCGTACAGACGTATGACGCAAATGACACCGAATCACTTGACCGCATTCGAAGTCCGTGAATGCCACGTAACGCCCTATTCCGCTCTCTCACGATGTCTAATGACTACTGAGGTCGCTGATATGGAGTACCTGGCAGTAGGTGGCCGCACGATGCTCATAATACGAAAAACGTATGTTTGAGTGTGTCCGGATACTTTTGGGCACATGGTATGTGTTTAGTTTTGTGCTCAAAAATTGTCTTCCTTTTCAAACTTCTAAAGTCATTATTTCGAAGAACACGGTACACGGTCTGAAGAACTAATGTGGAACCTGTGTGCTATTGCTTCCTACCAATCGGTGTGGTGGGATGCTTACATTTGTAAAATATTAGTGACAATACGTTAAACGGTTAAAATGAGGTAAGCCACTGAACAATGGGAAGGTAGCTATGGACATGACCTATGATACGTGTATTTCGAACAAATGCAATGGAAGAGGGCGTGCTTATTATCTTCAGTAGGGGCATTCGGGATATTAGGCACAGAGCCGTGGTCTCCATAAAAGTGCATGATAGACGATGTCTGTAAATATGAAAATTAATTCTACACTAGTATATTGGTGATAAATTTTCAACTCAGTGGTACTGCTCGCGTGTCTGGATTTGTTACGAAGTACACCCGACAGTAGAAAGACTATTACTGCCTATGTTCGGTATATCGCACACGATAGTGTAAAAAATTTTCAAAGAATTTCTTTGAGAACAGTTTGAAGGAGATAGGACGTTATTTTCTCGAAATCCTGTTTGATAGTTTCAAAGCAACGATATTCTTCGGCAGACTGTGTACCGATTCTAGATATACATTTACATACATAACGTATGATGTGTGACGGAGGGTACCCTGTACCACTATCAGTCATTTCCTTTCCTGTTCCACTCCCAGATAGGGCGAGGGAAACACGACTGTCTATTTGCTGAATTTCGTATCTTCGTGGTCTTTACGCGAAATGGGCGTTGCAGTAGTAGAATCGTTCTTCAGTCAGCTTCGAATGCTGGTTCTATAAATTTTTTCAACAGTGATCCTCTAAAAGAACATCGCCTTCCCTCCAGGGATTTCCATTTGAGTTCCCGAAGCATCTCCATAATACTTGCGTGTTCTTCGAACCTACGAGTAACAAATCTAGGAGCCCGCCTCTCAATTCCTTCGATGTCTCCCTACAGTCCGACCTAGTGCGGATCCCAACTACTCCAGCAGTATTCGAGAATAGGTCGCACTAGCGTCTGATATGCCGTCCCCTTTACAGATGAACCACACTTTCCTACAATCCTCCGAATAATCCGAAGTCGACCATTCGCCTTCCCTACCGCAGTCCTCACATGCTCGATTCATTTCATATTGCTTTGCAACGTTACGCCTGGATATTTAAACCATGCGAATGTGTTAAGCAGAACACTGCTATATCCGAATACTATGGGTATGTTTTTCCTAGTCACCCGCTTTTACTAACGTTTTTCTACTTTTAGAGCTAGCTGTAATTCGTCATACTAACTACAAATTTTGTCCAAGTCATCTTGTATACTCAACGACGACACCTTCCAGCGTACCACAGCATAAACAACAAACAGTCGCAGATTGCTCCTTACCCCGTCCGTCAGATAATTCATGTTTATAGAGAATAGGAGAGGTCCTGTTGCATTTCCCCATATCACACCTGTCGATAGCCCTGACTGTAATGAATACTCACCGTCGAGGACAACGTCCTGGGTTGTTCGAGCCACACACATATCTGCAAACTTATTCCGTACGCTCGTACCTCATTTAACAGTCAGCAGTGGGATACCGTGTTAAATGATTTTATGAAATCTAGGAACTCTCAATCTGCCTGTTTCCTATCGGAATATAGTGTAAGAAAAGGACAAGCGAAGTTTCGCACGAGCGATACTATCTAAAACCGTTCTGATTTGTGGACAAATGATTTTACGTATCAACGAACTTAATTGAAGTCGAACTGAGAGCAAACCAATGTTATAGGAGTAACCTACGCCTTTTTCCAGTCAGTTGGGACTTTGCGTCAGGCGAAAGATAAGCAAACTAAGGGCCAATGCCATACAGTACTCTTTGTAAAATCAAACTGGGATTCCGTCCAGAACTCGCGACTTTCTTGTTTTCAACTCTTTCAGTTGCTCCTCTATGTCAGGGATGCCTATTACTATGCCCTCCATACGGAAGTCTGTGAGATTATCAAACGACGGTATGTTTGTACGCTCCATCTACGAGAATGATTTCGTAAATGTGAAATTTAAAACTTCAGCTTTCCTTTCGCTATCTCCTAATGCCACAACAGACTAGTCCACGAGTAACTAAAAACCTTGGGCACGTTTATCGATTTTACGTACCGCCAGAATCTCCTCCGGTTCACGGCAAGATCTTTTGTTAAGGTATGACGATGGTAGTTATAACGTATGCCTCGCGCTTTCTACTAACTTTTGCCTGTCGTCATTTGAGTACTCTCTTTTGAACAGAAAGTGCAACAGACTTTGCTTCCTCCATTTTTCAATCTCTGTTATTAAACCCCTCTTGTCCGTCCTTAATCCAATTATTCGGCACATACATCGTGTACTTAACTATTAGTTTAAACTCTGCTCATAATTTCTCTACGTGCACCATGCTAGAACTAAATGATGTCCATTCATTGTGTAAGCGGGATGCTAGCAACTGCTTATCTGCACTTTGTGGCAAAAGTACTTTCCTAACCTTCCTGAATGCCCTACTAACTGTAGTAAGCATTGTCGCTACGATGATATCGTAATCACCTGTTCCTGTCTCTATAGTTACACCGTCGGTAAGGTCAAGCCTGTTTGTGGTTACAAAGTCGAAAATATTTCCATTGGGTGCAGGCTATCGAACTCAGCTGCGCCTATAAAACAACCTTAGAATAATATGAAACAGTTTATTGTGCATTCAAACACAGACATACAGACAATATTGTCCCCCTCCCCCCGCGGATGGATATGAGAAAAAAATAGACTTGTACTGGAACAAAATTCGCTGCTCCAAGCACTGCATTGTGTCTTGTGGAGATGTATGTTGATGCAGATTTTCAGGACAATTGATGACATCTTGGTCTCGTATCCAGCTCGACCACCTTGCTTAGGACTATAGTGAACAAACCAATTTTAGAGCTGAAGCATCAGTAAAATGTAACAACGATTTGAACGACAGATATTTAACAGTGCTTTATTGCAGCTTATGGTTATCCATTCCAAATGTTTCTAAGTGAAGGAAATTTCCGACCAGCTAAGCCAAGTGTGGGAAACGTCTGGTTATATTAGGTCTCAGCTGAGCATAACAGCGTGCCCTTCCGGGTTACACACATGCCTTTGAAGTGCACCGACCGGCGGTAGTGCAGTCGATCGGGGGCAGTGAATTTCTTCCGTGATTTGAACCCACAGCCTCCAGCGCATAAATCGATTTCCCGTCGCCGTAGGTTGTCACTCAGCACCTGCGTATTTCCGAGTCTATACACTGTTGAGACGAGGAAACTGGCAAATTAATGTTTGCGTCAATATGCACTTAGCGGAAACAGTTTCTGGACGTCAACTCGATAGTTAAACAACACTGCTGGGCTCTAAAAACAGTGACGTCAATTAATTGCTGCCTTGCACTTTTAATGTAGACACATTCGCAGAATATGATTACAATCATAATCGGTTTCGATTATACATGCGCTATCTTAAGAATCAACATATTATCTTTAGATCCGGCCGTTGTGGCCTAGTGGTTCTAGGCGGAACCGCGCGACTGCTACGGTCGCAGGTTCGATTCCTGCCTCGGGCAGGATGTGAAGTCCTTAGGTTAGTTTAAGTAGCTCTAAGTTCTAGGGGACTGATGACCTCAGATGTTAAGTCCCATAGTGCTCAGAGCCATTTGAACCATTTTTTATCTTTAGATAGTAATATTCTGTGACTGTGTCTAAAATAAACACATACGCATAATACGTCACTCGCTTTCTTTCATAGACAGAATGTCACAGATACTAAGTTCCAGCTACATTACGTAAGAGAAGCAAGTGACTGACAGAGGTGGCTGGTTGACGATAATTGAAACAAAGTTTTTAGCAAACAGTTTTTAGTTGCTAATACCGACAGAAACTGGAATATTGTGACTTATGTAGCACACACGAGCTCACAATCCAGCCTGATATATAAAACAAATGTTATTACTATTTTGTTTCACTTTAAGTTACGGTTGAGACCATTTTTTACACGTTCAGAAGGCAAAGAAGTTTCGTAGAAACAAAAAACGACTTCGAAAACCTTGAAGACATCTGAGATTCCCCGTGTGGGATGGGCTGGATGTTGCACACATCTAATTCAAACCTTTCACGCCTCAGCAACGGAGGCAAATTGAAAAGGTAGCTCTGGTGCTGTCCTTGGCTTATGGCCCTCTGTTACTCATTTGTGAATGGTACCGTTACCTTCTTCTTGTCAATCGATGGGCTTCATACACCCGAAAATAGCAATTCCAATAAACGCATTATGGTCTTTGTTAACCCTATCAGTCCTGCTTGTGAGGAATCCCTACTTAATAATACCGTTATGAACTGATTAGAAATTCTCAGAACACGTTAGATAACAGTTCTGTTTGCACCACCCGATTTATGAAACATTCTTGAAAAGGTTCATGTCGTTTACGATGAACGTGAAAAGTGAAATTCGTATACAGAGAGAAACGTAAAAGGCTTAAGGTACTCCAGCAAACACTTGCCATGTCTTGTCGACTATTGTAACTATTGTAATCAGATAGCTTCATAGGCAAGAGAGAGCAAAAGTTTCACGAGTGTATTTCTCCTCCAACTGCCCGTTCGCATCAAATGCCTCTGCGATATTCGTTCGTAAAATGGGTTGTAAGAACCGGTATTGACGTCTGATATTACTAATCCCTCGTAAATAATCGATTCTAAACAAGTCTTCCATTTTAGGTAAATTTGTAACATATTACGAGAGATTGGTCTGCAAAATCGATCACTGCGATCACTGAACGAATTTTCAGCCCTTCAATACAACACTTTACAAATTATCACAACGACGGTGCGACTTATTTTATGAACGCAGAAAAATCGGTAGTAACTACACTGAAACACTTCGTGGACACACTGGACATGGGTATATACGCACCATATGGTTATCTTTATTCGCCTTATATCACATCATCTGTGCACTCCTACGTTATCTGATTAAAACTGTCCTGACACCTCAATATGGACATTAACATCGTATGTGTTTACCCTGCACCCCTATATAAAAGCCTGAACTCTGCTTGGAACACTTTCAGTGATGTCTCTGAGTGGCTGTGGAGGAATGGCTGCCCATTATTAGTCAAGGGCCGACACCGGAGGAGGTGATGATGTTGGATGCTGAGGTCTGAAGTATAGGTGATGTTTTCACTCATTCACAAAGTGTTATACTGGGTTTAGGTATGGACTCTGGGCAAGCTAGGTCATTTCAGGAATGAACAGTTTTTATTATCGGGCAGCCGCAACTGTACAAGCCCATTTTGAAAAATGAAGAAGCCGCAGGACAGTTGATTAATCCAAAACCTACACTGAAGAGCCAAAGACACTGGTACACCTGCCTAATATCGTGTTCGGCCCCCGTGAGCATGCAGAAGTGCCACGACACGACGTAGCATGGACTCGAGCAAATGTCTGAAGTAGTCCTGGAGGGAACTGACACCATGAATCCTGCCGCGCTGTCCATAACAGTCCGTTAAGAGTACGAGGGGATGGAGATCTCTTCTGAGCAGCACGTTGCAAGGTATCAAAGATATGCTCAATAATGTTAACGTCTAGGGAATTTGGTGGCCAGCGGCAGGGTTTAAACTCAGAATGGTGTTCCTGGAGCCATTCTGTAGCAATTCTGGACTTGTGGGGTGTCGCATTGTCCTGTTGGAATTGCCCAAGACCGTCGGAATGTATAATAGACATGAACGGATGCAGGTGATAAGACAGGATGCTTCCGTGTGTGACACCTGCCAGAATCGTAGCTGGACGTATCAGGGGTCCCATATCACTCCAACTGCACAAAACCGACACCACTAGGTAGCCTCCACCAGCTTGAACAGTCTTCTGCTGACATGTAGGGTCTATGGATTCATGAGGTCGTTGCCATAACTCTACACGTTCATCCGCTGGATACAATTTTAAACGAGCCTCGTCCGACCAAGCAACATGTTTACAGTCATCAACAATCCAATGTCGGTGGTGACGGGTCCAGGCGAGGCGTAAAGCTTTGTTTCGCTCAGCCAACCAGGGCACACGAGTAGCAATCAGCTCCGAAAGCCCATATCGATGATGTTTCGTTGAATGGTTCGTTCGCTGACACTTGTTGATGGCCGAGCACTGAAATCTGCAGCAATTTGCGAAAGGATTGTACTTCTGTCACGTTGAATGATTCGTTTCTGTCCTCGTTGGTTCTATTTTTGGAGGATCTTTTTACAGCCGCAGCGATGTCAGAGATTTGATGTTTTACCGGATACCTGATGTTCAAGGTACACTCGTGAAATGGTCGTAAAGGAAGATACCCACTTCATCGCTACTCGGAGTTGCTGTGTCCTATCGCTCGTGCGCCGAATATAACAACACGTTCAAACTCATTTAAATCTTGATAACCTGACATTGTAGCAGCAGTAACCGAGCTAACAACTGCGCCAGACTCTTGTGGTCTTATATAGGCGTTGCCGACCGTAGCGCCGTATTCTGCCTGTTTACGTCTCTTTGTACCTGAATACACAGGCCTATACAAGTTTCGTTGGCGCTTCAGTGTATACGGCTTCACGAATTCTAGGTACTTTCAAAAATGTATTACGAACAAACCCAATGGCAACATTAAAATATGGCGCCTTTTGACTGCCAGGAGGTTTCGCATTTTTCGCACAGCAGTGTTCCAATATTTACGTATTTATAGTGGTTGTTAAATTATAGTATGGCTTACGCCACCCCTACCCTGTGATTTAATGACATGTGGTTCACCTTGATGCTTTCAGCAGAAAATGACAAAAGACTTACATTCAAGCGTGTCGACAAATCAGCATGGAACACTTAATTAGTTGAAGTCGGAGGATTTCGATTAGAATGGCGCGTAGATTCTGATTCCCTATCCTTTTTTTCACGGTTTGAATCATTATCTGAAATTTCTTTTTAATCAGCACTTTTCATACCTCATATGACATTCAGTTTAAGTATTTACTCAGCTACGTTGTTTACTAATACCAGATTTACTACTTCTTACAGCTCTTAATTTCTTATTTACCAAACATAAAACATATCGATCAGCACTTATTACTTTCAAAGTATACTACGCAGTATTCTCTGACGTCTAGCCTTAACCGAAGGTCACCCAGTAATTGGGAATGTATTTTTTATAAATGTCTTGGATAGAAATGCACTGCAGCCTACGTACTACGGCAGTCTTATTGGGCGATCGTGATAGTGCACGCGATTTGACAGGGCTAATTAGGTGCCCCTATCGTGCACATCTTGTGAATGACTTCCTTCAGGATAACGACATCGCTCGACTAGAGTGGCCAGCATGTTCTCCAGACATGAACCCTATAGAACATGCACTGGATAGAATGAAAAGGGTTGTTTATGGACGAACACTCTGAACGATCTACACCGAATCGCCGTTGAGGAGTGGGAAAATCTGGACCAACAGTGCTTGATGAACTTGTGGATAGTATGCCACGACGAATACAGGCGTGCATCAATGCAAGAGGACGTGCTACTGAGTATTAGAGGTACCGATGTGTACAACAATTTGAATCACCACCTCTGAAGGTCTAGCTTATGGTGGTACAACATGCAATGTGTGATTTTCATGAGCAATAAAAAGGGCGGAAATGATGATTATGTTGATCTCTATTCCAATTTTCTGTACAGGTTCCGGAACTCTCTGAACTTAGGTGATGCAAAACTTTTTTTGAGGTGTGTATTTTCATATGCTTCCGCATTTAGCGATTTCTTAAGAAACCTTATGAACCCTAACCACGAAAAACACCACCAGACCGCATCACAAACTCCTCTGCACGTTACTGTTGACATTACACATAAAGACAGGTGACGTTCCCTTGGAATACGCAGTACCAGAACGAGTTCATCGGATTGCCGCAGATTATAGGGTGATTAATCAATCCAAATCATTCGTTTCCAGTCATTCACTGTCCAGTGGAGCCGTTCCTTACATCCACCAAACGTCGCTTACCACAGACTACAGAAATGCGTTGCGTATGAGAAGCTACTCGACCACTGTATCCCATTCTTTAGCACTCCCTAAGCACAGCCACTGTGCTACCTGGACGGCTTTTAGTACTTTGGTACTCACGATTGGCTACTTCCACTTTTGTCGTGCGATATTTTAAAACCATCTTCTGCAGTGTTGGACTGTCTGTGTTCGTCAGTTTATGACGTCTTCCTGGTCTGAGTTTAGATGTGGTTGTTCTGTCGAGTTTCCATATCACAACTAGATCACCAACAGTATACTTTGGCAGCTTTAGAAGCGTCGACATGTCGCTGAAAGATTTGCTGCGTAGGCATAAGCCAGCTACTTTTTTGACGTCAGTGAGAGCTCTTGGCTGACCCATTCTGGTGTTCCTGCTTCTCTGCTGACAACACAACATTCCCAGTCTTCTTTTGTACTGGTGGGTCCACCTCTCCTCACATCCAGTGGCAAATTCTGCTTTACATAGCGTCATACGAATACTTCTGATCTGCTAGTATATATCAGTAAATTAAAGTCCTCCGCCACGTCTTTCTAACTGTGTGTGAAGGCTAATTTCAGGTACTACTGTAAGGCAGATAATCTTGTAGATAGGGCAACCACAGCTATGAGTTGTCATCTTGTGTATTAATAACCGCTTCAGCCGTATTTAGTCGTTTGTTATTGGACCACTACCGGTTTCGTGGTAGTAAAACCCACATCTTCAGGTGAACATATGACTAAAACATTAAAAAGCTCGGAGTCTTTTTACAACATTCGTTGTCCGTCAGAACAGAACACTGCGGAAAGGCGGTATGTCATAGAATAAAACAGTCGGATTCCAGTATAGTGGAGGGCTCTGCTTCTAAGATTTATACGGAATCGCGACCAGAGAACGCGGCCGCTTCCTCTGTCACACTCCCACGGAGTTTAACTGACTTTTAGTGCCACGAAACCGGTAGTGATCCAACAATAAACGTCTAAATACAGCTAAAGCGGTTATTAATACTCAAGATGACTACTGTAAAGGTTTTCAAAACGTTTATACTAACAGATAAACTTATTAATTGGAAGTTTTGTGACTATAATTTATCACTGCTGCGTAACACAAATCGTCTGGCCGTATATAGTGCTATCCGTACGAAACCTGCACGCGTTGCTAGTTCACTACTGTTTTCGGAAGTGGAGTTCAGCAACTTGTTTTCCGGAGAGCATGTATTGTCATAAATCTCTAAGGCATCATACAGATAAGCTCGTAGACGCCTAGTGGTGCCAGAAGTAACAATGATACCTTCATACTACATAAATGTTCTGCCTTAGACATTAAAGGATATGTTTTTAGTGTCGCCGGGTACACAACAGTGCACTCAAATCTAGTCAGGGGGCCCTGAAGTTGGTCTCACGTACGAAGGTATCTGTGATACTCTAACGTTTGTGATATGTGCGGCTTCTTTGGAGCGTTTGTTGGTCGTCCACCTGATAATAATGAGCGTATGGCAATGGTGGCCGGGAGACCCCTCGCGGGGCGGTTCGGCCGCCGCTCCACAAGTTCTTTAACCCCACTGCGGCGACTTGCGAGTGAATTAGGATGAAATGATGATGACAGACACACAGCACCGAGTCATCTCGAGGAAGACCGGACTCCGCCGGGAATCGAACCCGGACCCCGTGCGCGGGAAGCGAGAACGCTACCTCAAGACCACGAGCCGCGGACGTCCACCTGATAGGTGAGACGTATTCGTCTATTAATTTTCTTCAATTTTAAGTCTTCCGACTATTTACTTGCAGCGCCAGCTGTGATTTGTGCAGAGCCTGCAGTCCTTGGTAGAGGACTTAAGAGTTTCCTACGAGGAGATTATTCCTGAATTTGGTATGATGGATTCCGTATGGTGCTTATTTCATAATATGCAAAGTTGTTGAGTAACGAGTACGTTACCTTTGCTAAAATTAAAACCTGTGTTCTGGTTTTCCGTGGATCTCCTGAGATTCCAAAGCATTCACAGGATCAGGATTACTTTCTAGACCATAAGCTCCTTTACCAAAGTTATTGTATTTCGAATAATCTGTCAGCTCCTCCAATTTGTGCGCAACCTTTTTGCTCACCCTGTGTCTAAGTGTAGTTGATGATTTACGTCAGACTTCAGTAACAGTTTCTGTGTTTTTAGTGACCTTCGATGGAATAACATTTCTCTTTTACATGCGAAAGTATCACTCTTTTGCTGCATGATAGCGCAAAAGTTCATTTCTACCATTTTCCACTTTTCATACTATACTTTCATTTTAACTTTTAGTTATTTCGAAGCGCCAGTCTTCCAAAAATTTTACTTTCTGCTCTTTACATTGATCTGTGACGTGCAGTTTGAAGTGTTTCCTTTAGACTGCTCGAAGCACACAAATTATATACTTTTTACATATTATTATAAACTTTAATTTTAATTACTACGAGCGCTAAAACAATTACTGTTATCAGTAAATGATTTGTATCACTAACAATTACTATAGCTGAAATCTGATTGATAAGGGCTAATTAAACACGAGAAGCTTTAATGTCGTTATGATCTGTTCATGTTATGAGGCCGAATTTTCGGCAGTAATTGCCTTAGGTTCTTTCTTCTCTAAAATTAGAAATCCTGCTAACGTCATGACTGTTCTAATGTTAACGAAGAATAAAATGACTTAAAACATTAAGCATTCTCTCAGATAAAATCATCCACAATCTCTCATTGTTGTAAATAAATAGATTCGCTATACGTTTAGCACATTCAAGTGATATAATACAATTAATTCTTTCTTTGCCTTTATAACACTCGGAGAAAGACGGTAAACCCAAAAAATTACTTCCGTCTGTTTTTTCAGAGACATGCTACTCGTCCGTCCTTTGTAAACAGAGCCCGTCTTTCTGACTTACGTTATAACAAAGTATGATCTTAAAAGTGTCGTAGTTATTAAGACATGAAAAATGAATAAGGATTACAAAGTGAATATTAAATTCTGATGTCACACTTTACTTACGAATGTGTTTCGAATCTAACAGTTATAATAATTCACCAGTGACATCTTTGGAAAATTAAACCTCTAATGTACCTTACATCAACTTAGATTACAAGTGAGATGGAAAATAAACGTCAGCGTTGATTACAGCAAAGCGTTATCTTTACTGGGAGAAGCGAGTTTCACAACAGATATAAACTGGAGCCATAAACAGAGCGTATGCGCTAGAACATTTACGACCGGCATTCAAATATTCTGTGCTTCCGGTTAGGTTGTTTAACACGTTCAGTTTATGCCCGTCGTTTTGACCTTATTTTACAGCTTTGGTTTCTCTAGTACTATCATGAATAATATTATCGCCAAGACGGTGGTGAAATCACTATGACAGTTTGAGAACGATGTATTTCTTACTAGATGTGCTACTTCTTGTCTGAATATGAAAATAACTTTTCTTTATCTAGGGAAATAAAAACTTTCACCGAAACATGTTTTTTTTCTGGGAAAACAGGGCAATTTAGTTTAAGGGAAGAAATGTTCTGAACGTTTTGGAAGTGTTTCAAGAATAATTTTTTATCTAGTGTGCTTCCTGCAGCACTATAATCTACGTTTCTTCTTTAGGTTTACGTACCACAAGCACAGAAACAGACAGAAACTCTAAATTTTCTCTCTTATTCCTGCATTTAATACAATTTATTTGTAGTAACTAGTAAAGAAAGCATAAAAAATTTATGACTTATTAAATAATGGCTTAGCAAAAATAACACTTGTCAAGTTTTTGTTGTTAGAAGTCCATGAAACTTACATGCACTTTCCTTTTGTAGTTTAATCAATCAGCCGATCGCTGTGACCGAGCGGTTCTAGGCGCTTCAGTCCGGAACCGCACTGCTGCTACAGTAGGAGGATCGAATCTTGCCTCGGGCATGGATGTGTGTGATATCCTTAGGCTAGTTAGGTTTAGGTACTTTTAAGTCTAGGGGACTGAGGACCTCAGATGTTACGTCCCATAGTGGTTAGAGCCATTTGAAACATTTTTTAATCAATCCCCTTTTTTGGTATCGTTGTTAGGTCTTCGTTACCACGAAGATGTCCTGTAAGAAAGCATTTGTAATTTATAACACCGTTTTTGTACTCTAGGCAAATTTCTTGAATATAGCGCCACAAAAACTATCTTTGAAACCACTCAAACGCAGAACGTTCATTAATCTTTAGTGATTGTCATAATCTGAAGATCGTTGTACAATAATGGCATTAGAAAAGTTTTAACGCTGACAATCGGATAAAATAAATCGTGCTTTTTAACGAAACTAGGTTCGTGTAATCGACTCCTTAATTACATTTGTGGTTGGCACGAGTCATAGTGAGCACACCGGAACAATATACTTGGTCTTAATGGCTATTAATTTCACACTTGATGTTTGAAACTGTGAAATAATTATATATGGAAGATATGTCTCTCAACACGTATGTATTAGATGGACGCAGTGCTAGTAGTACGAATGATCCCCTGAATAATGCTGACGTCATATTGTTATTTAACAGGCAGCGTGTCGTTGTTGCCGCCTCAGTGGTACGTTGCGTAAGCGTAATGTAGAACTGAACGTAACGACTCGCTACTTTCCCGACTGAACAGCCAATTAACGTCCGCGCCACGAGCATATGATCAAAGGCTTTTCTTGGTGGATTGAGGTCATCCGTGTGGAAGCATCTAAATCGTGTCGGGACAGAAGCAGAGTAAATGTTTAGTGATGAGTGCTTGTAATTTTACGAAACGCACCACCGAATAAATACGACACGAGAAATTTTCCGGAAAATATAATACCTCAAAGAATGTTAGTCTTAAAACATGAAACCTTGACTATGATATCTCTTGAAACTGTAATAAATCTTCATTTCGACCACTTATATTTCGATTTATTTCAGGATATGTTAACAGACTTTCTTAAGACGGTATCCTCTCACAAATTATTGTTGACGTTCTTACCGAGTTGAATTAGAATAAAATCTGGAGATTTCTATGATAATCTCTGCCGATTGCATCCGGAACAACTGACTGTTGTCAGACTGCCAGAGATCTTTGTCGATGTCTGCGACGCTAGTGGCGTCCTTCGAAAGGCAAACAACTTGGCGAATTTCTCCGAAGTCTCTTCACGTCCCAGGCCCGCTTCCATGCATAACAAAGATGGGCATTTTTCGAAGAAAGACGACGCAATTCTCGCTAAAGCCTGATGGGCTGGAGATTTGTTCCTCAATTTGGTCCCACGGAACTAGACGTGTAAATAAATAAATAAATAAATAAATAAATAGAGAAACTGTTTTGAAAGAGGATTGTGTGATTATTATCCTGCCAATGTATATCTTGCGCACGGCTGACGGAAGAAATACAAGGGCGACTTGTGAGCATTTAGACATTCCATTCCGCTCTTTAGATAGGCGAATGAAACAAGAAAGAAATCTGATAATATTTCTATGGAGTACCTCCCCGTCATGCGCTGTAAAGTGGCTTGCTGAGCATTTATGTAGATATAAATGTAGAAGGATGATAGGCGCTGTCTCAGTTAAAATTAACGATACTCATTCTCATCTACATGGTCTCTTTGTTGACGAAGTACCAGAAAGATGTTCAACACAAGATTTACTTTCATTACAAAAATTGCATTTTCCCGAAAACATTGTTTCTAATGATCCATTAGTGTTCCGTACAACATTCGGGAACTGTACTGATGTAACTTCCTTCACACTGACAAGAGATGTAAATTCGGGAACCCCGAGCCCCAAGCTGTCCTTTGGCAGGTGCCAGATCTCTCTCTTTATCTTGGTGGTCGCAAAATAGACCTTTTAGTTTGAATGCAAGGAACCTCTGCTGTTTCACTATTCGTATTTCCACATAATAGAAGGAATGATGTACGAAGATCGTCTTGTCACATTTTGAATCCTTTTTAATAAAAGAAAATGTTATGTCGAATATCTTTCTCGGACTCTATGAATAACTTAATATGTCGATCGTTGGGGTTACGACAGCCGCCGCTATCATAACGAACATCGAAACGATCTCTTTCAACATTATGGTAGTCAGTTGTTCTTGAAGAAGACGATGGAGGTCATCGTCAAAATCTTTCAGTTTTATTGTTTTCTAAAGTAGCAAAAATACCGAGAATACTTTATGCACAGCAGAAGGCTGAAATTTTTACGATATGTTCCTAAGATCAAGATCTCAAACAACCTTGAAAATGTGCTTAATATCTTTATGGGTTTTCGAGATAAAGATTTTCAAAACTTCCCTGCGGGTACACAAAATACGCACGTAAAATCCGGTGTGAGGCTAAAATGTTATTTGTAAAGTGACGTAGGACGGTGAAATATGCTGCAAACAGTCTCCGTTATCATCAGAAGTACGGCATACGAAGTACGAAAATGATGCTAATCCCCGCTGTATATAAAATTGCCATCTTTTCTTATCTGAAAGTCACTCGGCTTTCCACTATTAATCGGTTGATATGACCACGACAGACCAACTAAGAGCTAATCTCAGCTATCTGCACCATCATTAACCTGTCAGAGAGACATATTGATGAAGGAACCCTTACTTTCCTTAAATGAGGTTTGAATTTTTCTCCTGTACCACGTACACTACTTGTTGTGGATATTATTTACGAAGTACAACAGATGGTGCGGCACTTCTTATGGGATGCGTCGATGAGGTAAGGCTAGGACGAAATGGCTCTAAGCACAATGGGACTTAACATCTGAGGGAATCAGTCCCATAGACATAGAACTACTTAAACCTAACTAACCTAAGGACATCACACACATCCATGCCCGAGGCAGAATCCGAACCTGAAACCGTAGCACCAGCGCTGTTCTGGATTGAAGCGCTTCGAACCACTCGGCCAGAGCGGCCGGCAAGTCTAGGACAATTAGCATTTCAGCCGTAACCACACACCCTCAGTCTAACATAAACAGAGCGGAGAGAGAAAAAAGACGAAAGTTTAATTATGTTGCTGGCTGACGATTGAGATGTTGCAGTGGTCCTTAATGCAACAAATTATCGTGGCAACGAGGCATTCACGTTTGAGAATAATATGTAAAGATGTCTAAAAAGTTTTATTAGTCTCTCATACAGCAGAAAAATCGTACTGTCGCAGAATTCTGTGCTACGTGATGCTAAAGTGAATAATTTTATAGCCCGAGCTGCCAGACCTCCATGGCTAAGCGGCTTGCCTATAATACTTAGAGCATGTTTTCTATCGAAATCTATCGTTAGCGCAGCTGTTTCTTCCGTCTAGATCCTAGCCAAATATTTCACCAAATTTATGACAACCGTTGTTGGTTGTGACTGTCATGCAAACAATGTTATGGTCAACTTGATTGTGGTCTATCTGTTTTTCAAAGCCCTCGTGTTCCCAGAACACTTTGGTCTTGAGACTATAAACCTGTTTCATCACACTTTGACGACCAGTTTCTTTCAGCAAGATGGTAAATTAATAAATATCTGATGGAATGTTATTCGTTATCTCCTTCGCCTTTCTTGATTATAAAGTTGAGTCGACGACATGTTTTGTGATCTGAGTACACAGCATCCATAGCATGCTCTCTAACGTACAATTCGCTAATGCAAAGGAGACAAAGAACGTTGCTATTTTCTAATGTTCTAATAGAAAGTAAATCAGAAGTGTGACCGGTCACTCAGTATACAGCAAGTTGACGCACACTATCTTACTGGTCCACTCAGAGCTACTTCCACCCAGCCTAAAGGAGACGGGTACAGACTGCTACAACTATTTTTGACAAGGATATTTTGAATTCCAATATAAAATAAGCCAAGCCCGTGTTCCAAAAGAACGTCTATGGGGCTCGAGATACCCTAAAATGTCACTGAAAGCGGAACAGGATATTAATACATTTTTAACACAATGCTGCTGCTACGAGATAACAAATACATCGGACACTCAAGCCCCTATGTGGATGTGAGGGACCGTAACGGTGCAGCTCCTGGTAAGCAGATCTGTCTGTCAGATGATATTTCCGCTGTGAATTATTGAGCTCTAACTTCCGCCGACTTTGCTGGAGGTGTCGAGTGTAGTGAAGCAGTGAATCATCAGTGTTGTTCTGGGAAGCACGCTTCGTTGTAGCAGTACTGGCCTGTAACACTTACTGTATCACCACTGCCAATGCTGAAGATATGAAAATGAGATCACTCTTGCAGAGGCCGCATATCTCAAGCACCAGTCCTCGGCCATCTACAAAAAAATGCCTGTAATACTCCATTCAGAAACCACCAACATTCAATCGCCCCCTTTTCATGTAAAATGGTTGAATGGTTGGTACATTTGGGTAAGACAGTTTTAAAGTATTTGAGGAGTTCGATTGTAGCAGAAAAATTGCAAAATCTGCAGTTTTCAGCACTCTGCCACACCAACAACAACAGAATATTCCGTGTATTTATTGATTATAAAAAATACAGGTAGTTCATAAAAATATCAGGAGCTGAACTTTTATGAACTGGAGATATAGACAAATACTTCCAGTGACTTTTATTGTCTTGCTAATTAAACTGGTGTCATTGTGTGATGTACACATATTAGGAATGAGAAGTGAGTAAATGGAACGGGTATTACATCACTGTGATAGGTAACTGAATACATGCCCCTGCAGAATGGGGGTACTTCTAAATGATGCCTCCGTCTCGTCTTCGGACCTTCCGCGGCCTTGCACAACATCCCAAACACGGCCGCTCCCAGACTTCAAATGCCCTTAGAAGGGGACGCATCTGTTCGTCAACAACCATTCCGCCCAAATTTGTAGTATATGTGCCGGTTGACAGAAATGGAAGTGATAGAAGTGGGAGCTACATATAGCGGGCCCTTTTAAAAAGTAGAACATTTGTGGCGCTGGTTGTGTGAGTCATGAGCCGTTTATGTTAACATGGCCTCCAGACAGCGGTGGGCAAGGAGAAGGAGTATAGAAGTGTAATCCTATAGTCGCGGAGTGGAATCTCTATGCCGAAACTTTTATTTAATTTTCGATTTTCTAGTTACTTACAATGAAAACAAGCCAAAATCATGTCCAGTACATTGTATTTATTAATATTTTCATAAAAGGCATGAAAAGGGAAAGGCAAAGGAAAGTTTAGGACTGCAAATATAATTTCTGGAAGCCGTTGTAGAGCGTACACGAGTAATTCGCGTATAAATTTAGTTTTATCGTTTTATAGTTGATGATTTACACACGCTCGGGGGATGATCATCGTTTAAACATGAGAAGCAGTAATTTTCTTAGGGCCTTCAATATGTTATAGAAGCCGAATTCTTACAATTACATGGCTATTTTAAAGTTTCATTGAAAAATGTGGTTTATACTCATAACAGTTTCTCTCTCATTGGGCAATCTTGCTGCCAACCATGCAAAAAGACGTCCGTTACGCTTGAATTACAGTTGCTTCTTCGAAAGTTAACTGCCGTCATAAATTTTCCTTTGCCTTTCCTTTTAACGCCTTTTATGAAAATATTAATGGAAGTAACATTTTGAGCATTATTGCGGCTTATGTGCAGCGCAAATAACGTAAAAAATAATTAAAAATAAAAAAATTGCACCCCGCGACACTCGGAATACCGCTCTGAACTCTTCGCGCTGCAGCAGCCGCTACCTGGAAAACACCACTAACATAAATAGCTCATGTCTCATCAGATATGCGCCACGAATTTTATTTTCTCTAAACGTTTGGCCATCTGCTGCTCCCATTCCTCTCATTTTCATTTCTGGTAAAGCCCTGTATATACCATAAATCTTGTCAAAATCAATGATGACGGGTATGTGTGGCCATCTTGTTAATAGCGGGCGACGCGAAAGACAAATTACAGGACATATTGCTCGGCAGATTTACCCAGAAGATTTATTGATGGACCCGGATCATTTCTCGGCATTGCTATAGTATTAAAACACTCTAAGGATGGATCACCAGCCTCGCTCTGATGCGCGAGACAGAGTTAGAATCGTCATTACAGTTTTATCAGTGAAAAATGCCCTGCGCCAGTCCAGCTACTTTCTAAATACTCTCAGATTCCATCACTAGATTGGAAAACGAGCACCATGGACATTATTTACTCGGTGTCCAAATGGTTTCTAGCAGCTCCCGGCGATAAAGTCCTTCATAGGCAGAACATGATAACGGTCTAAAGTTAAAAATGAAGACGACACAGATTCACAGAAATACCACACATTAAGTATAAAAAAGAAAGATCGGAATTTATTGTATAATTAAACTCTGCCAGCTTCTCCTCGTTCATTCAAGAGCACCTCCAGTTAGCTAATGGCCGCACATTCTGCTATTCGGTGTGGTCCTAAGCACACTAAAACGCACCATTAGTCATCAAAAGAAGAATGGTAAATGAACAGGTCCAGTAGATGCATCCACACATAGGTACGCACTTGCGAAATCCTTCTAAGCTATCCACGCATGCTTAACAACCGATGTAACCGATGACTACTTACTTCAGATAGATACAGTCAACAAACACGAAAGATCATCTACCGCAGAGACCAAGCTATTCTCTTTTTATACCACCAACGGCTACCCACTGACTCTAGAACTACACTTCGAAACACTACCTCCAACCAGAGGCACAAAACGTGACTGTTCCACCCTTAAGTGGCTAATTACTCTCATCTGCGGATTGCTGCCTGCTACCAATACTTTCCTAAGGTTTATCCCTACAACATTCTGGAAAAAGGGTACCGTGAATGAAAGTCACAACCCTTTAATCCTGCTTTGCTTCAAACGTCAGTCCATTTCGATGGAGTGAGGGCAGATAAACCCATCATATTTAGGCTGAAAAAAAAAACGTTCGTACACTCATATACCGGAAGCTGGCTCAGGTGTTCAGCATGGTGAACAGGACTCCGCTACGGGCGCGCCCAGAAAACGATGTATTACAACTTGTTAAAATGTGTAGGGAAAAGAGTGTGAGGAGCTATGATAGAGCAAACGAAATATATAGGGAAAAGAGTGGGAGGAGCTATGACAGAACAAATGAAATATGTAGATGACTTGTCACTGTTTTGAAGAAGAAAAAAATAAAGAAAAAATCTCAGTATGTAACTTTTATGAATGATTTTTCAGTATATTGAAACTACTGCAGTTTGGCTTCAAACTTAATTGGGGAAGAATATTGTCATCTGTACAACGTATGGAACCTTCAACTATTTTGAAAAAAAAACAGAAATAGACAAAAATCATAGAAGAGGTACTTTTAGCTCTTTAGACTGAGCTGAATTTTTTCCTACACTATACGTCGCATTTAATCTAATATAGTGTGGAACGACCAGAAGTGACATTAGCCTTCGATGGTGGAGGTTGAGTTCGGAGTGGCGTAAGTAGGTAGATCAGTAGGGGAGCAGACTGTTTGAAACGAGAGCGTGCAATAGAAGATTAAGATACTAATTTGCATTTGCACTCTGTTTTATTTAGAAGCCGGTATCGGAGCACAGGCTAACTGCCGGGAAATGCTTTCGACTAAACAGCAAGCATTCCTGGTCACCAACAGCATCTGCACGTTTCGGCTGCCCTCTCAATGCTCCTAACTGCTGTCTCCACCGGCGAGCCATCGTCACTGAAAGGATGTTACACGGGTCTGCGTGATCGTTGCTGTTAAAAACTCTATAGTTGGCAGGAAGTAAAGGCATGCCTGAAAATTGCGTAAATATTGACCCGGTACAAATTTTGTATCACAATTTACGACACGATGCGACAATGGAAAACAATACCAAGAAAACCAGTTGTAAATCCAAGAAGAGAGAGAGAGAGAGAGAGAGAGAGAGAGAGAGAGAGAGAGAGAGAGAGAGAGAGAGAGAAACAGAGAGTATATCATACGTTGGTTCTGAAAACAAAAAGACGAATAATGCATACGAAAGAAATACTCTGTGCCATCAAAAGTATCCGGACACCCCCAAAAACATACGTTTTTCTTATTAGGTGCACTGTGCTGCCACCTACTGCCAGGTACACCATATCAGCGACCTCAGTAGTCATTAGACATCGCGAGAGAGGAGAGTGGGGCCTTCCCCTGAACTCACGGACTTCGAACGTTGTCAGGTGATTGGGAGTCACTTGTGCCATACGACTGTACGCGAGATGTCCACACTCCTAAACATCGCTAGGTCCACTGTTTCCGATGTGATAGTGAAGTGCAAACGTGAAGGGACACGTACAGCACAAACGCGTATAGGCCGACATCGTCTGCTGACTGACAGCAAGAATGGTTCAAATGGCTCTGAGCACTATGGGACTTAACATCTATGGTCATCAGTCCCCTAGAACTTAAAACTACTTAAACCCAACTAACCTAAGGACATCACAGAACACCCAGTCATCACGAGGCAGAGAAAATCCCTGACCCCGCCGAGAATCGAACCCGGGAACCCGGGAGCGGGAATCGAGAACGCTACCGCACGACCACGAGCTGCGGACTGATTGTAAGAGACCGCCGACAGTTGAAGAGGGTCGTGATGTGTAATTGCCAAACATCTCTCCAGATCATCACACAAGAACTCCAAACTTCATCAGGATCCACTGAAAGTACTATGACAGTCAGGCGGTACGTGAGAAAACTTGGATTTCATGGTCGAACGGCTGCTCATAAGCCACATATCACGACGGTAAATGCCAAACGACGCCTGGCTTGGTGTAAGGATAAACATTGGTCGATTGAACAGTGGCAAAACTTTGTTTGGAGTGACTAATCATGGTTCATAATGTGGCGATCCGATGGCAGGGTGTGGGTATAGCGAATGCCCAGTGAACGTCATCTGCCAGCGTGTGTAGTGCCAATAGTAAAATTCGGAGGCGGTGGTGTTATTGTGCTGTCGTGTTTTTCATGGAAGGGGCTTGCACCCCTTGTTGTTGTGATGAGTGGGTGCTGTGTGATGTCCTTAGGTTAGTTAGGTTTAAGTAGTTCTAAGTTCTAGGGGACTGATGACCTCCGATGTTAAGTCCCATAGTGCTCAGAGCCATTTGATCCATTTGAGCCTCTCTTCAGTGCAGAACTCCGTGAAGATTGGGCTGCCAGTCCCCAAGAAACCTTCCAGCACGTGACCGAACGCATGCCTGCGAGAGTAGAAGCTGTCATCAAGGTTAAGGGTGGGCTAACACCGTACTGAATTCCAGCAATACCGATGGAGAGCGCCATGAACTTTTAAGTCATTCTCAGCCAGGTATCCGGATACTTTTGATCGCATAGTGTATAACAAACTTTTTTTCAGCTAAATTGAAAGGCTGCGCTATGTCAATGGAACTTGTTGTCTTTTCTTGCAAGAAATCCATGGCAGAAATGTTTTCAAAATATGACAAGAAATTAACGTTACTCCACCTACGTAACGGAAGGAAGGAACCTTTGCATCGATTGAAATTTACGCAGATAGTGTTTCATACATAGATTACGCATAAAAAATATGTTCCACATCAAATGTTGTGTTGGTATAAACACTTGACCGAACACAAACTCGAAAACATGAGCCTCACTTAAGTGAAAACATAATAATTAGAAGACGCATGTTCCGTTCTTACAAGACACCTTTTCAATGTAATACAGGTAATTTCATAGCTGTTAAAGTGTTGACTGGAAACAAATAATAGCGACTGTCGACTCTTCTCCCGTTGTCCACGTTTGGTATGACAGACCTTAATGTTTTAGCTCCAGCCGATTTACGTGACAGAGAGCTCTTAGCTGTTTTTCTCGTTAATGATCCCTGATCTACGGTGACGATAAATAATGCATTTATTTTCAATAAAACATATCTACATGTATAGCTGGACTCTACAAATTACGGCGAACTATATGGGTGAGGATACCTTCTATAAGTAAAGCTGTCATCAAGTGGAAAATTGTCTTGAACTCCACCGTGCTTCACTAGGCATGGTTATGTTGGAAGTGGTTTGCTGCTGCCCTCCGGCGAATTTTGAATTGTCTTAGCCAGACAGTTACAGAGGGACCTACAGGTTAACGTGGATTCTGAACCACGGTGAAATAGTCATTTTTCTCATCAGCAAACATTTTCAAAGGAGAAAGAAGTGATAACAGAAAGATAAAAGTACTAGGACTGACCGGGGACCGAACCCAGGCTCTTAGGAAGCAGTCTGATACTTTACGCCTCTTCTTAAGAAATTTAATTCGTTTCTGCTGTTATTGGGAAATATAACGTAGAGGAACTGCAATACATATAAATACCTTGTTTTTCGCCAGACAATAATTGCTACTGAATTAAATAAACAACTACTTCGTCAGGTAACTTAATAAAATAATAAGTTAATTCTTTTTATTAATCAGTTGCGCCCTCATAAAGGGATTGTTTTGTTCTCTTGTGTTCTCCGAAGGGAAGTATATAAATAATGTATTATATCGCCGGCCTGGATGGCCGAGCTGTTCTAGGCGCTTCAGTCTGGAACCGCCAGACCGCTACGGTCACAGGTTCGAATCCTGCCTCGGCCATGGATGTATGTGATGTCCTTAGGTTAGCTAGGTTTAAGTAGTTCTCAGTTCTAGGGGACTGATGACCTCCGATGTTAAGTCCCATAGGGCTCAGAGCCATTTGAGCCAATGGATTATATCTGAATATGCATTTTTTCTTCAGAGAAATTAATAAAAATAACATTGTTGTCTCTTGCGAAAGTTCGTTAGATAGCTGTTGAAATGATGTGAAATAGATAAATATCAGCAGAGGTGTACAGGTGTTACAGATAAAAGCAAATGTAAAATAAGCAGACCACAGAAGCTACATATTTGTTATCATTCGTTACTTAGATGACATACACACAAATGCACCTGTAGATGTTGTTAGCACATGGATTCCATGTTAACACAAATGTCGTATACTAGTAGCTTTTGCTTTCTGAAGCGGAGTTGATGTTTTACAGTGTTTGACTTTCAGAAGACGGGATTTAGTGATTTCCGTGGTCAATAAAATTTGCTTCTGAAATTCTGAAAGACTACAAGAATCGAAAATACGTTCCGATACACGTTCGTGGAATCCTCTTTAGTGTTTTCCCGGTTTTTCAGGGCGTTTGAGAGAACGTGCGCGTGCCAGGTGAGGAGGAACCTTACGTAAGGTTTCGGATTCAGCAGTTATCTGGAAGTGGTGTTGAAATTAATAGGCGGAGTTGGCGCGGTTTAACTGAAGCCAGAAATTTCCATTTGTTTCCGTGGAAAGGTAAGTGTGGTGTCTTTTGTGACTTTCCCCTATTAACTTTAAACTGCATTTCTGTTTTGTCGTCGTGAACAATACTGCCGGAAGGTGCTACGAGTCAGCGTATTAAAAGTTAGCGAGGTGAACTTTCCACTACAGTGCCCATACCTCGGAATTTCTCTGAACGTAGTTGAACTGCTACAGAGATCTGAGTGTTTACTTAGGAGTAGTGAGAGAATTAACCGTGTCTGTCTGGGCAATGTGAGGCTCACTACACATTTAACGTGTGTAGCAGTGCACAGAATTAATCCAGGTCCATGAATAAATGTTTCCGAGTAACGGCAAAGTTATACGTCGCGTTACTTGTATCTCGCCAAGAACAAAGCACGTAGTCTATCTGCGACCACGAGTCGAATTTCGTTCGGCGCCACGGAAGCTTTAGGAATGGATGAAAGGAACGTTTCACGGTGGCCTCGGGCGAAATTAATACCAATGTTACGGAATGTGAAACTTGTCACCACGATGGAATGAACAACGACCAAACTGTTCCCACAGATGAAATTCCAAATATAACAAAAATGACTCTAAACATGCTTGCTGGTTGCTGAAATGTCTCGTAGCTGGTTTTGGAGATTTTTTTATTTCCACCATTACTACATGCTCCCGGCCCAGCCCATCGTCTGATGACCTGTCTGTAGATAAAATGTGGGCTTAAAAACTCTTCTCATAATAGAATTGCAAGTATACACAATTGCAAGAGTCACAAAACTACAAAAACAATAAAAAATAGAAGATGTAAATCCAGGCAAAAATGTGCGTAACACATGCAGTTATAAAGTTCAAGAGGCAGTTGTAATTGTCGTACATCAAGACATGTGGTACATTACGTGCAGTTACTTTACACTCGCACAGCGAAACCAAATGTACCAGCGCCAGAGCGCGAGGTAACGTGCATCGTGGGCGGCAGGGGACACCTTGTGCTATCTCAACGCCATGTGGAGGAGGCGCCAGAGTCATAAGGAAATTGAATGTAAGTTATATATCGAGATTACTAACAATGACAAAATTATAGCTCAAAGGCATAAACTCGTGTAAGGTATGACAGCGAAAATTACATCTATGAAAATTACAGCATATTAAAAAGTAAACTGAAAATTGCAGAAAATGTCACCAAACATTCGTCGTTATAAGCAGTGGCCGCAAAGGGTGCACGATTTTCACTTCCAATGACAATTAAAGAAATTCTCATAAATGTGAAAAAACATCTCTTGTTCCAGTGATCTTCTAATTAAGTAGTAGGTCTTTGAGCGTCACTTGTGTCATTGTTAGTAATCTGGATATACAGCCTATACTAAATTTCCATATGACACTGGCTGCTCCGCTACATGGGATTTTGCAAGTCGAAGGTGCCCTCCACGGCCACGGCGCGCGTTACCTGCCGTTCTGGCGCTGGTACATATGGTTTCTGTCCGTGCGAGTGGAAAGTTACTACAGCTGATCTACCGTATTCATTCCTTGATGTACGGCATTTACAACTGCCTCTTGAGCTTATGTAATTGCATATGGTATATTCATTTTTACTGTTTTGACATCTTTGATTTTTTATTATTTTTGTACGCTTGTGAAACTTTTAATTGTGTATACTAGCAGTTGTATTATGGGAAGCGTTAGTACTCCCAAATTTTAATTACTAAAAGGCCACCAGACGATGGGCTGGGCCCGAAACATGTCGCAAATGTGGAAAAAAATTCTTAAAACAGCTAAAAGATTTTTTCAGCAACCAACAATCATTCTTGGAGTAATTTTTATTATATTTGTCATGATGGTTGCCTATCTCAACCAGGTCTTTCAGGCTGAAATGAAGAGGAAATTCCGTTATTGGTAAGCGTCCATATGTACAGTTGGTATGTTTAGTTCCAGTTTTCAGGGTGTATGTTCCACAAGGTGCACAATGGATCACAAGTTTCTGCATAGCTAATGCACGCAATTTGTGTGGCTGTCTTCCACCGTCGAGAACTATATAAGGTGTCAACGGAGCTTTTGACACGCCACTGTGGGTGCCAAAATTATCAGCATCGGCTGCTCTGGCCCGTACTCATACCTCTCCTCATGGGGTCATACGCTTTATAAAAATCCCAGCGCGACGTATTAATGATAGGAAGAAAGTGAACCACTCGAAATGAGAGGTGTTGCGCCTCACGGTAAATAATCAAGGGGGATTACCTAATCATGGTCAAAATTAAACCCTGAACCCAGTTTATTGTAAAGTTATCTGGAACACATAAATGAACAAGAATTAATCAGAGAAATTACTCGACATTAAAAAAAAATACGTAGAACGCAATAACTGACAAGTTCTCAGCATGAAATAGTTGTAATTTAACAATTAAATGACCTGGCAAGGACCAGATAGTTTATATGTATCTCGTAAATGTAAATACAAATTCACGGTTGACACACGGTGACTGCGTGGTCGAACCAGAAGAACAGAAAACTACTACATGCAGACATTGCCGGCCGGGGTGGCCGAGCGGTTATAGGCGCTACAGTCTGGAACCGAATCCTTCCTCGGGCATGGGTGTGTGTGATGTCCTTACGTTAGTTAGGTTTAAATAGTTCTAAGTTCTAGGGGACTGATGACCTCAGATGTTAAGTCCCATAGCGCTCAGAGCCATTTGAGCCATTTTAGACGCATTGTTAGGGTCAAATAGCTTCCGTGAATCTTCCACTTTTTGTGAGTAACTGAGTGCTATTCATGACTCGACCAGTGATCATGTCTGGAAAAGGAAAAAAAAAGGAAAAAAGGCTCTGAGCACCATGGGACTTAGAACTTAGAACTACTTAAACCTAACTAACCTAATGACATCACACACATCCATGCCCGAGGCAGGATTCGAACCTGCGACCATAACGGTCGTGCGGTTCCAGACTGTAGCGCCCAGAACCGCTCGCCCACCCCGGCCGGAAATGCGTCTAAAAACGATCGATAAGTCTCATACGTTGCTTGCCTAATCTGAAATTTCTCACTATACTCTGCTTGGTGTAGAGCAGAAAGCTTGAAATACCGTGATCTGCTGCTTTCTGCAGAACATCACCTGCTGATTACGGCAACGTCCTATCTCTACCTGTGCTGGCAAAGCGGTCGTCTCAACCTCTAAAGACCAAGTGTATCTCTCAACATCTCCAGACGAAGCGGTTTTAGTCAGAATCCCTGGATGAAGAAATTCTTCTCTCTACCAAGTCCGCGCGATTCTTGTTCCGTAATGAACAGGCTCTGTAAAACTGCTGGCAAATAATATAATCGTTAACAAAATATGTAAATAAATCTCCACCTAGCAAAAGTTTTACAGTGTAACCTGTCGCCTAACTTCCATGTACGCAGTTATTAAACCATCTTGTTTTGCACAGCCATCTGCCATTCTTCAGTTAAGTTTTACACTTCAGCCAGTCCACTTGAGCCTACGTCAGAATTTCTTGGAAACTGACGTCCTGAATTAGTCTCATCTGCTAATTTTTAAAGATTAATCACTGAGGTGCCCTTTTGCAGAAAAGAGCTCTGCAGCTGTGTCGCTTCTCTTGGGACACAGGGATCTGCATCTTCGACAGATTTCCCACTCCACTGCGTTCTAGGAGGATGAGCCGTTGGCGAAAAACAAAGTTCTTTTGAAATAAATTTTGAACGGATAACACAGTTTGTAAATGCAAAGATTCTGCAGAAGCGCAGCAGCTCGTCACATGATTCTTTGGGTAGAAGCTCAGCCCCACTATGAGAAAAACTGGCAGTAGGCGACTCCCAGGCACGGGAGCCAAGCAATACTTGGCCGGTAGCACTGTACGTACCACAAGTGGACACTTCTCACCATTCCCTCGTTTTCACATCTGAAATGCGAGCCCCGACTCCCAGGGGGCTTGACTGGACACGGAGTCAGTGTCCTTTGGCTCTCTCTTCCCTGGCTCATCATGGCTCTACTACTGCATGGAAAGTGTCACATGCAAAGCCACTGCGAGGAGAGCGAGGGAATTAATATAGGAGTAGATGACTTAACCACTGCAGTCAGTGAGGTTGCCTATTCCCAGTGTTAAATGGTTACTAACTGAAAGAGAATGAATTCAGAGTGCGATAAAATTAAATCAAACATAAATGAAAGATGAAACATGCCAATCAAGCAATGGGTAGAAAGGTGTCAACTAGAATAAGCTGTCAAGTGTTCTACTAGGTATGATCTCTTGCATGGAAATTATCAACGTCTGTAAATTCGGCACAAAAAAAAAAAAGTTCAAATGGCTCTGAGCACTATGAGACTTAACATCTGTGGTCATCACTCCCCTAGAACTTACTACTACTTAAACCTAACTAACCTAAGGGCATCAGACACATCCATGCCCGAGGCAGGATTCCTGCCCGCGACCGTAGCAGTCGCGCGGTTCCAGACTGAAGCGCCTAGAACCACTCGGCCACACCGGCCGGCGACTGCTATTCATGGGAGATGAAGGCTGGAACTGACACACCAATACCGCAGCTGGACGTCCACTGTGGCGACAGGCGGCCTTTTCAGATGAGCGGCGACAGGTGGCCTTTTCAGATGAATCATGTTTTGTGCTCTATCGGACAGAAGGTCGACGGCGCGTAATGTCTGAAAGCAAACACCCTGCAACCAGGAGGGAGCGTTTTGGTCTGGGGAATTGCTTTCGTGGCCTTCCCCGGGTGAATTTCTCATTCCGGAAGTCACAATTAATCAGAAGAAGTATTCATCAATTCTTGAGGACAACGTGCACTCCTACGTGCAGTTAGTGTGGCCTTGGCACAATAGCATCTATCAGCAGGACAACACAACGTGCCAAACAGTCGAAGTGTACGTGAGTGGTTCGGAAAGCCCAGGATGAGTTTATCGTACTCCCTTTGCCACCAAACCCTCTGGATTTAAACCAAATCGAGAATCTATGGGACCACCTCGATCTGCCTGTTCGCGCTATGGATCCTCAACCAAGAGACCTGTCGCAGCTGATCATGGCACTGGAGCTGACATGGCTCCACATCCTTGTCAATACATTCCAGAAACTCACTGAGTCTCTTCTTGCACGTCTCCAGCTGCAAAAGGTGGCAATAGGGGCATCTGACCGGTGCTCACATTAATGTAACTGAACAGAGTGTATTTCGCTGCCAGCTAAGATGACTAGTGAATATTCGTCTTCAGCAGGCCATGCCCATTGTATATGGTACTATTCTGCTTGCAACTGTCCAATGGCGCCCAGTGCTAAACAATATCACTCCACTTCAAGTAAGAAAAAAACCAATCCTTTGGTCGATTATGTACAAGAATACAGAAGAACAAGCCTCTCGAATGGCGCTTGGGAAAAAGGAACACATAAATCTTTCCTTTCGAGCTCTGATTTCTCTTATTTTATTATGATGATCCTTTCTCCTTGCGTAGGCAGATGTCAACAAAATATTTATGCATTCAGAAGAGAAAGTTGGTGATTGAAATTTCGTATATAGATCTCGCCGCAAAGAAAACCGCCCTTGTTTCAGTGACTGCCACCCCGAAATCGCGTATCATATCAACGACACTCTCACCCCTGTTGCGAAACGAGCTGCCCTTCTTTGCACTTTTTCGATGTCTCCCGTCAATCCTACCTGGTAAGGATCCCATAACGCGCAGCAGTAGTCCAGCAGAGGACGAAAAGTGTAATGTAGGCTGTCTCGCCTTCCCCACAATATTATCTATGTGGTCTTTCCAATTTAAGTTGCTCGTAATTGTAATTCTTAGTTATTTAGGCGAACGGACATTCCTTGGATTTGTGCGATTTATCGTAAACCCAAAATTTATCGAATTTCTTTTAGGACCCATTGGATGACCTCGCAATTTTCTTTGTTTAGTGCTAATTGCCACTTTTCGCACCATACAGAAATTTTCTGTTGATCATTTTGTGATTGGAATTGATCGTCTGAGGATTTTACTAGACGGTAAATTACAGCGTCATCTGCAAACAATCTAAGGGGGCTGCTGAGATTATCACCTAGGTCATTTATATAATTCAGGAACAGCAGAAGGCCTATGACAATTGCTCTTACCATACACTATTTCATTCAATAAGTTTCCACAAAGCGACTGATGTCTCGTCAACCAGCTTGTAGAACTGCCGTGACCTGTTAGTCAACGCTTTCCATCCTGAAGCTGCTTGGAAATTGGGGCCGTCAGCTTCAACCTACAAAGGCTTTTTGTGAGTAGAAAAGCCAAATAACAAGCTCTCGGGATTCAGCCTTCCTTCCGAAACCTGGCGTAAACTGAATCGAGGCAGATGTGAGACAGAGAGGAACAGCTACTACTCTCTACAGCTGGGGATGGCGGAGATCTCCACCTTGACAGAGGCGAGGTGCACAGTACCACATATCAATCGGCATTGCCCCTTACATGCTTTCTTCAGATCCATGGGCAATTGCATCAATCCGGCTCCAAAGCAACTGACGGGTTGCAAAACCTGTACGTTAACCTTAGACATTTCCGTTTGCTTGTTTGTAAAATCTGACACCGTCAGGAGATGGAGACAATGTGATCCGTATTATTTATTACAGATTTTAAAAGTCTTTACGGCAATAGAACGCAAAATTAACTTGATGATTATCAGTTACCGGTTAACCAACAACGACTTTCAGACCATATACTATCTCGCACACCAGATAGGCCGGCCAGAGTGACCGAGCGGTTCTAGGCACTTCAGACTGCAACCGCGCGACCGCTACGGCCGCAGGTTAGAATCCTGCCTCGGGCATGGATGTGTGTGATGTCGTTAGGTTAGTTAGGTTTAAGTAGTTCAAGTTTTAGGGGACTGATGATCTCATAAGTTAAGTCCCATAGTGCTCAGAGCCATATGAACCATTTGAACACCAGATAGTGTTTGTGTATAAAACCAGCCATGCTTTTGCCAGATTATTTATTTATTGTTCAGAGAATGCAACTTTTACAAGATGTAGCCTCTTTAAAGTCAAGCTAATAAATACAATTTCTTTTGATATTTCTTTCTCTGTCTTTCACTATCCTCTGACCGTTGAAGCTTGCGGTTTTGTGCACTTCTTTATCCCAGTGGCCGGGCGGTCTGCCGTGTAGTCTTCGTCTTTCTGTGGGACTCCACTCTTGTACTGACGTTGTGCGTCTTCCGACATTTATTCATGCTAAATATCCTGCCCATCTCTATTTTAAGGCTTAACGTTTTCGACAACATTTTAAACTAATGTTATTGCTCTTATTTCCTCACTTCTTTTCCGATCTCTCTTTGTGAAATCAGAAGTGTCCTTTCCATAGCATCGTTAGCTACGGACTAAACTACTAAAATTTGTAATTTTGTTTATTTATGTGGTTACTTGTTTATAGTTTCTTTGCTTGTAACTATTAATGCAATTGTAATTATTTCATGGTTGTTGTTGTTGTTGTCTTCAGTTCTGAGACTGGTTTGATGCAGCTCTCCATGCTACTCTATCCTGTGCAAGCTTCTTCATCTCCCAGTACCTACTGCAACCTACATCCTTCTCAATCTGCTTAGTGTATTCATCTCTTAGTCTTCTTCTGCGATTTTTACCCTCCACGCTGCCCTCCAATACTAAATTGGTGATCCCTTGATACCTCAGAACATGTCCTACCAACCGATTCCTTCTTCTGGTCAAGTTGTGCCACAAACTTCTCCCCAATCCTACTCAATACTTCCTCCTTAGTTATGTGATCTACCCATCTAATCTTCAGCATTCTTCTGTAGCACCACATTTCGAAAGCTTCTATTCTCTTCTTGTCCAAACTATTTATCGTCCATGTTTCACTTCCATACATGGCTATTTCATGGTATCAGTAACTAAATAAATAAAATAAGTTCTTTATTACAGGTGAGGGCCTCCGCAGAACAATGATTAGCGCCCGCGCCTTTCATGCTGAAGGACTGTGGTTGGATTCCAGGTGCCTTCTCAGATTGCTGTAGGAAACAAAAAAGGTGACAGTTATTCGGCTTGACAGTGATTGACAGAGTTGTTAGATGTCTTCCTGAGGGATACGGTGACAAAATCTCTCAAGTTTGCGCGTCATATCGTGAAAACCCCGAGCAGCCCGTGATACTCCAAACGTTTTCAGTTGGGGAATGCACTATGGGATTTAACTTCTGAGGTCATCAGTCCCCTAGAACTTAGAACTACTGAAACCTAACTAACATAAGGATATCACACACATCCATGCCCGAGGCAGGCTTCGAACCTGTGACCGTAGCGGTCGCGCGGCTCCAGACTGTAGTGCCTAGAACCGCTCGGCCCATAATGCTCAGAGCCATTTGATTTTTTTTTCATAAAAGTACCCAAAATGCGTGTAACATAACTCGAACGTCTGCTAGTGTCTACGAACAATATACATAAAAAATGTTTCCAAAACCTTTTTATAGCTACAACTATCCAGTGGTCAATGCAGGAACTATGAAGCCTTTGGGCCTGACACGACGTTTTCGGGAGCCTTAAATGTTATGTTCGACACTGCACAAAATCAGCTTAAATTGCGTGACGTAAAATTAGGTCCACAACAAATTCTCATTTCCCGTAAGCGTCGCAATATTACGTCGACTGCGCACGCTAAGTTCTAATACGGCGACATGTACGAGTAGAAGGTTGCCGTAGCGAACTGGTACGCGCGATGCGCACTTACCGTGTCCAGGGCAGGACGCGGCCGGAACTCTCGAAGCTGGAGCTCCGGATCTCGTACTTGGACTTGTGGTGCTGGGCCAGGGGAGGCCGCAGGCCGAGGGCGCCCCTGCGGATGGCGCCGCGGCCGCAGGCGTCGCACGGCGCGGGGGACGCCGAGGCGGAAGCCGACGTCCCCGGCGCGGCGCTGGCGGCGCGCGCGGGCTGCGACCCGGAGCCGTGGGCCGGCCCCGAGCCGCCGGCCGCGCCCGAGCGCGACAGCGCGGCCACCCGCAGCCGCCCCACGTCGCCGCAGCACCCCGCCAGTCACTCGGCAGGCGCGACACCGGCGCTTAGCCCGCTCGCCTCGCACCGCTTGCCTCACCAGCTACGGCGCTCCGGCAACCGGCCGCGGGCCACGCGCGACCTCTCGCTAAGCCCGACCAACTGGACACAGACGCCACTCGTGTTCTAGCGAGTCACAACTTCGAAGATCCACAGCAGACAGAGCATGAGGAGAAGGACTACGAAGAAATCGCCGTTCGAGTGGATAGCTGACTTTTACACTGCAGTCCATTAAAATTGCTACACCAAGAAGAAATTCAGATGATAAACGAGTATTCATCGGACAAATACCTTATACTACAACTGACATGTGATTACATTTTCACGCAATTTGGGTGCATAGATCCTGAGAAATCAGTACCCCTCTGGCCGTAATAACGGTCTTGATACGCCTGGGCATTGAGTCAAACAGAGCTTGGATGGCGTGTAGAGGTACAGCTGCCCGTGCAGCTTCAACACGATACCACAGTTCACCAAGAGTAGTGTCTGGCGTATTGTGACGAGCAAGTTGCTCGGCCACCATCGACCTGACGTTTTCAATTGGTGAGACATCTGGAGAATGTGGCAGCAGTCGAAAATTTTCTGTATCCAGATAGGCCCGTACTAGACCTGCAACATGCGGTCGTGCATTAGTCTGCTGAAATCTAGGGTTTCGCAGGGATCGAATTAAGGGTAGAGCCACGGGTCGCAACACTTCTGAAATGTAACGTTCACTGTTCAAAGTGACGTCAATGCGAACAAGAGGTGACCGAGACGTGTAACCAATGGCACCCCGTACCATCACGCTGGGTAATACGCCAGTATGGCGATGACGAATACACGCTTCCAATGTGCGTTCATCGCGATGTTGCCAAACACGGATGCGACCATCATGATGCTCTAAACTGAACCGGGATTCATCCGCAAATATGACGTTTTTCCATTCGTGCACCCAGGTTCGTCGTTAAGTACACCCTCAAAGGCGCTCCTGTCTGTAACGCAGCGTGAAGGGTAACAGCAGCCATGGTCTCCGAGCTGACAGTCCATGCTGCTGCATACGTCGTCGAACTGTTCGTGTGGATGATTTTTGTCTTGCAAACGTCTCCATCTGTTGGCTCAAGGATCGAGACGTGGCTGCACTATCCGTGACAGCCATGCGGATAAGATGCCTGTCATCTCGACTGCTGGTGATACGAAGCCGTTGGGATCTAGCACGGCGTTCCGTATTACCATCCTGAACCTACCAATTCCATATTCTGCTAACTGTCATTGGATCTCGACCAATGTGAGCAGCAATGTCACGATACGATAAACCGCAATCGCGATAGGCTACAATCCGACCTTTATCAAAGTCGGAAACGTGATGGTACGCATTTCTCCTCATTACACGAGGCACCACAACAACGTTTCACCAGGCAGCGCCGTTCAACTGCTGTTTGTGTATGAGAAATCGGTTGGAAACATTCCTCATGTCAGCATGTTGTAGGTGTCGCCACCGGCGCCAACCCAGTGTGAATGCTATGAAAAGCTAATCATTTGCATATTACAGTATCTTCTTCCTGTCTGTTAAATTTCGCGTCTGTAGCACGTCATCTTCGTGGTGTAGCAATTTTAATGGCCAATAGTGTAATAATCGACACGTTCAGGGCCTATATTTACCTTGACTACCCTAAAGAACTATTTGTCCATACATCGACTAAATACAAATAAAACATGTTGCTGCGTCAGTCACTCGTTTATTTCGTCACTATGCGTTTCTATGATTCACGTCATTATCTTCGTGTGGAGAACTGTTTACTTCCATAGTTTGTGTCGGTGAACAGTATAGATGTCTTTTCACAGTAGCGGACCTAGGACAGTGTAGGTTTGAGAGGCGGTAGAGTCGTAAAAAGTGTGTGTATTCCTACCTGATGTATATCCTCTACACTGTACATAATGTTTACACTTTCATTCGGAAGTGAAAAGATCAACCAGCGGCAAAACAAAACTGGCGCAGAAACTGTTTTTATTTGTATTTATCAACAGTCGAAGCCTCCACAACGCCGTACTTTATGGACGAAATATTCGTATCGACCAAATGTGTAGCTAGCAAGTGGACACTAAGCAACATGACTGCCTTTCTTGTAACTTTCTTTGTTACGAAGAGATGAATAGCAGTAAGTCGCTTTTGTAAATCACCTTATATTTTCTTCTGTAATCATCTTCCTCATCTCAAGACCTTCTCAAAAACGTACCATTCACGAAAAGTGTCGTTACGACAAACGTAATACAAAACTGAGTATGACTATCCTGAACTAGAACACATTGCACCTACTGGGGATACCGTACAGTATGTGATCAAAAGTATCCGGACACTTCGCTGCAAATGACTTACAAGTTCGTGCCGCCTTCCATCGGTATTTCTGGAATCCAATATGGTGCTGATCCATAGCCTTGACGATAGCTTCCACTCTCGCCGGCATACGTTCAGTCAGGCGCTGGAAGGTATCTTGGAGAATGGCAGTCCATACTTTACGGAGTGCTGCACTGTGGGGAGATATCAATGTCGGTCGGTGAGGCCTGGCACGAAGGTGGCGTTCCAAAACATCCCAAAGGTATTCTGCAGGATTCAGGTCAGGACTCTGTACAGGCCAGTCCATTACAGGGATGTTATTGTCGTGTAACCACTCCGCCACAGGCCGTGCATTATGAACAGTTGCTCGATCGTGTTGAAAGATGCTATCTCCATCCCAGAATGGCTTTTGAACAGTGGGAAGCCAGAAGGCGCTTAAAACATCAATGTAGGCCTGTGGTGTGATAGTGCCACGCGAAACAACAAGGGGTGCAAGACCCCTCCATGAAAGACACGACCACACCATAACACCACCGCCTCCGAATTTTACTGTTGGTTCTACACACGTTGGCAGATGACGTTCACCGGGCATTCGCCATACCCCCAACGTGCTATCGGCTCGCCACATTGTGTAACGTGGTTCGTCACTCCACACAACGTTTTTACACTGTCCAATCGTTCAATTTTTACGCTCCTTACACTCAGCAAGGCATCGTTTGGCATTTACCGGCGTGATGTGCTGTTTATGAGCAGCCGCTCGACCATGAAATCCAAGTCTTTTCACTTCCCGCCTGTCATGGTACTTGCAGTGGATGCTGATGCAGTTTGGAGTTCCTGTGTGATAATGTGGATAGATGACTGCCTATTACAGGTTACGACCGTCTTCAACCATCGGCGGCCTCTGTCCGTCAACAGAGGAGGTCGGCCCGTACGCTTTTGTGCTGTACGTGTCCCTTCACGTTTGCACTTCACTATCACATGGGAAACAGTGGACTTAGGGATGTTTAGGAGTGTGGACATCTCGCGTACAGACGTATGACACAAATGACACCCAGTCACCTGACCATGTTCAAAGTCCGTGACTTCCGTGGACCGCGCCATTTTCCTCTCTCACGATGTCTAATCACTACTACTGAAGTAGCTGATACGGAGTACCTGGCAGTAGGTGGCAGCCCAATGCTCCTAATACGAAAGATGTATGTTTTTGGGGGTGTCCGGATACTTTTGATCACATGCTGGAGTTGACAGTAAACAATCTGTTCAAAAATGGCTCTGAGCACTATGGGACTTCACATCTTAGGTCATCAGTCCCCTAGAACTTAGAACTACTTAAACCTAACTAACCTAAGGACATCACACAACATCCAGCCATCACGAGGCAGAGAAAATCCCTGACCCCGCCGGGAATCGATCCCGGGAACCCGAGCGTGGGAAGCGAGAACGCTACCGCACGACCACGAGACGCGGGCAAACAATCTGTAACCCAATAGAAACGCATACTGATCAGTCAGTAAATCGTCTTTAGATAAAGGTTTGTGTGAGTACATTACACACAACGAAGAGAAATTAAAACATCCAGTCGTTTGTGGTGGTCAAGATTAAGGAGATTGAAGTTAATCCGGGTACCTGTGGAGTCAAAGTCAGTTTTTTGTTAAGCTTTTGATAACCTTATGTTACGTGTATGGAACACTGTGATAAGTTTTGAACTGGTCTTAATGAGAGGAAGAGGACTGTCGAATAATAAATATTGAATGCTATTTGAAAGAGACGTACTGCTGTTTGTATCTTCGTAACAAACAAAAATGTAAGGACGGCAGTCGTGCTGGTTAATGTCCCCATGGTATCTAAACAGTATTTGCTTGGTACATTTTTCATTTTGCTCGTGGACAAAAAGTTATCTCGGGTGCCCAACTGAAATGGGACATTGTTTGGCACATCGTAGTATGAGGGAAGACATTGGACAGTAGCAAAGGTGGCTGAAGTTTCGACAATGTGTACTTGTTCATTACACGTATGATGATGGGTTGACGTAGCTACCAGGACCTGTTTAGTCGTACATTCACGATTCTGAAAATCTGAATGCACGAGAAGATGTCCGAGACGTCGAGCCAACATTTGAACCAAAGTCCAGAGTCAACGCAAGAACCAGAGTCCAGTAAAAACAGTCGACAGATGCAAAAACCAGAGAGGTACACGCGTTTATACCGTCCTTCGTTGTGAACCTCTGTAACACATGTCTTACGAATTCCGTGCAAATACAAGGGAAGTCTTTTGAAGAAAAACACATGTTCCTCGTACATTTCTCAACTACAGTTGGAACTTATTCTACGTACAGCGCAACGTTTCAACTGCTATGAAAGGAAAGTAACAACGTTACGTCACATCAATGGCATTAGAGATAGTTGGACAAAGGTGGAAGAAGCAAAGAACGAAACACGCGTTCCCCTCGATTAATTCCATGAAACCACGTGAAATATAAATCAAAATATCTGAACGGACATTTAAACCCCATTCATGACGCATATGATTCCAGTGGCTTAACCAATGCTCTAGATCCTGCCTCACAATATGATAAACGTTTCTTCTCTCACAGAAAAACAAAGTTAGCAGTTTGTAAGTCATATCACTTAACTGAAACGAGAGTAGTCTCAATATTAACTACAAGCTCATACTGGATGAGGATGAGGTAATATTCCGGGAGATTTTGAAATGAAAGGTCCAAAGCAGTCGATACTTATGGAAACCAATGTAAAACCTCAATCTGATTAGGTATAATAGGCTTTGAATCCCGTTCCTATGGGATCCGTGTTCTACTGCTCATCATCGATTGATCTGTCGATATGTGATTCATTTTCCTGATCCACACGAGAGCGCTAACACAAAACATTGTGGCTCCAGGAGGGCCATTAGAATTCAGATGTCATGTACCAAGAGAAACCTTTTATATTACCACAGAGATTATTCCTCAAACTCTTGCACAAACGTCGGTCGAGGATCAAAGTGATATAATCGAGGGAGATGAGAAGACGGATATGGAGTTCTGTTGTTGGTCATAGTGGAACTTTCATTCGAATGGGGAAAAGTAATAATGGCTTTTAATACCTTCAACTACACCCGCGATACTTTTACATGTGAAATTCAGATGTAAGACACTGGACTTCTCCGTACATGTGCTCGCACATTACATCCCTACCACAGCTGTAGATGCACATCAGAGACTTCCAGAGGCTTGGCAGCACTTTGGCATAGGAACTGATCTCTCTCTTTATATCCCTACATTTCAACAACACATATGCAGGATAAAAGACTTCTTAATCTAAACCTTCCTCTCTTATCATAACCGTCTGTTTCTCTCGGTGTGTCACAGGCATCTTCTTCCGGGCCAACAGCTAACCTATATCTCTAATCCACTGTCAACACTCTTTTAGATGTCCTCATTCCTTATTTTTATTTTGCGTGCCTCGGTAACTTCTTTTATCATCTCTCCGGTGACCATTCCCTACTGATTCTCTTTTTCCTCAGGCTAATTAACTTCTATGGATTTAATACTTTTTGCACCCCAGCCAAACACTTTAGTCTCTCTATTAACATATTTTTACTCCCACATCACAAGAACATCAAATTCAGGCAAATGTACTAACCCCAATGATAATAGCGCGAACAATATGTGATACCTGTTATTATTATTATGTCCAACTAATTTTCTGTGTACAGTATAAGATCACGTTTAAACAGATTCTATGAATACATGAATCGAGCGTACATAGGGATCAGAAGTTTACTTATACTAAAAATATACTTGCCACTACAACTCTCGTATCGTATCCGTGAAATTTTATCCCCTACTTCTCGATAACACGGAACTACCTGCCCTTCTTTGAGCATTTTCAATGTCCTCCATCGATACTATCTGATACAGATCCTATACTATGCAACAGCAACCCATAAGAGGACGACAAACGTAGTGTGGCAATCTCCTTAGTAGACCTACTACATATTCTAAGTCTTCCACAAATAAAATGCGATCATTGATTTGATTTCCTCGCAATTTTTTCTATGGCATCGCTTGTAAGCAGAGATGTCAAAAGCCTCCCTGAAATCTACAAATATAGAAGCAATTTGAGATCCCCGTCCACAGCACTCGTTACTTTGTGTGAGCAAAGTGCTAGGTGTGTTTCACAAGAATGATATTTTCTGAATCCGTGTTGCTTATTCGATAACAGACCGTTTTCTTCTAGGTAATTCATAACATTCGAAAGCAGGATATGTCCAAGAATACTACTGAAAATCGACGTCTGTGTTACAGGCCTGTAATACATCGAATTACTTCTACTTCCTTTCATGAGTGTTGGCGTGATCTGTGCAACTTTCCAGTCTTTAGGTACATATCTTTGGTGTTGCAAGCTGCTGTATATGGTTGCCAATACGTAGCTATTATTTCAATATACTCTGAAATCAACCTAATTAGTATACAATCTGGATTGGAGATTTTCGTTTTGTTAATTGTATTGGGCCGCTTTCCTACTCCGAGAAATATCTATTAATTAGTCATGATGGTAGATGTCCTTAACTTGAATTCTGGGATACTTATTTCGTTGCCTTTAGTGAAGGAATTTCAGAAAAAAATGTATTTAGTAACTCCGCTTTAGTGACACTGTCATCGGTAACGTTACCATTGCTATCGCGTACTCAGGGTATTGATAGCGTTATCCCACTGCTGCCTGACTTACATTTTCTGCCAGATTATAAGACAGAGATTTTTGCGGAAACTATTAAAAGCATGTTTTACTGAAGTTTGCGCTAAATTCCGATCTCAAGTCAAACATCACCAGTCTTACAGATTTCGCGGCCATTTAAATCTGGCATGCTATTTTCACCGCTTATACAACAGTGTTCTGACCTATTTTGTGTACCGTGGGCGATCAGTAAAATCTCTTAATAATTTGTTCGGTATATCTCTCTCAACTGCCGTCCATTTAATTTTTGAATTTAAGCCCTATCCTGTATACAGTGACACGTTGAGTGAACGGCTACTCCACCTTAGGAAGGTGTCAAGTTATCTGCTGTCTTAAATAGATACGTTTTGCGTTCATTTTCAATGGATCTAGATGAAGTATTCAGTCTCACTACAACTACCTTGTGGTCTGTAATCCCTGTATCTGTCAAGATTCTCCCTATTTGCTCAGGATTATACTGAGGTGACAACAATCATGAGATACCTTCTAACATCGTATCGGACCTCCTGTTGCCCAGATTAGCGCAACAACGTGAATTATCATGGACTCAACAAATCGTTGGAAGTTGCCTAACGAAATAATGAGCCATGCTGCCTCAGTATCCGTCCGTATTTGCGAAAGTGTTTTCGGTGCAGGACTTTGTGCACGAATTGCCCTCTCGATTACGTCCCATAAATGTCCTATGGGATTCATGTCGGGAGATGTGGTCGCCATATCATTCGCTCGAATTATTCACAATGTACTTCAAACCCACCGCGAACAACTGTGGCGCGGTGACATGACGAACTGTCAACCATAAAAATTCCATCGTTGTTTGGGAACGTGAAGTCCATGAATAGCTGAAAAAGGTCTTGACGCAGCTGACAATACAAAGAAAAGAGTCCATTCCAAGTCAACAAAGCCCAGACCATTATAGGACCACTACCAACTAGCAGTGTCTTGTTGACAATCTGGATTCATGGCTTTGTGGGGTCTGTGCTTCACTCAAACACTGCTATCAGCTCCTATCAATCAAAATCGGGTCTCAACTGACCACTCCAAAGTTTTGCAGTTGTCTAAGGTCCAACCTATGTAGTAAAGAGATCACTGCGTTGTACGTGGTGAGAGGTAATTCCTGAAACGAGGCATTCTCGGCACACTCCTGACCCTGTGAATGGTGGAATACTGAAATCTCTAACGATTTCCGAAATGGAATGTTCCATATGTCTAGCTCCAACTACCATTCCGCGGTCAGAGTTGGTTAATTTCCGTAGTGTGGCCATAATCACGTCGGAAACCTTTCCATATGAATCAGCTGAGTACAGATGACAACTCCGCCCTTTTACGCCTTGTGTACGCGATAATATCACCACCTGTATTTGTACACATTGCAATACCATAGCTTTTGCCACCTCAGTGTATCTGTAGCTAAGAGATCAAGTTATGTTCTCGCAACTGTTTAAACCACGTATGGGCTCCTGAACTAAATGTTCAAAATAATTTTCGGAGAAAGCATTCAGTAGGATTTCGGAAATCGTTTTATCCCTCCAACGACTTTAAACATGTATTTTCGTAATCATGTCGAGGGTATCTGAAATTACCATCAGCTGTAATTGCATGAAAGGGTTAACTACACACATAAAAAAAGTTTTGCATCACCCCGGTTCCCAGAACTGCTGAAGATACACGTTGACTATGGATAGTGTATCACAGACACAGTCCCCCTGACTGTTCAGAGATGTCACTACACCCACCCAAACATGTAAACAACCATGCACGAGCAGCGCCTATTACACGGAGGGAGGCCGACAGCCGATCAGTTCCAGTCATTCCACCTGGAAGGCGGTACACGTCTCGTGTTGTCTATAGTTGAACCATGCCTAGACGGTCAATACCGCGGGACGAAAGTGGCCTCATTGTTACTTTGTGCCAGGAAGGGCTCTCAACAAGGGAAGTGTCCAGGTGTCTCGGAGTGAACCAAAGCGATGTTGTTCGGACATGGAGGAGATACAGAGAGACAGGAACTGTCGATGACGTGCCTCGCTCAGGCCACCGAAGGGCTACTACTGCAGTGGATGACCGCTACCTACGGATTATGGGTCGGAGGAACTCTGACAGCAACGCCACCATGTTGAATAACGCTTTTCGTGCAGCCAGAGGACGTCGGGTTACGACGCAAACGGAGTGCAATAGGCTGCATGATGCGCAACTTCACTCCCGACGTCCATGACGAGGTCCGTCTTTGCAACCACGACACCATGTAGCACGGCCCAGCAACATGTCGAATGAACCGCTCAGAATTGGCATCGGCCTCCGTGGCCGAGTGGTTCTAGGCGCTTCAGTCCGGAACTGCGTTGCTGCTACGGTCGCAGGTTCGAATCCTGCCTCGGGCATGGATGTGTGCTATGTCCTTAGGTTGGTTAGGATTAAGTAGTTCTAAGTCTAGGGGACTGATGACCTCCGATGTTAAGTCCCATAGTGCTTAGAACCATTTGAACCCCTGTTTTAGGATTGGCATCACACATCGAAAAAAATTTTGCGTCACCCCAGTTCCCAGAACTCCTGAAGATAGACTTTGACTGTGGATATTGTATCACAGACACAGTCCCTTTCACTGTTCATAGATGTGACCAAATCCGCCCAAAGATGTAGACGGAGGAGGTCCAACAGCCGATCAATTCCAGCCATTCCACTTGGAAGGAGGTACACGCCTCGTGTTGTTTGTAGTTCAGCCATGATTAGACGGTCAATACCGCTGTTCGATCGCGTCCGCATTGTTACTTTGTGCCAGGAAGGTCTCTCAACAAGTGCAGTGTTCAGGTGTCTCGGAGTGAACGAAAGCAATGTTGTTCAGACATGGAGGAGATACAGAGAGACAGGAACTGTAGATGACATGCCTCGCTCAGGCCACCCAAGGGCTGCTTCAGCAGTGGATGACCGCCACCTACGGATTATGGCTCGGAGGAACCGTGACAGCAACGTCACCATGTTTAATCATGCTTTTTGTGCAGCCAAAGGATGTCGTGTTACTTACTACTCAAACTGTGCGCAATAGGCTGCATGATACGCAACTTCACTCCCGACGTCCATGGCGAGTTCCATCTTTTCAACTACAACACCATGCAGTGCAGTTCACATGGGCCCAACAACACGCCGAGTGGACCGCTCAAAATTAGCGTCATGTTCTCTTCACCGATGAGTGTCGCATATGGCTTGAGCCAGACAATCGTAGGAGATGTGTTTGGAGGAAAACCGGTGGATAGTATGCCATGAACGCGAGTGGAGCAAAGTGGAGGTTCCCTGCTGTTTTGAGGTGGCATTATGTGGGGTCAGAGTACGCCGCTGGTGGCCATGGAGGGCGCAGTAAGGGCTGTACGATACGTGAATGGCATCCTCTGACAGATAGTGCAACCATATCGGCAGCAGATTGGCGGGGCATTCGTCTTCATGGACGACAATTTGCTCCCCCATTGTGCGCGTCTTGTGAATGAGTTCCTTCAGGATAACGACTTCGCTCGACTAGAGTGGCCAGCTTGTTCTCCAGACATGAGCCCTATCGAACATGCCTGGGATAAATTAAAAAGGGCTGTTTATGAACGACGTGACTCATTAACCACTCTGAGGGATCTACGCTGAGTGGGACAATCTGGACAAACAGTGCTTGATGAACTTGTGGATAGTATGCCATGATGAATACAGGCATGAATCAATGCAAGAAGACGTGCAACTGGATATTAGAGGAACCTGTGTGTACAGCAATCTGGACCACCACCTCTGAAGGTCTCGCTGTATGGTGGTACAACATGCGATGTGTGGTTTCCATGAGCAGTAAAAGTGCGGAAATGATGTTTATGTTGATCTCTATTCCTATTTTCTGTACAGGTTCCGGAATTCTCGGAACCGAGAGGATGCAAAACTTTTTTTGATATGTGTATTTCAGATAATACTAAGGTTTGTTTGAACTGTTCAACTCTGTCGTCTGATTCAAGGAGTCGGTAAAAGGAACCAGTTATTAATTTGTTTCGGTTGGCAGCTATAACTTCTACCCATAATATCTCACAAAAAACCATCTACTTCAATTTCACTACGCGGTAATCCACTTCTAACAGCAATAAACAATGCAAAACCAGCTGTATTTAATCTGTCCTTTCTGAACACTACTAGGACCTCTGTAAAAGTTTCGGATAAACTTATCTTCTTCCGTAATATAGCCCGGTGTGTATTAATCGACTTTCTGGAGGTAGCTCCTGTTGCATCGTCTTGGAATTATCGAGGCACACTGCATTTTATTTTATTAGGTCATTAACTCAGACAGTTGCTACTGTAGGCAAAATATTTAAAGCTATTTGCTACGAGGGTCATCTAGAAGGTAAAGTACGATTGTTTACCACACATAGCGCCGATCTCCCATCTCTGTTACTGCAAGTGTGCCAGTTATCTCCTTCCCCGATCTCAGTGTGAGCCGACTTTTTTTGCCGAGCAATCACGCCTCTCTGTTCTGCAACCTTTCGAAATAGCTGCGTCCACTGAAAAATCCCGCTAAATTGCGAAGGGATTAGTGTCATTTGTTGTCTGAATACACAAATTGTCCGGTCTATCGAAATTTATAGGCAAATAAAGAATTTTTATGTTGACAGTGCAATGAACGAATCTCCATTGACGTGGAATGTTGTCGGCAAAGATGTTTTCCATTCATAACAATGCGTGGCCTCATGCATCGGCTCCAACACAACCAAAACTTCAGCTTAGTAAGTGGGAAATTTTCGGACATCCTCCTTACAGTTGGTACCACTGATTTTCACTTCTTCCCGAAACTAAAGGAATTTTTCTGTGGAAAAAAGTTCGCAAACTATGAAGTCGTCAAATAAGCTTCGAAATCTTAGCTCAAATATTTGGCGGCAGAGAAGTAGCACATGGAAACTGAAAAATTGATGCCAACTGAAAACTTGGTGCCATGTCCAGTAAGTGCCTTGACAGCTATGCCGACAATATTGAAAAATAGAGTACGGTGATACAACATTGCAAATAAAGTTTTCTGTTGATATCTTTCGTTTTTATTTAGTTAAGCCAAAACGCCCTTCACTTTGTGGTCGACCGTAATATTTTGAGGTAAAAGTTCAATATAAGTCCCCGGCGGTATGCTTATTCCGGCGGCGGAATGGAACTCGCAGGGGCTCTCACAGCTCAATACGATTGATTTGTTCCTCCAGGGACACGCGGAAGCCGTTTTCAGTGGGCAACTGCCACTTCCCGCGGGCCTTTGTCTCGCGGACCCAATAACACCAATACCCCAGCAGCGCAGAAATAAAGCCTGTCCACGTGCTCCGTAAGTCTCACTTAGGGAGATATCTAACAGACGTAACTTTTATGTTATGGGTCGGAAAACATGATTGCGCCCCAGGTTGCTTAGTTTACTCACCTTGTCGTGATGAGATCCACGAATAGAAAAACAGAGACGTGCTACTGACGTCTACCTACGAGAAATTTGTTCATGAGACCCAGAAAATATTAGATACAGGCTCCCAGGTAGATGATACTTTCCTTGACTTCCAGAAGGCGTTCGATACAGTTCCGCACTGTCCCCTGATAAACTAAGAGCCTACGGAATATCAGACCAGCTGTGTGGCTGGATTGAAGAGTTTTTAGCAAACAGAACACAGCATGTTGTTCTCAATGGAGAGACGCCTACAGACGTTAAAGTAACCTCTGGCGTGCCTCAGGGGAGTGTTATGGGACCATTGCTTTTCACAATATATATAAGTGACCTAGTATATAGTGTCGGAAGTTCCATGCGCCTTTTCGTGGATGATGCTGTAGTATACAGAGAAGTTGCAGCATTAGAAAATTGTAGCGAAATGCAGGAAGAATGCAGCGGATAGGCAGTTGGTGCACGGAGTGGCAACTGAACCTTAACATAGACAAATGTAATGTATTGCGAATACAAAGAAAGAAGGATCCTTTATTGTATGATTATAAGATAGCGGAACAAACACTGGTAGCAGTTACTTCTGTAAAATATCTGGGAGTATGCGTGCGGAACGATTTGAAGTGGAATGATCATATAAAATTAATTGTTGGTAAAGCGGGTACCAGGTTGAGATTCATTGGGAGAGTCCTTGGAAAATGTAGTCCATCAACAAAGGAGGTGGCTTACAAAACACTCGTTCGACCTATACTTGAGTATTGGTGATGAGTGTGGGATCCGTACCAGATCGGGTTGACGGAGGAGACAGAGAAGATCCAAAGAAGAGCGGCGCATTTCGTCACAGGGTGATTTGGTAAGCGTGACATCGTTACGGAGATGTTTAGCAAACTCAAGTGGCAGACTCTGCAAGAGAGGCGCTCTGCATCGCGGTGTAGCTTGCTCGCCAGGCTTCGAGAGGGTGCGTTTCCCGATGAGGTATCGAATATATTGCTTCCCCCTACTTATACCTCCCGAGGAGATCACGAATGTAAAATTAGAGAGATTCGAGCGCGCACGGAGGCTTTCAGACAGTCGTTCTTCCCGCGAACCATAGGCGACTGGAACAGAAAAGGGAGGTAATGACAGTGGCACGTAAAGTGCCCTCCGCCACACACCGTTGGGTGGATGGTAGCTACTAAAAGAACCTTGAGGCACTGTATTGTGCCGTATCCCACAGGCTTGCAAGATAAGTGAACAACATGCACGATAAGCTCCAGATTTTTTAAATCCTCCGTTTGTTATATACAGGGTGCTAAACATAGTACTTCATATTTTACGGGGTGGTAGTATGGACAAAAACAAGAAAAAATGCCCAGTAAATAAGGGTTCTAAAATTCATACCATGAGTACCAGTTCATCTCCCCTGCGGCGAGATACATAGCTTTTGCTGCAAGCTGTATGACGAACGATCTACAGAATGCAGTAAGCAGATTAAACAAATTATTCTGCTAAAGTGAAACAAAGGGTTCCTAATGAATTCTGATTGCTATTACATACGATCTACAGTTGTGAGCTATCGCTAATCAATCTTCTTAATACGGCGTTATTTCGTAGTAAGGTATGCTTCCGTGCGACGTTTTAGGGAATCACGCACTACCTGAAAAACTTCATGCTGGTCACGGATACACTGGCAAGCACTGATAACGCGTTGTTGTAGTGTTTGTAAATAAAACATTAATGTGGATTACATGCACAAAGCACTTCAAGTGTTCCCACAACAGAAAGTGCAAAGATATACGATCCTCGACCAATCCATTGCGCATTAAAAGTCTCTGTAAAGTATTCTAGTGCATTTCGGAAAAAATGGGATGGTGCTCCGTCAAGCATGGACCGCATCTAAAGCAGTTGTTGGAAAAGGACCTCTTCTAGCAGGACAGGAAAGTCGTTTGATACGAACTAGCAACACTTTGCAACAGTCAACATGTTTGGTATTATGTAACGTTCTATTGAACTACTACCAATAATTCGTGCCAATATATTAATTGGCAATCGTCGCTGATGATTCTTCAACTGCTCGTGGATATGCATCTATCCACACATGTTGGTTATGAAAATTTACAATCCCATCTCGCATGAAAACAACCCCATCTCTGTATCGTACGTTTGTTATGAAAAGTGAGTTGTCAGCATATCTTTGCAAAATAAATTGGAAGAACTGCATTCTGGCAGGCTGATCTTGTGACCGAAGGGCTTGGGCTCGACGTACATGATATGTGGGTAGCAACTGGTCATGCTGGACAGCCCAGGCTAGAGGATGAGTAACCCCGATAGTTACTGAAATTCTTCCTACACCACATTTCTAAATATGGAGTACTTTTTAGCACTATTTGCAGAATTGCCTCGCTAGGGTTTAGGTGCGTCCTTATTATTTACACAGCATAACATTTCTGTTTCTTGTTTTCCTTACACAGTTTTGTGACCTAGTTGCTGATTTCTGACAAAATATAACATGGATAAAATACATTTTTCACAGTCATTTTTAGATGATATTCCTTCCTTAACACACCGTTAACTGCAATCCGACCTCGTCCTCGAAACAGAAAAAAATGTCTCACAAAAAATACGAGTATTAATTTAAGTAGGATAACTTTTGAATGCATAACAATCCAGGTGATATTTTGATAATCCATAAATGAAAATTATGTCAAACATGACACCCGTGTCGTAACAAAACTGTGGTAATATGAAGATTAAGACTAAAAAGCAGTTTTCAAGGATAAATTAATGAGATTTCGCTTCTGTAATAATTAATAGGAATATGAACTTTCCGGCCTGCTCTTTTATATTTTCGCTTGGAGAAGTAATTAGACGCATATTTTTATTTTATTTTGCTGAGTGGATGGCACAATGAAGGATGCGAATGTAATTGAATACAATCCGCACCGATGAAGCTTAAACTACCAAGAAGATATTTCCGGATTTCTCTGGACAATCTTCGATACTGCAAGAGATTTCAGAACGTTAGCGCACAGCCGAAAGAATCGTGTAGATGGAAGGGAGAGCAGTCGCTGAGTGTTCTTCACGACCGAGAGAACAAGGGCAAAAGTCGTCAGTCAAGCAGGACGGGAACGCAGTCGGCACGATAAAAGCAAGCTTTCTACTGGAGCCCCAACCCTGACCAGCAGACCAACGGAGGGACGCCCACGAGCTCTAAGCGCCGTTCTTTCGTGATCGCGGAAACATGGCTTCAATCGATTGCAGGTCACTGGAGGCCAGCGTATCGACCAGAATGTGTCTGACAGTTAAATCGGCTCCGACATCTGCCTAGAAACTTTGCAGACCGTCTCTGAAATCATACAAATTCACGATAATGCTATTTAAGCAACCAGAGCAGTAGTTATATTTGACTTTGCTTCTGAGCATCACTGAGGTATACACCAAACTTTCTTCTCCCCTGTAACAAGCGGGTAATTTTTTTTTAAATTCAGTCCAATTTACGGCATTAAAATTTTTTTAAAAACATCCAAGAACAAAACAAAAACGTTGGTGTTTTAAATGCAGATGGTTTCTATTTCCGCCAGTCCCGTTTCATTATCGTCAGCAACGAAAACCTAATATTGTATTCGAGTCGTGCGTGTTTGTCACCTACTAGGAGAAGCTATACACAAAGGCAATACAGTTCACGAGTGTAACGTATCTAATTCAGCTCCAACAGTGGCATGTGACTGAAGTTATTATCGATAAAGTTTATTCGGTGGACTGCTGTCAGGTGGTACAGGCTACGCTCACAGACTATGTAATTTTTCTCGGCGAATATATTTGACTGATTCTTATGCAGTTTGAGACAGTTATTTCAGAAATAGAGAATGCAACATATTTAGTTTGAAACAGAAACAGTTAGAAATTCGGTAATAGCACCACAACAACATTGGCAAAAATTTACGTTCGGTTACGAATTTGAAAGGGTGAGTTTCCACTACTATTAAAAATTGTATCTTGACTGTAATATTGATATAGACCTTTGAAAAAGTTAATTTGGAAAATGACAAAAATGTGTCGTTTATATCAAAATAAAGTTCGTGCTACAAAACGAGATTTTTTTTTAACGTACGCACAAGTTTACATGAGATGGCAACATCTAGGCTATTTATATTCGGAAAGAAAATATTCCGTAGACCAGTTTCAAAAGATCTGTTTCGAGTATTATATCCTTTCGCTTGCTTAAGCAAAAATAACGAGCTGCAGTAAAGCTGCTATTTATTTTTACCGAAAAAAATATTCGGCCTGTTGCACAATCATATTCTTAACTGAATTCGTTTACTCTAACGTATATTGCCCATATAGAAGTTAGTTTTCGTGTTTATGGATGTGATGTGAGCAATTGATTACATAACTCCATTTACCTTTGCTGAACACCTTGACGCGTCATTTCAAGGAGCGTAAATAATACACGGAACTGGATTAGGCGGTTCATTAAAATCTCGAAGTGGGTTAAGGTTCTACGTTTCGTCGATGACGATGCAGCTGTGATCTCCATTTCGATTGGAATGTACGGGGGGGTGTTCAACAAGTAACGCAGCACATTTTTATCTAAGCCATTTTCGGTTTAAAAAGTTCGGAATTTGTTGTGAGATATCGAAGGATATTCCCACTTCATCCCTTGAGACTTTCCTGAAGTTCCGATACGGGCCTGCACTATACGCAGCTTTCAAAACGGCATCTGTAGCGGAGGTGCGTTCTAAGCAGAGGGCTGTTACTGAATCTCTTTTGACGGAAAATCAGAGCATCGTAGATATTCATAGGGGCTTGCAAAATGTCTAAGGAGACCTGGCAGCGAACAAAAGCACGATGAGTCGTTGGGCGAGGCGTCTGTCACCATCGCAAGAAGGTCGCGCAAACGTGTCCGTTCTCCCGCGTGCCGCGAGGCCGCACACAGCTATGACTCCTGCACTGTTGGAACGTGTGGACACTCATTCAAGATGATTGACGGATCATAATGAAACACTACGCGGCTGAGTATTCCCTTTGAAAGCGTTGTATGTTTGTGCGAAAGCTCCCGGTGCTGAATAAATAGAATGATCAAAGACTGTGTTAGCAAGCTTGAAAAGGTTCTTTGTGGATGTCTGTTGATTGCTTACAAAATAGCAATGTAGCATTAAGAATAAATGTTATGCTTACATGTTAAACACCTAATAGCTCTCGGACCGTAAAAACGTATTTTGATATTAATACTCGAATTACCTAATTAACTGTTTATAAAGTTCTAACGACTTTAAGAAATACAAAGTGGCGCAAAAGTCACTGGACTGCTGGTTAAAAGAAAACAAACGTAACAGCGAGGCGTAGTACAGCAGGACGTTTTAACCCATTAAGTTGTTATTACCGAGAGGTGATAATTACGCCTTGTCGAGATGGTGTAAAATGCAGTGACAAACGAAACTAGCTAATTGTTGAAAGCGTTATCTGTGACACGCATTTACAACTGCAGTTTTCCAAACTGTACGATGTTCACAAAAGAAAAAAGGATTTTCGCGTTAAATTTTTTTCATAAAAGTGTGCTACTGTAGTTGTTAATGAATGGGGAAGTCACTTTAGACCAAAACTGCCGTCTAGAAAGACAGCGTACGACATACGAAATAGATTACCGAGCGAGGTGGCGCAGTGGTTAGCACACTGGACTCGCATTCGGGAGGACGACGGTTCAATCCCGTCTCCGGCCATCCTGATTTCGGTTTTCCGTGATTTCCCTAAATCGCTTCAGGCAAATGCCGGGATGGTTCCTTTGCAAGGGCACGGCCGATTTCCTTCCCAATCCTTCCCTAACCCGAGCTTGCGCTCCGTCTCTAATGACCTCGTTGTCAACGGGACGTTAAACACTAACCACCACCACCACCACCACCACGAAATAGATTTGAAGAACGTGGATTTCTTACGGATGCACCAAGATCTGGCCGCTTAACAAAAGTCACAGCTGAGGAAAATGAATTGCGGTTATGTTTAGCAGTGACCCAAAGTCCGCGAGAATCAACCAGACGATTGGCAACTGAGCTGGATTTATCACGAAGATAATTGAAAATAATGTTACACAATCAGAAGTTTAGATTTTACATTCCACGTTTACGACATGTGTTACTTCATGATGATCCAGATCGACATCTTCAGTTCTGTGAATTGGTGCTTGACCAAGAGAAACATGATCCTGAAGTATTCAATAAAATTATGTGGTCTGACGAGGCCAGTTTTAAGTTAAGTGGAAAAGTTGACAGATATAACTGCACTTACTGGTATATTGACAATCAATGTATATTGTTAGAACAACCACAAAATAAATCTGATGTGAGTGTCTCTAGGGGTGGGATATCATGATTTGGCGTACATCGACCATATTTTTTGAAGGAACAGTGACAGAAATAACTATCTGGATCTGCTTTAGAATTACGTGGTACCAGGACTTATGAGATGTGCTGAAACTTTCGAGAAATTTACTTTCAACACAACAGTGTTCCACCACATTATGCCGCTGCCGTCAGCGATTACTTAAACGAAACTTTCCAAAGAAGAGTTACTGGACGAAGGGCTGATATTGACATGCCTCCACGTTCACCATATATCACGATCATGGATTTTCTTCCTATGGGGTATCGTCAATTCTCAATTTTATTCTCAAAATTCTCAGACCACCGCTGAACTGAAAGAGTACATACACGATGCGTTTAATGATTTGGATAGTGATACCACACTATGCAGTGCAGTACGTACCAGTGTTCCAAAAAGAAAAAAAAATGGTTCAAATAGCTCTAAGAACTATGGGACTTAGCATCTGAGGTCATCAGTTCCCTCGACTTAGAACTACTTAAACCTAACTAACCTAAGGACATCACACACATCCATGCCTGAAGCAGGATTCCGACCTGCCACCGTAGCAGCCGCGTGGTTCCTGACAGAAGTGCCTAGAACCGCTCGGCCACAGCAGCTTGCTCCAAAGGCACTTCAGCGATGTATTAATGAATACAGCAAACACCCTGAACATAAAAAATGATCATAATTATTGTTTGTATTTGTAATAAAACATAAATTCAATCTTCTGTTTAACTCTTTGCCCAGTGTCCAGTGACTTTTGCGCCGCCCTATATGTGAGAGGAGGTAAGCAATACTTACAATAACCTTGAGACAAAATGCGTACCCTTTCCAGTTTCTCTATTATATGGTTATACTGAAATCCGTTGCAGTGGAATACAGTTGAAGTATTATTGTTATAACCTCATTCACTCACTGTTGTTATTTCATTTAAAAGCCATGATATTATTCGAATGGGTAACCGTTCGCCTTCACAATATTGTCAAGGTTTGGATTTAACATTTAAAGCTAAGGCCGAAAAGCACCCTGTTTCACTCCTAGTCCCCGTAAAACACATCTCTCGAAGTAACAAGTATGATCGACAGGGGATCTATAATTGATTCCATATGTCTAGATTTCTGAAAGCCATTTTATAACGGTTCTCTTAAACGGCTTATAATTATGACCAAATTGTGAGCCTATGGAGTATCGTCTCAGTTACGCAACTAGTTTCGTAGTTACCTGTTGGAAACATCACATTTCGTAGCAAATAACGGAAATTCATCGAGTGACACAAAAGTGATATCTGATGTTCCCCAAAGAAATGTTACAGGCTTCTGCTGTTCCTAATCTATATAAAGGGTTCAGGAGAAAATATGAGCAGTTCCCTTTGGTGGTTCGCTGATGTCTAGTAAAATCACCTGAAGATCAAGCACAATTGCAAAATGATTTAGACAAGAAATATGTATGGCACGAAAAGAAACATTTGATCCTAAATAATGAAACGTGTAAGGTCATCCACATGAGTACCAAAAGGAATCCGTTAAATTTTTGTTACACGATAAATCACAAAAATCTAAGTGCTGTAAATTTAACTAAATACCTGTCCGACCCCAGTAGCTGAGTGGTGCGGGCACGGTAGCTCAGCGTGTTCGGTCAGAGGGTCGACTGTCCTCTGTAATAAAAAAAACTGTGTGAAGGAATCAACGGTCAACTTGAACAGATGTCATGTGATGTCCGCCCAGACCAAACAAAACGAAAAATTCAAATCAAAATCATAAAAAAGTGGTTAGCGCGACAGAATGTCAAATCTAAGGGCCTGTGTTCGATTTCCCGCTGGTTCGGAGATTTTCTCCGCTCAGGGACTGGGTGTTGTGTTGTCCTAATCACCATCATTTCATCCCCATTGACGCGCAAGTCGTCGAAGTGGCGTCACATCGAAAGACTTGCACCCGGTGAACGGTCTACCCGACGGGAGGCCATAGCCACACGACATTTTTTAACTAAATACCTAGGAATTATAAATACGAACAAATTAAGCTTGAAGGATCACATAGATAATTTTACGGGGAAGGCAAACCAAAGACTGTATTTTATGGCAGATCATTTAGAAGACGCAACCGGTCTACTGGAGCAGGCCTACTGCTGTGCAGTATGGGATCCTTACCACATTGCATCGACGGAAGACATCGAAATAGTTCAAAGAAGGGCGGTTCGTTTTTTACTATAGTGAAGTAGAGGAGAGAGTGTCACGGCTATGATATGCGGGTTGGGATGTCAATGTTTCAAAAAAGGGCGTTCTTCATGTTTTACGAAATTTTAACCTCCAGCGTTCTTCTCCAAATGCGAAAATATTTAGTTGATATCCACCTACAAAGGGGAAGTGATCATCACAATTAAATAAGGGAAATCAGAGCTCGCAAGGAAAGATTCAAGTGTTTATTTCGAGAGTGGAACGGAACAGACATAATGTGAAAGTGATTCAATAAACGCTGTGCCTGGAACTTGACTGCGAATTTCGGAGTAGTAAGGAGGGGAGAGAGAGAGGGAGAGAGAGAGAGAGAGAGAGAGAGAGAGAGAGAGAGAGAGAAGGAGGGGGGGGGGGAGGGAATGCGGTTTGCAGTGGTTTAGTGGGGATCATTTTTATGGACATGTATTAGCAGGTAAAAAATGATTGGGTTGTTTGCTATTAAAAAATACTCGCTCTTACCCAAGGAATGTTCAGTATTCTGGACATTTCCGTTATAGGAGTTTTAACCAATCATAGTAGTTGGCTATCGTGACACATAAAACATAGATGTATATTTAAAAATGTTATCACACAAGTTCCAGCAATGAAAATGTATCAGGTTCTAATGCGAAGAGCTTCTGTGTGAAGAAACAAAATATACTATGATGAAACGTAACTGGAAAGGATAATCCGTTTCCTTATGTGTGCGCTTGTCGTTGTTTACTGTTAGAAAAGGATAAGTGACTGGAGTTTTAGCGATCCTACAGAACCTATATTTGGCGTTATTATCGGTCACTAGTTGATAAATCGCGGCGTTAGTTTCTTTCGTACCGAGCGGCGTTGCGCAGTTGATAGCACACTGGACTCGCACTCGGGAGGACGACTGTTCAAACCAGCCTTCGGCAATCCTGATTCAGGTTTCCCGCGATTTCACTAAATCGCTTAAGTCAAATGTCGGGATGGTTCCTTCGAAAGGGCACACTCTTTCCTTCCCTACTCTGAGCTTGTGCTCCGTCTCTAATGACGTCGTTGTCGATGGGACGTTAAACTCTAATCTCCTCCTCATCCTCCTTGTTACTTTCGTGAACTACCCGATCAGGTATAAAGTTCTGCATTGATTACAAAGTAATCAATTAGTCTTTATACCGAAAACATTTTTTTGCTTTTCCTTCGGATGTAGGGTTGTGAAACGCTGCTTTTAGGAATAACTACCAATTTTGTACCTAGTTTCTACGAGAGGATTGGTGCTAAATGTTAAAGACACCCACACCTAAAGCAGAGATTTCCAGACAGATTCAATAAGAAATTTTTTACTCTTCCTTGTCTTCTGTTCCTTCATTTTTAGATCAGGATAAGTCAGATAACCAGTAAATCTTAAATTAAACGGAAAAATGTATGGCTATTTAACCCATAAATATATTCAGTCACAGCTACATATTCCATACGCGAATAATGTCTTAGCACTTCTGCATTAATGGAAAAGATAGTGCAACATGAGGTACTGGTCCCGCTTTAATAACTGCACTCCAGTTTATACAGTAAGTATAAATATAACAGACTACAGGAGGCTGTCAGGGAAGCAATGGGCGCAGCTCCGTCATTCTGGTGCAGGAATATTACAGTTGGGTCGAATTAGTTCTTCCTGTCTAATTCTTTAGTTTTCTCTGGCCAGTGTCAAACCTATTAATGCCTTGTTATCTTTGACATCCCATTCAGATCCTTCAAAAATCCCATTCAAATACTGGACCTCTCCTTTAGCAAAATCTTGGCCCTCAACTTCTCCTAAATAAGTTATGAGCGTCATTAGCTGTCGATTTTGACGTAACAAATTCTGACGTATAGTGACTCGACAGACGTACATACATACATAGTAACGAATTCAGCACAGCATGTAGCAACGCTTTCCAGAATTGCTGGAGGCGTTGGGTGCATATTCCCGTCACCGCGTATCGATCGGTGTTCTACAGGTCAGCTTTGAGACGATATATTTACGCCACTCGATATGTGTGTTTCATCGTTGCCTTCATTCCTACACATTACTGTGGCTGTATTAAAAAGTACGATAATCTATTGAGCGTTTTAACTTTTTTCTGCGTTTGATACAGAAGAACAAAAAATAAAATACTTCCTGGACCTTTATTCTATAATCACATTAGACTTTTAAGCACTTAAAATCACGCAAACGATTGAATCTAGCCTTAAAAATTTTCTGGAAGGCTAAGTAAATTTTTTATTGTACATTCTAGAACTGCCTTACTTTGAAATCAATTTACTATTTCCCATCCTATCATTATTTCTAAGAAAAGCCATGAATGTGTAGAGGGCTACTACTGAAGAGAGAGTTTAATTCCCCTAAGTGCGTTTCGCAATTCCGCATCGACAGCCGCTAAAACTGAAAACCGCAGACACGGAACAGAATGTGTATCATTTAGCTACAAAATAGCAGGTCAGCAACTGGAAGCAGTTAATTCCATAAATTATCTGGGAGTACGCATTAGGAGTGATTTAAAATGGAATGATCATATAAAGTTGATCGTCGGTAAAGCAGATGCCAGACTGAGATTCATTGGAAGAATCTTAAGGAAATGCAATCCGACAACAAAGGAAGTAGGTTACAGTACGCTTGTTCGCCCAATGCTTGAATACTGCTCAGCAGTGTGGGATCCGCACCAGGTAGGGTTGATAGAACAGATAGAGAAGATCCAACGGAGAGCAGCGCGCTTCGTTACAGGATCATTTAGTAATTGCGAAAGCGTTACGGAGATGATAGATAAACTCCAGTGGAAGACTCTGCAGGAGAGACGCTCAGTAGCTCGGTACGGGCTTTTGGTGAAGTTTCGAGAACATACCTTCACCGAAGAGTCAAGCAGTATATTGCTCCCTCCTACGTATATCTCGCGAAGAGACCATGAGGATAAAATCAGAGAGATTAGAGCCCACACAGAAGCATACCGACAATCCTTCTTTCCACGTACAATACGAGACTGGAATAGAAGGGAGAACCGATAGAGGTACTCAGGGTACCCTCCGCCACACACCGTCAGGTGGCTTGCGGAGTACGGATGTAGATGTAGATGTAGAATGTTAAGGACCTGGGATCAGCAGATGGACCTGCCAGTGCAGGTTGATAAGAATTTTGCAAGTAGTTGTTACACTTTGACAGTGCACTGCCGTGCGTACTTTGTGGTACAATGAAAGACCGCGATAATCTTTAGTAATTTCAACTCTTCAGAATTTTGCAAAATCACTTGAATGTAATCATTCATCATAAATACTCTTTTAATGTAAAAAAGTGCTGTCACTGTTAAGGAAACAGTTCGTTGATAAGAAATGGAAAATATATTTTCATTTCGGAACCACGTAAAAGGGGGCTCCAAATGCGAAGTTCATCAATCAAGAAATGTTTTAGGCAAGGTGTACTTCACAGACGAAAGCGCAACGTAAGTACGATTACTTCTCGTAATCAGCCAACACTAGTTTATTACTCCCCAAGATGTGGATGACTGTTTCACTTCCTCTCACTCATGACTCTTACAGCAATATTTTGTATCCAAGGTATTCCTGGGTTTACGAGACATCAGCAATAAATATGTCGTTCAAATCACCGTCCAGCCAAACTGAATTCGATTTCTCATGGTTTCCCTACGTCTATGGAGTAACTATCGAGATGGTTTTCTAAACAAAGTCATCGCGGCTCACTGCCTCTAATGACCAGTTTGCCGTGGCTGGTAAGATTCTAACCTTCCTTCCTGAAAAATGCGAAAAATGATTAATTTTCCTAAAAGCTAGAAGTACACTAGGATGTAGATATGAATTTATACATCTGAACGACTGTTTTTACTGTACTTTCTGACAAATATGTTTAACGAACCATCAGAATCACTTGCACTGAAGGCTATGCTCTATACAGTGAAGAAACATTTCCTCTTACACGAAATCAAAATATTTACATCAAATTTTTAGAATTAATATAATGTGTGCTAATTGTCTAAAAGACATGTAAGTGTCTCATAGAAAGACACACAAAAGGAAAAAATATCATGAGAAGTACTGAGTGACAATAACCTAAAGGTAGATTGTATACAATAATGAGCACATGATTGATTAAATGCATATTTTCAACAAAATTACATGAAACAGAGAAAAACTTTATGTAAGCTCCTAGAATTCCAGTGCATCTGTATTTGATTTGGAGATATACCATTATGGAAACAATAACAAGAAAATATTCCAGGAAAACATGCCAAAGGCTGTCTTAATAAAAACGATCAATAGCAAGTTTCAAGACACCAGTGCACATGCAACCTGTGTGCCCTACACTCCGTCTGCAAGATGAGCGGTACAGCATGATTCAAAAAATTGGGTAAAATGTCAAACGTATCAGCAACTCTACCTAATAAGAGAGTGAAGACAAAGAACAGCAAACCAGTAATCCCATAATTTCATAAACACTGAGACAACAGAAGATAGTCGCGTAAAATTAGCGTTATCGTAGCATTTTCAGATAAAAAAGGGAGCAATTAAAAAACTTGTGGCAATAATAAATATGCAATAAAATTTTCAAGAAAGCCAATGTCATTACAAACAATTCAAGAAAATAATCCGTGGTGCTATGTTCTGGACTATAAAGAGAAACAAATTGATGGAAACAGAAGCGAATGAAGCGTTCTCACAGATTTTTGCATGTGTTTGGTCCCCAATCATCAGGAAAAGACGGGATGTGACACCTCGCCAGACTACATTGAAACGAATTACGTGCAAAGAAAAAGCAAAGCACTTGGGAATAAAATTGTTTAAGTCCGACTTCTCATAAATAATTATGTGCTACCTCAGCAAAACGGACATCCCAATGTCGAACTGAAATGCATCGTACTACGTTGGGTCTACTTTGGAAATTGTAAGAAAAAATTTTAAAAAATAAAAACAAATCTTGTATGAACTAGCAAGGAAGGGGGTATATGAAAAGGTACACTCCTTTGCACAGTGGTAGCTTATCAGGTATATAGAATAACAAGCAAAATTTGTCCCGAACCCCATCGGCGGCCAAAAAATTTGAGACAAGCTAGTAACCAATACTGAAGCAAAACTCAGGCATTCATTCGAGGCAGCTATTTTGAGGAAAAGAGAAATAGCGATTACTGTTAGGTGCGAGATGCGCTCGTTTGAGGAAGAAAGTGCCTGCCTTGTAGAGAGCACGTGGGCAGGTGAACGGCGGCGGCGTCCGGAGCAGAGAGCAGAGGCGAGCAGCGCCAGCCGAAGTGCGGTAGACACTGTGGAGTGGGGTCCCTGCAAGCGGCGCCGCTGCCGCTGCCGCCTCGGCGCACCGCGTCTGCGCCGCTCAGGCGTCGCTGCGCGCGTCGCCCGCGGTCGGAGGCAGCAGGCAGGTCGCTGCCCGCGAAGCGCTCCTCTCCGGCCCGGGCAACCAGTAAGTGGCAACCGTACACTCTCACGTGCGGACCCTCGACCAAATTTCCGTTTCGAATCAGCCTAGCGCAAAAGGCCTGGCGGCAAAAGCTTTAAGGCCAATAAGCTACACTCCTGACAAGGGAAGACAGCAAATGAAGAAATTCTACTTATTCTCTAGAAGCTTACAAGGGAACGTTCCCATCGCACCCCTCCTCAGATTTAGTTATAAGTTGAAAAACTGAACACAGATCAATCGAGAAAACAGAAAGAGGTTGTGTGGAACTATGAAAAAAATAAGCTAAATATAGGGTGTTACAAAAAAGGTACGGCCAAACTTTCAAGAAACATTCCTAACACAAATAAAGAAAAGATGTTATGTGGACATGTGTCCGGAAACGCTTAATTACCATGTTAGAGCTCATTTTAGTTTCGTCAGTATGTACTGTACTTCCTCGATTCACCGCCAGTTGGCCCAGTTGAATGAAGGTAATGTTGACTTCGGTGCTTGTGTTGACATGCGACTCATTGCTCTACAGTACTAGCATCAAGCACATCAGTACGTAGCATCAACAGATTAGTGTTCATCACGAACGTGGTTCTGCAGTCAGTGCAATGTTTACAAATGCGCAGTTAGCAGATGCCCATTTGATGTATGGATTAGCACGGGGCAATAGCCGTGGCGCGGTACGACTGTATCGAGACAGATTTCCAGAACGAAGATGTCCAGACAAGAAAACGTTCGAAGCAATTGATCGGCGTCTTAGGGAGCACGGAACATTCCAGCCTATTACTCGCGACTGGGGAAGGCCCAGAACGACGATGACACCTGCAATGGATGAGGCAATTCTTCGTGCAGTTGACGATAACCCTATTGTCAGCGTCAGGGAAGTTGCTGCTGTACAAGGTAACGTTGACCACGTCACTGTGTGGAGAGTGCTAAGGGAGAACCAGTTGTTTCCGTACCATGTACATCGTGTGCAGGCACTATCAGCAGCTGATTGTCCTCCACGGGTACACTTCTGCGAATGGTTCATCCAACAATGTGTCATTCCTCATTTCAGTGGCTCTGGCTCTGAGCACTATGGAACTTAACATCTGTGGTCATCAGTCCCCTAGAACGTAGAACTACTTAAACCTAACTAACCTAAGGACATCACACACATCCATTCCCGAGGCAGGATTCGAACCTGCGACCGTAGCAGTGGCGCGGTTCCGGACTGAGCGCCAGAACCGCGAGACCACCGCGACCGGCTCTCCTTTCAGTGCAAATGTTCTCTTTACGGATGAGGCTTCATTCCAACGTGATCCAATTGTAAATTGGAATCCGCGCACAATTATGCAATCACGATATTAACGCAGAATTTCTGTGGACGTTTGGGCAGGCATTGTTGGTGATGTCTTGAATGGGCCCCATGTTCTTCCACCTACGCTCAATGGAGCACGTTATCATGAGTTCGTACGGGATACTCGACCTGTGCTGCTAGAACATGTGCCTTTACAAGTGCAACACAACATGTGGTTCATGCACGATGGAGCTCCTGCACATTTCAGTCGAAGTGTTCGTACGCTTCTCAACAACAGATTCGGTGACCGATGGATTGGTAGAGGCGGACCAATTCCATGGTCACCACGCTCTCCTGACCTCCACCTTCTTGACTTTCATTTATGGGGGCATTTGAAAGCTCTTGTCTACGCAACCCCGGTACCAAATGTAGATACTCTTCGTGCTCGTTTTGTGGACGGCTATGATACAATACGCCATTCTCCAGGGCTGCATCAGCGCATCAGGGATTCCATGCGACGGAGGGTGGATGCATATATCCTCGCCAAAGGAGTACATTTTGAACATTTCCTGTATCAAAGTGTTTGACGTCACGCTGGTACGTTCTGTTGCTGTGTGTTTCCATTCCATGGTTAATGTGATTTGAAGAGAAGTAATAAAATGAGCTCTAACATGAAACGTAAGCGTTTCCGGACTCATGTCCACATAACATATTTTCTTTCTTTGTGTGTGAGGAATGATTCCTGAAAGTTTTGCCGTACTTTTTTGTAACACCCTGCATACAAACTGAGTAGTCCATGCGCAAGATAGGCAACATCAAGGATGGTATGAGATCAGGAACGTGGTGGTCCTGTCGTTAGCGTGAGCAGCTGCGGAACTCGAGGTCCTTATTTCAAGTCTTCCCTCGAGTGAAAAGCTTGCTTTCTTTATTTTCGCAAAGTTATGATCTGTCCGTTCGTTCATTGACGTCCTGTTCACAGTAATAAATTTAGTGTCTGTGTTTTGCGACCGCACCGCAAAACCGTGCGATTAGTAGACGAAAGGACATGCCTTTCCAATGGGAACCGAAAACATTTGATCGCAAGTTCATAGGTCAACCGATTCCTCCACAGGAAAACACGTCTGATATATTCTATACCACACTGGAGACGGCATGTGCGTCACATGACAGGAATATGTTGTCGATCCACCTAACTTGTACTCTTGGCGAATGAGTAAAAAGACTCTTCTACCTTGCCCGATTTAGGTTTTCTTGTGGATGTGATAATCACTCCCAAAAAGTGATGCAAACATAAGAGTTTGTCAAAAAAATGAAACAAATGAATGCAACAGTTTCACATCGCACAGTTTTCCCTGTGCTCTGTCAAATCCTGCATATGTCCAAGCAACTCTGAGCATGTCCTGGAATTTTTGAGAGCGAAGTTGATTATGTGTGAGTGTCTGAACTTTGATAATTGTATGAAAATAAAAAATTAAACTTTTCACTGGAGGGAAGACTTGAATCAAGGACCCCTCGTTCGGCAGCTCCTCACGCTAACCACGGGACCATTGCGCTCCTGAGCTCAAAATATCGTTGATGTTGCCTATCTTTCCCGTTACTACTCAGTTTGTATATTTTGCATATATTTTCATACTTCCACACAACTTCTTCCTGTTTTCTCGATTGATCTGTGTTCAGTTTTTCAAGGTCTATCCACTGTGCCAACTTATAACTAAATCTGAGAGGGTGCGATTGGGACGTTCCCTTGTTAGTATTTTGGTGGTATGCAGAATCTGAAATTTACTTCTCAGACCTACCGCCTCTGACAGCAACAGTGACTAATCCGGCTCAGTATGGAGTCCTGTCGACCTCGAATGACGAATACTGGTACACCATGTGATCAAAAGTATCCGGACACCCCCAAAATCATACGTTTTTCATATAAGGTGTATTGTGCTGCCACCTACTGCCAGGTACTCCATATCAGTGACCTCAGTGGTCATTAGAATCGTGTAAGAGCAGAGTGGGAACCTCCGTAAAACTCACGGACTTCGAACGTGGGAGGCGGTTTGGGTGTCACTTGCGTCATACGTCTGTACGCGAGATTTCCACACTCCTAAACTGCCCTTGGTCCACTGTTTCCAATGTGCTAGTGAAATGGAAACGTGAAGGGATGCATACAGCACAAAAGTGTACAGGCCGATCTCGTCTGTTGACTGACAGAGACCACCTACAGTTGAAGAGGGTCGTAATGTGCAATAGGCAGACATCCACCCAGATCATCACACAGGAATTCCAAACTGCATTGGGATCCGCTACAAGTACTATGACAGTTAGGCTGGAGGGGAGAAAACTTGGATTTCATGGTCGAGCTGCTGCTGATAAGCCACACTTCACGCAGGTAAATGCCAAACGACGCCTCGCTTGGTGTAAGGAGCAAAATAATTGGAAGATTGTACGATGCAAAAACGTTGTGTGGAGTGATGAATCACAGTACACAATGTGGTGTTCCGATGACAGAGTGTGGGTATGGCGAATGGCTGATGAACGTCATCTGCCAGCGTGTGTAGTGCTAAAAGTAAAATTCGGAGGCAACGGTGTTATGATGTGGTCGTGTTTTTCCAGCACTGCGTATCGTAACGTGATGCAGGAGCTTCGAAAGTACTCAGATCTTTAAACTTATTTTATATCCAAACGGTACAGGGGTTCATCATCAAAGTTTTATCCACCAAGTCCCTTCTATAACGACTAAATGCCTGTAACATAAATTGTGAAACACCGCATATAAACGATCTGACCAGTAACATCGGATGCTCCGTGAAACTGCTGCTGCTGTAAATTGGAAAGCTGCAATGTCAGGAAACTGCCGAGATGCAGGAAGGCCAGTAGAGGATCGACTCTTGCTGCAGGGACTGGTGGCCGCTAACGCACATAGACGTAACGCAATGTGCACAAATAGGTGGTTAGATCAGCTATTGTCCCATTAAACTATCAGCGATAAATCAGTGGAAAACGTGACAGTTACAATATATCCAAGCGTATCTGACCGGTGCGTCAAAATGGGGAAAGATCATATCAAACTGATATTAAGAAAACAATATGTTAGGCTCAGACTCATTAGAAGAAACCAAAGAAAATGTGAATTAATCGACGAAAGATATGCCTTTCAAAACATTCATTCAATTGATTCTTGAGTATTTCTCGCCGTTTTGTTATCTTTACTACGTAGAATTATTACTGGAAATAATGAAGACCCTAAAATGAGCTGTGGGTTTTAAAATTTGTTCGTTTAGTAAATGCGAGAGAGTATTTCTCGCCGTTTTGTTATCTTTACTACGTAGAATTATTACTGGAAATAATGAAGACCCAAAAATGAGCTGTGGGTTTTAAAATTTGTTCGTTTAGTAAATGCGAGAGAGTTAGAAATTTGTACATTAAATTCCATTGGCAGCCCAAAAAAGAAAGAATGCGCCCACAACAAAAAGGTTCGCTGTTTGAATTTTTACGTTGGAAAAAGATTAAAGCAACGTGGTTCGTCGTCTCACACAAACCTTCCGAAATAATCACAAACAGAAAAATCAGATCTCATACGGTGTCAGAAGAGGTGCTCGCCTAGCTGAAGTCCAAGCACGGATAATGAAGCATGCTAAAACAAAAAAATAAAACGTGCAAGGCATTCAAATAAAATTTAGAGTAGATATATTCCTCAACATAATCTCCATTGAGCTAGATGCACACTATGTGATCAAAAGAATCCGGACACCTGACTGAAAATGTCTTACAAGTTTGTGGCGCCCTCTATCGGTAAAGCTGGAATTCAATTTGTTGTTGGTCAACCATTAGCCTTCATGACAGCTTCCATTCTCGCTGGCATACTTTCAATCAGGTGCTGGAAGATTCCTCAGGCAATGGCAGTCCATTCTTCACGAACTGCTGCACTGAAGAGAGGTATCGATGTCGTCCGGTGTTGTCTGGCACGAAGTCGGCGTTCCAAAACATCCCAAAAGTGTTCCATAGGATTCAGGTAAGGGCTCTGCGCAGGCCAGTCTATTACAGGGATGATACTGTGGTGTAACCACTCCGCCACATGTGTTGCTTTATGAACAGGTGCTCGGACATGTTGAAAGTTTCTGTTGTGTTGGCAGAAGAGCCAACACCGTGTTACTAATGGAGGCCGAAATGCACGCGTTTTAGCTCACGCAGGCTGGCGTGAGGAGGGAAGGACTATACTGACGTGAGGTATGGAACATGACAAGGAATTAGAATTCGGAAAGCGGACGTAGCTACTTTGATACTTAACTTTAATCCATTATGATGAACGTCGCTCTTGACAGTAAATGATTCACAATTTTATCTGTTCAGAATACATTTTTAGAGTAACTGAATATGGCGCCTTGCTAGGTCGTAGGAAATGACGTAGCTGAAGGCTGTGCTAAACTGTCGTCTCTGCAAATGAGAGCGTATGTAGGCAGCGACCATCGCTAGCAAAGTCGGCTTCACTATTGCACTTCACTATTACATCGGAAACAGTGGACCTAGGGGTGTTAAGAAGTGTGGAAATCTCTTATACAGACGTATGAAACAAGTGACACCCAAACACTTGACCACGTTCGAATTCCGTGATTTCGGCGGAGCGCCCCATTCTGCTCTCTCACGATGTCTAATGACTACTGATGTCGCTGATATGGAGTACCTGGCAATAGGTGGCAGACCACGCACCTAATGTGAAAAACGGATGTTTTTAGGGTGTCCGGATACTTTTGATCACACAGTGTATCTGTGTCAGTGGCGTTCCGATTTTTTTATTCCCACGAAACAGAAAATTCTACTCCCATTGCTAGCCTGTCATTCAATCAGAATATCACCCTATCAGATCATTTTCGGGTTTATGACAAAGAAGGAAACGAGGAGTGAGGGTGTTTGCTCCATAACATTGAGGGGAATGCAGACTTGAGGACTCCTCATGTCATGAAGTCCCAAGAGCGAGATTAAATGCTTAGTTACTTAATATGTACAGATCCTGTATTACTTACTATGTGCAACAGAGTTGCATGTTACCTGTGGACATAAGGAACCGTATACCATCTAGCCGGAATTGCGCCCGGGGCTTTAAATCTGTTTACAAGTTCTTCAGGAATAGGGCTGTTTTTCGAACCAACAAGTTCGTAGTATTCTTATTTACCTTGTGGCATGTGGAAACTTCCAACACACTGTACGTTTTAGAACTGTAGGCCTAACGCGATATAATCAGCAGGGAGAGCAACCGTGTCCCATCCTCACAAAGTTTTCGTAGTGCCGTCCTCTCTACACCAGAAACTTTATTACTTCGTTGTGGGCTGAACTTGACAATCGACCGCAAAGATCATGCCTTTCTTCATTCACTGAAACACTGGAAAGATGCCGTACAGCTTCTGATCAGAGCTGTCATGGACATAGTTCTTCGCATGGTCGCGAAGTTTAGATGTATGTTCGCCAAAATCTTTATCCGTAAAACTAAAGACGGAACGTCGCGTGATCGTTCCTTGGTGATAGGTAATGACAAAGAGGTCAAACTTTGTAGTCTGTCTAGTTTTAGCACCCCACGTACCCTGTCAGTTTCCGTCCTTCAGACCATTTACACAAGTAAATGGAAAATCCAATTACATGTAAACTAAAGAGCTCTAAAGTAATAGCGTAGTTTTCATAAAATGAACCTGATCCTATCGACCAGCAGCAGCTGTTCTGGAAATTCTCCCTTCATAACATAGCTAAATGTATTTCAGTGGCTTTCATGAGGCACGAATACCAGAAGGATGAGAGATATTCGAACCTAGACTTTCTCACATTTCACACTGTGTCCTGCCTGAATACACTGCTCAGCCACAGTAGATTTATCAGGTTGTAGCGGGTGGGTATAGTATCTATGTTTGAAGCAACGTTACTGAACTGAACGCAATATAGTCCGACTTAGGATAATTCGCACTGACTGAGAATCTTCTTCTCGCATGCATTTCCTAGAATCAGGTCTTCGTACACATGGCCAACTGGCGTGGCTATCTTTGGCATTACCAGAAAAATAACCTTACTCTATGTTTAAAAACTAGACGATGGGAAGATTACGCGCCTTTATTTTTCTTCTTCAGTGGGAAATGTTGTGAAAACCCTTCCAACGATATTTTGCCAGAAACATAAAACGATACGTAATATGACGATTATCTTGGTGCGAGAATGCTGGTTCAAATGGCTCTGAGCACTATGGGACTCAACTGCTGTGGTAATCAGTCCCCTAGAACTTAGAACTACTTAAACCTAACTAACCTAAGGACGTCACACACATCCATGCCCGAGGCAGGATTCGAACCTGCGACCGTAGCAGTCGCACTGTTCCGGACTGCGCGCGTAGAACCGCGAGACCACCGCGGGCGGCGCGAGAATGCTTCCTTGGGCTATAATCTTAGTCGGTTTGCTTCAGATTACAATGCAAGGGCTTTAATTCTGTCACGTAATAAGGGACATTCACAGTTTTACCGTATTCCAAATTCCCGATGATGATTTGTTCCTGTTAACCTTTAAGATGTGTCATCACTATCCCGCCTACCAAATTATTTCAACTTTTCTTCTGTGCTCTCCAGCATTCTGCAAACACCAGCTTTGAGCGCAGTTCAGTTAGCAGGACGAAAAGACAACTGAAATTCTTCGAAGTACGTTTCAGCTTCTCCAGACACAATTTGCAATATTTGCCATGAAACCCATGCCAAAATGTTCCTTAAGTGTTCATGACAAGGCGCTTCGAGTATCTGAAATTATGCACCATCTTAGCACTGCAGCACTCCGTCTTCAGGCCACGAGTGGCCTACCGGGACCATCAGACCGCCGTGTCTTCCTCGGTGGAGGATGCGGATAGAAGGGGCGTGGGGTCAGCACACCGCTCTCCCAGTCGTAAGATGGTATTCTTGACCGAAGCCGCTACTATTCGGTCGAGTAACTCCTCAATTGGCATCACGAGGCTGAGTGCACCCCGAAAAATGGCAACAGCGCACGGGGGCCTGGATGGTCACCCTCCCAGGTGCCGTGCGCGCCCGACAGTGCTTAACTTCGGTGATCTCACGGGAACCGGTGGAGCCACTGCGGCAAGGCCGTTGCCTAGCACTGCATGACTAGATAATATTTTTACCCTTGAGATCATTGCTTTGTATTACTTAACTGCAGCTAGTGGATCCATTCGCTTGTTTGTTTGTAGTTACACAGAAAGAACATGGTAGTGAACAATTTAAGGATGTTTTAGTGGGCCTAGGAGATTGAAATTTCTGTGTGTGTACATCATCATTTTCGTTGACCTTTATCCCACTTCACGGCGGGTTCGGACTTTTTACTACTGATCTGGTGATGTTAGTGTCGAAGGGTTGCCGGATTTCCTTCCTGTCTTCACCCCGTACCCCCGGAGAAGCAATTAGTGAACCCCAGAGGTCTGCGTCTAGTGTAAGCCATGAAAGAGCGCGAACGTTTTCAAATATCTGCGAGTCGTGTAACTGAGGCTGGACATGTGGACCAGCCCCCACCTAGTGGGATGTGGAAGACCGCCTAAAAACCACATCCAGGCTGGCCGGCACAGCGGCCTTCGTCGTTAATCCGCAGGGCAGATTCTATCTGGGGCCAGCGCGCTTACCCGGCTCGAGGAAGCAGCGCATTAGCGCCCTCGGCTAACCTAGTGGGTCATCCTGTGCGTGTGTACATCATTACCGAAATCAAGTTAATCAAATTTCTAGCTTACGGCATCACAAGCCCTTAGAAATAATTATCCTGTCTGTTACAGTAACACCGTTTGCTTCCGTACGGTTAGCAGAGCCTTCATCTATGAGAAGGCTCCACCTCCTCTCGGAAGATACCAACATTAATTTCTTTAGTACCTAATCGTTTGTGTAAACTCTGCTGGAATAGAACCCGTCAGCAAAAGTCGACATGCTCCTCTATACTTCATCAACAGAAGCAATCTGTCGTTACTTACGGATCTGCACAATTCATGTGGAAATCGAAGTGAGAAAATTGTTTTAATATTTTGAGTGGAATATGAAAGAAAAATATTGCTTCATCTTGTACTCAGACGTCTTACTATACTGGTAAACTTCACATGAAACAGTTTTATTTGATATATAATTCTTCATAGAGTATCATAAACTAATGCATCTTCTGCGATTGTCATGGTGAAACGGGTAAAGAAATGCGCACGTTATACAAGTGTTACTCGTTCCAGCTCATGTTCGTATTTTCCCCAGTTATCATGTTTCTTAGCACAAAAATTAAGAACCTACAGTTTAATTGCAGTAGTAGCGCTTATTTAATAAAATTATTCCAACACTTCGCTTCTGTTAAAAGAAGAATACAAAAAGAATTTATATTTCTCTGCAACATTGGCTAGCAGATTCTGACAACATTAATGAGATGGTACTAGCAACAATTCCATTTCTAAGTACGTGTTTTCAATAGCAAATACTTCTTAATTAATGCGATAACATTTAAGATATTTCAGTACCAGTGTTATTCCGAATTATGATGCAATGTTACTCTGTACATGCATGCATGTCCAAAGAGACACTGCATCGTAATTCGGCGTAACGCAGGCACTGCATTATCGTATTTTTCGGCCAACGGCGGCCAAGCGATTTTCATGTAAAATGTCTCCTCTGTACGGGAATGTATGTAATGGATGTACGAGTACACATGTCTGATTACGTATGGAAGTTTAGGTCTGTAGTAGTGCTCAGGTAGCCAAATGGTAAGGCAACCGTTCGCGGTAAGTGGGAGATACGGGTTCATGTCGCGGTCCGCCACAAATTTTCGTTGTCGTCATTCCGTTATACAATTGATCGTTGTCCGTAGCTTAAAATGTCTAAAATGTTTCCTTGTCCAGCCAGTTCCAAGGACACTGATAACTATTTCATGATATAGGACTTACTATTAAGAGTTATTAAAATAGTAGAAATCACTTGGTTTTTTGTATAATTTTCTCAGTTTCTGCTAGGAACCGTGTTCATAAAATCAAGCAATTTCGAATCTATCTCAATTATACACTGTCCTTCGAGCAATTGCTGCGTGTTCCTGTAAATAATGTACTTAAAATCATGCCTGCAATTACCTGGGCTTAACTGAGGAAAATGAGAATACCTAAATGTAAACTGGTATTCTGTTCCGAACTAAAGACTTACCGAATTGTTTAGTTGCTGAGATAGAGCACCATCACACCGTTTCTTTTTGTTATAATACCGTCTCCTACAGCGAAGGTTGTAGCGTAAAGCAATCTGAGTCTCATTTCCCTCCCTAATGCTCCTTTAAAAGTGTTTCAGTTAGGTTGACAGCATTTCACCTGCGTCAGATATAGCCTTTTACGGCAAGATTGTGTGCTTCTGAAAGGTAATTCTTGCGTCCCATCTGTATTTTTACTTAGATCAGGAATCTAGTTACCCCTGCAGGGCAAACTAGACGTGGAAGTGGAGTATGTATCATCAGGTGTAGGTGCAGGAACGGTAAAGAATTCATCTTGAGCTGAGTTTTTGGTGCACAGTTCACACTCTGCACGGTAATAGGTTCACAACGAAGCACTGCCAAGACTAGCGGTCCGTTTGCACTAGTGCGTTAGTTACTTTACTTTTTATTTTTTAAAAATATTTTTAAACTGTTTCAGAATTTTTTAAGGGTAAGCTGTGAATTAGTGGTAATGTTGTCCTTCTGTTTTTGCTTTATTCGATCCTTGAGCATATTTGAATTTTTCTTTGTGACTCTCAGTATAAAAAATGGGAGAGGACTAAAATACCACAATCACGCTGACTGGAGGTGTAAAATGTTCAAACGATTTGGAGGTCAGTACGCCAATGCAACATTATGCTCCCTCACATCTGTAATAAAAAATGGTTCAAATGGCTCTGAGCACTATGGGACTTAAGTTCTAAGGTCATCAGTCCCCTAGAACTTAGAACTACTTAAACCTAACTAACCTAAGGACATCACACACATCCGTGCCCGAGGTAGGATTCGAACCTGCGGCCGTAGCGGTCGCGCGGTTCCAGACTATAGCACCTAGAACCGCTCGGCCACCCGGCCGGCACATCTGTAATATTATTGTGATTTCCGTAGTATGAAAGCTGTGAGTACCTTTGGAAAGGCATTCACCTATCTGTATATTAAATGATCAACTTATGAGATGAGACCTATTCTTTGAAAGACATTTGTTTCATATAATTTATGTAACTGTAAAGATGCGCATCTAGCGCGGACGCTAATCCATCGATTGTGCAGCCAAATAAACATTTTAGTAGAATCTGAACTGAACGTTCCGCTTCGATCTAAATAGAAGATGACAGTAAAAACTTTTGTAGATCTTCAGATTTTATCGTACTTCTGCTTGTAATGTGAAAGCGTAAAGAAGGTCGTCTTTAACCCATAAAAGTGAGCGGTCTTGCCAGCGTGCAGACAACATTATTAATTAATAAAATTCGAGTAATTTATGTTCGATGCTGTAAACCGGCAAGTTATTGTTATGAAGGTGTTGAACGGTGCAAGAATTGTCTTGAAGGGAGGAGAAAAGTAATGACTCTAATTTGTGACAAAAACGTGAACCAAGGAGCTAGCACAGGACAGGCTGAAATCTGATCGCACCATACAGTTAGAAAAGTACTTATGTAAGTTATACTGTTTGTAAATAAGCCCTAATTGCTTGTGAGTATTGTTTGAATATATTTAGTGTTTACCAGATTTCTTATTCTGTTCTTTTCCTTTATATATATATTTTTTGTCTCCATGTCATATTATTTTGATATATATATCAAACAGCCTTTACTACAGCAGAGATTACTGTGGCATCCTGGTTGTAGACAGAAGGCCGGTGCTTGTCTTCTATACAACTCGTAGGTTTCCCATTTATTAATGATTTCATTAGCAAATTCAATTTTTTTATTGTTCATTGTTAAAGGTCTCTTTGGTGATTATAAATTTCATACTGATTACGTAAAGAAATCCTGGTTGTTCTTTTCAAAATATTATAAGTCTTTGCATAATCAAGAACTAGCCTCCTTCTGACAACGATCAGGAGCCGACATCCTAACATCTGACCTGACAAAACCACGTTTCTAGGCGCTGAGTCAGGAACCGCGCGACTGCTACGGTCGCAGGTTCGAATCCTGCATCAGGCATGGATGTGTGTGATGTCCTTAGGTTGGTTAGGTTTAAGTAGTTCTAAGTTCTTGGGGACTGATGACCACAGATGTTAAGTCCCATAGTATTCAGAGTCATTTGAACCATTTTGACAAAACCATAATGTTCTACAATGCTGGACATATCCCCATATGGCGAGAGGTGGGAACACTTAATGCATCCAAGAACATTGTCGAACATGATAGTTTTTGTGGCCCAGGAGGTGTAGTGTGGGAAGGCAGAATGTTGCATGGGTGTACTGATCTCCAGGTCCTTGAACACGGTACGTCTACCAGTCAACGCTATTATTACACTGTACTCCTTTCCCACGTGCGTCTTTCCAGAGGTGCATTTAGCCCTGATTATTTTTATGCATGACAACACGCGACCGCATTGAACAGCGCAATTGATATAGTTCTTGGAGCGACAGAATTTTTAGCAAATGGACTGCCATGGTCGTTCTCCCGACTTAAATCCCACAGAGCAGGTATGGGATGCGTTGAGGAGATGTACTGAAGCACGTCCACATACACCAATTACCATCCTGAGGATGCCAACCGCTGTGGTGGAGAAATGGGACGCCCTACCACAAGACCTCCTTAACAACCTTATGGCCATCATGGGAGCACGTAGCAGATTGTGTACTGCCGAACGTGGTGATCTCACACGCTATCATGGACCATGTCCCGTCGTTTCTAATGTCCTAGGGACAACCATGAATCCAGTGAGTCTTTGAATAACACTGTCATTTCTGTTGACCTCATTGCGCATTGCTTTCACTTATCTGCTGCACTATACTGCAGCTGCTCTTTCTATGTACGGTCAAAGTTTCAATGATCTGTTTTACTTGGCAGCGACAGTCATTCCAAATTTACTTTTGTCCTTTAGTTTTGTATACTAGTGTACAACGTACTGTATAATGGGGATGTAGTGAACAGAAATTAATGGAACTGTGGACAATACTGGTTATAAATTAGTTCATTAAGGTCTCTTAAATCAGTATACACCAGTGCGAATACGAAACTCGAAGATGATACAGCCTTGCTGACCTGATCCAACAATTCTAATTTGGTTTTCGAATACTCTCCAAAATCATTCCAAGAGAATGATTGCATGCTTTCTTGCAGTAAACTGTGATCGACGTATTTGTCTCTCGTGGCTTATTTATAAAAATTGTGGAATAAAGTTAATTATTTCAAAAATGTTTATTAGTATTTTCAATTTTATGTTTATTCTGGGTCTTCATAATTACTTATCTTTTTATAATTTTTAATGTTATTATTGATTTGAACGCCAGCACAAAACTAAATTTGACGTGCCTTCATCTAGTGCCGTTGCACGGTGGTTAACACATTGCACTCGAGTTCTGGCCAATTGGCGGCCACGGTGGCCGAGGGGTTCTAGGCGCTTCGGTCCGGAACCGCGCGACTGCTACGGTCGCATGTTCGAATCCTGCCTTGGGCATGAATGGCTGTGATGTCCTTAGGTTAGTTAGGTTTAAGTAGTTCTAAGTTCTAGGGGACTGATGACCTCAGATGTTTAGTTCCATAGTGCTCAGAGCCATTTGATCCGTTTCTGACCGATTGAGTATCAAACACCCATTCATCCACTAAGTTGTAGACTTTCCATGGTTTCCTTAAATCACCTAAGGTAAATACCGGGATAATTCCTTTCATCTGGACACAACCGATTTCCTTTCGCATTTATGGCCATCCGAAATTGTGCTCCATCTTCGATGGCATCGCCTCCAATAGTCCAACAAAATATAATCCTCCATTCTTATTTCTTTTGTTTAGGTTTTTCTTGCACACGTACCCAACACCTCTGTGTCAACTAAAGCGACACTTAACATGCAAACCTCCGAATTTGCGTCGAAGTCATATTGCTGGTCTACGCTTTGAGTCACACGAAAAATTAATACGAGTGAAAGTTTACACACTTATGCTCACCGCAAATACGCTATTAGTGACAGTGTGTACGAAATTCAGTTAAAAGCGTTTAATGTAACCCGCTTTTGGTAGCCGCGCGGTGTAGGGTGCCTTGTCAAGGTCTGCGCGGCTCCCCCCGTCAGAGGTTCGAGACCTCCCTAAGGCATGAGGGTGTGTGTGTATGTTGTCCATAGTGTAACTTAGTTTAAGATTAAGTAGTGCGTAAGCTTAGGGACCGATGAGTGGTTAAACTGTCCCTGTGAAAATGCGTAGCGAAAGTGATGTAAGTACTACTTGGAGCGTCTGTGAAAACCGAAACTTCATTTCGATAAATGGTTTATAGTTGCATTCTTTTCTTCGCATTTCGTATGGCATGATTCATTTGAGATATATTTTAGTTAATGCAAAATATATCTCGAGAGGATGTTTGTTAATGACGAAAAGGCACCAAGTAACACATTTCCGCTATCAAGCTGTGACACGTTGAAAATGGACACCCGCTCCTGACAAACATTGGACGATTTTTCTTATATTGTCAGTGAATGAATCTGCTAATGCACAATTAGATAGGCATTTTAGCGGTTTATACCTCTATATCCTTTATCAGCTTCTTATCTTTGTTTTGCTATGTGATTTATCCTGAACATATCTCACAACGAAATATGTGGTACAGGTACATTTGAGACCAGTGAACTCACGTCCTTACTGCGAAAGAAGAAAGATAGAGAAAGAAAGAGAGGGGGGAGGAGAGAGAGAAAGATGTAACTACTCAGACAAACATAAAAGAATTGAATCTCAATCAACTGATCTACTATTTACGGAAATACCGCAGCGTTAACACGTTGAGCTTGCACTTGGGAGGGCTTGGGTTAAAACCCCTATCCAGCCATCTTAATTTAGGTTTTCCATAATTTTCCTAAATAGCTTACGACAAATATCGCGATAATTTGTTTGAAAAGGAGAGAGTCAATTTTCTTCCCCATTCTTCCGCAATCAAAGTCTTTGCTCCATCCCTATTGACCTCGTCGCCTGCGATAGGATAAACCGACATCTTCCATCCTTCGTCGTTTAGAGAAATAGGAATGAGATGAGAAGATACACTAACTTTTGTCGAAGAGCTAACGCTTAAGGAGATACATATGATTAAGAATAATTTAGGATTACGCAACAGTACATGAACTCTTACTGAGTAATCAGTGCTGTTTCCAGCACACCGTATTGGTATCAAGAGCGCTAGACGGATGCCATAGAGTAAGAGAGAGCTAATTTATGTTTCTGGGGGATCTTCCTACATGCGATTTGTATGCTAGTCCACAAAGTATATACAGTAGTTGTAGGGCAACTGTGACAAACTATCTACGGACCAAACATATTTCTCACGTGTTGGTTGGGCGAGATGTTACAAAAACGTACAGTCCAGAGTACTGTTATCCGTAGTTTTTCGATGAAAGTGTGCAACTTCCTCAACAAACATTTTCAGATACTCTGCTGCTAAAATGTGGTCTCCTGAAAAAAGGAACCTACCTTAGACTCTAAAACCTTGAAAATGTCGCGTTAGTTGTTCCAGTTAGCGTGGAGACATCGTACACAATAACGCTCCAAACCAACACACAACTCATTTATGCGTCAAGGAGCACCCTAAAGCAAGAACCATTTGTTGAAAAGGGGCCTGTAAGTCAACACCCCTTTTTACTACTTATCACTCCAACTGTAACTTGCATACCTATTACACTCTGATGGCCCTTACGTCAGATGGTACTCATCTCATGCTGTTGTTATATTCAGTGGTCCACTACCAACCCGTCACCGCGTACGACACTAATCTATCCACCGGTTCAATACACACATCATTGATGCAGCAGGATTCCCTGTATATGGACCAATGTCAAGATAAGACAAACCTATTCCCCAGAGGCAAATTTCTCAATTTTTTCGAACTATCTCACACGCTGATGTTTCACCCTGTGAGGTACATAAGGTATACTAGAATTTACCATCAATTTTCCGTCTGGTTTGTCCAGCTTACAACCTCTTCATAATTTTCACTCCTTATTACTTGTACACTGTTTTAGAAGTAACCCGAGATTGGAATCAGCCAAGTCATTATTCCTTGGCGTTCCAATTATCACGAACGTTACTGTGGGTACTGAAGAAATTGTGTGTTTTTATTGTGCGTATACACATAATTATGTGCTGAAACGTCAGCTGCTGCTGTCAGAACTGACATCACAAGTAGCGTCGGAACACCGGCCTCAAATCGAATAACTGCAGTCCAATCTAATTAGCCCTGCCAAATCGCGTGCACTATCACGATCGCCCAATGAGACTGCGGTAGTACGTAGGCTGCAGTGCTTTTCTATCCAAGACATTTATAAAAAATAGATTCCCAATTACTGGATGACCTTCGCGTAAGGCTAGACGTCAGAAGGTACTGCATAGTATACTTTGAAAGTAATAAGAACTGGTCGATGTGTTATATATTTGGTAAATTAGAAATTAAGAGCAGTAAGAAGTAGCTAATCTGGTATTAATGAACGATATAGCTGAGTAATTACTTAAACTGAATGTCAGATCAGATAGAAAAAGTGCCAATTAAAAAGAAATTTCAGATAATGATTCAAACCGTGAAAAAAGGATAGGGAATCAGAATCTACGCGACATTCTAATCGAAACCTTTTTACTTTACCTAATTAAGTGCTCCATACTGATATGTCCACGCGCTTGACTATAAGTCTCTTGTCATTTCCTGCTGAAAGCTTTAAAGGTGGACAAAATGTCATTAAACCTCAGGGTGGTGTAAGCTATATTATAATTTAGCATCCACCAGAAATATTTAAATATTGGAACACTGCTGTACGAAAGTGCCAAACCTCTTGGCAGTTAAAATGCGCCATGTTTTAATGTTATCATTGCATTTGCTCGTATTGCATGTTTGAACGTACCTAGAATTCGTGCAGCCGTATACACTGAGGCGCCAACGAAACTTGTATAGGCATGTGTATTCAAATACAGAGATATGTAAATATGCAGAAAACGGCGGTGCGATCGGCAACGCCTATCTAAGACCACAAGAGTCTGGCGTAGTTGTTAGGTCGGTTATTGCTGCTACAATGGCAAGCTATCAACATTTAAATGAGTTTGAACGTGGTGTTATATTCGGCCCACGAGCGATAGGACACAGCAACACCGAGGTAGCGAGTGGGTATATTCCCGTACGACCATTTCACGAGTGTACCTTGAATATCAGGAATCCGGTAAAACATCAAATCTCCAACATCGCTGCGGCCGGAAAAAGATCCTGGAAGAACAGGACCAACGACGACTGAAGAGAATTGTTCAACGTGGCAGAAGGGCAACCCTTCCGCGAATTGCTGCAGATTTCAGTGATGGGCCATCAACAAGTCTCAGCGTGCGAACTATTCGACGAAACATCATCGACATGGACTTTCGGGGCCAAAGGCATACTCGTGTACCCTCGATGACTTACGACACAAAGCTTTACGCTTCTCTTCGGCAGTCAAAACCGACATTGGACTGTTGCAGACTATAATCATGTTGCCTGGTCGGACGAGTCTCGTTACAGATTGTATTAAGCGCATGGACGTGTATAGAGACAATCTCATGAATCCATGGACCTTGCATGTCAGCAGGGGACTGTTCAAGGTGATGGAGGCTCTGTAATGGTGTGAGGCGTGTACAGTCCCAGTGGCATGGCACCCCTGATACATCTAGATACGACTCTGACAAGTGACACGTACGTAGGCATCCGATCTGATTACTTCCATCCATTCACCTCCATTATGCATTCCGAAGGGCTTGGACAATTCCAGCAGGACAATGCTACACTCTACACGACCAGAACTGCAACACAGTGGCTCCAGGAACACGGTTCTGAGTTTAAACACTTCTGCTGGCCACCAAACCGCCCAGTCACATATGGGATGCCTTGCAACACGCTGTTCAGAAAATATGTCCTCCTCCTCGTACTCTTACTGATTTATGGGCAGCAGTGCAGGATTCATGGTGTCAGTTCCCTCCAGCACTACTTCAGGCATCAGACGAGTCCATGCCACGTCGTGTTGCAGAACTTCTGCCTGATCGCGGCTCCCTACACAATATTAGGCAGGTGTACCGTTTCTTTAGCTCTTCAGTATAATATAGTTACCTATTTCGCTGTCCACCAAGTTTGCTAAGGTACGTATAGTGGAAGTTGTGGAATGAAATCATCTCAACGATATCAACAAAACGGTACTGCGGCAGCTTATAGTGAACGGTACGAATTAACGCCAGATTTTGGGCCTTAAGAAATGACTGGCTACCCGTTACTTGTTAATCGGTCATAATGACAGCGCAGTATAGAAGTACACAGGGAATTATTTGTTCTAGCAGAGCACTGTGGGAGAAACACTGATTGTGAGGGAGGGCCAGGGTCGTCATCAGTGTGTCCTAATCCAGAGTTAACGTACTCTGCCGCACCTAGCCACCTGTATCCGACGCACAAGGCAGTTCACTTTGTAGTTTCCGAATGCATTCAAAAAGTTTCCGATAAGTCTAATGCACTACAGAAGTAATGGTTCTGAATGAAGCGTTAGGTGCTTTTGTAAAACGGATACGCTAGACAAAGATTAGCTTAGAACACCACTAACAGCTGTTATTTAGCTACCGGCCGGAGTGGCCGAGCGGTTCTAGGCGTTACAGTCTGGAACCGCGCGACCGCTACAGTCTCAGGTTCGAATCCTGCCTCGGGCATGGATATGTGTGATGTCCTTAGGTTAGTTAGGTTTAAGTAGTTCTAAGTTATAGGGGACTGATGACCTCAGAAGTTAAGTCCCATAGTGCTCAGAGCTATTTGAACCTATTTGAATCTGTATCTGTAATTTATTTTATATGTCATCGTTTTGGTCATGTTACAAAGCAGTGTAGAGAGTGCAGGTAGATGAGGTTTAACTGCTTTCTTTTTGTCAGTTAGTAATTATTACGTATTTGTATTGTGTACGAATGAAGGATAAAGGCGTTGCAATAGCAAAGTCAGAGACGCAGTGTGTCAATGGGCTGGAGGCAGTTCAGGTATTACTTTATGAGGTAGTACGATGGAGAGCAGAAAATGCAGCCTTTGTTGGCGACGGAACCCACAATGCTATAGGTTGCGTAGTCTGGGGAATAACGATATAAGGCCATTGAGGCCGAAGGAAGTCGGATGTAAGCACTGTATGGAAGTAGCCCCTCATGTAAGTGAAGGCTGCAGCAAGTTCCAGGGGTCAGAATATTTGCATCACCGTCATGCCATAAATGAACGTAGGTGACGTGCGTTGGAACTTAATAGGAAGACATACCTTGTAGGGAAAGCTGTCACCAAAGTAGATCAGTCACGAGGTGCGTCCACCATAGTGAGAAATCTGATTAACTTTGTACAAGTAAATTAAGGCTTGATTTTCATAACTGTGTGTCAAGTGACACCAGGAAGTCGCTTTGGGTGAGTGAGGAGCCAGACTTATAAGGCGATATGTTATGCGTAACAGAACTGCTGGAAGAGGACGATGGATTCGATTCGGTCAGTGGGTTGTTTGACTAAAAGGAGTATTTTGGCGTCGAAGAATTAAAGTTGGCTCCGAAAAAGTAAAGTTGGGAAAGGTTATTCTGATGGGGAGATTGGATATTCTGGAGGAGGAGGATTGTGTGCAGATGGTGTAAGCCATAAAAAGACACAAGATGTCGCTTGACCCCATTATGTTAGTGGAAAGAACATGGATGATAGAACTATTGATGTAATTTGAGGATTGTTTTTTTTTTCTTCTTCTTCAGGGCGCACTGTCTGCGACGCCCGTTACGCAACACAGAATTCTGGGAGATAATGAAGCACCGGTGTAACACAAACCATGTACAATGCCTCGGTGTCTACAACTGATTCTGGATGAGTTTATTAACCAGCAGTTGCCTAATGGTATAACAGAAGACAGTAATATTCCATGAGGAGCAGAAATTGTGATTGTACCAAAACAGCCCATGGACGATTCCAAGATGTACCGACTTTCCTGTGACTACCGCCATCTTAATAGTAAGACTGAAACAGACACATACCCCTTTCGAACATCATAGACATTGTTGATAATTTCGGGCACAGCCGGTATTTCTCTGCCACCGGTTTAGATGCGGATTCCATCAGTTCGACGTGGTTCAGGAAGACCACCTGAAGACAAATTTTTCGTTACCCTGCGGCCGTCACCAGTTTCGGAGGATGCCGTTCGGGATGAGGAACGCTCCTTCGACGTTTCAGCGTTGTTTGGACGGAGTGTTGAAGGGGCTGAAGCCTAATTGGGGCTTTATTGACCTGAACGATATAACTGTGTTCTCAAGGGATATGGGAGAACACAGACAAAATCTGAGAGATATGTTTAAGATGTGGGGGACTGCACATGTGACGCTGAATACAGAGAAGTCTCATTTGGCATTTGAGGAGATAAGTTCGTAGGGCAAGTGATTATCAGAGATGAGTTGAGAACAGGCCGAAGGCTAGTACTGGGTGTGTGAGATTTTCCAGTGCCAAAGACGAGTGAAACACTACAGTCATTTTTGGGACACTTGAGCTGTTATAGGGCGTTTCTAAGGGGCTTCTCTAATAAAGCGAGACCACTCAGGCAACTGCTGAAAAAAGGTGTGAAATCTGTGTGAACTCAGGAACGTCAGGAGGCGTTCGAAGAGCTGAAGAGAGTTTTGATACCATGTTCAGCACTGATGTTCCAGGACTGCTGGAGACCTATTATATTGTTTCGCGATGCATGTAATCATGTTCACAAGTGCCTTCTGAGTCAGAAGATCGATGGTGGGGAACATCGAAATGCTTTTGTATCGAAGCACATTAACAGGGGCGAGAGAAATTATTCGACTCCGGAAAGAGAAACGCTTAGTCATATATCTGGAGTTATGTATTTTCGATGTTCTCTTTACGGGAGGAAGTTCAGTGTTGTGACCGAGCATGCTGCTCTGAAATAGTTAGTAGGTCTGAAGGATCCAGCCAACAGACTGATGAGATGGGCGTGCAGACTGCGTGAATTTGACTGTGAAGAAGCTCAGTGATGATGATGATGATGACATTTGGTTTGAGGGGCGCTCAACTGCGCGGTTATCAGCCCCCATACAAATTCCCAATCTTTGCTCAACCCAATCTCGCCACTTTCAGGAATGCTGATGAAATGATGAGGACAACACAAACTCCCACTCATCCCGAGACAGGTGAAAATCCCCGCCGGGAATCGAACCCGGGACCCCATACTCAGGAAGCGATAACTCTACCGTGAGAACACTAGCTGCGGAAGTGGAGTAGTTCATAATCCAGGAAAAGAATGTGGAAATTCAGGCACATTAAGCAAGAAGGTACCAGTAGTACATGTACTGGGTCAGGGCCTTGCTGAATGGCAAGTGGCAAAGAACGAAGACTGTTATTGCAAATAATAAAGGATGCAACTGCAATTCAGCATATTCGACGGCTTGTCGTGCAAGGCAGTAAGGTTAGGTCCATGAGCGGTGATACCGCCTAAGTTGAAGGAAGAATTTCCAAAGGAAGCACATGATCATGTTTTGTCTGGCCATGGAGGACGCACAGCAACCCGCTGAGTGTTAGAAGATAATCTGTGATGGAAAGAAAGAAAAGGGGATGTGGATCAGTATGTGAAGAATTATGCACCGTATGTGCAGGGTGCGCACTTGAATCATAAGCGAGTATTACTACAGAAACTGCGAGAAGCTTGAGATGATTACTGAATGTGTTTGAACCATTTAACCAGACTCCCTGAGGCATCATTTTGTGCAGACAGTAATTGTTCACTTCTGTCAGTATGTCAAAATGATACCTATGTCGATCCAGCAGATGGTTACAGTCACTCAGACAATGATCAATAAGTAGATAATGAAGTTTGGAGTACCGGAAGCGATTATTAGAGATCAGGAGACAAATGTCGTGTCGTACTTGATAAAATAATAATTTCACCTGGTAATTTGAAGAAATTAAGAACAAGTAATTTCACCTGTAGTTAAATGCAAGGTCATAATGCGTGACTCGGACAATCGGGAGAATGCTTAGTTACTATGTGGACTCTCACACATACCTTTCGTTTGCTGTGTGCGTACAGTTCAAAACTCCGCAACAGGGCAAGGATATTTGGGTATGGGGTAGTGTATTGGAGAAAAATGCCATCACCATTTTATATGATTAAGGCACAAAGAAGGAAGGAAGGTGAGCAGTCCATGAGTTCACAATAACAGTGAGAGAAGTGTGGAAGCAAGTACAGAGGATGAATACCAAGGCAACCGGAGAGGCAGGAGAAAACTGTCAAACACCCGAGAAGCTACATCAGTATAGAATTGGGCCGTGGTCGATGTTGTCTGATACTTATACACTGAAAAGCAAGATGATGAAATCTGTGACGAGCACCAACATTCTTATCAGGTAACTGAAATCACATCCCCTGTCAGTGGTAGGCTACAATTGCCAATGTGGTTGACAACAGTGCGTGTTGGACGCCTGCCACAGTTCAGAAGAACTCCAGAGTCGATCCCAGGCATAGTAAGAGTGGAAGCAGAGGTAAAAGCAAACAGGAATAAGTGGAGTAGTATACGGGGAAGTGTAAATGAACCTGAGCAGGAAGTGGGACATGCATGGAGGGCAAAGAAGCAATAGGTGCATTTTTATTGTATTTATTGTTGATTATTTATGACTTTAAGAGTGTGGTACCAAGAGTAGTATATCATGGATGAATGTATGAATTTTGTAGTACAATAAGGGTTCCCTAGTGTTACTTTTATAGAAGATGCTAACCAGTGGCAGGAGACTTCTTACGTGGGAGGGAGTATGATGGTAGTCCCTGTCCTGTGTTTGCAGTACTCCAAGAAAAAGAATGGGAAAGATGTTAGTTGTGGCAGTGCTGTACCTCTTCAACTGGAGCAGAGTGGAGATGCTGCAGAACGAACGTCTGGAGGGACGAGTTCTGCTTGCCACACAAGAGGATGTGGCGAGTATCAATTATTGATGGACACTGAGTTTAGTGTTTAATACATGGGAATTCCACAATGAAATAAAGAGACTGGAGGAGATGTTTCCAGGTTTGCAATGAGAAGCTAAGAACAAAAAAGTACGTGCTTAAGTTTTGAGAGAGTACAAGAAATTGCATAAATTATATGAGCAGTGGTGAGGACAGATGCAGAAAGTAGTGGAGGTGTGCTTCATTCGCTACGACAACAGAAGAGAGCTTCGATAGAAACTGGAGGATGGATTCTGAATACTGAGTTTTGGATAGTGGATACTGTTCACATGAGGGAAACGAATAAGATAATGGTGGCAGTGAAGGAGCTGGCTGAGTATAATAAGTGGTGGTTGTTGGGATGTTTAAGGGGGACTAAACAAGAATAATAAGTCAGTAATAAAGTGTCATACCATACATTGTAGAGCACAGTGTTAAACAACATGTATATGCTCCGGAAGTTGACAATCAAGATGGTGAACTATTCGAAGATATCAGAGAACACTGACAACTGTGACGTGGGGGTCATGCAAACACGAGTATAAATACTGGAAGCAAGAGTCAACATGACATGATTGCAAGTAGACAGCATCTGGGATGCAAGAGGGCACATGCGGAGCTTGCAAGAGGGTGTTCATTGCACGTTACGTGGGCAGTTGAGTCCTGTCTTGTCGTCACCAGAAAAATACCTGTCGGTGTTGAGAAAATTTCAAGAGACCTTCTTTCAGAGCTAGGATTTATAACAGAGCATATGGGCAGAACCTGCATTTCTATTATCGTAGGGGATCAATGGAAGTCAGGATGGACCAGGCACTATTTTGCATCATGTCACGTGATCCCAGTATCTCGTAGAGACGAACATTTTAAATGAATAGTTGGTTGTTGATTAATGGGACAGTATGTAACTTAACCAGGCCAACTTCCCATCAACAGTCCACAATGACTGGAGTTCTCACTTGGCACAGCCGCAGCTACATTGGTCGGACGAGCTACTGGAGATACTCCCTAAGCAGAAACCAAACATTCCAAACTATACATGAAACCACACCTTTTCCAGTCCCTAAGGCTATTAATAGCCGCTCAAGAGACGCGGGTCTCTGTGAAGCAGTTAGTGAAAGATGTTGAACAGTATCAGGGAGGGCAGCGATGAGTAACCGTGACCTTGAGTGTCGTGGTACCTAACGCCCTAGTGACTAATTCTGCTTTGCATAGCTTTCATGAACTTGAGGTGGTGGGCCACCTAGCAGACCGTTCCACCAGTAATAAAAACCCTGATTCCTAGAGCATGAAAGTGAATATATACGTGTATCAAAAACTGAATCTGATACCATTTAAAAGGATATAAGGCCATGTAGTAAGTAGTGAATGTTTGAAAATTATCAAAGACATGTTTTGACAAAAGTTGAGTAGTGTAGGAGCACAAAGTGATGAAAGCTGTAGAGGAACTAATTCACTTTTTAGTGGGGGTGGATGTAAGCAACTTAATAACAAAAGGAAGCATTTAGCATGTAAGATTGGAGTCGAATGTGGACTCTGAACTTCGAGCATTGTACTGACATATGTTTTGTAATGTTGTGCCGGTACCAGGTCAAGAATAAAATTTGTGAGATGGTGCGATGGTTCAAATGGCTCTGAGCACTATGGGACTTAACATCTATAGTCATCAGTCCCAGAGAACTTAGAACTACTTAAACCTAACTAACCTAAGGACAACACACAACACCCACCCATCACGAGGCAGAGAAAATCCCTGACCCCGCCGGGGATCGAACCCGGGAACCCGGGCGCGGGAAGCGAGAACGCTACCGCACGACCACGAGATGCGGGCAAGGTACGATGGGACACAGCATTAGACACTGGTGGCTGGTGTGTGGCACATGTCAGCATTTGGATTAAGATAACAAGCGTGTCAAACTATTGTGAGACGAGCTAGCCTCACAAGGGGCAACTTGACAGCACACCAGTTATGCATGTCACAACGTAGGCCATGTCTCCACCGTTGTGTTTTGCGTGGTGTAATCTAGTACGTGACCATGAGTGGCCATTGGCACACGTGTGCTGCTATATGGTATTAATAACCGTTCATTCTTATCAAATTCATTCACAATTCAGCTGTACCACCACGATACAGGAGCTACACCAGCCAAGGAGATGACATGGAGCTACCAGTTGTAGGCACGAGTTCGAGCTCCTACCGGGTATCTGCTACCTGGACTAATTTCACCCACTGGACTTGGTGCCACATTGCAGTTATGTCCCATAGGATTTCACACACATATTTTTTTGTTCAGTATTTGAATAAACACCGTTGACTTCAGTGCTGTGACGCACACAACATACATCTGCAAAGATACTCCGCAAACCACCGTACGGTGCGTGGAGTATGGTGCTCTGTACCACTAATAGCTGCGGTCATGTCGCCGAGTGCAGACATCAGCATACTGAGGCCCCAGCATGTGTTGCAGCCAGCTGGACACAATCTAGCCGCTGGCTGACTACCGACCCCTCCCTCCCCCCCCCCCCCCCCCCCCCCCCAGTGGAGAAGGGGCGTGATTGCCTACCCACCACGCCACAGAATTAGTATTTAACTCGACAAAAATGTGTTCATTTTGACAGCCGGTTCTTCTTGGGCCTCATCGCCGAGCATCAGTCTCACCCCTTGGCTGCTGCAACGCCCAATGTTTGACCGGTCACGGCTCGCCTGTTGACGAGGGGGGGGGGGGGGGGGGGGGACCGAGTCGCTCGTGTCCGGCCCCATACGACTCGGCTCGGTCACGTACTCGCCCTATGTCTGTTGTCCGGTTTCCGGACGCTCGGATAACCGAGCATGACCGGTCACCGCTGACGTCTCACCTCGCCTCGCCCCGGCTCGCTGCACTGTACTGTACAAATCCAACGTCTCTCTCTCTCTCACTCACACACACACACACACACACGCACACACACACACAATGTATTTATCTCTGTTTCTCTCTCTCGTTTGACACAAAACTAACGTTTACTAGAACGGGTACGTGACACAACTAAATTCGTAAAGCACTTGGAAACTAAATTGATATACAATCGCGGATAAAAGACGAGTGTCATTTCCAAACATAAGATATATTTTTCCTTTCATTAACAGGAAACATTGAATAAGTGCTGTCCCTGTAATATAGAAGACAACCATCTTCACAGAGAAAGCATACAAAGAATATTCAATATTTACAGACGGAACTTGTCATACTTTTGCGATAAAAACAAAATTATAGTTATTGTTGATCAGTAAACCACTAACGCGTTCCGGATTTAAATGGCTGACATCTGCCACGTTGTCTTCTCCATAATGCACACCTAGATGTATTAATTCTTTGCCTAGTTCTCTGAAACCTTCACCGGAATCAGCATTAAAAGGTCCCATATAGTTAGCACACATTGCAACACACTTTTCTTTAATACTGTTTTTTATTACTGCCGGTATCCCTGAAGCAGCTGTATCTTTGTGAGGTTTTTTACAACTATGTTTCTTTAAATCTGTGGTTTCTGACTAGAAACACACTAATGTGGGGCAGTTTATGCACGATATATACCCAGTAGACTCACTGTTTTTCTCTACAACTAACAGAATTGTAGTCCATACTTGGCTTTTTAGACCTTCCCTTTCTTCAATGTGAAAACATTGGTTTCAATCTTACCTCTTACTGCACTGGCTTCCTCGCGCTCCATGATTACATAGAGACGCACCACAAATGAGAAGCCCGTACTGGCTGCAGTCTCACACGGATAATGACACGTGTAATGTGTTTGAAGTTAAATGCTACGTATTCGGTCACGGTTTCCATGCTCGGTCACAAGAACTAGAGCGGGCAGCCTATCCAGTTAAGGTGTGCTCGCCCCATCTCGTACTTTGTGCTCGCTTACTCGGTCATGCAGGACTCTACTACTCAGCCTCCTGACAACATAGCCGTCCCATGCCACCCCCTGAGTTGCTAATAATACATTAAATTGATACAGGATGAGATCATATGGACAAGTAGCAGTATATATATATATATATATATATATATATATATATATATATATATATATATATATATATATGTGTGTGTGTGTGTGTGTGTGTGTGTGTGTGTGTGTGTGTGTGTGTGTGTGTATGGGTAATAATGAAACCTGGAGATCTGGAGTCGCTAAACGAAGTTGGGATAGCCATTTTCCATCACAGTTGGATATGCAAAGACTAGACCAGCTGATTGCTGCAGAAGATGCGTCTGCCTAGACTCCACATTTTCTTTCTTGGCAGTCGTACAAAATGTTAAACGGTCACATTGGTCAGTTTGTATCTCTGTTCATAATGGACGCGTAGAGGCCAATTTAATCGTGAGGAGACCATTGCTATCTGGATGAGCACAACCATACCAGCTGTCGGCAAAAAGATAGAACGCAGTTCTGTTGCATTCTGCTCATATTACCTACATAATCTGTAGGTAGGTGCCAACAAATAGTGTTGTTAGTCACGGGTCTCCACTGACAGGCAGTTGGTACAAGTTTCGCGTCTCACAAAAGTTGCTGAATGATTTAATGTCATCGCTTTGGTGTATGCTAATTTGGCGTGGAACTCTCCACGCTGACATTCCTTCTTGGCATAATGTTGTATAGTGTGGACAGCATAAACTTGAGACGAACGTTGGAGACATGTTGAGTGACATTACAGTGTACACAACTGGAGATGTAAGGAGCTCTACTGAAATAAGTAGAAAATACCGGTTTACCTCTAGCTCCATAACAATGTGACTGTACACAGTTAATTCCTTTGGCCAAAAGAATAGTAAGAAATACATTTCAATCTCGGTGAAACAATATTTATTTTGATCTGATTGGTTAAAATATGAATATAAACTTCCACGATTCATTATCAACGAATTCCTTCCCTAAGAGTAGCTGACGATAGAGGCGACAGGAAAGCCATCCTGCTGCAGATACAAAATAAAATTAAATCTGAAATCATGTGTAAGTGATTGTCCACGACTAGCGACTAGCGTCAAAGCGGAGGAAGGGAAAAACGTGGAAACACAAAGAATAAGAAAAAGCAGAAAAATATAATCAATGATGCTATCATTTACGTAAACACCATTCACGGATTAGGCGTTAGGCGTGTGACAGCTGGCCGACGGCAGTCTAAAAGGCAGTTCGAGAAACGATATATGATCGAGGGATATGAAATCAGCATCTCGCCAATTCTTCGAGCTATTATTGCCAGTACATCTGCATGTACAAGATTACTCTGCTATTCACAATAAAGTGCCTTGCAGAGGGTTTAATGAACCACCTTCAAGCTGCCTCTCCACCGTTCCACTCTCGAATGGCGCGCGGGAAGAACGAGCACATAATTTTTTCTAAGCGAGCCCTGATTTCTCTCATTTTATTGAGATGATCATTTCTCCCTGTGTCGGTGGGTGCCAACATAATATATTCGCAGTCGGAGGAGAAAACTGACGATTGAAATCCCGTCGCAACGAAAACGCCTTTGTTTTAATGATTGCCACTCCATTTCACGTGTCATGTCTCTGGCACTATCTCCACCTATTTCGCGATAATACACAACGAGCTGCCCTTATTTGTACTTTGTCGATGTCATCGGTCAGTCCCACCTGATGCGGATCCCACACCGTACAGAATAGGGCGGACAAGCGTGGTGTAAGCAGTCTCTTTAGTAGACCTGTTACACCTACTAAGTGTTATGTCAATGAATCGCAGTCTTTGGTTACCTCTACCCACAACATTATCTATGTGATCTTTCCAATTTAGATTATTTGTAATTGTAATCCCTAAGTATTTAGTTGAATTTTCAGCCTTCAGATCCGTGTGACTTACCGCGTAATCGAAATTTAGCGGATTTCCTTTAGTACTCATGTGAACAACTTCACACTTTTCTCTATTCAGTGTCAATTGCCGGTCATGGGATAACTTTACAAGAGGATAAGCCGCCCGGGATTAGCCGAGCGGTCTTAGGAGCTGCAGTCATGGACAGTGCGGCTGGTCCCGGCAGATGTTCGAGTCCTCCCTCGGGCATGGGTGTGTGTGTTTGTCCTTAGGATAATTCAGGTTAAATAGTGTGTAAGCTTAGGGACTGATGACCTTAGCAGTTAAGTCCCATAAGATTTAACACACATTTTTTGAACAAGACGGTAAATGACAGCATCATCTGCAAACAATCTAAGAGGGCTACTGAGATTGTCTCCTATGTCGTTGACATAGATCAGGAGCAACAGAGGGCTTACAACATTTCCTTGGGGAACGCCGTTTATTAGTTCTGTTGTACTCGATGACATTCCGTCTATATATAGGAAAGAAACAGTAGAGGGCCTGTAACACTTCCGTGGTGAACGTCGGATATTACATCCGTTTTAATCGGTGACTTTCCGTCTATTACTACGAACTGTAACATTTCTGACCGGAAATCATTAATCCAGTCGCACAACTGAGGCGATATTCCATAGGCACGTAGTTTGGTTATAAGATGCTCGTGAGGAACAGTGTCGAAAGCCTTCTTGAAATATAAGAATATGGAATCAATTTGACATCCCCTGTCGATAGCTTTCATTACTTCATGAGTATAAAGAGCTCATTGTGTTTCACAAGAATGATAGTTTCTGAATCCGTGCTGACTATGAGTCAATGAATGGTTTTTTTCGAGGCAATTAATGATGATCAGACACAGTATATGTTCCAAAACTCGACTGCAAATCTATGTGATATGGGCCTGTAATTCAGTAGATTACTCCTACTTCCCTTTTTGTGTATTGGTGTGACTTGAACAATTTTCCAATCTTTAGGTAAGGATCTTTCTGTGAGCGAGCGGTTGAATATAACTGCTAAATATGGAGCTATTGTATCAGCATACTCTGATAGGAATCTGACTGGTATGCAATCTGAACTGGAGGCCTTGCTTCTATTGAGTGATTTAAGCTGCTTTGCTACACCGAGGATATCTACTTCTATGTTTCTCATCTTGGCAGTTGTTCTTGATTGGAATTGAGGAATATTTACATCGTCTTCTTTGCTTAAGAAGTTTCGGATAACCGTGTTCGTAACTCTGCTTTAGTGGCACTGTCGTCAGTGACTTCACCGTTGTAATCGCGCAGTGAAGGTATTGACTGCGTCTTGTCACTGGTGTGCTTTATGTATGACCAGAATCTCTTTGGGTTTTCCGCCAGATTCCAAGACAGAGTTTCGTTGTGGAAATTATTAAAAGCATCTCTCATTGAAGAACTCGCTACACTTCGAAATTCTGCAAAACTTTGCCAATCTTGGGGATTTTTCATTCCTTTAAATTTGACATGCTTTTTCGTTGTTTCTGCAACAGCGATTTGACCCAACTTGTGTACCATGGGGAATCATTTCCATCACTTAAAAATTTATGTGGTATATATCTCTCAATTACAGTCGATGTCATCTCTTTGAAATCATTCCACACCTTTTTTACGCGTACATGATCAGATAGGAGGGAGAGGAGACTGTCTCTTAAAAAGGCGTCAATAGCCTTCTTATTAGCTTGTTTAGATGGATGTACTTTGCGTTTCTTTTGGATGTGTTTGGATGTTATGGCATTCAGCCTAGTAGCAACTACCTTGTGTTCGCTAATCCCTGTATCCGTCATGATGTCCTTATTTGTCCAGGATTAATTGTTGCTAAGAGGTCAAGTATGCTTTCGCAATTATTTACGCTTCGAGTGGGCTCATGAACTAGTTGTTCAAAATAATTTTCTGAGAAAGCATTCAGTACAATTTCGGATGACGCTTTACGCCCGCCGCCAGCTTTAAACGTATAATTTTTCCAGCATATCGAGGGTAGATTAAATTCACCACCAACTATATAAGTGTGAGTGGGGTAGCTATTTGACATGAGACTCAAGTTTTTCTTTAACTGTTCAGCTACAATATCTTCTGAATCCGGGGGTCGGTAAAACGATCCAATTAATAGTTTAGTCCGATTGTCAAGTATAACCTCTACCCATTCGCAGGAACTATCTACTTCAATAGTCCACCATCAACTGTATTTAATCTATCCTTTCTGAAAACTGTTAGATCGATTGAAAAAATTTCGTCTGAACTTATTTCCAACTTTACTCAGCTTTCTGTACCTGTAACTATTTGAGCTTCAGTGCTTTTTATTAGAGCATGGAGCTTTTGTCCTTTCCCAACACAGCTACGACAATTTACAACTACAACACCGATTGTTGCTACAACTACCTTACTGTGTATTACCTGTCCCCTTTTAAAAGGACGCCCTTTCTGTGGTTTCCTGAGATTCTCTGACCTAAAAATCCGTCCAGTTCCATCCATATAGCCCCCGCTACCCGTAAAGCCGCTTCCTGTGTGTAGTAGACTGCTGACCTATTAAGCGGAACCCGGAAACCCGCCACTCGATGGCGCAAGTCAAGGAATCTGCAGCCTACACTGTCACAGAACTGCCTGAGCTCCACTCGGCTTTGCACCAAAAGACCACAGTCGATTCTACCACCGATTTGCAGATGGTGAGCTCCGTCTTAATCTCGCAAGCAAGACTGGCAGTCTTTACCATTTCCGCTAGCCGTCCGAAACCAGAGAGAATATCCTCCGATTCAAAGAGACACACGTCTTTGGTACCGACATGAGCCACACCACCTGCAGTTGGCTGCACTCTGTACTCTTCATGGGATCCTGAAACACCCTTTCCTTATCCGGAATGAATCATTCCGGTATGCACACGGGAATGCACACTGACTTCCTTCCCCTTCTTGTCAGCCGTGTTCCGAAGGGGCCCCATTAAGCTACTAATCTTGGAGCTCCCAACTACAGTAGAGCAATCCTGATTATGAGACTGCTTCTTTATTAAAGCAGCTCCTCATTGAATCTCACAAGGTTTAAGTGAACCCCATATCAGACCTCCTTACATCACAAAACAGCTGAGGAGGTACCAAAAATCAAACCCACGAACTCTCGCGCCGAAGGCAGAGACAGTAACCATTTTTTAAGTATTAAAAGCATTTCCTTACGTCTTAGAATATACGTTTTGCTATTATTGCATCAAAAGTTTACAGATATAAGAAAACCATACAGCCACTGGTCAAGTGCTTACGGTTATGCCTGTTGTGGAATCAGAACACCAAGAAATGCATCATAAGGCCTGTGAGCAAACAACTGAGCCCCAGACAACGTAACTATTTGGCTACTAAGCAAATTAATATCCTTTAAGGAAAGTTACTAGTGGCATGTTTTATTCTTTAAATATTCGTGCCATTATCTGCATGTGCATTAAAACAATTTGGCGTCCTTAGGTTATACATTCACACGTAAAGACAGGAGAACACTCAGTTCCTTTGTGGAATGAACAGAAAAATGTAAGCCACTCAAAATGTTAAGTCCTGTTCTAGGATAATACATACTTTTAGGAATGAAAAAATAATCAGGTTCAGCAGCTAAACCCAACATAACAAATTGTACTTCCATTCAGTCACAAAACGGGACTTTTGAATTCAGTGTGATACTTCTGAAACAGTCCATTAACCACACTTCCATTCATTACTGAAGTAGTCTTACTAGTAATCATTCTGCCTAAGGGTACCATTACCTCCTATCACACAGTCGAAATTAGGATCATTCAGTGTGTCCGGCATTTCGACTACCCAAGACACAATATTTTGTTCGCTGAGCTTTTCTTGCAGCTCATGAAACTCTTTGGCGTGCAACACAAACATTGGCGCGATTTCGTGTCATTCTTCAACCCTTTTATGTTTATTAATACACTACTGGCCATTAAAACTGCTAGACCACGAAGAAATGCAGATTATAAAGAGGTATTCATTGGACAAATATATTATACTAGAACTCACATATGATTAGATTTTCACGCAATTTCGGTGCTTAGATCTTGAGAAATCAGTACCCAGAACAACCACCTCTGGCCGTAATAACGGCCTTGATACGCCTGGGCATTGAGTCAAACAGAGCTTGGATGGCGTGTACAGGTACACCTGCCAATGCAGCTTCAACACGATACCACAGTTCATCAAGAGTAGTGACTGGCGTATTGTGACGAGCTAGTTGCTCGGCCACCATTGACCAGACGTTTTCAATTGGTGAGAGATTTGGAGAATGTGGTGGCCAGGGTAGCAGTCGAAAATTTTCTGTATCCAGAAAGGCCCGTACAGGACCTGCAACATGCGGTCGTGCATTATCCTGCTGAAATGTAGGGTTTCGCAAGGATCGAATGAAGGGTAGAGCCATGCGTCGTAACACATCTGAAATGTAACGTCCACTGTTCAAAGGGCCGTCAATGCGAACTAGAGGTGACCGAGACGTGTAACCAATGGCACCCCATACCATCACTCCGGGTGATATGCCAGTATGGCTACGAATACACGCTTCAGGGTGCTGCTCCGCGATGTCGCCAAACACGGATGCGACCATCATGATGCTGTAAACAGAACCTGGATTCATCCGAAGAAATAACGTTTTGCCATTCGTGCACCCAGGTTCGTCGTTGAGTACACCTTCGTAGGCGCTCCTGTCTGTGATGCAGCGTCAAGGGTAACCGCAGCCACGGTCTCCGAGCTGATAGTCCATGCTGCTGCAAACGTCGTCGAACTGTTCGTGTAGATGGTTATTGTCTTGCAAACGTCCCCATCTGTTGATTTAGGGATCGAGTCCTGGCTGCACGATCCGTTACAGCCATGCGGATAAGATGCCTGTCATCTCGACTACTAGTGATATGAGGCCGTTGGGATCCAGCACTGCGTTCCGTATTACCCACCGATTGCATATTCAGCTAACAGTCACTGGATCTCGACCAACGCGAGCAACAATGTCGCGATACGATAAACCGCAATCGCGATAGGCTACAGTCCGACCTTTATCAAAGTCGGTAACGTTATAGTACGCATTTCTCCTCCTTACACGAGGCATCACAACAACGTTTCACCAAGTACCGGCTGTCAACTTCTATTTGTGTATGAGAAATCGGTTGGAAACTTTCTCATGTCAGCACGTTTTAGGTGCCGCCACCGGTGCCAACCTTGTGTGAATGCTCTGAAAAGCTAATCATTTGCATATCACAGCATCTTCTTCCTGTCGGTTAAATTTTGCGTCTGTAACACGTCATCTTCGTGGTATAGTAATTTTAATGGCCAGTAGTGTATTATAGACTGGAACTACAACTGTGATTTTTCCTCATCTGCTTCGCTGCTTGCCGTATCTGTTTGGAACAGGGTAGTATTGTAATGAACATTTTGGGGACTATCGTTGTGTAGAAGAGGTTTTGTTATCGCGTACGTTGTCCACGGACTTTTGCAACATGGGAATTCCATCGATCATAGAGTCGTAGTCACATTTGCTTTTTGCGTATTCACAATACCTAGTTTTACTGATTTTGTATTGTTCTGTGCAGTTAGAAACGCTTGCTTGCTTCTCCACATTGTCTATTACTTCCAGTGGTGCATTCTGATGTTTCTGGTCGTCTACGTTTGTTACTTCGACTGTCTCCTATGCCCCTCTCCATTCCGTTGTCTTGTGGCACTAGTTTCACGAATTCTTGCTGCCATCTCCACATCCTCCTCGACTTCCATAGGCGCATCCTGGTCTTCCTCACCACGTGTGTCATCCAAGCCGTTGACAGCATTCTTGTCGGTTCATTTACTTGTATTAGCAGCTTTATTAATCTGATTTCGGTTCTCTTCCTGGTCGAAAATGGATTCTGTAGCTTTCTGATTCATATTTCTTCGTCTTCCAGGCCCTGATGTACATGTAGTGGGGCCATTCCGGCCTGACAGAACATTTGCATATGTCATTATTCCAGGTTAACTTTTCTCAATACGCAATTTCACAGGGCGTTTACGGTCACAATTTTCCATCAGTTGTTCAGTGGAATACAGACGGAGTGTGTGCAGGATTAGTTTCTATACACAATATATGAGCTATGACCGCATACTGTCACATGAGAGAGTTAAGTGGCTCTGTAATTCCATGTTAGCTATTAGATTGTCATTGCGGTTACATGTGAAACTTTTCTGACCAGACTTCTGTGATACCGTAAAAAATCCCGTATAAACTACGCGCTTGTCTGATCTTTTCGTGCGGCCCTTCCAGCGGTAAATTACAGACTCGTACAGATCGCAATCTAAAGACTTGTGTATGCTATTGATACTATGCTGAGAGTACCATCGCTATACTTAAATGTAACGCTCGCATTGGTGTCACTGACTACTTGCTCAGAAACTTGGTTAGTTACACATTTTGCGTATACATTATTAAAAACATTTTAAATTTGACCTAGCGAGGTAGCGCAGTGGTTAGCACACTGGACTCGCATTCGGGAGGACGACGGTTCAATCCCGTCTTAAGCCATCCTGATTTAGGTTTTCCGTTCAAATGGTTCAAATGGCTCTGAGCACTATGGGACGCAATTGCTGAGGTCATAAGTCCCCTAGAACTTAGAACTACTGAAACTTATGTAGCCTAAGGACAACACACACATCCATGCCCAAGGCAGGATTCGAACCTGCGGCCGTAGCGGACGCGCGGTTCTAGACTGTAGTGCCAGAACCGCTCGGCCACCAGCGGCCGGCTAGGTTTTCCGTGATTTCCCTAAATCGCTTCAGGCAAATGCCGGGATGGTTCCTTTGAAAGGGCACGGCCGATTTCCTTCCCCATCCTTCCCTCGCCCGAGCTTGCGCTCCGTCTCTAGTGACCTCGTTGTCGACGGGACGTTAAACACTAATCTCCTCCTCCTCCTTTTAAATTTGAACGCCTATCTCCTCCTCAGCAAGCATTTCGACATCACTAACCACCCATTTGTAAATAACGAGAAAGACTGGCATTTCGGTGTGTCACTAAAAATAAATTTGCAGTGACATGTTACTTACAGGTCAGTAACACTTCCCTGCATCACAAACGGAACGCCATAGTAAACTAGCGCTTCGCTACACACACCCGCAGTGTACTTCCGTATGCCATGGTGTCCAAACAAGGATTACGAGTCCTGTAGTCCGCCTCGTTAACTACGCGGCCAGCAGTGTAGATTGCTAACGTAAAGGGACCTGCGATCAATTCCCGGCTGGGCCGGAAATTTACTCCGCTCGGTGACTGGGTGTTGAGTTATCCTCACGTTTGTGTAATCGTAATTGACATTCCACTATTGAGTTGGCTGTATGGGCCAACAAATTAAGAAAAAAAAATCATTCGGCTACAGAGAAGGTCGATAACAGCAATTGGTTGAAAACTTGCTTTATGAAGCCTCAGTGAATGAACTGGCGGCTAACAGAAATTTCTCAAGAGGGGGCTGGAGTAATTACAGAGACGTTTACACACATGTTTGCACTTACTCGAAATCGGATGTTACACGTCAGTTCTGTTGCGGCAACCCCCTTCTGAGCAGATTTCACATGTGAACTAGGCAGGCCACCTTTCTGCCTGTGATACCCTTTGCCAGGTCTCGAATATTCTTGAAGCAGCATTGTAGAAGACAGCAGCCTGCCACATTGTCGAGCTGAATAACCTTATGTCGGGCCCTGAAGCTGCGCTGCCTCGGTCGCCTGCCTGACTGGTCATGACAAAGCTGAGCAAATCTACTAAACATACACAGCGCTCACCCCTACACCATGTGATCAAAAGTATCCGGAAACCTGGCTTAAAATGACTTACAAGTTTGTAGCGTCCTCCATCGGTAACGCTGGAATTCAATATGGTGTTGGCTCTTCCTTAGACGTGATGGAAGCTTCCACCCTCGCATGCACACGTTCAATCAGGTGCTGGAAGGTTTCTTGGGGATTAGCAGCCCATTATTCCGAATTGCTCTTCAACAGTGAGAAGCAAGAAGGTGCTTAAATCATCAGTGTAGGCCAGTGCTGTGATAGTGCCACGCAGAGCAACAAGGGTTGCAGGCCCCCGCCATCAAAAGCGCGACCACACCATAACACCACTGCCTCCGAATTTTACTTTGGCGCTATACACGGTGGCAGGTGACGTGCACTCGGCATTCATCATACCCACCACTGCCAACGGATCGCCACATAGTGTACCGTGATTCATCACTCCACACAACGTTTTTCCATTGTCCAATTGTCCAATTTTTACGCTCCTTACACCAAGCGAGGCGTCGTTTGGCATTTACCGGCGTGATGTGTGGCTTATGAGCAACAAGAAGAGCATCAAATCCAAGTTTTCTCACCTCCCGCGTAACTGTCATAGTACTTGCAGTGCATCCTGATGCAGTTTGGTATTCCTGTGTGATGGTCTGAATAAATATGTGCCTATTACACATTACGACCCTCTTCAAATGTTGGCGGTCTCTGTCAGTCAACAGACGTGGTCGGCCTGTATGCTACCGTGCTGTACGTGTCCCTTCACGTTTCCACTTCACTAACACATCGGAAACAGTGTGCCTTGGGATGTTTAGGAGTGTGGAAATCTCGCGTACAGACGTATGACACAAGTGACACCCAACCACCTGACCACGTTGGAAGTCCGTGAGTCCGCGGAGCACCCAGTTCTGCTCTCTCACGAAGTCTTATGTCTGCTGGGGTCGCTAATATGGACAGGAGTACCACATTACAGTCCAAATGTCTAAATAAATAACTCTCTAGTTGATATGTAAACATCGAAGAACAGGACCAATGGCCCATCTAAGAAAGTACTTCTCAAAAATTTAACTGGATATTTTGTAAATATAGAACTGAAATTTTTTAAAAAATGAGAGACATGAGAAAAAGCCTTAAATGTGGATATAGTGTAAAAGGTTTCCGAAGAAACAAATTTTGGAAAGGAACCTCTGTATACATTTTTATGCAACCCTCTTATACTGAGTATGATGGTTATTAGGTGAGATACTTTTGTTGGTGACTGAGGGCAAGTACATTTCATCGGTACTTACTTCATTTGCAAACCAATAATTACAAGTGTTAGGAGTAGTATCTTTGTAGATTTGTTAGTGCCTCCAACTACATGTGTGTAGATCAATCCATTAATGCTTTTTTCCCCAGGGAAACATGTTAGGTATTGAAATGTAGACGCGAAGGAAATAAAAGGTTAGTCTGTACTGACAGGCTTAGTTTAATTAGTGGTGGAGTTACGACTGCGCAGAAAACATAAGGTAGTAAAGTTTGTGAAATGTTTATGGGAAGATTGTTCTATACAGAGAAAGAACAACCAACACTCTGGCGTATGTACACATTGTGGTACTAAACATAAAAATATCTACAGTTATATCCGTTACACTCCTTAAAAATGGCTCTGAGCGTTATGGGACTTAACTGCTCAGGTCATCAGTCCCCTAGAACTTAGAACTACTTAAACCTAACTAACCTAAGGACATCACACACATCCATGTCCGAGGCAGGATTCGAACCTGCGACCGTAGCGGTCGCGCGGTTCCAGACTGTAGCGCCTAGAACCGCTCGAATTGACCGATTCGGCCGGCTACACGCCTTATATCTCCTTTGGAGTTTCCGTATAGCTTTGCAGCCTCCATCATTTACTCTAAATGTACCGGATGCGTTTCTCTGTGGGCACGTAGAAAGTGTCTAATGAAACTCTAGTGAAATGGTACTAGAAACTATGTGTATTACACGAGAAGTTCAGTTTAAGACACATAGTTATATAAAGTGTTTCAGTCGATAGTATGCACTGTAGAGACGTGCTGCAATGCCTACGGCAGATACTTTTGTACGTTAATATCTTCACCACTACGCAGAAATACAGACGTTTGGATTCCCAATGTGCACATCCTAATCGTCTCGCACTGAGGAGGACGGCCACGATCTGAATACAATTTTAGAGATACAAAATCTGTTTGGTACTGAAAGAACTGGTAACATGTTTCAATATATCTGAGCAATAGGAAGTACATAGTGAAATGTGGCAATTCCACTAACGTAGTAACTTGTACATTTCGGAAAGAAAAGGCTCCTCCGCGGGAAACCCGTGCTCAGAGCTCTGAAAAACGAGGAGTAACACCACCATATGTCAACGTACTACAGAACGACAGAGGCACTGTAGAACACCGATCACATTATACCAAAAACCGAAAAAAGAAATCGAAGAGCTATAGGCACATAATTTATAGATGGTAATGAGTTTTTTTCGTTATCTGCTGTAGGTCTTCCCAAAGAATGAAAAAATTTAATAGCGCAAGCCAGGTTTTCACTTATCCCAGACTAATTTATAATTATTATACTAAAAACAGAACTATTCGGAAAGACAAGTACAAGTACGCTGGAAGAAACAAATGGGAATTAAAAAGTTCATGGAGATATGTTCCGTCTATGCAACTAAGTGAAAGGCAGTTTGTTTTTTGCCATACGCGTTTCGCTTCTTTCATTCATGAAACATCTTCAGTGGCATGTGTTACATGTTTCTTTATATACATATAATAAATGTAGCAGTTACAATACGTTACTATGTTGCATTTCGTTAGGTTTGTCTCTTGTTTTACAGATTAGAAACAACATTTGTAGCACAAATTTCGTGATATTAAATTATCGTTTGGTGTTGCTTATGGTTCCCATTGTTATCAGTCTATATGTGTGGTCCTGCAGATGTGCTCATTCGGTACACATTTTCCAGCTGGACGATTTCCGGCACTTTTACACCTACATTTATAACAACACATTACTTGCACGTTTGATTTTGTGATCAGCATGTGTGTGTTTATAGAATGTATTCTTGCCAACTGACGCTGTGTACTTATCTTTAGTCTTTTGTTCTTGCTGTGTGTGCAGTTTGAAATTTTTCACTAATTTTGTGTGTGTGTGTGTGTGTGTGTGTGTGTGTGTGTGTGTGTGTTTGTATGTTTGTGTGTGTGTGTGTGTGTGTGTGTGTGTGCGCTCGCTCGCGTGTGTGTGAATGTATCTTTCCCTGTGAGAATGTTTGGTTTTCCTTGTAACGCCAGGAGTTTTTTGTTGTGATTGCTCACCTTAGTAATGTTCAATGTTGGATACCTTATGTTTATGTTTATGTTTTTTCAGGTGTTCGACAAAGGTAGAATGGCTGTTTTCATACTTCCATCTTCTTTTATATTGTTTATACCTAGTTTTGAAATTCCTGCCTGTCATACCCAGATATACTGATTCACATTCTTGGTATTCTAATTGGTATATGCATGCTCCTTGGTATTTATCAGGTTTGTTGTTGTTGTTTGTAAATGTGACAGGAGTGTGTTTCTTGTTCTGTAAAAAAGTAGATTAGGGCTTATTTGTAAAACTGAATGTCACATTCTAGAGGAAAATTTCCATTTAGTCGAAACTAATATCTTCAACATGTTCATACCAACAGTTAAAACCTACAGGACTGAAACTTGGGTCGTATTTGACAAACTATCCTGACACTGGAATGTTCCCTATAGGCAATGTAAAGAAGTTTGCTGTGAATGACAATGAGGGAGATAAATTTAAAGAAACGGATAGAGAATAGACAGTAATTGTTCATACTATGGCCAGGAATGAGAAGGGTTTTTAGCTAAAAGAGCTCAAGAAAGATGGACTCAGCAAATTCTATGCTACAAGTAATTCGTCGCTTGTCTTAGTGGATGATGGACAGACAATAGTAAGAAATATTGAAAAATTTAATACATGCAGCTGGAAATTGTAAACCGGTGACAATAGGCTGTAAACAGCTGACGATGGATACATAAATAATGAAAATTAGTAAATATTTATTTGGTCGTGATTATAGCGTTTTAAAGACGTAATTATATTGAACAAACACTAATGGAAAATATTTTGCCGGGAGATGTTCCACAGTTGTAATATGTTTAGTAAAATACATATTTGTATACGCTGAATATTGTCTTAAACAGGTAAACATCAGCATTTGCATGTGTGTAACACAATTTTGGTAACTGCAGACGATTTTTTTGTCCAATGTCCAGTGCCAGGAAAGAAAGAAAGCTGGTCGGCATAATCTGCCGAAACTAGTAGCATATTTCAGTCAACTTTATGTAAACAAGTCTTTCATAAAACCAAGAGAACGGTTGGCAGAAAAACGGCTTCAGGAATGTAAATCTGTAGTTCTTGACTAACACTGAGGTAAAAATCAATGACAATATATATAACGACTTTCGACAGACTGCACTCCTTCATAAGTACAAGTAGATAATTGACTTAAGTAGCTTTCCAATTTTCGTTTTGTGTGCAGAAAGAAACGACATCCAGTTCTATCAAGAATTCCTTGATACAACTTATTTATCAGTTTTCGCCTAATATTTGCCTATTGGTGTCGTTGTTGACAACGACCGAAAGTTGATCGAAATGGATATTTTGATTTAGATACTTTTAAAAATTATATTCTGTATTTACATACAAAATGTACATTACAGAAGAAGTCCAATAAGTTTTACACAAAGTTTACTTCCTTATAGAATTCTTCGTTAATACTGATTTCAAAATCTGATCGTCTTCTGTAAATATAATATTACGATAGTGTAAGAACTCGACTATTCGTTAGAGAAACTCACCCTATACCAGTCAGTAGCAAAATCTGCAACTACAGAAATTTTCAATCGTGTCTTCAGTGAATCTGAGATCCAGTCAAATAATATTAAATAATTTTTTCACGACGGTTCCTACTCCGATAAGTTGAAATTATTTAACAGATAGGGCACGAAGCTGAAAACACACACATTTTTTAGACAGTAGTGTAAATCACTAACATGAAGCCACACATGATTGCCAAAAAGTGTTGTTTGAGTAATTTGTCATGTTAGCATCATAGTCAGTTGTGCGTATAATGTGTGACACACGCTACCAATTACGTAACTATGTGGCCACTCGCCAAGTGGGCCATCAGCGTGCTTCAGCGGACAGTACTAATTAACTGTGGGCTTACCTGAGCCAGACAGGCTCGTACATAGCAATACACATTGCGCCCCTGCTGTTGCTGTCATGACGTAAATACGACTCTACTGGAGTTTATTTTGACTCAGCAGTGCCCTTGTACTGATTTTAAACTGAAACGGCTGATCAATATCACTATTACTCACTTGTAACACACATATTATACCGGATTAAATGTTCTCAGTTTTCAAGTCGCGTAGTTCGGCATGCCACGGCGTGTGCTGTGCTGCATTTATCATCTTTAGGAGAGAATGGTAGCGAGACAGTTTCCTAATATTTACTAATTTTTTGTTACACTTTCACTTTAGGTAAGTGTTAAAACGAATCACATGCTACAGAAAAGATATTATACAAGCAATCACTGACGTAAATATGTTTATTGGCCTTTAACACCTCGTGGGGACCGACCTGTTCCCATATGTTTACAAGACTGCCTTTACGAGGCAGGGAGATGAGATAGCCTAGCAATGAAGCTGCAGCCAGGTTGATCAGGTACACCGGCCAAAACGAAAGTGGTTTTCAGGGTGTTTTCCCACGCTCGTTTATGGAAATTCTGGACTAGCAGCAAGCCTCCAGCACAGAGAGAACGACACAAAATTTTAAAATAACGTAACATTCACAAATAATATGTACAATTAGAAACAATTTGTGCAGACTTCCTTCCGTTCGGTTAATTAGTGACAGTGATCGTCGGAACGTCATCCGATCTCACATTTAAAAGGGTGAATGTTTCATTGCATCTGCTATGCTACTCAGGGTGTTCCAAAAAGGTACGGCCAAACTTTCCGGAAACATTCCTCACACACAAAAAAAGAAAATATGTGATGTGGACTTGTGTCCGGAAACGCTTACTTTCCATGTTAGTGCTCATTTTATTACTTCTCTTCAAATCACATTAATCATGGAATGGAAACACACAGCAGCAGAACGTACCAGCGTGACGTCAAACACTTTGTTACAGGAAATGTTCAAAACGTTCTCCGTAGAGAGGATACATGCATCCACCCTCCGTCGCATGCAATCCCTGATGCGCTGATGCAGCCCTGGAGAATGGCGTATTGTATCACAGACGTCCACAGTACGAGCACGAAGAGTCTCTACATTTGGTACCGAGGTTGCGTAGACAAGAGCTTTCAAATACTCCCAAAAATGGAAGTCAAGAGGATTGAGGTCAGGAGAGCGTGGAGGCCATGGAATTGGTCCGCCTCTACCAATCCATCGCTCACCGAATCTGTTATTGAGAAGCGTAAGAACACTTCGACTGAAATGTGCAGGAGCTCCATCGTGCGTGAACCACATGTTGTGTCGTACTTGTAAAGGCACATGTTCTAGCAGCACAAGTAGGGTATCCCGTATGAAATCATAATAACGTGCTCCATTGAGCGTAGGTGGAAGAACATGGGGCCCAATCAAGACATCACCAACAATGCCTGCCCAAACGTTAACAGAAAATCCGTGTTGATGACGTGATCGCACAATTGCGTGCGGATTCTCGTCAGCCCACACATGTTGATTGTGAAAATTTACAATTTCATCACACTGACGATATTAAAATGAGCTATAACATGGAACTTAAACGCTTCATCTTTTCTTTATTTGTGAGTGAGGAATGTTTCCTGAAAGTTTGGCCGTACTTCTTTGTAACACCCTGTATATACATTTCCATAATATTCTGGGTCAGAATCGTCACTGTCAAACCAAATCGGTTGCTGTTTACTCATTAGATTAACACATTCAGATGATATAAGAGTACAGAAACTAGTAACTCGTAACAGGTACTACGAACTGTGGTCTGCCATCAAATAAAAGTTATCTTTCTCAGCTAAAACAATTGCATCAACAACCATCAATTATAAGTCTCTCAATTTATTTATTATGTGGTAGCAACCACTTTCAGCGATGCCTGTATTTCCAGTCAAGTGTTACTTCAGTTGTATGAAGCTTTGGTGAGACTTCTCCCAAAGTAAGATGAGCACTAACATCCTATGAATCCCCTACTAGGCATGCCAAATATACACACGAACAAATTTATTCCTTAATCTAAGGCCTTATTAGTGCTTTTCAAAACACGTTGATAAAGCAGACATGAAATATCTCGACGTCCAGCGCCTGGAGGAGTCTATAATAATAATAATAATAATAATAATAATAATAATAATGGTAACCACAGGTGTACAACAAAACGATGGCCAATGCCTCTTTCTTTTCAATTGTGTTCCAGAAGAAACAATGAGAATTTTGAAGGAATGAATATGATTCCACCAAAATAAACTGTCTCACGTTGGAAGATGACTACTGCATTTCCTGAAATGTGGCATCTCCTGTAAAAAAACCAGCCACTGGAACAAGCCTAACCATTTCTGCAGAAAATACTTAACTGTTAACAAACATTAAAAATGCATGGATATTTATAAAAACAGGTATTGACCAAACAGAGAAGTTTAAAAATGTATATATCTTCGTTACATAATTCAAGAAAATTATTTGGAAATAGTGTTATAGAAGAAAGGGTACATAAAATGGGAATGGCATATAATATAACCAGGGATACTTACAATAAAGTTGTCTGTCTATGATTGCCAAACAGTACGACTTTGGAATACAGTAGTGAAGTCAGAATGTCGATATACAGCGAATGTCTAGCATAAAACAATAAATTAGAAATTCGAGGAAAGCAAATCATAAGGGAAGTATTAGCCCCACGTAAAACGATCGAAAGTTGCAAATTAATAAGTAACGAAGAAACGAATAGGCTCAGGCTTAATGAGAAAAATAAGGCTGCTGGTTTTTGGACATTTATTTCAAATGCGAAACAGAATATTAACCAAAATAGTCTTCGAATATTTGTGGGATAAGAAATCAAAAACAAAAGCTCGATCCAAGCAATAAAAACGGGATTTTCAAACATCTAACAGAGAAATGTTTAAGGAAAAACTATTGAATATGGAAGGATTCCAATGTAATATCGCGATTAGGCACATAGAGCTGAGCAATGCCGACCGGTTGCTGTGTCAGTCTCGCCGTATGACGTCGTTCAGATGGGGAGTGGACGGGCATGCACCTCTCTCCCGGCCATTGTCGGATTTCCAGACCTTGGAGCCACTACTACTGATTCGTGTAGCTCCTCAAGTGGCAGCACGAGGCTGAGTGCACACTGCACACCGTTCCAGTCCTCCCACCAAGGAAAAGTCCTGGGAAGACCGGGAACTGAACGCGGGTCCTACACGTAGCTGCCTCCCTCGCTCACCACTCAGATAAAGAAAATATACAACTGTACCCCCATATATATTAACCCCACATTGTTTTTGTTGTTGTTGTTATGGTCTTCAGTCCTGAGACTGGTTTGATGCAGCTCTCCATGCTACTCTATCCTGTGCAAGCTTCTTCATCTCCCAGTACTTACTGCAACCTACACCCTTCTGAATCTGTTTAGCGTATTCATCTCTTGGTCTCCCTCTAAGATTTTTACCCTCCACGCTGCCCTCCAATGCTAAATTTGTGAGCCCTTGATGCCTCAAAACATGACCTACCAACCGGTCCCTTCTTCTTGCCAAGTTGTGCCACAAACTCCTGCTCTCCTCAATTCTATTCAATACCTCCTCATTAGTTATGTGATCTATCCATCTAATCTTCAGCATTCTTCTGTAGCACCACATCTCGAAAGCTTCTATTCTCTTCTTGTCCAAACTACACTCCTGGCAATGGAAAAAAGAACACATTGACACCGGTGTGTCAGACCCACCATACTTGCTCCGGACCCTGCGAGAGGGCTGTACAAGCAATGATCACACGCACGGCACAGCGGACACACCAGGAACCGCGGTGTTGGCCGTCGAATGGCGCTAGCTGCGCAGTATTTGTGCACCGCCGCCGTCAGTGTCAGCCAGTTTGCCGTGGCATACAGAGCTCCATCGCAATCTTTCACACTGGTAGCATGCCGCGACAGCGTGGACGTGAACCGTATGTGCAGTTGACGGACTTTGAGCGAGGGCGTATAGTGGGCATGCGGGAGGCCGGGTGGACGTACCGCCGAATTGCTCAACACGTGGGGCGTGAGGTCTCCACAGTACATCGATGTTGTCGCCAGTGGTCGGCGGAAGGTGCACGTGCCCGTCGACCTGGGACCGGACCGCAGCGACGCACGGATGCACGCCAAGACCGTAGGATCCTACGCAGTGCGCGTAGGGGACCGCACCGCCACTTACCAGCAAATTAGGGACACTGTTGCTCCTGGGGTATCGGCGAGGACGATTCACAACCGTCTCCATGAAGCTGGGCTACGGTCCCGCACACCGTTAGGCCGTCTTCCGCTCACGCCCCAACATCGTGCAGCTCGCCTCCAGTGGTGTCGCGACAGGCTTGAATGGAGGGACGAATGGAGACGTGTCGTCTTCAGCGATGAGAGTCGCTTCTGCCTTGGTGCTAATGATGGTCGTATGCGTGTTTGGCGCCGTGCAGGTGAGCGCCACAATCAGGACTGCATACGACCGAGGCACACAGGGCCAACACCCGGCATCATGGTGTGGGGAGCGATCTCCTACACTGGCCGCACACCTCTGGTGATCGTCGAGGGGACACTGAATTGTGCACGGTACATCCAAACTGTCATCGAACCCATCGTTCTACCATTCCTAGACCGGCAAGGGAACTTGCTGTTCCAACAGGACCATGCACGTCCGCATGTATCCCGTGCCACCCAACGTGCTCTAGAAGGTGTAAGTCAACTACCCTGGCCAGCAAGATCTCCGGATCTGCCCCCATTGAGCATGTTTGGGACTGGATGAAGCGTCGTCTCACGCGGTCTGCACGTCCAGCACGAACGCTGGTCCAACTGAGGCGCCAGGTGGAAATGGCATGGCAAGCCGTTCCACAGGACTACATCCAGCATCTCTACGATCGTTTCCATGGGAGAATAGCAGCCTGCATTGCTGCGAAAGGTGGATATACACTGTACTAGTGCCGACATTATGCATGCTCTGCTGCCTGTGTCTATGTGCCTGTGGTTCTGTCAGTGTGATCATGTGCTGTATCTGACCCCAGGAATGTGTCAATAAAGTTTCCCCTTCCTGGGACAATGAATTCACGGTGTTCTTATTTCAATTTCCAGGAGTGTAAAATCGTCCATGTTTCACTTCCATACATGGCTACACTCCATACAAATACTTTCAGAAACGACTTCCTGACACTTAAATCTATACTCGATGTTAACAAATTTCTCTTCCTCAGAAACGCGTTCCTTACCATTGCCAGTCTACATTTTATATCTTCTCTACTTCGACCTTCATCAGTTATTTTGATCCCCAAATAGGAATACTCCTTTACTACTTTAAGTGTCTCCTTTCCTAATCTAATTCCCTCAGCATCACCTGACTTAATTCGACTACATTCCACTATCCTCCTATCCTCGGTTTTCTTTTGTTGATGTTCATCTTATATCCTCCTTTCAAGACACTCCATTCCGTTTAACTGCTCTTCCAAGTCCTTTGCTGTCTCTGACAGAATTACAATGTCATCGGCGAACCTCAAAGTTTTTATTTCTTCTCCATGGATTGTAATACCTACTCCGAATTTTTCGTTTGTTTCCTTTACTGCTTGCTCAATATACAGATTGAATAACATCAGGGATAGGCTACAACCCTGTCTCACTCCCTTCCAGACCACTGCTTCCGTTTCATGTCCCTCGAGTCTTATAACTGCCATCTGGTTTCTGTACAAATTGTAAATAGCCTTTCGCTCCCTGTATTTTACCCCTGCCACATTTAGAATTTGAAAGAGAGTATTCCAGTCAACATTGTCAAAAACTTCCTCTAGGTCTACAAATGTTAGAAACGTAGGTTTGCCTTTCCTTAATATAGCTTCTAAGATAAGTCGTAGGATCAGTATTGCCTCACGTGTTCCGATATTTCTACGGAATCCAAACTGATCTCTCCCGAGGTCGGCCTCTACCAGTTTTTCCATTCGTCTGTAAAGAATTCGCGTTAGTATTTTGCAGCTGTGACTTATTAAACTGATAGTTGGGTAATTTTCACATCTGTCAACACCTGCTTTCTTTGGAATTGGAATTATTACATTCTTATTTAAGTCTGAGGGTATTTCTCCTGTCTCATACATCTTGCTCATCTAATGGTAGAGTTTTGTTAGGACTGGCTCTCCTAAGGCCGTCAGTAGTTCTAATGGAATGTTGTCTACTCCCAGGGCCTTGTTTCGACTCAGATCTTTCAATGCTCTGTCAAACTCTTCACGCACTATCGTATCTCCAATTCAATCTTCATCTACATCCTCTTCCACATTACTAACTTCTTATTACATTGTTTCGTGATGTTTTAACACATAAAGCGTTGCTACTACCTTGAGAATTATGATTATACCGTTGTGATACAGTCCCATATAAATATACCTTCTTGGAGTATTTCGACCTATATCTACAGAGAAAACAATTATTCCCCACTACTGTTATTAATAAGAATGGGCGAAACAGTGTAACACGAAAACATCAGTTTTATATCAAAATCAAGTGTCAATACCTGTTTTGTGCTAGTGATATATAGACTACACTACGTTCAGTTCAAAGATATTCCTATTCCATTGCCACAACCATATATGAAATAACTATAGCCCACACAGAGATGTAACACTGATGTTTCTGACAGCTGTAGATAGGAAGTTATATATACATATCTCCAAAATTTTAGAAATCAAAGCCAATTGCAAACTTCTTTCTAGATTTTAAGTATACCCAGAAATGAATTTATTGGGGGAACTTAATTTAAAAGTGGAGAAAGAAAAACACAGGGAAACGCGCTTCAATCTGAGGAAGGCGTGGGAGCCAATATTATGCTCCATGAAAGCAGGACGCGACATCCTGATGCGAGATGTTACAGGGACGGCGGGCGGATGTCAGGTGACACTCTTCTCCAATCTCTCCACCTACGCAGCCGCACCCCCTTTACCCACCCATTCAAACACACCACCCACCCACCCACCCACCCACCCACCCACCCACACACACACACACACACACACACACACACACACATACATAGATCGAGCACGGCGCGGGGCCGGTGAGGGCCTAACTCTGGACCGGCAGGCGTGAATACCGACTACATGCAGCTGAAACATCATTCCACCAGCACCACATAATGATGGCGGAACGGTTATTAGCCGAAATATCGTTGACCTTCAGCGACTGAATCCCTCAGTACACCGAGAAACTTGGAAACAGCACATAGGACTGGGAAAGCCTCAGATCACATAGCACTGTGTTTGCTTATCTAAAACTAAGCCTAGACTCTGTGTCAATTAATGGTTGACTTCTTAGATTTGCAGCAATATTATATCTCCTGTCTTCATTGTTGTAGTGAGACCAATAAACTGTTCACCATCACGTTCTTTTTTAGTAATAATATACACAGTGAAAGTTGAATCCGTTCTACGTGATCTCCAACTTGTCCCATGTTTCATAAGTCTCAGGGATCTGTTAGATTTAGCTATTTAGTATTACAAACATTGGCTCCAGGTAAACCTATCGTGTTGATACGCTGCAAGAAAAAAATTAGTAGGTTCCGTTAAAGGTTTTCAGTTCACTCGTGATTTATTGTTGCTACAGACCGAAACCAGATAATTTAATAGTCATGGGTGACTGGAATTCGAGAGTAGGAAAAGGGAGAGAAGGAAACTTAGTAGGTGAATATGGATTGGGGGTAAGAAATGAAAGAGGAAGCCGTCTGGTAGAATTTTGCACAAAGCATAACTTAATCATAGCTAACACTTGGTTCAAGAATCATAAAAGAAGGTTGTATACATGGAAGAATCCCGGAGATACTAAAAGGTATCAGATAGATTATACAATGGTAAGACAGAGATTTAGGAACCAGGTTTAAATTGTAAGACATTTCCAGGGGCACATCTATTGGTTATGAACTGTAGATTAAAACTGAAGAAACTGCAAAAAGGTGGGAATTTCAGGAGATGGGACCTGTATAAACTAGAGGTTGTACAGAGTTTCAGGGAGAGCATAAGGGAACAATTGACAAGAATGGGGGAAAGAAGTACAGTAGAAGAAGAATGGGTAGCTCTGAGGGATGAAGTAGTGAAGGCAGCAGAGGATCAAGTAGGTAAAAAGACGAGGGCTAGTAGAACTACTTGGGTAACAGAAGAAATATTGAATTTAATTGATGAAAGGAGAAAATATAAAAATGCAGTAAATGAAGCAGGCAAAAAGGAATACAAATGTCTCAAAAATGAGATCGACAAGAAGTGCAAAATGGCTAAGTAGGGATGGCTAGAGGACAAATGTAAGGCTGTAGAGGCTTATATCACTAGGAGTAAGATACATACTGCCTACAGGAAAATTAAAGAGACCTTTGGAGAAAAGAGAACCACTTGAATGAATATCAAGAGCTCAGATGGAAACCCAGTTCTAACCAAAGAAGGGAAAGCAGAAAGGAGGAAGGAGTATATAGAAGGTCTGTACAAGGGCGATGTACTTGAGGACAATATCATGGAAATGGAACAGAATGTAGATGAAGATGAAATGCGAGATACGATACTGCGTGAAGAGCTTGACAGAGCACTCAAAGACCTTAGTCGAAACAAGGCCCCGGGAGTAGACCACATTCCATTAGAACTACTGATAGCCTTGGGAGAGCCAGTCCTGACAATACTCTACCATCTGGTGAGCAAGATGTATGACACAGGCGAAATACCTTCAGACTTCAAGAAGAATATAATAATTCCAATCCCAAAGAAAGCAGGTGTTGACAGATGTGAAAATTACCGATCTATCAGTTTAATAAGTCACAGCTGCAAAATACTAACACGAATTCTTTACAGACGAATGGGAAAACTGGTAGAAGCCGACATCGGGGAAGATCAGTTTGGATTCCATAGAAATGTTGGAACACGTGAGGCAATAGTGACCCTACGACTTATCTTAGAAGCTATATTAAGGAAAGGCAAACCTACGTTTCTATCATTTGTAGACTTAGAGAAAACGTTTGACAATGTTGACTGGAATACTTTTTTTCAAATTCTAAAGGTGGCAGGGGTAAAATACAGGGAGCGAAAGGCTATTTACAATTTGTACAGAAACCAGATGGCAGTTATAAGACTCGAGGGACATGAAACGGAAGCAGTGGTCGGGAAGGGAGTGAGACAGGGTTGTAGCCTCTCCCCGGTGTTATTCGATCTGTATATTCAGCAAGCAGTGAAGGAAACAAAAGAAAAATTCGGTGTGGGTACTAAAATCCATGGAGAAGAAATATAAACTTTGAGATTCTCCGATGACATTGTAAATCTGTCAGAGACAGCGAAGGACTTGGGACAGTAGTTGAACGGAATGGAGTGTCTTGAAAGAAGGATATAAGATGAACATCAACAAAAGCAAAACGAGGATAATGGAATGTAGTCGAATTAAGTCAGGTGATGCTGAGGGAATTAGATTAGGAAAGCAGACACTTAAAGTAGTAAAGGAGTACTGCTATTTGGGGAGCAAAATAACTGATGATGGTCGAAGTAGAGAAGATATAAAATGTAGATTGGCAATGGCAAGGAAAGCGTTTCTGAAGAAGAGAAATTTGTTAACATCGAGTATAGATTTAAGTGTCAGGAAATCGTTCCTGAATGTATTTGTTTGGAGTGTTGCCATGTTTGGAAGTGAAACATGGACGATAAATAGTTTGGACAGGAAGAGAATAGAAGCTTTCGAAATGTGGTGCTACAGAAGAATGCTGAAGATTAGATGGATAGATCACATAACTAATGAGGAGGTATTGAATAGAACTGAGGAGACCAGGAGTTTGTGGCACAACTTGGCAAGAAGAAGGGACCGGTTAGTAGGTCATGTTATGAGGCATCAAGGGCTCACAAATTTAGCATTTGATAGCAGCGTGGAGGGTAAAAATCGTAGAAGGAGACCAAGAGATGAATACGCTAAACAGATTCAGAAGGATGTAGGTTTCAGGAGGTACTGGGAGATGAAGAAACTTGCACAGGATAGGGTAGCATGGAGAGCTGCATCAAACCAGTCTCAGGACTGAAGAACACCACCACCACCACAACAACAACAACAGACCATATTCAGCATATGAAATGATTACATTTACAGATCAGTACCACAAGCGGTTCTCAGATACGTGGTAGATAGCCATGCGGAAACACTCATCTGTTCGTCATGAAGTCTCTGCTGGTGACAATGCAGGCACTGACTCTGGTATCCAAGTGACCGTACAGATGGCGAATACTGTCCTGGGATACGTTATGCCACACCTGCTCGACCTGTTCACGTAGTTCTGTAAGTTGTAGGTTGACGAGTGGGAAGAGTCGCTTCACAGGCCACACATGCTCGAAGATCGTGATGGCCAAGCAAGTTGCTCTATGACTTTCAGAGCAGTTTACGTTTTATACGCATTGTGTGGGCGAGCATTATCCTGCTGGCCAAAACACAACACCTTTATGTTGCAAGAACGGAAAATTAACTGTTATAACAACATTCTGCACGTACCGAGCGCTGGTTAACGTCCAGTTCAGAAACATCATAGATGAACGAGCCTTGTAGCTTATCGCACCCCCGCCCATAAGGTCTAGGGTGTCTTAGACGAATGCACTCTACGAGACAGCGCTCGCCAGTTCTACGCTGTACGCGCGTAGGACCATCAGATGCCTGCAGACAGAATCTGCTTTCATTGCTGAAGACCACTTCACGCCATTCTGTCTTCCAAGTGAACCTCTGACACCACCATTTGATCGGAGCACATCGATGCTGTGGCGTAAGTGGAAGACTATTTAGAGGTGTGTGTGCCTGTAGTCCTAATGCTAATAACCGGCTCGCAACAGTTCGCATTGACACGTCTCGGCTCAGAAGCCCTCTTATCTGTACTGTGGTAGCCACTAGTGCCCTTACAATACGACAGTCCTGGCAGTGTCTGTGATGCGTGGACATCCAGAACATTGTCTACGGGTTTGGGAATGCTCACGTGATGACTGATACCAGGAGCGTTGTCCACCTGACGCAGCATGTCCAGCCTGTGTGCTAATGCTCCGAAAGACCATCCCGCCACTCGGAAGGCCACAAGTTGAACGCTGTCGAACTCGCTCAGTCGCCTGTAGGAAGCACGAGTGCGTCTCCTAGCATCGTTGCCTGCTTGCTTCACACATTTGCACCTCACTGAGACTTCCGGTTTTGGGAATTCCCAATTAAAGAGTAGACACAGATGGCGCTCCGGTAGCTATGCCACTACGTTCTGTTGAAACCGAAATCAGTACATCTACTATCACCCAGGTGACAAATGCCGTCATCCGATCAAAATCGGGGTCATCTTGTTAAGTGTATTAATTTTTCCCCGGCTACTACTGGCCATTAAAATTGCTACACCAAGAAGAAATGCAGATGATAAACGGGTATTCATTGGACAAATACATGATACTACAACCGACAGGTCATTACCTTTTCACGCAATTTGGCAGCATAGACACTGAGTCAGTACCCAGAACAACCACCTCGTGCCGTGATAACGGCCTTGATACGCCTGGGCATTCAGTCAAGCAGAGCTTGGACGCCGTGAACAGGTACAGCTGCCCATGCAGCTTCAACACGATTCCACAGTTCATCAAGAGTAGTGACTGGCGTACTGTGACGAGCCAGTTGCTCAGCCACCCTTGACCAGACGCTTTCAATTGGAGGGAGATCAGTAGAATGTGCTGGCCAGGGCAGCAGTTGAACATTTTCTTTATCCAGAAAGGCCCATACAGGGCCTGTAACAAGTGGTCGTGCATTTTCCTGCTGAAATGTAAGGTTTCTCAGAGATTAAATGAAGGGTACACGGGTCGTAACACATCTGAAACGTAACATCGACTGTTCAAAGTGTTGTCAGTGCGAACGAGAGGTGACCGAGACGCGTAACCAATGGCACTCCACGCCATCACTCCGGGTGATACGCCAGTATGGCGACAAAGAATACACTCTTGCAATGTGCGTTCACCGCGATGTCGCCAAACACAAATGCGACCATCATGACGCTGTAAACAGAACCTGGAGTCATCTGAAAAAATGACGTTTGCCATTCGTGCACCCAGGTTCGTCTTTGAGTACACCATCGCAGGCGATCCTGTCTGTGACGCAGCGACAAGGGTAACCGCAGCAATGGTCTCCGAGCTGATAGTCCATGCTGCTGCAAATGTCGTCGAACTGTTAGTGCAGATGATGGTTGTTATCTTGCAAACGTCCCCATCTGTTGACTCAGGGGTCGAGACGTGGCTGCACGATCCGTTACAGCCATGCGGATAAGATGCCTGTCATACGATACGAGGCCTTTGGGATCCAGCACGGCGTTCCGTATTACCCTCCTGAACCCACCGATTCCATATGCTGCTAACAGTGAGTGGAACTCGGCCAATGCCATCAGCCCGTTCGAGTGGCCGTGCGGTTCTAGGCGTTACAGTCTGGAACCGCATGACCGCTACGGTCGCAGGTTCGAATCCTGCCTCGGGCATGGATGTGTGTGACGTCCTTATGTTAGTTTGGTTTAATTGTTTTTAAGTTCTAGGCGACTGATGACCTCAGAAGTTAAGTCGCATAGTGCTCAGAACCATTTGAACCAACGCGAGCAGCAGTGTCGCGATTCGATAAACCGCAATCACAATAGGCTACAATCCAACCTTCTTCACTGTCGGATACGTGATGGTACGCATTTATCCTCCTTACACGAGGCATCACAACAACGTTTCACCAGGCAACGCCGGTCAACTGCTGTTTGTGTATGAGAAATCTCTTGGAATCTTTCCTGATGTCAGCTCGTTGTAGGTGTCGCCACCGGCGCCAACCTTGTGTGAATGCTCTGAAAAGCTAATCATTTGCATATCACAGCATCTTCTTCCAGTCGGTTCAATTTCGCGTCTGTAGATGGTCATCTTCGTGGTGTAGCAATTTTAATGGCCAGTAGTGTAGCTTAATTCTTCGACTACAATCTCTAAAATTTTGTATATCTGTACAATACTCAACTACGTAGGCCGCATACTTCTGTAAACTCGATAATACTGGTATAATCTGATCCCTTTGGTCATTATGATAGTTTTATTTTCAGTGGTGTTTGTCGGTATTTATCCAGTGATGGCGTACGAAGAAGAAAATTAGTTCGCCAACATGATAAAATCTTTGGGTTTCATCAATGAAGAAAAGAGAGGGAAGTATAGTGTTTAAGACCGCGTTGACGACGAGCTCATTAGAAACGGTGCTCAAGTTCGCAATACCGAAGAATTGGGGAGGAAACCTTACATATTCTTTTCATAAGAAGTATTCTAGCGTTCCCCTTAAGCGAACTAGGGAAACGTCACAATAGTCAAGATTGTGACACTTGGATGTCAACGCTACTCATCCAAAATGGTGATAAATTATAATAAATTTCTCGTTTGACGAATGCATGCCACGTCTCCTATACAGCTGTCTGAAAGGTAGTCGAATCGTAGGCGCAAACAATGGAGGTCATAACCCAACATCTGTGTGCGCCTGTGGCATGGGAGTATACCGTTGCAATTCCACAACGGTGGCAGAACCGAAACGTAAAAACAATGGAACCACCTGTCTCGTGATCTTATGCCTTACGGTGGGCGTTCGGTTCTTATTTATGTGTCCCTTATACTTATGCCTCTAATGTTTTAAGCGTGCATTTTGATATTAGTCTGAGTAACTGTTCTAACTTAATTCCGTAACATCATGATGTGTAACATACCCATTGCTTACGTTGTGTCAACAATGAAACAAACACTTATTTTTTTAAAAGATAAATTTGTCATCGTAGTAATTTTCTTTAAAACCCTTGTGACTAGATATGTTACTCTGTATAACACGTCTTCTTTCTCCTGGTGCTGGGAGCAATAATGCCGCTCCACGGGTCTTTACGGAGATTACAAGGATCATTACGGGCAAAACAGAAGTACTTATGGTGTAGAACAGTGTGTGTGTGTGTGTATTATCGCAGGCCTCAGACGCCGCAGAGGGAGCAAGTTGGGAGGTGAGGGGACTCCTGAGGCTCTCCAGAGCTGAAGTTCCGCCTCGTCGATAAACCAACGCGTCTGTGGCTACCTCCATTACGTAACGCGCCTTGTGTGTGCCTTCGGAAGACCCAACAACTTCCACAACATGCACGTCCTATTTGCAGTATTCTACGCTCTCTAGACTTTCAAGTTCCGCATTTTAAAGAGTTATCCTTTATCCTTAATTGTGTGTGTGTGTGTGTGTGTGTGTGTGTGTGTGTGTGTGTGTTTGTCAGAATTCTTTGAAGCATTATCGAATTATGGACTGTAAAGTGCGGATCACTTCAACACATATTGGACTTCTGGATAACGCAAGTAGGGCGAGTGCCTCTACATCCACACACACATTACGTTGCGTGGTTGAGTGTACTTTGTGTACCACCATTTCATCCCCCTTTTCCTGTTTTAGTTGCGAATGGTTTCCAGGACGAACGACTGCTGGTAAGCCTCAATGTGATCTCGAATCTCTCTAATTTCCCTTTCATGGTCTTTTCGTGAGATATTCGTTGGATGAAGGCAATGTATTGGTTGGCTCTTCTAGGAACGTCCACCCTCGGAACTTCAAAAGTAAAGCCCAATGCGATCCAAAACATCTCTCTTGCAGCATCTGCCACTGGTATTTGTTGACCAAATGCGTGACGCTTTAGCGTCTGCTAAATGAACCTGTAACGAAAGAAGATAGTCTTCTTTGGATCTTCTTTACGTATTTCCACTATCAATTCTATCTGTTCCGTATTTCGTGCCGACAAGAAATATTCAGGTTTTGGTCGAACGAGGGTTCTTTAAGGTATATCTCTTGCGGGTGGATTATACACACATCAAAAAAAATTTTGCGTCACCCCAGTTCCCAGAACTCCTGAAGATAGACTTTGACTGTGGATATTGTATCACAGACACAGTCCCTTTCACTGTTCATAGATGTGACCAAATCCGCCCAAAGATGTAGACGGAGGAGGTCCGACAGCCGATCAATTCCAGCCATTCCACTTGGAAGGAGGTACACGCCTCGTGTTGTTTGTAGTTCAGCCATGCTTAGACGGTCAATACCGCTGTTCGATCGCGTCCGCATTGTTACTGTGTGCCAGGAAGGTCTCTCAACAAGGGGAGTGTCCAGGCGTCTCGGAGTGAACCAAAGCAATGTTGTTCAGATGTGGAGGAGATACAGAGACAAAGGAACTGTCGATGACATGCCTCGCTCAGGCCACCCAAGGGCTACTGCTGCAGTGGATGACCGCCACCTACGGATTATGGCTCGGAGGAACCGTGACAGCAACGTCACCATGTTGAATCATGCTTTTTGTGCAGCCAAAGGATGTCGTGTTAGTGCTCAAACTGTGCGCAATAGGCTGCATGATACGCAACTTCACTCCCGACGTCCATGGCGAGTTCCATCTTTTCAACTACAACACCATGCAGTGCAGTTCACATGGGCCCAACAACACGCCGACTGGACCGCTCAAAATTAGCATCATGTTCTCTTCACCGACGAGTGTCGCATATGCCTTCAACCAGACAATCGTTGGAGACATGTTTGGAGGTAACCCGGTTAGGCTGAATGCCTTAGACACACTGTCCAGCGAGTGCAGGAAGGTGGAGGTTTCCTGACATTTTGAGGTGGCATTATGTAGGGCCGAAGTACGTCGTTGGTGGTCATGGAAGGCTCAGTAACGGCTGTACGATACGTGAATGCCATCCTCTGACACATAGTGGAACCATATCGGCAGCATATTGGCGACGCATTCGTCTTCATAGACGACAATTCGCGCCCCCATCGTGCACATCTTGCGAATGAGTTCCTTCAGGATAACGACATGGCTCGACTAGAGTTGCCAGTATGTTTTCCAGACATGAACCCTATCAACATGCCTGGGGTAAATTCAAAAGGGCTGTTTATGGACGACTTGAGCCACTAACCACTCTGAGGAATCTACGCCGAATCGTATTTGAGGATTGGGACAATGTGGACCATCAGTGCCTTGATGAACTTATGGATAGGATGCCACCACCAATCCAGGCATAATTCAATGCAAGAGGACGTGCTACTGGGTATTAGAGGTACCAATGTGTACAGCAATCTGGACCACCACCTCTGAAGGTCTCACTGTATGGTGGTATAACATGCAATGTGTGGTTTTCAGAAGTCATAAAAATGGCGGAAATGATGTTTATGTTGATTTCTATTCCAATTTTCTGTATAGGTTCTGGTACTCTCGGAACCCAGGTGAGGCAAAACTTTTTTTTTCATGTGTGTATTTCATGAGGATTCTTCCACTGAATCTCTTTCTGTCTTCTACCTTACCTTTTATTAGTTTTATGTGATCGGTCCTCTTTATAAATCGTTACGTGCGGACATTGGTAGAATATTTACGGATGTGTCTGCTTCCAGTAATTGTTGTGCAGTCGCATAATCGTATAATCAAACAATAACGAGTCTTTCTGCCTGTTAAGGCGCAATGCGTGACATCTGTTTATGCTCTGGGTCAATTTCCGACCCCTGCACTAAGCGTCGAACGGCTGCAGTTCCCCTTACATTATGGTTCAAATGGCTCTGAGCACTATGGGACTCAACTGCTGTGGTCATTAGTCCCCTAGAACTTAGAACTACTTAAACCTAACTAACCTAAGGACATCACACACATCCATGCCCGAGGCAGGATTCGAACCTGCGACCGTAGCAGTCGCACGGTTCCGGACTGCGCGCCTAGAACCGCGAGACCACCGCGGCCGGCTTTACATTATGCTACAGTTTTCTAGCATTATGACTTCTCTGTGTACAACAGCATCATTCATGAGGAGCTTGATAGAACGACATATAACACTTCCGTCCGTTACTGCTATACCATAACCTCAAATCAGGAGGCAGTTCGTATAACGAAATTATTTTTATTCAAGCAATTATAGTATAAAGAAGCAGAGCAGTGTTACCCTCTGAAAGGATTTTTGTAATGTTGACCGCGATTTGCCTAACGGAGGTGGCTTATCGGAAGTGAAACAGAAATAAACAGTATTTTACCTATATACATTGTTGAAAGAATAAAGAAAACGGTCGTCAGCCTAATTAGGCATGAGATGATTGACATTCTCGTTCAAGAAAACAGGTACGAGTAACTTTACCGGACAAACACAACCTATACTTTGCCACACGCGAGTGCAATGAACTCTGGCACCTGCGTACAGTATGTTCATGTTAAGGTTGGAGTTAACAGATCAGAACAAACTATTTGCATAAATATAACAGATAACGAAACACACTATTACCTTGAGGACTAAGTCAAACTGAATGGTCTCAATAAAGTTACTATTAATATTCAATGCAGAATCGTAAATTGGACATAGATTCAATATTACTTTTCAAACATATTCCCATCTGACATGAAATATGTGTATAGTTCACAGCAAAATTAGTTATTGAGCATAGATTAAGTCTCTCAATACTAAACACCCTTCTACTAAAATAAAAATTAATTGGAATTCACTAACAGATTATTTCTCACTGTCTTTTGAATAAAGAAGTTACTGTTTTCATAGCTAGTAGTCTTTCTATTAATTGTTATCTAGCATGAGCATAATAGACAAACTGTGGATCCTGTTACACCATTAATTTGCACTTTTACTACACAAGAGGAACCAAACACTGTACAGAATTTGACTTGAATAGCAATAGTACTTAAAACTTTCAAAACTTAAGTAACTTTGTGCATTTGAACTACTTTCAATGGATGGGGGCCCTTAATCTTGACCACTGTAGCAGATGAAACTAAACACTTTCAGTACACTAAAGAAACAAGCCCTTAACAAACATGAACATGTAACTTTTAATAGTAATAGTTCTCAATTTTTACTGCAGTAGAACACAACTTGATGTGGTAATAAGACAATAGATCACCTTTGGGTGATCTTCCACAGACTGGACTGTGCTAATTTAATTTGCAAAAATCTATAAGCCACAGTTTTGAGAGCATTCACTTTAGATGTTGGCAACAAAATATTAATAAACAGTTTTATTAGAAAGATTATTTTCAACAAACTTCATTTACTATATTACTCAGTTCCGCTACAAAACTTTAACTTTCTTTTTACTATGTTCAAGTGGCATTAACTAGTAAAACACTGGGCTTTCCTATTTTCACGATATGGACACCCGGTAAGCTTTTTTGACATGGGAAGGACCCTAAGTGGTTGTGTGACCAGGGATAAAACAATCAAGGTAGGTATAAGAGTTCAAGTATAAGTTACCTTATATTTGCACGCACTGAAACATCCAATTACCTGATCCTTCACATTACATATTTACAATTCCCTGGTTCCTTTTTCAGTGATTGCGCAACGTGGTGGCAAGTGCATGTCGGTGAGTGGATTAGCAGGCAGAAATGCTGGACCCTGTCATTTCTTGGTGGCGATAATAAATACCAATTCCATAATAGTTCCAGCTCTTTATCCGTCCATCCGAGACATTGTAAAGTGGCACGAAAACCCTCTCTCGACACCAGCACAATACACAACTTTTTCATGAGCGGTTGACAGTTTGGTAGCTCGTCCCCGACTGATTCTCAATTCCTCCTTTACTACCTAGGCCAACCACAAAACGCGCGCGCTCTATGTTTCCGTTCCCGAGGAGAACCACAACACCTTTTACATACAAAATAACTAAGGACCCTAAGTAGGGATCAATTACATAACAAAAGCCAAACATATTAATTAAAACAGAACATTTGCACATACTGGTACTTCTAGAAAAAAATATTTTAAAAAATTACAATTATATACTTTAAGTTTTGTTCCCTCCAAATGAGACAAAGAATTTAAATGATAGATACACAACATTGCATACAATCAGACCATGACATCAAAGTTTCTTTACACAGAAAAGAATAACCACTCTCATGGTATCGATTCAATCCAACAACATATGCAGAAACTCAGCTATGTAACATTAAGTGAAACAAAAAGACAAAATAAATCAGTAGAGCATTAGAACTATGGTGTTATAGACTAACGGTATCCACTATACTATTTTTACACGTATTGTAAAAAGTAATGGTCCTATAACATTCCCTTGAGGTATGCTAGAAGTTATTTTTGCGACTGAAAATTATTCTCCGTTGCGGATGACATGCTGTGGTCTGTTTGATAGAAATTCTTCAGTCCACTCACATAGCTGGAGTGATCTTCCGCACTCTCGTATTATGCTCGTCAGGCGTTTAGCAGGAAACCAAGTCCATAGATGTAATGCTTCTATACATAAAAAGTAATATAAACATCTATGCAGCAACCTCTGTGACCAATACCGATAGTAAATTATGGTTATTCGTGTAATATTTACTTTGCAACTAACTATCGAATATACTAATAACTCACACAGCTAAAAGAGAAATGAAATGTACTCGTTCCCATTTTTATTGCCACTGACAACATTCCATGCTGCCGTACAGGAAAATGACATGTACGTATACAATGAGCATGTATAAAAGAAGAAACAACGTTGTGATAACGACATAAATTCATCCAGATCTAGCTCAATCCCTCTAAGCCAAATGACAGTCATCCGATGATAGGTACACATGTTTTTCTCACAAAAACAAATAATAAAAAAATTAAATTAGTTTACTAGAATTACGAGGGTTCGCTTGATTCAAATCTTTTGGGTCAAATACCTCCTTTCTGATGTACAAGAAACGAGTAAATCTCTATGTATTGAAGAATCTATAGTTTCTACCAGTGTGGGTACGTGTGTTAGTAGCTGGCAATTATTACAACATTCCGTAAGCAGGTTGATGTCAGCTCCCACCACTTGGAGAATCATATATATAATTTGTAACTTCTACTTCGACGCTGCGACAAAGCAGAGAGGGTATTAGGCTTATGCGATGTAAGTGACGTGGAAAGCAACAGTGATGCATTTGAGCCCAGATTTGGTAACTGCGCATTTCCGTGTAGACGAGAGTCCATTGTACCATCGACTGGTTGGTATTACTAGCGTTACTTGTGCGTAATGCTTCCCTCTAATTATCTGCGATGCTTCCATTCTTTGTCTCATTTAATTCGAATTTTCTTTTTCCGTTTCAGTAGATCTTCCTCTGGAATATGTATGTAATCTGCTTTCCCTTGGAACACTGCTTTAGTAGCAAAAGAAGTCGTGGTTTCATTTTCCAGTACGTTGTTGCGAACTTCAGTCGACTACATGACCGTAAATGTGGCTCTTCGATTCGAGTTGACTCATGTATGCTATTATCTTGTGTATCTACATCTACATCTACGTGATTACTCAGTTATTCACAATAAAGTGCCTAGCAGAGGGTTCAATGAACCACCTTCATGCTGTCTCTCTACCGTTCCACTCTCAAACGGCATGCGGGAAAAACTAGCACTTACATTTTTCCGTGCGAGCCCTGATTTCTCTTATTTTATCGTGATGATCATTTCTCCCTATGTATGTGGGTGCCAACAGAATGTTTTCGCAATCGGAGGAGAAAACTGCAGATTGAAATTTCGTGAGAAGATCCCGTCGTAACGAAAAACGCCTTTGTTTTAATGATTTCCACTCCAATTTACGTGTCATGTCTGTGACACTATCTCCCCTATTTCGCGATAATACAAAACAAGCTGCCGTTCTTTGTACTTTTTCTATGTCATTCGTCAGTCCCACCTGATGCAGATCCCACACCGCACAGCAATACTCCAGAATGGGGAGAACAAGTGTGGTGAAAGTAGTCTTTGTAGTAGACCTGTTGCACCTTTTAAGTGTTCTGGCAATAAATCGCAGTCTCGGGTTTGCTCTGCCCATAATATTATCCATGTGATTGTTCCAATTTAGGTTATTTGTAATTGTAATCCTTAAGTATTTAGTTGAATTTACAGCCCTCAGATTTGTGTTACTTATCGCGTAATCGAAATTTAGCTGATTTCTTTTAGTACTCATTTGAATAACTTCGCACTTTTCTGTATTCAGGGTCAATTGCCACTTTTCGCACCATACAGATATCTAAATCGTTTTGCAAGTCGTTCTGATCATCTGATGACTTTACCAGACGGTACATGACAGCATCATCTGCAAACAATCTAATACGTCTACTCGGATTGTCTCCTATGTCGTTAACATAGATAAGGAACAATAGAGGGCCTATAACACTTACTTGGGGAACGTCGGATATTACTTCCGTTTAACTCGATGACTTTCCGTCTATTACTACGAAGTGTGACCTTTCTGACAGGAAATCACGAATCCAGTTGCACAACTGAGGCGACACTCGGTAGGCACGTAGTTTGGTTAGAAGACGCTTGTGAGGAACGGTGTCGAAAGCCTTCTGGAAGTTTAAAAATATGGAATCAATTTGACATCCCCTGTCGATAGCACTTGTTACTTCATGAGTATAAAGAGCTAGTGGTGTTTCAAAGGAACGATATATTCTGAATCCGTGCTGACTATATGTCAATAAATCGTTTTCTTCGAGGTACTTCATAATGTTAGAATACAGTACATGCTCTAAAACCCTACTGCAAATCGACGTTAGTGATATATGCTTGTAATTCAGCGGATTACTCCAACTTCCCTTTTTGGATATTGGTGTGACTTGAGCAATCTTCCAGTCATTAGGTAGGTATCCTTCTGTGAGCGAGTGGTTGTATATAATTGCTAAATATGGAGCTATTTTATCAGCATACTCTGAGAGGAACCTGACTGTTATACATTCTGGACCGGAGGCATGGCCTTTATTAAGTGATTTAAGTTGCTTTGTTACACCGAGGATATCTACTTCTATGTCTCTCATCTTGGCAGCTGTTCTTGACTGGAATTCAGGAATATTTACTTCGTCTTCTTTGGTGAAGGAGTTTCGGAAAACCGTGTTTTGTAACTCTGCTTTAGTGGCATTGTCTTCAGTGTCTTCATCGTTCTTATCGCGCAGTGAAGGTATTGATTGTTTCTTGCCACTGGTGTGCTCTTTTGGTTTTCTGCCAGATTTCGAGATAGAATTTCGTTGTGGCATGGCACAGATGATTTACACTTCAGAGGGGCGAGAGAAGATTTTGAGAACGACAAGATGACAATGTAATCCAAAGTTACAATGCGACAATACTTGAGGGTTTCCAATTAGCCTCAAGTTCAGTCGTCATTTCAATAATATCCTTTGGCTTCTTAAGTTTAAATTTCACTTGCGCCTAAGAATCCCAAAACCCACATGCTGTTCCATCCTCGTTGTTTCAATCGTCTATATAAAGTGTCCTACCCCGTAGGAAATTGGTTCGAAGTCACCCAAAACAACATCGTCTAGGTACTAGCAACGGGATTTCAAGTGTCACTTCGGGAGCAAAGATTTGCAGAAATAAATTTGTTGAAATATGAGCAGTCATTGTGCAGAACTGGCTAATCAAATGCCCGGGCGATACCTTCATATACAGGGTGTTACAAAAAGGTACGACCAAACTTTCAGGGAACATTCCTCACACACACAGAAAGAAAATATGTTATGTGGACACAGGTACGGAAACGCTTACTTTCCGTGTTAGAGCTCATTTTATTACTTCTCTTTAAATCACATTAATCATGGAATGGAAACACACAGCAACAGAACGTACCAGCGCGACTTCAAACACTTTGTTACAGGAAATGTTCAAAATGTCCTCCGTTAGCGAGGATACATGCATCCACCCTCCGTCGCATGGAATCTCTGATGCGCTGATGCAGCCATGGAGAATGGCGTATTGTATCACAGACGTCCACAATACGAGCACGAAGAGTCTCTACATTTGGTACCGGGGTTCCGTAGACAAGAGCTTTCAAATGCCCCCATAAATGAAAGTCAAGAGGGTTGAGGTCAGGAGACCGTGGAGGCCATGGAATTGGTACGCCTCCACCAATCCATCGCTCACCGTATCTGTTGTTGAGAAGCGTACGAACACTTCGATTGAAATGTGCAGGATCTCCATAGTGCGTGAACCACATGTTGTGTCGTACTTGTAAAGGCACATGTTCTAGCAGCACATGTAGAGTATCCTGTATGAAATCATGATAACGTGCTCCATTGAGCGTAGGTGGAAGAACATGGGGCCCAATCAAGACATCACCAACAATGCCTGCCCAAACGTTCACAGAAAATCTGTGTTGATGACGTGATTGCACAATTGCGTGCGAATTCTCGTCAGCCCACACATGTTCATTGTGAAAATTTACAATTTGATCACGTTGGAATGAAGCCTTATCCGCAAAGAGAACATTTCAACTGAAATGAGGATTGACACATTGTAGGATGAACCATTCGCAGAAGTGTACCCGTGGAGGCCAAACAGCTGCTGATAGTGCCTGCACACGCTGTACATGGTACGGAAACGACTGGTTCTCCCGCAGCACTCTCTTTACAGTGACGTGGTCTACGTTACCTTGTACAGCAGCAACTTCTCTGACGCTGACATTAGGGTTATCGTCAACTGCACGAAGAATTGCCTCGTCTATTGCAGGTGTCCTCGTCGTTCTAGGTATTCCACAGTGGCGAGTCATAGGCTGGAATGTTCCGTGCTCCCTAAGACGCCGATCAATTGCTTCGAACGTCTTCCTGTCGGGACACCTTCGTTCTGGAAATCTGTCTCGATACAAATGTACCGCGCTACGGCTATTGCCCCGTACTAATCCATACATCAAATGGGCATCTGCCAACTCCGCATTTGTAAACATGCACTGACTGCAAAACCACGTTCGTGATGAACACTAACCTGTTGATGTTACGTACTGAAGTGCTTGATGCTTGTACTGTAGGGCAATGAGTCGCATGTCAACACAAGCACATTACCTTCCTTCACTTGGGCCAACTGGTGAAGAATCGAGGAAGTACAGTACATACTGACGAAACTGAAATGAGCTCTAACATTGAAACTAAGCGTTTCCGTTTCTGTGAGGAATGTTTCCTGAAAGTTTGGCTGTACCTTTTGTAACACCCTGTATTTCCTTGCGATCGGAATGTCACCCTTGTACAGCAAGGATTTATGATTTTAGCAAATTACAGAAAATTTCTGGCTGACTACTAACAATTCATCCTCCGAAAAACGAGCTTTCTTCCTAAGAAATTTTTTCTTTAGTATTTGCGAACCAAGTATAGAGATAGTTCGTTGGTTTCACGTGAAGTGTTTATTGGCCTTGACATCAAGGCATCAACACATTATCATCGTCGAATATCACATACTATTAAGTTCTGTTGTAATCTGTACTATCTACGGTATATGTTATTTAGATGTTTCGGCCCATAACCGATGTTACATCTGATACTGCTCTCACATGGGAAGGCCTCAGCCGCAGCCAATCGTTTCGGCTCTTACTTTGCGAGTCTCTTGAGTACAACCTAAAATGAAAGATTATAAGATATTTTTGTTCACCACCCCCTGGTTTTTGTAAAACCAACCCAAAAGCTCATGACGCCCAAAGCGACTGAAAAATTATGAGATCGATAAATAATAGAAAATTAAGCATTTTTTGTCATCATATATGGGGATGGCAAACGCATAGTTTCCTAGAAACCGAGAAAAGAGACTTTCATGACTGCCGCTTATATTCTCATAAGGTAAATGCTGTTCACGAAAGCGTTTCTGACTTAGCTACCAAGGATCAGGCTGCGGTGCAGAAAATCTGTGTTCGACTGCCAAATGCATTCTCCATTTTATTTTTTATTTTTGTTTTGTATGTTTCGGAATTAGCAGGAATAGAAGAGGTATAAAGAGGAAGTAATAATAACAAAAAGGTAGGCAAATAATTTTCTCAGACGACTTGAGTTAATAAGGCATTCAAAATTTAACACTGGTCTCATTACATTGGCACTTTCACGCAATCTGTTACATGTGCTCAATTTCCTACGAACAACTAGATGGAGTTGATGTGTCATATAAAGATTAGAAGCATATATACTCGCGGCACGAAGAACGTCTAATGAATGCAGTCACTGCACAACTGATCGTTCGTTCCGAATATTCGACAGAAAACAAACACATTTATTGTACGTTTAAAAATATTTATTTTTCGGGAATTAATTTTGATGCATACCAGGCTTACATTATCATTGCCTGAAAAATCTGATCTGAAAGTTGCGAATGAGCGCGGTTCTGAAATTCCCGCTGGATTTCCAGTAGCATATTTGCAATAAAGTTTTTAACTTGGCGATGAAAATAAACATCACATGGCTGGCACACAGGGGTGCAGTTTCGCCACATTACTTCACTGCGCAAGTCGATTGACGTTCGACATTTATAAACATGTTGTCATACATGGTGATATTAATTTGTTCACCCTAGGAATTCAATATTAGATAAAACTTGTTATCAGCAATGTACAGTTTTGAAATGGTCTCAGGATACGTTTTGTAAATTGAATGTGTCAATTCCACTGACTGGGGCAAGTGACGTACACTTTTATTCAAGTGTCGGATAATCGATTGACTTCTTCTACTGCCCGAGGACCAATTTAATTATTAGTTTCCAGACGCCGTGAAAGAATACGCCATATACGAATGCGTTATTTATATCTACTTAGACAAGGATTCATTTTGCTTCCAACATGCGTCGAATGTTCGTTTTCGCTGTAGTCTTACTGCGAAACTTTTTCATACAATGAAGCTTAATATTTTAATTCCTTATTATTTCCAGTCTTTTGAGAAATTTATAAGCCCGTCTTCTTAATATTTCTTAGTGATTAACTTATCTTATTAAACCTGCTATTGCTACAGATTTCAATGAAGAGAAAATAGAATTGGAAAAAGGAAATGTAGAATGCATCTCGAAACACATGTGGTCTGCACAGCAGCCTACTGATTTGGTCGCTATGCAAACAACGTTTTCGTTGAACAGCGTTTACCTTACGGGTACAAAAGAGGCAGACTTAAAAGTTTCTTTCCTCGACTGATAGAAAAGTATGCGTTTGCAGGCCCCATATGGGATGATGAAAAATGCTCAGTTTTCAATCATTTATTGATCCCGTCAATTTTGAGTCTACTACGAGTCATGAAACTTAGGGGTGGTTTTGTCAGAACGATGGGATGTTGTGCCAAAATACCTTAAGCATCGTTCATTTTAGGTTTCACACACGCGATCTGCAAAATATGAGCCGAATCGATTGGCCGTGCCCGACACCTCTCCCTTGCCAGCAGAAAAATATTTATGTCGCATATATGTACATATACTGCCCGTTGCCATTTGCAGTTAATATGTAGATCACGTTTCCCCTTACGTGGCTCTTCTCTCACTGGTAGCCCTCTTTCTGTTTCACTATTATACCAGCGAATTCAATGGAAGCAGAAACTTCTCACTTTGTCCAATAACGATTAAGAAACAACTTTCATACAAAAACATGAGCAGAGATGTGACAGTCAATGAATGTATACGAGGATAGGAAGAAAATTTCTCTGCTTTGTACACATATGGTGACGATTTTAATGAAATTACGATTTTCTTCATTTGGTACATATTACACAACAACCTGGATCAAGAATAATCCTGTAGCGTTATTTTGTGTATATGGCTTTTTAAAATAGTTTTATTTCTTTCTAAAGGCTAAATTTGCTTACCATGACACAAAAAACATTATTTGTTATTGTTAATTGAAATTTTTCCCTAGGGCATGCAGCTTTACTGTATGGTTAAATGATGATGGCGTCCTCTAGGGTAAAATATTCCAGAGGTAAAATAGTCCCCATTCGGATCTCCGGGCGGCGACTACTCAAGAGGACGTCGTTATCAGGAGAGAGAAAACTGGCGTTCTACGGATCGGTGCGTGGAATGTCAGATCCCTTAATTCTGCAGGTAGGTTAGAAAATTTAAAAAGGGAAATGGATAGGTTAAAGTTAGATACAGTGGGAATTAGTGAAGTTCGGTGGCAGGAGGAAAAAGACTTCTGGTCAGGTGAGATAATGCAGGAGTAGGTATAATAGTGAATAAGAAAATAGGATTGCGGGTAAGCTACTACAAACTGCATAGTGAACGCATTATTGTGGCCAAGATAGACACGAAGCCCATGCCTACCACAGTAGTAAAAGTTTATATGCCAACTAGCTCAGTAGATGACGAAGAAATTGAAAAAAAAGTATCAAGAAATTATTCAGATAGTGAAGGGAGACGAATATTTAAAAGTCATGGGTGACTAGAATTAGTAGCTAAAGGGAGAGAAGGAAACGTAGTAGGTGAATATGGATGGGGGGTAAGAAATGAAAGAGGAAGCCGTCTGGTAGAATTTTCCACACAAAACAACTTAATCACAGCTAACACTTGGTTCAAGAATCATGAAAGAAGGTTGTATACATGGAAGAAGCCTAGAGATACTGACAGGTTTCAGATAGATTATATAAAGGCAAGACAGAGATTTAGGAAGCAGGTTTTAAATTTCAAGACATTTACAGTGGCAGATGTGGACTCTGACAACAATCTATTGGTTATGAACTGTAGATTAAAACTGAAGAAACTACAAAAATGTGGTAATTTAAGGAGATGGGAATTGGATAAACTGACTAAACCAGAGGTTGTGCAGAGTTTCAGGGAGAGCATAAGGGAACAATTGACAAGAATGGGGAAAAGAAATACAGTAGAAGAAGAATGGGTAGCTTTGAGGGATGAAGTAGTGAAGGCAGCAGAGGATGAAGTAGATAAAAAGACAAGGGCTAGTAGAACTCCTTGGGTAACAGAAGAAATATTGAATTTAATTGATGAAAGGAGAAAATATAAAAATGCAGTAAATGAAGCAGGCAAAAAGGAATACAAACGTCTCAAAAATGAGATCGACAGGAATTGCAAAATGGCTAAGCAGGGATGGCTAGAGGACAAATGTAAGGCTGTAGAGGCTTATATCACTAGGAGTAAGATAGATACTGCCTACAGAAAAATTAAGGAGACCTTTGGAGAAAACAGGACCACTTGTATGAAAATCAAGAGCTCAGATGGAAACCCAGTTCTAAGCAAAGAAGGGAAAGCAGGAAGGTGGAAGGAGTATATAGAAGGTCTGTACAAGGGCGATGTACTTGAGGACAATATTATGGAAATGGAAGAGGATGTAGAAGAAGATGAACTGGGAGTTATGATACTGCGTTAAGAGCTTGACAGAGCACTAAAAGACCTGAGTCGAAACAAGGACCCGGGAGTAGACAACATTCCATTACAACTACTGATAGCCTTGCGAGAGCCAGTCCTGACAAAACTCTACCATATGGTGAGCAAGATGTATGAGACCGGCGAAATACCGTCAGACTTCAAGAAGACTGGAATAATTCCAATCCCAAAGAAAGCAGGTGTTGGCAGATGTGAAAATTACAGAACTATCAGTTTAATAAGTCACGGCCGCAAAATATTAACGCAAATTCTTTACAGACGAATGGAAAAACTAGTAGACGCCGACCTCTGGGAAGATCAATTTGGATTCCGTAGAAATATCGGAACACGTGAGGCAATACTGATCCTACGACTTATCTTAGAAGCTATATTAAGGAAAGGCAAACCTACGTTTCTAGCATTTGTAGACATAGAGACAGCTTTTGACAATGTTGACTGGAATACTGTCTTTCAAATTATGAAGGTGGCAAGGGTAAAATACAGGGAGCAAAAACCTATTTACAATTTGTACAGAAACCAGATGGCAGTTATAAGAGTCGAGGGACATCAAAGAAAAGCAGTGGTTGGGAAGGCAGTGAGACAGTGTTGTAGCCTCTCCCCGATGTTATTCAATCTGTATATTGAGCAAGCAGTAAAGGAAACAAAAGAAAAATTCGGAGTAGGTATTAAAATCCATGGAGAAGAAATAAAAACTTTGAGGTTCGCCGATGACATTGTAATTCTGTCAGAGACAGCAAAGGACTTGGAAGAGCAGTTGAACGGAATGGACAGTGTCTTGAGAGGAGTATATAAGATGAACATCAACAAAAGCTAAACGAGAATAATGGAATGTAGTCGAATTAAGTCGGGTGATGCTGAGGGAATTAGATTAGGAATTGAGACACTTAAAGTAGTAAATGAGTTTTGCTATTTGGGGAGCAAAATAACTGATGATGCTCGAAGTACAGATGATATAAAATGTAGACTGGCAATGGCAAGGAAAGCATTTCTGAAGAAGAGAAATTTGTTAACATCTAGTATAGATTTAAGTGCCAGGAAGTCGTTGTATGGAGTGGAGCCATGTATGGAAGGGAAACATGGACACTAAATAGATTAGACAAGAAAAAAATAGAAGCATTTGAAATGTGGTGCTACAGAAGAATGCTGAAGATTAGATGGATAGATGACATTGTTGTGGTTGGCAGGAGAGCCAACCGTGTTTTTCTAAAGGAGGCCGAAATGCACGCGTTTTAGCTCACGCAGGCTGGCGTGAGGTCTGGAACATGACAAGGGAATTAGAATTGAGAAAAACGGACGTAGCTGGTGGAATACTTAACTTTAATCCATTAATGACGAACGTCGCTCTTTATGGTACATGATTCACAATATCAATAGTACGGATACTGGCGGCTTGCTAGGTCGTAGCTAATAACGTAGCTGAAGGCTATGCTAACTATCGTCTCGGCAAATGGGAGCGTAGAAGTCAGTGAACCATCGCTAGCAAAGTCGGCTGTACAACTGGGGTGAGTGCTAGGAAGTCTCTCTAGACCTGCCGTGTGGCGGCGCTCGGTCTGCAAATCACTGATAGTGGTGACACGCGGGTCCGACGTATACTAACGGACCGCGGCCGTTTTAAAGGCTACCACCTAGCAAGTGTGGTGTCTGGCGATGACACCACAGACATAACTAATGAGGAAGTATTGAATAGGATTGGGGAGAAGAGAGGTTTGTGGCACAACTTGACTAGAAGAAGGGATCGGTTGGTAGGATATGTTCTGAGGCATCAAGGGGTTACCAGTTTAGTATTGGAGGGCAGCGTGGAGGGTAAAAGTTGTAGAGGGAGACCAAGAGATGAATACACTAAGCAGATTCAGAAGGATTTAAGTTGCAGTAGGTACTGGGAGATGAAGAAGCTTGCACAGGATGGAGTAACATGGAGAGCTGCATGAAACCAGTCTCAACAACAACAACAATTGAAATTACAACAAAGTCGGTGAACGTTTCTAAACTTTACATAATCAAGAAAGTGAGGGCTGAATTTAACCATAAGCAAAGGTCTAGAGAAGAAGTACCATACCATTTCAGACAACATACTATTAAGTATATGTGTGGAATGGTTTGGGCACTAAGCACATCAGATTAAAGGATTCAGAATCTTATGCTTCTGTAATTTCCTATAAAAACCGTTGTGAAATATGCGTGTCACATTTGTTGAATACGAACCAAGATCAAATGCGAACTCGAATTTACCAGTATATTTAGGACCCTAATGAAAACAATGCGACAATTATTTTTGTATTATTTGATTGAGGCGGATGAAATGGGAATCAGCTACTTCACGTCAAAAACAAAACCAAAAAAAAGCTGTCAAAGCTGAGGGTAGAAGTAATTTACATCTGTCGGAAAGTTATGTCCATGTGACGAACATGAAACTTGCAAATGTTAATAGAGTAAATGGGGAATCCCGTACAGTTCTTCTCATCCAAACCGATGGAAAAGCACCAGTGATAAAACCAGGCTTACGTAGTTTAATAAATCATCATATTCTCTTAGGACAATGCAAACTAACTTCGACAATGGTAAAACTAAGGATTTAGATGTACGTATTGCTGGAAAATCCACTGAAGTCTCCAAATGAGATATAATCCCTGTAAAAGCATTTCGCAAAGTACATGCACATAAAGCGAGACTTAGAGAATTAAGCACAACTGAGACTTAAAAGCCAATTTCCCATCTCAAGACCAAAATCACGCGATAGTGTCCATGCTAGAGAACGACAGTTCAGTTTCATTACCTTACTCGTCGTACAGGTTACCACACTAGATTAAATACGTAAGTAGGTACTTGACAACATTTCGTAATATGCACAACAGTTGAAAGAAATTTCAAATTTGTCTAAACACCATCAGAATATAGGGATGAACAGAAAATGTTTATGTCTGTGTCTGTATTTTGACTAGTCTGTGATCTTCATGGTACTTGTTTCGACAGCCTAGAAGAATAAGGAACTAAATGCCTGATTCAGATTTTCTTTTAAAAGAAACACCGACAATTTAATGGTTCAATAGCTTGCTTCCTACTGGTTTTCAGGGATGTAGCATCCTTTGCTACTCGAAGTTATTTATGAGTTTTTATCCATCTCATTAAAGAAAGGTAGCTCGCTAGCCTTAATGTATACGACGTCAAACTACAAAAATATAAGTTCTGGACGACCCTGGATTCGTGCACGCTGTGACTCTGCCGTTGCGTTATCAGTGATGACTCGTCAATCTCATTTTATCGGCTGAGATGATGCTGAGGTTAAAACAAATTAGTTGTGATATTTAAAATCAGGCGTTAAATATCAATAAAACCACCCTAATTTCCTTCAGCTTCTCTAAAGTACTCCAGACAAATACCTCATAAATTCCTCAACAATTTTACAGACGATTTCCTTCCCCGTACTTTTTCAACCGAACTAATACTAACCATCTGTATTTCGATGAGTAACTTTATAAGAAATTAGCGCTTCGGATTTCTTGAACTTTTGTCACTTAACCGGTAACATTTATGAAGATAGGAATTTTTATTGCTTGTATTGCTCCATCTTGCTGGCAAGTAGCCTAGCATACACAATCTTTAACGGCCTTAAGCAGGGATGAAGAAGAAACACTTCTTGGCTTTACTGGCAGCTTTCTGCGGCAGTCACCCGAAATGACTGGGTGAAACCACAAAAGTCTTAAATAGTTAGGTCACAGAAAACTCGAAACTGGCAGTTTTTGTGGAAAGCTGATTCCCGTACAGGGACTTCATGAGTTCGTGACCATGGAGGCGTTACCACACACTGTGAACGGAATCTCGTATTTTCAACTGCCTATAGTAGCTCTTATTGCGCAGTCGAATTCGGTGTTTCGTGATCATATGAAGAGGGAAACAATTTTCTTAACTTAGGTATACTGAACAAATCACCATATTTGCACCATCCCTAATATTGCTACGAGCGAATCAGGATTTGGAGACAAAGTCTGATATTTAAGATATGGTTAGGTACACGGCTGTAATGGGTCAGGGAATATCATTAAGTATACATTCCCGTTGTCATGCTGACAGACATTTCGTCCGCTGGATTCATCTTCACATCAGTGTTTACAATTTTATTTAATTCGAATGTAGGCCTATTAGTAAAAGAGGGTACATCAACGAGAAACCATCCAAATAACGAGCGAGAATAAATCAGATCACAATGTAGCAACATTGTATGATTTTCTGCTTAAAGGACTAGAGGAATCCTTTTACAGATATGGAGACACTGATTTTACAACCACATTTTGATTTAGATAGGAGAGAAAATATATCTCACTAGCGACCCGCCCTGCCTTCTAAAAGGTAGCACTTAGTATCTACCACCGGCCAACTTTCCTGGCGTAGCGGCAATAAATTAAATAGCCTACACAAATATTACTCGTGAATCACTCTAGCTACTGGCGAAAATCTTATCAAAATCCCTTCAGTAGTTCTTCAGATTAGCTCTCACATAAAAAAGACAAGAAAAAAGCAGAAAGGGACGGATCATTATAAAATTCATAGGCTCGAATGGTACTCTACTAACTCTCGGATATCGATGTAATTTTCTGGCAGCGATGAACTGTTAGTACCCACCCTAACAAAAAGCGTGCTCCAAGATTTCTGCGTAATTAAAAATCAAAAAAGAAATTATACACCTACGACAATGAAAGAAAATCAGTATAAGGAATATAATGTAAAATTTTCTTCATTGTGACTGTGACAGATATCTTTAATCGAAAACTAGGCTTTTTTCGATATATACGTTTTCACAGATGTTTCATGTCCAATACGTTGCCCTGGTTCACGTTCTAGACAGACGGTAAATATTGCGTGAACTGAGAAACAAAAACGCAAGCATTTACTGGAAAGAATCGAACGCTAAGTAGAATTTCCCCTGATTTCGAAGGAGGCAACGGCTGATTTCAGAAATTTCTTTGAGGCCTCCCGTCAGACGGCGTACTGAATGGCTGGAATTCATAACTGAAATGAAGGGTAAACTCTCAAGCGCGCAGCCTTTTCTTCTCGTTACCATTTCTGTCAGACCATCATGAATAATTCAGTGCGTTACATGGCATTCAAATAAAAGATCCCAAACGAGTCGGCCGCCATCGAACATTTTAACAAACAGCAATCTTCGTTTTGATATCCACATGAACTGACTGTAAAATTTTCCAACGATGTATTCAGAGATGATCCAACATTCGCCGCAAGAGATACAAGAAATATATTTGATATCTGGCGTTGTGTTGAGGTGGTAAATCTAATTTCCAGTCGAGCGGTACATGCTAAATCACATGGCGAGGTATGGACGGGGAGAAACGCCAATGGAGTGCCTTTCCCTTGCGTTCGGTCACTGAAGACCATTTTGAAATACTGCAACCATCCTTACATTCTTTATCAGTCCCGTTGTCAGCGAGAAGTTTGAATACATATTTAATAGCAATTGTATTATTTTCGGAGTATATGAAGTTATGATGAATCCCGAGAAAAAGTTCCTACCGTACAAATCGATTCGTCAGGCAGGAATACAAAAATGTAAATAAAGGTTATTTATTTGAAAAGAGAGAAGACATTAATCATCAAATTCAGCAACATGGAAATCGAGGACTACACGCACAGAGACTAAAGGAACAGTTATTTAATCAAAGATCTTATGAAGAAAGCAGAAGATGTTGGAGGTACCAAGGGAGGAAAAAGAAAGGAAATTGTCAAACGGAACGGGGTCGCTGTTAAATGAAAGGTAAGAGTTTTAAGCAAACAATAATGGAAATATGATCAAATGTCCTGAAATGAAAAAAGCTATTCAGAAATGTCTTTTAGTGGGGATAGAATAAAAATTTGACACGAGAAGCAGCTGAAAACAAAAAGAGTACAAGAAAGATACACGATATTGTGTTAGGTAGATGTCATTTTTATCACTAAAGATGGCAGAGAGCATAGTACAAGCACCCCAGTACTTCGTTAAATGAACTTAGGTATAAAGACAATGCAAGAAACACCCGTAACAAACAATGCAAATGAAGACATCACGGAATTAATTCGAGATGTTATGCGTAATACTATTCGACATATGAGGAACTGAATGAGACCTGGAGCTGACAGTGTACGAACATAGGTGGGTAAAGCTCAGAGTAAAGTAATACAAAAGTAGGGTATAGGAGTATGTACAGTCCTCGAAACTCTAACAACGTTGTAATTATTCTACTTCGGAAGATAGGAGTTGGAAAATATTTTCAAAAATAAGACTGGAATCTCAGTCTCGTCTCCGTCACATTCATGTATTCACAAAAACTGTCACCAAATTCGTAGAAACAAAGTAACACCAGAATTTAATAACACAACGGCTCACGTAGGTTTAGTAAGTGGATAAAATACATCCGTAAAGTGCGAAGACACAGAAAAAAATCGTAGAACAGAAAAAAATCTGAATCTGTATCATTTTTGTGATGACGTTGTGGCTTTTTGCCTTGAGTGCAGATAATTTCCGACATCTAATTGAATCAGCAAGTTTGAAATTAGAAAAATATTTATAACAAGACTACTTAATGCACTGTCAACAAAACGAGAAAAAGCGAATATTACTAATTAAATCAATGAATAAGTCAACGAGTTTCTGTATTTAGGACACATGAAGACAAAGACCCGATGGACAGAAAATTAAGTAAAGAGAAAATCAAAACTTGCCTGCATTAGATTAGAATCACAAAATACGGTTTTCGGAAATTAAGCTTCTGAGGTTTGTGAAAAGGGAAGTTCATGATTAGTGTGTATTACCAATTTTGGCTTACATTAGTGATACGTGAATTTATAATCCGAAAATCATTCAGAACTGACAGCTGTTCAGTGAAAAATGGTGACAAAGCACGTTGGAAATTATCAGGAGGCTCTCAACAAACGGAGTACGGAACTGAGTTGCGTGTTAGACGCAATGAAGACTGTACCTGTAATGAAATAAAGGTGCCTGGGATATGTAGACAGGAGAATGAATGAATGAAGATAGTAAAAGGAAGTTTGTTGTTGGATTCCAAGGGATCGATATGACGATGCTATGGAAGGTTCGTGGATGACATTCTAACATATCCACGATCCACGTCCCACATGGATACCTAGAGCTAAAGATTGTAATGTATGGGAATATTTAGAGGAAGCTTTTTTGCAGGAACGGATGTCAAAGGCAACAGCTTCTGCTCATGATTATGATGAAGTGATGCGCATATATAGAGGAATCTTATATCTAACAATCACGTAGCAGTAACGGCATCTAGTAGAACGTGGTACACTTACTTCGAAACATAGAGAAGGGATTGTAGTTTTACACCGTTGTAGCTAATGAGAGGCTGAAGAATCTGAGACTGCTGAAAGGTACTACTGGTAAGAAGAAAATAATGAGTAACTGCAACTCATTGCCGGCAATATCCGCAGTAGGGTAAGAGTATGACAGCACTTTGCACCAAGACATACAGGGAAGAATGATCCTCATTGTCTCAAACTGATTAAAGATCTACCTTTCGGATAAAGACCAGACCTACCGAATCTCAACAAATAAAAATTATTATTTGTATAAAATGGTGACTGTATAGTAAACAATAAGCATATTTAATCCAGAAGGGATTTCACCTCCTCGTACTCTTCAAAATTTATCCAAAGCAAAGGAGTGCACATGGTCTACACCTCAGCCCTTGAAGAATGGAGATTCAAATTCATCTGCATGAAGAATAAATCTGGGAAGTCTCACACCCTCCTACACAAACGACTAACCAAACCGCACATATTATTAGGTAGTTTCTAAACTGTGAATGAGAAATAGTACTTTTATTCGAGTTAGTCTCATTACGAATTCAAGAGATGGAAAGGGGGTTTACCCTTGCAAACGAAAGCCATGAAAAGATATCAAAATTTATTTAGAAACAGCAATATGAATACAGAAGTGAGAAATGCGTTTAGTTAAACGATTAACTGCTGCAAATTGTTAAACGCCAATAAAAATTGAAAAACAGGAAGGTGTCCAACGTATTGGTTGCAGAATTGGAAATTAAGAGAGGGAAAACACCCGTAAAATCATCTTGTATAGACGGAAATTCAGATTTAACTGACTGAAGATCCAGATTTGTCCACCATGAGCTAACATTTTTCTCATGTACCCCCATGAAAACAACAGTTGCATTCCTTGAACAATTTAGCACCCAATTCCTTCGACCATCATTGACAAAAGTTGTCATGCAATTGCTTGCCTCTCAATACGAAATGAAAAGCAGGCAGAGAAAAATGTGGAAGCAGTCGTTCAGAATATATCTCTGATAGCAACTAAATCTTGTGGTAAATGCTCTATACCATCCATAGGTTTACAATTTCTGCACTTTTGAGTGGAAATGAGAGTATTTTCATATTATTAGTGACGTCATGTAAGAAGCGAGGGCATTGAATGATGATAAATTGTTCAAAGTAATGGGATAGATTATGCTCTCGCCTTAAAGAAGTAACCAACGGAGCAACATCCGAAGCGCTGGCTTACGACACACTGATAAACACATCAGCCGCCTCTGAGTTCGTTGAAAGCTTCTTTACACAAGCAACGACTGATTAAATCTACCGTAAACGTTCTCCGAAGCCACTGCGTGAGAGATATTTTCTACATAAAGACGGAAGCAAAAGATATAGTCTTATTTACACTTTCTGGTTTCATTGCTGCCAACGCACTGTGCATAAAATTACGCTATATATTTTAAGAAGTCGCAGCACACTTAAAATACATAGAGGTACATAGGTAGGAAAACAGTCGGTATTATTATTATTTCTTATACAAAGTAAATTGGTAGTGAAGTGAGAACGAAATGTTTACTATAGAAATGTACAGAAAATAGATTTATCAAGTGGCATTATTTAAGTGCTCCAATAGCTGATACGCTCATCATTACTTTTGTATTCCTCAGATGAAGAACAGAAAGAAAACCCTTTTGTAGGTCTCCATTCCAGTTGTTCACTTTCAAAAATTGATGGGTTACGGGGATTCCGCCAAAACTGCAGCAAAATTGGCGATTTCGTTTCGTGTGAATTGTTAACCTCTTCTCATTCAAAGAACCAATCATTTATGAATAACGGCTACATTTCTCTTCTTGACGGGTTTAACTGTGGCTCTTTTGCAAAACGCAGTATAATTTGCACGAACACACTTTGTGGCAGCTATTAGGACAGAATTCTCAAATAGAGTCTCTCATTAAAGAAGCAATTGGCGGCCAGAGATGTCAATAGCTTACAGAAAACCTCATTGAGTCAGTTTGCAGGAACATAAGAGGAGAAATATCATGTTTATTTTTATACCAAGAAATTCAGTTTTCATTAGCTGCTGATGAATATTAAAAATTACACTACTGGATTGAAAAAAAAATAATAGAATAAAGACTGCTATATCGCCGTCGATCAGAAATGTTGCGTGTGAACGCTTTGGCAAAATACTCTGAGCCGTGGTGCGCCTTTTCTGGCACACCAGCTCTTTGGCGTGACACTATCGATTACCGAGCTGTACTAGGATCTTTGCCCCTGTTGTGATTTCGTGGGTTTTTGGCGCTCGGGGCAGTTGGTGTTGGACTCGCTACGAGGCGAAGGACGTGCTTGCGTGGACGAAAGAGGAAACCACGCGCACTTGGCCAGCAGCGTCATGGCGGGTTTACCTCGATAGGCGGTTCGAGTTCGTTGTGGACGTGCCTGATGTCAACTCCGGGCGCTGTTCGTCACATTGCTTTGGTGCTTGTTTTCTCGGAGAGACTTACTCCTGGAGACCATCTCGAACAACGCTCTGCATCGAGGGTGTAAGTGATTTCGGTGCCTTCGTTTCATTGAACGATTTGCGTTGCAGCGATTTTACTTGTTGCTTGGTTGCCCTAATGTACATGTTGTTGAAGTAAGAGCAGCCGGCACAGTTTGTAACTGCATGGAGACCAGCAGTTACTATTTCTTTTTAAAACTCCACTGGTTGGATTACTATTAGGTAGCTGATTCACTCTAAGGTTTTTGTGTTATATTTTGGTTTTTCTAGGACAGTATCCAGAAGTTTATGTATTATCTGTATGAGATTTTCAGTGTATTTTGATTGTTATATTATCAACGTGCTTTGTATATTGCTGTAAAGTTTGAGTCACTTCTATTGAAAGTATTTACTGAGTTATTAGTAAGGATTCGTAGTCTCTGAAGCTAGTCATTTGTACGCAGTTCCTCTATATATGTGCATTTATTTGAATGCACTCACTCAGTATTAGTAAAAGAGCAACTGGCTCTTCATTCATTTGGTTGTTTCTTGATCTCTTAACTTACATTAATTGATTGGTGCTCGCTGTGTCTTCTGCGGTCTGTTTGTGTTCCAGTTTTCTGCGAATTGGGGTGTGTTGGAGTGGCACCACGTTCCGCTTCGGTGCACAGAAGCTGTGACGTGCCGTCTAATGGGAAGTGACTCCCAGTTGGGCCCCAGGGTTTAGGTGTTTTCGTCGACTGGTCTGCTGCTTCTGACATTTTAAGTTAGGTCACCTTTTGCTCAGGGCAGCCTAGCATCACTGCCAGTTTGGTAAATACACTCCTGGAAATTGAAATAAGAACACCGTGAATTCATTGTCCCAGGAAGGGGAAACTTTATTGACACATTCCTGGGGTCAGATACATCACATGATCACACTGACAGAACCACAGGCACATAGACACAGGCAACAGAGAATGCACAATGTCGGCACTAGTACAGTGTATATCCACCTTTCGCAGCAATGCAGGCTGCTATTCTCCCATGGAGACGATCGTAGAGATGCTGGATGTAGTCGTGTGGAACGGCTTGCCATGCCGTTTCCACCTGGCGCCTCAGTTGGACCAGCGTTCGTGCTGGACGTGCAGACCGCGTGAGACGACGCTTCATCCAGTCCCAAACATGCTCAATGGGGGACAGATCCGGAGATCTTGCTGGCCAGGGTAGTTGACTTACACCTTCTAGAGCACGTTGGGTGGCACGGGATACATGCAGACGTGCATTGTCCTGTTGGAACAGCAAGTTCCCTTGCCGGTCTAGGAATGGTAGAACGATGGGTTCGATGACGGTTTGGATGTACCGTGCACTATTCAGTGTCCCCTCGACGATCACCAGAGGTGTACGGCCAGTGTAGGAGATCGCTCCCCACACCATGATGCCGGGTGTTGGCCCTGTGTGCCTCGGTCGTATGCAGTCCTGATTGTGGCGCTCACCTGCACGGCGCCAAACACATATACGACCATCATTGGCACCAAGGCAGAAGCGACTCTCATCGCTGGAGACGACACGTCTCGATTCGTCCCTCCATTCAAGCCTATCGCGACACCACTGGGGGCGGGCTGCACAATGTTGGGGCGTGAGCGGAAGACGGTCTAACGGTGTGCGGGACCATAGCCCAGCTTCATGGAGACGGTTGCGAATGGTCCTCGCCGATACCCCAGGAGCAACAGTGTCCCTAATTTGCTGGGAAGTGGCGGTGCGGTCCCCTACGGCACTGCGTAGGATCCTACGGTCTTGGCGTGCATCCGTGCGTCGCTGCGGTCCGGTCCCAGGTCGACGGGCACGTGCACCTTCCGCCGACCACTGGCGACAACATCGATGTACTGTGGAGACCTCACGCCCCACGTGTTGAGCAATTCGGCGGTACGTCCACCCGGCCTCCCGCATGCCCACTATACGCCCTCGCTCAAAGTCCGTCAACTGCACATACGGTTCACGTCCACGCTGTCGCGGCATGCTACCAGTGTTAAAGACTGCGATGGAGCTCCGTATGCCACGGCAAACTGGCTGACACTGACGGCGGCGGTGCACAAATGCTGCGCAGCTAGCGCCATTCGACGGCCAACACCGCGGTTCCTGGTGTGTCCGCTGTCCCGTGCGTGTGATTATTGCTTGTACAGCCCTCTCGCAGTGTCCGGAGCAAGTATGGTGGGTCTGACACACCGGTGTCCGTGTGTTCTTTTTTCTATTTCCAGGAGTGTATTTAACGTGTATCCCCGAATTGTATTAAATTATAACTTACTCTGTTGCTTGTGTTATTTGGGTTCTTAGCGAAGTACTGGTGTGAGATTCATAAATCACTTTCATATTGAAAATTATTGCTCTTCAAATTAATTAACTGTGACACATTTCCTTAAATTACTTTCTGATTGTAATTTATTGTTCCTTTAAGTATTGAAAACTCTCTAAAGTACTGGAGGGGACTAGGAAATGCCATTAAGGTCCTAGACCCGATGAAGGGAAATTCCTGATCTACACCTCCAAGCGGTAGAGAGTGGGCAACATCACTTCATATGATGGCTAACGTAGACAGGGACCGAAGGATGACCGGGATAAGTCATCACCCCAGCATCTGCTGGACAGGGCACCCTCTTGCCCTGGAAATGAGAAATCATTTCCAAAGGCGGAAGAACCAGCTGATGGTCAACGGCATAGGATGTGGAAGGCAACGGGAAACCACCACATTAAAGAACTACGGTTATCCCAAGCATCAGCAGTAAACCATGTCAGTATCTTCTGTAAAATTTTCCGGAGATAAAATAGTCCCCCAATCGGATCTCCGGGTGGGGACTGCAAAAGATATAGACAACGTGAAGGAAATGAATCCCAATTTTAACATAGCCACTTGGAATGTGAGAACACTGCTTCAGTGTAGCAAGCTAGAAAATGTAAAACTTGAAATGGAGTGACTGGAAATCGATATCCTGGGCATATCGGAGATGAGATGGCCCCAACCAGGTGATTTCTGGTCTGGAGAATACAGAGTCATTCACACCGGAACTGACCAAGATAGACCGGGAATGGGAGGAGTTGGAATAATTTTGAGGAAAAACTATGGCTCACGTGTCAAGGGATATGTGCAATATAGCTCTCGAATAATACTAGTCAAACTTGAAACTAAACCAAAGGACACTGTGATAATACAAATATACATGCCAACATCCAAAGAAGAAGATGCAGTCATTGACGAAATATACGAAGAAATAAGTGATGCGATGAGAAATGTTAAGGGAGATGAAAACCTGATTGCCATGGGGGACTGGAACGCGATTGTGGGTGAAGACCCGGAGGAAGGAATTGTTGGCAAATATGGACTTGGAAGAAGAAATGAATGAGGTGATCGACTGATCGAGTTCTGCTCAAAGCACCAATTAGTTGTTGCAAACACACTTTTCCAACACCACAAACGAAGAAGATATACATGGAAGGCCCCTGGAGACCTGAGGAGACAACAGATTGACTACATTCTAGTGAAAGCACGTTTTAGGAACCAGATAAAAGATTGCAGGAGCTATCCATCTGCAGACATAGGCAGTGATCATAACCTGGTCATGATGAAAAGTTCACTGAGATTCAAACGTTTGAAGAAGAAGCCAGTAAAACTTAAATGGGAACTAGAAAAACTGAAAACTGAGGGACTGGCAAAGCACTATGCTCATGAAACAGACAACCTAATTACAAATTTTCAACATGGTGGAGTAAATGAAGACTGGAATCAGATTAAATCTGGTATATACAAAGCAGCAGAAAAGATAGTTGGAAGAACTGAACCCAAAAACAAGAGGAAATGGATTACAGCAGATATTATTGAGCTTATAGAAAACAGAAGATTATACAAAAATGCAACTGAGGAACAAGGAAAAGCTGAATACAGAAGACTAAGGAATTTAGTTAATAGAGAAGCTAGGAAAGCAAAAGAAAATTTTCTTGGAGAAATGTGCAGGAAAGTAGAAGAAAATATGCAAAACGGAAGAACTGATTTAGCCTACAGAACAGCAAATCAATTTTTTTAACAAACGTAAAACAGTACTCTCAGGCACAATAGAAAATAAAGAGGGGAAAATGCTGTTTGGTGAAGACATGCTCAAGAGATGGAAAGAATACATAGAGGAGTTGTATGCTGGAACACCTCTTTCGGAGGAAGTAATAGGAAGAGAAGAGGAAGTAGACGAAGATGACAAGGGAGATGACATTCTGCAAGAAGAATTTGACAGAGCTCTAAAAGAACTACAGGACAACAAAGCAACGGGTATTGATGACATCCCTGCAGAACTAATAAAGAATGCTGGTGACGGCATGAAAATGATGCTGCTTAAACTTATTAGGTCCATCTATAACACAGGAGAGATACCGACAGACTTCCAGAAATTTATCATTGTTCCTATACCAAAGAAGGCAGCAGCTACAAAATGTGAACAGCACCGAACTCTTAGCCTAATATCACATGCATCAAAAATTCTCATAAAAATAGTTCTGAAGAGAATTGAAGAGAAGGTGGAGGATATGCTGAGTGAAGATCAGTTTGGTTTCAGAAGGGGATTGGGAACAAGAGAGGCGATTCTGGCACTAAGACTCATTATCGAAAAGCAATTACAGAAAAATAAACCAACTTATATTGCCTTTACAGACATGGAAAAGGCATTTGATAACGTTATCTGGCAAGAGATGTTCAGAGTGCTGAGGAAAATTGGAATAAAGTACAAAGACATCCGCGTGATACTCAGTTTCTATAAGAATGAGGTGGCAGTGATTAGGAACTGTCACCAGGAACAACAAGCAAATATTAGAAAAGGGGTAAGACAAGGATGTGCTCTCTCTCCTCTTATATTCAATGCTTACATCCAGGAAGCTATAGACCAAGTTCGAGAAATTACTGAGGTGGGGATCAAAATTAATGGGCAGAAGATAGACATGGTACGTTATGCAGATGATATTGCTATAGTCACGGAGACAGAAGAAGATCTAGAGGAAGTCCTCAGAACAACGGAAAAAATTCTATACAATCAGTATGGAATGAGAATAAACAAGAAAAAGACTAAAGTGATGGTATGCAGTACAGGAGCAGAATATGAACCTCCGAGAATTAGAATTGGAAGAGAGGAGCTGGAAGTGATACAGGAATTTACTTACCTGGGAAGCAAAATCACAAGGGATGGTAGAAGCCGGAAAGAAATTGCGACCAGAATACAAAAGGCCAAAATTACATTTAATCGGAGAAGGAACTTACTCACCAGCAACAACATCAGTCTGAAAATAAGGAAACGCATCATGAAAGGTTTCGTTTGGAGTGTGGCCCTATATGGATGTGAAACTTGGACAGTTGGAAGAGCAGAGAGAAGACGGCTAGAGGCCCTGGAGATGTGGTGCTATAGAAGGATGATGAAGATCAGCTGGACAGACAAAGTAACAAATGAAGAGGTGCTTAGAAGAGTACAGGAAACCAGATCTCTGTGGAGGCACATCCACACAAGAAGAGACAAACTTGTAGGGCACATCCTAAGACACAACAATATCATTGGAACAATAGCAGAAGGAGTTATTGAGGGAAGGAATCGGCGGGGGCGACCAAGGATATCATACATGCAACAGATCATGAATGACGTTGGATGTAACACATATGTGGAAATGAAGAGGAAAGCAGACAGAAGAGAGGAATGGCGCTCTGCTGCAAACCAACCTCAGGGTTAAACACTAAAAGAAGAAGAAGTATTGAAACTTTCTGTGGCTCATCTCTTTAAGTCAGTTTTTGTAACTGTAATTTGCTGCCATTGCTTGAGAAGCAACCTGTGATATTTTGGTATTGTCTTAAAGATGGCCACGTGTTGATTGCCTCTAAGCTGTTTTATAAATATTCTCTTTGAAAAAATTGTTAATTTATTGATTTGGTAGTTGTTGTGTTTAAGGAGTGACATTACAGAGGCCTTCACCTTCTATACTGAGTGTACCCCTCATCCCGACTACCAAAGTCACATACTCTCCTCCTCATGTGCTACCATGCGCTACAATTTCGCTTCAATATCTCGACCTGTCTAGGAGATACGAGGGATGTTATTAATATTTCATTCTCGCACGCGTGCGATCAGGATTTAACATGCCACATATGCCACATTTTCTCAAAATTGGAGATAGAGACCTCCATCCAAATCTGAAGAAAAATCCTGGATGTTAACTAAATTTCATACACAGCAACATATGGTGTAATATGCGCCAAACGCGAAATCATGGCGACTTCTTATGCTTAACAGGAAAGTAGCTAATCTCCCGAAAATATAAAAAGGCGAGTACCCGTAGCAAACAGAGACTTGAACAAGTAGTGGGCAGTTTGACAGGCACCTGCTCGCCCCTCAATGGAGTTAAGATCACATTCCAAGAACGTGACCTTCTATAGTGTCAGACTCTAAGAATCGTAAAAGCTATTGCCCAATTAAAACCAACACCGCATAGTTACTCCTCTAAATATGGGTATCTACAGGATCGGAAGTGATGTCTTACAGTTTAATCTCCGATCGTCATCGATCTGAGACTATAGATGCACCTTCAGTAGACAAAAACTGGAGCCAGACAAGTGTAATGAACGACCTCCTCTTCAGTAAAGAAAAACCATAATTTCTCGAACTAGAATCTACAGTCTACAAGAAATTATTAAATCACATTCCCTTAATTAGGCTGTATTTATTTTATAGTATAACAAGTCACCGATTCCAGTCTTTATGGTCATTATTATGTGATCTGAAACTTCCTCTCTGTGCCGGACCGAGACTTGAACTCAAAACCTTTCCTTTCGTCGACGATACTCTTACCGACTGGGCACGACTCCTACCCTCTCCCCACTCACCCAAACACAGACAGCTTATCTTCCTCCAGTACTTCTTTGTGACCTAGCAATGTATTATATTGTATGTTAATCAGGGACCTAGAAACGACGCAGAGGCTCCGTCTCCGCCACAGCCACAGTGGTCCACAACTCCACGACGACTACCGCAGTCCACTTCACCCCTCCGCCGCCCCAAACCGAACCCAGGGCTATTTCGCGATTTGGCCCCCGGTGGATTCCCCCCCCCCCCCCCCCCCAGGGAACGTCTCACACCAGACGAGTGTAACCCCTATGATTGCGTAATAGAGTAATGGTGGTGTACGCGTACGTGGAGAACTTGTTGGCGCAGCAATCGCCGACGTACTGTAACTGAGGCGGAATAAGGGGAAGCAGCTCGCATTCGCCGAGGCAGATGGAAAACCGCATAAAACCATCCACAGACTGGCAAGTTCACCGGAACTCGACACAAATCAGCCGGGCGGATTCGTGCTGGGGACGAGGCGCTCCTTCCCGCCCAGAAAGCCGTGCGTTAGACGGCACGGCCAACCGGGCGTGACCTAGCATACTTCAAAAAAGTTCTCCTACATAGCTGTCGGTACTACCACCCTTGCAAGAACGAACAATGCGGAGAAATGGCTTTTTCACAGCCAAGGCGATTTTTTCAGAATGAATCTTTCACTTCGCAGCCTTTGCTAGCGGAGTTCCGAGATCGAGTTTCGGTTCAGCATATAGTTTTAATATGCCAGACAGTTTTAATATGCCAGGAAGTTTCATATCAGCGCAAACTCCAGAGAGTGAAACTGGAATTCTAAAGAAAATATTCTGACAATGAATGTACAACAGGTGCATAAAACACAGACATTGAACTTGTGACCTTCTAATGAAGCTGAACTGTCTTTAAGAAAACGATATGATCATGAAATTATTTTTGTCGGCTAATCAGCGTCAACGAATTGACAAATTTACAATGGTAATTGCATTGTGATAAAATAGGACAGTGTCTTCAAAGTACAAATGTCAGTTTTGCCATGTTACATTTCGGATGCTTATTAATACGTGGATCTCGAATTTGTGGAAGTTAATGCACATTCATCCTGTCTTTACCTTTGCAATTCCTCGTAAAATGAAGATTCAATTTCAAGGCCAGATGTATTAATAAAACTCTTTTGTCAGCATTTCAATTTCCGCTGACAATATGGTCGACTGACGTGCACCATTAAGCGTCTTTTTTTAAGTAGCACCCCGTGCCCTACTTCAACTAGCCAGGTACAAAGTGTAAATTGATTTTCTGTCAGCTTTGGGCGATGTGTAAGCAAGGCCTAAACATTTAGCGTCAGAAACAAATATTTACAATCGATACCTTGTTTCACATGACGAAGTAGAGAATCAAGGTGTTACTAGATGTTGTACAAACATGGACGAAATATTGCTTTCGTTTCTATACGTTGTGTATTAAAATTAAGTCAAGTATTAACGGGATCTGAAGAATACAGAGCGATTTTTTCCACCGTGTAGAAATCCTAGGGATAGATGGATGAGAGGATATGGAACAAAAAAGGTCTAATGAACTTAAGTCGGGAGATGCATGGTTTCCATGCTAGAGAACATTTATTCAGTCATACATTGTTACAGAGACTGCTGTCTGATACGCGCTGTACCATGCAGCCACAGTTACGGTTTGTGTTCAAAATGGTTTCCATTTTCCTCAACACATGCGTGTACGCACCGTAGAATGTTCTCTCTCACTCGTTCACATCGGTCAGGCTGCATGCGAACAGTGTAAAATGCAGCATGAATACGCTGCTCCAGTGCCACCACATCTGGAAGATGGCCCCATTACTAGAAACCGCACGAGTTGAGATCCGGTGAACGAGCAGGCCATGCAACTGGATCCCCTTGTCCGATCCATCGATCAGGGAAGACACGATTGGCATTCTTCCTGACGTTAACGGCGAAGTGGTCTTGAGCACCATCATTTAGCAGCCACATAACCATTCGAATCATCTATGGCACTATCTCCAGCGGGGCAGGCAAAGTCACCCGCGAGAAAGAGCCAATAGTTCTGGACTGTTAGTGATGTGGAAGCAAGACTGGTTCCAAAATACGATCGACAGTTGTCCCGACACACACATTCAGGCTACAACGATACAGATGATTCACTGTCACCATACTATCACTCAGATGACTGTTATGAAAGTTGAAGATATCATTCCTCGTAAAGGTGGCCTTATCAGTGAACAGGTTGACACAAATTACGGAATCGTGGTTGCCTAGTGAAGAAACCAGTCACCCTGTACACACATCTGATACAAACCATTATGTCCATCTACTTGATAAAATGTTGGTCAGGCAATGGAACGCAATAAGCAGTATTTCTGCATGGCATACATTTAACGAGTCCTTGGTGGGTCTTAGGACGGATACTGCTCTAAGTATCTATGCGCAGGGCGCGCAGTTCGCTGTGTGGACGTGGAGCTGGCATCCGAATGCGTCCCAAGCGTGTTCCATCAGGATCACCTCGGGCGAATTCAGTGGCTAAGATGTCAACGTGAGTTCACTATCGTGCTTCTAAAACCCATGTAGCACGATTCTAACCTTATCTCACGAACGGTTATTCACGCTTGACGGTGCCATCGCCGCCGGGGAGGACATGAAAAATGAGGGGATATAGGCTGTGTGCAATAATTTTCCCGAAGGCCACAGTTTTCATGGTGCAGTCAATTACCACTCTATGTCCCACTGGAATCCAAGTAAACGTCCCCACATCATACTACTGCAACGACAGGTCTGCGTCTGTCGCACTTTGCATACTTCTAACAGCATTTGGCTTGGATGATGGCGTATTTGGATTAGACCATCACCCTGGTGGAACGAGAAACGTGATTCACCTGACCATGCGCCACGTTTGCATTGATCCAAGGTCCAGTCTCAGTAATCCCGTGCGCACTGAAGTCGTAACTGACGATGGTATTGATTCATCGTAGGAACACGTAGGGGTCGTTTGCTGTGGAGTTCCATGTTAAGCTCGCCGGCCGGAGTCGCCGTGCGGTTCTAGGTGCTACAATCTGGAGCCGAGCGACCGCTACTGTCGCAGGTTCGAATCCTGCCTCGGGCATGGATGTGTGTGATGTCCTTAGGTAAGTTAGGTTTAATTAGTTGTAAGTTCTAGGCGACTGATGACCTCAGAAGTTAAGTCGCATAGTGCTCCGAGCCATTTTCCATATTAATCAATGTTCGCTTATCTGTGTCCTCCGAAACTCTTGTGCCTTCACCAGCATTGAACCACTCCTCCGTCAAATCAACCCACCCGCCTTCACAGATCGGACAAGCCTCCGACCTCCAAGTTCTGTGGTTTTCTGATAATGGTTAACGCCCTGGCGTCTACTCGTGGTTTCACCATCCTTCATCAACTTTCTGTGGTATCGTCGAGGGATCGCAGTGCCACAGAAAAGTCGACAAAATGAATCGATACCACAGGCATTAGCGAGGGCTCGCTGCAATCCAGAACGGCGTAGGAAGGGGGGAGCGCTCCAGAAGATTACGCCTCCCTTTCAACAACAGCAGCACCCTCGCGATGAGATCAGTATAGTGTCGACAATTCAAAATTCGTCCACTTCGTCTGAAGGACTCAGCATCTTGGTATAGGACCAATGTGATAGTTAAAGTTTCTGAAAGATTTGTTTATTTAAACATGGGACATTGTAACTCAAGTGAATAGACAGTTAGTGCATCAAGTGACGCCTTACTAATCCATGAGAACTGTAATTTAACCAGTACCCTACGGCGAAGACGTGTGTCAAACTTAAGTAAATGCTTTTTTTAATTTACGAAATAAAGCGAAGTACACTCATGTTCAGAGGAAAACCTGCGAGGGTAGCCGAGAGCGCTAAACGCGCTGCTTCCTGGACTCAGGTAGGCGCGCCGGCCCTGGATCGAATCCTCCCGGTGGATTAACGACGAGGGCCGATGTGCCGGCCAGCCTGGATGTGGTTTTTAGTTGGTTTTCCACGTCCCACTAGGTGAATACCGGGCTGGTCCCCATGTTCCGCCTCAGTTACACGGCTCGCAGACATCTGAACACTTTTGCACTATCCCATGGATTACACTCGACGCAGACAGTTGGTGTACACTAATTCCGTCCCGGGGGGGTACACGGTGGCGGCAGGAAGGGCGTCTGGCCACCCTTTAAACATTAACATACCAAATTCGATTAACGATGGCTGACCCTGCGTCACTGCGGGACAAGGCTCAAGCGATAGAATAGAAAACTCATGTTCAGAAAAAAACAGAGCACCTTGACCAACTAGAGATAGGACGTTCATATTCACAGGATATGTACGAGGTACAATGGTTAGCATTTAAATCATGCTGTGTTCGGATGAGGGCTGAGTTGGCATTCCTTTGCTCACAGTTGCAGTCAGCACTGAGTTTGGTCACGCAGCTTGAGGCTGTTGCAATAGGCACCAGTGTGGGGAGCCGGACTAGGGTATCGCTGGGATGTCAACCTCGTCCCGTCTGTCTCCAGATCGGTCTGCCGTTGTGGTTGCCCCGGTTGCTGCCGGCAGTGGGGCTGAGCCCTCGCCTGTGGTGGATTGGGAGGTAGTTCCAAGGCGTGGCAGAAAGCCTCCTCGGTACGTCTGACAAATTGGTTTCAGGTACTGTCTCTGGCTGAGCCAGATGCAGCTGCCTGCCCTGTTTCAGAGGATCATTCTCAGCCTTCAAGGTCCGGGCAGTCGCAGAGGGTGGGCTGATTGGTAGATGGGAGCTCCAATGTTAGGCGCATAATGGGCCCCTTAGGAATATGGCGGCTGAGGAGGGGAAGAAATCCAGTGTACACTCCGTGTGCATTCCGGGTGGAGTCATTCCTGATGTGAAAAGGGTCCTTCCGAATGCCATGAAGAGCACAGGGTGCAACCAGCTGCAGGTGGTGGCACATGTCAGCACTAAAGACGCGTGTCGCTTTGGATCTGAGGAAATTCTCTCTGGATTCCAGCGGCTATCTGATCTGGTGAAGGCTGCCGGTCTTGCTTACGAGATGAAGGCAGAGCTCACCATCTGAAGCATCGTTGACAGAACCGACTGCGGACCTTTGGTGCAGAGCCGGGTGGAGGGTCTGAATCAGAGGCTCAGACGGTTTTGCGACCGTGTTGGCTGCAGATTCCTTGACTTGCGCCATAGGGTGGTGGGGTTTCGGGTTCCGCTGAATAGGTCAGGAGTTCACTACACTCAACTGGCGGCTACACGGGTAGCGGAGGCGGTGTGGCGTGGACTGGGCGGTTTTTTTAGGTTAGAAGGCCTCGGGAAAGTAAGGGGTGGGCTGCAATCTCAAAGGGTGCATGGCAAATACAGGACGTGCTTGGATCAAGGAACAGTCGGAATTGTAATTGTTAATTGTTGTAGTTGTGCTGGGAAACTCCCTGAGCTTCAAGCGCTAACGGAAAGCACAGAAGCTGAAATCGTTATAGGTACAGAAAAGCATAAAATAAGTTCTGCAGAAATTATTACGAAGTCTCAGACGGTGTTCAGGAAAGATAGATTAGGCAGGATTGTTGGTGGAGTGTTTGTGTCTGTCGGTAGTGGTTTATCTTGTAGTGAAGTCGAAGTAGATACTCGGTGCGAATTGGTATGGGTGGAGGTTATACTTAACAGCCGAACTAAGTTAATAATTGGCTCCTTCTACCGACCCCCAGACTCCGATGATATAGTTTCTGAACAATTCAGAGAAAATTAGAGTCTCGTAACAAATAAATACCCCACTCATACGGTTACAGTTAGTGGGGACTTCAACCTTCCCTCGATATGTTGGTAAAAGTACTTGTTCAAAACCGGTGGTAGGCAGAAAACATCTTCCGAAATTGTCCTAAATGCTTTCTCCGAAAATTATTTCGAGCAGTTAGTCCACGAACCGACGTGAATCGTAAATGGTTGCGAAAACACACTTGGCCTCTTAACCACAAACAATCCAGAGCTAATAGAGAGCATCATGACTGATACAGGGATTAGTGATCACAAGGTCGTTGTAGCTAGGCTTTACACCGTTTCTTCCAAATCCACCAGAAACAAACGCAAAATAATTTTATTTAAAAAATCGGATAAATTGTCACTAGAAGCCTTCCTAAGAGACAATCTCCATTCCTTCCGAACTGGCTATGCAAATGTAGACGAGATGTGGCTCAAGTTCAAAGATATAGTAGCAACAGCAATTGAGAGATTCATACCTCATAAATTAGTAAGAGATGGAACTGATCCCCCATGGTACACAAAACAAGTCCGAACGCTGTTGCAGAGGCAACGGAAAAAGCATGCAAAGTTCAGAAGAACGCGAAATCCCGAAGATTGGCTAAAATTTACAGACGAGCGAAATTTGGCACGGACGTCAATGCGAGATGCCTTTAATAGGTTCCACAACGAAACATTGTCTCGAAATTTGGCAGAAAATCCGAAGAAATTCTGGTCGTATGTAAAGTACACAAGCGGCAAGACGCAGTCAATACCTTCGCTGCGCAGTGCCGATGGTACTGTTACCGACGACTGTGCCGCTAAAGCGGAGTTATTGAACGCAGCTTTCCGAAATTCCTTCACCAGGGAAGACGAATGGAATATTCCATCATTTGAAACAAGAACAGCTGCTAGCATGAGTTTCTTAGAAGTAGATACCTTAGGGGTTGCGAAGCAACTCAAATCGCTTCATACGGGCAAGTCTTCAGGTCCTGATTGTATACCGATTAGGTTCTTTCAGATTACGCTGATACAATAGCTCCCTACTTAGCAATCATATACAACCGCTCGCTCACCGATAGATCAGTACCTACAGATTGAAAATTGCGCAGGTCGCACCAGTGTTTAAGAAGGATAGTAGGAGTAATCCATCGAACTACAGACCTATGTCATTGACGTCGGTTTGCAGCAGGGTTTTATAGCATATACTGTATTCAAACATTATGAATCACCTTGAAGGGAACGATCTATGGATAAGTAATCAGCATGGCTTCAGAAAACATCGTTCTTGTGCAACGCAGCTAGCTCATTATTCGCACGAAGTAATGGCCGCTATCGACAGGGGATCTCAAGTTGATTCTGTACTTCTAGATTTCCGGAAAGCTTTTGACACCGTTCCTCACAAGCGACTTCTAATGAAGCTGCGGGTCTATGGGGTATCGTCTCAGTTGTGCGTCTGGATTCGTGATTTCCTGTCAGGAAGGTCGCAGTTCGTAGTAATAGACGGCAAATCATCGAGTAAAACTGAAGTGATATCAGGTGTTCCCCAGGGAAGCGTCCTGGGACCTCTGCTGTTACTGAGCTATATAAATGACCTGGGTGACAATCTGAGCCGTTCTCTTAGGTTGTTCGCAGATGATGCTGTAATTTACCGTCTAGTAAGGTCATCCGAAGACCAGTATCAGTTGCAAAGCGATTTGGAAAAGATTGCTGTACGGTGTGGCAGGTGGCAGTTGACGCTAAGTAACAAAAAGTGTGAAGTGATCCACATGAGTTCCAAAAGAAATCCGTTGGAATTTGATTACTCGATAAATAGTACAATTCTCAAGGCTGTCAATTCAACAAAGTACCTGGATGTTAAAATTACGAACAAGTTCAGTTGGAAAGACCACATAGATAATATTGTGGGGAAGGCGAGCCAAAGGTTGCGTTTCATTGGCAGGACATAGAAGATGCAACAAGTCCACTAAAGAGACAGCTTACACTACACTCGTTCGTCCTTAGTTAGAATATTGCTGCGCGGTGTGGGAACCTTACCAGGTAGGATTGACGGAGGACATCGAAAGGGTGCAAAAAAGGACAGCTCGTTTTGTATTATCAAGTAATAGGGGTGAGAGTGTGGCAGATATGATACGCGAGTTGGGATGGAAGTCATTAAAGCAAAGACGTTTTTCGTCGCGGCGAGATCTATTTACGAAATTTCAGTCACCAACTTTCTCTTCCGAATGCGAAAATATTTTGTTGAGCCCGACCTACATGGGTAGGAATAATGATCAAAATTTAATGAGAGAAATCAGAGCTCGAACAGAAATGTTTAGGTGTTCGTTTTTCCCGCGCGCTGTTCGGGAGTGGAATGGTAGAGAGATAGTATGATTGTGGTTCGATGAACCCTCTGCCAAGCACGTAAATGCGAATTGCAGAGTAATCATGTAGATGGAGATATGTCGGCCCTTGGGTTTGAAATCAAACAAAAACCTACAGTCGTCGCTGGACGAAAGTCCTTTCGCCTGGTCGCAACAATTTCCACAGGTGCTCGCTATAGTAACTCGCGGACAGACTGAAGCGCCTAGAACCGCTCGGCCACTGCGGGCGGTGGAAAACGTGGCTTCTTCCATTCTGGCATTCTGTTTGGGATGCTTGTTACCAGACGACGGACCATAATAATTTTTCTATTTTCAAAGTCGCTTATGTCAGCGGATTTTTCTGTTTTAGTACTCTACCGTCACTAGAATGATTCCCCACTCGTTTCTGGTCTACTTATATATTTTTACGCATAGTGTGCACGCAATGGCACCCTTATAATCTCCGGGAATAATTGTTTCCGGTTTTCAGTGGCTAAAGAAAAAATTTGTAAACTTTACTCTTATATAGAATCGACCTCACATATAACTTACTTAAATCAACTTATCTTAAAATGAGATTTTCACTCTGCAGCGGAGTGTGCGCTGATATGAATCTTCCTGGCAGATTAAAACTGTGTGCCCGACCGAGACTCGAACTCGGGACCTTTGCCTTTCGCGGACAAGTGCTCTTCATCTGAGCTACCGAAGCACGACTCACGCTCGGTACTCACAGCTTTACTTCTGCCAGTACCTCGTCTCCTACCTTCCAAACTTTACAGAAGCTCTCCTGCGAAACTTTCAGAACTAGCACTCCTGAAAGAAAGGATATTGCGGAGACATGGCTTAGCCACAGCCTGGGGGATGTTTCCAGAATGGGATTTTCACTCGGCAGCGGAGTGTGCGCTGATATGTGTGCTCGGTCGGGCACACAGTTTTAATCTGCCAGGAAGTTTGATATCAGCGCACACTCCGCTGCAGAGTGAAAATCTCATTCTGGAAACATCCCCCAGGCTGTGGCTAAGCCATGTCTCCGCAATATCCTTTCTTTCAGGAGTGCTAGTTCTGTAAGTTTCGCAGGAGAGCTTCTGTAAAGTTTGGAAGGTAGGAGACGAGGTACTGTCAGAAGTAAAGCTGTGAGTACCAGGCGTGAGTCGTGCTTCGGTAGCTCAGATGGCAGTTCCGCTTGGGACGCGACAGCGACCGGACGTGTCGGTACTTCCGCGTAGTCGTAGCGCCGCAAGCCGTGTTTATAATAATTCTTGGATTGTGACCTGTGATATTCTCAGTGTTTCTTCACTTCCGTCGTATACAAGCTTCTTAATTTACTCACAGCGGTCCCGACCGCTCATAAAGTGCAGTTATGGCTCCCAGTGTACCTCGTAAGAACACCCTGTGTTTTGCATTTGAGAAATTTTCCAGGAATGTGCTACCGAGTTCTCTAGAAATCCATGACTGGATAGTAGATATTATTGGCATCACATCCGATCAGGTCCACACAGCATATTATGACATGGCGGAATACTGTTTCTTTGTGAAGTTTTTAGACCAGATACAACTGGAGAAAATTTTGGTGAACACTGGTGGGAAGCAGAGTTCCGACATCGTGATTAGTCGGTGAGTACAGTTTCAATAACTAACGCTGACATTGAGTATAAACAAGTGCGAGTGTTCAATTTGCCATCTGAGGTTGAGAATTGTTTTCTTAGAGATGTCCTCGCCAAATACGGAGACATCCGACAGATTAGAAACGAAAAATGGTCGAGCCGTCACAAACTCCAATGTTACAGTGGGGTTCGTTGAGTTGACATGGCCGTTAAAGTCAACATCCCATCCTATATAATGGTTTGTGGTTATAAAGCTCATGTCATTTACGAGGGGAAAGTAGGCACATGTTTTTTCTGTAACACGAGTGGCCATTTACGAGAGGATTGCCCACGGCGAGTTGTCGTACTTCGAAACAATCTGCCACAACGACAGAGATTAACATTGGCTGATGTCCTAACTCAAAATCAGACGCCTTCTGTGACCGAGTGCATCTGTGTCAGAGGACAACGATCTCGGTAACAGCACCTTCCCACCCTTGCCTCAAAAACCCGTGGCCAGTCACCCCTTAGTCACCGGTGTTGCATTATCTGTCGGTAACAAACGACGACGTACTATAAGTGACGGTAGTGGTTCCGGCGACCAGGTAGTAAAAAATCAAACCGATGACTCGGAGCCACGGGCCTCCACACAGGACACGCATGTGTCGGGTGGCACGGTTACGACCCGCCAAATTCCCATTCATCCGCCCGATGCAGAAACTGTCAATACGAGTGCAGCCGAGTGTTTACAGCAATCCGTTCCGATGCCCCTTGCCGACTCGCCGCAGGTGGCCAACACACAAGAGGCGGCAGTCAGTCTACTGCAACTCGTAAACACGGCGGATGAAGCACGCGGTGCAGAGCATGACATAAACAGCCACCACCTCGAAACTGCTTCCAAACAACACCAGCACCCGGACAGCTGTATACAAACAGGCAGTGCGGCTCCAAACAAACACAGTGGGCCTACTGAAGCCGCGTCTTCGGACTTGCCGTCACCCGTTCCGAAGCAAGGACATTCACATACTGCTTACAGCCATGACTCGCCGACTCTGCCGTCTTCAATGACACTTCGGGCGACTTTGCGACGGCAAAATAAAGTTAAACCAAAGGACTCTGTGGCTGGAAGTAACTCAAAAAGTAAAGTCAGCGCGAAAACTGGTACAAAACCTGCGGATGTAGGTTCGAAGTCCGGCGGTGAGATGGACTGGGCTTCCTACGCTTCCCATCACCCACAAGTATCGGACGATCATGAGTCAAGCTTATAAGTTTTTGTCCCTGAACATAAATAGAGTTAGAACAGATTTAAAATTAGCAATGCTACGGCAGTTTATTTATGAGTCCGAAGCTGATATAGTTCTGTTACAGGAAGTGTCCATTTTAAGTTTTCATGTATCAGGATTTGCAACAATCGTAAACACCGTGGTGGACGGGGGTAGAGGTACGGCCATTCTATCACGAGACGGAATCCCCGTGAGCAATATCGAAATGTTGGACTCCGGTAGAGGCATAGCTTGCCAAATTTTTGACGTCACCCTCGTCAATATCTATGCTCGATCAGGAACGACCTTAAAATCAGAAAGAGCTAACTTCTTCAAACAGGACATCATATACTTGCTACGCCGCAACCCAACCCAGTTGATAATTAGTGGTGATTTCAACTGTGTGATCCATAGGAAAGACCAATCACCAAACTTTAATTACTGCAGGGTACTACATGATCTGGTGCGTCACCTGCAGCTGAAGGATGCATGGGAACTAAAATTTCCTACCCTGGTAAGGTACACGTACCTGAACACCACCGTATGTAGCCGTCTAGACCGTTTGTACATCTCTGAGAACATTTGCCAACATGTTCTGGACGCCGATGTCATTCCGGCTAGCTTCTCCGACCATTGCGCCCTCTGTGTCACGATAAATCTGGCCAAACAGCATACTAAATGGCATAGGATTCCGTGGAGCCTAAACGTTTCTATTCTCGCCGATGCCTTGCTACAAGAAGTCATCTCCACGACATGGGCGGACTGTCTCAAGCAATGCTGCAGATATCCGAGCAAGATAGCCTGGTGGAATGCTGTGGTCAAACGGAAAATACGATTATCCTTAAGAAACTACAGTTGGCAACGGGCGCAAGATGTCAAACGCACGATTGATTTTTACCAAACAGTTTTGCGAGAGTTGTATGCAACTACGACACCAACCGACACACAGCTGACGACCATCAAACAAATAAAGGCGAAGCTTATAGGCATAAAGCGAACGCAGCTCGAAGGACTGAAGATCAGATCTAAAGCAAAATCGCTTCAAGAGGACGAACTTGCATCGTTGTATCATCTCATAAAACATTGTGCCCATCGCAAGCGAGCTTTTATCGGGGAGCTGGACACAGATGATGGACTCCGTTTGACCCGACAGAGTGATATTCTTTCTGCAGTTTACCGGTACTTCACGGATCTGTACTCGCAATGCGATACATATGGTGATGACGGCGGCGATATCGTGAGTGCTCTGCCCACAGTAGTCACGTCTGCGGACAACTCGGCGGTCGTACACGATTTTGCTCCAGACGAAGTCCTTGAACTGATTTCTGGCTCGCCATCGAATAAATCCCCTGGCCCTGATGGTTTGCCACGGGAATTTTATGTGCGCTTCTGGCCCATAATCGGACACGCATTTACAGATGTTCTCAATGAAGTGATGCGAGGGAGTGACGTGCCGGCCGAAATGAAGGAAGGCCGAATTGTATTGATACCAAAAAGCAAACACCGGAAAACCTTAGATAACTTCCGACCTATTACTTTACTTAATTTTGATTACAAAACCTTCGCTAGAGCACTCAACAGCAGATTGTCTCCGTTAATGAAGCAAGTGATTCACAGCCATCAATCATGCATCCCTGGTCGCACTATTATGACGCCCCTTTCGGAATATAGAGATGTAATAGCCATAGCGTTAGTCACTAATGTGAATCTCGCATTGCTGTTTATCGACTTTTGCAAAGCTTTTGATCGCGTCCGCCACGAGTACCTCCTACAGCTACTACAGCGTTGTTGTTTCGAGCAACGGGTTATAAATGTCGTGCAACATTTCGTCACGGGCATTACAACCAGAATCAGCGTAAATGGACAGCTTACTCAACCCATCGAGGTCCAAAGAGGAGTACCGCAGGGGAGCCCTATCTCCATGATGTTATTTGTTTTGTCGCTCGAGCCGCTCTTACTCTCTATTCATGACAAACTTGCAGGCCTTTCGATCGCCGGGACGTCCTTCGTGGTTCGTGCTTACGCCGACGACGTCGGAGTGTTATTGCGCGACGACGGAGACGTATCAACCCTCAAGACCGCGGTAGACGAGTACTGTCGTGCTTCCGGTGCTAAAATCAACGCCGGTAAATGCACCTTTGTCAACATTCGAGGATTCGACGCAGTAAATATACCTTGGGCGAAGCGTGTCGAAACCCACACCACTCTGGGGATGATTATAGACAAATGCCCGCTAAAAATGAATGCAAAAAATTGGAAGCAGGTCACCAATAAAATGCAAGGTGCCATCTATGAAAACAATTGGCGGTCCTTTAACATACTCCAACGCATACGACTCCTCAGCAGTTATATATTCAGTAAAGCGCTCTATATGGCCCAACTATTTCCAGTCCCCAAGATGCAGGCCAAACAAGTGATGAAACTCTCTAATAGATTTATCTGGCAAGGGCATCTATTCAAAGTGAAATACACCACGCTGACGTCTTCCAGACAGGCCGGCGGAGTAAACATGCCTGACATTAACCGAAAGTGTACTGCTTTATATATTAAACGAATCACCCATTTGTTGGACAAGGAACCTCTCAGCGTAACCAGTTGACTCTTCCGAACCTTACAACCCACCGATATGCATCCACCCATTGATGTAGGTAAAATACATTACAAATTACGACATGTCAAGCAGTTTTTTCTTGAAGTAAGTTATATTGATGGACATTATTTAACGCTGGATTTACCGACGACGCGCCTGTTATTAAAAAGATGGACATCTCTTATAGTCCGGAATCCCATTGAACTTAAATACCCGAGTGTTCATTGGAAGGCAGTTTGGGACAACGTAAGTTTAACTGTCCACACTGCTGAAGTGGCGTCCACGTGGTATCGAGTGGTAAACGATGTTATACCCACTAATGAAAGGTTGCATAGAATCGGTTTAAGTGACAGTGATAAATGCGTCCGCTGTGGTTTAGTCGACACCTTACGCCATCGCTTCACTTGTGGCGGTCATCTCACTAACTGGAAATGGGTGCAGCAGAGACTGGGCCTGATTACCCGCAGCAGCCCAGCCAGCCACTGCACCGACATCCTGCTCTGGCCGGACACGAAACATTTTCTCGCCACCAAGAACAACACCGTGATGTGGATGTTCGGACAGTTTGTGACATATATCATCATCCACAATAGTGAAGATACTCTCATTAGTTTCGAGGCTTACATGAGAACGGCACGCTGGAAAATGAAACGTTGCCCAAATTTCAGGAAGATGTTCGCTAACATGTTAGACATAATTTTTGAAAAACAAGGCGTAGGGTAATTCTCGATGCCGGTAAGCACACAAATCACATGCAAGACTATGTAGCGAACAAAATACACCACGAATAAGGGGTTATACCAGATCCTAGGACTACTCCCGACTTCTCATTGGTGTTATAAACTTCATTATGACGTTTTCATTAATTTATGTTCCTGTGCATCTCTTGTTATCCGTTTCTGTGCTCCAAATGACTTTGAGCTTTGGACGGTTATGAATCAAATGACAGTTAAGAGAAAAAAAAAGAAAAAAAAGAAAAAAAAGATGGAAGAGCACTTGTCCGCGAAAGGCAAAGGTCCCGAGTTCGAGTCTCGGTCGGGCACACAGTTTTAATCTGCCAGGAAGTTTCATATCAGCGCACACTCCGCTGCAGAGTGAAAATCTCGTTCTGGAAACATCCCCCAGGCTGTAGCTAAGCCATGTCTCCGCAATATCCTTTGTTTCAGGAGTGCTAGTTCTGCAAGTTTCGCAGGAGAGCTTCTGTAAAGTTTGGAAGGTAGGAGATGAGGTCCTGGCAGAAGTAAAGCTGTGAGTACCGGGCGCGATTCGTGCTTCGGTAGCTCAGATGGTAGAGCACTTGCCCGCGAAAGGCAAAGATCCCGAGTTCGAGTCTTGGTCGGGCACACAATTTTAATTTGGCAAGAAGTTTCAACTTATCTTAAGTTAGTTAGCTCTTCAAAGTTATCGGCAGCAGCAGAAAGTTTGCAAGGAATCTACAAACAAGTTTTTCCATCTGACCAAATATGGATTTGTGACAAGCTCAAGTGTAACGTACGTACTGTTATCTTACATCACTAAGGCAACACTATGCAAGGCCACAATGTAGCAGTTCTACATGTTGAGTGCTAACGCAAGTTACGGTATTTAGGAAAGCAAAGCTTTAACACATTGGTGCCACGAAGTATTATCTCTGTCAGAAAGTTTAATAGTATAACAAAAGAAATAAAGAAATTAATAGAATACTGCTCTGCGTGGTTATTGACCATCTTTCCTTTACAGTATTATCTGCACATGATTGAGGATGAACTACTAATTGCATTCCGTGAGTAGGTATCCACAGAGCAGCACATACCTTGGCACTTCAACTCGGAACAGGAAAACGTGGTTCAAATGGCTCTGAGCACTATGGGACTTGACATCTGAGGCCATCAATCTTCTAGAACTACTTAAACCTATCTTACCTAACGACATCACACACATCCATGCCCGAGGCAGGATTCGAACCTGCGACCGTAGCGGTCGCGCGGTTCCAGACTGAAGCGCCTAGAACCGCTCGGCCACTGCTGGCTTCTTCCATTCTGGCATATTTCGGCACCAGTCTTGAGGTTGGATGACGTTCATTTTCTGTATACTCCTGTAGTCCTCTGCGTTATACAGCTCTTCAGATCCACCTGATATGCTGTCTTCAGTTCCTCTATTGGTAGAATAAATTGCATACAATCCGTTGTGGTATCTACAACAGGATGGAACCGCTATGCCAGAATCCTGTCAGCATCGGTGTTTTCTGCCTCAGACCACCATTTTATCAATTTCTTTTGATTAACAAGGCCTTTTGCACGAAACCACCAATGCTATTGCAAGACAGGAACATCTAGCGGTACACTGAAGCGCATTGTAGAAGTCGTTTACGACGTTGAAAATAACAATCGATGAGATAATTCCTATGTGACTGTAGGAGGTTGTGACTTCCTCTAGGAGACTCGTACTGTGGATATGATTGACAGTGAAAGTAATATTGCTACTTTGTAAATGTTCCGATGGTGGCAAAAAGATTTTGAGATATTTAAATATTTTTCGATACATTTGATAAAACTTTAATAGGACACCTGCAGCTAATAACGCCGTTTCTGTATTTTTCTCATCCACAAGCCTTGTCAAAATCTTCGTGCACAATGGACTACTCATGATCTACAGAAGGTCACTGAAGCTGTTAGACCTGAAATTACTGTTGCTGAGGAAGACTGGCTGAACAGCAATGAAGGGAAGACACCAACTAGGAAACTTAGCCGTAACCCAAACGAACCTTTCTCAATAGACAGTTGTTCAATCCTGATTCATCAGCAGCATCAAAATCGGGTCTGGCAAATTCCGGCAAGAAAACGTCAATCAAATCATACTCCAAGTCCTGTAATAAGGATCTGTACTGTGGTGACAAAAGTAGCAACAAGGATTGGATTCAGTGCAAATAGTGTAAAATATGGCATCAAGAAGCATGTGGTAACTGATCTGCTAAAATATCAGGGCTGTGGACATTCTGTGAAGATGACTGTGCTGAACTTTAAAGCAACTGAATTAGAAGCCCATTATATGCTTACATTTTGCATTGTTTCCATAAATGTTGAAACTATCACTTCCATTATTGGTTACAACAATGGATTTATTCATATATGATTAAAATATGCATTTATTCATACGTGATAGACGTTTTATCACATGGTCTGAGGCACGACTCGACAAACATTCCCATATTGATGGGTCCTGCACCTGACCTCTTATAATGTTATGCAGTTGTATGTTATCTGTCTATCTCTCCTTAAGAAGTATATCTGTAGCAATGGATGTGAATTAGTGCCACAATAAAATAATGATAGCGAAGTGGTTCGAACCAAGAAAATTGAATAGAATCACGCTTCTGGTGAACCCTCCCCCTTGCTCGTATATGTCGATAAACGGGAGCCCCTCACGCTCAGTACTTCTGCACCGCGGCGAGAGCTTTGCCGAAGTATTAAGTGTAATTGGCTCAACAGCTGTGTAAAGAAGAAGCAAATAACGGAAAGTATTCCTTTCTGATCTATGCCTTACTTATAAGTGGTACTTAGGGACCACATAGCAAGTATGTGGGTTAAGTGCTCGTTTTGCAGCAGCAACTGGTGGCTCACAAGTGACAACAAAATTAGAGATAAGAAGATTTTATGAGGAACGCAAGGTCTTCGTTCTGGTCAGAAACCGATAATGAGTGAAGCAACCACTAAGGACACACAGATATCCGTTTCAGTTGTCAGTGTGAAGAATCCATTTAAATCAAGTAAAAAAAGACGAGTAGGGAGCACATTCTACTAGTGATTATGATTTCTTCCTGTCTAGCAACGCCTTCATGCTATTGGTTCTAACGCAGTAGCACACAGTTAGAGTGGCAGAATTATTTGAAGTTTCATCCAGTCTAAGAGGAAAACACACACGAAAAAACTGTTCTGCTAATCACTTATTCTCTTTATCCATCAGAAGACGTGGGTGTCATCACCTTCACTCATCATAGCAGATGCGTACACACGTCGAAAGGAACCAAGCAATGGTTGAATATGCACTCAGAAATATCGACGTTATAAGGGCACGTAAACACTATTGTCTGAAATACTGAGAGTCGTCTGCTGTAGACATCTCTCATGATATATATTCAAACGTGTATCAATAAGTATGTGCATATTTCAAAGAGCCTGTAGGGAAGCAGCCTATCACTCCGTATAAAATTCACAGCAGTCTTTCCATTGTGTGCCAGCCAGTCCGCTGTAACTAGCTCTGACGTCATAAATGTTGCGCAATACTTTAAAAATCAAGTAAATAAATTGAAACGTTGCTAGCATGTCAGGAGTAATACTAAATCAATGTGTGTTGAATATCAGTTCAATAACTTTAACCACTTTCTAAATCTGGACGTTTTTCTGTAAAAATCATTGGCTCAACAGAAAAGAGCTACAAACTTAAAAATTTATATTTAGATTCCTTTTGCATAATAACTTAGTAGAAACAGTATTCTGGATCTCACAAATTAAAATTTTAGTCGAAATTCATGATTTTCTGTTTTTGTCTTAGAAATTAAGGAAGCAAGATAGATTAAGTAGGCGAATAAATAAAGCTAAGATGTTTAAATTTTGGTAGAAGGGAGATCCGCTATAATCATAAAGATGTGAGAAGTTTCAACTGAATAATTACAAAACTTTAACGATAGCGTATCTCCAAAGGGCAAGTTCAGAGCTCGTCTACTGCGTGTATTGTAATTAAATTAATTATCTCGCCCAAAATATTTGACTTAGCCACACCAGACTTTTATTATGATTACTTACCTGTGCGCTGATTGCACATTTAAATTGAGAGCTTCATCGACCATAAGCAAAAGAAGCAATGATTTATTCAACTTGAAGTGGTGCATTACTAGCCCAGCGGCTAGTCGGGACAGCGGATTTAATCAGGCGTTCCCTTAGCCGTCCGCACCGCAGCTTTATATATAAGAACGCTGCGCGAAAAAGAAAGGCCCCAGTTCTCTCCAGACGCTGATTAGCGCACCATTTGTGCCGGGAGTCCCGTCGCGTCGGTATCATTTGTATAAACAGACTCGGATGCTGTAATAAGTTACTCGGGATGCGCGCAACCATGAAATCGTTTTCGAGTGAAGCGTTAATTCTGGGATGACTTTAATGATCTACCTTCAGTTTGTGTATGTAGTATTTTTACGTGCCGCCGCAGGACAGACATTCTACCATTATTTAGCGTGGCGTTTGATGAACATTATCATCAAATTATGGCGAGCATTCACTCAAACATTTAATTTGAACAGTTATAGTTGCATCAGCGCATTAGACTCTTAACTGCTCTGGTAGTTGGATTGTGTGGATTCTGTTTGGTCTGTGACTTTCAGAACATAGTGAACATTTTAGAGTGAATCGTTTTTGATTATGAATCCCAGACAATCTCCTAATTCCTCAGAGCCATAAGCTGTAGCTATAAGTGTATTTCTCAGATGAAGTGGGCACTAGGAATTCTAATTACAGGCTTCACGTTTTGCTAATCACTTTCTGGTTGCCAATATTGTAGTTAGAGAGCCAGTGTTGAGAACGGCAAAAAACAGCATTAAATTAATCATAGGAACATTCAGTAACAAATGTTTCCACCCGCCGCCCCACATATGGTGTATGTGCCGGGAAAGACATTCCACATTTATCATTTTTCAATACAATAATACCACCTGCCGCCCCACAAACCTATAGTCACTCTTTGGTCTGCTATAGTAGCTTTATCTTTGGTTCGAAACTCAAAAGGCGTGTCTTAAGCATATAATTTAAAATCTTGGTCACCTGACGATCGTTTTGCTAGAAGCGGAGACACAGTAAGAGTCACATGGTTTTTGGACAAAGAGAAACACTCTGCTTTCCTGCCTCCAGCTGTAGCTGTATCAGCTTGTTGATCTGTTGAGAAGAAGTGAACACTTTGAAGGGAGAGCGGTCTTGATGATGGTGAGATAGATGCTTGCTTGCGCTGCCTTCCTATAATTAAGTGTTGCATGGAACGACACTGCAGTTGTACTTAATGTGGACATTGCTTGTCCTTTGTTCAAGTTTTTAGCTTCGTTGGAACACATGGGAATCAATATCCAATTTCCATTTGTTCATCTCGGTCGCCAAGTGCTTATTTCATTGCTTTTCCTCACATTAAATAATATTATGGGCGTTTATATGAGTATAGGGTTATTTTTCATATGATCATGTAAATTCACTTGGTCCACTGAAGGGCACTAAGGTATCTCATTCATTTTCTACAGAATATATACTTACATTTAAAGCATTCATAAGATCTGGGATTCTTACAAAGTTATTTTTCACTCCTTTGAGCTTTACACAAAATCCTCACATGTGTTCATTACGAAACTTCAGAGAATATACGGCATTCAGCTGTGATACCAACTTCTTATTTTTAAATTAAATTTTGAGCTGCAAGTTAAGAGCGTATTGCAGTGGAGCTTCAAGGCTCATGGTTGCAACGACGAAACTTTCGTTCTTTGCTATCAGACGATCTCATTTAAGTTGATTAGATGTTGTAGGGTACAGTGTGCACATCCATTTTAATTGCACAGATCGCACCTATTAAGAGTGATTCATTAACATAGACAGGGAGCTGCTACATGAAATCTGTTGTGAGGAATAGGTTTACAGTTTCTCTCCGTTTGGCTTATCCCGTTACACTAGAAGAAAGTTGCTGGTCACTACAACATATATATAAAGTTAATCATATCACGTTTTTTATTCACTTGTTAATCAGATTTCATATAGAAAAGAATGTTTCAGGGCATTAAAAACTAGTGTCACACTGTCTCATGAAACACAGGTTAAAGTCTAAAGCAGTGGCTGGCCTTTAATACAATTCAATATGTTTGGCCATTTCTGGATTGGGATTGGGAACAATGTCAGGAACGGTCTACGAAGACTCTTCGGAATGTTATTAATCATATGAGATGATGTTTGGGGACTTCAGCATATTTACTTAGCTCCCTCGTTTCCTCCATTCCTCGAAGAGTAAATTTAGTGTTAGACAATAAGGGAAGGGGGCTTCGTATTTCAAATAAATAAAGCATCATTATCTTTGAATTTCATTCTTTATGTAATTACTACACTAATTTTAATCTGAAAAAGAATAATTTTTCCACGCCACTAGACCCACAACAGTTTTGGAGAGTAAGGATACTAGATATTTATTTAATTTGGAAAAAGATGTAATTTTTTTCAGCTTCTTATCAGTGTTTTGTAAAGATGGGTCATTTAATCTCATCGAGAAAGATTAATTGATTTCTTTGACTTTAACGATCTTATTTCATACAATTTTCAACAATAAAGAAAGCATAACTCGTTGGACGTTCAGTTTTACTTTCTGACAACATGTTCCGTCTTAACAGAGCCAACAGTTATAAAGATTCAAATTCAAAACGCATAATAAAATTTTATCAAAACAGGCCTATGATTTCTGTAGAAAAGTTCAGCAATCAATCACTTTTAAGATTTATTAATTGTAAAACTGCTATCAATTTTGAGTCCTCAGCTAACAAGCATGTTATTAAAATACTTTTCTAAATCTTTAAATGTCACTTCTAAATAAAAGTCCACTGATAGTATTTCCTGCATACCACATGAAATAACTATTTAGAAAACAATAAATTCTGATGGTTAATCAATGATTCGCTTCTCTCCTGCAAAGAGATATGAAGTGTAGAGCCTTGAAAGTAAACAGTACGGTGCACTTGCTATTAACTAAAAACTTTCTTTCTTTTTGAAATTGTAATTCAGTAAACAGATGTTGTCACTAATGTTTGTTTCCGACGAAAGACTACTATGAAAGCAATAACGGCTAGGTAACGGGCTTCTAGGAAATTTTACAAGATTCATCGGGTGTTTTTAGTAAAGCATTTCATAACAGTTGGTCGCCCTTTCATATGTGGTATACGACGAAATCCGCTGTGATAATGTAGGACATTCGTAGAGAAAAACTGAGATCTGTTAAATAGATTGTACTAGCATCGATTGTGAGATTTAGATTGAGGCACTGTCTCACCACATGTTCAAGTAGCACACTAAAACCGAATGTTGTTGCGGGATTCAAAGAGAGAACCTTTCCTTCCGAAAGTAATGTAAGCAATTTCGTAAGTCACGCTGAAGTTTCCAAGAGAACACAGGACCGCATAAAAACTACGCTACAGGAAGTAGTGATAAAACGAACAGCAATCCATCAGTTGTATCTCAGATTCGTTGGAATCCTCCGTGCAAAAATCGTTACACTGATTTTTGTTTACTTTAAGTATAGATCCCTTGTGTCAGTTACAATGAAAAAATGATGTATTTCCGTTTCACTGGCGTAGTGTACAATAACAGACGAAGTAGAAATCTTGACGCTGCTTGTGGCTGTCAGTGGGAAAGCAGGGAATAAATTGATTGTAGATATTTTCTTGGCAACCTGCCACAACCAGCGATACTATGTGCTTTCCCAGCGTAGAGAGCTGACAGCGGTTCTTGCTCCGGCTGCCGCTGGCTGCTCTAATGTAGTCCGCGGAATGGAAACCACGCTCCAGCAAACACTGTTCTGATTAAGCAAATGGCATGGTGCAAGCCTGGCCGACTGCACCGCAGTATTGATTTTTATTCGAGAGTCCAATGCGAAAACGTCCCTAGAAATCTGACACGACTTATTTGAGTCATCATCTGCTTTTATAATATGCGCAACGATATACAGTCAATAGTACCTGCTAATTACACCAGCATATAGTATTTAAAACTTTTGACAAGTGATTTCTCAAAAATATTGTTCTAGAATTAATGTGTTATACTGGTCATGAAAACTACTTCCATTTTTACTAATATATAAATATTGTTCACATAATGAGATACCGTATTTTAAAGGTTTAAGAAGTTAAAACACACATATTGAAATAATTGAAGGTCTACAGTTTCATACTTATTTTACTTTAATTTTAGGCATATATTTAAAAATACTAAAAACAGTTTTGTTAGTAACATTATGAGTATAATAGCACATTTAATTTTCAAACTTTTTTGTGATTTCCTAGTTGAATCTTAATCTTTACTATCGATCTTCAACATACAATAATAATATTTCTTTGTACTTTCATTACATCTTCCCAGGTACCTCTTCAGTATCTCCTTAATGTGCTGGTGGAAGCGTTCTTCTAGCTCTTCATTATATGATCCCAGAATTTCAGTGAAATGGTCAACATATGACCGTAATAAGTGACTTATACACTCATGTTACAGCACAATTCCTTGAAATTACCCAACATCATTTTGACGATTTTTCTCGTAATTGGTATGTAGTTTATTTCCTAGAAAGTTTCCAGTAACAGACCTTGCAACCTCCCTCTTCTTAATCGGTATGCTGGATCGCGATAGAACTGATAGTGTTCGCATAGGACTAATGAAATTTTGCAGTGAGTAAGGCTATCTTTGCCGAAGAAAATAACACAGGTTAGTTTGGAGGAAAGTGTACAACAGACTCTTCTGAAGGAAGAAGCTATTCGAAAATTGAGATAAATAATGATGATAAATTTGAAATGGGTGGAATATAGTGCAATCACTCTAGAAACCACACAGGGGGGGGGGGGGGGGGGAAAGGGTATCACGTAATATTTACTACAAAAATCACTGATAATACAAACAAAACACTGATTAGCTATGAAGGGGATAATTAAATAGTCGCCAGCCCGCTAGTACAATGAATCTCTGGAATCTTAAGGAAGGTAATGACAAATAAGTTTAAGCAATAACCACTGGTGAGGCAACATAAGGTTGTCACGCATTTTCACAGCACAACAGCTCACGAGAAACTAAATGAATCAGAAACCACTGAATTTGCAGTTACTTATTCTGAAATACTAAATTTTGAAAGTAAAATTAAATGAAGTTACTGGTTATATAAATAACTGGCTTAACTTAAACTTCGTTACGTACAAAAATCACTTTCAGTAACCTCAGTATAACGTAATGCGAAATTTAGAGAAAGGCAAGTAATTTATTTCTGATTATTGAAAGACTGAATTGAATTTACTTTGAGCAAATGAACAACTGATTTTACTCTTAAAATAACAACAATAGCGTACATACCAACCCTGCAGAAGTCACTCGCTAAGCTAGATACAAAATAAATGAAATTACGTATTCTTAATTTGTGCTGTGTCTGTAATTATCAGTTTTTTCAGTGACATTTTCCGTTAATTTAAGTAAATGAAGTTAACACTTAAAATTGCAAATTAATTAAGCTCCTGTTACGCAATACAAGAATCAACAGTTACTGAGACAAGAAATTTAGCTTTAAACTCGTCATTAACAAACACACAAAACTGGCAGTAAAAAGTTAATAAATTTTCATATTCTTACGACACTCGGTGATTGCATGTACAGGAAATGGCCCTACCTGGTAGCAATGTCTGAGTACAATGACAACTCCGGTGCCACACAAGTTTTAACTATTGCGGGTTGCTATTCAGGTTAGCCCTAGTTTGTAAACAAAATGTTGAGCTGCCGCTGTTGCTGCAGTTTGAGAACCCCCAGTCGTCTCCAGAGCCACAGATAATTACGGGACAGGGAATAGTTAGAACTGCAGCTTCCTCCATCTGTCCATTCCCTCTCAACACTAGCGGGTTAGCTAATGAGGCGCGTTGCGGCGGGACGGGTTAAACTATGTCTCTCGAACATTCGTCGTAATGTTCATATTAAATGTCCACCTACCTCAGTACGGCTCGACGTCCCTTCACTCTGCAATCGTAGGTACTTACTATACGGCGAAAAAGTAGCGTTGAAGAAAACGTCGCCAGCAGAGTCCGCGTAACTCTAGTGGTGGAACCAGTTCCTGAATGTACCTATTTGTCGAGATTTCGGGTGGCAATATGGTGTATTTTTGACTGAAATAAGCGTCCTAAAATTTCAAGACCAGTAATGTTTATTGCTTAATAACACACGTTTATGGCTATAAAATCCACATCTATTGAGGTACTATACTATCATTCTCGGTTCCCAGTCAAACCACAAATTTCAGACGCAAGACAGCCAGAAATCTACACAAGTCCGACCCGTTCATGTTTGCGATCTCTCAGTCTCTGATTCACTACTGTTTGCGAGTTCTACATACGGTCTCATTCAGTGGTCTCACATAAAAGACCTGCACTCCAAATACTCCATAAATGAATACAGAAAATGTCACGCGGAATCTTCTCTAAGGCCGAAAGTTCACACGGTAGTAAAATTCCAACAAAACAATCCATAAACTTCAAACTTTCATCAGAATGTTGGTAACTGCGACAGCTTGAGTCACGACTCGTACTAAACGCGAGAACTCAAAATTTCTTCATTTTACATATAATGAACACCGTGACATTTACCATGACCTTTCGTGTCCGATAGCCGGCGATCGACTCTCTCGATGCCTCCCCACTCTCTGCATACCTAAGTTTCTACGCGTTGGAACAGCTTAATCCTGACTGGCTGATCAATCTGACTGACCAATCAGAATGATCCTCCGAGATCATTCTCGCGCTAAAACTTGCCTAAGCCAATCACTCTTCGGAAACAAATTTACGTCATTCTAAAATGCAAATATTAATAAAATATTTAATAAAAAGACCGAAACGAAAAATAATCTTGAAATTAATTTAGAAACCGATTACACTTCAAACTGATATTCTGGCTGCCTTCTGACGAAAGCACTCACACCTTAACATGCGTCATCAGCAGTGTGGGTACAATACAGATTTCTCACGATCCGATTGCGTAATGTTTTACAGAGAGTAATATCCAATTTTACGTATGTCCCACATACACACTCTCATTCATTCCCACAACTACTTAATAAACAAATATTAATTTTTATGAATTTCACACTACGAAATGCGAAATAATTAAAGTTTTTGAAAATAAAAATCTCATTTAAATGACTCAACACATTGAGAACTTTGGTTATGATTTCAGCTGACAACAAAAGACAAACGGTTATTGTTCCTAACTGAATTTTACACTCTAAGTGTCGGTTTAATGGTTTTTATGTAATTTTCTCAATCTCCGAAACTATAATAGTCAGAAAGCTGTAATTTTTATGAGATCTTCTACTGAATAACAAAAAGTAGTACACGAAGTTTGAAAAGAATTGGTTAATATTTACTATGATTTATTTAGATTCGTGGGGGTATGAATATATGGTCGTACTAGGTGACACGGTAGCCCGTTCGCAGGGCCACATAGCGCAGCTGCACGGTGATCCATAGCTGAGGCGTCTTCCTACATCTTCCTCACAGCTACCGGCTCCACATCTACGTATCTTACTGCAATAGACGTCATCTCGTAATAACTTTCAACATCACAGCATCTAGATTGGAGCGAGCACAGCTGAACACCGTGTGTGCGGGAGCGCCCGACGAACAAATCCACATTCTTTCATGACTCAAGCTACTCTGCATCGTCTGCTCGCAACGCAACAGAGACTCTCCACACGCAAAGATAAACAAAGGCACAGCCATTTCGTCGTTGCTATCGATACATTTAAATAAAGTTCCCTTTACGATTACCCAGCAACTGATAATATTTTCATTATAAATACAATCAGTTATATTCAGTCAGAAATAAAAACGCTATTACAATGATTACCTATTAAATTTAGTTCCAGCAATAAAGCTTATAGATTCAGAATCAGAAGTACAGTACGAGTTATCAACGGATATTAAACGGCAACAGTTTGTGGATGGTGCAGAAGGTATTTTAAATGCATTTTCGGAGTTACAAGCTGAAGGCAGCGGTGCTTCTTTTTCTTTAATGTTCATTGTTGTGTGAAATTCCTTATCCTTAGTCAAGCTAACGATCAAAATAATTTTCAACTTTCAATTTTTCTTGTCTCATGAAGGTAAATTCCATTACACTTTGTGAAAATCCCCTACAAATTGCTTCTTCAAACCCAATTCGATATTTAGTGGAGGCGGCAATATTCTGCATTACTTTTATTTAACGTAATATTTACGTTTAACGGAAATCACGTACTCGCTTATCTGATTACTGTAATTCATTTAGACGTGTATATTTAAAGAGCCGCATCCTTTGCTCTATATTTAATTTTACGTGCTTACAGTGAACACCGATTTTCTGTTATTCTCTCACCTGCAACCAAGAGAGATTTACTTTGAAGAAGTTTTTCTGGTTAAAGCATTTTCTTGAAAATAAATTAGTCGAAAACTATTATTGCGACCTATTTTAAAGCTTTGTTAAGGTTTGGTTTCTATTGCAATGTCGAACAGTTATTGGAAAGATATCATATGTTATTCAGGCTTGCAAACTAAGTCACAGTTTTCGCATTTGTTCAAAAATGGTTCAAATGGCTCTGAGCACTATGGGACTTAACATCTCAGGTCATCAGTCCCCTAGAACTTAGAACTACTTAAAGCTAACTAACCTAAGCACATCACAAACATCCATGCCCGAGGCAGCATTCGAACCTGCGACCGTAACAGTCGCGTGGTTCCAGACTGAAGCGCCTAGAAGCGCTCGGCCACCAGCGGCCGACGCATTTGTTCCTGCCTATATGTTAGAAAACTGGAGTTACGATTTCTGAGATTTTCTATAGAGGAAAATAACTTACATCTGATTGTTCTGTTGTAGTGACAGTAAGTACAACATCCAATGCAATAATTTAACTTTGATTCATATGTCTTCGTTAAAAGCAGTGTGTGTTAAAGTATGTAATTAACTGTAGATGTTATAAAAGAAATGCGCTGGACAAACGCAGGAGAAGAAGGTGCGCGTAGGATTACTGTGAGTGTAAATTGCATGCTTTTCAAAAATGTGTAATAAAATCAATGATCTTTACCACACATTCCTGTTCCTGTTTTTGTATTTCTCAATATAACTTACAGTTTACAGCATATAAAACAAAATCACGAATGTAAGTTCCTGACAGAAGCTGAGCTGCTTACCTCGACGGACTAGCAGTCCTGAAGGAAAGGAGGAATTCAAGCTACTAGGAGGTAGGGGTGGGGGTGGGAGGGGGCATGAGTCGCTCCTACATGGCTCAGTCAGTCTCAGCACTGCCAGTGAAAGGCAAGGTTTCGGGTTCGAATCTCGGTCAGGCACATAGTCTTCTCATGTCACAAAGTGTTAGAACATTAGATACTCCGCCGGCCGCGGTGGTCTCGCGGTTCTAGGCGCGCAGTCCGAAACCGTGCGACTGCTACGGTCGCAGGTTCGAATCCTGCCTCGGGCATGGATGTGTGTGATGTCCTTAGGTTAGTTGGGTTTAAGTAGTTCTAAGTTCTAGGGGACTGATGACCACAGCAGTTGAGTCCCATAGTACTCAGAGCCATTTTGAACATTGGATACTCCGCTGCAAAGTAAACAATTAATTCTGGAAATATATTCTCTGCTATCACCAATCTTCCAAGTACAGGAAGAATTATAGCTGTAAGACTCGGTAGTGAATCCTGCTTACAGATCTCAGTCCCTAATGAATTCCTGCGAAAGCAAGGTTCTGTGTTAGATTCGAGGTTCGGCACAATACTTCAGCCTATGAGGAAGATTCAAAGCGGCTCATTCTCCGTTTCTGTGTGAAATATTCATTCTACCAATGGTGATTTAAACAGCAATGAAATATATTTTTGTTAATGAAACAGAAAATAAAAATGCGACTCTTCACATAACTGATTTTCGTACAGTTGTGCACATGCTACAGAACAAGAGTCAAGGATGACTGTTACGGAAAATAAGACAAAGCAGAGATATAATTGCTACTTCATACATTCAGTGCTCACAGAAGTTACATATTACGGATAATTATTCAAATGACAAGTCAAATGTTTCTTCGTCATGAGATTAAATGCGACCAATTTACAAAATTTAAAGAAATAACACAGAAAAATATTGTAGGGAAGTGGTTTAGAAACCATGAAGTAATAAATTTATAAGTATTCGTATGAACTGTCATATGAACTAGTCATCATTGTTCAGAAAATATATAACTTCGCAGAAGCATGTACTAATTTGATGATTAAACCAACTACAAACAAAATCGCTGTATCCAAACATATGAGTAAAACATGAGATACTCGTATCTTATGGAAAGTGGGGTATTTAATGTAAAAGCAAAATAATGTAGAGTTAGGTCTAAGTCAGTTGTCAACCACTGTACTTACAACCAGTAACAAGAATCAGCTGACATACCACATCATTTGTTATGACAGTAAGCACGCAGGGTTACAGGAGATAAGAGAACAGTACAGTAAAATAACATTACAGATTTTTAACTCGTGAACACTGTGTACATGTGAGCAAAACCAATGAAATTTTCTATGTCAGTTCTAAACATTCATGGTGGTGTCTGTTTGTTCTATATCGTGTCTCCCTACCACTTTCGCGCAACGACGCTCTGAGCGTGTTTTTTAGGGAACTGACTAGTTTGAACCTGGGACCTGTTGCTGGTAAGGAGACGCCAGACCACACATGAAATGTAGAATTCAGAAGAGTTCAGTGAGACTAGCGATGATATAAGCAAATACTTAATGATCTCAGCGTCAGCTCCACTGTACTCCCTGTAAAAGAATCTTAATACTAACTAAATTTAGTGGAAGGGGATCCACGCTTTCTTATTTTTAGTTAGCTGGTAAAATAACGTCGAAATAACGTTTACCATTTGAAATTTTATTCTACTCACAAAACATTGTTTATAAATTGCACTATTGATAAAAGGAGATGTTTCAATACAGGATGGTAAAAGCCAACTGCGTTCAGCAAAAATGTGAACGAATATTCCCTGAGTGGGTTTCCAAGTTCTACAATGGATCGAAGGATGACCTATGCCATATCACGTCTATAACCTAGGTTTAAATTAACTTTCACAAAAGAGAAAACTATCAAAATGGTCTACAGTGACCCTCAATTATCTTTAATTACTTATATAACTTGTCGTAAATTACAGTGGCTGATGTGGCTTCTCAATAACTATATAACAGAAAAATCATCGCGTTTCAGATTTTTACTTCAAGTGGCAAATGTGAACACCATGAGCTTTAAATTACGATCGACACTAGTATTACGCAAAAAGGGGGTATAACAGATGAGACTTCTGCAGTTCTGAGTGAAGCTTTATGCGCTGTTATGCGGCATCGCGTGCGTTCATTACCTTGTCGGTGTTCGTCAGGGGGGCGGCGGCCTCCGCAGCAGCCATCCAGCTCGCCGTCTCGGAACTAACTCACCATTCTCCTTACTACAATTTACCGAAGTTGGTTAAAAAAACTATATGGCTGTGTTTTCATCTGACCAATCAGGATGTCAATGTTAACCTTAAGCTCCGCCTACAAAAATTCTGTCTATCCAATGAGAAACGTTATACTTTTCGTGGTGGGGCAATGTTTTCAAGGTTTACAACGTAACAGAGACGCGAAAAGTCTCACGTTAAACCTGCAGCTGGTGTGGTCCTTTTAGTGCTATCGTAAGATCTATACTGTTCTTCTGGAGGGCTGTAGCTTTTAACATGGGCTGGGCGGTGGCCCGTGACGTAACAGAGACGTGAAAAAGTCTCACGCTAAAACTTGCGGGTGGTGTGCCCTAGTGGTTAGCTGGCGACGTGGGTGTCCAGTCCGTTCCTTATCGTAGGGGCTTCTAGCTCTCGGCTTCTGTTCTCGTTTCTCCCCTCGGGACTGCGTCAGTCTCACGGTGGGAAGGTACGACATGCATTTAATCATTCTTGTGCTAGTCTGAGGTATTCCATTTGCTCACTCGTTACTCGTATTACTTTGGTTAATTTAATTTCAGGGTTTTCATGGGAGGTGTGGGATTTGCCTGACACCTTACACAGTCTATCAGAAAGATACGAAAAATACAAGATAACTCAAGAAAGTAATAACAGAAAGAATGAGTTGAAAGATCTGAGAACACCAGTGTCAGCGCTATGGATCAAACCTCTCTCTAAGTTACGTATTGGAAACGACATTTGAAAGTTAACATTAAGAGCTACACTACTGGCCATTAAAATTGCTACACAACGAAGATGAAGTGCTACTGACGTGAAATTTAACCGACAGGAAGAAGATGCTGTGATATGCGAATCATTAGCTTTTCAGAGCATTCACACAAGGTTGGCGCCGGTGGCGACACCTACAACGTGCTGAAGTGAGGAAAGTTTCCAACCGATTTCTCATACACAAACGGCAGTTGACCGGCGTTCCTGGTGAAAAGTAGTTGTGATGCCTCGTGCAAAGAGGAGAAATGCTTACCATCACGTTTCCGACTTTGATAAAGGTTGGATTGTAGCCTATCGCGATTGCGGTTTATCGTATCGCGACATAGCTGCTCGCGTTGGTCGAGATCCAATGACTGTTGGCAGAATATGGAATCAGTTGGTTCAGGAGGGTAATACGGAACGCCGTGCTGGATCCCAACGGCCTGGTATCACTAGCAGTCGCGATAATAGGCAGCTTATACGCATGGCTATAACGGATCGTGCAGCCACGTTTCAATCCCTGAGTCAACAGATGGGGACGTTTGCAAGACAACGACCATCTACACGAACAGTTCGACGACGTTTGCAGCATCATGGACTATCAGCTCGGAGGCCATGGCTACGGTTATCCTTGACGCTGCATCACAGACAGGAGCGCCTGCGATGGTGTACTCAACGAACCTGGGTGCACGAATGGCAAAACGTCATTTTTTCGGATGAATCCAGGTTCTGTTTACAGCATCGTGATGGTCGCATCCTCGTTGGGCGACATCACTGTGAACGCACATTGGAAGCGTGTATTCGGCGTATCACCCGGCGTGATGGTATGGAGTGCCATTGGTTACACGTCTCGGTCACCTCTAGTTCGTATTGACGGCACTTTGAACAGTGGACGTTGCATTTCAGATGTGTTACGACCCGTGGCTCTACCCTTCATTCGATCCCTGTAAAACCCTACATTTCAGCAGGATAATGCACGACCGCATGTTGCAGGTTCTGTAGGGGCCTTTCTGGAAACAGAAAATGTTCGACTGCTGCCGTGGCCAGCACATTCTCCAGATCTCTCACCAACTAAAAACGTCTGGTCAATGGTGGCCGAGCAACTGGCTCGTCACAATACGCCAGTCACTACTCTTGATGATGTGTGGTATGGTGTTGAAGCTGCACGGGCAGCCTGTACCTGTACACGCCATCCAAGCTCTGTTTGACTCAATGCCCAGGCGTATCAACGCCGTTATCACGGCCAGAGGTGGTTGTTCTGGATACTGATTTCGCAGTATCTATGCACCCAAATTGAATGAAAATGTAATCACATGTCAGTTTCTAGTATAATATATTTGTCCAATGAATATCCGTTTATCATCTGCATTTCTTCTTGGTGTAGCAATTTTAATGGCCAGTAGTGTATAATGAAGTAACGCGAGTTTTATCCCCCCTTCCTCTTGTTCTTCGTAACAATCATCTTTGGTTCTTACTCTGTAATAGCTGCACACCTACAGCGCCATCAGTTATATCCGAAATTTGTAATGGGTCACTCTTACTTTTTGCTTTTGTAAGAACAGTGATAATATAAGTGGGTAATGCGTTTGGAAAAAAATACATGATTGATATTGCAAGTCGCCTACAAAAATGTTCAGATTTTCTGGATGTTATGTGAGTCTGAATTTCAAATTGCATTATCAGCGTTGCAGTCTAAAAATTAAACAGACAATATAGTACAAAAATTAAATTTTACTGAGGCCCACTGTAAATACGCTATAGATGGTGTGATCGATGAGACCAGGATAAACAGAGACACAGGTTTAACGGCGCTCATGCGGGAAATGAAATGCGGCACGCGAGGGGGCTGTTGGTGCTGGAAGTTGGACGTGGTGAAAGGAGCAGCCAACCGCCCGCGCCATAGCACTCCGTCAGGCCGGTGCCATCTACAGCTCCAGTCCCATGGGAACTAAGCTCTGCTCACCCCACGCGCAGTCGATCTGCACACCACGTCGCAGGCTGCCTCCCTCATCTCTTTGCCACGCCCAAACACGATACAGCCCTGACTACTGGACAAATCTTTAGATTTCCGCGTCAGCAAACGAACTTATGCGAGACAAACAAAACAGAGTTATTTGAATACTGTTTCCAGTGCAGCTGAAAACACCGAGGGAAATTTTTTATTTTTCTTTATTGTTATTTCTTTGTCAATTGTGTGTGGGCTGGTAGCATCTATTTCAGCTGTTAGTTGAGAACACGTGGCAATATTAGGGAAGTAACAAATAACGTTTCGTCATAAGATAGTGGGACGCTGTTTAGTACAATGAGTGTTTGGAAATTCCCGTTACAGACTTTTAGGTCTTGTAGAGGGGAGTGAGTACATAATATTTTGAGTAGGAATCTGCAACCAGTGGCCTTGCCGTAGTGGTAATAACGGTTCCCGTTCTAACAACCTTATTACAACAACGGTCAAAAATTAATTATGATTGTAGTGTTGCTCACGCTGCTAAATATTGCATTTTCGGGCAACAACAGAGTTATATTATGTGGCAGGTGTCATTAGGGTACAGTTAATAAAGTCATTTCATAAAATAATGGATAAACTAGACACTCATCTTTTCATGTTTCCCACGCTGGTCTCGTTCTGAACTCATGACTCTATCGTCGAAAATCTAGGTAGTGATGATTCCAAGCTCGGATGCAAAGAGGCCTAGGTGTTATTCTGCGATATTCAAAAGTTTTATTGATGTGTTTCATAAGGCATTCTTGAAGATTAAACTTTTGAAAGTTAGCACAATGGTGATGTAAAAAAAAAGTAATCAGCACTCCGAATTTAAGTTACACTTCTTTTTTATTACTTTTGTTGCAACATCACGTAACACTCAAAACATCACTTCACAATATAAAACATACTTGAAAATATCTTACTGTTGAAGTTCACATTTTATAAACTGACTACAATTTGCATCTTTTCAACATGCCGACCAAGACTGGACTCTCTTTAATAACCGCTTACGCGCCCAAAAATCAGAGTTACTAGTACGTCAAAGATCATAGTGACAAAAGAAAGGATACACATAAGAATAATATCATTGTACCTCTACATAAATGAAATCATATCTCAATGTTGTCTCAGAAATATGTTAACTGCTTTACAGAAACACAGTAGAATATTACTGGTATCTAGAGGTTGACGTGAGTTGCCGTAATGGTTACGTAATTCAAGTACCATTACACCATCACATCACCGAAGTTAAGCGCCGTCGGGCTTACCTAGCACTTGGATGGGTGACCATCGAGTCTGCTGAGCGCTATTGGCAAACGGGATGCACTCAGCCTTTGTGAGACAAATTGAGGAGCTACTTGATTAGAAGTAGCAGCTTCAGTCAGGAAAATTGACAACAGCCGCGAGAGCGGGTTGCTCAGCTCACGCCCCTCTATATCCGCTCCAGTGACGTCTATAGATTGTGAACGACACGGCGGTCGGTCAGTATAGTTAGTGTCTTGCGTGACCTGTTCGGAAGGAGTTAAGTTTAGTTTAGCTTCGGAAACCATGTTCAGAAATGTACCGTTTCCGTTCTATGACGGTTTCAGTTCTGTCCAGTCCCAAGAAAAAATTTATTGACCAATACTTCTCAGATCAAATGGAACGAGAACAGTTGTAACTTCATGAAATTAGAAGTATCAGAGGTTAAGAATTGGGAAACCAGAGTGGAGTATATTTGTGAAGGGAAGAGAGATAAGACGCTTAAGATCAATACACGCGCATTAAGACACAATTTGAACCGTAGTGAGACGTCAACAGAAGTTTACCATATGTTACGTAAAGTAAGGACATCAAGTAGCAAGTCGGATCCCGGATTAAACACTTGATGGATCCAATTGAGATTGCCCCAAGAGGCACAAGCCCTGACGCTAAAGGAAGCTTTCCAGTGTACGTATGTGGTAACATCGAGTGAAAACCTATAAGAGTAATCGAATGTTAACGTGTTTACGCGTCGAAGGAACCAGCTAATGGAAATATCCTGAACGGATATTATAGAAGGTCAGCCGCGACTTAGAACAGTATATAAGCTAGAGATACTGAGAGAGGATTCAGAGAGCAATAGTATGATCGACTAGCGGGTGGCCACTTTGAGGAGCGACCGTGTAGCTACGCTAGGCAGCAGCAGGAGACGTATGCAGAAGTAATATTCTTAGAGAGAAGTGGGTGATCAGATCTGGTGACACGCACATCAACTGCAAGATAAGTAATGGTTATCTATTCTGACGAATAGCTTTGAACAAAAACGATCTGCCTTTGTCTCAAGGAACAGATAGCATTTGTAGTTTCACAATTAACAAGAACAGTTTACGGAGTAGTAATTGTCTCTTGTAAGCTTAGGCGAGTGGCCTGTTGATAAGAATAAACTGAGTCTGACATTTATTAAAGATGGGATTATGAACTGGCACCTCTTTTATAAGTTATCAAAGAGATAATAAATGAATTACTTAAATAAATACTGAACTCTTCAGCATACCCATCCTGCCATTAATCCTGAAAGATTACCATTGAAACCAATAACCACACAATTCCACATCGGACAGATTTCTCCCTCTCATCTCCGACAACAAACGTGGACACCCTAACAACCCTCAGGTTGTCATCAACGTTCCTATTGCACTACAAAACTGTGCTGGAATATGACAGTTGAGATGTTTACCTCATACACTTCTGATTGTGGACAGAATTAGGCGTGACATATTACCGCAATTATTAGGCAACAATTCGAAAGACAACATAACGAAACATCCATTCATGGCTTCAACAAAGTTTTCTGTGTTAACACTTAAACGTCACTTGTTTACATTATTCCAAGGCAAAAAGGAAACCAGAATACTGTACATACAGAACAATACTGATCCACTACAACAGCGGCTCGATGTGGCAACTATCAAAGTTGTCACAGATACTGTACCTAAGAAGCATGTTCTGATACACACTCTCCACCCCGGGCCGGTGTGGCCGAGCGGTTCTAGGCGCTTTAGTCTGGAACCGAGCGACCGCTACGGACGCAGGTTCGAATCCTGCCTCGGGCATGGATGTGTGTGATGTTCTTAGGTTAGTTAGGTTTAAGTAGTTCTAAGTTCTATGGGACTAATGACCTCCGATGTTAAGTCCCATAGTGCTCAGAGCCATTTGAACCATTTGATCTCCACCCCACCTGGTGTCTGCGGAATTTCTCGTGCAGCGGCCAGAGCTCGTGTAGGCAGATCTACCTCTGTCTCTACAGGAGTCCCGCCGCAAGGCAGGCGTTAAGTGACAGCAAGTGACCGTCTGACGTAGTACACGTCATCCGGTCTACCTTATTCTGTACCAGGACAAGCAACTCTCAGACTTCCCTCTTTCCCTCAGAGGACGCGCTACACATCTGAATTGAAACCGTCGTAGAACGGACATGGGTTCCTGTTCAAAATATGATGTACTCAGTCCCCTCTACAAGTACTACAAGTTGCTAACGGCAATTTCCGAACATCCTGTATAAGTGTAGGTAGTTGTCATTGATTTTATGATTGCAACCGCTGAATATCATGTTTTACGTTTTTCGATAGATGATGATGTTGCTTACAAAGATGGGACGCTACTGATGCTGTTATTGGGTTGGCGCAGATTTAGTTTGGCTTTGTAGACGACACGACGAGGGGAGGGGTGCCAAAATATCCCAAATTAAGTGAGATGGCAAGGATCTGGAGGGGCAATTTATGCTGGTGTGATGGGAGAAGGGGACAGCGGGCGCGTGTTGGTATTGGGGAATTTATTTTATACTGGCGTTTCTGTGCATTTGAAGAAGTAGGCATTTTTATTCTCCATATGTGGCGTAGCGGCAAAGGTCAGAGACTAGGCTGACGGCAGAGACTTAGGACGTGTGAAATGCTAAAGAGGGTAGCTTTTTGCATGAGTATTACAGCTTCTACTGGGGGTAGTGGTATGTACAATCATAAGTCCTACCAATTTTGATTGATGCTTGTATATAGCAAAGTTGTATTGTAATATGTGGCGTTACAGCTACGTTGTTTATACATTACTATCTATAATTCACTGATGATAGCTGCACTGCTAGCATAAAGCTAGATGTGCAATAAAATACAGATAATTAACGACTGATATTGATGATCGTTCCGTCCTGGATTATACTTTTACATACGACCGACAGAATTTCATTTCCTGGCCGAGAAGATTTTTGTCTTTCGCTGTTATGTAGGAGTCAGTAAGGACGGGCATTTACACTCTGTAACGGTGCTTAATGAAAAATTTTGCGGCCTCGATGGTTTACGATAATGCTCGGCGACGACTTTCATCCACTGTCCACTACTGATGCACGAGGAGCAGCCTGATACCTCTCTGTTCGTAATGCTTCCAACGTGGGTTACCAAGTGCTGTAGACAGAGAAGGACCAAGTGTCCTCACTGTGTGGGCTTCATACCTCGGAACAAGGCCTGAATGTAGCGTTTAGTTTTTCTCGATAGCTTCATTCTTTTTCGTTTATGACCGTGTCGTAAAATTGGAAAGTATTAACGGTTTTCTAATTAAATTAAAATTAAAAGGAAGGTCAGCTTTGGCCATAATATTGATGTTTTATTGATAGCAGAATCGATTTTCGATCACTTAGTGATCATCTTCAGTGCTTTACCAATTAAACACAGACACTGGTATCAAGTTATAAATAACCAAAACTGAGCAGCGATCACAATAACTCATATTTCTAATTAGTTTATTTGCGTAACAAATTTAACATATATTTTATTGAAACCTCATATAATCTTGTAAATGTCGGTATGTCCGTTGAGCCCGCTGTAGTTCTCACGTTTCTTCAGCCATTAACGCAATCAATTTTTTCAGGCTCTCCAACGGAAACGGCTTTCACGGATCTTAATGTGGAGGTTACGTTGCTGAAGGTGAATGGAAGTTACATCTCTGGAATTTAATCACAATAAGGCGTGGGAGAGTAGGAGATGTTGCAGAGTATAGTGGTTGAACATCATTATGTTTTTAAACAGTCCTGTCAGAGATGTAATTAGCGTAGGCTACAACCGGAACTACCGCTGTATAATGTAAAACTCTCTTCACATAAAGAACAGAACGCACGCGTGAAAGCGCACCCCGCCCCCCCCCCCCCCCCCCACACATACACTTTACAGTCGATATTAGTAAGGTGATAGTAGTTGAGATAGTGGAGATGATTGCCTACATTCTAAATAAGATAACTGTAGCGTGAATGTCTAAAATAAAAAGCGGACAAGTGGTGGACGACTCGCGCTCTAATGGTTCCATACAAACATAAATTATGTGTATACAGGGTGTTACGAAAAGGTACGGCCAAATTTTCGGGAAACATTCCTCACACACAAAGAAAGAAAATATGTTATGTGGACATGGGTCCGGAAACGATTACTTTCCATGTTAGAGCTCATTTTATTACTTCTCTTCAAATCACATTAATCATGGAATGGAAACACACAGCAACAGAACGTACCAGCGTGACTTCAAACACTTTGTTACAGGAAATGTTCAAAATATCCTCCGTTAGAGAGGATACATGCATCCACCCTCCGTCGCATGGAATCCCTGATGCGCTGATGCAGCCCTGGAGAATGGCGTATTGTATCACAGCCGTCCACAATACGAGCACGAAGAGTCTCTACATTTGGTACCGGGGCTGCGTAGACAAGAGCTTTCAAATGCCCCATAAATGAAAGTCAAGAGGGTTGAGGTCAGGAGAGCGTGGAGACCATGGAATTGGTCCGCCTCCATCGGTCACCGAACCTGTTGTTGAGAAGCATACGACCACTTCCACTGAAATGTGCAGCAGCTCACTCGTGCATGAACCACATGTTATGTCGTATTTGTAAAGGCACATGTTCTAGCAGCACAGGTAAAGTATCCCGTATGAAATCATGATAAAGTGCTCCATTGGACGTAAATACTGACGAAACTAAAATGAGCTCTAACATGGAAATTAAGCGTTTCCGGACACATGTCCACATAACATCTTTTCTTTATTTGTGTGTGAGGAATGTTTCCTGAAAGTTTGGCCGTACCTTTTTGTTAACACCCTGTAGATGGCTCATCTATATAGGTTTTGACGAGTCAATTTGCGAGTATCAAAATATGTGACATAAATGGCCGTATCTTTCATTACATCGACTTAGAAGCTTGTATTTTTACACCTCCAAGGTACCGTAGACCTTTCTCGTGTCACGTAAATTTCAACCTTATACCTCTACCCGTTGATGAGGAAAAGAGAATGATCATATAAGGGTTCCGTTTCAATCGACCGACGTCCAGACATCTCGAAAGTAGTGTTATTAGACTGTACTTACCGACTGTAGCGAATACATACGGCAGGTCAACTTCGAACTCCGGGTATCATAACAGGTACAGTGATGACGATCTTCCAGTATATCAATCCAAACTATATTTAATGTACTTACTATGTTTTAGCTGCGCGACGGACGCCACATACCTGAAACAAACGCAGAAATGCCATTTACCATTGTAGCTGAATGAAAAAGAGTACGTTCCATACCTATCAACGTTTTTGAATGCAATGCAACAGATATTAACTTGGCATTAGACACAAGACCCTAATTACAGGTACATGCCATTCTTTTAGACAAGAGAGAGCGGAAAGTTTACATATTCAATTTGTTATTTAGTTTCAACCTCACTCTACAGAAACATTGTTCCATTCAAGATTATATACTGGATGTCACCTGGTGGCGTTGCGGGCACGCGACGCGGTAGCAAAAATATGAAAGCGGAGCAGACGTGGTTGGGGACCACTCTAGCGAAATGCAAATGGGGACTCCACTGAGATAAGCGACTTTGACCAAGGGCAGCTTATTATTACGCAGAGCCTGTGAACGAATATCTCGGAAACGGTAAATCTGGTCGAATAATCACGTGCCAGTGTCATTAACATCTACGAAAAGTACACTTCTGGCCATTAAAATTGTGCCACCAAGAAGAAATTCAGATGATAAACAGGTATTCATTGGACAAATATATTATACTAGAACTGACATGTGATTATATTTTCACGCAGTTTGGTTGGATAGATCCTGAGAAATCAGTACACAGAACAACCACCTCTGGCCGTAATAACGGCCTTGATACCCCTGGGCATTGAGTCAGAGCTTGGATGGCGTATACATGTACAGTTGCCCATGCATCTTCAACACGATACCACAGTTCATCAAGAGTACTGACTGGCGTATTGTGATGAGCCAGTTGTTCGGCCACAATTGAACAGACCGTTTCAATTGGTGAGAGATCTGGAGAATGTGCTGACCAGGGCAGCAGCCGAACATTTTCTGTATCCAGAAAGACCCGTATAGGACCTACAACATGCAGTCGTGCATTATCCTGCTGAAATGTAGGGTTTCGCAGGGATAGAATTAAGGGTACATCCACGGGTCGTAACACATCTGTAATGTGACGTTCACTGTTCAAAGTGCCGTCAATGCGAACAAGAGGTGACCGAGACGTGTAACCAGTGGCACAGCGCACCATCACGCCGGGTGATACGCCAGTATGGTGATGACGAATACATGCTTCCAGTGTGCGTTCACGGCGATGTCGCCAAACACGGATGCGACCATCATGATGCTGTAAACAGAACCTTGATTAATATGACGTTTTGCCATTCGTGCACCCAGGTTCGTGGTTGAGTATACCATCGCAGGCGCTCCTGTCTGTGATGCAGCGTCAAGGAGAACCGCAGACATGGTCTCCGAGCTGATAGTCCCCATGCTGCTGCAAACGTCGTCGAACAGATCGTGCAGATGGTTGTTGTCTTGCAAACGTCCCCATCTGTTGACTCGGCTGCACGATCCGTTACAGCCATGCGGATAAGATTCCTGTTATCTCGACTGCTAGTGATACGAGGCCGCTGGGATCCAGCACGGCGTTCCGTAATACCCTCCTGAACCCACAGATTCCATATTCTGCTAACAGTCATTGGATCTCGACCACGGCGAGCAGCAATGTCGCGATACGATACGCCGCAATCGCGATAGGCTACAATCCGACCTTCATCAAAGTCGGAAACGTGATGGTACGCATTTCTCCTCCTTACACGGGGCATGACAACAACGTTTCATCAGGCAATGCCGGTCAACTGCCGTTTCTGTATGAGAAATCGGTTGGAAACTTTCCTCATGTCAGCACTTTGTAGGTTTCGCCAGCGGCGCCAACCTTGTGGCTCTGAAAAGCTAATCACAGCATATCACAGGATCTTCTTCCTGTCGGTTAAATTTCGCGTCAGTAGCACGTCATCTTCGTGGTGTAGCAACTTTAATGGCCAGTAGTGCAGAAGGACAGTGAAACTTCCTCTAGGTGCTAAAGAGTTGGACGTCCACGACTCTTCATAGAACGTGGGGTTCGGAGGCTTGTCTGTTTTGTACAGTAGAACAGATGGTGATGTGTGGGATATCTGCCGACAGAGCACAATGCTGGTGAATGTGCAAGTGTTTTAGAGCACACCGTTCATCGTACATCGTTGAACATGGAGCTGCATAAGAGACCACCCCTACGTTTTCACGTTGACCCAACGACATCGTCAGTTACGATTGCAGTGGGCACGGGACCATCGGGATTTGATCGTATATCAACGGAAACGTGTCGACTCTTCGGGTGAATTACATTTTTGCTACACTAGATCGATGGTCGTCTCCACAAATTCCGTCATCGAGGTCAACGACGGCTCGAAACGTGCAGTGCGCCGCGGATGCTGGGTAATGGGAGCAGTTTATGCCATGGGAACCATTCTCCTGGGCTTACATCGAACCTGTGGTAGTAATCGAAGACACGCTGACAGCTGTGAACGACCTGAATTCCTTCATACTTGATGTCTTCCCCGATGGCTATGTCATCCTCCAGCGGTATTATTGTCCATGTCTCGGATAAAGAACCCTGCTATAGTGGCTAGAGAAGCATTGAAGTGATCTCACTTCGATGTCTAGGCAACCAAATTCGTCTGATGTAAATCCTATGGAACCAGTCTGGGTCGCTATCGGGAGCCATAACCGCGTACGTAAATCACGGCCCGTTATTTACGTACATTCTATGACCTGTGCTTACACATCTAATGCCTCGTACCAGCACAAACCTAGCAACAAAATGATCGTTCCGAAGACGGACAAACGTGTTATTAAGCAGATAGTCATACCCATTTACAATTCTTGGAGTCAAATGGAATGTTACAACAACAATTAGATGTACAGTCTCCGATCAATATTTGGTTAGATATTTAGATTTTTTGTCGTGTACTATTACTTCCACGTAACTTCTCGAACACATCAAAATTTCAATTGAAATCTATCGTGTTTACCCCAACGCATCTCTATTCATGTATTTCTGCAAATATACCGCTGGTCATCAATGTGGGACCTCCATGAAGGCAGCGAGCAGCGGCTATCTAGCATGACATGTGCTACATGCGAGGATATGCAAATGATAAGCATTGCAGCGCAACCGCACAAAACACGTGTGAGTAACGCAAAGTACATTCTGTATATAAGGACATTTACGCAACGCGTTTCTCATTCAGAAAGTGGGTCTGAATTTTGTTCGTTTTTAAGAAGATGCTATGCCTCGTATAGAAAGTAGAAATTTCTACCATGACCCGTCACAATTCGACAGTGACAAGATCGTGGCCTGCTTAAACTGCGAATTAACATTCAGCTATACTGCTGCTCGCATCGGTCAGGATCCCAAGATCGTCATGCGATTGTGGAGTCGATGGGTTCAGGAGGGGCATACTAAACGCTATGCAGATCACAGAAACTGGGCGACTAGGGCATGAGGGGCAGACATAGCGTTCTCTCGGCTTGGAGAAATGTGAAGGACACACCTATGTCCATATTAGAACATGTGGAGAGGTAGAAAGTGTAACCACATCATATTAGAACGTCGCGAAAACTATGACAACAGACTTAACACTAAAATCACTATTTTGGCGCTGTACCACACAAGTGGCTCGTAGAGAAATTGCGTGCATATGGACATATGTCTGTAAGTATGGTTTGTACGCTGTGCAAAATTCATCAAAGAATCTCTCTTACTTGTGAAGAAAAATGTACGTATAACAACAAATGCAGCCATCAGTAAGTGAAAAAATAGTGAAATTTCATATCTAAAAAAATTATTTTGTTATGTTTTTATACTTCCACTGATATGAGTGTGAATCCTGAATCCATCCTGGTCATGCTGACAAAGTTTTATGAATTTATTTGTAAATGTATAGACAGTAGAAAATAAAATGTCCTGTGGTCTCTCTCCTGCTCCAAGTCGGGCCGTTTGACGTCCTACCCCCCTTTAAATAGTTAGTCTAGGGGACTGATGACTTCAGAGTTAAGTCCCATAGTACTTAGAGCCATTTGAATTTGAAGCGGAGCCGTCAGGGCAGTGGACTGTCTTCCAGCAGTGCGTGCACACTGCCCGCCACACGTCAACGTCGGCAGCTACAACGCCGGAATGATACGAGGGAACTCCGGACTGCGACATAGAATGGAGCACAATCAGAAGAATGTCAGAACTGCACGAATTAGTAAAGAACTGATAAAGAGATGATGTATCTTCACCAAGACCCGTCTCTTCCGCTGTTCACACCCGTAATCTTCGACAGACAACATAGCACGCACCCACCCAGACAGCCTATCCCTCTCACCTTTACAATACAGACTGGGATCTTATCCGAATATAGCTCCAAGATTTTCGCCTAAGGATGACGAACAACCGAAAAAAAATCTTTAGGAGTGACTTTACCTATCCGAAAAGTCATACATGCAGCAAATTTTATTATAAATCTTTCTGAAATTATATAAGTTATTTTGAAATAACTTTAATATTTTCCTCTGTAATTGCAGTAATACACTGAGGTGACGAAAGTTATGGAATACTTCCTAACATAGTGTGTGGACGCAACAAGTCGTTGGAAATCCCCTGCAGAAATACCGAGCCACGCTGGCTCTATAGCCTTCCATAACTGCAGCAGTATGCTGCGGAAGCCATTTCATAGATGTTGGTCACTGATGGGATCGTGTATTAGATCAAAGTTGACACCCTCAGCATCAGTTAAGGCCTGAACACGGTGTATTGAGTCACACAAACTGGTTTCCATACAATAAAATAACATCGGCGGCTGTAGGTGATTCATTTTACTATGTAAGTGAACAGCCGAAATTCCGCGGACCATCGATCACGCGGATGAACATACAGAAAGAATGGTAATTCAAGTACCCTCTCGACGCCCCTGTTTACATGCTCGCATGATCGCAGCCTCCAACATAGTTCAAAGTGAAATACTGATAACGACGAGTGTAAACTTCGATTTTATGTCGTGTAAATTATAACAATATCAAAGATATGAGTTTCTCGCTACTGCAGTTCTTAGATGATAAGCATGACATGTATTGCTCAAATGTTCAGAGAGCTACCCAAAGAAAACGAAAATTTTTTAAAACTATATATTTTATAACCGTTTACAAAACAGTCTTATCTAATTCAAAATATTCTCAATTACAACTAATACATCTTTCCCAACGGTGCTCCCACTGCTTGAAACATTTTTTGTAGTCATCTTTAGAAATGGCTGACAGCTCCCCTCTGTTTTTTTCTTGAATTCTTCAATGTTGTCAAATCGGTGTCTTTGTATGACCCTTTTCATGCATGGAAATAAGAAAAAGTCGCACTGAGGCAGCGAAAGCGATTAAGGTGCATGGGGCAGTGAAACCATGCCATTTTAGTCAAAAGCGGTCGATGGCTGTTTGCGCAGGTGCTTTGCCATGGTGGTGGAACCAGTCTCCTGTCGAGCCAAATCTGGTCATTTCTGAAGAACATTGTTGCACAATCTTCTTCAAATTTCCAAATGAAAGGTTTGACTGACAGTCTGACCTGAGGGACCAGACTCTGAATAAACTACACCCTTGACATCAAAAAAGCAAATCAGCATTGTTTTGAAGTTTAACTGGACTTGACATTTTTTTTGGAAGGTGTGACAATGACGTGTTCCACTGGCTCGAATGTGGCTCTGTTTCTGGGTTACACCATTGGCATAAAAAAAAAGCAAACCAGCATTGGGTTGAAGTTTAATTGGAATTGACATTTTTTTGGATGGTGTGACAATGACGTCATCCATTCTGGGTAGTAACCATGACTCATCACCTTTGACAGAAAATCTGGATCAATTTCAAGCTGTTGTTTGAAAACAAGAAATCTTTTAACTTGGCGTTCCTGTTGATTGTCAGTCAGAATCCGAGGAACAAATTTGGCAGCTACACTTTACATTCCCAAATCTTCCGTTAAACTTCGCTGAACCGAGCTCCAAGATAACACACTAATCTCTGACAGTTGATCAGTTGTCTGTCGGCGGTCTGTGAGCGCAAGCTCTCGAATTTTTTCCATATTTTCGTCGATTCGGGCAATTGATGGACGTCCAGAACGAGGTTTGTAATCAATCGACATGTTAACCAGTTTTAAACCGAGCAAAACACTCATATTCTTGACTTTTTCCCATAGCGTCATCATGCTAAGCTGTTTTCAACATTAAAAGAGTTTCAGTAGCATTTTTACCGAGTAGAAAACAAAATTTCACAGCAGCACGTTGTTCATTTAAACTTGCCATCATAAAAAACGAAACAAGAACAAAATAGCGCTAGCAAAAACACTGTAGGTGAACAGAACAAGCCATGTCGACAACACAGGTGGCACTTAACTGGTAATGAGTTGCGCTATACACGCGAAGCGGCGGAAATGCGTACTACACAAGCTCCGCCCACGGCAATGTTACTCTTTTTTTATGGGGGAGGGGGGGCAGCCCCCTCGTATATTTCATTGCTGTAATTATAAAATTCTATCTGTCTGCGGAAGGTTAAAATGGGGGATGGCAAAAGTCAAATTTGTGTGTGAGGGAGAAAGTAACTGTGAACTGTCGACATGGATCAAGAAAGAAGCGCACACAGTTAGCAACATAAAAAAGTCTGAAGGTCTTCGCCGTCATCTCACCGCTCCCAAACGAAACCGATGATATATGTTTTGTAAATTACGAACAATCCGTAACCTTTCTAGAACGGGATCCTGGATCAGTGGGTGTCTGTATGATACAAGGAACATAAAATCGATGAGCAATTTTAACTATTCCATGTGTAGTTCTTACATGTGCCAAGTTACCCACACTGAGACTCTGTATTATATGATCACTCATTACTACCTAAAATAACATATTGTTTTATCAAACTGCCTCATCGATTCGATACGAAGGCTGCTCGACACAATATTCGGGGAAGGATGAATACATTAAAGGGGACTATATGTTTGGCAAATAAGATCCCACGATTTAGCTCCTTTCAACGCTTCCTCACTGGACTGGCATTCGGGAGGACGACGGTTCAAACCCACTTCCGGCCATGTAGTTTTACATTTTCCGTGATGTCCCTAAATCGCTCCCGGTCACATACCAGGATGATTCCTTTGAAATGGTCCCACCGATTTCTTTCCTCGTTGTTGACACCGTCTGAGCTTGTGCTCAGTGTCTAATGACTTCCATATCTACGGGATGCTAAACCTAACCTTTCCTTACTATGAACTTTCCTTATTGAACTGCGTGATAAATCTTGTGTGCGAAACACCTACAAGTATGCTGCTTCTGGAATATGTGGCAACATGTATTGTGGGATCAGCGGAATGATTATTTTTCATAAAATGCATGGGAATTAACATCCAGTCTACGATTTGTGGAACAAACACGGTGGTCGGAGCACCCAGCAGTTTTTGTATTAAATAGTAGGAAAAAAATCAATAGCAGCAAGAGAGGTTCGAACATTAGTCCACTTTTGTTTTCGTTGGAAGAAGAAAACAGACCATTTCCAGGCGTACGTTCCATGGTACCGTTCATTTTATAAGTTTACGCTATGTTCTGTAGAAATTTGGAACAGAAGTTCCGAAACACTCAGCATAGTGTCAACTAATATCAGTATTTCAGACAAGAACAGAAGAGCTTCTTCCTGTAGGCTTAATACAAACACTGTGTGTGTGTGTTGTGTGTGTGTGTGTGTGTGTGTGTGTGTGTGTGTGTGTGTGTGTGCGCGTGTGTGTGTGTGGAAGATAGAGAGATCTAAGAGAGAGAGAGAGAGAGAGAGAGAGAGAGAGAGAGAGAGAGAGAGAGAGAGAGAGAGAGAGAGAGAGAGAGAGAGATACAGTAATATTATGAGTTTTCAGGAAAAATGCAACAAAAACTAATAATAGCATTTGGAAAGGATTTACATGATCGTCTGTCTTTTAATTTGCCATTAGAAATGTTACATTACTGATTCGTCTAAAGATTCTAAGTAACTACTGTTCTGGATAGTTAAACTGTATTGATTGGTATACGTTTAGTATTCGCCACGTGCGACGTATCAGTTCTCGTACACTTTTTATAATACATTTAATCACTAGTGTGCCATCAGAATATAGAGTATGTAAGCAGTAGTAAGTCACCACCTCGTCTGTATAAATTAATAGTGCATTTAAGTTAGGGAGCTCAGGAAGCTTCACATAGTTGTTGAAAACATAAACAACATAATGGGTCAAAGATGTTAATTCAAGTTCTGAATGGCGCATTTTGTGATGAAAATTGTGCCATTCAGCTCGAAGAAGACCAGTTCCTTCCGTCTTGTTTTTTCTCTCGTACTTCAGCGTTTCTTGCCTTGTACACGCTCCAGTAAATCAATTTAATTAACAGAGTGACGCCAGCAGTGTCGTTTTCTTTCTTTGCAGAACGCTATAATTAGATTCGGTGGTCCTTGCAACGTGGACTTGTGACATGGTACCCTAATGGCTGTCGAAACCGGGCGAGTAATCGACTCAAAAAGAATTTTATTTACAGTAACTTCTCACATTGTCTGTCGGCATTTCTCGTGGAATATTAACACTAAGTAAAGTGGTCAGTTCCGATTAATTAGATTACGATCGACATGTACTCTGTTACACAGTCTCCTATAACGCTTCTACTACGATTTCACCTATGGCAGAAGTTTTGAGACGTCTATCGTGCAGATCATTTTAAGACAAGTTCGACAGCCTCTGAACTCAGTTTCCCGTGGCTTAATCAATGACAATGCAGAAACATACTATCAAATTTGAATGATAGATTTTTGTAATAAATCATCCAATAAAAAATGTTATGATGCCACAGAATTCCATATTAAGCACTTGAAGGAGAAACATACGATATGATTAGTTGAAAAGGCCATATTATATGAATCTTCACTGAGAGACCTTGGAACGAGAGTTAAATACATAGGACTCCTTTCCCGATGAGATGCACTACATTATCGTGCAGGATTCATGCAGCATCGAAAGGCATGTTCATCATCCCCCTCGTTACAGCAGAGTTGGTGAACTCAGATACTTTACTTGGGGTATGATGCTTGCATACATGTCATTCAGTGACAGAGAGTGCTTGACAAATGACTGATCATGAGATCAGACTACAGACTGATATCTGTAATGTGCAGTAACTTTTGGCGATCAGCATAGCACGATCCTGTTAACATTTGCAAATGCAATGCAAAAGTAAAGGTTACAAAATGTATTTTTTGTGTGATGTTACAGCTTTCAATTTCAAATCATCATACAGGTCACTCACACATATGCCTGCATGAAGCCTCATTCGTTCACTTCTATGGACTTTCTCACAAAGCTGACGTATCATAAAACGTATCTACCAAGTGTCTTCGTGAATTCCAAAACATGATCGCAATCATACATTTAAGTGTCATGATTGTCCACTCAAGCACTGCAATGCCGTCTACTAATTCCCTCCCATACTCACATTCAGCAGCCCAAAGAACTATTGTGCTATGTATTCTACCTTTATTACAATAATTTATGTTGCAAATATCATGTATTGTGTTTTTGTTGCATCCCACATCGCTACCCTTGTCTGGCAGCCCATGCTTCTGAAGTAGTGGCATTTCAGAGCTGTCTTCATAGAGGCAACGCAAAGAGCGGCTTGGACTTGGGCGGTTGTCCTCAGATGTCGCTAGCGACACCCGCACTATTTCTTGACGCCTTGTCCAGTGTGCCAATCGCGCACAACGGTGACATCACCAAACTTTCGGAGCCAATGAGTCTGGCGCACGGACTCACCTGCGCACCAGCCAGTCGCACGAATTCAGTATAGCAACGCGCGCATCTTTATAACTCGCAACACAGCGATTCAGCGACAGTTCATCAGCACAGTTCATTGGAATTTCAGCAAAGTTCATCATCGGTGGAGTTAGGCGTTGAGGATTCGTCGGCAACCATCAGTTTGTCATCGGCAGCCAGGTCTCTCTCTTTGCCTGTTCTCGGTCAGAGGGCATCAGCTCTGCGGGATGGAGTTTACGGTAGCAACAGTTGGAAGAGAGCTACCACCGCCTAGGAATCTGCCGTCCACAATTAAACAGCACATGAGAATCACCACACCCTGGGCAGCGATGTGGAGCTCTGAATGGTAGTTAACTACTGGAAGAGACTGTCGTTTATGGGACTTAGTTCTCAGCCTGGATAGATACATCAGTGTTTTAGCTAAACGGGATGTACGCATGTGTGAGTGTTGCAGTAGACAAATGTGCATGGCCTTGTTCTAATTATTAATGTCTATCGGTGTTGCAAAACACATACAAGAGTTTTATAAGAGACACACGATCCACTTGTAAGTAAGAAGGTCCATTAGCTCTCAAATAGTAATTATTTATTACTTCACTATCATTTTTAACCTTCTGTTGATATTTCATCGCCACTGTTATTTAAGCAGTTTCGTTATATGGGTCTCGATAGACAAGTTACTGGTTTAAGGCAGCATTTCAAAAACTATGTTTCGCCAGGTTAAGCAAAAAAGAGTAAGTGACGCTAAGCTACGTTCAGCACTTTATTAATTGTTCTTAGAACGCCTTGAAGAACTCTGTAAACTGTTATGTAATAATAAATTGAATATTTTTATTACTTTGTTGTCTATGACTAGATGAAGTACATGTGGTAGGCATGAAACTAAGTCAATGCGAATGAACAGGGAATTTTTTTCAGGTATTACTTTATTTAATACATCGTAGAGTACAAAGGTTTTCCTAACACATATTTGTTTCTCTAATATATCTCTGCGTATATTACATATTTCGAGTCACGTCACACCTTAAGAAAGGTGTGAAAGCAGTTACTTCTGGCAATAGTATCCTGCGTAAGTAATTTTTGTGCCTTCCATTTCTATACACGTTTAATGTATTTCAAAATAGTGAACCTAGTTCTCAGGTCGGGAGAAGGCGGAGGGAGGTCATTTCTTAATAGGATCATGACTATGAAATCTTAGTAGTTCTCCTCTCATTCTTCTGTTTGATAATCAGTTTAGTTTTTATGTGGTAACCACGCAACGGCGCCGCTTGTTAATTTCATTTACAATGCCCTCGAACAGCGACTAGCTAACTAATATTGTTTGCTCACTGGCGCCCCGTAATTTTGAGACCTAAAGCCCACGATGTTTTGTACAGTAAATGTGAATATCTTCCTGTGAACATTTACACATATTACACGTTCACTAGAAGTGGTTGCGTAAGGTCTCATGAATAACCTAATAAGTACTTCGGTACAAAACTCTTTAACGAATGTGTTTGGTACTAATCCTGAGTTGGGGAATGTCTAATTTTCGTTGTGGGTTCCGTAGAGGGTATTTATCATCGTGTCACCCCTATAGCTTCCTATGTTCTTCCAATGGAAATAACTATCAGGCCGTACGTAAAATTATTCTTGTAAAACGTATAATGTTGAATGATGCACCACTTAGTGATAATTCAGATTTATGAGTGCAGATTTCTGACTGGCTCGATTTCTTGTACGATACTTAAGTGATGTGGTCCGTAATATTAAATGAGTACAAAACATCATCATTACTAACATACTGGTAGTTAATTTTTCTCTCTGAAGTTTTAATACTTACTATGAAAGTATATTGTGCACTTCATACATGATAAACAGAATGCGGCATTATACTACACGATATATCAGCTGATGGCGGTCATTCCTAGGGTACTCAAGTTATGAAAACACACTAATCTCACAAGAAGTTTCACTCATTTCGTAGTGTCTTTGAAGAATATATAAGAAATTTATTTATATAAATCGGTAAGCAATGATTTTTTTGTCATCTTTCAGCTGACTGTACATTTCAAAGTGACGAAAGAAGTCACCCCACTATATTGCCAGTGAGCTTCATGTATATTATGAATCAGCAAAAGTACTGCGTAGCCATCTTGTCACCAATATAAAAACCAACTGAATAATTAAAAAACAACTGAAACAAACTGATCGCAGCTGAAGAAGACGGAGAGAGGTTCAGGTAATGCGACTACGATCTTTCTTGTTCCGCAGTTAAGAGTAACTGAATTAACAGTGCCGCAGCGCAGAGGAAATTCGTTTTAATGAAACAATGGAGTATTTAACTGGATGAAAACTGCTCGAAAGGTTGAAGTTAAACGACGTTAATGAAGTTTCAGGTAAGTTCCATAGTACTGCCTTCTGGCTACCGACGACAGGCTACACGTCTTTTTACCGTAACTTCGAGGTCAAAAGGAAAATCTGCCATTAAAAGATACGTGGAAGAAAATAATTCATAAATTTATTCATTATGACTGACTTACACCGAACGCGTCATTAGAATATATCCCCTAAGAATTAAAAAACAAACAGCACGGTTAAGTTTTGGATTTTTATAACTTGGAGGGACTGAACTGAAGAAATAAATGAGCTCTGCCTGTCACTATTTATCCTGGCATCAGATTAAACTGGAATCACTAGATAATATGCTACACCTGTGAAGGCATCAGATCTCTTTTCTAACTGCAGGACATTCAGTTGCTGAAATACAGGGTGTTTCAAAAATGACCGGTACATTTGAAACGGCAATAAAAACTAAACGAGCAGCGATAGAAATACACCGTTTGTTGCAATATGCTTGGGACAACAGTACATTTTCAGGCGGACAAACTTTCGAAATTACAGTAGTTACTATTTTCAACAACAGATGGCGCTGCAACTGATGTGAAAGATATAGAAGACAACGCAGTCTGTGGGTGCGCCATTCTGTACGTTGTCATTCTGCTGTAAGCGTGTGCTGTTCACAACGTGCAAGTGTGCTGTGGACAACATGGTTTATTCCTTAGAACAGAGGATTTTTCTGGTGTTGGAATTCCACTGCCTAGAACACAGTGTTGTTGCAACAAGACGAAGTTTTCAACGGAGGTTTAATGTAACCAAAGGACCGAAAAGCGATACAATAAAGGATCTGTTTGAAAAATTTCAACGGACTGGGAACGTGACGGATGAACGTACTGGAAAGGTAGGGCGACTGCGTACGGCAACCACAGAGGGCAACGCACAGCTAGTGCAGCAGGTGATCCAACAGCGGCCTCGGGTTTCCGTTCGCCGTGTTGCAGCTGTGGTCCACATGACGCCAACATCTACGTATCGTCTCATGCGCCAGAGTTTACACCTCTATCCATACAAAATTCAAACGCAACCCCTCAGCGCCGCTACCATTGCTGCACGAGGGACATTCGCTAACGTTATAGTGCACAGGATTGATGATGGCGATATGCATGTGGGCAGCATTTGGTTTACTGGCGAAGCTTATTTTTACCTGGACGGCTTCGTCAATAAACAGAACTGGGGCATATGGGGAACCGAAAAGCCCCATGTTGCAGTCCCATCGTCCCTGCATCCTCAAAAAGTACTGGCCTGGGCCACCATTTCTTCCAAAGGAATCATTGGTCCATTTTTCAGATCCGAAACGATTACTGCATCACGCTATCTGGACATTCTTCGTGAATTTGTGGCGGTACAAACTGCCTTAGACGACACTGCGAACACCTCGTGGTTTATGCAAGATGGTGCCCGGCCACATCGCACGGCCGACGTCTTTAATTTCCTGAATGAATATTTCGATGATCGTGTGATTGCTTTGAGCTATCCGAAACATACAGGAGGCGGCGTGGATTGGCCTCCCTATTCGCCAGACATGAACCCCTGTGACTTCTTTCTGTGGGGACACTTGAAAGACCAGGTGTACCGCCAGAATCCAGAAACAATTGAACAGCTGAAGCAGTACATCTCATCTGCATGTGAAGCCATTCCGCCAGACACGTTGCCAAAGGTTTCGGGTAATTTCATTCAGAGACTACGCCATATTATTGCTACGCATGGTGGATATGTGGAAAATATCGTACTATAGAGTTTCCCAGACCGCAGCGCCATTTGTTGTTGACAATTGTAACTACTGTAATTTCGAAAGTTTGTCTGCCTGAAAATGTACTGTTGTCCCAAGCATATTGCAACAAACGGTGTATTTCTATCGCTGCTCGTTTAGTTTTTATTGCCGTTTCAAATATACCGGTCATTTTTGAAACACCCTGTACGTAAATAAATTGGTTATTGAAGGGAAAAGGAGGAAACCACAGACCTATAACAGACTGACCATCGTAATTAAATCTGATATATTATTAACGAAACAAAGAAATGCCAGGCAGTCTCGTTATATGAAGTGGGAATTTGCAGCCTCGGAATTCTGGACTACACGGAGATCCAGAGGCTCACTGTAGATCAAGCTAACTGTACATGAAGAGACATAGCATCTCACTAGAAGTATTATAAACTATGCAGTTCGTAGAGAGAGTGTTTATCAGAAATCGGGAAGAACATTGAAAATTTAGAGTCAAGAGCGAAAGCAATGAGGCATGAGCAATCACGTATTGTGAGCACGTAGATAGGGGCAGCAGGACATGGTTTACCATTGTAGCATTGTAAATGACGTGAAGGTTATTCCATAGGGCACACATAGTGTATTAGCAAGTTAATCACGGACGGGTGTTCTGTGAACATTCTACCGAGAATGTCTTGGGTAAACCTGAAAGCAACCGTGAGCGGTTGATTCCGAAATGGAGTCAACGTAGGCATCGCCAAAAATACCGCAACTTCTGCAAGGGTGCTGGTTACCATATGATGTCTACCAAGAACAGCAACGAAACGAGAAAAAGAGTGTGTCTCAGTGGTTCTGTTAAGCCGCACAACTGTGTACTTTCTGCGACAGCGAAAGGTTTCTGTAGACATCTTGACTGGGGGCCGACATACCAATGGTCGCTCAGGCTTTCTTCTGAGGGTCAGATCAGACGGCCCACACGTACTTCGCTAGTCTGGGATGATGACACAGTTGTCTGATCGCGAGAGGGGTGAGTGTCCCTGTGCACAGCAGGTGCTTGGCTTTAATCAGAAACTAACAGTCATAGGAGCTTCAGCAGATTTACGCCTTCTTGAGTACTACAGCAGTTACATGGTTGTTGACCAAGAAAAATGCTTCACCTCCAACATTCTATTGTCCTGTATTTAGGTAAGATATACGCGGCTTCATATGGTTTGGGATAGTTAGTGTTAATGAAGAAATAAGCAGATTAATTCGTCGAATTTTTAATTAATTAGTATACAACGCCATACCTACTATATTTGAAGTAACTGTATAATTAGTCCGAATCTGTGACTGGAAACGCAATTATATATTAATTTTACTCTCTCTCTTTACAATGAGGCTTCAGTGGACTGGACAGCTTCTGAGACTCCAACTCAGCTCTAAACGTCTTCTAAAAGTCTCTGGGCTGCAAAACCCTACGTAACGGTAAAAAAATTTGAGCTAAAAGCAATAGCTGGAAGGACTTTAAGGAAATACGGATATTAGACTATTATTCTTAAAGAAGAGTAGTGTAAAATGAAAGCCTTACAAGATAATTTTCAATGACCAAGCATCCAACGTCTGTTGATCGTGCAGTGTCGAAACTTGTCGTTGGTAGACCAAACGCATGAAATTTACCTATGCGAGGAACGAAATGCAAAACCAAATATCGAAAATCGTTTACTATTCGGAAAAACAACTTACATTAATCGGGTTAATGCTGTGTGATACATCCTTTAACAAAATATCGCTCTGCAATGAGCAGAAATCAAGAAATACTGATGTCTATGACATGCCTGATGAACTATCATTAAGTAACCATGAGTACCAAATGTGACTGAAGTATTTGACACTTAATTTCTCTGTCGGTTAGAGACATGTCTGGGAACCTTCTTGGAAAACTAAATGGAAGACCATGGAGAAACGCTGAAGTTCTTTCAAGGAGACACTTTATTCGGTACGGTAAAGAGTTCTCAGATGTACTGCGAGTTGAAAGATACCTAGAGACTGGTACAATATTACCAACACCTTGTTATAAAAACTACAGTTCCCCAGCATGTTTCCAGGACCGACTGTGAAGTACTGTCGATATCTTTTGTTTTCTTCTTCAAGTTAAATGTCTCTAGATGGTATTGTTCGGTCCTTACACTTCCAACGGAGCCAATTGTACGAGCCATCTTGGTTGGTGTGTCAAGTAAATCTAGGGAGGTGGCACTTTGGTTGAGGCAATGGTATGCCATTGAGGAGCACCGGGAGTCTAATTGTCGTCCGACAGTTCAGATGCATAGCATTATGAAACTTTATTCCCGTCTGGATCAAAAAGTATTTGAACTAAAAGTTGACGGGTTTAAAAGTTTTGTGTACAATCATCAGATATAAAATGTTTGTCTACCGATAGTACATCAACGTGAAATGCAGTCTCACCAGCAGCCAACTTACTATTCGTAGCTAAGCATTTTTAACTGATGATGGTACATAAGGCATTGAAGGCTGGCAGATGTTAATAAAAACACTTTACGACAGAGACGGACGATCGCTACATAACAGAGACGATGTGTCCATACTGGCGTGATTTCCCTATTGAGGTGAATACCAGGACGTTTCCTCTGAGAAGGAAACTACCAATTTCCTCCCTTATGCATCGTATCTAATGAACTCATCATCAACAGAAAGTGCAACTGTAATACAAAATTTGTTATTCTGTGAAGGTGGATATTAAAGAAAGTTGTTAATTTAAATAAGAAGAGTGCAGCCACGGACGTTACTTTATAGAGAAACCATAATCGAATGTAGTGCAAAGGGAATTCCATAAATATTATATCTATGAAAGAGTTGCTGTTTTCAAAAGTATTCTAAGCTCAGTGAGTAAAAGACAAGATATCAGTGATTTAAAAGCTCAATAACCGCACATCTACATCTACATCTACATCTACATCTACATCTACATCCATACTCCGCAAGTCACTTGATGGTGTGTGGCGGAGGGTACCCTGAGTACCTCTATCGGTTCTCCCTTCTATTCCAGTCTAGTATTGTTCGTGGAACGAAGGATTGTCGGTATGCTTCTGTGTGGGCTCTAATCTCTCTGACTTTATCCTCATGGTCTCTTCGCGAGATATACGTAGGAGGGAACAATATACTGCTTGACTGTTCGGTAGCCGGCCGCGGTGGTCTCGCGGTTCTAGGCGCGCAGTCCGGAACCGTGCGGCTGCTACGGTCGCAGGTTCGAATCCTGCCTCGGGCATGGATGTGTGTGATGTCCTTAGGTTAGTTAGGTTTAAGTAGTTTTAAGTTCTAGGGAACTGATGACCTAAGCAGTTGAGTCCCATAGTGCTCAGAGCCATTTGAACCATTTTTGACTCTTCGGTGAAGGTATGTTCTCGAAACTTTAACAAAAGCCCGTACCGAGCTACTGAGCGTCTCTCCTGCAGAGTCTTCCACTGGAGTTTATCTATCATCTCCGTAACGCTTTCGCGATTAGTAAATGATCCTGTAACGAAGCGCGCTGCACTCCGTTGGATCTTCTCTATCTCTTCTATCAACCCTATCTGGTAAGGATCCCACACTGCTAAGCAGTATTCAAGCAGTGGGCGAACAAATGTTCTGTAACCTACTTCCTTTGTTTTCGGATTGCATTTCCGTACGATTCTTCCAATGAATCTCAGTGTGGCATCTGCTTTACCGACGATCAACTTTATATGACCATTCCATTTTAAATCACTCCTAATGCCTACTCCCAGATAATTTATGGAATTAACAGCTTCCAGTTGGTGACCTGCTATTTTGTAGCTAAATGATAAAGGACCTTTCTTTCTATGTATTCGCAGCACTACACTTGTCTACATTGAGATTGAATTGCTATTCCCTGCACCATGCGTCAATTCGCTGCAGATCCTAAAGCATTTCAGTAGAAATTCCTATTGTTACAACCTCTCGATGTACTACAGCATCATCTGCAAAAAGCCTCAGTGAACTTCCGACGTCATCCACAAGGTCATTTATGTATATAGTGAATAGCAACGGTCCTATGACACTCCCCTGCGGCACACCTGAAATCACTCTTACTTCGGAACACTTCTCTCCATTGAGAATGACATGCTGCGTTCTGTTAACTAGGAACTCTTCAGTCCAATCACAAATTTGGTCTGATAGTCCATATGCCCTCATTTTGTTCATTAAACGACTGTGGGGAATTGTATCGAACGCCTTGCGGAAGTCAAGAAACACGGCATCTACCTGGGAAACCGTGTCTATGGCCCTCTGAGTCTCGTGGACGAATAGCGCGAGCTGGGTTTCACACGACCGTATGTTTCGAAACCCATGCTGATTCCTACAGAGTAGATTTGTAGTCTCTAGAAAAGTCATTGTACTCGAACATAATACGTGTTCCAAAATCCTACAACTGATCGACGTTAGAGATATAGGTCTGTAGTTCTGCACACCTGTTCGACGTCCCTTCTTGAAAATGGGGATGACCTGTGCTCTTTTCCAATCCTTTGGAACGCTACGCTCTTCTAGAAACCTAGGGTACACCACTGCAAGAAGGGGGGGGGGGGGGGGGAGTTCCTTCGCGTACTCTGTGTAAAGTCGAACTGGTATCCCATCAGGTCCAGTGGCCTTTCCTCTTTTGAGCAATTTTAATTGTTTCTCTATCCCTCTGTCGTCTATTTCGATATCTACCATTTTGTCATCTGTGCGACAATCTAGAGGCGTAACTACAGTGCAGTCTTCCTCTGTGAAATAGCTTTGGAAAAAGACATTTAGTATTTCGTCCTTTAGCCTGTCATGCTCTGTCTCAGTACCATTTTGGTCACATAGTGTATGGACATTTTGTTTTGATCCGCCTACCGCCTTGACATACGACCAAAATTTCTTACGATTTTCTGCCAAGTCAGTACATAGAACATAGAACAGTCGGCCAATAGAAGTATGTAATGCTGCCTTCAGCTGTCCTTCCAGGATATATGAAGATGTTGGATAAATTTCTTTTCAAGAATCTCTGTTTGGAGGGACACCTGGAAAAACGTATAGAACCAGCTGCAAAACCTGGTGAGCTTATATAATGCTTTTTTTCATATCCTGACTTTTAATTAGATCTTGTTGTAACAAGGAAGTGAAAGACAACTCAGAAGGTCATTTCATGGTCTGACTTTTATTCACTGACGCTGACATTGTTCTCGGTTGAATCTTCCATCATGAAAATTAACCCTCTCAGATGGCTGGACATTCCGACTATTAGTGTGTTGGCTGCGGGGATTCAATAACACGTAACTTTTATGTTTTAAAAATGGCATATTTAAATACAGGGCGTATCAAAAAGAACCATCGATGTAAAAAAAATCAAAACTATTGAGATACGTGCGTGAACAATATACTGTGGGAAGGAGCAAACTTTCGACTTTTATACGCCTCCGCCAGCTAGCAGCAACGTGCGCCCACGTCAGTTCTAGTAAAAATGGTGTCAGAACAACAGAAAGCCTTTTGTGTTCTACAATACGCGGAGTGCGAACAGTAATAGCTGTTCAGAGTGGCTTTCGTACTAGGTATTGTTTTGATCCTGCTACAGTACAGAGAATTACACGATGGCATGAACAATTGCGAGAAACAAGTTGTTTCTGTGAAAGAAAATCGCCGGGCCGTCCCAGAGTGTATGAGAAAGACGTCAAACGCATCCGCCATAGTTTTACAAGGAATCCTCAGAAATCCGTTCGCTTTGCAGCTGGGCAGTTCAACATGTCCCAGATATCTGTCTGGCACGTGTTGCGTCGACGTTTACACATGAAACCACACAAAATTCAACTACCGCACGCTCTTCCTGAAGGTGACCAGCAACAACGTTAGAAGTTCTGTAATTTCGTTCTTGGCAAGATGGAGGATGACAGTTTTCTTCCACGCTTAGTATTTACTGACGAGGCAACATCCATATAATGGAAAGGTGAACCGTCATAATGTAAGAACATAGGGTATGGAACAACCACATGAAGTTGTACAACATGAGAGGGACTCTCCAAAATTTAATCTGTATTGTGAAGTTTCATGGGAAAAGGTGTATGGTCCTTTTTTCTTATCCAAGAACACTGTTATAGAAAGCGCATTTCTCGATATGCTTGAGAACTTACTTTCCCTACAGTTTAAGACTGATTCCAGCGACTTCATTTACTAACAGGACGGGGCACCGCCACACTGGCATTTGGAAGTGCGGGAATTTTTAGATCAAAGTATTACTGAACGATTTATCGGTCGCACTGGACCAAATGATTCAGTCTTACATAACTGGTAACCAAGACCACCGGACGTGACTGCATGTGATTACTTCTAGTGGGGGTTTATAAAAGACTCTGTTTATGTGCCGCTGTTGCCAGCAACAATGAATGAACTGAGACATCGCATAACAGCAGCTGTGGAAGATGTAACTCAGGACATGCTCGCTGTAGTGTGGGAACAATGTGAATACCATGCTGCCATATGCCGTGCATCTGGAGGGGGACATATTGAATACCTATGAAAACGTACGAAAAAAAAACCTTTTTGAGTTTCCCGTTCATCAAAAAACAAAATTCTTTGAATATGATCCCAAATCGAATGATTGTTTTTCATACATCATGTATTACTGTAATACGATCTTCACTGAAATAAAAATCTGTATGAAGCAACTGAAACACTTTTTTGAAAGGTTTAGTACAAAATTTCGTAAGCAGATTCATACTCATTAATTTCGAGGAAGAATGAGCCTGCTTTAAATGTGGAAGGTGACTCTACTTAGTATTGGGTGAGTGATCACATTACTTTTTTTCAATCACATTATCTATACAGTTTCAGAATTTCGTGTATACACACCTTTCACTTTAACATTCCTAGGAAAATGGATAAAGACTATCAGAGGCAATGTCTCTTTTTTAACAGATGCGCACTCAAAGTGTTTTGAGCCATAAAAACATACCTGAAGAGGAAATTGGTCATCAACATGACACTGAAAGACTGTTTTTCCCGTTAAAAATGCCTTAATTTTTCGACCTTACCCCAATTTAGAACTATGAACGTTTTTCCAATCAATAAATTTCATTACTGGTGTAAAGAAGTCAGGAGGAGAGATTTCATATCATCAGAAAAATTCACTGCAGGCCTACGGAAATTTTTTATACATACAAACTCTGAAAAATAAGAAAGAATGAGTGTTATTGTAACATTTTTATGCCAGTTGCATTGTGTGGACATTTTTATATTGTTTGCTTCTAATAAAGAAAAAAATGAAAATAGAATGGAAAACTTAACAGAGCAACACTGAAAGATGAAATGAGAATAAGTGTTAACAACAGTAATAAAGTAATGTACAACAAACCACTCCATAAAGTGTTGTACAAATTAAGATAGAAATTAATAATTTTATTGAGATATACGCTAAATAGCGTAGTTGAAATCAACGACTGGATAGACAGCAAAGGAAATAAGTGAAAGATAAATAAAAAAGTGACGTGGAGTGACTTTGCAAACTAATCAGAGTTGTCAAAACAATGCTTCCGTTGTGTCTGAGGAGGAACGTTTACATTCAGTGTCTATTTACAGATTTTTCATGCGAATGGCATTCAAAAACGGAAAACTGCCCTGAAAGAAATGGTGACATGGAAAATGGGAAATACTAGAAAAGGCAAAGAAAGAAGCTAATGAATCTGGTGAAAGACTTTAACTAAACGTTTAATTACGACGGCATTGAAAATGGAGATATGATGCCAGGGAAATTAATGGTAGTGCAATCAAGGACATTCTTAGTAGGATCCCATAAATAAGAAAAGATAGAGAGATAATGAAAGGTGGATACTTAACAGTAGAAAACATACATGAGCAACACGGATGCACATAACTGAAGAACGCACTGAAAGTAGCAGTTCCATGGAGATATTTGTAAACCAGTGGACATCAAGTGGTTCAGCATGATAATGATGACAATGATGACGATGATGATGATGATGATGATGATGATGATGATTTGCAAAATCTTGTAAACGAAATCAAAGTAATAGTATTTTATTTATTTGTGGATAAAATTAACATAGTCAAAGCGTTAATAAAGTTAGCGCCTAGATCGGTATTCAAAAAGTTTTGTGCTACCCGCATATCTGCAGACGTGTGTGGGCTTTTATTCGTTAAGAGCAGGGAATGAAATGCTAAGCCTTATGAAACTACAAAAAATAACTTTACTCTGAAATGAAACGCAACATTAACCGACATACAGGCAGTCTCCTCGAAAGCACGTATGTTTAGACATCTGAGAAATCAAAACCTGCTACACAGTGTTTCACAATGTTTTGACGGTTTCAAATTTGAATAATGCACAATAAAAACAAGATATAGCGACGGTGGCGCCGTCTATTAGTGTCACGGAATGTCCAGTTTGATCCAACATGTCTTACTGCTCGAAGTAACATCGTGCGTTCATTGTGGAGTACTACTTTCCCTACGTTTAAACTGTCGTGTGCGTGGAGCGTGCGTTTTATATAAGTGTATCAACATTCAGCCGAGATATCCAACTGCTGCTCGTGGAACAATATTTAAATGGATAAGAAACTTCCGTGCAACTGCCAGTCCATCGCATCGAAAGTCAACCGGCCCTCGGGAAACCGTTCAAACTCCGTGCTAAACTTTTATTAATGGGGTCCTGTGAAAGCGAAAGTGTACTCTGACCGGTAGAGAAGCTTGAAACAGTTAAAAGATAGAATTCACAATAAAATTTCCAGATCTCTCCATCAGTTACGAAAGACGTGCTCAAAAAGCCGGTGAAACGCCTCGAGTGTTGTGTAGCTACGAATGGTTGTTATTTCTTCGATGTAGTATTTCATAAGAAAAATTGAATAAATGTTGTACCGTGTGTAAAATATTCATCTTTGTTTCGCTATTAGTTAGTGTGTTATTCAAATGTGAAGTCATCGAAGCATTGTGAAACACCTCGTTCAAGGAAATACAGCACTGATCCTCTCAGCGCATATCAAGATGTGTTGGTCCTCCTCGTCATGCACTACACAAGGTGTTTCAGATGTTGCTGCTCAAGCCTGTGCGGCTCTTAGGTGGAGGCCATCACGAAATCATTCATTGTGTGCCGAAGGTTCCTGCGGTGACGCATCCAAGTTTCAAGTGGTGAAAATCATGCTCATTCGATCTTACATCAGTAAGTACCGTAGGTCTTTCTAAGAGTATTCGGTTGATTCTGGCCCCTTAGAGGAATGTGTTTATGCGGTGGGCGTCGTCTGTTCTTGTATGAATATATTCAAATACGAACTGTGGTCTAAATGTTGAGTATATTCCAGACAATGGGTTTGCGCATCGCGTGGCAATAATGCACAACCTTCAAATTACCCTCCATAGCGAATTCAGGCGGCCGAAGTCCCTACATCACATCGATCCATAACATGACCAGCACAGCTTCCTACTGCAGTCTATGACACGCATGCTTGACACATTAGCTGATGCGACGCCGATTTCACACACTTCTATGCAGATAATCAGGTGTTAGATAAATACTCCTCTCGTCAGTGAAGAGAACCAGTCGCCTTTGATTATTACTTATTTACACATTAAGTTCCGTAGGACCAAATTCAGAAGCAAGTCTCCAAAGTCATGGAACGTGTCAGTACATGATATTACAACATAAAAGTAGTAACAGATAAAAATAAAATGTGTATGAACCCGCGAATCAGCTTAATTTTCCAAGGAATTCCTCGACAGAATAGAAGGAGTGACCATGAGGAAACTCTTCAGTTTAGATTTGAAAGCCCGTGGATTGCTGCTAAGATTTTTCAATTCTAGAGGTAACTTACTGGAAATGGATGCAGCAGTATACTGTACACCTTTCTGCACAAGAGTTAAGGAAGTCCGATCCAAATGCCGGTTTGGTTTCTGCCGAGTATTAGCTGAGTGAAAGCTAATATTGTTAACAAGAAATGACAGTAAGGAATGTATATATTGAGAGATCAATGTCAAAATGCCCAAACTCGTGAATAGGCGTCGACAAGAAGTTCGTGAACTTACACCACTTATTTCCCGAACCGCCCGTTTCTGAACTAAAAATATATTTTTAGAATGGGAAGAGTTACTCAAAATATAATAATAATGCGACATAAGCGAATGAAAATAAGCAAAGTAGACTAATTTTCGTATCGAACGATCACTAACTTCAGATACCAGTCGAATCGTAAAAATGGCAGTATTAAGTCTTTGAAAACGATCCTAAACGTGGGCTTTCCACTACAGTTTACTATCTATCTGAACACCTACAAATGTGAACTGTTCAGTTTCACCAATCATGTGCCAGTTCAGTGAAATTAGAACGTCAGGTTTTGTTGAATTGTCTGTTAGAAACTGCAAAAACTGAGCGTTACTGGGACTTAGCATTAGTTTATTTTCTACAAGCCATGAACGTATGTCATGAACTGCACTATTTGAAACCGATCCAATGTTGCACGCATCATCATTTACTACCAAGCTAGTGTCATCAGCAAACAGAAATATTTTAGAGTTACCTGTAATATTTGAGGGCATATCATGTACATAAATAAGGAACAGGAGTGGCGTCAGCACTGATATCTGGGACACCCCCCATTTGACCGTACCCCACTCAGACCCCACATCACAGACATTCTCAACACTGTGAATAATGACCTTTTGCTGTCTGTTGCTAAAGTAAGAGCTGAACACTATGATCTGCATCAGATCATATGAATTTAGGAGAGCTACCAACATGCTTTTTCTTGCACCATCATATGCAGTATGTATATTGAAGCCACCACATATAACAAATTTCTGGTAATTCCTGTAAAGTGATCCAACACTGTTCTAAGTTGTCCACTGCCCACCTTTTACACACATAATGTTTCTGGAAGAGGTGCGATAGGAGGGGGTAATGCTGTTCGTAATGGTCGCCTAGGGATGAAACTGACAATGCAGAAACAATTAAATGCAGTCTGGGCTCTCCCAGTTACTTCCAAAGAAAACATAGCGCCGTTCTCCCACATTCATTTCGGAGTAACTACGGAGCATAGCCTGAAAATAGTGGCTATCAACTGGTTTTGGTGACTTTGTGTAACCATTGTGGGGCGGATTACCGTGTCAAACTGACGTCGCCGGTAGTGTAGGGTAAACCCGGGAGAGATGGCTCACGTTCTCAAAATCACATATGTGAAGTCTCATGAAGCACTTTTGGTAAACATTTTTTGTGTACAATGAAACATACAGTTTTTTCATTTTTCAGTGTAACGTTTAAACATAATATTTTACCATGAGAACGTCTTTACGTTGCAGCGTGTATTCCCCGTACTACGGATGATCTGCCGCACCATAAAAAACCGCAAAAGTAACCTGTTTTTTAAGTCAAAACATTATGTAATTATATAGTTATAAATATGTTGTGAGGTGAAGAAAAACGATGTAGTGTTAACACCTGTTTTTTTAATGATGAATTATGTTATTCATATATCTAAGTAGTTCACTCGTTTAGATAACCAGTTGACTTATTCGTAGTTGAACACATTAAAATAATGTGCACATCCTGTCTCCTCGAATAGGTAAGCATTTTGGGCTACATATAATTATTAATTTGGATATGTGTTTTACTCTAAAAATCAAAAACATTATTTTATTTACAAATACGGTGTATTTATTTTGTCAGTATCCGGAGAAAAATTGTAAGTAATTGGCTGATACACATATTCGGGAATATTTAATAATATTGTATATTGATCTTCGCGTGACTCTATGAAAACCCTAAAAAAATCATGCTAAGCCATTTGAACGAAAATACAAACAACACAAAAATACGTTCACTTATTTAAAACTGCTATTTTGATTTTTGTGGCAAGTATACCTAATGAAAAAATGTTCTGCTTATGTACGTGATTTCATTACGACATGTATCCCATTATGTACGGGAGATACGCCGCACCTTATAAATTCACGACTCTTATAGCCAAGATGGCTGTACGACAATCAAAACATGTCCAATTGAACATACTATTAATACAACTACTCAAACATTCGGAAACATTTTAATATTTAGCATAGACTAAGAACTAATCGTGACGATGAAAAGGTTCTGAAGGGATTTTTGTAGACTTCCCCCCAGAGCATTTGGAGAACTTACTCGATGTGAGCGTAACCACCTTTATTACGGTCTAGCGTCCAATGAGCAACTGTAGTGGCTATATGCGCACACTTTATCCGTATTTGCCGAAACTATTGTACTATAGGTGTGCTGTCTATCCCGCATGCGACACGTCTCGCGGATTTATCCGACTTAGAGCACTCCATTGAACTGCACACGAAAAAGGGGTCTAGTTCTACCTCCATTGAAAGATGTCGCTGTAGCGACATCCTAAGGTCAGAGAGTACTGAGAAGGGTTTTCCGGTAAAGAAGAAACACAAATTACGGAAGTCAGGAGATAAGAACCAAATACACTCCTGGAAATGGAAAAAAGAACACATTGACACCGGTGTGTCAGACCCACCATACTTTCTCCGGACACTGCGAGAGGGCTGTACAAGCAATGATAACACGCACGGCACAGCGGACACACCAGGAACCGCGGTGCTGGCCGTCGAATGGCGCTAGCTGCGCAGTATTTGTGCACCGCCGCCGTCAGTGTCAGCAAGTTTGCCGTGGCATACGGAGCTCCATCGCAGTCTTTAACACTGGTAGCATGCCGCGACAGCGTGGACGTGAACCGTATGTGCAGTTGACGGACTTTGAGTGAGGGCGTATAGTGGGCATGCGGGAGGCCGGGTGGACGTACCGCCGAATTGCTCAACACGTGGGGCGTGAGGTCTCCACAGTACAACGATGTTGTCGCCAGTGGTCGGCGGAAGGTGCACGTGTCCGTCGACCTGGGACCGGACCGCAGCGACGCACGGATGCACGCCAAGACCGTAGGATCCTACGCAGTGCCGTAGGGGACCGCACCGCCACTTCCCAGCAAATTAGGGACACTTGTTCCTGGGGTATCGGCGAGGACCATTCGCAACCGTCTCCATGAAGCTGGGCTACGGTCCCGCACACCGTTAGGCCGTCTTCCGCTCACGCCCCAACATCGTGCAGCCCGCCTCCAGTGGTGTCGCGACAGGCGTGAATGGAGGGACGAATGGAGACGTGTCGTCTTCAGCGATGAGAGTCGCTTCTGCCTTGGTGCCAATGATGGTCGTATGCGTGTTTGGCGCCGTGCAGGTGAGCGCCACAATCAGGACTGCATACGACCGAGGCACACAGGGCCAACACCCGGCATCATGGTGTGGGGAGCGATCTCCTACACTGGCTGTACACTTCTGGTGATCGTCGAGGGGACACTGAATAGTGCACGGTACATCGAAACCGTCATCGAACCCATCGTTCTACCATTCCTAGACCGGCAAGGGAACTTGCTGTTCCAACAGGACAATGCACGTCCGCATGTATCCCGTGCCACCCAACGTGCTCTAGAAGGTGTAAGTCAACTACGCTGGCCAGCAAGATCTCCGGATCTGTCCCCCATTGAGCATGTTTGGGACTGGATGAAGCGTCGTCTCACGCGGTCTGCACGTCCAGCACGAACGCAGGTCCAACTGAGTCGCCAGGTGGAAATGGCATGGCAAGCCGTTCCACAGGACTACATCCAGCATCTCTACGATCGTCTCCATGGGAGAATAGCAGCCTGCATTGCTGCGAAAGGTGGATATACACTGTACTAGTGCCGACATTTTGCATGCTCTGTTGCCTGTGTCTATGTGCCTGTGGTTCTGTCAGTGTGATCATGTGATGTATCTGACCCCAGGAATGTGTCAATAAAGTTTCCCCTTCCTGGGACAATGAATTCACGGTGTTCTTATTTCAATTTCCAGGAGTGTATTTTATAAGTCCCCACCCGGTAGCTGCCTCACATAATCGTATTTTTAAATCCTGGAATTAGCTAACTACATTACAAATTTACTTACAGGATGTACACTCATTTTGTTATCATTGTGCTCATGGAGTGTAAAAATCAGTTATATATTTATGCTCAATAACTGTCAAAGAGTTACATTCTTTCAGTGCACCAAATAAAATCGTTTGCCAAATATTTGTAAAATAAACTGCTTTTTCACAAACTTTTGCAACCGCGATTAACCCACGTTACAGGTCAAAGTGTCTGTTAATCCAAAGGTTGAATTTTGCCTTTCTCTGTTGATCCGCTATTACTGGGAACAAGACGCTGTTCGGAAAGCCGTGGGTTCTCTACGACACATTTCGTCTGTTGCTTGTTCTCCCAACTCTGAACACTCGGACAAGAAAGTGCCTTAATACGTGAAGCCTATAAAGGACAAGGGGATTTGCTAATGGCTCAAGTTTTCTGTGGTAGTGCTCTTCAGGAAAGTAATTGCCGGCAAAGCCTCTTAAGCGAAGCCCTTTCTTCGGTGGACTCGTCTGAAGGTCTTTATTTAACTATTGAGCAGAAAATGTCTCTGAATAATGTACAAGTATTTCTAAACTCTCGAACAGCTCTTCGCTGCTCATCAATGTTTCCGTATTCTGACGATTCTGCTAATGTTTCTCTTACCAAATTTATTGATCAATCTTCTAAATTATATGCTATTCTCAGAAGTATTAATGTCGGAGACTTAGGACAGGCATGGCAGAGAAGACTTTATTACAGTTTACAACCAAAATAACACTCATTCCTATCCTATCAAGTAACATAACACCTTCTAAGCTTATTGTATGCAGTGATGGGGGTAAACGATAGGGACTCGATAATATAAAGTACTGCAACCGTTATCAAATTGTAGATGTTAGATTCTATGTCAGAAGATTTGTACTTACCCTCAAAGAAAAGCTCAAACTCCAAGAAACTAAATTTAGCAACCAAAACGTATTCGAGATGACTGCATGCCGTTCTCTGCCAGTATCTCGCAGTTCTGATTTGGTTTTAGTACATTCTGCAGCGCTTCTACACATTCAGACAATGTCACGGAGTCTACAACCTTTACTCTAGCACATTTCATGATTCCCGCATAGGGAGAGACAAATATTTATGGTGATTTTTAAGCGGACGAGGCATAGATGCAGCATTGATGGCTGCAATGTCTATGTTTATACGGTGTCTGTATCTTCACATTACCACGTCCTTCAGACATGCTTAAGGACATCACGAAATGTGCGGACATAAAGGTTGTGGACTCCATGACGTATGTAATTTTGGATCGGTATTGGAGACATCTTCGGATAGTCGAAGTTGTTAAGGCCATAGCTCACGATGAGCAGAAATTACAGGTTCGAGTCCCAGCGTGACACAAATTTTCATGCGTCACAAACAGATGACGTCAGTCTGGACTGGCCAAGTGGAAATCCATTTTGTAATATTTACCACAGCTGTAATCGTCTCAACAGTATCTGTTCTTTGAGACATGCATGCATGTCAGCAGTACATTGCAAGGAGAAGACAGTGACACTGTATAAACATAGAAATTGTTACCATCAATGATGGAACCATACTGAGTTGTCGGAAGTGTACAGCAGCCATATGACACAGTCGTCAGATGGTGCAGAATCTTCCTGCGTGGTCAACAAGTCAGAATGACGACGAACGTGGTAGCGGACCCTCTCCCTATGACGAATCGGGAATAGAAAGAAAAGTTGAGGACCTTGTGTTTGAAGACTGGGGTATCACAATCGAAGGGACTACGGAAAAAGTGAAAGTCAACTGCGGATCAGTTCTGAGCAACTTGCACTAAATACTAAATACACACATCAAAAAAAGTTTTGCATCATTCGGTTCCAGAATTCCGGGATCTGTACAGAAAATTGTAATAGAGATCAACATAAATATCGTTTCCATCCCTTTTATTTCTCATAAAAACCACACACTCCATGTTGTACCAAAACACAGCGAGACCTTCAGAGGCGGTGGTCCAGATTGCTGTACACACCGGTACCTCTGCAGTTTGTTTTATTTAGTTTTAGTGTCTGTTCTGTTGGACACACCACACTAACATATACACTAAAACTAAACTCCGCCTGAGAACGCCATGAATTCCCAACGGTAACGACCGGCCGCCGTGTCATCCTCAGCCAACAGGCGTCACTGGCTGCAGATATGGAAGGGCTTGTGGTCAGCACACCGCTCTCCCGGCCGTATGTCAGTTTACGAGACCGGAGACGCTGCTTCTCAATGAAGTAGCGCCTCAGTTTGCCTCACAAGGGCTGAGTACACCCCGCTTGCCAACAGCGCTCGACAGACCGCATGGTCACCCATCCAAGTGATACCCCAGACCTACGGTGATCTGACGGAAAAAAAAAACTGTTACGAATGTGGCATATGTGTACAATGATGAGTCAGAACATTATCACCACCTGCTTTATACCCTGTTGGCCCACTTTTGCAACGCAATGCTGCACCAAATCTGGGTGACAGGGATTCAAAAAGTCCTTGGTAGTTCTCCAGAAGTATATGATGTCAGATGTCTAGCCACAGATCGCACAATGTACGTAATTCAAGGTCCAGTGGATTAAAAGCCCGACGCGGGCGACCGATAGCGCATTAGATATTTTCGACTGAGTTCAGATCAGAGGGGTTTGTTCACTGCGATGCTTCTTAATCCGCTTGGTACTATTCTGGCCTTATTACACAGACATTTATCCTGTTTGAAGATGCCATCGCCGTATAGGAAGACATTTGCCACGAACGGGTGCAGGCGATCCACAATAATGTTCATGTAGTCCACAGTTGTCATGGTGCGTTCGACTACTACCAGATGTCCCAGGAAAGCCCAGATTAATATTCCGCATATCATAATACTGCCTTCACAGGGCTGTGCCGTGGCGTAGCTCATGTTCCCAACAGCCGTTCACTTGGATGATATCGCGACCGGAATTCGATCGTTGGTCAAGTTTAACAAGAAACCTGATTCATCCGCCTAGGCGACACGTTTTCCATTTGTCCGTGCTACGATCTCCATAAACCTGTGTACACTGCAGTCTTAACTGACTATGTCGTGGGGACAACATCGGGACACGTACCGGTTTTCCTGCTGCAGAACCCTATATTCTGCATTCTGTGCTGAACTGTGTGCTCGGGAACACTTCTGCCTGCAACAGTTCTGTATTCTGTCGTCAGATCTACCATAGATCCCCGTGTATCCCATTTCACAGAGCGAGTAAGCCTCCGACTTACACGTCCTATGACGAGGCGTGGACGCTCAATACCTTGTCGACATCTCGTGGTTTCCATCGTCTTTCAGCCCCGTTCCATAGACACTTACCGCCGGAGGATGCGGAAATGTGACATGCTTCCCAGGCTCTGGGCTGTAACAATTTACTTTTTGTCAAAGTTGCTTTCGTCAGTGGATTTCACAATTTGTGTCCTATATCGTCGCTGTAAATCATTCTCAATTCGCTCTGCTCCTCTTACATACTTTCCTTACACCACCACGTGCCTGAAACCTCACCAGGCGGTGTACGTCCACGCGCTGGGATGTGGTCATAATGTTCTGTCTCACCAGCGCATACAGCATATTTGTAAGCTTGACTGCTAAGATATCTTCAGTTTGGATGCACAATAGGGTCCGAACCTCTTGCGGGGATAGAGGAAACGATACGAGCAACAGAGGTAAATAGACAGGGCGCTTCTTCGCAGTGTGTTATAAGTTGAGGATTTGGGACAGACGAGAAGCGTGTCCGACTAGCCGAGGCGCTGTACATCTACATCAACATAGATACTCCGCAAGCCACCTTACGGTGTGTGGCGGAGAGTATCCTGTACCACTATTAGTCATTTCCTTTCCTGTTTCACTAGCAAATACAGCGAGGGAAAACGACTGTCTCTATTTGTCTCCGTATGAGACCTAATTTCTCGTATCTTACCTTCATGGTCCTTACGCGCAACGTATGTCAGCTGCAGTAGTATCGTTCGCCAGTCAGCTTCAAATGCCGGTTCTCTAAATTTTCTCAATTTTCTCGAATAGAACGTCGCCTTCCCTCCAGGGATATCCGAAGCCTCTCCGTAATACTTACTTGCCGTGCGAACCTACCGGTAACAAATCCAAAAGCCCGCCTCAGAATTGTTTCAACGTCTTCCTTCAATCCTACCTGGTACAGATTCCAAACACTCGAGTAGTACTCAAGAATAGGTCACACAAGCGTCCTATATGCGGTATACTTTTCTAAAATCCTCCCAATAAACCGAAATCGGCCATTCACCTTCCCTAACACAGTTGTCACATGCTCGTGACATCTCACATCATAATGGTTGAAATGCCTCTAAGCTCTAGAGGACTTAACATCTGAGGTCATCAGTCCTCGAGACTTATAACTACTTAAACCTAACTAACCTAAAGAGATCACACACATCCATGTCCGCGGCAGGATTCGAACCTACGACCGTAGCAGCAGTGCGGTTCCGGACTTAAGCACCTAGAACAATCTCACATCGCTTTGGAACGTAACCCCCAAATATTTCAACGACTTTACTGTTTCAAGCAGGACACTAGCAATACTGTATCCGAACATTACAGGTTTGATCTTCCAACCCATCCGCATTAACTTAGAGTTGTCCACTTTTAGGGCTAGCTGCCATTCACCACACCAACTGGAAATTTTGTATAAGTCGTCTTATATCTTGCTACAGTCTCTCAACTTCGCCACCTTACCATTCCCCACGACATCAGTAAACAACCGCAGATAGGTAACTCACCTTTTTCGTCAAATAATTTATGTATATAGAGAATAACAGGGGTTCCTATCACACTTCCCTTGTCTCTGATGATCACTCGCTGTCGAGGACAGCATATTCGGTTCTATTACTTAAGAAGTCTTCGAGCCACTCGTATGGCTGTGAACTCATTCCATATGTTCGTACCTTCGTTAACAACTCGTGTAAAGCGGGATATCCGTGTTCGGGTTCCGATTCAATAAAAATTTTCAATTTTCGCCATTGAATTACATCATTTTCCAGTTGCAGCTGACGTTGATACGCCCCCCGAATTATAAATATCTCAGCGTAATGTAATGCCACCAGAAGTGCTATTTTCACCTTGTTGTCTTCCTTAGCAAACACGAGCCTATTTGCTGCGTTTGAGTAGTGATGCTTCGTAAAAAGCACCTAACCATTATGGAGTTCATAGTGAATATTAATTAGCGTTAGACTTTCTTCAGATTACAGTGCGTAATTTCTACTAAGCGATCGGGAACAGGTATTGTGCTGAATAAGTTCAGCTTTAGGCGAGGGGGCGGTGGATAAGTGGCTGCTTCATGAAAGCATTGATTCTTACAGACGGGATGGGGACTGCTACTCACCTCTGGTGTGCTAGGGTGGAGCGCGTGGGAGGCTGCTGTAACACTTGAGTTGCCTCCTGGGGGCTATGACGCTACTGCGCCTGTCTACGCGCCACCCAACTCCGTATGCGATTGGCGGAGTGTATCGCGCTCTCAAATGTCAGGCAGACGGTATGCGAGTGTTGTGTCCTGTATTCATATTCTGTAAGAAACATTACTAGGTGTGTGTAGCGGTTGTTATCCGGGATAAAACTGCCGTCTGCACCACTACCTTGCTAATATATCCGCCGTCCACGGATAGGAAAATCTCAGAGTGTGAGTTATAGCGGTTTTATTCAAGTCTTTCTTCAAACTTTACAAAACAATATTCGAGTGGTAGCACTGATCCCCCAAGCCTACCTATAACTAAATCAGAGATTCTTCCAAACATAAACTGTCTACAGTGTCTATAAAACTTCACCAAACCAAGCCCCGGGTGTCTCGTGAAGAGCGGCGCGGAGTCCACGTTGCCGTCACCTGAGTCACAGGACGAGTAGAGGCCCTGCGAGAATGGCTCCGGTATGCTTGCGGCGGTGGACGATGAGGCGGCGGCTACGATGACACCAGTGGCCTCGCCCGGAGTGAACTGCCTCTCAAGCTTTTTTTTTTCTTTATTGTATTTCAATTCCCCATCGGGGTGGGCTGGCAGCAGCATATGCGCTGCTCTTCAGCCGAAAGACATAGAACAAACAATTGAAGACATTTAAAAATAACAAAGGAGAGAATATGGTGAACATAGATATAAAAAAGGGGGAACATCATGGAAGGCAATAGACAAAAAACGGGGTGACTGTAAAAAGGAGATAAAAAACTGTTTAAAAGTAGCACACACAAAAAGCCACACACTGCGACGGTTAAAAGAACACAAGGCACAGTATGACTGGAGCATAAAAGTATTGACGGATGGCGTGGCACATAACGTAACACTGATGGCGAACCTCAAGGCAGTACACAATTAAAATCACACCTCTTGACGCACAGGAGAAACAGCACTAAACACAACACTGATGACGATCAAAACAGAGGATCTACCAGGCGCTAGGAGATGAGGGAGACCTGAAGAAGGGAAGGAGGGGAAGAGATGGGGGAGACGAGCGGGGGGCGCGCTGAAGAGGGCCAGGTAGGGAGGGATGTGGGAAGGAAAGAGGCAAGTATGGTGTGCAGGGTCTCAGGGGAGGGGGGATGGAGGAAAATCCGCTCTGGGAGAAGGAGGGAAGAGGAAAAAAGGGGCCCTGGGGAGGGGGGGGGGGACAAGGCCAGGTTATAGTTGGAAGGAAGGGTAGATGTCACGGCGAAGTTCGTCATCCGGGAGGGGGAGGCATTGGAAATTGCCCTGATGAAGGAGATGGAGGGTGTGGAGGTGGAGAGAGGGAGGGATACAGCGATAGAGGCGCAGCAACGGGCGGGGGGTGGAGAGGACGGAGGAAACCAGAGGGTGGGGGTGATCAAGCCTGCGGACAATGTGAAGGATGCGGAGATGTTGGAGGAACAGGAGAAGGTGGGGGAAGAGGATCAGTTCATGCAGGAGCCATGTGGAGAAAGGAAGGCGGATACTGAATGCAAGGCAGAGCGCATGGCGTTCAAGGATTTGGAGTGCCTTGTAAAAGCGGGTGGAGGCGGAGATCCAGGCAACACTGGCATAACAGAGGATAGGACGGATAAGGGATTTGTATTTGTGGAGGATGGTAGAAGGATGCAAACCCATGTCCGGCCAGACAGGAGTTTCAGAAGGCGGAGGCGGGAATTTGCTTTCTGATGGACGGTCTGGAGATGATGGCTCCAGGTAAGGTGCCGGTCGAGGATGAGGCCAAGGTATTTCAGGGTGGGGGTGAGCTGGATAGGACGACCATAAAGGGTGAGGTAGAAATCATGGAGGCGAAAGGAGCGAGTGGTGCGGCCTATGATGATTTCCTGGGTTTTGGAGGGGTTGAGACAGAGGAAGCACTGGTTACACCAAGTGGTGAACTGGTGAAGGTGGGTTTGCAGGGTACGTTGAGACCGTTGAAGGGTAGGATAGAGAGCCAGGAAGGCGGTGTCATCAGCATACGGGAGAAGGTGGACTGGTGGGGGTGGCTTGGGCATATCAGCTGTATAGAAGAGATAAAGGAGAGGGGAGAGGACAGAATCCTGGGGGACGCCAGCCGTGGGATAAAAGATACGGGGGTTGGTGTTGTGGAGGGTGACATAAGAAGGACAGTGTGAGAGGAAGGAAGTGACCAGACGGAAATTGTAGGCAGGGCGTAGGTTTGGAGTTGAAAGAGGAGACCGGGATGCCATAAATGGTCATAGGCATTTTAAGAGGTCAAGGGGAAACAAAAATTGCGGAGCAACGGGAGTTGAGCTGGAGGGACAGAAGGTCAACAAGGTTGAGGAGTTGGTCTTCAGCAGAGAAGGAGGGTCGGAAGCCACACTGGGTAAGGGGGAGGAGGTGGTGTTGAGCAAGGTGCTGATGGATACGGTGGGAGAGGATGGATTCAAAGACCTTACTGAAGATGGAGGTGAGGCAGATGGGACGATAGGAAGAGGCGGCAGAAGGGGGTTTGTTGGGTTTGAGTAATAAGAGGATGCGGGAGGTCTTCCACAGGTCAGGGTAGAAGCCAGTAGAGAGGATGACATTATAGAAATGGGGGAGGACAGTCAGGGAGGAATAGGGGCTTTCTCGAAGGTGACGGTAGGTGACACAGCCGTGATCAGGTGCCGTGTTGCGTTTGGACTGGAGGATAAGTTTAATGTCTTGTGCTGTGATGGGAGTGTTTATGTCGGAGGGGGGCAACTGCCCAAGTACTGGAGACTAGGAGCAAGTGGAGCGACCGAGGTATCGGCACGTTCCATGACAGTGGGGATCATCGGGGATGGAGAAGACCTCAGAAAGGTGGGAAGCGAAGTGGTTGGCCTTACTGAGGTTGTCAGGAAGGGGGCGATCGTTATGGAGAAGGGGGTAGTGGGGAGAGGAAAGGGAACCAGTAAGACGATGGAAGGCGGACCAGTACTTGGAGGAGTTGATAGGGAGGGTGGCGTTGAGTCGTGTACAGGTCTGGCGCCAGTCTCGGCGTTTCGTTGCTGCGATAAGGTTCTGTACGTGTCGCTGTATTTGCCGGTGGCGTTGGAGTGTATCCCTGTCACGAGTGCGCAGAAAGGAGCGATAGAGGCGGTATGATTCACGGAGGAGTAGGACAGCCCATGGAGGGAGAGTGGGACTGTGTGGGTGGATGGTTTTAGTAGGAACATAGGCCTCCACGGCGTCAGTAATGACCTTCTGAAGGAAGGACGAGGCGTGGATGATGTCATCAGGATGGCGATAGGTAAGAGTGTGGCTTTCGACCTGGGTGGAGATGGAGTCCCGGTAGGGATCCCAGCTGGTATGACGATAGTCATGGACGACCTTGGGAGAGGGTGAGGGTGCGGAGACGGAGGGGGGCGGTGAGCAGACGTTATGGTGAGAAGGACAGGGAGGTGATCGCTACCTGTGGGGTCAAAGACGGCGACAGCGATACGCCCAAGGAGCTTGGCAGAGGCAATGACAACATCGGGGATGGTGTCACTTTCAGGTCGGGTGTGCTGGGGAAGGGGAACAAGGTCACCTTGGATTGTGGAGAGGAACCGATGCCACCGCCGAAGGGCAGCAGGAATGCGGCTATGGATGTTAAGGTCGGCGGCAATCACATAGGTGGAAGGTGTGGTGAATGTGTGAGATGAAGTCATAAGGAAGAGGAGCAGTGGAGCGGACATAGAGGGTGGCACAGGTAATGGTGAGGGAGGGGAAGAACACGCTAACGATAAGGTGTTGAGTGGGGTCATTGAGGAGAGGTTGTGGCTGGGCAGGGATATGCTTAAGGTGGCCAATCGTGACTCCACCCTGAGCATTAGGACCAGGAGCGTCGTGCAGTGGAGGATATAGGGAGAGGTGCGGATAGAATGGTGGGGCTGGAGAAAGGTTTCGTTCAAGAGGAAGGTGTCGACCTGGTGGTGGGAGAGGGTGTGCATGAGGAGGTATTTGTGGGAGCGGAAGGAGCGAATGTTCTGGAAGAGGATGCGATACTCGTGCTGCGCCAAGGCGGGAAGGAGAGGTGGAAGAGAGGGAAGGGAAGAGGCTTAAACTAGGGTGTCGAGGCGGGTGAAGGTGAAGTGGGCTTGGTTGTGAGAGTAAGTGGCGAAGGTGTTCAAGTGGAAAACGGAGCGAGCGGCAAGGGAGATTTGTCAGATGGTGTGGGGGCGCTGAAAAGGGTGAATGTTTTGGATTACAACGGTAAGGACCCGGATGATGTCCTCGGTCGAGGGGGGGGGGGGGGGGGGGTGTACGGGCCTCTCCAGCCTCCTGCGCCATCCTAAATACTCCTCGGCGCATGGATATGGCTGGCTCTATTTGCAGTCACGTGTCGAGCGGAAGGAATGAGGTCCGCGGCTGTAGCGACCTCTTGCGGCGCCGTGGACGCCTCCTGGTGGTCTCTGCAAAGCGTCTGTGTTTCCGGGACGACCGGCCAGGCTGACCCCTACTCGGTCCGGGGCCCGCTGTACCGGTCTGCGTTGCGGGATGCGAGAGTTGCAGCCGCTTAGTCTGGGGACAGTACTTGCCTTCTAATCGTGAATGGTGTATGGGAAGTAAGACTCGCGACAGGCCCGAGTATAATCTCGTTTTCGAGACGTGCACTGAGAAATGGCAGCTGCCCTCTGATTTTTAATGTGCCAACACCTACTGACAGAGCGAGGTGGCGCAGTTGTTAGCGCACTGGACTCACATTTGAGAGGACGAGGGTTGAAACACGCGTTCGATCATCCTGACTTAGGATTTAAGTGATTTCCCTAAAACCCTTCATGCAAATGCCGGGATGGTTCCTTTCAAAGGGCACCACCGACTTCCAACCAATCCCTTCGTAATCCAATGCAACTGATGACCTCGCTGTTTTGTCCCCTCCCCCCCACCCCTCCAAAATCACCCAACCTACCAACCAACACCACCTTATCCTAATTAGAATTGTAATGTAACATGCAAGAACGAAAGAGTGCTGAAATGACGTATCTTTTAATAGAAATTAATGTTACATATAGACCATAGTAATTAAGCACCCAATAATTTTGCATGACGCCGATGCGTATGCAGGACAGTTAGCAAACTCCCTTGATTGCCTACTATCTCAACTGACATCTCAATAAGTTTGAAATTGGTAACAACCCATTGGTTAATTTGATGTAATATAACGTTGAAATCTGGGAGTCATACTTTCAGGTATTTCTGTAAAAAAAGAAAGTTGCCAAAAAGAGACATTAGGCAAAGAGAACAAAATTTTATGAGAGACAGGCAGCAGGGTCACAGGGCACCTATTGCTTCTGCAGTCTTGCCCCTACATTGCTATGCATGCCGTTGGTGTATTCCAGGCCACGGTAAGGGCAGTATCTTCTGGAAACGCTATTTTGTGCTGTTTTTCAGCATTAGATGGTGGGACATTTAACTGCAGATTTTTAACCGAGACTGTAAAGGCACAGACAAACATTTCTTCACCCTCAGTCAGTTACATACAGTCATATAGCCATACGTAATGGTAGCTAAGCCGGCCGTTGAGGGCGAGCGGTTCTAGGCGTTTCAGTCCGGAACCGCGCTGCTGATACGGTCGAAGGTTCTAATCCTGCCTCGGGCATCTATGTGTGTAATTTCCCTGGCATTAGTTAGGTATAAGTAGTTATAAGTCTAGGGGCCTGATGACCACAAATGTTAAGTCGCATAGTGCTAAGAGCCATTTGAACCATTTTAATGGTAGTTAAACAACACATTCCGTCAGTCTTTCCGATCTATAGGGTTGCAATAGTTGTTCCACAGTAAATTTCTAAAAACATTTTGTGAAGTCTTCATAAATGGTACTGGCACTTTTCTTGGGAGAAAGAAGAGTTCTTGTACCCAAAGTCCCAAAGCTAAGTATCATGATCTGATCTACAGGACACGTGGCCACTGCTTGCAAGTATGAAATGTAGTATTACTAGCTTCTTCTTCTTCCGTATCCGGATGCACCAATTATATCTTCCCTTCCCAGTAATTAGCAACGTAGTTTGCTTTGTCATTGACTTACAAAATATCATCTTTAGTGCATGTTATAGACATATCTGGGCAAATCAGTAGGTGGTCCAAGTCCTGTATTGCTCAGCATTCACACCTATCGCTATCACTGTAACCCCATTTAAATAGGTTTGATTTGCACCCAGTTACTCCAGTACGCAGCCGGTTTAATGACCTCCAAGTTGTAAAAGGTAGTTGAAATCCTGCAGATCCCTCCTCAAGTAGTTCCATTGTGGAGTGTGGCACCATTTCTTCCCAAAGAGATAGCCGCCTTGCGACGGGCTTGGTGGCGAGATCTTCAGTAGTTTCAATGAAACTCCTGCGGGAATTCAGCCGGACACGTTGTTTTCGGTGCATATGCATCCGGTGTCGAGGATCATTCATTTGTTTTGATCTTTCGTACTCGGCGGCTACTTGTCTGCTGATAGTGGGTGGTGCTATGCCTATGATGGGATAAATTATATCTGTGGGAGTTGGTTTGAGGCATCCTGTGGCAATACGTACAGTTTCGTTTACGGCGACGTCAACTTGCTTAGTGTGAGCAGAGTTCCTCCAAACTGGCGCCGCAAATTCCGCTGCTGAGATACTCAGCACCAGACCCTTGGTGCGCAAACCATGTGGTTGAGCTCCCCACGATGAACCTGTTAGCTTCCGCAGTATGTTGTTCCTGGCGCAGACCTTTTTTTTTAGTGTTGTGACAGTGCTGCTTAAAAGTAAGTGCTTCGTCCAATATTACTCCCAGGTATTTTGGGCTGTTTGTATGTTTTAGCTCTTCCCCTTTCCACATGACTCGGAGTTTCCGTTTGGCTTGTTTGTTCCTAAGATGGAGGGCGGATACTTGAGGTTTACTAGCTGTTACGTAACTAATCTGGAATACTTCCAGAATGAGATTTTCACTCTGCAGTGTAGTGTGCGCTGATATGAAACTTCCTGGCAGATTAAAACTGTGTGTCGGACCGAGACTCGAACTTGGGACCTTTGCCTTTCGCGGGCAAGTGCTCTACCAGTTGAGCTACCCAAGCACGACTCACGCCCCTTCCTCACAGATTTACTTCTGCCAGTACCTCGTCTCCTACTTTCAAAACTCACAGGAGAGCTTCTGTAAAATTTGGAAAGTAGGAGACAAGATACTGGCAGAAGTAAATCTGTGCTTGGGTAGCTCAGTTGGTAGAGCACTTGCCCGCGAAAGGCAAAGGTCCCGAGTTCGATTCTCGGTCCGTCACACAGTTTTAAATTGCCAGGAAGTTTCAATCTGGAATACCTTGAGAGTGTAAACGAAAGTAGCGTTTCGTAACGTTAAGAGACTCAAAACATTCTCTCTTATCCTTTAGTCATTTATATAACTCTCCCACCAGAAGAGCTGTAACTTTCCAATTGAATGACTTTAAAATCATGGCCACTTTGTGAAATTTATTGGGAGGAAGTAATATGCAGCGGAACTCTTCTAAGAAAAACGCTCTCGAAATTTTATTTGCAGATGTCTCTGCAATGCACAACATCTCTGCTGTACCGCCTGCATCTCTTCGACGCTGTCGGCCTGACTAAACGAATACGAGATGCAACGCGTGGCTTCTCCAGATATGTTTTGTATCTTCTCCGTAATGTCACCTGGTTAGAGTTCCAGACTGATATGCAGGACTCAAGAAACAATCGTGCATTAATTACGAAAACTATTTCAGCTTTTTAAATTAAATGTACGTTATTACAAGTCTTCATCCCTATTCAGCTAATCTGCAGTCCTCTGGCTCTAGAGAGATCCGAATTGTAGAGTATAACATAGCCGTGTGTAACATAACTATGTCGCTGCGTGAGAAGCAGGGTGCTGTAATCAAGTTTCGGATTCCTAGAATTCATGCACACACGGAGCACCCTCTCCTTAAACATGACAGTGCCAGATCACACACTAGAGCTGCTACACTACTGCCCATTAAAATTGCTACACCACAAAGATGACGTGCTACAGACGCGAACTTTAACCGATAGGAAGACGATGCTGTGATATGCAAATGATTAGCTTTTCAGAGCATTCACACAAGGTTGGCGCCGGTGGCGACACCTACAACTTGCTGACATGAGGAAATTTACCAACCGATTTCTCGTACACAAACAGCAGTTGACCGGCGTTACCTGGTAAAACGTTGTTGTGATGCCTCGTGTAAGGAGGAGAAATGGGTACCATCACGTTTCCGACTTTGATAAAGGTCGGATTGTAGCCTAAGGCGATTGCTGTTTATCGTATCGCGACATAGCTGCTCGCGTTGGTCGAGATCCAATGACTGTTAGAAAAATATGGAATCGGTGGGTTCAGGAAAGTAATATGGAACGCCGTGCTGGATCTCAACGGCCACGTCTCGATCCCTGAGTCAACAGGTGGGGACGTTTGCAAGATAGCGATCATCTGCACGAACAATTCGACGACGTTTGCAGCAGCGTCGACTATCAGCTCGGAGACAATATCTGCGGTTACCCTTGACGCTGCATCACAGACAGGAGCGCCTGCGATGCTGTACTCAACGACGAACTTCGGTGCACGAATGGCAAAACGTTGTTTTTTCGGATGAATCCAGGTTCTGAACGCACATTGGAAGCGTGTATTCGTCATCGCCATATTGGCGTATCACCTGGCGTGATGGTATGGGGTGGAATTGGTTACACGACTCGATCACCTCTTGTTCGCATTGACGGCAATTTGAACAGTGGACGTTACATTTCAGATGTGTTACCCTTCATTCGATCCCTGCGAAACCTTACATTTCAACATGATAATGCACGACCGCATGTTGCAGGTCCTGTAATGGTCTTTCTGGATACAGAAAATGTTTGACTGCTGCCCTTGCCAGCACATTCTCCAGATCTCTCAGCAATTGAAAACGTCTGGTCAATGGTGGCCGAGCAGCTGGCTCCTCACAATACGCCAGTCACTACTATTTATGAATTGTGGTATCGTGTTGAAACTACATGGCCAGATGTACCTGTACACGCCATCCAAGTTCTCTTTGACTCAATGTCCAGGCGTATCAAGGCCGTTATTACGGCCAGAGGTGGTTGTTCTGATTTCTCAGGATCTATACACCCAAATAGCGTGTAAATGTAATCACATGTCTGTTCTAGTATAATATATTTGTCCAGTGAATCTGCATTTCTTCTTGATGTAGCAATTTTAATGGCCAGTAGTGTATATCTGCGTAATCCGACGGCTTGGGTTCACTATCATCGATCATCCCTCGTTCAGTCCCGACGTGCCACCTTCGATTTTCGTCTGTTTCAAAACTTAAAGAACATCTTCAAGGGCTTCACTCTGATGACAGTCAAACGTTGCAATCAGAGGTGAGATTGTGGCTCCGTTAACAAAGTCTATTATTCTACAGTGACGGTAAAAACAAAGTGGTCTCTCGTTGAGAGAAATGTGTTCACCACCAGAGCAATTAAGTTGAGAAATAAATATACACACACAAAGAATAAAGTTATAACAAGTTAATAACTTGCTTATTCAAAAATATTTAGGAGATTTCAAATAAAAAGTCGGAGGTATTACTTTTCAGTCTGCTCTCGTACAGCTCTCTATGATAAACCAGGATGTTATTTAGCAATGGGAGGAAGAGTAACTTGATGTGATGGTCTATCAAATGTCTGCCAGCGGCGCTTGATACCTGACAGTCATGTAGTGGCTCCCACTCGTCACATTACACGACACTTGCCTCTAGTCCTTGGCTGCCTTGAAGTGGCGCCTTCTGCGTGAGCATCCCAATGCCACACTATTCAGTCGAATCCGTTTCATTTTTATTTCTCTCGAGGTGAAAACTGTAAATTTCAGACGATAATTGCTTCCTTGTTTTGTCTAAGTACAAGACAAGTGTACGGTTTGATTTATAATTTTGTGATATTTCAAGAGTTCAGCCTATAATCTTAGGTAGGAGTTTTTTAATTTTTCTAGAGTGGAATACCTAACCATTTTCAATTTGTTGTTCACAGAGTTGTTTCTGACGCAGTATTTCCAACATTTTAACCCCTTCTTATCCCATTTTTATCCGAATTATTACGAACTGACATAACCCATGTGTTAATCACACTTCTATATGAGTAATTTGTGTAAACGTTATTAGCTCCTTGAAGGGATTGTCTCTGTAAAAAACAGGTCACACATCTATCGGCTCCAGGACACTGAACGTTAAAGCCCTTAAGAGGCATCCTGATCATAATGGACAATAATAATCTTTAATATGGATCGCTAGTTATTCAAATTAGACGGAAATCGAAATATTGTCACTGACTCTGACGCTAAGTAATTATTTTTGCGGATACTCGCAGAACGCACACGAATATCTGCATCGCTGAGGCTTTTATCCACAAAGCCAATATTACTGCCGATATCTACACAGATATTCAAATCCACGCATACCAGTATTAGAGTGTCAACAGCCTGGAGCGAAGACAGTTCTCACCTGTGACTTTCATGAACGTGATTCAGATAACTTTTATTGCCGAGCAAAACCTTTCCTTAGTTGAACTTTATCAGGAAGCATAATCCACGATAGTGGAGGTGTCCCATGATTTTCTGTTAATTTTTCTTGTAATTTGAGTAAGTTTCCTGCAGTCATCGGAATAAGTTGGGACTAGAGTGATACAGAGCGTTTTCGTGTTCTTAGAATCATTCAGGATCACACATATGAGACTGTAGTGGCATTATAGTAGCAAACGCTGAAGTACATAAAGCGACTGGACGTTGATAAACAAGATTTTATTTAAATATTGGCAACTGAACCTTCATATAAGACATTTACTGGAATGTACGTTGACTTGTGAAATAGTGTAACAATCTTTCAAAGCTCTAATAGTGATAAATAGTCAATAACGAAGATCGAGTAATTAGGTGTATTTTTCTGAAGAAACTCAACATATGAAGGCCACAAAATCCTTGTATCTGAGAGAGGAAATTCCAGATTATGATGCAATGAAAGAAATTTAGTGTTCTGTGGACTTAGATCTATTATGTTAGTCGTTCATGAATGCGTCGTATGAGACTTTTTTTATGTATTGCTGCACTGTCTTGACTGGCAAACACACACACACACACACACACACACACACACACACACACACAGAGAGAGAGAGAGAGAGAGAGAGAGAGAGAGAGAGAGAGAGAGAACCAACTTATAAATATTGCTGAATATCTGGATAGCCAGCTGAATTCTGAAGCACATTTTCATTAACCTTTTCTTAATTTACATTATGATGCACGAAGGAACTGACAAGTAACAGTCAAGGCATTTAGACACTGATCCCCAAGTTTCCATTAGCGCCTGTTTCCCATTTAACACAGAGCTACGTTATAAACAATAGAGTTTCTGACACCTAATTTCATGAGGCTTCCAATTATTGTATGATACCGTATAAACTGAGATTCACGTTTCTCGCAGCTCTCATGCCCTCTGGTTGAGTACAGCAACAACGGGTATTCAGCTGCAGGTACGCTGTAGGAACCACTACCGTAAAACGAAATACTTCCATCTATTCATAGTCATCTCTATGCCAAACACAAAAGTGTGAACTGCAGAGTAATCATGTAGATGTACATTTAATAGATTCATATAACACAGTTTTTTCTCCAGGAAGATATAGAATAAATTTGGAAATATAATCTGTATTACTACTAGGAAGGATGATAACCTATGTTCTAACAAGAGGTAAGAAGAACGGAAAGAGAAAATATCTAATTCTTCCATCACATCGAGGAGGATTTCATTAGTGAGCGAACTAAAGCTATCATACTCAGGTTCTCCTCGAGTGATTTAGGAAAACCACGGAAAACCGAATACACTGCCCTGTTTTATGCATGAAATTGAAAACTCGAGCAAGATTTCTATATTTCCGTTCTACTTGGGGCTCTAACGTAATTTAATTCGACTGTTACTAACAAACCTTCGCGAAAGCTGGGTTTACGGCAGCAAGCAATTGCTTAATCCATGTAGGTCAGCGGACCATGTCCGACAGGTGTTACAAGCAGATCGGAAAAAAACTCTCTCTTTCACGGACACATTACGCTGATACCAATGAACACTTGTTCCTACCTCGCCGATGGTCTCATTTCAGCGAGGAAGAGTGTCAAAAAGGTTCTCCAGATATGATATCTAGTTTTTTAAAATATTTGTTTATTTTACAGGTCTAGTTCCGTAGGACCAAATTGAGGAGCAAATATCCAAGGTCATGGGTCATATCGGTACATGAAATTACAACATAAAAGTAATAACATATAACTTAAAATGTTCATGAACTCAAAAAAGTACAGGACGTAATTCTATGTAAACGCAATCAACAACGTAACACAGGAATCAGCTTAGTTTCTTAAGAAACTTCTCGACAGAGCACATGGAATGACCCATGCGGGAACACCCTTTCTGTAATTAAATATATCACCCAAATAACGCCTTCTATTTGTATTTTAATAATTTTGACGAGTTCTTTACGGATAGTGACGACTATGTATAGGTGATAGGATATACGTGCAAATCCGTACTAATCCCACTTGCAGTTTAAGGGTTATCTATATTTTTATATTACGGTTCTGATATATATTAACATTTTAAAAATAGTGTACGATAGTCGACGTAATAGCATTTCTGCGTAATAAATCTGTAAGCTGTTTTACAGTAAGCTGGTGTAACTGAAATTGGACGTTACGTATAGGAATAATTTAATTCAAAATGTGAAGGGTTCAAAACAAATGTAATTATGCCATAGAATTTCTTTGTTTCCTGAATACTGTTATTAATACTTTTTGTTTTGATTATCTATCTATAAAATCGCCTTACTTCAGTCAGTTGCACGTTGCGCGAGACATATCAGGCTCAGAGAGAAAACTGAAAACAAAAGTAACAGATAGTGTCCATCATGCTGTCGCTAGCATTTATAATTCTCTGTAAAACGTGCTACATATGTATCACACCAAACTATTCTCTGTGAATTTATTTAGTTTTTACGGTACTCTATCAATTTCGAAAATATGGATTTTGTTTACGAACCACCCTGAATACACCTCCATGTGATTCTATCCTTACATATATGTAGAACTTCATAATAATGAAACATATTCAATTTTTTGGCTGCTTTTGAGAAGTGTCATCGCATGTGACTAGATTGCTGCCGGTAATCGCAGACCCTTAGGATCGTTGCCTTGTCTACAGAATCATCTGCAGCGGTAGTTCCAGTCCTTCATCAATAAATCTTCCCTTACTTCTGGAACCTCATTACCTTCCTGGGGGACGCTAAATGCGAAAGAGTGCTAAGATAGTAGTTTTGCTTCCCTGACTGCAACTGATGGAACAGTAACAAGATTCTGGTTGCCTTCTTTAAAACTGCTGGATTTTCTTTCCAGATCACAAAACTTATTACATGGTTATAGGGTACTTCAGACGATTGCAATAAACTCTGCAAAAAATATATTTTACAATCGGGTTGGTTTCTACTTTGAAATTAATTTAGGGTTCTACTTGTAGTTCTTGCTCATCTCTAACACCGTATGTGAATTCGCGAATCAGTGTTTTGATCCTATTAACTTAGTTACTCAAATACAGCATAAGAAATTTTTACACGTACCTGAAGAGTTCCTCGAGAAGAAAGCGACAATAATTCAGAGTCATCCCAACAGCGTCAGTGTAGAAACCACTGTCATTTATCACTGACGTAAACAACGTTTCGAAAATGTACACAAATGTTAATGTCAGCTTTTATAACCGGCAATTTAATTTGAATATGCCCATTACATTTGCACTTCTTCTTGAAATCAGCGCCACACAAACTGTACATAAAATACCTGTGTGTATCAGAAAAGTTATCTAAACTTGTACAGAAACCAGACTGCGGTGGTGAGAGTTCAAGGACCTCAGAAAGGAACTGTAGTTAAGAAAGAAATGAGAAAAGCTTGTAGCATAGAGCTGTACAACTACCGTAGACTACCATTGACTATACCACAAGTAAGCGCAGACTACGGTAGTTGTTCTAGCAGCTTTGGTCGTTTAAGGTCGTAACTACATTACCCGTATGTTACATGTGTTGCATACCTAAGGGGCGTTCCCTCATAACGATCGCCTTCCTTTCGTATGCGATCGGTAAGGGTCTTACTAGATTGCACTGAAATCCGGAAGCATTAAACGATTCAGAAACTTAGTGAGAATATATAAAGGGCCATGTAACCTATGTAACATTTTTGTTAACCTCCTGCCCATTACTTAAAAATAAGCAATATTTCTAGAAAAACTGAACTTGTCAGTTTGTAATTGAAGTTTTATTCTAAGATTGTTCATTTGTAACGTGAAACAGAGGGATGTTGTAGTAAAAACAAAGAAAACAATACAGATTTATCACATAGCGCTAGAAAAGGCAATTTCCTCAACAAAGTTTAAAATACCGCAAAATAAAAATATATTGAACAGCGCTTCAGTACTGCGCTGAACTTATGTAACACACTTCTGTTATTCATAAGTAACTTTTGCATTTATAAGTAATTTACAGGGAATTCTTGCCGTTGAGCATGATGAAGAACGTTTCGTTAAGTACAAAATAGCAATACTAATTACAAATACTTATTTATGTTTGTGCATGTAAACCGTACATATTTCACAAGTAATAGCTTCTACTATACAAAAGCGCAGAAGTTATGCGATCACCTAACTTTTATTAATCATGAAACGAAATTTATATTCTGGAAGGATATAAAACATACGAGGGACTGACACTGAATGATGTGTGGCTCTAATTATGTACAAAACAAACACACAAATAAAAAAACAAAGAGAAATCGTCAACTCATAGTTTCTCTCTTACTCAACCATTTATTTTCTTTCCCTACCAATGCTACCAACACCACCGGTAATCCTATCATTTACTGCGTGATTATGTAGTGAATCAAAATTACCGGACTGTAGTTTGGGTAGAGCACAACTATACTTGTTGCCCTCCCTTGAGATGTTCAATCTGTACATTGAGAAAGGCGTCAAGGGAACCCGTGAGGAATTTGGACAGGTAATTCAAATGCCGATAAAAGGAAATATCTGGGATGGGAATGACACTGCACTTCTGTCAGAGATGGGAAGTGACATGGAAGATCAGTTGAATGAAGTAGGTAGCGTCTTGAAAAGAGGCTGTAATCTGAACATCAACAAAACATGGTTAATGATATATAATCGAATTAAAATCCATCTCAGGCCATTAGATTAGGAAATGAGCCACTTCAAATGACATAAGTTTTGATATGTTGCCACAAGCTTATTAAAAGAAGGGATCGGTTGATAGGACACATCCTGCGGCTCCGAGGAATCGTCAGTTTGATGATAGAGGGAAGTGGTGGTTGGGAGGGGGATGGTCCAGGGGGTAGCTTTAAATGACTTTAGGTTGCAATAGTTATGAAGAGATAACGAGATTTACACAGGATAGATTAGCGTGGGGATCACTGTCCAACCAGTCTTCGGAAAGACGAGCACGACAGAAATTTTCCATTTCTTTCCGTCGACTACTCAACCATTCAGTGTAAGGGAGACTGTGTTGACAACATAATCGAACAAGTGAAAAATACCAAAACAGTTTTTCGCGGTGTCATCCATGCACAAAATTCGCTTAATGTTCATGCTGCGTCTCTTTCTTCTATTAATACTTCCACACTAGTGTTTCTTTCTTCTTCTTTTCAGATTGTTTACGTTTTTTCCGTGAAACTACAAACATACTCTATAGGTTTAAAATGGTTCAAATGGCTCTGAGCACTATGGGACTTAACATCTATGGTCATCAGTCCCCTAGAACTTAGAACTACTTAAACCTAACTAACCTAAGGACAACACACAACACCCAGAGAAAATCCCTGACCCCGCCGGGAATCGAACCCGGGAACCCGGGTGCGGGAAGCGAGAACGCTACCGCACGACCACGAGATGCGGGCACTCTATAGGTTTACTACTTTCAAATAAATGAAGCGAAAGCAGACTGCCAATGGAACACTATTATAAGATCCGAACAGTCCTTTTACATGTGGGGAATATGTTGTACAATGTAACAGTTTCGAACTCGTGACCCATGGTACGGCAAACTCTCGTTATATCGACTTCTCAACGGGTAATCTACACGACACACGCTGACAGTTAGCTTTTCCTGTGTTTCGTAGTTCAGGTATAACTTATTAGGTAACGTTTTGCGCACGTTCTTCTGGGCGACAGCACTTAGCACACACCATACTGGAGCTTCGGTTGATATACTGTTGATAAAAAATGTCTGGTACCAATCTGACAGTCTGACATCTGGAGGTTTGGGTGTCGGCAGGTAAAACTCGCTCTTCACAGACTTATGTACAATACTTCCTACAGTTATTCTGCTTGACTTGATACTACTGTACTGACTTCTAACATTTCTGCAATCAGAGATCGTGGTGCAGTGTTGTTATTACAGTGTGTCGACCATCTTTAAATACTTAGTAGTAACCTGTACCACTATTTGTGTGTGCCAGATAATGTGCTCCATGGCAGACACAAACTTCCGCTTAGAAATTCTGAAACTAACCTTGTTTCCTGCATTTTCCATTAATGTTAGTGTCAGTTCATTCACACTGGTACAGCAGAAGCGCGTTTTATCCTATTAATCACGTACTTATAATTACGAAAAAAGAGGTCTGTGTTAACCGGTAGAAAGACCTACAAGGAAGGTTTGGACATTGCCTTTTGTTGACTGCCAGTGATAAATGTTACTTGAATGACTTTTGTGCCTCATCGACACCAAAAAGCGTCGTGTACCATGTTTCAACATAGGAAAATGGTCAGCCGTGAAAATGTAATTTGTGATGGTACTGTTACTAAAGTGGTGGATATTTGTGTGATAGGAATACATGGGACGAACAGGGACGTATATGAGACTAATCTGATGGTGGACCCAAAGTACTGCGTAAACACTCATCCACAATACAGTGACGAACTATAAAAAACACTTAGAGTGTGGACACACGTTTGGAGTACTACAACAAGAGGATTACCCTCACTATTAACCGAAGTGTACTTCGGCTAGAACTAGCTGCAAGTACTTTTTCTACACGTTGTGAATGATGCCAAATTAAACATGCGCTCAGCTACAAGAGATTCGCCACTAGACAATATTTATTAGCAATAAATCGCCCTTTCCTTAGAGTGCGACTCCAGTTTGAATTATCAAGGTTATCGAAAACGCTTGAGATGCAGTAGACGGTAGAGGATAACGCCATTTCCCAGTGTGCTTTATTCACAACGGACATAGACTGGCCGTTAGTTCACAGCTTCACTGAATATTTCAGACAATATTACTTCGCCTGCTCTACGTATATACTGAGTAGCGGCCATTGCGTCAGAGAACCTGTTCCCATCGATGAAGAGGTCATTAAAGATAGAACATAAACGAGGAATGGACGACGCCTGGTGAGGTTAGAGGTCGTAATATCCACTAATACATTACTGAAGCTATATTCCAACGTGACTATTCTCTATGCGAAGTATCAGCATTTTCTCTGCGAGGAAATTACTGCCATCTAGTTTTTATTAAAATCTACTGCAGTGAATGTAAAGCTAGCAATAACATCCATGTACAGAAGTATGGAAATAAGACTGCTATTTTTATTCTGGTGCCAAACACCAAGCATACAGTAACTGCGTTAATACTTAATATTTAGTCTGTATTATACAACTGTCTTTTTTACTGTTCTCAGTAATGTAATTGTCATTTAACCCCTTGTTTTCCTACGACGTTATTTTGTTTCGGTCTGACCGCATACACAGTGCGCCGAATGGGTAATGACACAACTAGCATCACGTCCAAACTAAGAATATACACTCCTGGAAATGGAAAAAAGAACACATTCACACCGGTGTGGCAGACCCACCATACTTTCGGACACGGCGAGAGGGCTGTACAAGCAATGATCACACGCACGGCACAGCGGACACACCAGGAACCGCGGTGTTGGCCGTCGAATGGCGCTAGCTGCGCAGCATTTGTGCACCGCCGCCGTCAGTGTCAGCCAGTTTGCCGTGCATACGGAGCTCCATCGCAGTCCTTAACACTGGTAGCATGCCGCGACAGCGTGGACGTGAACCGTATGTGCAGTTGACGGACTTTGAGCGAGGGCGTATAGTGGGCATGCGGGGGCCGGGTGGACGTACCGCCGAATTGCTCAACACGTGGGGCGTGAGGTCTCCACAGTACATCGATGTTGTCGCCAGTGGTCGGCGGAAGGTGCACGTGCCCGTCGACCTGGGACCGGACCGCAGCGACGCACGGATGCACGCCAAGACCGTAGGATCCTACGCAGTGCCGTAGGGGACCGCACCGCCACTTCCCAGCAAATTAGGGACACTGTTGCTCCTGGGGTATCGGCGAGGACCATTCGCAACCGTCTCCATGTAGCTGGGCTACGGTCCCGCACACCGTTAGGCCGTCTTCCGCTCACGCCCCAACATCGTGCAGCCTGCCTCCAGTGGTGTCGCGACAGGCGTGAATGGAGGGACGAATGGAGACGTGTCGTCTTGAGCGATGAGAGTCGCTTCTGCCTTGGTGCCAATGATGGTCGTATGAGTGTTTGGCGCCGTGCAGGTGAGCGCCACAATCAGGACTGCATACGACCGAGGCACACAGGGCCAACACCCGGCATCATGGTGTGGGGAGCGATCTCCTACACTGGCTGTACACCTCGATGATCGTCGAGGGGACACTGAATAGTGCACGGTACATCCAAACCGTCATCGAACCCATCGTTCTACCATTCCTAGACCAGCAAGGGAACTTGCTGTTCCAACAGGACAATGCACGTCCGCATGTATCCCGTGCCACCCAACGTGCTCTAGAAGGTGTAAGTCAATTACCCTGGCCAGCAAGATCTCCGGATCTGTCCCCCATTGAGCATGTTTGGGACTGGATGAAGCGTCGTCTCACGCGGTCTGCACGTCCAGCACGAACGCTGGTCCAACTGAGGCGCCAGGTGGAAATGGCATGGCAAGCCGCTCCACAGGACTACATCCAGCATCTCTACGATCGTCTCCATGGGAGAATAGCAGCCTGCATTGCTGCGAAAGGTGGTTATACACTTTACTAGTGCCGACATTGTGCATGCTCTGTTGCCTGTGTCTATGTGCCTGTGGTTCTGTCAGTGTGATCATGTGATGTATCTGACCCCAGGAATGTGTCAATAAAGTTTCCCCTTCCTGGGACAATGAATTCACGGTGTTCTTATTTCAATTTCCAGGAGTGTATAATCATACAATAAAGGATCCTTCTTTCTATGTATTCGCAATACATTACAGTTGTATATGTTAATGGTCAGCTGCCACTCCCTGCGCCAAGTGCCTCTCCGCTGCAGATCTTCCTGCATTTGGCTCCAATTTTCTAATGCTGCAACTTCTCTGTACACTACAGCATCATCCTCGAAAAGCCGCATGGATCTTCCGACACGACGAAGCGTCTCCTTGTTCAGCACAATGTACTGGGTGAAATTTTAAGCAAATTTAGCTCATTTCTTGGAGTCACTGGGAATCATTCTGGCACTAATTTTCATCCGCCCAAGTAGACACCGGACGTCTGACGCGTGCTGCATCTTCTAGGGACTTTCGCAGATTCTTAAATAATGAAAACCAGCGGAACACTTTTACAATAGTCTCATCCCCGTAAGCACTCTCTATATCACAGCAAACTTCTAATGCAGTTTTCCCCAATTTACAGTGAATTTTCGTCACAGCTCTTTGAACCACGATGTTACGTCCGACTATTGATACTTGCACTATGTCACTTTCATGGCAGCTGTGCATGCACTGACTGAGTCACTGGCACGATCGAAGCGTCTGCTTGTTCAGCACAATTTAGTGGAAGAAATTTTAAGCACATTTAGCTCATTTCTTGGAATCTTTCCTGAAAAAGAATAGTGTAATTGGTTATTTTTCACGCTGCGTAATATAAGTAAAGGAATCATCGAGACACAATCTCTATTCTTGAACCCCGTTGTTTTCATGTTGAAAGGGTGTCTTCTTCTGTCCTCTACTCTCGAATTCATGGTCCCCATAATATGCCAATAACACGCTCTGTTTCGCCCGAATCATTGCACCGAATAGTGTTTAATGTCATTACTCCTATCATGGTGATGGCATTATTAGTTTTTGTTGTGATATTCGTGAGAACTTCATTGTGTTAAATAAGGTGACTAAATAGTACACCTTTCTGAGTCGCTAATTATCACTAACCAATTATATTCTGAGCACCAACTGTTAATGAACAGAGCTAATACCGACAATTATTTTTTTCAGTCATGTTAGACACATCGGGGAACATTTAAATGAACGCAGTACTACGACTATTATTCATTCTAGGTATTCACTCTTCTCTGGACCTTCGACACGTCCCTTACAGCCGTCAGTTTTTGTCAGTTTTGCACGTGGTGTCTCCACTTGCCTATGGCGCTCTCATCACATGAACACCGTTCTAAGCGCCACAGTAGCAAAGTATGCGTTACTTGCGTCATTGTGAAACAAGAACAATTCTTTTCTGAACGATTCGTTTTCTCACTGTTGTTTTTTAGCGAAAGAATTTAGTCAAAGGGGCACTGACTCAGGGGCAAATTATGATATTAATTTAAATATTAAAAATTAATCTATCGCTATCTATCGCTTGTGTCCTATTCCCGCGGTGTCGCAGGGTCGGCATAGTTAATCGGATTTGGCAAGGTTAACTGGATGGGTGGCCAGATGCCCTTTCTGCCGCCACCCCGTACACCCCTCCCCCCCCCCCCCCCCCCCCAGAACAAATTTTGTGTACCCCAGTTGTCTGCGCCTAGTGTAATCCATGGAATAGTTTGAATGTCTTCAGATGTCTGCAAGCCATGTGACTGAGGCTGGTCGTGGGAGCCAGTCCGGTATTCACCTAGTAGGATGTGGAAAACCACCTAAAAACCACATCCAGACTGACCTGCACACCGGCCTTCGTCGTTAATCCGCCGGGTGGATTCAGTCCAGTGCCGGCGTGCCTATCCGAGTTCAGGAAGCAGCGAATTAGCGCTCTCGGCTAACCTTTCGTGTAGTAAAAATTAATGTGTGGGTTTATAACATTTCAGGTGACATGTAATGGATCCGAGAAGACGGTTTTCTTACAGCATGATTGGGGTTTCGTTGCCATTCATCTAGCACAAAGACTGTGCGTAGGTAGTTAAAAAGAGTGGGGTATTATGGTCGAGCAGCTCCTTAGGAGCCACAGATTTCTCAGGCAGTGCTAAGCGACGCTTAAGGTGGTGTAAAGAGCGACGCAACTGGACAGTGGCTGACTGGAAACGAGTGAAATGGATTGATGAATCACCCTGTACACTGTGTCAATCCAATGGAAGCTTTTGGGTTTGGTGAATGTTTGGAGAATGTTACTTGCCACCATGCGTAGTGGTTGCAGTGAAGTATGGAGAAGGAGGTGTTACAGCACAGGCGTCTTTTCCGTGGTTAGGCTATGGTCTCCTTACTGCCCTTAAGAAAACACTAAATCAGAAGGATATTAACGCACTGTACTGAATTCTGTACTTCGTACTGAAGAAGAACAGTACGGAGAAAATGTGTGTTTGTATCGCCAAGAAAACACTCCGTTTCATAAAGCAGCAACTGTGAGGCAATGATCTGTGGACAGTAACATTCATGAAATGGACTGGTCTGCCCATTGGAACATGTCTGAAATGAATTCTCTCCAGACCCCAGCTAACATCATCATTACCTAGCCTAGTTTCAGTTCTTGAGGAAGAATGGACTGCCATTCCTTCACAGACATTCCTACAACGCACGGTAGTTGTCTCCAGGAGAGTTGAAACAGAGATGAAGGATGGCCACGTCCCATATTAATGTCCACTATCATACAGTGTATTTAGTGATCATTGCTGTTGAATTAGACATGTTTGGTCTTACATACAAGGTTACCGTCAGACGTTACACGCACGCACTATCCTAGACTGGAACAGGAAAGGACAAAAGTCATAGTTATACATTTTTACTCTTAACAACACGCCATAGTGAACGTTAGAGAATACAGATTTACGCGTAAATGTATTTCGGTATCCTGCTAACACTACAATGAAATCTTGTTTTCTTTGTTGCTACGGCTTTTATATGAAATTATCTCATTCCGTGATGGTCTTTCCAACACTGTATTTTCGCCATAAGATAGTGCCAAAGAGGAAGGGCTGGAAGAAGGATTAGAATATGATGGTCCTCCTACGACAAACTCGTTACAGACTGACCATAACCTGTGCTTAGGCAAGGTTGGGGAAGTAAATCAGCAGTGTCCTTTTCATAGGAACCATTCCAGCATTCGTCCTCAGTGATTTACGCCTCAGATTTGAGCTCCACTACTCTCAGAATAAGAAATCTGTGACTAATAAAATATGTGTAAAACACCGACAAGAATTAGTAAGGGTGATAGGACAAGTGTTAAGACATCCGGAAACATCTTTCATTTGATTGTAGAGCACTGTAAAGGGTAAACACTGTAGGAGGAGACAAAGACTTGAATATATCCAACAAATAATTGCCCGCGAAGTCAAAGGTCCCGAGTTCGAGTCTCGATCCGGCACACAGTTTTAATCTGCCAGGAAGTTTCATATCAGCGCACACTCCACTGCAGAGTGAAAATTTCATTCTAGTATTCAATGGACTGTTCACATTGCTACACAATAACTATGTGAATGATACATAATGTCAAATCAAACACCTTTCCGCTGTCTAAATTTCCAAATTGTTGTTTAATGTTGAAGTGATCGCTGTCTCAAAAATCTACACATACCAGTCTTTGAATGCTATTTCGACCGGAACAGAGGTTGAAATCTTCGACACGTCGGTCAGGGGGTCTGAATATGGTGTAATATGTTGCCGGAACTGGTAGCTCAATAAAATAACAACTTGGAAATTTAGACGGCTGAAAGGTGTTTGATTTGACATTCTGTACTGAACAGCTAAGGTCCCGAACCATCTCTGAAAAGATAGACATGCAGAAATATGAATGGTAGGTTGCACACATGGAAACAAAAATGATTTGGCGATCCTTTATCTCTTTCTGCGTATACTGATTTCTGGTAGGACGCAACCCACAAAAGTGTATGCGGTTCATGTCTTTGTGATTGGTTACTACTCGTATGATCTTTCTCTAATCACTTGATATGAAGGGGGTCCGCAGCTCGTGGTCGTGCGGTAGCGTTCTCGCTTGCCACGCCCGGGGTCCGGGGTTAGATTCACGGCGGGGTCAGGGGTTTTCTCTGCCTCGTGATGACTGGGTGTTGTGTGATGGCCTTAGGGTAGTTAGGTTTAAGTAGTTCTAAGTTATAGGGGTCTGATGACCATAGATGTTAAGTCCCATAGTGCTCAGAGCCATTTGAATCATTTTTTTTCGATATGAATGGGGAACTGATGAAGTTCAACTTAAAAATATGAAGCAGCATGAGTATCTCCTGATGATCTGATTATCATCTCCCCAAATTAATATTAGAATATTTATGCCATTTATAACGTAAATGGTGATAAAGAAACAAATACAACCATACCACCAAAACAAAACTGGTATGTTAAGAAACTACTATTAGGCGCAAATAAAATGTTTCTTCACATCGAGGTTATTAAAGAGTAAGAAGGTTCGAATTTTTAACGTCGAGATCGAGGTCATTGAGGCTATTTTAAGTGATGTTATATGAACATGGGAACGACCGCCTGGACCGGAGGTCTGTAGTGTAAGTTTTATGTAATCTGGCCAGTATGTCACGGAGACATTTATGTCTCTATGTCTCTGGGTACACTTTGGCTAGTTAACAAGTCAAATACAAAGCTGAGATCATGCCTGTTCTGAGGTAGTGCAGGGTCATGTTCAGATGTTCAGAACACAGGAACATGAACATATTTACCTGCATGTGTAATTCACAGACCAAGTTCAGGCGTAGTCATCAATGCAATAACTTCAGTGTGTCCGTTATAAGTGTTGTGGTCGGAACGCAGCGACACCAAAAAAAAGTGAATCCGTAAGTACAACTGATTAACGTTGAGATTTACGGATATCTGACTACAGCTGAATATAGACTCACATTTCACTGATTTTGAATACAAAAGCATATCTAAATAAAATCGATTATTCACGCCCGTGTGAGTAATGTTGAAATTACAAACGCACCCGGCTGGCAGTTAATGTAAAAGCGCAACGGACCCGTAATGAATACATATCTGACCATAACGAATTCTTGAAAGCAACGGAATTAATTTACTGTTATTTAAACAAAAATACACACACGTTTACCATTTATGACTGTATTTAAGACAACCCTACTATCCGCTGTATTGTCCTATATCAACCCAGAGTCTAAGCCCTCTAAGAGCCCTTTGTAGTAAGCGGACAAATTTCCACCTACCTCTGATTCTGACCGAAAGCCAATTCAGACCGGAATATAAAACTGAAAGAAAGCGATGCTTATAAAAAGTAATCTTGCGATGGACTAACTTGGTCCTGACAACGTGGTTACGTAGTGTCATTTGGCTGAATTATCTCCTTTGCCAGTTATCCGGCTGAAACCATGGATGAATCTTCAGACAAAAGATCTGTATTAATAGAGAGGAATCGAAGCTGTTTAGGCAGTGTGTGGTAAGAAAGTGCAAAAATTACTTTAAATATAGTTTAATAAAACACAAGAGGACTACAATTCCATTATTTGGATGCAGCAAAATTTATGCTGTGATGAAAGTGATCTAAACTCATAAGTGAATATCATATCTCGCACATAGTTCGTCCCAGCACCCAGCATAAAGCACTCAGGACCAATGGAAAGCCGGCTTCGGTGGCGGAGCGGTTCTAGGCGCTTCAGTCCGGAACTGCGCGACCCCTTAGGTCGCAGGTTCGAATCCTGCCTCGGGCATGGACGTGTGTGATGTCCTTAGGTTAGTTAGGTTTAAGTAGTTCTAAGTTATAGGGGACTGATGACCTCAGATGTTAAGCCCCATAGTGCTCAGAGCCATTTGACCAAGGGAAGTCTCTAATCAATCCTCTCGAAGGTTGTTCTTCCACTTACATTGTGTACTCAAAATATCGTATTAACGACATAAATCATGTCACACTGTACATAAAATACAGATAATACTATGAGACTGTCCTCCACACCCTGTCACATTCTACACACACTTTCCACGTGGCCCCCAGGTTCCTACAGTTAAAATAAAAACTCCTCACAGCTGACTCAAATAACCACAGATTCTAACATCATATTTAAGAGAATTTTTATTTTGTTAAGGCCTCACAGATTCTGGCCTTATTAATCAGTACCTGATAAGGCATAGTGCGTGGGACTCACTAGCCACCACGCGATACGTAAATTCTCGAATTTACCAAGAATTTCCACTGCATGAAGTTACAAGTACATCACACATTTGAACCTAATTCTCTCCCAGACGGCTGAGAAGTGCGCATTCGAGTATCGATCACAATAGCAGCATGTGGACTCAAAGGAAGAAAAATGGCAAGAAACTTCAACCAGCATCTTGGCACGTTAATTTGAGAAACATGAGATGTACGGAAACACATCGTAACGGAACACACAAATTTGAATGGGAGCCATAGAGGCTTTGAAGAAGCCTTATTTCAGAAAAGATTTTAATTGCAAATTTCATGCAATAATTTGTGGAACTGATACGAGTAATTAAACTAAGAGTAGATGTGTGTTGTCAAAAGTGATATAAAGTTAGTTCTTGCTCTGTCGTGCAGAAAACCTATCTCCCAGGTATTTCAGCGGCGGCAAGGTCTATCACAGTGTCTCCAACACAAGTGTCTCTATTAGTCTGTGTCCCTAACCCTTTGTTCTCTGCTTCTGCACCCAAGTCCTTTACCTCAGAGCCTAAGCTAACACACTTTAGGGGTGTTGATAGGCTGTGCTAAGCCAGAGTGTCATTTGTCTTAATGAACCACTGTTATTGTTTGGTGTTTGACCAACACAAAGGCCAGAGTATGCGCGAGGAATGAAAAACTGTTTACGATTCATGGAAAGACCTCTCTGGTCATGTATGCCAAATGTACGAGCGCCTTGTAATAAAATAGATATGAATACTAAAATATCACTGTGGTTTGCGTACTGTAAGACCTTTGGTACACACACCATCAGATTATTTGACTTGTCGCTCAAACGAAGTAGGCGAGTGTCAGCAATATGTCTCGTGGTCTTATCGTGGCGTGTTTACCTTCTGCCATTAGGCCAGACAACAGAAATGCCACTTGCATTGTTAGAGTAGCAGCTTGACGGTGACCAACTTTAAACAGAACTTGATTAATTTTCACACACGTTTAGTAAAATAATAACAAGCATAAAAATAACTTAACTTGGTTCTGGATGCTATTTACAATTGACAATCTGAAGTTCCTTTGGTAATGGTATGTTAATCTTATTCTCACATATATCTCTGATACTTGACAAAAGTGTCTATACATTATCTTCATTGCTATGTACAGGAATAGGGTAATCGTATTAGGCGCAGACTGAAACTTGACTATAGACTGGAACACACTAATGCAGACAACTGCAGACTGATTGATCGGAGGTCTGTACACTCGCTATAATACCTCGCACGTTCAGGTATCACTGAGCGAGTGTGATCCACGAGGAGAAAAGGTTCTACGTTAGCAGCAATCTCATTGGCTGCGTTACATGTTAATATGCCGAACCGGCGGAAGCAGAATTTGGCCCGTCTCTAAGGCAGCGCCATCTTGTAGTGCAGAGACGGACGAGCGCTGCACCTGCGCTGTTGTGCTTAGCGGGGCGCGCTCTAGTGGGAAAGTTGTGTGCGCGCTGACTATGCGGAACTATGTACACAACAATTACATAAAAACCTGATTGTACACTGATGCTTAAACAGTCACACCTCAGGAAATTTTCAAGCTTATAGAAACACTGGAAGTCACAGTAAGTGATTAAGATTAAAATAAGAAGTCATGGAAGGGGCAAGATAAAGAGCGTTGGTAATGACAACTGAATTTGAGGAATAAATTGTTGGTACAGCAACACTACACGCCAGATTTGTTCCCACTGATTCCTACTTATTCGTACATCTGAAGATAATTATGACTGGAACATATTTTCAGTTCATTGGAGTGATTATGCAGACATTTTTCAGACTTTATGGAATTACTTCTCAATGATCTGGAAAGAGAACTTTAAACAAAGAGTACCTTCATCCAATATAAGTGTATTTTTAACATAAAGAAATCTGTCTTCCACAACAAAATCCAGAGCGTCTCTCCTTTCTCCTGTTTTAAACAGAAAAAGTTGTACATTTCTCCGAGCAACTCGTTTCGGTGGTCCAAAGCTATATTCTCTGTGCCTGCTGTAATCATTACTGGCGATCCTGTTAGTATAACAAGAGGACTCAAACGATTCTTTGTTTCGGAAGCACCGCTGTAATAAGTCTGCTCTAAGTTACGTCACAGATTGCCCCCTTACTCTGCTTCACAGAGCTGACACGCCTCTGAAATTCACGTGCTTGTATCAAAGGTAGACAAAGAGTTCTTGGCGGTGGCTTGGTCCTTAGATTACTCGTCGTAAAATCTAATAAGAGCAGCTCATCAATAAAGGCGGAACAGTCTGCTTTCTAACACTAATGCCCTTTCATCAGAAGTAATGTTTAAATCAACAGCGACCCTCGTCCCTTGCGTTTGGAATATGTCAAATCGTTCCTCTAACACTATTTAATAACATGTTACCTTTGTTTTTATCAGGCATGCATGCTTGGATGCTTATATTGTTGATGATGGCACTATATCTCGGCTTTATGGAAAAAGCAGTGAAGTGGTATCGCTTAGATCGTTAGTTGGCGCAATAAGTATTTCACACTGGAGTGGGGTATATGCAGTTATAAGTCTTACGTTCCAAAACGGAGCTCGAACTCCAACCATTGCCTTTCACTGCAGTGTTCTTATCGATTGAGCTACATAAGCTCCACTCACGAACCGCCTTCAGAGGTTTGCTTTGGCAAGCACCACTCTCCTACCTTTCCCTTTCCAAACTTCGTCCATACCTTCTTGTATACATTGTTCGACTAACATTCCTGGGCCGGCCGGGGTGGCCGAGCGGTTCTAGGCGCTACAGTCTGGAACCGCGTGACCGCTACGGTCGCAGGTTCGAATCCTGCCTCGGGCATGGATGTGTGTGATGTCCTTAAGTTAGTTGGGTTTAAGTAGTTCTGAGTTCTAGGGGACTGATGACCTCAGAAGTTAAGTTCCATAGTGCTCAGAGCCATTTGAACCATTTAACATTCCTGGAGACATGATAATGTAGAGAACTGATTAACTACAGCCTAGGGTTTGTTTCCAGAATGAAGCTTGCATATTTCTACAGAGTGAGGCCATTCTTAGTCTTTGTCGCCAAAAGGCAATCATCTCGTTTCGAATTTCAGTCTTAATCTGTCAAGAAAATTTAGCTCATTCAATAATACAATAACTACTCTACTAATAAATGTGAAATTCAGATTATGGTATTTTGGAAAACTAATGAGATTCACACAGTATATTGGTGCACACTTACTTTTATAACGTCTCTTATACGTATGGAAAAAGAACAAAAGCCTGTTTTTGAATCAATGAAGCGGCAAAAGACGAAAAATAAAAAATTTTTACATCGTTTCAGTGGAATTTGGCCAAAATTGCCTATGTTGTGCGAACTTAGTTATTGGTGGATAAAACCGTGGTAGCTCTTACATAAATAACTGCAAGAGGTTTAACCTCAAAAGCCACACACACACACACACACACACACACACACACACACACACACACACGCACACACTTCATTCTGTGCGACGATGGATTTGAGTTTTGCGTGTAATCAGGCCTGCGGTTATTAAAGGCGAGGGCCTTTGCTCCGATTAACGCAGGGTTATTCATAATTACAGCGGAACGATCACAAGCTGATAAACTGCAGCAAATATTCGGTAGAAAAATTTAGTCGATTCTGCTAACAGTATTTTGAAATACATGCTCCATCATCGTCATGCCTTGTATACACCACCCCGAAACGAATATCACACGATCAATACATATAAATTTATGTAATGACGGCTTCTATATTTAGGTGTTCAGCTAGAGTGAATATTAGATTCATGTGGCTGAGCGTTTCTAGGCCCTTCAGCCCGGAACCGCGCTGCTGCAACAGTCGTAGATTCGAATCCTGCCTCGGGCATGGATGTGTGTGATATCGTTAGGTTAGTTATGTTTAAGTAGTTCTAAGTTCTAGAGTACTTATGACCTCAGGTGTTAAGTCCCATAGTGCTTAGAGCCATTTGAACCATTTTTTGAACAGATTGCGCGGCTCCTCCCGCAGGAGGTTCGAATCCTCCCTCGGGCATGGGTGTGTGTGTTGTTCGTAACATAAGTTAGTTTAAATTGGTTTAAGTAGTGTGTAAGTCTAGGGACCGAGGACATCAGCAGTTTGGCCCCTTAGGACTTCACACACACACACACACACACACACACACACACACACGCACACACATTTTAAACATAGATTAATCACCAGTTGCGGCGTCTTATTTTTTCGAGTAAGCAATTCCTTAATATCTTGCGAGGTTATCACGGATTCTTAATGTGAATTAACCTGGGTAGAGTTAAGCATCCAAAGTCAGTCAAAAATGGTAATCTTATGCTTTAATAGATCAACTGTGTCAAGAACTGTATCAGTAGAGCATTTAAGAGAGAACTAGTAGCATATCGTTTTTAATACTCGTGAAAGTAGCGTCTTACCTCCTAGCAAAAGCAGACCTGAATTTATCTAACCAATTAACGTATCAGTAATCGTAAAGCTGTAGTAGCTAATATTACCACAAATATTGTAAGAAGTGTTAAGGAAAGTAGGAAAATAATTTTGCTTAGCAAGAATGTGTGGATACAGAATACAGAGTATCTGAGAAGTCGGCATCAGATATTCAGTGCTGAAGCACAAATGAAAAAAATTCAAAAGCATCATCCAGTATGCGTTAGACAAGTATGTTCGGTGCGAGATCTTAATGGATAGAAAAAACCCACCGTGGTTTAATAGCCGTGTTAGAAAACTGCTACATATACGAAGAGAGCATCATTACATATTCCAAAAAAGACAAAACCTACGTGACAAACAAAAGCTGAACGAAGCAAAAATTAGAGTAAGGAGATCAAGGAGAGAATCCTTCAGTGACGTAGAAAGTAACATTTCGTCAACAGATTGGAGTAACACACGTATGAGGTTTCGGGTTTAGATAAAACAAGTAAGCTATAGTGCTAAGAGCCATTTGAACCATCAGATTCATCTTTTGTTATCCAAGAGACTGAAAAGAGCCTGAAATTACCTTTCGAGCATAAAAATACAACTAACATTCTCAAGTAGTTCCACAACTACCTTTGTGATCCTTTGTGATCCTTTGTGTCGCTAAGTCTTTCGAAGAGACTACTGTCTGTATTCTTAGAGAAGGCAACTGGAGAAGATGAAATGGTAGGTCATTTGTTTCCCAGATGATCGACTAGGCTAATTCTTTTTATTCTTGTTTCGTCATGAGAGTCTCCAAAAATAACAAAAAAATCAGCCATTCAAGTGTTGGCAGTTTATTTAATTTTAATTCTGCGGCGAGGTGCTTTCTTGTCGCCACAATGATCAGTTCTCTTCAATGGGAAAGTCATATTACGTATAATTTTGTTTTTGTGCATGGATGGCAAACTAACCAGAGATTTATATGTGGAAAGGAACCTGAAAGCCACAGGCGCGCTGGCCAGCGTACCACAGCAACTGTCATTAATTTGGCATGAGGATTCGATACGGTTCCTGACTCACAGCCGTCTCGCAATCTAGTGTGCTGCACGTTAGGCTTCAGGAATAACTGGAGAGCACCTCACACCTACTACCTGATCAGATAATTGCTGAAAATTACTAAGAAGTTACAGGTTTATGTGATATGGGGATTAGCAAGAAGTGAGGTTTCACAATCAACTGCTATTTGGTCTCAGTGGGTTGTCATTTACACCTTCGTCCTGAAAAAGTACACAGCGATACCAAACAAGAAAATTACGTTTTGCTCAGTTTCTCATTATAGCAGTCCTACTAGCGCCGAAGGATAGAAGTGTAACCAAGTTCAAAAGGTAATGTATCTTCGAAATTCGTAGAACATCACTAGAAAAAGCAGCGCTGTCTCCTCTAGAAGTTTACTTAGATATACTGATCGTAGGCCACAAAGATAAGGATGCAAGGTAACCTCAACCCCGTATATCCGGACACTGGCTGCGGATATCTACTTTCTATGTATTGTGCACCTCTATCGATGGCATACCGAACGTTGAAACAGATTGTGATGGTCTACCATCTTTATACTGCATGCGTACCCCTATCCCGCTACTCGTCTCTTATCACGGACCAGTCTATCCAGCTTGATTTATAACACCTCCCATTGTTGAAGAAGCACTCTCTGAATGGCATCAACTGTCCTTAGTGGAAGTGGTACGCCTGCAACCTTTCGACCCTGATTCATTGGTAGAAAACTTAGAAGGTGCAACAGGTCTACTAAACAGACTGCTTACACCACGCTTGTGATCCCTATTCTGGGATATTGCTGTGCAGTGTGGGATTCGGGTCAGGTGAGACTGACGGATGACATCGAAAATGTTCCAAGAAGCGAAACTCGTTTTGTATTATCGCGAAATAGGGGAGATAGTTTCAGAGATATGATACGTGAATTGGAGTGGCAATCATTAAAACAAAGGCGTTTTTCGTTGCGACGGTATCTTCTCATGTAATTTCAATCACCAGTTTTTTTCTTCGATTGCGTAAACATTCTGTCGGCGCCCACCTAAATAGGGAGAAATGATCGTCACGATAAAATGAGAGAAATCAGGGCTCTCACAGAAAAATTTAAGTGTTTGTTTTCCCCCTCGCCGTTCGAGAGTGGAACGGCAGAGAGACAGCTCGAAGGTGGTTCATTGAACCCTCTGTCAGGCACTTTACTGTGAATAGCAGAGTAATCACGTAGATGTAGATGCAGATTGTCCCAAGCAAGTTAAATGGCCTTTAAACCCGTGGAGCGAGCTGGGCAGTTTATACACGTTATGTTCGGGTATAACAGGGCCAATCTGTCCTATCAGCTGTTATTACACATCCAGTAAAATCAAGCACAACATGAATCAGGGAAAAGACGCACATACAATTGGAGGATACAGTTCGTAGTTTTCCCTTAGATACCCATACCATGGCGTTCGTGTTCCCAGTGGAATAACGGCCAGAAAAGAATACTAACTACCCAATAGGTTAATTTCCACTATTTTATCAGTGTTGAAAATTTATCCCAGGGCCAAACCAGCCACCGGACGGCTAGAACCATTCTCCAGCTACCCAAGGCATCCGTGATCACAAAACTATCTCACACTGTTGCATTTGGCACACTTCGATTGGATTCGTGACCTCAGCCGGCCGCGGTGGTCTTGCGGTTCTAGGCGTGCAGTCCAGAGCCGTGCGACTGCTACGGTCTCAGGTTCGAGTCCTGCCTCGGGCATGGATGTGTGTGATGTCCTTAGGTTAGTTAGGTTTAAGTAGTTCTAAGTTCTAGGGGACTAATGACCTCAGCAGTTGAGTCCCATAGTGCTCAGAGCCATTTGAACCATTTTTTTGCCATCGTGACGTCACATTCGCCTGTCATTGCCCTACCCATGACATCACAAGGTATGCGTCCCGTCTATGACGTTATCATCATGACATAACCAGTTATGCCGTCTTTGCCGGCTGCGGCGACCGAGCGGTACTAGGCGCTTCAGTCCGGAACCGCGCAACTGCTACGGTCGTAGGTTCGAATCCTGCCTCGGGCATGGATGTGTGTGATGTCCTTAGGTTAGTTAGGTTTAAGTAGTTCTAAGTTCTAGGGGACTGATGACCACAGCAGTTGAGTCCCATAATGCTCAGAGCCATTTGAACCATTTATGCCGTCACTATCACTGCCTAGTATTATACCAGCTATTAAAGTGAAACTGATAAGCTGGAATGTAGATGCCATCTTCGACTTTTTCAAAAGTATCTGAACAATGGACGTTATTTATTTATCAAAAATGCATAGATTTTGACAGTACCGGTGTAGCTCAGCACTTACAGGTTAACTCTCGCAATGCCAAGTGTGGAAAGGGGGGAGAAGCAGATTCTTCATGTTTCACTGTTATCTTGCCATGTGCTTTATATTTCAAAATTTTGTAAGGTTTATTTAGTGTTTTGAATGATTTATCCTATCAGCTCCCGTAATTGTTTTAAACGTTTCAGTAGACTGCAACCCAAAAGTTTGAGTCTCAATACTGAATATGACTTTTACCAACAAATTTAATATTCATATTTTCAAGTTCAGGCTCCTTCTTACTCGTCTATATACCTTTACGTTGTCAACAAAAGTCAACAACAATTAATCTTAGCGTTACCAATGGCAGTGGAGTGGGGGTGGTGAGTCGTCGGGGAGGGGGGGGGGGGGGAGGAACCATCGTAGGCCCTCTGACTTAGTATTGGTATGTTGTTGTATCCACGTCCTTTGATATAAGAACTTGATATCAAACAAATTGTTCATCACTGAATTTACAATAAAGCGATTATAGAATACGTTAATTAAAATTATTAATAGTACATTTGTTTTGTAAATGAAAACGCATTCTCTTGCTGCACGGTATTTTATTTTCCCAGGCGCGTTTCGCCTTTTTTTTCACTTTAAGACGTCATGAGTGGGGTCTATAGTGATACAGTTATGATACACTTTTGTTTTGTCATGTATTGCCGGCCCCGGTGGTCTCGCGGTTCTAGGCGCGCAGTCCGGAACCGTGCGACTGTTACGGTCGCAGGTTCGAATCCTGCCTCGGGCAAGGATGTGTGTGGTGTCCTTAGGTTAGTTAGGTTTAAGTAGTTCTAAGTTCTAGGGGACTGATGACCACAGCAGTTGAGTCCCATAGTGCTCAGAGCCATTTGAACCATTTTTTTTGTCATGTATTATTCGTTGATTAGAAAACGGTTCACTTCATCATAAATCTATCATTATAGATCCCAATGATGTCTGGGAAAGTTAAATACAGTGCAGCAAGCGAAGAAGTTCTTATTTACAAAACAAATATTTCTGTGCTTGCTGCGGACGATGGCCACGCAAATTAACTCGTTAAAATTCATTTACTTGATTTTATTTTCGATAAACCTTAGAAGCCCCCGTCGTCGGTGATCGGTAATAGCAAGGGAAGATTTCAAGTGGTTGAGACTTTGGTTTTAAATATTTAAAACTAAACGAACTTTTACATTTTTGTCTTCAAAGATATTTTTATGGAGTAAGCCATTTTTATTTTCATTGTTTCTTTTGCTGTTGAACAAGTAACATCAGTAGACAACGTTTACGTGATAGTTCTATTGAAATAGTGCTTGAAGAAGTCTTGATTGAATCAGATCTGGATGAAAACGAAGTGGATGAAGGTATCGAAGAAATTGGAACTAACTCACCGTCTGAGACTGAAGATGATGTTGAGCCCAACCCACCAATTGCTAAGTGATACCAACTGTGATAAATTCATGTCCAAAAGTGGACTCCAGTATGTCACGAAGCCATCTCGAGAATATCCGCGTTATGCACAAAATGTCAAAACCGGAGTCTCCGAAAGACGCTATGGAGTTCTTTTCTACGCGTCATGTTATGAAACTTATAAAACAACACTAAAATCAATAGGCTTCTCGACACACACCGATGAAGATAAGTTATTTTGTTATATGGAGCTCTTACTAATCATAGGTTTATTGCATGGCAATAAGACACCTGTCCAAGATTTATGGTATATGCTTTAGGGCCTACAAGTGTACTATGGATCAATGAGTTGGATTCGGTTTTTCGAATTCACTTAAATATTGAGGTTTGATGATAAGAATACAAGACAAATTAGTCACCAGATTCACAAGTTTGCTCCACTGAGGGATTCTTTTGAAAACTTAAATTCTTCAATCCCATTGTATTTTATTCCTGGCTCACAGACCACAGTGGATGAGATGATGTCTTTGTTCCGTGCTCGCTGCCCACTCTAAAAGAACAACCTGAAAAATACCACATTCTCTGATGCTGTGACTAGATATGTGATCAGAATGGACGTCTATACAGAAAAGTTTGGAAATCCACAGCATCTAAATGGACCAATGGATATGGTAAAAGGCCTAATAAAACCTACTAAGATATCAGATCACGATTTTGTCACGGATCAGTAGTACACTTCAGTCGAGCTTCCTTATACTTTATGGAATGATTTTCGCCTCACACTTGTTGGCATCCTAAGGTCGAACAGACGAAACATACCTGAAAAGCTGAAGACTATAACTTGCCGCAGTGTACACTCATCCATCTTTGCATGTACTGACCCTCAGACACAGGGGCCAACAGTTACTATCACATCAACTCTATTCCGTGAGGAACCAAAGTGACTGCTATTAAATATTTCGACTTATCACTCTGAAGAGATGATTAGTGAGTACTCCAAAAAGACAAACATAAATCTATTTTTGGAATTCTATAAAGGGAGGGGCGGACACCACAGACCGGATGGCAAGAAATTACAGCACGAAGGAAGCAACAAGAAGGTGGTCTATGTCCCTATCCTACACATACATTGATGTGGCAGCAATAAATGCAATACATGCACATTAAGTCATCTTTATCAAGTTTCCAAACTGGAAAAAGTATTTACTAAATGGCAGAAGAGTTTTTCTTACTAACTTAGGTCTTGAACTAATAAGGTCGCATGTACATAAGAGGCCAGTAACAATGACAAATGGAAAGCACCACACAACGAAAGTTTAGCTGCACCGTGGAACCTTCGCCGTCAACAGCAGAGCGAGGAACACTTTAAAGGTGCCAACTATGCTGCCAGTAAGCTGTATCTAAAATGGTCAAGTACAACAAGCTGGGAACATAAAGTGTTACCAGCTGTCAGTGCCGCAAACACGTCTGTGGAAAGCACAGCAAGACAACAGTGTCGTGTGAAAAATGTGTTTCAGTATGAAACAGTAAATTCTGTGATTCTTCAGTTTCTCCCGGCGTATTTGTTGCTCGAACAGTCCACGGGTATACTGCCGGTTCATAGTGTCCAACGGGCTCAATATTTCGGAGAACTGAGCTCCTGAGGGCGGGCGGCCGCTCCTATTCAATTACACCTACACCTATAAATTGTTCTACACTGAAGTGCCAAAGAAACTGGTATATGCATGCGAATTCAAATACAGAGATATGTAAACAAGCAAAATACGGTGCTTCGTTCGGCAACACCTATATAAGACAATAAGTATCTGGCGCACTTGTTAGGTCAGTTACTGCTGCTACAATGGCAGGTTATCAAGATTTAAGTGAGTTTGAACGTGGTGTTATAGTCTGCGCACGAGCGATGGGACACAGCATCTCCGAGACAGTGATGAAGTGGGGATTTTCTCGTACGACCATTTCACGAGTGTACCGTGAATATCAGGAATCCGGTAAAACATCAAATCTCCGACATCGTTGCGGCAGGAAAAAGACACTGTAAGAACGGGACCAACGACGACTGAAGAGAATCGTTCAACGTGACAGAAGTGCAATCCTTCCGCAAATTGCTGCAGATTTCAGTGCTGGCCCATCAACAAGTGTCAGCGTGCGAACCATTGAACGAAACATAAAAAAAGGCTCTAATCACTATGGGAGTTAACATCTGAGGTCATGAGTCCCCTAGACTTAGAACTACTTAAACCTAACTAACCTAAGAGCATCACACACATCCTTGCTCCAGGCACGATTCGAACCTGCGACCATAGTAGCAGCGTGGTTCTGGACTGAAACGCCTAGAACCGCTCGGCCACAGTGGGCGGCATGAAACATCAGCGATATGGGCTTTCGGAGCCGTAGGCCCACTCTCGTACCCTTGATGAGTGCACGACACGAAGCTTTACGCCTCACCTCGGCCAGTCAACATCGACATTGGACTGTTGATGATTGGAAATATGTTGTCTGGTCAGACGAGTCTCGTTTCAAACTGTATGGACGAGTACGGATATGGAGACAACTTCATGAATCCATGGAGGAGACTGTTCAAACTTTTAGAGGCTTTGTAACAGTGTGCGGCGTGTGCAGTTGGAGTCATATGGGACCCCTGATACTTCTAGATAAGTCTCTGACAGGTAACACGTACGTAAGCATCCTGTCTCATCACCTACATCCATTCATGTCCATCGTGCATTCCGACGGACTTGGGCAATTCCAGCAGGATAATGCGACACCCCACACGTCCACAATTCCTTCAGCGACACTCTTCTAAGTTTAGACACTTCCGCTGGCCACCAAACTCCCCAGACATGAACATATCTGGGATGCCTTGCAACGTGCTGTTCAGAAGAGATCTGCACCCCCTTGTACTCTTACGGATTTATGGGCAACCCTGCAGGCTTCATGGTGTCCGTTTCCTGTAGAACTACTTCAGACATTATTCGAATCTATACCACGTCGTTTTGTGGCACTCCTGTGCGCTCGCAGGGGCCCTACACGATATTAGGCAGGTGTACCAGCTTCTTTGGCTCTTCAGTGTATAACACTACAAAACACATATGACTAAAAATAACATGTTAAGCTGGCAGTGGACACATCAGTTAGGTACAAATAAGGCTTTGTATAAATGGGAAAGTGACAAAGCCTGTAAATAACACTTGTTGACTAAAATACTTTAAGGACGTCATGAGAGGGTAAAACATAATTCCTGCAATACAATACGTTTATCATCTTGTGTGGTTAATGCTTACTTGTGCTCTCTCACAGTCGAGACTACATGACATTTTGGCCCAGTGCATTTATGTTACATCAAAATTGTAACAAACTGCCCTATATAACACAACGTTACAGTAAAATTTTAGCAAACTGCCCAATACATGACAATGTTAGAGCAAAACTGCAACGAATTGCCCCATACATCACGAATGCATGATGGATACTGTTGTTACAATGATGATCGGTTGACATGGTGATTACCATTCCCCTGAATGTATTCTGGGCACTTAAGGGGGGATGATGGTCAGTTGAGATTTCATGACTACCATTACCTCAGGTAATGCTGGACACAATGGTGGCCAGTTGACAGGGTGACTACCATTACTGCGGATACTGTTTTGGGGCAATGACGGACATGGTTACTGCCATTACCCCACTCATTCACTTATCATGAATCGGCAAAATATGACAGATAAGATAAGTGCATTAATGCAGACCTACAGATGTCAACAGGTCTGATGATGGTATTATTTCTGATTATGCCTCCTCAGTTTAGAACAAGTCTCGACTCATCTTTGAGATTGTTAAATAAGCATAAACACACGTTATAGCACAGCCTCACTAAAATCACATACATACAGTCCCACTTCCTCCTCACCAGATGTGTGTGATGTCAGTCGTTCGTTCAGAAACTTTTGAACATGTTCAAGATGGTTGATACACATCGATTCGACTGTTTCATTTAATGACTAATAAAATAATAGGCTGTAATTGGCTGTTTCATTCGAACGGCCAGTAAAATTCGTAGGAAATATTGAATAGCTTGTAACATGATGTTGTTGTTGATAATGATGATGATGATGATGTTATAGGTAAGGAGCGTGGCTAGTTATGTCATGGATAGAGTACTGACTGCCACACATGATGCACAAATGTAACCAAAACAGAACAGGTAGTACTTCACTACACTGCAATGGTAGCTGAATGTGTTCGATCTTTTAAAAAGTCCGCCCCCGGTAGCTGAGTGGTCAGCGCGACAGACTGTCAATCCAAAGGGCCCGGGTGCGATTGCCGGCTGGGTCGGAGATTTTCTCCGCTCAGGGACTGGGTGTTATGTTGTCCTAATCATCATCATTTTCATCCCCATCGACGCGCAAGTCACAGAAGTGGCGTCAAATCGAAAGACTTGCACCAGGCGAACGGTCTACCCGACGGGAGGCCCTCGTCACACGACACACGACATTTTGTGAAAAAAAGATCAGTTCTAGTTCTGGGTATTCGAGACTATAATGTCACTGAAAATTTCCTCTCTTCTGTTTTCTTCTCTACAGCTGCACACTAACTGGACCACTTTACAGTCTACCAACGCTCTGGTAATGTAAAGACTCATCCAAAGTGGTTTGTAGTACAAGCCTTCCGCTATGACACTAATACTGTTCGTAAAACGTACACAATATGCAGTCAGAATCATTACACTGAAATCATAGACTGCTGCAGTGCACTGGACACTAGTACTCTCGCATGTTCCATTCACTGATTTTCCGTGGTGTTAGATCTGCACAATGTTATCACAGCGTATTCTTTTATAGTCGTGAATCTGCACCGATTTCTACGAGGTTCACCGTTTTCTTGACTTTTCACATTTATTTAATTTTAGTTTTGATACCACATGTCCAACCTGTCGCTACAGCCTTCGTCTAACCAGAGGAGAGTAGTCATGTGTACTATCTGTTTGTTAATCGTTTAAACTTTGTTCTGTGCATAACCGTACTTTAAATGTTTATTTTTCTTATTTTTGAGGAGTAGAGAATGGGGATCAGCCCAGAATTTGTCCAAGTGAGCGTAGTAAACAGCATAACACCGACACTCAGTTTGGCTCGTGTACTAGATTCGTTGTATAGATATTCAGCTCCCTGTCTCGCGAGCTCGAACGCTACAGAATAAGTATTCGATCTCCTCTGTGAATAAGTACGTTTTTATTTGTCACTACGTCTTTTATATGATAACTACTTTAGTATTCTTTGCCAGGAAATTTACGGCATATAGTCATAATGTAAAAAGGCAAAAACTTAAGTTGCATTACAAATTTTTTGTACTAATATCACCAGCAACGTCTAGTTGAAAGCAATTATTATACTTTTACAGATTTGGCGTTTAACTGTTTTGGCTGGCGCCGCAGATGTTTCATGCGCGTCGATACACTTCAGGGTGTTGTCACAGAATTTCTGCGATCAATACTCCTAACAAGTCTTTCACACCAGTCCACAAGAGCAACAAACACAAGGTGTTGCCATCGTGAAGGGGGTGAATAGCTGAATAATGTGTTATGATACAAAACATTTCCCTCAGTGATTGATTTTCTTGCCCTCAATAAAGAAGAAAGGGCGTATGAATCAATGTTGTTAGACAACAAGCAGCTCCTCAAGTGACATGCTATTCTGTTTATTACCGTTACGTTCTTCATAGTAAGGAAAACAAACGCAACGTCCGAAACTGTGAAACTCATCTGATGTACAAATTGTGTTCTATAAGCAACAACAAACAATTGAAGGGTGTGTGGTTGAAGCCGAAGGAGATAAGACTATATTACCTAAAAATATTAGCTAATGCTTTTCTATTGCAAGACTATAGCAACACGAACATCTGTCAATTTACGTTGCAATGTGTAACTGATAATTTTTTCTTGTTACCTGAATTAGGTGTTATATCGAGAAGTGAGGCTCAATTGGAGCTAACGCTAATATAGACAATTCAACCTAACGGCCTTACCATCCTTCAGCAGACTACTGATTTCTATACTGTCAGTGAGAAAACAGATAGTATGTTCGATATACGAAGTACATGTGATATGACAGATATGATTGCATGTGATACATGTCCATTCCCTTCACATATACGAGGCCACTTCATTAAACACAGCCGGTGAGTAGGGCGTCTTTAATTGGTGACAAGACCACCATACTCATAGAACCTTAGCCCATTAAAGGTTTTCTTATAGGGTATTTATCCACTGTGTGGTTTACTGTGATACAGTGAACAATGTGGACGATATACCAGTTCAGAATACACTTGAGTTCGACATGTTTCGTGATATATTTTGAGTAATAATAACACAAACATAGTCAGTGAGCTGGTGTGGGGGTACTGGTTTTCAGATATGTAGATATGACTAATATGACAGAAGTATGGACACTACAGTCATAAAACATGGACTGTTATTTCCTGATGTACGGATTTGGGCTCTTCTATCTGTATCCATTATACAATTCCTTTTCTTCTCAAGAATACGCTCTCGAAGTATGTAACAACATTTATTGATAGCACTCATATACAGAGCGCTGGGTAAATCTGAAACACGTGTACAAATGTGAAGAAACTTTGCTTTCATCTAGATAACCCAAGAAATGTGTGCATTTTTTCAAATTAATTTCGGAGTCATGATTCCTAATACCCTGAACAGTTGTACGATGGTGACGAATACTCAGTAGTACATCTTCGAAAATTTTGTTTTCTGTCTTTTATGAATTTACGTAATTCATTTAGCATTAGGTATGCATTGGTTTATATGGAGAGAAAACAAAAGCTAAATCATTATTCCTGCAATGTAATACAGAACAACCTGCCTAGCGCAGTAAGCAGTGGACTAACACTAGACCGTTATTGACCTACAAAAGTGACCCGCCTTTGTACACTGCGTACTCAAAGACCGGCACCACAAACTCAACCTCTTAACCTTACCTGCCATCATCTGCTTTGCATACGCTGTGCTTCCATATGTCAAAACTGACATACATTTTGCATTAACACAACACTCCAGGAGGGTCTGATACCCCGTACAATAAATAACAAGAGAGTCAGATAAAATATCGATGCATTGTTGAGGCGCTGTATTACGTAATTTGGTTCGTGTGCATCAGCTACAATAATTAGGCAAAGCTACAAGTGGCACTCACCAGTATTCACGGAGCTTACGTGATCGAAAACTAATTCCAGTTAATCAGAAAATTCTGTCTTGGCTACTCGAGTACAAAATTGCCACAACCCTGCTCCTCTGCCAACAACAGACAGAAACGAAAAGCCAGAACACCTCTGGGTCTTCTTGCAATAAGTCTCACGATATTCTCCAAGAAACAAAATAACTAACCCCACAGTCACGATCAAGAGGTCATCAGCAACAATGTATTAACAATACTGAAGCAGTATATAACTAGATAACAGACTCCATCTATAGCTGTGATACCGACACCATCAAAATAGATTTTAACACCAATTAAAACACTGTGTATGCGACTGTATGTATTGAGACTTTGTCGACATCAAATGCGGAAAAACAAAGCTTATTAGGCAACTGAAGTGACATTACCATATCCCACAGATCCTGCATCAGTCAACACTGACGGGTTCAGACTTACGCAATGGACTTTCATCCCAATTTATATCTTTCTAGAGTACTGTGACGTCAGACAAGCCGCATTACTAATACACTCCTGGACATTGAAATAAGAACACCGTAAATTCATTGTCCCAGGAAGGGGAAACTTTATTGACACATTCCTGGGGTCAGATACATCACATGATCACACTGACAGAACCACAGGCACATAGAAACAGGCAACAGAGCATGCACAATGTCGGTACTAGTACAGTGTATATCCACCTTTCGCAGCAATGCAGGCTGCTATTCTCCCATGGAGACGATCGTAGAGATGCTGGATGTAGTCCTGTGGAACGGCTTGCAATGCCATATCCACCTGGCGCCTCAGTTGGACCAGCGTTCGTGCTGGACGTGCAGACCGCGTGAGACGACGCTTCATCCAGTCCCAAACACGCTCAATGGGGGACAGATCCGGAGATCTTGCTGGCCAGGGTAGTTGACTTACACCTTCTAGAGCACGTTGGGTGGCACGGGATACATGCGGACGTGCATTGTCCTGTTGGAACAGCAAGTTCCCTTGCCGGTCTAGGAATGGTAGAACGATGGGTTCGATGACGGTTTGGATGTACCGTGCACTATTCAGTGTCCCCTCGACGATCACCAGAGGTGTACGGCCAGTGTAGGAGATCGCTCCCCACACCATGATGCCGGGTGTTGGGCCTGTGTGCCTCGGTCGTATGCAGTCCTGATTGTGGCGCTCACCTGCACGGCGCCAAACACACATACGACCATCATTGGCACCAAGGCAGAAGCGACTCTCATCGCTGAAGACGACACGTCTCCATTCGTCCCTCCATTCACGCCTGTCGCGACACCACTGGAGGCGGGCTGCACGATGTTGGGGCGTGAGCGGAAGACGGCCTAACGGTGTGCGGGACCGTAGCCCAGCTTCATGGAGACGGTTGCGAATGGTCCTCGCCGATACCCCAGGAGCAACAGTGTCCCTAATTTGCTGGGAAGTGGCGGTGCGGTCCCCTACGGCACTGCGTAGGATCCTACGGTCTTGGCGTGCATCCGTGCGTCGCTGCGGTTCGGTCCCAGGTCGACGGGCACGTGCACCTTCCGCCGACCACTGGCGACAACATCGATGTACTGTGGAGACCTCACGCCCCACGTGTTGAGCAATTCGGCGGTACGTCCACCCGGCCTCCCGCATACCCACTACACGCCCTCGCTCAAAGTCCGTCAACTGCACATACGGTTCACGTCCACGCTGTCGCGGCATGCTACCAGTGTTAAAGACTGCGATGGAGCTACGTAGACCACGGCAAACTGGCTGACACCGGCGGCGGCGGTGCACAAATGCTGCGCAGCTAGCGCCATTCGACGGCCAACAGCGCGGTTCCTGGTGTGTCCGCAGTGCCGTGCGTGTGATCATTGCTTGTACAGCCCTCTCGCAGTGTCCGGAGCAAGTATGGTGGGTCTGACACACCGGTGTCAATGTGTTCTTTTTTCCATTTCCAGGAGTGTATTTTCCCTTTTAATAACATAATGTCCTACATTGTTTCCTCCAGCAGAGAATCTTTCGGAGCACTACTTCAAAATAATTTTCCCTTTATAATAACTCCTAAGACAACTAATTATTGGATGGACTATTTTTCCTTTCCCAGTATACAAGGCCTGGGATCGATCCACCCATTCGTTGTTAAGGGGTATCTGCCCCTTGAAACTGGAACTAACTTTTAGTTGTAGCACTTCGCACCCTGTATAAAGACCTGTACCTGCTCAGAACTGTAATGTAATAACAATGCACATAATTACAACATTGTCTGACAACAAATGTTTATTCTTGTTGCAACCTGTATCAATTTTTAAAGACCAGCATTTAATGGACTAAGCCTTTCATTTCCCTGTTTCCTATGGACTGCACTTTTTCAAACCTAATTTACAGTCTGACTGAGTTTGATTTTGCGTACTTACTATGGTAGGAAATACGCTATACATGGCCGGACTCCGAACCTCCGTTATTATGATGTTTGGTTTGTGGGGTGCTCAACTGTGAGGTCGTCAGAGCCCGTACGAAGTCCAATTTTTACTCAGTCCAATTTTTCACGCAATCCAATAGAGCCACTGTCAATAATGATGGTGACGATGATGAAAGAGGAGGAAAATACAAACAACCAGTCCCCAGGCAGGGAAAATCCCCAATCCGGCGGGGTATCGAACCCGGGACCCCGTGATCCAGAGGCAGATACGCTAGCATTTTTTTTAATTTTTAATTTTTTTTACTGTGGGGGATCAGGTCACGGGCTGGCGGAGGCAGGGTGGGCAGGGGTCGCAACCCAAGGCCTGGCCACCATGCTTCTACCCACTCTTTTCTGCAGATGTGGTCCAACAAATGAAAGGGATTTTTTTGTATTTATTTTATTTTATTTTTAATTTTTACTTGGTGTTTTTTGATGTCTTTGATTTTTATTGTCTTTCATAGGGGCTAAACACAATAAACAGAAACTAAAGGTGCCATTCAACACATCCAAACGTAAAAACGGCTCGTAACGCCGTCTAGATTTAAAGAAGTCACTAGAAAAAGAAAGAAAACAAAGGCGGGCCTTCCAACGGCCCTGCTGACGTGTATCAAGATCGGCTTCTCGATAACTTAAAAACTATATATACTCCTCCGAATACATCGGGCTTAAACGTTAGTTCCTTAATGTTGAGCTATCTCCTCATTTCACTTCTCATACCCGGAACACCCCAACTAGACGGAGGGTCTGTGAATAACGAACCCAAGGAATTGGAAAAACATGTTCTGTATTTCACGTGACGCAGCAAGATATCATGTTGCTCTTGTAATATGTACCAGAAGTCTATGACGTTCTTGTCATCGGTGGGATACAAATAATACGTCGCCATCCCCTTTATCCAGTTCACGGCGTTTGTCCTGGCGGTGGGAAAGTATACTTTGTCCGGGAACAGTATGTCGTCAGCTTTGATCGCCGTGTGCGCCGTACGCAGTAAAAGGTCCAGAAATTTCGTCGTTAGAAGCCAACAGTCGACTGCCGTGCAACAAATCAAACGGTGCTCGTCGGAGTCGACGACCGCGCAGTGGGGTCATATTTGCGTGTCGATCAGATGAGTAGATTGCAGTCGTTGACGGTTCGGGAATTTGCCGTTCACCACTACATAACACAGTGGACGTACCTCTGTGTGGAGAGAGGGAAGATAGACCACTCTCCATACTCTCTGCCACTGTATCGCCGGGTACTTCTGTTCCGCCACATTGCGTGATTGTTGCTGGAGGAAACTTCGATATACGTCTTTCAGTGTGGGCACCCTGGTCTCCGGCAAACTGTTCTGAACGCAACAGTTATCGAGGAAGAAACCCCGAGGGTGTGCGAGCGGCGCCGTGATGTGCCCTACATTGACTGGTGGACAGAGTGAATGGGGAGACACTTCGTAGATTACGGCTCCCATTAAGGTGACGTGCTCGGTTCTCCAATAGTGTTGCATGGTACTAAGAAATAGCGCACGCACCCTGTTCTTCACATTTACGAGTCCGATGCCGCCTCCTCTCTGTGGCTTGTGTCAAAGTATCGTAGCAAATTTTGGAGAGGAGGTCAGCACTTACGGAATGTCTGAAGGCCGACTGTAATATTGACGCGATTGTGGTGAGCAACGGCATTATGTCTGACAAGTGACTTATTTCAGTGCCAAATAGGCGTTAACATAATGTGCACGCTGAAACAAATCTATGGAGCGCAGTGCACGTTGTCCTACGAATCTGCCGCAGTAGCCATCGATAATTATCCGCCGCTTTACGTCGTATGTTTATATGTAGTACCACTCCCAAACACTTCTACATCTACATCTACATCCATACTCCGCAAGCCACCTGACGGTGTGTGGCGGAGGGTACCCTAAGTTCCTCTATCGGTTCTCCCTTCTATTCCAGCCTCGTATTGTTCGTGGAAAGAAGGATTGTCGGTATGCTTCTGTGTGGGCTCTAATCTCTCTGATTTTATCCTCATAGTCTCTTCGCGAGATATACGTAGGAGGGACCAATATACTGTTTGACTCTTCGGTAAAGGTATGTTCTCGAAATTTTAACAAAAGCCCGTACCGAGCTACTGAGCGTCTCTCCTGCAGAGTCTTCCACTGGAGTTTATCTGTCATCTCCGTAACGCTTTCGCGATTACTAAATGATCCTGTAACGAAGCGCGCTGCTCTCCGTTGGATCTTCTCTCTCTCTTCTATCAACCCTATCTGGTACGGATCCCATACTGCTGAGCAGTATTGAAGCAGTGGGCGAACGAGCGTACTGTAACCTACTTCCTTTGTTTTCGGATTGCATTTCCTTAACATTCTTCCAATGAATCTCAGTCTGGGAACTGCTTTACCGACGATCAACTTTATATGATCATTCCATTTTAAATCTCTCCTAATGCCTACTCACAGATAATTTATGGAATTAACTGCTTCCAGTTGGTGACCTGCTATTTTGTAGCTAAATGATAAGGGATCTATCTTTCTATGTATTCGCAGCACATTACACATGTCTACATTGAGATTCAATTGCCATTCCCTGCACCATGCGTCAATTCGCTGCAGATCCTCCTGCATTTCAGTACAATTTTCTATTGTTACAACCTCTCGATACACCACAGCATCATCCGCAAAAAGCCTCAGTGAATTTCCGATGTCATCCACCAGGTCATTTATGTATGTTGTGAATAGCAACGGTCCTGTGACACTCCCCTGCGGCACACCAGAAATCACTCTTACTTCGGAAGACTTCTCTCCATTGAGAATGACATGCTGCGTTCTGGTATCTACGAACTCCTCAATCCAATCACACAATTGGTCTGATAGTTTATATGCTCCTACTTTGTTCATTAAACGACTGTGGGGAACTGTGTCAAACTCCTTGCGGAAGTCAAGAAACACGGCATCTACCTGGGAACCCGTGTCTATGGCCCTCTGAGTCTCGTGGACGAATAGCGCGAGCTGGGTTCCACACGACCGTCTTTTTCGAAAACCATGCTGATTCCTACAGACTAGATTTCTAGTCTCCAGAAAAGTCGTTATACTCGAACATAATACGTGTTCCAAAATTCTACAACTGATCGACGTTAGAGATATAGGTCTATAGTTCTGCACATCTGTTCGACATCCCTTCTTGAAAACGGGGATGACCTGTGCCCTATTCCAATTCTTTGGAACGCTACGCTCTTCTAGAGACCTACGGTACACCGCTGCAAGAATGTGGGCAAGTTCCTTCGAGTACTATGTATAAAATCGAACTGGTATCCCATCAGGTCCAGCGGCCTTTCCTCTTTTGAACGATTTTAATTGTTTCTCTATCCCTCTGTCGTCTATTTCGATATCTACCATTTTGTCATCTGTGCGACAATCTAGGGTGGTGACCTTGGTGATGGGCACCGCTGTCCCTGGTGGCAGCCCTCTGCCCACTTCCTTACATCGCGTCTGTCGTAGGTTGAGGACACTACCCGCCACCGCTCCATATTGCTGAAGTCATTCCGGGGCCGCCTGGATTTCGTTTCCTGACTTGACCAAAAAAAAACACGTCGTCGGCGTATGCACGGCATTGGAAAGAAACGGTCAAGTCGTCGTCGGAGCAGCAGCTCGGTTCCAGACTGAAACGCCTACAACCGCTCGACCACAGCGGCCGGCTACACTTTCTCAACCAGAAATTTTACTGTTATACGTCGTACAGCGGTTATCAGTACCCCTGACTGCATGGAACTTGTATTGTGCAAGATACAGACAGGACGTCATCATGCTTAATAAAACTAGAAACCTTACCTCATTTTAGTTGATCCTCATCCACAACGAAGTACTCCCTAAGTACCAGTTTGGTAGCTGTCCTCTGATAGTGATAAATTTAGTGACGGCGGTGGCCAAGATCCATCGGGCTTGTGTTGTGGGGCTATATACAGGACACATTTTGCACATAATCTGGTCCCTGTTATATGCATTAGAAGGAATACATGTACAATGAACTGATAGGTGGGGACAGCCTTCCATTTAAGTACCTTATATCAACTAGAAGAGACTGGGAAGACGAATTCCAACTTATCCTTAAACTTGGGCTCTCAGATGCCATTCAACGAAATGGCTCTGAGCACTATGGGACTTAACTTCTGAGGTTATCGGTCCCCTATAACTTAGAACTACTTAAACCTAACTAACCTAAGGACATCACACACAACCACGCCCGAGGCAGGATTCGAACCTGTGACCGTAGCAGTACCATTCGACGAGTCTCCATATCATATTCCTCAGAATCGCTTAATATTTCCCGATACGAAAAAAGTCAGACCGAAAATGAGGGTGTAATTATGGAACGAGGTTGGTATAGAATTGTTGTGTACATAGTTCCGCGTAGTCAGCGCGCACACAACTTTCCCAATAGAGCGCGCCCCGCTAAGCACAACAGCGCAGTCGCAGCGCTCGTCCGTCCCTGCACTACGAGATGACGCTGCCTTACAGACGGACCAAATTCTGCTTTCGCCAATGCGCATATTAATATGTAACGCAGCCAATAAGATTGCTGCTAATGAAGAACCTTTTCTCCTCGCGGATCACACTCGCGCAGTGATACCTGAACGCTAGAGGTATTATAACGAGTGAACAGAACTCCGATTAATCAGTCTGCATTTGTCTGTATTAGTCTGTACCAGTCTATAGTCAAGTTTCAGTCTGCACCTAAGAAGATCATCATATTGCTGTACATAGCCGTGAAGAGAAATGTATAGACACTTTTTCAAGTATCAGAGATATGTGAGAATAAGATTAACGTGCCAAGACCAAAGGAACTTCAGATTGTCAATTGTAAACAGCAACTAGAATCAAGTTACGTAATGTCTACGCTTTTTATTACTTTAATAAATGTGTGTGAAAATTATCAAGTTCTGTTTAAAGTTGGTCACCGTCAATCTGTTACTCTAAGAGTGCACGTGGCATTTCTATCGTCTGACCTAATGGCAGAAGATATACACGCCACAATAAGACCAGGAGACATATTGCCGACACTCGCCTACTTCGTTAGAGCGACAGGTCAAATAATCTGATGGTGTGTGTACCGAAGGTCTTACAGTACGTACACCACAAGAATTAAGCAGGAATATGACCTATATAGTAAAAAAAGTAATCCGTGAGAAAGAAAGCGCTAATGTTGTACGGCCATAAGGTAAAAATTGACACACCACAAGGAATCTCATCCCAGAAGCCAAAGGGAAAGCAACAAGCTCTAAGTAAATAAAATGAGTACTAAAAGATAAGAAACAGTAAAAAGTCAGCCTCAACTCGATCCATAACGTAAATAAAGACAGAAAACTAAACAACAGACTTATATCTCTAAAGTGAAGACCTATAAAGACAATGCACCATGAATTATGTGTGATATGTATTCAAGGAGGAGGTAAAATTCATGTTGTTAGAACGAAACATTACTGGGCTAAGAGTTTATCTCGCTCAGATTGCGAACCACGTAAGCAAAGACAGATGGAGTATGTCTCATACAATAAGGATATCTCTGAGCATACAAGTGCTCCGCTGCCATAACAGTTTGGGAACATCCGGCGTAAACGAAAACAATATCCCGTTTTGGATATCGAACACAATGTGAAAAGCTCAATATCTTCAGGAACAAGTTGTCGGATCGCTACAACAACCTGAGTTATGTGTTTGGTAGCATTTGGTACAGTAGCGCAGACGTTTGTAGCGGCATTTTTCCGGATGGTGAGACAGTTTGGGGCGCTGTTATTTTGTTACTGTATCATTAGGTTCTACACATGTCCTTGGAGCTGAAGTCACCTTCTCACGCTTTTCCCAATGACACCGCACATCGCATATTTCCTCGATTTCGATATATTTGGGGTGCCTTGACTTAGCACTTTCACCCAGTATACCAATTTCAAAATGATGCATGTAGGAGAAGATAATTTTCTTTATGTCTGTTATGTTATGAAAGCTGGTATGAAGTTACGAGTAAAGACCTTCAGCGAAAGTTTGTTCATCAATAATAATCACTGTCATAATGTCACTGATAGAGTAATATACAGACCGAGCCATTTTTGAGTGACTGCTAAACTCTGTCAGTAGACTCTATTTTTAATTCGTAGCTCCAATAGTCGCACGTAATTTAGGAAAACGAATTCATAATGGCAAAGAAAACATTTTTAACTGTAGATAAGAGTGTTACCCTAATCAGTTGAAGAAGTACTGACATTAAGTAGCTACGGTTATCAGTTGTAAATATTACTACTGAATTATTGGTTAACACACTTACCTGGACAATTAATGGGATAAACAAACTATCTGAAGAAATGGTCTCCGTAATTACTCGGAGCTACCCGCTACAATGACAAAAATTTAATTTGAGACGGCTGGATCTGCAACCTACCCCAGCCTCAGTGTGATAACGACTGAACAGGTTTGGCATTGTGTTACGTTGATCACGGGTACATTACAGTTTTTTCTTAACTACGCTATCTATAACTATCATTCAAACGTTTCAGCTAATTATTTTAATATAAATACAGAACCACAGAAGCAAACATGATTGCATATGACCATCCAGTGCCACATCAAATATGGGAAACTGACAAATGTACTTAAAAGTATTACTTTTTAAAAGAAAAACGCTCTGGTTCTTATGACAGCGATAGTAGGAAACTGAATTACTGACCCAGAAAACTTAACAGAACAGTTCACGACAAGAAAAACTACATAGATACCTTATATAAATGACGCTTTGTTTCTCCGAGTTTCACATCTGGTAATGTTCTGCACTGCGAGTAGAGTTCGATTCCGTTATGCCATTAACACTTACTTGCAAACTGAGCGTAATAAATACAACATATTTTGTATTGCCTTTAAAGAAGAATTTTCGTTTAGGCCATGAGACTTCGTCTAAACTTAACACAGTGAGAACATGCTGATTACATTCGTTAAGAGTTTGTGGTGGTTGCTGCTGTAAGAGGCTGTTAAGCCGCGGCAGCTTATCTAGGTAGGGATTAACGGATTAACAGTGAACCAGACAGTCACTGTTCATCGAAAAAGTTTTAGCGACAAAAGAGCGACAGCTAAAAGCACTGACGGATAAAAAAGTTTCTCCTTCGAGAAACTCAGCCACATGGTAAATGCCTAAAAATTTGTCGGTGTATATTTCATTTCCAGTGATCCTACTGAAAAGTATTCCTCATTCGATCCACAGTTAAACAACCAATGCCTACTATCTGCACTCGCGTATTATATATGACGTGTTTGTTCACGATAGAAAGTAGAGTAATTGACATGTACCAACATACAAGCAAATGTAAATTGTTTGCGCATGTGTATATATAGTGAGCATATATAAAGTTACACATTTCTGGAGGTTATAGAGAGAACTTAGTAGATAAAGTTTTACATAGAAGGAAACCAAGTCCGGAAACGTCATCCAACGTTTATAGGCGCCGGCGCCTCTAAGTGTATTTATAGACTCGGTGATTCCGTGATGATGATAAAAAGTTTCTAGGATGATAGGGAGGGATAAATGCATCAGTTCAAGGTCAGGTTTTCTCTACCGGAAACGAGCGAGTCGGAAGTTATAAGCGAAAACCGTTCTGACACCATTGACAATGGAATACATTTACTGGTGCTGTTGTTGCTAAGCCTCTAGGGTAGGCTACTTCCACGCGTGGTAGTACGGATCAAAACAAGGAAAAATTGTCCAGTAAACATTGGCTCTAAAATGTATACTTGAGGAGCACTTGTACATGTTCGCTACTGTGAAACACATCTTCTCTATTGACCAAGCGCTTATAGCTCTGAAGGTATGCATTTTACAATCCATGTTTTCAAGACATTTTTCTTTATTTTGATCCTTACTTCCACCTATGAAAGTTGCCTATCCTACAGGCGTACAAGGGAACCTCCTCATCGCACCTCCCTCAGATTTAGTTATAAGTTGGCACAGTGGACAGGCCTTGAAAAACTGAACACAAATCAATCGAGAAAACAGGAAGAAGTTGTGTGGAACTAAGGAAAAAAAAAGCAAAATATACAAACTGAGTAGTCCATGCGCATGATAGGCAACATCAAGGATACTGTATCTCAGGAGCGCCGTGGTCCCCTGGTTAGCGTGAGCAGCTGCGAAACAAGAGGTTCTTGGTTCAAGTCTTCCCTCCAGTGAAGAGTTTAATTTGTGTTATTTTCAGGCAATTATTATCTGTCCGTCCGTCCGTCCGTCCAATGCAAGGTACACAGAGCAGTATTTTGTACGTGATCGTGTGTCAAATATCAAAGTTCAGGCACTCACACATAATCAACTTCGCTCTCCAAAATTCCAGGACATGTTCAGATTTGCCTGGACATAGGCAGGATTTGACGGTCTACACACGGAAAAATTTGAAAACGTTAAAAATATATGTTTTGACAGAGCACAGGGAAAAATTTAAGACTGTGAAACTGTTGCATTCATTTGTTGCAGTTTATGTGACAAACTCAAATTGAGAGATTTATCCATCTCCATTATTCTAGAAACTGTTTAAAATCATAACGGAATCACCCTGTACATACATACATTTACAAGTGTCAGCGCCTATAACTTCGACAATCTGTAGGTTTGTCGGATGACGTTTCCAAACTTGGGTTCCTGTGTAAAACTTGATCTACTAAGTCGACACTACAAGCTCTAGAAGTGTAACATGAATCGTGAAACACCCTTTATGTATACAGGTGAACATTAATAAAACCGATAAACTTCAGGGACGGATTCTCGACTTGAAATGGAGGAAGAAAGGTCCTCTGTATTTATGTCCCGAAGCCATCGTTGCCGCCGTAGATGACGTTGACGAATGAAGGTTCCTCTGAACCCGTGCCGTGTGTTACTAGTGAGTTGCAGGCTGCGCGGTTGACGCAGCGTACTGTAAGCGTCAAAACGGTCTAGATTCATGTAGGGAACAAGTTCAAATTGGTTCAAATGTCTCTGAGCACTATGGGACTTAACTTCTGAGGTCATCAGTCCCCTAGAACTTAGAACCACTTAAACCTAACTAACCTAAGGGCATCACATTCATCCATGCCTGAGGCAGTATTCGAACCTGTGACGGTAGCGGTCGCGAGGTTCCAGACTGTAGCGCCTAGAACCGCTCGGCCACTCCGGCCGGCTAAGGAAAAAGGTGAGATTGTGTCTGCGTACGGCCACCCAGACAGAAATGGTCGAGACGCAGCGCGACTATACCAAAACAAGTACCATCGAAGACACGAAACACATCACACCAAATTGTGAGCCCTTTTAGGGCGTTTGTGTGATCATACGCCCTTTAAGACAGACGAACGTGCAGGGAGGCAGCGGTCTGTGCGTACACCAGATTTTGAGGACCGGGTTCTATAGGAAATTGAGACGAACCCTAATACAAGCTCCAGGCAAGCACAGAACACGGTTTAAGGTGAAGTACGATTGCGTGTCCTGCATATCAAACGCTACTATCCCTATCACCTGAAATCCCATGGAGGCCTCTTTGAATATATGCTGCGAAGTGGATCCGACGCAGCTCTGTATTCTGTTCTGGAACGATTTATTGTCGTTGTACGCACACCGTCCATTTCCGGACACATATTCAGAGGGCCTTTTTTCTTCCACTTCCAGTTAGAAATCCGTCCATGCAGTTGGTCAGTTTAATTAAAGTTCACCCTGTATATCCTGCCTATTACTGGGTCAGCTGTTCTCAAGATTTGGCAAATTCGTTTTATCTTACATTCAGACCGGATATCCTAGCTGACACCGTAGTAATCAGTTACGTAATGGAGGGAAGTCGTTTGCTCCACCTGTCTGTGACGTGAAACTTTCTTCTGTGCGTGATCAAATTTCAACTGTGTGTGCCTCCTGTTTTCTGAGGCAGAAATCGAGGACTAGCCAAGCATTTGCTGAACGAATGTGGGAAACCACAGTGAGCCTGGCTGGTGAACCAGCCACGGACTTTCTTCTGCGGTGTGCATTCAGTTAGGGTCTGACTCATCTTCCTGGTTCGTAAGCTAACGTCTTCCGTAGAAGTCGTAATTTAACTAATTGAGGGGCACGTAAAAGCCATAAAAATTTAACCTAGAGGGGTACCAACAATAATTTACAGATTTCAAACCAGATCCAACTGTAACACTTCAGTTTTATTGCTGTGATACGTTTCCTTCATCGGGTTCGTAACTATTAACCTTAACAACGACAAAATACTAGCATTAAATGTGGTCACCGCAGCTAACCATCACCCCATTACAGTATGCAAGTTCGATAAGTGGTGGTTCAATCTTGGTATAACTTTCTATTAATTTTCGTGGTATTTCTTGAAACAGTCCTTGCCTGTTATCGGCAGAAAGGTACTTCACGCACTGAATACATCTAGACATGTAAAACCAGAGTTTTCTTGAACTACAAACTGCGAATGTTGTATAATATGAGTAATTAGGGTGAGGGGTACTGCTTTCTTGCAGAATAATTTCGTCTGCGTATCAGTTATGTGCCTTGATATGAGATGGTAAACTAGTTTTGTGTATAGAGGATGAAGCAGCAGCCACCGAAACTACACTTCTGGAAATGGAAAAAAGAACACATTGACACCGGTGTGTCAGACCCACCATACTTGCTCCGGACACTGCGAGAGGGCTGTACAAGCAATGATCACACGCACGGCACAGCGGACACACCAGGAACCGCGGTGTTGGCCGTCGAATGGCGCTAGCTGCGCAGCATTTGTGCACCGCCGCCGTCAGTGTCAGCCAGTTTGCCGTGGCATACGGAGCTCCATCGCAGTCTTTAACACTGGTAGCATGCCGCGACAGCGTGGACGTGAACCGTATGTGCAGTTGACGGACTTTGAGCGAGGGCGTATAGTGGGCATGCGGGAGGCCGGGTGGACGTACCGCCGAATTGCTCAACACGTGGGGCGTGAGGTCTCCACAGTACATCGATGTTGTCGCCAGTGGTCGGCGGAAGGTGCACGTGCCCGTCGACCTGGGACCGGACCGCAGCCACGCACGGATGCACGCCAAGACCGTAGGATCCTACGCAGTGCCGTAGGGGACCGCACCGCCACTTCCCAGCAAATTAGGGACACTGTTGCTCCTGGGGTATCGGCGAGGACCATTCGCAACCGTCTCCATGAAGCTGGGCTACGGTCCCGTCTTCCGCTCACGCCCCAACATCGTGCAGCCCGCCTCCAGTGGTGTCGCGACAGACGTGAATGGAGGGACGAATGGAGACGTGTCGTCTTCAGCGATGAGAGTCGCTTCTGCCTTGGTGCCAATGACGGTCGTATGCGTGTTTGGCGCCGTGAAGGTGAGCGCCACAATCAGGACTGCATACGACCGAGGCACACAGGGCCAACACCCGGCATCATGGTGTGGGGAGCGATCTCCTACACTGGCCGTACACCTCTGGTGATCGTCGAGGGGACACTGAATATTGCACGGTACATCCAAACCGTCATCGAACCCATCGTTCTACCATTCCTAGACCGGCAAGGGAACTTGCTGTTCCAACAGGACAATGCACGTCCGCATGTATCCCGTGCCACCCAACGTATTCTAGAAGGTGTAAGTCAACTACCCTGGCCAGCAAGATCTCCGGATCTGTCCCCCATTGAGCATGTTTGGGACTGGATGAAGCGTCGTCTCATGCGGTATGCACGTCCAGCACGAACGCTGGTCCAACTGAGGCGCCAGGTGGAAATGGCATGGCAAGCCGTTCCACAGGACTACATCTAGCATCCCTACGTTCGTCTCCATGGGAGAATAGCAGCCTGCATTGCTGCGAAAGGTGGATATACACTGTACTAGTGCCGACATTGTGCATGCTCTGTTGCCTGTGTCTATGTGCCTGTGGTTCTGACAGTGTGATCATGTGATGTATCTGACCCCAGGAATGTGTCAATAAAGTTTCCCCTTCCTGGGACAATGAATTCACGGTGTTCTTATTTCAATTTCCAGGAGTGTATTTTTGGAGCCAAAGAACTTTTTTTTACCTCTTAACGAAACTGAATGTCGGGGACTTGTTATCACTTTAATCACTGTCAACACTGTTGTCACTTGGAAGAATTTCATTAAATAATTTTCTGCAACATTCTTCCTGTGTTATTTCTTTTCGGCGAGACATACTGAATGGAGAAGACGGGCTGTGCTTACTGCCGCTAAAGTACAGGTAACTCTATTCGAATAAAATTTAATATTAGATGTAGATTTATGGAAGATCAACATGAATGTATAAACAATTAATACCAAAAATAGCCGTATAAAGTAGAACTACAGAGAGAAATGCACGACACTTCCAAGAACAGTACCAACAATGCATAAAGTATAAGCTCGTGTCGTAAAAACGCGGCAAAATTACTGCACTATAGTGAAACTTTGGTCAACAATTAGTTGGTTAATTGAGAGAACTGCCGACCCTGAACGGTAAGCCGAGAAAAATATGTGGTTAGCCACAGTGACCATCGCCCTTTGAAAGAGTCGGACCTTCAAAGTGTTAATCAATTTTAAAATAAATTATCACAGTTCTGACCGAGCTATAGAATAAAATTTACAAAACAGCTCAGGAATTTGTGGCTGACTGATGACTTACAAAACACCACCTAGGTAAGTTATTGAAACCTTCTCCCCAAACGTTTATGGTATAAGTCGGACATCACACAAAATCCTGAAACTGGTACCACATTCGTCTCGTTGTCAGACGCAATACCTCTGGTGTCATATTACATCTTTATTGAACACCAGCGTCAATACACTGCAAGATCCATCTCTCTCCACTTCCCTCCACACTCCTCGCCGCCCCCACTTTTCTCTCATCCTACTGGAAAATTTGATGTCTATACGTAATAGTGAAAGGATCGCCATGTAGCGCTATCAGCGGAGATAAGCGAAAACTGGAAGAAAGTTGAAAATAAGTATTCGTCCATCAATTACTGATAATAATGTTGATAACCATTTATAAATACACTGAAGGAAAAAAATTACAACACCAAGCAGTAGTTGTGCGAATTAACCGGAAGTTGGTCGGCGTGTTTCTACATCTGAAAGATGACGTCTAACCAGATTTCACTCGAGTCACATAATAGCGCCAGTACCAGGATGTAAATCAAGTTTGCTTTACATATGTGCTGTAACAGTCTTGAGTGTAAGTTAATTTGTAGATTGGACGTAGTAAGCTGATGTTAGTAAAGAATGCCTTTTAAAGGACGAACACCCCATTATCAGCAGCAACAAAAAATTGCTCTGAGCACTATGAGACTTAACATCTAAGGTCATCAGTCCTCTAGAACTTAGTACTACTTAAACCTAACTAACCTAAGGACATCACACACATTCATGCCCGAGGCTGGATTCGAACCTGCGACCGTAGCAGTCGCACGGTTCCGGACTGAAGTGCCTAGAACCGCTCGGCCACCAAGGCCGGCCATTATCAAAAGCTTACTGAGCTTGAACGAAGTCGTGTAATAGGGCTACGAGAAGCTGGATGTTCATTCCACGGTATTGGAGGAAGACTTGGTAGGAATATAACGTCTGTAAATGATTGCTGGTAGAGGTGGTTACAGCCGCGCGGGATTACCCGAGCGGTCTTGGGCGCTGCAGGCATCGACTGTGCGGCTGGTCCCAGCGGAGGTTCGAGTCCGCCGTCGGGCATGGGTGTGTGTGTTTGTCCTTCGGCTAATTTAGGTTAAGTAGTGTGTAAGCTTAGGGACTGAGGACCTTAGCAGTTAAGTCCCATAAGGTTTGACACACATTTGAACATTTTTGAGAGGTGGTTACAAATTGGTTACTTCAAGGCTAACTCCGAGCCAGACGTCCTGTGGCGCGCATTCCACATACTCCAAACCAACGTTGTTTGCGACTTCAGTGCTACCAAGCGAGGGTTCATTGTAGGACAGAGTGAAGGTATGAAGCGTTTTTTGGTGAAAGCTGGATGTAGCCTTGATGACTACACTACACAAAGCTTAACACCTCGCCTGGTCCCGTCAACACCGACATTGGACTGTTGATTACTGGAAATATGTTGCCTGGTCGGAAGAGTCTCGATTCAAATTGTATCGAGCGGATGGACGTGTACGGGTATGGAGACAACTTGATGAATCCATACACCCTGCATGCCAGCAGGGGACCGTCGAAGCATGTGGAGGCTCTGAAGTAGTGTGGGGCGTGTGCAGCTGGAGTGAAATGGGATCCCTGATACGTCTAGATACGACACTGACCTGCATCCATTCATGTCCGTCGTACATTCAGACGGACTTGGGCAATTCCAGCAGGACAATGCGGTACCTCACACGTCCAGAATTGCTACTGAGTGGCTCCAACAACACTCTTCTGAGTTTAAACACTTTTTCTGGCCACCAAATTCCCCAGGCCTGAACATTATTGAACATATCTGGGATGCCTCACAACGTGCTGCTCAGAAGGTATCTCCACTCCCCCGTACTCTTGCGGTTTTATGGACAGCCCTGCAGGATATATGGTGTCAGTTCCCTCCAGCACTACTTCAGACATTAATCGAGTTCATGCCATATTGTGTTGCGGCACTTCTGCGTGCTCGCAGGGGCCCCAAACGATATTAGTCAGCTGCACCAGTATCTTTGGCTATTCAGTGTATTAGTATGTAGTGTAGCCCTTACGGGGGCAGTTCAGGAGCTGACTCTGGCATCCAGTCAATCGTACTATGGAAAATGCTGTCCTGGGATACGTTATGCCACGCCTGCTCGACCTGTTCACGTAGTTCTGCAAGAGTTCTTGGGTGTCGAGTTGCACGAGTGACTTCTCGTCCCATCAGTATCCCACATGTGTTCCGTTGGAGACAAGTCCGGAGATCGTACTCGGCAGAGAAGTTGTTGCACGTCTTCCAGAACACGTCGAGTTTCACGGGCAGTGCATTGGCAAGCATTATGCATCGCTCACCAGGTTTACGTTGTAAGCGCACAATGACTATATCTTGGGTGAAGGCAGAATTTGTTTTTATTGCTGAAGACCCAGGTTCACTATTCAGTCTTCCAAGTGATCCTCTGACGGCACCAGTCAAGCCGCGCACGTGGATGCTGTGGCGTGAATGTAAGACGGGCAAGAGTTACGTGTACCCGTATTCCAGTTGCTAATAACCGGTTAGCAACAGTTCGTGATGCCACGCCTTATCTGTACTGAGGTAGCTGTACGATCACGCCCTGCTGACGTTACAGTTCGACAATCCTGGTGGGTGTCTGTACTGCGCCGGCCGGGCTAGCCGAGCGGTTCTAGGCGCTACAGTCTCGAACCGCGCAACCGCTACGGTCGCAGGTTCGAATCCTACCTCGGGCATGGATGTGTGTGATGTCTTTAGGTTAGTTACGTTTAAGTAGTTTTCAGTTGTAGGGGACTGATGACTTCAGATGTTAAGTCCCATAGTGCTCAGTGCCATTTGAACCATTTTTTTGTCTGTACTGCGTGGATGTCCAGAACCAAGTCTAGTGATGTGAGAATATTCGTGTGACCAATGATACAAGCATCGTTGTACAACAGACGTAGCACTCCCAGCGTGTTGTGATATTCTTGGCTGTGACCCCCAGTATTTTATCTTGCTAGAAGCTTGCCGTGATGCAGCTTGATACACATGAAGTAGCAAATGATACATGAGTGGAGTGAGGTACAAGCAGCAGACGGTACAGTATGTACTATTCCTGTGGGAGAGACCGCCAATTGTACTGAACTTGCTTCTGATTGGTTGGCTCATTCGGGTGTTAGGCGCCAAAACTTCAGACTTCTATTATTAATTATTTATATTCTCTGTATCTTGTATTTAACCGAGTTTTCAGCATGACAAACACTCTATCGTTTTTTGCTTACTAAATTTCACTAGTTTTGAGAAACATAAGAGTAATGATATTACAACCGAAGTGCTTCGGACACCTTCAGGTCGCTTTGGTGCGCCTGGGAGACGAAATAACTCAGCTGCACTAGTCAGGCTGTTTCGGGCGTTTTTGAGAGCCGGACGTGTACCTACGTTTCGGACGGATATGTCATAGTCTATATCGGAAGTTGTCAGAAATGTTAGTGTACTATTAAGAAAGCTATGTTGAGTGTTGTACAAGACAGTGTAAAAAGTGATTATTTAAAATATAAACAAACAGAATACATTAATGAGAGATGTCGCCGACCATCAATGTCAGTACTACCGATCTGGCTCTTTTTAGACACAGAGACTAACCTGGGCAAGTGGCATTCCATAAAAAGCGCAATCGCAGGTTCTAGTTGGAGATGACAGCATAGACGAGCTGTCTTCTGCGCTGGGGACACAACTTTAGAAGTCCACAGGTTGGTGGAAAGAACGGTTGGGGACTCTAACTCAGTATCTACAGATCTCTCCAGCTTCCTGATCTGACTTCCAACAAGACAACGTATAAGTTATAGTGTGTGGAAATTCTTCGAAAGGGCCATCCCGCCACTCGGCAGGTCTCAATCCGCCCCCTTTCAAACTCCTTCTGTTGCCTGTAGGAAGGGCGAGTGAGTGTCCGTGGCATGATTGCCTACTTGCTTCACACGTCTACGCCACAGCGAACTTTCTGGCTGTGACCATTCCCTCCTAAAGGGTAGACATGGAGTGCGATCTGGTAGCTACGGTACTAAGCTATATGCTGGCGGACGACAGCACATCTACTGTATCTCAGGTGGCATATGCTGTTATCGGATCAAAATGGATGTCGTCTTTCCAGAGGTACAAAAATTTTTCCGATAGTGAAGTTTTATTTTCAACATGATCAAAAGTATCCGTACAATCCCAAAAACATATCTCTGTAATGTTAGGCGCAAAGTGCTGTCACCAACTGGCAGGTACTCCATATCAACGACTTCAGTAGTCATTAGACATCGTGAGACATTAGAATGGGGCGCGCTAAACGGAACTCACGAACTTCGCACGTGGTTATGTGATTGGGTGCCACTTGCGTCACACGTCTGTATGCGAGATTTCGACGCTCCTAAACATGCCTAGGTCCACTGTCTCCGATGTGATAGTGAAGTGGAAATGTGAAGGGACATGTACAGCACAAAAGCGTACAGGCTGACCTCGTCTGATGACTGACACAGACCGCCGACAGTTGAAGAGGGTCGTAATAGGCAGCCATCTATTCCAAACTGCATCAGAATACACTGCAAGTACTATGACAGTTAGGCAGGAAGTGAGAAAACTTGGATTTCATGTTCGAGCGGCTGCTCATAAGCCACACATGACACTGGTAAATGACAAACGACGCCACGCTACGTGTAAGAAAGCGTAAATATTGGGCGACTGACCAGTGGAAAAATGTTGCGCGGGGTGACGAATCACGGTACACATTTTGGCGATCCGATGGCAGGGTGTGTTATGGTGAATGCCCGATGAACGTCGTCTGCCAGCGTGTGTAGTGCCAACAGTAGAATTCGGAGCCGGTGGTGTTATGGTGTGGTCGTACTTTTCATGGAGGAGGCTTGCACCCCTTGTTGTTTTGCGTGGCACTATCACAGCACAGACCTACATTGATGTTTTAAGCACCTTGCTTCCCACCGTTGAAGAGCAATTCGGGGATGGCGATTGCATCTTTCAACACGATCGAGAACCTGTTCATAACGCACGGCCTGTGACAGAGTGGTTATACGACAATAACATCCCTGTAATGGACTGGCCTGTACAGAGTCCTGACCTTAATCCTATAGAACACCTTTAGGATGTTTCGGAACGCCGACTTTGTGCCAAGCTTCCCCGACCGACATCGGTACCTCAGTGCAGCAGTCGGTGAAGAATGGGCTGCCAGTCCCCAAGAAACCTTCCAGCACGTGACTGAAAGTATGCCTGCTAGAGTGAAAGCTGTCATTAACGCTAAGGGTGGGCCAACGCCACACTGAATTCCAGCATTACCGATGGAGGGCGCCACGAACCTTAAGTCATTTTCAGCCAGGTGTCCGGATACTTTTGATCACATAGTGTAAGTGTAAGATTGAGTTCAGGTGTCCCGTCGGCGACTAGGTCGTTAGAGACAGAGCATAAGCTTAGATTCCACTAGGATAGGAACTGAATCCGGACTTATCCATTTCAAAGCGGGCATGAAGGCATTTACCTTAAGCAGCTTAGAGAAGCTACGAAAGCCCGACATGTGGATGGCCCGATGGGGAGCTGAACTTATTTGTTCTCTTATTCGTAAACGAATTCTGGCGACTGGCTGAAGAAGAATTTCTTTCTATGACGTCATTATTTCTCGACATTGGCGGAAACAAAGAAGAATCCCGTTTCAGTACATAATTTCATTTTCGAAAATGATACTTTTTATACGTGTTTTCTGACAAGATAATAAAACCCGCCAACTGAATGGCACGCTTCGCCTTTCTCGGACTTTCCCTGATAGACTGATAACATCATAAAATCATTATGTCTGAGAATTATGTTGGCAAACACTTCAATCGAAAAATGAAAAATCCTGTTGGCATCATCTTACAAAACAGCGCCAAAGAAAAGGAGCTATGAACACAAAACAAATAACAAAGGCACTTGTGATTAAAATGTCTATAATGCTTTGTAAAACAGTGTTCTCCTTACCTTGTGCTGGACACCCTCTTCCTACAACCACTGAAAGTATTCTGCGTGGAGAAATACTGAAACAGCATTTGACATGTAACTCTGATGCGAAAAAACTGCGACTGGAGGACACAGGAGTGTATCGTGCATGTCAGTCGAAATCGGCTCCTCCCGATGTACCCTTTCAGCTTTCTGTGTAGCCGGATGTCACAGGCTGTCCCCCCACAACGAGATCGGAAAACGTACTTGTTTGGACGGCGCTGACATACGTGGAATCGGACGCGACGACCGCATTGCAATTCTCGCTGCAAGAGCCGCAGTGGCGTTTTTTTTTTTTTTTGCTCGTGTAGCAATTAATTTAAAGCAATGACAGTTTCGGTGTGCCGTAACCTCATTCCACCAATTTGCGTGTGTGTGTGTGTGTGTGTGTGTGTGTGTGTGTGTGTGTGTGTGTGTGTGTGTGTGTCTACAGATGTTGATCAAATGTAACTGTTAATTAGTTAATTGACTTCCAACGCTATGTGTGAGATATATTGTATGTTATAATTTGCGTTGGCTGTCGATACTACGTTCCCGAAACTGTAGGTGGTGGCCTCAGTCAATATTCGGGAAATATTTCCTGGACAGATCCACATCTACATCTACGTATATATTCCACAAGCCACCGTACTGTGCGTCGAGTACGGTATCCTGTACCATTACTCGTCATTGCCTTTCCTTTTCCACTCGATATTAGAGGGAGGGAGAAATGACTGCCTGTATGTCTCTGTATGAGTCCTAATTTCTCATATCTTATCTTCGTGGTCCTTACGCGCAATGTAAAATGGCGGCAGTAAAATCAATCTGCAGTCAGCTTCAAATGACAGTCCTCTAAATTCCACAATAGTCTTATGTTGCAATGAACTGAACTGCGAGTTAGACCGAGAGCAAAAAATTACACGCACATAACGGAAATAACAGTCCGCTTGTGCGAACAGAAAAGGAAATCCGAGAAGAGCGATTGGTAATAATTTTCTTTTATTTTTATTTAATTCATTTATCACGCTTCGTGAAACAATACAAGCCATTGATACTTGGTCAGTACATAGTTTACAAAACACTGATCAGAGAAATTATAAACAAATGAGCTACATAAATCATAAAACATTAAAATATTTTGACAGATAATTTAGGTTCTGGAACTCTCGGAACCGAGGTGATGCAAAATATTTTTGATGTGTGTAGAACTGTGACTCAAGTTTAAGTGAACAGTTGGGCGCACAGTGGATGAGTCTATACCTAGTAGAGTGGTTTATGATGGGAGGGACCCACGATGGTATACAGTCAGTATAAACGAACTTAAACATAAACAGAGAGTTCTGCATAATGGGTGTACCATGCAAAATTTGTGACAGGATTGAGGATTCCTTGGTAGACAGGGACGCATCAATCTATTAGAAATGTGGAATCATCGGTAGATGTGGTCGAACGGAAATTTAACCACGAGGATGCTTGTGCTGATGTTCCGATGAAGTCCAGCATGGAGCCACTGTCACATCCGAATGACCACAAATCTGGATATTGCACGATTTGAACAGTCGGCCAAATGGAGACTCACCATGAAGCTCATTTGATACCCTGTCATGTGCTGATAAAGCTGTCTCACACGGGTATATGGCATCTCTGTGTCTTTCACAGTGATCAAAAAACATCTCATGCTATTGATGCCTCTTATGTACCCTACCAGGTCTGGTAACAACACAAAACACTAACAATTCTAATGGAATCTGGTGAGCGTTCTACCTGTCACCGAGAATTGTAACTCTAATGACTTAGGTACATCTCCAAGGTGTGTATTTGAACGAAGTTTAACTGACATCAGACCATATCTTCTATGTGCTTCACTTTTTTGTGAAATTGTGTGTCTACAGTTGAAATTATATTCGTAGAAGAAATCTGAAGAAGCTTTAGAAGTCTTCGTTCGATCGTGATTTGTTTTACAATCTACAATGTAGGTCATGCATCGAAGCTGCTTACAAGAATAATATACAGAAGAATGGAAAAGAAAATTGAGAATGCGCTAGGTGACGATCAGTTTGGCTTTAGGAAAAGTAAAGGCACGGGAGAGGCAATTCTGACGTTTCGGCTAATAATGGAAGCAAGGCTGAAGAAAAATCAAGACACGTTCATAGGATTTGTCGACCTGGAAAAGGCGTTCGACAATATAAAATGGTACAAGCTGTTCGATATACTGAAAAAAGTTGGGGTAAGCTATAGGGAGAGACGGGTCATATACAATATGTACAACAACCAAGAAGGAATAATAAGAGCGGACGATCAAGAACGAAGTGCTCGTATTAAGAAGGGAGTAAGACAAGGCTGTAGCCTTTCGCCCCTACTCTTCAATCTGTACATCGAGGAAGCAATGATGGAAATAAAAGAAAGGTTCAGGAGTGGAATTAAAATACAAGGTGAAAGGATATCAATGATACGATTCGCTGATGACATTGCTATCCTGAGTGAAAGTGAAGAAGAATTAAATGATCTGCTGAACGGAATGAAGTCTAATGAGTACACAGTATGGTTTGAGAGTAAATCGGAGAAAGGCGAAGGTAATGAGAAGTAGTAGAAATGAGAACAGCGAGAAGCTTAACATCAGGATGGATGGTCCCGAAGTCAATGAAGTTAAGGAATTCTGTTACCTAGGCAGTAAAATAACCAATGCCGGACGGAGCAAGGAGGACATAAAAAGCAGACTCGCTATGGCAAAAAAGGCATTTCTGGCCAAGAGAAGTCTACTAATATCAAATACCGGCCTTAATTTGAGGAAGAAGTTTCTGAGGATGTACGTCTGGAGTACAGCATTCTATGGTAGTGAAACATGCACTGTGGGAAAACCGGAACAGAAGAGAATCGAAGCGTTTGAGATGTGGTGCAATAGACGAATGTTGAAAATTAGGTGGACTGATAAGGTAAGGAATGAGGAGGTTCTACGCAGAATCGGAGAGGAAAGGAACATGTGGAAAACACTGATAAGGAGAAGGGACAGGATGACAGGACATCTGCTAAGACATGAGGGAATGACTTCCATGGTACTAGAGGGAGCTGCAGAGGGCGAAAACTGTAGAGGAAGACAGAGATTGGAATACGTCAAGCAAATAATTGAGGAAGTAGGTTGCAAGTGCTACTCTGAGATGAAGAGGTTAGCACATAGGAAGAATTCGTGGCGGGCCGCATCAAACCAGTCAGCAGACTGATAAAAAAAAAAAGAAAGTAGGTCACAATTTTATGATCAAAGCTCTATAGTGGGACGCTGTATTGCCTAAAAGGATTGACTCCTGGAATGTTGTCCTGTGACGTGACAATTCTAATTGAGTATCTACATCTACATTTACATTTATACTCCGCAAGCCACCCAACGGTGTGTGGCGGAGGACACTTTATGTGCCACTGTCATTACCTCCCTTTCCTGTTCCAGTCGCGTATGGTTCGCGGGAAGAACGACTGTCTGAAAGCCTCCGTGCGCGCTCGAATCACTCTAATTTTACATTCGTAATCTCCTCGGGAGGTATAAGTAGGGGGAAGCAATATATTCGATACCTCATCCAGAAATGCACCCTCTCAAAACCTGGCGAGCAAGCTACCCCGCGATGCAGAGCGCCTCTCTTGCAGAGTCAGCCACGTAACGCTATCATCGTTACCAAATAACCCTGTGACGAAACGCGCCGTTCTTCTTTGGATCTTCTCTATCTCCTCCGTCAACCCGAACTGGTACGGATCCCACACTGATCAGCAATACTCAAGTATAGGTCGAACGAGTGTTTTGTAAGCCACCTCCTTTGTTGATGGACTACATTTTCTAAGGACTCTCCCAATGAATCTCAACCTGGTACCCTCCTCACCAACAATTAATTTTATGTGATCATTCCACTTCAAATCGTTCCGCACGCATACTCCCAGATATTTTACAGAAGCAACTGCTACCAGTGTTTGTTCCGCTATCATATAGGTGGTGGTTGGTGGTGGTTACTGTTTAACGTCCCGTAGACAGCGAGGTCATTAGAGACGGAGCGCAAGCTCGGGTAAGGTAAGGATGTGAAAGGAAATCGGCCGTGCCCTTTCAAAGGAACCATCCCGGCATTTGCCTGAAAAGATTTAGGGAAATCACGGAAAACCTAAATCAGGATGGCTGGAGACGGGATTGAACCGTCGTCCTCCCGAATGCGAGTCCAGTGTGCTAACCACTGCGCCACCTCGCTCGATAGCGCTATCATATAATCATACAATAAAGGATCCTTCATTCTATGTATTCGCAATACATTCCATTTGTCTATGTTAAGGGTCAGTTGCCACTCCCTGCACCAAGTGCCTATCCGCTGCAGATCTTCCTGCATTTCGCTACAATTTTCTAATGCTGCAATTTCTCTGTATACTATAGCATCATCCGCGAAAAGCCCCATGGAACTTCCGACACTATCTACTAGGTCATGTATATATATTGTGAAAAGCAATGGTCCCATAACAGTCCCCTGTCGCACGACAGAGTTTACTTTAAAGTCTGTAGACGTCTCTCCATTGATAACAACATGCTGTGTTCTGTTTGCTAAAAACTCTTCAACCCAGCCACACAGCTGGTCTGATATACTGTAGGCTCTTACTTTGTTTATCAGGTGACAGTGCGGAACTGTATCGAACGCCTTCCGGAAGTCAAGAAAAATAGCATTTACCTGGGAGCCTGTATCTAATATTTTCTGGGTCTCATGAACAAATAAAGCGAGTTGGGTCTCACACGATCGCTGTTTCCGGAATCCATGTTGATTCCTACAGAGTAGATTCTGGGTTTCCCAAAAACGACAGGATAGTCAAGCAAAAAACATGTTCTAAAATTCTACAACAGATCGACGTCAGAGATATAGGTCTATAGTTTTGCGCATCTGCTCGACGACCCTTCTTGAAGATTGGGTCTACCTGTGCTCTTTTCCAATCATTTGGAACCTTCCGTTCCTCTAGAGACTTGCGGTACACGGCTTTTAGAGGGGGGGTCCAGTGGACTTTCCTCTGTTGAGTGATTCCAGTAGCTTTTCCATTCCTTGGCCACTTATTTCGATGTCAGCCATTTTTTCGTTTGTGCGTGGATTTAGAGAAGGAACTGCAGTGCGGTCTTCCTCTATGAAACAGATTTGGAAAAAGGTATTTAGTATTTCAGCTTTACGCGTGTCATCCTCTGTTTCAATGCCATCATCATCCCGGAGTGTCTGAATCTGCTGTTTAGAGCCACTTACTGGTTTAACGTAAGACCAGAACTTCCTAGGTTTTTCTGTCAAGTCGGTACATAGAATTTTACTTTCGAATTCACTGAACGCTTCACGCATAGCACCCCTTACGCTAACTTTGACATCGTTTAGCTTTTGTTTGTCTGAGAGGTTTTAAACTTGGAGTGAAGCTCTCTTTGCTTTCGCAGTGGTATCCTAACTTTGTTGTTGTCCCACGGTGGGTTTTTCCCGTCCCTCACAGTTTTACTCGGCACGTACCTGTCTAAAACGCATTTTACGATTGCCTTGAACTTTTTATATAAACGCTTAACATTGTCAGTGTCGGAACAGAAATTTTCGTTATGATCTGTTAGGTAGTCTGAAATCTGCCTTCTATTACTCTTGCTAAACAGACAAACCTTCCTCCCTTTTTTATATTCCTATTAACTTCCATATTCAGGGATGCTGCAACGGCCTTATGATCACTTATGCCCTGTTCTGCACATACAGATTCGATAAGTTCGGGTCTGTTTGTTATCAGTAGGTCCAAGATGTTATCTCCACGAGTCGGTTCTCTGTTTAATTGCTCGAGGTAATTTTCGGATAGTGCACTCAGTATAATGCCACTCTATGCTCTGTCCCTACCACCCGTCCTAAACATCTCAGTGTCCCAGTCCATATCTGGTAAATTGAAATCTCCATCTAAGACTATAACAAGCTGGGAAAATTTATGTGAAATGTATTCCAAATTTTCTCTCAGTTGTTCTGCCATTAATGCTGCTGAGTCGGGAGGTCGGTAAAAGGAGCCAATTATTAACCTAGCTCGGTTGCTGAGTGTAACCTCCACCCATAATAATTAACAGGAACTATCCACTTCTACTTCACTACAGGGTAAACTACTACTAACAGCGACGAACACTCCACCACTGGTTGCATGCAATCTATCCTTCCTAAACACTGTCTGTAACTTTGTAAAAATTTTGGCTGAATTTATCTCTGGCTTCAGCCAGCTTTCTGTGCCTATAACGATTTCAGCTTCGGTGCATTCTATCAGCGCTTGAAGTTCCGGTACTTTACCAATGCAGCTTCGACAGTTTACAATTACAATACCGATTGCTGCTTGGTCCCCGCATGTCCTGACTTTGCCCCGCACCCTTTGAAGCTGTTGCCCTTTCTGTAATTGCCCGAGGCCATCTAACCTAAAAAACCGCCCAGCCCACGCCACACAACCCCTGCTACCCGTGTAGCCGCTTGTTGCCTGTAGTGGACTCCTGACCTATCCGGCGGAACCCGAAACCCCACCACCCTATGGCGCAAGTCGAGGAATCTGCAGCCCACACGGTCGCAGAACCGTCTCAGCCTCTGATTCAGACCCTCCACTCGGCTCTGTACCAAAGGTCCGCAGTCAGTCCTGTCGACGATGCTGCAGATGGCGAGCTCTGCTTTTATCCCGCTAGCGAGACTGGCAGTCTTCACCAAATCAGATAGCCACCGGAAGCCAGAGAGTATTTCCTCCGATCCATAGCGACACACATCATTGGTGCCGACATGAGCGACCACCTGCCGATGGGTGCACCCTGTACCCTTCATGGCATCCGGAAGGACCCTTTCCACATCTGGAATGATTCTCCCCGGTATGCACATGGAGTGCACATTGGTTTTCTTCTCCTCTCTTGCTGCCATATCCCTAAGGGGCCCGAATACACGCCTGACGTTGGAGCTCCCAACTACCAGCAAGCCAACCCTCTGCGACCGCCCGGATCTTGCAGACTGAGGGGCAACCTCTGGAACAGGACAAGCAGCCACGTGAGGCTGAAGATCAGTGTCAGCCTGAGACAGAGCCTGAAACCGGTTCGTCAGACAAACTGGAAAGGCCTTCCGTTCAGCCCTCCGGAATGTCTTTCGCCCCCTGCAACACCTTGAGACGACCGCCCACTCTACCACAGGTGAGGGATCAGCCTCAATGTGGGCAGTATCCCGGGCAGCCACAGCCGATCGGGGGATGCGTGGGACGAGCTGGCCGTCCCCGACAAACCCCCATCCGGACCCCCACAGTGATGCCCATTGGCAACAGCCTCAAGCTGTGTGACCGAAGCCAACACTGCCTGATGCTGGGAGCGAAGGGATGCCAACTCAGCCTGCATCCGAACACAGCAGTTGCAGTCCCTATCCATGCTAAAAACTGTTGTGCAAAGAACGTCTGAACTAATCTACAGAGAGCGCAAACAAATCGACACAAAATTTAAACGGTTATTAAGGTACAAGATTGCCTAGTAAATGCAGTAATGCTGCTACTTGTGCAATGCTGACACACTGCTCGGCGGCGGAAGGAGACTACGTGATTTTACACTATTCAGGTACTAAAACGCGATGCTACAACTCTCAAATACTATAATACGCCCGAAATTTATGAATTAAACAGTGCAAGTACCAAAAACATGCAAAGAAATTAAGAATTAAACTATGTAACAAATGAGTGAGCTAGGAGTATACGACTTGCTGCTGCAGCTGCTTATCCAACGGCGGCAGGGAATGGACCTCATTTTGATACTGTGATTTCTGGAAGATGACAGAAAAGATCCTGTGTGTCATGAATTGAATGTGCACATGAACATGTAGGAGCAGCCTCCTCAAAAGCTTTATCCACTGATAGGGATATTTAATTGCTTCCTGACCAACAGACTATGAATATTTCCTACACGGCTGCCGCTGTAGTTCGACAAGCGATTTTATGTAACCGGAGAACATATGGTTGATCAACAGTAACGAAACTAAAAACATGATATGCCCAAGAGCCACATATCGATCAACATTACAGATGATGAAAACTTTTAAAAGCGGACTTGTCAGCGAAAAGACCATTCTGAGAATACTGAAGTGCTGACTTCCATAAAAACAGGTTTCCTAGTCGTCAGTGTTTTTCATAATGAAGAAAACGCGATATATTATATTTCTGGACCTCAGTAATATCTGTGTCGCTTCTGTGTATCGACTGTCGTATGAAGTGTCATGCACACATTTACAACAGCGGAACCGCTATTGATACATGGACTCAGAGCATAAACTTGCCACGGGAGTATGTTCCTGCCTTCCTACAACAGCAGAAAATGATTATTCCAATGCAAAACTAGATCGCTTTTATGCAAGCATATATTTTTGTGACAACGACGTTAATAAGTGGGAGGACGAGAACCTAGTGCACAGCTCTGAATGAAAATAAGTTAACTCATGCAAATGAGGACACAGTTGTCTATTTCAAATTTATATTCAACCTCAGTGAATAAAATTAATTTAAGCCCTCTCTCTCTCTCTTTCCGTTGTCGGTCGGCTGCGCCCCTGTATATTAGGCCACCACATTTACAGACGTGTAGTGCGGCCCAGGTCAAGCTGCTAGTTACTTTACTCTTGGAGGTCGCTTGTAAACAGAAGACGTCAACGTGACTCACCGGACCGTTTTCCTCCAAGCCTCTCGCAGCGTCTACAGCGTCAGAGGGCACTAGCAGCGCTCGTATGCGACGCGCATACCAATTTGCTTCAGCGCGGTCACGTATACACATGATGCAGCTCTAGTACTATTCCGCCGACGCGTATTTAGGTCGCATCTCGACCCCTTCGTGCTGAAGTTACGCTCCTGGCTCTGGACTTCATCTGATATTGTCGAGTCTACGCTTCGAACTCAGCGCTTGCCGTTTCTGCTGCCGATCGGATGGAGTCGTCTTGCTGTGTGCACACATGACGCTGGACTTCCGTCAGGCCTTCCACAAGGCACCGCTTCACTGGACTTGCACCACGACTGCCCACGAGCTCACAGCCTGGAAGGGCGGCGTTACTTACCACTTCACAGAACCTTCATACTGATTGCCAACGAACTTATAGCCTCGTGACGTCATGTTGCTACTCCTCCACGGTACGTGCTGCTCATTGTTGACAACCCACGTGCCGGACCAGGTCGGTACTCTGTCTCGGCACCTCCCTGCTCATTGCCAGCTACAGCTTTTATGGAGTTTGTCATTGTCAGCATTTTCTAGGCATCATCAAGGTTTCACTTTTCAGTTAGTAATCAAGTAGCTGTTGACACTTGTCCCAAAATGCTGTATTATTTTATTGGAAATTGGAAATTTGTGGTAAATACCTATGGGACCAAACTGCTGAGGTTATCGGTCCCTAGGCTTACAAACTACTTAAACTAACTTACGCAAGGGACAACACATACTCCGATGCCAGATGGAGGACTCGAACCTCCGATGAGAGAAGAAGCCCGAACCGCGGCAAGGCGTCTTCACCGCACGGCTGTATTGTTTTATGTTTTGGTTAATAAGCAAATAGTAGTTATAGGTACGACTGTATTTCAAGTCTGACCTCTTACAGCACTCAGCATCGTACAGAACACTTATGCAGGCTAGGGACTTTATAGCATTTGCTCCTGGTCCTAAAAATTACGTGCTTTTGATCAAAAATGTGAAAATCTACCAGCAGGATGCAATATCACGAGGTTGCAGAGCCTAGCCACCAGGACACAGGTCCTGAAATGGATGCCGCGTTGGAAAACGTACCATGACAATTACTACTTAATGCACAAAATATTTAGGTAGTGCGGGGCTGTTCTCTGTCTCCCAAGCCATTAACGATCAGTCTATAAAGCAACAGAAGCAATAGAGGATCCCTTCATATCAATAGTTAAGGCAGGAAGTGGCCACGTTTTGCCTGCAGAAAAGAAGTAGTTTTCTCATGTTAAGTTACTTTTGTTTCCATTAATAGTTGACTGTAAATATTTTATTGTGTTTCTAGGGACAAGATAGATGTAAATAAGTAACAAATAAATAATATGGGTACGAAGTAGGACTAGGAGAGGTCTTTAGAGTAGCAACGGTATGTCAAGTCAGTCAAGCCAGTAAGGCACTCATATCTAAATAGCGACATTGTCTCGTGGGAAAATAGTGTAGCGTATTATAGACAACTGCGTGTTTCTGTGACAGCTTACGGAACAACTGTGGCCACTGCGTGCAGTGGCAAGATGATTAAACGTCTGCTGTAAACATACGTAACACAATTGTTCAATAAGTCTCCAGGTCCCATATGACACGTTTTCATCATCATCAAGAAACCTTCTTGCCACACATCAGCTTTGGGCCAGTTACGTCATTTCCTACTCAGATATTCTCAGTTAATTAACGACATTGACCTATAAAGAACCAGACTATGTCGCACAATGCGTACTCTAAAAACCACGGGTTTTAAAGATGACTCATTTGTGAAAAATATTTTATTTCTATTAACATCGTAATTTGTCTTGAAAGTTATTTAGAGTAAAAACAAAATCTTGCTCTTAGGGAAATTATTGCTTTGATTAATTTGAATAGTGTAAACACATTACAGAAACAATCAACGAAAGGATTTTCTACGCAATTAACTTCATTAAAAGTGTTGCTGTATCTACAGACCTATACATAGCCAAAGCACAATGGTCATACTAGCTACTATAGCTTTACCATGACTGATACGTCAATTGCCGGCCGGTGTGGCTGAGCGGTTCTAGGCGCTTCAGTCTGGAACCGCGTGACCGCTACGGTCGCAGGTTCGAATCCTGCCTCGGGCATGGATGTGTGTGATGTCCTTAGGTTAGTTTGGTTTATGTAGTTCTACGTTCTATGGGACTGCTGACCTCAGATGTTAAGTCCCATAGTGCTCAGAGCCATTTGAATCATTTTTGATCCGTCAATTGAGTCGGTAAGTTCACGTCTGCTTTTGATAGGAGGTAAGATGTTACTTTCCCGAGTATTAAAAACGATGTTCTACTAGTTCTCTCTTAAATGCTCTACTACTACAGCTCTTGACACAGGTGGTCTATAAAAGGTTCGAGTCCTCCCTCGGGCATTGGTGTGTGTGTTGTCCATAGTATAAGTTAGTTTAATATTTTAAACATAGCTGCACAACAGCAACTGTTTCACGTAATAAAATTATAAAGAGCCGACCAGTTCCAATGGATAAATAAATTCTTCACCTAGGTTTCGACAAATATAAATTTGTCTTCTTCAGAAGGTAGCCTAAGGACAAGGAACATCAAAGCTTATATTAGAAAAGTATGAAACTTTTAAGCCAAGAATAAATTTTAACCCAAATTAGAGAACTCTTGCATTGCAGAAGTATGATAACGACGACTGGTACTTACAATTTTACATTAGTGAGGACTAATGTACCACGTACCGTTTTTACAATTGTGTGTATAGATCCACGTGTCAAAATAAAATATAGCCCTAGAATTAGGGTTTGTCACGTAAATGTAAAATAGCTCATGGATCTTGCTGATATCACAACCGACTGAGTGTAATCGGCGAGCGTAGTTACTCTGAAAACAGGGCAGGTGGCGCTCGTGCCGAGAAACATATGCCAATTGGCGTACAAAGGCAACTTGTAGATTATCGGTATTAATAACGTCCTTAGGTAAAGTAACAATAAAAAAGGAACAGTATGGGGGCATTGGTACAAATAATGTAGCTCTACATCAAAAAAGCAGGTGGCGCTTACGCCGAGAAACTTACGCCCAGTGGCATATACCGCCAAAATATAAAAAAAATTGCATTACTATATTAGTGAATCCCACAAACGGTATACATGTCAGAACCTTAAAATTGACAATGGCTCTTGTCAAGAAAGAATTACAAACACTGGTATACGATCTTGTTAATACACATTCACAGGGAAAACCAAAATTTTAGAGCCAGCAAAATCACATAAAGGCCGATGTAGTAGCAAACATACATCGTGACAAAACCACCATTACATACGGGGTAGTGAGCTTAAAGCACTGAAGGTGTATCATAGCTTCCTAAGGAAATAAACCACTAATGTTATCAGCATTAATGTTATTCCGTTAACAGTACAGGTTTAGAGCCTTCGAAAAATTGTCTACAAGCAAGGTTCAACTGGTCGTTCAGTATATTACCGTCCTTGAGCTCAACATGTTTGAAAATTTGTAATTCTTCCCACAGATCTAATCTACGCCCTTTGTCTTCTCTGTGTAGGATAACAGTGTCTTCTAAGTGTTTTGGCGTATGACTAGCTATCAGGAGGTGTTCAGAAAAAGTAGAATTGTGTATATTCGCTCCTTTTTTACCTAATAGGTGTTCTTTATATCTTGTTTTCACAGCTCTGCCTGATTGACCAATATAATATGAAGGACAGTTGTTACAGGTTAGTTTGTAAACCCCTGAATTGGAAAACCAATCGCCGGCGATCTCTACTGAATGTAGAAGATTTCTCTTTAAATTGTTATCTGTAATCGGAGGAATAGAAATGGACACACAACCGTAATTTACGATATTCCACTCCGCGGCCCTCCAATATCCATTGGCACGTGGGCTCCCACCTATACGTTGCGAATGTGGGCAAGGTCAGTATTTCACAACTTCTGGTTGATAACGGCACTGTTAACGTTGTATTTCTCCGACATTTCGAACAGGGTACCACTCGACACGCCACTGTAGCCGTAAGTGTTCAAACGTAACATCGCTGTCTTCAATACACTTATTGATCCGCTTTTCAAATGACCGTACACAGGAGAGAAGCATATCTGCAGGAATCTCAGCACAGGAATTTCTGATACGGTATCTTATGTCTTATGTCATGTTGACATTTGCTGGTACACGTTATCCTTCAAATATCCCCACAGAAAGGAATCCGGCGACCTAGCGGTCAAATTAATACGTGCGGTCTAAGGCGCTGTAGTCATGGGCTGTGTGGCTGATCCTGGCGGAGGTTAGATTCCTCCCTCGGGCATGGGTGTGTGTATTTGTCCTTAGGATAATTTAGGTTAAATAGTGTGTAAGCTTAGGGACTGATGAACTTATCAGTTAAGTCCTATACGATGTCACACACATTTGAACATTCAGATTAATAGGACCACCTCTTTCGACTCACCGATCAGCGTAAACATGGTCTGTACCTCCCGTGCTTCAGTTGCGTAATGCACTAGGTAACCATCTTGCTGAAACCACATACGTTGTCGAACGTACAAGTAGTACTGCAGTAGTACCGTTAGTTCCTGTTCACAAAACGTTCGATATTGGCGTCCACTCTAGGTGCAGTCGATAATGTACGTGCCATTGAGTTTGTTCCCCATGATGCCAAACCATACGTTTCATCACCAAGGACGTTGATGGTGAACTTGCCGTAACCAGTGGAGTTGTCAACACTCCATTAATACATGCTATGCCGGTTAACGCTATCGTGCTTTGTGAGTGTAGACTCATCAGAATGTAGTACCTCGGCAAAGAACGTGGGGGTCGTATGCATTTGTTGTCGTGCCCATTCACAAAACACGACCCAGTTACGGAAATCAGCGTCAGCAAGTTCTTGATACAGTAACACGTGGTGTAGACAATACTTATGACGATGCAATATTGTGACAATATTGCCTACGGACATACCGAAATCGCAGTGTAATTGCCGGACGCTTATCCATAGGTTGTGGTGCACTGCCTCTGGTACATCTATTTCATTAGCTTCTCTTGTAATACGTTTGCTTCGTTTCCTTTTGCCGGTCTGCACGTTGCCATCAGACATAAAGGCGTTCAAAACCTTGTAAAAGAACAAATGAATGCGAGCTCTCTCTGAAAAACGCTCGGAATATAAGACAACAGCAGCCTCCACAATTCTCCTACATTCTACGTAAACAGGATCATTTTTTTTTCCTTTGGTAGCAACATTCATCGTCTACTTGCACGTCTGTTGACAAATGATAGGTATGTGTACAGGCAACAAACACTGCGCAAGTACTGTAATGATTGGAACCTCTATCTGTTCTATGTCTGTACTATAAGTGAATTCCAGTCGCAGTGTGCTGTAGGTTATGACATTCCGTAGTTCGATACCCGGCAACGGTGACGCGCCGAGTAGTCTATTGTTCTGTATGTCGGAGGAATACAACGTTGAGAATGGGGTTTCCATTTAGAAGTTATGAAATACTGGTCTGTCTGGAATGACTTCGCATGTGTAATAGTATATTCAAGTTGTGCATCACGATCGTGTACCCGTTTCTATTCCTGCAATTACATAGCTGTCTGTGGTGAACCGAAAAAAATTCTTTAGACGAAATATATGTAAATTTTTCCGCAGAATCGTAATCTGCAATAAAAGAACGGGTGTCCCTGTTGAAGATTTCAAACTTGCCCGCAGCCACCCACGCACGGGGTTGGATGAGGAGTCGAGTGTGGTAAAATTGGATACCGCCCTCTGAGACGAACAAATTGCAATACAGAATCAGTGACTCCGATATTGGACAGGTAATTAGATACAGCGATCATATATTAGCACTTCACAGGTAAACAAACGCGAATTCAATAATTCCATCATGGTAGTTAGCAGTTGTCCTCAATTCGCCAATTTTGTAGTTGTTGAATGAGTGTTAGGAAAATAACGATGGAATAGTACACCGAAGAGGAATTATCAATTGTGATGTAATGATTTTAATAACGACTCATACTGGAAATATTCACCGTAATCATAAATGTAACAAGAAATTTTAGACATTTTTAATACTACCTGCATCTTCCAATTCTGCTAGCTGCTTTTAATGGGATCCCGATCTAGTCAAAAGTGTGTGGGAGATAGAGATTACTATCCGTCTCTCTCTCTCTCTCTCTCTCTCTCTCTCTCTCTCTCTCTCGTTTATGAGAAGCGTGGGAGGCTTCTGGCAGTTGCTAGAGGTTAATGTGTGTTGAGTACTGTTGGAAGCAAATACCTGTGTGGGCTGTGGCCAACGTCTGCGGCGGTACTTTCCCATCCTTCAAGCTCTTGCAAAGAAGTCGGCTGGGTCTGGTGGTATCTGGCTGTTGCACGAACAAAAGCCCCTGAGCTATAGCGAGATTCGTATTGAGACGATTATGTGTGATTCTCCACATCGCATTTTTTTAGCTTCTTCTTTTCAATAAATTGTATTCTAGCCTTGGGGCTTATTATTATCAGTGAAAATTCAGTAATGTATTGTGAGTAGATTTTTCCCATCATTATTTCCAAGTCTGCTATAACCCTGTAGTGTAATAACTTCCCCCCCCTCTTAGGCAACTTTATAATGCTGTCATTGTTCTTTAATACATTAAAAATGTAGAATAGCGTTCCTTGCAGATCTGGCAAAGCAGTGCGCTGTTTGTTTAACGTGGTATATGGGTATGTGTGTTAAAAATATGATGGTGTGTTACTTGTTTAATGAGCAGTATCAGTCTATATCACACTGTGTTTATTGTTCAGGCATGTATTTATATGAAATTTGGTTGACAAACTTGAAAACTGTGTATTTGAGGAACATTAAGCATAAATATAAGCAATTGCAAAGAACAATGGCAGGTGGTCATATGTTGGAGTGCTTACAGAAGAAAAATTATTGACATCATTAATTTATTTTAATTCAACAGTGCCTCAGTCACACACTTGACTGTCAAAGCGTCTTACCTCATAAAATTATTGTATTATTTACTGCCATATAGGGGGTGGAGGACACATGAGGTGTAGAGGGTTGCATCCTGACCTTGAATGATCACACATTAAGTTCCCGACAGGCGTGTGCAGAGGGGATCTTCCCGGGAAGCGTGGACGTGAACTTGACAGAAAATCGTTATCTAGGTTCACAGTTCTTCTTGTATTACAGGCAACATCCCTCGTACGATTAAGATTACAGGTGGAAGTGATGTGGATCATTATTTCATGCGACGTTCTCTGACACCTTAGTTATTGCCTCCATCGGTGTACGACACTTCGACTAAAATCATATGCAGTGTACCACAGATTACTTCAAATGGTTCAAATGGCTCTAATAACTATGGGACTTAACATCGGAGGTCATCAGTTGCCTAGACATAGAACTACTTAAACCTAACTAACCTAATGACATCACACACATCCAGGCCCGAGGCAGGATTCGAACCTGCGACCGTAGTGGCCGCGCGGTTCCAGACTGTAGCGCCTAGAACCGCTCGGAGACTCCGGCCGCCCATCACCGGTTAGTCTGTGGATCAAATTTCATTCGTGTAGGGTAATTGATTCCATATACTCATTTTTTTATTTTATCCAAAATTTGTATTACCGTAACTCGACAAGATCTTGGAACGATAATAATTCGTTCTATCTTTCCTTTGCAGTTATTCTTTGATTTCTAGATATGCTTAAGGTTCCGCAAGACCGATTTTCACACTACACTTTTGTTTGAGGGTAACTAATCACTAGCCACCAGCGTGGTTCAACCACCTGATGATGTCGGACAATTGGTCCGAGGAAATATTGTGGGATTTGCACAACGACATCCGGGGGCACACCCGTGAAGACTATTTACAACTAGTCACTCTTTGGTAATTTGCGACTTATTTAATTTAGAGCCAGAATATCAGAACTTCAGAATCTCCATATAGGCGAGATTTCTGAAGTAATTTAAGTCTAGGCAGCACACAATTCCAAAATTATTAGCATCAACTGAAAAGTGCAGCTGTCATGAAATATGGGGAAAGGGAAGACACAGTCCTCTGCCCTTTACTTGAGGTAAACCAGTGTCACAGAACGGAGCGCTGTTGTGAGTTTCACTCTCATTAGCTCAGTGCCTTTGTTACTCAGTGGCCCTACATTTCTCTCTGCCTGAGTATCTCTTTGTTCCTCTGGGCTTCCAGATGTTTCTGGGCTTAAGTATTCTACGAGCCCCGCTGTGATGGATTAGCATGGCGATATCTCTGATGAACATCCCTTAGAAAATTCGTTGACATCCTCTTTTAGTAGATGGGGCGTTTCGACCAACCTATTTCCCTCTGTGTTCAGCTATCACTAGCCGCCGGCGTGAACTGTCTCATTCGAATTTTAAGCTGTTTTTTTAGACTCCTGAATACAATGACAATTATAACAGCTTAACACTAATAATGACTGCCAATACGGCCGCACAGACAAAATGTAAGACACAGCCGTGCAGCGAAATTTGTAATATAGATTTCAGACATCAGTCGCCAAAAGTAAAAAATAATCACGAAATGGGATTTAACTTGATGAACAGGATATCGTAAAAATTATGGCACAATTATTCGACAAGTATATTATCAGAAAGGCGCTGAATCTACAGACATACACAAAACAGAGCCGAAATCGGGAGAACTATTCCACAACAACAACAGTGTCAAGAGTGGATGCGATTACATCTAGTTACCACACACGCTTGAAAATGACATCATGGCGACCTTTCTGAGATCGATAAAGCCTATGATAGGCATTCAACAGCAATTTTGACAAGCACTTGTGTAAAGGTCTGAAAGAGTCCTCGCTGACGTCTGAAGAGCTGCCGTTCATCTCCGTAGTGTATCCCCCATACACATTAGTGGCCAATTTATGTATTGCATATAAAGGCTGGGCAAAATGGAACATGCCTATGAAATTTTTATAATACTTACGAACCTTTGTTAATGAGTAGGACAACTGCCTGTCACAGAAAATGCTGGAAACCGTAATTTCATTCACCATTCGATTTCTGTCTTATGTCTGCGCATTTGCGTCTGTCACATGCTGTGTCCCAAATACTTTTCAAAGTCAAGACGTTTCAGTGACTGCAGACGTGTTTAGCGACCAGGTGAATGCAACACAAAATCGTGCTCGCTATCGTGATAATTGTTGAGTGCTTTGCGAATTATCACACTTGGAAAACGAGTGGGGCACCGTCTATGCAACAGTTGAGGATTGAAGGTGTTTTGGCAACGCCTCCAATAAAGTGTGCAATGCAAAATATTGCAGCCCAATGGCGCGAAACGGGCTCAGATGCGAATATGGTTCAAATGGCTCCGAGCACTATGGGACTTAACTACTGAGGTCCTCAGTCCCCTAGAACTTATAACTACTTAAACCTCACTAATCTTAGGACATCATACACATCCATGGCCGAGGCAGGATTCGAACCTGCGACCGTAGCGGTCATGCGGTTCCAGACTGTAGCTCCTAGAACCGCTCGGCCACTCCAGCCGGCTCGTAAGCGAATAAAAACCGCAACTGTCCTGGTAGAATTGGAATATCAGACAACACTGGTTGAGTAAAGAAAAGTTTGGAACAGTTACCGACGAAATCTCAACACTGTGTATCCGTGCTAGTCGAAGATAACAGATCGTCGTATCGAAACATTATCAAAAAGGACTCGCACCTGTATCCTTACAAATATGCTCTTGTGCACAAGTTAAACATTCCCGTGTTGAGTTCTGTCTGTGGCTTCTGAGTAAAATGAAAACATGAATTTTAGATCCTCATTTTTTCACATAAGGCCTAGTTCAGCCTATTAGGATATACGGACTCACAGAATACTCTCCAGACGGCCGGGATGGTCGAAGGCTCTAGGCGCTACAGTCTGGAACCGCGCGACCGCTACGGTCGCAGGTTCGAATCCTGCCTCGGGCATGGATGTTTGTGATGTCCTTAGGTTAGTTAGATTTAAGTAGTTCTAAGTTCTAGGGGACTGATGACCTCAGAACCATTATGCATCGGAAATACCGCATTACTAATTTGTAGCGTCCTTGCATAATCTGAAGTTTATTGTTTGCTGAACAGTGTCTGGTGCCCGCATCGTTAACTGTTAATTCTAACAAATCTACCCAAAGAAATACTAATCTTTTGTGCAACAACTCACTAAAGATGGCCGACTGTATGGATATTTTCAACATCGTCTTGAGAGCCTTGTCAGGAGTGCCTGTCGTGTTTGGTGAGGCCCGAACAATCAGCACAGTCAGTGCAGGCAGTGCAGGCTCTTGGACACCTCGATAACCTGATCTTCTTCCATGAGATTTTCACCAAACTGCAGGGTCAGGTGCCGTCAAACAATCCCCACAGACAGAGCTACCGCGCGCCACAGTTTGATAAATCGACCCCTGGATTAATATAAAATATAGAAAAATTAAGACGGTGGTTTTAACGCTTCAGGTGTTCTGCCCTGTCTTCCTCCGCTTGTTTATAACGCACAGAAAGTTTATACAATTATATGAAATTATCAGAAAAGTCCTTTTGGATTTGTTCAATTCGCGCGTTACATTGGCTTAAATGTCGGCTATGTTGTGAAAACTTTCAACCTTCCTGTCAATTTCTGAACTTTTTCGTTTTGTGGTAGATTCGTACAGATAATACCAAATTTCGTTAGCGGTGATAATTTTTTCCAGAACAGGAATGTCCTCCGTTTGCATTTTAGTCAAGACGCGACGGGCGTCCAAGCGTCGTAGTTTTTGTTCGAGAGTCCACACGTGCGGGACGAACATTGCACACACTTTTCTCTTCTTCAAAACATTCTAGAGAAAGTCTAGAATACTTGATTTAGAGATGTTACTCCACTGTGATTTTCGACACAAAAACGTTAACACGATTCGGTCACACGTCGATTACTTAACACTGCCTGCTCACAACTGAGTGGTAGTGCCGGCTGGAGTGGCCGAGCGGCTCTAGGCGCTACAGTCTGGAATCGCGCGACCGCTACGGTCGCAGGTTCGAATCCTGCCTCGGGCATGGATGTGTGTGATGTCCTTAGGTTAGTTAGGTTTAAGTATTTCTAAGTTCTAGAGGACTGATGACCTCAGAACTTAAGTCCCGCAGTGCTCAGAGCCATTTGTTATTTACAGTTTTTTGTTCAAGTTACTGCGCTGAAATCGCTTATACGACAGGAATAAAATCAGTTTCCGAACATTTTAGACGGACAATTTATATCATCAAAATACACTATTGCTGCAGGAGTTATGATGTAATCTGTTAAGTACCTCCGCAATACAGGATGTCTATCTGCAAATGTGGAAATCTGCTATAGCTCTTACGCTCTCAAAAATCCTTGACAGTATGAAGAGGGGGGATCTAGTTATGACACTGGCTTTCGAAAGTAGTGCCAGAAATTTTTTTAATATGAATCACGAGTTCACGTGAAACTTTAGTTGGTTAATTATTTAGACAGTTACTTGTTCCGTATATCAAATTAACAATAAACGTTATGGTACGGAATGTGTCAACAGAACAAACATAGAATAAATGTATACAGCGTGTTACAAAAAGGTACGGCCAAACTTTGAGGAAACATTCCTCACACACAAATAAAGAAAATATGTTATGTGGACCTGTGTCCGGAAACGCTCGGTTTCCATGTTAGAGCTCATTTCAATTTCGTCATTATGTACTTTACTTTCTCGATTCACCGCCACTTGGCCCAATTGAACGAAGGTAATATTGACTTCGGTGCTTGTGTTGACATGCGACTCATTGCTCCACAGTACTAGCATCAAGCACATCAGTACGTAGCATCAACAGGTTAGTGTTCATCACGAACGTGGTTTTGCAGTCAGAGCAATGTTTACAAATGCGGAGTTGACAGAGGCCCATTTGATGTATGGATTAGCACGGGGCAATAGCCGTGGCGCGGTACTTTTGTATCGAGACAGATTTCCAGAACGAAGGCGTCCCGACAGGAAGACGTTCGAAGCAATTGATTGGTGTCTTAGGGAGCACGAAACATTCCAGCCTATGACTCGAGACTGGGGCAGGCCTAGAACGACGAGGACACCTGCAATGGACGAGGCAATTCTTCGTGCAGTTGACGATAACACTAATGTCAATGTCAGAGAAGTTGCTACTGTACAAGGTAACGTTGACCACGTCACGGTATGGAGAGTGCTGCGGGAGAACAGTTGTTTCCGTACCATGTACAGCGTGTGCAGGAACTATCAGCAGCTGATTGGCCTCCATGGGTACACTTCTGCGAATGGTTCATCCAACAATGTGTCAATCCTCATTTCAGTGCAAATGTTCTCTTTAAGGACGAGGCTTCATTCCAACGTGATCAAATTGTAAATTTTCACAAACAACATGTGTGGGCTGACGAGAACCCGCACGCCATTGTGCAATCACGTCATCAACACAGATTTTCTGTGAACGTTTTGGCAGGCAGTGTTAGTGTTGTCTTGATTGGGCCCCATGTTCTTCCACCTACGCTCAATGGAGCACGTTATCATGATTTCATACGGGATACTCTACCTGTGCTGCTAGAACATGTGCCTTTACAAGTACGACACAACTTGTGGTTCATGCACGATGGAGCTCCTGTAAATTTCAGTCGAAGTGTTCGTACGCTTCTCAACAACAGATTCGGTTACCGACGGATTGGTAGAGGCGGACCAATTCCATGGCCTCCACGCTCTCCCTACCTCAACCCTCTTGACTATCATTTATGGGGGCATTTGAAAGCTCTTCTCTACACAACCCCGGTACCAAATGTGGAAACTCTTCGTGCTCGTATTGTGGACGGCTGTGATACAATACGCCATTCTCCAGGGCTGCATCAGCGCATCAGGCATTCCATGCGACGGTAGGTGGATGCATGTATCCTCGCTAACAGAGGACATTTGGAACATTTCCTGTTGCAAAGTGTTTGAAGTCACACTGGTACGCTCTGTTGCTGTCTGTTTCCATTCCATGATTAATGTGCTTTGAAGAGAAGTAATAAAATGAGCTGTAACATGGAAAGTAAGCGTTTCCGGACACATGTCCACATAACATATTTTCTTTCTTTGTGTGTGAGGAATGTTTCATGAGAGTTTGGGCGTACCTTTTTGTAGATTTCTTTTAAATTAATTACATCTACACTGGAATTGGTCTGTGGTGCAGAAAGAGTTGTTACGGAGAAAGCTTTTTAAGTAGGAAAGCATTTAGGTCATCTGTCAGACATCTTATTTATGTGGGTAAATTGTAACAGAGATTTATAGCAACACATTTGCCCACATTCTGTGCCAAAGGTAGATTAATTAAAGGTCCATGCTGTTCATTTTTCCTTTTAGTGTTGTAAGTGTATTTCTGTTACTCTCAAACTTAGAGAGATGGTTGATAAAAAAATTTAATAAGCGAATAAATGTATTGTGCATCTGTGGTCAATATTTACAGTTCCTTTAAGAGATACCTTCAAGATGTAGATGAGTGGACTCCACAAATAATCGTAATTAGTTTCTCTTGTACAACCAATACTTGTTGCGTAAGTGAGGAGTTACCGCAGAATATTACCCGACAAGTCATCAATGAATGGAAATATACAAAATGTGTAAACGTTTAGAAGTTATTGTTACGGTTAAAGTAGGCGAACCTTAACGTTTTATCGGGTATAATAAAAGTTTTTTTCCGGTTTGAGTTTTCATCAATATGTACACCTAAGAACTTAAAAGTTTTCACCTTGTTTGATGTTTATTGTTGGTACACCACTTTAATAGGACGGGAGACATTTTTGACAACAAAAAACTGGGTAAACTTGGTTTCCTCGAAGTTTAATGCTATCCAATTTCTGCGAAAGCATTCAGTAAATTTCGCGAAAACAGCGTTCCCTATTTTGTCTGTTGATGCTTCTTTTCTCTGCTTCACCAGCAGTGTTCCTCCTCAATGATCTTCTTAGCATCTTAGTTGCCATTAAGTAATTAAGAAAGATAATCTAGTGATTTTTTCAGAATATGGAATCATTAGGCTTCGTACTGTATATACTAAAATGCAGCAGTACAGCAACATACCATAAATAATGTTTAGTCCCCCTTAAACATCCCAACAACCACCACCACCATTAATAATGTGTTCGAACGTAACCCCTATCCGCCATCATTAGCTTACAAATATCTACATTTAGAGCAGACTCCCATTCCACGCACCATATAGAAGTTCGATCCAAGTCATTCTGAATCCCCTTACTGTCACTTGAAGATAATACTTCCTCGTACACAGAAACAGGATCCCACCCGACAACCCCACGATTGCTGCTCACCTTACATGAGATGTTTTATGTATTTGGAGAACAAAAGTGGTACTGTTACCATCACACTTCCCTGGAGAACTCCTAAAGTTTCTTTTACTTTGCTGCTCAGGACTAACTACCATGTAAGTGTAACGTTGCGAAACGAGGAGAAATGGAACGATCACATACGGTCAGGTAGCGTATCTCTATAAACGACGGCATGTAGAAGGCATTCTTTAGCTCATTCTTGAATTCAGCGTGTTTATTTTGGAGCCACATAATGTCTTATAAAAGGCAGACACCGACGCAACATATGTTTATGCTGCTATATTGGTTAGTGGTCTGTTCGTTCTGAACTGTTGGGACTTAAGTCAGTAACTGTCGCTTGGTACGATGAAAAAACATGCTGATTTTATTACAAACGGGTTTATACGATGCGATGACACAATTTTAGAGTGCACTGGTTCTATATGGGCACTGTTCTGGGAATAGAGGCACGCTGTCATTTGTTCTAATATTTATTGCCTCTTTGGCATATTTCTGGTTGCCTACTTTTTCTATTGTTGTCTAATACAGTTTGCAAGTCCTCCTCCGTGTTATGACGTCTGGCCGTTCTTCCTGCCTCCAGATATTTCTAGAAACCATCAGCGCTGATGGATAGCAATTTCAGCCTACCTTGTTTCATAAGCGTACCACGATAAGAGAGTTAATTACACTGTTTTGTTAATTATTTACTTATGAATCCAACTACAGAAGTTTGTTAGAAAATACTTTCGCTATGACCCTATATATAAATTTAATACAGTAATATGCGTTTGGCGAACACAGAGACACAACTTTCACGTTATGCGTCATGGGGCTCGGGAAATCCCTGCTGTAGTTTCGTCCTACAACCCCGCCGAGTACACGAAATTCTATACAGCCTCTGTGTTATCTCTTTGAGCAGGCCCACGATAGCTTGGGGAACGTCCCCTGACGCCTCTACGCGGAAAGTTGAAACATTCCGAACTCATGAGGTCTCTAAGTGAAACAAGTAAAAATTAAAGAAAACAGCACTAAACCGTCACAGGATATGTTACAAGTGGAGTACTTTCACAGATAATTTTGATTGATCCAACGATATCTGTGTTACCTCAAAATTAGAGAAAACCGAGATTCCTCTTATGGATATTCTAAATATTAACCAGTACGGTAATACTTATCTAGAAATATTTCCTTCTTTTAATCGCCATCATGATGCCAAATTTTATCCATCTTTCTATTCGGCTGTGACAGACAGAAAGCAACTCTTTTCGCCTTCAAATATTCCAAATAATTTCTCTCGTAGGGGTTTCGAATTATTTATCTTAATTAAGCTGTAGTATAAAAAACTGATTCCATCTTCACGGGATATGTTTTTCGCCATGTCACACGTTTACTTTTCGCGAATTTAAAACATGAGCAAGGAATTTTTTCTTCCGGATAATTACAGCTATCACTACAATACGTGAATCAAATTTGCTCTGCTAATGCTCTATCGAGGTGGATAAATTTTTCTAGTAATGAACTATTGTAACACAACCAGAATCGCTACGGTCGCAGATTCGAATCCTGCCTCGGGCATGGATGTGTGTGATGTCCTTAGGTTAGTTAGGTTTAAGTAGTTCTAAGTTCTAGGGGACTGATGACCTAAGATGTTAAGTCCCAAATCTCAGAGCCACAACCAGAATCGGTATTTTTATGAGATGTGTCCACGAGGTACAGCTTGTATTCGAATACACGGTTTCGCTGTATTTATTACTGGGGGAGCATCATTAGCTAGTCACCTTCAGATACAGTTCAAGATAGTTGGAGTGAAATGGACGCCAAGTGTGTTGGAAGGAAGCATATTTGATTTGCAGGCACTGCTGGGCACTGTCACACGTGGACGAGAACCGGCCTCTTGCACTAAAGTTCCTCAAAGGAATTGAGAGGAAAGGCAATATTTCAGAATCTAAAAATTCATTCATACAGCAACAGATGTTGAAATATCACCAAATAGTGAAAATAAGAAGTTAATGGTGATAAGTTGCCGGAAGCTGCTCATAGATGCACTAGAGAGTGAACATTTTACGATAAGCAGTATGATTCACAAAATACTCTGTACGTATATTGAGGTATGTTGAAAATTTCACATACGTCAGATTTTTGGAAGAGCCTACCTAACTACCAAGAGAGCAGGCTGCTCAGAAATGGCGAAACCTTAGTTTTCGTATTTGTAGCTATGGATACGAGAATTAAATCTACAAACTAGTTATGGAATTTATGCTCGAAAAAAGTTAGTAGAAAAACGTTTAATGGCAAGGATACGCTACAAGAGGCACTTGCATCCTTCGTCCCGCATGCAGAGCAGAGAACCTCAGTTCCCAAGTACGTACTGTGCTGAGTACTGCCATATTAGTTATAAAAGGTATCAAACAGCTGCAACAGATTACTATTTCTTAAGGCGAGGAGGAGATGGAACTTCCAGTGTATCAACTGCAAAAGTTTTCTATGAGAGCTGTTTGGAACAAGTAACGCAAAATATGGTTGCAGTCGACGAGGTAAACTGGCCTTAGTAAGATATTCACGGAATGTATGTTTTAAATGATTACGAAGCAGTAGTAGCACATGTTCACAAAGACACAAAGAGCTTGAAAACTTTTCTGGCGTAACCACAAGCGCCGGAACGAAGATGATGAACGTCAGAGAAGAGAAGGTTGTGAAACGACGTCCGCAAATGGTGCGCTGGTTAGGACCGTACCACGACAGGAGCGGCCTCTACAAGAGAAGAATTTAAGCGCCGCTCCTGCCAGCTTCGGCCGCTCAGTATCGGCTCAGTATTCGGACAATATACGGACAGGCAGTTATTGGTAATCCACAAAATCTGTATCAAACTATTATGAACACCTGTATAGTAAAGGACTGTGATTTATGTTCCATATCGCCCATCGCTGGCGACAACATTGTTATTTCAAAGTTAAGTATTGTCAATCTGTTTTATTGAAATAAAACCACTAATGTTATTTGCCTGAACTGTTGTATAGCATTCCGAGAACGCAGCGTGCCTTAGGCACCCTATACGAGACGGGTGGGCAGGACCCCACAATAACAGCCATACATGACTGTGTTCTACAACACTTTATAAGCTGGTGATAGTTTTAGACAGGACAATGACTCATTTAAACATGACAAGGAACAAGCAGAGCAACTGTAGCTGAAGTTCGGGGGAATTTCGAATCAAACTCTACACAATATGCACTTATCAGATGTTAATGCTGCCAGGGATGGTATATAAAAATCTGTACCTATTCTGCTATAGATACACAACAATATAAAAATCTGCATGTAGGATGACGTTAATCAAAACATACTTATGACAAAGGTGACGAGCAACACTTTCAGTAGATACTATAAAATAATCCTGTCTGCATAAATACTGTGCTTACGAGGGGCGTTTGAAAATTCCGTGCGAAGTCCGAGAGATGGCACCACCGGCGCGTATCAAGGTCATGTATAGTTAGTAGCATCTTTGGAAAGAACGCACACCAATTTTCAGTCATATTGGTCAATTTCTTTGTGTTTGGCATTCGTATGAATCAAGAAAGTTGAGTGATTGTCCAAAAATGGATGAAAAAGAATTTCGTGTGGTGATTAAACATTACATTATGAAAGGCAAAACGCCTCAGGAGACTAAAGAAAAGGTTGATAAACATTACGGTGACTCTGCACCTTCAATTACAACAGTTTATAAGTGGTTTCCAAATTTTCGGAGTGGCCATTTGGGCGCAAGTGATGCTGAACTTTCTGGATGCCCTGTGGATATTGCGACTCCAGAAATCATTGACAAAGTCAATGATATGGTGATGGATGAGAGAAGAGTTGAGGTTCGTGAGATTGCTACTGCTGTGGGCATCTCAAATGAACGGGTACATAATATTTTGCATAAAAATTAGGACATGAGAAAGGTATCCGCAAGACGGGTTCCGCGATTGCTCACGCTTGACCAAACACGGAATCGTGTGAAGTGTTACAAGGATTGTTTGCAGCTGTACAGGAAGAATCCGCAGGAGTTTAAGAGTCGTTTCGTCACTGTGGATTAAAGCTGGATACATTACTATACTCCTGAGACCAAACAACAAGCTAAACAATGGGTTACCAAGGGAGAATCTGCACCAAAAAAGGCGAAGACTATTCCTTCAGCCGGAAAGGTTATAGCGACTGTCTTTTGGGATTCACAAGGGATAATCCTCAGCGACTATATGGAAAAGGGTAAAACTATTACAGGTGCATATTATTCATCGTTATTGGACCGTTTGAAAACTGAGCTGCACATAAAACGCCGGCATTGGACCGCAAAAAGGTCCTTTTCCACCACGACAATGCATCAGCACACACCACAGCAGTTGTGGTCGCAAAATTAATGGAAATAGGATTCAAATTCGTTTCACATCCCCCTGTTCTCCAGACGTGGCTCCCTCGAACTACTGTTTGTTCCCCAATTTTAAGAAATGGCTCGTGGGACAAGGATTTTATTCAAACGAGGAGGTGATTGCAGCAACTATTCGCTATTTTGCAGGCTTCGACAATTCTTATTATTCAGAAGGGATCAAGAAATTAGAACAGCGTTAGACGAAGTGTATAAGTCTAAAAGGAGGCTACGTGGAAAAATGAAAAATGTTCATCTCAAACACGTAAGTAGTTTTTATTTTTGCACGGACTTTTCAAACGCCCCTCGTAGGTCTGTGTAGTTCATAGTTAGGGTAACTTTGGTTCACTGTATGTCATTTCCTATCCCATTCCACCTACAAATGGAGCAAGAATGAAGTGACCGCATATATGTTTCTTTATTAGCCCTTACCTCTGTCTTGTCGTTATGGCCCTTATCTTTGAGGCAGTACAGTAGTTATGCTGTCGGTTACAAATGTTGGTAGCGTAACCTTTATTAACACCCATTAGCGATTAGAATTACTTCTTCATTGCAAGGATTCCCATTTACGTTCACCGAGCATTTCCGTGGTTTTATAAATGTAAGTATAGCTCTGCTCTCTCAGTAACTCTCCTTGAGAATTTGTAATAAATGTTCCGCATGGAAAGGAAACTTGTTTCTATCATTTCGTTGTCAATTATGCAAAACTTTTTCATTGTACTACAGGAAACTTCGCTCTATCATTTCACTTACACTAATTCAGAAATTATTCAGCTTACCTTTGAAAACTAATGATATTTTGTTCGTATCTAAAAGCAAGATTGACGCTTCGCAACGAAACCACAGAAAACGACAGTCGCTGCACGCCGCAACGACGAATGAAAAACGACGGGGTACTCACGCCTCCTGGAGCTTCGCTACGTCACAGCAATCTACGGTCTAGTTACGGCTGAACCGAGAAACGTATGTCACCAATCAAGACGACAGCATCGTCTCAGATAGACATCCAGTTTATTAATGTGAACTACAGATTAGTTATTCTTCAAGTGAAGAGTTGTAAATTTATCTGTATCAAGTAATAAATATTCACAGACATTTGTACGTGCTCAGAGCATTCCTGTGGAAAGAGATTGTACCATGTTTAGTATATCTTCATATCTAAAATGTAGTAAAGTCAACTAATACTTTTTGTCTTACAGCCCCACTCAGTCTCCTAACGGAGCAAACAAAAAACCCAGCATTATTCCTGTGAGGGCAATTTCATCCGATACAACATTTTACTTGTCTCGAAGTACACTTACTTTGAACTCACCGAAATACAACTAACGTGCTGAGGTGGTTAATATTCTCAGGACTGATTTAGCAGGGAAGTGTTATTATCTGTACACGTTTATCGGTTTGATTCCAAAAAGACATGAATCTAACCTGCATTAGTAACTGATTTAGAACTAAGGTGCGAGTGCCAGTCACATGTCACCTGATTTAACACATGCATATTATTTACTATTCCAATCATCATACGGCCACTGCGCACCATGAAAACAGTATTACATTGAAAACACCATCTTAGAGCATACATGGTTATATTTGTTAATAAGGGTTGCCAATCATGGAGGATGGGAGATAAGGTTAAAAAATGGAAGTTTATTTCACAACTTTTATTCAGTTTTAAAGACCAACATGAAATCTTACTACAGTGTTACTCTATGAAACAAAAGCTCAGGAATAATTATTATGTGAGACTTCGACTGGAAAAGTTAGGAAGACTGAAATAAGAAATAAAAAGAGCTCTTCTTCAGGCCAACTCGCAATTTCAAATTAACAAGACAAATGACGCCATGAACTCCGCTTACCAGAAACACAAATGAACAAAATTAGATGCAAGCTACGCAGAATACCGACATAACTAGCGCCTCAAGTGACACTTAAATTTTCTAAATACGCAGGCAGCATGGAACGAAAGCCAGAAAGCGAATATAGGAATTCTAAGTTTTCTGTCAAAACTCTCCTTGGACGGGCGACAGCAAGCTCGTTGCCAATGTGACGAAAGTGAACATGCTTCGAAGCTTGAAATTAACAGGGATCCTGTGAAAATGTCTCTGACATGGTGTACAAATGCGCATATAACTATTACCAGAATGGTACCAAGATGGAGCGGTCTTTTCCTATTGTTGAATATAGTACACACAATGTCTAGAAGAGGAGATAACACGCTGGACTGGACGGACAGAAATTCCGTCGAGACGGTATGAATTTTCTCACTCTCAAGCGAAACGAAAGGGCGGTGTACTTGTTAACATTTATGCTGAATAGTACTTGCCACAGCTGAAGTAGGCACTAGAGAACTTAGGCACTTCTGCCGCCGCGCGTAGGAATTTGCGCCAGGAAACCACTACTTCAGAATATAGCGAACGGGCCACCACGACTTGTCCCTGGGAACCTCCCAATGTTCTCATCCTTGTTGTGAGGAAAGCATTTCCGCAGCAGTTGGGCACGTTTTCTCCAGGAATTCGCTTCGCTATATGAGAACCTTCAATTATTTCTCAACAATCCGTAATGCCCGTTTTCATCTCTTAAATAAATGTAACGGGACCAATACAGGAGCCTAAGCGGACATGGACCAGTCATGTTACAGACAACAGCAAGAAAAAGCAGTTGTCTTAAATGTTCATCCTTTTTCATTGTTTAAGATAGGTCTACTTATTATGCAGGGCGACTCACAATGTCTGGACGATTTCAGATTTTAATAATACACAAACTAATAACGAAACAAACTTGAAGAATTTATGAAAGGTACAACCTTTATTCAAGTTTACTTAAAAAATACTACATCGGAGAAATGACTACCATTCGCGGCTACACGATACTCGAGGTGTTTAGCCCAGTTTTGAAACACATCTTGCCGTAGGGGTTCTGCAAATTTCATCGTTAATTCGATCTTTTAATTGTTACAAGCTTTGGGCACGTTTTCGTAAATAACGACGAGGGCTCTCCTGTAAACTTCTACGCACACATTCGATGTTCTCTGCGGTTTTGACGGTTTTTCAAGGTACGGTTGACTTTCTGTTCGATGCACTGGCAATTGCACGGAAGTTTCTTACTCAATTCAATATTGTTCCACGAGCAGCCATTCGATTTCGTGGCTGTATCTTGAAATGTTTACGAAAGGCATAATGCACTCTCACGACATATTCGGCGTAGCAAAATTAGCACTCCACCACGAATGCACGATGTAGCTGCGAGCAGTACGACATGATTGCTGATCTGCATATGCGATGAATCTTTACACTTCGCGCTATTAATAAATGGCACTACTATCACTGTCTCATGTTTTTAGCGCTTGTTATTCAAATTTCAAATCATCAAATCAGTTGTTCTACAAAGTGTTGCTCGTTAATGTTATAACTAATTGTATGTCTTCCTTGCCAAGACATGTGAAATAGGTAGAACTGTGGTTTAGTATTCCATTAGCAGTTAGATCGGTACGCTGTCAGCGACTAGTGCGTTGTTGCATTTTTCAGAATTGATCTAACAGTAAGTGATTGTTGATCATTATTATGTGGGAAACTTGATACTATACACAATTATTTTGATTTTGTGAATATACGTTGTTGTGATGGTACTTTCTCAATTCCATTTTCAGGGAAGAATGTTTATATATGAATTACTTTCGTTATTTGAATACTCAAGTGGTGCTGTTAATGTTATACACTACACTCTACAGGTTATACTAATGACTATTCCAAAAATAATTTCACAAGTCTTTTACTTTGTGAGAAGCTGAGTAATACTTTCACAAGCCTGAATCTGATGCCTCAGTTTTACACGGTTTTTGACTATTACTCGAGTTATTCTAAAAGTAACAGGACAACATCCAATTATGTCATGAAATTGCAATCAGTTTTTATTCACTGTTGCATATAAAATAAAGACTGGGTGGTATAACAAGTTCACCTCACTGGTCTGATTCCCTTTCAAGCATGTCCCGCACTGCAAACGTCGCGGGGCGTACGAAACAGAATCGGGAGTGATATCGGGTTTAAGGGATGTGTGAGCTACAACATTTGTTCCTGGTTTGACGAATTCTCAGGTACGCTATGACACCTCCACCGGCCCGCAAAATCACCAGATTTTAATCCCGTAGGCAAAATCTGGGACTATTCACAGCAACACTTGAAAAACAGGAATAAAAATCATCGCATTTCGGTAGCTGTACGATATCTGGTAATGAAAGAGTGTCTTCAGTCTCTCCAGTAAATTTATGGGTTCTGTTCGACACCGAACTGAAGTCGTTATCAAGGTTAGAGCGACTGCTACAACTTATTAGCGTGATGTCTTCTGAGGGTAACAACCGTGACAGCACTTCCTTCACAACATAAGACGGCGTACGAAATCAATTCTTGTCATATGGCGGTGCATGAACTGTTAGCAAGTAAGAGCAATCAGGCTTACGTCAACGTGAGCCGAGGTAAGCCAGTCGAAACATAATACAAGAAAACACTAAGAACAAAGCATGATGGCTGCATCACATATGTTTAAAGCGACTTCTGTCGGTGCTAGACCTAATGATCGAGTGACGCGACTCGCCAGTATCATAGGAGACACTCATATAGATTTTCGTGTTGGGGGGAAGACTAAGAGGAAGTGAATCTGTTTGCGGCTGATGCAGGAGACATTACTCTTACATTATTTGTAACATTCAGCACTAGAAAAATAGGTTCATGGAATAATTTTCTGGTAAGTTCATCTGCTGTAGAACAGATACCAGTTTTTCAGATGAAAAAGACATATGGTTTCATAGAAACGGACATTAACCAAGTGTTGGCAGACAAGTGGTTCTAGGAGCAATAACTGTATAATGGTACAATATATTCTTACATATTGTCCATTTACACTTCGCTATCAATTACATTTGTATGCAGGATGAGATCAGGACATAGCTAGAATGAACATTAAGCATTCCGTGGCAATCATTTAAAAAAGGTACGGCTATACCCTTTATTCTTACTTTATACTAAATGAAGACGTATGCTGTTACACAAACTGAACTCACAATTTTGTCTGAAAACTGCAAGTTAGAATTTTTTATATGCATTCCTCCTAGGAGGAGCTGACACTAAAAACCTACCCAAAAATGAGTAACGAGATCAATGGGAAAATAATTAAAATCGCTGCTACATTCTGGCATTCGATTTTATAAACCAGCGTTCTGCAAAATTATCTGCTGAAATGTAATGCTCATAAAAAGAGTAGAAAATTAAAAAAAATCATTCAATTGCGTCGGCAATATGTGCGCCGACACGTTTCATAACTGAAATCATATTGAGCTCTCCATACAAGACAAAGACGAAAGAGATTCACATAATCGGAGCCATAAGATGTATTTTGTGGTCTTCAATAAATGTTTCCCCATTCTTCTTTCTTTTTTAGCACATTAATTGTAGTGTAATTGTAGTTGGGATCCTCTCTGAGCTATCGTTGAAAGTCTCATCAGTAGTTTCAAAATAACTGTGTAGTGTGTCTTTGATTGTGTGTTTTGCACCCACAGCAGTTGGCCAGAGAAGTTTGCGAGACATCATCCACGCAAAGTTTAATAGCGGTAAGTGTGAACCTCTCTGAGCTATAGTGGTAACCGAAGGGAGGGATCTGCGAGCGGTCAGTGTGCGGTACTCGTCTACTGCGAGTATAAATAGGTACACGCGGGGTCACGCTGCCTGTGTACGTTCACTTTGGCCTTCAGAAGCTGCTACGTTTGATGCGGGTAACACATGCTCTTGTCGATACGTTTTAACAGTTTTTTTCTCTAATGTGATGCAGAATGTCTTGTGCTGATTATTTTTTTCAGATTGCTGACTAAATTTTGCAATTTGGTGGTACTTTCTTTGTGTGATGAACCATGTGGGTCGTAGATCAGTTAGATATACAATAGGCCAAATATGTGCTTTCATAATGTCTCTGCTTCTCTTTAAAATGCTACAGAGGTATTCTGCTCATTATTTTGATATAGGTAATTGATTTTTTTATTTGATTTCTACATGTCTTCTTCGTATTATGAACCATGAGTGTGTTGAGCCAATTAGGAATCACTCAGATTGAATATTTCACAGTGTCCATTTTTCCTATGCGAATGCCTTAGAAGGGATTTCGTTTGTTATTTTAGTATTACATATGGGGTTCACTGATTAATTTTTGCGTGCTTACTGTGTCTGAAAAGCCACGCGTATTGTACTACGAAAGATCTCCAGGAATGATGCCATGGCGCAAAATAGTTTTAAATTCGAACTCCCCGATGGGCTGTTTCGGCTTATGTTAAAAAAAAGCACAGCTATTTTGTATGCAAAACCGTTTCCGTGGCACGGTTTCCTATCCCTATATCACTAGAAGGAGTCGCCCCACCGACTGACGTAGCGTAGTTCAGAAACTCCATAGATTCTTGTACCGCAACTTTCCTTTGCACGTCTGGAGCGTGTGTTTTTCCTTTTTACTGTTATAATACGTCTCATCATTGATTAACTGCCGTAGTGTGTGGCTCTTAACATGTTTACCTTGTGATTTGGAATTATGTTTCTGTATCTTGTAACCGGTAGAAGAGCATGGGATGTTGGATTGTCGTGCAATAAATATCACGATAATTTTCAACGCATTACTTCCTACCCAATTTCTGCTACACCATCTTGAAGCTAGATCCTGCACTGTTTCTGTTGTGCTACTGTTCAAAACCTCTGTCACCTGTTCTGCTCATGAACGAGGTACAACCAAAGTGCTGAAATGCATATAGATGATGTGAAAGTAATTGGAGGCGAACTATTCAGTGATTTTCGGAGACACTGAAACAAGTTATAAAAAAGTTTTTAGAATTCATGAAATATTACATCGGTACTTGGAGGTATAGAAATATTTTAAAAACTGAAATATACAGTATTAATTTCACACAATGATATAAATTCTATATTTTGTTGTGAACCGGCTTTCGTCTTTCTAGGCCATTATCAGACAACTTAAGACTAAACAGATAGTTTAGACAACATTAGGGAGAGATTCTACTTGTACAAAGACTGTTACTTCGAGAGATAATTATTTAACATTGAAGATTATGTATCTATATGAAAAACACAAAATTTCAATGGCTCACATGGACGCGGGTGCAAAACAAAACTCCTTATATAATGATATAATGAGTATTTTAGGCTCCAAAAATATAAGTGATGATATATCTTCCGTCAGTCACCATCTCTTATACCTAAAAATCTGAAAATCAAATGGTTAAGTGATCTAAACATATTGGGCTACATAAGTTATACAGCTAGTCCTTAAAATCCCTAAACTATACACAAACTGGTATTTGTACAGAAAAAATATATGTAAGCACGTATCTTATTTCACATGGTACTCAGAGGTTTAAAGCGTACGAAAACAAAGGTCGGAACAGTACACCAAGCGAGTACTGGCACACACTACTATTTTATATGATCATATAGCCAAAGACAAAAACAACGGTACCACCACTGCTGAGAATGCTATGAATGAATGCCGTTCTTATGATATTAAATGTGATGGTCCCCATAGAACAAAAGAACTCAGAAATCTTACACTACTGGAAGTTCTGGCTATCAAATATCAATCACGAAATCTTGACTTAATATTTAGCCATGAAATACAACTCCATAATTCAGCCTTAAGTTGCAGCAACTAATTAACCGTAGTAGTACCAACGCATTTTCCATAACGCGTTTTACCATGGGCGGGGGGGGGGGGGGGGGAGGAAGGGAGGAGGGTACTTTATGCCCACTCTAAAACCACTGAAGAAATACAAACTTCGTGAATTTATGTCCAATCTAAAACATTTTAAAAATGCGTATTTTGTTAACTTTTGTTGATTTCTACATTCAACATAACTTTTAATGAGATATTGAGGTGTATATGACGCCCTGAATCTGAACATTCTGAATGTGACATTCACTGTGGAAGGGGCACATAGGGCAAAAAATTAACTTTCTGTGTTAAGTTTGACAGAAAAATATAAAAATTTTATCGAATCCGGAAGGAAAATTTGTTAAATACAATAAATATTTTTTTCAAAATTTTAAAGTGTGAAGCAACTAAGTAGATTACAATAGTGTCAAAAGTTGGGCACAATACACCGCATTCCCTTGGTTTTGCGAGGGTTAACATTGTTCTGATCCTAAAATAATACGCTCATTTAACTATGAATAAATAGTGTAACGATTCCCAGTCCCCACATTACACTGCCTCCTTCCTTCCCTCTACCATCTGATCTTGCCAATTTCCTCACATCCAGCAACATTTGGATTTTTGTTCATATACCATAGTAGTGTCTGCAAAACATACGTAGCTCAGTATGTTTAGGTCAGTCAAAATTTGGGTTTGCGGATTAATACTTACATCTTTAGAGCCTGAAATATCCAGTTCATAATTACATTATATTTCTTGTTTATTTTATGGTTTTCGTAATGATGCATATCTTTAACGTCACCTATCTTTGGAAGTTCCTGTTTTTGTACCGTCAGAAGCTCTCTCTGTTTTGTTAAGTGTCTGTTTAGTTTTAATTTATATGAAGGTGACCTAGAAAGCCTCTTCCCAATAAAATATAAAATTTGTATTATCGTGGAATGTCAATACTGTGTATTTCTGTTTTTAACAGTTTACTGCAGTTTTATATGCATCCACCCACCTAAATAAATTAATGCTGAACTTCTACTTATACATTCTCATAAAATGAACAAATACCTTAGCTTAATAGCTGGAGAAAATGTGCTCTAGATAGAACACGAGCTGTATATCACTTTTCCGTATGTATTTTGATAATGCTGTATAGTGTTCAGTGCATCTTTTGTAATTTTACGAAACGTCCCCTTAGAATAATTATACATAATAGTGCTTAAACTGACACATATATTTTTAGCGCAACGCGATCAGACTTTCAATAATCCCTACAAAAGAATGGCCCTGCCTAACATTAACCTATACCTTTCACAAATCACTTACCTCACAAAAATCTTCGTTACTCGAACTAGTGCAATACAGCGAGCGCCACTATTGCCAGCTAAATAAAAGATTTAAACTACTGAAGGCACTAACTACTGATACTCATAGTTAGCAAATGAAAGATTTTGATAGAGAACAAACAATGTATTTACCTTAATAGTGTTCAAAAGTTATAATATATATATATAGCAGTTCATGACACTAGGATCACCCATGTGTTGAAACTCAAAATATAATGCCGGAAGGATAAATTTATCCTGTCCTCTCCGTATGAAAGTACGACAATGTATATGGAACACGTCACAGAGTCTTATTGGCCAAATCCTCTCAATTTTGGTAAGTGTTGTCAAGGTCTTTTAAAAATATTTCTTTCTGCCAGTGTGATTCGTGAAATTCAGGGAAAACTATGAAATGAAAACAACAGAAATTTTATAGCGTACATGAGTAGTGATTTGGTTTGTCGTCGGAGTTGACGTGACCCTAGAAAGTGGAGAAAACGAAAGGTGTAGACGCCGTTTTGTGGAGGGTCTGAGTGCAATACCGTGTGGCGAAACAGGTTTAGCGGAAGTGACTGCAGCCGCAAACTTCCCGCGGCACCACCTGTCCACAGTTTACACACGCCGATGGCAATCGATTTCGTCTTTGCCTTTGCGACTCTGGACTCCAGCTAGGAACCCGGCGAGCACAGAAAGCCCGAAAAGCAGTTAGGATTTCAGGTGTTCTTCCTTGAAGTTTCCGAATGTGCCTCGCTAATTTGTAAAGTAGCGTAGTTGGCGTGAAAATTTTATTGCTGTTCCCTTCTAAATGAGTAGAAAAAAAGTAAATCATCCCGGTAGCACTTCAGCGTAGAAGCACTGTAATTCTCACGCAAATACGATCGCGGTAAATGGTGCTTATTTTGTCTCACACTAGCAGAAATCTTCATAGTTCGTCTCAAAATGAATTCACGAAGCTTGCTCTTTTATATCAGACTTTCCCCTTGCTCCAGACCCATATTAAATTGTGAGTACCCGAAAAAACGAAGAGTAAGTCATGTTTGCGGAAGGCAAGGGTGAATCTAATAAATAAAGTTTACCTCAGTAGTATACAAAGCAAACTTAATTCATATTAAACTTCCTGGCAGATTAAAACTGTGTGCCCGACCGAGACTCGAACTCGGGACCTTTGCCTTTCGCGGGCAAGTGGTCTACCATCTGAGCTATCAGCGCACACTCCGCTGCAGAGTGAAAATCTCATTCTGGAAACATCCCCCAGGCTGTGGCTAAGCCATGTCTCCGCAATATCCTTTCTTTCAGGAGCGCTAGTTCTGCAAGGTTCGCAGGAGAGCTTCTGTAAAGTTTGGAAGGTAGGAGAAGAATACTGGAAGAAGTAAAGCTGTGAGTACCGGGCGTGAGTCGTGCTTCGGTAGCTCAGATGGTAGAGCACTTGCCCGCGAAAAAAAAAAATAAAATAAAATAAAAAATAAAAATAGGCAAAGGTCCCGAGTTCGAGTCTCTGTCGGGCACACAGTTTTAATCTGCCAGAAAGTTTCATATCAGCGCACACTCCGCTCCAGAGTGAAAATCTCATTCTGGAAACATCCCCCAGGCTGTGGCTAAGCCATGTCTCCGCAATATCCTTTCTTTCAAGAGTGCTAGTTCTGCAAGATTCGCAGGAGAGCTTCTGTAAAGTTTGGAAGGTAGGAGACGGATACTGGCAGAAGTAAAGCATGAGTACCGGGCGTGAGTCGTGCTTCGGTAGCTCAGATGATAGACCACTTGCCCGCGAAAGGCAAAGGTCCAGATTTCGAGTCTCGGTCGGGCACACAGTTTTAATCAGCCAGGAAGTTTCATATCAGCGCACACTCCGCTGCAGAGTGAAAATCTCATTCTGTTAAATCAAATTACTTGCAAGACAACTGAGCTCAGAACATAGCAGGAGCCGGCTACTTTGCTGAATTTTGCTTCATGTATCCAACAAACTATTATAATCTGAATGAATGTCTGCTTAACAGTCGTCAATAAATTCATAAATTTGCAAAACGTGGAAGATTCATTGACTTTTAGGTTTAATGATTATTCAGTCCAGTAAGATGTAAATTTAAGTTTTCGGAGGCTTTGAAAGGAAATTCGTCCAGGACGTCTGCGAAATGAGCAGATAGCGTAGTAGCACAGCAGGTTCAAAAAGCAGATAACATTTTAAAATCTTTGGAGATAGTGTGGTAAATATGTTTGTCAGTAAACGACAAAGAAGAGAAGGAAATAATGGAAAATAGAGTGCAGAAAAGACAGATATTGTTACTGCAGAAACGACGTAAAACGGAATAAAAAGCGAAAAATATACTTCACAGAACAATAGGGAAGAAGCGCAGAGATATAGTACAAAGAGAGACATTTAAGAGTCGGGGAAGACATTACGTTGTGGAAGTAATGGGCAAATTTCAGACAGGACAAGAGAAATCAGGGATAAGGAGACGTTCTTTTCGAGGAACACTACTGAGAAAATTTATAGAACCAGGATTTGAAACTGAATGCTAAACGATTCTGCTGCCACCAACACATATTTCGCGTGGGGACCATCCGAGCAATTAGGGCTATAACGGAGGCAGACAGACAGTCGTTTTTATTTCGCTCTATTTGCGAGTGGAACAGGAAAGAAAATGACTAGTAGTGGTACAGCACATCCTCCGCCACACACCTTGTGGTGGTTTTTGGAATATTTGTGTAGATGAAGATACGGAAATTCAGAAACGTGGTATGGGAGAGACAAATAGGCAAAAACTTGAGAGATCCGTGTTTGTCACGTTTAATGCGGCGCGAAGACGGGAAAACGATATAGAAACAAACTTAACTTTTCAACGTCTGATGTGTAGGTACTTAAGGAAAGAGACGGTGGTGTAGAACGCAAAGCATAGTCTATTGTTCTGCGGATCTTCAAGTACAGTGAAATACTGTTATCAATGAACACTGCCCACATTCAGCCGACCTTTGACACCTTTCTGGTTATGTGTACGTAAGTACCTGCAAACTGGGTGCAGATTATCAGTTTACTAATGAACAGATTGGAGAAAACAACAACGGGAGGGAGTCATTTTTTGCATTGACTGTCTTTTCAGACTTGTGAATGGGCTGGTTTATTAGCCTTTACTGCGTCGTAGTTCGAAGCTACTTATTTTGCACAGATTAACGCCATGATTAGCAGAACTGGTTACAATTACCTCTCATTTTTAATTTTTTATTGATGCTGTTCTTTAGCAATAATGTCTCTCTAATTTGTATGGCAACGAAACGTAATTGAAACAACAGTACAGTCCATGTTAGTTACATTTACCAAGAAAACAAAGTATTTAAACTCCCACATTACTTAGAGACTAGGCTCATGTATCCTATGCATATCGAAAATATATTCCCACACACGACCAATATATTTTCAGTTAACAGTAAATCGGGTAACTAGGAGCCAGATGGTATGGTATGGTATGGATAAGACGAAGAGTCCCAGGAAAAATGGAGCTGTGTTCACACGAAGATCACCTCGTATAAGGCAGGTTTCAGCGTTACCAAAAAAGAAATGAAAAATGTAAGACAGCAGGGACACCATCATCGTGTCACTGTAGTTCAACAAAGTATGGCTGTACGCGTGTCTGAAAAAGTAATAATAATACCTTCTCTAGATCACCAATAGGTCAAGTAAAGAGTATTTTATCTTATCCGAAACATATGTCCCGGCACTAGCATTATAAAACGTCTCAGATCGACCACATCTCGCCAGCTATGCAGTTTCACAGACCGGAAATCCTCCTACCTCCAAGTTCTGTGGCCAGGCGTGTATGTCCAATGCGTTGATGTCTACTGTACTGGACCCGTATTTCAACCATTTTTAGTGCAATAACAATAGTGGTGTTATTGATGATAGCGCCGCTAAGGCAGAGTTGCTAAACACGCGAACAGTAGTCCAGTTTCCCAAGCGGCGGTTCGTGACAATCTGCCTTTTTCCAAATCACATATGTCTGTGAATTATCCATTTGTGGCCGTGTGTGTGTGTGTGTGTGTGTGTGTGTGTGTGTGTGTGTGTGTGTGTGTGTGTGCGTGTGTGTGTATGTGTGGGCGCGTGCAGAAATGCTCAATCATCAACATTTTATTTTCGTTTTTAATGTACTGCATCATACCGTTATATAAGTTTTATATTTACAAACGTAGAAAAAAGTGTAAGACCTGAGAGACGAGCCCAAAACGTGACCTAAACGCGCAACCAGAGCGACCTAGCGAGGTGGCGCAGTAGTTAGCACACTGTACTGCCATTAGAGAGGACGACGGTTCAAACCCGCGTCCGGCATTCTGATTTAGGTTTTCCGTGGTTTCCCTAAATCGTTTCAGGCAAATTCCGGAATGGTTCCATGGCAAGGGTACGGCCGACTTCCTTCTCCATCCTTCCCAAATCAACTAACCAGCGTGCAATTCAATGCGAGATGCTTTCAATAGTTTCTACAAAAAAACTCTCTCCAAGTCTCGCAGAAAGTCCAAAGATATTCTGGTAGTATATAAAGCACACCAGTGGCAAGACGCTATTAATACCTTTACTGAGCTATAGCAATGGTGGTGTTTCCAAAATGAGATTTTCACTCTGCAGCGGCGTGTGCGCTGATATGAAACTTCCTGACAGATTAAAACTGTGTGCCGGGCCGAGACTCGAACTCGGGACGTTTGCCTTTCGCGTGTAAGTGCTCTACCAACTGAGTTACCCAAACATGACTCACGACTTGTCATCACAGATTCAATTCTGCCGTTATCTCGTCTCCTTCCTTCTAAATTTCACAGAAACTCTTCTGCGAACCTTGCAGAACTAGCACGCCTGAAAGAAAGTATATTGCGGAGAAATGGCTTAGCCACAGCCTAGGGAATGTTTCAATGGTGGTGTTATTGATGACAGCGCCGATAAAGGATAGTTGCTAAACACGGTTTTCCGAAATTTCTTCACGAAAGAAGACAAAGTGCATACACCAGAATTCGATTCAAGAACAACTGCCAACATATGTAACTTAGAAGGGTGTGTTAAAACGAGTCACCTTAAAACACTTAACAAAAAGGCAAATATTCAGGTCGAGATTGTATACTAGTCAGGTTCTTTTCAGAGTATGCTGAGACGATAACTCCATACTTAGCAATCATATACAACCACTCGCTCGTAGAAAGATCTCACAAGTCACACCAGTACCCAAGAAAGGAAACAGGAATGATCTGCTGAATTACAGACCCGTATCGCTACCATCAATTTACTGTAGGAGACTGGAACGTATACTGTGCTCGAACATCATTAATCACCTCGATGTAAACGTTTTATTGCGAAGTAGCCTCCGTGGATTCAGAATATATCGTTCTTGTGAAACAACTAGGTCTTTATCCACAAGAAGTAATGAGCGCTATCGACAGGTGACGTCAAATTGATTTCTGTTTTTAGGTTTCTAGAATGCTTTTGGCATCGTTTCTCACAAACAATTTCTATTCAAATCCCGTGGCTATGGAGCATCGTTTCAGTAATGAGACTGGATCCGTGATTTCCAGTCAGAAAGGTCGCAGTTCTTAACAAATGAAGGAAATTTATCCAGTAAAATAGACGTAATTAATATCTGGCGTTCCCCAGGGAAGTGTTATAGGCCCTCTGTTGTTCCCGATCTACATAAACGATTTACGAGAGAGTTTGAACAGTCCACTTAGCAAGTTTTCAGGCGATTCTTTCATTTACCGTCATGTAACGTCATAAGATGATTAAAACGGTTTGCGAAACGATTTAGACAAGAAATCTCTATGGTGCAAAAAGTGGCAATTGACTCTAAATCATGAAAAGTATGAATTCATCCTCATGAGCACCAAAAAAATCATCTAAATTTGTTTCACACAATAAATCACACAAATTTAAAGGCCGTAAACTCTACTAAATGCTTAGATTAGAATTACGAATATCTTCAGTTGGAACGATCACATAGATAATATTGTGGGGAAACCAGTGCCACCAGCCTCTCACAATTTCTTTTCTTTTTTATATTTTGCACTCTGTAAATGGATCAGGTATTTGTGAAATTTGTCTAGTTTTAATAACAATCGTGGCGTTACTAAAAACTCTATCTTACAGCTACGATTATCTCAAATCACAAACCAGGACAGGACTCCTATAATAATGAATTTAATTCCGAGTGTACTAATTTACTAGAAGAACGTGGCTGAACTTGAATTTAACGTTGTGTTGTCATTTGCACTGCAAACTGTAAGTTTGAGTAGGTCAATAGACTGATTATGAAAGCACATTTGTTATTTAAAGTTTTATAGTTTTCTGCGTTTTACTTATTTAATAATTAAGGATAAGGATGTTTACCTTTTCTCGTACATACTGGTGTAGTTTTGTTAATGAGCATGGTTCTTCAAACCATGAGAGTTTAAGGGTCCTCATGTACCAGCCTAGTTATTTAATGAAGCAATGCAAAGGCTCCTTCAGAGCCAGTGTACTTAGATTTGCATTCTGTTTAGTTGCTTCAAACCGAGTTTAAGAAAGAACTGTTTACTGTGTTATCTATTCTAATGCAAGTTGGTTAATGCACAGGCATAGATAACCTGTATTAGGCAATGAAGTTATAGATTATGATCATTAATTGATCCCCTGATTTAAATCCAGAATCATTTCAAGCTTTTCCCTGTTCAGTATTGCTACTAGTTTCATGTTTATCGGTGTTTGGTTTTATAAACTGTTGCATCTATTTCTTTTAAGGCAGGAGAACCGTGATTTATTTTCAAGGAATATTCTTAAGAACTTATTTTATTTACTAGCGATTTATCAAGAACATTAACACATTTAATCACATTATGTAAGCATGCTAGTAGTTGTGATGGAGTAACTGATGAAATAATAACCAAATTCCTTTTGACAAATGGGAATTTTATTCACTTGAATAGTGCCTAAAAGCATTTTTTAAAAGAAACAGATTTAAAATTATAATCAGAAACATCCTCTAAATATCAAAGTTACAATTTATTCAGAGGCAGAAAGAAACAAGTTTTGACTGTATGAGATTTCTGGCAGAGAACCTTGCCGCTCCTTTTTGACACGGCCGTGGTTACGACCGCTCACAACGCCCTCTGAAAGGCTACACTGGTGCAAATCTGCAACACACCAAATAACTTTAAGAGTTTTAACAATTTACACAAGCACACAAACTATGCACTCCCCGTAGGAGGGATGGAAAGGTACAAAACACTAACAATTAAATTATTAAGCTTCCCACCGAAGATGCAACTTGATTTTAACTTCTAAGAAAAGTCTTACGGTGAAAGGGTGGCAACTTTATATACTAAAATGATCATTTGAATAAAAACCCATGTAATGCAAACTTATACAAATTTCTGCAAGGTTGGTCACACAATAGTTAAGATGCTCTACAGTACACAGATACCGCCTCTCAAGATCATAGGCAATAATATCAGAGTTTCCAAAGATCAAACCCTATTCCATGCATTAGGCCGTTACACTCCAAGCAATAAACTCGTTAAGGCACCAAATCTGACAAACATGACAGAGGTAGCTACAAACGTACGGTAGATTGATAGGGAGATTACCGAACAACCTGAAACGCAGGTTGCTCTAACCCGCCCCTACTCCACGGACCACCCAATTTATAAACAACCACCTTCTCGCGGGTGGGCAAACGGAGACGAATGGTGGGACGAACCCAAAGCAAAACGGCTGGTGACCTCACCAAGAAAACAAGTTGAATTTAACAAGAGTAAATCAAACAATATATCACCAATCACTTCTAATAAACTGCGATTTCTCGAGAAGACCTGGTGCAGCACGCCCAAATCGGTCTCCCCAACCGTCCGCTGCCAGCCGCTTCAACGGACGCACGAAGGCGCGCCTATCACCCCTCTCACGGCGTCGCAGCTCGCACCGGCCAGACTGATGTCGTGTGTTGACTCCTGTTGCTCTCGTGTCGACCGCGAAGCCAGTACCCCTCGCTATACGCTGCGGCCCACAGGACTCACGTGGCGACCTCACATGCGCCGACTCTCAAAACGGACAAGTCATCTTGTGTGTCAGTGCGCGATCGACCAACCGATCGATCCAACCGCCAATGACCATTGCCTGAGCAAACTCGAGCAGACTGGCGGCCTAACGCGCAGACTCAGATGCAGGAACTAAGGCCCGACCGGGCGACCACTCGCTGAGTTGTCTTACTGGCGGAGTGGAAAGACCCTCATTTTGCCGGCTTTAAAGGTTGATCCAAACGACAGACATACTAGCACTCCGAACGACAGACAGACACTAACTGCCTAACAAATGCGGACCGCCATAGGGAGACGCCAAAGATGCTGCGATTGACACAGCGGCGCCACCGCCAGAAGCGGAGGGTGACTGCTTTACACTACGCGCTGCGGCGCGCTCTTCAAAACAGAAATTTTTACCACGGCTTAGTAAGTGTTTTTGAGGGGCATATGTTGCTGTTTACTATCTCATTGGCCAGTTGCTTATCTGACTTACTAGTCAGTAGCACATTTATCTGAAATGTTAGGTTACTGTTTTGTAGTGTGACCAGATATAAGAAAAGAGTTTAGTGTGTGTGTTAAGGAAGGTTAGATTAGCCTTAGCACTCTTTATCATTGTACTTGACAGAAGAATGCCTAATAAGCCTGGCGACCTGTTTGAATTGTAATGTTACTACATGCTTTTGCGCTGGGAGAACGTCTATCCTAGACCCACCGTTTACTATTGTTTATATTCTGCCGGAGTGTTTCGGAAACGAATCACAGTTTGCTCCATTAAGTTTCGGGAATGCAGCCGCATGAATTCTGCTTCTTCTAATATTTCGGCTGTATACCTTTCAGCCATCTTCAGAGAGAGCCGTACGACTGACGCTCCAGCGCTCGCTCCATCCTTTTAAACTCGCGAACCGCGCCACTGCGCATGCGGCCACAGATAAACAAGGCGCCAGTGAAGTTAATCGGCGGCAAAGACGTACAACATATGCATGAGTTACGTCTGTGGCTGCGCATTCGATCCATGCTGGGAGGTCGATGTATTACTGGGAGCTGAACTGTAGCGACGTCTTTGTAAGTTCCATATTGAAAGTGCCGGATTCCATGATTTATCTAATGTGAAACCGCTGTCTCTATTAATTAAATTGTTCGTCAAGCGGATTTCAATGGCCTCTTTTACTACGGAGTCCCAGAAAGATGAAACAGAAGTCAGAATTTCGACATTTTCATATACCATAGAGTGACCAGAATCAATACAATGCTCTGCCACAGCCGATTTACTGGGTTGTAAAAGCCGAGTGTACCTGCGATGTTCCGTACACCTCTCTTGGACTGTACAGACTGACGGTGTTGCCATGGGTAGTCCTTTGTCACCCTTGGTGGCCAATTTATTTATGGAGGACTTCGAGGAGAAGGCCATGGAGTCTGCTATTTTGAAGCCTACAGTTTTTTGGAGGTACGTTGATGACACCTTCGTAGTGTGGCCCCATGGCGAGGACAAATTGCAGGACTTCTTAAACCATCTGAACTCCATCCATGGACAAATTCATTTTACAATGGAAGTGGAAAAGGAGGGATGTCTTCCATTTTTGGATGTCCTGGTACGGCGCAAAGAAGATGGCACTTTGGGTCATGCAGTATATCGGAAACCGACCCATACGGACTTATATTTACATGCAAATAGCTGTCACCATCCTTCGCAGACGAGTAGTGTTCTAAGAACTTTGGTACACCGTGCACACGTCATTTCTGATGAAAGTAGTTTAAAAGACGAACTTTTACATCTGAAGAGAGTTTTTGAGGACAACGGGTATTCTCCACAACAGATACGTAAGGCACTACAAATAAAACCTAAGGTGTCCGTAAGGAATGCAGAAGATGACGAGGAAACATTTAAATCCATGGCTTTCCTGCCGTATGTGGGAAGCCTTTCATCCAAAATAGGAAGGATCCTCACTAAACATAAAGTAAAAGTGATTTTTCGTCCACCGGCGAAGACGGCTGCACTCCTGGGTTCCGTTAAAGATGACTTACTACTCCGCAAGCCTGGAGTTTACAAGATACCATGTGAATGTGGCCTTTCATATATCGGACAAACGAATCGTACAGTCCAAGAGAGGTGTACGGAACATCGCAGGTACACTCGGCTTTTACAACCCAGTAAATCGGCTGTGGCAGAGCATTGTATTGATTCTGGTCACTCTATGGTATATGAAAATGTCGAAATTCTGACTTCTGTTTCATCTTTCTGGGACTCCGTAGTAAAAGAGGCCATTGAAATCCGCTTGACGAACAATTTAATTAATAGAGACAGCGGTTTCACATTAGATAAATCATGGAATCCGGCACTTTCAATATGGAACTTACAAAGACGTCGCTACAGTTCAGCTCCCAGTAATACATCGACCTCCCAGCATGGATCGAATGCGCAGCCACAGACGTAACTCATGCATATGTTGTACGTCTTTGCCGCCGATTAACTTCACTGGCGCCTTGTTTATCTGTGGCCGCATGCGCAGTGGCGCGGTCCGCGAGTTTAGAAGGATGGAGCGAGCGCTGGAGCGTCAGTCGTACGGCTCTCTCTGAAGATGGCTCAAAGGTATACAGCCGAAATATCAGAAGAAGCAGAATTCATGCGGCTGCATTCCCGAAAGTTAATGGAGCAGTCTTCGCGCCGCGAAAACTTGAAGATTCGAATCACAGTTTGATTGCTCTGTTTCCATTAGGTTATCTCACGGTCAACTATCTCAAAAATTCCTCGCAGAGGTATAACGTTAACACCGATTATCGTTTAAGGTGGTCGGTGATACCGTTACAAGCTCACCGTTCGGCGCGTACAGTTGAACATGGGCCTCTGCAGCTAACGATGCCTGTCTATTCCCATGTTGATCCAACAACACAGTCAATTACGATTACACTGGGCACAGGATCGTCGAGATTAGACTTTTCATTAATTGAAATCTAACACCCGGTAACATGAATAATGTTTCTGGCTATATCAGATCGATGGTCATGTGCGGATACACCGTAATCCAGGCAAACGGTTGCTAAAAGCTTACAACGCATCTATGGACGCAGATCAGTTGGTGCTGTATTATGGTGTGGGGGATATTTGCTTGGGCTTCCATGGACCCTGTGATAGTCATCGAAGGCAATATGAGAGCTGTAAAATATGTGAAAGTAATTGTGATCCATCTGCATCCACTTATACTTGATGTCTCCGCTGGTGTCCATGTCCTCTTCCAGCATGATAACTGCCATTATCACAGGGCCAGAATCGTGCTACAGTGCTTTGAGGAGAACGATACTGGACTCACGTTGACCGTTTCGCCGATCTGAACCCGATGGAACACTTTAAGACGCTTTCAGGCCGACAAGTCAATGGCCCATAATTTAAGAGTACTAAATAATCTGTCCGGAGGCATCTGGTGCCACTTACATCTGCAAACATGCCAAGAACTTGTCGTGTCCATGCCACGCAGAATCACTGCTGTATTATGTCCGATAAGTGGACAAACACGCTACTAAATAGATGTTTATAATGTTATGGGTAATCAGTGATTCTCTCATCTCGCCAGTACGTTTGTGTAGTCTTAAATTAGTGTACTTCAGCCATGGGATCTGTTCTACATATGACGGTCCACAGCTTGTAAGCGCAGGCGGTACAACTTAAGTAGATCAACTGAATAATATAATTTATTCATTAAGTTGTACGGTTGTGAACAATTCTGATCAAATAATCAGAAAATGGACTTATTTTCCGTCTGTTGATTACTACTTTTAATTATTTCTATATAGCTGATTTCGGAAAATGTCGGTGATCTTCAAATCGGTGAAACAGTTCTGGGTTCTAATCGTGTGTTTACAGTAATACGGAGTTAAAATAACTTTCTATCTAACTGCAATACAACCGTTAGCTAACATATCACTCCTTACAGTTATAAAGTAACCAGTTTTAACGGAACTGTGTTACTTGTAAATCACCGTTTTCCTTCCATTTATCTCTGTAGAAGAAAATGGACTTTTCTGTTCGGCCGGCCCTTGTGGCCGAGCGGTTCTAGGCTCTTCAGTTCGGAACCGCACTGCTGCTACGGTCGCAGGTTCGAATCCTACCTGGGGCATGGATGTGTGCGATGTCCTTAGGTTAGTTAGGTTTAAGTAGTTCTCAGTCCAGGGGTCTGATGACCTCAGGTGTTAAGTCCCATGGTGCTTAGAGCTATTTGAACCTTTTTTTCTGTTAGACTATTTTTGATTAGAGGTCGGTTTTTTTTACTCCTAACGTTTGTCTGTTGTTACCTGTAAGGTAAACGTGGAACGCAACTGTGATAGCTATGTGTGCAGTTGCTTGTTCAACTGGGCAACATGCGGTGAAGATTTGTAGGTCATTATAACGGAAAAGCGTGAATTCTGTCCCTGAGAGTACATCTACATCTGCATAACTACTTTGTAAATCACACTTAAGTGCTTAGCAGAGCTTTCATGGAACCATTTTCAGATCGTTACTCGAACGTTCTACTCTCAAACAGAACATGGGAAAAATGAACACTGAAATCTTTCTGTGTGAGTTCTTATTTCTCCTACTTATTACAATGGTCATTTTTCCCTATGCAGAATGAAGTCAACAAAATATTTTCGCATTAGAATGAGAAATTTGGTGGCTGAAGTTTCGTGAAAAGATATCACCACAAAGAAAAACGTGATTGTTTTCATAAATTCTACCCAAATTCACGTACCATATCCGCGATACTGGCTACAGTACAAAGCGTGATGCCTTTCATTGCCCTGTTCAGTTCTGTCTGGTAAGGATCCCATACACCAAAGGAATACTACAAAAGAGGATGTACAGGTTCCAATACTAGCCCAGCGTGCAGTGTAGTGTTTTGGTAGCTATGGCTTGTGTATGTGTGATGGCTGCCAATATCGTGTTCGCAAGAGAATGGTCACGCCTAAGGGTCAATTAAATTAACTCTGCCATTGCCAGTCCGCATCCGGGTATAACACGTGAATTAGTTCCCACGATTGTGACGATACTCTGCTCTAACTCAGTCAGGATCGGTATTTGGAATTTAATCCTAGGAAAAGTAAAACAACTGGGTACTGATTAGATATATCTACATTAAAAAACAACACTCAAAAATATAAATATTAAAGTATTGACCTAGAATGTTAACTTCTATTCACTAATCTAAATCTGGGTTCGGCAAAATACCTATTACTTGAATCCCAATCGCGCACCCGTTTATTCTATGGTAAAACTAAAAGGCTGATATTGATTAGCATCGAAGGTACGAAAGCCTCCACCCTAACTAGTACTCACAATAAATAACCCTGTGATCAATGAAACTTAATACATTTACTCTTAAAGGTTGCCTAGCTGTCGAGCTGTAGTGCATATGGCTGCCAATATCGTGTTCGCAAGAGTTGCTGGTTAGGGCAGCTCTGTTGCGAACCGCTCGGCCACACCGGCCTGCCCTATGTCTTAGTATCCACAAAGAAGCACAAATTCGTTTCCCTGTTGCCAGAGAAATGAATTATGCCGCTCCTAGTGGAGAAATTAGCACTTTATCAAATCTACACTGAGGTGACATAAGACATAGGATACCTCGTAATACCATATCGGACATACTTTTGCCCTGCGTAGTGCAGCAATTCAACTGAACGTGAACTCAACAAGTCGTTGGAGCTCCGCTGCAGAAATACCGGCCATGCTGCCTGAATAGCCGTCCATAAATGCGAAAGTGTTGCCGGTGCAGGATTCTGTGCACAAACTAACCTCTCGATTATGTCCCACAAATGGTCAATGGGTGTCCAAATCAATCGTTTGAGTTGTTCATACTGTTCCTAAAATCAGACCCAAACAATTGTCGCCCATTGACATGGCACACAGTTATCCATAAAAATTCCGTCTATGTTTGGGAACTTGAAATCCCTAATGACTGCAAATAGCCTGGATGTAACCGAACATAACCATTTCCAGTCAGTGGTCGGTTTGTTAGACCAGAGGACTCATTTCACTCCATGTTAACACAGTCCACACATTTATGAAGGTATCACCTGCTTTCACAGTGCCTTGTTGACATCTTGGGTCCATGGCTTCGTGAGGGCTGTGTCACACTCCACCTACTATCAGCACTTACCAACTGAAACTGGGACTTATCTCAGCTGGCCACGGTTTTCCAGCCATCTAGGGCCCAACCGATATGATTACAAGCCCAGGAGAGGCGTTGCAGGCGATGTTGTGCTTTTAACAAAGACACTCGCATCGGTCGTCTGCTACCATAGCCCATTACTTCCATATTTCACCGTACTGTCATAATGCATACCTACGTTTACGTCCAACACTGATTAATGCTGTTATGTCACCCAGTATTGTCTGTCTGTTAGCACTGACAACTCTAGGCAAGTGCACTACTCTCGGTCGTTAAGAGAAGTATGATGGCAACTGCGTTGTCCGTGGTGAGATATAATGCCTGAAATGTGGCATTTTCGTCACACTCTTGACACTCCAAATCTCAGAATATTGAATTCCCTAACGATTTCCGAAATCGAATGTCCCAGACGTCTAGCTCAAACAACTATGCCACATTCAAAGTCTCTTAACTCCAGTCGGAATTTTTAATCTAGCTGATAATAAATAGTTTTGTGACATTCGGTACCGTTTATCCTACAAATTTATATCCAAAGCTTTTCATCGCATGAAGTCGTTTTTTGTTCGTCACCATTAATTGAAGGACGAAGAGACAAGACTACTGAAGTGTAGTTTTATCCTCTGTAGCTACAATAATCAATCTTCATGGTGTTTACTTGTGCTGTCTGTGAACAATACCAATTATCGAAATTCTCCCTCACCCCTTTACATACCGTATGACCATGGAGGAACGGCAGTGATGCTGATATTGCCCATTTTGTGCTACAAATGTCCCATAAAAACGTTCCAGATTGTAAATGGGTATAACATTAAGTTTTTTTAATGCTGCGCACAACGCAAATCTCACAAAAATGAACAATGACATATAGGTAAGTAATTACGCGGTTTAGTCACACGACTCGAACATTTCCCAGTAAACTAATAACTTCAAAAGTTTTAGCTCACTTTCACTAATTAAATTTAACTTTTCTCAGCACGTCTGTGTCTACATTTGTAAGTAGAGCACTTTTCGTAAGGCGAGTGACTTATTCGTCTCTTGTCTTTACATTTACTCTGAAGACTTCGTATTCATATATCGGCTCGGACAGAGCTGTGGGCCTTAATGGACTGTCGTCTGGCTACCTCAGAGGAAAATGGACGTGACCTGTGCGACCTATCCATTGGCGAGTGAGCTACAATTCTAGATGATGTCTCACCTGAGGGAAAAATATGTAAGTGCTCCGTCATTCTGAAGTAACATCCATAATCTCTGAGTAGAAGCATCCTCTACAGTTAACAGTATAAACTCATTTTGCAGCAAGTGCAAAGCTTTTGTTAAGAGAGTTGTTCCAGTTAACTGATTGCCATTCACAATGGACCAGGCGTTTATGTAGAAGAGATATTGAAAAAACTTCTGGAATCATAAAGTATGTTGCCTTGCACTGAACAGTATGGACAGATTTAATGGACCGTCATGAAATACTAGTCGTCAGAAACCCAATCTTTATGTTCATCACTTGCTTGAAGGTGTTGAATTTACTGGGGATAAGAACGAAACAAAACAGCAGATAGGAGTATTACTGTTCGCCCTACTTTATATGCGCAACACAGATATGAGCAGACGGCACTTAAAAAACCCTTTTAAGAAATTCCTTATATATACTAAACAAATGGTAGAAATGAATTTCCAGCTGAAAATTGTGTATTAAAAACTCTATCTCCGACTCTAATTTTATTGATAACACATTAAACTGCTACCTTTTTTTATTATAATCTTGACATTTATTTCTTTCAAACTGCAATTCTTACTTGGCTTAAACGTTAAAGCAGCAATAACGATATGTTTCAGAAACTGAAACGTACACTTGAGCTGCCGGCCGACGTGGCCGAGTGGTTCTAGGCGCTAGAGTCTGGAACCGCGCGACCCCTACGGTCGCAGGTTCGAATCCTGCCTCGGGCATGGATCTGTGTGATGTCCTTAGGTTAATTAGGTTTAAGTAGTTCTAAGTTCTAGGGGACTGATGAGCTCAGAAGTTAAGTCCCATAGTGCTCAGTGCTATTTGAACCATTTTTTACACTTAGAGCTAGAGATCAAGTTTATCAACACTGAAATTTGTATAAGCGTACTTAAGACTGTTTTCAATACAGATTGTTCTTACAATTCCCTATTGAATAAGTACTCTTATGCTAGAAACATGTTTTATACAGAAAGTTTAAAAAAGTTTACCAAGTTACTGTAGGAGGCAGTATAACTCAAAATATCATGAAACTTGTATGACACTATATCCAAAAATAAGAAAAAATATTGAGATACATGCCTATATCCTTGAGCAATTTGTAGAAAAATGGTACATAAATGTCTGGATAACATCATTTAGATGGGTTCTCTTACGTGATGCACGAGGTAAATCACTGGCAACGGAGAGTGAGCGATATACGAATGAAGTGGCATTCCCACATTCCTTTTACCAGCCATATAGAAATTATGATCTTTGGATGGCTGGTCTCAGAGTCAAGATGTCTGAACTCAACCCACTCACCACAAAGCTGAAGATATACAACACTATCATCTGTCCCATAGTACTGTACGGTTTAGAAAGCTGGACGCTTGGAAAGATTGAAAGAGAAAAATTGAATGTTTTCGAAAGCAAAGTGATGACGAAAATCTGGGGACCTGTGTTGGAGAATGGCGTATGGAGAATTCTAAAGAATAATGAAATTTATCAGTTAATTAAGCAACCCACTATCATCCAGAAATTAAAAAGTAGGAGACTGCAGTGTGCTGGACATGTGGCTAGAATGCAAAACAATAGAATCACCAAAAAAGCATTTGAAGGACCTCTCCAGGCAACAAAACCATTGGGCCGACCTCGTACAACGTGTACGAGAAGGGTACAAGATGACATTGAGAACGACATCGTAGTATTAGACATTTCCGCAGGGTGGAGAGAGACTTCGAGAGATAGAAGGCGATGGAAGCAGATAGTTGATGCAGCCCGTGGCCTATAGCGCCTGTGATCGCTGAGGAGAAGGAGGAGGATGGCAGGGTACTACAGAAGACTGTTTTGGAGTTCCTTACTGTGTTTTCACGGTTTTGTTACATCCCATCCGCTTCAAAAGCAGACCATTTTCTTAACGTTTCCGCCCATAGTCTGAGACGAGTATGTTTATGTTCTTGTTTGTCTTAGTCGATGCGGTACCACGACGTTGGCCACGGAAGGCAACCGGATACTGTGTAGCACATGCTGTTAAAGTAGCCTCCCGCAGTGATTGTTTTCGGATTTTTATCGGCAACAACCTAACGACGCGTGCATCGATGTTGGTTCACTGACCGCTACAACAGAGTACACTGAGGCTAAAAGTTTTGGCTGGGGATTTGACAAGGCATTCTCGGCTCGTTTCCGTAGTGTTGGTACGGCGTTTGTAGTCACACTGGCCATTTTATTATGCACTTCATTAAATGAACTGTTCAAAACCGTATTGCGTCATCCGTGAACATGTGTGGGCTGTATTCAACGGGAGCAAGAATTGGAAAAATGTACGTTACGAAACCAAAACCAAACACCTTTGAGACAAAATATGTACATAACAATAGCCAAAATAAGATAATCTGCCCGGAAGTGCACATCATTACATTACTGCGCTCAAAATAAAGTACTCTGTCCTTAAGTGCACATGGTTGTATTACTACGATCAAAAGTATCTAGAAGGTCTGAGCTGAGTTACGCCTGGTTAGCATCCAGCCCACAGAACGTAACTTTCTTGCAGCTCCTGTAACCTGTGTTCGCTACAGGCGTTTGATTATACAAAATATACACCAAATGTAACCACTGGAGAACTTTGCTCTGTATTACTCCATTCCAGCACCTACTGTCCCTATTACCTAATCATGAAAGATGTTAAATATGATTTCATTCACAAGTAACGGAGTATATGAACTTTTAAATTTGAAGTGACGTTAATATTGTGTTTCATGCGGATTGGAACTCAGACCTAACTGGAATCTTAAATAAACACAGCCAAATCTTATACATCGAATGTTATCACCAGTAGTTAACAGACTGGGAGTTAAACCACACCTATTGTCGGTGGTGTATACATATGGAGAGATATTAACTGGCGAATTCGTCTTCACCAGCAGCTCGGAGGACCATATTTTAACTAGAAATAATACACTACTGGCCATTAAAATTGCTATACCAAGAAGGAATCCAGATGATAAACGGGTATTCACTAGACAAATATATTATACTAGAACTGACATGTGATTACATTTTCACGCAATTTAGCTGCATAGATCCTAAGAAATCAGTACCCAGAACAACCACGTCTGGCCGTAATAACGGCCTTGATACGCCTGGGCATTGAGTCAAACAGAGCTCGGATGGCGTGTACAGGTACAGCTGCGCGTACAGCTTCAACACGATACCACAGTTCATCCAGACGAGCCAGTTGCTCGGCCACCATTGATCAGACGTTTTCAGTTGGTGAGAGATCTGTGGAATGTGCTGGCCAGGGCAGCAGTCGAACATTTTCTGTATCCAGAACGGCCCGTACAGGACCTGCAACATACAGTCGTACATTATCCTACGGAAATGTAGGGTTTCGCAGGGATCGAATGAAGGGTAGAGCCACGGGTCGTAACACATCTGAAATGTAACGTCCAATGTTCAAATGGACGTCAATGCCAACAAGAGGTGATCGAGACGTGTAACCAATGACACCCTATACCATCAACCCGGGTGATAAGCCAGTATGGCGATGACGAATACACGCTTCCAATGTGCGTTAACCGCGACGTCACCAAACACGGATGCGACCATCATGAGGCTGTAAACAGAACTTGGATTCATCCGAAAAAATGACGTTTTGCCATTCGTGCACCCAGGTTCGTCGTTGAGTACACCATCGCAGGTGCTCCTGTCTGTGATGCAGCGTCAAGGGTAACCGCAGCCATGATCTCCTACCTGATAGTCCATGCTGCTGCAAACGTCGTTGAACTGTTCGTGCAGATGGTTGTCGTCTTGCAAACGTCCCGATCTGTTGACTCAGGAATCGAGACGTGGCTGCACGATCCGTTACATCCATGTGGATGATATGCCTGTAATCTCGACTGCTAGTGATACGAGGCCGGTGGGATCCAGCACGGCGTTCCGTATCATCCTCCTGAACCCACCGATTCCATATTCTGCTAACCGTCATTGGATTTCGACCAACACGAGCAGCAATGTCGCGATACGTTAAACCGCGATCGCGATAGGCTACAATCCGACCTTTATCAAAGTCGGAAACGTGATGGTGCGCATTTCTCCTCCTTACACGAGACTTCACAACAACGTTTCACCAGGCAACGTCGGTCAACTGCTGTTTTTATATGAGAAATCGGTTGGAAACTTTCCTAATGTCAGCACGTTGTAGGTGTCGCCAACGGCGCGAACTTTGTGTGAATGCTCTGAAAAGCTAATCATTTGCATATCACAGCATCTTTTGCTCGTCGGTTGAATTTCGCGATCGGCCGCTGTGGTCTAGCGTTTCTAGGCGCTCAGTCCGGAACCGCGCGACTGCTACGGTCGCAGGTTCGAATCCTGCCTCGGGCATGGATGTGTGTGATGTCCTTAGTTTAGTTAGGTTTAAGTAGTTCTAAGTTCTAGGGGACTGATGACCACAGATGTTAAGTCCCATAGTGCGCAGAGCCATTTGAACCATTTAAATTTCGCGTCTGTAGCACGTCATCTTCATGGTGTAGCAATTTTAATGGCCAGTAGCGCATGACAAAACCATCTGTGGTCTGCCTTTGGAACTTAATACAGCAGTGAATCTGCATGGCATGTATTCGACAGCTCCCTGGTAGGTTTCCGGAGGTATTTGACACCAGATGGCTACGCACACGTCACACAACTCCACAAGTAGTGTGGTAAAGAGAGAATGACCATAATTTGTTTGTGCAGTTTGCATACATTCAGGGCGAGCACACATTCAGGGGAAAACCTTTGTTATGCTAACTGATATATGACCCTCCTGAGGCTTGCTTTATGACCCACTGGGGATAATCCAGCTTTCTGAGAAACACCCCTCCCCCTCACACCCTTCTGTGAAATCCCCAACCCCATCCGCCTCCCCCTCGTCGATACAATCACTTTTCACATCAAGTTAATAGACTAATTAATTAAACTGATCAATTAGTTTGCCTCTCTCCAAAAGCTCAGCCTCTCCCTTACCCTCCCCTTTTCCCATCAGAAAAATGGCGGAAAATGTCGAGTTTGTGCTGAGCTGTTGGACTGGAAGGAGCAAGTACAACCTTGACCAGCAACTACCTGTCATAATTACATAATTATACTGCTGTGGATTAGAGCTGTTGTCTTGTTGGGAAATTTTCGTGTGTGCGGTCACATTAACATGCAGGGAACGACTGAGCTAGTGCACAGTGTCACCACCTTCCTCCCTCCCTCCCTCCCCCTCTCTTTCTCTCTCTCTCTCTCTCTCTCTCTCTCTCTCTCTCTCTCTCTCTCTCTCTCTCTCTCTCTCTCTCTCTAAATGACTGAAGAGAATCGTTCAACGTCACAGAAGTGCAACCCTTCAGCAAACTGCTACAGATTTCAATGCTGTGCCATTATCAATTTTCAGTGTGCCAACCATTCAAATAAACATTATAGATATGGATTTTCGGAGCCGAAGGCCCACTCATGTACTCTTGATGACTGCACAATAAAAAGCTTTAAGCCTCGCCTGGGACCCTCAGCACCGGCACTGGACTCTCGATGACTGGCAACTTGTTGCCTGGTCAGACGAATCTCGCTTCAAATTGTATCGAGCAGATGGACATGTACGGTTATGGAGACCACCTCATGAATCTATGGAGCCTGCATGTTAGCAGGGGCGTGTTCAAGTTGGTGGATGCTCTGTAATGGTGTGGGGCATGTTCATTTGGAGTGATATGGGACCCCTGATACATCTAGTTACTACTATGACAGATGACACGTGCGTAAGCATCCTGTCTGATCACCTGCATCCATTCATAACGTTGTGCTTTCCGACAGACTGGAACAATTCCAGTAGGACAATGCGACATCCCATATGTCCATAATTACTACTGGGTGGCTCCAGGAACACTCTCACGAGTTTAAACACTTCCACTGACTACCAGTCTTCCCACACATGAACATTATTAAAGATATCTGAATGGCTTGCAACGTGCTATTCAGAAGAGGTCTCTACCCTCACGTTTGGCGGCCGGTGTGGCCGAGCGGTTCTAGGCGCTTCAGTCTGGAACCACGCGACCGCTACGGTCGTAGGTTCGAATCCTGCCTCGGGCATGGACATGTTTAGGTTAGACATGTTTAAGTAGTTCTAAGTTCTAGGGGATTGACGACCACAGAAGTTAAGTCCGATAGAGCTCACAGCCATTTGAACCATAATTACAGATCTAAACTCTAAGTAATGTAGATGTTTAAATATTTAGCTTCTTGTGAAACATAATTAAAATGTGCAGTAATAAGATTTAATTATATTGGTCGTTCGTACTTGAGCATTCAAAACTGTATTTAAATTAACATCGCTGAGAAGTTTATTAATCGCGACGCAAAGCATAACACTCTGTAATGACTGGGATCATTCCTTCCATCTACTTAAAGACCAATAGGAGTCTACGCCAGAATTTAAGTATCGAATACCAAACTTCGAACAGCTAAATGGATATATTGCTGTGTTTGGTGGATACAGACGACCTCTATGATGCGCTAGAGAATTATTCCGTGAAAGTACATGATCTGCCAGAAACATTCGATTATTTACTGGAAAACTTTTGTTCATTGTATGAGCCGGTAGCATCTGAAGAATTACCGAAAACCGGTTCTTCAACCACACCTCAAACTAAGTTCCATTCGGTAGGTTACTGTCATGCTCTTGCGCAATCCAAGACAGCATATCAACTAACAACAATCAACGTATCCTTTTCAGGTATGTAGTTTGTCTATTGCTTAATGATTTTACTTAATGTGACTCATCGTCAAAGTTGAGCGTTTTGTGATATTCTAAACATATTGTTGTATCCTTCATACACTCTTTCTTGAGTAATTAAAGCAATACCGACAGCAAACCAATCACTTAATAACATCATTAGTATAGAGATTTCAATCTCCGGTTTATCGTACAAATGCACAAAGGTGTCGCCTCAAATCACTGATGATGGCCTTTTACACCTCATAAAATGTAAAAGAATCTAAATAAGACATTGGTATGGCGCACTGCGCCCGAATTTTACACGTTTTAGAAATGTGAAAAGATACATATCTTGAGAAGTACAGCCATGAAGCGAGAAAGTGCGACATGCACCGACGGGATTCTAGTCGGCGCCCTCTCTTCCGCACCTCTCGAAAAGTGAGCCAGTAAGGGTAGAAATACGCTTGGTGGTAAAGCAGTTAATTCCTTCCGAGGGGTATGTTAAAGCTGTTGAAGCAAAAAGTTCATAAAAGTGGAACAGCTACTTCCAAAGAGGTTTATGTATTTTCGGAACAGAGAAAAACTTAAAAACAGCAATGGGAAATTACTGGCGTAGCTGTTTAAATAAAATAAAATACTGACGAAGTGCACCACTTTATGTAACTGTAATCACTGGTTTGGAAATACAACAAATCTTACATATTACCGTAATCATTTCGTATTATATTAAGAAAGTCATTAAGGTTGGAATGACCACAAAGCACTCCTAAAGCTAATCGAAAATTGTATTCAAAAAATTTGGAAAGATACTCTCTTTGTGGAACAGTTAATGTTTAATAAATAAAATAACTAAGCCAGTTAAATATTTTCACAAACTGTATATCTGTGAATTTAAGTGATCAAATTTCAAATGGAGCAGAACTTTTAAGAAGAAGCTTTGTGATGGAAAAGGACTGCAGTAAAATAAGAACATTACCCAAAAGAAAGGAAGTCTGTTAGTAAGTGCACCTCTGTCTTATGCTGGATAACAGTCAATACCGTGCTGCTACACGAGATGCGTTGTACAATGTTGGATCTTGCTTTGCGTTCTGTCCACTCATGGGAACATTACTATGACAGTTGCGCAGAAAGTAATGCACCGCAATTTTTTCTTAAGCTATTCTTTATTGAACATAATGAGAATTACACACACACACACACACACACACACACACACACACACACACACACACACGAAAGAATAGTGTTTTAACTACACACACTATTTTTCAACGTAATCTCTATCCCGTTCTACGGCCTTACTCCCGCCCGATCCAAGGTCGTGTTTGCCCTGTCGGTATCAATCCTGGTCCTGGTGGTGGCGCCAGTGCTTCACGGTGTGAACGTCCTTTGCTGATTGACAGATGTAGCGCCAACTGTCTAGTCGTAATGCGTCTGTCCTCGCACATGACAACATCAGCTCGCTGCAACATGTGAAGTGTGACAGCCGTGGTTGGTCTCCCCGACCGCTGCAAATCGTAGACCTCCGCAGAACCGCCTTCTGCTGACCTCACCTTCCATGCCCAGCTACTAACTGTACTTCTGTCGACAGCAGATGCTCCTTAGACTTTGCACGAACCTGTGTGAATATTCCAACAGTTTCTTTCTCTGCAGTGAGAAATTTAGTGACGGCACGCTACTTGTAACGAACATCACCTACAGAAGCCATTTTGAAACTGTTCTGCAGCTACGCTACCTGTCGGAAGCAATGGAAGATTGGCGCGCTCACTGAGGAGACTTCAAATAATACATACGTAATGTTTCCAGCTGAGGAAAAAAATGCGGTGCATTAATTTTGGGCAACGCTGGTAAATGCCTTCTTTGAAAACTACCTGGAACAGATATTTTGAAATGCCACTACTGACGGAAATATATCAGATCTGATGGCAGCAAATGGACCTAACGCCTTTGAGGATGTCCGTATGTCAATGGCAATGAGGCAGTTGCAGCAAAAGTGATAACCTAATTATAGCCGACAACTATAACAACTAGAACGACTTCAATTTTCAATTAACTAGATATGGAGACAATAACGTCATATCTGAACTAGGACTTTGATACATTTAGCTCTGGACAGGAACATGTATAAAAACTGTAGTTAAGTTTCAGAATAATGCTTAAAATAGTCTGAACAGAAATGTGTTCAGTAGAATATTTCATTATGCTATACATACTACAATGGGTGGTCATAGTAAGCATAAAATGAAAGCTGCAACCAGCCGCTTGTGCAAACCATACAACGTTACCGGAATTAGGCACACCTTAGGCATTCCATGTTCTACGTTTAGCACAGAGCGTCATCGTATATACTGAAATAGACACTTGTGAAAACTTTTTTCTGCTCATTCAAAATCTTGTCGCATTCTGTCTTTGTGCACGATAAGTTTCAGGTTACTCCAGCAAATCTAGAGACTCCTTACTGACTATGTGGAGGATCTCCATGTTTGTCTCCATGCCCAAGATTGTATGATTCTATGTTGACATACGTATGGCCACTCAGGTTTCATTCTGGGCTCTGGTGTGCCCTTTGAAACGCACTTTAAAGGTTTTACCAGTCTGCTCATTAATATTGTTACTATGCAGTCACCACACGTGATGCCATAACTACTTGAGTGAAGGTAATTATTTTCTTCCGCGTGTCGTGTTATGTCTAACTCTCTGTGCTTTGAATGCAACTTCTGATTTAGTTTTATGTAAGATCTTTCAGGTGTGTCTCTTATTTAATTAAGTCACTCCCCCCCCCCCCCCCCCCACACACACACACTCCAGCCCCCGTCTGCCTTCTTTGCAGAGTGGTTAACGCGTTTGCCTATCATGCAGCCAGCCCGGGTTCGATTCCTGTCCGGCTTGGAGATTTTTTTCCGCTCTTAAACGTGGTGTTGTGTTGTACTCTTTATCATTTCATCATCATCAACAAACAAGTCGCCCAATGTCACTTCAAATAAGACTTGCAACTAGGCGTCCGACCTTTCTCGGTTGGAGCCTCCCGGCCATCAATGCCACACGATCATTTCATTTTTTTTTCTGTCCCAATTACGTGTGATTATGAAGCTATTGTACCCATATTTTCTTCAGAGTATCAATTCCTTTTCTAATCTCATCTTGCTATAATGAGAGACGGGCCATTCTGTGTAGCGTTGAACGAAGGTAAGCTTCCTTGTATTATTGGGAAGACATGATTTCTGATGGATTACACTAATGGTAAGCACGTCACTGGATTTGTAACTGGTTAAGTTTAACTAGTGGTTGTTTTCCATTTCTGTAGTACATTTTATTTTGCTGTGCATCATACACATTTCGAAAGCAACCTGTCTATCACCTCCCTGATTCCCTCGAAATAAAATGATCGTGTCATCGAAGTGTCAGTGATAATAAGGCACTTGAGCTCTAAGGAGAATTATTTATGAAAACATTTTATTTCTAAATCATTTAGAAAAATGTCTGCTATGGTGCCAGCTAGAGTGTTGCCCTTACCCAAACCCTCGAACTGTTTCTATGTATTGTCTTTAAAAGTGAAGCATTTAAGAATTAACTAAGACAACGTATTAAATTTTTCGCTACGTTTTGCCTCATGGGCTTATAACTTTTGAGCAAGTTTTATTGCATCTTAGCAATTCTTATTGAATAAAGCTTTTGCTGTTTTTAGTTGAAATTTAATTTTGCATCTCTCAAAATAAATTTCTTCTTGCGCTTGGTAACTTTTTCAACAATTCAAAACATTGGAGGTCGGTTTCTTGACGTGTACTGATTACTCTTAGATCTATAGAACATATAATACTGACATATGAGCAAACTACAAAGAGTCGCAAAATCTCTCTCGTATGAAATGTAGTAGCTGTAGCGACTGAATACGCTAATACCTTACGTTATTGCTCAGTACTCATTATAGGATCTGTATAGTTAATTATTTTATTTCCCTACACAAAAGCAATTATCTTTAAAGATAGTGGGTTTCGACCGCCCTCATTTCCAGTGGCTGCACAAGAGAATTATGAGCTGTCATTACACGTTTGTCTTTGAAGGGCTTGATTTCTGTATTCTAGAATTCACAGAACTGCTAAGTACAGTTTCCTTCCCAAAGGCGTAATTAGTATTCCTGCTTTGGCCTCAGCTACATTCAGGTGGCGCCCAAGACGAGACTGACAAGTCTCAAAATGTAGTCGTTCTAGGATGCAGAGGCAGGGACGAAAAACTTTTATATATTTCTTTGTGTCATTGGTTTTGTCAGCCAGACACCTCTAATGAAGCTAATAACTGCTACAAAGTCTCCCCCACCGTCCGTTCTCAATGCTGGGCAGGGGCAAATTACGTACATACTTGCCCGCAACCAGGCAAGGGTTTATTCATTAGCAGATTCTTTTGGTGGTAAAACGCGCTCAAGATGTCAAGTTATCTCAGGTGCAAGATAGACCTATTATTGTAGTTGCCCTCGGCATCTATTTGCTGCCTTAATAACTGCGCTCAAGGCCGCTGTTGACAAGCCATCAACAAACAAAATTTTTTTGGGTGCACGTAAGGTTGTATGATCGATAAATAGCCAGTAAAAAACTACTTACTTTTAACCAAACAAATTCATAGGCATGTTGTGCTTTGTTTTACACCATCCTGGCGCGCGGGAATAGCCGAGCGGTCTTGGGCGCTGCAGTCATGGACTGTGCGGCTGATCCCGGCAAAGGTTCGAGTCCTCCCTCGGCCATGGGTGTGTGTGTTTGTCCTTAGGATGATTTAGGTTAAGTAGTGTGTAAGCTTAGGGACTGATGACCTTAGCAGGTAAGTCCCATAAGATTTCACATACACACATTCTCTCTCACTCTCTCTCTCTCTCTCTCTCTCTCTCTCTCTCTCTCTCCTGATCCCGTTCCCAGTAAACCGTTGCAAAATCGACTTATATGAAATGCCAATCTACTGTAAAAATGAAAGCCTCATCCATTTGCTCCACAGAAAATCCTGTAATCTCCGAAAAGGATGTCCTAACCTGTAATCTCCATGACATAGCAATACCTTAAACCTAGCCAATCAGATCTACAAACTTGTCAAAAACGCCTTCTACAAAACCGTAATTGAGTATCTCCGAATCCCTATTGAGACACTAATCCATCCAAACAATTCCCTACATCTCCGCCTCCTACAGTGAGGTTCTAATCTGTTTTGGCAGGAGTGCCCTCCAGCATACCTGCGAGTTTGGTTGACCCCATATCCTGCACCACGTCACACTGATGTACCACTTCGTATACCACCTGCGTGCCACTGTCACACACTACATGATCCACTCTAATTTCTCTTTCCCCGTCCTAGATGCCCTTGTTTTACTACACTTTAATCCTACAATGTAAATCCTAATGCACCGAATCCCCTCAGCAAAGTGAATTTCCCTTCCATTACTTAGAAATGCTGCACCAATTATCTCCTATTATGATATGGAAGATTAAGATCGGTTAAACCTTGTTAACAGTCTGCCAGTCATATACTAAATCTGCCTGTACTCATAAAAAATAGTCATGTAAAATAAGGTCAAGCACAATTTCTCATTTGTCACGACATATTTATAACTTGGAAGACTTTCTGTTACATTTAGATGTTTTTGATGTTATTTATGCAACTCGTAGTGCCAAAGATGCAGTAGATAAAAACTCTAGTTCCTTTCCTACCTACAATAATGAGCCAAAACATTATGATCACCTGATTAACAGCTTGTTTGTCCATATTTGGAAAGAAATACATCACTAATTCAGCGTATCAGGGACCTGACAGTTTCTTGTTAGGTTTATAGAGGTATATGGTATCAGATGTCTAGGCACAGATCAGGTAATTCTCGTAAGTAACGGGTCGCTGATTTGCGTACGTGACGATGGCGCCTGATAGCAACCCAGAATTTGGTCGCCGAGTCATGGACGTGAGCTTATTATAATGTTCCTTAATCCTCTGCAGCACGGTTCTGGCTCCGAGACACGGACAATTACAGTGCTGAAATCTGACATCGCCGTCGGGGAAGACATCAGGCATGAAGGAATGCAGGTGGTTCGTAGCTGTCAGCATGTCTCGCATTACTACCACAGGTCCCATGCAAGAGCAGGAGAATGTCTCCCATAGCATAACACTGCTGCCACCAGCCTGCGTCCGTGGCGCGCTGCACGTTTCGAGTCGCTAATCACCCCGATGATAGTGTTAGTGGAGGCGGCCATCGACCTAGTGGGACCAAAATGTGATTTCACTGATCGAAGGTCTAATTCCGATGATCCCGTTCCCACTGTAATCGTAAATGACGATGTCGGTGGGTCAACATGTAAACACGTAGGGGCCGTCTACTGCAGAACTCCATGTACGACGATCCACCAGCACTGCGCTCTTTCGGCAGGAATGTCACTGATCACCATCTACCGTACTTTACAGAACAGACAAGCCTTCGAACTCTTCGTTCTGTGAAGAGTCGTAGACGTCCAAACATTTAGCGCCTAGTGGTAGTTTCACTATCCTTCTACCTCTCTCCATAGAGGCTCACGTCAGTAGCACGTGTACATTCGACCATCTTCGACGATTTCGAAATACTCGTTCACAGGCCCTGTGTAATAATAATCTGCCCTTTGTAAAAAGTCGTTTATCTCAATGGATTTTCTCATGTGCAGGCTTAATCTTCGGTAGAGTCATCCCCTGGTCGTGTCTGCTCTGCTTGCTTACTTTAGTTACCGCGTGATGTGCCCGAACCGTCACCAGGCGGCATCCAATGACGCTGTGAGCAGTGGTCATAATGTTTTGGCTTCTTAGTGTTTATAAACAGTAAATAGTAAACAACATAAATAGGTAACCTCTTTTAATAGATCAATTTACCGCGCCTTACAGAAAAATTAAAGTGAAGGGAGAAAAACATAGTTTAAATAAGAATCGTAAGTCAGCATCTACATCTACATCTACATTCATACTCCGCAAGCCACCTGACGGTGTGTGGCGGAGGGTATCTTGAGTACCTCTATCGGTTCTCCCTTCTATTCCAGTCTCTTACTGTTCGTGGAAAGATGGATTGTCGGTATGCTTCTGTGTGGGCTTTAATCTCTCTGATGTTATCCTCATGGTCAGGCCTAATATATGACAAAACTGAAAGATCATTATATAAAAGTAAATGAAAAACTGCATTCAAAGCAGAAAACATGTCAGCACAGAGACTCAGACGTAAAATATGCACCTACCCTCGGGTATCTTTTTCTCTTATTGTTGGTAACTGTCATTACTCATGCTGTAATTGTTTCCAAATGCGAGTTATTGATTCGATAAAATCGTTTCATATGCCAAATACTCGTTTACGAGCTACATCAAAAGTTTAACTTAAGACAGTATTTAGTGGACTTTTTAAAGTAATGAAATTAAGAGAAAAAACATCATTGTCTGCAATTTACAAAGGCTCAAAATCTCAATAATGTATCAATTATCAACGTAAGTCTTTAAGGGACAGGGAAGTTACACACAAAGAGAATCAAGGGGTTGAACCATTAAGCTAGCGGATAATAGCTGTGGCTGCTACGATGGCACGTGAATGACCTGATAGCGGCTCATTTACGGTCTGACGAATCCATTCATATCTGGAGATGGGCGGGATGGCTTTAATACCGGGCCTTCCAAGCTCCTGCTCGGCTGCAGCATAAATTGTCTGTCCTAATAGCAGCGGCTCTGAAAAGGCCCAGCGATTCTTTTACCTTGGAGGCAGGGGGCGATGTGGGGGGACGGGGGAGCGGAGGTTTCCATTACAGCACACTGAAAGCGTCAGAGCCGTTACAAAATTCGTTACTTGCCGCCATATTGGCGCCGATGGACGGATAACTTCAGTGAAATTGAAGGCCCGTCGCTACTTAGCTTTCTGGAAGAGCATAGCTGCCGGTTTTCGGGGTTTGAAAGTCACGTAGCAGTTATGACCCTTCACAAAATTCACAGAAAACAGAAACTGTAAATAATTTATTTGCTTTTCGAGTTTACAGAAAATACCAAGTAGGCTGATGCGTGAATGGTGATTTGGCTTGAGGAGGGAGGCGTACTAGGATACTCTGTGCAGTTGTGAAAAGACGTACCTTGTGAGCAGGAGGCTTTGTTTCGAATCCCGGGCTTGGTACAAATTTTCATTCGACGCTTGACTCTCAACATACAGATTTATTTGTTTATTTCGCAAGTCAGCCATATAGGGACCACAAATTTGCTTAGACCTATAATGGTAGTTCCTTAATTATTTCCCGGCTGCTAGAGTAATTCATTATCTTGCCGACATGCATCCAGGACAAAACTAGAACTTTTTGAGAGATTTCAGATGATAACCATCGAGCCATCTTCAAGTTGGTCGGTAACTGAATTAAAATCCACTTAACTTCCTTTCGATGTAGTGTCCGACAATGACAGCCTACAGGACGAACTGGTACACTTGGAAGAGGTATTTAGTAAAACTGGATAAAGAAAATATCAGATACAGAGCGAAAATGCCAGGCCAACCAAAGACAGAGCAACAAGAAAGAGACGTAGAGCCAACAGCCTTTCTGCAGTGTGTGGGCTGTTTCTTTACGAATTGTCAGAATAATGAAAAAACATAAATCTGGTGTGTTCTTCCACCTATCGGCAGAAATTCTTTCATATTTGAAAGATGTTCTGTTTTTACAAAAAAAACGAGTATTTATGAAATTCCTTGTCACTGTGGCAAAAGTTACATTCAACAGGCATTCCATTTATGTTTACATTTGTCCTCTGTCAATTCGTTGAATTCCACGCTCTCCGTACTAAACCGACTAGGCTTTAAGTTGTTGGAGTATTTGAAAGCCCTTCTGTACGGAAACCCGGTACAAGACGTACAGAGGCTACATGTCCGTGTTGTGGAAGACAGTACAAAACTCTGCAGCGATACATCAGCGATTCTGGGATTCAATAGGGCGTCGGGTTGATGCGACGTATCCTTGCTAATGGAGGAAATTTTGATCATTTCATTCAGGAATGTGTCTCATACTGTGCTGATACGTTTTTAACTGTGTATTTCCCACCGTTGTGGTGCTGAGGGGTTGTGTAAACTAAGTTCTGCAATACAAATAAATGGTTCCGTATCTATGTCTATATAACGTATTTACCAGGTGTAGAAGTATGAAATCGGAATTCGGTTGCAATAATTACACGTTTGTTGTATGAAACTGATAAATAATATTTTATGCAAAACAATCCCCATTACTATTTATACATTTCTCCCCCTCTCTGGCAGACCATGAATGCCACGCCAAAATACCGTTCGTCTTTTAAGCGAACCAGTCAGCGAGCCATTTTCGTACATTTTCATACGAATTGAAGCGATGCTCAGCATGAGCGTGTTCCAGTGATGCAAAAAGATGGTAATCGGACGGAGCCAAGTCTGGAGACGAAGCCAAATGCCCTAGTGTTTCCTAACTGAACGCCTCGATAGTTTTCCTGACTCGTTTAGCTGTATGTGTGATGGGGCGTTATCGTGGAGAAATATAACTTTGTGTTGCGTATTTTCATATTCCGGTCGTTTTTCACGTAATTATCGATTTAAATCGACCATTTGCTGTTGCTACCGATCAGTGTTAACGGTATCACCAGGTTTTAGCAGTTCATAATACACTCCTGGAAATTGAAATAAGAACACCGTGAATTCATTGTCCCAGGAAGGGGAAACTTTATTGACACATTCCTGGGGTCAGATACATCACATGATCACACTGACAGAACCACAGGCACATAGACACAGGCAACAGAGCATGCACAATGTCGGCACTAGTACAGTGTATATCCACCTTTCACAGCAATGCAGGCTGCTATTCTCCCATGGAGACGATCGTAGAGATGCTGGATGTAGTCCTGTGGAACGGCTTGCCATGCCATTTCCACCTGGCGCCTCAGTTGGACCAGCGTTCGTGCTGGACGTGCAGACCGCGTGAGACGACGCTTCATCCAGTCCCAAACATGCTCAATGGGGGACAGATCCGGAGGTCTTGCTGGCCAGGGTAGTTGACTTACACCTTCTAGAGCACGTTGGGTGGCACGGGATACATGCGGACGTGCATTGTCCTGTTGGAACAGCAAGTTCCCTTGCCGGTCTAGGAATGGTAGAACGATGGGTTCGATGACGGTTTGGATGTACCGTGCACTATTCAGTGTCCCCTCGACGATCACCAGAGGTGTACGGCCAGTGTAGGAGATCGCTCCCCACACCATGATGCCGGGTGTTGGCCCTGTGTGCCTCGGTCGTATGCAGTCCTGATTGTGGCGCTCACCTGCACGGCGCCAAACACGCATACGACCATCATTGGCACCAAGGCAGAAGCGACTCTCATCGCTGAAGACGACACGTCTCCATTCGTCCCTCCATTCACGCCTGTCGCGACACCACTGGGGATGGGCTGCGTGATGTTGGGGCGTGAGTGGAAGACGGCCTAACGGTGTGAGGGACCGTAGCCCAGCTTCACGGAGACGGTTGCGAATGGTCCTCGCCGATACCCCAGGAGCAACAGTGTCCCTAATTTGCTGGGAAGTGGCGGTGCGGTCCCCTACAGCACTGCGTAGGATCCTACGGTCTTGGCGTGCATCCGTGCGTCGCTGCGGTCCGGTCCCAGGTCGACGGGCACGTGCACCTTCCGCCGACCACTGGCGACAACATCGATGTACTGTGGAGACCTCACTCCCCACGTGTTGAGCAATTCGGCGGAACGTCCACCCTGCCTCCCGCATGCCCACTATACGCCCTCTCTCAAAGTCCGTCAACTGCACATACGGTTCACGTCCACGCTGTCGCGGCATGCTACCAGTGTTAAAGACTGCGATGGAGCTCCGTATGCCACGGCAAACTGGCTGACACTGACGGCGGCGGTGCACAAATGCTGCGCAGCTAGCGCCATTCGACGGCCAACACCGCGGTTCCTGGTGTGTCCGCTGTGCCGTGCGTGTGATCATTGCTTGTACAGCCCTCTCGCAGTGTCTGGAGCAAGTATGGTGGGTCTGACACACCGGTGTCAATGTGTTCCTTTTTACATTTCCAGGAGTGTAGATGACACCCTTCTGATCCCACTAAACACAGAGCATTCTGTTCTTTCCAAAGCGATTTGGTCTTACAATGGATGTAGATAGTTTGCTTGGCTTCACCCATGATTTACAACGCTTAAGATTCTCAGAACATATCCTTTTTTCATCTACTGCCACTATTCGATGGAGAAACGAATTTCTTTTTTATCTGGCGACCAGTATTTCACAAATGGTCTTTCGATTTGCTTGCTCTCTTTCATTCAGTTCATGCAGAACCAATTATCTCACTTTCTGCACCTTTCCCATAGCTTTCAACCGAAGAGAAACGCTTTTCTGCATCACATTCCTGTTGAGTTTGAGTATCATCTTCTTCCAATAAGGCCTGCAGTTTGTTGTCTTCGAAATTTCCGGTGGTTTCCCGGGCTTGTCGCTTCTCACGTCAAAATCACCACTTTTTAATTTGTTAAATCACTTGAAACATTGTGTTTCCCCAAAAGCATGTTCGCCGAAGGCTTCGACAAGCATTTGATGCGATTCTGCAGCAATTTTCTTCAAATTATAACAGAAAACCAATGCTGTCCGCAAGTCGTGTTTAGTAGGCACAAAACTCGACATGTTTACGGGGTGAAACAGATACCGATGTATGGAACTTGGGTTACTGTGTGTTGACATTCTTCGGCAGCCATTACAGGAAGCAGATGACGCTGTAGACGCGGTCTAGTAGTTCCTACACTGACGGCTAGCACTGTCTATAGGGAAATTCCGGTTTCATACTTCTACATCTGGTACTTGTTCTACCCGTTAGGAATATTTCCTTAAAGTTTGGCCATACCTTTTCCGGTTTTTTATACTGAGCATTATGTATACGTTGCACCTGTGCGTTTCACGAAGAGTCTTGCAAGGGGTGTGTTGGCAAGTTGTCAGCTAAGATTGAGGCAGAAAACGCAGTGAGAACAAAAATTGTGTTAAGCAGAGCTGCTGTTGGCTATTCCTGAGAAGACGTACTACCACATTCCTTGTGGACGCAGATGACGAGTAAGAAACATGTCCGAAATACTCTGTTATATTGAGGATTGAATAACACTTAGGCGGTTTTTTATTCTACTGATTTTTATTTGTATGAAATAGTTTTCGGCTATCTGAAGATGGGCCTATAAGCCGAAAACTAATTCATACAAACAAAAATTAGTATAACAAAAAACCGCCTAAGTGTTATTCAAATCTCAATATGGATTAGTTCTATCAAGAAGCGACGGAAGACTCCACAAAAAAACTATTATATCAATTCATGAAGTTGTTATTAACGATGAAAATATTCTGACATGGTCTGCCTTGTAAGGTTGCGTCAGTCGGAGATGTGGAGTTCTCGGCGATCCAGGTGTCCTTAAAAACCATGGTAACAGCGGTTTTTCCTGGTTGTATTAATAGGTGCACACGAATAATAGATACGTAATACTATTATAATGCAAAGGGATATATGACTCACTGTAAATTGTATGTTCAGGTTAAAAGGTGACAAACCCGTACTGGATGGCCAAACAGTGTGAGCATATTCTAAGATTTTTATACAATATTGTTTTTCGAATGTGGCGGTAGCGTCTTTCAAATACTCTCCCAGCTCCGCTTTTTATGCCCGCCTGCATAGGTGGCCGAGCGGTTCTAGGCGCTACAGTCTGGAACCAGGCGACCGCTACGGTCGAAAGTTCGAATCCTGCCTTGGGCATGGGTGTGTGTGATGTCCTTAGGTTAGTTAGCTTTAAGTAGTTCTAAGTTCTAGGGGACTGATAACCTCAGATGTTAAGTCCCATAGTGCTCAGAGCCATTTTTTATGCCCATACAGTGCCTTTAAAATGTAACCAAAATTCAGTTCATTCCTTTTTTTCGTTTCGAAACAACTCCCTCCCAAGACCCATCCTTCACCATACCGAACGTGTCACCACTTCTTCGTCTGTGCACAGCATTATTCTGCGTTTCTTGCTGTTTTGTACCTTCACTTTTTGATTTGGTTCCAGCTTAGTTATTGTCCTGTTTGGTTACACTATGTTACGATACACAAGTGCTAAAATTAAAAAAGAGTAATGATTGCAACCGCTATGTTAGGCACTGGTACTGAAAACCCAGAATAATCGAGGTTATGCAATAGATTTCAATCTTTCTTTGTTACAGAGGTCGGTATGTATTGGTCATACGTATGAGTTATGATACAGTTAATCAATGGTTTTATGGCATTCCATTTTGATTTTACTTTCCCCCTAGCCTCACAGTTCCCGATTCCCTATTAGAAGTCTCCTGTTACTTATATATCACTCTCCCCTCCTCCCAACCTCCAGTTCTCTCTTTCCCTAATTCCAATCAGTGCACCCCCCCCCCCCCCCCCCCCACCGCCACTCTTTCACTCTTTCACACTTGTATTGGAAGTGTTTTGTGTAAATGGGTGCACCACCGGATCATAAATTCACTTATGTTTGAGTCTTTACATTTGTCACAGGAGCTCATAGTAATTTGTTTATCACAAATTCTCCTTTTATTCTCTGGCGTTGTTCACCAATATAATATATGAAGTAACTGAAATATTTTGGGAATAGTCGTCCATAAGTTTTTATGCTTTACGATAGCTTTAAACTTATTTAATATCAAATTCTCAAGTATTTACATAATTTATGTTTCAATTGGGTAATTTTAACAAATTTCTGATTGAAATTTGGTGACCTTGGAAGTTAGTAGCCTACAGTAATAATTTTTGCTAATTCGAGGTATGCTGCTACGGGATGGTAGGTCCGCAACTGTTCAGTACTGAGGGAAATGGATATGTCTTTTGAATGAATTTTCTCATTTTGAGAGTGCTGAAGGAGCAATCTGTTTTACTTTCCAAAATCATTCAGCGTCATACTTCGCATAAAATATTTCTCTATTTAAAACAATTGGTTTCGACAGACTTTTCTGTCATCTTCAGGTCTTTAAAATCCTTTGGTTATGAAACGTGTTCTTTTTACGTTCGACCTCATGCTATTTTGTCACATGGATAAAAATCAGATTTGTAAGACGTGAAGGCAACAGCAAAGTTTGTCGAAATAAGTTGTTTTCAATAACGAAATACTTTATGCCATCTAGGCTGTTGAATGGTTTAGCAAGATTACGTATTTTTCTTTTCGTCCATCACAGTTGCATTAATATGTAACTTTTGCTGCAGTGGTACCGATTTTGGGCTAAAACGCACTGACTTACACCACGCACCTTGTATATTAAAGCAGCTGAGGGCGAAAAAATGAAAAGAAATGAAAAAAACATTACCAGTTTCTTCAGTATTATGACAATATCTGATGATTTTTTTTTTTTACGTATTTTGCTGTTTTGAGAACTTAAGCATTAATGTTGGGTCATTACGCAAGACATGTCTTCACGTCTTACGAAGAGAACACGGCAATTGCTATAACACGATTTGCCAGAAATATATCTTAGTGCAAGAGGAGTCAGTTACCGAACATGTGTTTCAGTTTGTCCGTAGATACTCGACCGTTTCTGAGAAAAAGACCTTCATGGTTTCCGATATAATTTCAATGGTTTTAGCACACAATTAATATCATCTGAAATGATGGCACATTAGCTAATGTCGTAGCCTCTCACTTCTGCGCCCCATGTTCACTATCCGATATTGTTTTAATTTATTTTTTCAATTATGTAAGCACGTCCTTGTAAGTTTGCTACACGAATGGTGCTTATCAATTTAGGTAATACAAGGGCGTTATATGAATTGTAAAATTAGAACCGGAATTCAGAATAAGTGTCATACATTTACTATATATTATATGATTGTATGGTATTTTCAAGGGTTACAGTTTTTCAAAATTCTCCTAGTTTTATATTTCCTTCTTATATCAATTTTTATACTTAATTATTATGTGTATTCTCCAACAAGATTTGGAGCCTTTCTGTGGATGATACCGATCGTAGAAACATTCCAAACATAGAAATCCCGAACAAAACGAGCATCGTGCGAAGGCAGGTTTGCACATTGATATTTCCTGGAATGAATCTCACTCGGGAAAGAAGCGTCGTCACAATTGCTGATGATTTCACTTGTTGACCGCGGGACCTCTTCGGTCGCTGGTTCGAATACTGCCTCGGGCATGGATGTGTGTGATGTCCTTAGGTTAGTTAGGTTTAAGTAGTTCTAAGTTCTAGGGGATTGATAACCTCAGATGTTAAGTCCTATAGTGCTCAGAGCCATTTTTGTACTTGTTGACAATAATTTCACGGCAAACCACACATAACGGATCACTTTACCGAAAAGTGGCGCTTGTAACTGATTATGAGATAATACGCGTTCACCACAAGAACTTCGCGGAAAACAATCTCTAATAGCTTTCTCATTGATTTATTTTCATTTTCTTAAATTCAGTCTCCAGACATATATTTAGCAGCTGAATACTGGCAACGTCATTCCAATATTTATTGCAAGACATTCGTTTAGAAATCTTTTAAGTGCCGTCTTATGTAACCGAGCGGTTCTAGGCGCTTTAGTCCGGAACCGCGCTGCTGCTATGGTCACGGGTTCGAATCCTGCCTCGGGAATGGATGTGTGAGATGTCCTTAGGTTAGTTAGGTTTAAGTAGTTCTAAGTCTAGGAGATCGATGGCGTCAGATATTAAGTCCCATAGTACTTTGAGCCATCTTTAAGGACACAGATAGATGAATGACAAAAAAAAAATAAACGTACTAATCGGGTTTAGAAGACGGGGGGCGAATGTGTGAAGCAGCGATGTTAACCACTGCACCATCATTTTACTTGGACGCGGTTACTGCTAAAAGACATATACAGTACCTTGAAAACTTTGACTGTCGTTTTCTTATAAGCGGTGAGTATCTATGGGTAAGCGAGTTGTGTGTTCGCTTATTATGACTCCTCTTTCACTAAGTAAAGTTTCTCGGAAAATAGGCTATGGCAATTGACGTTTCCTTCTTGATAGGATAGCGTCAGTTACCTAGTTTTTGAATTCTGTTTTATTCTAGATACAGTGTTAGTTACCCTAACCTAAATAACCAGGTTGCAGCTTCTTGGCGGTCGCCTTTTACTTTTTCCAAGTACTTGGATGTTTATTAATACCACCTGCTGCATATAATTATAATATGTAAAAAATGTTCAAAAGGGATTAGTTACATAATGCACAAGTAGCTGTAGCACAGAGGTTTGATAACACTTAACTGGAATACAAAATTTAGAACAATGGGTGATTTTAGTAACGACGTCCGATAGCTCAATTGGGCGCCAGTCTTAATCCTTCCCACTAAGCTGCTCGCAGCGCCATAGGAGACTCGGGAAAAGGACTGCGAGAAGCTGACAAAACGGATTTCTTTCTCCACGTTATTTACAGGCTGCAGATGTGGGAATCGAAGGACAGAGAATCTGTCCTTGACATAAAACGAAGGTAACGTGAATCCATGGACGTTGCCGGGATCAATACCGACGTAGCAACTGTATGTGGGAGGGCATCTGGCGGACGCGTCCGTAACCACGTGGCGCCGCCTAGTCTGCCGTACGTGAGCGCCGCGCAGCAGCTACTTACTGAACGAAAGTGTCGATATCCAGGAGTGCAAACTGGGGATGCATTTCAAAATGGATAGCGCACTCCTCCTTGTAGAATTTTTAACTACCTTTTGGTACAAGTGATGCTTCTATTGATATGTATAAATGGCGTTTATTTAAATGCCTATGCCACATCATATAACAATTATTTTCGTTCTTTTTACTAGAATTTTACGCTTTAGAATAAAACAGAGCCTCGCTGTAGGAAAACAAACATATTCGCAAACAGAAGAGCATTGTCATTTGCTGCACTCATAATATTTGAAAATCCCGGTGCTGTATAAAAACTACACTAACATCCGTGAAATTTTAACACGACAGAAATGACCATCACTTATATGACAGAACAAATACTTAAGACTAAAGAACTGCGCGTAGTCCCTGGCAGTTGCGAAGACGGAATTAATAATCCTTATGGGACGAAATAAAAGTACAGTTCGAATGTTCTCAGTCACAGGTGATGTATATCATCATTATTTGAATGCTTATATCCACATCATATAACAATTAAACCTTTCCGCGTCCAAATGCGTGTACTGCGGTTTATTTATGTTGAGGAATCAAGAACTCTCTGCAGGGGCCTATCCAAAGATTTTAATGTAAGTACCATTTCTCACACAACTCATTCGCCCTATACGCACATGGGTCCTGCGCTACTAACTTCCTCATATCGAAACAGGTTGTTTCATACAATATTAGTAGTCTATTCTTTCGCTGACCACGTCCTCAACAAGCAGATTGGGCTGGCTAATAATTCTTTTCTAAAAAGCTTTCAGAACATACTTTCCGAAATCCAGTATAAAGCTTCTCCACCTATTTGCATATTAAGTTACTATTGTCATAATACTGTATGTTTTCGCTGTAGTCAGTACTCTTATGCCACAAATTATATAAGAAATTTGAAATGTGCTCTTCACAGCACCATTCAAATGACATACGGTTTTAAATTTGTTTTTAACTACATTTATTCGTATGCGATTCTGTAATGCAAATTAGTGATTATGCAAATTTCTAAAAATCACTTTATTTATCACTATCTAGTGAATGCCCTGTCTGAACGTAACTTAGCAGTAATGCAGCCCTCCTTTCTCTGAAATTCAAAACTTTGTTTTGTTTGTCCTGGGATATTTCCTGAGCATTTTCAAGCAAGACAGTCGTGGTCTCCCATGTGTCTTTACAGAATAATTGCGTCTCAAATGATTTCTGACTCTCATTTATCTTTGTATCTTTATTGTACTTAAAATATCTGCAAAACAATACGCTCTGGGCAGAGATGCGCTCTACCAAAACTGCGGTCTGGTAGTTTTGGTACACTACATAAAAAACGTAGTAAATAGCTGAATTCCCGGTCCTGTTAGTAGCTGTGGTAGGAAAAAAAAACTTAAATGAATGTGTAAGGGAGACACTGGGAGGCGACGACTTCTCTTTCGTTTTTCTTTGTTTAATTATATATTTTTCAACATAATTAAAACTGCACATAATTCAGTGTTAGTGCATTGTGTATTTTATGTCTTTGCAGAATGTAACTTGCGTTTTTTTACCTAATACAAATTAGTTGATCGCATAACCTACGCGAATTTATTGAAGCAAAGCAATTACTTTTGCTGCAGCTATAGTATACTTGCGCAAACATGAAATATATATGCGTATACTTATTACTTTTATTTTGTACTCAATAAAATGTTCATTATCATGGTCAACGGCAAGAGTTTCCCGTTATTAATGATTAATGTGAAAGTTACTCATAAATAACGGAAACATGTTTACGTAAGTTTGACAAAGTAATGAGGCGATATTTGATATATTTTGTTTAGAATTATTTTACTTTTTTGTTGAGGAAATTATGTTTCCTAGCGTTGTATGATAAATCTGTATTGTTGTCTTTTTTTTACTACAAAAACCTTTTGTATCAAGCTACAACTTTCGAATGGAAACTGAATTAAACACTGACAATTTCAGTTTTTCTATAAATATAGTTTACTTTTAAGTAACGCACGGGAGGATAACTAAGTAGAATAAAACTATTCCATAGCTTCCTCGGCCCTTCATATGTCCTCCCTCAGTTTCTAGGCAATTCAATGGCTCTGGTTTTTAAGAGAATTTATTAAGACACAGACTGCATACATACACTACGTGACCAGAAGTATCTGGACACCCCCAAAAACGTATTAAGAGCATTGTGCCGACACCTACTGCCATGTACTCCACATCAGCGACCTCAGTAGTCATTAGACATCGCGAGAGAGCAGAATGGGGCACCCCGCGAAACTCACGGACTTAAAAACGTGGTCAGGTGATTGGAACAGCATGCGTACACTATAAATCAAAAGTATCGGGACACCCCTCAACACGATTTTCCCATTAGGTGCATTGTGCTGAGACCTACTGGCAGATACTCCATATCAGTGACCTCAGAAGTCATTAGACACCGTCAGAGAGCAGAACTGGGCGCCCCGTGCAACTCACGGACCTCAAACGTGTTCAGGTGATTGGGTGTCACTTGTGTCATTCGTCCGTATGCGAGATTTCCACTCTCCTAAACATCCCTAGGTCTACTGTTTCCGATGTGATAGTGAAGTGGAAAGGTGAAGGGACACGTACAGCGCAAAAGCGTACAGGCCGACCTGGTCTGTTGACTGACAGAAACTGTCGGTATTTGAAAAGGGTTGTGATGTGTAATAGGCAGTCATCTGTCCATACCATCACACAGGAATTCAAAACTGCATCGGGATCCACTGCAAGTACTATGACAGTTAGGCGGGAGATGAGAAAACTTGGATTTCATGTTCGAACGGCTGCTCATAAACCACACATCAGGCCGGTAAATGACAAACGACGCCCCGCTTGGTGAAAGGAGCGTAAACATTGGACGATTGAACTGTGGGAAAACGTTGTGTGGAGTGACGAATCACAGTACACAATGTGGCGATCCGATGGCAGGTTATGGGTATGGCGAATGTCAGGTGTGAGTCATCGGCCAGCGTGTGTAGTACAAACAGTAAAATTCGGAGGCGGTGGTGTCATGGTGCGGTCGAGTTTTTCATGGAGGAGGCTTGTACTCCTCGTTGGTTTTGCGTGGTAATATCACGGCACAGTCCTACATTGATGTTTTAAGCACCTTCTTGCTTCCCACTGTTGAAGAGCTATTCGGGGATGGCGATTGAATCTTTCAACACGATAGAGCACCTGTTCATAGTGCACGGCCTGTGGCGGAGTGGTTATATGACAATACCACCCCTGTAATGGACTGGCTTGCACAGGGTCCTGACCTGAATGCTATAGAACAACTTTGAGATGTTTTGGATCTCCGACTTCGTGCCAGTCCTCACCGACCGGCATCGATTCCTCTCCTCCGTGCAGCACTCCGTGAAGAATAGGCTGCCAATCTTCAAGAAACCTTGAGCAGCTGATTTAACGTATATGCCTATGCGAGTGGAAGCTGTCATCAAGGCTAAGACTGGGCCAACACCACATTGAATTCCAGTATTACCGATGGAGGTTGCCACGAATTTGTAAGTCATTTTCAGTACGGTGTCCGGGTACTTTTGTTCATATATTGGTCGTAATGAAGTTACGCCTAATAGGTATGCAACACACATAACACACACGTAACGCCGGTACACTCTTACCTGACCAAAGCTACTCGGAAAAATACCGTAACCTACGCTTGGTGGTCTACGGTAGCGAACGGTAGTTGTACAGGTGTAGTTGTGTGTCTTGTGGAAACAAACTTGTTCCATTCACTCGTACTTCTTACTGCTGACAATAGTAATACTCACTTTCCTCTAGACTCTTAAATTTTGCATTCAGTACTTCCCAGTTATGTGTCTGATTTGTTCTCCTGGTAGTGTTAGTCGTACGTTAACGGTGGTACACAGTAGTATGTTTAGGTCAGGTAGTAAAGAGTTGTCCAACAGGCCTTGCTAGTGCGTTACTGAAGAGTGGTACAATGACGCAATGCTGAGCAATTCCCACAGTGACGACAAACATATCACAGTACTTCTACATCTGAGGGTAGTTACAGTATTGCGCTTTTTGTGTTGTACCTTTCGGTGATTGCATATTACAGTATGTTTCACTGTTATGGAGGTAACTGGACAGTACCAAAGTTAAGTGGTGTAACGAACCATATAAATCATCATTACATTATCATCGTGTAGCGAGAGCCTAGAGTCCACAGATCTGTCAGACCTACAGTTGCGCTACATAAATGACTCGCTAAATGGTAGGATTACCGGCAGTATTTGTAGCATTACTAGGGAAAGAAACATGACTTGTCTTTCTTAACATTTGTTTTGTTTTCCTCATAATTTGAACCGCGCACATCATTCAGTGTCAGAATATAAACTGCAGTTTGTAAGTGATACAAATTAGTTACTAACTTCTGCGCATTTATTTAACGAAAGCAATTAGTTTTGCGGGGATTGGGTTTTGAGTGCTATATGAAAAATCTGCATAGTTTATTTTTTTTAGTGCAACAGCCTCCCTTTTCAAGTTACATATCAACAATTTTCATATAATACCTCAATCAAACAATGAAGTGTCAACTGTGTGCCCGACCGAGACTCGAACTCGGGACCTTTGCCTTTCGCGGGCAAGTGCTCTACAATCTGAGCTACCGAAGCACGACTCACGCCCGATCCTCACAGCTTTACTTCTGCCAGTATCTAGTCTCCTACCTTCCAAACTTTACAGAAGTTCTTCTGCGAACCAAGCAGAACTAGCATTCCTGAAAGAAAGGATACTGCGGAGACATGGCTTAGTCACAGCCTGGGGGGAGTGTTTCTAGAATGCCCCAGACTGTGGCTAAGCCATGTCTCCGCAGTATCCTTTTTTTCAGGAGTGCTAGTTCTGCTTGGTCCGCAGAAGAACTTCTGTAAAGTTTGGAAGGTAGGAAGTTCTTCGGTAGCTCAGATGGTAAAGGCGCAATTGGAGGTATCAGATAACGATGAAGAGGCTCCAAGTGGAACCAGGTACATTATTGAAGACCTTTTAGTTGGAATTAAATCAGTGATTTATGATTTTATTTTTGGATTACTCTTTTATGCCACCTTCGTTGTTGTAACACTTAGTTACTAGAATTCTCATTTGTACACGTTCCCTAAATGTAAACATGTAAAAAAAAAGTGGCGAAGGATAGCCCTAACCTTGATTTCCCATATTTCCCCTGATATACAGGCAGCCCTCTGGGGTGGGTTTACTCAGGAGCCCACGCCTTAAGTGGATCAGATTTTTTGTTATAGGATGAAAAGTGGCGGTGGCACTTAGGGTTTTTTTAGTTCCATTTTCCTAAGGGGCTTTTTAAGGGAAAAATCATAAAAAAGGGGACTTAACAAATTAAAAAATAAGGAAAAAAGCGGGGGACCTGAGTTCAAGACCCGGACTTATCGTATATTTTAACTCATTACTTGAGCTTCTATCTATATTGAAGATAAAATTGAGACTGAGTGTGTGTCCAGGAAAATGTAATTCCATCAGATTTTTTTCTTTTTTTAAATAATTTTTTCTCTGAACCAATTTAGAGCCGGTAATAAAAATTATTTGAACAAATTTCGCAATAATGAATGTCAAAAAAAAGATAGTAGAGCACTTGACAGTGAAAGGCAAAGGTCCCGAGTTCGAGTCTCGGTCGGGCAGACAGTTTTAATCTGCCAGGAAGTTTCATATCATCGCACACTCCGCTGCAGAGTGAAAATCTCATTCAATGAAATGTCAATTATGTATTGGAACAAATACTGGTTTTTTTAACGATCAGACAGGAGCATAACTACGTAGAACAAAAATGTTTCGTTGGTTACAAGGCCATTTATATATCATCACTCAGTTTCTAGTCGGTTCACCGCTGCTGGTTTCTAAGGAAAGCATACGTAAACAGAGAGATCGAAATGAGGTAACGCCGACGGGTATGCAACACACCTAACGTACAGTTAAAGCAGTTACGATCTTGACTGACCAAAACTACAAGTATAAATACCGTAGTGTACGCTTATTTCGATGGTCTGCCGTGCGATACGGTAATTTTATAACTCTAGTCATCCTAAACTATTCAGAAAATATACTTGAATATTCTGCGAACTTTCGTCGGTGGAGTGCAGTTCGTGAGTGCTATGCAAAAAATGGCGTTTCAGTTTCGGTATATTAATGCGATCTGTATAATTAAGTATAGTATAGTATAGTGTAGTATCTGTGTTTTAACAATTCCTGATAATAATAGCGATGAATTATCTTACATACATTAGTATTTATTTATTTAAATGCCTGTAGAATTTTTTCCACATGTTGAGTGTCATCTAAGTCAGGCCTCTTCGGGAGGGGGCTGAGCGAGCAGAGGGCTCACAGTCGCTCGCCGTCTGTGAAGGCAGCTCTAGCGGTAAAATGTGGTTCTCGGGCATCATTACAGTGGCACCACACAGTATGGGCACACCTACCATCGTATATACATTACAGACTAATAAGTGATATCAAGACAGTGTTATAATGATGTAAATGTGCTTTAGTAAAGATAAAATTCTTCTAGCATAATTGGTTTCTCAAACAAAAACCTTTGTTTACAAAAACGAATTCGTTGCGCTACACGTCAAATACGTATTGGCACAGCTACACAAAAATGAAGTTCAAGTCTCTCTAATTCACGTAACTCACATCTAGTAGTCTGTGTGATTACCGTTGGTACTGGTGAGATCTTGAACCACTCTTCTAACAACACCGTCTAAAACTCCTGCTTCCCAGTAGAACGACGTTTTCGAACTTTTATATTCAAGTGCGCCCGAAGATTCTCAATCGGATTAAGATCATGGCTTTGTGGTCGAATGAAAAACCCTCTTGCCAAATCATGATGCTTCCTCCAGCACGGTCTACTGTACGTAGGTTCCAATGGTTCAAATGGCTCGGAGGTCATCAGTCCCCTAGAACTTAGAACTAAGTAAACCAAACTAACCTAAGGACATCACACACACGCACGCCCGAGGCAGGATTCGAACCTTCTATCGTAGCAGCCCTGCAGTTCCGGACTGAAGCGCCAAGGACCGCTTGGTCACAGTGGCTGGCTATTCTATCTTCTACTGTTGACGGTCTGTCAGTCAACAAACGAGGTCGGCCTGTACGCTTTTGTGCCGTACGTGTCCCTTCAGGTTTCCACTTCACTACCGCTTCGGAAACAGTGGCCCTAGGGATGTTTAGGAGTGTGTAAATCTCTCATATGGACGTATGACACAAAGCGACACCAGATCACCTGACCACGTTCGAAGTCCGTGAGTTCCGCGGAACGCCCCATTCTGCTCTCTCATGATGTCTAATGGTTACTGAGGTCGCTGATATGGAGTACGTGGCAGTAGGTGTCATCACAATGCACCTAATATGAAAAAGTATGGTTTTGGGGGTGTCCGGATACTTTTGATCACATTGTGTATCACTTGCTATGTGTAAAGAAGCGCTGTCGGAGTAAAAACCATCCGTCTCTCAAAGGTATGGAAGTGGGTGTGAAAAAGAAGCGTAAGACCCAGATCATATTCATCTAGTATTTGGAATAAAAGCACTTAGCGACTAGCAACTAATTTTCCACATATCTTTAAACTTTTAGAAAACTTTTCTCATTTACATCCTCCACAAGGGGGTGAAAGGAAAACACTTAATCTCTTACTAGTAAAACTACCGCATCAGGCATGACGTTTTAACTTTTTACTACTAAATACACTCCTGGAAATTGAAATAAGAACACCGTGAATTCATTGTCCCAGGAAGGGGGAACTTTATTGAAACATTCCTGGGTCAGATACATCGCATGATCACACTGACAGAACCACAGCCTCATAGGCACAGGCAACAGAGCATGCACAATGTCGGCACTAGTACAGTGTATATCCACCTTTCGCAGCAATGCAGGCTGCTATTCTCCCATGGAAACGATCGTAGAGATGCTGGATGTAGTCCTGTGGAACGGCTTGCCATGCCATTTCCACCTGGCGCCTCAGTTGGACCAGCGTTCGTGCTGGACGTGCAGACCGCGTAAGACGACGCTTCATCCAGTCCCAAACATGCTCAATGGGGGACAGATCCGGAGATCTTGCTGGCCAGGGTAGTTGACTTCACCTTCTAGAGCACGTTGGGTGGCACGGGATACACGCGGACGTGCATTGTCCTGTTGGAACAGCAAGTTCCCTTGCCGGTCTAGGAATGGTAGAACGATGGGTTCGATGACGGTTTGGATGTACCGTGCACTATTCAGTGTCCCCTCGACGATCACCAGAGGTGTACGGCCAGTGTAGGAGATCGCTCCCCACACCATGATGCCGGGTGTTGGCCCTGTGTGCCTCGGTCGTATGCAGTCCTGATTGTGGCGCTCACCTGCACGGCGCCAAACACGCATACGACCATCATTGGCACCAAGGCAGAAGCGACTCTCATCGCTGAAGACGACACGTCTCCATTCGTCCCTCCATTCACGCCTGTCGCGACACCACTGGAGGCGGGCTGCACGATGTTGGGGCGTGAGCGGAAGACGGCCTAACGGTGTGCGGGACCGTAGCCCAGCTTCATGGAGACGGTTGCGAATGGTCCTCGCCGATACCCCAGGAGCAATTGTGTACCTAATTTGCTGGGAAGTGGCGGTGCGGTCCCCTACGGCACTGCGTAGGATCCTACGGTCTTGGCGTGCATCCGTGCGTCGCGGCGGTCCGGTCCCAGGTCGACGGGCACGTGCACCTTCCGCCGACCACTGGCGACAACATCGATGTACTGTGGAGACCTCACGCCCCACGTGTTGAGCAATTCGGCGGTACGTCCACCCGGCTTCCCGCATGCTCACTATACGCCCTCGCTCAAAGTCCGTCAACTGCACATACGGTTCACGTCCACGCTGTCGCGGCATGCTACCAGTGTTAAAGACTGCGATGGAGCTCCGTATGCCACGGCAAACTGGCTGACACTGACGGCGGCGGTGCACAAATGCTGCGCAGCTAGCGCCATTCGACGGCCAACACCGCGGTTCCTGGTGTGTCCGCTGTGCCGTGCGTGTGATCATTGCTTGTACAGCCCTCTCGCAGTGTCCGGAGCAAGTATGGTGGGTCTGACACACCGGTGTCAATGTGTTCTTTTTTCCATTTCCAGGAGTGTACATTCGGAAGACACTTCGCAGACAGTATCCACACATGCCGGCAAATGTTCCATAGACGTTGTATCATTGTACGAGACATAGTTCAAGAGACATGACGTTATAAACACTTAGCTGGTTGTAAACCTAGCTCTTCTTAAATCGGAACACAAATTACAGACACTATACTCCCGCAGTGTCTGATAATGAGAGCGCTTAGCAACTTTCGACATACTTTAAACAAATTTCAAAGCTTTTCTGGATTTCTTCTCGGTTACGTGGATGACGTAAAATGTTTGGAGTATTAACTCAAATTGCTGTTTTATACGTGGGAGTTCGGTTGTTTAAATGCTCGGAGATGTACTCGTTAGCTACTATCTGTGTGGGGTAAGAACCTCCTGTATCCCACAGGCGCGAGGGGTAAATGGGAATGAAACTGGAGCATAACTCACGAACACCTGGAGATATTTCAACCAAATTTGTCAGGTACATGAATTATTCCTTGTATGAAAATACCGTGGGAGTAAGGTCCCCCACTACAACTATGGGTGGGGGTCAGGATGAGAATGGGTGACATAAGTATGTTCGAAAACGACCGGTTGTTATTTATTTCCTGTATTTAGTTGTCTTGCAATACTTTCAAAGTATTAATTGCAATTTGCCTCTCATACGTGCTGTTACATGTGTCAAACAGGTCACAAGAATGAGCACTACAGCAAGGCTACAATTTTGTCAACGTATTTCGGACAAGCAACATGGCTGAATACCATAGATAACCAGCAGACAATCAGACATATGTGTGTGCAACATACGTCACATACGCATATATTCAACATCTCCTCTTATGCTCTTGGATCGATTTGAACCAAACATTGCACATATATTATTTACTATCTGAAAAAAAAAGAAAACGCTGTGGGGGTAGAAACAACAAACCTCTCATTGGGGTGGTGGTGGGGAAGATAACAGGTGAAGGACAGAGAAGGAGGTGAGAAGAAAGTAGACAGAGACAGAGGGGATAGAAGATGGACAGACAGAGGAGATAGGAGATGAACAGACAGAGTGTGGGTTAAGAGACGGACAAACAGAGAGTGGGAGGAAGTGACTGACAGAGAGGAGGAGAAGGAGTTAGCCAGGTAGTGGAGCAGGAGGATATGGACAGATAGAGAGGCAGGAGGAGGTGGACACAGAGAGGGGGTGGGGACTAATAGAAGATAGATTAAACAAAAGCCAGGTTTCTCAGCTAGTAATTATAATGAAACATCTTTGTAATTTCACAAATACTTCCACACTATAACGTTTTTCTTTTCTCTTCTGAAATGCCCTGTAATGGATAATACAAACATCTTATCCTCTCTGTGAGCTCAAAATGTAACTCGTTATGGAGGGATGGCGGTACGGAAATTGGAAACTAAACGTCATCACTATGTTCTTCACATCAGCTGATGGTGCGTGTAGAGCTGCATTACGAAGTAAAGTGTAAGTAGTGCCTGAGGTGATCATTGCTGAGAAAAGAACGAATAATGCAGTAGTGGCTTTTTGTATAGTTAAATAGCGTCTTTGCCAAACAGTATTGTACAACAGAGGTAAAGCGAAAGACGTTGTGCTGATGTAAACATATTGGCCTAGTAATCGCGAGGATGGACGCTCCAATCTTCATCTGGCCACCCTGATTTAGATTTTCCGTGGTTTCGCCAAATTTCTTCAGGTAAATGCCTGAATAATTCGTGCCATAAGGACACGGCCACTGTCTCTTCCATCCCTGTCAAACTAGATCTGTAAGTATATGAAAGACTGTGTGTATGATTTATGCTTCTCGTTTTGAAACTGTAACACCATGATATGTCCAGAACCTTCGTAAAACTCATCCACTGCTGAATAAATCTACTGCTGCTACTATTTCTACTGCGTTTGACACTAAGAAAAAATTGAATCTAATTACTTCAGAAATAATTTTTTCTATTAATTGCTCGTTTTCTCGGAAAATACCGTAGCTCAAACACGAAACTGCTACACCTGCCAGGGATACGAAACCACATTCGTAAAATGAGAATAATAGAACATTAATTTACTTTTGCTTTATGTTTGTTTATTTCCGAAATACAAAAAGAAAATTTAAGTGGTTGAAAAAAGAAACATACCATTTAGTTGATTTCTTGCAATATCTCGGAACATTTACGCCGTTTCCCTTACCGATGAAGTACTGAGTATGCAATTCATTTCACCGACAGTCTACATTCAGCTCAATGGCCCAGACATACTGTCGTTGTCCCGCGGTTTCACAGGGTCGCCATGGTGAGGATTGGATTTGGGCAAGCATAATTTTAAGAGGTGGCCGGATGCCCTTCCTGTCACCACCCCATACCACCCCCCCGACCCCCCCACCCCCAGGACGGAAGTAGTGTATCACAGCTGCCTGCATCTAGTATAATCCATGGAATAGTGCGAATGTGTTCAGATACCTGCGAGTCGTGGAACTGAGGCGGAACGTGGGGACCAGCCCGGTATTCACCTAGCAGGATGTGGAAAACCACCTAAAAACAACATCCAGGCTGGCCAGCACACTGACCGACGTCGGTAATCCGCTGGGTGGATTCGATTTATGGCCGGCGCGCCTACCTGAGTTCAGTTAGCAACGCATTAGCGCTCTCGGCTAACCTGGCGGGTCTGAATATGGTAGACTAGTATGCGATATGAAAGTAGAATTACAATCTTTCTGCGGTAATAATAATTTGGGCGTCTTTTGTTGTGCATTTTGCTGATGTACCTGTGTTCGATTGGGACTGATTAACGCCACATGTTCGGATATCGTTCTACATAGTCACGCTACTTACTTCACAACTGTTCGGCATTAGACTGTGGTTGAACTGTACATCAATCTGTCGCACAGCAGCCCATCCACTGAACCATTATATTGGAAGTGTCCAACGGTTACACTTGAATCTACCTACTGTCGACCACGGTGACAGGCCCTTGCTTCAGTCTTTTTAATCGAATCTGACGAAGTACTTTTGGCAGACCGTTACTATTCGAGTATCTGCCCACCTCATGAATCTTGGGGCCTACGCTTGAGCTTCGTATGATATGGACTCTGGCAGTGTCTAGATACCTTATGTCTTGTCGACCCTGTATGCACCTGCTACTCGCACGCCCACTGCCTAACGCCACAGCGATCACATAAACTTAACTACGTGTTCTGCCTTACGGCAGGTCTTGTCATGGGGCAAGTCTCGTCAGAGAGGTCCACCGCATGAGCGGTTTCCCGTTGCCTTCCACTGATGATGATGAAATGATAATGAGGACAACAAAACCCGCAGTCCCTGAGGGGATAAAATCTCCAACCCAACCGGGAATCGAACCTGGGCCCCTTGGCGGGACAGACTGCCGCGCTGACCACTTTTTTTTTATGTCATTTTGTTCACTTTTGTTCGTTGCATCTGCTCGGGGCGGACGTCGTAAGACACCCATTGAAGTTCGTTGTTGATCGATTAACTCAGTTTTTTTATTACAGAGGGCACGTACCCTCTGACCGAACACGCTGAGCTACCGTGTCGGCATAAACATGGAGGCGCCGGGGCGCCACTCAGCTATCGGAGCGGACACCGATCACATAACACATGTAAATATTCTGTCAGCATAGGCGGTACGGGCGTCATCATTCCTACATTGTAGTTTTCTTTAATTTGGTTGCACATCGGTGTCAGTTCACTCTGTCCCCTTATGTAAGATGTTCCTCCTCTGTTTCGAAGCAAATACTTTCAGGCCTTTCGATGTTTAATTCTTGATTGCAGATGAACTTCACACAGATAATTTAAAAATTTTAGTTGTAAACCTTAGTTTTAAGTCCAATACGACAAAAGTTCTGGTTTCACCTGAGCTGCTTTGTTGCATACAACTACGTGACTTTTGCGATTGGATACTTCTGTCGTGACATTTCATTACAAATAATACGCGCGCAAGTCCGTCCCTGCAGCGATACTTGTCCGGTCAGGTAATAAGTTGTTGTGGTGATCTTCAGTCCTGAGACTGGTTTGATGCAGCTCTCCATGCTACTCTATCCTGTGCAAGCTTCTTCATCTCCCAGTACTTACTGCAACCTACATCCTTCTGAATCTGCTTAGTGTATTCATCTCTTGGTCTCCCTCTACGATTTTTACCCTCCACGTTGCCCTCCAATGATAAATGTGTGATTCCTTGATGCCTCAAAACATGCCCTACCAACCGGTCCCTTCTTCTTGTCAAGTTGTGCCACAAACCCCTCTTCTCCGTTATTCTATTCAATACCTCCTCACTAGTTACGTGATCTACCCATCTAGTCTTCGGCATTCTTCTGTAGGTAATAAGTACCTAATTAAAATATGCTGTTACCTAATAAATAAAGGTCAACGGCCTTGCTGCAGTGGATAGCCCGGTTCCCGTCAGATCAGCGAAGTTCAGCGCTGTCGGGCGTGGTCGATACATGGATGGGTGACCATCAGGGCCGTCATGTGCTGTTGCCATTTTTCGGGGTGCACGCAGCCTCGTGATGCCAATTACAGAGCTACTCGACCAAATAGTAGCGGCTCCGGTCAAATAAAAACATCATAACGGCAGGGAGAACGGGGTGCTGACCACACGCCGCACCTATCTGCATCCTCAGCTGTAGATGTCGGATGGTCCCGATGGGCCACTTGCGGCCTGAAGACGAAGTGCTCTAATAAATGAGGTCCCACGCTGGGAAAAAAGTATTTAAGAAATCAGGTCTCAAGGATGTTATCCATTTCTTCTCTGCACAGATAGCAATCGTGATAGGTCTCAAGTACTGAAGTACTTATCTCATTTTGCTGTTCACCTCGTCAGGTGTCATGTTTAATACGTTTGGTATTGCGTCTAGAACCCAATTAACACTGTTTACAGGACGGGGTCTGTGCAGCGGAATTACGATGACATGTATCAGTTAATACGCAAAAGAAAGGATCCACCATGTAGTTATCGTTCTGAAACGAATACCAGCGGACAAGACAAAGTCATCTATGCAATGGCTAGTAACAGTCCAATTCAAATCCGAGTTCATTCCACTACATATTGCATAGCGCGTGACGATAGGCGTAATAGAACAAAGGTAAATGAACTGTTGCTTTGTGGTCCCGGTATCTATACTGTGCTGTTGACAAACATTCGAGTCTACGACTGTAGTGTTCAATATTCGGTGACACTAAAATATTTACTACAGTATATCTGGTAGTTTCTTCAGTACGTTTACAAACATTATACCGCAATTTATTTCATGAACATAGTTGCAAAACATGTAGGTAAATCTGTAAAGATCTTAAGTTTCGTTTTGTGCCTAATGCTGTGTCAATTCCGCTGCCGTTATCAGTGGGATTTGTCCCTAGATGCACAATGGTATCTTTCCGTATGTGCAGATTTGACAAACAGCGTCTGCTAAAACGTTGCATTTGATCGTTATAAGGTGCAATCAAATGAAACCGGGACGGGTGCTAAAAAGTAAGTAAACTGTTTATTATTTTAAAAGTAATCGTCACAACTCTTAAGACGCGTATCCCACTGTGAGACAAGACGGCCAATGCCTCCATAGAAAAATGTATGCTGTTTCCTACGGCACCGTGACTGAACCCAGGCGTGCATCTCTTCGTCAGAAGCAAATCGACGATCACAAATGTTTTTCCTCAGGGCGGACCCACAAGTTGCCAAGATTGTTTCGAGTATGCTGCAGAAGTTTCGCTGGAAAGCTCTTACACATCCTCCATACAATACCGATACCCCCATGCGATTTCCCTAATTTTGGAGCCCTGAAGGAAGACAGTCGTGGCCATCGATTTGCTTCAGATGACGAGGTGCATACCTGGGAACTGCCATGGTTCCGTAGGCAATCGCAAACATTTTTCTATGAAGACACTGACCATCTTGTCTTACAGTGGGGTAAATGTATTAGCAGTTACGGCGATTACTTTTGCAATAATAAACAGTGCATTTACTTTTTCCATTTGTCTCATTTTCATTTGACTGCCCCTTATATCATCTGCTAATTAAAATCATTTTGATCAATAGAACGAAAATGTTCTTCATATTTCTTGAAGAAGAAAAATATTGTTCGCTTTACTTTTTCGTCGTTATGAATTATCCGCTTACATTCTGATACGTGTTAGTGCGGATATTTTATTAGAAAGACGTGAAGATCTAAATATGATTTACGATTTGCATAAGGCATTTGAAACAACAGATGAAAGATCATAAATACTGCTAAACAGCATTGAAATAAAACGGAAACAGGAGCTAGTAGTAGCACTAATGCCTGTTTTACATACTTCTTACACATTTATTTTAAATTAACTACCATTGGAATAACAGCTTCCCGTGTAATTTTTTATAGGCTCGTTATTTGGTAGTGAAGTTAAAGTAAAGCGCAAAATTTTGAACCGTGAAATGTATGAATGAAGTAAAAATACGAAGTTATCTGAGTTCTCACTGGATGAAACTTTTGCGGATCTACGCATCACGATATATGACACATAACGTTTCGTTATACTAATCTGGCCATAGTTCTCACTTAAAAATGTAGTAACATCCAGTTAAGAATTTCGAAAAAAGGGCTTTCGAGGAGTCACGTGAAGAACTCAGCAGCAATTCCCTTCAAATAAAAAAGGCAATAAGGAACATGATAGCAGAAAACAAACATTTTTGCATATTTGTGAGAGTTAAATAATATCTTTCTAGCTGACAGTGGTTTTTGGTATACTTCATCCGTCGCAGCTTACAATTTCCAGTATGTAAATGAGAGTTCCTGGCATTCACAGCATCTTACAGTAGTAGAACACGTAACACTGCATTTGAGAGCTTAAAGACCAAATATAAGCCTCAGCAGACGAATGTTTAACAGATATTGACTTGACATCAGAAACTTCCTTTCCGACCCTTGTGGAGTGAATTTACTGCAAAACTCTCCTCTATTAGAAACGGCATTACATCCACCTCTCCTCCTCGTGTTATACTCTACATCTATAGATATTCGCACCTTACGTGGACCACAGTGAAATGCGTAAAGCCAACAGTCAAAATAGGCTTCCTTTCTGTAATTCCTCAGTCGGTCTCAATGTGTTTCAAGCCTCAAAAAACCATCACACACTCATTTGTGTTTGTTCCTTCGAGAAATATCGAGAGAGCTAAATCTCCTTTTCTGACCAACTCTCAAAAATGGCTCTGAGCACTATGCGACTTAACTTCTGAGGTCATCAGTCACCTAGAACTTAGAACTAATTAAACCTGACTAACCTAAGGACATCACACACATCCACGCCCGAGGCAGGATTTGAACCTGCGACCGTAGCGGTCGCTCGGTTACAGATTGTAGCGCCTAGAACCGCACGGCCACTACGGGCGACGGCCAACTCTCCGGCAACATTTTGATATGCTCGATTTTATCACACAGTACGGTAAATGAAATGCAATGAGTGTATGACATTGTTGGCCGGAAGGCCCCAACTGGGGCCGCCGAGTGCATGTCTTATTTCAGTCGACGCCACATTGGGCGACTTGCGTACGAGTGATGGGTTGATGTTTACGATGAACCTAACGAAAGCTTTGAATTCAATATGTTCCTTAATGAGCTGTATCCACTTACGAAATTAGTATTCCTTAAAAAATAGTTAATGAATTGTGGACGACGGGATCCTGAAGACGGCTGTAGTTAGTCAGGCTGACGGCGCCCAAGTCTTGCTCGTGATGTGCTTAAAAGCAAGCGCCTGCTATGTAGTTTGCATGAGGAAGGGCCTCTGCATTGTCCCACCACGTTGTTTTAGAAGTTTTAAGCTTCATTTACCATATGGAAAAGATGAAGTGAACAAAATAATTTTTGTTTGTTCGCAGATACATACATGCATACTGTAATCCGGCACCACAGTACCGTAGGACAGTGCAACAGAGGCCCAAATAAAATGGCGTAGCCCACTCGTAAAGAGGAGCTTCGCTCAGTAATTGGTTTTCGGCGACAGAGAAATAGTTTCAACTGTGTCAAGCCAATTGGGATTACTTCTGCAGCTATCTGGGTAAGCCCGACACAGCTAAAACACTCCTGCTGTTGCTGAGAACTAATTACCGCTCGGCACTCCACCTTCTTAATAAGCTTCGCCTTTTTGTTTTGGCTGCTCTACTAGCAAGCTACGGCATTGCAGTCTAGGTAATTCATTGTGTACAACGACTATGTGAAGTTCCTGGCTGTGGCTGCCATTTGACGCGCCTGGGAGACGAAGTACTTCGGCTGCGCTACTCACTCTGTTTCGGGTGTTCTGAGCCGGACATGGATCTCTGTTCCGGACGGACATTTCGTACTCTATACCCGATCTTACCAGAAAAGTTATTGTACTATTAAGAAATCTGTGTCGAGTGTTGTAGAATACAGTGTATCCTACAAAAAAAAAGCATAAACACAGGTTCAAGTTCGAGATGGCAGCATAGCAGCCTCCGCCGAAGAAGATCCCGCGACCAATGAGCTGTCTTCTGCCTGGGGACACAACTTTAGAAAACGACTGGTTGGTGGAAAGAACGGTTAGGGACTCTTATTCAGTCTCTACAGATCTCTCCAGTTTACAGATCTGACATGCAACACGACAAAGTATGATTTTGTATCTGCAAGTATGTATCTTCAAATCAGCTATAAATGAATCACGTTACTTTATTTCTTCATGTTGGCAGTCAATACTTTGAGATAACCATCTGCAGTTGGTGCAGGGTGAACGTCAATCACGACACCCAATTAATTCAAACAAACCACATTGTCCGCGGTTTTCATGGTGCCTTACTGTGATGTAATTCAATTCCCAGCTGCGCATGTAAACTTGGTACAGAAAGCAGAGAATCTTATCCGCCTCATACCGCGTGCTGTACCTGGTATATGGGACACGCAAGAATTGCAGTGTTGCAGAAAGCAAGGCGCCGCTCGTAATAAATTTCCTTTCCATAGAGAGCTGACCCGTAGTTAAGAAGCACAAACACTGCAGTTTGATAACACCTGATGTGTCATTCTGCAAGCCATGCCTTACGGAGCCATAACGTGCTCAGCCGCTCAATAGCATCCTATCACTGATGGGAAGCGTGAAAGCAAGGGGAATTGACAATAACTATGACATCGCGGTGGCATGAATGCATGGTGAGGGCTAATGACCGTATCGCTGGCTGCGATGACGTTAGGACCAGCTTATATACGTCGTAACCGAAGACTCGTTCTCAGTCCCTGTTCATTCTAACTGCATCTCTGATTCTGATGGAATGACAGTCTTGCTAGTAGAAGCATTATTTGAATGGCAGATTCTGATATGCTGCCTGTGGCAAAGAGAAGACTTCGCCTTGGATACCATGGCCAGACGGTTGTATTTGGATGTAGTCAACGCAGGCTGCCCTTGCTGTTTGGCAACTGCCACTTTGGAAGAAAATGTGGAAGAGTCAAGGTATTTCCCTGGCTAAAGGCAGTACCGAGTGACTGCAGACTACCGTCTGCAACCTGTCGGGCGAGACAACACAGTATTGCCTCCCTCACAGTATGTAGCACCGCCTTCTTGGCTGTATGCTGTGTTACTGATATGTGTCCTGGGCTTCTGCCTACACGATACCCGCCATTAGTGATAAGTTGGCGCCCGCTTAAGCACATGTCCGTTTTAGAGAACGCCCCAGCCGTAGTAGCAGCAGGTTAGCCGCCATTGGCTTCCACCTACGAACTTCTGCCCCCGCTGCCTGCATGAACCCAAACAGCGTGTCCGAAACTGCAGAACGGCTGCAGCGGACGAATCGCTGTGTCTGCATTCCTGGTCTCATCAGATTGTGTGAATCAGCGTGTCATCTGCCATGCTGGAGAAGACATTCCATACCGTGACTTATAAGTAGCCGGCCGCGGTGGCCATGCGGTTCTAGGCGCTTCAGTCCGGAACCGCGCGACTGCTACGGTCGCAGGTTCGAATCCTGCCTCGGGCATGGATGTGTGTGATGTCCTTAGGTTAGTTAGGTTTAAGTTGTTCTAAGTTCTAGGGGATTGATGACCTCAGATGTTAAGTCCCATAGTGCTCAGAGACATTTGAACCAATTATAAGTAATAAATATGATTCCAGAAAACACTGTTTTACTGGAAGATGACAGCCACCCACATCAGCTCCCGGAATCGGCGTCCTGCACCCGTAGCATCACCACCTAAACTGCTCAGCTTCCGTGGCTACTGAAAATTCTGACCCCAGGAGTGACAGCTACACCATTGACAGAATAAGAAAAATTATAACTACGTAACAGATGCATAGTACAGATGGAGCCTCGAAAATAAATGCTGTTTGATGTTTCAGATTATCAGGAAATATGTGATACCAGAATATTATCCTCTATGTATTGTATTGTATGTTAACCGGGGACCTAGAAACGACGGTAAGGCTCCGTCCCCGCCGCAGCCGCAGTGGTCCACAACCCCACGACGACTACCGCAGTCCACTTCACCCCTCCGCCGTCCCACACTGAACCCCTCTTTCAGGGTTATTGTGCGGTTCGGCCCCCGGTGGAGCCCCTCAGGAAACGTCTCACACCAGACGAGTGTAATCCCTATGTTTGGGTGGTACAGTAATGGTGGTGTACGCGTATTTGGAGAACTTGTTTGCGCAGCAATCGCCGACATAGTGTAGCTGAGGCGGAGTCAGGGGAACCATGGCCGGTTAACCGGACCTCGACTCAAGTCCACCTGACGGATTCGTGCTGGGGACAAGGAGCTTCTTCCCAATCCGAAAAGCCGTGTGTTAGAGCGCTCTGCTAACCGTGTGGATGATCGTCTATGTACTTTAGTATTAAACTATTATGTATGAATATATATTACAGGCACCGAAAGATTCTTTTCGGCAGTGTATGTTTCACACTATTTTATTACTTGAATCAGAAGGGCATATGTACGTTATGATGTACAGTATTTTCTAATGAATAGCCGGTCGTTGTAGCCAAGCGGCTCTAGGCGATTCAGTCCGGAACCGCGCTGCTGCTACGGTGGCAGGTTCGAATCCTGCTTCGTGCATAGATGTGTGTGTGATGTCCTTAGATTAGTTAGGTTTAAGTAGTTCTAACTCTATGGGACTGATGACCTGAGCTGTTAAGTCCCATAGTGCTCAGAGCCATTTTAACCATTCTAATTAATAAATGGCTGTACAGAATTACTCTAGAACGCATAAAATGTAGCCAGAGAAGAAGTAAGTGAGTACGTTATGCCTCTGGTTATTATTAAATTATGATACAGAGGCCTGACACTAGAAAATCACCAAAAACTGATGTTGCCTAAGCTAATTAAAGACTCAAATTATCTGTCACCATGTCAAAGCCTTTGGGTTTTAACTTGCAGGATCGACATTTAGGACACAGTTCTAGCTTCAAGGACTCTAATGTTTCGTATTGTTCAAGAACTTGGCTAGATATCTTTCCACTATGTTAACTTGCCGTATTGACACAGTTAGCATAGGATTGTAGGTCGACGAACTCATTTACTTCTTTAGTCACCAGAAAACGTATGAATTAAAGGAGACAGTAACTGCGATGTTGAGATACTGGCAGTACTGGCAGGGAAATCCCGAAAAAATAGGTTTCCTTTGCTTGCGCGCTTAAGGATCTTTCCTTCGGCCAGCACTAATTTGCGCTACAATTATCAACATAAAAGGTACTAGCGGAAGTAAAGATGTCAAGGCAGGTCAAGGATCGTTTCGGTAGCTCAGAAGGAGGAGGACACGGTAGCTCAGCTTGTTGGGTTAGAGGGCTGGCTGTCCTCTGTAATAAAAGAAATGAGTGAAGTATTCAACAAAGTCCAAAGGAGTGTCGTCATGTGGCGTCCGCTCAGATCAAATGACGAGAACAATGACGACCAAAATGAAAAAAAAGTCTGTTAGAGCACTTTCCCGCGAAAGGCGAAGGTTCGGATTTTATAGTCTAGGTCCGGCAAATAGTTTTAAGCTGCCAGGAAGTTTCATATCAGCGCATACGCCACTGACGAGTGAAAATTTCATTCTCCCAACAATACAAAAGTTGAGAAATGATAAAATCACACTGTATTTCATCAACGCTACTTACATCCTCCAATCATACGTTAAATACATTTTTGGTGCATTTTTATTTTTCTATATTCTTTGGGTTTTCCTTGACTGCTACTTCTGCGCATAATTTCCCCGCCCTGTAGGGGATACTACACGCAAATTCGTTTCGTAATGATCCATAAAAAATTTGCAGTGTTGTGATTGGTCGCTGAGCTTTCATGTCCTGCGCTGTTAATGTGTTGTAGTGAATGTGCTGATCACACGAAATTTTTTAGTTCAGCAAACTGCCGACTGGCCATAAAAGCTGATGTGAAGGGAGAACATGTTGGTATAAATATTTCTCGATTAAACTTGCCTCAGGGAAATACGTGATTTTGCTAAACATTTGCTACGGATTTCGGATTTGCCTAAAGCACAGAGGTATGTCGAGTGTTCCTCATTCACCAAATTTCGCTGTTTGTCATCATACGTTTGGGCGTTAGTTGTTAATAAATCCATCTGCTACATATTACGTAGACGTATCGTTACTATAACTTGCCAGAGGTCACATTAATATTATTTGCTAACGTTACAAAGAATGAGCTACGAGTAGCTACGATTGCTTGCAGGAGATTACAATAGTCTGTTTAGTTTTTGTGAATATCGACTGCAAAACAAATGAACTAAATTCTTGGTAGGTCGTACGACGCATGCAATACCAGTAGCTCCTTATATAGGCCGTTGTATGCAAATGACCAATTTCGTTTTATATTTAAACAGTGTGATTCATAAAGAGGAGAAAAAACATTCCATTGTGCAGTGATGCTCAGTACATATGTTGCATTCTGTATTAAAATATTCTATAAGTATGGTTGCTTAATCCTATTCATTCAGTGATTCGAAGGCTCCTATTTACAATATTCAATATCAGGCAACGGTTTTCTCACATTCAGACAGATTCAGTGCTCCTCCGCAAAGTAATCACATCTAGTAAGGCCAATATCATTTTAGTTTCACCGTTTAAATTAACAATACGACTAGTGTCATGATAACAAACACTTAGAAAGTTCTGCCATATTCACTCCAGTACTCAATTTTTTTCTTATGTATTATGTCGTTTACATTAGTTCACAGATTTGGAGGACATTTCAAACATTTTCAGTTAAAAAACTAATCAACATCGCTTCCTCTTTTGCATCAGCTGCTCGTAGAAATTGAGAAAATCAACTTCTTCGTTTTCTGTGTTAACTAATGATTATATAAACTTGACACGTGGATCATAATAGTCTGTGGCGAACGTGCTCTGCTCCTGATTTACAAACTCGGGTTCACGACCATCTACTGATCTTGGAGAAAATATTTCTTACGTAAAATGTGTTTCTTGCCCTTCCCACCCCCGCCCAAAAAAACAGCATACTGATGTTAGAATTGCTTTATTAATATCATATGAAAGACACGGTGAATATTAATAAACTACGTTCATTTGCTTCATTTACTTTCATTTAATCATCATATATTAATTACAGCTGAATTTGTGAGTGACAATAAATTGCATTTCCCGGTAAGAGTAATCTAATGTTAGCTTGTACGTCCTGCATTCTGCAGGCGTTCCGACGGAGAGTAACGTGAAAACAGCAAACACATATGCCTGTACATCACAAAGTGCTGGAAATTGGAAATCATATTAATAGAATATCAAATTTTAAGCCAAGAAAAAATTTGCGTCAGTACTGGGAGGCGGACTTCAAGCCTAGTCCGTAGGTGAGAGACTGCTTTCAACAGCCGCCTCTTTAGCCTACAGTTCCAGGCTTTGCCGTCTTTCTCTACAGAAAGGGACCGGAAGACAGGCATTGCCAACAATCGACTAACGTTTTAGCAGAAAAACTTATTGTTACTGGCGTAACATAACTGCAAAACGCACTAATTCATCTACAAAGCTCCTTAATAATCAGAAATATGGAGGAAAATTGGAATCCTCTTAAACACGGAACTCAAATCTTCTTGAAGGTAATAATCTTGCAAACCTTAATGTGTAATTTCTACTTGATAAATAAATTTCTGAAACGGAGATACCCTCTGAAACTATGCAGGAACAGAGAAATCCACTTAATCTGCAGCCTGCCTTAACCTCATACCCTCCTTAACGTAGTTCGTTCTGCCATTGTTTTTTGGCGCACCAAAGCTTTGTGGACACTCCCCCATTAAACAAAAATGCTGCTGCACACCGAAGAAAAGAATTTCTTAGTAACTAAAATTGGAAAACAAAGATTCTTCTCGAAACTAAGCGTCCATTTAATGGCATTATCTTCGCAACATCAAACTCTCTTAGTTCCATGACCACGGTTTGGCCACAGAAACCTTCGCAGATTCCACGATATGAAACCATCTCTTATAAAATAGAAAGGCAGGGTTCTTGCCACTTAACTGTTAGACATTTCATTTTCTATATTTGTAAGAGTTAGACAATCACTCTACATTAACAATAACAACAGTACAAAGTTCCAAGAGACTGGAAAAAGGCGCAAGTAGCTACAGTATATAAGAAGGGTGAAAGAACGGACCCGCAGAATTACAGACCAATATCTCTAAATTCTGTTTGCTGCACAATCCTTGTAGATATTCTGAGTTCGAATATAATAAACTTTCTTGGGACTGAGAAACTTATGTCCACGAATCAGCATAGTTTTAGAAGGCATCGCTTGTGCCAAATTCAGCTTGCCCTTTTCTCAAATAACATACTGAGAACTATGGATGAAGGGCAGCAGACAGATTCCGTATTTCTAGATTTCCGCAAGGCATTTGACACGGTGCCCCATTGCAGGCTGTTAACGAAGGTACGAGCATATGAAATAAGTTCACAGATACGTGAGTGCGTCGAAGACCTCTTAAGTAACAGAACTCAGTATGTTGTCGTCGACAGCGAGTGGTCATCGCGGACAAGGGTACCGTGAGCAGTGCCCCAGGGAAGTGTGATACGACAGCTGTTATTCTCTATATACATAAATGATTTGGCGGACAGGACGGCAGCAATCTGCGGTTGGTTGTTTGCTGATGATGTCGTGGTGTACGGTAAGGCGTCGCAGTCGATTGGCTGTAGGAAGATACAAGACGAAATGGTTCAAATGGCTCTGAGCACTATTGGACTTTACATCTGAGGTCACCAACCCCCTAGAACGTACGACTACTTAAACCTAACTAACCTAAGGACATCACACACATCCATGCCCAAGCCGCGCGGGATTGGTCGAGCGGTCTTAGGCGCTGCAGTCATGGACTGTGCGGCTGGTCCCGGCGGAGGTTCCAGTCCTCCCTCGGGCATGGGTGTGTGTGTTTGTCCTTAGGATAATTTATTTTAAGTAGTGTGTAAGCTTAGGTACTGATGACCTTGGCAGTTAAGTCTCATAAGATTTCACACACACTCGAACATGCCCGAGGCAGGATTCGAACCGACTTAGGCAAAATTTCTATTTTGTGGGATGAATGGCAGCTCTCCCTAAGTGTGGAAAAATGTAAGTTAATGCGGATGAGTAGGAAGAACAAACCTGTAAGGTTCGGATACAGCATTATTAGTGTCCTGCTTGTGACAGTCGTTTAAACATCTGGGCGTAACGTTGCAAAGCTATATGAGATGGAACGAGCATGTGAGAACTGTTGTAGGGTACGCGAATAGTCGACTTCGGTTTATTGAGAGGATTTTAGGAAAGAGTGGATCACCTGTAAAGCAGACCTCATATAGGACGATGGTGCCACCTGTTCTTCAGTCTGCTCGAGTGTTTGGGATGCGTACCAGGTCTGAATGAAGGAAGACATAGAATCACTTCAGAGGCGGACTGCTAGATTTGTTACCTCACATGTAGTCGTTTTTCCCTCGCTAGAAGTGACTAGTAGTGGTACAGGTTACCCTCAGCCACGCACCGCTGCGAAGTATCTGTGTATATGTAGATGTAGACTTATGAGTCAACAAATTGTGGTCACATGACTGATAGCTGTTGCAACGACTTTCGAAAGCAGTACAGCAGCGATTCTGCGTGGCATGGATTCCACAAGTCATCGGTTGATGTCAGTAGCACTGGATATCTACGCACAGGTTACCCACTGCCCGCACAGTATGGGCCGGTGATTTTTGAGCGTGGAGCTGGTGGTCACTATCACACCTGTTGTGTTCCGTTGGGTTTATATCAAGCGAATTTGGTGTCCAAGACTTCACCCTGACTACTCTCTCATGCCTCTCAGACCTCTATACCACGACATTGGGCTTATGACAAGGGCAGTTTTCCTCCTGGAACATCCCATCGCAGTCGGGGAAGACATCGAATACGAAGGGATGCAGCAGTCCCGCCATTAATTTTCGGATAGCCCACAGCAGTCCAGTGGCTTCGATTACTGCCGCAGGTCCGATGGAAGCCGAGGTGAGCGTTCCCCACGGCACAATAGCCTATTTTTTTACGTTAAAATGTGGTTCAGGTTGTTGTTATTCTTATTGATTATTACATTCAAATAGCATTTACGGTCAATATTCTCATAAAATAGGTCATTTTTATGTGCTTAAAGATTATAAATCATTAAATATCAAGATTTGGTCGTATCATCGAAAATACTCTGTTATTGGCAGAAGTTCTAGTGACGTCAGAGATTAGGAGTAAAACGAAGCCTACGTGTGTTGTAGCAGTGTTAGTCGACGTTAAGAGGATTTCACGTACTTTTTCTGCAAACAGTTTGGCTATTTTGTGATGTCAAACGCAATTGCAACTTTTAAGTAGTAACAGAAAGGAATTTTGTTAATACTGATAGTGGAAACCTTGCAAAAGTTGATGTGTTTATGATCCACCCATTTAGAGCGGCGATATCTGCAACGACGGACATTCTTTTCCCTGCTCCCTGCAACATCATTGCCGGCCGCGACGATCTCGCGGTTCTAGGCGCGCAGTCCGGAACCGTGCGACTGCTACGGTCGCAGGTTCGAATCCTGCCTCGGGCATGGATGTGTGTGATGTCCTTAGGTTAGTTAGGTTTAAGTAGCTCTAAGTTCTAGGGGACTAATGACCACAGCAGTTGAGTCCCATAGTTCTCAGAGCCATTTGAACCATTTTTTTGCAACATCATTAAACTCGCTCAAAACATTATAACAAGATTGTCGACTATTAGTCATCATGAATCTACGACCCAAAGCACAATAAAATTATTCTTGACGAATCTTAGTGCCGATTGCCTTTGTAGAAGACACTCAAGAACTCTTTCATCGATAATTATTAAGTAAATAAAGCACAGCAGACTATAACAATTTAAATACTAAATGTGCTTTGATAAGCAATCTATTAACCTACTCAAAATATAGTTGGCTGTCCAAATCCCAACTCAACATTAAATTCAAGTTCAAACACTTTCTCGTGAAATGAACACTGATAAAACTTCGTCATTCTGATCAAAGTACATAAATTAATAATCTTTTTGACTTCAAATCAACTTTGCTACTTTGAGGCAGCTTTTCAAGTAAGGCAAATTATTTAAGAAAATGACTGCCGAATAAGTCTTTCCCTAATAAATTAGGACATTCGGAATTAAATTCTCTACGATAGAATAGGTTTGTGATTTGGGATAATCATGCGTGTAGGATAGAGTTTTTAGCAACACCACGATTGTTATTAAAATCAAACAAATTTCAGAAATTTCTCGTCCATTTAGATAGTGCCAAATATGAACAATTTAGTAGAAGGCTTCTCGCACTGGTGTCGTAATTGGCAGTGGCTGTTAAAATGGCGGCAATGCAGTCATGGCAGTACTGTTGGCCTCGTCCTGTTACAGATCTTCTTGGCGTCGGAATTATATATATATTTAACAAGACGACGCCAACAGTACTGCCATGACTGCATCGCCGACATTTTAACAGCCACTGCCAATTACGCCACCAGTGCGAGAAGCCTTCCACTATATTGTTCACACACACACACACACACACACACACACACACACACGTGTGTGTGTGTGTGTGTGTGTGTGTGTGTGTGTGTGTGTGTGTGTGTGTGTGTGTGTGTGTGTGTGTCCAAAAACTACGCCATGAAAATATGAAAATAGTATCACCGAATGCAGCATCCAGGGCCCATAAATATTGCTCTTAAGCTCCTCTAGTGTCAAAACCCCAAGAATATGAGCCACAATGATCCGTTACTGCTAACGAAACGTTAACCACAGCACTGCTCAGCGCAGCCTCCTTACCCGTCACAACCGAAGAGTTGCCACTTGCGCGCCAACCACACCTTTTCCACTGAGCTAGGCTACTTACGTAGCTGCGAGGCTTCCCCACATATTTTAGATTTAATCCTACTTTTCCTAACTATGTACCAAGTCATTTATATTACATTACACAACAATCATTCCAGCAGTTATTTCAATCCACAAGCACAGTTTAAATAACATCGTTCAAAAGTTCACAGAACTGAAATACGTATACATAGTCAAAAAATTTCCATGATAGATACAACGCTCTACACAAGCAACACAACGAATTGTCATAAAAGTATCGATACAGATATATAAAGGTCGAAATTCGGTGTTCAGTGTTTAGCATGAAAATTATGCATTTGCCGAGTTAAGTCCATTTCCGTACCCTCTCATCGATCAATCCCTAAAGTTTGTACGCGGTGGAAAAATATCACCCTGTGTAGGGATGGCTGTACAAACAATCGAAGAATGATTCACACAGGAGATACACCAAATTTAAGTAACCAACAAAATCTGCAGCTGAAGTATGAAGGTACAGCAGCGCTAAGACAGACGTCGTTGTTTTTGGACCGCGTTCTGAAGGAGGCTTTAAAATACGAGTGGCTGACGGGCTTACAAACAGAGACGCTGGTTCCACTCCCAGCACAGCCTGGGACCCAGCACTCAACCGGATAAAATCACAGCGTCGGTCGAGAGCTACTTCCGCTCCCAACGCAGGTCGCAAGTGTACTGAGTGACCTGAGTTCGCTCCCAGATAGCACGGCGTATAGTCGGCAGTGGTGGAAGGGGGGCGGGGGCGGTAAGAGTGTAAAGGACGCGGGATGTAGCAAAGACGTTTATTCTACAGGCATCACCTGAAGGTAATGGAAAGGTGCGAAGTCGAAATATCGTGCTGTGAAAACGACCTTAGTTCAGCGGGGAATCTCACGCTAGCGGCTACAGCGCTCTCAGCACCGTCCAGCATGCAAGAGGCATCCAGAATTCACGGACAGTTATTAGAGCACAGCTTCCTGCGCACCCGCTACCCTACCACTGCAACAACATCCCCCTCCATACGCGCTGGCCACGCAGTACCCAGGCGCCCACTATAAATACTAAGACATTGGCATAAAATTAACGAGAAACTGATGAACATGACACTCTTAGAAACGTCATGGCATCTTAACTCTGCCACCTGGCTGGAAAATCGAGAGCTTTTCACCGATACTATACATCGAATAAATCTATACTAACTCGTCTATACTTATTTGTTTACTTTTTGTATTTCTAAGCTGACTAGAAGCTAGGAGTCAATGAACTGAGTACTACAATTTTAAATATTTAGGATATTACACTAGAAACATACAGAGGTATGAAATGTCATGTGACGAGGGCCTCCCGTCGGGTAGACCGTTCGCCTGGTGCAAGTCTTTCGATTTGACGCCACTTCGGCGACTTGCGCGTCGATGGGGATGAAATGATGATGATTAGGACAACACAACACCCAGTCCCTGAATGGAGAAAATCTCCGACCCAGCCGGGAATCGAACCCGGGCCCTTTGGATTAACATTCTGTCGCGCTGACCACTTTTTTTTTTTTTAAACAAACATTCTTTATTCGTACAATTGTGCCGTCCTAGGGATAAGAAAAGTATCGAGACAGCAAAAACAATTTAGAAACCAAAAAATCAACACAAAGGCCGCCCTATTTTCTATTTATTTATTTATTTATTCATTTTTTTTGTAACAGCAATAAAGTAAATGACAATCCTAGTCACGGGCGGACCCCCCAGCTATCGGGAGGATTGTGAAAAACACTGCCTAAAAAATTGGAAAAGTAAGTCCTGTATTTCGTATGACTCCGTATGAGCTCGTGTTGTTCTTGTAAATACATCCAATAATCCATCACGGACTTAATATCGTACGAAAACAAATATTTCGTCGCATGTCCAGCGATCCAATTGACCGCATATGTCTTTTGTTTGGGAAAAAAGGTCTTGTCCGGTAGAAAAAGTACATCCGATGTGATTTCTGTGTAGTTAGTGCGCTGAAGGAAGGCCAGTATTCGACGCGTCAGCATCCAGACGTCCCTCGCTGCGCCACACATTAAACCATGTTCTTCCGTTGCTAACAGTCCACAGTTGGTGCAAAGCGGAGAATCGACCATATGAATTGTATGTAATCGACTCCTGGTCACAAGTTTACGGTTTATAAGAATATACCACATCGATCTCGCTGCTGTTGACAGTAATGGAGTATGCACTGCACACCAAATGTGGTTCCACGTTCTCGACGGGTATTTGAATTCCATTATATTGCGGCCATGGTGATCCATCAAGCATCTATAGATCTCCCGAGTCGTGGGTATTCTCGTCGAAGGTACTTTCAGACGAACATAACTGTAATCAACAAGAAACGAGGCAATGTGTGCAAGAGAAGGCGAAATATTGCCCATCGCAATAGGGGGTTCGTACGAAGGCGGAACAAGTACTTCTATCAGAGCTGACGTTATGGTATGCCTTCTTTGTTGCCAATTTCGTATCATCGCTCGCATGTAAAGCGCCAGAGCTTTGTTTCTCACGTTTGTGAGGTTGAGGCCACCGTTCCGGAACTGTAGCGTTAACGTATCATATTTGATCTTAAATAACATCCCAGTACTAACATAGTAACCAAAGGCAGCCATGAGGCGATCTGCAATACCCTTCGGTATTGGTAGGATCTGCGCTAAATGGGGCAGTCGTGACGCTATGTGAACTTTGGTGTATGCCACACGTTGGATCATGTCAAAGGCTCTCAGTGAGTTGTTGCGTATCGTCAGACGAACATTCTGCAGAAGCCGCCGAGAACTCGCCGCCGCCGACCGCCGTAGTGAACGGGTAAATGTAATCCCCAGACATCTCAGCGATTCCACCGTCTGAAACGGTCCCGATACGTCTTCCAGACCCCGTCCAATGTGCATAATTTTGGATTTCGTCATGTTAACGACACTGCCTGCCGCCGTCCCGTAAGAGTCTAGATGTTCAACAGCCTGACGCACTTCATGTCCTGATCTGACAAGGAGGATCATGTCGTCCGCATATGCGCGGCAAACGAAAGAGTTCTCATTAAGCACTATCCCAGTAAGTGAGCGCCTCATAACACACATCAGCGGCTCAAGCGCTACCGCAAACAGCATCATGGAGAGTGGGCACCCTTGTCGGACTGAGCTGTTAATGGGAATCGAGCCCGCTTCCCGGCCGTTTACAATCACCTTCGATGTAGCCCCTCGTATTAGCCTCATAACGATGGAGATGAAAACAGGTGGAATCGCCATTCGGCTCATGACTGACGCCAAGAAGTCATGGTTTATCCTATCGAACGCACGATCGAAGTCCACAGATATCATCGCTGCTCGCATTTTACACGTTTCCGCAAGGGCGATAACGTCACGGTATTCACTTAACGCCGAGGAGATGTTGCTTCGCACCCCTAGGCAAGCCTGATCAGGGGATATTGTCCTGGATATCGCCAGCTTGAGACGAGATGCTAGTAGTCTTGCAAAGATTTTATAATCGGTGTTTAGCATAGTGAGAGGCCGATATTGATTAACATTGCGACTCCCCGCCATCTTCGGGATGGGAAGAAGAAAGCCCGTTACAAAATCCGACGGTAGGCGCATGTCCGGACGCATCGCCTCATTGTACATCGACACCAACTGTGGCATCATCATGTCCACGAATTCTCGATAAAACTCTACCGTAATCCCATCTGGCCCTGGTGATTTATGGGCCGCTCCTTTTTTGAGTGCCACCTTTATATCGTCTTCTGTGAGTGGCTCCATAAGCGCTGCCTTATCCGTCTCTGTCAGTGTCGTTTGCAGATGTTGCAGTATCTCTTCCCCCACGAGACGGTCCGTCGGTGTACCGGCATAGAGGTGGCGGAAATGCTCTAAAAATTCATTTGCAATGTCCTGTTGTGTTGTCAGTTGACGGCCATCTAAACCGTGGAGCACTGTTACCAATGACCGGCGGTAACGTTTATGTTCCCGCGACACATGGTGCATCGAGGTACGTTCCCCAGTGATGGTGTCGAGACATCGTGCCCGTATTGGGATGCCACCTAGTCGTCGTCGCGTGATCGATAGGATTTGTGCCTTGACACGATGAACTTCCGCTTGATGTTCTAGAGACGGCACCTGGAAGGACAGCTCACGAAGCATGGTGTAATAATAATCAAGAGTGTCTCTTTGCCATCTCGTCTTATCCCGACCATACTGTATGAGCGCTCTTCTTATTGCCGGCCTAGTACACTCGAACCACCATTGAAGCACGGAGGTATATGTTGGTAGACGGCGTTGACATGTGGCCCATACCTCTTCGACTCTCTGACGACATTCGGTGTCTGCCAAAAGTGACGAATTGAGCTTCCATGTCCCGCGGCTTCTCCACACACTTTGCCTAGGGAGTGCTATGGTACAAATGTAAGCCAGATGATCAGTAAATGCCGCAGGCCATCGTTCCGCGTCGATCACCTTATCCTGTAGGCCAACCGAAACATATATTCGATCGAGTCTGCTCGCTGAGTGACTGGTATAAAAAGTATATCCCTCACGGTTCCTATGAATCATGTCCCAGGTGTCGCTTAACTCCAGATCCCGGCATAGCACATGCAATTCACGAGAGGTATTGTAATGTGGAGTCTGGTCTTTTTGGGCTAAAACACAATTGAAGTCACCACCTATAATGAAATGATGGAATCTGCCGGTAAATAAGGGCACAATCTCTTCCGACTAATATCTCGCACGCGCCCGTCTGTTGTCGGTGCCGGAAGGGGCATAAACATTGAGAATGCGAATTCCATTAACAGTTATCGCCAGTCCTCGTGCCGAAGGTAGACAAGCCAGGTCGCGAACCGGAATCCCGTCCCGTCCAATAATGCCGTTCCACTGTCGTTGTTCGAGTGCGGCGAGGTGTAGGAGATGTAGCCATGGACTTCCTGGAACTCAGGAATGTAGAGTTCCTGTACCATTAGTATATCCACATCCGACGCGTATATCATGTCCCTAAACAACTGCTGTTTAACGGGCGATCTAATGGTATTTACATTCACTGTCCCTATTCTGTATGCCTGGGGTCGAGTAGCTGTCATCTCCACATGATGTTAAAATGACAAAGTTGCACCGTATCGACAGTGCCTTTGCACATCAGCAGAGGGTCGCCCGACGGACGAGTCCCTGCGGTATTAGGTTTCTTGAGATGCAGACGGATGCGAGTCCCCACCAGTAGAATGGTCCGCATCGGTGATTTCAGCGTCCTGCTCATACCAGCTGATATCATTGTGGTGCTCCAAATTTTCCTGTGCAGCATTGATGAGTGACAGCTGTTGTTCTTTCGCAGCTTTAGACTCCACCGCAGAAGGGGTAGCAGGCCCCTAAGCGGATGCGTCGTCTGAGCGACATGACATCTTTTCACTGTCCGAATTCATATGGTCTGCGACATCGGAAGCTTGTGGTTCCAAGTCAGACAGGTCCATAGTGTTAGTCTCCTCTGGGCTTCCAAGAAGAGAAGATAGCGTCTCCGAAGAGTTTAGTCGGCGCTTCTTGCGGCGCTTTGGCGAGCGTTGTTTGCGGGCCCTCATCTCGGCCTCTGGTGTCGGTGAATCTTGTATCTCCTGCAGTCTCGCCGTCGCCAAAACGACCTGGGGCCGTTCCACTTCTGCCTCCATGCCTGTTGTGACGCTGTCAACCTCTTTTTGCACCACCTGTAATGTCTGGGATTGGAGGTTTGTCGGAGCCATTCCTTCGTCAGTGGGGTCCGAAGGCGCCTCAATCAACTGCGGCATCGGTTCGATAATGCGTTCCGCACTCGGCGTCACCTCCCCACGAAGCGCCGCCACGTAAGTCATCGGCAGTGACGTTGGTGTAGTCGGATTCTGGAGGTCTCCGCTAGGGAGTTGCACGAGTCTCCTCTGCATACACGCAGATCGAAGATGTCCTTCACCACCACACCCGGAGCATGTCCGGGGCTGTCCATCATAGATGACAATAGCTCGACAGCCACCGATGTTGATGTACCATGACACATGTTTCGTAAGGGCAATTCGCACCTGTCGGACACCACTGAGCACTGGATACGTGCTAAAACTTGCCCAACGTTCGGCCGTATGACTGATAACTCTGCCATATGGCTGGAGCGATTCAGTGACCAATGATTCTGGTACCTCGAAAGGCAGCTCGAAGACTCGAATCGTACGCACGCCCAGGCCAGAATGAGCGACTAAAACTTCGCCAATATGACCATCGGAGTGTCGGAACTGGAATCCTCGTTTGGCGGCTTCAATGATCCTATCGCATGCTGCGTCGTCAATCATCTTTACGTAAAGAGTGCTGCTCACGATTGATAAATGAATTCCAATGATCTCCGTGTAATTAAGTTGCACTTCGTCCCTCAAGAAACGTTCGATTTCGAAAGCCTTCGGTCGTGCATACTCGTTACAGAACGTGAACTGTATCGTGGTTTTTCCGAAATTATGTGCCATGGCGTTCGATTCAAACAGTAACACACGCGATTGACGACGGTGTAAACACCGCTTCTTCCGCGAACGTTCGCAGCCGGGACGTAAACAAGTCCGAGCTGCTCCGCGGCTAAAGGCGGACTGACCATCACTCAGCTACCGGGGCGGACAACATACAGAGGTGATTACTAATAACGAAAATTCACTCTGTATCGGTGCCTAGATTCACTTCGATGGATACGAAGTTGTCGACCTCTCGTACAATAACTGACTCTTCGACAATATTCGCTAAACGATTGTTATTTGTCACTTGCAAATTCCTCTTTCCAAATAAAGTATAGATGACATGATTTAGGCTCTCATGATTCCAACTGAGAACGTAAGCAAACATTTAGTATTGACTAATTCGAAAAAACAAGAACAGAGTCTGTAGTTACATTTAGAAAACAGTAATGAAAGTAACTGACAATTAAAGGTTAGCCAATTACTGCGTGAATTAGCGGTGCATCGTTTTTTTGAGCATGAAACAGGTGGTACAGTTCCCACAGCACCACACCACCTGTAACAATTCAGGCCGTGGCTGGCTGACGACTGGCTTTAGCGTTAGATTCTCTCGCCGTTCTAGTCTTCCAAGGTCACCTATAGATAAAATAAAATAACTTGGTGACTACAGAATCGGGTGGGCAGTGATATCGGACACGCTTTGCTAGGCCTGCATATACGAGGTTAAACTGGCAGCACAGAGAGCACGTATCTCCCGAGAATAAACTACAATTGACTGGCATGCCACACGACTCACTGAAACATCAATAACAGTGTTATTTTAATCACAGCATTCCCACGGCAATGAGTACCATGTCTGCTACTGTGGGGAGTCAGCATCGAAACAAGGAAGGAAGGAAAGAAGTTGCGATTGCCGGTGGCAGGAATGCAAAATCATCTGTACGTACACTTTCGGATTAATACAACAATTTATTTCTAAAAATGAAAGCCGGCCGCGGTGGCCAAGCGGTTAAAGGCGCTACAGTCTGGAACCGCGCGGCCGCTACGGTCGCAGGTTCGTATCCTGCCTCGGGGATCGATGTGTGTGATGTCCTTAGGTTAGTTAGGTTTAATTAGTTCTAAGTTCTAGGCGACTGATGACCTCAGACGTTAAGTCGCATAGTGCTCAGAGCCATTTGAACCATTTTAAAAATGAAAGAAACACAACAAAACTTCTCATTATGAAGTGGCTTTCTGTGTCTGCTAAATGCAATTACATTGTCACGCTATTACGATGTACTAAAACAGAGCATATAAAGGCAGAATGTTAGAAACAGGTAAGGTGAAATTTTACCGTAACGTGTCCGCCGATAATGGAATAAATAATATTTCCAAGAAACGAATTTATTTGCAGGAATCAATATTTGTAAAGACAATCAGGAAAGGCTATAAAGGATTGAGGGTAGGGGGTTAGAAGGGGACAGGGTGTTAAATTCGTTGAGTAGTCAAAATGGTTCAAATGGCTCTGAGCACTATGGACTCAACTGCTGTGGCCATCAGTCCCCTAGAACTTAGAACTACTTAAACCTAACTAACCTAAGGACATCACACACATCCACACCCAAGGCAGGATTCGAACCTGCGACCGTAGCAGTCGCACGGTTCCGGACTGCGCGCCTAGAACCGCGAGACCACCGCGGCCGACCGTTGCGTAGTCGACAAACGTGGAAGATACGTACCGGAGATGAATTTGTTTTGCGTAATTTCCGTGTGCAGCTTTTGTTGTGTTTCCTTTCCCGCAGAGAAAACTACGATAAGGTTTGTAAGTGAAATTGAAGAGACGCGCAGAAAAATGGGCTAACCCTCAAACGTAAAAATGTACAGACATTGGTCTCATCCCTAAGTGATATTCAGGGGTGAGACTAATGTCAAATTTGGTAGTTCCGGTACCCAGGGACAGATGGCAACCCTTAACTGTAAGTTTTTACATTTGAGGGTTAGCCCGTTTTTCCGCTCATGTCTTCAATTGCAAGAGAAATTGTATCAATGCATGCTCTCACTCCATGCATCCATTAATAAAATATTCTCGGGTTTCTAGTTGCGTCAAGCGGGTTAACTGCCCACAAGCTTTCAGCAGAGATCTCCTCTGCCATTGTCAACCGGTTGGCTGTCAACCACTTGACAGTGACGGAGGAGATCTTCATTTTCCTAAAAAACATTCACCCTTTCCAACGCCCCCACACCCTTTCCCAAATCGCCCTCACTGCCCGTTCAGTCTTTCACCTCACCACCTCTGCCACCTACTCCCGCTACCAGGCCCACTCCACTTTCACCCCCCTCACCACCCTCGTCTAAATCTCCACTAACATTCGATTAACACCTCGTGGATGCCTTCATCCTAAATGAAATCTTCCTCCAACCCTGTGTCTCCATCTCCACAGCCGCTTACACCCTCCACCACACTGAGAAGCCGTACCCCATAGCCTGTGGTGGGGCTGTATAGGCCACTTTAAACACCTACCTGTTCAACCTCAACCTCTCTTGAACAATTCCGCCGAGCATCTCACCCTCAGTCTCTTCTTCCCCATCCTTACTGTCCCATGTGCCACCATCTACATCTGCTCTCACACCCCCATCCCATACGATTTCATGGCCCACATTTTTCGCACCTTCTCCACCTATGTGATTGCTGCAGACCTCAGTATCGACAGCTGTGGTGCTGTCAATCTCTAGTGGTGGCACTGGTGTATCACCACTCTCGAGGGAGACCTGGTTCCCCTCCTTCAACACACCTGACCCGAATGAATGACATATGAGCGGATTAACCAAAGTCTTTATTAGCTAGTTCGGCCATATGGTAGGTGCGAAGTGGAATAAGGTCTCTGTCAACAAAACTTTCAAGTCCACCAACACTAGGTAATCCTGTACCTCCACGAACAATGGCTACAGTGAACCATCCGTTACCATGACCAAATGAATCATTAATATCTAAACTAAAATTAAGTCGGCAGCCACAGAAAACAGAAGGTCCGTCGAGCAAGGCCTGAGCAGCGACAGACTTAACTGGTATACAATTCTTCTTGTCTCCAGCTGTTGTAGCGAACTCGTTCGCCATTGTTCGTGGAGGTACAGGAGTACCTAGTGTTGGTGGACTTGAAAGTTTTGTTGACAGAGACATTATTGCACTTCGCACCTACCATATGGCCGAACTAGCTAATAAAAACTTTGGTAAATCCGCTTATATGTCCACTTCTGCTTTGTCTTTGTATACTTGTAATAGGAGGAAAATATCTGTAAATGAGTCTGTATTCATTTGGGTAAAAGGTAAAGGAGTTTGTGAATATGTAAAGTTTGTTGGTGATTGTACTGTATATTTTCATAAATAAATATTTAAATGCAAACTGATCTGGTCAGGTGTGCACTACACGCCGGAAGCGGCTACGAGGGTAGCGGAGTACGTGTGGAGTGCACATGGTTTTTTTTTAGGTTAGAGAATTCCCTCCCTAGGCCCGACAAGACGCCTCCTGACACGCGGCAAGGCAGGAGTACGCAAAATGCAACAGGGAATAACAATATTAATGTGCTAATAGTAAACTGCAGGAGCGTCTATAGAAAGGTCCCAGAACTGCTCTCATTAACAAACGGTCACAACGCCCATATAGTACTAGGGACAGAAAGTTAGCTGAAACCACATGTAAACAGTAATGAAATCCTAAACTCAGATTGGAATGTATACCGCAGAGACAGGCTGGACAGTGAAGGGGGAGGCGTGTTTATAGCGATATGAAGTGCAATAGTATCGAAGGAAATTGACGGAGATTCGAATTGTTGGGTGAAGGTCACGGTTAAAGCAGGCTCAGACATGGTAATTGGATGTCTCTATAGGCCCCCGAGCTCAGCAGCTGTTGTGGCTCAGCACCTGAAGAATAATTTGGAAAATATTTCGAGTAGATTTCCCCACCATGTTATAGTTCTGGGTGGAGATTTTAATTTGCCGGATATAGACTGGGAGACTCAAACGTTCATAACGGGTGGCAGGGACAAAGAATCCAGTGAAATACTTTTAAGTGCTTTATCTGAAAACTACCTTGAGCAGTTAAACAGAGAACCGACTCGTGGCGATAACATATTAGACCTTCTGGTGACAAACAGACCCGAACTATTTGAATCAGTTAATGCAGAACAGGGAATCAGCGATCATAAAGCGGTTACTGCATCGATGATTTCAGCCGTAAATAGAAATATTAAAAAAGGTAGGAAGATTTTTCTGTTTAGCAAAAGTGACAAAAAGCAGATTTCAGAGTACTTGATGGCTCAACACAAAAGTTTTGTCTCAAGTGCAGATAGTGTTGAGGATCAGTGGACAAAGTTCTAAACCATCGTACAATATGCGTTAGTTGAGTATGTGCCAAGCAAGATCGTAAGAAATGGGAAAGAGCCACCGTGGTACAACAACCGAGTTAGAAAACTGCTGCGAAAGCAAAGGGAACTTCACAGCAAACATAAACATAGCCAAAGTCTTGCACACAAACAAAAATTACGCGAAGCGAAATGTAGTGTGAGGAGGGCTATGCGAGAGGCTTTCAATGAATTCGAAAGTAAAGTTCTATGTACTGACTTGGCAGAAAATCCTAAGAAATGTTGGTCCTATGTCAAAGCGGTAGGTGGATCAAAACAAAATGTCCAGACACTCTGTGACCAAAATGGTACTGAAACAGAGGATGACAGACTAAAGGCAGAAATACTAAATGTCTTCTTCCAAAGCTGTTTCACAGAGGAAGACTGCACTGTGCTTCCTTCTCTAGATTGTCGCACAGTTGACAAAATGGTAGATATCGAAATAGACGACAGAGAGATAGAGAAACAATTAAAATCGCTCAAAAGAGGAAAGGCCGCTGGTCCCGATGGGATACCAGTTCGATTTTACACAGAGTACGCGAAGGAACTTGCCCCCCTTCTTGCAGCGGTGTACTGTAGGTCTCTAGAAGAGCGAAGCGTTCCAAAGGATTGGAAAAGGGCACAGGTCATCCCCGTTTTCAAGAAGGGACGTCGAACAGATGTGCAGAACTATAGAGCTATATCTCTAACGTCGATCATTTGTAGAATTTTGGAACACGTATTATGTTCGAGGTTAATGTCTTTTCTGGAGACTAGAAATCTACTCTGTAGGAATCAGCATGGGTTTCGAAAAAGACGGTCGTGTGAAACCCAGCTCGCGCTATTCGTCCACGAGACTCAGAGGGCCTTAGACACGGGTTCACAGGTAGATGCCGTGTTTCTTGACTTCCGCAAGGCATTTCACACAGTTCCCCACAGTCGTTTAATAAACAAAGTAAGAGCATACGGACTATCAGATCAATTGTGTGATTGGATTGAGGAGTTCCTAGATAACAGAACGCAGCATGTTATTCTCAATGGAGAGAAGTCTTCCGAAGTGAGAGTGATTTCAGGTGTGCCGCAGGGGAGTGTCATACGACCGTTGCTATTCACAATATACATAAATGACCTGGTGGATGACATCGGAAGTTCACTGAGGCTTTTTGCAGATGATGCTGTGGTGTATCGAGAGGTTGCAACAATGGAAAATTGTACTGAAATCCAGGAGGATCTGCAGCGAATTGACGCATGGTGCACGGAATGGCAATTGAATCTCAATTCTATAAATTCTATAAATTATCTGGGAGTACGCATTAGGAGTGATTTAAAATGGAATGATCATATAAAGTTGATCGTCGGTAAAGCAGATGCCAGACTGAGATTCATTGGAAGAATCCTAAGGAAATGCAATCCGACAACAAAGGAAGTAGGTTACAGTACGCTTGTTCGCCCACTGCTTGAATACTGCTCAGCAGTGTGGGATCCGCACCAGATAGGGTTGATAGAAGAGATAGAGAAGATCCAACGGAGAGCAGCGCGCTTCGTTACAGGATCATTTAGTAATCGCGAAAGCGTTACGGAGATGATAGATAAACTCCAGTGGAAGACTCTGCAGGAGAGGCGCTCAGTAGCTCGGTACGGGCTTTTGTTAAAGTTTCGAGAACATACCTTCACCGAAGAGCCAAGCAGTATATTGCTCCCTCCTACGTATATCTCGCGAAGAGACCATGAGGATAAAATCAGAGAGATTAGAGCACACACAGAAGCATACCGACAATCTTTCTTTCCACGTACAATACGAGACTGGAATGGAAGGGAGAACCGATAGAGGTACTCAGGGTACCCTCCGCCACACACCGTCAGGTGGCTTGCGGAGTATGGATGTAGATGTAGAGTCCAACAAAACTCCTGATGCGATCCTAGCTTCTTCCAACATCGTTGGGCGCATCTCTGCGGCAGTCCTTGACGTCATTGGTAGCAACCACATCCCCGTCCTCCTCACTATCTCTGATGGTCGCCATCCCCGTCTCATTCCTCGACCTGATATCCCTCCTAAACTTGTCCACTATTACCCCTGCACCAACTGGGATGCCTATTGGGACTCCGTACACACCCTGGTCGAATGCCACAGCCACAACCATAACCTACAATTTCCTGATGCCATCTCCTGAACCACTATCTTCCTGCACCAGACCTTGACTGGCAATGTAGCCACCCATATCCTTACCAAAGCCGTGCAGACACAAACGTCCACGTTCTCCTGCACATACTATAACATATTTATGCTCTCAGATGTGATTAGAATAATGTTCTAAGCGATTTTACTCTTAATAAAACGTTAATGCTTCGTTACATTTCCCGAGGCTGTAGTCACAGTGAGTAATGACAATACACGTATCTACTATAAATCAATTTTACACGATTTACTTTATATCTATTTTACTTATGCAACGTTTACGGGTAATCTACTGAACGGTCAAAATAACGTTAAACAGAACTATAGCCCCATGCAGTTTTTGCGGCACCCTTTTCAGCTCCAGATTTTGAAAACGTCCTCGCTACATAGGTCACCGATCAATCTCTAGCACGCTTCCCGCACCCGGGTTCCCAGGTTCGATTCCCGGCGGGGTCAGGTGTTTTCTCTGCCTCCTGATGACTGGGTGTTGTGTGATGTCCTTAGGTTAGTTAGGTTTAAGTAGTTCTACGTTTTAGGGGACTGATGACCGTAGATTTTAAGTCCCATAGTGCTCAGAGCCATTTGAACCATTTTTGAATCTCTAGCACAGTGTCTTCGCGACGCAGAGGATGTTTGGAAAAGAGCTTTCCTTTTATTTGGTGGTATGGAGCAAGAAAGTTTCCAGCGTTTCAGGTAGATGTCATATAGTCTGCTCCTTCAGTTTCACTACCTTGATTCTGGATTCAGTTACCCTAGCATTATGATTCCAAAATAACCGTTTGGAATCCGTGATTTTTAGTCAGGAAGACATTCCTTCTCAAATCTATGGAGCTCCTACTCTGAATACTTAATAATAAGACACGTTTATAAGAGATTCTAAAATTTCTGGTAAAAAAATTTGTATGTACAAAACAGTGAGTAAATGATTTGTTAACTGTCGGTTAACTATGTGAAATGATTCAAATCAACCATTCCGAATGCATTGACACAGGACATTAGTTAAATTTGTTTTGACTTAGAAGACATATCTCAAAAGAGATTTTTAACAGAAGTCATGGCGAGTAATGTGCACTATGGTAGTGTATTTGATTTTTCTGTATAATCTGACTTTTTTTATCTACACTTCGTATTATCAGTCATTCACAGATATCATTACAAGCTTCGTTTGCAGTGCATATGTATTACTTTTCGCAATTTTTTTTAATGTAAACTCGAAAAAAACTAACATCCTCAGTACAATTATATGACCATTATATCATCATTATCATCACGATGTTTGATCGGAATTTCATATTTAAAGTTTTGTATTATTCAGAAATTGTCTCTTCTTACAAATGTTCAAAATGGAATATTTTGATAATGTATGAAGAATCACGTTATAGACGTCATTTTTGTTGATGGTGTGAGTAATTACAACTGGTCACTGTCAGTATGTAACATAATTAATATCCTAATATTTTCATAAACTACTTGGGAGAAAGTTGGTATTAGCGTCAACCAGGTCTACGTCACTACTTATATGTTTTACGTCATTTATAATCACATTATCTGCTTGTAACAAAACTAATTGTAACGTATATGGACTATGTTAATGTGATACTTATGAATGAAAAAAATTTACATAAGAAAGTGAAATGTTACAAAACACTTAAATACTCTTGCTTGCTTGTCGTGAACACTCGCCACATGTAATTTCTTTTGCGGCATTTCCATTCTGGACTCTTTGCAGACAAGACGCATAGGTCATGTATGTTGTAAAAGGAAGAAATGATGTGAAGCAGACAATGTTAGTAAGTGTTGAATATTTAGGCAACGAATAAAATTTGGAGATAATGTGAGTAGAAAACATGAGTAGTTTCATTTATGACACCATGTTATCAAGTAAAGAATCCAATGAACTTCGGTCAGTAAGTAATAAATCACCTGATATCTAAAGCATCACAAACAACAACTGAAGAAGGATGATTCGAAACTTTTCAGGCATGTAGCAAACTTTCTCACTTATCTAGATACAAACATCCGTTACTAGTTCTAACTGTCCCTCATAATCAAAGTTTATTTTATCTGAAAACATTCACAGGAGGGTTATGTGACAATGTGAACTGGTTTATCATTCAGCAATAAATAAATAGGACGTGGCAGATAGAAGCTCCAGAAGCAGACGTTGCAAGAGATGTCATTGCGCAACACTCCTGACGACAGATTCAGAGAAATTCCAGTTAGTGGAAATTCTTATCGACTGTCGATCTTTCCATGCACGATATGCGGGTGGAATAGTAAAAGGAGGGGTAAGGGTGGAGAGCTGAACGATAGCGGTGCACTGTGTGTCCTCGTGCTGGTACCTATGCAGCACAAATGTAGACGTAAAAATTTGACACTAAGAGGTAAAGTGCTACAGATTATGAGAAATATTTCTATAATAATCAGGTACCAAGAAGACATGTACGAAAAGTTGTATGCTTTGTTGGAGAGAGTGTTATTACGGTTATGGGAAATGCTGATTTTACTCACTAAGGAAGAGCTACAACCTAGGAACTACCTTCATTCTCCGTGCAATTAAATTCACGGAGATCTCTCGGAAGCGGAAAAATGGAACTCTCGTTCTGTGTTTCTCACGTTGAACCTGCATACTCCCATAATGCATTTAGAAACGATATAACCATTTCGTCTAGCGTAAGATCAATGTTTATTTAATACCGATACCCGTCAATGTGGCTGGCTTTCCCACCATTAATGTTCTTCGCATAATCGATATAAGGTCTTCAAATCTTATTTACGTATATGGCAACAGTCTAATGAGCTCACGTTAAAGAAACTGATAATAAGGCAATTCTAAAGACACTAATATAGATTTTTTGTGTTCGACTTATTTAATTACAAGTACTGCGGAGATTTCACGCTTATGCACATCAAGTTTAAAGAATATGTAACATCAAAGTAGATGTACCAGTCTGTGGATCGCGGAGTATTTATGTAGAAGAAGCTGCAGTCTTTGACAGTTAGATTTTATTGCATGTATGTATAGGAAATCTAAAACTATTATAAGTCTGTAGTGAATGCAGAGGATAACACATTCTTCTCTTGCATTTTAGGGATAGACGAGCCCGGAAACCACTTCAAAGGAGAATAAAATTCACGTCGTCGTTTATAATGGTACAAACAGTACCACCTTCTGTCTCTAGAGCAGAGTGAAAAAGAGTTCTTTGACTCATGACTCAAGGTATAGTGTATCGAACTAATTGGGCCTATGGAGAACTGTCAGGGCTTCATCGTGTTTTGCTAAAATAGGAAATTCGGTGAACGTGGTGTTGAAGTTTGGTATAATTCTTCCTGGTTTGAGTTTAGACCGCAATGTTTGGTCAGTGGTCTAGTCCATAATTAAGGACTATTATTCAACGTATAAGAGAAATAATGTGAATTCGCTAAAGCAGTATATTATCAGAATCCCACAGAAAATCTTTGTAAGGGCTAAGGGCACGGCTACGTGTAAGATCAATTCGTCCCAAAACACGGCAATCAGCTCTTCACTGTCCTTCAAGAAGAATAGCAAAGAAGTCCGCCTTTCGCGGATGACAGTTTAGCTGAAAGTCTCCCCTGAAGATTATATGCTCTAACACCAGCAACACGACGCCCTACACGTTATTATTTAAATTGTTTACGGAAAGTAAGGGATGATAGGTTACATTATTACGTCGTATAGTATTTCATTTTTCTTATTCTCAAGCTTAATGCACCAATAATACACTTCGTAGCTTCAACCATGACATAGCGCAAATAAAGTACTTTGCTTCTATTAACCCACGTTTAACTTTCAGTTATGGACGAACTAAAATTTACATGCAAAATATGTAGATTCAAGTTTTCCTAGAATTCATTCATAATTCTTTTGCTTACGTCAGCCTTAAGTATTCTAATTTTCCGGAGATTGTCCAATGGAAAGATAACTCGTGTTAACGAAAGCCCTAGGTATCGGGAAGAAAAACTACACCGGGTTATACTGTCTGTTATTCTAAAGAGCTACTGAACTTGAACTATCAAAGTAATTGCGGCAGCATTCTAGATATGTATCCAAACAGTATGGCATACACTAGTCAGTTCTATTGTACGCCAATATGTATTAAGTAACGAAACGTTAAACATTACGTCAATACTTACATATGGTGCAAACCAAGTATGTATCTTACTTTGTTTATAGCAATACGACTTGCTTCTGCTATTTAGTAAGTAACTAAGGGTCGACAAAATTCTGTGTAGTCCACAGTGACTGGAATATTATTTTCTGGTCTCAGCCAAGTGCCTGTGGATCGGTGGGGCAGCCATTAAGTTGCAAAGACACTCCCGGTAGGAAGACTTCACGTGATTAATGGGGGGGGGGGGGGGGGGAGGAAGCCAATTAGAGGCTACTGTTCATTGAAAAATATCGCGTTACCACAAAGCAAAGGTAAATTGAATCCAGAAGCAACATCCTCTCGTAAATTGTGGTGCGAAATAGATTATTCAGACTGGCAGTACGGAGGAATTTCTACAAATGGAAATGAGACCATCCACTACGTACGAAGCTAGTAACTGTGGCCGACATTCTGTAACATACAAAACAATTACAATCTTGGAGATCAGCTGGCTTACGGCGGACTCGTTTGCCTAACGGCGTACACAAGCGTTTATGACTGATGACACTCTTGGATTTGCATGTTAGTTATTGCAAGTGTGACTGTTTCATTTAGATGATTATAGTGACTACGTATTTAATGTAGCATTGTGTTACTGATGTTAACGATAGTGACGTAAGGAGACTGTCGTTCTTAACGCAAGTTGCTAAATTGGAGTCAAACAGAAAGACTTGCACCAAGCGGCTGGACAACTCCAGACGGGAGTTTTCCAGTCACCAGTGACACGCGAAGACACTTGAGCAAAACCCTTGCAAAAGGTGCATATGTACAGGGTGTTTCAAAAATGACCGGTATATTTGAAACGGAAATGCAAACTAAACGAGCAGTGATAGAAATACACCGTTTGTTGCAATATGCTTGGGACAACATTACATTTTCAGGCAGACAAACTTTTGAAATTACAGTAGTTACAATTGTCAACAACAGATGGCGCTGCGGTCTGGGAAACTCTATAGTACGATATTTTCCACATATCCACCATGCGTAGCAATAATGTGGCGTAGTCTCTGAATGAAATTACCCGAAACCTTTGACAACGTGTCTGGCGGAATGGCTTCACATGCAGATGAGATGAACTGCTTCAGCTGTTCAATTGTTTCTGGATTCTGGCGGTACACCTGGTCTTTCAAGTGTCCCCACAGAAAGAAGTCACAGGGTTCATGTCTGGCGAATAGGGAGGCCAATCCACGCCGCCTCCTGTATGTTTCGGATAGCCCAAAGCAATCACACGATCATCGAAATATTCATTCAGGAAATTAAAGACGTCGGCCGTGCGATGTGGCCGGGCACCATCTTGCATAAACCACGAGGTGTTCGCAGTGTCGTCTAAGGCAGTTTGTACCGCCACAAATTCACGAAGAATGTCCAGACAGCATGATGCAGTAATCGTTTCGGATCTTAAAAATGGGCCAATGATTCCTTTGGAAGAAATGGTGGCCCAGGCCAGTACTTTTTGAGGATGCAGGGACGATGGGACTGCAACATGGGGCTTTTCGGTTCCCCATATGCGCCAGATCTGTTTATTGACGAAGCCGTCCAGATAAAAATAAGCTTCGTCAGTAAACCAAATGCTGCCCACATGCATATCGCCGTCATCAATCCTGTGCACTATATCGTTAGCGAATGTCTCTCGTGCAGCAATGGTAGCGGCGCTGAGGGGTTGCCGAGTTTGAATTTTGTATGGATAGAGGTGTAAACTCTGGCGCATGAGACGATACGTGGACGTTGGCGTCATTTGGAACGCAGCTGCAACACGGCGAACGGAAACCCGATGCCGCTGTTGGATCACCTGCTGCACTAGCTGCGTGTTGCCCTCTGTGGTTGCCGTATGCGGTCGCCCTACCTTCCAGCACGTTCATCCGTCACGTTCCCAGTCCGTTGAAATTTTTCAAACTGATCCTTTATTGTATCGCTTTTTGGTCCTTTGGTTACATTAAACCTCCGTTGAAAACTTCGTCTTGTTGCAACAACACTGTGTTCTAGGCGGTGGAATTCCAACACCAGAAAAATCCTCTGTTCTAAGGAATAAACCATGTTGTCCACAGCACACTTGCACGTTGTGAACAGCACAAGCTTATATCAGAAAGACGACGTACAGAATGGCGCACCCACAGGCTGCGTTGTCTTCTATATCTTTCACATCACTTGCAGCGCCATCTGTTGTTGAAAATAGTAACTACTGTAATTTCGAAAGTTCGTTCGCCTGAAAATGTACTGTTGTCCCAAGCATATTGCAACAAACGGTGAATTTCTATCGCTGCTCGTTTAGTTTTTATTTCCATTTCAAATATACCGGTCATTTTTGAAACACCCTGTATATTGGGTGGGAAGAAACACGACTATATGGTAACGTATGAAGTGAAATGTGCCAAGTGGGCGCTAGTGATTAGAATAATGTGGATGTAAAAACAGCGGACAAATGATACTAGGACTCGTGCTCAGAGGCTTCCCTAGAAACATAATCACATATAAACAGCCGCGCGGGGTAACCGCGCGATCTCAGGCGAATTGTCACGGTCCGTACGGCTCCACCTGTCGGAGATTAGAGTCCGCTGTCGGGCATGAGTGTGTGTGCTGCCCATAGCGTAAATCAGTTTAAGCTACGTTAAATAGTGAGTAGGCTTAGTGACCGATATGGCCGGCCGCGGTGGTCTAGCGGTTCTAAGCGCTCAGTCGGGAACCGCGGGATTGCTACGGTCGCAGGTTCGAATCCTGCCTCGGGCATGGATGTGTGTGATGTTCTTAGATTAGTTAGGTATAAGTAGTTCTAAGTTCTAGGGGACTGATGACCACAGATGTTAAGTCCCATAGAGCTCAGAGCCATTGGAACCATTAGGGACCAATGACCTCAGCATTTTCGTCCAATATGACCTTACCACAAATTCCAAAGTCTACATATACACAGCATGTTTCCGTACAAGCGCACAAAAATTTAACGGGACGTAGAGGCTGCTCCACTGAACATTTTGAGGTAGGAAAACTGGGGTCGGAGAAGTCAGCTTAAGGAGATAATAGGAATAAAATCACTATGTACTTTTTCATTTACAATAGATACAGTTAACTGCAAATACCATCATTGACACAATGAGGGTATTATTTGTACTGCATCTTACAAAATATGCTGAAACTGACGGCCATCAACCTCAAGTAGTATGACATCGGCGAATAAGATTCTGACGCACCCTGACAAATACCCCTGGTGTGGGCGTCATGTTGCCGCATCCCTCGTTTCTTTTTTCCACTGAACCCGCCTCCCGCATTCGCTGATCGAGGAAATGGAAATCGTTCCCTGTACAGCCTTTCAGCAGGGAGAGCACTGCAACGTACTTCCCCATACACAGGGTACATTACAATGATTTTTGCCAAACCGTACCGGTACTGCTCCATCGTATTGCACTATACGTCTCTGAATAGCACTGTGGAATGAATGGGTCTGTCGTTGATTCATAGCACGCTATGTCATGGTACTATGTAAATGCGATGCAACAGAGCCATCTTATTAACAAGTAAAATAAACAAAACCTGCATCATGACTTCCTACTGAACAGACTCGTTCTACTTGTTTCCTTGCCGGAAATAAAGAATGTACATGTAAATAAACACCACAGTGCGTGTAAACGTATACGCGTGTTAGTTGTAAATAAGCTGGAAAAGAGTAACTCTGGACAAAGCTGTAGTCACGTTTACTTCCATATCTCCGTAAACTGACTTCTACAACCCCAGGTTACTTATCTCAAATTGTTCAATGGAGCTTTTTCTATGTCCTGATACATTTTTGCACGCTCTTAACGGAAACTGTAGATACGTCATTCACGCCGGGAATCGAGAATCCCGACGATGTTTGCCCGTTGTCGATATCGATACTGGTAAGATATTATTCCTGGGAATACTAAAATTTTCAAGTGTTGCAATTACTGGTAAGATATGACGGAAGTCACCAGAGACGAATGTAGTACAGCCAGCCATAGGGCTGTTGTTGGTATGCAAATATCGAATTGTTCTGTGAAATGCTGTATTGGATGATTTATAGTATATCGGAACCTCGTCCCAAACCAATGAAGTGCAATCCTGCATCAGTAACCAGTATTATTTTGATCTGAAATGTTGCAGATGCTGTATGTGTCGTAGCCATAAACTGTCAGCGAGTGTTAACGTGTAGGACGAGCAGTTAGTACAGGAACTGCGATGCTAGCGCCGACGTCTGACGCCCTTACACCTGTCACCGCTAGATGGCCAAGGTATCGCTTTCACGGCGGCACTGGACATCACTTCATCGTAGCTGAGCCAATTCGCACTAAATATTTGTAAATTATACACCCAACCCTTCCTTGTGAATCACTCTACCTATTACTGAAAATCATATGAAAGCCCTTACAGTAGTTTCTGTTATTTTTGACGGATTACAAATACAATGTAAGTTTGTAGTGGCAAAAGAGAAAAATGTTTTTATTTGATATAGCTACAGATTAACATACGAGGGTTGTTCGGAAAGTAAGGAACGATCGTTCGCGAAATGGAAACTACAGTGAAAATCAGAACTATTTTCTTTGCACATTTAACTACACCTTCCAGGAACGTCTCTACATGGTCGCCGCTCCGACTTAGACATTTGTCGGAGCTTTATACGAAATTTCCGACACCATCGTCATAGAAGGCTACACTGGTCTACAGCGCGTAGCCTGCACCCAAGTGTTGTCTTCGTATCCAGCGTTTCGTGTAAACAGAGATGATACTCAGGCCGTGCAAATTAGGGCTGTGTTGTGGGTGAACGATCACTTCCCATCGAAAAGGCTGCAGGAGTCTTCACTGCCCCTGCAGGGCGCGGCTGAGAATTGTCTTGAAGAAGGAAGTGCGTAGCAGTTGTGTTAGGTGGGCTGCATTCATTAAGGCGAAGCTTCTGAGCGGGCCCTCCTACTTGGCGGAAGACATTGTTGTTCTAGACACCTTTACTCGCTCACAGTGCGCTCACAACTGAAAAGAGCGTCTTGATGCGATCGACGGGAATACTAGAAAAACTGCCCAAAACGTCTCTGAAAAGCCTCATCGGACTGTCACAGTGGTTTCCTCACTTTCCGAATAGCCCTCGTATAAACGGAAAGTGGAGGGAGGCTAAAGGAAAGGGAAGGGACTATTGATGATTGCTGCATTATGACTTAACGCAGAATCAACGCTGAAGATTGAAAATGTGTGCCAGTCTGGGATTCGAACCCGGGATATCCTGTTTTCTAGACACATACGTTAACCACTATGCCACCCAGTGAAGTATCACAGCTGTAGATTCCACATGGTGTCTGTTCTATCGGACATGTCAGAAATAACAGACGCCACGCATTCGTATAAATGATTCGCCTCAACGGGCAATTCATCCATCTTCTTCACCGTGGATGCATAATTCAGTCTGACCTCTAGCCGGAGTCTAACACTAACGAGCATGGAGAACATGGACAGGGATTGTGGATAGGTGATGCTACATGGGAAAGTAGATCGGTCGAGACATGTGCCGAGATAGTCTTCGAAGTTGCGATAATCACTGCCTAGTAAACAGATTATCCCGAGTTCGAATCTCCGTCCGGTACAAATTTTCTCTCCTCGCCGTTGATTCCGCGTAAAGTCCCGATTCAGCTAACATTAATGGTCCCTTCCTTTTCCATCCTTTCTGCCCCTTCCATCTTCAATTTACATATGATCTATCACAGCTTCGTATGCCATGTGGTGTCTTTCCTTTCGGACATGTCCGAAAGAACACACACCACGCACTTGTATAATTAAAAATTAAAAATTTTTCTTTTGTCTTTACTTGTACTTTATACCTTGCCTCTTGGCAAAGTGCATTATTCTAGGTGAACCCCATAGGTTTAGGTGTGCGAGTTCGCGAGTGACAAAATATTGCCGTTTGTAATGCTGACATTGACTTAGAAACCTAAATGTTTTTGCACCGCTAAGTTGCCGTAGATGTTAATATGTGCCATAAATTTGAAGTTGATATCTGTACCCATTCCTTATCAAAAGGAGTCTTAACGGAAAAAAGGATCCTATAAGGATTCTGTTATTAACGATTGAGGTACGGAATTCTAAAAATGTTGAGCTAAGAAAAATTACAGAAATTCTGATTAGAGTTTTGTAAACAAAGCTTACAGCGTTAAGCCCTACTTGATCTATGCTGGTTATACCCTTAATGATGCATGTGACCTCGGAAGACACAATATCGGATTTGTATCCCTTTTAAACAAACGACTCTTACATTCGTGTTATTTTCAGAAATCATGGAGAACCTCAATCTGTCATTAGATAACAGGGATTTATGTCCTGCTTCTTCCGGATGACAGGCGAAAGATTTAACCACTACACAACGTTCCCAACCAAGCATGGAAATCAGCTACCTGTGAATTACAACATACTTAA